>NC_064614.1:204694279-207194279 GCF_023898315.1 Schistocerca nitens
TGGTGTTTCAGAAAAATTTTAAGTGAGTCTCTACAAATGGAGCCTCACTAAATTTTGAGAAAACACAGTGTATACAATTCTGTACAGTAAATGGCATAACACTTTGATAAATATAGACTTTGAACAGGAGTCTAAGGCAGAGTATTCAAACTTTCTGGATAAGTGCATTGATGAGAAATTGAAGTGGAAGAAACACATTGCTGATCTACTGAAACAGTTAGGTTCAGCTACTTATGCTATAAGAGTTGTTGCAAATTTTGGTTATCAGTAAATTAGCCTACTATGCCTATTTTCATTCACTGCTTTCATGTGACATCATAATATGGCGTAATTTATCATTAAGAGAAAAAGTATTCATTGCACAAAAGAATGTATTCAGAATAATAGCTGGAGCCCACCCAAGATTACCATGTAGACATTTCAGAATCAGAATTTTTATTGTCCTACAGCATACAGAGTTAAGTCGCAAGGTTTAGTATACATGGGACTCGTCAGTACTGCAATTACAATGTATGTGTATTACTGAAACAATAATTATTAATTTCACAGAGACAGTGTTTAGCCTAGCAACAGTATTACTGCAAAAAGAGAGAATAATTATTACAGTCATTATTAGACATAAAACTTATAAGCTTAATTAACAAAACACTTCAGCCACTTGCTTTCCTGCTCAGATTCTCATATTATCATTAAGCTTATAAGGAATAATAACATTTCTGTACTAACAACTGTCATAGTTTTTGCTGTAGTTGCCCCATCTCCATGCTGAGGATTTGTTTCCTTTTTAGAATGTTGTAAATTTTCATGTCCATATATTCTGGGGATTGTGCAAACAGCTTTAATTTATATGTGGGAAGCATGAAATTCTCCTTGTTTGAAGTACTGCATTGATGTTTAAAGTTTTCTCTGTGAATAACTTGGAGTTACTGTATACAAAAACAATCAGTTCATTGTTGTTGTTGTGGTTTTCAGTCCTGAGATTGGTTTGATGCAGCTCTCCATGCTACTCTATCCTGTGAAAGCTTCTGCATGTCCCAGTACCTACTGCAACCTACATCCTTCTGAATCTGCTTAGTGTATTCATCTCTTGGTCTCCCTCTACGATGTTTATCCTCCACCCTGCCCTCCAATACTAAATTGGTCATCCCTTGATGCCTCAGAACATGACCTACCAACTGATCCATTCTTCTAGTCAAGTTGTGCCACAATCTCCTCTTCTCCCCAATTCAATTCTATACCTCCTAATTAGTTATGTGATCTACCAATCTCTTCTTGTCCAAACTATTTTTCGTCCATGTTTCACTTCCATACATGGCTACACTCCATACAAAGCAGTTCATAAATGTACAAATATGGAGCAGTTAATATTTTAAAATTTCTTAACAGTGGGCCATAGGATACGTTCGGTTTTGCTTTAGATATATTTCTAAAAACTGATTTTTGTGACTTTATGTTTCTAGTCTTTTTCTTGTGCTTCCCCAAGAAATAATGCCATACCTTATAACTGATTCAAAGTAACTGTGGTTAACTATTTTTCTTGTCTCCATACTAGTTGAATATGATAGAATCGTCATTACAAATGTCAGTATGTTTAATTTACTTGCTAAATCCTTTATGTGTGATGACCAGGATAGATTTTGGTCCAAATGCATGCCCAAAAATTTAACACATTCCGCTTCTTTCAGTTCTTGGTTTCTACAACTAATTGGAATTCTCTTACCTTAGAGATTTTAGTTTCAAATGGCAGCAAATGTGTTTTCCCAATAATCAATTTTAACCCATTTCGTTGGGATCAGTTTTCCAAACTGTCTAACAGTTTTGTGAAAGTTGAAGGAATTTGTTCAGGATCATTGCTTTCAACAAGGGCAGAAGTATCTTCATCGAGTAAAGCTGAGAGTGATTAAGTGAAATTGGACCAAGAACTGAGCCTTGTGGAACGCCTTGCGAAATAATCATCCATTTCCCTTTAACTACCCTCTGTTTTCCGTTTGTGAGGCATTACACAACCCCCAATTCCATATCTTTCTATTTCATACAGGAGCAAGTGATGGTTTACTCAATCAATTGCTTTTGTGAGGCCACAGAATAATCCTGCAACTTTTCTCGACTTGTTTAAGGTGGAACTTTTTTTTTTAACAAACTCATTAATGACCTCTATTGTACTCTTGTCTTTTTGAAAGCCATATTGATTATCTGAAATTATGTTTGATTTCTCTATAAATTTTTTAATATGTGTTACCACCACTTTTTCCAATATTTTTGAAAAAATCGGAAGAATAGAGATTGGGAGGTAGTTCCCCATATCTTCTCTTGAGTCTTTTTTAATACAAGGGTTTTACCTTCTTTAGGACATCTGGAAAGTGGCCCTCTTAGAGTGATTTATTAATTATTGTGCAAATCGGGTGAGCTGTTATCCTGGCAGCTACTTTAACTACTTTGGTAGGTATGACACCCTACCCAGCAGAAATTTTGTTTTTTACCTGTAATATAGTTTTCTCTACATCTTTAACTGAAGAAACTTGGGTTATACACAGTGCCCTCACAATACATGTATTCACTTAAGAAATTTATTATTAATAATCCATCCCAATTCAAAAACATTAGGGAAGAGTATAGCCACAAAACTAGAAGAAAGGATGATCTTCATTACTCTGAGTCATATCTGACTTTGGCACAGAAAGAGATGAGTTATGCTGTCACAAAAATCTTTGGTCATTTGCCAAATAGCATTAAAAGTATAACAGGTACCCAACTAACATTTAAAAACAAATGAAAAGAATTTCTGAGAGACAACTCCTTCCACATTTTCGGATATGAAGTAGTAACCGTAAAAAAACAAAAAAATTATTATTATTATTCGTAATTCCACATCATTACAAAATGCTGTATTTGTGATCTATGGAACAAATATTAATGTAATGTAATGTCTACCCATGTTTACATCAGGTTTATCGATGAACACAGTTGAGTTACCGGCTTTTCAATTCCGCTATCGACTTTCGCTTCCATTTAAACACAGGCGGTTTTGAAACTTCTTGGGTTGTCAAATTATGTCTTGATTTCAGAATATTCGGCCAATGTGGTCTTCTTGTGGAGTAAGGGCAAGCAGAAACATTAGGCTGAGCATTAAGCTGTCTACCTGTAGCATTTAAGTGAAAAGAAGTAACGATTATGTTGACTGAATCAGCAAGTGGATCAGATGCTTTCCAAACGCCATATTTAACTGGGCTACCAAATCTGCTTCAGACCTTAACATATAAACGCGACAGCATAAAACTATTTCCGAACTTTCAGAAGATGTGTTGCATGTAAATGTAGACAGTCAACAGGCCATGTCAGGTCAAGAAGGTTTCTCAGGAAGTAGTTTTGACGATGTCACTGTCACCTAACAACGGAAATTAACTTATTTTCGGCGTTCTGGATTGAGTGCTTTTGTATCTTGTAACTTTTTATATTGTTGTTGTTGTTGTGGTCTTCAGTGCTGAGACTGGTTTGATGCAGCTCTCCATGCTACTCTATCCTGTGCAAGCTTCTTCATCTCCCAGTACCTACTGCAACCTACATCCTTCTGAATCTGCTTAGTGTATTCATCTCTTGGTCTCCCTCTACGATTTTTACCCTCCACGCTGCCCTCCAATGCTAAATTTGTGATCCCTTGATGCCTCAAAACATGTCCTACCAACCGATCCCTTCTTCTAGTCAAGTTGTGCCACAAACTTCTCTTCTCCCCAATCCTATTCAATACCTCCTCATTAGTTACGTGATCTACCCACCTTATCTTCAGCATTCTTCTGTAGCACCACATTTCGAAAGCTTCTATTCTCTTCTTGTCCAAACTGGTTATCGTCCATGTTTCACTTCCATACATGGCTACACTCCATACAAATACTTTCAGAAACGACTTCCTGACACTTAAATCTATACTCGATGTTAACAAATTTCTCTTCTTCAGAAACGATTTCCTTGCCATTGCCAGTCTACATTTTATATCCTCTCTACTTCGACCATCATCAGTTATTTTACTCCCTAAATAGCAAAACTCCTTTACTACTTTAAGTGTCTCATTTCCTAATCTAATCCCCTCAGCATCACCCGATTTAATCTGACTACATTCCATTATCCTCGTTTTGCTTTTGTTGATGTTCATCTTATATCCTCCTTTCAAGACACTGTCCATTCCGTTCAACTGCTCTTCCAAGTCCTTTGCTGTCTCTGACAGAATTACAATGTCATCGGCGAACCTCAAAGTTTTTACTTCTTCTCCATGAATTTTAATACCTACTTCGAATTTTTCTTTTGTTTCCTTTACTGCTTGCTCAATATACAGATTGAATAACATCGGGGAGAGGCTACAACCCTGTCTCACTCCTTTCCCAACCACTGCTTCCCTTTCATGCCCCTCGACTCATATACCTGCCATCTGGTTTCTGTACAAATTGTAAATAGCCTTTCGCTCCCTGTATTTTACCCCTGCCACCTTCAGAATTTGAAAGAGAGTATTCCAGTAAACATTGTCAAAAGCTTTCTCTAAGTTTACAAATGCTAGAAACGTAGGTTTGCCTTTTCTTAATCTTTCTTCTAAGATACGTCGTAAGGTTAGCATTGCCTCACGTGTTCCAACATTTCTACGGAATCCAAACTGATCTTCCCCGAGGTCCGCTTCTACCAGTTTTTCCATTCGTCTGTAAAGAATTCGCGTTAGTATTTTGCAGCTGTGACTTATTAAACTGATAGTTCGGTAATTTTCACATCTGTCAACACCTGCTTTCTTTGTTATTGGAATTATTATATTCTTCTTGAAGTCTGTGGGTATTTCGCCTGTCTCATACATCTTGCTCACCAGATGGTAGAGTTTTGTCATGAATGGCTCTCCCAAGGCCATCAGTAGTTTTAATGGAATGTTGTCTACTCCCGGGGCCTTGTTTCGACTCAGGTCTTTCAGTGCCCTGTCAAACTCTTCACGCAGTATCTTATCTCCCATTTCATCTTCATCTACATCTTCTTCCATTTCCATAATATTGTCCTCAAGTACATCGCCCTTGTATAAACCCTCTATATACTCCTTCCACCTTTCTGCCTTCTCTTCTTTGTTTAGAACTGGGTTGCCATCTGAGCTCTTGATATTCATACAAGTGGTTCTCTTCTCTCCAAAGGTCTCTTTAATTTTCCTGTAGGCAGTATCTATCTTACCCCTAGTGAGACAAGCCTCTACATCCTTACATTTGTCCTCTAGCCATCCCTGCTTAGCCATTTTGGACTTTCTGTCGATCTCATTTTTGAGACGTTTGTATTCCCTTTTGCCTGCTTCATTTACTGCATTTTTATATTTTCTCCTTTCATCAATTAAATTCAATATTTCTTCTGTTACCCAAGGATTTCTATTAGCCCTCGTCTTTTTACCTACTTGATCCTCTGCTGCCTTCACTACTTCATCCCTCAGAGCTACCCATTCTTCTTCTACTGTATTTCTTTCCCCCATTCCTGTCAATTGTTCCCTTATGCTCTCCCTGAAACTCTCTACAACCTCTGGTTCTTTCAGTTTATCCAGGTCCCATCTCCTTAAATTCCCACCTTTTTGCAGTTTCTTCAGTTTCAATCTGCAGTTCATAACCAATAGATTGTGGTCAGAATCCACATCTGCCCCTGGAAATGTCTTACAGTTTAAAACCTGGTTCCCAAATCTCTATCTTACCATTATATAATCTATCTGATACCTTTTAGTATCTTCAGGATTCTTCCAGGTATACAACCTTCTTTTATGATTCTTGAACCAAGTGTTAGCTATGATTAAGTTATGCTCTGTGCAAAATTCTACAAGGCGGCTTCCTCTTTCACTTCTTCCCCCCAATCCATATTCACCTACTATGTTTCCTTCTCTCCCTTTTCCTACAGACGAATTCCAGTCACCCATGACTATTAAATTTTCGTCTCCCTTCACTACGTGAATAATTTCTTTTATCTCGTCATACATTTCATCAATTTCTTCATCATCTGCAGAGCTAGTTGGCATATAAACTTGTACTACTGTAGTAGGCATGGGCTTTGTGTCTATCTTGGCCACAATAATGCGTTCACTATGCTGTTTGTAGTAGCTAACCCGCACTCCTATTTTTTTATTCATTATTAAACCTACTCCTGCATTACCCCTATTTGATTTTGTATTTATAACCCTGTAATCACCTGACCAAAAGTCTTGTTCCTCCTGCCACCGAACTTCACTAATTCCCACTATATCTAACTTTAACCTATCCATTTCCCTTTTTAAATTTTCTAACCTACCTGCCCGATTAAGGGATCTGACATTCCACGCTCTGATCCGTAGAACGCCAGTTTTCTTTCTCCTGATAACGACGTCCTCTTGAGTAGTCCCCGCCCGGAGATCGGAATGGGGGACTATTTTACGTCTGGAATATTTTACCCAAGAGGATGCCATCATCATTTAATCATACAGTAAAGCTGCATGTCCTCGGGAAAAATTACGGCCGTAGTTTCCCCTTGCTTTCAGCCGTTCGCAGTACCAGCACAGCAAGGCCGTTTTGGTTAATGTTACAAGGCCAGATCAGTCAATCATCCAGACTGTTGCCCCTGCAACTACTGAAAAGGCTGCTGCTCCTCTTCAGGAACCACATGTTTGTCTGGCCTGTCAACAGATACCCCTCCGTTGTGGTTGCACCTACGGTACGGCCATCTGTATCGCTGAGGCACGCAAGCCTCCCCACCAACGGCAAGGTCCATGGTTCATGGGGGGGACTTTTTATATTACTGTTATGATATATTATTTTAAAGGAAAAAGGTTGACGCAATATAACTATAACACTGATTAAGGAAACGTTAACTGACTCTAAACCTAAAGTAAAATTCATGGGAGAAATTTCTGAACCATTTGATATAAAGATGTGTTGAGACAGGGAGATGAACTCTCCACATTTCTGTTTAACTATGTTTTGGAAAAGTTACTTACAGAATGGCGAGAGAAAAAGTCGAGTCAAAATACAGATCAATCAATCAACTTAAATCGATGTAATATTAGAGTAGATTGCCTCACTTTTGCAAATGATCTGGCAGCTTTAACTAGGATAATCACCACACCTCAAAAATAAATATAAATTCTTAAATAGGTTATGGAAAAGGAGGACTACAAATATAATTTGAAAAAACAGAATATATGACATGCAACAATCAAGTACCAAATTTTTTGAACATGAAATATGGAAATATAAAAAGGGTTTCTCAGTTTAAATACTTGGGGGAAAACACACAATAGAAAGTTTTGGAAAAAGCTGCAAACGAAGTTCGCTGTCAAAAAACGGCAACTGCATTCAGATTAACACAAAATATTTATAATAAAAACCACGTTCTAAATTCAGTTCACTTACGTATTACAGCACTGTAATCAAACCTGAATGTCTTTATGGAGCTGAAACTTCAGTTTTAAATAGAAGTGTGGATACTGAAGAAATTGAGAGATTATTAGGAAAATATTAGACACCAAAATACCCGAGGGAGCAACTTATAGGCTGAGAAGTAATAAGAAAATAGAAGAATACACAGACATACATGGTGATATGAGGAAACGCAGATTTTTATGACCACTTTAAGGAGAATGGTACCCACTAGGTTGACAAAACAAATAGTGGAATTCTAAGAAAACAGAAGTAAGGCCACAACTAACCAATTACATGGATCGCTGCAACTAGAGAGGCTCTTAAAGTAGCCAGTGTAAGTCAGGCACAAGTTAAAGATAGAAAAACATTTAGACAAAAGATATTTGACTTAAAAGTTGGTCAGAGGGAAATTAGAAAATAGGCTGGAACCCTGTGGTCTGATGAAAGAAAGAGATTTCATTCTGAAAGGATGAATCAAATTTGGACAAAAAGGAAGGAAACCACCAAAAGTGACACTAACTGATTGTACCTTGAATGGTCCTATTGGACCCATGCCTGAATAATAATAACTCTGTTTTGTTTTTGTTGTAAACTGCAAATGTTCCATGGCGATTTGGATATTTTTTTCATTGATGCCCACACCATATATAAATAAGAACACAAGTTGATTAAGCAGTTTTCATTAAATAACTTTTTAAGTGAAAAATTCAGTTCCAATGAAGGAGATAAAATACAGTGGTTTGTGATGTATTACAAGTAATGGATAAGCTAAATAGACTCTGTTTAGTCCCTTAAGAATATTGTTTGATGTTTTTGTATGTTTATATTTCTGCTAGTCAGTAAAAATCGAAGTTTCGAAATGTTGTTTCACTTCTCAGCATATTGCCATACAAAAATGATCAATAACACACTTTACGAAGTTTGGTTTCGCCATTAATAAAATTCATCGTTGTTAGTTCCTCAGTTCCTATACTATACGCATACTGTTTGTATAATGGATGGTAGTTCACAACCACACTTTTACTGTTTGGTACAGAGCTAAACGAACTGATGTGATGTGACTTGATGCACAGTGTGAATGCGCCCTCACATGACAATGCCATAACATGGGGTGACGGCCAGTGTGAATCATCCTTGAAAATATCTCACGTGTCAGAGTTTTCCCACAGTATGAGATTTAAATGTTTTCGATAAGATCATGTCCATCATGGTATCTAAACAGTTCATGAAGAAAAATATATCCTCAACAGAACACAGTTATTGGTTGCATAACAGAAAGATTGTTGTTGTTATGGTCTTCGGACTGAAGACTGATTTGATGCAGCTCTTCATGCTATTCTATCCTCTGCAAGGCTCTTCATTTCCAAATAACCACTGCAAGCTACGTTCTTTGAATCTGCTTACTGGGTTCATCTCTTGGTCTCCCTCTACGATTTTTATTCCCCTCCCCCCCAATCCACCATCTCCCCACACTTCCCTTCAGTACTAAACTGGTGAGCTTGTAACTGCCCTGTTAAATTGTTAGAAACTTAGTCAGCCAGTGTCGTAATTTTGGAATGAGAGTTCGTACGAATGTCACGTAATAAATATTTCGTGTGAAGCGCATTGTGACAGAAGAAAGATCAATTGTGGAAACTAAGCCGCAGAATATTATAAGTAACGTTATTAAGGAATACACCCGACTGACTACATAAAATAAGAAGGCACATGCATTCGCGAGTGAGTAGTTCAAAATAAGAATTAATACTGTAAGGGAAATGGATCATAAGTATAGTTACATCCGTACACACATAGTTGTATGAGAACATACAATCAGGGTAGAGGCACATACATTCTAAGTACTATCATTTCCCATGGTCTGAGTAAAAGAGTTGTGTTTGAAATGCATTTATTCATCTAGGAAAAAAAATAATCGGACTTCGTAATTAAATGAAAAGGAAGCTTAGAGGTTCTGAATGTTGTGGAAAATATGACCTAATTTTGAAATTGTCATTGGCAAGGGAAAGAGATGAACACACTCACGTATGTCTATTGTTGAGCAGCACCGTTGTGGAGTTCGTAGCCTCCATACAAAATTAAAATAATGATCTTCCAGATTTACAGGAGCTGAGATCCATGGTATCATAAATGAGAGAATCGTATTGTTTCATAAGTTGCTTTTGTTATATAACACTGTTTCACTTTAAATTACAGAGCACTTGGTATACATCCTATCACCAGGACATGAGAACAACGAAAGGTAACTATTACTAAAACCAATAAAAGAGGAGCAGAAATTTCTTTTGTCCATCTGTGTTAAATAGTTTTCAATTTACTCTTTGGTATGAGAATCGAATTATTATCTATACATTTATCAAGATGAAAAAATTATTAATTTTCATTATATTGCCACCTTGGGCGTTTGTCCAAAGAAATGTTAAATTCCAGACAATGAGCACAACCACTTTACACACTGGTAGTTCTTTCACTCCTTTACACATGTACTTGAATCGCACTGCTCTTGTCTTTTAGGGGATATCTCACCACTTTGCTTACATAGTTCTGGTGCTGGCTCTGGCTCTTAGCTATGAAAACAAACATATACACTAGGCTACACAAAATATACAGTAACTTACATGCTACATACAAAAATTACTGCATCATACTTGACATCAAATATATGAATATTACATTACATTTTATGCAAGTCCATAGTTCAGTTCTTTATGATTGGTTTGTTGCGTCATTGCCCTGCACACAAATAACATTTTTAATAGCATGTTGACAACAAAGTTAGATTTCACGAGTTCTTTCTATGATTCTACAATTATATTTTTCCTGAAAATATAAGAAGTTTCACAAGAACGTTGTACGTTTTCGTGTGTCGATCCAGGCTGTAGGATTAGCAAGGGTGTCTGGATTGGTATGTGTGATATATTCTTCCTTATAGTTGCTTATGCTGTCCACTGCCTCCCTCTTGTATAACAGGATCTATTTGATAATGCCCCAGAATATCTCCTTTCTGGATTTTATAGTTGTCTCATCATGGGGAAGATAAACATGCAATAAATAAAATTCAAAAAGATCAGTACTTAGTCTAACTTAACACTAACATATACATAAACAGGCACTGTTCTGCCTCAAGTTCAATGAACATGGGTGTCATTTTTATTTCGAACGTGGAACGTAGATCATGAGCTGCAGTGGTAAAACTTTATTTATTGGGTCTGGAAATCGTTTCTCTACATCTCTTTGCACTATGGCGTGTGCCCATTTGAAGATAGATTTTGCTTTCAATTCAAATTGTCCTCCTGCTTCACGCCATCAGTCAATTATATGTCAGTTACAAGTAGCCACACACTCAACAATTAGTCTGGCAGCATGCTGCTCACCGTTTGGAGTCCAATAGCTGTGCACCCACCGCTGGGTAGCGATGTAGCGCATGTCGGTCAGTGCATTTGTATGAAGTGTTTTGTATAGCATTTGCAGCATTTTGAAATTACTGCACCTTCTTCAACTTGTCATACACCGTTGCTGCGTGAAGGGACCACAGGGCACCTCCTATGTTCACTGCACGAAGGTAAGTACTACACTTTATTATTTAGCTTGCCAACAGCACACTGTCCTAATGCACAAACACCCATATCGTAGCAGTATCCTCGATTCACCAAGTATCCTTTATTTCGAAGTAGAAGGCTCAAGGTATAAAACTTATACTCACTTGCCTCTATGCGTAAAACTCACTTGTCACTGGCTAAATCAGTCACTGGGTAATTATACACTGTTCCATTCATTTTTACCGTTCAAAAAAAATTGTGGCTCATGAGACCACTGGCTAGGTTTTATTGGTTTATGCCCAAGTTTGTTATTTGCTCCTGTATTCTCTTTCAAAACCTTATCTGCGTACATGCTGCTCAAAATAGTTCACACCACAAGTTGGTAGTTGAATGTGTTCTCAGAAAATATATGCCTCTGGTACTACAGTTTTCAATACTATCTTACATCTCACGAGGCATAAAAGAACACGTTTTTGAGAACAACAGCACTTCCCTAACTTAGGATCGGGCTACAAATGCACTTATACATCGAAACGACTATACAAAAAAATTAATGCACCAAAAGCGCTTATAGAAATTGTCTCCAAATGAGGTAAAATCCGTGCATTAACTACGGATGAGTTACTGTGTGTGTGTGGGAGGGGGGGTTTCATCTTTACTTTACCCAACATTGTAACAATGCATGGTACACACATAAAAAAGTAGAATGAAATAAAAACACATAAATAAACAAATCATTATACTTAAATTCACACATAAGTAGAAAATTAAAATGCTAGGTGATACGAACCACAGATTGATAATGAAGCTTGGCTGATGTTTGCAATACTGCTTCCTAAGTCTGTGTCTGTGTTTGTACATGTTTTCATGTCTGTGTGTTGTTCATTGTGTCACTGGTATGTACACATTTTTTTTATTGAACATGACCTTAGTGACTCCTTACTTTACTCCGCTTGGATAAAATATTATAAACGTAAGAGGAAATCAGTGTCTATATTCCTCTCAAGTCAACATAGATTCTTTAGTACTTTCACATCGAAGAAAAGACAAATTATTAAAAATCTCTGGTGTTACTGAACGTCAAGTAGTGTATTTCTCAGTGATCTTATTTTATAGCGTCAATTGTAAATCATAGTTATATTAGTGTAACTTAGTTGCTTCTCATCTCCAGCTGAATTCTCGTAGCATCTCGATGAATGCCACCTATCAAGAATTATGTTTGTTTCAGAATTATCTAATTTCTCTACCGTTCAGTTCCCTGTAACTTACCTCATACATATCTCTTTTTTTTTTTGTTATAAGAGACACTGTCATGTTTGCCTCAAATAACCTTTATGAATCGTACCTCAACAGTGTATTAGCACTCCAATGTGTATATAAAGTTGACAAATTATCTGTATTTCAGTAAGACCACACTAGTTTTTATTCATAGGTTATATCTTTAGATGCACTTTACTTAGATTAGGTTGTCATACGTATGGTATATAGCACGCTAAACTTTCATAAGCAGCCAGAAATCATTTCATCATTGCAGCAGATAAAAAAAATTAATACCGCTTTTCTCGATGTATTCATAGATAATGCATAGTGGTGTGGCTACATCGGAAAAAAGAATATTGTCTCTGCAACATGACATGTACTTGTGTGACCATATACTTATGCAGTACCTCAGGATGTACTTGTGTGACCATATACTTATGCAGTACCTTAGGGAGTCCAATATTTTCTGTAACTTACTCTGTACGTTACAATCTTGATGCACAAGTGGCTTAAAATAATTTACAGCTACTTTGTTCTGAGGTCTGTGCTAATTGTTCACTCCAGAATCTTTCATACATTAACTTAAAACTAAAATACCACTGTGATCATTAACTATTCAGTCAAACCTTCCAAGTACACCCTGTGCTAACATTGCTAGTCATTAATTGATGTGTATGTCCTAGCTTGCTTGTGTATCATGTCCCACTCACTGGCAAATGTAAACAAAGGTAGTGAAATGCTCTGATTCATGTAGCTGCATAAAATATACTTGCTCTACCCTAATCGTATTCCTTCTTTTTACCGTAGGTTACTCATTTCACTCGTGTGCATAGATGGATGTGAAATGTGATACTTAAACATGGTAGAATTTCCTCAAGTCTCTGTGTGCATAGAGTCCTTTGATTTTACCATTGTGAGGATATGTGATACTTAAACATGGTAGAATTTCCTCAAGTCTCTGTGTGCATAGAGTCCTTTGATTTTACCATTGTGAGGATATGCAAGTAAATAACATCCGTCATGCATAATATGTACAATAATGTACAGGCCAATATACCTTATTTGCCACTTAGCGTTTTTCTTGGCTACCAGAGAAGATTTCACATGGGGCTTAAGTACTACTTTTCCTCTAACCACAAATCTGGTAACACCATGTAGCTGTTTGTCCATGTGTTTCTTATGGCGTTGAGCTTGTTCCGTACCTTTTCATTTAAATTTACAGGTTGTCTTGGAACACATGGGATGCTTCATCTTGATACCTTAGCAAATTACTACTATGGTAGCAAGGATCGCCCCCCCCCCCCCATGACTATCCATAGTCAACACTGGGGAGCATAATGAGACCATGTTTAGTTTAACGTCCAATTATTACTGTTTCTAGATGTTTTGTTTGTCACTTCTATAATATTCACTCCTGGCATGTTGTTCCTCTGTTGCGCACTCTGATCATGATTCTGCCCTGAGTTTATGGGTGTAAAGTTACTTTGCCCTTGGCCGGCCGAAGTGGCCGTGCGGTTAAAGGCGCTGCAGTCTGGAACCGCAAGACCGCTACGGTCGCAGGTTCGAATCCTGCCTCGGGCATGGATGTTTGTGATGTCCTTAGGTTAGTTAGGTTTAACTAGTTCTAAGTTCTAGGGGACTAATAACCTCAGCAGTTGAGTCCCATAGTGCTCAGAGCCATTTGAACTTTGCCCTTGGGACTGGTAGGGTTCATTACTAATCGGGTACTGCCACTGCACATTTCGTGGGTCAGCTGTGTTGTTGTTGCTAAATTGAGGCTGAAAATTACTGTAAGCTTTACCCCACTGATTCTCGTTATCGTTTGTATTCCAACTTCGTTTCCGGTTACTGGAGTAGCCAGTGTAGTTTCTGTCACCATTTCTTCTTTTCCTTTTATATCCTGGGTTAAAATTTTGCTTACAGTTATTACTAAAATTGCCTCCAGAATTAGGGCCTGGCTTATGCGCTGCTGCGGCGGGATCGACAATTGCCGGTCGTGACTCAGCCGAGCAGGCTACATTGTTGACGCCGTACTGCGGCTGGCGCTGCAGTGGTTGGTTGTCACCACTGCTATGGGATTTTTTTTTGATTGTTGTGGCTCTGTCTTTCATCTTCATTAATTAAGTCAATAGAGCCCAAGACAGATAGAAAATACTCCAAATTGCTTTCGGGTACTTGTACTAGCTTTTCCCGCTTATTAAGTGGTAGTTTCGCTTTCAGAATACGTAGGACGTTAGTGTGTGTCTCTGGCTCGTCCCAGAACCTCGTCTTCTTTAAATATTTCTCAAAATACTTTAGCAATGATTCAGATTTTGGATTATATTGTCTAGTGTTGAAGAGGGCTTTCCTTAATCTCTCTTGAACGCCATGCGACCAGTACTTTGAAACAAACGCGTTTTGAAGCTATTCTAATGTTTGACAAGTTTCTGATATTTGCATCGCCCATAACGCTCCATCGCCTTGGATGTAACCCATAACATACTGTATCTTTTGCTGTTCCGACCCAGTTTTAGGCAATACACTTTTCAATGAATTTATAAAAATTACCAGATGGACAGACTTCTTTTCAGGGATAAACACTTGAAATTGCCAGTGTTTTATAAGACACTCTTCTAACAAAACTGATGACAAACTGGGTTCAGCTATCTGCTGTTTCTCTCTTTCATCACAGTGTCGTTGGTTACCGTACATATTAATTATGCACATTCGGGGTAGAATAGTCACTAATTGCACTCTAGCTCTTACCTGTGGGTATGTTGTCAAGCTCTTCTCATGCGTCTTGGTGTCATTCTTTCACTGTCCTAAGTTTCCTGTTAAGTTGCTCCACTATTTTATTCTGTCAGCCTGGTAAGTCCTGTGTTCTATGTCAGTGTGTTTTGTGAAGTGCATACTTGCTTTATTATGTTACTTTTTACTTTTTGTAGCTCTGTTTCTAGAGTACAGTTTATGCGTGTGCCTTTTTCTTCTAGAAAGTCCTCAAACTACTGTTTTTGCTGTTTTGTCATGTCCTCAACTTGATTTACTGCTTCCTGCATTTTTGTATTGAACTCGGTTTGCTGTACATTCATGTCATTGAAATTTTCAGTTAACATGCGTATCTGATCTGGCACAACCTTAACTGTGGTTTTCAAATTGTCAATATCCTGATTCATGGGATTTAAATCTTCACGTACTACTTCTATTACCTGATCTGCTACCCCTCTTTTTAGTTGCGTTGCCAGGTTTTGTGCATATCAGTAGGGTTTTTTACATCACTGTTCAGCTTGTTCATTTGAGTGCTTACCCTCCCTTATTGTGTTGTGACATTGTCTACCTGTGTAGTGACATTGCTTATCTGTGCTGTGATATTTCCTATCTGTGTAGTCACTTGGGCTGTTACATTCCCTACCTGTGTTGTGGCTTTGTCTATCTGTGTAGTGATATTGCTTATCTGTGCTGTGACATTTCCTACCTGTGTATTCATTTGGGCTGTTATCTGAGTTACAAATTGTAACATCAGATCTGTCTGCATTACTCTAAACATCTGCATAATGTCTGGCTCTACCGGACCTTGTACATTTGCGCATCTGGAACAGTTTCCAAAGATGACATATTGTCGTCTGTCGCTTGCGACTGAGTACCACTCGTCGCTGCAACTGCGTTATCAGTACCCGCAATGTTTTCTACTTCTGCGTTAAGCATAGGGTTGAGCAACTGATTCCTCGTCGGATGAATTATCCATCGTTTTGGTTGGTGATCTTAATTTCACAATAGCTGTGTTGTTGTTGTGGTCTTCAGTCCTGAGACTGGTTTGATGCAGCTCTCCATGCTACTCTATCCTGTGCAAGCTTCTTCATCTCCCAGTACCTACTGCAACCTACATCCTTCTGAATCTGCTTAGTGTATTCATCTCTTGGTCTCCCTCTACGATTTTTACCCTCCACGCTGCCCTCCAATGCTAAATTTGTGATCCCTTGATGCCTCAAAACATGTCCTACCAACCGATCCCTTCTTCTAGTCAAGTTGTGCCACAAACTTCTCTTCTCCCCAATCCTATTCAATACCTCCTCATTAGTTACGTGATCTACCCACCTTATCTTCAGCATTCTTCTGTAGCACCACATTTCGAAAGCTTCTATTCTCTTCTTGTCCAAACTGGTTATCGTCCATGTTTCACTTCCATACATGGCTACACTCCATACAAATAATTTCAGAAACGACTTCCTGACACTTAAATCTATACTCGATGTTAACAAATTTCTCTTCTTCAGAAACGATTTCCTTGCCATTGCCAGTCTACATTTTATATCCTCTCTACTTCGACCATCATCAGTTATTTTACTCCCTAAATAGCAAAACTCCTTTACTACTTTAAGTGTCTCATTTCCTAATCTAATCCCCTCAGCATCACCCGATTTAATCTGACTACATTCCATTATCCTCGTTTTGCTTTTGTTTATGTTCATCTTATATCCTCCTTTCAAGACACTGTCCATTCCGTTCAACTGCTCTTCCAAGTCCTTTGCTGTCTCTGACAGAATTACAATGTCATCGGCGGACCTTAAAGTTTTTACTTCTTTTCCATGAATTTTAATACCTACTCCGAATTTTTCTTTTGTTTCCTTTACTGCTTGCTCAATATACAGATTGAATAACATCGGGGAGAGGCTACAACCCTGTCTCACTCCTTTCCCAACCACTGCTTCCCTTTCATGCCCCTCGACTCTTATAACTGTCATCTGGTTTCTGTACAAAATGTAAATAGCCTTTCGCTCCCTGTATTTTACCCCTGCCACCTTCAGAATTTGAAAGAGAGTATTCCAGTTAACGTTGTCAAAAGCTTTCTCTAAGTCTACAAATGCTAGAAACGTAGGTTTGCCTTTTCTTAATCTTTCTTCTAAGATAAGTCGTAAGGTTAGTATTGCCTCACGTGTTCCAACATTTCTACGGAATCCAAACTGATCTTCCCCGAGGTCCGCTTCTACCAGTTTTTCCATTCGTCTGTAAAGAATTCGCGTTAGTATTTTGCAGCTGTGACTTATTAAACTGATAGTTCGGTAATTTTCACATCTGCCAACACCTGCTTTCTTTGGTATTGGAATTATTATATTCTTCTTGAAGTCTGTGGGTATTTCGCCTGTCTCATACATCTTGCTCACCAGATGGTAGAGTTTTGTCATGACTGGCTCTCCCAAGGCCACCAGTAGTTCTAATGGAATGTTGTCTACTCCCGGGGCCTTGTTTCGACTCAGGTCTTTCAGTGCTCTGTCAAACTCTTCACGCAGTATCTTATCTCCCATTTCATCTTCATCTACATCTTCTTCCATTTCCATAATATTGTCCTCAAGTACATCGCCCTTGTATAAACCCTCTATATACTCCTTCCACCTTTCTGCCTTCCCTTCTTTGTTTAGAACTGGGTTGCCATCTGAGCTCTTGATATTCATACAAGTGGTTCTCTTCTCTCCAAAGGTCTCTTTAATTTTCCTGTAGGCAGTATCTATCTTACCCCTAGTGAGACAAGCCTCTACATCCTTACATTTGTCCTCTAGCCATCCCTGCTTAGCCATTTTGGACTTTCTGTCGATCTCATTTTTGAGACGTTTGTATTCCCTTTTGCCTGCTTCATTTACTGCATTTTTATATTTTCTCCTTTCATCAATTAAATTCAATATTTCTTCTGTTACCCAAGGATTTCTATTAGCCCTCGTCTTTTTACCTACTTGATCCTCTGCTGCCTTCACTACTTCATCCCTCAGAGCTACCCATTCTTCTTCTACTGTATTTCTTTCCCCCATTCCTGTCAATTGTTCCCTTATGCTCTCCCTGAAACTCTCTACAACCTCTGGTTCTTTCAGTTTATCCAGGTCCCATCTCCTTAAATTCCCACCTTTTTGCAGTTTCTTCAGTTTCAATCTGCAGTTCATAACCAATAGATTGTGGTCAGAATCCACATCTGCCCCTGGAAATGTCTTACAATTTAAAAACTGGTTCCTAAATCTCTGTCTTACCATTATATAATCTATCTGATACCTTTTAGTATCTCCAGGATTCTTCCAGGTATACAACCTTCTTTTATGATTCTTGAACCAAGTGTTAGCTAAGATTAAGTTATGCTCTGTGCAAAATTCTACAAGGCGGCTTCCTCTTTCACTTCTTCCCCCCACTCCATATTCACCTACTATGTTTCCTTCTCTCCCTTTTCCTACAGACGAATTCCAGTCACCCATGACTATTAAATTTTCGTCTCCCTTCACTACGTGAATAATTTCTTTTATCTCGTCATACATTTCATCAATTTCTTCATCATCTGCAGAGCTAGTTGGCATATAAACTTGTACTACTGTAGTAGGCATGGGCTTTGTGTCTATCTTGGCCACAATAATGCGTTCACTATGCTGTTTGTAGTAGCTAACCCGCACTCCTATTTTTTTTATTCATTATTAAACCTACTCCTGCATTACCCCTATTTGATTTTGTATTTATAACCCTGTAATCACCTGACCAAAAGTCTTGTTCCTCCTGCCACCGAACTTCACTAATTCCCACTATATCTATCTTTAACCTATCTATTTCCCTTTTTAAATTTTCTAACCTACCTGCCCGATTAAGGGATCTGACATTCCACGCTCCGATCCGTAGAATGCCAGTTTTCTTTCTCCTGATAACGACGTCCTCTTGAATAGTCCCCGCCCGGAGATCCGAATGGGGGACTATTTTACCTCCGGAATATTTTACCCAAGAGGATGCCATCATCATTTAATCATACAGTAAAGCTGCATGTCCTCGGGAAAAATTACGGCTGTAGTTTCCCCTTGCTTTCAGCCGTTCGCAGTACCAGCACAGCAAGGCCGTTTTGGTTAATGTTACAAGGCCAGATCAGTCAATCATCCAGACTGCTGCCCCTGCAACTACTGAAAAGGCTGCTGCCCCTCTTCAGGAACCACATGTTTGTCTGGCCTCTCAACAGATACCCCTCCGTTGTGGTTGCACCTACGGTACGGCCATCTGTATCGCTGAGGCACGCAAGCCTCCCCACCAACGGCAAGGTCCATGGTTCATGGGGGAAGACAATAGCTGTATATACTCGTAATTCAGCGTGCAGCCGAACTTCTCTACTATTCCGGCTCGTACTACACGTAAACAAATCACAGATGACGTTGAGCTAGTTCGTGAAATTCAATGTAGTAAAATATGACTCGGGTGAAACAGAAGACTTATAAGTGGCTTCTACGGGAGCAATCAACGAAAATGATACGCCATCTTGATACACGTATAATATATTTACAGAAATCTGCAAAACCATCTGAAAAAGAAATTTTGAAAAAAATGCGTGCTAAGCAGTGAGTGTCGCAAAAATGCAATTCTATCCTACATTTACGATCAACCGAAAACGTATTAGTGCTGATGCTCTTACGTTACGTATTTTCTTTTGCCGGTCGGTTTTCTTGGTAGTAGGTTTAACGTTTAACGTTCCAAAACGTCCTTCTTTTCCGAATTCTTAGGATAAATATTTGTGAATTTTATGGACTCATTTCGGTAATAATTTTCTTATCTGGTACGCAGTTGGCGTAACATTTAATGGAAACAGTTGGTTATAGTCACAATAATGGATGAAAAAACATATTTCAGCTTAAAATTTGTTCTATTTTTTGTGAAGCAAAGGTCATGGCACTCGGACGCTATTGTAACTGCCCTGTTAAATTGTTAGAAATTGAAGTCAGCCGGTGTCGTAATTTTGGAATGCGGATTCGTATGAATATCGCCTAATAAATATTTCGCGTGAAGCGCGTTGTGACAGAAGCAAAGGTCAATTGTGGAAACTAAGCCACTGAATATTATAAATAACATTATTAAGGAAAACACCAGACTGACTACACAAAATAAGAGGGCACGCACATTCGCGAGTGAGTGGTTCAAAATGGATCATAAGTATAGTTACGTCGGTACACACACAGTTGTGTGTGAACGTACGATTGGGGTTGAGGCACGTACGTTCTAAGTACTATCATTTCCCGTGGTCTGGGTAAAAGGTTGCGGCTAAAATTCATTTTTCATCTAGGAAAGAAAATAATAGGACTTCATAATTAAATGAAAAGAAAGCTTGCAGGTTCTGAATGTTGTGGAAAATATGACCTAAATATTGAAATTGTCATTGGCGGCCATGAAGGGAAAGAGATGAACACACTCACGCACATCTATTGTTGAGCAGCGCTGTCTTGGGCATCGTCGCCTCCATCTAAATACTCCATACAAAATTAAAACAATAATCTTCCAGAGCTAGAGGAGCTGGGATCCATGGTATCGTAAATGAGAGAATCGTATTGTTTCATAAGTTGCTTTCACTATACAACACAATTTCACTTTAAATTACAGAGCACTTGGTATACATCTTATCACTAGCGCATGAGAACAACGAAAGATAATTATTACTACAACCAATAAACGAAGAGCATAAATCTTCTGTTGTCCATCTGTGTTAAATACTTTTCAATTTAATCTTTGGTATGAGAGCCAAATTATTGTCTATACATTTATCAATAAGAAAAAATTCCAGAATGAGATTTTCACTCTGCAGCGGAGTGTGCGCTGATATGAAACTTCCTGGCAGATTAAAACTGTGTGCCCGACCGAGACTCGAACTCGGGACCTTTGCCTTTCGCGGGCAAGTGCTCTACCATCTTTTATTTTTCTTTTCATTTTGTTCGTTATTGATCGTTGTGTTTGGTCATTGCGGACGTCGCAAGACATCCTGTTCAAGTTCGGTGTTTGATCCTTCCACTCAGTTTTTTTATTACAGAAGCCAACCGGCTCTCTGACCGAACACGCTGAGCTACCGTGCCGGCAATTGCTCTACCATCTGAGCTACCGAAGCACGACTCACGCCCGCACCTCACAGCTTTACTTCTGCCAGTATCTCGTCTCCTACCTTCCAAACTTTACAGAAGCTCTCCTGCAAACCATGCAGAACTAGTACTCCTGAAAGAAAGGATATTGCGGAGACATGGCTTAGCCACAGCCTGGGGGATGTTTCCAGAATGAGATTTTCATTCTGCACTCCGCTGCAGAGTGAAAATCTCATTCTGGAAACATCCCCCAGGCTGTGGCTAAGCCATATCTCCGCAATATCCTTTTTTTCAGGAGTACTAGGCTATCAGTAGTTCTGACAATGTCGTCTACTCCCAGGGGCCCTGTTTTGACTTAGGTCTTTCAGTGCTCTGCCAAATTCTTCTCGCAGTATCATGTCTCTTATCTCATCTTGATCAACGCCCTCTTCTGTTTCTATAATACTGGCTGCAAGTTCATCTCCCTTTTACAGACACTCTATATGCTCCTTCAACCTTCCAGCTTTCCCTTCTTTGCTTAGGACTGGTTTTCCATATGAGCTCTTGATAATCATACAGCTGCTGCTCTTTTCTCCAGAGGCCTCTTTAATTTTTTGGTAGTAGGTGGTATCTATGTTTCTCCTAGTGATATTTGCTTCTAAATCCTTACATTTGTCCTCTAGCAATTCCTGTTTAGCCATTGTGCAGTTCCTGTCAGTCTTATTTTTTAGATGTTTCTATTCCCTTTCGCCTGCTTCATTTATTGCAGTTTTTATATTTTCTCTGCCTCCGAAAATGTTTTACAATTTAAAATCTGGTTCCTAAATCCCTGTCTTACCATTATGTAATTAAACTGAAACCTTCTGGTGACTCCAGGTCTCTTCCACGTATACAACCTTGTTTCACAATTCATAAATCAGGTGTTAGTGATAATTAAATTGTGATCTGTGCAAAATTCTACCATGTGGCTTCCTCTTTCATTTCTTTCCCCTTCATCTCATACTATCGAATTCCAGTCACGCTTAACTATTATATTTTCGTTGCTTTTAATTATTTGAATAATTTCATTTATTTCTTCTATCTCTTCATTATCTTCAGAGCATGTTGGCATATAAATTTGTATTACTGTGGTGGGTGTGGGCTTCATGTCTATCTTCATTAAAACAATGCATTCACTATGCTGTTCATAAGAACTTACCAACATTCCTATTTTCCTGTTCATTACTAAACATACTCCTGCATTACCCCTATTTGATTTTATATTTATAACCCTTTATTCACCTGACCAGAAGTCCTGTTCCTCCCACCAACGAGCCTAACTAATTCCCACAATATCTAACTGTAACCTACTCATTTCCCATTTTAAATTTTCTAACCTGCCTGCTTGATTAAGGGATCTAACATTCCACACTCCAATCCGTAGAATGCCAATTTTGCTTCTGCTGATAACAACATCCTCCTGAGTAGTCCCCGCCTGGAGACCCAAATGGGGGACTACTTTATCTGAGAAATATTTTACACAAGAGGATGCCATAATCATTTAACCATACAGTAGAGCTGCATGCCCTCAATAAAAATTATGTCTACAGTTTCCCTTACTTTCAGCTGTTCGCAGTACAAGCACAGCAAAGTTGTTTTCGTTGATGTTACAAGGCCAGATCAGTCAATCATCCAGACTAGTGCCCCTGCAACTACTTAAGAGACTGCTGCTCCTCTTCAGGATCCACAAGTTTGTCCAGCCTCTCAACATATATCCTTCCTTTGTGGTTGCACCTGTGATAAGGCTTCTCTGTATCACTGAGCCACACAAGCAAGGCAAGGTCCATGGTTCAGTGGGAGGGGGGGGGGGGTCGCATTAATTCCTTTTCCAGATCTACATCCATACTCCAAAAACCACTGCGAAGTGCATAATAGAGTGTACTTCATATTGTACGACATACAAGGGTTTCCTCCTGTTCCATTTGTGTGTGGGAAAAGGGATCTTAAATTACTTAGTGGCCACTGTAATTAGTCTAATCGCGTCTTTTGATACCTGTGGGAGCGATACATAGAGGCTATAGTAGGTAATAGTTCTGCACTTCTTAAGGTGGTTTCTCTTTGTCAATTGTATTCATTTGAATTCTAGCTGCCTACCTAAAATGGAAAGTTGAATCCTTGCAACATTTCATCCTCCCATCATCTGGGAGGTTTCCCAGAATTGGTACAATTCTCCAAATTTCTATTAGTTGGGTTGTTGAGAACAGGATGCTTAGTAAGCATTTTTAGTGTTGAACTACATTGCTACGTAAATTTTTTTCTTCTTATAATTATTGTTTTTTTCTGTATAGTGTGGTGTAGCGATTTTGTACTGAGGATGTTAATAACCGACAATTGTAAATCAATCGTTGTAAGTTTCATGGAGTTCTTCATTGAAGGGATACGAATTATTACTGTGAACAAATAAGCTGTTAAGAAAATTAGAACAGAAGATTTCTTCTTCTGGCAGCAGTTGACTGGTGTGCACCTGTGAAAAATATCATGTCTGTCATTGAGAGTTTACTCGTTATACTTCAACATTCTACACATGACTGAGGAAAATGAGGATGTACTGGCTAAAAATTTCTTTTACTTAACTTTTTGCTTGGTAGATACAACTGTCAACAAATCTTATTTTATGGTCAGGGTAACAGCAAGGCGATGCAACGAGCAACATTGTTGCATAAATAGAACACTACAGAACATTATGAGCCACACCAGTATCGCCAATTACCCAACAGTCACTGCAATCTGGTTGCACCTATGTTTTGTTTAACGTAGTGCAAGACTCCCCTTAACAAGCAGAATATGAGCTTGTTTCATTACCAGAAAAAGTATATCCTCCATTTGACAATAAATCTAAATTTTCTTTGTTTTTCTCAGGCTTTGATTGAGCATGTGCCCCAAATGAGCTACTATATATATGTATACGGGGTGAGTCACCTAACATTACCGCTGGATATATTTCGTAAACCACATCAAATACTGACGAATCGATTCCACAGACCGAACGTGAGGAGAGGGGCTGGTGTAATTGGTTAATACAAACCATAAAAAAATGC
Source organism: Schistocerca nitens (assembly GCF_023898315.1). Classification (NCBI taxonomy): domain Eukaryota; kingdom Metazoa; phylum Arthropoda; class Insecta; order Orthoptera; family Acrididae; genus Schistocerca; species Schistocerca nitens. The sequence goes on from NC_064614.1 coordinate 204,718,342, forward strand.
ACGGAAGTATATTTTTTAACATAAACCTACGTTTTTTTAAATGGAACCCCGTTAGTTTTGTTAGCACATCTGAACATATAAACAAATGCGTAATCAGTGCCGTTTGTTGCATTGTAAAATGTTAATTACATCCGGAGATATTGTAACCTAAAGTTGACGCTTGAGTACCACTCCTCCGCTGTTCGATCGTGTGTATCGGAGAGCACCGAATTACGTAGGGATCCAAAGGGAAGGGTGATGGACCTTAGGTACAGAAGAGACTGGAACAGCACATTACGTCCACATGCTAACACCTTTTTATTGGTCTTTTTCACTGACGCACATGTACATTACCATGAGGGGTGAGGTACACGTACACACGTGGTTTCCGTTTTCAATTACGGAGTGGAATAGAGTGTGTCCCGACATGTCAGGCCAATAGATGTTTAATGTGGTGGCCATCATTTGCTGCACACAATTGCAATCTCTGGCGTAATGAATGTCGTACACGCCGCAGTACATCTGGTGTAATGTCGCCGCAGGCTGCCACAATACGTTGTTTCATATCCTCTGGGGTTGTAGGCACATCACGGTACACATTCTCCTTTAACGTACCCCACAGAAAGAAGTCCAGAGGTGTAAGATCAGGAGAACGGGCTGGCCAATTTATGCATCCTCCACGTCCTATGAAATGCCCGTCGAACATCCTGTCAAGGGTCAGCCTAGTGTTAGTTGCGGAATGTGCAGGTGCACCATCATGCTGATACCACATACGTCGACGCGTTTCCAGTGGGACATTTTCGAGCAACGTTGGCAGATCATTCTTGAGAAACGCGATGTATGTTGCAGCTGTTTGGGCCCCTGCAATGAAGTGAGGACCAATGAGGTGGTCGCCAATGATTCCGCACCATACATTTACAGTCCACCGTCGCTGTCGCTCTACCTGTCTGAGCCAGCGAGGATTGTCCACGCACCAGTAATGCATGTTCCGTAGATTCACTGCCCCGTGGTTTGTGAAACCCGCTTCATCGGTAAACAGGTAGTACTGGAACGCATTCTCTGTTAATGCCCATTGACAGAATCGCACTCGATGATTAAAGTCATCACCATGTAATTGCTGATGTAGCGACACATGAAACGGGTGAAAGCGGTGACGATGCAGTATGCGCATGACACTACTTTGACTCAGTCCACCGACTCTCGCAATGTCCCGTGTACTCATGTGTGGGTTCATGGCAACAGCAGCTAACACACCAACTGCACCCGCTTCTCCTGTGACGGGCCTGTTACGGACCCGTTTGCGTGCTACGACCATACCTGTTGCATACAGTTGGCGGTAGATGTTTTGCAATGTGCGGCACGTTGGATGCTCTCTGTCCGGGTACCGTTCTGCATACACCCTGCAGGCTTCAGCTGCATTTCGTCGACACTCGCCATAGATGAGTATCATCTCCGCCTTTCCAGAGTTCGAATACACCATGGTCACAGTTCCTACAACACTTCACTATCACAGACGTCTGGTAACACGGTGTACTACAGTTGGTCTGTGTGCGGAGACGAATGCAGAATAACAATAGCAGCAAGCGCTACATGCGGACACTGCGACAGATAGACCAAACCTCAACAGTGCACTATAGCCAGACTCGTAAACACGGTCGTCATCGTAAACATGTCCCTGCAGATGCTGCTCGTCGACCGTGGCCCGTGTTTGTTACAACACGCAACTGAACGTCGGAGGTTTCAAGCGTCAACTTTAGGTTACAATATCTCCGGATGTAATTAACATTTTACAATGCAACAAACGGCACTGATTACGTATTTGTTTATATGTTCAGATGTGCTAACAAAACTAACGTGGTTCCATTTAGAAAACGTAGGTTTGTGTTAAAAAACATACTTCCGTGCATTTTTGTATGGTTTGTATTAAACAATTACACTAGCCCCTCTCCTCACGTTCGGTCTGTGGAATCGGTTCGTCAGTATTTGATGTGGTTTACGAAATATATCCAGCGGTAACGTTAGGTGACTCACCCTGTATACAATGATGTACGTTCTTAATTCAGTGAGTCATAGTTTATAATTTGTGATTATTCATATGTAAATAAAATCATAAGTACTTTTTTCCTTGTTCTTTTAATTTTTAACTCCTGATTTAACTTTTTACTCAAATTCTGTGAATTTGTAGCAGCTCATTCGATGACTGAGCACAATTAGTCTACATGCACACTCAAAACCTGAGAAAAACAAAGAGAATACAAGTTCACGGTCAAATGGAAAGTATACTTTTTCTGGAAATGAAACAAGCTCATATTCTGCTTGATAATGGCAGTCTTAACAAAACAAAAACAGATACAACAAAAATGCAGTGAATGTTTAGCAATGTTGGCGTTAACGGTGCGGCACTTTGTGTTCTGTAGTGTGCTATATGTGCAGAAATGTTGCTTGTTGCGTCACCTACCTATTACTTTGATCAGAAAATTAAGATTTGTTGACAGTTGTACCTACCAAACAAGTAGTTCAGTAACGGAAATTATTAGCCAGTACATCCTCATTTTCCTCAATCACATGAGGTATTTTGAAGTATAATGAGTAAACCCTCAATGACAGACAAGAAACCTTCAGTATCAACTTGCAGAACGAAGGTAGAGCAGATCTATCAGAATACAAAAAAAGTATCCATACGCAGAAAACATTTATCACAGTTTCAAGAAATATCAAGTAACGCAGTACAAAAATGCAGTGCCTCATAAGAGAACTAATTTTACTCAGCTGACGAAAGTTTTGGCAATGATTAAATTTATTGTTTTATTTTATGGCATTTGCTTTTGCAGACCCGCAGGTTATAGGCGACAATTACGAGGAATAATGACTCAGTCCAATACTCTGTATAACACTTACATTGACGGTATAAACATACACTGTACAAGCAACTGGAGAAGACAAATTCATCAGACAGACCACCGATCACTGAGTCCCCTGTGTGGCACCGAGGTCAACCACTAGCGACAGTACTTCATGGCACACTGTTCTAACAGAGCCCTCCTCCCAGAATGGAGCATGGGTGAGGGAGGCTGCATGAAGTGTTAAGGTGGAGAGATTGGATGCAAAAAGGTATGCCTCCCAGCTGAGTTATCGTCTGCAGCCTCAAGGACGTCAGGCAGTGACGTACACCAGATGGAATACATTTGGTAATTGCGAATGCAGGCCAGTATGCAATGAGACTGCCTAAAGCATGAGTGCATGAGTGTGTGGTGGCATTGGGAGAATTAGAGTGGAGTGTGATTTGTCATGGTTGAGTGGCGCTGGCGATGACGTGACGTTCATTGGAAGTAAACATGGCGCCATGATTGTGAAAATACCTTCAATGGAAACATAGGATGTGAGGGCAGTGGTATCGATGTTGTGTGGCACTTTTACGCTCTTATGGAAGTGCCATACGCTGAAGCCGTCTGCAGTCCAGCATTTGGCATGTTGACCTTTGATAAGGAGGTTGCTGCCTGTAAGCTTGAAGTGGAGGTCTTTGGGAAGGAAGTCATTCACATCCAGTCATAATATGGAGGTCGACAGTACGGAGTCACTAGTAGGAGAGTCAACAACTATCAGAGACTGGGGTGCTTGGCCTATGTTGTTGTCCAGTGGGGCATCTTGATATGTCCTTGCAGGTTGGAGTCAGCTGATTGATACAGTTGTAGGTTTTCCATTAGTTATTATGTGAAAGGTTTGACCATCTCATTAGAGCACATTGTGGGAGCCTGAGTAGAAGGGAGTAGGAGGTGTAGGGCAAGTCATACTGTGTCATCCCTTAATATTACGAAGTCACAATCTGTGAGTGCTTTGTGAACAAAGATCTTAGGAGAGAGTATTGTAGGGGTGGTAGTATACAGATGCGTGCTATGTGACTCTAAACATACGTGACTAAGTCCAGTAGGTTTCGGGGCATAGCTGATGGTTCTTGGAGTACGAAGTCTGCTGGGAAGGATAGTGTGTTACCATATAGAATTTCCGCCAGTTAGACTCCAGAGACATGTTCGAACACTGTGCAAAATCTCAGGAGAACCCATGGAAGCATCTCAGTCCAAAGTCCCCTGTGGCACATGGGAAAGTCGTGCAGGGTAACCATGCAGTCTGGGGCCCCTTGCCACAGTTCGTGCAGCTCCCGTCGGAGGTTCAAATCCTCCCTCGGGCATGTGTGTGTGTGTGTGTGTGTGTGTGTGTGTGTGTGTGTGTGTGTGTGTGTGTGTATGTGTGTGTAGCGTAAGTTAGTTTAAGTTAGATTAGGTAGTGTGTAAGCCTAGGGACCGATGACCTCAGCAGTTTGGTCCCATGGGAACTTACCACAAATTTCCGAAAATTTCCACATGAGGGCCGCTTAATGTGCAGTGCCACCATTCAGCCAAACAGTTGCTTTGAGGGTGGTATGCTGTAGTTCTGAGTACTTAGTGCCTGTCATATCGTAGAGTTCAAGAAACAGAGTATATTACAACTGCCTGCCCAAGTCTGTTGAGTTGGACATGGGACAGCGGAAGTGTGAGATCCATGTTTCAGTAACTGCTTTGACAGTGTATTTGGCTGTTATCTCTTTTAAGGGTGTTGCTTCAACCAACTGTGTGACCCGATCGATCGCAGAAAGGATAGTGATGCCAATGGAGATGGGTAGTGGGCCAATGAGGTGAGTATGTACGTGCTGAAAGCGCTTTTTTGGGATTTGGAAACAGCCTATGGGCAGTTGCATATGATGTGAGACTTTGCCCTGTTGACATGACTAAACACGCGAGCCCAAAGTTTATCGTCTGTCTTTATGTTAGGCCACATAGACCTGTGCATCACTAGTCGACTGCTTAGGCAAATGACCAGGCGCAGTAAACTGTTGAGGTCTTCAAATACAACACAGCGGAATCGTTGAAATATGAGGGAGCATGTCCAATGTTGAGAGACATCTCAGAGTATAGTTGGGTCACCCTTGAGATAGGGCGACAATCAGTCTGTTGGTTCATAGATGAGTCGTGAATGACAGCTTGTAGCTGTCCATCATGTTGTTGTGCCTCACTGAATTGGTCATATTGGATGTAGATGTCAGGTCACTGATGAATGAAAAATAATCTGCAACAACATTATCTGTGCCTTTGAAATGGCAGGCATCTATGGTAAACTGGGCAATGTGGTCTAAATACTGACCCCATCAGGGGAAGGTGTCCTTGGGTAGGTTTCGAATAGAGTCAACCATGGGCGATGATCAGCATAGATAATCAGGCCACGTTATTTTGTGTCCTCTGAAGTAGTTTAATGCTTCATAGAGTGCCAATAACGCCCCGTTGTACATGGACCACTTGCTTTGTAATGGAGTGAGCTTATGTGGAAAGAAATGGAGTGAGTGCTGCCCTCCAATGCGAAATCTGTGATCCCTTGATCCCTCAGAACATGTCCTACCAACCGGTCCCTTCTTCTTGTCAAGTTGTGCCACAAACTCCTCTTCTCCCCAATGCTATTCAATACCTCCTCATTAGTTATGGAGGTCACTTAAATTTATACTCGATGTTAACAAATGTCTCTTCTTCAGAAACGCTTTCCTTGCCATTGCCAGTCTACATTTTATATCCTCTCTACTTCGACCATCATCAGTTATTTTACACCCCAAATAGCAAAACTCCTTTACTACTTTAAGTGTCTCATTTCGTAATCTAATTCCTGCAGCATCACCCGACTTAATTCGACTACATTCCATTATCCTCGTTTTGCTTTTGTTGATGTTCATCTTATATCCTCCTTTCAAGACACTGTCCATTCCGTTCAACTGCTCTTTCAAGTCCTTTGCTGTCTCTGACAGAATTACAATGTCATCGGCGAACCTGAAAGTTTTTATTTCTTCTCCATGGACTTTAATAAATGGTTCCAATGGCTCTGAGCACTATGGGACTTAACATCTGTGGTCATCAGTCCCCTAGAACTTAGAACTACTTAAACCTAACTAACCTAAGGACAACACACATCCATGCCCGAGGCAGGATTCGAACCTGCGACCGTAGCAGCCGCGCGGTTCCGGACTGAGCGCCTAGAACCGCTAGACCACCGCGGCCGGCGGACTTTAATACCTACTCCGAATTTTTCTTTTGTTTCCTTTACTGCTTGCTCAATATACAGATTGAATAACATCGGGGAGAGGCTACAACCCTGTCTCACTCCCTTCCCAACCGCTGCTTCCATTTCATGCCCCTCGACTCTTATAACTGCCATCTGGTTTCTGTACAAATTGTAAATAGCCTTTCGCTCCCTGTATTTTACCCCTGCCACCTTTAGAATTTGAAAGAGAGTATTCCAGTCAACATTGTCAAAAGCTTTCTCTAAGTCTACAAATGCTAGAAATGTAGGTTTGCCTTTCCTTAATTTATTTTATAAGATAAGTCTTAGGGTCAGTATTGCCTCACGTGTTCCAATATTTCTGAGGAATCCAAACTGATCTTCGCCGAGGTCGGCTTCTACCAGTTTTTCCATGCATCTGTTATTATTTTGTAGCTGTGACTTATTAAACTGATAGTTCGGTAATTTTCACATCTGTCAACACCTTCTTTCTTTGGGATTGGAATTATTATATTCTTCTTGAAGTTTGAGGGTATTTCGCCTGTCTCATACATCTTGCTCACCAGATGGTAGAGTTTTGTAAGGACTGGCTCTCCCAAGGCCATCAGTAGTTCCAATGGAATGTTGTCTACTCCCGGGGCCTTGTTTCAACTCAGGTCTTTCAGTGCTCTGTCAAACTCTTCACGAAGTATCGTATCTCCCAATTCATGTTCATCTACATCCTCTTCCATTTCCATAATATTGTCCTCAAGTACATCGTCCTTGTTATAGACCCTCTATATAATCCTTCCACCTTTCTGCTTTCCCTTCTTTGCTTTGGACTGGGTTTCCATCTGAGCTCTTGATATTCATACAAGTGGCTCTCTATTCTCCAAAGGTCTCTTTAATTTTCCTGTAGGCAGTATCTATCTTACCCCTAGTGAGATAAGCCTCTACATCCTTACATTTGTCCTCTAGGCATCCCTGCTTAGCCATTTTGCACTTCCTGTCGATCTCATTTTTGAGACGTTTGTATTCCTTTTTGCCTGCTTCATTTACTGCGTTTTTATATTTTCTCCTTTCATCAATTAAATTCAATATTTCTTCTGTTACCCAAGGATTTCTACTAGCCCTCGTCTTTTTACCTACTTGATCCTCTGCTGCCTTCACTACTTCATCCCTCAGAGCTACCCATTCCTCTTCTACTGTATTTCTTTCCCCCATTCCTGTCAATTGTTGCCTTATGCTCTCCCTGAAACTCTGTACAACCTCTGGTTCTTTCAGTTTATCCAGGTCCCATCTCCTTAAATTCCCACCTTTTTGCTGTTTCTTCAGTTTTAATCTACAGTTCATAACCAATAGATTGTGGTCAGAGTCCACACGTGCCCCTGGAAATGTCTTACAATTTAAAATCTGGTTCCTAAATCTCTCTCTGTCTTACCATTATATAATCTATTTGATACCTTTTAGTATCTCCAGGATTCTTCCATGTATACAACCTTCTTTTATGATTCTTGAACCAAGAGTTTGCTATGATTAAGTTATGCTCTGTGCAAAATTCTACCAGACGGATTCCTCTTTCATTTCTCTCCTCCAATCCATACTCACCCACTATGTTTCCATCCCTCCCTTTTCCTACTCTCGAATTCCAGTTGGCATGTAAAATTGTACTACTGTAGTAGGCATGGGCTTCGTGTCTATCTTGGCCACAATAATGCGTTCACTATGCTGTTGGTAGTAGCTTACCCGCACTCCTATTTTTTATTCATTATTAAACCTACTCCTGCATTACCCCTATTTGATTTTGTATTTATAACCCTGTATTCACCTTACCAAAAGTCTTGTTGCTCCTGCCACCGAACTACACTAATTCCCACTATATCTAACTTCAATCTATCCATTTCCCTTTTTAAATTTTCTAACCTACCTGCCCGATTAAGGGATCTGACATTCCACGCTCCGATCCGTAGAACGCCAGTTTTCTTTCTCCTGATAACGACGTCCTCTTGAGTAGTCCCCGCCCGGAGATTCGAATGGGGGACTATTTTACCTCCGGAATATTTTAGCCAAGAGGACGCCATCATCATTTAACCATACAATAAAGCTGCATGCCCTCGGGAAAAATTACGGCCGTAGTTTCCCCTTGCTTTCAGCCATTCGCAGTACCAGCACAGCAAGGCCGTTTTGGTTAGTGTTGCAAGGCCAGATCAGTCAATCATCCAGACTGTTGCCCCTGCAACTACTGAAAAGTCTGCTGCCCCTCTTCAGGAACCACACGTTTGTCTGGCCTCTCAACAGATACCCCTCCGTTGTGGTTGCACCTACGGTATGGCCATCTGTATCGCTGAGGCACGCAAGCCTCCCCACCAATGGCAAGGTCCATGGTTCATGGGGGCAGCAGCATGAGTGAGGGTGTCGAAAACTTGTTTAAGGTGGTTATATTGACAGTCTTTGTCTGCTGAGAAAATTAAAATGTCAATGAGACAGGCATAACAGAGTGGGAATTTGAGGAATAAACCGTCAATAGAGCGTTGCCATGTTTGTGCCACATTCTTAAGTCTGTACTGCATGAACAAAAATTCGGACAGGCACGAAGGCGGGATAATGGCTGTTTTATGAATGTTATCAGGACACTTAGGTATTTGTAAGCACGCCATCTTACAATCAATGGCACTGAAAACAGTGCTGTATGCTGACTGCTGGGTAAGTCGTGGATGATTAGCACTGGGTAGCTGTTCACTACAGTATGTGCATTGAGGATTCTGTAATCAATGCACAGCCTGAGAGATCTATTCGTTTTGGAGACCAATTTTATGGGAGACGCCCATGAACTGACAGAGCAGCGAACTACCTTTGCTTGTAAGAGCTCTCCCACTACCATTTTTGCAGCCCTAAGTAGATCTGACGTTAGTTGACATGGTCTGTGGCACACTGGGGGGGGGGGGGGGGGGGCATGAGTGCCGATGATCTTGTGGACTGTTTCGTTCGTAATGGCACAGTGTCTGAATCATTCTGGTGAGAAGGTGCATGAAGACTTGGTTGTGGGTAGGTGAGTGAGTGTTGTGGTAGTGACCTCCGTAGGATATCTGGTTGAGATGTCGTCATGTTTCATGGAGTCCTTGCCCGATGCCCAGGATTCTGTCTTGGATGATATTGTTATCATGTTGTAGGTGAAAGTTCACTTCACACATGTTGGAGTAGAGTTGTTGAATAAGGTCGATGGGTTGGAGGCACTCCTGAAGGAGCAGATGACAGTTGGATATGTCCATGGGAGGCAGGATTTGGCATGAGTAGTAGGCCAGACTGTTACTTTTCGGGGCTGAAGGGGTGTTGCCGACACCACCTACAGCGGAGCAAGGACTGGCTGTGTGAGTTAGCATGCCATTAGTCAGGTCTGTAACTAAGTGGAAGTGTCAGAGAAAGTCTGCACCAATAAATAATTCTGCGACATCCACAATAATAAATGTCCAAGTGAATTTTTCATTAAGTCTGAGTTCTAGTATGCAGACTTGTGAATCGCAGACTTCGATTGTGGAATTACTTTCTGCACAAAATTGGACGAATGCATGAGATCATGTTTGATCTCGGAAGGGGGGCAGCAAGGACCCTGTGTCGACGAGGTTTAGTTAGCCACTGAAGTGGTCATATACAATAAAATCTGATATCATGGAGATGGCGGAGCAGATGTGGTCTATCAGTGTCGTCTTGGGTGACAAGGCAACTTAAAAATCCTGCACGGTCTGGTGCACCTCAAGAGAACTGTTTGTGTAGTGGTAAATTACGTGGAAAACAGTAATTGCAGATGTAATATCCATATGTTGCATAGTAACAATGAAAACGATTATGTGCAGGGACGGTGTGATCTGTGGCGTGTTGCAAAGCTGCAGACATGGGCACTTGACTGTGTTGTGGTTCAAATGGCTCTAAGCACTACGAGACTTAACATCTGAGCATATCAGTCCCCTAGACTTAGAACTACTTAAACCTAACTAACCTATGGACATCACACACATCCATGCACGAGGCAGGATTCGAACCTGAGACCGTAGCAGCCGCGTGGTTCCGGACTGAAGCACCTTGAACCGCTCGACTACAGCGGCCGGCTTGACTGTGTTCTCCACAGGTGTGGGTGCAGTGAGGATGCTGGTGAGATGGGGGTTTGTTGATGCCACATGAAGGTCATCGTTCTGGCCACATATGGTGATGTCAGCATTGGTGTAAGTTGGACGATGTTGGAATAGCTCTTATTTTACAGGCTTGTAATGCCATTGGAGTTGCAAGTTACACTCGGCACCATTAATGCAGTTATAATTGCTGTACTGTGTGTGTTGTATGATAAGGCGTGCTTCCAAGGGTTCATGTCCATGGGCAACTATAGCTAGTTGCACTTGTGTGGGAAGTTTCACAACTCATAGAGTCCATAACAAGTGACTGGGTATAAGGTGGATGTCAATCTGTGTATGGAGGTGACGCCATAGTTGCAATAGAATCTTATAACTTAAAACTTCGTCGTAAAAGGCGTGATGGATTTGTTCCTCTGGAGTGTGGGTGAGGTGACAGAGTAGAGTAGCTTTCACCCTCTCGTACTGGGTGGGGGGGGGGGGCGAGCATAATAACACTTTTTGTGCCCGCATGGTGCTCCAAGTGGTTTAACAAAGTGACGAATTTAATGCCATGTCCAATGTTGTCATTCGATGCGAAAGATACTCTCCACGTTGTTGAAAGTAGATTAGTCTGGCAGGAAAGGCAGTGGTTTGATATTTGTCCTGTGGCTGGAAGACTGCCAGGGCGTTGAATGTTGAATGTGATCACAGTCATCGGGAATCATCATGCAGGCTATAGGAGACAATAACAGTGAATAATCACTTGATCCATATTCTCTGTGAAATACTTTTATTGTCGATATACACATGCACTGTGCAAACAACAGAATGTGACAAAGGCATAAGGCAGACCGTTGGTTGAAGAGTGTGCTGTGTGAGACCCAGGCTGAACTGCCAGTGAGTTATTTCATGGGACAGTATTCCCATACTTTCTTTTAAACTTCGTTTATTTATTTCTTGATCAGCGAAATCTTAACTGGTGTTTGTGAAACATGCTTCATTCTTAATATTGTATATATAGAGAACTATCTCCACAGTTGACAGGTGAATGATATAGATCACACAATGAAACTGACGGCAACATACGTTAACTGTCTACTGCAATTACTGACATGGTTGGGCCGCACCTCAGGCCAGATATGTACTGATCTTATTATTAATTGATAACCTACATAATTTAGTATTTTATGAGCCCCAACACCCTAAAGGCACGATAAGTTGGCCGTCGGCCTCTAAGTAGTGATCGTTAAAAGTCAGCACTATCCAGAATGTTTTGTGTCAACTGTAACAGATCGCTGCTGCACTCAGAGACCCTGAAGCTGTAACACCGTAATTGCCTGAGGAAGTGATGTTGTGTTGTCTTCTGCAAACAGATGATTAATTGATTAGTAACAGTAATTATTCTTATATTTAAATGGATTATGCAATATGAGACACATTCACAAATGTTTACTAAACGTTTGAATGTCATTTTTCTTCTACTAATTGCAATATGCACTACTGGCCATTAAAATTGCTACACCACGAGGATGATATGCTACAGACGTGAAATTTAACCGACAGGAAGAAGATGCTGTGATATGCAAATGATTAGCTTTTCAGTGCATTCACACAAGGTTGGCGCCGGTGGCGACACATACAACGTGCTGACTTGAGGAAAGTTTCCAACCGATTTCTCATATACAAACAGCAATTGACCGGCGTTGCCTGGTGAAACGTTGTTGTGATGCCTCGTGTAAGGGGGAGAAATGCGTACCATCACGTTTCCGACTTTGATAAAGGTCGGATTGTAGCCTATCACGATTGCCCTATCGCGATTGCGGTTTATCGTAGCGCGACATTGCTGGTCGCGTTGGTCGAGATCCAATGACTGTTAGCAGAATGTGGAATCGGTGGGTTCAGGAGGGTAATACGGAACGCCGTGCTGGATCTCGACGGCCTCGTATCACTAGCAATCGAGATGACAGGCGTCTTATCCGCATGGCTGTAACGATCCTGCAGCCACGTCTAGATCCCTGAGTCAACAGATGGGGACGTTTGCAAGAAAACAACCATCCGAACGAACAGTTCGACGGCGTTTGTAGCAGCATGAACTATCAGCTCGGAGACCATGGCTGCGGTTACACTTGACGCTGCATCACAGACAGGAGCGCCTGCGATGGTGTACTCAACGACGAACCTGGGTGCACGAATGGCAAAACGTAATTTTTTTCGGATAAATCCAGGTTCTGTTTACAGCATCATGATGGTCACATCGGTGTTTGGCGACATCGCGGTGAACGCACATTGGAAGTGTGTATTCGTCATCGCCATACTGGCGTATCACCCGGCGTCATTGTATGGGGTGCCATTGGTTACACGTCTCGGTCACCTATTGTTTGCATTGTCGGCACTTTGAACAGTGGACATTACATTTCAGATGCGTTACGACCTATGGCTCTACCCTTCATTCGGTCCCTGCGAAACCCTACATTTCAGCAGGATAATGCACGACCGCATGTTGCAAGTCCTGTACGGGCCTTTCTGGATACAGAAAATGTTCGACTGCTGCCCTCGCCAGCACATTCTCCAGATCTCTCACCAACTGAAAACGTATGGTCAATGGTGGCCGAGCAACTGGCTCTTCACAATATGCCAGTCACTACTCTTGATGAACTGTGGTATCGTGTTGAAGCTGCATGGGCAGCTGTACCTGTACACGCCATCCAAGCTCTGTTTGACTCAATGCCCAGGCGTATCTAGGCCGTTATTATGGCCAGAGGTGGTTGTTCTGGGCACTGATTTCTCAGGATCTATGCACCCAAATTGCGTGAAAATGTAATCACATGTCAGTTCTAGTATAATATATTTGTCCAATGAATACCCGTTTATCATCTGCATTTCTTCTTGGTGTAGCAATTTTAATGGCCAGTAGTGTACTTTCATGACAATGTTTCTCAGAGAAGTGAACTCTTCCTGTCACAAGACACATCTGGCTAGGTGCTGCATTCCTGTCGCGAGCGTTATTCTCAGCCGTTGACAATACATTGACCATTGTGTTGTGCGACGATTTTAATACTGCTCAGATGAAGAAAAGGAATAAAATCCTTTGGTAAGTTTTCATTCCAGTCGTTCAGTGTTAAAAATTCCATGGGTTACGGGGATTCAGCCAAAATTCCAACAGAACTGGCGATGTACTTTTGTTTGAATTGTTAACGTGTTCTCATTCGAAGAAGCATTACCATTTATGAGTAACGGCCAAACGTCTCTTGTTTACAGATTTAATTGTACTTACTTCGCCAAAACACAGTATAATTTGCACAAACTCATCTTGCAGCAGCTATTGCGACAGAATTTTAGAACAGAGTGTTTCATTAAACAAGCAATTGGCGACCAGAGAACTCAAAAGCTTATGAAAAACTTCGTTGTCGGTTTGCAGTAACATAAGAGAAGAAATTTCGTGTTTATTTTCATACTAGGAAACACTTGTTTCACTATCTGTCGATAACTGCTAAAAATTACAGTCACTGGAATGAAAGTATAACTTCCGATATATCACCACGGATAATTAAGTTCCGTGTGTTTATGAATTGGTAAAATCCTCCTTGTGTGCTATCATTCGCCAAAATATCGTTTCGATATCTCGAGCGGTTTAGAATATATGAGAGATGTGAATATTTCGTTCTCGTGGGCGTGAGATCGGGAGTGAACGCGCTACATAGGATTCATTTTCTCGAGATCGGAGAGACAGAGTTCCTCCCAAGTCTAAAGAAAAGTCAATATTTTAGATTTTCATCCCGAAATTATATGCTGTGCTTTGTATACATTTTAATACGCTCTACTTAACGTTTTGAGACGAACTTGTTGCGTAACAGGTAGTTTATAATATTATTCGTTTTGTTGTTGTTGTGATTCAGAATTCAGTAACCAGGAGACAGAGAAGTAACTAGAACTAAGAGAAAGGAAAAGGAAATCTATCTTTCAAACTGACACTTTGCAAATTTATTCCAATTTTTAACTTATTGCATAAATACATTGTTAATGCTCCGCTCTCGCTGCATTATGACCCCTGTTAAGTTCATGTTCTGGAGGTAAAGGAATTTCTGCATACGCCCTTTCCCAGAAAATTCAGTGTCATCAAAAAGTTTGGAAGGTACGAGGTACTGGTAGAACTGAAGCTGTGAGGACGGGACGTGAGTATTGCTTGGGTAGCTCACTTGGTAGAGCACTTGCCCGCGAAAGGCAAAGGTCCCGAGCTCGAGTCTCGGTCTGGCACACAGTTTTAATCTGCCAGGAAGTTTCATATCAGCGCACACTCCGTTGCAGAGTGAAAATCTCATTCTGGATACATTGTCAACAATTTCAGGTTCCTGCTCAGATGCGCTGACTGCCGTATTGTGCAAGACAAATGCTGCATCTATAACTGCTGCACGATTTGCTTTCACTCTGAGTCCCAAACTCAAATAGGGAAATCGTTTTTTTACTACCCCAAACATTCTCTCAACTGTTGATCTTGTTTTCTTGTAGATATGGTCATAGATCGGCTCAGCCACCGTTTCTTCACGAAGTACCAGCATCAACAAACACCTGCAACATAGGTAGCCACTGTCTCCCTGAAATATGCCTGCCAGAATTTCTCCTGTTTCCACCTGAGCATCTACACGTGAGTTTCCGAAAATAATGCTGTCACGGGCAGATCATGGCCGTCTAGCTACAATATTTAATAATCGGAGCTTACCGTCTGAGATCACTTGGATATTTAAAGAAACCATCCATGACGATTTCTAAGTATCTCAGCATTGTCGCCACCAGGCGATTTGATGAGGATATGAGTGTAATCAATAGCACCTAAAACGCCAGGTAAACGCGCTATTTGATAAAAATCACGCTGGGTGTTCCTAACGTCATTTTCACCCATTGGCATTTTGATAAATTCATTTTTGAATGAGGCAATGCAAGCCGATAGCTTATGGACAACTCTGCGAGCTGGTGCTGTGTCTACTTTAAACCAAGTCCCTACTACGCCGTAGCGGAGAAGCGAGGCAACTGTCCCCCAATTGAAGCAGCTGATCGCCGCCATTTGCAGGAGTGAATCCTATATAGTACTGGGGTTGTGATTTGACGTATATGAGACGCAACAAGAGCAAATTGATGCACAAATTAAACACATATTTGTTTAAAAAAGTACTGAGTATTCGAGTCTATTTTAAAAGTATACTTAAATGAATGAAGTTTCCTATTTTCCGAAATACGTCTGCATAGAGACGCCAAATTTAAGAATGTGAGGCTCTCTCCTGACAAGGTGGAGCGAGTTTACATCGAGTTATTTGCATTAGATAATTACATGAAACTTTTAAAGTAGCAGACAGTACGATTATTATTTAATTCACGTAATTTTCCTGTCAGGTCCTGTTTGCTTTTTGCCGACTACTGTGTACATTTTGCACGCTTACTTTTGTTTAGCACAGTATTGTCTACACTCAAATTTTGGTATGATTAATTGTAACAACCCCTATCACTTTAAATACGGTAGGAATTTCATTCGCACATTAGTTTGAAACACTGATAGCACTTCTAAAAGTGGTGGAGTTTGCAACATTTCATCAAATATTTGACCACTTAGGAAGTATAATCACCACCTGACAATCCATGTTAAGTATCTAAACGCAATTATTCGACCTACCTCTGATTCATACTTAATATATATTTGATTGCCTTGGTAACCTGGAAAAGGAACGTTCAAAATTATACACACTGACAGTATTTGCACACTATTTAACATAGGCCTATATTGCACGATTTCCAGGACATTATACCTTTTTCAAATGAGTTGGAAATCCAAATACTGTCGGTATAGCATCGTCCTTCAGTTGACGTCTATTTACATAATTTTCCATATAACAATTCTCTTCAAAATGAAGAGAGCACAGCAAATGATTTGCTGTCGGTTGGAAGTTCTCTCTCCGAGTAGCAACTATCCATTTCCGATTTAGAAAATCGTTTGTAAGGGGAAACCTAAACAAAAACAAACGCTCATGAAGCATTATTTCTCCATGAAAATACTATATACAAGTAATAGAAAGTAACAAACAACCAGAAATGACTGACCTGTGAAATGTAACATTGTTTCCGTCTTCGTCTTTGCTTCCATTCTTACTGTTACAATTAAACCCTGTTTACGCACTGTTTCCCTGCAAATGGCGGCTTCTATCACGTTCTATGTGGGGACGTGACACTAGCGCCAATGCTCGGTCTAGTTTTTATTTAGTAAGTCTATGCTTTAAACAGGTAACGAGCCAGTAACTGAAAGGTTCCTAGGGTGTAAAATCTTAACGTTAACAGCAACATGCACATTGAGTCAGTGGCCGGTTTCTTTCGGTTGGTTTCATAAGATAAGTGTCCAAGCCTTAGTTCCATCTGCTCAACAGTTCTTCTTTTCAAACGAAACCTTAGCTTAAATGATTTGTTATTTAATTCCAAGAGTGGGTTCACTCTTTACGGAACGTGCGGGGAACTCGCTGGATCTCTTCGTCGTCGTCCTCTGTGGACACGTCTGAATACTCAGATTGTAAAATAAGCGAAAGGAAACAATGTAATTCGCATCGCATAGGGTTGCTGCACAGTGTTCCAGAACGCTCGGAAAACGGAGAGGGTATGGTACTGTATGGTTTCAATGGAATGGATTGGCGTGGTAATGTTCTTATAATTGTCCTTATGAAAAATAAAGTAAAGTAGTAACAAACGGAATAAGAAATTTCAGATATTTGAGGTGGGTTCGAACACGTCACTTACTGCACAGTAGTCACTGATGCAACCTCTTTAATTCATTTTTTAATATGTCAAGTTGGTTTATTTGTCACCACAGGGCACAAAATAATGTCACGTATTACAAAACTTTCAGTATTGCGAAGCACACATATAAACTGTGTCATAGCCAGAATATAACTGATTATAGTATTACTATTTAATCAGTCATACATTACTCATTTTGTCTCTATAAATAATCATAATCGTCTGATGGTATGTCAAGGCTTCGGGCTCCTTCTTGCGATAATGACCGTCGCCCAGGTGAAGATTCAGTCCGGTGAAGGAGAATTCCCGTGCCGCGCGAAGAACAACCACCAGATTGTGTGTCAATTGTTCCGAGGAAGAGCTATAAAAATGTTTTCGCCGGGCCGAATTCGAACTTAGGGTCTATGGATTTCTGCTTACAGAACCTCTACAGTCCACCTACATTCTTCGAGCCTTTACTTCGTGTTTTAAATCCTTTCTGAGCACTTTGTCATTTTCGTTCGTAATTACTTGCAGTTTCACCTGACCAGCGTGTGAGGGATGACATTTCAGGGTTCTGCTGATTGTGAGGTCTTCACTGCTACAGCAGCGGCCTCGGGGCCCACAAAGCCCCACCGTACTACGCCCTTAGCAGCTATCCCCTACTTGTTGCCATCGCCCCTACACGTTCCACAACACTAAATTGAGCAGCTAAATGTTTTTTTATCTTAAATACGACTTTTTGAAATGGATATTTAGCATATTCCCTAATTATACTTTGTGATCATTTAATGACAGCGTGCGAAAATACTCTTTTTCGATGTACGTTTGGAACTCCAGTAGGCTGTCATCTCCTTTCTTGTTAGTAATATAACTGATATAATTTCCGAAAAGCCACATTATGGCGTTGTTTTTCATGTAGGGATAAGCTATCTGATCTGGAACCAATAGCTCGGAGATTTTTACATATTTACTATCAGTTCGTTTTAGCGATGCTATTTTTCTTTTGATGACCTTCCATGCATCTAAATAGCATAAATCTGAGTGAGAGCATGTCCACAAGAAGGCATTTTTGACATAGATTTGTGCCGCATAAACCAATAGCATAAAGTCTCTCATTTGTAATATTAACATTATTGACGACTCTGTACCAGGGGTCCTTCACTTCACTTGGTAATTCTTATCTGGATATTTATGTTCAATTTTGTTCCATGTCATATTTTGCATTATCACTTTTACAATCGAACGACTGTTTGCGTCTGACTGTTTTTTTTTTAATTTCTTTATTCTATCCAATTGTTTCATACATAATAACCAACCACCTTATACATTAGTGGGTCTTAAATCTACATACATTTTATTAGTATTAGCAGCATCTTTACTTCCATTTCTAGGTATTAGTAAGCTTACTTGCTACAGGAAATAATGAGTTAGTTTCTTAATGGGTAAGATCTAATGTCTAGGCTTAACTAACTAATCTAGGGGCTACTTCCTGCAGCGTTACAGGCGTGCCAGTTGTTGTATATAAACCTACTATGTGGCCGTGCCCACTGAGCTAATCCCAATGAGCATGCCCCTGGCACCGGGCTGGCCTTTTAGAAGATCGCTGCAGGTTCTGTTTGGGGTCTTCTTTCTACTATCTACGCGAAGGTTAAATAACTACTAGGTCACTGTCTGTGCGCAGTTGTCAAATTGGGGTGTTGGCGCTCCCTCCCCCTGTTCCAGAGCGTGGCGGATTCCTACCGTCACGGCGATTGGCCAGTCCACGCCCCGGCGGAATGGGATGGGTCGCCTTAAGTCATGTCATGTCTGGTGGTTCATATATTTTCCCTTCTATATTCTCGCAGGACCTTTGCTGATACCTCGCTGGCAAGGCGGTTTATTATGTCGAAAGTGGTACGGTCTCTGATTAACTGATATGTGTCGTTGTTTGGTAGCTGGTTTCTTAGATCACTGGCTACGTCATCGAAGATAGGGCACTCGTAGATCACGTGATCCGGAGTACCCTGTTCGGCTCCGCAGTCACACGAGGGGGTAGCCCTTTTCCCGAATCGGCAAAGATATGCCGAATACGGTCCATGACCTGTGAGGAAGTGCAACAGTCCCTTACTCGGTTGGAAATGCGAAAGTTGGAGGCGTTCTTTGATGTTTGGGAGTAGCTGGTAAGTCCTTCGGCCTGTTGCTTCTGTGTCCCAGAGTTCTTGCCATAGCTCTTCTCCTCTCCTCTTGATTGCAAACTTGTCCCCCACCCACACTCCCAAGATGCTCTCAATCTTTTCTACCTCTCCCCTTTTCACCCAATACCAGGCTGCCTGTTCCCGGAATTTGATGTCCAGGGGACACATCCCCATGAGTGTTAGTAGTGCCCCTCCCGGAGATGTTCTGTATGCTCCAATGGAGCGTAGAAGCATGTTGCGTTGCACCCTCCTCACAGACATAGCGGGCACGACCCTCGTGAGCCTGTGTGCCCACACTCCGGATCCGTCACCCACGATGGAAACAAGAATGGTATTATGGTACAACTTTATGAGTTCTGGTGGAAGATGAAATCTGCTGTGCCCTATCATGATCAAACTGTTTAGGGCTTCTAGTGATCTTTGTGTTACTGTTTCAATATGTTTGGCAAAGTTCCACCTTTCATCAATTATCACTCCTAGATACCGGGCCTCACGACGCCGAATCACCGGTGAGCCCTCGATTCTTACCGTTGGATTTCTGGCCAATTGGCCTTTCAGTAATAGATATGTCGACTTGTTAGGCGCAATAGTCATTCTCGTGTTCTGGCACCATTGTGTGAGAATTGCTAGTGTTCTATTGATTTTGGGTTCAAGGTCTTCGCGACTCCGGCCGCCAACCAGCAGAAGGAGGTCGTCTGCGTAAGCTAGCGCCTCTAGCACATCCACACTGTTCTCCAAGCTCTCCAGGAGAGGCTCCATATTTATATCCCAAAAGAGTGGCCCCAGGACAGAGCCCTGTGGACACCCCTTCGTGATTTTCTTACCAATTCGCCCGCTAGGGGACGATAGCCAGACCTCTCTTTCCATGCAATAGCTCCTAAGACAGCCGTATAGCGGCCCTGGACACTCCTTCTCCCGCAGGCAGGAGAAGAGCGAAGGCCACCACAGGTTGTCAAAGGCGCCACTGATGTCCACCATGATGCCAACTATGTACTTGTGCGGAGACGACCCACAGACCTCGGACGTGAGGGCAATTGCATCACACGCAGATCGCCCCTACCGAAAACCGAATTGTCTGTCACTCATCCTGCACAGCACTCGGTGTGCTGTCAGTCTATCAGCTAGTAACCTCTCCAGCAATTTGCCTAACAGGTCCAACAGACAGATAGGTCTATAGGACTTTACTTCTTTCGGGTCTTTGTCATGCCCTTTTTTGGTAATTACGACGTTGGCCCATTTCCATATTGTGGGGAATGTTCTGAGGCGCAGGGCCTCATTGTAAATTCTTGCTAAAGGTGTCACCAGTTGAGGAGCGAGGTATTGCACCATTTCCGCGATGATGCCGTCTGGTCCCGGGGCCTTTCCTTTCTTTAGTGTTTTTATGTGTGCTGCCACTTCCTCTTCTGAGAAAGGGTACACCATGGTGTTATTCTGGTAATCTGCCTGCAAAGCCTGCCTAATTAGGCGTTGTTCTTCTGTGTCCTCTTCCACTTTATCATCAGGGAGGAGGGAGTGGAGGAGGACCTCAGCAGTTTCCTGCCAAGACCCAGTCATCCGGTTTCCTTCCCTGACAGTGGAGAGCACCATTGGCGACCTGATTTTTTCCCTTACTATTTTGTAAGGAGTGCCCAAGGGATCCATAGCCAATTGCCTGTGCACGTATTTTTCCCAACTTTCCAACCTGACAGCTCGCAGTTCCTTCTGAAACTGCTCTTTGGCTTCCCTGTATGTTTGTAGCCATCTTTGTTTTTCTTCCCAGAAGACACTTCGCTGGTAATACCTCCTCGCCCTCCTGACAGACTGACGCATCTGCCCTAGCTCCGCAGACCATGGTGATGGAGAAGCCGCAACGGCTCTCCTCCTGGTTGGTACAGCAGCCTTTACCGCCCTGGTAAGAGCGCCCACCAGATCTTCGGCGTGTTTGTTGATATCATCGTCATCTTCTGGCCATGTCGGAGGGTCAAACTCTCTTGCAAAGCGCTCCCAGTTGGTCCTGTTGTAGTTTAGTTGTACTTCCCACCCTATGTCCCAGTGGCACTCCCGATCTGAGATTGTAAATGTGATCAGGTTGTGATCGCTGGTTGTGTCTCCGTCAGTAACAATCCAGTTTTGTACATTGGCAGCGATGTTGGCTGTCATCATCGTAATGTCAATGTTGGTTCCATCTCCTCCCCCTCCTGTGTAGGTGGGGGGGTTTCCTGGTCTGTTGGCAATGAGAAGTTGAAGAGACATGATAGTCTCTTCCAGCTTGCCTCCTCTTTCATCTCGAGTGCCTCTGTGCCACAGGGGGGATTTGGCGTTCACGTCCGCCACCACAACTGCCTTTCTGCCCCTCAGCACCGTTGCCACTTGCGTGAGTTGGTCGAGGTACACTTCAATGTCTGTACCGTACTGAAAGTACATATTTATTAGGTATATGACGCCAACTGGTGACTGAAGTTCAATAACATTGCAGTGGTCGTCCGAAAGATGTGAGAGCACTGTTACACGCAGTGCCTTATTAGTTATTATGATGGTGGCTTTCGGGTTGTCCCCGAAGCTTACTACTTGCCAACTCATGGCAGCGAAGGCTACATTCCCCGCAAGAGAGTATGGCTCCTGCAAACAGAGCACATCAAGGCTCCTCTCCTCCACCACTCTCCGAAGTTCCTGCATGACCAGCCTACTGTTATGTGCGTTTAGCTGCCCTATCTGTATTTCTGTAGTCATGGGAAATATGTGTGTACGTATGATTCTGGGAAGGTTTTCGTCCAGTCGTAAGCTATTCTCCCATTGGATAGGACAGACTGTTTGTATATTTCATTTAAGTTGAAGGTTTCATTTCTTATCTCAAACACCTTTTTTACTAGGTCACGCAGGGCGCCGAAGTCGGTGGGAAGATTCATGGTCTTTAGTTGCACCCTGTCAACAGCCTCCATGGCCGAGAAGGTGACTTTTCGCCCGTACCTATGTCCTACCCGCACTAGATGTCGCAGTGCGGTGGTCAGGACAGCCGGCTCCTCCAGGCGGGATAGTTGTAGAGAATGTTCAAGATTGGGATATATTCTGACCGGATCAACCACTGTTCTCGCAGCTGTTGGTTGTCTCGAGTCAGTACTGATACTGGAGTTATTTGTTGTTTCTGTGTATGAACTCGTAATTGTGTTGACCTGCACCGGCGGTTCCAGTAGAGGACTCCCTTGAACGAATGCTGGTCGGCCCACCGCTAGAGGACGCCTGTCTCGAGTTGCCTGATTTCCTGGCGTTCGCGATCCCCAGCAATAGGGAGAGGGGGCTGCCGCTTGTTCTTGTGGGTCCGTTTGGACACACACATCCTTCATTCCCCTCCTTCCATCTCTTCCTTCTGCAAGTGTTGCGAGGAACTGTTTGAACTGGGCTGCTCTTGCCGCTTCCCTTCTCCTCTTGCATGGGGATTTTCTTTTAGGCATCCTGGGTGCCGTAGTAGACTCAGCCATAGTCAGTTCTTGATATTAACTTCTGTTCCAGCATCCTGTACGTTGGGCAGTTACGACCAGAGGCATTGCAAGTCTTTTTGCCACTCCTTGTGCAGGGGATACATATTGCAGATCTTGTGCAGTCCTTTCTGATGTGATTTACTTCTCCACACCTGGAGCAAGCCGACTTCCTTTCATAGTATTTATGCACGTGATCAAGATCGCCACAATTGTGTCAGCGAGGTACCACCAAAAAGTCCCGCACATTGATGGCGTGGAAGCCAATGTAAATCTTACCCATTGAGGTTAGTTTCTTCCACATCTGACCAGAGACTTCCGCCACATGTGCACAACGTCTTTGTCTCTTGGTCCCGTTTTGAATTTCAGTTTGAATTCATTCTTGAAATCGTCTGTACTTATATCGTCAAAGTTCTGATTTCGGATAGTTTCATAAAGCTCATTATTATCGAATGTGACAGGTATATCATACATAATCACAAGCGGTTTTCTCTTTTTTGGGGGTTCACATTTTACGGCTTTGCACAGTTTCTGATTATTTAATATTTTATTTCTGTCATCTTCTGTTGCTACATCGACTATTACTACATTCTTTATAGCTTTGACTTTGTTTACTTTGATTTTGTCCTTTGCAGGATTGATCATTGTTGTGAAAATTTCTTGCACTTTCTTAGTGTCTTGACCGGGTAATGGTCTCAAAAAGACAGCAGTGTCCGGTCTTTGTGATACTTTAAAAGTGGTATCCCTTGTAGTTTGGCTCTTAGGTGCAGTTTGAGCGACTACACCAGCCCATGATTTTGTTGGCTGCTTGTGCAGCCTTTCATTCTCCTTTTGTAGTTCTTCGACCCGCCCCTCGAGCTTCGCATGAGCAATGGCCCAGGAGGCGAGTTCGTGTTTCAAAGTCAAGATCGCAGCTTGGCTTATCTTACCGTTTTTCACATTGGCTTCCAGGTATTGTGTGATCCTGGCATGCCTCTCACTAATGCTTTCCTCCGTCTGCCCCGTGCCCCCTGATGGGGAGGGAACAGTAAGCAAAGAAGCCCTCGAAGGCGCACATGAATCGCTTGTCTCTGTCTCAGCCATATTGTCGACAAGCGAAAAAAAGGATTGGGAGCCCGTCTCTTGCCCCGGACCGGCTCCTCTGGCATGGGGGGGGGGGGGGGGACAAGGAATGCAGCTCGCCCACCGGCCTCGCCCCAAGGCCAAGGGCACTCTCGAACTGCAGGGTTCAGCGCGCCGTCGCCAGCGCACTGGTCCCCATCAGTGGCCCCGTCATCGACGATTTCACCCGACGCTCCTCGGCAAGCGCACCCCGCACTCTGGAGAGGCGGATGCACCTCTCGGCTTCGCCGCTTACTAGCCCGAGCTTCCACCTCTCGGCCAAGGACCCACTCCTACTCAGGTGGTGGGCCGGTCACCCAGTCGTTCAGCGGTCTGGACCCAGCTAACCTGGCCCAGGCGATGTCACTACCTCCTGGGTTTGGCAGAACACTCCCCGGTTACCCAGAGGCGCGGCGAAGTACCCTTGCCGACTCGCGCCGTGATCCCACGCCGACAAACGAGGTCGCCGGCATGCAGAGCACCAGCTGGTCTGTGCCCTGCGAACAGAAAGGGACTGATGTTCGGTCCCTCGACACAGTTCCCCCTGTGTCACGCACCCTTCGCTTTCGTATCGGGTTGGGTCGCAGCTCTCCCTTTTGTCGCAAGGCAGAATGCCAAGCTTAACATCTGGCACCACGGGAAGGCGGAAAGAGCCCCTTGGGAAGTAGAGGCTGTATGAGACGCATCACTTCCCCTCGTGAGGACTGCCGCGGCACGCCCGACTGGAAGCGATACGCCCAGTGCGGGCCTCCGTGCCTTACGGTGCGCCGGAAACGGGCGGGCCCGCGCCATACGCGCCGTCAAGCGACCGACCTCACGCCAGACATCTGACTGGTTTCTTCGCTTGATTCTGATGTAACTGATTTCGATGTAAAACTGTCGCACATGTTTTAATTTAGGATTGATCGATGCGACATTCGTCGGCGGATCGAAACTCTTGGACTCTGTCGCTTTCAGCAGTGCAGCAGTGAGAGTGTACGGATGGTTTTCAACGCACTCTAAATTTCACTTTAAATACAAAGCTGTTATTTTTTTTGTGAATACCTATGAGACCTAGGCCTCCATCGCCCATCATTAGTGTTAAAGCACTACATGCGACGCCGAATAGGTGCCCTTGCCATAAATAACCACATACTTAAACATTGTCCTAAATAGAGAACTTTTGCCTGAATAGTTATGTTAACAAGTTGAATCTTCTGCAAGATGCTCATGTCTCTGCATCTGTTTTCTCTTGTGAAGGATCTAATATTACGTAACACTGCCTTCCAATTTATGGCCTTAATTTTAAGAGGGCACTTATGGAAGATGATGCCTAGCGATGTGTGTTGCTACGCGTTTTTTTGCCCAGTCTAATTTCATCTGTACAAAACCTCTTAAGATTAGCTAGGAACTTTTGATCTCGCTGATCATTACTCCTGAGGCCTGACTGTACTGGTACAGCGCAATTTTCAAAACACTCAGATCTCTCCTTATTAACACACCTAAGTCGTCAGCGTAGGAGTTTGTAACTTTTTTAGTGCCCATAATTCAGTAACTTCCTTAACAATGGGTCTAACACTATCACAAAGAGCAACATCGATAGCGAGCTTCCTTGTGAAACACCTCTTTGAATGTCGATTTGTTTCGTGCACTGGACTTTAATAACTATTTTCGTCAAATCCCTCTCACCATGTTCAAACAAATTTCGGGCTAGCAGCCGGTCGTCGTTCAATACTTCGCACGATATTCACCATATTCTCTATTTTAAACAATGTCTTGAACAGGTATTTATGACTCAAACTGTCAAACGCTTTTATGAAATCGATAAAAACTAGCGCTTCTTTCTAAGTTGAGATCATAGAGAAAGTGGCGATAATGTCTCTATACTCGCTTCCTATTGCAAAGATATTGCGGAATGGTAGGCAGCTTTGGTCTCTAACACATTATGCGCCTCAAAACGTTCGTTACACATGATTTGACGGCACTGGCTATCGGCTTGTAGTCGATATTCAGCAGGCATATTGGGCGTGTTTTATTGATATCTCTGGTACCCTTCCCTTTATGAATAAGGAGTGAAGGCTTTCTTTAAAATCTCTGGGAAATGGCTCTCCATTTAATACTTCATTTACAATATCTATAAATTTGCTGCCGATAATTGTCAGAATTTTCTATAAAATTCAACAGGCAAACTGTTGGGACCAGGTGTTTTCTTGGAAGCCGTAGCAATTACTATGTCCAATACATCTTCAATTCTGAAGCATGTCACAAGATCTGTATCTTCTTCGGGTGAGACACTCATTGATCCTGTCAAGCAGATCGTCAACAGAATGCTCATTGTAAGCAGTTGCACTGTATAGTTCAGAGAAGAAACAGTGCAACCCACTATTTCGTCATTTTGCTCTTCCATCAACACATTGTCTGCAAAGATCATTTTGTCGATGAAGGACTTCTACTTGTTCCACGTGAGCTCCCTTAGAGACATGTAGTAAATTTCTATTATGTTTTTTGTTAATTGAGTCCTCTCTTTCCCATACTTAACCACTACAGACTTCAACTTCTTCATTGCACACGATGTCCACTAGGCAATATCAGAGTTGTACCTAGGAGGGGCCCTGAGACATACACCTCAAATGATTCGTATGCATTCTTCTAAATCGTTGTCGTCGTGAATACTCGCATTCAGCTTCCAAGGACTATGCCACCAGTATGTTTCCTGTTTGCTCAGTTTCACTGCACAGTGATCTGTGAAACTAGCCAGAATTACATCAGCAGAAGAAACACTTTGTTCCAGATTACGTGTTATATGTATTCTATCCAGAAAGCTTGCTGAGACGTTGCTGAGAAACATAAACTTGATAGTTAGACGGATATACGAGTTCTCAGACATTCTTCACTTGGAGAGTTTTAACTAAATCAGTGAGTTCACGAAAAAAACTGAAACTTAGTGTCTGTTCCTTGTCAGTAAGTACACAATTCCAATCGCCACCTATTACCCTTTGTTTGGCGTCATCATTCAGGAGGGACAAAATCTCTTGTTTAAAGAACATGGCCCGTTCCTGTTTGGAATTATTACCAGATGGATCCTAAATATTAATAAATATCAAATCAAAAATCTGACAACTGATCTCTCTTCCTGATTCTAAATATTTTCTATTTGCAACAAGTATGCCTTCTCTAATTAAAAAAGCTGTCCCACATGATCTTTCGGTTGCCACATTTAAGATCCCTTGATAGCCTGGAATGCGAAGATCCATAAGATTCTTCCTGTAACATTGCCACATCCGTGTCTCATTGATATAAAAACTTCTACAAGGCATTAACTTTCACTGGAGATTGCATTCTATTGATGTTTAGGTTGTTACACTGTATGTTTGATCCATGTGTAACAGGATGACCGGAGCGGGTGACATGGTCGGGGTTGTAAGGCGTGACTGGGTAGAAGAAGATGGCTGTTTTTGGCAATCTTCCTCTTTATTGTTGGTTCTTCCCATACATTTTCCTGTAGCTCAGCCCCACCGCTCGTGTCGTGGTGGAGACATGCTGATGCGCGCCGTCCGGGGAACGCAACGCCACGCTCGGTCAGTGGCTGCGCAGGCGGTAGGAGGTTAGCAGCACGAGGCCCGGCCGGGATCGCAGACGTGGCGGCTCATGGCGACGCTGGGAGTCGCCAGTGCAGCAGCGGGGAATGCCCTCCGCCGGCAAGTCCTTGGGGATATCGTCACTGATGACGAAGACGTGACAGCGAGCGAACGCCCAATCGGTCGAACCGAATGCCGACCCCCACTCTGATGCCCTTAAATAGTGCAGACCGCTGCTGAATCCGCCGGTTACGCGGCAGCATGTTTATTACAAGGTTCTCGATGAGTTGGCTAACGCAACCGCGCCACAAGCGGCCCGCGCCTGAGTAATTCTGCTAATACTGTATTCTGGCTGTTGATGGCTGCCGTGCATGTACACACATACCGACGCTCGTTGCAAAACTGTGTCACCTGCATAACGCGCTGGCCAGCCTTCGTCTGCCGTCTGCAGTGAGGCTGGCGCATCGCGCACTGAAACACACTAAATCACAATTTCGCACCATATTTCCTAAAAATAAACCCTTGTCCTCTACAATTCCTCCCTCGTACGAAAAGAATTCTTCCCCGAATTCAACCAAAAAGTCAAAACAAGTACAGCTCACTTCACAAACACCACAAAATGCGATTGATTCACTATTTACACTGTGTTCATTCACTTCTATCCTCAATCTAATCTTTGTCCATAAACATTACTCAGTGTTCTGCTGCAGTGCCTCACAACTGTTTAGTGATTTTGTCCGGACCCTTAGGTTAAAGGTTGGAAGGGGCTGGATTTGGGCTGCTTTCCTCTTGAGCCGATAGTACACCAATCCTACGACAAAGATAAAAATACAGATGGCGGTGGTTGATGATCCAATAACTAGTAGGCATTGCTTATGCTCACTACGGTACTCATGCACTCGTTGAAAAAGATGTTCCATAGTTATACGTCCATCCTGAGCTGCTAGCATCTGGTCCAAAGAGGCGAGCGAAGTCGGGCCTAATGTGCTATTCAAAACAGTGAGATTTTCTTTCGTGACAAATTGCACCGGTTTGTCGGGTCCATAGATCAATGTGCTTGTTATGTTCATGATTGTAGCTCCAGTAATCACGGCTGGTAAACGGAAAGTTGGCCGTGAAATGTCATACTGTGTGCCGTTAATTAACAGTCCCTGCCCCCTGCAATTATATTCTTTGCGTACTCCGTTGCTTACCCTGCTCGTAACAAACGCATATAACGACTGTGTTTTCCATTACTGAAAATAGCCAATGTGGACCCACTTGCTGAAAGAACTGCACCGTGCCTGCTCTAATTTCCTTAGGGCACTCCGCGACTGATAGAGGAATAGAGAGTACTCTCAAGATTTGGGAACAGTGTGTAACAATTTCGCAGGGCAGATGGTAACTGGACCTGTTCGACAACACAGCAAGTCTTGTGCAGTGAGGAATGCATGAGCTTGTCTGTTATGTACCACGGTTGGTCTTCTGAGGCGACCTCCAACTGGTGGTACCCGCTTCGAAGATCCAAGGTCGTGAAGTACCGACACTGACCCAAATAATCCAGAGTTTCAGTGATATTAGGCATTGGATATGCATCCGATACAGTTTTTGGATTCAGGAAAAGATAATCACAACAAAAACGATATGCCTTGCCCCCATCAGGTGATTTTTTACGCACTATTACGACAGGAGCGGACCAGGGACTGCTACTGGTTTCTATTATCCCATCCCTAAGCTGTTGATTAATAAATTCTTTCACGACAGGCTGTAAACTTTTTGGAACACGATATTTATTTATCACTGAAACTCTGGATTATTTGGGTCAGTGTCGGTACTTCACGACCTTGGATCTTCGAAGCGGGTACCACCAGTTGGAGGTCGCCTCAGAAGACCAACCGTGGTACATAACAGACAAGCTCATGCATTCCTCACTGCACAATATTTATACACCGGTGCTTCATTCCCAGTGGGGATGTAATGCTGAACCAACGGTGTGGCAGGCAGTGGACCGTGAGAATTAAATAACTCTTTAGATTCTGTCAAAAGGTTCTCCATGACTTCTCGGTCTTGCCCTTCTAAATGTGCTACTTTATCCCTCAGTGCGGACCTGCTGACAGACTCTCCCGGCATTGTGTTATCTGCTGCGAAATCCTTATCCAGTTCATCTTCCCCTATTATCTCCAGATTCACTATTACGGTACCCCATGCTAACTGCACCTCTTCAAGGCCAAAATTATCACTACTGACAGGCACAACCTTTTTTCCTTCTATCTCCCGCACGTAGGACACACTACAGTGCGTAAAACACTTCATTTTATCCAGCGGCTCATTCTCAGACAAAGGTTCAACGACACACAAGGAATTACCGGCATGCTAGCTCCAACATCTGCCCAGATTATTTTCCCTGTACCCTTCGGTATAGTATCCAGCGAGTTAACCCTAAGGGACCTTGTACGCAGTTTAGGTGGCCCACCCGACGTCTGGGCGGTTCCTTGCGACAGTAATGGTTTTTCGGCCGCAGAACCTAGGCGAAATTGCATTCCGTCCAATTCTACTGTACGCCGTTCCAGGTCAACTTTTGCGTGATGCGCAACCAGGAAATCCAATCCGAGTATGACATCATAGCTGCTGCCAACAACTGGAAGAACTTCTACCTTCACCTGGAAGTTCCTCATTTGCACTCGGAAGTTTAACACCACTGATCCAAGTAATTTCACCTGTCCCCCACCCACACCACTTAATGCCCAGTGTGGTCGTTTTAATTCTACTTTAACGAGTACATTTCTACTCGCCACGGATACCTGAGACCCGGAATCCAATGAAAATTTGCATGGTCTGCCCCTCACCAAGCTGGTCAGAAAAAAGTCTGCCACTGATTCTGCACTAGCATTAATCCTTACCGGGGGTGTTGCACAGTGGACACACCACCCCTTGCCCCGTTTAACTGAGGGGGGGGGGGGGGGGGTGAGGCCCACCTTGCGGTTTCCTATCATGTTTCTGCCAGGACCCATTCCAATTACGCTCCATATGACCCCAACGTCTGCATTTCCTGCACTGCACTTCCTTGCAATCGCGTCTAATGTGTCCCATCCGACCACATCTGAAACATTTTATTTCTGCATTAAACACTGCTTTCCTGTCCCGCGTCTTTGTTACTGCTTCAACTTCCTCTAACGTCACAGCGATTCCGATTGCCTCATTGAGAGTCTTAGGGAATTCCATCCTAATATTGCGGGAGGTTTCGGTTGTATTCTCCGCAAAAATGCGTCTAGTGCCCTCTGCTCAGCTTCCTGCAGAATGGCTTCATTAACACTATCGGAATCCGTTAGCTCATAGGTATTAACATTAATTTTTCGAATTCGATCTACAAAAGCTTCTATTGACTCCCCATTCCTTTGATACATTCTATTCAATTGTTCCTGATAATATCTAGACGTATTTTTCCTCCGATATCTTCCCAGCAACCCTGTTTTGAATGCTTCAAATGTCCGAGCATCCGTTAATTCTTCAGGGATTGTAACGTATGCTCTGGCATCCCCAGTTACTTTCAACTTAGCCACATGCAAAAGTGTTTCTGCACCCCAATTTCCCAATTTAGCAGCCGTGGTAAGGTTCTCAAAAAAATCATAACATCCTCCCCAGCTTTTCCCGAGAAAGGGGTGACCGAAGACGCAGCGTTAGTGTCAAGAATTACTGCATTAACAGGAAACTGTTCTTTGCTCGCTTCTTTAGACTAAGCAAGCTCTATCTCTAATTCCGACACTCACTCAATTAGCTGCTGAATAGCCACCTCGGCTGACACAGACTGCTCCATCACTACCAGCTATCGAATCAAGACTACAGTAAGCCCAGAAAGAAGAACAGGAAGGGAAGACGGACTATGCTACAGTTTCAGACAAACCACCAAACGAAAAATTGGCACTTACTTGTCATGTTACAGGAGTTGCTGATTCATTGTTGCCCTTCTCAGGTGCCACATATCCTCGTCGATTACCAGCTACAATTTCCTCCAAATCCAAGGCGAAGACCACTACTGTCACCGATTGTAACAGGGGTGTGTGATGCGCAGGTTGCGTGACTGACACAACCTGTAATAGGATGTCCGGAGCAGGTGACATGGTCAGGGTTGTAGGGCGTGGCTGGGTAGAAGAAGGTGGCTGTTTTTAGCAGTCTTCCTCTTTATTGTTGGTTCTTCCAATACGTTTTCTGGTAGCTCAGCCGCACCGCTCGTGTTGTGGTAGAGACGTGCTGATGGCGCAGCCCGGGCAACGAAACGCCGTGCTTGGTCAGCAGCTGCGCAGGCGGTAGGAGGCTAGCGGCATGAGGCCTGGCCCAGCGGCGGCTCGTGACGACGCCGGGAGTCGCCGGTGCAGCAGCGGGCAATGCCCTCCGCCGGCCGGTCCTCGGGGACAGCGTCACAGATGACGACAACGTAACAGCGACCGAACGCCCAATTGGTCGAACCGAATGCCGACGACCACCTCTGATGCCCTTAAATAGTGCAGACCGCTGCTGATTCCGCCGGTTACGCGGCGGCGTGTTTATTAGAAGGTTCTCGATGAGTTGGCTAATGCAACCGCACCACATGTGGCCCGTGCCTGCGTAATTCTGCTAATTCTCCATTCTGGCTGTTGATGGCTGCCGCACACGTACACACATACCGACGCTCCTTGCAAAACTGTGTCACCTGCATAATGCGCCGGCCAGCCTTTGTTCGCCGTCTGCCGTGAGGCTGGCGCATCGTGCACCGAAACACGCTAAATCACAATTTCGCACCATATTTCCTAAAAATAACCCCTTGTCCTCTACACATGGTTGTAAATGGTGAGAGGAATAAATTGTGTCACTAGTCACGCAAACCTCCATCATTCAAATTACGAGTACTTCATGGTGACATAGGAGAGTGAATGCTGAACTGACATTCGCACAACGGAGTCAGTGAGACAGAGGACGATTCTGTCCTGAAGTAACTTCAGATTCTGCACCTTCTACGCCTACGGCGACTGCTGGCACCATTGTAGTCGCCATGGCCTGCTTCTGAAAATCCTCTTCTTCAATATCATTTGCCCACTCCATGTTATGACCCACTTCGTCACTTTTACATTTCCTCTTTATACGTTTTGCTGGGATCACAG
Source organism: Schistocerca nitens (assembly GCF_023898315.1). Taxonomy (NCBI): domain Eukaryota; kingdom Metazoa; phylum Arthropoda; class Insecta; order Orthoptera; family Acrididae; genus Schistocerca; species Schistocerca nitens. The sequence continues at coordinate 204,750,629 of NC_064614.1, forward strand.
TTTTGGCGATTGTCTGATAGCTTGTACGTCCTTCCCCACTGACGCTGTCACTGACTTTACTCTTAGTGTGTTTGGTGTTTTTGTTTTTGCCACAATCACCTGCACTCGAATTTTGTTCTGTGTCGTTTTCTTTGCATCTGTGACAGTTTCTCCCTAGTTTTAGGACCCAACGTTTCTGCCTTGGGATTATCTATGCGTCCTTTTTTCTTATGTTTCAAAGTCGAAAATATGGTTCAAATGGCTCTGAGCACTATGCGACTTAACTTCTGAGATCATCAGTCGCCTAGAAGTTAGAACTAATTAAACCTAACCAACCTAAGGACATCACACACATCCATGCCCGAGGTAGGATTCGAACCTGCGACCGTAGCGGTCGCTCGGCTCCAGACTGCAGCGCCTAGAACCGCACGGTCACTCTGGCCGGTTTCAAAGTCGATTCGAAGTCGTCAGACAACGCGAATTCAGTTTCTGCGCTTGGCGCTGTGTCCTTAAGAGGTTTCTGTAAATTTGGAACACTAGGTTTGACAATGAGTGCAGTAACGACATCTTCCGTACTGGTAGATGTACGTACTTCCTGGAGGTGAACATCCAGACTGACTTCTGGCGCAGTGAATGTGTTACGGTTTGCATTACGGATGGGATGGGTGTTGCATCTGTGACAGGCGTCTCTACTGGCATCGACTGGCCATTTAGTGAAGCAGACTAAGATGTATCTGAAACCTTCTGTGGCGAGGTGACAGGTGCCGTCCAGTCTACTTGCTGTGTCTGTTCCACGGGGCTGTATCGCGCGAAGGCCGCGGCTGGGTACGTCAGCGATCATACATGACCAGTGCTCTATAGCCTGACACAGTGATGAGTGACGGGATGTGTTTTACCAGATCAATTTTCACCTGCGAAGCCGTTCAGCACAGGCAACGGAAAACCGCTAGCCCAGTAACTGAATCTAGGCGCGCAGTCCGGAACCGTGGGACTGCTACGGTCGCAGGTTCGAATCCTGCCTCGGGCATGGATGTGTGTGATGTCCTTAGGTTAGTTAGGTTTAATTAGTTCTAAGTTCTAGGCGACTGATGATCTCAGAAGTTAAGTCGCATAGTGCTCAGAGCCATTTGAACCATTTGAACCAGTAACTGAATCTAAACGCCCATATTCACTAAGCGCTCGGCTAATATGATCAGGTGGAATCTCGAAAGGCAACTCAAACATGCAGGTAGTATGGTAGCCCATTCCTGCATGCGACACCTTCACCTCGCAAATATTCCTATCCATGTGAGTGAACTTTAAAATTTTCTACAACTCGATTACGCAAATCGTTATCCTGTAACTTGACGTAAATCACAGCAGCAATTTGCGACACTAGAATTCCAATTACGTGAGATAAGGGGATTCCTGCCGCTCCAGTCGACTGTACGACGACTTGATCGTATCTCTACGAGAAGTCGTAGCCTCAAAAATTACGCTTGAAAGATCAGTCTGCAACTTCCAACCTCCAAAACAGCACTAGAAAACAAACTAAATACACTTACAGCACACAGCTACAAACTGCAACAGCAAAGTAAACACGCTTGCCTCGCGAGATACAGCCACGGAGATGCTGAAATAGCGAACGGCTGTCTGCAGGCGCCCCCGCTGCCGCCGATTACGCTGTCGCACTCGTTTGCCGGAGCGCTGCTCAGGGATATGTTGACACCGCAACCACACGGCAACACAATTTAGAGATGAACTGATACTAGATTGGCTATATTTTTCAATATTTTTCGAGAACTACACGAAAACTGATGTTTGTTAACGTTGCTAGTCAGAGATATTGGCCCAATTGAGCCACCGACTAATGAATAAGGTTCTGAGGTTCGATATTTCAAGAAACTTGTTTATGTTCTATTTATCGACGTACGTACGTGGTATTGTCGTAGCAGTTTGAGGATGTGTTCGGTAGTTAAAAATTTAATATGAATTGCATAATTACTGCTACTCGAGCCAAGAGACAACATATACAGGGTGTTACAAAAAGGTACGGCCAAACTTTCAGGAAACATTCCTCACACACAAATAAAGAAAATATGTTATGTGGACATTTGTCCGGAAACGCTTAATTTCCATGTTAGAGCTCATTTTAGTTTCGTCAGTATATACTGTACTTCCTCGATTCACCGAGAGGTGGCCCAATTGAAGGAAGGTAATGTTGACTTCGGTGCTTGTGTTGATATACGACTCATTGCTCTACAGTACTAGCATCAAGCACATCAGTACGTAGCATCAACAGGTTAGTGTTCATCACGAACGTGGTTTTGCAGTCAGTGCATTGTTTACAAATGCGGAGTTGGCAGATGCCCATTTGATGTATGGATTAGCACGGGGCAATGGGCGTGGCGCGGTACGTTTGTATCGAGACAGATTTCCAGAACGAAGGTGTCCCGACAGGAAGACGTTCGAAGCAATTGATAGGCGTCTTAGGGAGCACGGAACATTTCAGCCTATGACTCGCGACTGGGGAAGACCTAGAACGACGAGCACACCTGCAATGGACGAGGCAATTCTTCGTGCAGTTGACGATAACCCTAATGTCAGCGTCAGAGAAGTTGCTGCTGTACAAGGTAACGTTGACCACGCCACTGTATGGAGAGTGCTACGGGAGAACCAGTTGTTTCCGTACCATGTACAGCGTGTGCAGGCACTATCAGCAGCTGATTGGCCTCCTCGGGTACACTTCTGTGAATGGTTCATCCAACAATGTGTCAATCCTCATTTCAGTGCAAATGTTCTCTTTACGGATGAGCCTTCATTCCAACGTGATCAAATTGTAAATTTTCACAATTAACATGTGTGGGCTGACGAGAAACCGCACGCAATTGTGCAATCACGACATCAACACAGATTTTCTGTGAACGTTTGGGTAGGCATTGTTGATGGTGTCTTAATTGGGCCCCATGTTCTTCAACCTACGCTCAATGGAGCACGTTATCATGATTTCATACGGGATACTCTACCTGTGCTGCTAGAACATGTGCCTTTACAAGTACGACACAACATGTGGTTCATGCACTATGGAGCTCCTGCACATTTCGGTCGAAGTGTTCGTACGCTTCTCAACAACAGATTCGGTGACCGATGGATTGGTAGAGGCGGACCAATTCCATGGCCTCCACGCTCTCCTGACCTCAACCCTCTTTGACTTTCATTTATTGGGGCATTTGAAAGCTCTTGTCTACGCAACCCCGGTACCAAATGTAGAGACTCTTCGTGCTCGTATTGCGGACGGCTATGATACAATACGCCATTCTCCAGGGCTGCATCAGCGCATCAGGGATTCCATGCGACGGAGGGTGGATGCATGTATCCTCGCTAACGGAGGACATTTTGAACATTTCCTGTAACAAAATGTTTGAAGTCACGCTGGTACGTTCTGTTGCTGTGTGTTTCCATTCCATGATTAATGTGATTTGAAGAGAAGTAATAAAATGAGCTCTAACATGGAAAGTAAGCGTTTCCGGACACATGTCCACATAACATATTTTCTTTCTTTGTATGTGAGGAATGTTTCCTGAAAGTTTGGCCGTACCTTTTTGTAACACCCTGTATAAAGAGATGTTGAATAGTTATTTGGGGCTGTCAGAATTCCCATACCTATGTTCATTGCAAAGATTTCAAAATTTCCTTTTTTACTCTTTTGCTAAGTGTCTATAAAATGCCTTTGAACTAATCGCATAAATGACGAGTCGTTTCGCAATAGTAGTTACGAGATTGATCATTAAATACACGTGGTAGCTGGTAAATCCCTTTTAGCCACGTACTACTTATTACAATCTTCAGAAAGAATCACGAAGTAGTTAGGCTATAAATTTTTTTTTATTGTAACGAAAAGCTCATATTAACATTGAATCAATAACAACAGAACTATTATATATAATCAAAGAATAAACAATCTGTCCCTTGTGCGCGCCGCCACAGAATAATGCTATCCTTCACTGTGCGTATACGGATGTTCTGCTGGCGACTCCCACACAGCCCCCCTCCGATAGAGCGGGGCTCCGGGAATGTAGGGGTATTTATATTTCACCCGACGCCCAGCTCTTGTGTGTACTGAAGGCATTGATTGAACTACTTCAGCTTCTGTTGCTGGTAGTGACGGTACCGCTTCCTCTTGTGGTGGTGAGGTGGTGTCATCCTGGTCCAGTGGTGTGGAAGGTGGCGCTTGGTGCCTGACCTCTGTGTCCTCTTCAGTCGGTAACATATCTGCAGGTTTGAGCCGTTCCAATGATACCACTTGACTCTTTCCATTTAGATCCAGCTGCATGGTATGTTCATCCTGTGAGAGCACTCTGTAAGGTCCAGAATATGGAGGCTGCAGCGGTGACTTGACAGCGTCCGTCCGTAGCATCACATATGTACATGAGCGTAGATCTTTGTGCACGAACGTATTTACCGCTCCATGTCTCGAGACAGGAGATGAGCGAAGTCTGGCCATATGCTCGCGTACCATTTGCAATGTAAACGGCAATTCGGTCTGTCGTGCCCCTTCTTTATCGGTGAAGAATTCTGCAGGCAGTCGTAAGGGTTCACCATAAACCAATTCTGCGGTGGATGCCCCTAAATCCGTTTTTAATGCTGTTCGTAGGCCCAACAAAACGAGTGGTAACGCTGACGACCAAGACTGTGCATGACACATTAATGCAGCTTTTAATGTTTTATGCCAGCGTTCCACCATCCCATTGCTTATTGGGTGGTACGCTGTGGTGCGATGATGTTGGAACCTGCAGAGGTAGGCCAATTCTGAGAACAACGTCGATTCAAACTGACGCCCCTTGGTCTGTGGTGACATGTAAAGGGCAGCCGAAACGTGCGATCCAAGATGAAAGAAATACGCATGCCACCGTTTCTGCTGAAATATCCGATAGCGGAATCGCCTCTGCCCATCTGGTGAAGCAGTTCACCGCAGTGAGGAGATGACGGTACCCTTCCGACGGAAAAGCGGTCCCACGATGTCCAGGTGCACTTGTGTGAAACGTTGTGTGGTAAGTGGGAAGTTTCGTACCGCTTTGTGTACGTGTCGTCCCACCTTGGCCCTCTGACAGTCCAGGCACGTTTTTGCCCAATTACGGCAGTCTCTATTTATACCGGGCCACACGAATCTGTCTGTCATTAGTTTGACGCTGGCATTTATTCCCGGATGAGCCAGTCCATGGATGCTATCAAATAATTGTCGTCACAATCTCTCAGGTACGAACGGTCTCGGTTTTCCTTGCGATACGTCACACCAAACTCGGAAGTGTTCACCCGTAGGTTGTATTTGTTGCAAGCGTAACCCGGACGTACTATCACGAGAGAATTTAGCAAGTTGCTGGTCTGTTTCCTGTGCTGCAGCTATTTCCTTGTAGTCAATAGTCTGAGAGATTGTTTCCAACCTAGACGGGAAATCTGCCACGACGTTCTCAGCTCCTCTTATGTGCTGCAGGTCTGTCGTAAACTGGGCGACAAACTCGAGTTGTCTAAATTGTCGTGGTGAGCCAACCATCCTTGTTCTTACTGAAGGCGAAGGTAATTGGCTTGTGGCCTGTGAAAACAGTGAATGGTTTGCCTTCTACTTGCGGTCGGAAATGTCTGATGGCTTCGTAAATTGCCAGTAGCTCCCTATCATAGGCACTCCATTTTACTTCTGATGATGTAAGCTTGCGGGAGAAGAAACCTAGGGGCTACCAATTGTTTCCCACCTTCTGGTGTAGAGCTGCACCTATTGCCTGCTGGCTCGCATCCACAACTATTGCCAGTCGAGCTGAGGAACCGGATGTGCCAACATTATTGCCTGACGTAGACAGGTTTTGATATTGTCGAATGCCATCTGCATCTCTGATGTCCACTGTAAAGGTAGTTTGCCTACTGCATCCTTGCCGACTGGTGCTGACGTCAAAGGTGCTTGAATGGCCGCCGCATTAGGCAGATGTTGTCTGTAGAAGTTAACTGCTCCAAGAAACCGTCGTACTTGGCGACAGTCGATGGGGCGAGTCATCTCTTCGATAAGGTCGAGTTTGTCTTGCAGTTGGCTGATACCGGCTGCTGTCACTGAGTAGCCCAAGAATGGCACCTGACGTCGTCGAAGTAAACACTTTGATTCATTGACCGAAATGCCATATGCCTCAATACGTTGCTAAACAGTCCTTTGATGTAGTTCGTGCAATTCCTCAGACATCGAAAAAACCAAGATGTCGTCGAGGTACGCGAAGCAATATGGTAAACCTTTGAGGACTTCGTCAATGAAACGCTCCCAAGTTTGTGCCGCATATTTTAACCCGAACGGCATACGGAGGTATTCGAATAAGTCGAATGGTGTCGTGACAGCCGTCTTCGGTATATCAGCAGGTGCGGCCGGTATCTGGTGATACGCTTTTTTGCAATCAATGACACTAAAAATGGTCGCGCCTGCAAGTGCGTGCGTAAAATCCCTCATATGTGGTATCGGATAACGATCGGGGATGGTACGAGTATTTAGTGCCCTGTAGTCTCCGCATGGTCTCCAAGTCCCATCTTACTTCTTTACGAGGTGAAGTGGCGCTGACCACGGACTGTCGGATCTACGGACGATTCCCGAGCGTAATAATTCTTCGAACTCTGCCTTGGCTGCAGCAAAACGATCCGGAGCTAACCGGCGTGGGCGTTGAGACACTGGTTGACCGGGTATGGTCCTGATGTGATGTACCGTATTGTGCTTTATTGTCTGCCCACCAGACATGGATTCGCAGTTTGCTACTTGTCTACAATCAGACGTGGACATAGGGCTTCGTCCTAGGGTGCCTCTAATGCACTGTGTCCCCCGTCGAATGCTCACTGAGCTAATAGATACCTCAAGTGCATAATGAAACAAGAAATCTGCACCCAATATTGCGTCTGACACATCGGCAATTACGAAAGTCCATGGTAAACTTTCATGGAACCCGAGGTCTACCTATATCTGACGTTTTCCATAAGTCGCTATCGACGTCTGGTTTGCTGCTGTGAGTTTCGACTGAGATGGAGGGAGCTTCACATCACAGTTTCTAACAGGCAATGCACTAACGTCCGAACCTGAGTCGACTAGATAAGCACGACCGAACGTAACGTATGTAACAAACAGCCGATGGGACAGGGAAGGTAAAGAAGAAAGGTTACTCACCCGTAGCTGCCCCTCGTCGATCTCACCTCGTAACAGTAGGCGCTGGTGCTCGAACTCGCGACCGGCGGCGCCTAACGCCGGCCGCTGTCGCCATTTGGGTGATTGCAGGGTGATGTGCAGCGCGTCGCCTCGCTTCCGAATCGTCTCGATGGTACCAGCAGATACGCTCCTTAGACACAATGTCATCTTTCTTGCTCTTCTTGTTTGTGCCTGTCTTGCCTCCGAGCAACGTCGATATATGCTGCTTCAATCCGTCAACTTGTTTTCGTGGGTCATCCAGTTGTTGAGAAACGTCCGGCTGTTGGCGTCGTTGTATCGCCGCCGTTTCCTGTGAGTCTGTACTGTTGTGTCCGAACATGACCGTCGACGTATGCGCTGTGTCTAACGAGGTGAAGACCTTGTCGGCTAATGAGATCAACGACGAGATATCTTGTGCGTCTGAGAGCGCCACAGCCGTTCTAACTGCCTCTGGCAACTGCACACGCCATACATGTTGCAGTGTCGTATCTGGCAACTCGGTGTCGTTGACTAAACTTCGCAGGTGCCGCCAAAATTCCGAAGGTGACTTATCTCCTCTCTTTTCACCGTGCAATACTTGCTGGATACGTTGTTCCACCGGCCTACGTAATCGCTCAATGAGTAACTGCTTAAAACGCGTACACTTTTGCGTGGCGGGCGGCTGAAGTATTATATGTGCGCTGATCGTTGCTGTTTTATTGTCAAGCGCTCTAACGGCGATCATAAATTTTGACTCTTCGTTTACAATGCCATGATGCTGGAAAGTCAGATCAAGCATTACAAGCCACAGTTCAGGTTTATCAGGTATGAACTGCGGTGGGTGTAATTTCATCTTGCTACTGTTCTCTGTCGAAAGACCGTTACTTGATGGCGCAGAAAAATTCAACACAGCGTTTTCTTGTTCTTCAATGTCGCCTCGTAATTCCTCAATGTTCTTTAGCAAAACGTCGCGCCGATCGGTAACACTCTGTGTGCGGCGCGGACTCGCCGATCTCCTGGTAGACGAAAGTAAACTGGACTGCATTTGTTCGTCTACAACGAAATTCTTTATGTGGGGTCACCACTTTAGCCACCTACTACTTATTACAATCTTCAGAAAGACTCACGAAGTAGTTAGGCTATAATATTTTATTTTTTTATTGCAACGAAAAGCTCATATTAACATTGAATCAATAACAACAGAACTATTATATGTAATCAAAGAATAAACAATCTGTCCCTTGTGTGCACCGCCACAGAATAATGCTATCCTTCACTGTGTGTCTACGGATGTTCTGCTGCCGACTCCCACACCCTTAACCTAACCTTTCAGGTCAAAAAAGTATTTCAAGAATTCCCATTGCAAATAGATATTTGTTTAGACACTTCAGCAGTTCTGTGGTGTGCTCCTCCCAGTTTAATTTATTATCACACAGTAATCACAAGAATTTAACACTGTCCACTTACTTGTGGGACACCCTTTACAAGTTCTGAACTGCATGTAGTGTTTTTTTTTTTCAAAGTTTAGTGACAAAGTATTGGCTAGGAAGCAGTGATTAATGTTCACAAATATTTTATATGTTTGTATCATCGGCAAACAAAACAAATGTGGCATCTGGTAATGTTACTAATGAAAGGTCACTGATATACACAAGAAAAGGTAAAGGCCCTAAGATGGAACCTTGTGGGACCTCACACGTAATTAGTTCCCAGTTGCATGATGCCTGATAGCTTAATACATGTCTCTTTCCTAATAACACCCTTTGTTTCTAGCCAGAGATATCATATTTTAACCATTTTGCAGCACTTCCTGTTACACCATAATATTCTAATTTACTTAAAAGGATATTATGATTTATACAGTCAAATGCCTTTGACATATCACAAAATATACCAGATGCCTGTAATTTTTTTTTCTAATGAATTAAGTACATTTTCAGTGTAAGTTTAGATAGCCTTCTCAATATCAGAACCCTTTAGAAATCCGAACTGTGACTTTGACAGTATGTTATTTGTGATAAAATGGTTATAAAGCCGATTATACATTACCTTTTCTAAAATTTTTGAGAATGCTGGCAAAAGTGAAATTGAACAGAAATTTTACACTATTTCTTTATCTCCCTTCTTAAACAGTCGCTTAACTTCAGCATATTTCAACCATTCAGGAAATATTCCACTGATAAATGACTGGTTACACAGATAGCTTAACATGTTACTTAACTGAGAATCACATTCTTTAATTAACGTTGTTGATATTTCATCATACCAACTAGACATTTTTTATTTTAATGATTTTATGTTGGACATTATTTCTGCGGGAGTAGTGAGGGTCAGATTCATATTAAGGAAGTTACTTGAAATGTCTGGTCAGAGGCATCCCATAGCAGCATCTACAGAATCTGACAACCCCATCTTTTCAGTAACAATTATAAAAGTTTGTTAAAAAGTTTTGCAGCACTGTCACATCTGTCACCAATGTATCATTGACTCTTAATGCTATTTGCCTCTCTTCATGCCTGGTTCTACCGGTCTCCTCCTTCACTATATTCCTTATTGTCTTTATTTTGTTATCTGGTATAACTATCTCTTCCTTATAATATATTTGCTTTGATGTCCATATTACAGTCTTTAATATTTTGCAGTATTTCTTGTAATGTGATGTAGCATCAACATCAGAACTCTTTCGGATTGACAGATACAGTTTTCTTTTTGTTTTACAAGACTCCTCTATTTCTTGAGTAATCCATGGCTTCTCTGTAGACTTTGCTCTAACCTTGGTTAGTTTTGGAGGAAAACAGTCTTCAAATAAGTTAAGCCTTTTATTAGCAAAAGTGTTATATTTTTCATTCATGCCATGATCACTGTAAACATCACTTCAGTGAATGTCTCGAAGGAGTGTCCTAAAATAATCAATTTTTGTCTTATTGATTACCCTCTTGAGTTTAGATTTAACAGATTTTATATCCTGTTCAGTATTAACATTTAGCAGAAGGAACTGCATGTCATGGTGAGAGGCCATAGACTAGTGGTTTTGTAATATAATTTTGTTCATTGGACTTTTCTATAAAGGTATTATCAGTGGCTATTTGTGAGCAATTGGCTACCCTTGTTGGGAACTTTACAGTCCGTATTAAGTTGAATGATAGTGTTACTAACTCAAATAAGTTCTTATTAGGAGAGTCTTTAAGGAAATCTACATTGAAGTCACCAGCAACCACTATTTCTTTGTTTATGGTTGTTAAATGGGCTGGTACAGCTTCAAGGTGATTTATGAACAGATTAAAGTTACCTGCAGGTGCTCGATATACACTTAATATCATGAAGGATTTTTTATGAAATTCTACTTCTGTTGCACATGCTTCCATATGCTGTTCTAGGCAAAATTTATGACTGTCTATGTTCTTAAATTTATGACAGTTCCTGATGAATATGGAAACTCTTCCTTCCTTCATTTCTGCTCTACAAAAGTGAGAGGCTAACCTAAATCCTGTAACACTCAAAAGTTCTATACCAGTGGTCACATGATGCTCAGAGAGGCAGATTATGTCAGCTGGGTTTGAGGACTCTAATTCATCTATGCAGATAATTAATTCATTAATTTTATTTCTCAGTCCTCGAATATTTTGATGCAATAAAGACAGCTGACATTTCTCATTGACTGGGTTAAAACTGGGTAGAGTTGAAATTTCTTAACCAACAGCTGTTCATGCTGATGTAATAAGCTAGAATTATGTCTTTTGGTTTCTTTCTCAAACTGAAGATTTGTCTCAGTCCAAACCTCTCTTAAAACTTGGTTTCTTTCTGTCATCCCTACCTTAAAAGAACCCTATAACCACTAGTGTTTTATCACTCATGACAGTGCCTCCCCCTTTAACTTTCCTCCTATTTTCCCAGTTTACCCTTCCCTTATCTGTTGAGGTGAAGGTCATACCTAGTACAATCCCACCTATTGAGAGAATCAACAGGAACCACACCAGTGGGTGACCCTGCAGCCGTTCCAACTCCAAATTAACTCAACTGACAGAAGGGTTCAAATGAGGTCGGTCATGATGGCCAAGAACAGACACAAACTCAAGTGTGCTTCGATGCTGATGCAATCTTTGCCACGTCACACTCTATACTGTACCCAGGATCTCTGTCAGTACTATTACCTGGCCCATCCACTATAACCACCGTGTCTTCCTTAATGAAATCTTTGCAAAGTGATCCTAAATCCTTTGTCACCTCCTCCAGACCAACACTAGGTTTAAAAAAATTGGTGACCCAGTTTTCTGATCCTAGTTCATCCTGCAAAAGTTGGCCAACACCTCTTCCGTGGGAACTACCTAACAACAACACTTTCTTTCTTTTTACTGGTTTCCCTACATTCTTATTTTTCAATTTGCTGCTGAAAGTTTGTTGTGCCCTGTCTATACCTGCAATTGCTTGAGGCTCACCAGCTTCTAACTGAAGCAACAGGTCAAATCTACTTTCCACATTCACCACGAAGCTGTTAGACAAAGTTCTAGGCCTGTTCCTCCTGTTGTTTGTTGCCACTTCCCACCTCTCTTTACCCTTCTCCCTCCCTGACCTGTCAAGATCTTCCCTGGCCTTGTCTAACTCAGACTGAAGGGCGGCAATTTTCCCCTCCTGTTCTAGTATCTTCCTATCTTTACTACATATCCTTCAAAACCACTGATGAGTCTCATTTACTTCCCCTACTCCCACGCCACTAGTCACCCACATGGAAAAAACTGCAGCACCCGTCACACCAAAGCCTCCACCTAAATATTCTACGGCAAGTCAAGCACTTTTCACTCATGATAGACGTAATAGTTTATTAAGAATAAGTCAGTTAAATTACACATATACACGAAAATTTGATTCCACAAATTCGGTCTACGCAACTGTATGAAACAAAAACAGCAGTGAAAAGTTTCTGAAACAACAACTTAAACTTTATGCTACTTTCGGGAAATGTGAGTTAAATAATGAAGACGTACGTTACAGTTAAAATGCTGGAGACAGCAAAGAACAATTACACAAAATTCTATAGATTTGCTGCGGCAAAACGTAAACAGAAATAAATTCGACTATAACCCGACTGTACGATCTTTTCGCGTTTTCTGCTATTACGCATAGAAAAATGAAACATTTACTGGTACGCTTAAAAAGCACACTAATACACCTATTTACAACGTAATAAGTACGAAACTAAATGTTATAATCTAAAATGAGTCATGTTTACGAGAACACAAAAACTCATTCTAGGCGCCTGGCTGCAGGGCAGCCACGGCGATATGATCTGGGATTAACGTTTATACAACGCAGCTTTCCAGGTTAAGTTTGATCTGAGATCATTTTCTGTCTTAATCTACGGTTAAAGGCTTAATACAATCGGTTAGAAGCACGTTAATTTTGTTAGCTAATCTCTCTAGTTACAGCTATGGATTCGGTAGCTGTTCTTTGTAGTTTGTACATCTCTGGAGTAATCCATGGTTTATGTCACCGAATGTCTCTGAATGGCTTAGGTGTTTTGTCGTAGTTTTGAAACTAGTGTTTATATAGCAAAACGAAGCGAAAAAGAGAAGAAATGTCTAGCATTGCGCCCCCGTTGTCTGTTGCGGGACATCGAGCGTCTGGTAATCCTGTGAGAACTCAAAATGGTAATTGGTGTTAATTTAAATTGTCATCCGGGCGTGTGCAAATGGAGCACATGCTTTGTCGTCCTTTTAAGGTTATGTTTGTGGTTGCGGTGTAGTAAATTGGGACAAACAGTGTTTATTAAGAGAACTTTTGTACCTTTGAGAATCTGCTCACCCTGGCAATCAAGTGTTTGGATGTTTGTTAGATTACTGTAGTGGTAAAAACCCGAAAGTTCAGTTTACATTCGTTAGTCTGCAGATCGGCATAATATCTACATCGCAACAACTAGTTGGGCAATTTAAAGCCACACAGGATAGCTGACGCAGTTGTTAGCCCGTTACCCCTCCGAAAACAGTAATGGGAGGCTGTTGAAGGAGGATTTTCATTGGGGGCGGTTTGCAATAAGTGCCATCTGTAGGTAGATTGTTGTGATGGTCTCTGCGGGATTAATTTACTGCCCGCTCTGTCGACATTCAAGAGTATTCATAAGTTTCCAGTGTTCTTACATTTTCGTAGAGTTCATCGTGTATTGAAATATCAGAATCTGTTTAAAGGCATACACATACTCGCAGTTCTAGTACATTCTGGTGAACTCCTGTTAACTCCTATCGCTAGTCTCTGGTAATTATTATGCAGCACCTCTTAATTATCTGGAGCTCGCTCAAGAGAGGTGTTGCATATGTTAAAAAACTTAATTCAAGAGACACACAAAACCTAGAAATGAAATCTTGATAGTTCACTATGTTCAGTTGTCATTTGTAATGTAATACTACAATTGGCCATAAGCAGTTAAAAAAAAATAAAAAAAAAATACACAACTTAACTGCTAACACACTCCAATAATGATTTTCGTTGATCTATGGATCAAGTAACAAGCTAAACTGTTCACGTATACACATTTTTATTCTCAAGACCACCATACATTGTGTGGTTAAGAGTACCCGCCTTGTGTACCACTGTCATTATTTGTTTTTCATATTCCATTGCCAGTTGGAAAATATTCCCAGTTGCGAATGGTTTGTAGGAAGAATGACATTTGATAATCTTTTGTTATTTCATGACATGAAATGTTTTGCTTGACTCTTCTTGCTACCGGTCCCCTTGAAATTTCAACAATGAAACTTTCATGATTTGTGACACACTTCTTGTCGCATGAAGCTATGGACTTTGATGATCATATCTGTAATGTCCTCACCATAAACTTAATGAAGTGCGCATGTTTTCCACCCCTGTAAGAATTCTAGATAGGGCATTTGTTGCTAGTTCTCACTTCATTACGGTGTTCTTTTAATTCTGGCGTAATTTTTCCTTTTTTTCTGATGTATGTTTTAGTAATGTTGCACATTTATTTCTGTCAGAAAGTGTTCTTCAACATCAATGTTGAACAACATTAACGCTTATTTGTAGTCAGAATGCTCATCTCATAGGGTACTTCTGTGTTACTAGTTGACAAGAGTCCTTTAATTGTGTTATTCTTTCACTACGGTCGCAGGTTCGAATCCTGCCTCGGGCATGGATGGGTGTGATGTCCTTAGGTTAGTTAGGTTTCATTAGTTCTAAGTTCTAGGGGACTGATGACCTCAGAAGTTAAGCCCCATAGTGCTCAGAGCCATTTTTTGTGTTCTTTGTTAAAACATCTTTTCTTGTATATGAATATGGAACAATTTTGGAGGTTTCAGCCACATTCTTTTGTTTTGATAAGTGTAAGGGCACCTGTGATCACGCCATTGAATGCCCATTAGCTCCAGTCATCATCATTATTTTCAATATTGTAGGTAAAAACTTATTCTATGAAAATCTTTTTTGTATTTATTAGTGTATCATTGGTAGACATATAGTGATTACTACCGGCACACTTAATTCAAGCACTTGACAAAAAACTACAGGCCTTTTGGTTTGATCTGATGCGAAAATGCATCATATGAAGTGTGTTGGATCCAAAAGTCCTACTTGGTTATGCTACCAAAAACTCACTTGAATGTAGTAGTCTAAAAAATACAAATGTGTAAAACATTTGTGAAAACAAGACTGTTTTTGCAGCAGAATAGCTATTTAGTGAGAGAGAAATTCAGTGCTATAAAACTTTAGGAGTTCTTATAATAAGTTAAAGATTGACAATAAATTGAAAATGGAGGTTTTTGTGATATCATTGGTTGTTTGAAGGATATCATGTGGAAATTTACACCCTTCCACACACACTGTTGAGAGAATTACAGATTTTATGTACTGCTTGCCTTGGTAGTGCTAATTTTAGATTGTTGAGATATTTTCTTGTCTCGTCAAAATTAATAACGTTTGCAGGTGCCAGTTAGTAGGTACTATTTCTATATGATGCTACTAATCCTTTTTCGTTTGGTGCAGTCAGTTTTTGGGGTATTTTCATAGGAAAATCATAGATTGAGCATAAGTCATTACTATTGATAATACTTTTCTGTTGCAAGTAATTATCACTATAAATTAACAACTTCTTGTGGTTCACACTTTTTTCAGTTATGGCTGCTTGTTCAATTGCAAACATTGTTAAGAGTTCCCTGGGACCAGTCGGTTTGGACAAGATGCTGGTGGATGACATAGGGGTACGTACCTGATAAAAGGAGACCTTTGCTTAATAAAGTTGCCCATATCTGCAGTTGCTGTCAGAGGGTTTGGGAGGAAATGCCTTCTGTGGATAAAACATACATTGCCCATTTCAAAATCATTTCAGTTCCTAACAATAAATATTGTAACTAAAGTGACTGTGAAAAATTGGGGTTTTTTGGTTGCCAACAAACCATATATATAAATGATAAACAGTGTAATTAATTAATAAAATGTATGGCTTAGAGAATTATATTTTAGAAGTACCTAGAATTAAGTTGACACAAGATAAAATGATATGAATCAATACAAGCCTATATATACATGGTATTCCACCTTAAAGTGTATGTAATGAGTGATTCTTTAAACCTGACTTAATTGCAAGTAGTATTCATAAACAACTTAAACACTGTATTTACTTCAAATGTATATTCATATGTAATATTTTTATGTCTGTAAATATTTCGTTTTCGTCAAGCTTCAGCGAAATGTGTAACAGTAAATTTGACCTCATAATTTTGTCTGCCCTTGCCTCAAATTACCTGTAGCAATGCTGATTTTGCTGCAACAGGAAGTTAAGGAAGATTGTTGGGAATGTTATTACAGTTATTGTGGATGTGAGGGAATGAGGGATACTTGTAAAAAGATTGTAACACCTGTTACTGTAAATGAGAAAAGTTTCTATAACTTTGTAATTTAAAATAGCAGGATATCGCATTTTTAGGAAAGTTAGTATAAACATGTGGTATTTAATAAATATCGGATAATTTGATGTGTGCTGGGTGTTAAATGATTTTGTGTTGAGAATTACATAGCGTACAGTAGCATGAAGTGGAACAGTGGCTTAAAAAAAAAATTGATCATGCACTGTTTAAGATATGTACCTAGTCGAGTGGTAGGACTCTGTGGTACAGTCACTGTAAAGAAACTTCTAAAGAAGCCGACTACTTCATGATACATGAAAGACTAAGCCTAGGCCCTTACATACAGAGATGGTGACTGGAACAGGTTTGCTATCAAAAGAGCAATGTGTGAACTTAGCAGGATATTGTGAAATGGTTATTCACACAACCCAAAGAAATTCAGGTCACATGTAAAAGCTGTTAGTGGTATGAAACTCAGTGTCCAGTTGCTCGTGGATGAGATAAAGTGAAATTGAGGGTAGCAGAGCAAAAGCAGAAATGCTTTACTCTATTTTCAAATGTTCATTTGCAAAGGAAAACCCAGTAGAAGAGCCCTAATTTAATCCTTGTACCACTGCAAATATGAGTGAAACAAGTCAGTGTCAATAGCATTGAGAAACAGCTGAAATCATTACAATTGAAGCTCCAGGGCCCAAGAGAATACCTATCACATTCTGCACAGAATTTGCAGCTGATGTAGCACCCCTGTTAACTACTATCTGTTGTAGATTCCTCATATGAAAATCCATGTCTTGTACTGGGAAGAAAGCCATAGTGATAAAAATGATCAACTAAACTACCATCCAACATCCTGGATATAGATTTGTTGTAAAATCTTATAGGACCCACTTGTGAGTGCAAGGTCCCAAGTTCAATCTTCAGTAAGGTCCATTGGAGTGCTGCATTAACAATTGTCAGGAGAAATATTAGCTGCTAATTTTTTGCCATGTGCATCAGGAGCTTGACAGAAAATGAACGTCTGGAAGGTGCAGAGATCAACCTTCTATGGAATGTATGTATTACTTGTCACAGAATGGACGTTGTTGATATTCAAGAAATGTTCAAAACAAACCATTAACTTGAACACTGAATGATAAATGGTGTGTCACAGTGGTCCCAAAGGTTCACACATCAAGATTAAAGGCAAACCCGTTTGTAGTTGCAAACCATGCAGGACATTCAGCTAGTTATCCACTCTTAAAGGATGCATATAGAATCATATTGGTGTAATGGGGTGATGAGAACTAATGGAATGTGACAGCATGTGTGGAGCTTATTGCGAAACTACTATCCTTCAAGGCATAGCTGCAGACAGTGCGATAATTTTTTTATGTACATGACACGCAGAGGCTGAATTTGTCCAGTGGTTCCAGGTGATATGGATTGTAATGTCACATTTTTTAGGAGGTATTATTTGTTCTAAAGGAGTAATATTTTTATAAGCAGATCAGGAATCAATCAAAAGCAAGTTATTTTGACCAGCTATTGGGCAAAATCAGTGTTTGTACCTTAGTTATAGTTCTCTTTTGCCCATTTTCCCCACTCTTGCTTGCTATGATATAGACATTCTCTACTGTCCTCCAGCTCACGCACACGAGAAAGAATCATAGGGTGCAGAGCATGTCCAATTTCTCACAGCATAATAAATAACTTTCCAACCAATTTACCATCCAGGTTAGCAGTCGGCACAATTGTTACGAATGCATAAAAGCATTGGCGTTAGTTATCTTGACCCAGCTCTCTTTGTATCTCTGATTTTTCAGGATTCCTTTCAAATACATTTTCTTATCAAATGCCAATTGGATGGAGTTGAAAACAAATTCCTTACTGTATGATGGGATACATTTATCTCATCTACAAATTTTTGGATCAATTCAGCAATTTGATATGCTTGATGCTTTGTTTGAAATTTCGCTATCTTACATTTTCCAATTCTGTAGCACTATTTGAAGTTGTGCAACCATCCATTGCTGCCTTTGAAATCACTATAATCTGTCACACTGATATGCATAACTTAATAGGTCACTATCACGCACATTCTATAAATTGCATCGAGCGTCCTTGAAACTTGCAAACACCAGTTGTTGCAACAAGTGCACCTTGTCTGTCCTTGAATATCCGTAGTTTTTCGGGTCGACCGAAGCGTCCGATCCCACCCGTCGGCTTTGACCCGTGGCATAAGGCTGTTGTGGTGTGTGACGTCACGACGGTGCGAAATTTAGTTTGTGAGAGTGGTGAGTTTGTAAGTGTCATTTTCATGTGATCGGTGGTGGTCTCTGGTGGTGTGTTAGGTGATGTTTCTGGTTTAGTTTGCGAGTGTGGCGTCGTGTGTGAATTTTGGTAAATTTTTTATGTCTTTGGTAGGTATATATATGACTGACAGGGTCAACAGTTTTCGGTTGTTGGCTATGATGGGGGACAGTGCGTTGTCTCTAATAAAATTTCTTCAACTATTCGGATTTTCGGATGAAGTCGTGGAGAAATGAGGCTTACTTAAAGTTCCGGCGTCTCGGACCAGGGACAGCTGTATGTGGAGATGTTGTAAGGATAACAGGTCAAGGAAAGTATTGGATCCCAATGTGTGGCTGTGAATGTTGGTATCAGGAGATGTTTTTGAGCTATATAGGTCAAGGGAAGTGTTAGGTCCTAATTTATGGGATCGGGAGCTGCTGTTGAGCTATATAGGTCAAGGGAAGTGTCAGATTCCAGATGATATTGTGTTTAGTGGTATTTGGTGAGTTTTGTGATGTCGGTTTTTTCGTCATTTTGCGTGATTTTGTATGGGGGTGGGTGTCTAAATTTGTTTATATTTACTTTGACCCCACCCAAAAAACCCATATTTCCCGTGCTTGTCCCGTTGGTGTCATTAGGCTTTTTGTGGAACGTGTGTGTGTTTGTTTTTCGATGTATTTTCGTCCTCATAATGTGTATGTAACGACTTTATATGCGCCATATTGGAATTGTGGTTTATGGTCATTTCTGCCATATTTGTGACATCATGGGTCAAAGCAGACGGGCGGGATCAGCAACTCCCGATCCCATAAACTAGGACCTAACACTTCCCTTGACCTATATAGCTCAAAAACATCTCCCGATACCAACATTCACAGCCACACATTGGGATCGAATACTTCCCTTGACCTGTTATGCACTACATGGTCATATTGCTGCGAACTTGTTCGGAATCTATTCGTAATTGTGTTTGTGTTGTTGTTGTTAAATACAATGCTGCAGGTGATCTTCCATGTACGTAATTATGTTTAATACCTGCTTCTAGGAAATGTTCATCCTTCACTACGTTTCACTGGAGATGGAATTTGTGGCTCCCTGCCCTGCAAGGATGACGAACTACATTGTTTGATGCCTGTTTCAGTATGACTTTCACTTGTTAGGCGCGTGTCATTGTCATTGTACTCCTCATGTTCAGTGTCTGCACACTTGAGCCTATATGACACCACTCATTCTGCTGACTTATCTAGCAGAAACACTGATATTTCATCTGCTACTTCTTTCTCGCTCTGAAGTTCCTTGGGTACTTTTCTGACGAAATGTCAATTTTGGCAAATATTGTTACAGGTATAATGGAATGTTTGCTTTGTTTATAACGCCATTGCTCAGCTGTAGCAATGTTGTGAGTTACTCATTGGCTAAGCAGTTTAACTACACTTTGTAGCTTCGTGCTGTGCTCACCATTTGAGGGCTCCAGTCGTGCCTCCTGTGAGGTAACGGGCGAGTTGAAGCGCCTTGGAAATATTCTAAGTTCAGAGTTGGCAGCCACTGCTCGGGCCGCGCGGCAGGGCCAGTCTTGTTAACATCCGCGTGGTGCTTCACAATGGCTGGAGCACGTGGTCCATAGAGCACGCGGCTGGGAATTCCTTGGTGACGCCGTGTGCTGGGAGGACCAAAGATGACGGACTTTGTGAAACCTTAATGGCAGACATTTCAGTTTGTATAGAAATTAATAGTTGCCAGACGAATCATGATACCTCAAAAAGAAACATGTACATTACTATTATTTGCACGATGATTCTGATGGTGTAATCAGATTTTCGATATATTTATTAGTTTAAAGTTTAGTATCAGACAATAAATTACACAAGTAACACCCAGCAACGAATTTACCAAATCCAAACGATTCTTCCAATTTCATCGATCTGTCTTTACAAACCTATTAGTGTAAACCTAAATTGGTAATAATTACAGGCATGTAACTTAAATAGTACTTGAGTTATAGGAGGTCAAAGTGGCAGATTGCTATTGATTGCGTCAGGCCGTAAGTACTCCACAGTGACACGAAAAACGTTAGCAGCATGCTTGTAAATATATTTATTCATCTATGTCTTTGTTTATATCTGATATATACTAGTCGTGAAGAAATTGGTTAAATATTTACTGTGTTTTAGAAAGCACAGAGACATTAGGCTACTGTTCTACCTTTTGTTCTATTCCTTTGATATGTTTATTTAATTTGTTTATGTATCTAATAATGTGTGTTAGAGCATGTTTATGGTCCAGCTGTAGGAATATTTATTTAATTTAAAGTTATTTACATGTAACTCCAGTATTTTTAATGTGTTTCATTATGTTTGTGAGTGTACTTTGACACGGAGGAAGCGCTCTAGCCAATCACAGCGCTCGTTAATAAGAGAGACTGTGGAGGCTGAGGAGGAGCAAGGTTTCCAGAGAGGACACGGGGCAGTTCTGGAGAGTATGGCACAGGAGAGTATGGACATGACGGACGCTCGGTCACGGCAGAGACTTGGAGAGCGTGGAGAAATTTGCACGTGGTCGCGACAGATAGAAATACTTTGGATTGCCGACTTGCGCACTTGTGAGATTTTCGTGGCTTCTACAGTTAAGACGTACTGTATTTACTCATATCTGAGCCACACTCGAATCTAAGCTGCACCTGAAAAATGACTCGAAATCAAGGGGAAAAAAAAATTTCCCGAATCTAAGCCGCACCTGAAATTTGAGACTCAAAATTCAAGTGGAGAGAGAAGTTTTAGACCGCACCTCCAAATCGAGACAAAGTTGGTCCATTGTAACATGAGACACAATTTAGGTCGAATGGATGAAGATACAGCTACAATAATTTGGTTCGAGTCATAAGCTTAACAGTTAAGCTTTACCAAGTAGCCATTGCAATGTCAGGCGCTCCGTCCTTATTTGTATGGGTACCCTTCCTTTTCCACATGCTTCGTCTGGTTTGAATTGATTGCTTATTTTGCTTTGATCTGATAAGTACCGTTCTCGTTGTTATGGGTGTTTACGTAACTCTAAGCTGAAACTGCACTATTTTAATGTGTCGTGCATTGTTTGTCGCATTCTGATAATGAGTGTTTACGATCTGTCACTGCTCGTGGCATGGCTTGCTTTTGTGCGTGTTACTGCGGCTTACAATACAATGAGAGAGAGAGAGAGAGAGAGAGAGAGAGAGAGAGAGAGAGAGAGAGAGAGAGAGAGAGCGTGCGCAATTGTCTCAAGCGAAACAATGGCAAGAGACTGCTATTTGTTACTTACACTGGTGCTTTCTTTGATAATTATCAACAAGAACCAAATAATAGACTGCGTATGATAGATGATGATTTGAATGAGAGTTTAGCAAAAAATTGTCTCCGTTTGAAAATCTTTGCAGATGCCTCTTTAGTATATTACATTCTGCACAGAAATAAGTGATTTTAGATTTAAAAATCTAGTCAGTTGCCATGCTTCATTTCTGACTGTATCACTATTCAGCATAAGAATAATACGAATATAAACATGACATGATATGTATATTCTTCAGCGTTTGCTGTTGTCTCACTCTAGTTTCGTAGTTTATTAGGCAGACAGGATTTACATGAGATAGCAGCAAACACAAAAGAATACATGACGTAATGTTTACATTCTTCTACCTTTTCTTTTTATTTACTGATGCAGAGGTTTTGGCGCCATTATTTATCTTTGTGCCTGCAAAACATGCCTGTGTAGCGCTACATATATTCAACAGCAGAAGTTAGCTGTGGTGGCACCTACCAACATTTTTCAGAACTTCTGCTTACTTTGCACTCGATTCTAAGCCGCAAGCGGTTTTTTGGATTACAAAAACCAGGAAAAAGTGCGGCTTAGATTCAAGTAAATACAGTAGTGTGCGTTTAGAAGTGAATACCTCACGAGCTGTATTGTTCATAACTAATTACGTGCTGTAGCAGTCTATCGTTTCCCTGTTATTCAACTTATATTGTATTTAATTGCTGGACCATTGACACCAATAAGTGTGTTGCAGAAATATATCGCATTCTCAACAGTACTTCTATCTCATTCATCATTTAAAGTCGTTAAGATAGTACCTGCAGATTTTATTTAATTGCAGTCTTTCATTTATAAATTTATGTCTCTTTCATAATTCACAATTGCCACGTGATAGAAACCGTCGACCATTCGATTCATGTGTGTATTCTTATCATATACTGTAGACTCAGCAGTATTTGGCTTGTAATGCGGCTACTACGTATCCCAGACGACGAAACCAGCCAAAACTTTTAATATTTCAACTCTGAGTCTGAGGGTACGTAGTTGAGGTCCACCAACACCATTTTTCATTCATTTTTCTTTTTGAAAGCCCGCACTCATCGTCCTATTATCAGCCAATGTTGTAGACAATATATGGGGCGTTGGATGACATAAAGGTCATTATACTTTAGTGACCTTGCATTCAAGGGGTCCCTTCTTAAAAAACATTCTAAACTCAAAACATAATGAGGTGTCTTGAACCCAATGACGTTCCTGGTTTCAAAAAAGACTGAAGTGAATCGCAGCTCGCACTTTCCTCACGACATATTAATCCTCCGGGAGAGTGGTTTTTATTCTCAGTTTTAAGGTTTTTAATCTCTTCTCTGGTGTTGGGGCAGGGCGGTGAGTTTTGGGTGTCTCCCACTGTAGGCAGTGTTCAGAGATTCCCGATTCACCTCCCTGACCGGAATCCTCTTTTCTTCCCCTTTTAATCTTTTTTAATCCTTTTTTTAAGGCTTGGTTAGTCTTTCTATTCCCATACGTACTTTCTGCATTATAGCAGTTGTACCTTTTAAGTCACAGGTGGTCTTGCCTATGCTGCTTCAGCGTAGTGTTGGGTTCGTTCTCTTGCCGACTTCCCTCATTTGTTTTTTTACCAATGACAACGTGACTGCCCTTTTCCGTTTTTCCCTTTTCCGTTATATTGTTCTGACTTTTCTGAGATGTCCCGTTAGCAGACTGGAGTATATTTGAAACAAGGGACTGATGACCTTGCTGTTTGGTCCCTTAAACCTCAAACAACCAACGACATATTAAAGCTTTATATCGAGGCAGTCAGGTAGAAAATGTATTTCTCGATTTCCTAAGAGCATTTGACTCAGTACCTCTTCTATGCTTATTATCAAATTATGGTCATATAGGGGTATCGTGCAAAATTTGTCTGGATTCAGAATTTTTGATAGGAAGGTAGCAGCGAATTCTCCAAGATGGAGAGTCATTAGAAGATTAGACCTAACTTTTGGTGTATGCCCAGGAAGTGTGTTAGAACCCTTGATAGTCATGTTGCAGACAATATTAATGGTAACTCCAGACTTCTTGCACATGTAGTTACCTACAGTGAAGTACTGTCTGAAAGAAACTGCCTAAATGTTTAATCAGATCTTCACCAGAACTCAGAGTGGTACAAAGATTGGCAACTTGCTGTAAATGTTAAGAAATGTAGAACTGTGCGCTCTCTCTCTCTCTCTCTCTCTCTCTCTCTCTCTCTCTCTCTCTCTCTCTCTGAAACAATAGCATCTTATGACTATATCAATGAGTCAGAGTTGAAATCGGTCAACCTTGCACAAATATCTGGGTGGAACGTTTTGTAGGGATATGATGACATTAGCTTAGTCACAGCTAAAGCATATTGCAGACTGTGGTATGTTCGTAGACTACTGAGGAAATGCAATCAGTCAACATAGAATCCTTACAAATCACATGTGCAACCTGTCCTATAATACTGCCTTAGTGTGTGGGACCCATACCAAATAGGACTAACAGAGTGCATTGAATGTATACAGAGAAGGGCAGCACAAATGGAAACAGGCTTGTTTGATCTGTGGGATTGTGTCACAGATGCTGAAGAAACAGAACTGGCACCCTCTTGAAGACAGGTGTAAGCTACCTCAAGCAAACTTCTTATGAAGTTTCAAGAGTCTGTTGTAGATTATGACTCCAAGAGTATACTAAAATGCCCTCTTTATCACTCCAGTAGGGATTGTGAGGACGAGTTTAAGTAAATTACAGTACATAGGGAGTCGTCATTCATCTTGAACTCAGTATGTGAATGGAATGGGCAAAAAATTCTAATAACTGGCACAATGGGACACACCCTGTACCCCCCCCCCCCTCCCAGGGGGGTCCACAACTCTTTTGTGGATACGTGCGTAGCGAGCACGGGACCCCGAGCTAATGTGGCCTTCCTTCCTTTCCGGGCTGCATACCTTCCCTTTCCGCAACCTTCCCCATCCCCCATCTTCGCCCCCCCCCCCCCCCCCCCCACCTTTGACTCTTTCCTTCCCTTTCTCCCCCTCTGGGAGTATGTTTTGTGCCTATGTCCGGAGACGGAGGCTCGATAATGTAAAACATTCTTTGCTTTCTCTGCTTGCGAGTCTTCGTCCTTCCTTTGTCCTTGTCTTTTCCTTACCTCTTCTCTTTGCCCTTTTCTCCGCTGCGGCGTTTGAGACCTCTCTTCTTTCCTTTCTCTTTGTTTTTCCCTTTCTCTTTTTTCCTCCCTGCGCGTGTCTGAAGGCCGACCCATGCATTTCCATGCGTAGCCGGTGATGGGGTAACGCGTAATTCCCCGCCCTGAGTAGACAGGTAGGACACGTACGTACCCCCTGGTAACGGCCAGGCCCAGGGAGGGGTGATTACCCGAGCTGATAACTTCCGAAAGTGCCGATTGGTCCCTCCGTCCGTTTCTCGGGAGGTGTGACCTGAGGTGTGAACAATCACCTAAGGCGGGAGTGCCCTCAGAGAGGGCCCCCACAAGGAAGGAGCGCGCCATCAGAGACGCCGGTAATCATGGGGGATACTTTCGCAATGGTTTCCTCATCTTCTACTATGTCTGCTCACAAGCGTAAGCTCAGTGAGTCTCGGCCACAGACAGTCCTTCCATCATTGCCACAGTTCCTTGTTGTTTCTCGGTCTGACGAAGGTCACGACTTCTCCACGGTCAACCCTTTCATTATTCAGAAAGGTGTTGACGCAATTGCAGGTCCTGTAAAGTCTTGTTCCAGATTACGAAATGGCACCTTGTTGTTAGAAACAGTCAGTGCCCTCCAGGCACAAAAATTGCTGCGTACTTCACTGCTACACACCTTCCCTGTCCGGGTGGAAGCGCACCACACTTTAAATTCCTCACGTGCGGTCGTTTATACACGCTCCCTCGACGGATTGTCCGACGAGGAAATTCGCTACCTGTCTGACCAGGGTGTGACGGCTGTTCATAGTCCTGAAAAGGGTTGACATGAACATCATTCCAACCCGTACTGTCCTCTTGACATCTGATAAAGTTCAACTCCCATCGAACATAAAAGCGGACTATGAGAATTTGCGTTCGTCCTTACATCCCAAAACCTACGCGTTGCTATCGGTGTCAGCGGTTCAATCACACCAGCCAGTCCTGTTCCAATCCGGCCAAATGTGTTACGTGTGGCAAGGATGCCCATGAGGGTGCTTGTCCACCTCCATCCCCTCGTTGCATCAACTGTATGGGTGACCACGCTGCTTCCTCTAGAGATTGCCCCATTTTTAAAGACGAAAAGCTCATTCAGGAAATCAGAGTGAAGGAAAAGGTGTCGACCTTTGCTGCTCGAATATTATTCGCCAGTCAAAAGCCCACTGTGCCTCAGACAGGAAAATACAGCACTGTCCTCGCCTCTCCTCGGCCAACAAAGGAGGAGGCCACACAGACTTGTGACCTCATCTTTAGTGCCATGGTCGTCAGATCGGCCAGTGCAAAGATTGCCCGTTCAACCTCACCACTTTCGCCTGCCCACTCTATGGCTCACGCTTTATCGGGTTCTGCTAAATCTCGAGCCCAAAAGTCAGACACCAAGACTTTCAAAAAAGAGCATACTCGTGAAGATTTTTTATGTACCCCAACTTCACAACCATCGGTTCCTCCTTCATCTAAACATCCTGTTTCCAAGAAGGCTAATAAGAAACCCAGTTCCTCTCCTTCTCCGCCACGGCGGGTCTCGTCTACAGCACCACCTGGTGGTAGCCGCCCTTGGCCGTCTTCTGTGTCGCCGAGGTGCACTGCTGGCGGCCGATCAACCGGCCGATCACTGGTGGCAGGAGCTGCTCCTGAACAACCTATGGATCAGGGTCTTCTGCCTTCGGCTGAATGCCATTCCATGCTGTTGGTCGCAAGCTCTGAGCAGTCGTTGAGTTGACGGCAACCTTGGTCACATTCCTCCATTTTCTGTTCACCCTATGTCCATTATCCACTGGAATATCCGCGGCATTCAAGCCAATTGGGATGAATTGTTGATCCTCTTACGATCCTACTCGCCGGTCATCTTCTGTCTTCAGGAAACAAAGCTGCTTCCCCACAACCGCTTTGTTCTCCCCCATTTTCAGTCCATCCGATTTGATCTCCCCTCTGTTGAAGGCACTCCAGCACATGGAGGACTCATGATTCTTCTTCATGATACTCTCCATTACCACCCAATCCCCTTAAACACTTCCTTCCAAGCTGTCGCTGTCCGTCTTTCCCTTTCTGGATACACCTTCTCTCTTTGTACTGTATACATTCCATTGTCCACACCAATGGCACGAGCTGATCTCCTTCATCTGCTTGGTCAGCTTCCACCATCCGCTTTGGGGATCTCCACATCCTTGTCCGCGTGGTTCACTGTTGATAGACGTCTTCCACCAAGCGGATCTTGTTTGCCTCAACACTGGGGACCCTACATTTTTATCTGCCTCCACGACAAATTTCTCTCATTTGGACCTTTCGGTCGGTACTGTTCCGCTAGCTCGGCGCTTCGATTGGTTCGCCCTTGATGATACACCCTTGAGTGACCACTTTCCATGTGTCCTTAGACTGCAGCCTCAACTGCCATATATGCGCCTGCGACGCTGGAAGTTTGCCTAAGCCGATTGGACACTTTGTCTCTAGCAACATTCGATGACTGTCACTTTCCTAGTGTCGACGCTGAGGTCACACATATTACAGATGTTATTCTTACAGCTGCGGAACGTTCAATAGCACGCACCTCTGAATTGCCCTGGCGCCCCCCAGTTCCTTGGTAGAACGAGGCATGCCGTGACGCAATATGTGAGTGGCGACGTGCTCTTCGCGTTTTCCGCCACAATCCTACTTTGGCCAACTGTATCCGCTATAAGCAGTTCCGTGCGCAGTGCTGTCGCGTCATCTGCGATAGCAAGAAGGCAAGCTGGGTCTTCTTTACTAGCTCATTTAACACCTTCACTCCCTCCTCGGAAGTTTGGAGTCGGATTCGACCGTTATCTGGCGCGCCTAGTTTCTCCCTGGTCTCTGGGCTCACTGTCGCGCATGATACGTTAGTGGACCCCGTCACAATTTCTAACTCATTGGGTCAACACTTTGCTGAGATTTAGAGCTCTTCAAATTACCCGCCAGCGTTTCTCCCGAAGAAACGTCCAGTGGAAGTGCAACCTCTTGCTTTCTCCTCTCAAAATCGTGAAAGCTATAATACTGTTTTCTCCATGCGGGAACTCCAACATGCACTCTCTTCTTCTCGCTCCTCCGTCCCAGGACCGGATGGTATCCCCATCCAAATGTTGCTGCATTTATCAACCCACAGTCTGCGTTACCTCCTCCGCCTTTATAATCGAATTTGGACCGACAGTACTTTTCCCAGACAGTGGTGGGAAGCTATCGTCGTTCCTGTTCCGAAACCTGGAAAGGACAAACATCTCCCCTCTAGCTATCGCCCCATTTCTCTCACGAGTAGTGTATGTAAGGTTTTGGAGCGTATGGTGAATTGCTGTTTAGCTTGGTGGCTGGAGTCCCGCAGTCTTTTAACACCTGCCCAATGCGGATTCCGAAAGCATCGTTATGCAGTTGACCATCTTGTTGCTCTCTCCACTTATATCATGAACAATTTTCTCCGGAAACGCCAAACAGTAGCAATATTTTTTTATCTGGAGAGAGCATACGATACCCATTGCAGGACAGGCATCCTCCGCACACTGTTCTCTTGGGGCGTTAGGGGTCGGCTGCTCCTTTTTATTCGCGAATTTATGGCAGAGCGCACATTTAGAGTGCGGGTGAACACTACTCTCTCCCGTACTTTCTCCCAAGAAAATGGGGTACCCCAGAGCTCCGTGCTAAGTGTTGTACTGTTTGCCATTGCCATAAATCCAATTATGGATTGTCCCCTTCCCGATGTCTCGGGCTCCCTCTTTGTGGACGATTTTGCGATCTACCACAGCTCTCAACGGACCAGCCTTCTTGAACGACGTCTTCAAGGCTGTCTCGATCGCCTCCACTGTTGGAGCATCGCAACAGGCTTCCACTTTTCTCCCAGTAAGACCGTGTGTGTTAATTTTTGGCGTCGTATGGAGTTTCTTCCACCTTCCTTACATCTAGGACCTGTCAACCTTCCGTTTTCGGACGTCGCTAAATTCTTGGGTCTTATGTTTGACAGAAAACTGTGCTGGTCCTCCCACGTTTCCTATCTTTCTGCTCACTGTGTGCGATCCCTCAACACCCTCCGTGTCCTGAATGGTACCTCCTGGGGAGCGGACCGAGTGGTCCTTCTCCGCCTCTATCGCGCCTTAGTGTGTGCTCGAAATTGGGCTATGGAAGCATAGTTTACTCCTCTGCTCGGCCGTCTATTCTTCGGCGTCTCGACTCTATCCACCACTGTGGATTACGTTTAGTGTCTGGAGCTTTTTACACCAGCCCTGTGGAAAGCCTTTATGCTGAGACTGCTGCACCTCCGCTGTCCAATCGGCGAGCTGTCCTTCGGAGTCATTATGCTAGCCATCTGTCTTCCATGCCTGCTAATCCGGCCCATGACATTTTTTTCGACGCCTCCTTGGATTTAGGGTATGCAGATCGCCATTTCTCCATACTACCACCAGGAGTCCACTTCCGTCAACTGCTCCATTCTCTTTCCTTCCGCTTTCCTAAAACCTTCTTGACAACTTGGGGTACAGCACCGCCTTGGCTCCGTCCCCGGACCTGCCTGCTCCGTGACCTTTGTAAATTTCCCAAGGATGGTACCCCTTCACTTGTTTATCGTCGGGCATTTGCTGCTCTATGTGCACAAATGAAGGAAGCCACATTTATTTACACTGATGGCTCGAAAACATTGTTAGGTGTAGGGAGTGCCTATAGTGTTGGCGACACCCCAAATCGATTTCGGCTTCCCAACCAGTGTTCGGTTTATACTGCGGAGCTTTACGCTGTTCTCCAGGCTGTCCACTACATCCGCCGCCATCAGCGGATACAGTATGTTATCTGCTCAGATTCTCTCAGATCTCTCCTCAGTCTCCAAGCTCTGTACCCTGTCCACCCTCTGGTCCACCGGATTCAGGACTGCCTCCACTTGCTCCACTTGGGGGGCGTCTGTGGCGTTCGTTTGGATCCCAGGACACGTTGGTATCTGTGGAAGTGAGGCGGCCGATATAGCGGCCAAGGCTGCAGTCTCTCTTCGTCAGCCAGCTATTCGCACGATTCCCTTCGCCGATCTACGGAGTGTTTTATGTCGTCGTGTTACTCTTTTATGGCACGCACATTGGTCAACACTTCCCAATAATAAATTACGGGACGTGAAAGCTCTTCCCTGTGCTTGGACCTCTTCCTCCCGAACATGTCGTCGGGAGGAGGTAATTTTAACTAGACTCCGGATAGGGCACTGTCTTTATAGCCATAGACATCTTTTAAGTGGTGATCCTCCCCCACTCTGTCCCCACTGCTCTCAGCTGTGGAAAGTAAGACACCTTTTACTTGAGTGCCCCTATTTTACACCGTTACGCGCCCGTCTACAGCTGTCGCGTGATATATCTTCCATTTTAGCAGATGACACGCGCTCAGCCGATCGCGTTCTCGAGTTTATTAGTGCCAGTGAGATGACGTCAGTCATTTGAAGCTTTTTTTGGGGACAACCAACCCCCTTCTATGGTGGTTTTTAAAGCTTTCCTTCTATTTTAGTTTCTCCAATTTTTTGAGTTTCATTCCCATTTCTGCTGGTTTCCAGTTTCTTTTTTTACCTTTTCCACAGTCACAGACCGGCACTTCAGTGGTTTGCAGAGTATAGATGTTTATGTAGAATTAGTGCTATTATAATCACAGACTGGTACTATGATTTTTGTATCATCTGTTGTCAACTATAATATAACAAGAAATTCTCCATGTCTAAATCCCCATGTTACATCGTGCAAAAGAAGATAAATGAAAATGTGGATCAAATAGGAAAAACTTTGTGGTGGACAGTGGACATTTCATTTCTGAATATTCAGTAAAATGCTGGAAGGAAGAAATTTATAATGGTAGTGCTTTACATTCCACATCTTTCCCCTGTGTGTAAAGCATAACTGTGGGATTTTAAACTTCATGTGTTTAACAGTTATGATTCTGTTATATATTAGAAGTGTACAGAAGATACATTTTTATAATGTGTACATCATTAGAAATGTTTGTTGATAGGACGTCACTGTTACAAATGATGGTGCAACAATATTACGTCTGCTTGAAGTGGAACATCCTGCAGCACGTGTGCTAGTGGAACTTGCACAGCTGCAAGATGACGAAGTGGGAGATGGTACGACGTCTGTGGTAAGTTCCTGTTTTTCCAGTATTTACATGCTTTTGCACATTTATGAAAACATGCAGACTTGTACGTGTTTGAAACACATTGTTATGAAGTTGCTCTTTTCTTCAGCCATTGAAACTATATAATTAGTTGAAAATGCAAGTTGTCACTAGTAATGCGAATGGCCACTGTTGTGAACTACAAATGCAATATTACTCAGTTTAAGTGTCCAATAGTGTATGCTTATGTTTTTCTTAGTATTTTTATTTGTCCTTGTGTATTTCCTGTGACTTCCCTAAAGCATTTTTTTTATAAAGAATAAACCCCAAGTGAATAAAAATTCTCAGCAGCAGATGTTTTCCTGTGTCAGCCTCAAAGACAAAAGGGCTGGTGTGGTCTTTTACTGTTGCTCAAAAAATGACAACCTGCAGAAAATGTTCATGTTGTAGGTTATTGTTGTATTTTATCATCGAGCTGCCGCTAAATATGTATTAGTGACAGAGATGCTGTTATAGAGATATTGGTTTTGGTAGTACTGATAGCAACCAATATCCTACTTAAGACAAACTGAGGACCTCTAGTTCGATTATGGCAAACATAGCAAGAGTTTGAGGTTTAAGCTCAAACAAATGTAAATAACACCTGAGGTAAATGCATAGCAAGTAAGTTAATAAAGTGTGCCAAGACTCTTCATTTATTGGTACCATTGAATTATGTTTTAAGAATGGATGGTTGCACCTTCAATACAAAAGGGATAAAGTGGAAAAACTGAAAGATGTAATGAGATTAAAGAGCCCACAGTAAGGGCTATGCATGAAGCATTACCAATCAGATCCTAATGAATGATCTATCAGCAAATCCTAAAGTTCTGGCCCTATGTAATGGCAGTGAATGAATGGATTCAAACTTACTATGTGTCTCTTCCGGAGTGAGTATGGTATTCAAACTGGGTACAACACATAAGAAACACAGACATTAACACTAGAATAACAGAGTTTCTAACATTGATAAGAGCTGAAAGGGGTCATTTTATTTGCTAATCCCTGGCATTTAGTGTGTTACAGCAGTAATTATTTACCTTGATAATTAATAAATTACTTACATTTTTGAACAACAAAAATGTTGCTGGTTTATCATTGCTTGTGACAAAAAGTTTCCTAAACTGTAGACTTTCATATAACAACGATTTCTAGAACCTTCTAGACACATTTAGTATACAGGGTGGCCAAAAACAGCACTTGTAAGCATGATGCACAGTAGATTGTGCTGAGAAATAACTGTTAAAGGAAAAAATTGATACATTGCACTGTTTTTGAGTTCATTAGCATTGAAGTCAGTCAGGCCATTGTGTGCACAGATTCAAGCAGCTCGCCAGATATAGTCAGTCAGTTGTTTGCATAATGTAGATGATAGCACGTGAGATTGCTCAGCCTTTGCCTCGGATTCACTCCTTACCACCATCCCATGTCCAATTTTTGTATTGCTCTCTGTTTCGGTTTTAGGAAACTGAGAAAAGAACACGTTTGGTGACACCCTCTGTGGTGAGTCACTTTAATTTGCCTCTGCAACGGCCTGTTAGCTACCTTCAGTCCTAATTAGGAAACTGAAAAGTATCAGGTTTTTTCAATTAACAATTATTTCTCAGCAGAGTCTAAGCTGCATTACACTTACAAGTTTTTGAGGCTGTTTCTGACCACCCTGTATGTGGCCCCACTTGTATATGTTCCACATGTGGCTTTGTTGTAGTTTTTGCTCAAGTCTTTGGACTCTGCTAGATGTACTTAGGACAGGTGATCTGTTTTATATCCACATTTTTACACATGGCTTTGTTACACTTGATACAGTTATTGCTGGTCATGTTGCTTTTGCAGAGGCTGATTTGGCACTTTTTCAGTGTTCTAGATGATTTTTGTTCCTTATCCTCTATTTTTGTTTTTCTGCTTCTTGCTCTTTCTGTTCCCTTTTCATTTGCCAGCTGAATTAGGACCTCCTTCCATTCCATTTTCTTGTTCATTGTGTTTTGTAGATGATGAATGCAATTACTGTTGCAGTATTAGAGATGTTGTAGAAGAGTGCATCGGCCATCTCCTACATGCAACCTTTGTAGCATATTTACGGCTAATTTGATCAACCATGTCCACTCCAAATTTTTTTGCACTGTAGAATATTATGGTTTTAGGTTTCTCCTTTCCTTCTTTATTGCTACTTAGGATGCCATGTATTCGGAAGGATGACTTTCTCCTTACCTTCATATACAGTCTGGTGAAGTTTGTGTTGCCAGCTTGACACAGGACAATGGTGGAGTGTATTTCAGCATTTGGTTTGGTTATCTCATAAGGGATTTCATAATAGATTGTTCATTGTACTGACTAATGAAGTTTTCTTTTCTTTGAGCTTCTGAGCAAGAAGATGGGAAGTTACCTGTTATCACGTTTCTTCCTTGAGTTAGAAAAGGCTCCATAATATGCGGAATGACATACTCAGAGTAGTTGCTTCTCTCTATGCATGTTCCGTTTTCCAAGGTATGGGAAAGTTTTACATATGTATTGTGTTGCTACATCAGTAGCTATCCAGAATTTGAGACACTGTTGGACATGAAATGACTGAACGTGCTTGTTGTTATGCTGGGTAACAATTGTTCGTATGTGGTTATGTTTTCTCCAGGGCCATAAGAACAAATACAGTTTTCCATGAAATTTCCCCAAATTACGGATGCAAGAGCAAATTTCTTGGCGGGTAGGCATTCAGCTCAGGTTTATTTTTCACCAGAAACGGAAATCTGGTGAAAAGCTCCTAAAATCTGTCCCTCAGCGTGACATCCTTGATGAAAGTAGGCCCCCAAGAATGCGACCAAAGATCTGTAGGAATATCCTTCGTGCAAATGACACCCGAGCATGTGTGTCAGCTATCAGTTTTTCCAGTTCAAGTGACATGTCCAGTAATTTTTAAAATAATTTTTGTGCTTTTCATTCTGTCTTCATGAGAGATAGCATTGCTTCATCCAAAATACGATGGAAAGCACTGATGGCAGAATTGTCTACTAGTTGACAAGCATAAGCAATGGTGCCTCGACACTCCTTTAGTACCTTTGCAAGTGATGTTTTTCCAGAAGGCGGAAATATTGGCAGTCTCCCATTTGGTTTCATCCCTAGTGACCATATTAATTAAGCTTAAAGTTTTCCAGAGCCCTAAAAAGTCTACTTGTAGGCTCTCTCGTGAACAGGATTTTTCTAGAACTTCTGTGCAGAGAATTTTACTTAAGGCCAAATTCAAACAATGTATACCCCATCGCATGTATGGGCTATTGGAAGGTGTCCCAGGTTGTCTGGTGAAATGTAATAGCAAAGATGGGAAAAAAATTGAAAAAGAATGTTATAAATAACCCCGTAGCTTCACTTATTTCAGAATTCCAGTTGTTTGTTTTGTTTTATGTTCAGTATATCATCGTAAAAAGGGAAAAAAAGTTGAAAAAGTAATATGATTTCATGAGTGAAGTAACAAAAAATATGAGTAAGATATGGCACAATCATCAGGTGCTTCTGATGTACAATATAGTACATTAAGAGCACACATAGTGACAGTTATAAGGTGTGTCACTGTATTATGTGGCAGTCATATTACTGTCCTATGGACCATGTGTGAAGACTTGTATCAATATCAGTGCTGAAAAAACATGGAAAATTGAAACATCAAGGGTCTTTTATTGCAAACAGCCCTGGTGATTGGGGGAAAAGTTAGTCATTTGTGATTAAAGAAAGGGTAAAAGAATGAATGCACAGAATGACATGTTATTATTCTAATTATTAGTCTGTTGCAGGACCCTAAACAATATTCAAAGCTCAGACATTTACATTACTGGAGGTCTAGAGCTTTTCCTGAGAACTCAGCATGGATTGACGGGAACCCATTCATGGAAAGCACTGTTCTTGCATTTCCTCAAATACACAATGCTTTACAAATAAGATATAGGTGAATAGATTTCTTCCTGTTGGCTTGAAGAATTTTTGGGTGATAGAAACCAGTTTGTTATACATGGGGAAGAAAGCAGTGTATCCTGTGTGATGCAGTAAATGTTAAAGGACAACTAATGTTCATGATAAAGATAATTTTGTCATCGTACAGGGTCAGCACCATTCTATTTGCTTAAGATACTGTTGCTTGCAGGAAAGTGCAGAAGTACTTTCTGTTTCCACTTAGCATACTAAAATTTAGCTCTCTCTAAACACAAATGAATGCAAGATAATGAGCATAACAGAAGGAACCAGATAATATATCTTTTGAAATTAGTATAATGCTTTGGGTATCTTATCACATCATTTAAGTATTTATAGGGTACAGTATGAAGAAGTAGTAGGGAAGGTGGATGGGAGTTTTAGATTTGTTGGGAGAATTCTGGAGAAATGGAGATGTACCTGTAAAGGCAGTCACATCAAAATCGATACTCAGGTGAGATCTTGATCATTGCTCAGATTTTCAGATCCATAACACATAAGCTTGAAAGCAGAAATTGGCTGCATTTGGAGACCGGCGATTAGGGTTGTGACAAATTGGTGCAGCTTATATGAAAGTTGAATAGAGATTTTCAGTGAATAAATGGGAAACTTGGGAAGCTGGCAATGTTTTCCCCAAATCTTTTGGGTAAATCTAGAGAATTGGCATTTGAGGAAAACTTTGCAACAATTATGTTATCATAGGGCACTTTGCATGAGTGTCATGTGAATAAGAATGATCAGGGAACATACCAGAGCATATATAGTTATTCCTCATTTGCAAATGGAGTCGGAAGGAGTAATTGCCATATTTACCAAAGTGTAAAACCCCCTCATCCATTTATTTTTTTTTTTTTTAAAGAGGTTCCTTGGTTAAATTTTATTTTTAACATAATCTGACTAATCAAAACAACAAACTGATTTATTGATATAAATTATATCACTAAAAAGTTAACATTACACCTATTTTAAACTTGCACCATTTATTGACTGTCTACTTTTGATAAGAGATATCAATATTTTTAATACTAATAATCTTCCTCAGTGGTATCACTATCTTCATATGTAAGCCTGCTGACGTTTTTCTTCCTTTCTGACACTCATCCATCTTCTGAGGCATCCATAGCATTAGACATGCAGCACTTGATGAATCATTTAATAATACATTCACTTGAGATTGTGCTCAGTAAGGATCCACTAGCCCAGCACGAGTACTGAAGTTTTCTTTAATGCATATTCTGCCCCCTCACCTGGAGTGGGGGTGCAGTCTCCTAGAAGAAGCAACTCACTGTTGCAGGTAAGTCTTAAAGGTCTGTTCATAACAGAATCCATTATTTGAAGTTGTGAGCTCATGTTGTTGTTGTGGCCTTCAGTCCTGAGACTGGTTTGATGCAGCTCTCCATGCTACTCTATCCTGTGCAAGCTTCTTCATCTCCCAGTACTTACTGTAACCTACATCCTTCTGAATCTGCTTAGTGTATTCATCTCTTGGTCTCCCTCTACGATTTTTACCCTCCACGCTGCCCTCCAATACTAAATTGATCCCCCTGATGCCTCAGAACATGTCCTACCAACCGGTCCCTTCTTCTTGTCAAGTTGTGCCACAAACTCCTCTTCTCCCCAATTCTATTCAATACCTCCTCATTAGTTATGTGATCTACCCATCTAATCTTCAGCATTCTGTAGCACCACATTTCGAAAGCTTCTATTCTCTTCTTGTCCAAATAATTTATAGTCCACGTTTCACTTCCATACATGGCTACACTCCATACAAATACTTTCAGAAACGACTTCCTGACATTTAAATCAATACTCGATGTTAACAAATTCCTCTTCAGAAACGCTTTCCTTGCCATTGACAGTCTACATTTTATATCCTCTCTACTTCGACCAGCATCAGTTATTTTGCTCCCCAAATAGCAAAATTCCTTAAGTGTCTCATTTCCTTATCTAATTCCCTCAGCATCACCCGACTTAATTCGACTACATTCCATTATCATCAAAGTTTTTATTTCTTCTCCATAGATTTTAATACCTACTCCAAATTTTTCTTTTGTTTCCTTTACTGCTTGCTCAATATACAGATTGAATAACATCGGGGAGAGGCTACAACCCTGTCTCACTCCCTTCCCAACCACTGCTTCCCTTTCGTGCCCCTCGACTCTTATAACTGCCATCTGGTTTCTGTACAAATTGTAAATAGCCTTTCGCTCCCTGTATTTTACCCCTGCCACCTTTAGAATTTGAAAGCGAGTATTCCAGTCAACATTGTCAAAAGCTTTCTCTAAGTCTACAAATGCTAGAAACGTAGTTTGCCTTTCCTTAATCTTTCTTCTAAGATAAGTCGTAAGGTCAGTTTTGCCTCACGTGTTCCAATATTTCTACGGAATCCAAACTGATCTTCCCCAAGGTTGGCTTCTACTAGTTTTTCCATTCGTCTGTAAAGAATTCGCGTTAGTATTTTGCAGTTGTGGCTTATTAAACTGATTGTTCGGTAATTTTCACATCTGTCAACACCTGCTTTCTTTGGGTTTGGAATTATTATATTCTTCTTGAAGTCTGAGGGTATTTCGCCTGTCTCATACATCTTGCTCACCAGATGGTAGAGTTTTGTCAGGACTGGCTCTCCCAAGGCCATCAGTAGTTCTAATGGAATGTTGTGAGCTCTTATCACCAGGAATTATTAGTCTGTGTTGTTGCTTGCTGTCAGATTTTTAGCTTCCTTGGGAAGATGTCTCCTAAAAGAGTCCAGCACCAACTTTTACCTTACTGGAGCTGGTGCCCCTCTGTATAAAGTGTGCCATCCACAAATAACATTGTCTTGCACTGTTACATTGTTTTACAATTGTGAGCCCATACCTATTCCTTCATTATTGCTTCAGCTAAAACAGTGATAAGTTGTGCTGTCATACGTGTAAGTGAACAGCAGTAGTATCCAATCAACAATGAGAAGTCAGAAAAAATTTACAATCCATGCAAGAAAATCACCCAGATTTTGGTCTAGCTGCACAATCCCACAATGAGGCAGTTGTTCACAAGATGATTGGGAATTGAATAAGTGGTTGGCCGGGATCTGATGCCACTATGCTTTTTTAATGCATGGAGTGGGTCATTACTGTGGGTTAACACCTGTATGGGGCAGCAGAGTGATAAAATGTATTTTTGTTTCATTATTATTTAATTAAACAGAGATATAGCTCATATAATGTAAGTTTATTTTATTGTTGCTTAATGAAACGAAGGTTAAACTGTGATCTTGCTTATACATATTTACCTTTGTAACTTAAAGACAGTTATTATTTACATCCATACAAAATACACTGCACCTGCTAAACAAAGAGCCTAGTATTCTGTTCCAAACAACCTTCAACCAACTGCTTCTGGTCATTTGTCATCTGCCCATTTTCTTGGCATTTAAAGATGAGTCCTGCAGGCAGATCTCCTTTTGGTGTAATTTTTCTGCCAGCTCACCCACCAGTACTGTTATACTAGCCTTTTCATCGTGACATTGTTACAGGATCATTTTTAATGCTTTTCACATAGACAGTAACATTTGATGGCATAAAAGAAACAGGTGTCTGATCAGCATTGCCTATATGATCTAGCAAATAGCTGCTGAAATGCAAGTAGTCGCTGATATTCGAATAGTTTTTATCGTATGCTGTGGGTAGTCTTCGAGGTGTGTATCTTAAGCATCAGCCAGTGCTTGCTTTTAATTCTGCAACACATGCAGTTGGAAAATTCTTCATCTCCAGTGCCTTCGTTTGTATAATTTCTCGCTTAATTGGGAGCCTTCATTGTGCTTGTCTTGGATGTACTGAAGAACCAGGTACTCAACATCGTGAAACCTTCCCTGCTTTGGACTCCTGGAAGTTTGTTGCATAGAACTGGCATTCTTTAATTTATTCTTAATGTGACACCACGTACAAACGTTTACTTTAGTGACATCAAATCTTTATCCTGCTGCACAGTTGTTTGTGTCATCTGCTTAATGATTCTCCGGTAACTTAGTGTCATATTGCCCACTCAAACTTGGAACCGCGAACTTGTAGATCCATGTTTCTCAACTGAGTCACAGCTGTTACTTGCATCCATCAGTGATTGCTAAAGTTTACAGTTCTTACAGCGCTGACAATATTAGTATAGTGAATGACAATGATATTGATATGGTGTGTCTGCTCCCTACAGCAAAATTAGCAGAAATCAAACAACTTCTGATTAACTCTGTGGCCAACCTTCAGAATCAACAATGCTGTAGAGCAGTGGCTTTTTTTTTTTTTTATATATATATATAGAAGGAAGAATATAAATGCCATTGTTGCGCTATTATGTTCCTACCTAGCCACAGTTTGTGAAGGCATTGCTTATTGCTTTGCTTTTTATAATAATGTTTGTATATTAATTTGAGAAGATGTTTCTATTTGTGTGACCCAGTGGTCCATAGTTGCTATGTAAATATTAAAGGTGTTTTAAATCTGTCTTGGCAACAGGCGAAAATAACATGTCACCACAAGCATTTAGTTTTTCTGAAATCATCAGCAGTGGTCTGTAATGAAAGATATTTACAATGTCACTTGCTTTCTTGATCGAAAAACAGTTACAAAAGATGTTGATTTTACTTATAGTATTTTATGCCCAATTTTCGCTTGCATCAGGAAACACCATCTGTTTGCATATTCTTTAGGTATTCCTTTGTTTTGCACTGTTTATTCCATCTTACTCCCACATTATTTTGTGACACTGCATAGTGTTGTGTTTAACATCACTGTGAAATAATGTTGGTTAGGTTGGAATCAATAGTGGCAAATGAAGGAATCGTAGAAGACAGCATTTCCTGATGTAAGCAAAGATTGGATGTAAAGTACCATAAGTAAAACCAGCATCTTTTGTAGTGAACTCTCTCTCTCTCTCTGTATTATTATTATTATTATTATTATTATTATTATTATTATTTTTTAAGAATTCAAGCCATACTGTAAATATCTTTACAGACCACTGATGTTTTATTTCAATAAAATGAAACCCATTTGGTGACAAAATATGCATTTTCTTGTAGTTGCAGTGACAGGTTCAAAATACCTTTAACATAAGACATTAACCATCCTTATTTTATTTGCGCTGCAAATCCTCAAGGACAGCCATTGATAACATTTTTATAGACAAATCAAGGGAACAAAATCATACCATAAAACCTGTAATAAATGGACTATCAGATCATGACATGCAGCTCCTTGTTTAAGATGTAAATTCTAAGCAGATTATCAAGACTGCTAAATCTGAGTACAGGAGAGTAGTCAATCAACCAAATATTGAGTGTTTTAGAAAACTGCTCAAAGATATGAACTAGAACGATGTTATAGTGCTCATGACATGAATGAAAAATGTAACACATTCATGAACAATGTCAGTACCATGTTTGAAAACTGTTTTCCTCTAAAAGTTACTCAAATTAAACAGAAGTCTATAATAAAACCATGGATCACACAAGGAGTAAAGATTTCGTGTAAGACAAAAAGGAAAATGTATCTGTCGACCAAGAATAGCTTCAATGCTGATGATTTAGCTAAATACAAGGAATACTGTAAAATATTAAAAAAAGTAATTCAGACATCTAAACGAATGGACTACGAGAAGAAGATAGCAATGTCAGGAAACAAAATAAAAACAATATGGGATATAGTGAAAGGGGAGACTGGTAGAACCAGAAAGGAACAGGAACAAATAGCACTAAGGGTAGATGACATTGGTAACCGATGGGCATAGTGTGGCAAATCTATTTAACAAGTACTTTATATCCGTTACTGATAGAATGGGATTGTCAGGATCAGTAAATAATGCCCTTGAATATCTGAAACTAGCCTTTACAAATAGCTTCAAGTACATGAATATGT
This sequence comes from Schistocerca nitens, assembly GCF_023898315.1. Taxonomy (NCBI): domain Eukaryota; kingdom Metazoa; phylum Arthropoda; class Insecta; order Orthoptera; family Acrididae; genus Schistocerca; species Schistocerca nitens. Next base: position 204,791,321 of record NC_064614.1, read on the forward strand.
CACTCACTTCACCAAAAGAAATAACTTCCATAATAAAATCTTTAAAAACGAACCATTCTAGTGGTTATGATGAAATATCAACAAAGTTAATTAAGGCGTGTTCTTGTGAGTTTAGTACAATTCTAAGTTACTTGTGTAACCAGTCAATTATAACTGGGACATTTCCTGACTGGCTAAAATATGCAGATGTTAAGCCTCTGTTCAAGAAAGGGGATAAAGAGATACCATCAAACTACAGACCAATTTCACTTTTGCCAGCATTCTCAAAAATTTTAGAAAAAGTAATGTACAGGCTGCTTCTCAACCATATGACCACAAATAACATATTATCAAGAACACAGTTTGGATTTCGGAAGGGTTCTGATATCGAAAAGGCTATTAACACCTACAGTGAAAATGTACTTAATCCATTAAATAACAAGTTAAAAGCAGCAGGTATTTTCTGTGATTTGTCAAAGGCATTTGATTGTGTGAACCACAACATCCTTTTAAATAAATTAGAATTCTATAGTGTCACGGGCAGTGCTGCAAAATGGTTCAAGTCATACCTCGCTAACAGGAAACAAAGGGTGTCAGTGCAAGGGACTAGTGAATTACATCAGTCATCATCAGAATGGGAAGAAATTACTTGTGGTGTCCCACAAGGATCCATCTTAGGACCATTGCTTTTTCTTGTGTACATTAATGATCTCTCATCAGTTACACTGCCAGAAGCAGAGTTCGTTTTGTTTGCAGATGACACAAGTATTGCAATAAATAGTATGTCGAGTGTAGTTCTAGAAAGATCTGCTAATGATATTTTCATGGATATTAATAAACGGTTTAAAGTCAACTCACTGACATTAAACTTTGAAAAGACTCACTACATGAAATTCAGAACCTGTAGGTGGTTTCCACCCAGCATATGCTTAAAGTATGAAGAAGAGCAGATAGAACAGGTTGACAGTCTTAAACTCCTGGGATTACAACTTGATAATAAATTCAGTTGGGAGGAGCACACAACAGAACTGCAGAAACGCCTTAACAAATCTGTATTTGCAATTCGAGTGTTAGCAGACATAGGCAACATAAAAAGTGAAAAAGCTTGCATACTTTGCCTACTTTCATTCCATAATGTCATATGGTATATTATTTTGGGGTAACTCTTCAAGTCAAACAAAAGTTTTCAGAGTCTAAAATTGTGTAATACGTATTATATGTGGAGTAAATTCATGGACGTCATGTAGAAACCTCTTCAAAGAACTGGGTATACTAACCACTGCCTCTCAGTATATTTACTCCTTAATGAAATTTGTCCTAAATAACATATCTCTTTTTCCAACAAAAAGCTCAGTTCATACATAAAATACCAGGAACAAAAATGATCTGCACAAAGACTTAAAAGCACTTACTTTAGTTCAAAAAGGGTCCACTACTCAGGAACACTCATCTTCAATAATTTGCCAGCAAACAAAAAATTTAGTTACAAATAAAGATCAATTTAAAAGGAGCCTGAAATACTTATTAGTGGCCAACTCCTTCTACTCCATTGACGAATTTTTTTTAATAGAAACAAATGATGTATTGTATATATTCATACTATTAGTATTGTTATTTCAGCTAAAAAAAAATTGTCATGTTCCACATCCACGAGGATCTCCTCAACACGGATCTATGGAACGAAAAACAAATCTAATCTAATCTATGATGCTCTATGATATGATTGGCTGAAGAAGTCACATCTACTCTGTGAGTGGCTAACAGAAGGAAATCAGGCAGCCGCCATTTCGATTTCATTGCTTATGAATCTAACATATGCTGTACTTGAAGGTTTCCATATTTATATGTGTGTACTCTGGAAGTATGTGGTTTCAGTGATACAACACATTGAAGATCTCTTCAAAACATGTTTGTAGTATAGATTGTTGTGGCACACTGGCAGGAAGTGCTACTTTGGTATATAAAACCTTTACCTAATCAATTACGTAACATAAAAATGGTGACTTCAGCAGCAGTTAGTTTAATCTGCAAATGTAAGAAGATTCTGTATTTTTGAATGACAAATTTTGGGAAGAAAACTTGTCTTATAATCAGGTAAATATTGTAATATTGGTAGAATTTGCTTATTACCACAAACAATACAGAAGCCTGTTTATGTTTGTTTATGTGAGGGAACGGGAGATAGTTATATACTAATCAATGTTTCTATATAATAGATGGAAACATTTCATGTGGGAAAAATATATCTAAAAACAAAGATGATGTGACTTACCGAACGAAAGCGCTTTCAGGTCGATAGACACACACACAAACACAAACATACACACAAAATTCTAGCTTTCGCAACAAACGGTTGCTTCGTCAGGAAAGAGGGAAGGAGAGGGAAAGACTAAAGGAAGTGGGTTTCAAGGGAGAGGGTAAGGAGTAATTCCAAGCCCGGGAGCGGAAAGACTTACCTTAGGGGGGAAAAAAGGACGGGTATACACTCGCTCGCACGCGCACACACAGACACAAGCAGACATATTTAAAGACAAAGAGTTTGGGCAGAGATGTCAGTCGGGGTGGAAGTGCAGAGGCAAAGATGTTGTTGAATGACAGGTGAGGTATGAGTGGCGGCAACTTGAAATTAGCGGAGATTGAGGCCTGGTGGATAACGGGAAGAGAGGATATACTGAAGGGCAAGTTCCCATCTCCGGAGTTCGGATTGGTTGGTGTTGGTGGGAAGTATCCAGATAACCCGGACGGTGTAACACTGTGCCAAGATGTGCTGGCCGTGCACCAAGGCATGTTTAGCCACAGGGTGATCCTCATTACCAACAAACACTGTCTGCCTGTGTCCATTCATGCGAATGGACAGTTTGTTGCTGGTCATTCCCACATAGAATGCATCACAGTGTAGGCAGGTCAGTTGGTAAATCACGTGGGTGCTTTCACACGTGGCTCTGCCTTTGATCGTGTACACCTTCCGGGTTACAGGACTGGAGTAGGTGGTGGTGGGAGGGTGCATGGGACAGGTTTTACACCGGGGGCGGTTACAAGGGTAGGAGCCAGAGGGTAGGGAGGGTGGTTTGGGGATTTCATAGGGATGAACTAAGAGGTTACGAAGGTTAGGTGGACGGCAGAAAGACACTCTTGGTGGAGTGGGGAGGATTTCGTGAAGGATGGATCTCATTTCAGGGCAGGATTTGAGGAAGTCTCATCCCTGCTGGAGAGCCACATTCAGAGTCTGGTCCAGTCCCGAAAAGTATCTGTCACAAGTGGGGCACTTTTGTGATTCTTCTGTGGGAGGTTCTGGGTTTGAGGGGATGAGGAAGTGGCTGTGGTTATTTGCTTCTGTACCAGGTCGGGATGGTAGTTGCGGGATCACCTGCCACCCTACCTAAAACCTTTTTCCTCATTACCTTAGCCACCTTCATCCTGACCCACAACTTCTTCACTTTTGAAGGCCAGACATACCAACAATTAAAGAGAACAGCCATGGGTACCAGGATGGCCCCCTCGTACGCCAACCTATTCATGGGTCGCCTAGAGGAAGCCGTCTTGGTTAGCCAGGCCTGCCAACCCAAAGTTTGGTACAGATTTATTGATGACATCTTCATGATCTGGAATCACAGTGAAGAAGAACTCCAGAATTTCCTCTCCAACCTCAACTCCTTTGGTTCCATCAGATTCACCTGGTCCTACTCCAAATCCCACGCCACTTTCCTTGACGTTGACCTCCATCTGTCCAATGGCCAGCTTCACACATCCGTCCACATCAAACCCACCAACAAGCAACAGTACCTCCATTATGACAGCTGCCACCCATTCCACATCAAACGGTCCCTTCCCTACAGCCTAGGTCTTCATGGCAAACGAATCTGCTCCAGTCCGGAATCTCTGATCCATTACACCAACAACCTGACAACAGCTTTCGCATCCCGCAACTACCCTCCCGACCTGGTACAGAAGCAAATAACCAGAGCCACTTCCTCATCCCCTCAAACCCAGAACCTCCCACAGAAGAACCACAAAAGTGCCCCACTTGTGACAGGATCCTTTCCGGGACTGGACCAGACTCTGAATGTGGCTCTCCAGCAGGGATATGACTTCCTCAAATCCTGCCCTGAAATGAGATCCATCCTTCATGAAATCCTCCTCACTCCACCAAGAGTGTCTTTCCGCCGACCACCTAACCTTCGTAACCTGTTAGTTCATCCCTATGAAATCCCCAAACCACCCTCCCTACCTGCTGGCTCCTACCCTTGTAACCGCCCCCGGTGTAAAACCTGTCCCATGCACCCTCCCACCACCATCTACTCCAGTCCTGTAACCCGGAAGGTGTACACGATCAAAGGCAGAGCCACGTGTGAAAGCACCCACGTGATTTACCAACTGACCTGCCTACACTGTGACGCATTCTATGTGGGAATGACCAGCAACAAACTGTCCATTCGCATGAATGGACACAGGCAGACAGTGTTTGTTGGTAATGAGGAGCACCCTGTGGCTAAACATGCCTTGGTGCACGGCCAGCACATCTTGGCACAGTGTTACACCGTCCGGGTTATCGGGATACTTCCCACTAACACCAACCTATCCGAACTCCGGAGATGGGAACTTGCTCTTCAATATATCCTCTCTTCCCGTTACCCACCAGGCCTCAATCTGCGCTAATTTCAAGTTGCCGCCACTCATACCTCACCTGTCATTCAACAACATCTTTACCTCTGCACTTCTGCCTCGACTGACAGCTCTGCCCAACTCTTTGTCTTTGAATATGTCTGCTTGTATCTGTATATGTGTGGATGGATATGTGTGTGTGTGCGCGAGTGTATACCTGTCCTTTTTTCCCCCTAAGGTAAGTCTTTCTGCTCCCGGGATTGGAATGCCTCCTTACCGTCTCCCTTAAAACCCACATCCTTGATTTGTGAAACACTTCCTAATAGTCAGAGCTACATGTGGACTAACAATGGAACCCATACCTTTGCCATTCATGGGCAGTGCTAAAGATGAGCGAAGTTCAAAATATAAATCCCAGACCAACACACAACTTTGTATCTCGCTAAAAGATTCGTTACAAAACTCACTTTGTTGCTAAGTGAGAAATTAATATTTGTTGAAGCAATCTGCCTGTCAGTTTTACAGAGCGAACAGCAGAAAAATATGCCTTTACACTGCTAGCATCAGTAGTGAGAGCAAACTCGAGAAACATAGATGCTTAATATGATGGCAGATCCACAGGATCAGCTTCTTACAGTATTAAAGTAGACTTTTAGTTCTAATCTGTCTACAGTTATGGTTTTAAAAGGGTATGTTTGATTTCAGGTAATAATTGCTGCAGAGCTGTTGAAGAATGCTGACGAACTCGTGAAGCAGAAGATACACCCTACATCAATTATTAGTGGCTATCGTCTAGCATGCAAGTAAGTGCCTATATTTACATCCATACTCTGCAAACCACCGCGAAATGCATGGCAGAGGGTATGTCCTATTGTACCAGTTATTAAGGTTTCTTCCTGTTCCATTCAGATATGGTGCATGGGAAGAATGATGCATTGAATGCATCTGTGTGTTCTATAATTAGTCTAACCTTGCTCTCACAATCCCTGTGATTGATACATAGGGGGTTGTAGTATATTCGTAGAATCTTTATTTAAAGCTGGTTCTTGAAACCCTGTCAGTAGACGTTCTCGGGATAGTTCATGTCTGTCCTCAAGAATATACCCGTTAAGTTCCTTCAGTATCTCTGTGACATTCTCCCATGGGTCAAACATGTGACCATTTGTCCTTCCTTTCTCTGTATACATTAACTATCCCACACACTACAGCAATATTCTAGAGTGGGTTGCACGAGTGATTTGTAAGCAGTATCCTTTGTAGATTGATTGCACATCCACATCATTCTACCAATAAACTGAACTACCACCTGCTTTACCCACAACTGAGCCTATGTTATCATTTCATTTCATAGCCCTTCAAAGTGTTACACCCAGGTATTTGTATGAATTGGCTGATTCCAGCAGTGACTCATTTATATTATAGTTGCAGGATAGTACATTTTTTTTATTTTGTGAAGTGCATAATTTTACATTTCTGAACATTTAAAGCAAGTTGCCAATCTTTTCACCACTTTGAAATCGTATCAGGATCTGACTGCAAATTTGTGCAGCTGCTTCCAGACTGTACTTAGTAGACAATAACTACATCACTTGCAAAAAGTGTGAGGTTACTATTAATATTGACCACAAGGTCATTAATATAAAACATTGACAGCACAGTTCCAAATGCAACTCCCTAGGGCACACCCGAAGTTGCTTCTACATCTGTGATCTCCATCCAAGATAACATACTGTGCCCTCCCTAGCAAAAAGCCCTCAATCCAGTTGCAAATTTCACTTGATACCCCATACGATCGAACTTTCGACAATAAGTGTTGGTGTGGTACTGAGTCACATGGTTTTCAGAAATCGAGAAATACTGTCTCTATCTAAGTGCTTTCGTATGGTATAGTGCTTTCATATGGTATAGTGCTGTCTTGGTTTATTGAGGAAAATAAAATCTGTTCACTTGCCAATCTAATGACGGTGCTTTACTTCCCCATGAATATTATTGTGTAATGTGTGTAAACACTTGCTTATTCTGCATTGAGAAAACATTCCTGTTTGCAGACTGAAGCGAAGAATTAGAAATTGTACCAATGGTGGGATTTGATGCCCGGCCTCCTGCTCACTAGGCAGATGTGCTATCCACTATGCCACTCTAGCACAGTGCGTTGGCACAACTGTAGGGACTACCCTAGCACACCTCCCTCCTCAATTGAAATTCTCGTTCACACCTCTGTGCACTTGGTATTCTCCCTACACTCGAACAGCATTGCAGAGGCTCTCCAACTATGTTTGAATACCACCCCAACATCGAGAAAAATAGGGATTCCTGTTTGAAACTCGGGCATAGGTTCTTTAATCAAAGAAAACTACATGGTTTCAGAGACCTTTTCGAGTCTCGTACATCTGTGATGAAGTATATATGCAGACTGAAGTGAAGAATACATCTGCAGTGCTGTTAGAGTTTCAGGGGAATACCAAGTGAATTGAGATATGAATAGGGAATTTGGATTGAGGAGGGAGGCATGCTAGGGTAGTCCGTGCAGTTGTTCAATGCCATTGTGCCAGAGTTCCGTATTGGTAAGTGCATCTGCCTAGTGAGCAGGAGAGCCAGGTTCAAAACCCTGGCGTTGGTACAAATTTTCATTTGCCCATCTAGTCTACATATAAACTTCATAGAAGTTCGAGACATGAAACACATCTGTGGAATGATATTTTAATTTGAAATATTAGTGTAACTACCGCTTGTTCTCAACTCATGTCATCAATTAACAGTATTTAGTACCTATTTCATTCTTCAGTTTCGTTCCTTCATATTGGAATGTTTTCCTACTACTTGTTGTATGTGATCATTCCACTTAGTCCCTCAGTATAGCTATTCCTAGGTATTTTATGGTAGATACTGTTTCGAGCAATTTGATGTCAGTAGTGTGATTGTACAGTGATGGATTTCTTCTCCTCTGTATGCACAGTATGTTACATTTATATATGTTCAGGACCAGCTGCCATTCCCTGCACCATTCATCAATCTTCTGCAGGTCCTCTTGCAACTCACTGCAGTCTTCTTGTGCTAGACCTTACAGACAACCACATCATCTGTGAACACCCTGCTGGAGCTTCTGACATGTTCTACTAGAGCATTTATACATATGGTAAACAGTAACATTCCTGTCACACTTCTCCATGGAGTACTTCTGAAATGATCTTTGCAACTGTCAATTTTCTTCTTTTTCTTCTCCTTCTTCTACACAGCAGTGCAGAATGGTATTGGGTATCTCCAGGAAGTTAAGGAACAAGGCATCAGTCTACAGCACTGTGGGTCTCGTGGATGAACAGAGTGAGGTGAATTTCATAAGATTTCTTTTTGTGGAATGAAAGTTGATTTTTAGATAGGAAAATTTTGCTTTACAATTTCATGTAATATGTGAGCATAACACACGTTTCATGATTTTAAAACAGATCGATATCAACAATATAGGCCTGTAATTATGGTCATCTGTCCTATGACACTTCTTGTACATGGGAATGGTCTGCACTTTTTTCAGTTGCTAGGTACCCTTCACTGCTTCAGCAACCTATGATAAACTGCTACCTGAAGGGGAGCAAGTTCCTCCAAATAATCTGTGATGGATCTTAGAGGGGTCTCATTTGGTCCAGATGCCTTTCCACTACTAATTGATTGTAGATGCATTTCTATTCTGCCGATCACTTTTCTCAGTATCTTCCATTTTGGTGTTTGTACAGTGACTGAAAGTAGTGACCGTATTATGATCTTCCACAGTGAAACAATTTAGGAAGACTGTATTTAGTATCCTTGCGTTCCCTCTGTCGTCCTACGTTTTGGTGCTAGTATGTCGCTGAGTGACCAAATAAATGGTTTCGACTCACTATTGATATAACGTATGACCAAAACCTCTAGGGCCTTTATTTCATTATCGGTGTGTCCTGTGTGTGAGCAACAAACTCCTGCTACAAGAACCAATCTGTTTCTAATAATGGTACCCATAATCCTAGAACATGTGGTAGTAAAATTAGCTTTTCTTATGAAAACAAGGCAAAAAAGAGCTCTGTGTATGAAATTTACAAAAGGAGGCATCTTTATGGAGAGTTTTATCATTTATGTCAACTAGAAAAACCACGGACTTTTGGCAGACAATAAGTACAGAAGAAAGAATGAAGATTACATTAAGTTGCCTGTGGTCTAGGGGTCGTGTCATTGGCTATACAGTTTTCTACAATACCCTGGATTCTGGGTTCAAACCTAGCCACTATTTAAATTGAAGTTGAGGTGGGAGAGGAACACAAGTACAGACCTATCACCTCTTCTGTGCACTTAGTTTTGTCTATACACTTTTAAACTGCACAACTCACTCTTATGACTCATTCTAGAATATTGCTCAATGGTGTATGACCTGTACGAAAAAGGACTAACGAGATATGGAACGTATACAGGCAAGGGCAGTACGAATGGTCACAGGTTTGCTTGACCCGTGGGAGAATGTTACAGAGATACTGAAGAAACTGAACTGGTGGACTTTTGAAGATAGAAGTAAACTATCCTGAGACACTATCAACCCCTCCCCCTCCCCCCTTCTTAAGGCTGCTTGAGAAAATTTTATTTTTAACTTAGTCTGACAAATCTAAATCACAAACATCTTCATTGATGGAATATATTATCTTAAAAAGTTAACATTATACCTATTATAAACTCCAGTCATTTATTGCGTACATAACAACTATATAAGGAGAAATAGAATACAGGAAAAGAAATGGTGTACATTAATTTTTATCATCACTTCCTTTTTTGCTTACTATAAAAGCCATCACTTTATGATGTCACTATTTTTAATCATCATATAATCATCTGAGTTCATAGTTTAATCTAACCAATGAGAGGCAAGAAAAGAAGAAATGTGTTTATGTAGCCCCGGAATGTAATTTATAATCTTGATTGTCATAAATATATGCTGGTTTCTTCCAAATATGTCACAATTTTAGAGGTGGGGTTAGGACAGGACTAAATAGTACAGCTTAAATTGCTGCAAGTGAAATGGGCATCAATAAAAATCTTTGTTGTCATAGACATAGTGCTGTTTTTCTGAATATGTTGCAATTTCTGAAGTTGTGGTTACAGTGGAACATGATAAAACAGCTGTTTCTTCCGAATAGTTAGCAGGTTTCACACCTGTATTGACAATATTACTTTGTCTCTAGCTTCCAAACATGTTGTCCGCCTGCTGCTCTCTCGATAGTTGCCTAGAGTCAGCATCTAACACACCCCCATTCATTCCCATCATACTTCATGGTGAGCATTGACAACATTCTTGCAGGAAACAAATATGCCACTGGCCACTATCTCTGACTTTCACAGTCCGTTGCAGAAATGTGTACCGTTTAGAGTATTTGTCAAATTTTAAAGTCAGTCCAGTTTGGACTACAAATTTGTCAAAATGCAGTTTGAATGTGGTAGATGTTCATAAAAAGCCAGTGTATGTGGTAGACATTCTCACAGTTCACAGCACAATATTTGCCACACTTGGCCTAGTTCTCAGCTGAGCTGGTGATATTCTTCCCTCTCCAACCCTTTCTAATTCTTCAAAATGAATCTGTATATAGCCTGAGCTGCCAAAGCTTAATCTATAAAAAAAGACGCCTATACCAATTATTAACCCAATGTAAAAACATTGATTTCAGCTGCCATAGGTTAATTTGTGAATGTATGTGACCATGTATTTTTCGAATGATAAACATGGGAAAACACCTAGTCTTACAGTCATGTAAATACAGTATTTCAGGATTTGCCAGTGCCAAGGCATTTCCATTTGTGATAGTGAAAAAAAAAAAAAAAAACCCAATTCTGGCTTGGGTTACTTCGTTAGTATACAGGAACTAAACCCTTATTTCATGAAAACCTTCAATTAAGTAAATAATATTTCAGACCCCAGGGATTCTTCGAAATAATTTTTGCTGTGTTCTGCAGTAAAGTAATTTAGGTTAAGTTGGTCTTGCTTCTTCAAGACTCAGTACAGATTTTGTTGGGGTTGAGTAAAAAGCTTTCCCAGAATCTATGAATTAGACATAAAATAGCATTTCATTCTCGTTCGCTGCTGTATATTCGTTCACAGCTTGCTAATATGTCGTTGTGGTGTATCAACTTCGAAAGTAGGCTTGATCCTATGCTTGATGGTAATGGTGTGTGTGTGTGTGTGTGTGTGTGTGTGTGTGTGTGTGTGTGTTTCTACCTGTTTTGTGGTTTGATGCAGCTTTTCTTGCTATCTGGCCTCTTAAAGCCTCATCTCTGAATAACTACTGCAATCTGAAACCTACAGCCTTCTGAATCTGCTTACTGTATTCACCTCTCTCTCTCTCTCTCTCTCTCTCTCTCTCTCAACTGTTAATCAAGACAGATTATGCAAGACTGATCACTATCACTGATAATCTTAATCAAACAGTGGAAATTACAGGTTGACATACCAGCAGTATTATGAAAAGAGTAGATTGCTCCTCACCTGAAAATGCCATGAATTGCAGACAGACATGATGAAAAGACTGTTGCACAGAAACTTTCGCACCTCGCACACGTGTGACCACTATCTGTGGCTGCTCTGAGCAGACAGCAACAGAAGTGCATCAAACCGGAGCAACAATCCAGCCCGGGGGAACTATGGCAGGGTATCGGTGGAGGAAGAGGACTTGGCACTGCCTGGTGAGCATTCAGGGACTAGAGGTAGCAGACAGAGCTGCCAGGTGCAGTGTCAGGAGGCTGTGGGCAAGGGAGAGGGGGAGAACCACAGCCTCTCAATGGTGTGTCTGGCAGCACTGTCCTCCCACTTCTAGTTCCTGCATGCTCCACCAGGCAATACCAATTAGTCTTTGCTGACCTGTACCCTGCAATTCATCCCCCTCTCCCTTCCCCACTTTGCTCTGGATTGTTGCTCCCGATCAACGTGTTTCTGTTGCAGTCTGGCTGGAATGGCCGGAGATAGCAGTCGTGTGTATGTGAAGTGTGCTTGCTTGTGGAATGTTTGTGTGTGTTTTTCTTGTCTAAAGAAGGCTTTGGTCAAAAGCTCATATACAAGTCTTTGCTTTGAACCTGTGTGCACTCAACATATTTTCATGGTGAGTAGCAATCTTATCAACATTGATAATCTTAGTCTTTCTCTACAGAAAGGAGAAACATCACAAGGGAGGCATTGATGGGCACACTACCTTATCTGATGCTAACATTATCTCTGGCTAAGGTTAATTGCTGAATTATAACTAGGCATTTTATTGAAACTTTATGAATATAATTCCTACTCGTGATGGAAGGCATATGAGATGTTACATTCTTTGCTGGATTCTGTGCTGTAAGAAAAGATTGAGTCTATGACCAGATGTAAGGTGCGTAGATTAGGTTAGAAAATTTTGAAGAGCAACATGTGCATGTGTAATGGAAGACCACTACCCATAGAAAAATCTGAAGGACTCTTATATCCAGCATTGGCTCTCAAATGGATGATACTGAACCTTATTATTGTTGTTGTTATTGTAGTGTGAAGTTTTTCCATATCTAATGTATTTATGTTGGAGGACTGATTTTTGCCTTTAGCACAGCATGTGTGCTACAGATTAACAAAAAAGAGAGAGTTAATGAGAGTGCACTATATGAAATGCTGCTTCATGTGTCTCCTTGTTGCGTAGAAATTTTGCTTTTAAGTGATGAGAACATTGTTCTTATGTGATATGGATGAAATATAACAACAAATACACTGGTGAAGTATGAAGAAAGGTTACTGCTGGGAAGTGTTTAGGCATGCATGACACACACACACACACACACACACACACACACACACACACACACACAGCGCGTGCACATGCAATTTATGCTCATTCATTTATTATGTATTCGGGTTTTGAGTCTTAAACACTCTTTCAGAATATAATTCGGGTGTTCACTGCACTTTCATACCATTGAGCATTACATTATAAATTTTATCCATTGTGTTTAATTTGTGTGATGTTTTACAGACTTTCTTGGATTCTTGTTGAATAAATATTTGCTAAAGCATAGTTTTTAAGAAATATGGTCACTGAACATAATTGTCCAGGAAAGGCAGTTCATTGTGTACTTAAAGTTAGATTCGTGTTCTTACTTGCTGTTCCTTATTAGTGAGATTTAGGCATGTATTTCTTTGTTTTTAGAGAGGCATGTAAATATATCCAAGAACACCTTACAGTTGGAGTTGATGAACTGGGGCGAGACTGTCTGGTGAATGCAGCAAAAACCTCGATGTCAAGCAAACTTATCGGCGCGTATCCTTTTTTTCACAATTTTTTAAAAGCATTGCATTTACCAAGTTATGTGCTTATTCTGTACTAATAGTTTGTAGCTTGTTTTCATGGTTCATATGTATTGTAGTTGTGTGTGTGTGTGTGTGTGTGTGTGTGTGTGTGTGTGTGTGTGAGAGAGAGAGAGAGAGAGAGAGAGAGAGAGAGAGAGAGAGAGAGAGAGAGATTCTGATGAAGGCCTGTTTGGCTGAAAGCTTTGTTGTGCCCATATCTGACTCAGCATCTTCATTATATGGTGAGTAGCAACTGTCCTTTTCATAATATTGTCACTTACTATGTCAGGTATATGTTTGAAGAGCATCCAAATAGAAAACATACAGAGAACATTCTCATGAAAAGAAAGTAGTTGTAAACTGTCAGACCCTGCAGATCTCATTTTATCCAATGGGTGTAGTGATTCTGCTTCAGAGACTGTAGAATATGAAGTCTGATGTCTCCCAGAGGGATCCGTACAGTCCCTTAACTAAACCTCAACTGTCATAGGTCCTCACTCGGGCATAGACAGGGAAGGAGAAACTTCATTGATAAAATGGCTCCCATGTTCAAGTGGAATGCATCAGTGCGTACAGGACTCACATGGAGGAATTTAAGTTTTTGGCTCTGGGAATATAATGGGGCTTGTGTCTAAAAAGACTTTTAAAAAAAAAATCAGTCCTTGGACAGGTTTGATGCTGTCCATCTTTTCCTAACTTGTGTTGAGATGATATAGCCTCCACAAAATAGAAAAATCGCCTTAGTAAGGAGAGTTCTAAATGTGGAGTCGGTCGTGGATGGTGCGTACCGCTCGTCGTTTCATTGCCAACTTATGAGCAGTCAATACCACAGAGTATGTGCTTCATAGGGCCACTGCAAGTTCCCGCTATCTACCTACTAATCAACCCAATACACCAGGAGGCTCTCAGCAACTCGTCACACAGCTTCCCTCACTATTCCTCAAATACGATAATTCTAATGCACACAGTGTGCCGTGGGGCTGTGATACAAACTATCCTATCAAATTAGAACAGCATGCCACCCTCCACCTCAAAAAACTATCCAATCTCCTGGTTTCCCACCTCCGGAAAGGCAACTCACTCACCCTTCACAACCTTTCCAGCAAACCTCAACCTCCTCTCATTGCACACAAACCCAGTCTCTCCCATCTACTCAATCTCCCACTTCCAGCTCCACTCCCTCCAAAACCTCAAAATTCCAATCAACACAATCTGGAACCACAACACCCTAATTCAGTAGTTAACCTTGCCTCCAAACCTCTCTCCCAATCCGAAACCTCTGTCCTATCCAAAGGCCTCACCTTCAGCCCCACTCCCAGATTCAACCAAACAGCCCTTGTCAAAGATTTACTGTCCTACTCTCGTACTCTCTGCTGGAAATATCACTTTGCCACGAAGAAAAATGATCCTAATCGTACTCCTCCAACTCCCCAGGACACTATCCAAATTGAAACCTGCCTGGAACAGTTCCGTCCTCCGTTGCAGCGGGACCCACCTCCTCTTCCTCAAAATCACCCTCTCCAAACCTTCCAGGAATTTCTAACTTCCAGCCTTGCATCTCAATCCTTCTTAAAAAACCTTAATCCTACTCACAACATCACCACTGCTGAAGCCCAGGCTATCCGTGATCTGAAGGCTGACCGATCCATCGTCATTCTTCTGGCGGAGAAGGGTTCCACGACCGTGGTACTTGATCGTCTGGAGTATGTGGTTGAGGGACTGCGTCAGCTTTGACAACACCACATACAAAGTTTGCCAAGGTAATCCCATTCCCGATGTCCAGGCGGGGCTTCAAGGAATCCTCAGAACCTTAGGCCCCCTGCAAAACCTTTCACCTGACTCCCATCAACCTCCTGACCCCACAGACACCCTGCACCCCCTACCTTCTACCTTCTTCCTAAAATTCACAAACCCAATCATCCCGGCCGCCCCATAGTAGCTGGTTACCAAGCCCCCACAGAACGTATCTCTGCCTACGTAGATCAACACCTTCAACCCATTACATGCAGTCTCCCATCCTTCATCAAAGACACCAACCACTTTCTCGAATGCCCGGAATCCTTACCCAATCTGTTACCCCCGGAAACCATCCTTGTAACCATTGATGCCACTTCCTTATACACAAATATTCCGCACGTCCAGGGCCTCGCTGCGATGGAGCATTTCCTTTCACGCCGATCACCTGCCACCCTACCTAAAACCTCTTTCCTCATTACCTTAGCCAGCTTCATCCTGACCCACAACTTCTTCACTTTTGAAGGCCAGACATACCAACAATTAAAGGGAACAGCCATGGGTACCAGGATGGCCCCCTCGTACGCCAACCTATTCGTGGGTCGCCTAGAGGAAGCCTTCTTGGTTAGCCAGGCCTGCCAACCCAAAGTTTGGTACAGATTTATTGATGACATCTTCATGATCTGGACTCACAGTGAAGAAGAACTCCAGAATTTCCTCTCCAACCTCAACTCCTTTGGTTCCATCAGATTCACCTGGTCCTACTCCAAATCCCACGCCACTTTCCTTGACGTTAACCTCCATCTGTCCAATGGCCAGCTTCACACGTCTGTCCACATCAAACACACCAACAAGCAACAGTACCTCCATTATGACAGCTGCCACCCATTCCACATCAAACGGTCCCTTCCCTACAGCCTAGGTCTTCGTGGCAAACAAATCTGCTCCAGTCCGGAATCCCTGAACCATTACACCAACAACCTGACAACAGCTTTTACATCCCGTAACAACCCTCCCGACCTGGTACAGAAGCAAATAACCAGAGCCACTTCCTCATCCCCTCAAACCCAGAACCTCCCACAGAAGAACCACAAAAGTGCCACACTTGTGACAGGATACTTTCCGGGACTGGACCAGACTCTGAATATGGCTCTCCAGCAGGTATACGACTTCCTCAAATCCTGCCGTGAAATGAGATCCATCCTTCATGAAATCCTCCTCACTCCACCAAGAGTGTCTTTCCGCCGTCCACCTAACCTTCGTAACCTCTTAGTTCATCCCTATGAAATCCCCAAACCACCCTCCCTACCCTCTGGCTCCTACCCTTGTAACCGCCCCCAGTGTAAAACCTGTCCCATGCACCCTCCCACCACCACCTACTCCAGTCCTGTAACCCGGAAGGTGTACACGATCAAAGGCAGAGCCACGTGTGAAAGCACCCACGTGATTTACCAACTGACCTGCCTACACTGTGATGCATTCTATGTGGGAATGACCAGCAACAAACTGTCCATTCGCATGAATGGACACAGGCAGACAGTGTTTGTTGGTAATGAGGATCACCCTGTGGCTAAACATGCCTTGGTGCACGGCCAGCACATCTTGGCACAGTGTTACACCGTCCGGGTTATCTGGATACTTCCCACCAACACCAACCAATCCGAACTCCGGAGATGGGAACTTGCCCTTCAGTATATCCTCTCTTCCCGTTATCCACCAGGCCTCAATCTCCGCTAATTTCAAGTTGCCGCCACTCATACCTCACCTGTCATTCAACAACATCTTTGCCTCTGCACTTCCGCCTCGACTGACATCTCTGCCCAAACTCTTTGTCTTTGAATATGTCTGCTTGTGTCTGTATATGTGTGGATATGTGTGTGTGTGTGTGTGTGTGTGTGTGTGTGTGGGCGCGCGCGCGCACAAAGATGATGTGACTTACCGAACGAAAGCGCTGGCAGGTGGATAGACACACAAACAAACACAAACATACACACAAAATTCCACCTTTCGCAACAAACTGTTGCCTCATCAGGAAAGAGGGAAGGAGAGGGAAAGACGAAAGGATGTGGGTTTTAAGGGAGAGGGTAAGGAGTCATTCCAATCCCGGGAGCGGAAAGACTTACCTTAGGGAGAAAAAAGGACGGGTATGCGCGCGCGCATACCCGTCCTTTTTTTCTCCCTAAGGTAAGTCTTTCCGCTCCCGGGATTGGAATGACTCCTTACCCTCTCCCTTAAAACCCACATCCTTTCGTCTTTCCCTCTCCTTCCCTCTTTCCTGATGAGGCAACAGTTTGTTGCGAAAGGTGGAATTTTGTGTGTATGTTTGTGTTTGTTTGTGTGTCTATCCACCTGCCAGCGCTTTCGTTCGGTAAGTCACATCATCTTTGTTTTTAGATATATCCTTAGGGTAGTGTTGATAAAGCCTTTTGTTGACAGAATATGAAAGTTTTATGAGCAAGTGGCACAGCACACTCTTACCAATTGGCAATGGGTCATGCTCTGTTATTGGTCGTTAAACGTACTGCTGTGTCCCAGCACATGCTGTCCCTTGGAAAGTTATTGACAATCTGATCATCAGCCAGATAGAACAGTGCTCAAAAGAAAGCTAGCAAAGAGCTGTTCACCAAGTTGAACTGTATGTTGCACAGCCTACTTGACGCTTGACAAACGTGATAGCATTCAGGAATGAATGGATTCCATTAAAAAATTATCCATCGTGGTAATGAGCATTAATTCCACTCTCTTCAGATCAACATGAGAGCAGCCTGTTCCATAGAAGAGTGAAAAGTGCTGCTTTGCTCTAGGGCTATGGCCACAAAAGCGTGTTTTTCTTGCAGCAGCTCACTCTTGTTGCGCACAGCATTGTTAATGATGGCCACAGGGGCACCTTTCTCGTGAAACGTGAAGCTCGGGAAATCTCATCAGTAGTGTGTTGGTGGAAAGCTGTGGCTGCAGGAACATTTACTGTACATTGTTACTATCAACTATGAGTGGAATTTCCTTAAAAAAGAAAGTGGTCTTTGCATTATGTACAACTGTGAAGGAATGTATCAGTGAAGAAGGAAAAACTTGCAATGACTTTAAACTATATTTAATTTTTCTTTACTTTCTTGTGGCAGTTTATGCGGAAATATTGACAGTTTATGCGGAAATATTGACAGAGTTTTCACCAATGTTAAAATTCTTTGCCCCAAATAATTCACAAAATTTAGAATGACAGCTCAAAAGTGTTACGAAAGGTTCTTCACTGGCAGTCTCACTTTGTTCGGTGCACTGTGATACACTGCTTTCATAATGATGTGCTGTAGTATAACAAATAAAATAGGGGCGAGAAAAGATAAGATTTTTTTATATGTTCATCTGAATTTTTTATTATTTTTCCATCCTCACTGAAAGATTGCTTCAGTGCAAATACAGTGAATGAGCTTGTCTAAATGCTAAAAAAACTCTTTGGAAAAAACCATGTAAAAACACCTCAGATTTTTTTAGACCAGAGTATTTCTGTCTATCCTTGTCCTTTCTTCTTACTGACAGGGTAGCATGTGTGCAGGGATTCAAAGTGAGTTTCCTGAGTGAAAAATGTATTTTAAACTTCGTACAAACTTTGTCAGTTTGTCAACTGATCCATGACAACCCGCCAAAGAAGTCACGTATATGGTCTGGATTACAAAAACTAATAAATCTGGGCCACTGCCAGTGCATCATCAATCATGGAGTAAAAGCAGCAGTCCCTTCATAAAGGGCCTGTTCTTGAATAATTTTAATGAAGTTGTATTTCACTTTCGTCTTTGCGATGTGCAACATAGGTGTAGACACACCTGTCCATTGTAGCATAATTTCACAGGTGAAACAGTAACAATACAGTCAATATATTTAACAAAAATCAGATTCCTTCAATCAGAAACTTTCTCCAATAAAAATTATCATTATCTTATGCTGTAGTGTAGAAGGCTGATTAGCTGTGAAAGTGCTGCCACCTGGAGATGATGTTGAAGAGGAAGATATATTGTACACAATTGTAAATGTTTAATGAATTTAATTGAAAACCAAATTTGTCCTGCAGTTTGTTTCCTAACCACTGACAGTTGTGTCTTGAGAAATCTCTCATTTGCATCAATGTGGGAGGTACAGATTGTATCAAATGCCCTTTCAATGCCTGTACTATTTTATCACATGAATCCTGTTTTCTCTTCTTAGATTTTGGCAGTGGCGTACTTTCTGTGGAACAAGACTTGGGTGCAATTGCTGTGCTCTGCACTGTGAACATTTCCAGGAAAGCTACTTTCCCCAGTACTTCTTGCTCCTCAGTTCAGACAGCTCATAGAAAACACAGTGCATTTTCAGCATATGTAGTCAGTGCCAGTTGACCTCCTGTGTGAAAATAATGCAGAATAAATGCATCCCAGCGCATTCACACTGCATGAACATAGCAGTTTCCAGGTGCATAGTGTGTGAAAATGCTTCGTGTGGCCAGCCACATTCAGCAGTGATCGATATTGTCTGTGTGAAGTCCTGCAGAAATGTGCTTGGAAAAATGCTCGTTTGGCCTTAATTTCAGGGATGGATGGGTATCAGAAAATTTTGATTCTAATATTGGTCAACTGCAGAGAACTTCGCAGCCTTTCAGGTAATAAGGGTCAAATGCTGCCCAACTTAAAAAAGATTGTATATGGAATGGTAGCTCTTCCTGAATATTACACAGTTTCAAAAACAATACAGTTGTATGGGAATCACTACCAGCATTTCAAGGTGAGATAGGTGCCCAGTCACTGCTGTAATGCAAATGGAAGTCTCCAGGCAAACCCGAGAAACATAACCCAGACAATGACAGAACAGTTACTCTGGTAACTGCATTTGACATTATCTATGCTTTGTAACATGTCACTTGGTCACAACGGGATCTGTTACATGAGTGTAGTATCTTGTAGGGAGAAGCAAAGAAATCCTCGTCATTGTTTTTATATTGCATCTGGGTGTCATGGCAGTTTAATTCTACTCTTGAAATTGGGGATGAAGTGTAGATACCCAAATAGCAGTTGTAGTGTAGCTGCAGAGAAAAACCAATGTCTGGTCATGTAGTTTTAAATTTTCCTTGAGTTCCATAAATCGTGTAAGGCAAATGCTGGGATGGTTCCTTTGAAGGGGCACAGACAATTTTCTTCTGTCCTTCCCTACTTCAAGCTTGCACTCCATCTCTCATGATGTCGGTGTCGACAGGATGTTAAACACTAACACCACCCCCCCCCCCCCCCCCCACTTCAGTGGAGCTAACAGTACATAACCGGCTTTTCTGTGAAAAATAAGATTCACAGTACGGTTTCACATTGTGTTCAGTCGATACTGATCGACCCTAGGTAGTGTAATTCATCTGAATGTGGCTACACAACAAGCTTTCCTGTACAGGAATTGCCTAAATGGTATTTCCTTTAGAAGCTTTACAATACTTCTTGGTCAGCTCTGTGGATGGGCCAAGGAGTTCCACACGTTTTCATAAGGTATTTTCCCATTCATAATGTTACTCAAAATGTAGTGTCAGGAATGTTTTGTCTGATCATTTTGAATATGACAACTGAGACCTGTAGTGATTTAAGTGTGACAGTGTTTCAATTGTTTCAGTTTCTGTTGATAGTATTAAGTCTGCAGTAAGTGCCGCCCCCCCACCCCCCGGCCCCCTCATGTTTAGCACTTTCTGTGTGTGTGTGTGTGTGTGTGTGTGTGTGTTGACAAAATATATTAACTTTATTTTACAATTCACACGTTTTATAATTTTATTTATTATTTTACACTTCTAAAAGAATAATGCTCATAAAAAATTAATGTGGTTGAAACTAAAAACAGTGTCAAATGTTTTACATAAGTGACCGTGATTGTGTGAAGTAACCAGTGGTGATTGTGTGAAGTAACCAGTGGTGTCAGTTGTTGTTCATTTTACAATTTCATATAGTTTAAAAATACAGAAAATCGTACCAGTATACATTTATTAAAGCAAGGTTAGATTCTAAATGTAGCTGAAGGAATTAGAACAGACAAAAATGGTGTTGCAAGCTATTGTATCAGCAGTAGTATGTCAAAACAACCCACAATCTTTCTCCTTTATAATGTCCTTTTGCTTAGTTTCACTTAAAGATACAGTATAATTACACAGTTTGGTGTTAAAACTAATAAACTTTCAGATATGCCTTGCATAAATACGGGAAATAAATTTGCTCTCAGGCACTATGTACTTGTGTTTGATCTGAGTGTAATCATAAAAGGCCTTTGTCAGGTAAACGTGTCTGTTGGAACTGAGCCAAAGCAACCAAATCCCAATGATTCTTAAATAATCGCCAAAAGTGGGAGATTGTAGTGGCCACCTGCTCATTAAGCAGTGTCCGACGAAATGGTGCCTGGCGGTAAAAACACTTCAGACCCATACATTAGGACCATAAGCCTACTCTTCTCACTTGGTTGGAGAATCTCCATATGTGAGGATGTGACTGGTACACTGTCCCCACTCACAAGAAGATGGGCAGTGAAACCGGATTTTTCTGCTGCATTTTTTTCAATCTAATGTGACGTGTTCGCTAACCTAGCTTCAATCTGTCTACCAGTTCCTTGCATAGTAAGCACCACATTTGGGACATTAATTATATGCACACTTGATCTATGGAAAACATTGCTTTTCCAGTACAAATTTTTATAATTCTACCCAAGTTACCCATGGTAGAAAACACTGCATTTACTTTTTGTTTTCTAAAAACAGGTATCACCCTTTCACTAATTTTACCATAGTGTGGTAAACAAATGTAGCAATAATACGTTTATATGAAATCTACGAGTAAGGATACTATAAAGCAGAGAGATATCAGGTCCTTTTGACATACTGTTGCTGGTATGTTAGCTTGTAGCACAATTTTTTTCCTGTTCCAATTCCTTTATCTGTACTTTAAATTTCACACAGTTTTAGTAAATTTATTAGTGTAGGTCTTTTATACAGGGTGGTCCCGAATTCATGGTACAAACTTTAATGGTAGGTGCAGGACATTGTAACAAGGATATATTGTATAGGAATGTATAGTCCCAGGTGACGCGGTGAGGCGTAAACAGGGGAAATAACGGCCGAAAGGAAAACGAAAGATTTTATTGAAATCGTTGTTGACAAGTGTCATGTTTACAGTAAGTGTTCAAAATTGCGTCCACCATGAGCGATACATGCTTGACAGCGTCGGTGCAGCGATTGGCGTACACGTTCAAAGATGCCTGGTATTTCACGCACACCTGCAGCAGCTACAGATATGCGAGCAACGAGATCCTCATCTGAGTCAACTGGAGTCTCATAAACAAGGCTCTTAAGATGTCCCCATAAAAAGTAATCGAGGCAAGAGAAATCAGGAGATCGGGGTGGCCAAGGGACTGGTCCACCACGCCCAATCCATCTAGCACCAAACGTGGCATTCAGGTAATTCCGTACAGCAGTGCTGAAGTGTGCTGGCGCTCCATCGTGCTGAAACCACATGCGGTTACGAATGGCGAGCGGAACATCTTGCAGCAGTTCTGGTAACACTTCTTGCAGAAAAATAAGATAGCTTTCGCCACAGAGTCGCGTGGGTAGTAAGTATGGCCCAATCAAAAAGTCGTTCACAATACCAGCCCACACATTAATACCGAAACGTTGTTGATACGCATGTGGACGCGTTGCATGTGGATTATCTGTTGCCCACACATGGGAATTGCGTGCATTAAAGACACCCTCGCGTGAAAATGTCGCTTCATCTGTAAATAGCACATGACCTACGAAATCCGGCTGCAACGCACATTGCTGCAACAACCACTGGCAGAAGTTCACGCGAAGAGGATAATCTGCCGGATTCAATGCTTGTACTTTTTG
This sequence comes from Schistocerca nitens, assembly GCF_023898315.1. Lineage (NCBI taxonomy): Eukaryota > Metazoa > Arthropoda > Insecta > Orthoptera > Acrididae > Schistocerca > Schistocerca nitens. The sequence goes on from NC_064614.1 coordinate 204,813,814, forward strand.
AAAATGGAAGGGGTGTAAGCGATTTTCATTTAACACTCTGCATACAGTCTGATGACTCACATGTACGTCACGCGCAACAGTTCTTGTGCTTGACTCGGGTCTATCAGCCACTATGTTCAAGATGCGTTCTTCCAGTCGTGGAGTGCGTACAGCTCTTAATCGACCAGCGTCATGTCTGTTGACGTCGAACGTACCTGTTTCACAAAGTTGACGATGTAACCGTTGAAAAATTCTATGATCCGGCATTCGTCAATTAGGATACTCCGCGCGATACATTCGTAACGCAGCTCTGGCGTTACCATTTGCACGGCCGTACATGTAATGCATGTCTGCTTTTTCTGCATACGTAAAGTCACCCATCGTCTACGGCAGCACAATTGTGAATGGCGCTTGTCCCTACTGCGATACATCATGTTCATCTACTGCCCTCTACCGGCAGTGACACCAACCGATCACTCCATTTCTCTTTCCCCTGTTTACGCCTCACCGCGTCACCTGCGACTATACATTCCTATACAATAAATCCTTGTTACAATGTCCTGTACCTACCATTAAAGTTTGTACCATGAATTCGGGACCACCCTGTATAAGCTCTACTAAATTTTTAAAAAGTACATGAGACTGTAAAATGAGCAAGAGTAACTGTTGCCACTGGTTAGTTCACACAATTCTGCACATTCACCACCACGTATGTATAACTGTAAAACATACACTGTTTTTAGTTACAACCACCTTATTTTTGTGCATAAGGTTTTTAAAAAGTATAAAATAATGAATAAAATGATAAATATGCAAATTGTAAAACAATTAATATAGTTTTTTGATACCTCACACAGTTAGAGGGTGCTACAGACTGGTATGATGTACACTGAAGTATGTGTAATAACTGTAAACAGCAGCCTCCGCATGAACTCGACTTCCGAAATGGATAGTCCAGTTGGGACGGTATATACGTTAGTGATAGTAATGTTTTAAATTAAATTTGCTGATGTGTGTTTTATTTACTAACATGCCAAGCTAATATAACTGTACATGTAGTAAGGTGTGTGTGTGTGTGTGTGTGTGTGTGTGTGTGTGTGTGTGTGTTGTGCTGAATTAGGCAGCAAAGTGACTGAAGTCTGGAGTTCCAATAAACATTATTTGCAACTGATAATTGTACTTTCCCTCCCATGAACCATGGACCTTGCCGTTGGTGGGGAGGCTTGCGTGCCTCAGCGATACAGATGGCCGTACCGTAGGTGCAACCACAACGGAGGGGTATCTGTTGAGAGGCCAGACAAACATGTGGTTCCTGAAGAGGGGCAGCAGCCTTTTCAGTAGTTGCAGGGGCAACAGTCTGGATGATTGACTGATCTGGCCTTGTAACATTAACCAAAACGGCCTTGCTGTGCTGGTACTGCAAACGGCTGAAAGCAAGGGGAAACTACAGCCGTAATTTTTCCCGAGGACATGCAGCTTTACTGTATGATTAAATGATGATGCCGTCCTCTTGGGTAAAATATTCCGGAGGTAAAATAGGCCCCCATTCGGATCTCCGGGAGGGGACTACTCAAGAGGACGTCGTTATCAGGAGAAAGAAAACTGGCATTCTACGGATCGGAGCGTGGAATGTCAGATCCCTTAATCGGGCAGGTAGGTTAGAGGGAAATGGATAGGTAAAAGTTAGATATAGTGGGAATTAGTGAAGTTCGGTGGCAGGAGGAACAAGACTTTTGGTCAGGTGAATACAGGGTTATAAATACAAAATCAAATAGGGGTAATGCAGGAGTAGGTTTAATAATGAATAAAAAAATAGGAGTGCGGGTTAGCTACTACAAACAGCATAGTGAACGCATTATTGTGGCCAAGATAGACACAAAGCCCATGCCTACTACAGTAGTACAAGTTTATATGCCAACTAGCTCTGCAGATGATGAAGAAATAGATGAAATGTATGACGAGATAAAAGAAATTATTCAGGTAGTGAAGGGAGACGAAAATTTAATAGTCATGGGTGACTGGAATTCGTCAGTAGGAAAAGGGAGAGAAGGAAACATAGTAGGTGAATATGGATTGGGGGGAAGAAATGGAAGAGGAAGCCGCCTTGTAGAATTTTGCACAGAGCATAACTTAATCATAGCTAACACTTGGTTCAAGAATCATAAAAGGTTGTGTACCTGGAAGAATCCTGGAGATACTAAAAGGTATCAGATAGATTATACAATGGTAAGACAGATTTAGGAACCAGGTTTTAAATTGTAAGACATTTCCAGGGGCAGATATGGATTCTGACCACAATCTCTTGGTTATGAACTGCAGATTGAAACTGAAGAAACTGCAAAAAGGTGGGAATTTAAGGATAAACTGAAAGAACGAGAGGTTGTAGAGTGTTTCAGGGAGAGCATAAGGGAAATAAATACAGTAGAAGAAGAATGGGTGGGATGAAGTAGTGAAAGCAGCAGACGATCAAGTAGGTAAAAAGATGAGGGCTAATAGAAATCCTTGGGTAACAGAAGAAATATTGAATTTAATTGATGAAAGGAGAAAATATAAAAATGCAGTAAATGAAGCAGGCAAAAAGGAATACAAACGTCTCAAAAATGAGATCGACAGGAAGTGCAAAATGGCTAAGCAGGGATGGCTAGAGGACAAATGTAAGGATGTAGAGGCTTGTCTCACTAGGGGTAAGATAGATACTGCCTACAGGAAAATTAAAGAGACCTTTGGAGAAAAGAGAACCAGTTGTATGAATAGCAAGAGCTCAGATGGCATCCCAGTTCTAAGCAAAGAAGGGAAGGCAGAAAGGTGGAAGGAGTATATAGAGGGTTTATACAAGGGCAATGTACTTGAGGACAATATTATGGAAATGGAAGAGGATGTAGATGAAGATGAAATGGGAGATATGATACTGCGTGAAGAGTTTGACAGAGCACTGAAAGACCTGAGTCGAAACAAGGCCCCGGGAGTAGACAACATTCCATTAGAACTACTGATGGCCTTGGGAGAGCCAGTCCTGACAAAACTCTACCATCTGGTGAGCAAGATGTATGAGACAGGTGAAATACCCTCAGACTTCAAGAAGAATATAATAATTCCAATCCCAAAGAAAGCAGGTGTTGACAGATGTGAAAATTACCGAACTATAAGTTTAATAAGTCACAGCTGCAAAATACTAACGCGAATTCTTTACAGACGAATGGAAAAACTGGTAGAAGCGGACCTCGGGGAAGATAAGTTTGGATTCCGTAGAAATGTTGGAACATGTGAGGCAATACTGACCTTACGACTTATCTTAGAAGAAAGATTAAGAAAAGGCAAACCTACGTTTCTAGCATTTGTAGACATAGTGAAAGCTTTTGACAATGTTGAGTGGAATACTCTCTCTCACATTCTAAAGGTGGCAGGGGTAAAATACAGGGAGCCAAAGGCTATTTACAATTTGTACAGAAACCAGATGGCAGTTACAAGAGTCGAGGCGCATCAAAGGCAAGCAGTGGTTGGGAAAGGAGTGAGACAGGGTTGTAGCCTCTCCCCGATGTTATTCAATCTGTATATTGAGCAAGCAGTAAAGGAAACAAAAGAAAAATTCGGAGTAGGTATTAAAATTCATGGAGAAGAAGTAAAAACTTTGAGGTTCGCCGATGACATTGTAATTCTGTCAGAGGCAGCAAAGGACTTGGAAGAGCTGTTGAACGGAATGGACAGTGTCTTGAAAGGAGGATATAAGATGAACATCAACAAAAGCAAAACGAGGATAATGGAATGTAGTCAAATTAAATCGGGTGATGATGAGGGAATTAGATTAGGAAATGAGACACTTAAAGTAGTAAAGGAGTTTTGCTATTTAGGGAGTAAAATAACTGATGATGGTCGAAGTAGAGAGGATATAAAATGTAGACTGGCAATGGCAAGGAAAGCGTTTCTCAAGAAGAGAAATTTGTTAACATCGAGTATAGATTTAAGTGTCAGGAAGTCGTTTCTGAAAGTATTTGTGTGGAGTGTAGCCATGTATGAAAGTGAAACATGGACGATAACTAGTATGAACAAGAAGAGAATAGAAGCTTTCGAAATGTGGTGCTACAGAAGAATACTGAAGATAAGGTGGGTAGATCACGTAACTAATGAGGAGGTATTGAATAGGATTGGGGAGAAGAGAAGTTTGTGGCACAACTTGACTAGAAGAAGGGATCGGTTGGTAGGACATGTTTTGAGGCATCAAGGGATCACAAATTTAGCATTGGAGGGCAGCGTCGAGGGTAAAAATCGTAGAGGGAGACCAAGAGATGAATCACTAAGCAGATTCAGAAGGACGTAGGTGGCAGTAGGTACTGGGAGATGAAGAAGCTTGCACAGGATAGAGTAGCATGGAGAGCTGCATCAAACCAGTCTCAGGACTGAAGACCACAACAACAACAACAACAACAACAACAACAACAACAACACAACAACGTATTGTACTTTTACCACATTCTTACTCTGATTTTATTTTGCCCGAATTGGGAGTTACAGACAACATTTTAAGTCAGTTGATGAGGTTTATAGGCTCATATAGCTTATTTAAATTTATTTTGACGACGTTGAGTACTACTATTACTACTGACAATAACATTAATTATTACTGAAAACCAAGACACCTGTTTTGTTAAACATTTTTTGTGTTACAACCAGTTTTGCTCATTGAACCTCGTCAGGTTGCCGAGTTGTGCTAAAGTCCTGGCACAAAAGGTCTGATTGTTGCATGTAATGTTAAAGACCAAATCCAAAACTACCAGTCATAAACATTCTGGCAGAAGTACAGCAAGCAGACATGGCATGGTGTGTACAACAAACACTGTATGCCACGTACTGTAAACTATATGCAGTATGCTGTGCTTCTCTCCCCAGGCAGTTGGCAGAATGTTTGATCACTGTTTTGGATTTGGTCTTTAACGTTACATATGGCAACAAGACAATTTGTGCCACGACTTAGTAAAACTCGGCAACCTGAAGATGTTAGTGAAACTGGTCATAACACAATAAATGTGTCCTCATACAGCAGAAGTGGTTATTATTAATAATTAAAACCACTTACTTGACTGCTACACCTATTTGATTTCAAATCATGGTCTCTCAGAACTCGCAATTTGTGTGTGTGTGTGTGTGTGTGTGTGTGTGTGTGTGTGTGTGTGTGAGGCACAGTGGTTGACACGTAACTCAATCTTGCCTGCTCCAGTTTTATAGAATACTCATATATTCCCATCTCAACTGTGGATGTTTGGTGCACAATAAATTTAATAATGATGGATGCTCTCCACTATGAGGGAATTGATAAACTCCATTCACAGCCTCAGTGTGAAGGCTAGTCACCCACCACTTGGCATCAGATGGCTATGCCTACAAAATGCGTGCACTCAAACCCCCCAACCCCTTTTTTCACCTATAACTTCATTGTTACTCTTTTCAAGTATGTAACAAATGTCAGTGAGTAATGAGGTTTTTTCGACACGTGTGAAAAGGATTTTCTTCTAGAACTGGTGTGTCAGATATTGGTATGTTTTGTGTCAAATGTGAATTATAAACCTACTTTGGATTTTTAAAGGTCCAGAATTATTTTAAAATTGACTGTGTTAAAAAAAGCATTCCACTTGTAATTTGAAATATATATTTTCTAGATTTTAGATGCGAACCCTAATTTTATTGTAGTATATTCTGATGACTTGAAACAAGGATGTCTGGCTGGTCAGGAGCTTCCGTGACCATTATCCATTATCATCACCAGATGTTCTAAGTTCAGGCATTATAGATCTTCAAAATAGGCGGTCAAAAATGTATTATGAATAGCTAAAGTAGGCTGGAAGGACAATATAGAAAAACCGTACATTATGTTTACTTATTTACTAGAGTGCACTATTCAATCATACAATCAACACATTATTTTAACATTATGTTGTATCATATTTTTAAAGCAACTTTACAGTTTCCAACAATTTGGGAATTGTGCTCGACAGAAATTGATAATTTTTCTTCAAACCCATGCACTCCAATGCCTCATTGGTTGCACATGACAACAAATGCTTGCTTAAAATGTTTGGAGTCATGTTGAGTCTCTTGTCATATGATACATTTTTCATCTGAGAAATTATCTCTCAACATCTATGGAGATAATTGGAGCAAATCTAAATGACTGAAAAATTTGTAGGGTCCATAACAACCACACCCCAGACCTTTAACCTTGTAGAATTTTTGAAATGTCAAGATTGTGATCTTTCAGAAACAGCTTTTTGCACTTTTCCCTAACTAATGAACCCCCTTTCCCCGGTACACTTTCCATTCTTTATATTGTATCATACACAAGTTTCACCAATGTCATCAAAGGCTGCTAAGTTTCTGGCAGATCATTTGTGCCAGGAATCTGAACTCGGCTATGATGAAAGTTGTCATTTCTCATCTTGAAGATTGGAAAAGTTACTTTGTTGCTGCAGTTTAAGATGTTTCATTTTGTACAGCGATGACCACCTTATATTTTGAAATTTGAAGTGTAGTAGACTGCTGCGAAAATGTGCGTACCCTGTCTCATTATAGCAGGTTGAGAGGGCAAAGGTTCATCTGATGCAACGTCTTTAAATGTGTAACAAGCTTTGTATCTCTTCTGATACCCGGCGAAAATTGTGTGCGGTGTGGGTCACATGAATCACGGATCAGATGAGCATGTTCAAGGGAAGAAATTTCTCATCTCTTCTGAAACACTCAGTGGCGTATAAACACTGAAATTAATGTATGCAGCAGAGAAATTAACTTGGAACATACGTTCACTGAAGAGGTAGGTGTGTGTGTGTGTGTGTGTGTGTGTGTGTGTGTGTGTGTGTGTGTGTAGTTCTATGAAGATATTTTTTTATTCTTCCAAAATTTCTTTTAGTATGGATGCTAAAAAACTCAATATTGTGTGCCCAAACAATTCTATCATCATGATACACAGTTCTTTATTCAGAGGAGAATGAGGTAATAATCTGTGCCATTACCATCTCGACCTTCATCCTCTTCCTTTAAATTTCAAAAAATGTCTTTAAAAAATCATGCCTGATTTTAGGTACTTGTGCAGTGAGCTGTGGGTTGGTAATTTGATATTCAGTGAATGGTTTACTGTAATAAAGTATTGTATTTTATTATTGTGGAATATTTCAGTTACAAAAATTATAAAGTAAATGCTTTGGAGTTTTGTACAAGGAACTAAATATTTATAATAAGTTTAAGAACTGGAATTGAGAAACAAGGGGAATGCTGCCAGTGGAAGCAAGCACAGAAAGTAGTGTTCTGCTATGATATTGAAGTGCTTCCTTCACGACTGAATAATAGAAATAAATTTATTGGTAGTTTTCCTGTTTGTAAAATAAAATTTTACTGTGATTTTTCTGATTCTATACAAATGCCTTTCAATTTTACCTTAACTCAAAATAAGTGATGCCGATTTCTTCGCTAACATGGTTGTAGATGCTGCACAAGCAGTAAAAGTTTCTGATGGAAGAGGTGGTTCTATATACCCAATAAAGGCTGTAAATGTATTGAAAGCTCATGGGAGAAGTGCTCGTGAAAGCATCTTAGTTCCAGGATATGCCCTAAACTGCACTGTTGCGTCTCAAGGTAATTCTTTTCTTTCAAAAACTAAACCAGCCAGAGATAAGAGATACTGTATATACTGTATAGTATCAGATTTTGTATTGTTAGAACTAATTTTTTTTTTCTGTTTGATCAAAATAGAGCAAATATGTTTACAGTTCAGTGAGTCACATATGTAATGTATTGCTCAGTGATAGTAGCCATGTGTATCCAGAGAGACAGATTGACTGGCACATACTGTACATAAATATTGTGGCATATTTTTGGACCAAGATGAGCCTGAAAAATTGGGGAATGGAAAGTGAAGATTACCAATGAAACTTTTGCATTAGATCAGACTCCTACTTCTGTAGATAGCTTCCGTAAGTTTGTCATGAATAACATTTTGATAGTGAAAGTGTTGTTTTTCACGATAACATGCTAACTCACGTCTCTTAAAAAGCTTAATTTTCAAAAGCTCTTAATTTCCCCATGTAAGTTTTCAGTGTTTGTGCAATACTTTGACTTTAAATTCTAAAAAAAAAAAAGAAGAAAATTGTATTTGAGCTTCATGGCTCTTGAATGTATTGGGATCCTCAGAGAAGCACAATTTTTGAATCTATGTTGTGTCATAGTTGATTCTCTAACCCTATCTTGTACTCTGAACACCAAATCTATAAACCAGGTCCTTCTGATTATCAGATAATGACAGTACTCTTGTCGAAAGACTGTATGCTTCACTAACTCCATGTTGGCACTCTAAATCATCATCGTCAAAGACAACAGGTTTCCAGCTCAAGCAGTCTCTCTCTCCTTTCCCTTTCACTCCTCCCCATTCCTCACTTCATTGTTCACGTTTTGTCCACTTTCCTGATTGCATTTGCACTAAATCTTCTGCTCCCAACAGCTGCTGATCTCTGTCTATGTCTTATAAGGAACCCCTTGCGTTTGAGGTCGCACGTTCAATCTTTAGAAAGGATAATTTGAATGTGGTAGGTTAACAGTTAAGACAGAAAAAATATTAGCTGCTAATGACTTGCTGTGTGCATCCATAGGGCTACTGAGAACGAGTGTCCAGGAGGTGTGGAGATCAAGCTTCTGTGGGATGTATTATTACACTTCACAAAATGGACATTGTCAACATTCAAGAAATGTTCAAAACAAACTATTAACTTGCACCGTGAACACCAAATGGTAAATAGTGCACCACAGTGATCACAAAAGTACATACCCTCAAGATCGAAGGCGAACTCATTGGGAGCTACAAATTTTGCAGGACATTTATCTAGGTATCCGCTCTTAAAGGATCCGTATAAAATCATATTGGTGTAATGGGGTTATGAGATCTGATGGACTGTGATGCCATGAAACTGAATTCAAAAGGCTGGCTGAATTTGTCCAGTGGTTCCAGGCGGTATGAATTGCAATGTCACATACTTTTCAGGAGGGACTATGATTTTTATGTGCAGACCAGGAATCCAGCAAAAGCAAGTTATTTTGACCTGCTGTTGGCCAAAAGCAGTGTACATACCATAGTTGTAGTTCTCTTATGTCCATTTCCAGGGTGTATATGACCTGGGACAACAGGGAAATCCGGAAAAAACCCGGGAATTTTTCAATCTGGAAAAAAAAACCAGGACTTTTTTGGAATTCTGGGAATTTTTCATTGCTTTAGCTTTCAGTTAAATTTTTGTAATTTTAACTGGTAAGAATTCGAGTCTCTAGCAAAGAATGTAACTGTATCCTGCTACTGGAGAATGATGCTGCAGCAATAAAATATAAACGAGAGGAAAAAATAAATAAAACTTTAGTTGCAAAGGAAATGCACCATTTACAACAACAAAACACTGTGCACGCACAAGCGTCTGCAAACAGCACAAATATGTTAAAGGCCATAGGGCGAAGACTATGTAATATTTTGTTACAATAAACTGCTTGATATGAACGTGGCGTCACAACTGTTCACATTAGGTTCGTTTGACCAGTTGCCAGCAGGCTCATGCGCATGTGCAGTTGTTTCCATGTGACCCATGTTTGCGTTTCGTGATTTTGCTGCTTCTCTTCGTTTACAGATACCACGTCAAATGAAAACAAAACGGATTTCTGTGGCCAGGAGCTATTAAGTGAATTAAAATACATTCACATAATTACAGAGGGGCAAAAATATATTATTAGTTTCAGTTTTCTGATTTTTATTTCCAAGTTATTAGCAGTCAAGCATTAATTGCCTTGCAGAACAATGAAGTTATTTTTGCAAGTTTGCTAAAGAAATTTGGCTTTATTAATCTTTCCGCTAAGGCAATCATTTTGTTTGAAACAGTGTTTCATTCCACAGTTTTGGCCAGTTCCAACTGTTTGCTGAATTTCAGTTGCATGTTACCATCTTCTGCTATGTATGGCATTATGCCATAATGAACCAAAAATGAGATCGTACAGTACTGGTACTCCAAGAAAATTTCCACCCCAGAAGCTATACTGAAAAGTTTAATGTGAGATGGGACCTACTTCATTGTGAATCTGGAAAAAAACAATGTGCACTGCCGCTGCTTGGTGAACAGATATTGTACCTATCCAGTTACACTATATTGTAAAATATAATTATTTTCCTTGAATATCTATAGTTTTCCTCTGCACTACGCGGCCCTATTGCTGCAATGGTATTTGAAATCTGTCCATAATTGTTTTTTACTCTGCTGGCACCGATTTTGGCTCCCTGACCAACAAGGATGATGGTAGTACATGGCTCGACACCTGTTTTAGTATAAATTTCACTTGTTAAGCACGTGTTGTCATTGTCACACTCCTCGTGTACATTGTCCAAATAGTAGAGTGTATATGACACCACACACTCCACTGACTCATCTTGCAGAAACGCTAATATTTCATCTGCCACTTCTTTCTCACTGTGTGAAATTCCTTAGGTTCCTTTCTGATGAAATGTCAACTTCAGCAATTGTTGTGTTAGACATAATGCAATATTTGCTCTGTTCATTGTTGCTGTTGCTTTGTTTTGTGTCAACAGCACTAGCACTGTAGTGCCATTGTGAGTTACTTGTTGACTAAGCTGTTAAACTATGCTCTGTAGCCTCATGCTGTGCTCATCATTAGATAGCTCCAACCATGCCCCCTGTTGCCATTAGTAACCAATCTTGTGGTTGCAAGGTAGACAATAAGAGGGATGTTGAATGCTGTAAACATCATTGGCCTTTCGCAACCTCGCGCTCGAGTGATTCCTTGTTAGCCTTTTGTCCTCTGCTGTAGTCTCGTGCATTCATCTTGGGTGTCATTTTTGTGTCCATTGTATTTATATGCCCATACCACTTATACTGATTTTAGACTGCCACTTTGTCTTCTCTTTAAGACAGATGACCTTCTTTCACATGGCTAAACTACTTTTGTGCACAACAGCTTGCAGTTGCAGTATTGCCAGCATTCAGTTAGCCACACTCGACAGTGCTCTGCACATATTTCCAGAACAGGCAACACAGCAAGTGTGTGGCACTGGAGAAAGAAGCAGTATTGGCTGGTGGCTTGCCCCTTCCACTTGTCTTGCTGAAACATCAATCAAAAAAGTATAATTATCTTGTTTCTATTACATCGTCATTATCGTCTTCAGTCATTTTTCCATCCATTTTATTTTGGTTCCTCCCATCACTTTCTAATTAAGTTTCATGTGAGAGCCTCCTCTTATCTCAACACAAGATTAGCGAGTATCATCTACAAATAATACTGCAGCATTTGTCAGTATTCTGTAGAGGTGTCTCAGTTGTATCCCTTTCATGGATAGTACTACAAAATTGTCACCAAGGGCAAAATGTCTATTAGACAGGTATAGCATCCTGCACATCAAAACAGTTGGATTCAAAAGCTGCTTTATCACTGGTGACATTTGTATCTCTCTGCACCAGCCTGTCTTAGTAAAATAGACAGGAACTTGGCTTTCAAGCACATAGATCCTCACAAACTCCCTGTGCTTAACCTATGTTTGCATTTATCTTCCTATGTTTGACATCTTTTACACTGCTGTTTTTACTCCTCCATATTTCTTTCTTCTTATGTTCATTTTAACAGCTGGTTATTAGTTTCCCGACCATCCTTCCCTTGTGCAATATGACCTCCTTTATGTGTCCTAGTTGCTATCTGCTGATATAGGATTAGTGACACAAGCTAAAAAAAGGAACATTTTTGTGTGCTCCTAGTAGAAAAGCGCTAGGGCTTTCTCATTGACTGGAAAATGCCCAGTATGTGGTGGCTATAAGCCACAAGAGATCATCAGTCCTTTGTGTAATTCCTCATCCGTGAATTTGTGTTATGCAGTGACTAATTATCTCTACTCCTACAAGTTGTACTTGAGTTTCTCTGGAATTTCCTGCGATATGAAGCCTCAATAGATAACCTGTTAATCTGCTGGTATCACATAATGATATGAACTAAGAAGTTTTTTATTTTTTCAGCAATGCCCAAAAGAGTAACAAATGCAAAAATTGTGTGCCTAGATTTCTCCCTTCAAAAAGTAAAGATGAAACTTGGAATACAGGCAAGTTATTCATAAATGATTTGAATTTTTAATTAAAATTTCTGCAATCTGTTGAACTAATCTCAGTAAATTTGGCTTATTGATATAGGTTCTTATAACAGACCCAGAAAAATTGGAAGGAATCAGGCAACGAGAAGCGGACATAACTAAAGAAAGAATTCAAAAGATTTTAGCTGTTGGGGCTAATGTAATATTGTGTAGTGGAGGTATAGATGATCTTTGCCTTAAGGTAAGTCAAATTGTTGTGTGTCTTGATTATTGTGTTCTTGGAGATACATGGTATGTGGGGGGAAAAAAATACAAAATTTGAATTGTTACAGAAAGTTAGTAAACTGAATGTTCCAAGTCTTGGTTAAGAGAAATTTTCAGATCATTGGCCTTTAACATCAACACATTTCAGAGAATGGATCAAGAAAGATTCTGTAGATCATTTATGGTGGTACATTTCCACATTTATTGTGACCCACAGTAAAAAAAATCAAATTGTGTATGGTCCAGAGAGTGTGCAGAAACTCGATTGGTATCCTGTGTCCTGTCAACTGGCCTAATAAGTTTCGATCCAGGTATGCTCATAAACCCCTATGCTAGTTTGTAGGGGTGCCACCTTGTTAGTAGTAAAACCTAATACCATCTCTCATTTCACAAGTGGAAGAGAGAATCTAATATGCAAGCTTGTTAGGTACTTCCCTCCAGTTCCAGTGCCTACAAAACGGAAAGGCCAGAGTGTCCCAAAGAGACAACCACACCACATACTCACTCCAGACAAATACAGCCTTTTCAACAATGTGGTGGCTATCTTCAACCCATATCAACAGTGCCATTAATTCAATTGTGCTTCATTCATCAAAATAACATTGTCATAAATCCCATTTCATGCTTATCCATCCCCTGATTCCTTTCACAAAATTGTTTACTATGCTGTGAGTTATCACCACTTAGCTGTTGCACTAGCCTTGGAATGAGAGAATGCAACCTGCTTCTCTTCTAGTAACTCTTTATGCTTAAATTATCCTGGCCTTCAAGATTTTTGAAATGAATTCTAAAATTGTTCTAATGCCATATTAGAGGATTCATCATTTGTAGCTGTAAGAGATCAGCTATTCTCCAAATCACGTGCTGTTTCATTGATCTCAAATTTTTCATACACCTGTAATTGTTAATCTTGTAACTAAGTAAGTTCTATCTTGGCTGTCTTTGAGCAGCATCAATTATCACATATTTGCAGTATGATGCAATACCATGCTTCTGCTCTTCAAAGCTCAAACATGTGTCCGCCATCTTGACATTATCCCTGGCCATTTAGTGGGTTGACAGTTAAATCTATAATTCTACTGCTATCTCTTAAGAAAACATAAAATTACTTTCTCACTGAAGTTTGATCTTGTAGGAGGTAAAATAATTTTTCTGTGACAGTTCAAAGTGTTTGCACTTTTTTGTCTTACCTTGTACTTGTTTTATCAGACCTTGTTGTTGCAATTTCTTGAATTTCTAGAACATTGCTGAGTGCTCAGCATGTCTATGTATCTGGTGGTTATCTATGTAGCTGTTAGTGCTACTTTTGACTCTTACATTTCGACATACTGTTTTCCAGAATTGTTTAGTGCCACATTCTAGAATTATATACGTCAGCTGTTCTGCCATTAATGTAACTAAGCATTATGTAAACTTCAAGAATTATTAAGACAGGTACAGTAGTTAAGGTGCACTCTGGGCTTGGTAAAACTTACTTGTGGAGTTTCTTTACTGCTAGTGGTTTTGCTCTTGCCTTGGAGATGATACAGATATTCCTCATAGTTTCCTTGGTGCACAGCAGGTACACGATTGTAATTTAGAAAGTGCAGAAAAATATTGGTCTTGTTTCAACAAAACTGTGTGGCAATACAAATATTCTACAAACAAAATTCCATCTCGCTATCAGAGTTGATGTGTAGTTTCTTTACCACCCTCCTCCTCCTCCTCCTCCTCCTCCTCCTCCTCCTCCTCGTCCTTGTGTCTGACATTCTGACATGTATTCAAATCTAGGGCTAATAATCATCAATGTCATGACAATCATAGATTTTCAATATGAGTATTGATTTTGTTCTGCCATACAAGTTTTAAATAAAATATATCGTAAATGAATATTGAACCTCGGCATGAGGAAAGGTACCACTCAATATACAGAGGGGTGTTGAACATGGACATGAAAATAAAAAAAAATTTTGATTGGTATAGTTTATTACCAAACGTGGTTCCATCAGAACATGCATAGCATTTCTGCAGTCACTCTCCCTTCACTGCTGCAGGACAATCCAGTTGGAATTCATATTTGACAGCTCAGTTGAACAACAAAACTGCTTATGGGCTGTTTAATGCCTCATACATACAATGAGTTCTCACCTTCATTTTATGTTTCATACTAGTCATTATTGTAAAGATTTCTGTGGGAATGCAAAACTAACTAGGCCTAAATGTCATAGGACTGCTGCAGTTGTCACTGCAATTTTCAATTTTCCTGTCTAAATGACAGGTTAATTACACTAAAAATTAATTTCTGCCAAATATGTTCAAATGGCCAAGGGTGTTGTTCAGTGTAGAGCATAATCAGGGTTGCCATAGGTTCTGGAAATTAGGGAAATCAGAGGGAGAGGAAAAACACTGGAAGAATCTCATTTTTGTCTTAGTAGACGAAATGGTTTGTTTACTGAGGTGTCGTGCATCATTGCTGGCCCGGCACAACTGAGCATGCTGCTTCCCTACTCCCTCATTCCTACTGCTTCTCCCCTTCGTACCACTCCCATCAGCTTGCAGTCAGTACTGCCATCACTTCTTGCTGCTAGCCTCGCAGCTGCTGATGAGAGGCAGGGAGGCATGAGGAAAGGTATGTTCGGATCTGATTCTTGGAGGCTGTAGACACTGGCTGGAGACGAGGGTCATGTGTGCAAGAATTGTCTGAGTGATGGTGCATGTGTGTGCGCGTGTGTACACTTGTTTCCTGACAAAAGCTATTTCTGAAAACTTAGTTGTGAGAGTGTGATTGTCTTTTCCACATGCCAGTCTACGGCTCAGCAATAATCTTTACGGTGAGTTGCTACCTATCCTCATTATCATTGATTTGCAGAGTATTTGAACATGTTACCTGTTGCATGAATTGATCACCGTGGTCTCATGTCATCAACATGCTGTCTGTGGCTCGTGAATTGCTGGCCACGTGAGTGAATTTCCACGACAGGCCAAAATTGCAGGCCATTTCTGCGCATATCTCTTAACAGATTGGGCCTGCTGATCTGAAGTCCTTTGGTTCCCACTAATGTGCAGGCCCTGCCTGTGGGATCTAGTTTCACAAATCTGTCTACAGGCTGGGTCTGTTTGTGTATGGCATAATGTGGTGGATTTTTATGGTTTATGCGTGGACCCAGGACTGCCGTGCTGCTCAGCAGGCCAGAGGCCATGGATTTCAGGAATTGCAACTGTCTCACTGCAAGTAAGTTATACAGTGTGGCGTGTTATAGACACTTTATTTGCTCTAGTACATTTTGGCACCTTGAAAGTATTTTATATGTTAGAAAGCATGGACAATAAGGAGGAGGAAATTGTCAGTTGCTGGTGGTTTGTACGTCATGTACTCATATATTTCTCGAAAGAAAAATCACCAATACCTGTAAAATAAGACATACCACAGTGGGTATTAACCGATGATAATGAACATACCAGAACCAACTTTTTATTGGCAGTTGCCTACAGTGTTAGTTTACACAATTCTTCCCCACCTTACACACTTCTTTCAACAGACCTACTTTTTCTTTACTTACTTCTGAAATCAGTGAAGGTATTTTAAATTAGTCTTGCGACTACGAGGAAATGTTTATTTTTGTTACCAAATACATTTTGTTTTATTGAAAACCACACCAGGTACAACAATGAAAAATGCACCACATACCGTATTTACTCGAATCTAAGCCGCACTTTTTTTCTGGTTTTTGTAATCAAAAAAACCCCCTGCGACTTAGAATCGAGTGCAAAGCAAGCGGAAGTTCTGAAAAATGTTGGTAGGTGCTGCCACAACTAACTTCTGCTGTCAAATATATGTAGCGCTACACAGGCATGCTTTGTAGGCACAAAGATATATACTGGCGCCAAAACCTCTGCATCAATAAATAAATTAAAAAAAAAAAAAGGTGGGAGACGAGCTTGTTTTTCTCCGCCCCGAGTTTCGACCACTGCATTTTCATACACTATCCAATGAAGTAAATACAAATTCCGTATTGTTCATCTTCGAATGTAGCAGAATTTCAGTGTACTACGAAAATTTGACTGGCATGACTGTTTGGGATGTTTGTCAATATGGCCAACTCTACGTTCTGAATTTTTTCCTACCTGTGAGAAGAGATGGTAGCTAATAGGAACCTGATGAAATGTGAATCGCATGCAGCATTCTCTTCACCATAAGAATAATACAAATATAAACATTTTTCCATGTATTCTTTCGTGTTTGCTGCTATCTCATTTAAATCCTGTCTGCCTAATAAACTACGAAACTAGAGTGAGACAACAGCAAACGCGGAAGAATATACATATTGTGTCATGTTTATATTTGTATTATTCTTATGCCTAATAGTGATACAGTCAGAAATGAAGTGCGGCAACTCACTAGATTTTTAAATCTAAGATGACTAATTTCTGTGCAGAATTTGATGAACTAAAGAAGCGGCCGCAAAGATTTTCAAACGGAGAAAATTTTTTGCCTAACTCTCGTTCAGAACATGTTCTATCATACGCAGTCTATAATTCGGTTCTTGTTGATCATTATCAAAGAAAGCAGCAGTGTAAGTAACAACAAATGGCAGTGTCTTGCCATTGTTTCGCTAATGAGAAGGTAGCGCGCACAAATGCAAGCCGTGCCGCAAGCGGCGACAGGGTGTAAACATGCACTATCAGAATGCGACAAACAATGCATGACACAGTGCAGTAATGCATTTTCAGCTTAGAGTGACGTAAACACCTATAACAAAGAAAACTAAGCAATCGATTCAAACCAGACAAAGCACGTGGAAAAGGAAGGGTACCCTTATAAATACGCACGGAGCACCTGACGCATGGCAATGGATACCTGGGAAATTATCGTCGTGTGTATGAATGTGATCCACCTGATGTGAAAACAATTAAGGAATGGTATAGGAAGTTTCTGGCAACAGGAACTGTTCTGAAACATTCTGATAGTGCACGTTACAAAGTTTCAGAAGAGACAGTGGAGGACATCAGACAAACTTTTCTCAGAAGCCCACGTAAGTCAATTCGTCAAGCATCTAGGCAACTTGATGTACTTCAATCAACATTGCATTGTGTAGTTCACCAGCGTCTTCATGTGTGCTTACAAAGTGCAAATTCTGCAATACCTGACACTGAACGACAAACCACACTGATAACAATTTGCTGCGGATGTGCTGCAGCGTATTGATATGGATGCCAGCTTCCTGGAAAGATGTTTATTCTCAGATGAGGCAACCTTTCATCTATCTGGAAGCGTTAATAGGCATATAATGTTCGGATTTGGGGTTTGCAAAATCCGCATGTTGTCATTGAAAAGGTTCTTGATAACCCTAAGCTAAAAGACTGGTGCGGGCTAATGCACGACAGGATTGTTGGACCGTTCTTCTTTGCAGAACAAACAGTGAATGGGTCAGTGTTTGTGGACATGTTGGAGCAGTTTGTGTACCCTCAGATACAAGACTTGCAACCCAACATAATTTTTCAACAAGATGGAGATCTGCTGCATTGGTCAACAGCTGTTCACAAGTTCCTGGATAGGAAATTTCCCAATTGTTGGATCGGATGCAGAGGACCCATTGCCTGGCCACCACGTTCACCCGACATTACGCTGCTTGATTTATACATTTGGGGATTCATGGAGGACCGCGTGTATGCGACCAAAGTGGACGATATTCCTACTTTGCGACATCTTATCACTAACGGAATTGCAACAATAACAGAGGAAATGTTACAGAGAACTTGGCAAGAAATTGAATACAGACTCTATATTCTTCGTGTTACAAATGGTTCACATGTAGAGGTGTACAGGGCTATTACAAATGATTGAAGCGATTTCATAAATTCACTGTAGCTCCATTCGTTGACATATGGTCATGACACACTACAGATACGTAGAAAAACTCAAAAAGTTTTGTTCGGCTGAAGCCACACTTCAGGTTTCTGCCGCCAGAGTGCTCGAGAGTGCAGTGAGACAAAATGGCGACAGGAGCCGAGAAAGCGTATGTCGTGCTTGAAATGCACTCGCATCAGTCAGTCATAACAGTGCAACGACACTTCAGAACGAAGTTCAACAAAGATCCACCAACTGCTAACTCCATTCGGTGATGGTATGCGCAGTTTAAAGCTTCTGGATGCCTCTGTAAGGGGAAATCGACGGGTCGGCCTGCAGTGAGCGAAGAAACGTTTGAACGCGTGCGGGCAAGTTTCACGCGTAGCCCGCGGAAGTCGACGAATAAAGCAAGCAGGGAGCTAAACGTACCACAGCCGATTGTTTGGAAAATCTTACGGAAAAGGCTAAAGCAGAAGCCTTACCGTTTACAATTGCTACAAGCCCTGACACCCGATGACAAAGTCAATTGAATTTTCGGCGCGGTTGCAACAGCTCATGGAAGAGGATGCGTTCAGTGCGAAACTTGTTTTCAGTGATGAAGCAACATTTTTTCTTAATGGTGAAGTGAACAGACACAATGTGCGAATCTGGGTGGTAGAGAATCCTCACGCATTCGTGCAGCAAATTCGCAATTCACCAAAAGTTAATGTGTTTTGCGCAATCTCACGGTTTAAAGTTTACGGCCCCTTTTTCTTCTGTTAAAAAACGTTACAGGACACATGTATCTGGACATGCTGGAAAATTGGCTCATACCACAACTGGAGACCGACAGCGCAGACTTCATCTTTCAACAGGATGGTGCTCCACCGCACTTCCATCATGATGTTCGGCATTTCTTAAATAGGAGATTGGAAAACCGATGGATCGGTCGTGGTGGAGATCATGATCAACAATTCATGTCATGGCCTCCACGCTCTCCCGACTTAACCCCATGCGATTTCTTTCTGTGGGGTTATGTGAAAGATTCAGTGTTTAAACCTCCTCTACCAAGAAACGTGCCAGAACTGCGAGCTCACATCAACGATGCTTCCGAACTCATTGATGGGGACATGCTGCGCCGAGTGTGGGAGGAACTTGATTATCAGCTTGATGTCTGCCGAATCACTAAAGGGGCACATATCGAACATTTGTGAATGCCTAAAAAAACTTTTTGAGTTTTTGTATGTGTGTGCAAAGCATTGTGAAAATACCTCAAATGATAAAGTTATTGTAGAGCTGTGAAATCGCTTCAATCATTTGTAATAACCCTGTATTTATGATAAATAAATAAATTCTTTGAGATGCTCTACAGTGTGGTGCATTTTTCATTGTCTTATCTACTGTGGTTTTTTTTCCTGGGTCTTTTAAATCGGGGAGGTTTGAATGGGACACCCTGTAAAATAAAATCAGTGGTCTTAATGAAACACCCACATCGTATGGCTTGCTTCCTCCATCTAAAAACAGTTGATTACAGGTGATGTGAGTACTGAAGATTTTTGCTTACTTCAGGAAACGCCTTCTGCTTGCAAGTGTTTTTTTAAAATAGTTCCTTGTTTGCACTATTGTTTCTTGCACCATAGCTGCAAAGCCAGATTGTCAAGTTATGTCATAACTCCTCTTGAGATCTCAAAATTTTTTCAGGGATAAATGCTAAAATGTGTCCGGAAATTAGGGAAATATCAGTGAATTTCACTTGGGGAAACTTCTGGCAGCCCTGATAATGTACACTTATATAGTTATTTCATCACATATGTATCTTTACAGTAGTAAAGATATTGAGGGAGCAATTGGACAGCAGCGGTGTCTGATGTTGCATTTTCAAGGTTTTTTCCTTCACATACAAGGAGTTGAGTATTGCTTCATTTAGTGGTCTTGATATATTAGACAGTTTAGGATTTGTAATTGGTTCTATACGAGTGGAAAGATACTTTGATGGAATGTACGTGTGTACATCTACTGATAGAGTATTAAATATACTGAAGTTATTCAGAAACTTCATGCATGAATATTTTTTATTTTTATTTATTTATTTATTTTACAGTATTTTGTGGAAGCTGGTGCCATGGCTGTAAGGCGTTGCAAGAAAGCAGACTTGAAAAGGATTGCTAAGGCTACTGGTGCTGCATTTGTGACATCTTTATCAAACATGGAAGGTATGTGACTGTTGGATGTGTAATGTAAATGCATAGACAATGTTTCCTCCTCCTCCTTCTTCTTCTTCTTTTAAATGCCACATCACTCTGCATGGCTTAATCTTAGAGCAAGTAAATTAAATTACAAACACAAACATCTCAAGATGTGACTCAAAACAGTCATTGTCAGTATTTCCTCTTTATTGAAAGTTCGAATGAGATCTGCAGCTATGCTCAGAGAGCGTAATTGGTTTGGCGGCTCACAAATGAGCAGCAAATCCAAATTTGAAATTGTCCGGTACAAAATTTCATTAAGCATGTCATTTTCTTTACATTGTTCAGTGTTCTATGATTGGATAAAATAGATCATTAGTGATGAGTTAAAGTTGTCATAAAGAAGTGCTAACCTCGACACCTACCTTTCGTAGGCAAGTTACCAAATCGAGCCATCTGAATGCGGGTCATAAATAAGTTTGTCGAATTCTGCAGGCTCTTTCCCTTCATGTAGAACAAAACAGCTCAAAAAAAGTTTAACACTTCCTTTGTATCTCTGAATGAGAGAGAGCTGAGGTCTAAGGGGAGCAGTAAACAAAAGGAGAAGTCCTATGGGAGGGGGGAATGACTCGAACAAAAACAAATTTACAAAAATAAAGGCATTATGTTAGAAAGTGCATATTTCCAAATTTGTGAAAACAAAATCAACTACTAGGTAACATTTGATGCTGTGTTATTCCACTTTGTGCATTGTAAAATGCTAGGCTCCTCCTTGGCGCGCTGCCCACAGAGCGTCGAAGTGCTGCTCAAGTCAGTCCAACACTTTAAAAAGAGGGGATGCTGAGGCCATCCAGTGTGTGAGCAGCAGCCCTAAGATAATGCACTGTAAAGCCCATCTCACACAGAAAGAACCGTATTCCGAAAGAACGGGTACCCAGAATTGCAGATTAGATGTACTCTACACCCCACCACTACAGTACAACCTTTGGAGACAGAATAAGTCGTGGAGGAAGAAGTAGCCACTGTATTGCGTACACTGGCACACTATTGGGGAAAATCAGGTGCATATTAAAGAAACACGGGGTTAAAACTGTCTTTTGCCTGCCAAATAAGAGCGTTACTGGGAAGTGTGAAACATGGTCTCCACTTGGGGAAGGCCGGTGTATACCAGATTCCTTGTCAGTGTGATAAGACTTATATTAGACAGATAGTGCGTACCATTGAAGATTGCTGCTGAGAACATCAAAGGCACACATGATTGAAGTATCCTAACAAGCCAGTGGTCACAGAACTTTGTTTGTTCAAAAAACACGAGATGGATTATGAGCATACCGAGATCTTGGCCCGGACTCCTAAATACTGGGACAGCATTGTCAGAGGGGCCATCAAAATTTGCACCAGAGATGCTCATCAACAGAGACTGCGGTTATAATCTTAGCAAGGCATGGGAACCAGCACTGAGCATAATTAAAAAAACATTCAGCAACAAAAATGATCTTCCGATCTGGGTGGACGTAGCAACTACACACACTGCCACAGATGCAGACCTCTGTGCCCATGGGGGGTGTGAACGTAAGATGGCCACCAGCCCTCAGCTCATTTCCTTAGCGCACCTGACGATGACTTGTCTGATCGCCAAAATATCAACAAATATGCCGGGAGAAACTGAAGAAGCAAAGCATTATTGATTTAACTGATGCATCTAGGGAAGAGCTTTTCTTACATGCGGAGAAAACTCAGTTAATATGTCAAATATTTGTACTTGAAACGGGAATTTTCTCACAGTAGAATGTGCAGTGCACCTTATACTGTGAGAGTGCTTCAGCATGTGAGCTTGTTGTCGCCATTCCCTGCTAGCCAACAATTGAGCATGCCAACTAGCAAACTCAACAGCGAATATTACTGTGTGTGACGGGCTTAGGTTTCAGCTAATTGCAGACATGCTTAATTGGGTTCATATCAGCAGATACCTCACATATTTGGTCAATTCCTGCCTCGTGAAGGAACATGTTCAGAAGGTAGGCGCAATGTGTTTTGTGTGTTACCTACTGTCTTTCAAGACAGTCAATACTGAAATGTTGACTGTAGGTTGGAGGATTCTGTCTAGATACTGTACAGCATTAAGTCGCTCTTGAGAGTGCTGAGAGGTGTCTGATACCTGTACACGGTACTGGACTAATACATAAGTGGCCAATCTCAATGGTGGTCACATTGGACAACCTGCCTCAGATTTACAGTGGTTCCTGGCTTCATATAAACTCTTCTGTGACAGTTGTCAGATGTCATATAAAGCCTGCACTTGTCAGTGAAGAGAATCCAATGCCATTGACCCATGTTCCATTCCAGATATGGTCCCTTGCCCACCTTTTTTGTAATCCACAGCAGTGTAGTTTTTCAGTGTAGTTCACCTAATAACCAAGTTGATCATGTGGAGATGATTGCGTAATGTTTTGGTTGACACAGCCCTCCCATTTGTCCCAAAAAACAAGCCCACGGTTCTGTTGCATTCTCCTTGGATAATTTGTAGATAGTGATCATCAGCTGGTGTTGAGCACAGGCAGCCACTAAGAGGCAGATCTTCAGTTATTCTCTCACAGTAACAGCTGAATGTTTGATATTGCTGTGGTATGTGCCAATTCAGTATGCAACTTCGCATTTTTATGGCCCTTAGAGTCTAAGCTTAAATAGTAGTGCAGAAGCCATATTGTTCTGTTCTCTGTTGGGGCTCCCCTAAGGTGCTCACTGTTCTTTGGCAGGTTCTTGCTTGACTATAACGGAACCTCAGCCTTTGCAGCATCTTTTCCGTTCTGTACTGCATGTCTATCCTCTTGCTATTCCCTTCCCCCTCTCTTGAGGAACATGTCTGGGATGTATTTGGAAATATGTTCGGCATTTTCAGCAGCTGATATCAGAACAGCCTCTCCACTGTTTTTCATTCCTTTTTTTTCTTCCCTCATTCTCCTTCTCCTACCCTTTTTCTGCTTCGCTGTTTCAGGTTCCTCTCTTTCTTCTTCCTCCCTGTGTGCTCCCGAAGGCCAGCCCCGGGTTGACACGTAGTGTTTGCATGTACCCCCTGATACAATCCAGGCCCAGGGAGGGGTGATTGCCTAAGCTGCTGCTCTCCCAAATTGACGATTGGTCCTGTTGTCTGCTGTTAGGGAAGTGTGACCTGGGTGTGAATAATCACCTAAGGCGGGGCCCCAGTTGGAAGAAGCACACCATCGGAGATGCTGGCAATCATCATCCTCACAGTCACCTTCCGCTAAACGTAAATGGAATCAGGCTCATGATTCAAAGACCCTCCTAGCTGCACCACTGTTCCTCGTGGTTTCACACACTGAAAACGGTCAGTCCTTTGCTACAATAAATTTGTTTATTGTTCAGAAAGCTGGTGATGGAATCCTGCTCTCGTTTACGCAATGGCACATTTTGCTTTTGGAGACAACGTCAGAGTTTAAAGCATAACTACTACTAGCAACACCGCTCCTCCATGGCTATCCTGCTCATGTTGAGGCCCATCGAATGCTGAATGCTTCTCATGGTGTTATTTACACTAGGCTGCTTGATGGTCTGACTGAGACAGAAACCCAAACGTACCCTCTGATCCCTCAGGGGGCTCAGCATTCATTTGCTGGGTACGGGCTTGGCGAACCCGGGGTCCTCGAGCTGTGAACTGGTGTGCGCCGCCAGTCTGCTGATACCGTAAGTTCTGGGCATGCTTCAGCGACCACTGTGTGGAGCAACGGTGGAATGTTGTGTGTCGTAGGGACCGGGGATCTTGGCTTGATTGCCTGGATCGTGAGGACGGTACATACCTCTACAAAAAACCCTTCAATCTTAAGGTGTACTGCGCGCCGATAAGATGCATGGCTGTTGAGGTGGAACAGTCACTAGCGGGCAACCTCTGGGGAACCCGCCGCACCTCAGTTGTACAAGGCTTATCCAGGCATGCGGGGCTCTGTCTGGATGGACATAAGTTTCCCTAGCTGCTCGTGGGACGACCATGGATACCATGAATTCTTCCTCTTTTTCTCCTTCTAATATTTCGCTGGCCAGTGGGATGGATGGACCGCTGGTAGGCACTACCACCCAATCAAACAAGAGGGCTAGGTTAGCCAGTCGTCCTGACTCAGGCGTCAGCAAACGTACAGCAGTTCAGAGTAACAGAGCACATACTGACAACCATAATTTGTTTTTAATAATAAAAAGGAAAGAGGGTTCCTTTGAAAAGGTTTCGCCATTCTATATCCAAAAGGGTCTAGAAGGAATAGCTGGAACTTTAAAATCAGTGAAACGTTTACGGAATGGGACACTGCTTGTTGAAACATCAACTGCTCAACAAGCAGTTAACCTTCAAACAGCTAAAAGCTTGGGGGAATACACGATCGATACAGAGCTTCACAGCACCCTGAACTCCAGTAGGGGTGTTGTTACCTGTAGGGATCTTGTTGACTTTCCTGTAGAATTAAAGAGTGAGTGGGCTCAGGAGGGAATTGTTGACGTTCAGAACATCGTGAAAAGGGTGGATGGGAACCTGGTGAAATCCGACTCTTTCGTTCTTACTTTCAATACCCCCAAACTTCCAGAACACGTCAAGTTGGGATTTCTTCGACTAAACGTGCGGTCGTATGTCCCAAACCCAATGCGCTGTTTTAAGTGCCAGCGTTTTGGGCATACAACTCTAGGGTGTAAAGGAGAAGCGATGTGTGGCAACTGTAGTAAGGCTGCCCATGGCGGAGTTGACGGTTCGTCTCCTCTCAGATGTATAAACTGTTCTGAAAGTCACCCTGTTTGGAGTAGGGACACTATAATCTTTCTAGAGGAACGTAAAATACAAGAAATAAAAACAACTAAGCGTATCCCCTACAGTGAAGCCAAAAAGATCTTTAAGGCCATGCAGCCCCCCACATTCGTTAAGTCTTTTGCCTCCATTGTTCAGAAGCCGCCTCCAAAAGTCGATGCATCTACACAGACGGAGGTTGTTAGTGTTGGCACGAACACCTGCACATGTCAGTGCACTTGCAAGGCAGCAAGTGTATCAGAGCCTGTATCCCCTCCTCGAACAGCAGAGAAAGGTACAGTAGCTAACATCGAAGAGCCCCAAGCATCTCCGATGGCTGAGGCTGTTCCAAAACCCAGCATGGTCATAAACACCCCAGCTCCAGTTCCAGCAAAGCCCCCTAAACAAAGGAAAGCACACGTCAAGCAGCACCAACAGATTAAATTGGCTGGTAAACCCTCGGATCATGTTAATGTGGTCCCACCAGATGCTTCATCAGACTCTTCCCCAGAGCTGATGGAGTCCGAGAATATGGGGCAATCATCTTGCCCCAAGACTGAGCCTCCACCCGCTGCAGTCTCCCCACCTCGGCGGAAAGAGACGCAGAAAATACAACCACTGTGATGTCTCCCATATTACAATGGAACCTGCAAGGGTTCAGGACACATGTGGAGGAACTACGTCTATTGATTCAGGATAGACCTTGTGTGTATGTCTGCAAGAGACAAATTTCAGCGAAACATACACCCCTGAGCTACGTGGTTATGTCCTCCACAAAAAGGACGACCTGAGTGGACAGAGAGCTCGAGGAGGAGTAGCTATCTTCGTCAACACTGACTACCACTCCTCGCCTCTCTCCCTCACGACGAATTTACAGGCAGTTGCAATATTAGTACATTTGTGTCATATGCTAACAGTATGTTCGCTTTACCTGCCCCCACACGATGCGCTCGGCGAAGAGGCTCTGTGATCTTCTTACACTGCTCCCCCACCCCTTCATCCTCTGTGGTGATTTTAATGCACACAATATGCTTTGGGGCTCTGTGAGTACTTGCCCCAGGGGTAGAGCAATCGAGAGGCTTCTTCTGTCTTCCAGTGCCTATTTGCTAAATACAGGTCAAAGCACGCATTTTTGCATTGCAACTGGGTCGTTCTCTGCCATTGATCTATCGCCTTGCTCTCCGGCCATCGCCCACACTGCTGAATGGGAAGTGGTCGATGACTTACACGGCAGCGATCACTTCCCCATCTGGATTCACCTGCCACGTGCAGTGGAACCGGAAAGGAAACCGCCTCGACGGGTGCTCAGTAGAGCCAACTGGGCACTGTACAGTCAGCTAGCCCAGTTTGAACATCGGGTCAGTGTCCAGAATGGGTGGATCATATTACTGAAGTGATCCACCACGCCAGTGAAGCGTCCATCCCACAGTCCACAGGACAACCGAAGCGGCAGCCTGTCCCTTGGTGGAGCGACGAGTGCCGCTCTGCAGTCAGGGCTAGGCGGGCAGCTCTGCGTAGGTTCAAATGCCGGCCAACTGTAGAGAACCTTGCAGCCTTTCAGGTGGCGAGGGCAAAGTGTTGTCGGATTATACGAGAGAGCAAGAAGAGGTCGTGGCAGCAGTTCCTGAACACCATTAATAGCTCTACACGAAGTTCCATTGTATGGGAGACCATCAGGAGGATTTCTGGGAGATGTTTTAATCTTGTTTGGATGTCCGGTCACTTCCCCGACTGGTGGCGTGAAGCAATTTTAATTCCTCTTTTAAAACCTGGGAAAGACCCCACGTGCCCGGGTAGTTACCGTAGTGTTGCCCTCACTAGCTGCGTGGGAAAGAACTTGGAGCGGATGGTTAACCGCCGTCTTGTCTGGATGTTAGAATCCAGACAACTCCTTAGTCGCTTTCAGTGTGGGTTCAGGAGGTATCGCTCCACCTTTGATAACCTGGCCCTCCTGGAGGCGGCTATACAACAGGCTTTCCTGCGCCAGCAGCACCTGTTGGGAATATTTTTTGACATTGAAAAGGCATATGACACTACTTGGAGGCATCTTATCATCAGGCAGCTCCACGAATGGGGTTTTCGTGGATGTCTTCCCAATTTTATTCGGTCCTTCCTATCGCCACGTTATTTTCGGTACTGAGTCGGAGACGTACTGTCTAGTCGCTTTGAACAAGAGAACGGTGTCCCTCAAGGTAGTGTTTAAAGTGTGACGGTCTTTGCTATTGCTGTTAATAGTATTACGTCTGTCGTGAAAAGTCCTGTGCAGTGTTCCTTGTTTGTGGACGATTTCTCTGTATTTTGCTCTTCTTCAAGCCTTGCAACGATGACTCGTCAGTTGCAACTCACTCTGCGACATTTGGATGAATGGGCACAGAAGAGTGGTTTTAAGTTTTCAACTGATAAGTCGGTGTGTGTTCTTTTTAACTGTTCTCGTTCCATTTTTGACTTGCCTTAGTTGAGGATGAGTGACACCGTTCTGAATTTTAAAGACACGGTGAAGTTTCTGGGCCTCAGTTTTGATTCTAAAGCTTACGTGGCTGCCACACATTAAGGAACTGAAAAAGCGGTCTCTTAAGGCGCCGTCTATTTTAAAATGTCTTAGTCACCACACATGGGGAGCAGACAGGACTTGTCTGCTCCGGTTTTACAGAGCCTTCGTGCGGTCCCGGCTCGATTATGGATGCACGGTGTATGGGTCTGCAAGACCCACTTATTTGAAGCTGTTGGATGTGGTGCACCATGAGGGGATTTGGTTGGCCACTGGGGCATTCAGAACGAGCCCCATACCGAGCCTCTTTGCAGAGGCAGGTGAACCGCCACTTCACCTTCGGCGGCGTCTACTATGGTGCGCCAGGCCTATAAAACATTATCCACACCATACACACCTGCATACAACACTGTTGCTCGGCCTCCACTGGAAAGGCTTTTTCGCAACCGGCAACGAGCAACAAGGCCCTAAGGGATTCGTGCAAAGGATTGCATTTTAGAGATGGGTGTGGCCGGTTTTACTGTTTCACGTCGAGGTTGGAGCAGATATCCACCTTGGCTCCTCCAGAGGCCCAGACTGATTTTAGATTTGGCAAATTCTAAGAAAGACAGTACATCAGATTTTAATTTCAAATCTTTGTTTTTTAGTATTTTAGATAGGCATCACGATTTTACAGTAGTCTACACTGATGGATCCCAACAGGGGGATTTTCTTGGCTGCTCAGTAGTGTTCCCTGTAGGTGTCATCAGGATTCGCCTTCCCCAAGAATACACTGTTTTTTCCGCAGAACTTCACGCGATCCTGAAGGCATTGGAGCAGATACGGTGTACTCAGGGCAAACACTTTCTAATTTGCTCTGACTCACTGAGCGCATTACAGTCACTGCAGAACCTGTACCCAGCAGAGAAGTTGGAACAGCTGATTTACGACCAACTGTACATCCTCCAACGACAGGGCAAGCAAGTGTCCTTTTGCTGGGTGCCAGGGCATGTGGGCATACAGGAAATGAACAAGCTGATCGAGCTGCCAAGGACGCCTGCAGATTACTGGAGGTGACACAATGTTCTGTTCCTTTGCAAGGTGTCATTTCTGTGCTGCGGCGGAAGTCTATGCAATTGTGGGAGGAAGAATGGCTGGCGGTGAGGGAAAATAAGCTGCGGTTGGTGAAACCCACCATCCAGCCGTGGTGTTCCTCCTGCCGGTCACCTAGGCGGGATGAAATGACCCTTACACGTCTTTCCATAGAGCACTGTCCTCTTACGCATGCCTTCTTACTAAGACAAGAGGAACCCCCGCTGTGTGATGCCTGTGGCATACAAATCACTGTACGCCACATTTTAGTTGAGTGCGATTTATATCGTTCTGTCAGGGCGGAAGTTAATATTAGTGGGGATCTGCCCTCGATTTTAGCCGTTCCCCCCCCCCCCCCCCCCCCCTCTTTCCTGGACACGACTCTCCTCCAATGGAACATTCCGGCCTTCGATCCATCAGAGGACTTACAGCTGCTCTTGGAATCATAGTGTCCACTTGCTCTCTGCCTCCAGGAAACAAAATTCCATCCTCGTGACTGCTTTGAGCTCTCGCATTTCTTCCCGATCCGCTTTGACCATTCCCCCGAGGATGTCATTCCATCTTGTGGGGGAGTCAAGTGGCTTCAAGCTGTTGCAGTCGCATTTTCCTTCCTCACTTGACCTTTTCACTTTAGACTGTTTACATACCTCCATCGTTCGGTGGACCAGAGCAGACTTCATCCAGCTATCTGGGCAATTCCCTGACCCCTTTCTGCTACTCGGTGACTTTATTGTGCCCCATCCCCTTTGGGATTCTCCCAGAACCTATCAGAGAAGTGCCTCTTGGCTGACCTCAGTCAGCTTAACCACATCTGCCTTAACACGGGTGCAACCATGTTTCTTTCAGACTCCACGCACACCTATTCCCATTTCGACCTCTACTTCTGCATTGCCAGCTTGCCCGTCGTCTCGAGTGGTCCGTTCTCTCTGATTGTATTCGAGTGAACATTTCCCGTGTGCTATCAATTTGTTCACTCCTACCTCACTTAAGAGCACACCCAAATGGCAGCTTTCTAACAACTGGAGGCTTTACTCCTTCCTGGTGACCTTCAATGAACAACATTTCCCCAGATGTAATATCTTACAGATGTTATCCTTACCACTGCAGAAGGTTCTGTTCCTCGCACTTCCTCTTTACCACGCTGTGTCCTGGTCACTTAGTCGACGGAGGCATGCTTTGAAGCAATTTGCTCACGGAGACGTGTTCTCTGCATTTTTAGCTGTCATGCTAAGATGGCTAACTGCATTTGTTAAAACAGTTGCGTGCACAGTGTCAGTGTGTTCTTCAGGATAGAAAAAAAGCTAGCTGGATTTCCTTTACTAGTTCTTTCAACAGTTCCATTCCCTCTTTTGTTGTGTGGGCCAACCTCTGATAGCTCTCTGGGACCCAATTTTTGGCCAGACAGTAGCAAATGATGTTGTGAACCTTATTGCTATCTCCACACCTTGGGCCACAATTATGCAGAGATTTCGAGCTCCACCCACTATCACCCTGCTGTCCTCAATTGGAAAAAAGTGAAGGCGGCTTGGGCATTACCCTTCTCTCCTCAGAATCAAGAGTGCTACAGTGCCACCTTTACTATGAGGGAGCTGGATCGTGCTCTCACTTCATCCTGATCATCTGCCCCATAGCTAGACGAAGTCAACATTCAGGTGTTCTTGCAGACCAGCACTTTCTCCTTCATATGTACAATCACATTTGGGCAGAGGTTACATTGCCCAGACACTGGTGTGAAGTCGCTGTCATTCCCACATCTAAGCCCAGTAAGGACAAAACCTTCCTTCTAGATATCGCCCAATTTCTTTCATCAGTTGTGTTTGCAAGGTGATGGTACATGATTCGCGCCCGGCTGGTTCCCCCCTGCGGGTTCGGGGGTAAGAATAGGCCCGCAGTATTCCTGCCTGTCGTAAGAGGCGACTAAAAGGAGTCTCAACTTTTTTGGCCTTTAATGTGATGCTCCCCATTGGGGTTTGACCTCCATTTTTCCAAATTCAACAGAAGTACGAGCCTTTTGGGGAAGGACACCTTATGTGGTGCACCATGAGTCCTCTGTGCCCTAAGACCTGGGCACACGTTATCGTCTTGGTGTTGTAACTGCACTCTCCATCCCTCATTTTGGGCATACACACCTGATGGATTGTGTCAGTTACGCCCTTAGTGCGTCACCATCTGCACCCACGATCACTATGGACTTCCAATGGCACCCGAAATCCAGCACGGTAGCCAGCCTGTTGTGGTGGGGTTGTCATGTACCCTCTAGGTTGTAGCCCCGTAGCCCCCTGACAACACAGGGATTGTACTGCCGATGCCTGCGCTGACACCTCCCCACGTAAGCCAAGGAGTAGATGCCCGTCTGTCTGGGGTATCAGGACTCCCAGCAACGGCCATCCTGCCAGGTGGCCTTTGCTGTGACTGGGTGGCGCCCATGGGGAGAGCCTCTGGTCGGAGTGGGTGGCATCGGGGCGGATATCCCGCAATGAAGCGGGTAAAGTCTCAATCCGGTGGTCGCACGACCACCAACATCTCTAAGCGCGGTAAAGTCAACTTTAACGCTTTGGCATATGACCCCAAATCGTTCCCTTCCCTAGCCACGCCCTGGGAGGGACGCAGGGCTGCGGACAGACAGGAGCCATATTCACCGCGATACCTTGTGTGCAGCAGAACTGATGGGGATTCATTTTTGGGGACGAAGCCTCTGTTCTTTGTGACCCATCTTGAAGATAAGTTCGGGGAAGTGGCATCTCTTTCCAAAATGCGGAGCGGGGCCATTTTGATACAAGCAGCTTCCTCTGCACAGTCAAGGGCGTTACTCGCCTGTGAGAAGCTTGGTGACATACCCGTTACCGTCACTCCGCATAAGTCACTAAATTTGGTCCAGGGGATTATCTTCCATAAAGATCTTCTGCTACAGTCTGATGACGAGCTACGGGAGAACTTGGCACGACGAGGTGTACACTTCGTCGTGTCTTTAGGGGACCCAAGGATAATAGGATCGCTACCGGTGCTTTCATCCTGGCCTTTGAGGGAGACTGCTCGCCTGAGAAGGTCAAGGTCATGATCTACCGGTGCGATGTCAAGCCCTATGTCCCGCCCCCTATGCGATGCTTCCGGTGCTGGAAATTCGGACACATGTCCTCCAGATGCACTGCCAGCCCCACGTGTCGAGATTGTGGACGACCTTCTCATCCCAATGCTCCGTGTGCTCCGCCTCCCACCTTCGTTAACTGTGGGAGCATCATTCTCCCTGCTCGCCAGACTGTGCAGTCTACCAACGAGAGCGGAAGATACAAGAAATTAAGACCCTGGACCGTTTACCTTACCAAGAGGGGAGGAAGAAATTAGAACGGCTCAACCCCACACCTATGTTGAGGAGTTATGCTGCTGTAACACTGCTGCCACCAGTTCCTGCAAAGATTCCTCTCACAGTTGGCCCACCGAACAGTCACGTTACGCCTGCCCCACCACAGGTGGGGGCCACTCTCTCTTCCACTGCTCCTAAAACACCCAGTTTGGGAGCAGTGCGCCCCGAACAACTGGGGCCGACAGCCCTATCCGGCTTCTCAGCCGGAGGGGCGACAGCCCTCTCCGGCTTCTCAGCCGAGGACGCACGTGCCTCCTCCGGCCTCACTTGTTCGGAAGGGATCCCTTGGGGGAGTCCCTTCCAAGGACTTCCCCAGTGTCTCACAAGACACTAGCCAGTGGCTGAAGAAGCCACCAGCTGCTGGTCGAAGGGCTTCACGCTCTTCGTCTGTTCCTGATAATGCGTCAGGAAAGCCCTCCCAGCATTTAAACCCTCCTCCAAAAGACAAGAGAGAGAAGAGGAAGCTCTCTAAGAAGCCTAAGGACCCAGTGGTTCCCGCGCCACCGCTTCCTGTCAGCTCAGCCTCTGAGGATGAGGTCGAGCTCTTTGCATCCCTTGATGACCTGGATCTCGCTGTCTCCTCAGAAACGATGGCCGTAGCGACGTCCGTCACTCAGTCGGTGGCAGCATGTGACCCTGCAAAGTAATTTGCCTTTTCAGTGCCTGAATGCCCCTACAGGACACCCTTTGTACAATCCTCCAGTGGAATTGTGGCGGTTATTTTAGCCATCTACCTGAGCTACGTCAGCTTCTAAGCATGACACCTGCTTTATGCATTGCCCTCCAGGAAACCTGGTTCCCGGCAATGCGGACCCCTGTCCTCCATGGATACAGGGGTTATTACTGCAACCGTAGCACATACAATAGTGTGTCAGATGGAGCCTGCGTGTATGTCCGTACCTCTGTATATAGTGCTCCTGTGCCCCTTCAAACATCATTGGAAGCTGTGGCTGTCCGCGTAAGGACTACCCAGGACATAACCGTCTGCAGTGTCTATCTCCCTCCAGGTGGTACAGTCTCCCTGACCGAATTGGCTGCACTTGTCACCCAACTTCCCACGCCTTTTCTTCTCCTTGGGGATTTTAACGCCCACAATCCCCTGTGGGGTGGAACGAAGGTTACTGGCCGAGGCAGAGAGGTCAAGAATCTCATCTCCCAACTCGACCTCTGCCTCTTAAACACTGGCGCCTCCACACATTTCAGTGTGGCGCATGGCACGTTCTCGGCCATAGATCTGTCGTTGTGCAGCCCAGGGCTTGTACCATCGGTCCACTGGAGAGTCCATGACAACTTGTGTGGTAGTGACCATTTTCCCATCTTCCTTTCACTACCCCAGCGTCGATCCCATGAACGCCTGCCTAGATGGGCATTTAGCAAGGCAAACTGGGAAACGTTCTCCTCTGCTGCCACTGTTGAATCTCTCCCCCACGGTACCATCGATGTGGCCGTCGAGACACTGACTGCAGCGATTGTTTCCGCTGCAGAACGTACCATTCCTCGTTCGTTAGGGTGCCCCCGGCGAAAGTCAGTGCCTTGGTGGTCTCCGGAGGTCGCTGAAGCCATTAAAGAACGTCGGCGGGCTCTTCAGCGACATAAGCGGCACCCGTCTTTGGAGAACCTCATTGTCTTCAAACGTCTCCGTGCTCAGGCACTGCGGCTCAAGAGGCGGAAACAGGAGTGCTGGGAGAGGTACGTTTCCACCATTGGTTCCCGTACTTCACCCTCCCAGGTGTGGATGAAGATTCGGCGCATCTTTGGATTGCAGCACTCTACAGGTGTCACAGGGCTTACCATCAATGGGGCGCTATCCACCGATGCCGATGCAATCGCCGAGCATTTCGCACAGCACTATGTTCGGGCCTCTGCATCGTGGAATTACCCGCCCGCGTTTCGCTTGCTAAAACGCCAGGAGGAATGCAAACGGCTTTCTTTTGCTTCTCGCCACCCTGAGGTGTATAACACCCCATTTAGTTTGTGGGAACTCCAAAGTGCCCTGGCACAGTGCCCTGATACAGCCTCTGGGCCAGATGGCATCCACAATCAGATGCTCAAGCACCTGTCCCCGGACTGTCAGCAGTGTGTTCTTGCCATCTTCAACCGCATATGGGGCGATGGTGTCTTTCCGTCGCAGTGGCGAGAGAGTACCATCGTTCCGGTGCTGAAGCCTGGTAAGGACCCACTTAATGTGGATAGCTATCGGCCCATCAGTTTGACAAACACTCTGTGCAAGCTACTGGAATGCATGGTGAGTCGACGGCTGTGTTGGCTGCTCGAGTCTCGGGGTCTTCTGGCTCCGTGCCAGAGCGGTTTCCGTCAGGGCCGTTCCACTACCGATACTTTGGTCTTCCTTGAGTCTGCAATCTGCACTGCTTTTTCCAAGCGCCAACACCTCGTCTCCGTCTTTTTCGATCTCTCCAGAGCATATGACACGATGTGGCGGCCCCATATTCTCGCCACGTTGCGTGGGTGGGGTTTCTGGGGCTCTCTCCCCATTTTTATTCAGAATTTTTTATCTGTTCGGACATTCCGCGTTTTAATTGGCACATCCCATAGTTCACTTCATATCCAGGAGAACGGCGTTCCACAGGGCTCTGTCTTGAGCGTGCCCCTTTTCCTTGTGGCCATTAATGGCCTTGCAGCAGCAGTAGGGTCGTCTGTCTCACCCACGTTATATGCTGACGATTTCTGCATCTTTTTCAGCTCCTCCACCACTGGTGTTGCAGAACGTCGGTTGCAGGGAGCCATACGCAAGGCGCAGGCGTGGGCCCTAGCCCATGGCTTTCAATTTTCTCCTGCGAAGACTTGTGTTACGCACTTTTGTCGGCGTCGAACTGCCCATCCCCACCCTGAGCTCTATCTTCAGGATGCTATGCTCAGGGTTGTTGACACTTACCGTTTTCTGGGATTGCTGTTCGATGCCCAGCTTACTTGGCTTCCACATATTTGTCAGCTCAAGCGTCAGTGCTGGCAGCGTCTGAATGCCCTCCGCTGCCTAAGCAACACAACTTGGGGTGCAGATCGTCACACGCTGCTGCAGCTCTACAAAGCCCTTGTGCTGTCCCAACTGGATTATGGGAGTGTGGCATATGGCTCAGCGTCGCCCTCAGCGTTGCAACTGCTGGACCCCGTTAACCACTGTGGGGTTCGACAGGTGACAGGAGCATTCCGCACCAGTCCTGTTCATAGCCTCCTTGCTGAGGCTGGGGTTCCTCCACTTCGTATTCGGCGTCAACAACTGTTAGCCAACTATGCTGCCCACGTCCGTTGTTCACCCCGTCACCCTAACTATCGTCTCCTTTTCGAAAATGTGGCAGTCCATATCCCACACCGGCGGCCACGATCAGGCCATACAATTGGGATCCGTGTTTGGTCGCTCCTTAATGAACTAGAGTGTTAGCCTCTTCCATCTGCTTTCCAGGTCGGCCCACATACACCATCTTGGTGTATTCGTCGGCCGCAGCTTCGGCTGGAACTTTCCCGATGGCCAAAAGATTCAGTTCCTCCTGCAGTCTTGCGCCGCCAATTCCTTGCTCTCCTAAGCGCATACCATGCCTCGGAGGTTATCTATACCGATGGCTCGATGGTTGATGGCCGTGTGGGATACGCTTATGCTCATGCGGACTTATGTCGACCAGCACTCCTTGCCGGAAGGCTGTAGTGTTTATACCGCAGAACTGACAGCCATTTTTCGTGCCCTTGAGCATATTCGTACCAGCACTGGAGAGTCCTCCATCATTTGCAGTGACTTGCTCAGTAGTCTGCAGGCTCTTGACCAGTGCTACCCACGCCATCCCATTGTTGGTGCCATCCAGGGGTCCATTCACGCTCTTGAACAGCGTGGTCGTTCGGTGGTGTTCATATGGACCCCGGGACACGTTGGGATAGCGGGAAACGAACTCGCCGACAAGTTAGCCAAAGAAGCTACCCGCAAACTGCCGTTGGAGATTGGCCTCCCGGTAACTGATCTCCGAACGTTTTTGCACTGTCGGGTCTTTGGGATGTGGGGAGACGAATGGCGCACTCTGTCTGCACCCAACAAGCTGCGGCAGGTAAAGGCGACCACGACTGTGTGGGGTTCCTCCATGCGGGCCTCTCGCAGGGATTCTGTTGTTCTGTGTAGGCTCCGCATTGGTCACTCTTGGCTGACGCATGGTCATCTGCTGCGTCGAGAGGACCCCCCCTCATTGTCGCTGTGGTGCGAACATGACGGTGGCCCATATATTGTTGGAATGTCCTCTTTTAACCGCTCTCAGGCGTGATTTTAATCTCCTGGGTGATTTTATCCTCTCTTTTAGGTGACAATCTCTCTATGGCAGATCGGGTTTTAAGTTTTATTCGCGCAAGCAGCTTTTATAGGTCCATTTAAATTTTTTTAACATCACCCTCTTTTGAGCTGTATCTTTTAATTAGTTTTGTGTTGTAATTCGACTCCACCTTAAACTTTTAGGCTGGAGGTTTTAACGTGTTGCAGAGTGGCTGGCTCATCCTATTATTTTCGTGATCAGCCAGCCACAGTCCTATGCTGTGCAGTTTTAATTCCTTCTGCCTTTGTTCTCTATGTTGTTTTTGTTGCTGTGCTCTGTTTTCCGTGTTGTCTTACAATGGACCATGGGGCTTTTCTTCCCCCGGAATTTTTCTTTTAGTGCTTCGCCTGACTGGTGGATAGTTTCACTGTGCTCTGTGTTTTTATTTTTTATGAAACAAGGGACCGATGACCTTTGTAGTTTGGTCCCTTTAATCTTTAACCCAACCAACCAACCCACCCGGCTGGTTTGGTGGCTTGAGTCTTGCAATTTACTAACCACTGCATCGTGTGGATTTCGAGCTCGCCGTTCTACAGTTGACCATCTCTTCACTTTGTCAACTTGTGTCACGAATGCTTTTCTGCAGAAATAACAGACTGTGTCTGTGTTCTTTGATTTAAAGAAATTGTATGACACTTGCTGAAGGAGTGCTATTCTTCGTACTATCTACATGTGGGGCTTCTGTGGCCGCATGACGTGTTTCCTTCAGGAATTTTTAAAAGACAAAGTTTTTCAAGGTATGTGTGGGTTCTACCTTGTTGGACACCTTTATCCAGGAAAACGGTGTGCCTCAGGGTTCTGTCCTGAGCCTCATCCTCTTTGCTATTGCCATTAACCCTGTTATGGCCAGTCTCCCTCTGGGTATATCTGGCTCCCTTTTCGTTGATGATTTTGTGATCTATTGCAGTTCTCCACAGACTTGACTCCTTGAACGGTGTCTTCAGCGGTGTCTTGATCGTCTTCAATAAAGAGTGGAAAAGTGAAAGCCAATGTCGATACTCCACGAGTGATCTTCCCTCGTGTCTTATTTGGCTCCACCGTACATGGTCCCTCAGTGTCGTACATGTCCTCAACGGTATTTCTTGGGGAGCACATTGGACTACTCTCCTCCGTTTGTACCAGTTCCTGGTCCATTTGAAACTGCACTATGGGTATTTCATTAATGCATCTGTACATCCGTTCCTCTTACACCATCTCAATACTATCCACCATCGTGGCATCCCATTGGCCACTGGCGCCTTTTTATACTAACACAGTTGAGAATCTGTAGCAGAAGCTGCCAAACTGCTGCTGTCATAGCGCTGTGACTTTCTCCTCAACAAAGAAGCATGCCGTATGTTTATGCTGTATGTTTATGTTTGCCATGACTGGCCACCCATCCCGTGCCTCTTTCTTTGAAGACTGCTTTGATCGCTAGTATGGGGTGCGTACCTCTTCCGTTACCTTCAGGAATTTGCTTTTAGCTCTTGCTCCGGCAGCTTAATTTCACACTACTGGCCACTTTCATGATGTGTGTGAACCCTTCGCAACCTTGCCTTCGTGTGGGGGGGCCTCTGTTCACATTGGCTTTCATTCGATTCCTAAGGACACCACTCCAGACTTTCTCTAATGCTGTAAGTTTCTCGACTTCCGCACCGAACTTCACTGTAGTACCTTTGTTTACACTGATGGGTCTTGGACTGACCATGGTGTCGGGTGTGCTTTTGTCATTGGCACTGACCATTTTTGGTATCGGCTTCCAAAACACTGCACAGTATTTACCGTAGAGTTCTTTGCCCTGTATCAGGCCATGCAGTACATCAGACACACAGGCTTCTTAATTGCGTCATCTGCTCCGGCTCTCTGTGCCCTGCAGAGACTCTGTTTGCTGTACATCACCCATCCCTTAGTGCAATGTTCCAAGAAAGCTGTCACTTGCTCACTCTTAATGGAGACACTGTAATGTTTATGTGGGTTCCTGGTCACGTAAGTGTGACAGAAATGAGGCTGCTGCCAAGGTTTTACTCCTCGTACCTCAGCCCACTAGTTAAATTCCCTCTGATTATATGTGTCACCGTCTCAGCAGGTGGTGTCACTTTGGCATCACCACTGGTCCCCCCCCCCTCCCCCTCATGGAAACAAGCTCCGGTAAATTAAGCCTCTCCAGGCTTCTTGGACGACCTCTCAGCCCTCTGGCCATGAGGAGATCATTCTAGCTAGGTTGCTTATTGGACACTGTCTTTTAGCCATTGCCATTTGTTAAGTGGTGCTTCCCCACCATTTTGTACTCATTTCCCTCTGCCTTTGATGGTTTGCCATTTCCTAATGGAATGCCCTTTTTTTAACCACTTACGTTCTCATTTTTGTTTGCCTTCTGAGTTGTCGGCCGTTTTAGTGAACAAGACGCGAGGTCAACCGCGTTTTACTTTATATTCATCGCTGCGATAATGTGAAGCACATTTTATCTTTAGTTCAGGACCGTTTCTCTATAGAATATTTTATGTACTTTTCTCAAAGTCCCTGTTTTTATCTCTTTCCTTCCGTTGATTGGGCTGAACGTGTAGTCATTTGTAACTCCTTTTTCTGTCTTTGTTTTCTATGGTTCTGACATGGGCGCACAAAGGCCCCCTGTTTGTTTTGTGCCTTAAAACAAAACTGCTGGATGCAGAGTCTCTGTTACATAGATTGCTATATTCTGTAGTCAAGAGTGTTTGGAGTAATAAATAAATAAATAAATAAACAAATGGCTACTCAAGACAATAGGGAAACTTTGTTGCACAATATTACGCGCCAGAATGGGTGCAAAAATGGCATGATGTAATAGATAGGTAATTGTAAAATTGTTGGTTGGAGTATCATTAGCAGCAATTTTTTATGAAAAAAAAGTTTTTGTTTTTAATTACTAATTACATGAAAAAGTTAATTACACCAATAATACTGTCCTATCTCTAAAACCAAGCTGCTGAATGAATGTCTGTGACAGCTGGTGGCTTTGTTACCAACAGCACTACACTGCTGCTTGTTACACCGCGTCCCTCACCCATCAGTAAACCGTGTGCAACAGTGAATTGTAAGAGTGGCATGTGGGACTGTCACCATGGCAACATTTATGAATTCCAGATCTTGGATTGGCACTAGTCACCTCCACAGTGCCCTTCGTGTGTGAGAAGTGTCTTGCATACTACTAGTGGCCTGACTATAGAAATAAGAAAGTGTTTTATTTTCTGTTTGCTGTTTCAGATTTTTGTACCAAATTTATTTTTAGCTATAGTGAATACTTTCACTACGTGTTGATTACGTATAAATGTATCATTCTCTTAAAAACATACAGGTGTGAGCCAGTAATTCCTAGCAGCTATCTTTTACACATTACACCAATAGAAATTCTTCTGTGTTAGAGAAGATTTTGCCGAGGAGAATCTTTTTCAGTTTGTTTTCAGATGTTACTTTTCTGTTGGTCAAGCATTTATATCACTGGGTAAGGGATAAAAATTTTAGTTGCACCATTATTTGTGGCATTATTTTTGTCGTAAATACAACCTTAGTTTGGAGCGATGAATGTCATTTTTTTTTCATGTGGTACTTTACAACAAACTTCCTGAGGAAATAAATGTACCGTGAAGCAGTAGCCAAATACAACAATGGGAAATCCAGGTTGGTATGTGACAATGTTGAAAACAATAGTTGCTATTCACCATAAATGACACACACACACACACACACACACACACACACACAGTCTCTGGCTGCTGAGGCACAATATCATTGGTGTAGTACCGGTAGATGTACAGAATTGAATATGTTGTCTTTTTTTAAATTGAAAGTGAGACCATTCATAGAAAATGGTACTTTTAAGAACGTTATTTACAGTTCCTGCTGTTGCCGTAGTATGAGTGATGACAATAATGGTGTCACCTGTAAAAAGAACTAACTCCACTTTTATAATAAATGGACAACCATTTAAATACAGGGTGTCCTAGGAGGAAATGTCAGTATTCAGGGATATGATAGGAATGCTCTTTTGAAGCAAAAAACTTCATATTAACGTATCCCCTATTCTGAATGGTTTCCAAGATAGAAAATGTTTAAAGTACATTTGTTTTGGGGCTGCTGGCGACCATTACATTTAAGTTTATTGGGTTTGATGAAGTCTGAGGGGTACAAATGAAAGATAAACATGCAATATGAACTTCTTGCTTGCATCATTAATGCTGCTGGCCTCATTAGTGAATGTGCAAAGGACTCGGCCAAGCAAAACATGTCCACTGAAGTTGAGGTGGGGTATTCAGACATTCATTGTGAACTGAGCAAGAGCTGTAATGTGATGTGTACAATAATGCTTAGAAGTGAATGTGTGTTAAAAATATGTATGATACTTTTTAAAACACATGTTGTAATGTTTACTTACTGCCATACATTTGTAAACCTGACTAGTATTGAATGATACAGAAAATAAATAACAATGTGCATAAAATGTGTTTTCTCAGAAACTGTTTGAAATAAGGGACATGTCCCTATGAAGTTTTTTGCTTCAAATGATTATTCCTGTCATATCCCGTTCCTTCAGGGACATTCTGTTTGAGGAACAAGATTTCTGTAGTCTGTGACTACTGCAGGATCTACAGTTCTTGGCAACAGTTGTTTTCTTACTTTGTGCTTCATCAGAGAACACATTACCAATTAGGATCCTGTTGTCTTTATCCATCTGTGTTGGAAAGTTAATTACTGAGATAGAATCGTAGGATCGGAATTAGGTTTCCAGATTTGTTTTCCTGTCAGAAACCTTCAGGAAAACTAAATCTTCATAGACTATTAACTGTTTGCTGTCTGATAGCAAAGTAAGGAGTCTAAATTCATCATAAATGATTCAAAAATTTCACAGTGGGGATCTGTATACAGTTACAATTAAAAGTGAACTATTTTTCAGTATTAATTCACAAGCGCATACTTCTGTGTGCTGATCACTATGAAATATACTGGTCTTAATAATTTTTGAACACATTTTCTGTCTCAAAGAACTTCTTTTTATTAAAACATTATAATACAATATTGGTTAATTAACATTTCCATTTATTAATAAATATGAAATTGAAATAAAAGTAAAGCTATGTTACCATTGCGATTCAAACAAATGCCTTCATATTACTAGGCACTGCACACTCAACTATGGCAACTATGTTAAGTAGTTGGCAATGTTTTGTTGTTAATAGCATTAGGAAATCAAAATATCAAAGGTGTTTTTTTAGTATTGTTCTACTGCTTTGTGATACTGATATCCGGGCACTGTCCTTCAGATCTTATTTACGTGAAGGAAATCGAAGAGGGCCTGACTGTTATGACCCTTTGTTAGTCTCTATCAACTGATCTTCAAGGTGTGTGTAAAATTAGTTTGTGGTGCTTCACTGTAGTTATTCAGTAAAATAACCCTCATATTGTTTAGAACTCGCCCCATCTTTTCATATTGACAGATACTATCATGCTCTCATTGACCTTAGAAAATTGAGCTCTCCCACTTTGCTTTATCATTTGATCTTGTGTTGTGTTTAACATTAAACTACCTGTAATTACAGGTAATTATCAAAAATAAATTTTTCAACCTGAAATAAATCTGTAACTGTGATAGTAATCATCATGTACATTGCTTACAAAGAATTTGTTTCAAGGCTCCCAGGAAAAAAATTTTATTGGAAAGAGTTACCAATTCCAAAATATGCATGTACTTTAATCCAAATCAGTAGTAAAACAAGACATTAATAATAAAATGCATATTGTAGATGCTAGTTCACAATTTGTGCAGATATGACACATTTAACCTCTTTTAAATCATATGTTTAGCAAAATAGTTGTAGCATTTGACCCATAATATGTTTGTAAACAAACAGGAGATACTTGAGGTCAGGAAAAGGAAACAGTGGGAGTGTCACTATTTTGAATCCATGCTGGATATTTCGAACTCCAAGACCATTAATGATTGTTAGTGAGTAATGCAACCAGCCATAAATACTTTGACTCTGAAATAAAAGCATTGAAAAACTAATTGTGGCTGCTTGCGTTACTCACCAACTATTTTGAGTTAGTTGTTATTGTGCTTACATTGCAAATCTGTTTCCTTCTTTGTTTCCTGACTATATACATAGCATCACACTTGAGCACTATCTTATTCTTACAGTAATTATCAAATACTTATGTTGGGTTGGAATTAAACAGCTGATTATAGTACTTCTCCCACTCACTCTGCTGTTTCCCCCCCCCCCCCCCCAATTTCTGCCCACAATTTTATTCTTAGCTTGTAACTTCTCTTTACAACTTAAATTCCTACACATAGTTCATTGCTGCCATCCTAACAGTTTCCATGGGGGTGTGGTGAACAGAGGAAGCAAGCTCTGTTTACTGAAACCCAAGTTATTGACAACTGCAGGAAGAGAAGTGGGGGTGTGAACATAGCAGGCCACATTTTCCTCACACAGTTTTCACACTACATATGTGCTTTTGGACTTGGCATAGCATGACATGATAATCACTCCATAATGGTTATGGTACATACTAGTGCTGCATTGTAAGATCACTAATGTTGGCAGCAGCCAGACACAAAATACTTGTGACCCGGAGTTAACCAGCTTCAACTGATCCAGAAATGGGGAACTCTCATTTAGAACATTGTGAATAAACTACACTATTGTCGCTCCCTTCTCACGTACCTATGTGTATCTTGCTTACTTTCACTGTGCTTCCTACTGGCTCAACCTTCATGCATTCTCTCTAGCCCTGTCCCCTTCTGCTTGTATTTCCTCTATCTTTATCATATACTTGTTCTCCAGCTTTCCTAACATCATTCTTCTGTCTTCAGGCATATGTGCTCATACTGGCACAAACTGACAAACAAAGGATAAACAGGGAGCGTATGAATAATAATGTTTTTTTTTTCTTTTTTAGGTGAAGAAAGTTTCGACCCCAGTGCAGTTGGAGAGGCAGCCGAAGTAGTGCAGGACCGTGTGTGTGATGATGAACTTATACTTATCAAAGGGTAGGAATTTTCACCTCTGGTAATCATTATGTTAACAGTAAAGAATGAATTAGTTATAATTGAAAATTTGTTCTCATACAATCCAAAGTGGTTGTCTAACACGAACCTAATAACATTATAAGTGATACTAATAATTTTTGTTTCAAAATACACACACATACTTAAATAGTTGGACATT
This sequence comes from Schistocerca nitens, assembly GCF_023898315.1. Taxonomy (NCBI): domain Eukaryota; kingdom Metazoa; phylum Arthropoda; class Insecta; order Orthoptera; family Acrididae; genus Schistocerca; species Schistocerca nitens. Next base: position 204,857,331 of record NC_064614.1, read on the forward strand.
TTTTGGATTTATTGTATATCATATCCTAAATGTTGTTGGAATGGTGCTTTATGTTCATGGTATATAATATTGAGTGAACTCAACTGTTTTAATGATTAATAGTCCTTTCCACTCTTCAAACAGTTAGACATATAGGGTGGTTATAATTAAACTGTCGCTGCATGAGAGGACCCGCATGAAAAAAAAAGTGATCACAGAACACTGAAACTTTGTGGAAACATTTGTAAGGACACACGGATGAGAAATAACTAATAAACCATCGAAAGAAACCCGTTTTAATTTGCACCTGATAGGGTAACATTATTAACTGCATACCATGTTTACATTCCAGGTTACAAACGTTGCTCAATGTGATGACCATCTGCATCCATGACAGCCTAGAAGTTTGTGCAGATGACATTTCGCAATTTTTTGCAGCACTTTTTGAACTGAGGACCATGAAATATTCAGCTGTCCTGATGTAGCTCGTACAATGCTGGAAGATCACAAATAGTCCAGCATTCTCAGCCATTGCCGCAGTCATAATTTGTGGCACAATTGAGTGTTGGCCTCTCCCAGGCGCCATTCCGAAATTGTCAGTTAATTCAAACTTCCTAATCATGTTCTTCAATCCTGGTATGGAAGGAGGACCACTCCATAATCCTTGAATGCATCAGTGGTTGTGAAGAGCAGAAGCACTATTGCTGTTAGTTTGATAAAACAGCTCTACGATTAAAGCCCTGCTCACCTTGTCCAGACCAGTGTCGACTGGCTGAAGCTGTAATGCACACTGATGATTGTGTTTCAACCCTATATTGCTGTACCAGTACTGGTGCCTGTCGGCAGGTCATGCCAATAATGCTTCTAACAATGAGAACCTGCAGTGTGCAATCTGTACATCATTCCTTTAAAGTTGGGTACCCATATGGTGAAAATTTTTCCATCTGCAATGCCTCAGGTAGTGAAAGTTTAATTGTAACCACACTGTATTATCATTGACTTGCATCCAGAATGAATGTTTCACTTTGAGGCAGTGTGTGCACTGATTTGAAACATACTGGTAGACTAAAACTGTGTGCCAGACCAGGTTAAAGTCCTGTCCACAGTTTTTCTTCCAGGAAATTTAAGCATGCATCCAAATGAGAAGAATTGAATTTTTTGTACTATGACATTTATTTTGTAGACTGTTGGAATTTGTGTAGATTTACCAATTTCTTTTTTTTCTTTTTCCAGCCCTAAAGCCCGTACAGCAGCATCAGTCATACTGCGTGGGCCCAATGATTTCTACTGTGATGAAATGGAGAGATCGGTACATGATGCTCTGTCTGTTGTGAAACGTGTCCTAGAGAGTAAGAGTGTTGTTGCTGGTGGTGGTGCTGTTGAAGCAGCTCTTTCCATTTATTTGGAAAATTTTGCTACATCCTTAGTAAGTAAAATCAATGCTTTTCTTAAATTAGTGATGTACATTCTCTTTACTTGACAAAGATAATATTGGGATCCAGAGACTGATGCTAATAAGAATTATTTCTCGTTACAGAGTTCCCGTGAGCAGTTAGCAATTGCTGAGTTTGCACGATCTTTATTGGTAATTCCTAAAACACTTGCAGTAAATGCTGCACAAGATGCAACTGATCTTGTAGCAAAATTGAGGGCCTATCACAATTCTAGCCAAACTAAAGTAGATCATGCACATCTTAAGTGGTAAGTCAATGTCTCTTCCTCTCAGGGTCCCACAACCAGTTTCCAAATGTATTTGCTGAGTAACAGCAAAGCAGAATTAAACATGTTAAACTAATTAAAGATCTACCAATTTTTTCATCAGAAAGGGTCAACTCTGTTTAGAACCGAACCAATCCTGTAATAATTATTTATTTAGAGCACTAATAACTGTGTTATTGATTACTGATAAATTTAAATTGTCATTGCATAGTGTATATTTAAAATATTTCTGCTTTCCGATAGGGTTGGTTTGGACTTGTATGAAGGCACTGTACGTGATAACAAGAAGGCTGGTGTTTTGGAACCAGCTATTTCAAAAATAAAGTCACTCAAGTTTGCTACGGAGGCAGCGATTACCATTCTTCGCATTGATGATATGATTCGTCTGGATCCAGAAAGAAAGGACAACAAATCTTACCGAAATGCTTATGAATCTGGAGAGTTAGAAGACTAACTATTTATCATTATTCAGGTTTACTTTTCCTCTGCTTTTTGTGAGTGTAACAAAACTGATACTGAGGCTTTCTGACGTTAACTTGTTAACAATTGGCTAACATATTTAATTAAAAATTTGTAACCATTTCTATGCTGTTGATCAGTTTTGTGTTTGTTGAATTTTTTTTTTTTAACAGACATGCATCATAAATCTAGACTATATGCATTTATTTTTCATCACATTTGTTACACAATTTTGAAATGAATTAAATCAGTTTCACCAAAGAAATTTGTGCTTCATTTATAGTACAAGTATCTCCTATGTGTTAGAGTTAAACCAGAATTTGCTTGTGTTAAAATTTGTATATTTACAGAGAAATCATGAAGAGAATGCAATCCTTTTTGTTCCATTCTGTTAAAATCGTCCAAAATTGTGCTAAACACATTCTCTGAAAATTATTTTCAGCAGTTAGTTCATGAGCCCACACGAATAGTAAATGGTTCTGAAAATACACTTCGCCTCTTAGCAACAAACATCAAAATGGACACAGGGATTAGTGAACACAGGGTTGTAGTAGCGAGACTGAATATTGCAACCCCCAAATCCCACAAAAATAAATGAAAAATACAGCAGAGTCCTGCTAATCCGAACATTCGGTTAATCCGAACACGAAAAATGTTAGTCTAAGTATGGAAAACTGTGTGGTAAACTGCTGTACATACACACTGTTTTAATTTACACAGTAAAGTAAACATGTATTAGATAATTTGGCAAGAAAACGTTAGGTTTAAACATCGCATAACAATGAAAGAAAAGCTGTCAAACTTACTAAAATACAGCAGACATTTTATCCCTACTTTTTAGATGACAAAAATTCAGTCATTGTTTTTGGCATAATGAAGACAGTCTTAAAGACGCATAGTTGCGGCATCGTCTCGTAAGCGTCAAATCCGCAGGTGTAGCAGTGGGCTGTTGCTCCAAGTAATGTAGTGTGAGGTCAAGGGCTTCTGCTGCATCACTGTGGGGCACCAGCTCTCCTATGTTGCTTTAAGGCTCATTGTCACATATGTCACAGCAATCCACTTCTTCCTGGTCTTGAGTCACAGCAGCAACTAAATCAGTGTCGGTAAGGTTCTCCAAACATGCCCCATCCGCTGCTATCCACTCATCTAGGTCTCCTTCACTAGCTTCTTCAAATCTCTCTATTTTCAACTAGGTTGTCCTAAAATTTAAGAAATGGCCTCACTTTTCTCCACGATTTTCTCAGAGTATTTTCGGAAATATTTTGTCATGCCTCAGTGCCTCAGTGGCCCAATAAACATCCTTCACATTGGTCTTTATTTTGTCCACGAAAGGAATTCTATCATCTTGAATCAGCATTCTTAAAAAAGTTTTCTATAAATCAGTTTTAATGTTTGCAGTACGCCTTGGTCCATCGGCTGTAGAAGGGGTGTAACATTGGGTGGCAACAACATTGCCACAATTTCTCCATCAAATAATTCCTCAGTGCTGGGGTGTGATGGTGCGTGACCAATCGAAAAGATTGCATGGGGAGACAAATGATTTTCCTTAGAAAACTGTCAAACAGAGGGAATAAACTGGCCGTGAAACCATTCTTTGAACAGCTTACCATCCATCCATGCATTTTTCCGGTTGCAATAATATATGGGCAGGGACTTCGTGTTTCAGTTTTTAAAAGCTCTGGGCCTATCAGATTTGCCAATCAGCATTAAAGGCACTTTGTGATTATCAGCAACATTGCTGCACACTAATAGTCACATGATCTTTGCATGTTTTAAAACCAGGAGCATGGTCTTCTGCTTTTGATGCCAGGCTTTTTATTGGCAATTCCTTAAAGTTAAGGCCAATCTCATCAGCGTTGTAAATTTGTTGGGCAAAATACTTTCCCTCTCGATCATTTTTTCAAACTCACCCGAGTATTCCTTTGCTGCATCACGGTTAGAAGAAAGCTTCTCTCCAGTAATTGTTAGCTGATTGATTCCATGACATTTTTTAATCTCTCCAACCAACCCGTACTCGCATTAAAAGACTTGATCACCATTCATTAAATTGTTCAGGTAAACAGCTTTCTCCAGAACCAGTGCTCCACTCAAAGGAGTTCACCTTTCTCTTTCCTGCGTAATCCAGAGGAAAAGAGCTTCATCCATTTTATCGTACTGAGACAGTTTCAAAGTCTGGCGAATTTAGTGTTTTTCCCAAAGGCGTTTGCACAGGACTGTTAACGCTTCACTCGGTTCATCTTCCAATCACAAATGATTGCTTTACCAACACCCGATTCCATTGCCGGTTTAGATACATTCTCACCATTGTATATCCGCTTCAAAGCATTAAGTTATTCTTTGAGAGTTAATGTTGTATGTTTCCGTTTACTCATGACGAAAATACGTACACTACTACTCCTGAACGAATACAATAAAACTGTTACATGCGTCAGCGATCAATAACTAATATAACGAGCCAATTGGCAGTGCAGTGACATCTTACACTACAAAGGTCTCAACAATGCACAGGTCTCAACAATGCACAACAAGGACAGAGAGTGAGCCATTGTTCCCACACTTGTTCTCATTTGTTACCATGGTATACCTACTTATCTGCTTGGTATACTTTATTCTAGAAACTCATCACCGTTATTCTGGCTAATCCGAACAAAACAGCTGATAAAAATTCACTTGACATCTTCCTGAGATACACGCTCCACTCCTTCCAAATTAACAATATAAGTGTAGACCGGATATGGCTTCAATCCAAAGTATTGGCAGCTATTGGGAGATTTATACCAAATAAATTAACAAACGACTGAGCTGATCCTCCGTGGTACCCAAAACGGGTCAGAACACTGTTGCAGAAACAACTAAACAACCCAACATGCCAAATTTAAACAGATGCAAAATCCCAAAAGATTGGCTGTCTTTTACAGCCACACCAATATTCATGAAAGGTAGTTGGAATAATCCACTAAATTACAGGCTCATATAATTAATGTCGATATGCTGCAGGATTTTGGAACATATATAGAGTTCGAACTGTATGAATCATCTAGAAGAAAACGGTCTATTGACACACAGTCAACATGGGTTTAGAAAACATCATTCCTGTGAAACACAACTAGCTCTATTCACATGAAGTATTGAGCGCTATTGACAAGGGATTTCAGATCGATTCCGTATTTCTGGATTTCCAAAGGCTTTTGACACAGTACCACATGACTCGTAGTGAAATTGCATGCTTATGGAATATCGTGACTGGATTTGTGATTTCCTGTCCGAGGGGTCACAGTTCGTAGTAATTGACAGAAAGTCACAGTATAAAACAGAAGTGATTTCTGGCATTCCCAACGTTAGTATTATAGGCCCTTTGCTGTTCCTTATTCTATACAAATGATTTGGGAGACAATCTGAGCAGCTGTCTTACATTGTTTGCAGAGGAAATTGGCAATTGACCCTAGGTAATGAAAAGTGAGGTCATCCCCATGAGTGCTAAAAGGAATCCATTAAACTTCGGTTAGATGATAAATCAGTCAAATCTAAGGGCTGTAAATTCAACTAAATACCTAGGAATTACAATTACGAGCAACTTAAATTGGAAGGAACACACGGAAAATGTTGTGGGGAAGGCTAACCAAAGACTGTGTTTTATTAGCAGGGCACTTGGAAAATGTAACAGATCTACTAAGGAGACTGCCTACACTATGCTTCTCCGTACTCTTTTTAGAATACTGCTTTGCCACAGCCATGTCTTTGCAATATCCTTTCTTCCAGGAGTGCTAGTTCTGCAAGGTCTGCAGGAGAGCTTCTGTGATGTTTGGAAGGGAGGAGACGAGGTACTGGTGAAATTAAAGCTCAGATGGTAGAGCACTTGCTCACGAAAAGTGAAGGTCCTGAGTTCGAGTCTCGGTCCGGCGGCACACAGTTTCAACCTGTCAGGAAGTTTCAAATAACTGTTTTATATATGTTTGACAATTTTTTACTCCAGTAACAGACCATGCCCGAAGAATTCATTTATTTGCTGTTGTACCTCCATAAAAATGAAAAGATGGACATGAAATGACACTATGTTTTGTAAAATAAGTAGAACAAACAAGGACATAGCTAGAGATGTTACTGAGCAAGGTGGTGCAGTGGTTAGCACAATGGACTTGCGTTTGGGAGGATGACAGTTCGAATCCATGTCTGGCCATCCTGCTTCTGTGAAGGGACTGATGACCTTGCTGTTTGGTCCCCTACCCCAAATCCACCAACTGGCCAACCAGATGTTTTGAAAGTCCCACCCCCCGGCCCCCCTCCCCCAAATTTTGTCAAGACACAGGATACCTCTGAAAATAAATCTCGGATATGTCCCTCAGAAATTGGTTTTATTAAATAAATTAAATTATTAACTTGCCTTTGAGAACAAAAAGAAAAATAACGAAATGCTGGAGTAATAAAGATGAAGTACTGTATTTGGTGAGCTGGATCAATTCACTTCAAACAACTCATGAACAAACCAGCCTAAATGACAGTAAAAGGTCTACTGAGGGCCTGGCCAGTGTCCCTTTTAACCTGCATGCCAGGGTAAGTATAGGAGCCACAGTGCCGTGAGGGGTTGATGACGCCATACCGGCATGTGCTGTCTGGGAGGCAAGGCAAACCTCATGCCCCAGTGGTGTGAGCAATTTTGATCATGTTAAAAGTACTGTGGCAAAAGTAGCACATTCAGTCTGCATGCATAGGTTCATACCAAGTACCAGTGATGGTCTGGGGGTGTCCTATACTAATACAAACCTAGCCTTAACCATTAGAGGACACTAGTGCCAGGTACACTAGTGACCAAACCAAAATTTCAGTAACTTAATACGCATAGTCATTATTTAAAATGATTTCAAATGGCAAAAAATCTGCCAAAAAATGAAACGTGAAATGAAATAGAAATAAAATCCTTACCTAAAGTGCGAGTAAAATGGGTAAAAAAAAGCTAATAGTTTAATAGAAGCCACCTAGCAGGACAGAGTAAATGTCACATCTTGTAAGGCAGAATAAAAAGAGTAAAAAGTAATATAGAATTTATTAATAGAAAACCTTTCAGCATAACAAAGCAAGTAAAACATGACCTTTAGTAAAAGATGGTCGACAGTGCATTCAGAGTAGACTTCAGCTGCTACTATCTTGCGGCCTCTGTAGGATGATTTAGTTTTCCTATGATGATGATGATGATGACAGAAGGAAGCCCCTGTCTTCATGCTGGAGTGGCCAGTGTACAAGGTCTGTCAAAAAATTCCAGAACATTTGTAATTTTGCTGTATGGTTGGCATCCTTGCACACGCTTGTGTTTCATGTGTTACTGCCAGAAGTTTCATTGTTATATGCCTGTTACTTATTGTCCAGTGCTGTTTTGAATAGAACGTTGTTGCACAGTTTGCGAATTTTGGAATGGCAGAGTTAGAGGAGCAACATGTCTGCATTAAATTTTGTGTGAATCTCGAGAAAATCTTTACAGAGACATAATACGAGGGCTATCTACAAAGTACATTACGTTTCGTTTTGGAATTAAAAATAAATAAAGTATTGGAATTTTTTTTTATTATATACAGATGAAAGTCACACTTAAATACTACTTTTCTACATAGTTGCCATTTAAATTAAGGCACTTATTGTAGCGATGGAAGAGCTTGGAAATTCCTTCGTCGTAAAATTCGGCCGCCTGCGCCTTCAACCATGTGGTTACCTCTTCTTGAAGCTGTGCGTCGTCATCAAAACGCTGCATTGCCAACCACTTCTTCATTGCTGGGAATAAGTGGAAGTCGCCCGGTGCCAGGTCAGGACTGTACGGCAGATGAGGAAACAACTCCCACTTAAAAGATTCGAGAACTTCACGAGTGGCATTTGCCGTGTGGGCCCGGGTGTTGTCGTGAATCAGCAAGATCTTTGAGCCCAACTTTCCCCTGCGCTTGTTTTGTATTGCTCTTCTGAGGTTGTGCAGAGTTTGGCAATACCTTTGAGAGTTTATTGTAGTGCCTCTTTTCAGGAAGTCCACAAAAATCACACTACTGTTCCAAAAGACAGTCGCCATGTGGTTGAAGGCGCAGGCGGCCGAATTTTACGACGAAGGAATTTCCAAGCTCGTCCATCGCTATGATAAGTGCCTTAATTTAAATGGCAACTATGTAGAAATGTAGTATTTAAGTGTGGCTTTCATCTGTATATAATAAAAAAATTTCCCAATACTTTATTTTTAATTCCAAAACGTAAAGTACTTTGTGGATAGCCCTCATAAATAATGCAGGAAGCCTAAAGTGATGAGTGCTTAAGCCGTACTCTGTGTTACGAATGGTTCACATGGTTTAAAAATGGCCTGATGGAAGTTAAAAACGGCCTTTGTTCAGGACACCCTTCAATGTCTACCGACGATGCTCATGTTGGGAACGTCAACAAAATTGTGCATGCCGATCAAAGACTGACTGCCAGAGAGACTGCAGAAGAATGTAACATTTCTGTTGGATCATGTCTTGAAATCCTGACACAGCATCTTGGAACCATTGTGTTGCCACCATGTTCATCCCACAGCTCATGAGTCAAGACCAGAAAGACCTTTGCCTTGCAATCTGTGAAGAGCTTCTGTATCATGAATGAGAATGAGATGTTCCTTAAGAGAACCATAATTGGTGATCAGACGTGGGTCCCTGGTTAAGATGTTGAGACCAAGGTTAGGTCTCCACAGTGGATTTGGTAAGGTCAGGTCAAGTATCAGAGCCATGCTGGTACTTTTCTTTGACTTTGAAGGATTAGCTCACCATGAATTTGTTCCTCAGGGACAAACTGTTAATCAGTGGTACTATCGGGACATGTTGGAATGCCTGTGAGAAGGAAACGGCCTGAAATGTGGCGAGACAGTTCGTGGTTCTTACATCACGATAAAGCACCCACAAATTCCTCCCTGTTGATGCGTTACTATTGCCTAAGAAACAAAATCACTGTGCTTGCCTCATCCTCCTCATTCTCCAGACCTGGTCCGTGTGGACTTTTTTTAAAATTTTTTTATTTCTTAAGTTGAAAACACTGTTGAAAGGATGGAGATTTGCAGTGACAGGCAAGATAAAAGAAAATTCTCTGATGGCACTTCGCATGATCCAGCAGGAATCATACCAACACTGCTTCTGGAAGTGGAAATGGCATTGGGAGTGGTGTATCAATTGTGGAGGAGATAATTTTGAAGCAGTGTAAAGGTAAGTGTAAAAAAATTTTGAAGGCAAGCTTCTGGAATTTTTTTAAAAGACCTCATATGTGGCCACAGGCTGAGCTGCTGCAGTATGTAACAATGTTCAGACTAGTAGGTTCCTGAATACATTGAAATATGCATTCAAGTTAAATTTGCTATTTTCGTTATGCAGTAACACCTGTTGCCATTTTCTTTGTTTGTTTATGTTCCATTTCCTCTTAACAGGTTTAGTAATTTTCCTTTAGGTGTCCTCTGCAACACTTCCAAATTATCCTGCATAATTCCCACCACATATTTTTCTGTGTGTGCTCCATATGCTGTCTTATTTTGGCTGCATGTAAGTTCTTTGAAGTAGGCCTTAAAGTTCCTCGCCCTCTGACCAAAGCCCTGGCAACTAATCTTGTAGACCCCGGATTCCAAATATATATTAATGTTGTTGCCAGTTTTGTGACGTAACCTAGAACCCATTGTATGTTTCTTCTGTAATCCAATATTAACACTGATTTTTTCTGAAAGCTTGTACAACTTTATGGGAAAGTACACTGTTATATGGCATAGTAACAAGCCTCTTACCATATGGACGAACTATCTTGTTCTTTTCATGTATTTTTGTACCTTAGCTTATTGCATAAGGCTGTTGGTATTATGGTCCTTATATCAGTTCACCGTGGCTACAGATTGTTTGACAATGATACTTGCAGCAGCATACTTTTAATGGTACGTCTGGATAATATGTACAGCTGTTAGCCATGTGTATTATATTGTTCTAGATTTTTTTCTATTTTTGACAGATCTGATGATGGCAACAAGCGAAATCGGTCATTGTGAGTTGTATAGCATATGTAACGGAGATGGACATTTATAAGAAAGTGCCAAACATGACTGCAAATCTATTTGCAGATACCCCTACATTTTTTTTCTTTCAATTAACAAATTTATCGTATCAATTTGGGAGAAAGAAGATTAGCGATCAAAATACACTACCTCTGTATTGCAAACAGAGAAAGATTTATTTTGTATGATAGACTGAGTTCCTTGGCATGAGATTCATTCTTTCTTTTATTGTCAGTAGCCTTCATATTAATATATAATTAATAAATATTAATTGTAATGTAATTTTCCTATGTAAGTATGTAAGCTACACAGTCCAAGCACTCAGCTGCATCAGACTAGTCATCTTTCCTGTAGTGACAGTGGGAACACCCTAGTGGAGGTGCTGCTGTCGCTGTCACATATGTTTGCAGTAACATTGCTACTGCCATAATTTTATGACAAGATCATTTGTCCTATTGAATTTTCTAAAATAACTTTGTCCTATTGGGTTGAAATGGCGGTGATACAGTGGTAGCCTGATGGCTGTATGCTCATATGTTTTTATCAGATTGTCAATTTCATATCAGGGAACTGTGGTTCATAGAGAGAGATTAGTTCCATAAGCTTCACCTTTTTAAGATTACCACTTAATTCAACGTAGCCATGTTACTCACTTCAAAATAGTCGTGCTAAAGCCAACTGTTCACCTTTTGCTTTGTCATGACTGGCATCTTGTCAGTGACAACAGAATGGTTGGGAGCATTATAATGAACACTTATTGTTAACTGTGTAGGCACATAACACACAAATTATTTCTCTCTATTGACTTCATACAGCAATTCCCTGGCCAAGAGAGGAATGTTGAACTTTTCTGCTCAGCATCATATGATGAAGTTGCTTCTGATATTTTTCAATGTCACACATGAAAGAATAGTAAAAACAGATAAATTTTAACCCCGCAAATATGAGACATGAAAACAAACAAAATCTCGTCTAACAAAAACAGTCCCACAGGACAAAAATCAGTCTGAAGCACAGTGTAAGCGGCAAGTGTTCTAGTGGTGAGGGGGCGGGGTGGAGTGAGAGTTAATCAAACTAGGAGTTTGTTAATGATATCTGGATTAATATTCTTGAGGAAAAAAACCTTGTTTCACAAAGTGCCTAGTATCCAGTGCACTTTGGTCTCTCGATTATTCATACAATTTTGGAACGCATCCCTAGTATCTGGCACACATTGGTCTCTCTATTATTAATATGATTTTGAAACACATCCCTGTTGGTTTTTGAACACATTCTAAGTTTATTTCTGAATGAATCATAAGTTGATTTTTGAATGCATGCATAGTGGACATCATGTGTCTGCCAAGGGAACCCCCGTTGCAACTAGGAATAAACTTCCCTGCGGACAGAAGGGGATGGAGCTATATGAGCTGAGCGGAACAAAGTCGAACAGATGAATGCCAATAACTGTTTGTTTATGTGTTTGACTGGGTTTGTGGATGATCAGCATTGTTATAATTACCAGCGAAATCCATAGATTCAGACTACCAGAGTGGAAATAAACGACTAACAGCAATAACAGATAAGAAAGATTATGTATTATCTTCCCGGTGTACCCAAGAAAAATTTTTGGCCAGGCCGCTACACTAGTAATGGCCAGTTGTGCAGACCCGGGTAGCAGCTGCCTAAGTTCTATTCTGGGAGTAGCGTGGAAAACGCATTGCACGAACACCTAATAACGCCTAACCGAGAATAAACACGGGATACATAAGCCATTGATTGTGGCAGGGTTAGTGAAATTAACTGGAGAATAAGTTTTGACACTGGCAGGAATAGTTACAGAATTAGTGATGACAAGATTGTTTGTTAGAAAGAGGAAGGAGAAGAAATGGGGACATCACACCAATTATGGAAGAATATGACAATTCCAAATTTATATAAAAATTTCGTACCACTACTTTTCGATCTCGTGCTTGAGAAGCTGGAGCGTATGAATGAAATGTGAAACCATTTATGAACATAAAGCTTTTTCCTTGTAGTAGGCCTAATAGGCATTTGATATTGGTAATTCGTGAATTATATTCAGTCGTGTTAAAAAAATAAGTGACCGTTTGTGCCAAAACAGTCTCATTTATTTGGTGTGTGTTACAATCGCTGCAATATTAGATAGGCCTATTTCATTTTATGTAGCTGAAAGTGACATAATACACGTAATCATAACGAGAAACCACACCAGTCTTGGGTACTGTTTGTATGAACAGCTTTTTCAGCATTAGATAACAATATTTCGTCTTTTCATGAAGCAAAACGTATAATGAAGTGTGATGAGGTAATAGGTTCTTTTGCAGAAAGGAAAGCATGCCATGTAAAGCTGTAGCAAAATTAGAGAGAAAAAAATGCTAGGACTTAAGGATTGAAGAAATGTATACTGTCTTGCTTGTCTCTTGTCTTTATTGGTTTCGTGTATCGTATAATTAATTTTGTGTTACACAAATAAAGCAAGTTATTAGATAATAGGCAGTAAAGAGTACAAATTTTGTGAAGAGTTCTTGTTCTTCAGGTTACAAATAATCCCATCCAATATTAATTGCGAGGTTGGTTTTTTTCTTTTTTAAAAAAAGAGAGAGACACCACAGGACTTTTTAATTTGCACTGTCCTGAATATAGGTTGATGGCATCCGTTAAAAAATATTATACGTTTGAATTCCACAGAGCGAAATACACTCATGTGCAAAAGAAGTACGAGGTGTGACAATAAAGTAATGAGACTGATTTTCTTTGCAAGGTGTGGCAACCCTACAGGCTTGCGAAGGCACAATATCTTTGACCTTGGTCTATAAACTACTTCTAGTCCAAGCAACACATCGATGCAACTGCTGTAATAAGTTAACATGTGTTTGTGTCTGTCGTCACGGAAATGGAATCGCATAATATTGTGCAACGGTATGCCATTTCTTTTTGCGTTAAATTGGGTGAAAACACAATGACAACTTACAGTAAGCTTCAGAAGGCTTTTGGAGAGGAGGTTATGTCAAGAGCTCATGTTTTTCGTTGGCATAAAATGTTTAATGAAGTCAGAACGAATGTTGAAGATGAAGACCGCAGTGGATGACCATCAACCTCATGAATGGATGTCAACTTGGCCAGGATGAACCCGTACGATCAGATCGAAGATTATCCGTGAAAATGATTGCAGAAGAACTGAACATCAATCAAGAAACGGTTTGTCAAATAATAACTGAAGATCTTGGTATGAGAAAGATTTGTGCGTAAATGCTCCCCAAAAATCTCACACCACAACAGTGAGAAACATAGAAAAATGTGGCAGCCGATCTGTTAGAGCAAACGGAAATCAATCCAGAATTGTTGAGCCGTGTTATCACTGGTGATGAAAGTTGGTTTTTTGAGTACGATCCAGAGACAAAACACCAAAGTTCGCAGTGGTGCTCAAAGGGGTAACCCAGACCAAAAAAAGCTCTCGTGTCAAAGTGAAAAGTGAAATGCATGCTTATCTGCTTCTTTGATTCCAAGGGAATTGTTCATAAGGAGTGGGTGCCTCCTGGACAAACAGTTAACCAATATTACTACAAAGAAATTATAGAAAGACTTCGTAAAAGAGTTCTTTGTGTCTGTGCCAACATTGCTGATAATTGGATTCTGCATCACTATAATGCACCATCCCATATTGCTCTGTCAGTACAGCAATTTTTAACATCAAAACAAATTTCATTACTACCACAGTCACCTTATTCGCCAGATATTGCTCTGTACGACTTTTTTCTATTTCTAAGAGTCAAAATGGTGGTCAAAGGACACAATTTTCAAACAACACAAGATGTCCACAAAGCTGTGACGAGGGTGTTGGAGGATATTACAGAAGATGAGTTCCAGAAATGTTACCATCAATGGCAGAAGTGCTGGAAAAAGTGTGTGCAATCAGAAGGTAACTACTTTGAAGGAGACAACACTAAACTTGACTAAAACGGTAAGCAACATTTTTTTTTTTTCACGTCAGTCTCATTACTTTATTGTTGCACCTCATATGCATTTGAAGAGGTGTGGCACTGCACTTTGGAACACTTTTTTTTGTGTCCTACCTCAAACGCTTGAGGGAGGAAGCGGGGGGGGGGGGAGCACCACTATCTAGTATTACTGCGGTTTGTAAATATCGTTGATTTGGTGCTGATGCACAGAGCAGTCTGAGTTTAAGTGATAGTCTCCACGTGACCCGTGTTTATGTTTAGTGATTTAGTTGTTTTCTCTTTGAAAACAAAATTGATTTCTGTGGCCAGGAGCTATCAAGTGAATTAAAATACATTCACATAATTATGGAAGGCTAAAATATGTTTCCACCTTTCTGACAGTCAAGCATTAATCGCCTTGCAGAACAATGAAGTTATTTTTGTCGGTTTGCTAAAGAAATTTGGCTTTTATTAATCTTCTTAGTTGAGGTAGTCAATTTATTTGAGACTAAGTATTTAATTCCACACTATTGGCTAGTTTCAACTGTTAACTGCATTTTAAAAGTGCATCTTTTCATCTTCTAGCACTTACGGCATTATGCCATAATAAAGAACCAAACATGAGATAATACAATACTGGTACTCCAAGAAAATTTACATCTGAATCTGGACATATGAATGTGCACTGTAAGCCGAATTATGCATTTTAGTATGGTTCACGAAATTCCGATGCTCTTGGAGTATCCTCTGATGTCTTGTTTCTTTTATGACATAATGTAAGATCTTCTAATGTTTTAAACGTACGAACATATGGGCTTCCTGCATCATCATAGCTATGCAAGTGTGGTGACGCCTATTATGCGGCGCTCTCTGGCAACTTCTGAAACGAACCTATATCTAACACATCGCAGGAAAATATTGCGAATGGTTGTTTCAAAAGTGTCGCTTCCAGAGTAAATTTCCTTTTATGCAGGCTGAACTATGTTCGAGAATATACGATTAATGTCTTAAATATGAGAGTGCTTGACTCTCATTTAAAAATAAACTCTTTGAGGACGACCATTTAGAAAAATTTCTAGCCCAGAAGATAAGACATTTATGTCATCATTAAAAATTTTACTGGTACATTTGTGTGACTGTATCTTAAAGTGTAACATGCGCAAAAAAGATCAGTACTGTTGAAGAAGAAGCTGAGTAGCACCATCACTGTGCTGTAGCGGTTATGATACTAGACTGTTGCATGGAGGGTCGTGAGTTCAAAACTCTCCTGAACTGTAATATCTTGATTTCTATATTTGGTTTGAGGACATTCAAGAAGTATGCACAAATATCAAAAATCATTGTACTGGAATGTTCTGTAACTGTATATATACCGTATATGTTCTGGCTGGAGGCAGTCCTCTCCACACTCTTGTGTGTGCAAGTGCTGAATAAACCTTCGTTAAGTGAAGTTAGTGTTCGTCATTCATCTAATTACACCTTCTTCTACTTGGCATTAATCTGGTGGAGGCGCTGAGTGTTGGAACTTGTGATAGTGCACATTGTAGACGACACAGTGGCTCCCATCAGGCCACGACAGAGCTGCCATTTACGTGGCGAGAAACCCGAGTTTGAGCCATATTCAACAGATCACGATCTATCAGAGACAGGAGAAGAAGAGGATGTTACGATGACAGCAACTGTGTGCCACCACATGAAACATCCTTGTTGGTTCTCTTGTGACGATGGCCAAGATCCAAACAAGTGGCTGAAGGTATATGAGCGTATAGCCAAATTTAACAAATGAGATGACACCAAGTGTTTGGCTAATACATTTTTCTACCTGGAGGGCACTGTCAAGGAATGGTATGAGAACAATGAGGAGAAGTTCACAAGCTGGGAAGTATTCCAGGCAGAACTGCGCAAGTATTTCGGCGACACATGACAGAAGTGCAAGCCTGAAGATAAACTAAAGTGCAGGGCACAGCATCCAGGAGAAACTACAGCATCCTACATTCGAGACGTCTTGGAGCTGTGTAAAATAGTGGATCCTAGAATGGAGGAGGAAAATAAGGTTGCGCATTTCATGAAGAGTGTTGCCGAGGACAAGTATCAAGCCCTACTCCTGAAGGAGGTTTTGACAGCAGACGACTTCATAAAACAGTTCCAGTATATCGAGACAATGCATCAAAAAAGAATTACATGCAAGAAGTTTGAATGGCTTCCAAACATTGTATCGATGTCTGTGATGGAGGAAGGAACTGATTTCACAAGTGTTCTTCGTCTGATAGTGAGAGAGGAAGTTCAGAAGGCACTTGGATTGCACGGCGAGCAAAAAACTGAGACGCTTCAAGAGGTCATAGTAGAGGAATTGGAGCAGACATTGAACCCAGTCTCTCGTCCTTCATTTCCCTTTACAATGGCGAAAAAGTCCCAGGCGAAGTTCTGTTACTACAATGCCGCATGAGGAACCTGTCTGGGCACCAAGGAAGGCTGACGTCTGGAGGACCCAGGATAACCAACCAGTAAGTTTCCACTGCGGACGATTGGGACATGTGGTACGCTATTGTCGAGAAAGGCGGCGGATATTTGATGATGCCCACGCCACAAGACAGCAGACCGATCTTAGCCGACGCCAACTCCGAGGCAACGGAAGATGAACAAGATGATGTGGGTGCAGGACGACGTAGGTCACCATCACCACAAGCTAGCCACTGGAGAGGATGCTCCCCAACACGTCGTTCAAGGTCTCCGTCGCCGTTTAGAAGCTCCATCCCATCATCTAGCTCCCGCAACCTGGAAAACTAAAGGGTGCGACATTCCTTGGAGGTGAGGCCGCCAAAGAGAAAACTCCTCCCCTGTCAATCACTACAAAAATGATAGGAAACTACGTCGAGATTCTCATGGATGGCCGACCAGTCCAAGCTGTTGTGGACTCTGGAGCATCACATTCAGTCATTTCAGAGAAGTACCGTCGCCAGTTGCAGAAAATCGTATTCATTGACAACAAAACATCTCTGCTGAAGGTGGCTAATGGGAAATATGTAAAACGTACAGGAATATGTGTCATTGTGAAATGATGCTATTTGTCAACGTTGTGCACTTGATTTACAAATCTTGTAGTGAAAAAGTTATGTAGCGGATAGCTTACTGTTAGATCCGTTTTAGACCGTACATTGTTGGGAATGAAATGTAGCTAAAAGTACCAAAAAGTTTTTGAAATGGTAATGATATTGATATCTGTCTCTGGTCACAAGTAATGCGAGCTATTCAGTGGCGTCAGTGCCGTGTCCGCAAGCCACGGAGTTCGCGCGGTTACAGCTTGGTTTACTGTAGTCATATAATGCAGGACAGAAAAAAAAAACTAATTACTAGTGATCAGCACAGACCTAGTGTCGGTCCCTCGTATTATTTTAATGGTCTCATTGTCTAGATAAATCAAATGTATAAGAATTTTTCCCTCAGCTACTGGGCATTCATCTGCTATGCTTTTATAATTGGCCACACGTTATATCACAAAAGACAAACAATTATTTGTCATCAACATCCTACAATTAGTATAATGTACATTTCGTATTTCGAACTAAAAGATAAGAGTATATTAATCTAAGATGAGATCTTGCTCCTGATGCACTGTAATAAAAGCTTGCAACATTCTACACGATTTCTTTCTAGTTGCATATAATAAACAGCAGATGTTAAAAAATATAAATACATTTACAGATGTTTCTATGTCTAAGTTTGACTAAGGCGCAAAAAGTTAATTTTTTTTTATTATCGCTTTTGCACATCACGTAAGTGTAGTACCGCAAGCTGTAAATAATTACATTCTTTAGATCGACCCCATCTCCACTTGGACAGATCTGTGGATAGCTCTTACAAGTAGTCTATTTTAGGAAATGAATGCAATGAAACCAAGGTTGAGTGGGACAGCGTTTCAATCAACGCTTTTCTGTATCATTTGACGACGAAATTATTAAGTTATCGTTTTCTGTAAGGTGCTGCCATTTCGATTTTTCTACTGTAACTGAAAGAAAATGCGCGGATTCAGCATAGCCTCAAGCTCAGCAGGACAGGTAAATGAATTATTGTCGAATGATGTGTTGGATTCTCGTCTAGTTCAAAGCAGTGTAAAGGATGAGATCGAAATGTGTGTGTCACTGTCTTCGACCATAAATATAATAGACTGGCCCTGACGTCATTTTCGCGGCTCCAACATCTCTGGGCTGAAGTCACGTGAATGTTGGCAAAACATGGTTGTTTCGTGTTGTTCTTATGGCTGTACTCAGCGTTTTGTCGGGGAAAATGGCATTACATTTCACGTGTAAGTGTTTCTATGATAGTGCAGATGCGTTTATTGAAACCTGCTGAAGTGACTTTTATATGTTTTTTGCACTTGAAAAAGAGTATCACGTAAATAAAGTGTTGAAAGTGGTGCCTGTAAGTCAGACTCATACTACATTTTGGAAAGTATCTGTGATAATTCGGTTACAGAAGTAAGTATAACTGTTTCTCGTTCCTACTCATAGGTTCCCCAAGGATGAAAACCGAAGGCAGCTTTGGATACAGGCTCTGAAGCGGAAAAACTTTAAGCCGTCTGCACATACGCGCCTTTGCTCGAAACACTTCCGAGGAGAAATGTTTTGATAGGTTAGTTATTATTTACAATGTATATTTATAATTTGTATTTACAATGCCTGTCATTTTTAAACCCGATGTGTTTATAGGGCTAAAACTGGAGGGAATTGGCTAAGTAGTGATGCTATCCCGACACTTTTCGATTTTCCGGAGCATATGAAATCGAAGAAGCCTAAGCTCCGTAAATCACACTCTAGAAGGCGTTCGTTAGATGATGCCTCGTCTTCTGAAATCTGTGCTTCCAATGCCTGTAAGTCTGAATGTTCTTAGAATGTGTGTAATAACTGCGAGTTAGTAAAATATTATATTAGAATAGAACTGTAGCACGTTACGTTAAGTGCCATTTCGGTCATGCTTCGCCCACAAATTATACCTCAAAACATGCATTTTTGCTTTGTTTACAGTGACATGCGATATGGAAACGAACACCCCGAAAAACAAAAGTTTCAGGTATATTGGGGACTTTTCGAATAGCGATTTGTGTACTCCTGGCATAGCAGAAAAAGTGATAGATGTGGCAAGACGGCAGATTAGCATCAAAGCCAGAAAGTTAAAGAATTTGCGGCACTTATGCAGTTTAGCAGGTACGGAAAAAATTTTTCATTTTTTTCCAAAATTTGATCGATTATAGTCAAATGTGATACGCTGATTACGAATACGATATTTATTTTCGCCCCAGTCCATTATTTACACCAAAAAAATTGTTTTAAATTTTTTTAAAATTTTTTTTTTTTTTTTTTAGTTTTCAATATTTTGTCGATTACAGTATACGTTCATTTTAACGGAACGGTAGGTACGTATTTTTACTAATTAGCCACAATCAAACGCCAGTGCAAAATTAACAAACTTTTAATAAACTCCCCCCACTGTATATTTACACATCTGTAGCGTAGCCCACTTGAGGTTAGGTTGGGAGTTTTTTTTTTGGAATGCGGCCGCGGCAGCGGCCGTCTATGATTCGAAAATATTGAACTGGTGATCATTCACCATATAACATCCATTTTCATTTAATGAGTTGATGATGAGAATATGATGCTCATAATTGTAAACGAAAATAAGTAGAAATAAAAACAAAACGGATTAGTTTACAGCTTCGGGATACGCTAAGCAAAGGTTTAAACTAAGAAAAGGTTTAAACTGAAACAAATGAACTGGTAGTCTGTCGTGTCGAATTCGTTGCTTTGAACACGATTTGCTAGTCGACAATATACTGAAAGGTTCATTTGAAT
Organism: Schistocerca nitens; assembly: GCF_023898315.1. Classification (NCBI taxonomy): domain Eukaryota; kingdom Metazoa; phylum Arthropoda; class Insecta; order Orthoptera; family Acrididae; genus Schistocerca; species Schistocerca nitens. The sequence goes on from NC_064614.1 coordinate 204,877,301, forward strand.
ATGGCAAATAGATTTCCAAATCTTACGGAATTTCGCCTCAAAAATTTATTCGAAATATCGGCCACTAATAGGGAGGCGATTAAGTGGGCTCAACAACACGGATTGTTGAAAAGTGTGATGATTTGTGATGGCAAGTGCGTGGGATACAACGAAATGCGATTAGAAAACAATAATTCTATGGATGGTGTCATCTGGCGTTGTTCAGCAGGTCGAGTTTGTAGGAAACAAGCATCAATTCGAAAATTTTCATTCTTTTCAGGAAGCCATATTGAAGTTTCCAAGATCTTGCAACTGATGTATCTGTGGGCTTATGATATAGATAAGCAGGACTTTTTACAGAGGGAGTTGGAAATCGGAAGTGCCCATACGATTGTTGATTGGAAACAATTTTGTAGGGACATTTGTCACGAATATTTTTTGCTCAATCCGATCCTTCTGGGAGGCAGAGGTCATATTGTGGAGATCGACGAAAGTTGTTTTGTTCGTCGAAAGTACGAACGTGGTCATCGCGTTAGAGAACAATGGGTTTTTGGTGGTTTCGATGTGGAAACAAAGGAAAGTTTCATGGTGACTGTAGACAGACGGGATGCTGGCACTTTGTTGCCTATTTTGCAACAGTTCGTGCTCCCTGGTACTACTGTTGTCTCGGATTTGTGGGCAGCATACAACACAGTGGGTAATCTGGGATATCAGCATTTGACTGTAAACCATTGGATTAATTTCGTTGACTCCCTTACTCACGCTACAACCAATCACATAGACTCTGGCAGAAAGCCAAGGAAAAAAACAAACGCAGGTTCGGTACCCATCGTACTATGCTACATAACTATTTGGCAGAATTTTTGTGGCGTCAGCGTTTTCAAAAGGATGCATTTCATAACTTGGTTGAGCACGTTCGTTTAGTGTATCCCGAAGCAGCACAGTGATTACGTTTTATTTTTATTTTGCTAAATTTAGTTAAAAGTTTGTTAATTTTGCACTGGCGTTTGATTGTGGCTAATTAGTAAAATACGTACCTACCGTTCCGTTAAAATGAACGTATACTGTAATCGACCAAATATTGAAAAATAAAAAAAAAACTTTAAAAAAATTTAAAACAATTTTTTTGATGTAAATAATTGACTGGGGCGAAAATAAATATCGTATTCGTAATCAGCGTATCACATTTTACTATAATCGATCAAATTTTGGAAAAAAATGAAAAATTTTTTCCGTACCTGCTAAACTGCATAAGTGCCGAATTTGCAGCGGTCATCTCGTGGGATGAAGAAGGAAGTCTTGTCTTTGAAATCTTTGATAAATAATCTTGAAAATAATCGTGTTATAAATGAATCCCTGGCTAATTTACTAAAGGCAAGTATATTTACAATGCCTGTCATTTTTAAAATGTATAACTGATTGCAGTTGGAATACTTATGCTTAAATGATGTGGCTTTTTGCTATCAGATGCTGCCACCTGGTACTTCGGAGTTGCTCCAACGTGTCAGTAAAGGTAAAGAAGCAAATATGTATCCAGCAGCTCTTCGGACCTTTGCTCTAACACTAAATTTTTACAGTAGCAAGGCATATAGCTATGTAAGGAAAAATTTTAAAACATCACTGCCACATCCACGAACATTAAGAAAATGGTACAGTGTTGTTGATGGGGATCCTGGTTTCAGTAAAGAAGCAGCAATAGTGCTTAGAATAAAAAGTCAGGAACTCATTAGCAAAGGTAAGAAATTGCTTTGTGCCATGTCATTTGATGAGATTGCCATAAGGAAGCATGTTGAATTTTGTGGAAATAAGTTTATTGGTTACATAGATTATAGTACAGATCTTGACAATGACAATCTGCCTGTTGCAAATGAGGCATTAACATTCATGTTGACTGCTGTTAATGGTTCATGGAAAATTCCAATTGGCTACTTTTTAGTCAATGGCCTGGGTGCTGTTGAAAAATCAAACCTACTTAAGGAGGCATTGAAATTTACATATGATGCTGGAGTGGAAGTAATTTCTGTTACTTTTGATGGTGCTCACGTAAACACTGCAATGGTAGACAAGCTAGGGGCCTGTCTTTCAACGTGCAGAATGAAATCTTTTTTGTAAACACCCTCTTTGTAAGGATGATGTTTGCATATTCCTTGATCCATGTCACATGTTCAAGTTAATACGCAATACATTAGCTGGTAAAGGTGTCATTTTTGATGGAAACAGAAATCCAATAAAATGGGATTATGTATTAAAATTACATGAGCTGCAAAAAGTGGAGAAACTTCTGGCCACTACAAAAGTAAGAACAAAACACATTGAGTGGTATCGTCATAAAATGAATGTAAGGATTGCTGTGCAAACATTTAGTGGTAGTGTAGCTAATGCTCTAGAATTCCTTGACAAAGATTTGCAACTAGCTGACTTTAAAGGATGTGAACATACAGTTAAATTTATAAGGACAATGAACAACCTTTTTGATTGTTTCAATAGTAGGAATCTCCTGCCCAAAGGGTATAAATCACCTCTGTCAATGCAGACAGCTTGCCATATTTTACCATTTCTTGATGAAGTGGAAAAATATATTCAGGAGCTGAGACTTGAGGCTAATGGACCATCTATTTTGTATACTAACAGAAAGACTGGTTTCCTTGGCTTTCTTGTATGTATACAGAGCCTAAGAAAATTTATGTTTCCCTCATAGACAGCTCTCAACCAAAACTAAATATCTTGCTTACGTATAAATTGCTACAGGACCACATAGACATTTTTCAGCTCAATCAGAAGATATGGTGGTGATAACAACAATCCCACAGCAGCTCAATTCAAAGCAGCCTACAAACGATTGCTTATCCATCAGCAGGTAAGAGGGTCAGAGTTTGGATCTACTTTGGATACTGCAGATTGTTCCATTCTCAGTGTATCTTCTGGACTGGATGTGATGCAATCTAACCCATTTACATAAGTTATCAATTGTAATTCAGAGAAGTTAGGCCTAGATGTTGCATCAGTCTCTCATGATCACTCATACAGCATTCCTGCTGTCTCATTTGAACAGCTGTCAAATTATGTACGGAATGTTGTTGCATACATAGCAGGATTCATTGTGCGTAAATTGACTTAAGTCAGTACATTGTGTAGAATGTGCAAATTCCTTGTGTGGGGCAGTGGACAGTGACATTGGACTAATCAGAAGAAAGAATGTGGGAGGTTTAGTTACACCTTCTGCTGACGTTATTAAAATTTGCAAAGCAGCAGAGCAAGCTTATCGGTTGCAACAGGCGAAGGGAATGTTGCAAAAGAAAAATGTTGTGCTTGTTCTTGTTTCATGTGCTATGGCAGATGTTGATTGTAGTGTTTTTCAATCTATCAACAAACATATTATGGACTTTGAGCCCACAGAAAATCACAGAAATGCTCTAATTAAATCAATTTTATTTGAGTATTTTAAAATTAGAAATCACCATTTTGGCAAGTCTGTGACAGAAACATTCCAGAAAGGTTGTGTGAGGAGTTTATACACATAAGCTGTGCTGTTTAAGGGACATTAAATATTCTATGCCTGATCCCTATTACATTAGAGTTAATAATTGCCAAGGTTATGTTGTTTATTATTATTAATGTTTGAACCTTGATGTCTACACAAAGTACAGACAGAGGTATCTGGAGTTCCTCTAAGTGCCCATACTGCACCCACAAAGCCTTTTTCAATATATGTTTGGACTTTACTTCTGTTTTCAGACCAATTGGATTCATTTCTTTTATGTAAACCTAGATATTCTTTTGCTCTTAACAGAACATATATTTATGTACTGTCTTTTATTTTTTGTTCCTTCTAGGTCTGTATGTTGTGTTGTTAATTTGTTTGGGCCCTTATATTTTTACTAGATTTATTCTCTTGTCAGTGTCTTCTATATCTTTTTACCTGTTAAACATTGTTCTGCCCTCTTAGAATATGGGCTTAAGAAATAAATCTGTGGCAAAATATTGTGTTGTAAGAAAGAAAATGTGAAATAAAATTTTGTAAGAAATGTTGTGAAATAAAATATTGAGTTAATTTTTTCTGAATATCCATTTATTCCCAAGATATGTTAGTTTTCTTTGAATATTTGCAGCAACTGAGAAAAAAGGGTAATAAATTTAAAATGAGAAAAGCACTTGAAAGAATCAACATTTATTTCTTTTCATGTTATCTATGGAAACTCAAACACCCAAAAGTTGTTTCACGTAATAGTTTAAACCAGTTTCTTGATTCTTAGTCAACTGTAGTTGGTGCAATGGATTGTGTTCACTTTGGTAAAATGTGTCTGCTATAGATACATAATAACCACCAGGTACCAAGGATTTGTCAGATGAGATTGTAATACAAAATTCAGTAGGCTCTGAGTGAAGCATGTACAGGTACATATATTTCATTCATATGCAACAGCTTTCAAAATTTGCTAAGGAACTTAGTGAAAATGTGAGATTATGCATGGTGTCGGCAGTGCATGTTTGTAAATATCATTGGATTGACAAGCACAAAAGTATTTCTATTACCTCAGTTGTTACTGCAATGGATAATGTTCACCTCTGGCAATATGCATCCACTACACACACCAGGTACTACGGATTTGTTGGATAAGCTTGCTATAAGAAATTAAGAATGCTGTTTGATTGAAGCAAGTACAGGTATATATATTTCATTCATATGCAACAATTTCCAAAATTTGGTACAAAACGTCATGAAAATGTGACATTGGCAGTTTATGAACTCTGCAGAAAACAGACCTCACTTTTCAGTGTAACAACTACTTTTCCTATCTTTAAAGGTTACTCCTAAGGTAAGCCTAAAATTTCTGTTAAAAAAGTGAGTTTTTAAGCTCTAGGTTGACTAATTGTCTTCTGCTGCATTTGTAGTAAGCTATTCAAATTGTTCACAAACTGCAATGATAATCATTATTATGTAATTAAAGGGGAGTTTTATTTGATTTATGCCCACATGATTATTATGCAGAGGCAAGGAAAAATTTCCTCATGATCCCACACAGTGTCAGAACAAAATCAGATCACTGTACAGGTATTATTTTTCTAAAATAAGAAAGAGCCCCTATTCTTATTGTACTGAGAGACTGCCAAATGTTTTCGTTTTGGCAGATGAGCTCTAACCTGTTTGTGCCCTGGGAAATAGCTCTTAATCTGGATGAAGGTCAGTACAGTTTTGCAATATTAGGAATGGAAAGTGGCCCTTAGATAGTTTTCTTAAAAAATTATATACTGTCACAGTTCATTGAGGAATTATTTTGCAGTTTGTTTCCTCACAGAATTACTATCTTAAGACAGAAGTTGACAACAGTGAGTGTTTTAACCTTGAAAAGAGTTTTCCTTGAGTTTGTTTTCATCAACTGTGAAGAAATACCTGCAAAAAATTAAAATCATTGCATAATCTCTTGGAACTTTTAATTTATGGCCTGCCCTGGTTTAATTGATTGCTGTAACGACTGTTTCAGTTGAAATTTTGTAGGTGTTTCTGGAGTCATAATTGACATCTTTTACGGTGCACAATATTCACTTTGGTATATGCATTATTCGTTTTGAGGCACTTAATAGCCCACAGGTAGCAAGGATTTTTATATTCAAGTGAGATTATAATATGGTAAGAGCACCTATAGTCGACACATTAAGAGAATTTTTTCTACCTTCTAATACTATTAAATAAACGTAGGCTCCAAAATTATTTTCTGAAACTTCAAAGTCTCACCTTTCATCTAAAACATTTTTTTAAACTGATAGTTTAAGCTTTTGTAAAAATATTGGGAAATGAACCTTTGAAGTGCACCTAAAACTGATACTCTAAAATGGACCTGCCCCTAAAGTCGACAATTTTGGCACCTATAGTTGACATAACTCCCATATCCCATTTTCTTTTATAACTGACTAGAGCTCAAAACGCGGCGAATCCAATGTTTAAAGTTTTGACATGAGCCCACTCTTACTGTTTAAAAGCATTTTAACGACATTTTACTTCAATTGATAGTTTATGGTAATTTCGTCCCGCTGGCCACCAGAGTGGCGTTCGATGTATTTTTTAGATTTTTTAAATGTAGGTCAAATGTAGTTCTGGCATAATTTTTCGCAAATAAAAAGTAATTTTTGATGGAAGCGTTTGGCAGTCAATTGAGAAATGTGGGGAAAATACGATACAAACATAGGATGGCAGACTGCTGATTTGAAATCCCGCCACGTTTTGCCAACAGTCATGTGGTTTATGTTGGAGCCGGGAAGCCTAACAGACACATCATTGTGGTCCAAAACCACTCGGAAGTGACGTCAAAACGACGTGTACGCAAACGCGCTGCACACTTGTCGACTGATCGAGATCTGTGGTCGAATCGAGTTAGTGGGAAAAGCGTCTGCTGTGTTCTGCACTGTCATACTGACCGTGTATCTTGAGTGGTTGTGTTTTCGCTATCGAGCAAAATGTCTCAGGTGTATGAAAACATCTTTCGTGACGCTCTGAAAGATTTCAGAGTGTTGGAGGAGGTAATAATAATTTTATGTTAGAATTGGCTGGCAAAAATATGCGCCTTAGAAAATAACTTTTTTTCTGCTGCCAGTCAAACAGTGACCTTCGACCATAGATACTAGTAGACTGGCCTTGCTGTGCAGAAGCTATAGGGCTTCCAACGGGAAGCCTAACAGACACATCATTGTGGTCCAAAACCACTCGGAAGTGACGTCAAAATGACGTATAAGCAAACACGCTGCACACTTGTCGAGTATCGAGATCCGTGGTCGAGTCGAGTTACGTGAAAGTTTTCGTACCACACTGGAGTGTATGTTAAAACGTCCGTTCGTGTGTGCTGAATCGTCCTGAAACGAGTGTGATCCGCTGATATGTGACCGCAATGTGAAAGAAATGTGGCTGTTATCGCACGTACACTGTAGCGGAGAAGTGGAAATGTATTTATAAATTACGTAGAAGTAAATAAATCGTACGGATTCTTAGCTTACCGGATTTTACCTGTTTCTTGACCATGCTGTGATTGATCTGCTTATTCTGTCGAGTACCAAATAGGTAGCATAAAATGTTATACACCTAAATAATAAATGCAGTATTTCCGTTACACATTCCATAAACCATCATGTATAACCCTTGAGAGAAGCTAAACATTGCCATTGCTTACGAGAAATAGCATTTGTTGTGGAGTACGCACCTCATACTGGGGGAAAAAACAAACTGTTAAGAATAGTGTCCTAATAAGGCTATAAATTTTCGTTTCCTGGGATACATAAGATTCCAGTGCAGTTATAATGAAATATTGGTTTACCAAGAGCTGTTACTTGTGTTAAAAGAAATAGATATGTTTTCTAAATTATGCCTCACAGGAAGATAATGCCTTTTGCCGTCTTCTCAGTTAATTGTGAAAACAACTTTTCAGAAGAAGCAGGCTTTGTTATACATTTAAGGGGTAATTGTTTGGCTATACATAGGACAGATAATCTTTTATATTAATAATAGTTTCTACGATCATACAAATGAATTTTGATCATGCAAAAGGGGCCTTAAAGGATCATGAAAGAAACCTCCAAGGGCAACATAAAATTCTTTAAAAAACTACTTCCTGTGTTCATTATACCACAGTTAAATTTGTAAGAATACTTGTGTGTTGTGCCATGCAGTGTCACACAAAAACTATATATGATTTAAGAAGAATGGGTAAATAACTTGACTGCATAAGAAACAAGGCAGTTTGCTATGGGGTGCATAGCTCACTCAGCAAGAAAGAAGAGTAAATGACAGGCTGTGTTACAAAGAGTGTTGTCTTAAACCTTTCACATTATTTCCACTTTCCTGGCAATTTAACTATGCACAATTCATAGCTGAATGAAATATTTCATTTTGTATATGAATCCAGGTCATGTGGACTTTCTTCTCATGTGGCTGTGACTTCAGTTTTGGAAAATTTTACTAAAAATTTACAAACAGAACGCTATGAAGCTTTCCATAAAGCATTCTTGTAACCATTCTTACTGTGAGTGCATATAAAAATTAGTTCTGCACCCCTCCAGTATCACAGTACATTTACATTTTGCACCACATAATGCAGAGTAACTGTAGATTTGATTCAGATGTTCAAATACTGAGAGATGTAAGGTATTTATTGTGCTACACAGTTTTGATTAAGAAATTGTCTCCAGAAAACACTTGTTTTACTAATGCATCTGGTATCCTGTAAATAATGATAAGATAATCTGATAACTACAGTCTGACAAGACGACCAAATTTAAAGAGACTACAGTAACAGCTATGTTACATTAACTGTGATTAGGAAGACAGGCTACTGTTTGCCTTAAAGATAACACTGAAAGAAAATCATTTCTGCTGCCATCTGTAAATTAAGTAGCAGTCTGACTTCCTATTGAGATAAAGCCATGTGTTATTTAAACTTGTTGTTGATGCTGTGATACATACAGGTTCTGAATTTTGAAAATTCCAGTAACACTTCAAATTAAAGTAAATGAGACATTGGTAACAAATGCATGTAGTGTTGCAAACTTCTTAAATAGGTACAGTACTTTGTATCTGTTACTGACAGCTTCAAGTTATCAGGTTCAGTTAACAGTGCAATTGAACATCTGAGACCACTCCCTACAAATAACTTCAGTAAAATGGAAATGACACTCACTTCTTCCTAAGTAGCAGCATCCATCATAAAATCGTTAAAGTATTCTAGTGAAGTTTTTCAAAGTGTATTCATGTGAGTTGAGTTGTACCTCAAATTATTTGTGTAATCAATATCTTATCAGTGGAACATTTCCAGGCTGGCTAAAATATGCCTAAGTTAAGCCTCTGTACAAGAACAGCGTTAAAGAGATACTATCAATTATTGATCATTTTCACTTTTGCTGGTGTCTTCAAAAATATTTGAAAAGGTTGTGTCTAAGCATCTCCTTAAGCATCCAACTGCAAACAATATATCATCAAAGTCACAGTTCGGGTTCCTTATGCTTACTGATATAGAGAAGGGTATTTGCACATACAATGGGAATAATTCATAAGAAAACAAGTTAGAGGCTACTGGCATTCTCTGTGACCTGTCAAAAGCCCTTGACTATGAATCACAGCTTTCTCTCAAGAGAATTAGAATATTGTGATGTCACTGGCAGTGCTGCAAAATGGTTAGAGTCTGACCTAACTAAAAGGAAACAAGGGTGTCACTGCAAATACATGCAGAGTAAGCAAATAGTCTTCATCTGATTGGGAAGTAATTACATGTGGTGCTCCTCAAGGTTCCATCTTGAATCTGTTGTTTATTCCTGTCTACAGTAATGACCTCATCTGTTAAATTGCCAGATGCTAAGTTTGTTTTGTTGGCACATGACACAAACATTGCAACAAATAGCAAGTCAAGTACAGATTTAGAAATTGCTACTATCAAATCTTCACTTACAATAAATGGTTTAGAAGTAATTTACTGTCATTAAACTTTTGGAAAGACCCACTATATGCAGATAAGAACCTGTAAGAAATTTGTTTCCAGGATGTGTATACTGTACGAAGACATGCAGATAGAAGCAGTTGACAGTGTTAAATTTCTCGGGTTACAACTCAGTAATAAATTCAGTTAGGAAGGGTGTGTACCACAAAATTGCTGAAGCACCTAAACAAGTTTGTATTTGCAATGGGAATGATGTCAGATGTAGGAGATAGAAAAAAAAAACTTGCTTACTTCATTTGCTTTCATATTTTCAGGTACCTCATCAAACCGAGCAAAAGTTTTTAGACTGCAGAAGCACGTAATAAGACTCAATTGTGTTGTAAATTCCATATAATCATGTACAAATCTGAGCAAGGAAGTGGGTACTCTAACCAATGCTTCAGTATATTGATCCCTTAAAGAAATTGGTTGCAAATAACATGTTTATTTCCAGACAATAGCTCAGCACATAGTAAAATACTAGGAACAATAAGACCTAAAATTGCTTACCTTGGTCCAAAGAGGAGTCCAGTTTACAGGAACACACATTTTCAATAAATTGCCAGCTACCATTAAAAAGTTTGTTTCAGAAACAGCACAGTTTAAACAGAGTTTGAAAGATTTTTAGGCAGGCAGCTCCTCTATAAATGAATATCTTAACAGGGACTGTTGGACCAGCTTAAGTAAAAATGTCTTAGATTTGGCTTTACAACAGTTAAGATTAGGTGTTGTGTGTTTGATAAATTTGTTAAAAGTGCATAACTGTTTCATTCTGAGTGTATTAATTCTGTAAACGTTGGCAGTCCCAGTTTATCTGTTATGTATTCACATATCTTTAAAGTATCCTGACATGTGATCAGCGAATTGTTATATTCAGATGGTCTTTGTTTTTTATGTTGTACTTTGACATATTCCATATCCAAGAAACCAATCTCATTTTTGGGTCTATAGAATGAGAACTGAATCTAATGTAGTAAAATACATCTGAGGATGTTAAACATGGCTTCAGTTATCAGCATAGATGTGTAGTCATTTCAGTTGCTAAGATGAGTACTTAAAGATACCAGTGATATTTATTACGGATTTATTATGTTAATCATACCTGTGTACACCCAGTTCAATTGATAAGCAACTCTTATGGCTATAATTTATATGTAAAATATTGTCAGGATAGAGCAATTGTCATATCCAATCACTCAATGAATGCTACTTTTTGTCAGGTCTTTCGTTCCACTGTTGAATCTTCGAATTGTGTGTAATGAACTGGCAAGAGCTACAGACAGTGCCATGATATACAGCCAAGCATTTTAAATGCATGTTGAATCAGAGCTTGAAGATGATACTCATTAGTCAAAAACCTTTTTTGAATTTGTATACCGTTACTTTAATATTTCCATCCCCCTCAAAACATTGGTAATACAAATCACAGTAAGGATTGTACACTAAATTAATTCCTCTGCAACAGAAACAACACCCCTTTAAACATACGTCTGCAAGTCGTGGTTTCACCTTCTACAATACTTCACTCCCGGTCTCACTCCCTTCCCAAGGACTGCACACTTTTCATGTCTTTACACATTACTGTTACATCAGTGTGCAAATTTTAATCTTTGTATTTTATCCTTGCTACCTTCAGAATTTCCTAGTGTATAGTCCAGCCAACAGTGTCAAAAGCTTTCTCTATATCCTCTTGTAAGATTTTTCATAGGACCAATACTGCCTCATGTGTTGCTACTTTTTCCCAGATACCAAAGTAATGTTTCCTGAGGTCAGTTGGCACCTACCAGTTTGTCAACTATTCTTTACTTAATTTGTGTCAAACTACAACCATGACTTGCCACACTGATAGTTCTGTAATATTTCCAACTTTCAGTGCCTGGTTTTCGTGGAATAGGAATTACTTCCTTCTGAAACGTGAAGGTTTTTCACTTGTCTCTTATCTTGCATACCACATGAAATAGTTCGACTTGGCTGTCTGTCTGAAGGATCTCCACAAATGTGAGGGAATGCCTACCCCAAGTGCCTTGTTTGGGTGCAGGTCTTTCATCACCATGTGAAATTATTCTCAGTCTATCTCCCACCTAGTTTTCATCTGTCTCTTGTAATATTGTACTCTAACTTCTCTTGAACAGTTGAAGTAAGAGCCCATATTCCAACTTTACTCTTTTGATGAATTTTATCTAATGTACCTTAGGTTAAAGGTAAGTTAAACAATCCCCATTCTTCCTGCTACAATAAAAATATTCAGAAAGAATATGTACAATCTGAATGCCTTGACACAGTGTATTTTTTGGAAAGTGGTCCATACATGAAGGTAGTTACCAGTCCTTTGTGCATTTAATAAAGTTTTTTCTGCTCTGTTCATATAACACTAAGGTTTTTGGTTAGTCTATCTCTACAATAGGATGCAGCTGGCTGAAATATCCAGAAAGGATATGGAAATAACTTAATCCAACAAAAGTGACTGCTTATGGCAACCTTTATACTTTTGGGGAACCCTGCCTCCTTTTCATGAGTTTGTAAATGACTTTTTTCTTAATCTTCCTTAATGTGGCACAAATCAACTCTTCCATCATAACAGTTACCATCAACAACAGAGTGAAACTGAAATAAGGTTGTGATACATAAGGAATATCAGTCACATGTTACCTATGTGGATTGCTAGTGTTTGTAACAGAAGCCTCTTTAAGAAATTTAATAAATCTAAAAGGAAAACTTAGCAGCAGAGTGCAAAATCACATAACATTCAAGGCAAAGGTTTCTTAGTTGCATGTGAAACATACCTTGAAGAATATACTTTGCTCCTGCTGAGCTGATCCAAACCACTTAAAGGGTTCAAAGTTGTACTGAAGTATCACCATTATGTAGTACTACTACTGAATGCAGCCTGTTTTGTCGGCTTTAGTAAATAATAGTCAGTAAAAACCTTACTAATTTATATGAAGCTGGTATCTGTACAGATACCATTGGTGATCTTGCAGCTCTCTAAGAATGAAATTATAATGAAATCCAGACCTTTAGCCGCTTACAGGTGTTGATAATTAGGTATATTCTGCACACAATTTCTGATCTGTTATTGCCACATTTCCCATGAAATGATAATATCTTACACACACACAACTCAGGTCACCAAGCTACAGAATTGTTATACAGAAACAAAAAATATAAATATCAATCTATTTTATTGGGCATTTACATATTATTACAGCTTACTACAATCAATGTTAAAAATATTACATGAACATAAATCCATCTGCCACGCAGCAAAAAATAAGCTTAAATGGATAATTCAAAATTTAACTTGACACAGAATAGCCTTAAAAATTGAAATTGTATCAAGTGTCATCAGTGAAGAACTAAACATTTTTAAGTGTTGACACATGAACTGCAATCCACCATAATGCGTTACAAATACTCAGTTTAAGAATATAAAACATTTCTCCAACCACAGTTTTACTTCACTTGGCTCATACTGGAAGGAAATCCTAGGTTTACCACCTGACAGTGGATCAATACTGTGGCTATGGCAATCTCTTCCACAATCACCAACTGAGGAACTGTTTATAGTTTGTACAGAAAATTTGAAAACTGTTTTTCATATCAATCAGGACACTCATTTCTAAAGCACCTCCTTTAACTGTCTCAAAGATAGCTGAAACACTATCTCTCTGCCTCTCCAGCAAATCAGCACACACACATGCTAACAATAGCTTGTAAAGGAAATACAAATTCAGGTGCACGATGGAATGACATCATACAGCCAATAATTTGGCTCTAGATACATTTATTGATAATTTCACTGGGACACACATACCAGGTCTAATGAATACTACATTTTACCCCACTGAAAAAAAAAAAATTATATTCACACATATTGGACCTTGTAATGTACAAATAAAGCATTGTTTGACGAGACTAGATTGCAGAATCATGCTGACGAGTGGCACAAGGAATAAAGCAATCACATGATTTGTTACAAACATGGTATAGGTGCCAATGGAGGAGTGAAACCATCACTTTTTTCTATCAGAGCTGTTAGCAAAGAGATCTTTTGAAGAAGTACAGGGATAGTTGTTATATGCAACATACAAAACAACAACACGATATGCCTTTATTTTTTTTTATAGCTGTAAAGAGTAATGTGGGTTATTTGGTTTTCTTTTTCATTCAAGTTGAAAATGCGAGATCCATTCATGAAGCACTAGACATTTTCAAGGATTGGAATCCCACCTACTGGGTTACTGATTTCTTATAGTCTGAGATAAACGCAACTGATCAAGCATTTCCTCAGACAAAAGTTTACTTGTGCCTTTTCAGTCAAACAGGTTTGAGGAAGATGGCTGAATAAATACCAAATGACATGAAGAGATTTCTGGGCATGTGGCAAGAAATTTCAGAATCACCAACAGAGAATTTACAGATCATACAGAAGAGATAGTGAGGCTTCTCAGAGAAACGAATATGCATCACCGTACGTTTAACAGCAGTGGCTATTGGTACATGAAAAGTGAGTGGAAGCTTATGAGGACAAGGGCAATTTTGATACCATTGACATTACAAGTGGAGTTGACGCCATGAACAAGATTGTAAACTTTTTTTTTCCCTAAAATGGAACACAGATGGGACCTTCAATGGGGCTACTAGGGCTATAAGAAATCAATTTCTTCCAAGCCTAATTAGAAAGTACTGTCTGCAGAATTCTGCCATCAAATCATAACAGACATGTTCCACTGGTTTTTTTTTTTTTTTTTTTATTAAAAAAAGCAAGTTTGTGAAACATGTCATGCAGTGATATGCACCAGGGAAAGTTGAATTAACTGCAAGATTAGTGAATGTGAAGTTGGACAACGTTTTGTATGGAGAGTACAATGTTCAAAGACTAATTATGTTGTAAGCTTTGCTCTACCAAACTGCGCATGTGAAGATTTTGAGATATATAAATACCCATGCAAGCATTTCTGTGCAATCTTTATTTTCTGTCCAGAGTGGGGTTTTGATAAAATACCAGAAAGCTGCAGGAATAGCCCATTAATCTGTCTTCACAAGATGTACAGGTTTGGTTTCAGAAGTGTGTGTGCAGTAATTTCACATGAAAACAGTAGCAATGAGGACACAGTTGAGGAAACACATACAGAGCATCACACTGATACCTTAACCATTTCTTTGCAGCAATTTGAAGTGAAGGTGTTGTTCAAACAGGTTTATAATCTCACATACAACTGTATCAACAGTAAAACATTATGAAAAGTACTTGAATCACTCAGCAACTGTGTGCCAGATTTGCAGTTAGCGAACCCTGAAATTTGTGGTCTCCCCACAGCTGTGCCATCAAATTCCCAACAATAATATTAAGTAAGATGCCATTACTTTTACAGGGCCTGGCATAAATACCCCTCTCATTGTAATGTTCATATATTTGTGCCTTAATGGATAATTAACTACTAAGGAATAGATCACATGGAGGTCATAGCATTCCATTCGAAGGATCAAACAATAAGAGCTACCTAAAAAATACAAATAAGGAAGATCTTTATGCCAAGTTCTGTAAGCAAACTTTGTCACACATTTGAATTTTTAAGTAGAAGTAGTGAAAAATATTTCTCTGTGGAAAGTTAATAAGGTAGTTATATTGACCGTGATTTGTATTTCCTTTACCCAAACAACAATGTCTACTTCTCATTACAAGAAATTCTTGGATTGTTGAGAAACTGTTCAAAAATTACAATAAAGTTGCAAACATTTATGTGCCACAACAAATGGCAGTTTGATACACACGTGAAATACCATATGGATTTTTTTCCTTCAGGAATACTATCAATCTTCCAAGATATCCTTGGAATATAACAGTCTTGATGCAATCTGGTGTGAATTTTCCCATGGACTGAAGGCCAGAAATCCATCATAACTGAACCTAACAAATAAATTAACAAGTAATTGAGTTATGCAACATGAAGACAACTGATACACATGTTTTCAAGGCACAATTCCAAAATTTAGTACTCACTTCTTTTGGTGCCCAATGACATTGCTCACCAGCTGCAATGCCCAGAACTACTTTACAACTGAATTTAATAAACATTACTGGTATTCCAGTAACAGTAATTGCTTCTGTGTGGTACCTGCAGTAACTCTGCAAAGTTATTAAGAACATTAGAACCAAGGTGGTAGATATCCAATATGTAGGTAACTGATACACATTAAGCTTCCAAAGCAATTAAAAAAAGTCAATACTTACTTCATTTGGTCCCAATGACATTGCTGACCAGATACCATATCAAGGAAACACCATACTCTTCTGTCAGAGTGATACTGGGCAATCTCATGTTCATTAACAGGGCAGTCTATCTTTTTCTCTGTTTCACGTGAATCACTAGACATGTATTGAAGCAAGTGAGAGTAAGTGCATTCTTACTTGGAAAAAGAAATGCAAAATCTTTCCTCCATCAGTCATACGACATCTCAATGCCACTAAGATATATCTTACTTATTTTTTCCACCTTTTCAATTCTCAACATTGTCCCATATTTGAATTAACCTAATTTAAAGTTAAAATCTTTTACTTCATATTTTAAAAAGTTTGCAAGTTCTACACTACCATCTAGTTTAATTCCTCAGAAAAATCTTTTCTCCAATGAACAACGAAAAATCCAGGATGGAATGTAACAATATTATGAAAAGGATAGTTGTTGCTGCTCACCAAATGGTGAAGATGCTGAGTCACAGAAAGGCACAACAAAAAGACTGTCGGACTCATCTTTGGGGCAACAAGGGCCTTTTCAAAAGCGCGCGCGCACACTCGCTCACTCACAAACACACACACAAATGTAGCAACTATCCTTTTTATAATATTTTATCTATTGCTACTTCGAAATTCAAATGTGCAACAAAGTTTAAAAGCAGAGACCAACATAAAGACCTCATAGCATTCCATCTCGAGGATCAGAAATGACGGAGCTTATTTGTATTTTACATAGACAAAGAGCTATCTAAAATTCAAATAAACCGTCATTTCTTACCCTTCAAATGGGAAGTTATAATGTGTTTAAGACAGATCTTGTAAGGCTTTTGGCATCGTTCTTCGCTATTGTTTGGAAGTTGATGGCACTGCTAATGGGAGACCACCAACTTCAGGATTTGCTAATTGCAAATCTTGCACACAGTTGCTCAGTGATTCAAGTACTTTTTGTAATGTTTCGCTGTTGCTGCAGTTGTATGTGAGATTATAAATCTGTTTACACAGCTCCCTTGCTTCAAACTGCTGCAAAGGAATATTCTGGGTTTGAACAACACCATCTGTATTTGCTGCCTCGACAGCCTCCTCAACCTCGACAGCCTCCTCAACCTCGACAGCCTCCTCAGCTGCTTCAACTGCCTCCTCAACAGCTTCGTCACTACTACTGCCTTCATATGAAATTACTGAAGAGCCACTTCTAAAGCCCACCCCATACATTTCATCAAGACAGATTAATGGACTAGTCATAACTTTCTGGCATTTTATCAAAACCCCACTCTGGGTAAAAAATAAAGATTGCACAGAAATGCTTGCATGGGTATTTATATCTCCGAAAATCTTCACATATGCAATCTGGTATATCAAAGTTTACAACATAATTACAGTTTTTGGACTTTGCACTCTCCACACAAAATGAACCATCCGATCTCCTACTCACTGATCTTGCAGTTAACTCAACTTTTGCTGATGCATATCGCTGCATGACATGTTTCACAAACTTGTTTGTTTTTTTATGCAAAAACAGTGGAACATCATTGTTATAAGCTTTGATGGCAGAATTCTGCAGACAGTACTTTCTAATTAGGCTTGGAAGAAACTGGTTTATTATAACCTTAGTAACCCCAGTTAAAGTCCTGTCTGAATTGTGTTTAAGGAAAAAATGTTTTACAACCTTGTTCATGGCTCCAACTCCATTTGTAGTGTCAATAGTTGCAAATCTGCCCTTGTCCTCATACGCTTTCACCCATCTTTCACATACCGTTAGCCATTGCTGCTGAAAGTATGGCCATGCACGCTCGTTTCTCCGAGAAACCTCATGCGTACGCAACTCTTCTATGCGATCTCTAAATTCTCTCTCTGTTGGTGATTCTGAAATTTCTTGCCACATATCCAGAAATGTCTTCATGTCATTTGGTACACGTAGATTATCCTTTTTTTTTCAACCATCTTCCCCATGCCTGTTTTCGATGGAAAAGGCACAAGTAAACTTTTGTCTGAGGGAATGCTTGCTCAATTGCATTTATCTCTGACTCCGAGAAATCAGTAACCCAATAGAGGCGATTCCAATCCTTGTTCCAGTCCTTGAAAATGTCTAGTGCTTCATGAATGAATCTTGCATTTTCAATCTGAATGAAAAAAAAAAACCGACAACCAAATAGCCCACATTACTCTTCACAGCTATAAAAAATAAAGGAATATCATACGTTGTTGTTTTGTATGTTGCATCTAACAAACAACTACCCCCATACTTCTTCAAAAGATCTCTCTGCCAACTGCTCTGATAGCAAAAAAGTAATGGTTTCACTTCTCCATTGGCTCCCGTACAATGTCTATAATAAATCATGTGATTGTTCGAGTCTTTGTGCCACTCATCAACCTGATTCTGCAGTCTAGTCTCGTCAAACAATACTTTATTTGTACCATAAAGGGTCCGATAAATGTGACTGTAAATAGTTTTCTCTGTGGGGTAAAAGGTAGTATTCATTTGACCTGGCATGTGTGTCCCAGTGAAATTGATTTCAACAAATCTGTCTAGATCCAACTTAATGACTTTGAGAGATGTCATGCCACTGAGTACTAAGTTTTTGATTTCCTTTACAAGTGAAGGATGTATGTACCCACTTGCTTCAACACTTTCAGTAGCATGTGTGTGTGCACTTGCTGGGGAAGCAGTCAAATAATAACAGATAGCTCTTAGGCGGGCATGGCAATGCCAAATCTTTCTGTAGACTTGCAAGAACCTGTAAGACAAAAATGTATCAATTATTTAATTAAGAGCATTAAAAACAATAGATTTTAAAGTATACCGTCAACTGATCATGTAAAATTTTCTCCAAGCAGAACCCAAACTGGATACTTACTTTTGCCTTGGTATCCCTGTGTTCAGTTTCTGAGTGCATACTGTAATCAGGATACACCCTTATACACTTCATATTTAAAGTTGCTGGGCAGTTAGAATTTCTAGTATCCATGATCCTCAATCTCTTACGAGGAGTCACATGGTCTTCCTAAAGAGGGTAAAGAACTACTATAAAATTTATTTAATAAACTTTCCCTGTAACGAACTTGTTTTATGGAAAGTAAGTATATCTTAACACAGCATGATATTACCAAGTGCTCAGGTACACTAGACTCTTTACTTTTATAGTATTTTGGCCCCAAAACACAGTGCCTCGACCACACACTCTCCACTGCAAATGCACAACCAAAAAAGGGGATAGGGACATGTCCCTGCATTTGCTTGAAGAAATGCTTTGTTTTACCTGGAACAGTTAATATATTTCTCACAGACAAAAAAAACATTGTTATTGTTAAATAATTCACATATGTTATTTTAATTAACTAAATACAATGTGAGAAAACATTTCATTCATTTGACAGGTATTGTCAAAGTTCTGAACTGATGGAAGCAGATTATCTATCTACTTTACATAGTACTGGAGCAAACTTTTACAGGATGTCACACCTATTGTATCTAGCAAAGAAATGGAACTGTCTGCCATGTGCAATGAGGATACCATACTGATTTCGGGCAACTGAAGTGCTTTATTGTGGTTCCAATAAATGTGGAATTAATATTCTTTGTAAACAAAGGAGATGTGAAGAACACTTATGTAGAAAAATGTAATTACTATAAATGTGGAATTACAAAAAATAAACTTAACTAGGAGACAATAAAGCTAAACATGCCTGTCAATAGGTTTAATGAGCTGACTACTGTTTTACATATCAACACCACAATTATCGAAAACCATAGAAACCATTTCAACATATTTGTTAGTTGGCATCTGTCACTTGTTGCTAAAGTGTTGGCACACCGGCTGCTACTGTATTATAGGCAACAAACAGAGCAGGTCACTCAGCAAGTGCTGTTCAATTTAATTTTCATGTTAAAAAAAGTAGGTTTAGCTCAATAGAGGCAGAGCACAGGTTGGGATTACGAAAGGATGGGAGACGTATACATGTAACTCTGGACAGTTTTGGAAGTGGCCATTATGAAATAACATGAATATGACATGCTCTGCTGACAACTGGTTTTGGAGTGACCAATGGCATAACTGTGGCAGATACGACATTTTATAGCCCAGAATTTAAACTCATTTGATAACCTAACCATAACATGATGTGCAATATATCCTAGAAAATGGCATTCAGCATTCTACAGAAGAACTGTTAATCGTACTTTGTTCACAACAATTAATACACTGACCACGGGCAGTCGCAGCAGAGCCTCACACCTAATGCTGTTGCCTGGCCTGGCTTGATGGTGAAACATCCAACACTAAGCATGTGGCAGGAAACTAGCTGAAGCTATTCTCTATAAGCAAACTCAAGGGGAAAAAAAATATTGTATTTCAATGCTAAAAGCAAACTAATTTCTTCCTTTCATTAATTATGGCACCTGAAACTGTCCTCACACAAGCTGCATGGACTGCCAAATTACCAACTAATGAGCAGTCCTGGTTTGTATTAAGTTACAGGTTATAGGTGACAAGCTGATTTCAAATGAAATAATGATATGAAGAAGAAATATAAGGAATTAAAAAGTAAATACAATGTCGAAAATGACACAGCAGAGTGTTAGAAATAAAACTGCATCCAAACCTATTAACTAAATAAAAATAATGAAGTAATTTTGATAATATTTTGGTATAAAAAATATGAAAGAATCTGTCAAGACTCAAATCCACAACTTTATATGGATCAGGAATGTTTCTTATCCGTTGCACTATGCCACCACTCTACATTACACTAATGTAAGATTATTTGGTCCCAACGATCATGTGCTACCTTCAACCAGATCAGCCTTTCACATTATGTTACGATGTGAAAGCTAGCTCTAGCACCATAAAGATATTGTAAGGATACGTAGTTATGCCTACTGTCTGAAAATGTTGTTTAAGGCCAATCTTGTTGAAGGCAGCAAATGATTGCATGGCGTTCAAACACATCAAGAAAGGAAGTCAGACAAGAAAATGGAAGTGGATTTATCAGCTGTTGTGGCAGTCAGGAAATGGTGAACAGAGATAGTTTGGACCTGACGCATTCAGCACTCTGGAGGAAACCAGCTCCGACAGGAATTGTCAACCAACTAATAATTTTAACCAGCCTATTATCAAATGCAAGTGTGTAAAAATTACTGAGTGTATGGCTGTGAAAATGGATAAATGACAAATAAGTCAACACAGAGGAAAATAATTAATACAATTCTGCCTTGCATATCAACTATTAACAATAACAAAAACAGTCAATTCCATCAATTGTTAGTGCAGCTTAGAAAGAAATGTCCATTTAAAGTAGCCTATATATACTATCCCTAATTCCAGCAAACTAAGTTCTTCCTTCAAGTATACATATATGAACTAAAATGGTAAACCACAGAAAGTAATTAATGCAGCAGTTCACTTACTTTTCATAACATCTGAAGAAGGCTCTTTAAAACGACTACTTCTAACGCAGTATGAAAACCCCACAGTTTTCAGCTGATCGAGAAGTGTTTCCACCTGAGAATAAAGTGACCAGTAGCATAAACTGAGGGTAACTACACTTAAGGTTAACTGGGACACATGAATGAAGAGGGAAATTTTAGGCTTTACAAAATTCAGTTATTTAATGTTCACAGCCTTTCATCACATCTGATGTTTTTGACAGCTAAAGTAAGTAAGTGTTATGTTATTAATCATGGATGAGTTAACAAAATTGGGAGTTCATTTGTTTGCTCTTTTGCTTTTATTCCATTGTTATTCACTGACCACAAATTATGTTACTGTTGACTTCAGTTAAAATTGTGATCATAAAATGTTCTTTCAGTTGTGATTATGATGATGAAAAATATTTTCCAAGTGCACATGAAGTTTAATGACCTAGTTTTGGGGTTAACTGATCAGTGCTTCAGTTAACCTCATTTCAAGCACGCCTTGCCTTATGTCAACAAAAGCTTTATTAAGCATAATAATTATGCATACTATGAATTCCAGGTTGTATATACTAAGAATAAGACAATCACCAATCAAAACTATCCAGTACAACTGATGAAAGTTGAAACTGGTTAATACATCCATGAAAATTTTTTTGTAAAAATTACAAAATGATTTCTCTCCTATAATTGAAAAATATCAGTTTTCAGCTGTCAAACTCTTAACAAAAGTGGATGAAAGACCTCTGACTACATTACTTCAATACAACGTCCATTAAGCTTAATCACAAAATCTGCAAGCATCTTGGTACATTAATTTGCAAAGGGATTGAAATCTGTGACAAAGACCTGGGAAAGAGAGCATGATACGACGAATTGCTCACAGAATTCATGAAACTTCCATCACGTACATGAGACACTCCCCTCAAGGACCACAACTTATGATTCTGCATAATCATCATATGAAAAAAAAACAGCATAATTTTGCATACTCTGCCACATCATACAAGCCATAAGCTATGACTTCTTGTCTTGAAGTCTTACTTAAGTTATTGTATGATACAGGAAATTATCTAATGACAAATAGAGCAAAAACAATCACGATCTGGGCTGGTTAGCCAGAATTCCTCCTTATCACCAACAGAAATAATACAGCACTTTTAAGGCTTATTTGACTGATACACTCCAAACTTAAAAATAATTTGCCATCTATTTCTACTACTGGTATTCCTGACAAGGTTATAGATGCAGACCTCAACATTTCTCCTCCTCGAGAAGTCAACACTATCCAGTAGAAGAACTGAGATAATATCTCCAGAAGACATTTTGCCTCATCCCAAGTCCTATGTTGTGAGACGAAAAACTAAGAAAAATAAATAAATGACTTAATAACTCACTCCCATCATCATTATCTCCAGTAAAAGCCAGATCAATAGAAGAAATTAAAATAAAATCTAGCAGGGCAATAAGAAGAGTGTAGATGTGAAAGAACACCTGTAAGAGAAGTTTAACTTTGAGGGCTTCAAAGTGTCATAACGTTCTATACCCTATGAGGACCCATATTCACCAACGAGTATTTCTAAAGACTAAAACAGCTTACATTATCATCAAAATTTCAGTGTGGTGCTGAGAAAATTTTAGATCCTGACAGACTTTGTCTACCAATATAATCCAGGAATCCCAATAGAGTTCCAACATTATCCACACATACTTAAGCAGCCACCTAAGCAGTGGTAATAATTGAAACATCGTAACATGTATTAATTAAGTGGACAGTTATTACTGAGCAATGGTATCCTGAACAAAAAGCTCTCACTCAGCATCCATCAACAATACACCTTTGCTCAGAATTCAGTAGGGAGGCCCAACGTGGTCATGTTGCAACATTTGCATAAAGTGGCATTCATTACAGTGCTATTGATGAAAACAGTTGTTTCATAGTTGATGTCACTGACCTTGCTGAAACTTTGGTGAGAAACTAAGGATCTTACAGTCATTTGAATTACAGAGCTCCATATCCCTGCATAGACAGTTTTCTAGTTAATCTCTGAATTCAGTACCTCAATGAAATTCAGCTCAGTGCCAGCACAAAGAAAACAGCAGTAATGGATTTTTGCAATTATGCACTGGAGCTGATATTGCAATTAGAAAGAACTACGTAAAATTCCTGTGAAAATGCAGGATACATTTATGTGGAATACAGAGCCCACGCTCTGGCAATGACATTAGCTGCAAATATACTGCTTTTTATTTTCCTTTTGCATGATTGTTCCCAGGCCCTGAGCCCCATTTTCATGTGTGTGTCTTCTAAATTATGCCATTTACTCGAGACGACGTTTGCGCTTGAGCTGCTGCAATGTTCAGTTTCTCTTACTGTAATACATAGATGACGAACTCACAAACGGCGAATTTTGAAACAAAGTTGCCATTAACTCCCTAAACACCGATCATTAATTACAATATTCCACGTGTATATGTTACAGTAAAGGTAATGTAACAAAGCAGCACCTCACAACGAAAACAAAGAAAAAACTGCATAATACATAAAAAACTCACTTAAAAATTGGAATCAGATCGCGGAAAGCGACATATAAAATTTATTAAAATGAAATCTTAACTGGCAGCAGAAAAAAAGTTATTTTCTAAGGCGCATATTTTTGCCAGCCAATTCTAACATAAAATTATTATTACCTCCTCCAACACTCTGAAATCTTTCAGAGCGTCACGAAAGATGTTTTCATACACCTGAGACATTTTGCTCGATAGCGAAAACACAACCACTCAAGATACACGGTCAGTATGACAGTGCAGAACAAAGCAGACGCTTTTCCCACTAACTCGATTCGACCACAGATCTCGATCAGTCGACAAGTGTGCAGCGCGTTTGCGTACACGTCGTTTTGACGTCACTTCCGAGTGGTTTTGGACCACAATGATGTGTCTGTTAGGCTTCCCGTCTGTTAGGCTTCCCTTCTGTGTATTTTTTCCCCTTGGTGGTCTTGTCCCCAGCGGCAAAGAGATGTTAATTCATTAGCAACTGAAGGTCAAAGATAACACAGGTGCAGCCAGAAGTTTTTCACCACTATCCAATTAGAATCGTCTTCTGTAACAATGATGTCATTGTTATCTTAGTTATGTTTTCACATTATGGTGACTCGTCGAATTTTGAGCACATTGTAATAGTGTGGACATTGACTCTCCCTAAGAATATCGACTGGCATTTAGTAAAGGTTTTTAATTACAATAATAAAGAACGTTCCTGAAAAACTTTTATTTATATTGCAGATTGAGTAATAATATGTATCACTACCAAAGAACATTTCAAGCAACAATTACAAAACGGAATACAGTTTCACATTAATATAATACAAAAATCAAAGTTGTCTGTAATGAAGAAGTAAGTTGAATTAGCGCAGTCATTGTTTTGAAGAACCTGGCACTGCACTCACTGCCTCCAATTCATTATAAACAAGCTCTTGTATTTTAAGTTTCACAAACATTTGCCGCTGAACTGGAAGGGAGTTTATTGCACTCCTAAGACTCATGAGGAAGTGGTATGTATCATCGTTTTGGGTCATGTCTTAAGTGCCTTCATCACAGCTAATTTGTCCTTTTCGAGCTTTAAAAATTCTTCTTCAATATTTGGCCCACTACTTCTCTTTTTTTTTCCTTTGTGATACTGTGCTTGCCAGTGGCGACGTTTCATCAACTGCCACTAATGATGATATATCAGGCTGATCTCGTTCATCTTGTGGACTAGAGTGGTCGTTAGACGAAAATTCTGGAGATAGTTGAGATTGACTTGCTGGTTCTGTTTCTGATGACAACGAACTCTGCTTTGCTCTTGGAATTAAATTATCCCTTAGGAAATGCATGTGTTGGAACCAAGGCCAAGTGGAATTGCGTTTCTGTGGGCTTTTTCCTGGGTCACCTGATATAACGTTACCAAGTTTTTTAAGTTCTGCTCTGTAATTGTCTCTCAGATGTTTCCATTTAGACTTCGCCGTTTTAAGTGAAAGAACAATAAAATGGCGTAAGAAAAGAGTTTCCTTAGTTCCCTACTACCACAGAAGTATGAAAATAGACTAACTACGTAAATGTGTATTATATTCTCTAATAAAACTGTTAAAAAGCATTCCACGTTGCCCCATTTGAGTAGCAAGTTTATCAAGTTGCTTCTCAGGTATATTTCAACTGGGATATCCTATCATGCACTACCATGATAATTGTGAATAAAAATGTCAATTGTATCATTGGTTGTGAAAAAAAGATTGAAAGGCCATATGGTAAGCACGTACTCTTATTATTTTAGCAATGCTGAATGTACCCTGATTTAAAGAAATATTTCAATGCGTCTGACATAGGATTTCCCAAACTGCGTATGATATTTAGATGGGAAACACATACATACCCAGTGTCCTAAACATTCTGGCAACATGTTCTAAAATTACAAAATATGTTATTAAATTGTACTCCAAGCAGTTGCTGGTCACACATTTTTAGGCAGAAATATTGGCGTCTGTACTAAACAGAGTGATGGAGGTCTGTTCAAACAACGTGCTTAGTGTAAAAGGCCTACCAATGGAGAACTTCAAGAAATGTCACATGAATCACCATGTATTTTTGGAAGTTGAGGCTTATCCATTTTTAGAGAATTTGATGATACCTTTTCTTTGCATATAATTGAGCAACAGGAAGAGACTGTACAGAAAAATGCATTCCAGAGCGAGATAGGTTGTTCAGTGCACATCCGATAATATGAAAGATCCATGGAAACCACTGAAGAAGGAAACTAAAATACCCATTGACATTGCTGATCAAATATCTAAGTGCATTTGCCCTTTTAATATCGTCATCGATAGAGGAGGATGCATCATTGAAACTGAACAGTTTTCTAACAATGCTGGTATGCAAGCTGCTGGTACCACAATCAACAGACATTCTACATTATGTTCGAAGGCAGTCAGAAACTCGTTCGTTGAACATTTATTTACAAATAGAAATTAAAACATTGCAATAATCCACAACAAAATAGCTCATAATATATACTAATTTATTACATTATATCTGCATATCGGTTCATTATAAATAAAAAAATTAAGAATAAAGAAAGAATTTGTTTTCATGCCTACCATCTGAACAGCACTCCTGTGCCACTTCATTCCATAAACTGGAAATTACGTCACGGTTGTGGTATTCGCCCAGCCTCTGGTCCCAAATAGCTGGGCGCAGCTTAACTTCATTTATAAGTTGCTCCACATCCATGATGACAAGAGCAGTATGAAGCACGTAACAAAGAACAATGATGTTGACCTGCTACTGCCTGACTGCAACTGGATCGAATGGCTTTCAGGGAGTCCCCACCACCTCCAAACCCTCTCCCCACCATGCACGCACGCCATACACACATGAACCCAATAAAAAACCTAAATGTATCGTCTGTATGTGCGCGCGATTGCGCACATGTACAGGTAGAAGTGTCAATGACATAGGTCTGATAAAATTTGGTGTAAAACTAATCACAAAAACAAACTGGAGATTTGTGATACGTTTACTGCAGAAACTGAAGCGCAATTCTGCAGTCTCGTTGTCTACTTTGTCAGAAAAAATAATGGAGAGTTAATGTAACTACTGTACATCGACACAGATGTGCGTTTCATTGTTCTTCATTGTTTTTTTTTTTCTTCCTTGGCGGGCTGCTCTGCACTGTCAAGGTAATCACCACTCTTTGGCTAAATGGCTGTCAGCTGCCGGAGGCCAAATAAATAAATTTAAAAAAATCCCCACCCTTCCACAGCTGACAAGCAAGTCAGTAGAAAACGCAGCTGCAGCCAACAGCTGCTCGCCTTTAGCCAGTCTGTGCTGTTTTGTAGAACAATGTCTCCACTCTTTTATTCGTATTGTTTTGAATCTGCTGTAACTCGTCGAGTTTTGAAGTACAGAAAAACTAGGAGATTATGGATTAATCCCATAAATAGCGACAGACATTTAGGAGAGTTTTTTTCTTTACATGAAGAACTTAAAAACTATCCTGAAAATTTTTAGTAATATTACAGAATGAGTCATAATACATTTCAGTATGTGCTGCAGAACATTCAAGACAAAATTTCGAAACAGAACACAAATTTTCGCAGAAGTATAACAGCAGAAGAAAAATTGTGTATAACGATAAGGTAAGATTCGTTAGTACACCCTTTTTGGTCTGCAGTAGAACTTTGTACAGCATTCACTACCTCCAATTAATTGTAGTCATGCTTTTGTATTTTAAATTTCACAAATGCCTACCTCTGAGGCGAAGAGAGTTTATGGGACTCCTGAGAATCATTAGGAAGTGATTAGCTTCGTCATTTTGGGTAATGTCTTGCTGTGTCTTCAACGAAGATGCAGCAATTATAGATTGATGCAGCGCTTGGCAATGGTGATAGTTCATCATGTGGATCCACTGATGACCTCACAGAATTCTTTTCAATACCTTGTAAGATAGGCAGATTGATAGGTGAAGAGTTTTGAGATAATGCCCTTTGACTCAGTGGTTCTATTTCCACTGATAAGGAATTGTGCATAGCTCTTGGAACTTAGGAAAATCATATGACAGAACAAAGCCTGAGTGGAATTGAATTTTAATATACTATTTCCTGGATCACATGATCTATTTTGCCAAGTTATACAAGTTAACCTCTGTAACTGTCTCTCAGCCTAACGCTTCGATTTCCTTATTTTAATTGAAAGAAGGGTGCAAGAAAATGTTTCTTTAATTATTTATTGTCGTATAACTGTGAAATGACATGGACTAAGTAAATATCTACTGTGCAAACAAAACTGTAAAAACTTCGCCCAACACCACACTTGAGTAACACATTTTACGATTTTTTTTGCTCAGATATATGTCCACTGGCATCTCCTTTCATGCAATGCATACGAGATGGGGATTTCCAAACTGTGTCGGATGTATAGACGGGAAGCACATACGTGTCCAATGTCCTAAACTTTGTGGCAGCATGTTTTACAATTACAAACAGTATTATTCGATTGTACTCCAAGCAGTTGCTGACGCAAATTACAAATTTATAGCTGTAGATGTTGGTGCCTACGGTAAACAGTCTGATGCAGGCGTGTTTAAAGAAAGCATGTTATATAAGAAACTTACAGATGGGGAGCTGTTATTACCGCCACCAATAAGACTTGAAGGAATGTGTCAGGAACTATCGTACGTCATTTCGGGAGATGAAGCTTACCCCTTATTAGAGAATCTGATGAGACCTTTTCCTCGCAGAAATTTTGACAACGAAAAGATTCTATACAATGATATGCATTCCAGAGCAAGAAAAGTTGTTTAATGTGCATTTGGTATAATGACCAATAAATGGAGACTACTGAGGAAGGTAACTGAAACATCTATTTACGTAGCTGATCACATAGTCAAGTGCATTTGTCTGCTTCATAATATTGTCATTGACAGAGAAGGATGCAATGTTGAAGCTGAAAAGTTTTGTAACAATGCTGATATGCAGACAGCCGGTGCCACATTCAACAGAAATTCCACATTATGTTCGAAAACTGTCGGGAACACTTTTGTTGAATATTTCGTTAAAAATTCAACTTAAAATAATTAAAAACCCTTTCAACAATAAATTTTGGAATTGAAAGTACTTAGCTATTTGCTGTATTTTTGTGTATCTCATTTCATTGTAAATGAAACAAATAAAATTATAAAGGAAAATAATTTATATTTGTGCGTACTATCTGAAACACACTCCTTGGTTACTTCGTTCCATAATCTGGAAACTGCATCATTACTGTCATACTAGCCGAATTTCTTATACAAAATTGATGGATACAAGTTAATGTCATGTATATGTTATTCTGCATTCATTAAAGTAAGAACATCGCAAAAAGATGTCAGACAACAGCTTATAGTAACATGCCACAGCATGACTTTACAATGCATTGTCATCTGGTAGGGACACATTTCCGTCCCTCAGTGACACTCATATCTGTCTCCGTTTACAAGTAATGCGCCGCGATCGCTGGCAAGCTATTGTTGTAAATGCATGTAAATACGGTAGATTAAATAAGTGAAATAAAAGTAATTTCTCATGTATCATTATAATAAACGTAATTTTTCCTCACTGATTGTGAAATGTGAGGTAACATCTTAAAATAAAAGACGTGTGCAGTCACACTTGTGATGAAAGCAGAAGGGAGACGTGTGATGCGTGTACTGCAGAAGCTGTAGTGCTGCTCCACAGGCTCGCGCCTGCGGTCGCTCGCGCCGGCAATATTAAACACTCGAGATGTCGCCGGCTCGGCTCCGGGAGGCTGACACCATGTCGACACGGCCCGGCCGCCAGTGTGAACACCGCAATTCAAAACCATGTGTTTGATATCAAAGCGGGCGGCGGCCCGGCCAGGCTCGGCTCGGCCTGGCCGGCAGTGTGAACGCAGCCTTAGAATTCATCGTCTTCCAAGAGTGTAGTCGTGACGTCATTCTCGGATGGGCCTTTTTGAAAGCTTCTCAGGCAATTATAGATTGTGGTCGCTCGAAGATTATACAAGACGAGATGCGATACTGTGGACAGGAAGATGCGCATCTGAGTGTGTGGAGACTATGTGTGCTGGACGAAGTGATCATTCGTGCAGTCAGCACTAGAAAGGTAACTGTCATGTGTCATGCCATGCATCAACCCACTCTTACATGTAGTGGAATGTAAGAGAAGAATACCACTGAAGAATAACTTGGTTATACCAGCCTCTGTCGTCTAGTTTAAGACAGATTTGGTGAATTGTGGATGGTTAACTGTAGCTGAGAACCACAGATCCTTCCAAGATGAGCGTCATAGAAACCTCCGATGCTGAGTCTGTGGGTGAAATTAGCACTATCACTACTAGACAAGATCTTATAGCTCGACTATCACCAGATCTCACTAAAGAACAACAGAAGAAGCTACTTGCCATTCTTCAAGAGTTCTTTGAATGCTTCAAACCACAGGTGAAGCATTGACAAATCGACAGTGAAGCACCGGATTAGCACTGGAGACCATCAAACAATAAGCCAGAGAGCATACAGTGTGCAGCAATGGAACATCGAATAATTCGCGACAAGGTAGAGAAATGATGAAGAATAACATCATTCAGCCTTCGCAGAGCCCATGGTCATCACCAGTAGTTCTTGTCAGCAAGAAGGATAGCAGTTGGCGCTTTTGTGTTGATTACAGGAAGCTTAATAAGATAACTAAAAAGGGCGTTTACCCTCTTCCACGAATGGACGATACACTAGATTGTCTGAAGGGGGCTAAGTTATTCTCAACCATGGACATGAACTCGGGATACTGGCAAATCGAAGTAGATGAGGCTGATCGTGAGAAAACTGCATTCATCACTCCTGAGGGCCTGTATGAGTTTAAGGTGGTGCCATTTGGTTTATGTGATGCACCAGCAACTTTTGAACGGATGATGGATAATCTTCTAAGACACCTGAAGTGGACAATGTATCTTTGTTATTTAGATGACATTATAGTGTTCTCAGAGACATTTGATGACCACATAAAAAGACTGAGGGCCGTTCTTAAGTGTCTCCAACAAGGTGAACTGAAACTTAATCCAAGAAAGTGTCTCTTTGGAGCAAAAGAAATCAAAATACTTGGAGACCTTGTGTCAAACAAAGGTGTGCGGCCAGACTCAGAAAAGGTGAGACCTATAACAGCATTTCCTATTCCTAAAAGTATTAAAGATGTGAGAAGCTTCCTCGGATTATGTTCTTAACACCGTTTTATCAAAGGCTTTTGTATCAATGCCAGGCCACTCCAAGAGTTGTTAAAAGCTGATGCTAAATTTATCTGGGGTGGTGCTGAACAAGATTCTTTCGATGTACTGTGAAAAGATCTGATGACTGACGCTGTACTTGGTCTGTATGATGAGAGAGCACCTACAGAACTACACACAGATGCCAGGGGGTATGGGATTGGTGCTGTTCTGGTGCAAATTTCGAATGGAAACGAGAAGGTTATATAGCCTATGCTTCTAGGACACTTACAAAAGCCGAGAGAAACTACTCAACTACAGAAAGAGCATGTCTTGCTGTGATCTGGGCCATGTGCAAATTTTGACAGTATCTCTATGGAAGGTCATTCACAGTTGTTACAGACCATCACATTCACTTTGTTGGTTGACAGGTCTTAAGGATCCAACAGGACGACTCGCCAAGTGGGCACTACATCTTCAAGAGTATAACATTACAAAGTGTACAAAAGTGGAAGGAAACACCAAGATGCCGACTGTCTGTCAAGAAAACCTGTCCAAGACCATCAAGACTTTGATGAAGATAGTACTGTCTCACTACACTCCAGGATCTCTCTGCTGAGCAGAAGAAATACGCCAAGATATCTCAAATTACGCTTGCTTTAAATCGGTCAGAGGATGTGAAAGGACAATTTAAGGTAGTTAACGGATTACATTTTCCAAGAAAAACTTTGATCCGTTTGGAA
Organism: Schistocerca nitens; assembly: GCF_023898315.1. Classification (NCBI taxonomy): domain Eukaryota; kingdom Metazoa; phylum Arthropoda; class Insecta; order Orthoptera; family Acrididae; genus Schistocerca; species Schistocerca nitens. Next base: position 204,908,867 of record NC_064614.1, read on the forward strand.
AGAGTTGCTACCAGTGATTCCTAAACACATGCGCTTAGATGTTCTACGGAAATTCCACGACACACCTGAGGCTGGACATTTAGGATTTGTTAAGACATACGATAGGATCCACAAGAGATTTTTCTACCCAGGTTTATTTAGGAGTGTCCGTCACTACGTGTCGCACTGTCAAGAGTGCCAGAGGAGGAAAGCAGTTCCTCATAAACCACCTGGCCAACTCATACCAATTCCATCAGCCGAAACGCCTTTCCAGCGTGTTGGGATTGACCTTCTCGGACAAATTTCAATGTCTGCTGGTGGCAATAGATGGATTATCGTTTGCACTGATTATCTGACACGCTGTGCCTCTACAAAAGCTGTGAAAACAATTGAAGCATCCGAGGTAGCCAAATTCATCATGGAAGACACTGTATTAAAACACGGTGCTCCAAGGTCGTTAATTACGGAAAGTTTTTCAATCGAATCTTGTGACAGAGATAAATCGTCAGTGCAACATTACTCATCACATGACGACTTCCTACGATCCACAAACTAACGGGCTTACTGAATGCCTTAATAAGACGTCGGCCGACATGCTATCAATGTTCATCAGTTTTGAGCAGAGCAACTGGGATGAGGTGCTACCTTTCGTGACGTTTGCCTACAACACTGCCAAACAAGACACCACAGGATTTACGTCATTTTTCCTGGTGCAAGGGCATGAAGTGACTACGACGATGGACACTGTGTGGACTGATGATGTGGATGACAACTACATTGGCCAGGTGTTAACCAGAGCTGATGAAGCTCAGCAGTTAGCTTGACTCCGCATGCCGATCGCTGAAGGTATGACACGAGCCACCGCCCTGTTATCTACCAGCCTGGTGACCTTGTCTGGATCTTCACTCCTGTTAGGAAGGTTGGTCTCTCTGAAAAGCTCCTCAGGCGCTATTTTGGATCTTATCAGTTTGTAAGACAGTGGTCTGATGTTACTAATGAAGTTGAAGATTTCGACCCCAACACAAGAAGACGAAAGATCAGAGATATGGTCCATGTCCTTCGAATGACCCCCTATAAGGATCCTGCAACCCAGGGTAAATTCGAAGCTCCAGCGACAGGCAAGAAGCGGAAAGGTGACGAAGAGCCTAGCGACAAAGTAAGTTCTAAGAAGATCACCACCAGGGCGAACATCAGTCATCAGGAGTTGGAGTATAAAGGACCAATGACTCGTTCCCGGACTATAGTCTGTCGGTAAACTGAAGAGCGAGCGAGCGAGTCCCCACTCTGCCAACCCAGCTACGTCACTGGGCTCTTCTACAGGCTGTTTCACAACGTAGTACCGGCCCTGCCGCGGCGCGCGCTTTAAATATGTGGCGACGCCGTGTACAAATACTTCGCGGCTGCGTTTATTTTTAGACAAATGCATTAAGACCATAAGGAATACAAAAAATTATAGCTTCTTTCGAAACACAACATTATAGAGTAAATAATATTAACATAAGAACGGAAGTGACGATTCTACTACAAACATAGGACCAAATGGCTGTTCATGTGAATGTATGTTCGTCTATTGCTATTCGTAATGCAATCAATATGTAGAATTTAAGGCATGTTCCTACTTTGTGTTTCTACTAAGAGGTAGAAGTTTTCTTTGAAGGACTGCGAGGTGGCGCAGTGGCTAGCACAGTGGACTCGCATTCGGGACGACGACGGTTCAATCCCGCGTCCGGTCATCCTGATTTAGGTTTTCCGTGATTTCCCTAAATCGCTCCAAGCAAATGGCGGAATGGTTCCTGTGAAAAGGCATGGCCGACTTCCTTCCCCGTCCTTTCCTAATTCGATGAGACTGATGACGTTGCTGTCTGGTCTCCTCCCGCAAACAACCCAACCCCAACCCAACTGCACTGAAACTTAACAATCCTTGCAACACGAAGAGTGTTTAAAAAGTAAGCAGAAATTTATAATTTTGTGTGTTCTATTAGTCCGAATCGCACTACTTTTTTTTCACTGTCTTCGAAAACATGTCTCAAAAGTATGTGTACAATGTTATGCGTATTGGGTATTTCCTCTGTTGTCAGCTGTCAAAAAGGTTACATGTGTTGTGGTAGCATCAACGAATATTTGTTTTGTATAAAAATAGATTAGAGAACCTGCATTAAATTTTGTTGTAAGAAATGAATAAAGTGTATGAATTTTTTAGAAATGTTAAATATTGCTTTTAGTGAACCTGTTATGAGTAAACCAAGCGCATACAAGTGGTACAAAAATTTCAAAGCAGGCCTTAAAGGACAGCGGTTTTACAAGCATGGATGAGATCAAAAATGCACGATTAAGAGACCTATAAACTAGCCTGAAGAAACAGTTCGTAAAGTGTTTCAGGAATTGGGAAAAGCACTGGCATAAGTGTACAGTATGTAATGAGGAATAGTTTGAAGAGGATAGCATTGCTGTAGATTACCAAAGTTCCTACCAAAAAAGTAAAAATTAATATGTGAACGCACCTCGTAGGTCAAGCTTTTTACTTAGAAGTCCAGAATCGGTGTATGTGTTTCGAAGAAACTTTCAGCAATGTTTGAAATAGCTATTGGGCACTTGTTTTAACCAATTTGTCTTAGAATCAGGTGAATAATGACCGAGATAGAGATTTAGTGTCCCGTAAGCATAAAATGTTTTACATGATTTTGAAACTGTCTATAACGATGGTTTTTCTCCAAAAAATTATTAGTTTCCTTTCGTGGCGATTTCAGTAAACCATGCGGCCTATTTTCACGTTCCTTCCTTATGCGTCCTACTGCGCGAGGCTGACGTTAGATAAATTGCCGCCCTTTGATTGAGACTGGTAATATTATTATAGTTATAGTTCCTTTGGGGTCGCCTCTTTAATGCATGCTGTAATAACATTAGAGACGATTGAACGCTCGTTACTCCGCAAATACCTCCTCTTCTTCGTATTCTACACATTTTCTTGCAATGCTAGACGATTCTTCATCACCTCCAGATATCGAAGCATATCAGTAAGTATACAAAGTTAACTGACTGACACTGGCAACTAACAACGGAACCTCCCCATCGCAGCCCCCTTAGATTTAGTTATAAGTTGGCACAGTGAATAGGCCTTGAAAAACTGAACACAGATCAATCGAGAAAACAGGAAGAAGATGTGTGGAACTATGAAAAAAATAAGCAAAATATACAAACTGAGTAGTCCATGCGAAAGATAAGCAACAACGAGGATAATATCAGCTCAAGAGCGCGGTGGTCCCGTGGTTAGCGTGAGCAGCTGCGGAACAAGAGGTCCTTGGTTCAAGTCTTCCCCCGAATGAAAATGTTTAATTTTTTATTTTCAGACAATTATTATCTGTCCGTCCGTCCGATGCGAGATAACTGCGCCGTAGTATGGGGACGCTACAACTAAACAAACATCGAAACACACGACGTCAGTCGACTACAGCGCACGGAAGAGAGAGTTTTCCTGCTAACGAGGCTCCCTGGCTGGCAGTTGACTGTTCGCTACTTTGGACGAGAGTGCATTAAATACGTGAGATGTATTTCGTGGGCAATATGTTTTCGGTTCCCATTGGAGAGGCACGTCCTTTCGTCTACTAATCACACGGTTTTGCGGTGCGGTCGCAAAACACAGTACTGAACTTATTACAGTGAACACAGACGTCAATGAACGAACGGACAGATCATAACTTGCCGAAAATAAAGAAAGTAAACTTTTCACTCGCGGGAAGACTTGAACCAAGGACCTCTTGTTCCGCAGCTGCTCACGCTAACCACGGGACCACGGCGCTCCTGACCTGAGATTATCCTTGATGTTACCTATCTTGCGCATGGACTACCCAGTTTGTATATTTTGCTTATTTTTTTCATAGTTCCACACAACTTCTTCCTTTTTTCTCAATTGATCTGTGTTCAGTTTTTCAAGGCCTATCCACTGTGCCAACTTATAACCAAATCTGAGGGGGGTGCGATGGGGAGGTTCCCTTGTAAGATCCCACTAACAGAAGCGACGTATATCATCGCACGCCGATCTACACCGCTAGACAGGTAACGGGCCACAGATTTTTGGTGCCCCTGTAGACCGGTGGCAGCGTTCTTCCGGGAAAGGCCGCTTCCCCCACCAAAAGCGTTGCTCGCTCTTCAGTTTACAGACAGATAGGAGGAAGTAACACCCTTCTTAAGGAGGGGGCAATGTCGCAGAAGAAGCTGTGGTGTAATGGTTATGATACTAGACAGTTCCGTTTCAGCTGTGCTCGCGAGTGGCCGCTGTTAACTGTTGCGCTGCACGTCAGTGTTTACATCGCTGTACTTGTGCTTCACCGAGTGCCGTCCGTCCGTTAATCTGCGTGTTCATTCCTATTCCTTGTGATCTGATCGCTCTTTCTGGTCTTGCTGCTGCTACTTGGAATTTCGGTTGTTTAACCGAAATTGCTTCGCTGGATTAACCATGGCTACAAACCTCAGGAAGAATACTTTCGTATTTGCTTTTGACAAGAAATCCCGTCTTGTTCAGCTGACATCCCTGGAAATAGATGACTGGATTACACAGGTCATTGGTCTAAATTCTGAAACCGTCCATACCTGGCAACTGGATCAGGATAAATACTATGTTTTTGTCAAGTTAATCAGTGCTTCGACTGTTGATAAAGTGTTACGAAAGTGGGGCTATGAAGTAGGTTTGTACATAGGAATGGTTATAAAAGTAAGGTTTCCATCTATAGAGCGGACATTCATTACAAAACCGTTCGTGTCTTGAATCTTCCCATTGAAATTGAAAATGATAAGATTACGGAAGCTCTTTCAAACTACGGAGACGTTAAATCAATTGCAAATGAAAGATGGTCGCCTCGCTTTAAACTGCAGTGTTTCAACGGGGTCCGCTGTGTACAGATGGACGTTAAGACGAGTATTCCGTCTCACATAACTGTTTGTGGGTATAAGGCACAAATTGTTTATACAGGTCAGGAAGCTACATGTCATATATATAACGAAACCGGCCACTTCAGACAGGAATGTCCGCGGTGAACTGTTGTGCTTAAAAGTAATTTGATACAGCGTCAGAAGCTTACCTTAAATGATCTGTTACCAAAGAATAGCCCGGAACAACTGGTTGAGGATGTTAACGCAGCGGGCCAAGCTGATGTCTCCCTTCACGATAACAGTCAATTTCCCCCGTTAACAACAAAAGGAAACCCTGTTGCCACTATTCGTGAAACTGAAACGCAACCGAAAAAACGACCTCTGGAGATAACTGATAGTTGTTCAGAGGACGAGCTGTCTTGTCCCACTCCCTCACTTCGCCAGCAGAAACAGTGCGATGAGGAGGCAGAGGAACATGAAGGCAAAATGCGAATGGAAACTAATGAACAGAAAGATAATACACATACGGTACCAGAAAATGAAGGGGGTGTAAGCAGCATTAATTTTCAAGAAACAACAGGTGCAATAGCCGATTGTAAAGATCAGAATCTATCTGTTAATAAACAAATTCAGGGAGAGGTTGGAAAACTGCGGTCTCCAATTGTTTCCCTCGATAAGGAAGTGAGTGAAATTAATAAAGAACGAGGAAGTGGTGGCCAAACTGAAATCACGGTCAACACCTCAGGGCAGGCGCCGGCAACCGAAATTGCGAAAGCGTCTGCTGCTGCTCCAGATAAGCCGCGAAGTAAAATACTGACGCAACCAAATGAGAATGTAGCTCGTATACAAGGGAAGGGAAAATCCAGTAGGGGCGCCCCAGCCCAAAGAATGTTCAGTCCGAAACGGTCGTACACGAATCACTGGAGGAAAAATCAGAAAGTTTACCAGGAAATCAGTCTACTTGCGGTACAAGAGAAAACATCAGAAGCAGAAAAAAACGGGACAGTAACTAATAAACTGATTGAAGTGTTATTCCATGTTCAGCCTTCCGAGAAAACTATTACAGCTTAACTGAACCCTGAACCACAGGAAACTAAATTAGTTCATCAAAACAACTACATAGTGCACAGCACAATGACGCAATCTTATTCTGTCACCACTATAAACATAAATAAAATCAAGACCGGTTTGAAATTTTCGGCCCTTAAGGAATTTTTGTACGAATCCGCGACTGATATTGCCCTATTACAAGAAGTTCTAATTTCGGATTTGGTAATTCCCGGTTTTGTCAGTTACATGAATGTGTCTCCCGAAACAAGTGTTGGAACAGCTATTTTGGTGAGGGAAGGGATTACTGTAAGCGAAGTGGAACGACTGGAATCCAGAAGGGGAATAGGACTAAATATCTATGATGTAACTATCATCAACTAGTACGCCCCTTCAGGAAGTTCTCATCGAGCTGACAGGGCACGTTTCTTCGAAGATGACCTGATATATTTGTTAAGGAAATCGCCAAGACAGTAATTACTTGGAGGTGATTTTAATTGTGTTTTAAATCGAGAAGATCAGTTACCTAATTTTAATTTCTCAAGTGAACTAAAACAACTAGTTACTGGTTTAGAATTAAAGGATATATGGGAAATCAAATACCCCTCCACTGTTGAGTTCACTTATGTCACGGCAACATCACGTAGCAGGATTGATAGACTATATATTTCTAAAAATCTTGAAACTTCCGTGACGAAAGTAGAAACCATTCCTACGTACTTTTCAGACCATTCAAGTGTCTTAGTTTGCATAAATCTAACAAGACAGCCGGTTCGCCGATTCAAGAATCAGTGGAATTTGAACACTTCCTAGTTAGTAAATCATGATTTAGAAGATCTGATTAAAGAAACATGGGCAATATGCCTGCGAGCAGGTAGTAGATATGCCACTGCTATTGACTGGTGGGTTAGTTGAGGAAAGTTCTTATTCAATACAGTGCCCAGAGCGCAAGGGAAATGAAATGCACTATAGAGTATTACTATTCCGTTTTGAGAGATCTATCAAACCAGTCTCAGCACTGAAGACAACAACAACTTGATCAAGTCTTCAGCAGGTTCCTCACTTCGGATAGCAGACATCAAAAAAGACAAAGCCAAGTTACTTAATATCAAGAGAAGTCAAATGGAAGGGTTGAAAATAATATCGAAGGGAAATTCGGTGTCAGAAGATGAAACTACTTCCCTATATCATTTAGTGAAGCATTCGAAAAACAGGAGAAGGACTTTTATTGATGAAAGTCGAACAAAACACGGTACGATTCTCAGAACCCAGCAGGATATCATGGGCGAGATTTATCGCTATTATTGCGAGCTATATTCTGTACATCAAAGTAGTGATGCTTCCTTGGAAGAATTCCTTGACATCCTAGCCCCACAGCTGACAGAAGATGACAACGAAAATTTTTGCGAGGTTGTCACTGAAGAAGACGCGTATGAGACTCTGTGCACCTCACCACCAAAAAAATCCCCAGGACCGGATGGTCTGCCAACAGAGTTTTACATCCGTTACTGGCCAATAGTAGGTGCGAAAATCACGGACATTGTAAATGAGGTTATTCAAGGTAAAATGATTCCGGCTGAGTTTAAGGAGAGTAGAATTGTTCTGGTGCCAAAAAATAATGGAAACAAAGATTTAAATAATTTTTGTCCAATTTCACTGCTGAATTCTGATTATAAATTAATAGCTACAATAATAAACAAGAGAATTTCATGCCTTACAGATAAAATTATTAGTCAACATCAGAACTGTGCGCAAGGCAGAACCATTTTTCAAAATCTAGCGGAATTCAGGGATATCATTGCAATAACTTCTGTAACAACCATAAAGTGTGCTTTATTGTTTTTAGATTTTTATAAAGCGTTTGATGTAGTAAATCATGAATATCTTCTACAGACATTGAAGAAAACAGGTTTCACCGATAGGGTCATACAGTTGATTAAGAACATAGCTGAATTGTCAACATTCCAGGCCGATGCAAATACAACGAGGTGTTCCTCAAGGAAGCCCTCTGTCCATGTCGCTCTTCGCCATTTCGCTGGAACCTTTCCTCCGTCATGTCCATGCTAGATTAAAAGGCTTAACATTATCAGGAAATAAAACAGTTATAAGAGCCTATGCTGACGATATAGGGGTCATTATAAGGAATAATGACGAGGTAACCACGCTAGCAACAGTGATTGATTCGTACTGTGGAGCATCTGGAACCAATGCAAACGAAAAAAAAAGTAAGATGTAAAATGTCAGAGGTTTTGGTAATATCAACGTCGAGTGGGCAAAACTGTCCGACAACAAAAAACACTTGGGATCACCCTGACAGCATGCCCTATGAAAATGACGGCTTTAAATTGGAAAGTTGCAGCAGATAAAGTGCAAGGAGCCATTGTAGAGAATTTAACTCGATATATGAACCAAGTTCAAAGAACACAGTATATCAACTCATGCATCCTTGCTAAGGCTTATTATACTGCCCAGCTGTTTCCAATACCGAGAATGATAGCGAGGAGAATAATGTCCAAAATCACCAACTTTAGGTGGAGAGGTGAAGTGTTCAGAGTACCTGCTAAAGTAGCCACTTTAGATCCTAAAAATGGTGGACTAGGATTAACTGATATAATGGATAACGCCTCTGCTCTTTTTATCAAAAGGCAAGTTAATTTAATAAGAGACTCGCGAGAAAGCATAACCAGCCAACTTTTCGAGATCATTAAACCTCCAAGCCTGCTTCCCCCAATTGTCGTGCAGAATATCAACAGTCGCTTACAGCACGTGAGGATTTTCTATGTTGAGTTTAGTTATGTCAGTGTCGAACTCAGGCAGTCCTGACACTTGACATCGAGAGCCATAATGCGGAAACGAAAGAAAAGCGAAGGAAGAAACAAAATATAACGACAGTTTCCAAACATTGAGTGGACTGAGATTTGGAAAAACATTAGTTCTAATGTGCTCACGTCTAATATAAAAACGTCATGGTACAAGACAGTTGACAACACAGTTAGCACCAATGAAAGACTGCACGCAATCGGACTCTGTGAAACAAATTTATGTCAACAATGCCATCTAGTTGACACAGTAATTCATAGATATACTTTCAGTGGTCACGTGAATAGTTGGAAGTGGATCCGGGAGTAAATAGCTCTGATTACAAGAACATCCCCTGAGTATATATCGCTGTCATTGATACACATGCCTGGTCTCTCCCGCCGTCCTTCCTATGTCACCATCCATAACACAGATTCCTACACCTTTTTCCCCTCTGCCGGTGTGCCCCAAGGCTCCGTCCTCTCCCCCCTCCTGTACCTTTTGTACACGGCGGACATGCCGCCGCCGTCAGCCCCCGTCCACCTTCTCCAGTTTGCCGATGACACCGCCTTCCTTGCCCTTGCCCCCACCCTACAGCGCTCCCAACACCTTCTCCAATCCCATCTTGACCGGTTCACCGCTTGGTGCAACCAGTGGTTGCTCAAGGTCAATCCCTCCAAAACCCAGGCGATCATTGTAGGCAAAACCACCCCTTCCTTCCGCCTCCTTGATTTCTATCTCACCATCTATGGCCGTCCTATCGCCCTCACTCCCACCCTTAAGTACCTTGGCGTCACCCTCGACCGTTGCCTCTCCTGGACTCCCCACCTCCGGACAATCCAAGCCAAGGCACGCTCCCAACTCAGTCTCCTCAAGCTCCTCTCTGGCCGTACGTGGGGTCTGGACCCCTCCACCATCCTCCACACCTATAAGTCCCTCATCCGCCCTATCCTTTCTTATGCCCATCCGGCTTGGATCTCCGCCCCTCCTACCTTTTATAAATCCCTCCAAATCCTTGAACGTCATGCTCTCCGCCTCGCCTATCGCATCCGTCTCCCCTCCCCCACACGGATCCTGTACGATCTCATCCCCTTCCCCCACCTCCTCCTTTTCCTTGAAAGGATACAGATCCTGTACACCTCCCGCAAACTCGATCCTCCTCACCCGCTCGTCTCCCCGATCATCTCCCACCCCCGCCCGCTGCCGCACCTGTATTCGCACGTCCCACCCGGTCTCCATCTCTCCACCCTCCTTACCCTCTCCCAAGGTGGCTTCCGCCAGCTCTCCCTCCCTGATGATGCCCTCCTCCCCTCCATCTACCCCTCCTACCAACTTTGATCCTCCCTCCCTCTTCCTGTTTCTGTTCCCTTGGGCGCCCTCCATCCCTCCTCCCCTTCTCCTCCCTCCTCCCCCGGGCCTCCCCTCCCCTGTCCTTCTACTCCTCCTCCCATCTCCTCAGCCATTGGCATCTCTGTTCTCTCCTCTCCACCCTCTCCGCCCACCCTCACCCTTCTTCCCCTCTTGGCAGGTCCCCGGACTCGCACACGCTACGTGGACTTTCGCGCGCCGGAGATCATCGCCTTCTGTGTCTCGTGTGTGTGACGTCGTTTGTGTTTTTAGTGTCCGCCGTCACGCTTCTACGTTCACTTGTGCCATCGGATTCATCAGTGTTATGTGCGCCGTGCCAACGTGTTTTCAGTGTCTTTCTCGTCGAGTGTGAACGGCTCCGTGTTTTTTGTGTGTCTGTGCCTACTATTTTTTGCCCGTCACTCTGTTCATTTTCATTCTCCATTATTGTACTGTGATTGTCAACTCTATGGCTGAAGAGCGGCGTAGCATGCCGCTGCCAGCCTACCTGATTGTTCAGGTGTCGCTATTTCCCATAAGCAAAAAATAACGCTGTGTACTGGTTGCTGGGAAATTTTGTTAACTACATCCTTAACAAATTAGGATCCGATAGCATCATAGAATTCAAGGTACACATGCTGTGTGAGTTCCACAAAATTGGAAGGTATTCGAATCACGATAAAAAGTTTGGTAATATGTTAAAAATTGTATTTGAAAGAATGGGCATTGGTTAATATAAAAAAGAAGACTGTGTTGACAGTGATGTATTGTAGTTACCTTAACATATGTGACATTGAGATTGTGTGTCTAATAGTGTCAAAACACAAAACATTAACGGTGCATTATTGGCTTATACTAGAAATTTGGAAATAGACAGTTTTTATAGAAATGTCCTTATTGATTGGTTAAACCCGTAAGATTCTATCTGATAAATGTAATATTCAATGGCTGGCACATTGCCCTGTTCATTTTTGCACTGTGATGTGTAAGTCAGTTTCGCAGTGAAAGACTGATTATATAGATCTGATCACTTCAGATACTTAAGATTCAATTAATATCCAGAAAGTGTAGTTGGAAGGCTAGTCAACATTATTATATATCTCCTTTCCGCCATTCTCAAGTATTTCAGAGATTGTCCAATATGATTATTAAATTGTTTTATATTTAAAATTATCCCACCAACTTGCTGATATCCATCATAAAGAACTAATTATGCTTCTGTAAAGATTGGAGCTCATGTAATTCAAAGTGCAGATTTTACTTCTTCAGGTTGAAGTTTGAATGTCTTAAAAAAAAAAAAAAATCATGATGTTTAACTTAATTCTTTCTGGTAATTTAGTTGTCTTTCCTTTACGTCAGCATAATTGAAACTATCAAACCGTTTTGTTTAAATAACTTCATGTATGTATAACTGAGTATGTATTTGGAATGTGTAACATTGTTTCTTAAATAAATGTTAGAAAGAAGAAAAAAAAAACTGTTGCATGGAGGGTGATGAGTTCAAAACTCAACCTCAACTGTAAAATTTTTATTTCTATATTCGGTTCGAGGACATTCTAGAAGTATCTACAAGTATCAAGAATCATTGTACTGGAATGTTCTGTAACTGTATATATACCACATGTGTTCTGGCCGGAGGCAGTTTTCTCCATGCTCTTGTATGTGCAAGTGCTGAATAAACCTTCATTAAGTGAAGTTAGTGTTTGTCACTCATCTAATTACACCTTCCTCTACATGAAAATATTATGTGTGAAATCTTAACTTCTCTTGCAACTTAGTAATCTTCGAGACCAATATTATATGTTTAAGCTTTGCTTTTCTTGTAGCAACACTGTGTATATTAATTTAAACCATTAACTTTTCCAGTTTGTTTATAAGCGCTACTTAACAGTGATATTGATATTGGCTGATTACATCTTGTGTCCTATGCTCTGAATATCTGCTGTCATCGCCTGGCGAGATCACATGATATGAGCTATGACTGGCTAACAAAAGCACATTGCAGTCTCGATTTCAATGCTTCAGGAAAGTAACATGTGGTGTTGGTGGAATTCAAGTTTATACTTTTGTGACACAAAAATACGCAGCATGTTGCTGCGCATCAAAGATCTTTCGAAAACTTTTTTTTTTCTGAAGGGCCGGGAAATTCTATGCTTGTGTACAAAACCATAAACATTCAAAGGGTTAATAAATTTTACAGTTCCGAGGAAAAGTATACCGTCACTTAACACTGAAGAAAAAAGTATTTCTAATTGGGAAATCTGGGAATTTTTTCTCCTGTCTGTGTATACACCATGTATATAACTTGTTTAAAATAACGTTGTATGTAATACATATATATTCTTCAGAAAACAAAAAGATAATTCTGCTTGGTTTGTTGTTTTGATCAGCTGTAGAACACATACTTGTCACAACAAGTGTTTTTGCTTGACTGAGCAAAGTGGGTGGCTAATTTTTAATTTATAAATTTTTTAAATGTGCTTGATTTAACAACTAGTTTAAAAACTCTTAATCATTTTTTAAATTGTAGTGTAAGATAGTTTAGATAAGACTTGCGATTTTTGGATTTCTCCCACAAATAAAACATGATACCTAGGGAGGCTGTTATTTTTCAAGTTTGCTTGGTTTGTTTGTGGTACCCCTTTTGTATTTACTTCTTATCCCAAAAAATATTGACTAAATATTTTTTACTTCCAACTTAGTTATTAATGCCATACTGTTGCATTAACATTAATAATATGATCTATGGCTGTACTATTTATATTTCTACATTAACTTTAATAATACAACCTTTAAACCTACTCTTTACTAAGTGTGTGAGGCAAATATGACAAGAAAATCAGATTTTATTTGAAGTATACGTTTTCTTTGATAAAGTCTCTTTTTTTTTTTACCCTGTAACATACTCAGACACAAACTTAAGTACCGGTATATATATATATATATATATATATATATATATATATATATATATATATATATATATATATATATATATATATATATATATATAATAGAGGGAAACATTCCACGTAGGAAAAATATATCTAAAAACAAAGATGATGTGACTTACCAAATGAAAGTGCTGGCAGGTCGACAGACACACAAACGAACACAAACATACACACAAAATTCAAGCTTTCGCAACAAACTGTTGCCTCATCAGGTAAAAAGGGAAGGAGAGGGAAAGACGAAAGGATGTGGGTTTTAAGGGAGAGGGTAAGGAGTCATTCCAATCCCGGGAGCGGAAAGACTTACCTTAGGGGGAAAAAAGGACAGGTATACACTCGCACACACACACACACACACATCCATCCACACATATACAGACACAAGCAGACATATTTAAAGTTTGGGCAAACTTTAAATATGTCTGCTTGTGTCTGTATATGTGTGGAAGGATGTGTGTGTGTGTGCGAGTGTATACCTGTCCTTTTTTCCCCCTAAGGTAAGTCTTTCCGCTCCCGGGATTGGAATGACTCCTTACCCTCTCCCTTAAAACCCACATCCTTTCGTCTTTCCCTCTCCTTCCCCTCTTTCCTGATGAGGCAACAGTTTGTTGCGAAAGCTTGAATTTTGTGTGTGTGTTTGTGTTTCTTTGTGTATCTATCGACCTGCCAGCGCTTTCGTTCGGTAAGTCACATCATCTTTGTTTTTAGATATATTTTTCCCACGTGGAATGTTTCCCTCATATATATATATATATATATATGTTCCTCATTCTTTTCCTAAATTATTTAATAAGGTGTTCCATGAGTTTGACAACTGTCTCACCAGGTTAATTTATCACTTTTAGTGTAGTAACAAGGTGCAGAGGTTGATGACATTTTCCTTTTCACATCACTGTGAAGAATGGTTTAATGAATTTCGTCACTCAAATCAAATCTTTTTAAGGATACTCTTATTTTACTACACACAAACTGTTCATACTCAATAGCCATAATTTTTGGGATTTGATTGATTTCTCCTTGAATTCTTATATAATTTTGTCTGTTGATTGGGCTTCACAGTTTAGTGTAGTGATTGTTTTCATTTTTGATTTAGAAGATTAGGGCAGCAGGACAGGAGGCAAGAACCATAGATGATTTTTCAGGTTTTCTGAAACCGTATGCAGAGTATCGATTACCTGCTATACATGTATAGAGTTTTGAAAGAATTCTGACATACAAATAGGGTTCTGTGGCTTCTGTAGCACTACAGCCTCCTGTGTTGACTTACATACTGGTAAGGAAAATACAAATAGAACAAATTGCAGTCTCTTCGTGTGATCACGATTCAACTTCTTCACAGATCATAAACTTCTTCAATACACAAATGGCTTTCACCATTCACCTAGCATTACGGATACCCTTGGAACATGGAAAGATACTCCATGAGATGATTCTTTGAGTAGGGAGTTCACAGTTAATTCAAAGCTATCAATATAAATCTCGTACAAACATTTCGTACCTGCAAGGTAAATACAAGACCCTTCTTCCAAAATGTTTTCAGTCAAAATGCACACATCTCTAAAAGTGGTCCTATTATATGCTGTTGGGGTGGTGGTGGGGGGGGGGCGAGGGGAGGGGGGGGGGGGACTTATTTAACTAAACAGCTATTCAGCACAAGTTTCATCGACAACCTTGTCCTGCCCATTTCCGTACTAAGTTAAATGACCGAAATATGTGAAAAATTATCGGCATTGATCTAGTGATGTTTTATTTTATTTTCAAATATATTTGTGTGTGAAAATTATGTTTTAAGCACATTTATGTGTATTTAATGAATTGTTGAATTTCATATTTGTTTTTGGCTGTGTATGTTCGCTCAGAAGTTCTCTACATCTACATGCATACTCTGCAAGCCACCTGACGGTGTGTGGCGGAGGGTACCCTGAGTACCTCTATCGGTTCTCCCTTCTATTCCAGTCTCGTATTGTTCATGGAAAGAAGGATTGTCGGTATGCTTCTGTGTGGGCTCTAATCTCTCTGATCTTATCCTCATGGTCTCTTCGCGAGATAGGAGGGAGCAATATACTGCTTGACTCTTCGGTGAAGGTATGTTCTTGAAACTTTAACAAAAGCCCGTGCCGAGCTACTGAGCGTCTGTCCTGCAGAGTCTTCCTCTGGAGTTTATCTATCATCTCTGTAACGCTTTCGCGATTACTAAATGATCCTGTAACGAAGCGTGCTGCTCTCCGTTGGATCTTCTCTATCTCTTCTATCAACTCTATCTCGTACGGATCCCACACTGCTGAGCAGTATTCAAGCAGTGGGCGAACAAGCGTACTGTAACCTACTTCCTTTGTTTTCGGATTGCATTTCCTTAGGATTCTTCCAATGAATCTCTGTCTGGCATCTGCTTTACCGATGATCAACTTTATATGATCATTCCATTTTAAATCACTCCTAATGCGTACTCCCAAATAATTTATGGAATTAACTGCTTCCAGTTGCTGACCTGCTATTTTGTAGCTAAATGATAAGGGATCTATCTTTCTATGTATTCGCAGCACATTACACTTGTCTACATTGAGATTCAATTGCCATTCCCTGCACCATGCGTCAATTCGCTGCAGATCCTCCTGCATTTCAGTACAATTTTCCATTGTTACAACCTCTCGATACACCACAGCATCATCTGCAAAAAGCCTCAGTAAACTTCCGATATCATCCACCAGGTCATTAATGTATATTGTGAATAGCAATGGTCCTATGACACTCCCCTGTGGCACACCTGAAATCACTCTTACTTCGGAAGACTTCTCTCCATTGAGAATGACATGCTGCATTCTGTTACCTAGGAACTCCTCAATCCAATCACATAATTGGTCTATAGTCCATATGCTCTTACTTTGTTCATTAAATGACTGTGGGCAACTGTATCGAATGCCTTGCGGAAGTCAAGAAACATGGCATCTACCTGTGAACCTGTGTCTATGGCCCTCTGAGTCTTGTGGACGAATAGCGCGAGCTGGGTTTCACACGACCATCTTTTTTGAAACCCATGCTGATTCCTACAGAGTAGATTTCTAGTCTCCAGAAAAGTCATTATACTCGAACATAATACGTGTTCCAAAATTCTACAACTGATCGACATTAGAGATATAGGTCTATAGTTCTGCACATCTGTTCGACGTCCCTTCTTGAAAATGGGGATGACCTGTGCCCTTTTCCAATCCTTTGGAATGCTACGCTCTTCTAGAGACCTACGGTACACCGCTAAAGAAGGGGGGCAAGTTCCTTCACGTACTCTGTGTAAAATCGAACTCATCGAATTCATTGAACGCCTCTCGCATAGCCCTCCTCACACTACATTTCGCTTCGCGCAATTTTTGTTTGTCTGCAAGGCTTTGGCTATGTTTATGTTTGCCGTGAAGTTCCCTTTGCTTCCGCATCAGTTCTCTAACTCGGTTGTTGTACCACAGTGGCTCTTTTCCATCTCTTACGATCTTGCTTGGCACATACTCATCTAACGCATATTGTACGATGGTTCTGAACTTTGTCCACTGATCCTCAACACTATCTGTACTTGGGACAAAACTTTTGAGTTGAGCCGTCAGGTACTCTGTAATCCGCTTTTTGTCACTTTTGCTAAACAGAAAAATCTTCCTACCTTTTTTAATATTTCTATTTACGGCTGAAATCATCATTGCTGTAACCTCTTTATGATTGCTGATTCCCTGTTCTGCGTTAACTATTTCAAATAGTTCGGGTCTGTTTGTCACCAGAAGGTCTTATATGTTATCACCACGAGTCGGTTCTCTGTTTAACTGCTCAAGGTAGTTTCCAGATACAGCACTTAAAAAAATTTCACTGGATTCTTTGTCCCTGCCACCCATTATGAACGTTTGAGTCTCCCAGTCTATATCCGGCAAATTAAAATCTCCACCCAGAACTATAACATGGTGGGGAAATCTACTCGAAATATTTTCCAAATTATCCTTCAGGTGCTCAGCCACAATAGCTGCTGAGCCAAATAACTGGTGACTGATAAAATACATGAGCCTTGGGGCCCTCTAAACAAGTGAATGATCAAAAACTGTTTACCTTTTCAGCTGTTAAGATCTTCAAAGCAGTGATGTGATCTAAGTCATGAAGTTTTTTTTGTTATTTTTTTCTTTTCTTTTCCTTTTTTATCCCTTTTCACTTACAAAGTTCCAATGGCCTCACAGCATGTTTATATAGTTGCCATCATTGCTGATACAAAGCTTCTAATTTTAGCACACAATTTCTCCTCTCCTGTGTCGGAAGTAGTGATTTTTCCAAATAAATATTCACTTCCCCTGCAGATACTATGGTTTGAAGCATAGTTAATTTACACACCCATACATTCTAAAAGAGAACTTGTAGTTGTTGATAAAAGAGAAGAAGAGAAGAAAAGAAAAGGTTGAAAATGTGGGAAGAAATGGTGTATAAAAAGGGGTTTTAAAATCATTAATGACCGTGAAAAAGGGAAAGAATTAAATGCAAATCGGACTTCGTATTACAGAAAAGTTATCAGACTTCGTGATTCGGAAAAGCTATTGTTGGGGTGGTCCTTGTGACGTTTCTGAGCAAAAGTCAAACCATTCCACTACAAAAATTATTTGAAAAAGAACAGAGAATAACAAAATGTGATTAACAGGGGGAAATGGCGTAGATAAGAGTTCATTCTTTACCATGTTAACATGTCTTCTTTCATGTGACGTCCAGCTCTTCAAAAATCTCCTCCTTCATTTCTGCATGAAAAGTAGTAGCTGCTCCAAAATCTTGCAATCATCAAGGAATCACTAATTTATACAAATCAAAATCATCTTGATATTAAATGCAATGTATTTTATGTTGCTGCTTCCATTCTCCAAATTTCACACAAACGTCCACAATACGTCTGCACAATAATAAGTTTTTTCATCTTAATTCGACCAAGACTAGCTAATAAGTAAGTTAAGCTTCCGCTCTCAAGAGACAAAAGACTGATAGAAAACAAAAAGGGTTACAATTTCAGTACCTTAATTTTCTTATATATTTTCTCTGCCGTCGAGTGCTCATACAGCTGCAACAGTGTAATTTATATCTGAGGGAACGAGTGTAGCGCGACAAAATTCAGAGTCCTGCTACAAACTGTTAATTGTTGGTTTGACGATTGACAGTTTACTTCCAGTTATTTTGTGCTAATGGTGCAGAAACACATGTGTACAAGTGATGTTCTATAAAGACTGCCACTAATGCTCAACACTAACGCTCATACAACAATTTATTGTAAAAAAATAACTTGTACAGGCTTTTGTCTCCCTTGCTAGGCAGGATAATAATGAGTAGTGTTACAATTTATTTGCAGAAGGTGTGTATAATTACTTAAATCAGTGGACAAAACAATGTCACCATTAGTCAGTAACATCTGTTGGCAGAACATCTCACTATTTGAACAACTATAAAAAGGCTTTGGCAGACAGTTACAATCTGAAAGATAAGCTCAGAAAAGTGGTACAGCAAGGGCAAATGCCACGGTGAGAGTGGAATACATTTTAACTGTTACGACAAGTGTGGATTGGTCTAGACATCGTTAGAAAATGGGTTACTTGCAAAAAGTTTGGAAATAAACAAAAAGAACCTGTACTGTTATCCTTTTGAAACATTTTTCCTCTTAAATTTGAACAACTTTAATATTCATGAAGTAATGAGAGACTCTTTTTGTATTGGGCAACACTGTCAAAATTCTTTCAGCAACAAAGCATGTGCTCTCTGTTAACCATCCTATACCCATGTCCAGTCACCACAAAATTAAGTTATAAAAGGGAGTCTATAAAACCTTTAAACTTTGTCATATTAATTAAGAGTTGTCTCGAAGAAATTGGATGGAGATAGTTATTGGCACTTGTTACTTACATAACCTGTAATTTCCTTAACCTAAATTTACAGATCAGAAAATATATTTCAGTCTTTGCCAATGTGGGTGTTTTAAGAACTCATACATCACTATTTACATTTATACAACTTAAAAAAGCTGTAACACTGTAGTGCGAGCACATGTAACCAAACAGCACATGACACAAGTGCCTTCACAGCTGGCCCTGAGAGGTCACTTCCCAACCTGGACAGATGGCGCAGCAAGCACTGTGTCTTGTGCAGAACAGCCCAATATAAGCCCGGTGTGCTAGGGCCTCAGCCTCACTTATGTCCACTTACTTTCTGTATGCTCAACTACGGGACTGAATATTGGTGTGTTCTGTAGTTGTGAGACTTTATACTGTTCTGTACTTCATTCAGTGTTACTGTGAATCTTCCCATGTGGAAGCACAACTACTCTTGGTTGGCATTAATTCTGATATTGTGTTTGTACCATGTTATAAGACACCTGATGATGAGTACGAAACATTTCAGTGAAAGAAATTCTTCAATCGCTTGCCAGCCAGCAGCAGGCTCTCTCTGTGACACTAAACAATTTGGTAGCCCCAGTGATATGCCAGGTTCCACTATTGTTGATGCAACCCCCACCATTTCCTCTGTATGATGAGTCTGCAGAAGACTGGGACATACATGAAAAATGCCTTCAGCAACATTTTCAAGCTTTGGAATCACCTAACCCAACTTGTATAGTGCTTTATTTCCATCATGGATTTCTCCTCCTGTTGATCACCTTTTGTGTCAGTTAACTCATCTTCAGGAACCTGCAGGTCTCTCTTTTGATGAAATTTATCATTTGCTTTCCAATTGTCACTGCAAACACGTTCATGTTGTTGGTCCTTGCATAGAGTTCTACGATTGTCAAAAGTGGCCCCAGCAGTCAGCAGTTGGGCGATGGAGCTTCATGGCCTTAGCCACTGTTGCCAGTTTGTTACTGAGGCCCACTGGGACTCATATGCTGATGTGGTGGTTCGAGATGCTATAATACGTGTGGCCACTGATAGTGAAGTTTATGAACATGCTCTACAATGTGAAAATCCCTCTCTCACAGATGTACTGAAAATTGCTCAGTCTTTTGAAGTATCTAGGGCAGCAGGAAATCAGATAGAAGCATGGTGTGAAATAGCTGCTGTTGCTTTTTCTCCTCCTCGGTTGCCGTTGGTTAGCTCACTTGGGGAAGACGACGACATGCCCATGTAACCACGGCCTCCATGCTGCATGAGGCAGTGCTGTGCTAAGCAGCAGCAGAAGAAGTCAGTGTCTCAACTGCTGCCACATGCTCCTCTTCATTGTGCCCTTATTGTTTTGTTCAACAGGAGCGAGCTGTGTGCCCAAAGCATTGGGAGACATGCAACCATTGTTAAAAAAAAAAGGGGGGGGGGTGGTGGTGGTGGTTGTTGTACCTGTGTGCAAATCTCAATCTCTTTCACCAGAGAGGAACATCAATATGAACAGTGTTTCCCAAATGATGGTAGGCCCAAACAAACACTTTATTAAAGTAAGTGTGATGGATAAGATGCTAAAAGTGCAAGTGAACATGGGTGCAGCAGCGACTTTGTTAAATTCTCAAACCTATGTGGATTTTGTATCACCAGTGTTGGCCCCTGTCTCTTGTTGGTTGGTGAGTTATAAAAAACAACACTCTGGAACAGCTTCCTGCTCAGTATACGAAGCAGTTGTTTGGCCTTTCGCCTTTTTAGTAGTGTATGATGCCAACACTGAAAACTTACTTGCTTTAGACATCTTCAAAACTTTTGTGTTTTCTACTTCTGATGAAGTGCATCTGTAATCGAATCAGGTTCCATACAAACAACTGGACATGCTCTGCTTGGAATATTCCTCCTTGTTTTATGAATGTTCAGGGTGTGCTACCAATTTCTAGGCGCACATCACAATGAAACTGACGGCATGCCACTGTTTCTTTTATGCCCGTCCAGTCCCAATAGCTTTGTTATCAATGGTCTGTTCCATTTGCAATTGTCAAAAAACCTTACAGCAACCTTCAGCTCTATTGTGATTTTTAGAGTGTATGTAAATTCACAATCTATAATTGATACCTAATCCTTACCCCACCAGAATGAATTCTTAGCCCAGTTTTCTGAGGGCTGATATTTTTCCAAATAGACTAGTCAGAAGCCTACTTAGAACTGTCTCTGGATGATGATTCCACGTGTGACCTTGTAGTGAATATTCCATTCGGGTTTCATCAATACCAGTGCCTGCCATTCAGCGTGGCTAGCACCTCTGCCATTTTCCAATGATTTCTGGAGTAACTCAGGCATCCTTGCTGTGGTGCATTAACTGCCTGGATGGTATTGCAGTCTCAGGTTCCTCAACAGATGAACATTTGCGGAACCTTCGCACCTTATTCACGGTGCTATAGGCTGTGGGCTTGAAATATGACTTGGACAAATCTCAAATTTTTCAGCCGTCTATTGTCTACCTTGGTTTTATAGTCTCATGTGATGACATCAGGCCTTTGCATATTGATGCAATTATAGCTTTGCTGCATCCTATATCATTGTCAAAGAGCTGCAAGCCATTCTTCCAAAGGTTGCATACTGAAATAAATTTCTTCCTCGTGCAGCTATGTTAGCCTAGCCACTTCATGCTCTCTTCCATAAAGATGCTTCCTTTTCACTGGTCTCCACCTTGAGTGTGCTTTTACCATATTAAGGTCAAAATTACACTCAGCACCTTGCTTGGTTATCTTCCAACCATGCCAACATCTTGTTCTGACCACAGATGCCTCCCAGTAGGGCCTTGGGGCCATTCTTGTGCACAGATATGGAGATGTTTCCAAACACTCTATTGCGTATGCTTCCAAAATTCTGAATCAGGTGCAACAACGCTACTTGCAGATAGGAAAAGCAGCCCTTGCTATTGTGTACACACTAAAAAAATTTCACATTTTCCTATAAAGTTCTAAATTTCATTTGATTACTGATCATAAATCTCTGGTTTCTCTTTTCAATCCTTCAGCATCTTCACCAGAGAAAGTAGCCCATTGTCTGCAATGCTGGTCTTTGTTTTTGTCACGCTATAACTACAAAATTCATTTCTGACCCATAGCATAAGAAACTAATGTGAGTGATCTTTTGCGATTGTGGATTGGCTCCCTTCTAGCTTTTGATCGGAATTAAGTACTGTGTTTCCATGAAAATGCCGTAGCCCAAAACAGCATGGATGGTTTTCCCACTAATAGTTCTCGAATTTCAGCAGGGGTCATGGCTGGTCCCATCTTATGTCAGGTTGTTCAATTTGTGCACTGTGGCTGGCTAGATAAACCATTGCGCCAAGCATCGTACCCTTTGTGTAATTATTATGCTCTCTGCCAGCGCCTCTTGGATCTTGATGGTGTGTTACTGTTGGCTACTGAAGGGTCAGTGCTCAGGGCAGTGAACTTGTCCGCATTGCAGCAGGATGTCATGCATCTTCTCCACTAGACCATCAGGGCGCTTCTCGTACAAAATTGTTGGCCAGCTGCCACATCTTTTGGCTGGGTATTGACAATGAGATCAGGTACGTTGGACAATCTGCCCACAGTGAGCCACCCACCAAGTGGTAACATGGGCCTCTCTCTCCCCGTGCCCCCCTCCTTCCCCACCCATACACCCCTGGGAGCTATTCATGCTGATTTTGTGGGTCTGTTCATTAACTCCTTTCGGCTTGTAGTGGCTGATGATTTCTCAGGATTTCCTTGTGTGTTTGTTGCCTGTCCACATTCATGGCAGCTATTGTTACAGCCCTCGCAAATATTTTTTTGTTAGGGGACAGCCATATAAACCATGATGGACAACAGCCCACAGTTTGTGTCTCAAGATTTTGAAGATTTTTGTACAAAGAGGGGCAATGTGGCATATGATGTGTTACAGCCCCTCCCTTTCACCCCCCCCCCCCCCCTCCCAGTCGAATGGAGAGGTGAAATGGTGGGTGGTCTGTATATCCAAAACCCAGATGAATTTTATTTATTTATTTACACGTCAAGTTCCATAGGACCAAATGGAGGAGCAAATCTCCAAGGTCATGGAGCATGTCAGTACATGAAATTACAACATAAAAGTAATAACAGATAAAAAGAAAATGTTTTATGAACCCGAAAAAAGTCAAGCTATAAGTTTAAGTAAACACAATCAACAATAGAACAAGAATCAGCTTAATTTTCCAAGGAACTCCTCTACAGAATAAATGGACTGACCCAAGAGGAAACTCTTCAGTTTTGATTTGAAAGCTCATGGATTACTGCTAAGATTTTTGAATTCTTGTGGTAACTTATTGAAAATGGATGCAGTAGTATACTGCAAACCTTTCTGCACAAGAGTTAAGGTGATCCAAATGCAGGTTTGATTTCTGCCGAGTATTAACTGAGTGAAAGCTGCTTATTCTTAGGAATAAGCCAATACTGTTAAAAAGTGTATATCACTCAATCTTCTCCCAAGGAAGCCTTCGATAAGTTCTTGAGTTCATATAGATTAATTCCAGTCAGTGACCATGGCCCCCTGGAAGTGCTTCATGGTTGCCAGCCGTGTATGCTACTTCATCTGCTCTGGCTAATGCTTGGCCAACTGCTGGTACCTGCCTTGCAGTGATTCCATCTATGCTCCACCATCTGGCCCACAGGTTTGTCTGGTGCCCTAAGTCCAAACCAGCAACCGTCCATCACTGCCAAGGCCATCACCTGTGTCATGCGCCTCAGATGGCGTGGTGTCATGACACTACAACCAGCTCTGTCCACGCATGACGACTGTGCACTGGCCCCTGTGGCATAGTCCACATCTCTTCTGGCTCCAGTGTAGTCTTCGCTCTGCATACCCCAGCTGCCAGATAGAGTATTCAGTGCTGGGACACCTCTATTTCCACAGCCCTTGCCTCTGTCATCTTCTCTGCTGCCTACATCACCAAGTGCCTTCCCGGATGTGGATATGGATACAGCACCAAGATGACCAGAACTCCATTACTGCCTAATGTCTGCACCATTTCAGACAGAATTCTCCTGTGTCAGCATGACACCAGCTCCAGCAGTTGTCACCTACTGATGAAGACATCAACATTTCCACCATGAACACTTTTCTGCAAGCGGGAAGAAGTGTTGTAACCCTACAGCGTGAGCACACATAATCAAGCAGCCCACAATACAAGTGCCTCAGTGGCTGGCCTAGAGGTCTCATTGCAACCTGGACAGATGGCACAGCAAGTGTAGTGCTGCATGCACAACAGCCCAATATAGGCCTGGCACACTGGGCCATCCTCCTCACTTACATTTACTTACTAATTTTATGCTCACCTATGAGACTGTATATTGATGTGTTCTATAGTTATGACAGTTTTTACCATTCTATACTTCATTCAGTGTTATTGAGAATCTCTTTATAAGAAAACAGAATGAATCTTGGTTGGTGTTACTTCTGATATTGTGTCTGTACAATGTTACAAGAAAAACACAATCCATTCCTTTATATTACAGTATCAGTAGTTGTGATCTGATGATTGTAATTGAACTTCAGCTTCTATATCTGCATCTATTATCTACATCTATACTCTGCAAACCACTGTGAGGTGCATAGCAGATGGTATATCCCACTGTGACAGTTGTTAGGGTTTCTTCCCATTCCCTTCACATATGGAGCTCGGAAAGAATGACTGTTCGAATGCCTCTGCATACGGAGGAATTATTGTAATTTTTATCCTCACAATCCCTACGTGAGTGATATGTAGGGGGTTTTAATATATTTCTAGAGTTATCATTTAAAGCCGATTCTTGAAACTTTGTTAATAGACTTTCTCAGGATAGTTTATGTCTATCTTCAAGAGTCTTCCAGTTAAGCTCCTTCAGTATCTCTGCGACACTCTCCCACTGATTAAACAAATCTGTGATTATTTGTGCTGCCCTTCTCTGCATATGTTCAATATCTCCTGTTAGTCCTACCTGGTATGGATCCCATGCACTTGAGCAGTATTCCAAAAGTGGTCACATTAGTGGTTTGTAAGTAGACTGATTGCACTTCTCCATTAGTCTACTAATAAACTGAAGTTTACTGCCTGCTTTACCCACAACTGAACCTGTGTGATCATTCCATTTCATATCCCTACAAAGTGTTACACACAGGTATTTGTATGAGATGGCAGATTCCGACAGTGACTCATTGATATTATAGTCATAGGATACTACATTTTTTTCATTTTGTGAAGTGCAAAATATTGCATTTCTGAACATTTAGAGCAAGTTGCCAATCTATGCACCACTTTGAAAAGCCATCAAGCTCTTACTGAATATTTATGCAGCTTCTTTCAGATAGTACTTAATTATATACAACTGCTTCACCTGCAAAAACCCTGTTTTACTATTAATACTGACTGCAAAGTCATTAATATACAATAGAATAGCAAGGGTCTCAACACATTTCCCTGTAGCACACCCGAAGTTACTTCTACATCTGAAGATGACTATCCATCCAAGATAACAAGCTGTATCCTCCCTACTAAAAAGTCCTCAATCCAAACACAAATTTCACTTGATATCCAATATGATCATACATTTGAAAAGCATAGGTGTGGTACTGAGTCAAATGCTTTTAAGAAATCAAGAAATACTGCATCTACTGGTTGCCTTGATCCAAAGCTTTCAGTTTGACATGTAAGAAAAGTGTGAGCTGGATTTCACATGATAGGGATTCCATCAGGGCATGAAGTTTTGTTCAATTTTAACGATTTCAGCTGTTTCTCAACATCACGGACACTAATACTTATTTCATTCATCTTTTCATTGGTATGAGGATTAAATTATGGTAATTCTCCCCGTTTTCCTTTGTAAAGGAACATTTGAAAATGGAGTTAAGCATTTCAGCTTTTGCTTTGCTACCCTTGATTTCAGTTCCTGTCTCATTTGCTAGGAACTGGGCACTAACTTTGGTGCCATTACCAGCCTTTACATATGACCAGCATTTCTTTGGGTTCTGTAAAAGATCACTTGACAATATTCTGCTGTGGTAGTCATTGAAGGCATCACACATTGCTCTCTTGACAGCCAAACACATTTCATTCATCATCATCATCATCATCTCTCTCTCTCTCTCTCTCTCTCTCTCTCTCTCTCTCTCTCTCTCTCTCTCTCTCCCTAGCCCTATGCTTTGTTTTACATCTATTATGCAGTAATCTCTGTTTCTTTAGAAGTTTCTTTACATTGACTGTATATCATGGAGGTTCCTTCCTATTATGAACTGTTCTACTGCATACATATCCATCCATTGCCTTCTCAACTATTCTTTTGAAGCTGAACCAGAGTTCCTCTACATGATTCTGCCCTGTGCTGAAAGTTTCAAGTTCCTCATTGAGATATGACACTGATGATTTTTTTTATCAAATTAACTTAACATATGTACCTTTCTGCTTGTTTTAGTTGTCCTTTATACTTTGGTAATCACTGTTGCTACAACTGCGTCATGTTCACTGATGCCAGTTTCGGTGTGGACATCCTCAAAGAGGTCAGATCTATTTGTTGCCATTAGATCCAATATATTTCCATCATGAGTAGGGTTCGAAACTATATGTTCTAGGTAGTTTTCAGAGAAGGCATTTAGTAAAGTTTCGCAGGATGACTTATTACACTCACCACTAACAAAACTTTAATTTTCTCAATTAATTGTTGGATGACTAAAGTCTCCACCTACGATTGCAGTATGATTGGGAAACTTATGTATAAGTGAACTGAGGTTTTCTCTGAAGTTTTCAGTTACATCAAAAGATGTGTCTGGTGGGCAACAGAAGGATCCAATTATCATTTTATACCCACCCCTGGTACTAAGCCTTGCGCAAACAGTCTCACATGCAGCTTCAATTTCTACCTTGGTGGATCTGAGTTTCTTGTATACTACAACAAATACACCACCTTCATTTCCCATTTGCGTACCATTTCAATGTACACTTAATTTTTCCCCAAAATTATTAAGTGAGCTTCACTGCTTTTGATGAGCACTTCAAACACTGACACTTTGTTGCAAATGCTTTGGCAATTTACCATTAGGAGTTTAATACTCTCACCTGTGGGAGGCATTTCTTTCGCTACTTCTGGGTTTCCTACAGCTATTGTTATCTGGACTGGATGGAGAGTTGCTTAATCTAAAATACCTTTGTGTGCACCCCACACACTTGAGTTGAACAGTCAAAGCTGATTGCATTTCATGGCGAAATAATACTTTTTCGCTTCTCTAAGGTAAACTGCTTTATATAATCAGCCCCAAGTCTAGTCATTACCTTAGTGTATGTCTTGCCTTGCAGATTTCTGATCTGAAGATCATTTTATATACTGTCAAATTCTTATGAAAACTGGAATGACCTTTGCTTTTAGCCAGTTTCTGGAAATTTTCATTTACCTGTTGGGTTTGTAAGGGAATTGTAAGTGCTAGTGCATGCCTGTTTTGATAGTGCTGATGGCAGTCACTAGAAGTGATGAGTCAGGTAGATATTGGGAGTAAAATGTTTTGGTATGGTACTCAATTTATTTCAGGACCATAGTGTGATGGTAAGTTAAATGTTCTGTATAATTTTAAATTATGAGACCAATGTATTGTTTACCTCACATGCTTAACTGCAATCTTGATTTATTTCTGGGAAAGGAATCTATAAAATCAGATTACTTTTCCTTCTGTTGGCAACCTCAGCTTCTAAGCGATATAACATGCTGCAGCTTTGTAGGCACTGTGAATGCTATGGTGATTATAGTATGCTGTCTGCCCAATGAGAAAGAGGCAGGTTGTGGTTCTTCTACACCTCTTCTCTCTTGCAGCAGCCTATAAACTAAATGGTGATAGCATGCTTATGCTCCCAGCATACCTTGCAAAAGGGTAAAGTTACACTGTACATATAGTATGGTTCAGTAATTGTAGGTTACTAAACTTTGGAATAAACTGCATTTCACTGTGAGATTTTTGGGATGTGTAATCAGCTGTTTGTATCCCAGGATTTTTTTTTAAAGGGAGACTGGAGCAACTTGCACTCAGCCTTATGAGACCAAATGGGGAGCTACTTGCAAGAAAAGTAGTGGCTCCAAGCTCTGGAAAGCTGATAGTGGCTCTGGGAGAGCCATATAGCTATATGTTGCACTTATTCCCCTCCGTACCAATTTGAAAGATACCATTTTGCCGAGACTGACACAATGATCTGTCAGCTTCACGTGTCCTTTGTTCTGACTTCAGGGCCTTTGTTTTTTACTTTACATGTGTTTAACACTTTTGTAAATCCTTTTATTTTTGGTTTCATAGAGCTGAAAATGACTTGTTTCAAAACTCGTAGCCAGTAAAACTACTGTATGAACAAGATAAACTGTTATTCTGTAATAAATTCCCCCGTGAACACAGTTTCTCACTGAATCAGTGTATATTTAAAAAAAATAGACCTTAATTATTGTTACAAAACTGAAACAACTGTTTTGAATAAAAATCCATATAGTCAATGATGCAAATGCATAGCAGAGGCAGATCAGATTACAAGGGGAGTGCAATAACATGCTTCAGTATGAGATATTTACTATAACGGATCCTTTCCACCTACAGTATGCCTAAGTATAACTTATTAACATATATTTCATCAAAGCTATTTAGCTTTGTGCACTAGTATATAAAAGTCCTGCATCATGTTTCAGTCATGTTTCTCTGTCTCGGAAATATCTTTGTGCCAGCTGAGACATCAGCAATCGAAACTCCTTGTCTTGCTGATCATCAGGTAATCCCTTTTCTTCCTCCTAAAGACAAAATAGCAAAAAAGGTTATAAGAATTACAGACCTTCAGACAAATTTTAATCACAAAACTGTCGGGCTGCTACTGTGTAGCATAAGTGACCAATTGAGGTAGTACACAGATCAATTGTAGATGAACTGTGATGTAAACAGCCATGAGATAAGATGTAGACATTGCCTAAAACTCATATTGGGCTTTGCAGTGATTCTAAATGTACAACAGAACGGAAATTAAAATTTATCTGGGGAAATTTTTATGGTTGTTTTGGTTTTACATTTATTTTAATACTGGTAGTGAATCCAGAAAAAATTGTAAAGAGAGAATAATTTGTTTTGTAACATCAAGTGCTTATTTTTGAGCACTCACCTTTCATTTGTATTGGGAACTCTTACCGTTTATAGTAAAACTTCCAATTCAGTGGCATATGTGGTCATACGAAAAGTTTCAGGTAGCAGAAAAACTGTAATCTCTAAAAGAGAGTATTGGAAAATGAATCAGATGATATGGCATTGACAGTAGCAGCTGTTTTCAGAGCAGGTTCAGTAGGTGTAAGTAAAGCAAATTCCCTTGATTACTGTACCATGAGCAGGCCGCCATTAACACTAAAGTAGCAGATAGAAGCAGCTTACACTCAAGAGCAACTGATTTAAAAATAGTTGCTGTTACTGTAGCAATTTTTTTAGCTTGCTGCATGGGTTGCTCTATTTTGTCCTCGACATCAATTAACACCCGAGCACAGGGTCGGAAGAAAGATAATAACACATTTTATCAGAACCAGATGGTGGGTGTATGACACATGGTACACTGCATCTGAGGTCATGCAAGCACTGGGTTTTCATCATGCCCTCATCTCAAATATGTTTCATACGTAACAGGGAAAACTGTTGCCACCATAATGAAAGTGGACTGCTGTTGCAACAGTATGTTGACATGTTTACAGTTAACTGTCATTGCAGTAACAGAAGATCACAGGGCAGGAACTGCCACTTCAGTGCTGGACAAGAACTAGCTATGTTCATGTGTATCATCTGTAACTCCTCGCATACTATAGCTTTATTGGGGTCATAACCTCTGCAGCCACAGTTATTTCCATTGAAATAGTATTTATGGAAATTGGTGCAGTTGATCTTTCACTTTTCACAGCTGTGCAACATGTTGGGTGACCTATCTTACTCCACTCTTTCACTCCAGCCTTTCTCACAATTAACAAAGTTTCAACTTTTTGTGTGTGGGTGACATCTAGATGTGGTTTTTAGGTGGTTTTCCACATACACTGAGGTATATATGAAGTTCGTTCGCACATCTTGCCTCAGATACAGGATGCACAAACATTCTGAAAAGTGATGTCACATTTGACATTGTGATTACACTAGATACGACAGAAAGGGGTACGTGGATTCCTCTCTGGGTAAATTGGCAGTAGCTTAAAGAAAGTCTTTGGGAATGGCAATTCCATTATAATAATAGCCTATATACAGGTGTGGTTGCTTCTCCGTGAATTTGGAAAGTACCATTACCAGTGCCAACCCAGCAATGGTTGGTTAAAGGACAGTGGAAAGGAAGGAAGGAATTAGAGAGTGACTTACACTTTCTTCTTGTTTTCTGTTTCCTTACCTAAGCAAGATGGCACAATGGTTAAGATCTTGACTCTTATATTAGTAGTATTCAAATCACCATCAGCCTTTCAGATTTAGGGTTTCTTTATTTTCTTTAAACTGTATAAGGTGAATGCTGCTGTGTTTACTTCAAAAAGGACATTGACAATTTATTTCACCTTCCTAGTCCAGCCTAAGCTCTTTCTCTAATGACCTTGTTAAATCTGAAACATTCTTCCTCACTTTTTACTTTCATCCTTGTCTCTCATTGGTCACCAATTGTAATTAAGATGGCCGTGCACTACTATTTTCTTCAGTATCTAGTTTTTGGCTCTACTATCTGTTCCTTTCAGCTCTTTTTCTGTGAGTAAAGTCCCACCTACTGCTGTTGTTTGTGAGAAGGGCATTCATTAACTAATTAGGCAAATTCTGAGAGTTTTAATTTTGTATATTAATAAATCTGAAATAATTTTTTCAGGTATAAGTTTGTGTTATGATTATGACTTTTTCCTCATCTCTGTCCTAGTTTTGTTACATTGGTAATTCAAACTTCAAAGTGTTCTATTTGATTACATCTACAAATTCCTTGAAAGGGTCTAACAAAGTGTAATAATATGAAGTTTCCAAACTAATCATTCAAAAATCCCAGTAATTAACTGAGCAGAACACAAGAAGTATCCTGGAGGAAGAGCACTCGTTTCCATCCTAACTCTTCTACAAAACTGAAATATGTTTTCTTTATGATGCACTATTACTAAAATTTCTTGTTGAGGTTTCAGTTTACTGAAGGTGAACAAACAGGTGGAGATGACTGGACATTAGGTTCCATTATCATTTACCAATGAAATATGGTGGCAGATGTATTAGGGGCTGCATTTCTTTCCATATAAACACCTCTCACATAAAAGTAGCTCCATCTCATGTAGTTTTTAACATACATATACCTGCCATCAGTCTGTACCATGAGTCTTCAATCCAGGTTTCTTTATCCACACTTAAAACATGCAAAGGATGGTGCCTTTGACAACTAGTAGTGATGTGATGGTTCTAGGTATTATAGCTTATCAGCTTTTGTTGTCTAGCATTGAATTAGCGAGTGATTTTCTGCACAGTTAAAGCAGTTACTGTCATCAACATGTATGTGGTTGCCCACAGAAGCTGACTCTGACAGCTTCAGCTTTCTCCAAATAGATGAGATTAGATTCAACTTTTGTTCCATAGACTCAAAAATGAGTGTGGAACATGTCAAAGAGCATAACATAAAAAATCAAGGTAGCACATTGCTGACACAGTGGGATACGATGGCCCAGTGTCTGAATGACTTTGAAGATTAAGTGTCACATATTTTGACCATGGCCAGATTTGCTGAAATTGCATGTTTTGCTCACCCTGTGTTTGACTGTCATGTGAGGTGACCAGCATGTGGTCTGAAGGCATTCCAGACATGATAAGCTGAACTACTCCATTTGCAAAGGCAACAGAAGTGTTTTCTCCACAACACAGTAGGTGCCCCTAAATCAATTACTCCTGTGTGAATATTAGTTCATCGTAAAATTGACAGCTTTACTATGAATTTTCTCTAATAGTGTACCTGGAAAACCAATGAACAATTCATGAACTTGTCCAACAAGAGTCTTGAAATTTGAATACAGTCCTATTGAGATGTAGGCCACATCATTCTGGAATACTAAGAACAACTATAAAACCAATGTTACGACTGTCTTTGCAGTGGCACTCTTTGCGAATAAACTGCTGCTTTTTGAGGATAGCCTTCATTATGTACTGTCCTGTTTATGGCAACTGAATGAGATGGCCCAGTGATAAGACACTGGACTCACATCTGGGAGGCTCACATCCCCATCCTGCAATCCAGAATTATGTTTTCCATGGTTCCCTAAGTTTCTTAAAGAAAATGCTAAAATAGTTCCTTTAAAAATTCAAACCTGTGCTTCATCTCTAATGACTATTATTGATGGGGTGTTAAATCCTGACCTTCATTCCCTCCCTCCCTCCTTCCTTCCTTCCTTCCTTCCTTCCTTTTTTCCTTCCTTCCTCTTTTCCCTTCCTTCCTCTTTTCCCTTCCTTCCTCTTTTCCCTTCCTTCCTCTTTTCCCTTCCTTCCTCTTTTCCCTTCCTTCCTCTTTTCCCTTCCTTCCTCTTTTCCCTTCCTTCCTCTTTTCCCTTCCTTCCTCCTTTCCCTTCCTTCCTCTTTTCCCTTCCTTCCTCTTTTCCCTTCCTTCCTCTTTTCCCTTCCTTCCTTCCTTCCTTCCCTTCCTTCCTTCCTTCCCTGTACTACCATCTAAACAGTAATAATCATAAGTTCTTGATAGAATCTGACCATCCCTCTCCAGAGGACACTGCCTTGGTGTAGCACTGACTGTGCAAGTGGAGAGGTTTGCATCTTCACTTGAAGCTGAGAGCTTGCTGGCTGTACTGCAACTACTGCCAGGGTCTCCAATGCTGAACAGGCCACAGCAGATGAACCAGATGAAGTGTGGCCCACAACATCCCATCCGTTCCCACATTCATTCCCATAGTCCTTCTCCAATTCCCTAGGTACTCAACTGAAGGTGTAATGTTATCTGTGCTGATGGGCGTGTGGGTGTGGCACATACGGGTTGTCCTGGTGCATCCCCAGTTTTTCCCCAATTTTTGTGGGACTATAATGGAGAACACAGAAAACAACATGAAAGCTGAAGGACTCGATGAGACCTCATATACCCAAGCATCAGGGTTGGAACGGATGGGACCTGTCTCCGCAACAAGATTGGATGATAGGTGAGTCCAAGAAATGGGAAACGTCAATTCAGGAGGGTCTATCTGGACAAAGGTGCCCTAATCTTTGTCTGTGATGAGATGGGAACTATGGATTGGCTTAATGAGATGATGCTCAAGATATCTCCATGGGAGGAGGTGAAGCTACTGGTTAAGACAGCAGCTACACTCTTCAAGACTGCAAAGATATTGATGTTCCTCTGAAGACTCGTTCAAAAATTTATGGTTGCAGTACCTGAAGACCTCAACAGAGGAGTGGAGGGCAATCCACTGGAAGGTTGCATCTAATGGCCAAACCCTTGTGGTGGAAGTTGGTGAAGAATCCCTGAGGGAAATGCAAGAACGAGACCTAAAACTGAGTTCAGTGTTCTTGCAGGTTACCATCAGGGTAATTAAGGATACTGGAATTGACCAAGGTGGCAAGTTGGTGGCTGGAAGTGTTGCACATAAACCTCCTTGAGTCATCTTCTGGGAAGAAAGGAGGTGGATGAGGCCCTGCTTGATGAACCCTGTTTATATATAAGAGGGATATATCAGATCTTGGCAGAACTTGAGGTTAATGGTAGACTTCCGTACAATGGATTTAGTGACTATCAGGATGAAACAGCATAAGGAAGGAAGCTTGAGGTAATTTGTATTTGCCCTGGCTTACCTTCCTTTCAAGGACAGTGCTCCACTTTCCCAGGTAGTGAGGAAACTGATAGAGAACTGCTCGCACCTGTACGAACAACTATTGGTTGGTTGTGATGCTAATGCTCACAACCTTCTGGTAGGGAAGCAATAACACCAATAGAAGAGGTGAACACCTACTTGAATTGGAGAGCAATGTAAAGGTCTTCAATAAGGGTAGAGAACCTACCTTCAGAAATAGATCAGAAGAAATGATTGCCACAACTTTTGGCTCCATTTAATGGGTAGCTGGATCAAACAATGGCATGTGGTGATAAAACCACCCTAATTTCACCATGTTTATATTAAGTTTGGGGTTGAAATTTATGTTGAACAGACCATGGCTTATAGGAATTCTAAGAAAACAGACTGGGGCTAATACAAGAAAAACTTAAGCTCATGCTTATCTGAAGTTAAAACTTTGATAAGAAATTCAGATCTTGAGGAACTGCAGATGAAGTGATGTCCGCCATTATGATCTCTTACTTAGAAAATGGTCCAGTCTCACTAATAAGCACACAAACAGAAATATATCCTGATGAAATAATAATCTGGAATTGCAAAGGAAGCACGTAAAAAGTCTCTTCAACTTTGCAAGAAGAAAAGGACAATGGGCAAAATATTGGGCGGCCTTTGTTAAATACAATCTTGCTATTGAGCAAGTGAAACTATCATCCTGGACAATACCCTGTAAGAAGGTGAAAGGTACAGTTACTAGGGCTAGACTTCATAAGAAATCTCACAAGAATGTCAACAAATTCAGAAGGTACCCTGAGGAAGGGGGATGGTGGGTATACGACGACAGCACTTGAGATACTTGATGTGCTCTTCAAGACTCACTTCCCTCATTGTACTCTGGCAGATCTCAAAGAACTGGGAACCTGTCAGAGAATGTGTTGATTTTTTTTTTAAGAAAACGTCTGGTCAGTAGGAATGTTTCAACTGTTCAACTCACCTGGTACAGTTGGAATCTTTCTGGCTCTATTGCAACAGGCAGGGGAGGGATCTAGCACACTCCTATGCAAACTGTTCAGTCAGTGTAGGAGAAGGAGTCATCCCTAATGTAGTAACACTGTTCATGTTTACGTCGCACTTCACTTAGCGTAGACCGGGACTGTGTCCTAGGCATGCCCGATGTTAACTGACTGGGCACGGCCCGTGCTGCTGGAGTTGTTGTTGTTGTTCTTGTTGTTACGCTGGCAGAGGTCGCGTCCGAATTCTCGCGTGCCCTCTGGTGGACGGGACTCTACTTGCGGCAACTACCACCCGTGACGCGCCGTGCCAATGTGCGCCTCCCGCGATCTTTCTGGTGGCTACTACACTCCTCCTCCTTCGGGGGGTGAAGCCACTGTGATCCACTGCGTCGGAAGGTGGAGCGTCGGGCAGGAGCGATGACCTCCACATCCATTGGATGGCCGGAGTCGAGGGGATCTGCCAACCCTCGAGCTGGAACCTTCGAATACGGCTGGAAGTGACCCACACGAAGAGGCCCCCGTCGTCCCACAACCGGAGCTCGGGACAGAACGGGTGACAAGCTGTCGAACTCCGGATCCCGTTCCACCTCGGGAGGGGCAAGACCCAGTGGTGGGGACGAAGGGGAAGGGACAACCACAGGTGAACTAGCCCCCTGAGAAACCGAACCTGCTAGGGGGGCCGGCTCTCGCTGGGGCATCTCGAATGATGGCGATGCCGGTGCTGGAGCTACTGGAGGCTGCCAAGGCTGAGAACCATCGCAGTGCGGCAGAGTCACAGCGGGGAGAGGAGGTAACGTCCCCTGTGAAACCAATACAGGTGCCGGAAATGGGGAAGCCGGTGTCCGAGAGGTCGGAGGGTAGGTGCCCGAACGTGGACGTAGCTGATTTTGGTGACGACGTACCACCCGATCCCCCGCCTGCAAGGTATAGAGCCGGCGGCCATTTCGGCGCAGGACCACCGCCGGTATCCAACGTGGATTGCGACCAAACCCACGGGCCCAGACCGACATACCCAGTGGAAAGCCAGGTACTTCGTTTTGTGAAGACTGGCGAGGACCAGGCCGGAGGAGGTGCAGCAGAGTCCTAGGTTGACGCCCATGGAGGAGCTCTGCGGGGCTGCGGTCGCCCATTGGCGTGGTCCGGTATGCCGTCAAGAAAAACGTCAAGGCTTCCTCAGCAGGAAATTCGTGCACATACTTTTTCATGCCACATCCAAATGAAAACACATAATCTCCTCTCGATCGAACGTAGGATCCGGGCCCACCGGAAGACGGGAAAGAGCGTCGGCGTTGGCATGCTGTCCTGTAGGGCGAAAATGAATGTCATAATGGTACTTAGAGAGGAACAAGGCCCAGCGCTGTAGTCTGTGGGCCGCCCTATCCGGAATCCGAGAGGCGGGGCCAAATAACGATATTAACGGCTTATGGTCAGTGATTAACTGAAACTTCGTGCCGTACAAGAAAGGGTGAAACTTGGTAACAGCGTAGACAATGGCCAAAGCCTCTTTTTCCACCTGGGAGTAATGGGCTTGCGCGGGACTAAGCATTTTAGACGCAAACGCCAGTGGTTGCTCGGAACCGTCTGCGTTGCGATGGGCCAGGACCGCCCCCACCCCATACTGCGAAGCATCTGTAGCCAGGACCAACGGCTTACGGGGATCAAAAGTAGCCAAACAAGGGGCTGAAGTGAGGAGGCCCTTCAACGAGGTGAACGCTCGCTCGCATGCAGGCGACCAATCAAAAGGAACACCCTTGTGCAGAAGGCAGTACAGGGGGTGGGCTATAGTGGAAGCCCTGGGAATGAACTGGTGGTAGTAGGCTATCTTGCCTAAAAAAGCTTGTAACTCTTTCAGCGAAGTGGGCCGAGGAAGGTTGACGATACCTTGGACCAAACTTCCTAGTGGCTGTATGCCATGCCGAGATATGGTGTAGCCCACATACTCAATGGACGGTTGGAAGAAGGTTGACTTATGCAGGTTGCAACGCAAGCCCACAGACCTGAATTTGAGAAAGAGGGTGCGAAGGTTGTGCAAGTGTTCCTTCGTGCTGTGGCCTGTGACAATTATGTCATCCAGGTAATTAATACAATGAGGGATTGTCGACGTGACATGCTCAAGATAACGCTGGAATATCGCCGGGGCACTGGATATTCCAAAAGCCAACCGCTGGTATTGGTAAAGGCCAAACGGGGTGTTGACGACCGCCAGCCGTTTGGAGTCCTCATCAAGAGGTATCTGATGATAAGCCTCCGACAGATCGATTTTCGAAAAATATTGGTCACCCGCCACAGCGGAGAACAATTCATCAGCACGAGGCAAAGGATAGGTGTCCACCACCAATTGGGAATTAATGGTGGCCTTGAAATCGCCACAAAGACGTAAGTTTCCTGAGGGCTTCTTGACAATAACGAGGGGCGAAGCCCACTCACTGGAAGAAACGGGAAGAACGACCCCTAGGGCTGTCAACCGGTCTAGCTCTTCCTTTACCTGAGGGCGGAGAGCCAAGGGGATCTGTCTCGCGCGTAGAAAACGCGGGCGAGCCGACGCCTTCAACGTTAAGTGAGCTTCAAAATCGGAAACACGCTCCAGGCCCTCCTCAAAAATATCTGGAAAGTCTGAGATCAAAGATTCCAATGAGTGATAGGGAACGTCTTCGGAGACCAACTGTATGGTGTCAGCAATAGAAAAACCGAAAGCTTGAAAGGCATCCAGGCCAAAAAGGTTAGCGGAGCTCGCATCACTGACAACAATAAAAGTAATAGGCCGAGTGACTGATTTGTAAGTCACGTCGGTAGTGAATTGACCCAGTAGGGGAATGAACTGTTTACCATAACCGCGTAGACGCTGGTAAACTGGCGCCAACGAGGGCGATCCAAGGTCGGAATAAGTTTGTGCATTCAACAACGAAACTGTCGCCCCCGTATCTACTTGCAGTTGTAACCGGCGCGACCGAACCGACACCTCGATAAAGAGTTTGTGGGCCGATGCGTCGGGAGCCTGGCCCGATGAAACTTCCTGAATGTCAACGTCCATGTCCTCTGTACTTGCTTCCTTCGATGCCTTTGAGGCTGAGCGGCGAACTTTAGCAATGTGACCTTTTTTATTATATTTGCGACAAACGGCCCAACGCTGGGGGCACTCTGACCGATCGTGATGCATATAGCACGACGCACAGGACGGCAACAGGGGCCGGCGGCCGGAATTCTGTTTACGCGATGTGCGGGAGCGGCCGTAACGGCCGGATTGTACCGCTCGCACGTCGTCCACCCCGGACACAGTGGACGCGGCCGCGCCACCCTGAACCTCCGCGACGTCGCACCACGCTTCCAGCTGTTGACCTGCCGCGTGAGAGACTTCATACGATTGAGCAATGGACAGAACTTCCTCGAGGGAAGGGTCTTCTAACTGCAGGGCCCGTTGCCGGACCTCCCTATCAGGGGCCGAACGAACAATGACGTCGCGTACCATAACGTGGGCATACGACTCTCGCGACTGCTCCGTGACAAAATGACACTTGCGACTAAGACCGTGCAGGGTAGCGGCCCACGCCCGGTAAGACTGATGGGGCTGTTTCTTGCATTGATAGAACTCGACCCTAGCTGCCACAACATGCGTGCGGCGGCGATAATATGAAGACAGCAACGAACACAATGCGTCAAAAGACAAGGACGAGGGTTCCTGCAACGGAGCTAGCTGCCGCAATACTTGATACAGCGAGGGAGATATCCAAGACAAGAAGAGAGCACGACATACCTCCGCATCGGCAACATGAAACGCCTGGAAATGCTGCCGAAGGCGATGTTCATATGCGTCCCAATCCTCCGCCGTCTCGTCATACGGGGGAAAGGGAGGAGGGAACTGCGCCGGAGCAGACGGCGTGGAGAGCAACGCCGGAAGCACTTGTTTCATGGTGGCCATGAGTTCCGTCTGCTGCGCAACCAAAACTCGCACCAAATCCTCCATGCCGTGGAGAAACTGCGAAACTGGAACAACGACGCAACACGCGAAAGAACGACCCTACTCGTCGCCAATTGTGTAGTAACACTGTTCACGTTTACGTCGCACTTCACTTAGCGTAGACCGGGACTGTGTCCTAGGCATGCCCGATGTTGACTGACTGGGCACGGCCCGTGCTGCTGGAGTTGTTGTTGTTGTTCTTGTTGTTACGCCGGCAGAGGTCGCGTCCGAATTCTCGCGTGCCCTCTGGTGGACGGGACTCTACTTGCGGCAACTACCGCCCGTGACGCGCCGTGCCAATGTGCGCCTCCCGCGATCTTTCTGGTGGCTACTACACCTAATGCTTGGAGGACAGTTATGGTTATTTTCATTTCTAAGCCAGAGAGAACTGATCATACAAAAGCTATGGTTATGAGAACGATCACTCTGTCCTCCTTTCCAATGTGCACATTAGGTAAATGATGTTATCTAAGGTTCCTGTACATGTAAAACAATATGCATACCAAGAAGGCAAATTATGTGAAACAGCACATCACCAACTTGTAGGAAAGGTCAAAAAAGCTCCACACTTTCAGGAAACTGCTCTCTACATCTTTCTGGGTATTGAGGGGGCTTTTGGCATCACTGCTGCTTAGTCATAATAGGTGAAATTAGCAGCACAACCACTGCTGGGTGCTGTACATGTCCCCATTACACCTTTGGGTTATGATGAAAGCAGCAACAGGGGCATACAGGTTAAAAACTGTAAATAACTGGAAACCTTTAGAATATCCAGAGTCCCACACCATTATAATGAATGTGGCAAATGCAGGAATGGTCAGGGAAATGCCAGTTTATTAGACAGTAACTTCCAGCAGCTTCAGTAAATCTGTCAAGGTAACAAATGGATGCAGGAAGCAGTGGCACAATGAACCACAGTATCATTCAGTTGATGCAGTCTGGTTTCCTGATGGGTTAAAAACAGACAAAGGTGCTGGGATGTATGGCTTACAGCCTGGACTAGTGAGAGCAGTATTTCTGGGGAAGTTGGTCACAGTATTCCAGGTGCAAATATTTGCTATCAGAATGTACATGAAGGAGCATCTGCATAGTTGCCACAAGGATCGTGGCATCTGCATTCATTCAGACAGCCAAGCAGTTCTGAAATCTATCAGTCCCTGCTATGAGATTGAAGTTCATTGCAAAATGTCATGAAGCACTTGTGAGGTTAGGGAAAAGCAACAGGGTAATCCTGCTGAGGGTCACTAGTCATTCATGAATAAGTGACAATGAACAAGCAGATAAGCTGGCCAGGACAGGAAATTGCCCTAACCATCAGCAAGGTGATGGTAAAATCAAAATTACACAGATGGATCAGTAGGCAGCATGCAAAATATTGGACTAAGATACAAAAACAAAAACATGACAAGCGAATGTTGCCAAAGCTGCATTTTAAGATAAGTGCTCCAGTCCTGGGCTTGATCAGGAGACAGATTAAACTCATGGTAGAACTAACGACTGACCATGAGAAATTTAAGAAACACCTGCACATGATGGGTATGGAGAAACAAGCCCATAATTGTAGGCTCTATGAAGAGGGGGTGAAATCCCACCATATTTAATCTTCCAGGGTCAAGCATTGGAGGCCAAAAGACACAGAATATTTTGGCCAATCATTCGTGGAGAAATTGTGTCTAATAAAAGAGTCTCCTACTACTCTTTAAGGGTACTGGCTGATTAACTGGAATGATGGGAAGAGAAACCGCACAATAAACTCAATTTTGGTGTGGACAATGATGGGCTAAGATCATTATTGTTTTGTCTCCCTGTGCAAATCAGATCAAATAAAAATCTGAACATTCCTCTTTGATGCACTGTCATGATGTTTTCCTTTTACTCAAAGGATAAATTTTTATGCAAATAAAAACCTATTGTAAGAGTGTTTGTAAAATATTAGTTTAGAGATTTACAGACTGTCATTTATTGGTTATTTGTGTAACCCTTTGCAAAATATCATCTTGACAGAAATTTGATGACAAACTGAAAGTCAGAAAGTGCCAGAGTCATGCAGATTTAGCTATTTTGTAAAAAGCAGAATACTCTACATAAATCTGTAATATACATGTCACATTCTGATAAATTCAAAAAAGAGTTAGCAAAGTCAAGAGAAAATGAAATAAAGAATGAACATGAAAAATGTGCAGAAAATATAAGACTACATGTAAAAGTTTGATAAGAAACCCTGAAGGAAAATGAGCTGAATATTGAGTAAAGAATAAAATTAGAGAAAGGTAAAGTAAGAACTTAGCATTTACTCTGCCCTGGAGTGTGTGCTATTAGGGAATCTTGCTGATTAAAGCCGTGAGGTTCATTGTGAAGTATGCCATGGGAGCTCACTCTGTAATGGCATTGTTGCCAAAAGCAGAGGTCTCGGTTTGTGTTGTTGATTTCATCACAGAGTTTTAGTGATCAGTTATTTAGCAGCTTCAGGACACACTGCTAGCTTATAATTCACAGTCTGTCTTTTTATCACACATACAGTAGGTGGAATGAAATTATAATATGTTAAATAGAAGTCACACAGTCACCTGCCATTGGGCAGTTAGTTCTTGTACTGGTTTAGGAAGTGAGCCTCAAAACTGCCAATGCCATGTATTTAGCACATGTTTTGCAGATTAATGAAATGCTTTCCACTTGAAACTCTCCTTTGCAACTATAATTTATCATCATTCTTTATTATTCTTTTTTAAATCTTGTCCCATTGCAGTGTGGTGGGATTCACATAAAGGAAATTATCATTAGCTGCTTCTCTTCTTCCTCTGGGTTTATTCACATTATAGTGGAAAATCCCAGATAGAGTATAAGCAACTAAAAGTATTCTCTCTCTTTATAGTTGAGACTGAGTGGTGGGTAGGTACAAAGACAATAACTGTCCTGTCATTGTGGTCTATCTGGAGGGAGGGTGTAATATATCTTCATCTGTTTTTATCCAATTTTCAGTGGCTGCTAAGCTGGCTGTCCTTGAAACTATATCAATATGATTATAGCATTCTCAGAAATGTAGGCATTGTATTTATGGTATAAACTTACATTTGTTCTAAGTGAAATAAGATACAAATTTGACTCGGCTGCAGAGCTGTATTTAGGTCAAGTGAGTGCCTAATCAATTTTCAGAACAAAAAAAGTAATAAAGAATAACACTGCATAACAACCACAAAAAAGGACTTTGTTATATTGCAACCAGTGGAGGCATGATATTACAAGAGGGGAGGTGAACTTGGAATAGGTGAGAAGAATGGAGCATTGCAGGAAAGAGAGGGGCAAAGGAGAACAGGAGAAGGGGATGAGGGCATGACAGAAGAAATGCTGGCTTTCTTTGCTCAGCTGACACTAGCAGTACCCTGTTACTTAAACTAAAAAGCAATAACCTTTGCTGAGGAGTCACATGTATCTCATATACTTTTAAATCGTGCACCCTGTGTCCTTTGTATTTACATATTAAACTATTGGTATTTTATATTTTAAGACTGAAATGAAGAAAAAGAAGAAGTAGTGCAGTTTCATGTACCAATATAAAAATGAACTTTTATCATACAAGTTACTGGAAATCTGAGTGGGATACTGGGCCACTAGTTGCTCACTCAGATTTGAACTTTATCTGGTTCATCAACCTCTCATGAACTAACAGCTTCATCCACTTATCTGTCCGAGTGAATGATTCTGTCTTGAAATATTATTACTGTATCAAAATATTGGTTTAAAAAAGGACAGTAAGAAAATACTCACAAGATAGCAGCAGTTTGTCATAGAGCAGCCTGCCTTCTCTCCAGGCCGTGGACTACACAGCGCACGCATCCAGCGACCAGCCAGCTGCATTCCTCTTAGTGTGGGCAATAGGTTGAATGGTGGGGGAAGTACTGTCTGTGACATGTACCTCAAATAGACCTGTGAGAAATAAACATGCTTAAACACGTACACAAAATAATACTGCCAATCATAAATTAAGGGAAAACTAGACCAGGACCAAAAAGTCACCATATTTGAAAAACATGATTTACATACAACTGAATGAACATTATGCACACTGTTGTTTACGAGTTTTTCCACTACATCAATAAAAAATTGCATAATTTGACTGTTTATTTGCTCAAAAGAAGTTTCATTTGATGTATATTGCTCAGCATCAGTTGTAAATCTCTCTGTGTTCTCAGAGAAGTCCAGAATTTGTGATATATAGTCTTCTGGATATTCTATGTCCAGTCAAATCTAGAACAATCCAGGCATATTTTAAGTTTTGAGAAACAGAAGTGGTCTCTAGATGACAAATTTGGTGAATGAAATAGAGGCTTGGTCCTCAGTGAAGAACTGGCAATTCATTGCTGTCTAATGAGCTGTGTTATTACTGTGCAGCAGAAAAAAATTAAATGAGATGAAGAGTCCTGAGAGGTTTTTTGAGTTTGAGAAAGCAATCATTTTTAACACTTGCTGATAGAATTCCCTACAAGCTACTATACCTTGCCACACAAGGTCCTTGTGATCAGTGGCACTGCAGTCAGGAAACATAATCAGACTGCATGTTCTTCATCTTTGATTTGAAGATATTTCACTGACCCATTTTAGAAAATTTTGTTTCAGGATGTTAGGCAAAGCATCAAGTTTCATCACCATTAATAATGAAACAATGGAAAACCTAGGAAGGAATGTTACAATATTATGAAAAGGAAAGTAGCTACTCACCATATAGGGGAGATGCTTAATCACAGATAGACACAACAAAAAGACTGTCACAAGTAAAGCTTTTGGCCAGTAAGGCCTTCGTTAACAATAGATGACAGACACACAGACACACACACATGCTCACACAAACGGAACTCACAACCACAACTTAGCATTTCTGCTATATGGTGAGTAACAACTTTCCTTTCACAATATTGCAACATTAATAATGTTGCCTAAAATGTTCTTGTCATGATGAGTCATGTATATCAAGTCCCAACAAGACTTAACTCAATCGTCTATTTTTCTCTTATCAGAGCACATGGAAAGAAAATTGCAGATTACTTTTGCTTGTTCAAAACTTCATGCAGGATCTGAAGATATCTTTGAATCTTTTTTAGTCAGTTCAGTGACTTATGCATTGTTCTCACTGCTCACTGTGTAAATTGTCCTTAACTGTTTCTCAACCCTAACGGAAACATTGTACCACTCAAAAATGGTTGTCTGGCTCAGTGCTGCCTTAAACATACACTTTCTGAATCAGTCCACATCTTTTTGCAATTCAAATGAGTTTTGTAGCAAATTTAGTTACTACCTGTAGTTTCTTCTCCTTTTCTACCTCCTCAGTCTGACATACATCTTACATTCATACAGTCCAGGGACAGCATCTATAATGATGCCCCAGAACACGGCTGTTCAAAAGCTTTCAGAATACAAAAGGCATCCACTAAAGAGGGTTAATGAAAAAAGAAAAAATCAGTCCAAGGACCTAAACTACACTGCATATATACAAAATGCATCGATAAAAAATTAAATAATATTTTTAATAGAAAATAATGTTTAGTAAAGCTGACTACTGTGGAAATCATGGTCTGATTTCATATGCATTATTGTCTTTGTGTCTGCTTTTGTCTCATTGCTTTCGGATGATTTATCTATTGTGATAATCCAAACTTATATTTATATGGGGGTAATTCAGAAAATAAATTTCTTACACTACCAAAACATGATACAATAACCATTGTAATAGAGAAAGCCACAGTATGAGAGATTCTGGAACTGATTATCTTTTGACACTTTCCTGCCGTTTGCACTGTTGCTTTTGTACAGGTGAAAATAGTGATTATGATTCTTCTCCCATGAGCTGCTAGATGTGTGCCTCAGTG
This sequence comes from Schistocerca nitens, assembly GCF_023898315.1. Taxonomy (NCBI): domain Eukaryota; kingdom Metazoa; phylum Arthropoda; class Insecta; order Orthoptera; family Acrididae; genus Schistocerca; species Schistocerca nitens. The sequence continues at coordinate 204,953,329 of NC_064614.1, forward strand.
ACATATGATGTTGGATGGCAAACCCAGTGGTTCAGACTCAATCCTCAGTCATTTGTAGGATTTTTCTGACACTTGTCACTTTTTTCACATCTGACAGAGATTAATGTATGTGAAAAAAAGGCCAAGTTGTGCAGTAGTTTGGAATTCTTGTTAAACTGTAGGTCTCTCTGCATCTGGATGGGTAAGTCAGTTCAAAGGAAAGTCTACGTTTGAACACCATGATTTGCAATTGTGTGCTGTGGCTCTGTGCAGTACATAATTTGGTTACATTTGAATGTTGTCTCTGGCCAACAAGTAAGTTTATGGAACTGCAAGTAAAATGTCATTCTTGAGAAGAATAACCTTGAAGGTCTGCCTTGAAAGGAATACAGGAAAGCCTTGTCCACAAGCTATTCATAAACGATTAATAAATTATGTAAAGTTGCTTGATGTTGAGGTAATACATATTGAGATTAAAACACTGTTAATGGTGTATATGTAAAACATATAAACAATCAGATATTTGAAGGTCTAGCTAGGAACACTAACAACAGCATTAAATTTATGCCATAATGGGAAGTTCATTAGATTAGGTCAGACAATATGAAACACTTCATATTGTTACAGAAAAAATATCTACATCTACATCCATACTCCGCAAGCCACCTGACGGTGTGTGGCGGAGGGTACCCTGAGTACCTCTATCGGTTCTCCCTTCCATTCCAGTCTCGTATTGTTCGTGGAAAGAAGGATTGTCGGTATGCTTCTGTGTGGGCTCTAATCTCTCTGATTTTATCCCCATGGTCACTTCGCGAGATATACATAGGAGGGAGCAATATACTGCTTGACTCTTCGGTGAAGGTATGTTCTCGAAACTTTAACAAAAGCCCGTACCGAGCTACTGAGCGTCTCTCCTGCAGAGTCTTTGACTGGAGTTTATCTATCATCTCCGTAACGCTTTCCCGATTACTAAATGATCCTGTAACGAAGCGCGCTGCTCTCCGTTGGATCTTCTCTATCTCTTCTATCAACCCTATCTGGTACGGATCCCACACTGCTGAGCAGTATTCAAGCAGTAGGTGAACAAGCGTACTGTAACCTACTTCCTTTGTTTTCGGATTGCATTTCCTTAGGATTCTTCCAATGAATCTCAGTCTGGCATCTGCTTTACCGACGATCAACTTTATATGATCATTCAATTTTAAATCACTCCTAATGCGTACTCCCAGATAATTTATGGAATTAACTGCTTCCAGTTGCTGACCTGCTATTTTGTAGCTAAATGATAAGGGATGTATCTTTCTATGTATTCGCAGCACATTACAGTTTTCCACATTGAGATTCAATTGCCATTCCCTGCACCATGCGTCAATTCGCTGCAGATCCTCCTGCATTTCAGTACAATTTTCCATTGTTACAACCTCTCGATACACCACAGCATCATCTGCAAAAAGCCACAGTGAACTTCCGATGTCATCCACCAGGTCATTTATGTATATTGTGAATAGCAACGGTCCTATGACACTCCCCTGCGGCACACCTGAAATCACTCTTACTTCGGAAGACTTCTCTTCATTGAGAATTACATGCTGTGTTCTGTTATCTAGGAACTCTTCAATCCAATCACACAATTGGTCTGATAGTCCATATGCTCTTACTTTGTTCATTAAATGAATGTGGGGAACTGTATCGAATGCCTTGCGGAAGTCAAGAAACACGGCATCTACCTGTGAACCTGTGTCTATGGCCCTCTGAGTCTCGTGGACGAATAGCGCGAGCTGGGTTTCACACGAGAATCTTTTTTAAAACCCATGCTGATTCCTACAGAGTAGATTTCTAGTCTCCAGAAAAGTCATTATACTCGAACATAATACGTGTTCCAAAATTCTACAACTGATCGATGTTAGAGATATAGGTCTATAGTTCTGCACATCTGTTCGACGTCCCTTCTTGAAAACGGGGATGACCTGTGCCCTTTTCCAATCCTTTGGAACACTACGCTCTTCTAGAGACCTACGGTACACCGCTGCAAGAAGGGGGGCAAGTTCCTTCGCGTACTCTGTGTAAAATCGAACTGGTATCCCATCAGGTCCAGCGGCCTTTCCTCTTTTGAGCGATTTTAATTGTTTCTCTATCCCTCTGTCGTCTATTTCGATATCTACCATTTTGTCATCTGTGTGACAATCTAGAGAAGAAACTACAGTGCAGTCTTGCTCTGTGAAACAGCTTTGGAAAAAGACATTTAGTATTTTGGCCTTTAGTCTGTCATCCTCTGTTTCAGTACCATTTTGGTCACAGAGTGTCTGGACATTTTGTTTTGATCCACCTACCGCTTTGACATAAGACCAAAATTTCTTAGGATTTTCTGCCAAGTCAGTATGTAGAGCTTTACTTTCGAATTCATTGAACACCTCTTGCATAGCTCTCCTCACACTACATTTCACTTCGCGTAATTTTTGTTTATCTGCAAGGCTTTGGCTATGTTTATGTTTGCCGTGAAGTTCCCTTTGCTTCCGCATCAGTTCTCTACCTCGGTTTTTGTACCACGGTGGCTCTTTTCCATCTCTTATGATCTTGCTTGGCACATACTCATCTAATGCATATTGTACGATGGTTTTGAACTTTGTCCACTGATCCTCAACACTATCTGTACTTGAGACAAAACTTTTGTGTTGAGCCGTCAAGTACTCTGTAATCTGCTTTTTGTCACTTTTGATAAACAGAAAAATCTTCCTACCTTTTATAATATTTCTATTTACGGCTGAAATCATCGATGCAGTAACCGCTTTATGATCGCTGAGTCCCGTTCTGCGTTAACTGTTTCAAATAGTTCGGGGCTGTTTGTCACCAGAAGGTCTAATATCTTATCGCCACGAGTCGGTTCTCTGTTTAACTGCTCAAGGTAGTTTTCAGATAAAGCACTTTAAAAAATTTCACTGGATTCTTTGTCCCCGCAACCCATTATGAACGTTTGAGTCTCCCAGTCTATATCCGGCAAATTAAAATCTCCACCCAGAACTATAACATGGTGGGGAAATCTACTCGAAATATTTTCCACATTATCCTTCAGGTGTTCAGCCACAACAGCTGCTGAGCCAGGGGGCCTATAGAGACATCCAATTACCATGTCTGAGCCTGCTTTAACAGTGACCTTCTCCCAAATTATTTCACATTTCGGATCTCCGTCAATTTCCTTCGATACTATTGCACTTCTTATCGCTATAAACACGCCTCCCCCTTCACTGTCCAGCCTGTCTCTGCGGTATACATTCCAATCTGAGTTTAGGATTTCATTACTGTTTACGTCTGGTTTCAGCCAACTTTCTGTCCCTAGTACTATATGGGCGTTGTGACCGTTTATTAATGAGAGCAGTTCTGGGACCTTTCTATAGATGCTCCTGCGGTTTACTATTAGCACATTAATATTGTTATTCCCTGTTGCATTTTGCCTACTCCTACCTTTCCGCGGCTCATGTGGCGTCTTGTCGGGCCTAGGGAGGGAATTCTCTAACCTAAAATATGGTCAGAAAGCTTTTGCCATAGAAAGTTAAATACAAATTAATCAGCACAGACAGACTTACTAAACCATCTTCCATCATATGTGACTGCATTCAATCATAGGGTGTACTTTCTGCAAGTTAATCAAACCCTTTTGTTTAGAACAATTGATGGAAAACTGTGACCACAGATGATCAGTGAAACTGCCCATTGAAAGAAGTCAGTTAAGAGCAATGATGAAAGTAATTCTTCTCTTAGAGTGAAAACTCCACCACACAAACATCAAACCTTTTAAAGTGCGCATAATACTGCCAAGAGCTGTGATGCATGTAATGTGGTATAGTGGTTAGCATCATTAGCTGGTGTGCTATTGGTCACTAGTTCAAACCCAACCACCAGCTATTATTTGTTGTTTAGTATTTATTATTTCTAGAAAGTTCTTAAAATTTCTTATGTTTCTAATGGGGATATAGTCTCGAATATTTGATGTCTGTATAAACAGCAGCACTCCTTGTTCAGGAGTTCAGCTTGTTCTGTCTGTATGTTGGGGTTCATAATAAACATGTTTTTGGTGTTAAATGTTACTCCTCATTGGTGACCTTGCTCTAGGATTTTGACCTGATTGTGGTTATGAGGTGACACTGTTTGGCGGAGATGCTGAAAAGTGTACATAATCATAGTTACAGTTATGCAACATAAAAGACATCACCTACATAAGCAGTAACTGAAATACAAGCAGTATTTTGTTCCCAGTGTCCATATATTCAGAAAACCATTGGATTCTAAAATAGCAACAAGTCAGCTACCATTAGACTTCCATCAGTGTTTTCCACAGACGCTGATCGGGATCCACCAAACTTGGTGAGACGATTTGACCAAGTCATCAAATACAAGAAGTAGGATGACTGATGTTTTTGGCAAATGTGTATTTTTGCTTGAATAATACAGCCCAGCAGTGGTTCAAGAACAATGAAGAGAAGCTCCATAGTTTGAAAAAATTCCAGATCTAACTGAAGAAAACATTTGGTGACAGTCAGCAAAAAGCCTGCTTAGTGCAGAAACAGAGCCGAACACCATGCGAAAACAACATAGTCTTGCATGCAGAATGTTTTGGCCCTGCGTCACATAGTGAATGCAAATGTAACAGCAACCAACAAAATTTCACACTTGATGAAAGGAGTCATACAAGACATGTACCAAGCTCTTCTGGTAATTGATGTCACAACAACTGAAGAATTCATCAAGTGGTGCCAAGACATCAAGAAAATGCAACATAAAAGAGTCAAACATAAACAGTGGAACCTGTAATAGATTCCCTTTGGCAGTTGTAGAAGAATACCATAACCTCACCTCTCTTATACACCAGCTAGTGAGAGAAAAGACACAGCAGTTTATGGTAGGCAGAACTGTTGGTCCAAGTAAGCAAGAGATAGCGGCCATGAATTGTGATCTTGTACATCAGCAGGTAATAAAGAATGATGATGAATGTGTATACTGAGTTTTAGCACTCATATAATCTCTGATCTTTCATGGTCTTGTATTGGGGTCGAAATCTTCAACTTCATAAGTAACATCAGACAACTGTCTTACAACCTGATAAGGTCAAATGTAGCACCTGAGGAGCTTCTCAGAGAGACCAACCTTCTGAACAGGAGTGAAGATCCAGACGAGGTCACCAGGTTCACAGACAACAGGGCGGTGGCTCGTGTCATACCTTCAGCGATCGTTTTCTTGAGCCTACAGTGAGTTGAGTTGAGCTAACTGCCAAGCTTCCTCAGCGCTGGTTAACACCTGGCCAATGTAGTCGTCGTCCATGTCATCAGGATGTAATGGAAACACAGTATCCATCGTCGTCATCGCGTCACACCCATGCACCAGGAAAAATGGGCATAAATCATGTGGTGTCTTGTTTGGTGGTGTTATAGGCAAATGTCACGAAAGGTAGCACCTCATCCCAGTGGCTCTGATCAACATTGATGAACATTGATTGCATGTCGGCCAAGGCCTTATTAAGGTGTTCAGTAAGCCCGTTAGTTTGTGGATGGTAGGCAGTCATCATGTGACGAGTAATGTTGCACCAACAGTTTATCTGTCACGAGATTCAATTGAAAAACTTCCCTCAATCTGTAATTAACGACCTTGGGGCACCGTGTTTTAGTACAATGTCTTCCACGATGAATTTCGCTACCTCAGATCCTTCAGCTAATTTCATGGCTGTTGTAATGGCAATGTGTGTCAGCTGTTTTCGTGGCTTTTGTAATGGCATAGCGTGTCAGATAATCAGTGCAAACAATAATCCATCTATTGCCAATAGCAGACATTTGAAATCGTCTGAGGAGGTTAATCCCAACACGCTGGAAAGGTGTTTCAGCTGGTGGAATTGGTATGAGTCGGCCAGGTGGTTTTTGAGGAACCGCCTTTTTCCTCTGGCACTCTCAACAGTGTGACACATAGTGATGGACACTCCTAAATAAACCTGGCCAGAAACATCTCTTGCAGATCCTATCACATGTCTCAGTAAATCCTAAATGTCCGGCCTCAGGGGGGTCATGGAATTTCTGTAGAACATCTAAGTGCATGTGTTTAGGAATCACTGGTAGCCACCTCTTTCCAAACGGATCAAAGTTTTTCTTGCAAAGTAATCCATTAACCACCTTAAATTTTCCTTTCACATCCTCTGACTGATTTAAGGCAAGCATAATTTGAGATATCTTGGCATCCTTCTTCTGCTCAGTAGAGAGATCCTGGAGTGCAGCAAGACAGTCACTATCTTCATCAACGTCTTGATGGTCTTGCACAGGGTTTCTTGAGAGACAGTCGGCATCTTGGTATTTTCTTCCACTATTGTACACTATGATAATTACATAATCTTGAAGACATACTGCCCACCTGGAGAGTCGTCCTGTTGGATCCTTAAGACATGTCAACGAACAAAGTGAACGATGGTCTGTAACAACTGTGAATGACCTTCCATAGAGATACTGTTGAAACTTGCACATGGCCCAGATCACAGCAAGACATGCTCTTTCTGTAGTTGAGTAGTTTCTCTCAGCTTTTGTAATTGTCTAGAGGCAGAGGCTATAACCTTCTCTTTTCCATCCGAAATTTGCACCAGAACAGCACCAATCGCATACCCCCTGGCATCTATGTGTAGTTTGTAGGTGCTCCCCCCTCATACAGTCCAAGTACAGGGTCAGTCGTCAGAGCTTTTTGCAGCACATCGAAAGAATCTTCTTGAGCACCATGCTGTATAAATTTAGCATCAGCTTTTAACAACTCTTGGAGTGGCCTGGCTTTCATACAAAAGCCTTTGATAAAACTACGGTAATAAGAACTTAATCCGAGGAAGCTTCTCACATCTCTAATACTTTTAGGAATAGGAAATTCTGTTATAGGTCTCACCTTTTCTGGGTCTGGACGCACACCTATGTTTGACACAAGGTGTCCAAGTATTTTGATTTCTTTTGCTCCAAAGAGACACTTTCTTGCATTAAGTTTCAGTGCGGCTTGTTGGAGACACTTAAGAACAGCCTCGGTCTTTTTATACGTTCATCAGATGTCTCTGAGAACACTGTAATGTCATCTAAATAACAAAGACACACTGTCCACTTTAGGTGTCTTAGAAGATTATCCATCATCTGTTCAAAAGTTGCTGGTGCATCACACTACCTTAAACTCATACAGGCCCTCAGGGGTGATGAATGCAGTTTTCTCACGATCAGCCTCACCTACTTCGATTTGCCAGTATCCCAAGTACATGTCCATGGTTGGGAAAAACTTAGCCCCCTTCAGACAATCTAGTGTATCATCAATTTGTGGAAGAGGGTAAATGTCCTTTTTAGTTATCTTATTAAGCTTCCTGTAATCAACACAAAAGTGCCAATTGCCATCCTTCTTCCTGACAAGAACTACTGGTGATGACCATGGGTTCTGCGAAGGCTGAATGATGTCATTCTTCATCATTTCCTCTACCTCATCACAAAATATTTGATGTTCCATTGCTGACACACAGTATGCTCACTGGCTTACTGGTTGATGGTCTCCAGTTCTAATCTAGTGCTTCACCATAAGTTTGTCTAATTTGCTCTTCACCTGTGGATTGAAGCATTCAGAGAACTATTGAAGAATGGCAAGTAGGTTCTTTTGCTGTTCCATAGTGAGATCTGGTGATAGTTGAGCTAGAAGATCTTGTCTCATAGTGGTACTGCTAATTTTGCCCACAAACTCGGCATGGGAAGTTTCTATGACATTCAGTTGTTCTGCAATTTACGGTTCAGAATTTGCTATGCACATGCGCCTTGGAAGTATCTGCGGTTCTCAGTGACAGTTAACTATCCACAATTCACCAAATCCATTCTTAAATGAGATGACAGAGTCTGGGATAACCAAATTAATTTTCAGTGGTATGCTTCTCTCACATTCCACTACAAGATCCATTGGTTGATGCAAGGCATGACATGTGACAGTTACCTTTCTAGTGATGACTGCAGGAATGATCACTTCATCCAGCACACAGTCTCCACACACTTGGATGCGCATCTTCCTGTCCACAGTATCTCATCTCATTTAGCATAATCTTCGAGCGACCACAATCTATAATTGCCTGAGAAGCTTTCAAAAAGTCCCATCCGACAATGACGTCATGACTACACTCTTGTAAGATGATGAACTCTAAGGGCTGTGTATGGCCAATTATACCCACACTAATAGTACATCATGCTGTAGGTTTTACATATTTCTCATTAGCCACCTTCACCAGAGCTGTTTTGTTGTCAACGAATATGGTTTTCTGCAACTGGCGATTGTTCTTCTCTGAAATGATAGAATATGATGCTCCAGATTCCACGAGCTTGGGCTGGTCATGAGGATATCAATGCAGTTTCCTATCATTTTTGTAGTGATTGACAGGGGAGGAGTTTTCTCTTTGGTTTTCCAGGTTGGGGTGATTAGGTGATTGGCTGGAGTTTCTAAACTGTGTTGGAGACCTGGATCGGCATGTTGGGGAATGTCCTCTCCAGCGCCTAGCTTGTGCCGATGGTGACATACGTCGTCCTGCACCCACATCTTCTTGTTCATCTTCGTCGTTCCGGAGTTGACGTCAGCTAAGATCAGTCTGTTGTCTTCTGGCACGGGCATAATCAAATATGCACTACCTTTCTCAACAATAGTGCACCACATCTCGGTCGTCTGCAGTGGAAACATACTGGTTGGTTATCTTGGGTCCTCCAGACATCAGTCTTCCTTGGTGCCCAAAAAGGTTGCTCACACGGCATTGTAGGAATGTAATTCTGCTGGGGGGTCGACATTTTTACCATTTTTAAATGGAAATGAAGGACAAGAGATTGGGTTCAATATCTGCTCCACTTCCTCTCTTATGACCTCTTGAAACGTCTCAGTTTTTTGCTCGTCGTGCAATCCAAGTGCCTTCTGAACTTCCTCTCTCACTGTCTGACAAAGAACACTTGTGGAATCAGTTCCTCCCTCCATCATAGACATCGATACGACATTTGGAAGCTGTTCAAACTTCTTACATGTAATTCTTTTTTGATGCATTGTCTCGATATACTGGCACCACTTTGTGAAGTCATCTGCTGTCAAAACCTCCTTCAGGAGTAGGGCTTGATACGTGTCCTCAGCAACACCCTACATGAGATGTGCAACTTCATCTTCCTCCTTCATTCTAGGATCCACTATTTTACACAGCTCCAAGACATCTTGAATGTAGGATGCTGCAGTTTCTCCTGGACGCTGTGCCCTGCATTTTAATTTATCTTCAGCCTTGTACTTCTGTCACTGTGTGTCACTGAAATACTTGCACAGTTCCACCTGGAATACTTCCCAGCTTGTGAATTTCTCCTCGTTGTTCTCATACCATTGCTTGGCAGCGCCCTCCAAGTAGAAAAATACGTTAGCCAAACACACGGTGTCATCCCAGTTGTTAAATGTTGCTGTATGCTCATATACCTTCAGCCACTTGTTTGGATCTTGGCCATCGTCACCAGAGAAGCCGGAAGGATGTCTCATGTGGTGGCACACAGCTGCTGCCATCGTAACATCCTCTTCTTCTTCTGTTACTGATAGATTGCAATCTGTTGAATATGGCTCGAACTCAGGTTTCTTACCACATAAACAGCGGCCCTGTCGTGGCCTGATGGGAGCCACTGTGTCATCGATAATGTGCACTATCACAAGTTCCAATACCCTGCGCCTCCACCAGATTAATGCCAAGTAGAAGAAGGTGTAATTAGATGAATGACGAACACTAACTTCACTTTACGAAGGTTTATTCAGCACTTGCACAAAAAGAGCGTGGAGTGAACTGCCTCTGGCCAGAACAGATACAGTATATATGCAACTACAGAACATTCCAGTACAATGATTCTTGACATTTGTGGATACTTCTAGAATGTACTCGAACCAAATATAGAAATTAAAACTGTACAGCCCAAGTGAGTTTTGAACTCACAACCCTTCATGCAACAGTTTAGTTCATAATCACTACACCATGGTGCTACTCGGCTTCTTCTGTGACGGTATGGTGTACTGCATGTATTTCCACTTTTAAGTGCATTAGGTTATCAGAGTATCTCATGCTACACTTTATGCTTGGCTTTCACTCATGTGCTAAATGGCAGTCACTGAAGGTTAATTGATGTGTGTCTGCACAACTTCAAATGTATGTAATGGAATGTTTCTTCCCTCACCTCATAAATTCATAAAAATTGTGGGATTATTCTGATAACTGAGGACGGAGTGTATAGAACTCACCACGTTCTTTATGAGACAGGAAAGCTCATTCACATGCATTTGGCATCTCTTTAATAGCAGAAGCCGGTATGCAACACTCTTATCCAAGCACAGAGGTGTCCCGGTATCCACCTCACCCTTAAGATGTTAAAATCTAACCTACATCAGAACAGATTCTGACCTAACCTAATCTCCTTGACTCTGCCAAAAACTGACAAATGAAATTGGATGCACTATGATCATGTTGTCAGCCGATGTTATTGGGGGACCTCTGGTGTTGGTGTCTGATGACCGTTGTTGGAGCCACTGTCAAATGCTGCCTTGGTGGTTTGAGCTGGGTGATGGTGAGTTGGTGAACCAGTCTGGCCCTATTCCAGCCCCTTAGTGGTCGAATCTCCAAAAATACTTTAGTAGCTCTTTAACAATGATTTATTTTCAAACAAACTTTCACCTACCAATCTGCCCCCATAGGGTCTAAATTTCCAAAAAAGCGCTGAAACACATATTTCTTTATTTCTGATCGAGAAACCATATATCGATTTTCATAGGTCTAGCATCAAAATTGCCTTAATAGTGACATGTTTTCAAGAAACCTTTCATCCTATATCGCACACCCCATAGGGGTGGAATTCTGCAAAATCCCTTCTTAAAAGATGCCTACAGTACAAGATCAACACCATCTGCAAATTTCAAGTTTCTGTCCTTAAGTTGTTTGGGCTGGGCGATGATGAGTCGTGAGTGAGTGAGACGATCAGGACATTGCTTTTTATACAGGGTGTCCCACCTAAACCTTTCACCACCAATACCTCTGGAACCACAATAGATATTGACAAACAGCTTTCATGGGTATGAGTGTATGACAGTGCCTCACGGAAGAAAATAGAATGCGACATTCTAAACTTGTGTAAATATTGGTTTCAACACAAACTTATGTTTTGTTTTCAATGGACACTCCATATTATTTCATATGCTAACAGTAACATGAGAAATCACAGTAACAATGGTGTTGGTTGCATCGCAATGCAATTGTTACATCCCAAGAAATTGAAATGTGGGGGAAAAAAAAGAAGAAATGTGTGGCTAGGGCTTCCCGTTGGGTAGACCGGTCACCTGGTGCAAGTCTTTTGAGTTGACACCACATCGGCGACTTGTGCATCAATGGGAATGAGATGGTGGTGATAAAGACAACACAACACCCAGTCCCTGAGCAGAGAAGGTGACGCGTGAAATAAACAAAATGTGTTGCTATTGCAGTTCCCGTGATGCAGGCATGAACTGCATATTACTTGTAATCAAGATGTGATTGATGTTCGTATTCTTACGTTCACTGTTACAACAGGAGACAAAAGTAATAATATGGATCCCTGCCACAAGCACTGATATGTACATAAAGGAGTCCCTCATGCATGTTGTACTTATCTACGTATAGACTTCAGAACAGTACCGGCCAGTGTACGCCGCCCCGTTACACCGCACACGTCAACCCTTTGCCTGTGTAGCTGTATAGAGGAACGGGCCGCAATTGGCACTGTGTGTGGGAATGGCTCACTATGAAGCAGGTTGTTCTGTGTGGAAGTATGGTGTACTATACACTGTAATTAGTGTCACTGTTGTAGTTGTGGTATTAATTACCCTGTCCATCTTTTGTAGGTATTCAACATGGTATTCACAAATGAGGAAGTGGTCAACATAATATTACTGTATGTAGAATGTCACAAAAATGGCACATTTGCGGCACAGGTGTATGTACAGTGGTATCCTAATAGACATCATCTGACCCGCCCTACCTTCATGATTATTGTTAGCAGGCTTCGTGTGACAGGGCAGTTGTCTCCATGAACGCAGATCCAGAGCAGAGGCATAACACATGAAGGAGCAGAGGTAGCTGTTCTGGTGGCCACTGCAATAAACCCTCACCTCATGCAAGTGTTTGTGAAATAGAGAGAGAGATACAAATCCCTCGAACAAGTGTGATGCGTATTCTGCATAGGCATATATACTACCAATGTCACAAGGCACTACATGAAGGCCTCCATGGCAATGACTTTCTCAGTCACCTGGAATACTCATAGTGGATTCTGTGGCAAGGCTGTTGACTTCATATGTAGGGTACTGCTTACTGATGAGGCAATGTTTACAAACCATGGAAACATCAACTTACACAATAGGTCCCACTGGTCACCAGAAAACCCACACTGGATTCACTGGGTTGAATGCCAACGTCAGTGGAGTGTCATTGAATGGTATAGTATTGTAGAAAACCACATCATTGGCCCATATTTCATTGATGGCACTGTTCACTAGTGACAGTATGATCAGTTCCTGAGGTATACCTTACCTGGACAGGTGGAAGACCTACCCCTTCATTTGCATCAAATAATGTGGTATCAACATGATGGATGTCCTGCACATAATGCCATAGTGGCATGACAGGCACTAAACGTTTCCCACACCGGTGGATTGGACCGGGCAGTCCCATTCAGGAATTTCCAGCATGGTTGCTGGACGTCACCCCCATGGACATTTTTCTCTGGGGACATGTGAAAGATGTGGTGTATCAGCAAGTCCAAACACCAATGGTCAACACGAAAGGCCATATTACTGCAATCACACCACAAACACTGATGGCCATAAGTGGGTCCATGGTGGAGAGCACACAGTGGTGTTGCCAAGAAAATGTTAATCTCTTCAAATATATGTTGTAGAGTTTCAGCTGTGAGATGTGTTGATTGCACACCAGGGTACATTTTGTGTATTATTGAGAAGACGTATGTTTGTTTTGCTGGTACTACTGCACGTTTATGTATGCGTTGCACTATTTGCAATGGTTGAATTGTGTCACAGTCATTAAAGATGTTCAATGACATGTACCATTGCGTAACTGATGTACAACTATCCACAAATAGCATGTATCCCTCTGTGCAACCCTTTGACAGCCATTAATTTTGTTTACTCTGGCTGGTGGTTGTCAGTATTTTGTTACTGTTATATCCATTGTAGTACTGACGAAAAGTTCAATAAAGCACATACAAGTAAATCGTGCCCTTGTTTTCATTGTAGGTGACTGGGCATCTGTACGTTTCCTAGGCCACGTACTAACAGTGTACATAGCAATATGCAAGTACAGTGTTTGTTGCATTGTAGTACATCAATCACATTGTGATTACAAGGAATGTGTAGATCATGCTTACATTGCATGTTTCATTCATTTCACATGTCAAATTCGCATTTCAATTTCTCGGGATGTAATGGACATATTGCAATGCAATGAACACCATTATTATTGTGACTTCTCATATTTTTGATTGTGTATGGACTAACATGGGGTGTCCATTAAAAAAAGACAAGTTTGTGTTGAAACCAATATTTGCACATGGTTTAAAATGTCTCATATTATTTACTTTCATGAGCCCCTGCTGTACTCTCATACCTATGGAAGCCGTTTGTCAATATCTCTTGTGGTTCCAGAGATATTGGCAGGGAAAATTTAAAGTGTGACACCCTGTATATAGAGATTACATTCATTGTGGAAAGGGACGTCATGATGTTATGAGTTGTAAATGTTGTGTGACTAGGGTCTCCCGTCGGGTAGACCGTTCGCCGGGTGCAAGTCTTCCGATTTGATGCCATATCTGTGACTTGCACATTGATGGGGATGAAATGATGATGATTAGGACAACACAACACCCAGTCCCTGAGTGGAGAAAATCTGTGACCCAGCTGGAAATTGAAACCGGACCCTTAGGATTGACATTCTGTCATGCTGACCACTCAACTACTGGGAGTGGACTATTGTGAGTTAACTTTTTGGGTTAAAGTGGAGTAGCCATTCATGTTTGTGGGAGGGCATTTGGCTACAAAAATGCTCATTATGAACTACCATCAAGAAAATAAAAATGACTGATATGCTAGAAGATTTATGATAATATTGAGTGTGTAGCTTGTAAGAAATAAACTGCAATAGGTGGAACATATTGCTTTGACATTAGACATTTGGATGACAGCTAATAAAAAATGTATATGTAAATTGAAGGGGGATTACTACTGTCAGCTGCAGCGAGACATTAAGTGGAATCAGCAGCAATGAGCGAAAATGGGTACTGGACTGGTATTCAAACTCAGTAACTCTTGCTTACTAGGCATGTGCAGTAACCCCTGCGCCATCCGATACACAGCATTACCGCAACTGCATGGACTATCTTGGCACACCTCATGGCCGATTCACACTCCCACCAGGACAGGGAGTGTGGATACATAATCGGTGCAGTTGTGATAATGCTGTCTTGCGGATGGCACAGTGGTCACTGCACCTGCCTAGTAAGTGGGAGATCCTGGGTTCAAATCCCGGCCTAGTACATATTTTTGCTCATCGCTTAATGTCCCACTGCAGCTGACAGCAGTGACCCCTTTCAGTTTACATATAATGTTTCACAGCTGCAGATTTGCATGGTGTCACCATGCATTCATATTTAATAATAGTAAAAAAAAAGTGTTTTCACTTCCGATTTCATATAAGGAACAGAACTGCAATCAAAAAGGTATGCAAACTGTGCAGACTCTAAAAAGAAAAATGAACAATAGAAGAATTTTTCTACCAACTCAGTTTGGTTACTGTATGTTAAGAGAAAACCCGAGCAGATGTGAATGTGACAAATGATTTCAAATGTTAATTTTGCTTTCCCTGCCAACTTGGTCTGAACAAGCTTGGGCTCAACTCAGGTTATGCAATGGGTTAACTTGCATCGGATTATTATAACTCGAGTTGAACGCATTGCATGGTGGGCAGTGCTGAGTTACAGTTTGTTTCATACAAGTTGAGAGCTCTCCTCCACTTTCGCACTGACTGGATCCGAGTATCCAAGTCAGATGTCTATATCTTCATTAATGCGTGTGAACTGAACATTATCAACAAGTCTATCTTCAAAATTTGAAGCCAAAAGGTGAAAAATTGCGCCCTGTGCAGGTTCCATCACACTTGTGACTGAAACATATGTAACCATCGACTGGGAAATGGCGAATCTCAGGTTGGGCAACTGAAATGAACCATAATCTGCTCAGAACTGAAAGAGAGATGGCGTTGAATGTTATCTCAGTTTTCTTTTCATCCCAACTCAGTTTGAACTTGGTTTATGCAAACTTTCAACTCTGTTAACTTGGTTTGGCATATCCCTGGTTGGCCCATCACTATAGTCAGTGCTACACGATAAAAAAAAAAAAAAAACACACACACACACACACACACACACACACACCTGCACCACGAGTACTAAAGAGAGCAAGACAAGTTCCAAAGAGAAGCAGTGATTTTTTATGGCTGGCACCTTCACTACCACAGCAACTTCAAGTGGATAAACCTCCAAGTTAGGCCACAATACAAAAACCCAGCTCGAAGTGAACCAGTGAAAGATGGTGCATATGTAGAAAAGGGCCATCGTCAGGACAGTGAAGGTAGCTCAATCAATCTTACCATTTTTTGCCAAAATATCAGAGGTCTCAAAAATAAATGAGATGTTTTATGTCTTACTGAGTGCCATATGACAGTTGATATTGAGGGGTTGCAACTTGATGGGTATGGTTTAGCTACTCACTATTGCAGATCAAGCAGAGAGAAAGGTAGTGCTGGAATATATACATACAAGGTGTGATTGGAAAGTTTTAAGAATGGGCTTTTAATGATACAGTGGTGGTACATACGTGCTACTGTGATGCATCTCCATCAAAATAGTCCCCTTCTGACTGAACACACTGACTCCAACGGTGTTTCCTCTTTTGGAAACATCCCTGGAAATTTATTTCCTGAAGTGTGTTAATGACGTTCTCTGTATTTGCCTGGATGTCTTCAGTTGAGTCAAATCGCTTCCCTTTCAGTGAAAATTTCAGTTTAGGAAACAGGTAGAAGTCCACAGGGAAAAAATCAGGGGAATATGGTGGTTGTGAAAGCACAGGAATTTTGAATTTGGTAAAAAATTCAATGATGGAGAATGCACAATGAGCCAGAGCATTGTCATGGTGTAGTACCCAACTCCTGTCTTTCCACAATGCAGGCCTTTTCTTCTGAACCTTTTCGCACAAACACTCAAGGACACATTTTTAGTATTCCTGGTAAATTGTCTGTCCTCCATGATGCACAATACCCCTAGAATCGAAAAAAGTCGCCAACATTGTCTTCACCTTTGACCAACTTTGCCGTGCTTTTTTCAGTTGTAGTGAACTTGGGAGTGCCTTCCACTGTGAAGACTGCACTTTGGTTTCAGGATCATATCCATATACCCATGGTTTGTCACCTGAAATCTGGGTCATTTTTAGTCCAATTCATCAGTTCTTGGCACACTTCAAGTCGGTACTGTCTCTGGTCATTTGACAACATTTTTGGAATGAATTTTGCGGACACTTGATGCATGTTCAGATCTTCAGTTAAAACTGACTGAACTGCATGGAAACTTAAATTAAGTTCATCAGTCATCTCCCTATTTGTAAGTCTACGATCAGAGTGCACTAAGTCACAAACTATCAAAACATTTTCATTCGTTTTTGAGGTGGAAGGACGGCCATACCGTGGTTCATCTTCCAAAGGTTCATGGCCATTTTTAAATCTGTTGAACCAGACAAAAACATTTGACTCACTCATACAAGTATCTCCAAAAGCCGTTTTTAATAGTTCGTAAGTCTCAGAAGCTGATTTCCCGATTTTAAAACAAAATTTCACACAAACTCGTTGCTCCATTTTTACGCAGACAGAATCCAGCAACAAGTCCTAACAGACCCGCACTCAACCAGCTGCCACAACAAACTGAATTAAGGAAACACAGTTTCCTGTCAGAGGGCGTTCAGGGACCCACTCCCCGTCCTCCGTGTACCTGCCTGCCAAACCAGTAAGCAGTAGTGGATCCATTCTTAAAACTTTTCAATCACACCTCGTATAATACACTTATTTATAAACTGCTAGATTTAAACAAATATTGTACAGATCAACACTTTGAAGTCTGTGTTATTGAAATTACCTCATAGGACATATTGGTCACAGTGCTCACAGTTTACAGAGCTCCGGCTGGGAAGTTTTGTGTCTGTATGAACAAATTAGAATCTCCTTTGGCCAAACTTTTTTCCAGAACCAGAAAGTTACAGAAGACTTTAATGTTAACTTCTTAACTGATAACAACTGTAAGACTGACTGTGATGGAGCAAGTTGGGATAATTTTAATTCCCCTCTTGTTTTTCCATCTGCCTCCTTAAATTCATTTTGTTACTTTTAACTATTTAACATTAACATACGTGAATATAATCTGCATTTTCACAAAAGAAAAAGGTTGGTCCTTAGTCTTAATGAATATAACAGCAGATCTAATTTTGTGCTTAGATTTATGTACATTATTGATTTTCTAATTTATTTTGGCTATTACTAGTTAGTACCTTTCATTATAGGGTGAAATCAGTAATTGTTTTGTAACTTAAATTATATTGTTGACATATAAACAAATATAAATTTTGTACTAGTTACAAACATTTGGAGGAACAACTACTAGTAATCTTAATGTATCTATTTGGCTCTACTCAAAAACATATTAGCAAAGCCAGCTCTTAATTAATTCCAAAGTAATTGATGGTTTTGTCAAAGGTATTGTTTGTGTAATGATATTTGTTAATTTCATGATTTAAACAAATAATTCAGCCTAACTCTTGTAGTAGAAGAAGCTAATAAAAAGATGGAATTTTTCGATGTATACAGTTAATCAACTTAGTTAAGTTTTAATTGTAATTTCTGTAAATTTAACTTCAAACAATAAGTAGTTTCAGCACCTATTATTGTGGCGATATATAAGGGCCCGGTTTTTGGTCACGAGACAGTCAGTCCATGGCTGAGTTTTAGACGAGAAATCTGTGTTTCTTAGAACGACAACAATGCATCAATTTAACAGTGAAATAAGTGTTACACCAATAGGCTGTGTGTTAAAAACGCTGACAGTGTCTGCTCCATATGTTCCTTTCTATTCTTCAAGAACTGTGAACTTTGTGGTTATGTTTTTACTGCTCGTAGATGTTCAACAGAAAACTATTGTAGCAGTATGTGGAGGACTGCTTGCAAACTAATAATGAGGCATATGGAACGTTTAAACAATAGTGCACTGGCCATACATATATAACTGTGTATTATTGGGGGGTTGTGCAAAGTGAAAGTAAAAGACAGTGAAATGCAACTGAGCATCTGTTGGCTACATTATTTACCATAGTCAGTGTCCAAATTACAAACCCCATTTTGCAACCAGTGTAGCAACGCAGTACGTTGACACCGAGGATGATCAATGAGAGAAATAAAGCAGGTGGAACCACTATTTGATGTTGAGCATTTAATGTCCCCATGAGAGTTACAGAAAATTGCAAAAGTCTTATAGACAATATTTTTACTGACAAGAATAGAATAAACAATGCAAGTATAAGCCAGGTGATAAATGGTCTTTATGATCATGATGGCCAACTACGTAAGGTCAGAAATATCAATGTGTGCAACAAATTTTCCCACGCCTAGATGTATAAACACTGAAACTCTTTCAACTTTTAATCATCATTTGACACAGACTGATTGGGATTCAGTGTATAGGATAACTAATATATATGACAAATTTAATATTTTCTTAAATGAATTCCACTCTATATTTGAAATGACTTTTCCAGGAAGAATTTTGACGAAGACCATTAAAGTTTCTTCCAGGAAGTCATGGATTACCGTAGAAATTAAAATTTCTTGTAGGACTAAGAGAGAATTACATGCCTCATTAAGACCATAAAATTAACCCCTTGAAAGATCCTATTATAAATTGTACTGTAAAGTAGTAAAAAGGGTGATAAATCCAGAAGCTTACATATTAAATCTGAAATTGATGACACTAGGAACAAAATAAAATCAGTCGGGAATATCATAGAGAGTACGGCAGAACAATAAGAATGAAAAGACCATATAGGTAATCTATAATGACAAAGGTGATGTACGATCCTGTATCAATATCTAGCATATTTAACCATCATTTCTTAACTGAACACAATATGTGGGCTGTAAGGGCTCATTAAATATGGCCATTAATTTATTACAACAAGGTGACCAAAACTGGTAGGTGGATTGCATCATATCTACACAATAGAGAGTAGAAGGCGGTACTTGATGGTACTGATGGCTGTCTTGTTTCATATGACTGGAGCACATTAAAATGTGGAGTGCCACAATGCTCCATCTTGGAACTGTTTCTTATTCTCATCAATGATCTTCCACTTTTTACAAACACTAAGAGCAAATTCACTTTAGAGATTAGATTAGATTAGATTAGATTAGTACTTCTTCCATAGATCATGAATACGACACTTCGTAATGATGTGGAACATGTCAAGTTAATAAAAGGTGTCTATACAAGGTATTACATTGCACAAAATATTACATGACAATATGACATTTATTTTTTATTTGTACTTTTTTTTTGGGGGGGAGGGGCACTTGGGGAAATTGCCCACTTACTATAGCCAAAAATTCATCTAATGAGTAGGAGTTGCCATTAAGAAATTCTTTTAATTTCCTTTTAAATGCTATATGGCTATCTGTCAGACTTTTGATGCTATTAGGTAAGTGACCAAAGACTTTCGTGGCAGCATAATTTACCCCCTTCTGAGACAAAGTTAGATTTAACCTTGAGTAGTGAAGATCATCCTTTCTCCTAGTGTTGTAGCC
The DNA here is from genome assembly GCF_023898315.1 of Schistocerca nitens. Lineage (NCBI taxonomy): Eukaryota > Metazoa > Arthropoda > Insecta > Orthoptera > Acrididae > Schistocerca > Schistocerca nitens. Next base: position 204,973,265 of record NC_064614.1, read on the forward strand.
ATGTACACTGCTATTACTTTTGAATTCGTTTGGATTGTTAATAACAAATTTCATAAGTGAAGGCTACAGTGAAGATCTCTAGCTCTTTAAATAAGTGTCTGCAGGATGATATTGGATGAGCTCCAGCAATTATTCTGATTACACACTTTTGTGCAATGAACCCCAGAATATGATGCCATACGAAAGCAGAGAATGAAAAGAGGCATGGTAAGCTAATTTACTCAGATGTATATCGCCAAAATTTGCAATGACTCTAAAAGCATAAGTAGCTGAACTCAAACGTTTCAGCAGATCCTCAGTGTGTCTTTCCCAGTTCAGCCCTTCATCAATGCATACACCTAGAAATTTTGAATATTCTACCTTAGCTACAGATTTCTGATCGAAGTCTATATTTATTAATGGTGTCATTCCATTTACTGTGTGGAACTGTATATACTGTGTTTTGTCAAAGTTCAATGAGAGCCCATTTGCAGAGAACCACTTAATGATTTTCTGAAAATATATACTTGTATCATCGGCAAAAAGTAACAGCTTTGCATCTTCGTGAATATAGAATGGCAAGTCATTAATATATACGAAGAACATCAGAGGACCCAAGACTGAACCTTGCGGCACCCCATTCTTGATTGTTCCCCAGTTTGAGAAATCACCAGTTTTTTTGCATATTATGTGAACTGCTTATTTCAACTTTCTGCACTCTTCCAGTTAGGTATGATTTAAACCACTGAAGCACTGTCCCATTCACAGTACTTGAACTTTTTGTTGATGCCACTACTATTCTGCTTGAAAACCAAACAATGAGCGGACTATAAAATAAATGTAATTCTGTACTTGTAGACATCTTACACCAGTTAAAATTGATCGACTTAATTCTAAATACTGAAAAAACTCAATATATGCAATTTAATGCATCTTGACAGGAAAATGAAGTAATCCACTTGAACTGTGATAATCAAAATATATTACTTTGTGAATCTGCAAAGTTCCCTCGGCATTCTAATCTATGGCAAGTTAAATTGGTCTGGGCATATTCTTCACTTTCAAAAAACACTCTGTGCAGCAGCTTATGCTCTACATGTAATTACCGCTGTTGGCAATATGAATGCTATGAAAGCTGCTTATTTTGGCTATTTTCACTCTGTTATGTCATATGGTATAATTTTTTTGTGGTAATTAACCTTCAGCCATAAAAATCTTTATTGTATCAAAAGAGAGCAATTAGAATCATTAGTGGCATTTACCCAAGATATTCTTACAGATACCTGTTCCATAATCTCCAAATATTAACAACCACTTTTAAATATTTATTTTCTCTGATGATTTTTGTCTGTAATAGCCATTCATTCTCTGTTTACGTCTAATAGTGCATACCATGACTACAAAACAAGGTCTAAAAATGATTTACATAGGGATCTAAAACATCTAAGTCTTGCACAAAAAGATGTTCACTATTCTGGCACATAAGTTTTCAATTCTCTTCCGTCAGATATTAAATTCCACATTAATGACCCACCTGCATTTAAATCTAAATTAAGAAAACATCATACAGAGAAGTCAGTTTACTATTTGATGAATATATGAAGATTAAACAGTGATAGTCTTCATAGTATTGTCATTTGTATTTATGTTTTGAGATTTTTATTTTCTAATGTGCTAACCATTATTTGTCTTCCTGGCATATGATAGTCAATGTATAAACAGTCTTTTCTTTTTGTACCTTAATATATTCTCAGTAATGTACAATATTTTATTGTTCACTGTTTATTGTATCTATATAATAACATAAACCTAACTCATTCCACATCCTTGTGATTCACCACAATATGGATCTATGTAATTTGAAATAAATAAATAATTTCAGTGCTTATAATGATTTGAGCATCAGTTTTTTTCTGTTAATACTTAGAGTTCTGGTACTTTTCCAACATAGCTATGACAATTTACAAGTGTTAAACCAATTGTAGAGATCTATGTTCTTCCTGTGTTCAACCCACATCCTATGAGACTGGAGCCTTTTCTGTTTTTCCCTGAGGCCCTCCAAAAACTAAATCATCAAACAGCCCTCAACACAACATTTCATTTTGAAGCTGCTGAGGTGGGCTGCAATTTGGTGTAAACTGGCCCTCACATTTCTGTTGAAGTTGTGGTTTATCATATTTTGTTATTATCATGAAACTTTCCATGAATAGGTCAGCATTTGTAAATTAATTTTAATTATTGCATAGATGTGTAAGTATAGACTACAGCTTCTAAATGCCTAAATAATGTAGGGAAATTATTTAACCAATAAAAAGAACAAAATTCACCAAAAGCATACTATGAGGTACAACTTTGCACCACCGGTTTTGCTCCATTCTTCACAACTGCAGCTCCCATTTTCAACAAACAGTTTTCATTATGTTGCAGTCCACTTATAAAATATATAGCACTAAAAATTATTACTCTTTCATTATTAATATTTGTTATTATTGATTTTAATATTAATAATAAATAGTTATTAATGCCTACTTGTTATTATTCATTACGCCCTACAAAACTGTATCTGGTAAGAGAACTACAAGGAAAATTTGTTCACTTTCTTATGCAAATTACCCCAAAAAGATTGCAGAAGCTCTTAAAGAGATAAAAATTGGCTAAACTGCCCACAGCGTTGCAAATGCACAGTATAGCATACCAAAGTGCATGTTAAATTATAAAGATGAAAAATTATGGTTGTTTCAGTAGAAGGATCTGCATTTGTAGATCACATTAAAGCTGTCAGCAATTTTGGATTTTCTGTTGATGAATATGATTTGAGATCCATTGTCAAGAACTACTTGGACCGATTAGGTTGCACAGTGAAGGGATTCAAGAATAACTTTCCTGGTATGGGTTGGATCAGATTATTTTTGCTGTGGCATAGTAATCACTTGCCCCAAGTAATGAGCAACAACATAAAATTAGCACATACTGCAGTTACCAACAAAATTCTGAAAACATATTTTGAAAACCCAAGGAAAGAGCTGGATGAAGTGCTAGCTACAAACACCTGGAATTATGATGAAACCTGTCTTGTGGATGATCCAGGCATGAGAAAGGTGCTCCCAAAGCTTGGAGTAAAATATCTTGAACAAATTTGTAATTCACCCAAGGCAAGTACATCAATAACGTTCTGTGGCAATGCAAATGGTCAGGTGGCCCCACCACATGTCAGCTATAAGTTGGAAATATTATGGAATTTGTGGACCATGGCTGGCCTTCCACAGACGAGGTACAACCACACTAAAAGTGGGTGCTTTGATAAAGAATCAGATTGGTTCTAGACAGTAGTGTCCTTTAAGAAGAAACTGGATGAAAAGACAGTCCTAGGAGACAACCTTAGCCACTATATTAACCTCAATTGTTTCAAACTTCGCAAGGAAAGAAATATTTCTTTTCTGTATCTCGTGCTGAACTCCACTCATTTAACATAACTATTGGAGAATAGTGTTTTTTGGCCCATGAAAATTGCTTGGAGATGTATCCTAGAGGTGTGGAAAGCCAACCCTTCAGGAAGATGCTGCACCATAGTCGCAAAATGTAAGTTTCCACATATCAGCGCACACTCTGCTACAGAGTTTCCACATTTTCTTCATCTGCTGGTGGAAGAACTCAACACTCATGTGACCACAAATTTGAAGTCAGGCTTTCTAAAGGCTGGAATTCATCCACTTGGACCTGATATTGCAAAAATCAGCGGCTAGAAGTGAACTCATGAACATCTCTCTGTTATATGTTCACTACCATGTAAAATATGTGTTTAATGTCTGTAGTTAAAATATGTCAGTCTGGTAAATTACATACCGAGCTCCCAACATGTATAATTTTTTGTTCATTATCGTGATCCATGATGCATGAAATTGTCACTAAGCACCTGCTGTTCAAGAAATTGTATGCCAGGTGGCTGCTGAAAAAACATAACACCCAAGCACAAAACTGTTTATTCATCCAGCATACAGTCCTGATCTTTCTCCCAGTGATTTCCATCTTTTCTTGCACCACAATAAATTTGTGTCCTCTGGCCAGTATTTCATTCACAGGCAGCAGACACAGGAATACAAAAGTTGATCCCATGACCTAGTGTCTCAATTCTTTTGGTGACTATGTCAAAAAATAGCTCAAACATTGCTGTACTTGTTGCCAATAAAGCTTTTCATATAACTATGTTGTCTGTGTTTAAAAAAAAAAAAAAAAAAAAAAAAAAAAAAAACGGGAAACTTACTTTCCTGTTGTGCCTTGTACAATCAACTGTAATTTCTGCTGCCAGTGAAACGGCATCTCTTCAAGCCAACTGTGAGATGTTTGTAAAGGAATAAAACATCCAAAATTACACCAATTCATAGAGAAGAATCAGAAGAACAAGTCAGATTGTGTGCCTGATACAACATTTGATGGGCTACCATGTGTGAGGATTTCTCAGCCCCCAGAAATATCTCAAAGAAACATAAGAAATTGACAGGAGAGCACAGTAGTAGTGGCAGATCAATCACTCAAAGTATCTGTAACAGCAGCACCATCATCAGTGAAAACAAAGATGGAAAAAAACAGCAATGGCTGCAGAAAGCTACTTGCTGCAGCACAGAGAATGACCTGTGAGGTGCAGGAAACCTGTGCTTCTCAAGGATTTTTTGGAACCTCGCCAGGACACACACACTGAGATTACAAAAGTAGTGACCAAGTTCTCAAACTCTAAGAGCTTGGACTACTCTTCATTGTTCAATTATACAAACATCAAAAAAAGTTTTGCATTACCACATTTCTCAGAACTCCTGAAGATAGACATTGAATGTGGATATTGTATCACAGACACAGTCCCTTTGACTGTTCAGAGATGTCACTAAACCCACCCAAAGATGTAAACAACCATGCATGAGCAGCACCTATTAGACAGAGGGGGTCTGACAGCCAATCAGTTCCAGTCGTTCCACCAACAGGGAGGTACATGGCTCATGTTGTCTTTAGTTTAACTATGCCTAGACAGTCAGTACCATGGTTTGATTGCATCTGCATTGTTACACTACTGGCCATTAAAATTGCTACACCATGAAGATGACGTCGTACACACGCGAAATTTAACCGACAGGAAGAAGATGCTGTGATATGCAAATGAGTAGCTTTTCAGAGCATTCACACAAGGTTGGCGCCGGTGGCAACACCTACAACGTGCTGACATGAGGAAAGTTTCCAATCGATTTCTCATACACAAACAGTAGTTGACCAGTGTTGCCTGGTGAAATGTTGTTGTAATGCCGTGTGTAAGGAGGAGAAATGCATACCATCACATTTCCGACTTTGATAAAGGTCAAATTGTAGCCTATTGCGATTGTGGTTTATCGTATCGCGACATTGCTGCTCACGTTGGTCAAGATCCAATGACTGTTAGCAGAATATGGAATCGGTGGGTTCAGGAGGGTAATACGGAACGCCGTGCTGGATCCCAACGGCCTCGTATCACTGGCTGTCGAGATGACAGGCATCTTATCTGCATGGCTGTAGCGGAGCGTGTAGCCATGTCTCGATCCCTGAGTCAACAGATGGGGACGTTTGCAAGACAACAACCATCTGCACGAACAGTTCGACGACGTTTGCAGCAGCATGGACTATCAGCTCAGAGACCATGGCTGCGGTTACCTTTGACACTGCATCACAGACAGGAGTGCCTGCGATGGTGTACTGAATGACGAACCTGGGTGCAAGAATGGCAAAACGTCATTTTTTCGCATGAATCCAGGTTCTGTTTACAGCATCATGATGGTCACATCCGTGTTTTGTGACATCGCGGTGAACGCACATTGGAAGCATGTATTCGTCATCGCCATACTGGCATATCACCCGGCGTGATGGTATGGGATGCCATTGGTTACACCTCTCGGTCACCTCTTGTTCGCATTGATGGCACTTTGAACAGTGGACGTTACATTTCAGGTGTGTTACGACCCGTGGCTCTACCCTTCATTCGATCCTTGCGAAACTTTACATTTCAGCAGGATAATGCACGACCATATGTTGCAGGTCCTGTACGGGCCTTTCTGGATACAGAAAAAGTTCGACTGCTGCCCTGGCCAGCACATTCTCCAGATCTCCCATGAATCGAAAACGTCTGGTCAATGGTGGCCGAGCAACTGGCTCGTCACAATACGCCTGTCACTACTCTTGATGAACTGTGGTATTGTGTTGAAGCTGCATGGGCAGCTGTACCTGTACACGCCATCCAAGCTCTGTTTGACTCAATGCCCAGGCATATCAAGGCTGTTATTACAGCCAGAGGTGGTTGTTCTGGGTACTGATTTCTCAGGATCTATGCACCCAAATTGTGTGAAAATGTAATCACTTGTCAGTTCTAGTATAATATATTTGTCCAATGAATACCCGTTTATCATCTGCATTTCTTCTTGGTGTAGCAATTTTAATGGCCTGTAGTGTACTTTGTGCCAGAAATGGCTCTCAACAAGGGAAGTGTTCAGGTGTCTTGGAGTGAACCAAAAGGATGTTGTTCAGACATGGAGGAGATACAGAGAGAGACAGGAACTGTCGATGACATGCCTCGCTCAGACTGCAGTGGTTGACCATTAACTATGGATTATGGCTTGGAGGAACCCTGACAGCAACGCCACCATGTTGAATAATGCTTTTTGTGCAGCCACAGGATGTCGTGTTATGTTTTAAACTGTGAGCAATAGGCTGCATGAAGCACAACTTCACTCCTGATGCCATGGCGAAGTCCATCTTTGCAACCACGACACCATGCAGCATGGTACAGATGGACCCAACAACATGCCAAATGGACTGCTCAGGATTGGCATCATGTTCTCTTCACTGATGAGTGTCACATATGCCTTCAACCAGACAATTATCGGATATGTGTTTGGAGGCAACCCCGGCAGGCTGAACGCCTTAAACACACTGTCCAGTGAGTGCAGTAAGGTGGGATTACCTGCTGTTTTGGGGTGGGGCTGGCATACGTCGGTGGTGGTCATAGAAGGTGCTGTAATGGTTGTCCCATACATGAATGCCATCCTCCGACCGATAGTGCAACCATATCAGCAGCATATTGGTGAAGCATTCATCTTCATGGACAATTGGTGCCCACATCATGCACATCTTGTGAATGACTTCCTTCAGGATAACAACATCACTCGACTGGAGTGGCCAGCATGTTCTCCAGACATGAACCATATCGAACATGCTTGGGACGGATTTAAATGGGCTGTTTATGGACGACGTGACCCACCAACCACTCTAAGGGATCTATGCCGAATTGCCATTGAGGAGTGGGACAATCTGGACCAACAGTGCCTTGATGAACTTGTGGATAGTATGCCACGATCAATACAGACATGAATCAATGCAAGAGGACGTGCTACTGGGTATTAGAGGTACTAGTGTGTACAGCAATCTGGACCACCACCTCTGAAGGTCTCGCTGTATGGTGGTACAACATGCAATGTGTGGTTTTCATGAGCAACATGGAGACTACAAGTTCATGGCATTTTTTAAACTGTGCAATGACAGTATTACAACCTTCAAGTACATTTACCATGAAATTCAGCAACATTTTGTGTGGTCAAAAGGAAAATACAAAGTGCTTTGGACGCATCTACACTGTCAATCCAGCCCACACTGAAAGATATCATTGGATGTGAGACCCGCCTGTTATGCAAAACACCATTTTTTCTCAGTACCCACTTCATTAAGGTGTTCCTGTATTTGTTGTAGAGCTTGCTAGGGAATGCCTGGCTGGGCAACGAAATATTCATCATTTTGTTTTGCAGGTCCTTATATTGGCCATGTTTGCAGTTAAAATTGTTGGATGTGAGGTCCACCAGTTATGCAAAACATTGTTTTTTCTCAGTACCCAATGCTGTTGGCTGGGTACTAAGAAAAAACAGTGTTTTGCATAACTGGCAGACCTCACACCCAACAATTTTAGCTGCAAACACGGCCAATATAAGTATCTGCAAAACAAAATGCTGAAAGATAGTACCTCCAAGTACTACTTCTGCACATTGAGGACATGCAGCCATTTGACAATATATGCACAATTGATGGAAGACTCTGGGACTCATTTCTCCAAGCTGCAGAAAAATTACATTTAGTCATTAATGATACCAAATGGAAAGAATGGTTACAGGAGGCTGTCATACACCAAATGCCGACAAAGTTGAGATGGCTATTCGCCATCATTTATATATGAGATTCCATTCTCCTGCTAATATACTTGTGTTGCAGACAAAACTTAAGGATGCATTTTAAGAGACAGCACATGTCCCCTGAAACCCACAACCTACTGCTTCTAGAATTGGAGACTGTTTCTGAATATAATGGAAAAGCTTTCCAACAATTCAGCTGGCCAAAGAACAGACAGCTTACGAAGAGCTAAACAGAGAATAGAAGGCAATAGCTGACAGAGTCTTACATTCAGTAAGAAATAAGATTCCAAATTGTTACTTCACTGACTGACTAGGAGGCTGCAGTAAAACGTTTGTTTACAATACTTTGTATCACACGTTGGGATGAAAACAAAATTGCTTTAACAGTTAAATGGACAGGCATTACTGACAATCTACAACTGGGGGACGCACATAACATTCGATTTTCAAACTACCTGTACCCATCATGAAACATCAGTCTCGTCTGTTTGCACTCACACCAAGGACGCACAACTTCTCCATGACTCTGATCTCATCATTTGGGACAAGATTTCAGTGTTCCCAAAGATGCGCTAAGTGCTATAATCTTTTAAGGGACATTATGAATGATAATCTCTCCTATGGAGGCAAAATAATTCTGTTTGGTGGAGATTTCTGTCAAGTATTACCCATCATCAGACATGCCAGTAGAACAGCAATTGCCAAAAATACAGTTAAATGATCACCCTTATGGTCTCATGCTAAAATTCATAATATGACTCAAAATATGAGGGCAAATGGTGATCCCATTTTCACTTGGTCTCTTAAATTGGATAACAGTGGTTTGGAAACCCAAACAGATTACTTTAATAAAGTGATCAAAATTCTTAAACAATGTTATTGTAATTGCAAAAGTTTTATTTCTTTCAGACTCTATGCCACAGAAATCAATGAACACAATTTTTTGCAGTTCTACTCAATGGTGATTCTTTGTCCAAAAATTGTGATAGTAGAACAATTAATGAATATACTTGAAAAGGCAGTTCTGACTCTGTCCGATTTGAAGAAACGACCTATGTTCAATTGTATAAAGTAAAAGTTTTGAATTCTGTGAATCCATCTGGTTTATCATGTCAGCAATCACTTTTAAAGACAAATGCTGTGTATTACATTAATTAGAAATCTTAATACTAATCATGCAATAAATAGTGGTATAAGATTAGTAGTAACTCCCTTAGATGAGTATATTGTCACTGCTAAATTCATTGACACTGATAAAACTGAGCCCATACCCTGCATAACATCACTTCTTCTGATCCAGCCATGCCTTTCCAAATGCTAAGAAAACAATTCCCATTAAAAGTAACCTTCACTATGACCATTAATAAAGCACAAGGTCAGACACTTCAAAGGGCAGTATTGTATTTTCTAGAACCTGTTGTTTGCATGGACAGTTATACATGACTTTCTCATGAATTTGCACATTCAGTGATGTTTACATTTATCCTAAAGACACATACAGCCAGATAGTAAAAAATGATCACATTATAAATGCTAATGTTATTTTCAAATAAGCTTTTTAAAGTAATTTAAAAAATGATTAATACCTGTTTTTTATATGTTTTACAATTAATCATAATGCATATAATGATATCGACTTTTTACAAGGAGACTAATATTTGTCACTACTACTCGAAATATAATACTTTTTATTATATTTGTCACTACTACTCGAAATATAATACTTTTTATTAATAAGTACTTGCATTTACTTATTTCTCCATTACTATATTACCTACTTGTAACTGATCAGTGTATAGTGCGAATTACTCTCACGGGTCAACTAGATGATGAGAATTAGTTATTTCATGACATCTTGATTCATTCCATGAAGGTGTAGGTAGTTGATATCATTGATAGGCTACATCCTGTCTGCATGAAAATAAAAATGTGTTGAATATAAGAAAAGTATTCATATTCTTTTCTATTCATCCAGGAATGATCCAATTCATAGGGAGCCAATAGAAATTGGAGGCAAGCCAACTGAACAAGAGAGTCTAAACAAGAAAATCTAACTTTGTTTCTCTGTGTGTGGATATTAAAATGAAGTGCAGTTTTCATGAGGAAGAATTACCAAATCTTCTTCTCCCTGAAACGTTTCTTCTTCTGTGGGTCATTCACTGAGCCTCTTCCAAGCATCTCTTTTCTTCCACAGTCTATCAGGCAGTATCTCCTCCCACAGCAGACCTCCTCAGTTCACATCATCCTTCACCTTGTCCCTTCATCTTGTTTGTGGTCTTCTTATTGGTCTATGCCCAGATTCTGTCCATTCTAGCGATCTTCTTGGCAGTCTTTATTGTTCCATTCTTTTAATGTGGCCACACCATTTGAGCCTATTGCTTTCCATAGTTTCTTTTAGGGGCTTGATCTGGAGGATGTTTCATTCCTTACCTGCCCCTTCTCATCTAACCCAGGATACCTTGTAGAAAGTCCAGATCTTTCTTTGTTCCAATCAAACATTCTGATCCATGGGTCAAAATGGGCAGATAACATGACTTGTATATCACAATCATTGCTTTGGCAGGTATTTTCCAATTTCCAATTGAAGGGGTCAGAGAGATATAGTCATAAGCCACATCAAACTAGGCCTGAAGGAGGTCTGAAAATATTTAATACAAAATAGAAACCTTATTTCTACTGCAAACACTTGCTTAATACTTGCAAAGCATGTTGTTAAATAGTCAACTCTCTGCTTGCTATAAAATATTAGTTTTAGAATGATTCTAGTTAAGATGTAGTCAATGTTTGCTTATGACTATATCTCCCAAAAATTGTTTAAAACATAAAGTATGAATTTGTAAGGATTTATTTTAACTACTCTTACACAGCAAGCAGAATATATAATTTTTACACATCAGGTATCTGAGATGTATAAATTACTTTTTCATTGATACAGTTACATCAAGGAAGTTCCTCTACCTCATCATTGTACACGTTATTTCCAGTACATGACCGAAAGAAATCTTGATTTGCTGCAGGTATGTACGGCATAAGAGACAGTACATCATCAATTTTTTTCTGGTTAATTGGTAGTGGTTTTCTGAACTTTATTGGCAGCTGATATGGATTTGGTTCAACTAGCCTTCCTTTCTTTTTGACACGAATATCAACTGACATGAAAGCTCCTATGTCTGAATAAGAGTGCTTTACACTTAGCTTGAAGGGATCTTCAGACTCAGACTTAAGCTGAGTAGCTTCACTGAAATTGTAGGGATCTCCAGACATGGATTCTGTACATTTAGAGATCAATGTCTTCAGGCTTTCCAAACTTCTGAAATCTTCTCTTTCCATTTTAGTTACAATGAAATGTTTTGAACTCGCAGATTTAATTACTTCTGCCCATTCATCTGGAGTGTACACTATTGGACGTCTGTTTCTTGCATACCATTCAATGCTACCAAAATCATGAGCGCAAGGTAGCATGATGTCACCTACCACAGGGAAGTAATACTGGACAGAATCAAATCTTTTGGTAGCAACAAGGGACCTTTTCAAAGCAATAATAGTCCAATTCTTTGCCTGACCCTTGCAGTTGTCTATGATTATGTGGAGATGTTTTGTCTGAGGATTAGTTATCTCCAAGTACTTCAATAAGCAGCTCCCAACCTCATCTGAACCCCGTCCTCCATCTTTCTCGCTCCACAGAAACATACAACCCTTATCTGATCCACAGTCGTGGATACCATAGTTGTATGTCCATGTTTTCCTCTTGTAAAATGCTGGACCAACTGTTAGTTTAGGTGTGGGGAACGTTTGCTGCATGTCCATTGCTATCACATGATGCTCTTTCAAATTTTCTTTAACCAGAGCAGTTAAAGACGCAATCATATTTTGTCCTTTGTCAGCCTTTTTGAGATGCAGTACATATTGTTGTTTCTTTTCTGTGACTTATTCTGCACATAATTCTGGGTTATTTATTGCAATTAAACATCCATCACATTTTGAACAGGTGTCACTTTTTGGTAGTTTGAAGCCTATGTTAAATTCAGATACGAAAATTTCTCTGAATTAACTTTCAGATACTGCAGGATCCTGCTTTTCCTTGCAGTATTATGAGTATTTATCTTGAAATAAGGAAGCAATTGTGAGATCACAATCAAAATACACTTTATTGGGGTTCTGTTGCCTACTGTAATGACTGTTATACTTCGGTATGGCATTGAGAAATTCTCTAACACTTTGTACAGCTTCGTCTTGAAATTTATGTGGGTATTTTCCATGTTTTCCTGGAAAAAAAAAAAAAAAAAAAAAAAAAAAAAGAAAAAGATGAGCTTATATCCTCTTCCTAATAGAAATATTTGTATAGTACTCAGTTCGAGTACATCCCTAACTTATAGCACAGAGTAACATACAAACCTCTTCCATCTTCTTTTGGCACTGCAAATCCCTGCTTCATTTGATATTGCAAATTCCTCACTCTTCATGCATGTATCTGTAAGCCATGAACCCTTAGGAAAGCTTCCTTGCAGATCATGACTTCTATTCCGCATACCCTCACATTATAAGAAAATGTAACATCCCTGGATGATATTTTCTTGGAAGTCTTTTTTGGATAGCTTTGAAAGAAATTATGACAAATATAACAAAATGAAATAAATATACAAAATATTAAACCATTTGTATTTAAATAGTGAACAAACCTCCACTTTTTCGGTTCCATTTTCATACAGCTCATCAGGTAAGTATTCTGGGCATTAAAGTTTCCTATGTCCCAAAATGAATGAAAAATGTTTTCTTCATCTCCAAGCAGTTTTGTGAAGCATTTATTTAAACAAGTACACGGACTTCCTATAGTAGCAGCCTGAACAGTCTTGTGGGTTTTTAAAGACTTATACTGCTGACCAGCATTTCGTCGACATTTTGCTTTATGTTTCTTCCACTGATCAATATTTTGCTTTCTTTTCCGTGAAGGCTTTGGTCTTTTAGATGATTCTTCATTTATTCTACTTATTTCAAGCTCACACAAAACATTAAATTTTGCTAAAATCACATTAATGAGAAAATATTTTTTACACATCTTTTGCCTTTGAAACTACATTATTGCACCATTAAGCAGTAATATAAATGTGCCCATCATGTTTCATCATTAACACACAAGATGGCTGTCAAATGCGTTGGCAATGTTGAGAGAAACAAAGTCACAAGCCACAGGAAATTAATCACCAGAAATAAACCGTTTTATATACTTACCAAAACATCATCTGAGCTGGAACTGCTGGTCGATGGATACCAAGATTCGTCACTGTCAGGATCCAAAGGGTAAAGCTCTTCACTTAGACTACTGTCTGTGTCAAATATGCGTTGAAGACCCGAAGACGCTTCAGATTTTCCTGACCCACCTGCCATTTTGCCGTGGCTAGTGACTATGTATCTTCTGAAACGACCACCAGATGGCACAGCATAGAACTGCACTCCGTCATAGCCTGCCATCTGTTGCAGTAACACAGAACTTTTTCAACATGTTGTGAAGAGGACATTGTTAAGAATGCCGCAACATGAAAACTCAATTTCGTGGAAGATGTGGCTTATGACTATATCTCTCCGAGCCCTTCAATTATGTCCAATACACAATAATAAAATTTCGAACAATTTTCTGTTCTCTCCACATTTAATCCTTGATGTTTCCTTTCTTGTTTAATTTACTTCCTAAATACTTGAAAGCATCTACTTCTTTAACAAGTTTTCAATTATAACTTACATTCCTCATTTTTTCATTTTTCCTGCTGATTTTCGTAACTTAACTTTTTGTTAAGCTTACTTTCATGTCTGCTTTTTCAATTACTATTATCTCTGCCAGGTATTTAGGTGGTCTTCCAATTTATGTTCATTTTCTTCCCAAATAATCACATCATCTGCATACGCTATGATTTTCATACCATCTACCATTGACCATTGATGAACCTTCCTTGTGATGATGTCCATGACAATATTAAAGAGAACAGATGAGAGCACACTTCCTTGCTGAACCATTCTATCCATTCCAAACCATTGTGATTGTTTTTCATCTATTACAACACAGTTCAGCAATTTCTTGTACATGTATTTGATTCTCAGTTGCATTCCTTTGACAATTCCACTCTATCCAGATCTTGCCATATCTCTTCCTTTCTAAAAGTGTTGTGAGCCTTTTTTTATATCTATGAATGCAGCTATGATGCCTTTCCCAAATTCCTTCTTCTTTTCTACAACCTGCCTGGCTGGAGATATGGCATCTATTGTTGATCTTCCTCATTGAAATCCTTGTTGTTGTTCTCTTAATTGTGGTTCTATCCTATTCCTGATTTTCTGTAAAATTATCTTTTCATAAATCTTCATGCAGTGACACTGTAGTACTATGCCTCTGTGATTCTCACAGAAGATGTTGTTACTCTTCTTAAAGATAGGTACAATAATTGCCTTTGTCAAATCATCAAGAATCTTTCCAAATGCCCATACTATCATTGTTCTATATAGCCATTGGTTCCTGAGCAGATGCTTTAATCATTTCCACGTAATGTCATCTACTCCAGGAGATTTGCCATTTTTCGTTTCTAATATAGCTTTTCTACATGCAACATCCGCAGACCCTCTCTTCCTATTTCCTCTATGATGGTGTTATTAAATATATTGAATAATTTCCATTATTCATTCAGAATATTCAGTCAGTCCTGTGACAGTCATTATGGCATAGAATGATGAGTCCTTTGATATGGTTTCACTCTCTGAGGTTCAACATAAAAATATTTTTGTAAATAAACAAGTAAATAAAAAATAAATTCAAATGAAAAATGAAATTCTTAAACTTATAAAAAATATGCATCCACAAGTTGTCATTAAACCAGTTTTCTGTGGCTAATTTCATTGCCTGTTTCTTGCAACCATATTTAGGGAACTTTTTAAATTTAGAAAAACTTCAGTTGTTTGATGTAATGAACGTAAGAATATATACAGTCATAATATGCACCAACTAGAAACTTAAGTAATTATCAAGCTGAAGTGAAAAATTTGAACACTCTGATTTATAACAGACGTCCCATCACAGCCAAAATGAGAAAGAAGCATTAGGGAAACGCAATTTAAACAGTCCTCTGCTGCTGAGTCACTGAAGAAATATTCTCTATGTCATGCAGTTACAATATGTAAAATCACATTAAAATATGTTTGTTTATTGCACACTTAATCCATTTTTTGTAACTTGTATTTCAGTTTGTTACTTTTTTGCATTAGTGTAACAGTTATTATACAGTGCTCATTTTTAAGGATTACTTTATTTTTGGGTTGCTAAAACAAAAAGATATGGGATGTTCTAGATCTAATTTAAGCCCATATTGCATAATAATTGAAGAGCTGACGTGGAAAGTGATGTAAGTGCCAAAAAGTAAATTTTTCAGACGCTAAGAAAATAAATGGGACTTAAGAAATGGTTCATTTCTTCTAATTTTTAGGTACAATCAGTTTAGTTATGTGTTTTGAACAACAATCACTAAAGATATTAACGAAAGTTATTGAAAGAATTGTTATACGCAACAATAAAAAGTTAGGAAGAACAGATGTCCTTGTAGAACTGATGATATTTTGGATCTAGGCAATTTCTTCAAATTTTCCCTTCTTGAAAATAGTATGATGCTCCCATGCTTCCATTTCATTGAAGGTTTTCTTTGTTTTAATTCGTGGTAAATCTGTCACAGACACTTTGATCCATAATTTGTCAGTAATCTTTAATGGCACTGTGTTCATAATCTCATCACAGGCATGGAAGACATCAAAGAAATCAGATTTTGTCATTGTCACCACCTGAAATTGTTTGTGTAACAGGAAGTTCTTCTGGCACCATGGCTTTGCAAACACATTTTCGTTTCTCAATAATGCCAAAATCTCAATCACAAGGTGTATAAGAATGTTCAGAGACCTGAAATTCAGTTCAATAGAATCGTAGTATCCCCTCTCTACTGGATACACTGCACCATCTTGTTCTTATTCTGACCAGCGCAGTTTTCACACCACTGACCAGCGCAGTTTTCACACCATATTTACAGCTGGCGCTTAGGTGTGAATCGATATCTCCTTTCTTTAAACATTCCAAGAGAAGTTATTTTTCTTTTTCAATATTCTGAATACTGCTAGGAAGGTATTATTACAGACCCGCACGGTACCTTGCTGTGTTGGAATAGTATACGCAGCTGACAGTTGTCTTCTGCTGTCTGCTGGGTCTTCATAGCTTCCGTGGCATCTTATTGCAATGTTCGTCAAATGAATATGACTCAGTAAATACATGCCTTGGGCATCTTTTGATAAATGTGAGAAATCCTCATACAGCTTCTGGATGTCGCTATTGCTCAATAATAGACATACATATCGGCATTTGCAGGAAGCCTGGATAGAATGAACAAAGCAGAGTCAGCAATAATAATGAAGGAGTTTAATACAAACAATGAGTTGGTTATGTCATTATATTTAACAAAGAACTGATTGACGCATACCTTGTCTGGAGGTTTATACACTTCCTTCACTTTTGGGATGTCCCTTGACATCTTAGCTCTACACAATTCTTTAGAAAATGTCAAAATACGCTTAAATGAGTGGTGAATATAACTCAACTTGCAGACTTCACCAAGCACAGCATCAACTCTCACTGAATACTGAATGACATATAACCTTTTCCATGCCAACAACTGTGGAGTTACATCAGATGCCATCTATCAGTGTCAGTGGGAACTACAAGTAATCGCTCTTCACTTAGATCTCTCTCAAGGCCATTGGCAATGGCATGTAGGACATTTTCAATGCAAAATTGGAATATTGACCAGTTTGGCACTTACAACCTTTTCCATTTCAGCTCTTTAGTTATTGTATAATTTTCATTTAATTACGCTTGTTATTGTATTTGTAAAAGTGGTGTATAAGTTGTTCTGTATCTTGTACATATACACAACATTAGATGCTAGATGCAACTGCAAATGAATAAACATTATTACTGGTTAGCTTCATACTTCAGTCTTGCCAAAAGTCCACTCGATGGCAACATTGTCCGTCACCTTCTGGAAAGTATTGGACATCGTAGCGATGAGCATGTTGAGCATCACGATAACTGAAATGACTTCAAACACTGTGAAGATAAAACACATTGTTTAAGCACCATTATCTTTATCAACTATTTCTTTTTCATAAAAATATATTGACAGTTCTCACTTCATAAAATAATCTCTGTAATTTCTATGAAGTGGCATATAAACTATATAATCAATGTTATTTTTTGAACTGTTATATTAACTAAACTATTCAGTTAGGTGTGGTAGTATGGGGTTGATGTTTCAGAGAGATGTGATGTTGTTTCATATTTTAGTAACTCTGTTGATATTGTTCTTACAGTGTTTTCCTAACCAGTTCAGAAGTCTGTTGTGTTGATCACCAGGCAAGGGCATACACAAAAAATTAACCGAGGGATGTGTTGTGTGTGTGGATGTGGCGGTGGTTGGATAGGGGAAGGGAAGAGGAGGGGGGGCGGTGGGCAGTATTCTAAAATTGTCATTTTTGTATAACTGGGTCAGTTAGTCTGAAAATACACCATGCCTCCAGAACTTAATTTTGCATGGAACACACAAAACTTATTATACCCCAAAAAACAGACTAATCTACACAATATTTTGTAGCTGAGATATTTAAAAAGTTATATGTCATTAACAAACATTTACACAAAGTATATCTTTTTTATATGATTATTCCTCATACCAGTAAATATAGCAAATATCCAACAAAAGTTCTGAAAGTTGGTAAATAGTTATTGACTAGCACTCTTCAAAAATAGAGAAGTAGGAATTAAATGAAACGAAATGGTGATTGAGCTTTGATGCAACCTATAGATTGTTTCAAAAATACTTTTAGAAACATTGGGTGGCATGCGTCGAGAACCATTTGTTATTGAGTTATTATGAATGTTTAAGACTAATGTGTTCTTTATGAAATGTAAAAATGGAAGTTGGTAGCCAATACTTAAAACTAATTTTGTTCGCTATTCTAGTGAAAATACTGATACAAGTGAATGTGTTGAAGCACTCATTGCAGCATTAGTGGTGATTTATTGTTATGCAGACAAGTTTATGTTTGACATTTATGTAACTTCGAAATTAATCTATCTTGAATGTATCACTTTCCAAATGTGAGTTACCTGATAAGTGTTCCAATTAACCATCACAGAATCTTATTTTAATGAGTAGGTAGAGATTATTTTTATTTATGAGTATGCAAGTGGTGATGGTTGTGAAGCTTCACAACTGTATCAAAATGCATATCCAGAGAGAACACAACCAGGTCGTTTAACCTTTGTGCTGCTACTTATTGCCATGTAGCTGAGACAAAAAATGCAGTACCACAGATGAGGTGTAAACATAGAATAAGTTTCGCTAATACACTCGACCGAAAAAAAACATGTTCTGCATTCAGTTTAAGAAGATCCAGATTTTAGTATGTCACATGTTAGCACAGCATACGATCCATCACTTAATACAACAAGGGGGGAAACTTCACAGACATTTTGACGTACTGTACCTGAATCATCTTCAGTATGTGCAAGGTCTTTAGCCTACCAGTCACTAAACATGGAAGATTTTTTTGTCTACTGCTTTTGCTTAAACTATTCGGTTCACAGAAAGTTAGAAGATGAAAACAGATTTAAAGTAGAATTTAAAGAATTTCTACTTGAACAATGTTTTACTTGGTAAATGACTATTTAGGCCAATAAATAATTCTAATAATGTTTATATTAAGGCAAAACTGAAAACACTGTCTTTCATCCCCTAAGGTTTCTGTTAATTTTTAAATCTGATGGACAGTTGTTGAGTGTTTAAAATCTGTACTGAATTATTGTAGTGAATATAAGGGCTTTCTGTTTAGGGAAGACAAAAGTAAAGTCTTAGGGCAAACAGACAATGCACTTACAATACAGTTAGTATACAAGTATAAAAATTTGTATTACTGTATCTTGTATGACAAAGTATTATTCTGTGTACATTTTTCTGTACAATTTTGTATGTATTATTCTTTGTACTACTTAATGTAAATTTTGTATGTTCCTTTTGCACAGATAGTTTCCTATAAGTTCACATGTACTTTTGGACAACATCCATACAATATTTATTGTTTATGGATGGATAAATAAATAAATCTTCAGTCTTGTTCACAAATGAGGCAACATTTGGAAGATATCAAACAGCACGTTTTCACATCCAGTTCTTGTGTATGAATGAAAATCCTCAATGTACAATGCTGGCTGGACATGAGCACCAGTTTAAAATTAATGCGTAGGCTGGAATTGTGGATGACTATCTGCTAGATTTAGACTGTCTTCCAACATCCTGATGGTGCTGTCAAATAAGAATGAGCAAATTTCCAAATTTTGGACACATTGTTTGGGATGCACAAGATGATATCTTTGATGACAGTTGGTCCAGTTCCTTGATTTAAACAATCTCCTGATCCCACTTCTTTGTAATGTAATCACTGGGGTAATTAAATAAATTGGTTTATGCAGCAGATATTCTTAAAGCAGAGGTGCTTTGCCAAGCTGTCATGGGAGGCTACGAAGCCACTGACACAGTGCAAGGAATGTTTCAAAATATGCAACAGTCCATAGTCCAACAAGCACATGTGCATGTGTGTAGAGGCTAGAACAGACCACTTTGGACATTTAGTATCAGTTTCTGGCTTCAGAATTTTGAAAACTGTTCTTTCATTAGTAGCAGAGAATTGAAGGATTCTTGGATATGTGTTTCTACGAATTTTCTTCACCTTTTGGTGTGAGAAATCTGTATCTTGACGTTTGTATGGGTATTTCTGTCACACACTGTATTAAACATTGACAAAAATTAACGTGTTGAATATTCCATAATGTTTTCCTACTTCTTCTGCAAATAACAGTATGTACTATTTACAACTGATCACATAGGATCTGTAGACAAATTACAAAAGAGAACTCTTACTGTATCACGTGGGCATATTCTGCAGATTCTACTACATGTTTTTCTGTCATGTAAAAAACTGAATGTAGTTTCAGCAAGCTTCCACAGATTTGGGCTGTGAATGGAAAGAGTATACATAATTACGGTGATATAAGTTGTACAGGGGCAGAGAGAGTTTCATGGGAATTGCTGACAGAGGGTTATTCTGGTATATTGTTATGATGATTCTGTTGTACTGGTGAGGGAGGAGACAGATGTGAAAGGAATTGGTGACTGACTCAATATGCTGGGTGTTTGACCAATTGGGAATTGCATGATCCTATTTTTGTTGAAGAAATCAGAGATGCAATAACACTGAATGCTGCATATTATTTTGAAATGCTAAACGTTTTTTTCTGCACAAACAACTTATATCAGTCCAGTCAACATGAAAGAAATGTGATTCTGAGAAGATAGAGCCATATGTAGAAGATAATTTTTTTTAATACCAAATATTAATAAAGTTATATCTAAATGAAAAGTGAACATTCACTTTGCACTGTTTAGCTGAATGAAATGTTATTTTTATTGTTTTGTTTATAAACTTCTTAGTTGGCAAGCCTTTCAGCACTTGTATCTAACTGATTAACCATAAATATTTAAATTATTTAAAAAGAAAGGTTATATATATTGCAAAGTTACATTGCTATTACCTCCTATTACCCAGAGTACCTGCTATTTGCAGTACACATAGCAGCTAATAAAGCTAGATGTGACTTGTCCAAAGATCTCTGGAGGTACTGGGAACCATGCAATCTGGGTGCATATGGTGGAGTCATGTAATAAACCCAATGATCATAGTAGTATCATAAATTGACAAATTGCCTGTTTGTTTCTGTTCAAAAATGGTTCAAATGGCTCTGAGCACTATGGGACTTAACATCTGTGGTCATCAGTCCCCTAGAACTTAGAACTACTTAAACCTAACTAACCTAAGGACATCACACACATCCATGCCCGAGGCAGGATTCGAACCTGCGACTGTAGCAGTCGCGCGGTTCCGGACTGCACGCCTATAACCGCTAGACCACCGCAGCCGGCGTTTGTTTCTGTCCTGGATTCTTTGGCTGACATTTGTTTGATGATTTTTCTGATGTTTTGCCAACCCAAACAGCTGGCACTGTCAAAGCTTCACCCTCTATTGCTGGTGGTGGACTGGAGTCAAGCTCATAGCCACAAATTATATCTACCTGGCATGTCAATGTCCAAGGGCTTTTCTATGGACGTTTCTCACTTTTCTACCTGCAATGGTTGTGTGCCACAGCACAGGAATCCAGTATCAGTTTGCCTTGAGGCATTCTTCTTTTTTCAAGGTGGACAGATCCTGGATTCTTGTGCAGGTAGCAAGGGGAGAGCCCCAGTAGTAATGACCGTGGTAAAGCCCTTGGACGATGGGACATCAGGTACCTATCGTCTGTGTCCATGAGCTGATTCCAGTCCATCACCAGCAATGGAGGGTGAAGCTCTGACAATACCAGCCACTTGTGCTGACAAAACATCAGGAAATTCATAAAACAACCATTGGCTAAAGAACGTGCATCAACAGGCATTTTGTCAACAAGTTGCCGTGAAACCATTAACAATTTTGTACTTCCAGCTTTGTGGAAAGGAACATCGTGTTGCTGATGTCATGACAATAAATCGTACCTCAGTGAACCATCCCATAATCCAGCTGCTGCAACAATATACAGCGAGTCACATTATCATTTTATTTTAGTGTTGGTTAATGAATGCATACTAGTAGAAATTTAAATTGTTTTCTACACTACATGAGGATGGCCAGATGTAATCTTCGCAGAGTTGATGGCCATGCAGCAGAAGAAGATGCCTGATGCTGAATTTAATTTCTGTGATGACTGTTATAGTAGTGTGGACAAGCCACATGGTGGGAACCCAGCAACAGCCACTGACAAGGAGACTACAAGAGCAATTGTGGGATTGTTAGTGAAAAGTCCACCTCGCAGTACATGCCAGTTATCAGCAATATCCAGTGTATGTCAGTGTTCAATCCTGCTTTTGTTGTGCACACACTAAGGCACCCATAAAAGCTACAGTTGCAACATCATCTCTTGGAGGATGACCACGATCGATGGTTGCAGTTTTCAGAATACGCTCTGAACCAGTGTAATAGGAATCCAAACTTCATATGACAGTGTTGTTCACTGATGAACCTAATTTTTATTTGCAAGGAGAAGAAAACAAAGTGGTCAGATGCAAACCCCTTGTGGGTGGATCCCTGTAAAGGTGCTGGTGGTGAAAAAGTGATGGTTTGGTGTGGGATTTTGGACAAAAGAATCATGGGTCCAGTGTCTATTGATGGAACCTTGACTGGGGAGAGGTATCTTAACATGCTCTGTGGTTATGTGCTTCCAACACTGTTGAATCCACAGGGTGATTTCCCAACGTTCTTCCAACATGACGGTGCACCTCCCCACCATGATACTGAATTAAGGTAGTTTCTGGACGAACAATGCTCCTATCAAATGGCCACCACAATCCCCTGATCTTACACATCTTGACTTTTATCTGTGGGGATATTTGAAATCAATTGTGTATAAGATAAAAGTCAAGAATTTAGGCCATCTTTGCTGGCATAAAGAGGAAGTGTGTGCCACCGATTGAGCAACATGTGCAGCAGGACCAGCAAAAAGGACTGTGATTGTGTGGCCAGTGCAAAGGCAGTCATATTGAGCAGTTGTGCTGTGATGCCGACTCTGACAGGTGTTCTAAACTTTAACAGGTCATAACTTCTACACATGTAAAAATATCTTAAAACAGATTTCACATGTGCGTTCCTGAGAAAGAGACAGTTCAAAATGATGTACCACATGACCCCTTCCCATCCGAAACATGTAACCCAAATCCAAGATGGCAGATTTCAGTATGACTGCTGCTGCCACCATAGTAGCAGATGCCACTATGATTCCTCATACTGTTCAACTTTTACAGGGGTGTATCCAGACTTTTGTCTAACTCTGTAGATAGCACCATGAGTAATTAATGCCTATGAGCTATCATGAATATTAAAAGGAACATAAAATAATCTGAAAAGTTAAGTCTAGATATGAAATTTTATGAAAAGTGCAAGATCACTAAAAATGAAATGATCATGTGGCATTGTTGGCCGGGAGGCCCCAGATGGGGAAGTTTGGCTGCCAAGTGAAAGTCTTATTTCATTCGACACCACATTGGGCAACTTGTGTGCCGAGGTTGAGTATGAAATGATGATGACAACACAACACCCAGTCCATGAGCGGACAAAATCTACAATCTGGCTGGGAATTGAATCCGCACCCGCTGCATTGTAGGCAAGCACGTTACCACTGAGCTAAGCAGGCGGACACAAGATTTGTAATATATTTGAGAATCAAATATTAGATAAAAGCAAGTTTTCGTCAATAAATGGACATTTAATAGAATGAAGAAAAACAATGTGTGTTCTGCTTGAAAAGTTACAATAATTGTTAATTGATAACAGTGATTAAAGTAAAAACAGGGTCTATAAGTATCAATATAAATGTATTTGAAATCAGGAATTTCAAATATTTGGGCACAATTAAGGGGCTTTATTCTTAAAACAGAAACTTTTTTGATAGCTATCAGCCTGTTCTTAAATTGACATAGTGGCTGTATCAGGCTTTCTGTGGTTTTTTGAGATATTATTTTCTCAAAGACACACTCTGTCATTAACCTATTGTAATGTGCATCGTAGTTTTGTTCAGCACTTGCATAGGTTTATACAGTTTTTTATAGGTTTTGTTGTGTTACTATTTCTGTGATATTATTCTAATGTAATTTTATTAACATGTCAGCTATCTTTTGTGGTTGGCACTGCCTCCTATGTGAGCATCACCTGGGCATAAGTTTGGTGCTGGGTTGTCCCTCCTCTCCTTTAGTTGTCCGTTTATGTGTATGATGCACATGGCCTTAGATTTTAGATGGATCATCTTAAATGTAGACTACGCCTTATGGCTATGCCATGGCATTTCTATGGATCATTTTACTGCTAATGAAGCCTTATGACTCATCATCATCATCATCATCATCATCATTTAAGACTGATTTTGCCTTTCAGCGTTCAGTCTGGAGCATAGCCCACCTTATAAAATTCCTCCATGATCCCCTATTCAGTGCTAACATTGGTGCCTCTTCTGATGTTAAACCTATTACTTCAAAATCATTCTTAACCGAATCCAGGTACCTTCTCCTTGGTCTGCCCCGACTCCTCCTACCCTCTACTGCTGAACCCATGAGTCTCTTGGGTAACCTTGCTTCTCCCATGCATTTAACATGACCCCACCATCTAAGCCTGTTCGCCCTGACTGTTACATCTATAGAGTTCATTCCCAGTTTTTCTTTGATTTCCTCATTGTGGACACCCACCTGCCATTGTTCCCATCTACTAGTACCTGCAATCATCCTAGCTACTTTCATATCTGTAACCTCAACCTTATTGATAAGGTAACCTGAATCCACCCAGCTTTCGCTCCCATACAACAAAGTTGGTCGAAAGATTGAACGGTGCACAGATAACTTAGTCTCGGTACTGACTTCCTTCTTGCAGAAGAGAGCAGATCGTAGCTGAGCGCTCACTGCATTAGCTTTGCTACACCTCGCTTCCAGTTTTTTCACTATGTTGCCATCCTATGAGAATATGCATCCTAAGTACTTGAAACCGTCCACCTCTTCTAACTTTGTTCCTCCTATTTGGCACTCAATCCGTTTATATTTCTTTCCCACTGACATTACTTTCGTTTTGGAGATGCTAATCTTCATACCATTTCTGATCTAGCTATGAAATATTACTTTGCAAACTTTCAATTGAATCTGCCATCACAACTAAGTCATCCGCATATGCAAGACTGCTTATTTTGTGTTCACATATCTTAATCTCACCCAGCCAGTCTATTGTTTTCAACATATGATCCATAAATAATATGAACAACAGTGGAGACAGGTTGCAGCCTTGTCTTTCCTCTGAAACTACTCTGAACCATGAACTCAATTTACCGTCAACTCTAACTGCTGCCTGACTATCCATGTAATGACCTTTAATTGCTTGCAAAAGTTTGCCTCCTATTCCATAATCTCGTAGAACAGACAATAACTTCCTCCTAGGAACCCGGTCATATGCCTTTTCTAGATCTATAAAGCATAGATACAATTCCCTATTCCACTCATAGCACTTCTCCATTATTTGTCGTAAGCTAAAGATCTAGTCCTGTAAGCGGCCTAAACCCACACTGATTTTCATCCAATTGGTCCTCAACTAATACTCGCACTTTCCTTTCAACAATACCTGAGAAGATTTTACCCGCAATGCTGATTAAAGAGATACCTCTGTAGTTGTTAGAATCTTTTCTGTTTCCATGGTTAAAGATTGGTGTGATTACTGCTTTTGTCCAGTCTGATGGAACCTGTCCTGACTCCCAGGCCATTTCGATTATCCTGTGTAGCCATTTAAGACCTGACATTCCACTGTATTGATGAGCTCCGACTTAATTTTATCCAGCCCAGCTGCTTTATTGCACTGCAATCTATTGACCATTTTCTCCACTTCCTCAAATGTGATCCTATTTCTATCATCATTCCTATCCCATTCTACCTCGAAATCTGAAACATTACTGATCGCATTTTCACCTACGTTGAGCAGCTCTTCAAAATATTCCCTCCATCTGCCCAAGGCATCCACAGGATTCACCAGCAGTTTTCCTGACCTGTCCAAAATACTTGTCATTTCCTTCTTACCTCCCTTTCGAAGACTGCTAATTACACTCCAGAATGGTTTTCCAGCAGCTTGACCCATAGTCTCCAACCTGTTTCCAAAGTCTTCCCAAGATTTCTTCTTGGATGCTGCAATTATCTGTTTGGCTTTGTTTCTTTCTTCAACATAACTTTCTCTGTCTACCTGAGTTCTAGTATGTAGCCATTTTTGATACGCCTTCTTTTTCCTTTTACAGGCTGCCTTGACTGTGTCATTCCACCAAGCTGTTTGTTTCATCCTACTTTTACACACTGCTGTTCCAAGACATTCTTTAGCCACTTCTAGTACTGTGTCCCTGTACCTTGTCCATTCCTTTCCCAATGACTGTAATTGCCTACATTCAACTAACTGGTACCTTTCTGAGATCGCTGTTATGTACTTGTGCCTGATTTTCTTATCCTGAAGTTTCTCCACTCTTATCCTCCTACATATGGACCTGACCTCCTGCACTTTCGGCCTCACAATCCCAATTTCACTGCAGGTTAAATAATGATCAGTGTCATCAAAGAATCCCCTGAATACACGTGTGTCCCTCACAGCCTTCCTGAATTCCTGATCTGTTATTATATAGTCAATGACAGATCTGGTTCCCCTGCCTTCCCAAGTATACCGGTGAATGTTCTTATGTTTAAAAAAGGAGTTTGTGATTACTAAGCCCATACTGGCACAGAAATCCAAGAGTTGTTGCCTGTTCCTGTTGGCCTCCATATCCTCTCCAAATTTACCCATAACCTTTTCATACCCTTCTATTCGATTTCCAATCTTGGCGTTAAGATCACCCATGAGCAGAACACTGTCCTTGTCCTTTACTCTAACAACTACATCACTGAGTGCCTCATAAAAACTATCTATCTTATCTTGATCTGTCCCTTCACAATGCGAATATACTGACACAATCCTAATTTTCTTGCTAGACACTGTCAAATCTATCCACATCAGTCGATCGTTTACATACCTTATTGCAACTATGCTGGGTTCCATTTCTTTCCTGATGTAAAGCCCTACACCCCATTGTGCTATTCCTGCTTTGACTCCTGACAGGTCGACCTTGTATTCTCCCACTTCCTCTTCTTTCTCACCCCTTACTCGAATGTCACTAACAGCTAAAACGTCCAGCCCCATCTTACTTGCAGCCTCTGCCAGCTCTACCTTCTTCCCAGAGTAGCCCCCAATGATATTAATAGCTCACCATCTCATTACCATTTGTTTGCCAAGTCGTATCTTAGGAGTGCCTGGTTTGTCAGTTAGAGGTGGGACTCAGTCACCTCCAAAGGTCCGAGGCATTTTGCTCTGATTGTTGCCAGCATCATATTTAAAGTACCAGGGAAGCAGGTTGCTAGCCTTACTTGCCCCGAGTCCCATTGGGTTTTACCCCTAACGGCTGAGGGACTAACCGGTGGATTTGGTAGTCTTTGCCGTATGAGCACAAAGGTGACCACGACTCAGAATATGTCCGAGATGCCCAGCCTTATTCCAAGGTAACTGGTATCCCGACTGTCGGGACCACTTACTTGGCCACTCATACGTTGCCCGTGGTTCATGAACTAGGACATGACTACAGGAACCCACACCATGAACCAAACCTTGACTTTTCACACAATATATAACACATAATTTTATTTTACATTTCCAATGTATGTAATTTCTGATGTTCATTTTGCACATATGGCTTCTTGTACTAGTTATAATATATGCTATTTTCAAGTGTTATTACTTCTTCTGAGAGAGACAGGTTTATATATGTCAAAGGCTGCATGATTCCCATTGTATCTATAATCCTATCGTTTCTTAGTGGTGCCCTGTTCAAGATTTTAAAGAATAGATCTTGGTAATATAAAAGTACAGTTTAAAGATCTATATATGCTTCAAGAGCAAGAAGTTGGTTGGAATTAAGAATAAGCTCCAAACATTTAAATGTAGCAATAGGGTACACAGCATTGTGTTTTTATTAACATTTGATGCTGCTTTTCCACCCTGGTGGAATAATAGTACAGAGATTCAATTTGCTATAGGGTATTTATGGGGAGATGTCTCAGAATGGTCTGTGTTGAACCAGTACTAATTTTGTAGATATTTAAAGAAAAATATCGATCCACAGTGGGACAGCAGAAGCTGTTCAGAGAGTTAACAGATTGAAGTCCACATGGAAAGAAATGGGGAAGATATTACTTTGAATAGCATATGAATAAAGTGAAACTACAAGATACACCCATTGCTGAAAGGCAGTTAGTAGGGGTATTGATAAACTACCTGCCCATTCAAGTGAGGAAAAATATGTTAGGGAAAGATCTGAGCAAAGTAAGCAAGTTATTAATCAATCTAGAACAACTCGATGGTTTGGATACATGAAAAGACAAGTGGGCCCACAGGAACAAATATGGGTTTCAAAATGGAAATGGGAATCTAAAAAGGAATTCAGAAGTAGTGAACAGTTGTTACTGTGAAACAAAAAGAACAAAATTTAACCACTAAGGACTCATAACCAAAATAACTATAACCATTACATACAATATCACTGAAGCCCCTCCAACAATCAGCATCCAGTCAGGATGATTATTACTGAAAATTCAGAAATGAAATGTCACTCACTAATGAAGCCATGCAATGCTTCTCAGTCAGCAAGATACAAGTGTGGTTATCAGCTGGCATATTCAGTGTGCTGGTCCACTGTAGCATGACAGTTGGTCTTCATGTACTGTCTTAGTATAGGTTCACCTTGGATATTAATGGGATTTGTATAATGGCAGTTATGTATAATAGTTGCTTTAGTTAATTTATGATATAATTTTAGTAGATAGACATGCAAACTTCTCAAAAATTTTTGCTTTTCATAAATATTATCCCTTTGTATTGAAAGCCAGTAACTGTCCCTCTTTTGCATCTTGGACGAATTTCTTCAATTACACATGACAGTCCTCTTGGCTCCCTAGCTTTCTGCCTGAAGGCATTAGGCAATCCCCAATCACTTATGTCAGTATCTGTCATTCTGGCTTTTGTGCAGTCAGCATTTATGTGATGATTGGTAGAAGAAATCATGGTACAGTTTTCCTCAGTGACAAAATTCTGGAAAATGTGGCATTCTATGTTATGGTGCCAGTATGCTCGCATGTGATGAAACTCTCTTTGGTTTTATAGGAACTACCTAATGTGACCATTGTACCATGGATTTTCATCCCTGTCCTTCATTAACTTACTCAGCAAATGTCATCATCAGAGGGATAACAGTTAGTGGTATGCAGCTCTTGACTACTACTTTGTGTACAAATGTCCTTCGTGTACCTTTCCACAATATTTTATGTTGTGAGGACATGTGACCTGACAATGATTAATCGATTGGATGAACAATTTAGAAACCCTGACAGACATGCAAATGTAAGATACGGATGTATTGATGTGTGTAACATCACCCATGTCTGGTAAGGGCATATATGGCAGGAATGTCACTGAGAGCACAGACCATTCACATAACTTCCATAGCGGGCAAATATATAGCCACCTTGCGGCAGATTCTCTCAGTTGCTATTACCTGACTTCACCTTTACAAGTGTCACTGCTAT
Source organism: Schistocerca nitens (assembly GCF_023898315.1). Lineage (NCBI taxonomy): Eukaryota > Metazoa > Arthropoda > Insecta > Orthoptera > Acrididae > Schistocerca > Schistocerca nitens. The sequence continues at coordinate 205,002,765 of NC_064614.1, forward strand.
TTACTTGGACCAATTTAGACTTGTGTAAAATGCAAACTTTCATGGCTGGAAATGTCACAATTAATCCAGGCTATTATGCCATGGTCAAATGGATTTTACTTTAAAACCTGACATTTCATCCCCATCTGTGGAGGACATTTTCAAGGGGGATTGTAGCTTTGTTGAATGTCTGAGTCACACCCTGGATTGCTGATGACTACAGCAATATTTCGCTCCCACAAACTTCTGCACAGTGGTGTGATGTCACATGTTTTGAATACATGATCACAACTGGCCATTGTTGACTGCCGTTGTCTGCTGTTGCTATCATCCCATGGTAGAAGACTGGTACACACCTTCTTCAGCACTGGAATCCAAATGTTATTCAATTTCATGCCCTCCACCTTCCTACTGAAATTCCTGGTGTGTTTTTCAATCTCTGTGGCCTCTCTGTATAGTTTTTCATGGTATCCACTTGTGGCTGCCAGTACTTGAGTCCTATCAAAATGAATGTAGTGGTCTTCTGACTGTAAGGTATGTTCTGCAACAGCTGATCCATCTATCTCCCCTCTTTTGCAATTGCCCTTGTGCTCTTAAAATAGTTTTTTGACAGTCCTTTTTGTAGTACCCACGTACACCTTCCCACAACTACACAAAATCCTATAAATTCCAGGTTTTTTTCAGCAGTTGGCAAGCATTCTTGGCCGATTTTAGGTGATCTTGTATCTCCTGCGTGGGTATGTAGATTACCAGAATGTTCTGCTTGTTCAGGATTTTTCCTTTGCCATCAGTCACGTGCTTAATGAACGGCAGGAAATCTTTAGATTTCACTAGTGCTTGAGCATCGCTATAATTTCTATGTGGTGGTCTTAATGCTCTTTTCACCTCAGTGAATGAATAACCATTCTTGAACAATGCATTGGTGAGATGTTTTAATTCTGTATCAAACAGCTCTGGTTCGCAGATTTTCCTTGTTCCATCCACCAGCATTTTTATGACGCCTTGCTTTTGTTGTGGGTGGTAGTTCAAATCTCAGTGTAAGGAATAGTCTGTGTGCATGGGTTTTCTGTAAACTGTGTGGCCCAAGCAACCATCTCCTTTCTTGAAAACTAGTACATCAAGAAACTTTAATCTTCCATCTGCCTCCGTCTCCTTGGTGAACTGAATCTTCAGATTGATCCTGTTCAGATATTTGTGAAATGATCCCCTTGCATTGCCAACACAGAACAAATGTACTGTCCACATAACAGAACCAGATATTCGGTTTCTTGTTCACAGTTTCCAATGCCTGCTCCTCGAATTTTTCAATAAAGAAATTTGCCATAACCAGGCTTAAGTGGCTCCCAATAGTGACACCTTCCACCTGTTCATAGAACTCTTCATTCCATTCAGTAGTGAGCCAGGTTGTGAATTGGACATTCAACAAAGCTATGATCCCCCTTGGAAATGTCCTCCACAGATGGGGATGAAACATCCGGTTTTAAAGTGAAATCCATTTGACCACGGCATAATAGCCCATGACATTTTATTAATTGTGCATTTAGACTTGTGTTGTATAGTGCTCTGATTTATGAGCATGTGGCTTCCACCACTGCTGACTTAAGGGTTTAGATCCTACTTACAATGTAAGTACATAGTGAATTAGTAGTGCTTGGACAAGTTTCAGTCAGGAACTTTTGCACATTAATTTCTGTTTGGAATTATGACTTATATTGGATTCCATCAAGAACTATTATTGTTCAGTATCAAGGAATAATAGACAATTTTCATCTGTTGTTATAAATGTTTATTTGTGTTCAGTTCATGTAGTTAGCTGTAAGGAGATGGTTACAATGTGGCAAAGAGGAGGTACCAGTTTTGGTTCACCAAGCACTATTAGAGATGCAAAATTTCTTGAGTTTTGCCAGCACAACTAAACTAGTATCAGCAATTGCTAAAGCAGTTAACTAGTTCAGTGTTGCAGTGGACACTAGTGCTGCCAGCTGATCACACATTTCAGCTATTCAATAGCTGAGAAGTATATTCAAAACATTTTGACAAATGATATCAAAATTAATATCCGGATTGTCAATGGGCCTTTTAGCTGTCTATGAATACACAGTTATATTACTTTGTTCTAAAATTTGCACTGTTGCTCCATCTGTGTTACAACTGTCTCACATATTCTCTTTATTATCCAATTATTTTTCCAACAAAATGTGTGAAGTAGTTCTCCTTATAATACTGCAAGTTAAATACTGTGAGTTATGTATCTAGGATTGCAGATGTTGCATAGAAAAACACAAATTGCATTTTTGTGTGGTAAATCAGAAGCAGGAAGTTTGATATGTGGTTCAATGATTCTTTTAGTCTCAGGTAAGGAGATTTGCACAAAACCTTTAAGATAGTCTGACCTCTCTCTGGCTGAAGTGCTGCAAATTGCATGTGCATTTGCAATATTGTAAGCTGTGCAGCTAACTTTTTCAGCAGAGTTTGATGTTTCACATGTGGCCCAATGCTATAGTAATGCAGTGTAGCAGGTTTTCATAACAGAATTTAAAGTGGTAGACAAGTTACATTTGGCTGCATTCACCCAGCTGCATTCTCTGCAATTGCAGGCTAATACCAGGTGTTGTCCACGGCGATACGTTTTTTTCCAAGTTGCCGGGACTGTTTTACTGAACATTCCAGACAGGAATATCCTCATAATGAGGATGAGTGTTATAAATGTTTATGTAGAGCTCATATTGCAGAGGTATGCCATTACATTGTCAGCATCAGGCATCAGCAACAGCCAATTCACATCAATAACATATCAGGCAGTGATCATGTGCTAGCACCATGTAAAATTTTATTACATGGAACAGTGCAAGACATTTCAGTGACTTTTCTTTCCAATAGTGGTGCTTTGGTTTTAATTATTAATAAGTCTTTGTACTTTAATGTGGGTGTTCCCTGGCTTAGCAAAGTGTGACCAAAGTTTTGGGCATACAACCATCATGGGGTGCTTTTTGAGGGAGTTAATCTAGAAGAAGGTATTAGCAACCATAATGTCATTGTGGCTTCTATGTCAGTGGGGGGGTGGGCGGGGGGGGGGGGGGGGGGGAAGCATAGAGTTTTCCTGTTTGGGAAAGCAAATAAAAGTGTCATTAATGAATATCTTCACAGTCAGCTCCAAAAGTGTCATTAATGAATATCTTCACAGTCAGCTCCAAGTATTCACCACGCGACACAAAGATATTGAGCATCTTTGGTCGGAATTTAAAGGTATTGTCCACCATGTGCTAGAGAAGTTTGTGCCTAGCAAAAATATAGGGGAGGGAAAGGATCCACCTTGGTACAACAAACGTATTAGGAAGTTGCTGAGAAAGCAGAGAATTTTGCACAGTCATTTTAAATGTAGTCACTGCCCCAATGACAAACAGAAATTATACAAAATGAAAGCAGCTGTCAGGAGGACAATGAGAGATTGTTTTAAAAAATTTGAAAGCAATATTTTATCTGCAGATTCTAAAAATAACCCCAAAAAAATTTTGTTGTACATAAAATCTATGAACGCTACAAATAATTCAATACCTTCTCTTGCTGACAGTATGGGTAATGTAACTGATGATGATAAACAGAAGGCCAAACTTCTAAACCTAGTTTTCATAAACTCATTTTTGGAAGAGGACTGCAGAACCATTCCTCCTTTCAATTATCAAACACAAGGATGGCTGACATAGTGTTTAGTGTATCTGGGATTGTAAAACAATTAAGATCCTTAGACCCCAGGAAGGCATCTGGCCCTGACAGTATCCCTGTAAGATTATATGTTGACTATGCCATAAATATAGCACCATTCTTATCCATCATCTATTGGAAATCGTTGGAACAGCAGAAAGTTCCATGGGACTTGGAGAAGGCCCAGGTCACAGTAGTCTATAAAAAGGGTAGAAAATTGGATGCACATAATTACTGGCAAATTTCACTGACATTGATTAGTTGTAGAATCATGGAACATATTTTGTGTTCAGACATAATGACCTTTCTAGACTCTGAGAAGCTCATCTGCAGAAACCAGCATGGTTTTAGGAAACAGCAGTCATGTGAGACACAGCTGGCCCTCTTTGTGCATGATATACAACAGGTTCTAGATACCGGATCCCAGGTTGATGCCATATTTCTCGACTTTCAAAAGGCGTTTGACTCAGTTCCACGCTGTCACTTGCTCCAAAAAGTGTGCACTTACAATCTGTCCAATGACATATATGGTTGGATAGGAAGTTTTCTAACAGACAGGGAGCAGTATGTTGCCCGAAATGGGGTGACTTCAATAGAAACAAGTGTAACTTCAGGTGTGCCCCAGGGCAGCATAATAGGTCCGCTGCTTTGTACGATTGACATAAACAATCTGGTTGATGGTATTGACAGCGGCATTAGACTGTTTGCTGATGATGCTGTAGTCTACAGGAAAGTCGTATCACATGAAAGTTGTGAACAAATCAATGAGGATTTGCAGAAAATATATGCGTGGTGTAATGACTCAATATTAGTAAGTGTAACCTACTGCGTATAATAAGGCGAAAATCCCCATTAAGGTACGAGTAGAAAATAAATGCCCAGTCTCTGGAAGTTGTAACGTCTGTCAAGTATCTGGGTGTGACTATTTGATATGATCTCAAATGGAATGATCACATTGCACAAGTAACGGGTAAGGCAAACTCTAGATTGCAGTTTATTGGTAGAATCCTGAAGCGATGCAGTCCTTCAAGAAAGGAAATAGCTTACAATACATTAGTTTGTCCAGTCTTAGAGTACTGTTCGTCTGTATTCGACCCTTACCAGTTGGGTCTGATTCAAGAGTTTGAGAAGGTCTAAAGAAGAGCGGCAAGATTAGTGACTGGTACATTTAGCCATCGCGAGAGTGTTACAAATCTCATAGAAAGTTTGAAGTGGGACACACTTGCAGATAGACGGCGCGCTAAACGGAAGGGGCTGCTCACTAAATTCTGAAATCCGATCTTCACCGAGGATGTAGAGCATATATTATTACCACCAACTTACAAATCACGCAATGATCACCATTCAAAGATAAGGGAAATTGAAATTACAGCTCGTACTGAGGCATTCAGACAGTCGTTTTTCCCTCGCGCACGATCCTCATGTGGAACAGAGGAACAGTGGGGGGGGGGGGGGGGGGGATGTGACTTTGGTGCGAATTGTGGAGTATATATGTAGATGTAGATACTATGGTGTGCAATAGGTGGTCATTTATACAGGCTATATCCTGAATGAAGAAGGCATTTGACCCACCAAAGGAAATGTGGATGCTATTCAGACCATGCCTGTGGCTAAATCCATTAAGTACCTTCAAGTATTTATAGGAAAAGTTAATTACTATGTGCAGTTTGTTCCACAGTCAGCCTCCATACTCCACCCACTAAATAGTGTCCACAAAAAGCCATCCTCTTTCAATGGTCAGAAGAGTGGCATCTGGCTTCTCAGAAGTTAAAATTGGCCCTCCATTCCTCATTCTGCCTTATGACTTACCAGCCCCATTTTCTGTTGTTGTTGGTGGTGACAGATGCATCCCACACAATATTAGGGCTTTTCCACCAATAGTCATAGATACTTCCTCCACCTCAATGACATCATTTACAGAGCAAAAAGGAAATGTTGGCCACCTATAAACTTTGCATTTTGTTATATGGTCACATATTTCATTAGATCACAGAGCATAAACTTCTCTCGTCTTGTTTTGGACCTAAGGAAAATTGCCAGAGTGTATGGCGTATTGCCTTCATTGTATGGCATACTGCCTTCATTGATGAGCTCTCTGTTCCACTAAATTCCCATACTACATTCACCCCTAGCACACCTATGGTCACGACTCTAATACTGATACACTTTCTTGCCTTCTGGTAGGTCTGGACCTCAAATCCAACCATGAGGAGATAGTTTGTTTTCAGTTAGATAGCCATCTGGACCAATCACTTGATGAGTTCCCTTTAACTTATTGCAACATTGCTACAGTGTCTAGGTGTGACATGCTTCTTCAAAGGATTCTACAGTAATTCCACTTGAGCTGGCTTACCAACCTCTGAGATGCAGAACCACCTGCTCTTTACTGTTTTCTTCATGGCACCAACTTCAGGTTTTGCAAGTTGTGATGCTCCTTATGGAAGAGGAACAGAGCTGGGTTGTGGTGCCATCCTCCTGCAGGGTTTGCTGCTCCAAACCCTACACCCTATCTGCAGCTCGTGGCCTGGCGGTCGCATGCTCGCTTCCCAAACACGTGGTCCCGGGTTCGATTCCCAGTGGGGTCAGGGATTTTCACCTTCCTTGAGATGACTGGGTGTTTGTGTTGTCCTCATCATTTCATCATAATTCATGAAAGTGGCGAGATTGGACTGAGAAAAGGTTGGGAATTTGTACGGGTGCTGACGACAGTGCAGTTCAGTGCCCCACAAACCAAACATCATCATGAACCCCTACACCAGTGTTACTGGGGAATTCCCAAGATAAAGCAGCTGGCACATTGCTAGATATATTGGCCTTGAATAGATGATGATGTTGCATGGATGGTTTGACAATATTCCATTTGTCAGGCACACTAGTCAGCCAGGGAACCAAGTTCTGATTGACTTCAAAGGTTTTTCTTTGTGTCCATGTGGTTGACTGTCATGATCCCCTTCTCTCAGTTACTGAATGCCATCCACCTCCATCAGGCAATAATGACATCCAATAAGGGAGCCTTGGAGCAACAGAGGGTCCACCCCGAACACTGGTGGCCAACAACAGCCCCAATTCGCAATTATTGATTTAAAAATGTTTAGCACACTGTAACGTGACATCTTTGAATCCATAATTAACTATGAGATACATAACTTTTAAAGTAATACTCAATACACAACTTTTAATGTAATACCCAATACATTCTATTGAGTATTAAAATGTCTCATGACCACATTTTACATTTTATTTTTCATTATTTAATATGGAAGAATTGTAGATTATATAACAACTGATACTAAACACACTATCATCAACGTCATAAATTTTAATAACCTGTAAAAAGGTTTTTGTAATTTTATAGTTTTCTGAAACAAGACAGTCAAATCTAAAGGAACATTTTACTTGATTTTGTAGTACAGTTGCTTTCATATGAAATTATCATTTTGGAAGTTCTAGATTATACTGGCATAGAAGTTTCAGTAGTGTTTAAAAATGCATAACATAAAGTATTAAATGTTAGTAATTGAAATAACTATGAAATTTAATAGCAAATTAGAGATTTTTTGTACTGGTTGTTAATAATTCATATTTTTATCAATCTATATATGAATAACTAATCGTTTAACCCTTGACTTCCTAGGTTACTTTTTGGTCACACACTGCACCAGGTGCAGTCTGACTGCCTGCTATATTTAATCAGCAATAAAAATTGCATTCAGCAATTCAGTGAAACTGTTCAGATTTTATGTAAAAGGTTACATTGATAGCACACAACAAGAAACATGTATTCAAATAAATTATAAAGTTTATTAAAAAAAAAAAAAAAAAAAAAAAAAACATTTACACAGAAAACTACATGAAATGAACATAATATTAATTACAAGATAACATTAATGCTATGGATATGCCATGTACTCCAAATTTTACTTTTTACTATATTTTTATTGTTTATTACACATGTAAAAATAGAAACATAAAAAACTTCCACACAACATTTAAAAATGAAAATTGCACTAATACTTTTTAGGTGTTTAGTTTTCTTCTCAGAGGTTTTCTTTGTCCTTGCTGGAAATGTTTGTAGAGATTTTAAGTCGGATTGGTTTCTTGCAGCAATGGCAAATATAAAGATGTCTTGAAATTCCGTGGCAGATTAAAACTGTGTGCCGGACCAAGACTCGAAACCCGTGAAGTTTGGAAGGTAGGAGATGAGGTACTGGCAGAATTGAAGCTGTGAGGATGGGTCGTTAGTCGTTTTTGGGTAGCTCAGCTGGCAGAGCACCTGCCTGCAAAAGGCAAAGGTCCTGAGTTTGAGTCTCGGTCCAGCACACAGTTTTAATCCGCCAAGAAGTTTCATATCTTCGCACACTCAGCTGCACAGTGAAAATCTCACGCTGGATACGATGTCTCTCTTTTCTTTTTTGGGTCACAGGTGGAGCATGTTTTGTGTTTTTCCCATCATTCTACAATGAATTCTAGTTTTGGTTTTGCTACACCCAAAACACAGTGAAGGAAAAAAGAAGTTCATGGGGTATGTGATACTTGTTGACTTGCTCTTTATCTGTGGTGTCACCAACGAGTTTACAAGCTTCTTCAAAAATTAAAATGGTTCACCTGAGTATTGTCTTTGTAGGAACTGTGAAGGAAAATGCATTTACCTCACTTATGTCCAACACGCTGAAAAATAATGTCATTGGCCGTCTTTGGAAGAGGCTTCAATGTGCAGTAATATTTGTTTCAACCTAATGTATTTCTAACAGATCTTCTAGCTACAGATTGTCTCCACACTTCTGTCATCATCACTTTGATCACTTATTTCACGCAAGGAATTCACAGCTGGCAAAGTAACTTTGTCTTTACTTTTGCACAGTTCCTATACTGTATTATGTTTACTTTCAATTTTGTTAGCACTACCTGATCCAGCACCACTTCCTACACTGTCCTTATACTGTTTTCAAACATTATCCCCAAAGTTAGGACCCGTTAAACATGAATAGTAGATGTAGACCTGTCTACTGAATCCATAACGCAAAGTCTCAGAGACCACTAGCACAAAAGCAGCAGTAATAGTATGGGTCCAAATCATATTCGAGTGGCTACTGACAAAGGAAACCATGGCAGCTTCAGCAAAGAGTAACTACACAATGCTGTAATCTCCTATCCCATCATTATGCATTAGCAACAGAGGAAAATAAATGCTAGTGGTCTGTGAGACTGCAGCTGGGACATTAAGGGTTAAGAAAACAAACTGTATCGAACATTTTCCTCATTATTGTAAAGCATAATATTACACTTAAATGTTTGTGAATATGTAATTTTCATTATAACTTTACAAAAGTATTGATTCTAATAAGGAGTATCGCAATAGAGATTGTTATGTTTTCATAGAGGGCTACTATAAATGATTCATTTTCAAAGATCTGCATTTTCCAAAGTACATGTACAAATATTTTTTGGATTAAAGCTCTGTCTCTACATGGTGACATCTGGACAAACAGTGCCAATGCTCTGTTTTATGGCAGGTGAACTGGTTATGGTGGGTAGTGTCGGGTAGGGTGTGTAGTGGGAGAGGAAGCCTGGGATACGGACTGGGGATGACTGGCTAACAGGTGGAGGGGAGCAGTTGGTTTGCTGGCTAGGAATGCAGGAGCGAGGTTAGCAGGTATATGGACTAGGCATGTAATGCACAATTGTAGGAATTGGTGGGTAGCAGCACATATTAAAGGTGATTTTGGGACTGAATTGGTTGTGGTTGACAAGATGGAGGAAGGGAAAACTATTGGGCGAAGGGTGCGGGGACAATGCGTTACGTGAGATTGAGGCCACGACAATTACAGGAGCAGATGGTGTGTTGTAAGGATAATTGCCATCTGTGTAGTTCAGAGAAGCTGGTGGTGGAGGGAAGCACCCAGATAGCGAGGGTTGTGAAGCAGCTGTTTAAACTGAACATTTTGTAGTCAGCTGCATGTTGTGCCACTGGGTGGCCAACTTTGTTCTTGGCAATAATGTGGCGGTGGCCATACAATCTGGTAGATAGCTGGTTGGTAGTCTTACTTACAGAAAAAGTTAGACAATATTTGCAGTACAATTGGTATACATTGAGATGACAAAAGTCATGGGGTACCTCCCAATATCATGTTGGACCTCCTTTTTACCAGCATAATGCAGCAACTCGACGTGGCATGGACTCAACAAGTTGCTGGAAGTACCCTACAGAAATGTTGGGCCATGCTGTCTCCATAGCTGTCCATAATTGTATAAGTGTTGCAGTGCGGGATTTTGTGCCTGAACTGTCCTCTTGATTATATCCTGTAAATGTTTGATGGGATTCATGTCAGGTGATATGATTAGCCAAATAGTTCGCTTGAATTATCCAGAATGTTCTTCAAACCAAACACAAACAATTGTGACCTGGTGACATGGCGCATTGTCATCCATAAAAATTACATAATTGTTTGGGAACAAATGGTCTCCAAGTAGCTAAACATAATGATTTCAAGCCAATGATCGGTTCAGTTGGACTGGAGAACCCAATCCATTCAGTTGTTCCAGTCCAGGGTGATACTGGGTGACAAAGTGGCACTCTTTTGTCATTAATTCTTGGGAGTGGTGAGAGGATAGGGTGTGTGTGAGGATTGGCACTGCCCCCAAGGATCAGCTGCAAAAGAGTGCCCCCTTGTCACCCAGTATCATTCTGGACTGGAACAAGTGAACCACATCCTTCACCAAGGATTTGATTATCTCTCATCCTATCCTAATTAGGGACATCCTACTCAAGATCCTTTCCACCCCTCCTCAAATGGTGTTCCACATGCAGATTGGAGTTATTCTTACAACATATCTTCCGCTTGTATAATCATCCTGGCCCCAATTTCAAGTTACCCACTGTCCCTGCACCCTCCACCTAACAGTTTCCCCTTCCACCATCCTGTCACCCCCTACCAGTTCACATCCCACATTGCTTTCAGTGTAGACTGCTCCTCCCTTCCCCTACAATTGTGCATTACTTGCCTAGCCCATATACCCACCACCCTCCCCCCTGCATTCCTAACTGGCAAACTGACTGCCTCCCTCTGAGCTGCTAGCCACCCACTTACAGTCCCTCTCCCTCTACCCACCCCACCTCACACTGCCCCCCAACAACCATCACCTGCTGAAAAACAAAGCATTGGCACTGTTAGTCCAGCTGGCACCATGCATGTATATGCATGTGTGTGTTTTCTGTGTGCATTTTACTCTAGTTCATCAAAGGATAACTCTGGAAGCTAGCAAGTTTTCTTTCTTTTGCATATGCCTAACAACTACTCAACAATTCTGCTTTCTGTTGACTGGCCTCCTTTAATCCAAAAGCATTTACATTCTAAAAGAATTTTCCTACAACACTTGCACAAATGTGACTGGTACATGAATAGGACTGTAAAGTTGCCAAGTTTGCATTTTGCGTTCTACAATTGTTTTATAAGTGCTTCCCTGGCATGTGACACGTCCAAGCAGTAGTCAAGTTCATTCCATACCTTATGTATCAACATCATGTCAATGCTCATCACAGCAGCATTGATGCATTCTCTGAGATGTTCCAAAAGCAGTGAGGTACAAAAATGTGATCCCAAAGGGAAAAGTCACACGGTGTTACGTTAGGCGACATCAAGCGGGATGATGGCAGGGCAAGGGAATGGAGCTACATCACCTTCACCACTACACCTAATCCGGCGAAGTGATAATTCATTGTTTAGGTAGTGACAAACATTGATGCTCCAATTGTGGGGTACTCCGTCTTGTTAGAAGATGAGTTCTCAGAATCAGCAGTCAGTTATGAAAACAATCAAAACTGCAACATATCAAGGTAGGAAGTAACTGTCACAGTTTTCTCACAGAAGAAAAGCAGCCCATACAGCTTTGTCTGTTACAATATCTCGTTAATGTACCACAATTTCATGATGCTGTTCAGTGCCTCACCCTCTCACACTGTTATGATTAATCTTTTCAGATAAATAGGTTACTTCATTGCTGAATGTCAGCTCTGAGATGAAATTATCATCCTCCAGTGCTTCCTGCATTATGATATAAAATTGAAGGAACTGGCCATAATCTTCTGGTTTTAACTCTTGCACAGGCTGCAGACAGTATGGTATGAAATGTAACTGCTGTTGTGAAATCTTCCACACAGTTTGCTGCAGTATTCCATGGACCATTAATTTTTTGAACTGCATATGCTGTAGTATTTCAAGTTTGTGGCTTGCATGGACCACTGATTGTTTTTGGATTGCATATTCACCCTCTCCATGGTTGCATCACTTAGTCAACGGGTACTATCCTGCATACAGAGAAAAAACGGCACCCCTGCCTAGTTGCTGATACCAATGCACAATGCTCTGTTTCCATGTCAGTTTTTTTCCCATAATTCTTTCTGAATGCCAGTGCACTGTTGTGACAGTGCAGCGTGCCATTAGATCAAATTCATCAGTGTTTCCCTTATCCACTACATGTTGGACTACCAGTGGTTAATAGATCTCTACCCTTTTACATCTACCTCCCCTTGACATGGGATACAGCATGTTACACAACTTGGGTCTCACTGGCTCACTTTCAGTGAAAGACAACATCTCGAGCTTGTTGTTTAAGGGGACTGGTGTAACACCCTGCATTCTCCCTGGTCCCTGACTCCCCTGTACAGGGTGCTTAGCCCTAACACTGACATGCCACTCACAGTCGAGTGGTCTAGTAATGACAGACGCAGTACTTCCTGTCAATGGGAAGGTATTTACAAGAGGGGGTAGTACTTGAGGTAGCTTTAGTATATTTTGAACATGACTTTCAGTAGCCCTTCCAAAATGCCCACCCCAACTGCCTTACAGTAGTCAGGGCACATCCAGCTGAAGTCACTCATTGTTGAACAGATCCTACAGAGCTACCAAACTACGGGGATGTCGACTGCTGTGTTTCACTTGTTGCTTTTAAAAGTCCCAGACTTTCAAATGCCATTAAGATTGCATGATTTAGGGTGCCAGCTGACGTGCATTAGAGTGCCTGATTTCTCATCCACTCAGGAACATATTTTTGCAGCCCTGTGATCATAGCTGTTATCACTTGGAAGTTGTTAGTGCCCATAGCATACTCATCGTGAAGATGTAGACAAAAAGGCTACAATTGGTCACCAAGAATGTTGAAATAAACGTTCTGGTTCACATTCATGAGTAGATCCATACAGCACGGAAGCTTTTTCTGCCCGAATGACATATTCCACATACTGCGGATTCAATTCATCACTGGGCTTTTGGTGCACTCTGCATCTTATGTCATTTGAAAAGAGTCAAAATCAGAACTCATTGGACCACACTATATGACTCCAGTCAGCTACTGTTCAGTTTCTGTGTCATTTGGCCCACTGGAGACATGCTGCTTTATGTGCCACTGTGAGGAATAGCCATTTGTGAGGTACCTGATTCCAAATGTCCATTATATACAGTCCCCTTTGCAAAGCTTTCTCAGATACTGGTTGAGATGGATCTACATTCACTGAGAGCAGCAGCTTCTGTTGGTTTTGAAACTGATTGACACTGACAATACATGACACTTGGCTCTGGTCCCCATGAGTTACGATCTTTTTAGGACCACTGTTCCTACCCATGTTACATGGCTTTAAGTGCTACTACATTCCTTAAAGATATGTTAGACAGTCCACATTGATATACTAATAAACTAGGTAAGCTCTTCACAGTGTGACCGTGCACTTGCAAACAGGATGGCTCCTCTATACCTTACAATAAGTCAGTCACAGTTTTACAAATGGGATGTAGTTTCTCCCCTTTATTTCATTTTGTCACATCTCTGTGTTGACCCATGTTACTGAATTGATTCCACACAACTGGCTGGCACATGGACACCACTTCACTGTCATGAGTGCCTGGTACCAGTTTTACACCATCTATAGTGTTTCAGAGAAACCAATGTACTCTATTAAGCAGGTGTTGAATATTTACATTCCACACAACATGAAATAGACAATGGTATACTGAAATCAGTAGTGGATCCCATCATTATACAATATACAGCATTCTGTGAAATACACGTGTAGATAGAGATACTTACATGCAAAAGCTATGTATCCAATGGTCTCAGTGAAGTAGTGGCGGTTGATGACGTCTGTGTCTGGCAGGTTCTGTATCACAACATCAGCCGATTCCAGGGGTGACATGGTGAACAGCGCCCAGAAAAGCGTCTTGAGCGTGGCTGTGGGGTTCACGAAGCTGCTGATCTGTGCCGTGGTTGTTTTGCTGACGGGATCCACACGCACCATACCCTCATAGTACTGGTAGAACCGGCACAGGCCTACAACAGAGTGAGGGCTTAGCTGTATGGTGCTTTGAGCCAGTGGTGGAGGGTAGTTAGTTGTCTGTATAGTCTAACAATCAATACACTAACAGTTATTGGATATGATCAGTAAGGCACTGGAAAACTCGTTTGTGCTAAGACAGAGAAGAAAGTTTAAACGAAATGAATGTAAGCAAAGGTTTCAAACAAGAAGAACGTAAGAGCCAAAATGGGATCTGTGACATTCACACAGTTTTCAGTTACATTTCATGTTGTGTTGTTGCCTTCAGTCAGGGTACTGGTTTGATGCAGCTCTCCTCCTTTGTCCTGAGCAAGCCTCACACCTCCGCACTACTACTACCACCAGCATTCATTTGAACCCTCTTACTGTAGTCAGACTCTGGCCTCCCTCTGCAGTTTTTATCCCCAACATTTCACTCCATTAATTTATCTATTCTTTGGAGCCTCAGGATGTGTCTGTCAAGATATACCTTCTTTTAACAAAATTGTGACATAAATCCCTTTTCTCCCAATATGTCTCCATTAATTATCCAATTTGCCCATTTAATGTTCAGCAATTTTCTGTAGTACCACATTTCAAAAGTTTAAATTCTCTTTAATAAGGTGTAAAGATTAAAAAGACAAAATAATAAATGACATTACATATCAGTGTGTTGTTACCATTGATGTTGGGCTCCTCAATACCTGTGTCATAACCACTCATGTATGTGTAACGTAAGATAAGCACTCTTAAAGGTATAACATAAAGATACACAAACTTTAGAAGTTTGTAGAAAAGTGAAGAGTTTAAAACAGGTTTCTCTTTAATGAGATAGCCTTCTTTCTATTTGTTCATTTATTTGGTTTTTGTATTATATTATTCATTTACTCATCATGTTCCATGGATACCACCATGATGGAGAGCATTTAAGGATGTGGAAGTAACAAAGAAAAACAGCTGTTAGAAGTCTTAACAACTGTTCATTAATCTGCTGGTACTTACTTTGTCCACACAAACTAATTTTAACACAGAAAAATCAACCAAAGGTGTTTGTGTGCTTTAAGAATAGAAGCTTGTTTACAATGGACATTGTCATATAGCTAACAAGATTCCTCAGTCCGTGAACATAGATAATCAGTTAATTTGGATATGGAGTGGTTAATAAGTTAAGTTATTCAGTTTCTTTTGAACTGATAGTCATTATCAGTTTCTTTGTTTATATCACATGGAAAATTGTTGAAGAACTTTTGATCAGAATACAGAGCATACTCATAACCCTACACAAAGTGACTACAGGCACATTATACCTTGTATAATGGTTGCACGAATCTCAAGTGATCAAAACTGATTTTTACTATCATAAACAAATACAATTAAGAGAAAGTTTATGGGGAAGTGAGTCTAAGAATTCCAAGATATTCAATGAGATCTCTTACTTTATTCAGTTTTCATACTGCTTACATTTGTCTAATGAATACTTTCCTTGCTTTAGTTGCATCCCCCAGCAGCAGATAATTCCGTAAAACAACAGGGAGTGAAAGTAAGGTTCAAATGGCTCTGAGCACCATGGGACTTTACATCTGAGGTCATCAGTCTCCTAGAATTTAGAACTACTTAAACCTAACTAACCTAAGGACATCACACACATCCAGGCCCGAGGCAATATTCGAACCTGCGACCGTAGCGGTCGCGCGGTCCCAGACTGAAAGTACGGAAAATAAGACAGTATTATGAAAAGAATAGACTGCTACTCATCATAAAGTGGAGAAGCTGAGTTGCAGGTTGGCACAACAAAAAACTGTCAATGGAAGCATCCGATTCCACGCGTCTCTTTTGACCTAGTGGTGTTGTAGTGTGTGACGTCACTACGGCATGGAGTTTATGAGCTGATTGTGTTTGTTGATGTCATCTTGTGCCTGATGGTGTCCTCTGGTGGTGCATGTGTATATGCTGAGGGTAATGTATTTTATTGTGTTCATTTGAGCCTTGGTGTTGGATGTGTGAAGTCGTTGGCAGTATTTGTATTTCAGGGCATAAGGTTTGGAAGTTTTTTCAGTGAGTTATCAGTTTTTTTGTTTTAGTTTTTGTGTTTGGCTTTTTCGTTAGATGTTATTGATTTGCTGTTTGTGGTGCAGTAAGACGTTGTGTGGCTTCTGTTGTTAGGTATGGATATGTCGATGAAATATAACAATGCTGCAGACAGAGATGGGGGAGGACATGTCCTTTTGTAGTTGATCTACACTCCTGAAAAATGAAAAACGTCAGTGCTACTCCCATGTGTATCCTCCTTTTGCAGCAATACAGGCTGCAATTCTTCCATGGAGACGATAACAGAGATGCTGAATGTAGTCTTGTGGAATGGCCTGGCATGCAATTTCCATTTGGTGCCTCAGTTTGGCCAGAGTACGTGCTGAACATGCAGACTGTGCAAGATGACGTTTTATCCAGTCCCAAACATGCCCAATGGGGGGCAGATCCGGGGATCGTGTTGGCCAGGGTAGTTGACGTACACCTTCAAGAGCACACTGGATGGCATGGGATACATGTGGACGTGCACTGTCCTGTTGGAAAAGCACATCACCTTGCCGCTGGTAACATGATTGGCTGGATGAGGGTTTGAATGTACCGTGCATTTTTCATTGTCCCCCCGACGATCACCAGAGTGGTACGGCCAGTATAGGATATTGCTCCCCACACCATGATGACAAATGTTGGCCCATTGTACCTTTGTCATATACACTTCAGATTTTGGCGCTCACCTTCACGACGCAACCATGGAGATGGTTGCAAACGGTTCTCGTTGATACTTCTGGAGCAACGGTCTCCCTAAGTTATTGTGAAGCGACAGTGCATTCCAGTATGGCACTTCATATGATGCGGCAGTCTTGGCGTGCACCTGTGTGTCGCTGCTGCCCGGACCTAGGTCGATGTGTATGTGCACCTTCTGCTGACCACTGGCAACAACATGGATGCACTGTGGAGACCTCACGCCCCATGTGTTGCACAATTCTGTGGTACGTCCGCCCGGCCTCCTGCACGTCCACTATACGCCCTCGCTCAAACTCCGTGAATTACCCAAACAGTTCACGTTCACCCTGCTAACAATGTTGCAGATACAGATGGAGCTCTGTACACCAAGGCAAACTGGCTCTGGCGGTGACCAACCGCTGCGCAGCTAGCAACATTCCACAGCTGATGAAGGGGTTTCTGATGCGTCCGCAGTGCTGAGCATTTGATCATCGCATGTACTGCCGTCTTGCAATATTCAGTGCAAGTATGAAGGGTCTTATTCACTCGCGTCAATGTGTTCAGTTTTCATCTTCCAGGACTGTATATATGTAAGGGAAATGACCAATTCCAATTTTTGTAGCTTTAGTTGTACGTATTGGTGTTTTGGTATCGTCAGCTGTGGTTGACCTATATAGCTCAAGGGAAATGTTCAATTCCAATTTTCATAGATTTATCTGTAGGTGTTGGATTTTGGTATCGTCAGCTGTGGTTGACCTATATAGGTCAAGAGAAGAGTAGATTTGGTTGGTGTAGTGGAATGTTTTTTTTAGCATTTTGGGATCATGGTGTGTTTTGTTTTTTGTTATAGTTAGCTTGGCCCCACCCTAAAACCGCCAATTTCCCATGGTTGTCCTATTAATTTGAATGTATTTTTGGAGGGAGATGTTATTTTCTTATTTGTATGTATTTTATTGTTCGTTGTTGTTGTGTGTGTAGTGACGTCATAGGTGCCACATTGGAGATACTTAGAATAGCCATTTCCCCCATATTGATGGCGTCGAGGGACAAAGTAGATGGGTGATATCGAACACTTCTGTAATCTTGTAAGCTTGCGGTCAAAAAGGCCTTGGCAGCCACAAACTGTGGTCATGTCTGTGTCAGTTGTGTTTTCATGAGTATGTGCATGTGTATATGTTGTCTAATTCTGATGAAGACCTATTTGGCCAAAATCTTTCTTGTTTGACAGACTTTTTGTTGTGCTTACCTGCAACCCAGCATCTTGGCTAGATGGTGGGTAGCAATCTATCATTTTCGTTATACTGTCATTATTCATTTCTGTATTTTCCATTGTTTGAAAATAAGACATGGCATGAGTAATTGCTGTTAGATATTAAATTTAATGTCTTACACTTACCAAGCATACATTATTGTGGTGCATTATGTTCTGCAGCACCATCATTCCCAGGACACGGCTATTCAAAACTCTGTGTTTGTCATTAGAAAGTATGCACACATCACATGTGAATAAGTGTAAAGTGCAGACAAAATTTGAATAACTATATGTGGTGCAGGATTCTCATCCCCATCAGCATGCATGGTGTCTTGATGACGGAGATTTTACAATATAATTGTAATTTTTATTGGTCCCATGAATTATGATTTGTACAGATATGTAAATTTAACATGGAACATATTATGCTTACAATCTAAAATGTATATACACACGTAGTAGCTTACACAATAAATGCATATAACAGCATAATCACAGTCTAACATAAAAGTCATGACACTGCTGTAAAAGTTACCGTTTGACAGCTGAAGTGACACTAGTGCTCCAAGCGGCAAGAAAGGAGTATGTCAGATGCAGTGTAAGCATAATGTTTGTTTTGCATCCCTTTCCTACACTATTTATGAAATATTTGAATTATTTTTTTGTCTCCAAGAGTTTGTGTAATATCAGAAGACACAAATGTTACCAAAAATGATTCTAAAATAATCGCAAGTAGGCATTGCGATGTTTGGGGGAGGAGACCAGATAGTGAGGTCATCGGTCTCATCAGATTAGGGAAGAACGGGGAAGGAAGTTGGCCGTGCCCTTTCAAAGGAACCATCCCTGCATTTGCCTGGAGCGATTTAAGGAAATCACGGAAAACCTACAACAGGATGGCCGGACGTGTGATTGAACCGTCATCCGCCGGAATGAATCGCAAGTAGGCATAAAAATCTTGACTCCAGTGGCAAGTTACAACACATTCACAAAGAAACACTTGTGATGCTGGATAGAACTGCAGATTACAAAGTTGATATCAATGGAATATAAACATATCGATTCACATGTAAGAAACTCAGATATGCACCTCTACGTGCAAAAGGGATTGACGCCCCATTTGTCATTCCGTAGGCCTACTGTGTTTCAGCCATTGTCACCTGTTGCTACAAGTACGACCTTCAGCTTTATATTATTCTAATTGGGACAAGCAACTGCCAAATAGTGGGAGAAACATACTGTGAGTGTAAATCTCAAGTCCTCAAAGCCAATGACACTGTCAGAAATGCTGTCATATGTTAAATTTGCCATTAGAGAGTTTTCATCTAATGACATATGCACTAGTTTATCAGGATCAGAGAAATGCTGTACGTTCTGCTTTGAAAGGTGGAACTTATTGTCACTTACCCCACATTTTATTTGTATGCCTTCCACGTACGTCTGTAATGTACGAATTGATGGAGATATCTGACAAAATCTCTATGCCTGAGTGCTGTAATATAATAAATTTAGTGCAAACAGTTCACTTTTGTCTTTCCATCTTGCAGATGGCATGCTAATCTGGCTTAACAAGAAGTCACAGGCATCTTTCTTTAAATATCTGGATTCTTGTCATGTCCTAGTTCATGAAACACGGGCAACGTATGAGTGGCCAAGTAAGTGATCCTGACAATCAGGATACCAGTTACTTTGGAATAAGGCTGGGCATCTTGGACATATTCTGAGTCATGGTCACCTTTTTGCTCAGACGGCAAAGACTACCAAATCTACCGGTTAGTCCCTCAACCGTTAGGGGTAAAACCCAATGGGACTGGGGGCAAGTAAGGCTAGCAACCTGCTTCCTTGGTACTTTAAATATGATGCTGACAACAATCAGAGCAAAATGCCTCGGACCTTTGCAGGTGACGGAGCCCCACCTCCAATTGACAAACCAGGGACTCCTAAGATACGACTCGGCAAACGAATGGTAACGAGATGGGGAGCTATTAATATCAATGGGGGCTACTCTGGGAAGAAGGTAGAGCTGGAAGAGGCTGCAAGTAAGATGGGGTTGGACGTTTTAGCTGTTAGTGACATTCGGGTAAGGGGTGAGAAAGAAGAGGAAGTGGGAGAATACAAGGTTTGCCAGTCAGGAGTTACAGCAGGAATAGCACAATGGGTTGCAGGGCTTTACATCAGGAAAGAAATGGAGTCCAGCGTAGTTGCAGTAAGATACGTAAACGAACGACTGATGTGGATAGATTTGACAGTGTCTAACAAGAAAATTAGGATTGTGTCAGTATATTTGCATTGTGAAGGGACAGATCAAGATAAGATGGATAGTTTTTATGAGTCACTCAGTGACATAGTTGTTAGAGTAAAGGACAAGGACAGTGTTCTGCTCATTGGTGATTTTAATGCCAGGATTGGAAATCGAATAGAAGGGTATGAAAAGGTTATGGGTAAATTTGGAGAGGATATGGAGGCCAACAGGAACGGGAAACAACTCTTGGATTTCTGTGCCAGTATGGGCTTAGTAATCACAAACTCCTTTTTTGAACATAAGAATATTCACCAGTATACTTGGGAAGGCAGGGAACCAGATCTGTCATTGACTATATAATAACAGATCAGGAATTCAGGAAGGCTGTGAGGGACACACGTGTATTCAGGGGATTTTTGATGACACTGATCACTATTTAATCTGCAGTGAAATTGGTATTGTGAGGCCGAAAGTGCAGGAGGTCAGGTCCATATGTAGGAGGATAAGAGTGGAGAAACTTCAGGATAAGGAAATCAGGCACAAGTACATAACAGCGATCTCAGAAAGGTACCAGTTAGTTGAATGTAGGCAATTACAGTCATTGGGAAAGGAATGGACAAGGTACAGGGACACAGTACTAGAAGTGGCTAAAGAATGTATGGAACAGTAGTGTGTAAAAGTAGGATGAAACAAACAGCTTGGTGGAATGACACAGTCAAGGCAGCCTGTAAAAGGAAAAAGATGGCGTATCAAAAATGGCTACATACTAGAACACAGGTAGACAGAGAAAGTTATGTTGAAGAAAGAAACAAAGCCAAACAGATAATTGCAGCATCCAAGAAGAAATCTTGGGAAGACTTTGGAAACAGGTTGGAGACTATGGGTCAAGCTGCTGGAAAACCATTCTGGAGTGTAATTAGTAGTCTTCGAAAGGGAGGTAAGAAGGAAATGACAAGTATTTTGGACAGGTCAGGAAAACTGCTGGTGAATCCTGTGGATGCCTTGGGCAGATGGAGGGAATATTTTGAAGAGCTGCTCAATGTAGGTGAAAATGCAATCAGTAATGTTTCAGATTTCGAGGTAGAATGGGATAGTAATGATGATGGAAATAGGATCACATTTGAGGAAGTGGAGAAAATGGTCAATATATTGCAGTGCAATAAAGCGGCTGGGCTGGATGAAATTAAGTCGGAACTCATCAAATACAGTGGAATATCAGGTCTTAAATGGCTACACAAGATAACTGAAATGGCGTGGGAGTCGGGACAGGTTCCATCAGACTGGACGAAAGCAGTAATCAATCTTTAAACACGGAAACAGAACAGATTGTAACAACTACAGAGGTATATCTTTAATCAGCATTGTGGGTAAAATCATCTCAGGTATTGTTGAAAGGAAAGTGCGAGTATTAGTTGAGGACAAATTGGATGAAAATCAGTGTGGGTTTAGGCCTCTTAGAGGTTGTCAGGACCACATCTTGAGCTTACGGCAAATAATGGAGAAGTGTTACGAGTGGAACAGGGAATTGTATCTATGCTTTATAGATCTAGAAAAGGCATATGACCGGGTTCCTAGGAGGAAGTTATTGTCTGTTCTACGAGATTATGGAATAGGAGGCAAACTTTTGCAAGCAATTAAAGGTCTTTACATAGATAGTCAGGCAGCAGTTAGAGTTGACGGTAAATTGAGTTCATGGTTCAGAGTAGTTTCAGGGGCAACACAAGGCTGCAACCTGTCTCCACTGTTGTTCATATTATTTATGGATCATATGTTGAAAACAATAGACTGGCTGGGTGAGATTAAGATACGTGAACACAAAATAAGCAGTCTCGCATATGCAGATGACTTAGTTGTGATGGCAGATTCGATTGAAAGTTTGCAAAGTAATATTTCAGAGCTAGATCAGAAATGTAAAGACTATGGTATGAAGATTAACGTTTCCAAAACTAAAGTAATGGCAGTGGGAAAGAGATATAAATGGATTGAGTGCCAAATAGGAGGAACAAAGTTAGAACAGGTGGACAGTTTCAAGTATTTAGGATGCATATTCTCACAGGATGGCAACATAGTGAAAGAACTGGAAGCGAGGTGTAGCAAAGCTAATGCAGTGAGCGCTCAGCTACGATCTACTCTCTTCTGCATGAAGGAAGTCAGTACCGAGACTGAGTTATCCGTGCACCGTTCAATCTTTCGACCAACTTTGTTGTATGGGAGCGAAAGCTGGGTGGATTCAGGTTACCTTATCAATAAGGTTGTGGTTACGGATATGAAAGTAGCTAGAATGTTTGCAGGTACTAGTAGACGGGAACAATGTGGCAGGAGGGTGTCCACAATGAGGAAATCAAAGAAAAACTTGGAATGAACTCTATAGATGTAGCAGTCAGGGCGAACAGACTTAGATGGTGGGGTCATGTTACACGCATGGGAGAAGCAAGGTTACCCAAGAGACTCATGGGTTCAGCAGTAGAGGGTAGGAGGAGTCGGGGTAGACCAAGGAGAAGATACCTGGATTCGGTTAAGAATGATTTTGAAGTAATAGGCTTAACATCAGAAGAGGCATCAATGTTAGCACTGAATAGGGGATCATGGAGCAATTTTATAAGGGGGACTATGCTCCAGACTGAACGCTGAAAGGCATAATCAGTCTTAAATGATGATGATGATGATATAGTCTTCAAAATTGTTTGTCCTCCGTCAATTGATCCTTCTCATACAGTTTCTGTTGCTTAAAATGAATAGGGGATCATGGAGCAATTTTATAAGGGGGACTATGCTCCAGACTGAACGCTGAAAGGCATAATCAGTCTTAAATGATGATGATGATATAGTCTTCAAAATTGTTTGTCCTCCGTCAATTGATCCTTCTCATACAGTTTCTGTTGCTTAAAAAGTCTAGCAATCTGCACATTCTAGATACTCCACATGCTTTTTCTAGACACGAATAACTGCACTTAATTTCATTTCATCGTCAAAGCAGGTATGTTGGCAATTCAGATGAATCTGGCATTGATATATGGAGAGTTGAACTCGCTGCTTCTGTGCCACAGGAGTGTTTTACAGCTTTACACGGCTTGTCTTTGTGGCAGTTTCCTCTTCATCGTCAGTTGAGGTGGCTTATTTGGGATGTCAGCCAGTGTGGTTACTGCATTCCACAAGATTTTATTACTGTCTGCATTCATGAACTGGTTTTGTTCGATGTGTGGCGAATAAAACTTAAAATTATTATAAAGGTAAACAGGATCTTTTTCATAAGATCTTGTCTGCTATTGACTAGCCATTTTCTGCTCCTAAAACGAAACATTAATCATTAATTTAAAAAAAGACAGATGTGGTACCTTCTTCTTGTTACTGCTGCAATTTATTGCACTATGCTACGCCCTCATTTGTAAAAACCGTTGTAAAAATCAAAACAAACAACTACTCTTCGCTTTCGCTTTCCCGACCGCACCGAACTCAACTGTTTCGCTTATGGACCGATTGGCGCGCCGCTGGTGCAGTAGGCAACAAAATCGAGGCTAAGTGTTGCAACTGTTATGTTAGGCCGGTATTACACTATCAAATTTCTTTGTCAAAGATCTTTGATGTGGTGCTAAAAAGGCGTATTACACTGTCATTTTTCGTCAAAGTTGAAGATGGCTGAAACCAAAAACAACAACTTGTTATTAACCACAGCAGTTGTATGTAGCACAATTGCACAGTGTGCACATGTGGAAGAGAAGTGGGGGATAAAAAGGAAACTTACGTGGGTGAAGCCGTGGGTTTCAGGACGTGACGATAAAAGCATTGAACAAAACTTGTTACATGAGCTTGTAGTGGAGGACGTCGAGTCGTACATCAATTACATAAGAATGGATGAGCATACATTTCAGTATGTGCTCAGTGAAGTGTGTCCTCATATCACAAAGCACAATACTCACTTAAGAACTGCTATATCGGCAGAAGACAGGCTCACTGTAACACTCCGATTCCTTCCTACACGAGAGAGTTACTCTAGCTTACAGTACAGCACTCGAATACCACAGTAAACATTAACGAAAATAATATTTGAAACGTGTGCAGCAATTTATTAAGCACTAAAGGACCAATGTTTGAAGGTACACTCTTTGACATAAAACTTGACCGGCGGCCGGCCGCTTCAGAGGCTAAGTCCGCGCCGATCGCGACATGGGACAAAAAAACTGGCCAACTCGCTAATTCTCTAAGTCCGGTTATCTGCACAATCTGGCAACACTGTAGACTGCAGCACTTCCTGGAGGAAAACTTGTCCCATGATAGAGAAACTCTAGGCTGATTACGCCTGTGGTCTAGCGGTAGCGTGCGTTGTTTCCGTTCATAATGTCAGTGGATCGAGAGCAGCTGGTATAAAATATTTTTATAGCCTCTTCTGTCTGAATGCTGAAGACGTGAATGTAATGGTAGTGCAGATTCAATCTATTTCGCTTTGTGACACACCGATATCAAAATTTTATCCAGTAACGATTTTGCGGCAGATTTCCTGCAGACTGTCCTCCTCTGGACGCCGTATGCGGCAAAGCTCCGGGATCCATTTGCTGGCTACTGGCAGCGGCCGTGGCGACAGCAGCGGCGCTGCACTCTCCCGTTCTTTATCGAAAGCGCCTGCTACCACTCATCGCTTTTGATGATTTAAAACGCTTTATTATTAAATGTTGCTCCACAGAAAATTTCTACAATTTCCATTCACGCTCAAAAGCAATGGAGACAGACGCCCTGATTAGTAGGCGGGTATTATATTACATTAATCGGCAAGAGCTGAGTATGGCCCGAAATTAATTTTATAGACTGGGACGAAATTAAACCACCTCACTACATTCGATGAATTTATAAATGCTTCATACCTCGTTTCTTTTCCTTTCAAACTCAATTATTTGTGCAACTTTTGGTCAATGTTTGGATGTTTTCGTCAAGCTAGAGTGAGCGTCTGTGGTGTAAAGTGTATTACAGTTCTTGTTTCATTCCTTATGGTAAGTCTATGCGATAAACTGTGTGAATACCTTGCAATGTATGCTCTGTAGCAGTGCAGGAACACTGCACATTTGGAGTTCCATGTATGGGTTCATGAAGTATTTATTGTTGATCGGAAGTGATAGTTAAGGTCATCAGATTTAAACCAGAAAAATTTGTCGTTTTGAAGGTTTCAGAGAACGGAAAGGAATTGCTGACGCCGGTGTGAGAAAACGTCTACAGTTAAATGCTATTGCAAAAATTTAGAAGAAAGGAACTACATTAATGAACATGTGCACTTCATAAACAACCTTCTGACATGTTAGACCTATATGACGAACAAAGCTCAAATTTATATCGTTGACAGTCGGTTTGAATCTTTTCAGGGTCTATTTTACAGTGAAGCACCTTGGAATTTGCAAAGCAGAAATCCATGATATTAACTTAATTTACTAAGTCGAAATCGGACGAAGATTGATGTTTAAAGGCATTCTTCAGATTTCGCATAAGAAATTTTTACTAGCAGTTTGCAACTCCATTAATTAAAATGGAAAATAAAAGGTTGTAGTCAGCGGCTTCTACCGTGATTCGAACTGCTATGTCTTATAGTACAAGCACTGCAACGCACAAGGGAACCTCTTTTTTTTTTTTTTTTTAATAAAACCTTTATTAAAAAACAATGTTACACATTGCAAATACATACTAAGTTATACATACATGAAGTTATTTAAACAAAGCGGTTTGATCATTTCAATTGCGCTGACATTAAGGAAAGGCAACAGAAGATTGTGTTACTGACTAAATCACCAGAAAAAATTAAATTAAACATAAATACTTGAGAATGGCGGAAAGGAGATATATAATAAAGTTGACTAGCCTTCCAACTACACTTTCTGTACATTAATTGGATCTAAGTATTTGAAGTGATCAGATCTATATAATCAGTCTTTCACTGCAAAAATGAACAGGGCAATGTGCCAGCAATTGAATATTACATTTATCGGATAGAATCTTATGGTTTTAACCAATCGATAAGGAGATTTCTATAAAAACTGTCTATTTCCAAATTTCTAGTATAAGCCAATAATGCACCTTTCATGTTTTGTGTTTGGCACTATTAGACACACAATATAAATGGCACATAAGTTCTGTACATTAGCTTATAAATTTAAAAAAACTACTCTCTGAAGTAGAGAAAGCACACATCATAAATATACTATAAAATCTTAAATAGTATCCTTAGGGTAACTACAATACATCACTGTCAACACAGTCTTCTTGTTTATATTAACCAATGCCCATTCTTTCAAATACAATTTTTAGCATATTACCGAACTTTTTCTTGTGATTCGAATAGCTTCTAATTTTGTGGAACTCACACACCATGTGTACCTTGAACTCTATGATGCTATCGGATCCTAATTTGTTAAGGACGTAGTTAACGAAATTTCCCAGCAACCAGTACACAGCGTTATTTTTTGATTCTGGGAAATAGCGTGCTTCAGGCCTATGTATCAATGACAGCGATATATGCTCAGGGGATGTTCTTGTAATCAGAGCTATTTGCTCCCGGATCCACTTCCAACTATTCATGTGACCACTGCAAGTATATCGATGAATTACTGTGTCAACTAGATGGCATTGTTGACATAAATTTGTTTCACAGAGTCCGATTGCGTGCAGTCTTTCATTGGTGCTAACTATGTTGTTAACTGCCTTGTACCATGACGTTTTTATATTAGACGTGAGCACATTGGAACTAATGTTTTTCCAAATCTCAGTCCACTCAATGTTTGGAAACTGTCGTTCTATTTTGTTTCTTTCTTCGCTTTTCTTTCGTTCCCGCATTATGGCTCTCGATGTTAAGTGTCGGGACTGCCTGAGTTCGACACTGACATAACTAAACTCAACATAGAAAATCCTCACGTGCTGTAAGCGACTGTTGATATTCTGCACGTCAATCGGGGGAAGCAGGCTTGGAGGTTTAATGATCTCGAAAAGTTGGCTGGTGATGCTTTCTCGCGAGTCTCTTATTAAATTAACTTGCCTTTTGATAAAAAGAGCAGAGGCTTTATCCGTTATATCAGTTAATCCTAGTCCACCATTTTTAGGATCCAAAGTGGCTACTTTAGCAGGTACTCTGAACACTTCACCTCTCCACAAAAATTTTGTGATTTTGGACATTATTCTTCTCGCTATCATTCTCGGAAACAGCTGGGCAGTATAATAAGCCTTAGCAAGGATGCATGAGTTGATATACTGTGTTCTTTGAACTTGGTTCATATATCGAGTTAAATTCTCTACAATGGCTCCTTGCACTTTATCTGCTGCAACTTTCCAATTTAAAGCCGTCATTTTCATAGGGCACGCTGTCAGGGTGATCCCAAGTGTTTTATGTTGTCGGACTAATTTTGCCCACTCGACGTTAATATTATCAAAACCTCTGAGATTTAACATCTTACTTTTTTTTCCGTTTGCATTGGCTCCAGATGCTCTACAGTACGAATCAATCACTGTTGCTAGCGTGGCTACCTCGTCATTATTCCTTATAATGACCCCTATATCGTCAGCATAGGCTCTTATAACTGTTTTGTTTCCTGATAATGTTAAGCCTTTTAATGTAGCATGGACATGTCGGAGGAAAGGTTCTAGCGAAATTGCGAAGAGCGACATGGACAGAGGACTTCCTTGAGGAACACCTCGTTGTATTTGCATCGGCCTGGATTGTTGACAATTCACCGCTATTTTAGCATTTATTCCAGTTGCTATGTTCTTAATCAACTGTATAACCCTATCGTTGAAACCTATTTTCTTCAATGTCCGTAGAAGATATTCATGGTTTACTACATCGAACGCCTTATAAAAATCTAAAAACAAT
The DNA here is from genome assembly GCF_023898315.1 of Schistocerca nitens. Taxonomy (NCBI): domain Eukaryota; kingdom Metazoa; phylum Arthropoda; class Insecta; order Orthoptera; family Acrididae; genus Schistocerca; species Schistocerca nitens. The sequence continues at coordinate 205,030,828 of NC_064614.1, forward strand.
AAAGCACACTTTATGTTTGTTACAGAAGTTATTGCAATGATATCCCTGAATTCCGCTAGATTTTGAAAAATGGTTCTGCCTTGCGCACAGTTCTGATGTTGACTAATAATTTTATCTGTAAGGCATGAAATTCTCTTGTTTATTACTCTAGCTATTAATTTATAATCAGAATTCAGCAGTGAAATTGGACGAAAATTATTTAAATCTTTGTTTCCATTATTTTTTGGCACCAGAACAATTTTACTCTCCTTAAACTCAGCCGGAATCATTTTACCCTGAATAACCTCATTTACAATGTCCGTGATTTTCGCACCTACTATTGGCCAGTAACGGATGTAAAACTCCGCTGGCAGACCATCCGGTCCTGGGGATTTTTTTGGTGGCGAGGCGCACAGAGTCTCATACACGTCTTCTTCACTGACAACCTCGAGAAAATTTTCGTTGTCATCTTCTGTCAGCTGTGGGGCTAGGATGTCAAGGAATTCTTCCAAGGAAGCATCACTACTTTGATGTACAGAATATAGCTCGCAATAATAGCGATAAATCTCGTCCATGATATCCTGCTGGGTTCTGAGAATCGTGCCGTGTTTTGTTCGAATTTCTTCAATAAAAGTCCTTCTCCCGTTTTTCGTATGCTTCACTAAATGATATAGGGAAGTAGTTTCATCTGCTGACACCGAATTTGCCTTCGATTTTATTTTCAACCCTTCCATTTGACTTCTCTTGATATTAAGTAACTTGGCTTTGACTTTTTTTATGTCTGCTATCCGAAGTGAGGAACCTGCTGAGACTTGATCATATAGATCTCTCAAAACGGAATAGTAATACTCTATAGTGCATTTCATTTCCCTTGCGCTCTGTGCACTGTATTGAGTAAGAACTTTCCTCAACTTTGGCTTTGCCATTTTAACCCACCAGTCAATAGCAGTGGCATATCTACTACGGGCTCGCAGGCATATTGCCCATGTTTCTTTAATCAGATCTTCTAAATCATGATTAACTAACAAGGAAGTGTTCAAATTCCACTGATTCTTGAATCGGCGAACCGGCTGTCTTGTTAGATTTATGCAAGCTAAGACACTTGAATGGTCTGAAAAGTACGTAGGAATGGTTTCTACTTTTGTCACGGAAGTTACAAGATTTTTAGAAATATATAGTCTATCAATCCTGCTACGTGATGTTGCCGTGACATAAGTGAACTCAACAGTGGAGGGGTATTTGATTTCCCATATATCCTTTAATTCTAAACCAGAAACTAATTGTTTTAGTTCACTTGAGAAATTAAAATTAGGTAACTGATCTTTTCGATTTAAAACACAATTAAAATCACCTCCAAGTAATAACTGTCTTGGTGATTTCCTTAACAAGTATATCAAGTCATCCTTGAAGAAACGTGCCCTGTCAGCTCGATGAGAACTTCCTGAAGGGGCGTACAAGTTGATGATAGTCACATCATAGATATTTAGTCCTATTCCCCTTCCGGATTCCAGTCGTTCCACCTCGCTTACTGTAATCCCTTCCCTTACCAAAATAGCTGTTCCAACACTTGTTTCGGGAGACACATTTATGTAACTGACAAAACCGGGAATTACCAAATCCGAAATTAGAACTTCTTGTAACAGGGCAATATCAGTCGCGGATTCGTACAAAAATTCCTTAAGGGCCGATAATTTCAAACCGGTCGTGATTTTATTTATGTTTATAGTGGTGACAGAATAAGATTGCGTCATTGTGCTGTCACTATGTAGTTGTTTTGTTGAACTAATTTAGTTTACTGTGGTTCAGGATTCGTTAAGCTGTAACAGTTTTCTCGAAAGGCTGAACATGGAATAACACTTCAATCAGTTTATTAGTTACTGTCCCGTTTTTTTCTACTTCTGATGTTTTCTCTTGTACCGCAAGCAGACTGATTTCCTGGTAAACTTTCTGATTTTTCCTCCAGTGATTCGTGTACGACCGTTTCGGACTGAACATTCTTTGGGCTTGGGTCGCCCCTATTGGATTTTCCCTTCCCTTGGTTACGAGCTACATTCTCATTTGGTTGCGTCGGTATTTTACTTCGCGGCTTATCTGGAGCAGCAGCAGACGCTTTAGCAATTTCGGTTGCCGGCGCCTGCCCTGAGGTGTTGACCGTGATTTCAGTTTGGCCACCACTTCCTCGTTCTTTATTAATTTCACTCACTTTCTGATCGAGGGAAACAAATGGAGACTGCAGTTTTGCATCCTCTCCCTGAATTTGTTTATTAACAGATAGATTCTGATCTTTGCAATCGGCTACTGCACCTGTTGTTTCTTGCAAATTAATGCTGCTTACACCCCTTTCATTTTCTGGTACCGTATGTGTATTATCTTTCTGTTCATTAGTTTCCATTCGCATTTTGCCTTCAGGTTCCTCTGCCTCCTCATCGCACTGTTTTTGCTTGCGAAGTGAGGGAGAGGGACAAGACAGCTCGTCCTGTGAACAACTATCAGTTATGTCCAGAGGTCGTTTTTTCGGTTGCATTTCAGTTTCACGAGTAGTGGCAACGGGGTTTCCTTTTGTTGTTAACGGGGGAAATTGACTGTTATCGTGAAGGGAGACATCAGCTTGTCCCGCTGCGTTAACATCGTCAACCAGTTGTTCCGGGCTATTCTTTGGCAACAGATCATTTAAGGTAAGCTTCTGACGCTGTATCAAATTACTTTTAAGCACAACAGTTCGCCGCGGACATTCCTGTCTGAAGTGGCCGGTTTCGTTACATATATGACATGTAGCTTCCTGACCTGTATAAACAATTTGTGCCTTATACCCACAAACAGTTATGTGAGACGGAATATTCGTCTTAATGTCCATCTCTACACAGCGGACCCCGTTAAAACACTGCAGTTTAAAGCGAGGCGACCATCTTTCATTTGCAATTGATTTAACGTCTCCGTAGTTTAAAAGAGCTTCCTTAATCTTATCATTTTCAATTTCAATGGGGAGATTCAAGACACGAACGGTTTTGTAATGAATGTCCGCTCTATAGATGGAAACCTTACTTTTATAACCATTTCTATGCACAAAATCTACTTCATAGCCCCACTTTCGTAACACTTTATCAACAGTCGAAGCACTGATTAATTTGACAAAAACACAGTATTTTTCCTGATCCAGTTGCCAGGTATGAACGGTTTCAGAATTTAGACCAATTACCTGTGTAATCCAGTCATCTATTTCCAGGGATGTCGGCTGAACAGGACGGGATTCTTTGTCAAAAGCAAATACCAGAGTATTCTTCCTGAGGTTTGTAGCCATGGTTAATCCAGCGAAGCAATTTCGGTTAAACAACCGAAATTCCAAGTAGCAGAAGCAAGACCAGAAAGAGCGATCAGATCACAAGGAACAGGAACGAACACGGAGATTAACTGACGGACGGCACTCGGCGAAGCACAAGTACAGCGATGTAAACACTGAAGTGCAGCGCAACAGTTAACAGCGGCCACTCGCGAGCGCGGCTGAAACGGAACTGGGGTAAAGCAGAAATCCATGATATTAACTTAATTTACTAAGTCGAAATCGGACGAAGATTGATGTTTAAAGGCATTCTTCAGATTTCGCATAAGAAATTTTTACTAGCAGTTTGCAACTCCATTAATTAAAATGGAAAATAAAAGGTTGTAGTCAGCGGCTTCTACCGTGATTCGAACTGCTATGTCTTATAGTACAAGCACTGCAACGCACAAGGGAACCTCTGAGCTAACGACACACTGGCGGCCAGAGGCGGAATATAGTCACTGCGATGTTGCCTGAGCCTCAAAACGCAACCTTAAACACACGAACAGAGGAGGTGGAGATTACTGTTTCAACGTCCCGTCGACAACGATGTCATTAGAGACGGAGCACAAGCTCGGATTAGGGAAGGATGGGGAAGGAAATCGGCCGTGCCCTTCCTAAGGAACCATCCCGGCATTTGCCTGAAGCGATTTAGGGAAAACATTGAAAACCTAAATCAGGATGGCCGGGCGCGGGATTGCACCGTCGTCCTCCCGAATGCACACACAAACAGGTGTTACTTATGTGAAGAACGCCGTTCTTGGAGTCCAGAAATTAAATATACTTTCTAATTGTGTCATCTTGCAGTGGATTATATCGTACGAGTCTTCGATGTGGAAAACGAATGTCAAGTGAATTTAGCGAGGTAACGCCGACCTACACCCGGAAGTAAATGCACTATCAGGGTGTTGACAAATACTTGCTACGACGCTGCCATTTCTAGGCTCTCTGACGAGGCAGCTCTTCAGCGAAATGCTTGCCGTGATTCTCCGATACGGTTCTTCAGAGTGGAGACGCGCGCGCACGTTTGGTTTTTATGCGGCGTTCTCCCCTGATGGTTTCTGACGTCGCCTTGTGGGCTATGTATACATATGAGACATTCAATTATCATTAATCCAGAATGATACAAGTTGCAGCTTCCGGCGTGGAAAAAGGCTGTTGACGCCGACATTATATCATTTCAACGTAGAGAAAGCAAAACGGATCATTCAATGTTTCTCATTCAACATAAAGCATGTGAGATAATTTTCCGTAACGTTCATAATCATCTAAAAATACAAACGAAGCTTATTCGAATTGAATATAACGCTTTGCACCTCGATGTCGAATTTGTCCACTTGCAATCTTTTGCAGCATACACATAGAATGTCATGATTACCACGAAAATGAAGAAATATGTTGGTAAGGATGGAAGCAAGAAGAGACGCAGTCAACAAATATTCTATTCCTCATGGCATTCATTTCATTTGACACGTAAGAAGAGGTAAAGCGGGAATTTACTTTCGTTAACACGAAAGATATGCCGCACATATTGATAACGAGGAAGTCTGCGTCTTCATACGTTTCCTCCTTGAAATCTGTATGCTCTATTATATACTAAGTAGCCCGATCATTGTTTCAGTAATGTTACCCTCTTGTTTGACCCCGTAACGATGAACAGATTCCAAATGCATGTCTCCATTCCTGGGTTGTTTTTTGTGTTTTATTGCTTGGAATTCCTGAAGCAGACCACTGTGCCTTCCCCACTCGTGGGTTAGGTCTCAAAACTAAACCGCTTTGTATCCAATGGCATAATTTATTCAGACAGCATCAGCATAAGACTATCAACCAAAGCCTTCCATTTACAGTTGCAGCACTCTAACCAGCACTGACCAAAGTGTAATCCACGGTCATGGTCCTAAATTACCAGCTGTCTGCTACTGTGGCAAAGTCCGTACTACACTGTCGATTCCGCAGCACCATTTTATACGGTAACACTGTGTAGTTGCACAGTTGTGCTACCAGGTCTGTCCTCACACTGTCAACTTTATGTATCTCACTTCTCCTGTAGCGTAGATCACGAGGAGCCGAAGTAAATGAGTGTATTCTGCATGACGTAACATTCAGTATTCCCTTCTTTCATAGCCACTCTTCATGTGCATCGATACCAAATAGGAATGCGAAAACTCTTGCGAGTGAGTGAATGACAATAACAATCGTAACAAGAACAAGCAAATAATGAATGATGTTTATTCCAACGCAGAACGAGAATGGCTTTAAATATAAAAATCTGTATCTATATCTATATCCATATCTATTGATCTTTGAGTTGGCACAATGCAAATATATTCTTAGCATTTAGTTACTGAATTTAGTTCTGGATGTTTGCAGAGAAAAGGAAATGTCGGTACTTCTCGCTAGTGTAATATAATGTGAACCAGCAACTACCCTTTCCTTAGAACACGACTCAAGCAGGTCCTCAAGTAGGTAGCAAGGCACTGCTGCATTCTGTTCCCTGACATTGCTCTGATGACGGTTAATGCAGATAGTTACAAAACGTATTGCAGGTTAGTTCCTAGGATAGTAACATTAAATTTGCGTTGTAGACGGCACATGAACGTGACGACTATCCATATTACTCAGCAATATAAAAAGACATTATTTTGGGAATTTAGCAGGATTACTCAAAATGAATTCTGAAATTGGGTGACTGACTGCACAGGTGCTAAACGTCGTCAAGAGTATACGATGTCCTAATCGCATTATGAATATGAAGATCGTCTTCGACAGTTCGCAACTTTCACATTGCTATCTCCACCCTACTCCAGACAGCCCTCGGTGGAGTTGCACTACGTTGCAGATGTTATGGAAGGCCTTCAAACCGACAACAGTCCACATATTGAAAAATACAAGCGAATTCTCTTGCAGCGTAAGCTTATTGTAACTAATCTAAAAATTATTGGAGAGGAACATTGTCCTATTCAAAAAAAGTAAAATGTTACACACTGTTGACGTCAAACGGACATTATCTATGTCCTGTCTTGTGTCCTACTCATCTATAATATCAAGTGTACTATGAAAATGATTATATATATGGAACCGCGTGACCGCTACGGTCGCAGGTTCGAATCCTGCCTCGGGCATGGATGTGAGTGATGTCCTTAGGTTAGTTAGGTTTAAGTAGTTCTAAGTTCTAGGGGACTGATGACCTTAGAAGTTAAGTCCCATAGTGCTCAGAGCCATTTGAACTATTTAACACAAAATGACATTAAAAATTAAAGTTATTCACGAGCAGCTAGTTGAGAATATGTATGAACATTAAATGACACGACGAACTGAAATAATATGACGAAGAGTTCAGCGCTCACTGGGAATAGAGCCCCACACATATCGTTGTTGACTACACACAAAGAGACGTCAGCTACCGAATTTTTCTCCACCAGCTGCTCAGAATAGCATCTTGAACTTACAGTCATCTCGCAAATAGTTCTGTGTCTCACTGGGAGTTAAAAACGTCAGATATCGTTAGTGTTGACAACGAATGAAAATACATTAAAAATCAAAATTATTATCCACCAGCAGATAGGTGTTCTCATGATAGAGCTTGATAATACATAATTAAATCTTTAGTGCCGGGCCAGGATTCGATCCCATTCACGCGTAATATGTGAAGGTGTTGAGGAATCTGCAGTTTTGAACAAACAACAAATTGTAGCCGAGCTGTATTGCAACGAAGGGATCAAATTCCGCGTTAAGGGCGGTCTGAGTTGCATTCCCAGTTTAGAACCAATTTTATCGACATACAGAAGCTCAAATAAAAGATGGAATAAGTGTCCTGTGACCATACATAGCGTTTGTGTCGTCACTTGAAATAAATAACTAGTATAAGAAAGGTTACTGGTGATAGAGTTTCTACATGTCGCCACTCCAGACTTTATTGTGGTTCAACCTACCATCTACTTGGTAAAGAAGGAATATCATCTTTAATGTGAATTTTCAGACCACGCAGCCATTATATCTCCTTCACTTGGTGTAGCCAGGAGAGAATGGAATCTGTCTCTCCCTATCTAAAATCATTGACGGAAGTGGGAATCGAACCCAGACCATAGGTATAACAACCTACCATCCGTCCAACAGACTACGAAATCCTCTTCTCTGCGAGTCATTTTCCTATCGTAACGCAGTTGCGCCACACTGGATGAGAATTCTGACACACAGGCTCCCTGTAGTAATTTGCAGCATGTTCAGTAAATTCATTTACTTGGTTGACCGAATCACCATGAACTAGCTGCCTCGGCTACCCAGTGCATACATTCGACTATTTTGTAATCACAGAAATAAAATCACGTAGCTGCCACCTACACACAACTGCCAACAGTGTAGGATGCAGAAGTTTAAATAGGAAGTGTTCCTTTCCACTTGAGCTATTCTATTGCGCTATCTGTTACTAGAAAACGTCGTTCAGTCCAAAAGAAAAGCTGTAACTGTTTGTCTCTCGGAAGTCAAGACCTGGCCATATGCATAATCTCACAGTGCTGTGGAATCCAAAAGTTCTGGAGGAATAGTTGCCGAGCTCTGGAGCTGCTGTAGCTACGTGTCAGCTTGTAGCATAGATAAGATGTCGCGAGTTCGAATACATTCAGTGCTACATTTTTTAAAACGCAATTCTGCTCTCTGCTGAAGGTATCAATCTAATGGAACTTTGAACATAATTCCCTTCACTTCTCAACCCAAAGTAGTCGCATGTGGAAAAAGGGCTAACTACTGTGACATTTTGTTCTATTCAGGTTTAATAGACAGCAGGCAGCAGATGCATCTCGAAGATGTGCAGGGAGAGCGCATCGTGCCATAATATGTCAGAAAAGTATTTTCTACATTAGCCGTCGTGTGGTAGTGATATTTTATTCTTCTTCAAACTTTGTTTGACAGCTTTAACTCAGAACAAGTTTTCTACATGCATGTAATCAATAAACTGCATGTGCATTGTCAGACTGTCATAGGTAACATCAGAGAATTCGCATATATCGTTGATGATTAATTTCTCTCTCATGTTTACTATTGTTTTAACAACACTAAAGGAAACCTTACGAAAATTGTGCACTGTATTATAAGAAATGAAATAAAACTAACCATGATAACCTTACGACGAAAGTATCTGTACACAAGCATGCCTCTATCGACACGAATTAGTAAAATACTACTCACATAGATTTTGATTGGGTCTGTGTTTAATTGGTATGCTGTGTCATACTCAAGAGGTATGCAAATGTGGCATTTCATAAATATAGTTACGTATTCCTAGAAACCCAAAATTCGCTTGTCAGCAGCGGAAAGAGGCCTTACCTGTTGTGCAGCATTGTAAGTTTTTCAACATTGCACTATGAGCTGAAAGCATTTTCTTGCGATTTCCTTATTGATGTTTGATCTGACTGCTTATAGCTCTTTCACAGAAGGGATAAAAACGTTACGGTCAGTGAGACTGGAACTGCGAACCGTAACAGACGCTTTTTCACACGTCAGCACGTTACCACAGAGCTGGCGAGGAGGTATGGGTCTTAGTTTCCTATTACGAGGGCAATAGTAACTAGAACTCGTAAACCGCTATTTGAAGGTCGAGATTAGTTGCGGTTTCCACCTGCAACGACGTTCCTGGGCTGAAAACCGTAAATTTTCAATCTTTTGTTACCCTTCAAGCGATAATAACTCAGATTATTCAATGGAAATGACAGGTAAAATCAAGTGAACTTTGAGGCTTAATTCCGTGCACACCAGGAAGTAACTCGTCGATCACAGAGTTGCCAAACATACGTTGCCTTGTTGCCAAATCTCAGTTACAGTACCAGCAGGAAGAAGACGAACCGATGTGATCCTACAGCGGTCTGGGAAGTGACCATAGCTGGTGTCTCCAAGTCGCGGCTGCTACGGCCTGGAATACGTAATGCGTCTGATTCGCTTTCTGTAACTAGGTTTAGGGACTGGAGCGTAGTTACTAATAATACTCAGAACTGACTGCAAACTGAGCATCATAAATCAGTAACTCTCATTGTTGTTTTTATATTTCTTTCGTAAGTGTACTCAAAACTAAGAAAGTCATTCACAGGCGTTTTCGTGCCTCGCCGATAGTCGAGCACAACATACAAATAAAAATAAAAAAGAATGTGTGTGTGTGTGTGTGTGTGTGTGTGTTTGTGTGTGTGTGTGTGTGTGTGTGTGTGAGAGAGAGAGAGAGAGAGAGAGAGAGAGAGGGAGAGAGAGATAAATAAAAAGCAATGAGAGAGAGTGTAAAAAATTGTTGTAAAGAAATTGAATCATGGTATTTAAAGAAATCTTTCATTAAAATGACACGTTCCACATCATTACAAAATGTCGTATTCATGATCTATGGAACAAGAGTTAATCTAATGTAATCTAATCTAATCTAATCACATCATATTGATGATTAGCCATGAAGAGTCATGAATTACCGAAATTTTGGCCAATACCAGTAACCAAATCTAAACTTGAAAATAAAAGACGACAATTTTTGTAATAAACCGTGACTCCTATCAAGACCCTTTCGTCCCTGTTATCTAACCACGAAAGATGTCTGATATACCTCCATTCTGAAGTAACAAAGTGTGCATGCATTTAAAGATGAAGTGCATGATGTGAAGTTCTGTGACGGAGATACGAACCCAACACGTAATCCGATTGTTAACTAAGAAAAATCAAATGTTACGTATCGGTTTTTCTTACGAGCCGCTAGGTGTCTGAATCCAAAATAAGGATACAAACTTTTGTGCCTAAGCGACAATCGAACTGCACACCTACCGTGCATCCACGAATTTAGCGTAAGTATCAGTTGCTTACTCATGAACAGTAAGATGTGTGCGTGTTTGACCAGAAATAACACCTGTTGCGATTGTTGGAAACACATGAACAGACATTGAAATTGCGCGTTAATTTTCACTAGCAGGTGGGTGTGCACTTGATAAAGCTAGAAATGAAATTATGAATATTTTTGTACTGGATCAGGTTTCAGACCCACATAATTACCTTTGGAGGAGACCTAGAGAAGATTGCAGTCTTGGGAAAAGGAACGAAATGACTGAACTATACTGTTCCGAGAGATTCAGATCCTCGAAAGAGGAAATACGAATTCGAATCACAGTCCAACACCAAATTTTTCAACGTCTCTATTTCAATCAAGTACAAGTAAAATAAGAGCCCTGTCCCATTAAATGGCTATCGGTTCATCAAATAAAATAAAATTTTCTAATGTAAGTAAGCTTACTGGCGACTGTATTTCTGTTTACCATGACTTCCGCTGTGTCATTTCCCAACGTAAACCGGCTCTGCCCAGTTGGTAATGAAGGAACGTGATGTTTAATGCGGATTCTGGATTATAACGTCTTTCTCTTGAGGTTACCAGAGGTAAAATAAATCTGTTTGTGCCTCTTAAAAGTAAATGCCTGAACCCACGCATTGCACCTGTGATAGCTCGTTCCACCATACCATTGTGGCCACATTACCCAGCCCCAAGAGTGTGCTGTAACGGATGATGTGCTTAGCTTACAAAATTAGTCACGGTGGAAAAAATGCGAGTCTATTAAATGGTCAAGTAGAAGCAAGCTTCTGACGCAGAGATTATGCTATTCTCATGTCAGCAGGATGTAAAGACTCTTCTAGGCATCATAGGCTGGATGTGAAGCCATTTTGATTTTTCACAAATTCAGCAAATTTCTTAGTTCGAGAAAATCCACTGTGAAGTGTGAAGTTGCCGGATAATTCGATTATTACTGTTATTATTACTATCATTTTATTCACACCGCTGCTGGAACACGACCGTAGTCTTCAGGTAAAACGCGAGACCAGCTAATATGACGTCTGGCGACCGAAAGCACATATCGACAAAATTTTTATCGCCCCTTTCCTCTCGGTGCTGAAGCTATGAGTGTAATTCAAGCGAATCTACAATATCATATTAGCTGGTCTCGCGTTTTACCTCAAGACTACGGTCGTAGTCAAGAGTAATGTACTAAGGCTGGAGTCAAGACTTCCTCTGGGAAGTGCCGCAGTCTACATGTTGCCAGATCGAGCATATTGCCAGACATTGAATTCTGAGAGGAGCATGACTGTATTGTCCACCTTACGTGAACGACTCGGCGGTCAATTTTTTGGTCTGAGACTGTATCTACAACACATATTGCACGCTGAAGACCCAGAAGAATTTTAAAAAAAAGTAGTTTATGAGAGCAACGTTAACCATAGCGTTCGAAGTATTCATAGTATTGTATACGTGTGTGTAAACGCCTTCCAATGACCACTCAAGAAAGACAAGGATACACAGTCTAGCTCCAAGATTATAAATACGCCTCAGTCTGTGGATGAACTCAGACTTAGGTTGATAATTGTGAAAATTTAGCAGCACTGTACCCATTGGTGTTAAACTCGTTTTCAACCAATGATTCCCACAGCTACAGGGATACTACTTGTGATACCTCTTAGACAAAATACTTAAGCAGTGTTATCAGACGAGAAGATCAACCTGACACAAACTGTAGGAAGTTTGTTTTACAACCTTCGTACCTGGATATTCAGCTTTTTCCTATTTGAGATATCTGTGAACGTTGCTGCTTAAGACGATTTAAGCAGAAACTAAATTCCCTCAGCTTCGACAATGTTTAAAGAAATCGTCTTATTGGCACTAAATCGTGGTTTGTGAATTGTTTACCGGCCGTACTCTGCCGTATTTTGCCGGTTGGAAGGCAAAAGCTTACTGACAAATTTCACACAGAAATTACTGTTACAGTGTACTTATGGAGCCAAATGAGTGAATTGCGTATTTTCCGGTGAGAAAGAGCACTGGCAAACAGTCTTCGCTACATTAGGTTATTTAAACTGGTGTCACTCTGAGCTAGAATTTATGGTCAGCGACTAAGTGTAAGGTAAACGTTTCGGATGCGAGTTTTGCGACTGTGAAATACTTTCCTACATTATAGAAGCGAATATTAAATTTGAATTAATATTGCGAAAATTTTGTACTTGGACAGCTTAGAATGAAAATACTTCTGTTTATTTCAAAGGGAAACAATAGATTTTCTAAAACACTGTCTGTCATACACAACTTGAAACAGGTCATGTCGACCAAATCATGTGGAAGAACTAACAGCAACGTATATCGGAAGGCAGTAAGATCTCTTGCCTTTTGGTTTGTCAGTACACGATAGCCATTTCTAGGCGAAAGTAAATGAAGAAAGGCAGTGCGTTTTTGTTACCAAGTAACGTCTTCGTCAATTACTTTAGTTTCAAAGTAATCTACGAGTAATTGCTGGTGTTTGATATTAACATGAAAAGGATTCCGTAGACAGGGAAAGAACCTGTTCTTGGGAAACATCTACAGTGACCAAAAGGCATTAAATGATGTTCAAGCACTTGTGTTACAGCAGCGGTATGAATAAAATGATATTAATAATAACAGTAATAATCGAATTATCCGGCAACTTCACACTTCACAGTGGATTTTCTCGAACTAAGAAATTTGCTGAATTTGTGAAAAATCAAAATGGCTTCACATCCAGCCTATGATGCCTAAAAGAGTCTTTACATCCTGCTGACATGAGAATAGCATAATCTCTGCGTCAGAAGCTTGCTTCTACTTGACCATTTAATAGACTTGCATTTTTTCCACCGTGACTAATTTTGTAAGCTAAGCACATCATCCGTTACAGCACACTCTTGGGGCTGGGTAATGTGGCCACAATGGTATGGTGGAACGAGCTATCACAGGTGCAATGCGTGGGTTCAGGCATTTACTTTTAAGAGGCACAAACAGATTTATTTTACCTCTGGTAACCTCAAGAGAAAGACGTTATAATCCAGAATCCGCATTAAACATCACGTTCCTTCATTACCAACTGGGCAGAGCCGGTTTACGTTGGGAAATGACACAGCGGAAGTCATGGTAAACAGAAATACAGTCGCCAGTAAGCTTACTTACATTAGAAAATTTTATTTTATTTGATGAACCGATAGCCATTTAATGGGACAGGGCTCTTATTTTACTTGTACTTGATTGAAATAGAGACGTTGAAAAATTTGGTGTTGGACTGTGATTCGAATTCGTATGTCCTCTTTCGAGGATCTGAATCTCTCGGAACAGTATAGTTCAGTCATTTCGTTCCTTTTCCCAAGACTGCAATCTTCTCTAGGTCTCCTCCAAAGGTAATTATGTGGGTCTGAAACCTGATCCAGTACAAAAATATTCATAATTTCATTTCTAGCTTTATCGCCGGCCGCGGTGGTCTCGCGGTTCTAGGCGCGCAGTCCGGAACCGTGCGACTGCTACGGTCGCAGGTTCGAATCCTGCCTCGGGCATGGATGTGTGTGATGTCCTTAGGTTAGTTAGGTGTAAGTAGTTCTAAGTTCTAGGGGACTAATAACCACAGCAGTTGAGTCCCATAGTGCTCAGAGCCATTTGAACCATTTCTAGCTTTATCAAGTGCACACCCACCTGCTAGTGAAAATTAACGCGCAATTTCATTGTCTGTTCATGTGTTTCCAACAATCGCAACAGGTGTTATTTCTGGTCAAACACGCACACATCTTACTGTTCATGAGTAAGCAACTGATACTTACGCTAAATTCGTGGATGCACGGTAGGTGTGCAGTTCGATTGTCGCTTAGGCACAAAAGTTTGTATCCTTATTTTAGATTCAGACACCTAGCGGCTCGTAAGAAAAACCGATACGTAACATTTGATTTTTCTTAGTTAACAATCGGATTACGTGTTGGGTTCGTATCTCCGTCACAGAACTTCACATCATGCACTTCATCTTTAAATGCATGCACACTTTGTTACTTCAGAATGGAGGTATATCAGACATCTTTCGTGGTTAGATAACAGGGACGAAAGGGTCTTGATAGGAGTCAAGGTTTATTACAAAAATTGTCGTCTTTTATTTTCAAGTTTAGATTTGGTTACTGGTATTGGCCAAAATTTCGGTAATTCATGACTCTTCATGGCTAATCATCAATATGATGTGATTAGATTAGATTAGATTACATTAGATTAACTCTTGTTCCATAGATCATGAATACGACATTTCGTAATGATGTGGAACGTGTCATTTTAATGAAAGATTTCTTTAAATACCATGATTCAATTTCTTTACAACAATTTTTTACACTCTCTCTCATTGCTTTTTATTTATCTCTCTCTCCCTCTCTCTCTCTCTCTCTCTCTCTCTCTCTCACACACACACACACACACAAACACACACACACACACACACATTCTTTTTTATTTTTATTTGTATGTTGTGCTCGACTATCGGCGAGGCACGAAAACGCCTGTGAATGACTTTCTTAGTTTTGAGTACACTTACGAAAGAAATATAAAAACAACAATGAGAGTTACTGATTTATGATGCTCAGTTTGCAGTCAGTTCTGAGTATTATTAGTAACTACGCTCCAGTCCCTAAACCTAGTTACAGAAAGCGAATCAGACGCATTACGTATTCCAGGCCGTAGCAGCCGCGACTTGGAGACACCAGCTATGGTCACTTCCCAGACCGCTGTAGGATCACATCGGTTCGTCTTCTTCCTGCTGGTACTGTAACTGAGATTTGGCAACAAGGCAACGTATGTTTGGCAACTCTGTGATCGACGAGTTACTTCCTGGTGTGCACGGAATTAAGCCTCAAAGTTCACTTGATTTTACCTGTCATTTCCATTGAATAATCTGAGTTATTATCGCTTGAAGGGTAACAAAAGATTGAAAATTTACGGTTTTCAGCCCAGGAACGTCGTTGCAGGTGGAAACCGCAACTAATCTCGACCTTCAAATAGCGGTTTACGAGTTCTAGTTACTATTGCCCTCGTAATAGGAAACTAAGACCCATACCTCCTTGCCAGCTCTGTGGTAACGTGCTGACGTGTGAAAAAGCGTCTGTTACGGTTCGCAGTTCCAGTCTCACTGACCGTAACGTTTTTATCCCTTCTGTGAAAGAGCTATAAGCAGTCAGATCAAACATCAATAAGGAAATCGCAAGAAAATGCTTTCAGCTCATAGTGCAATGTTGAAAAACTTACAATGCTGCACAACAGGTAAGGCCTCTTTCCGCTGCTGACAAGCGAATTTTGGGTTTCTAGGAATACGTAACTATATTTATGAAATGCCACATTTGCATACCTCTTGAGTATGACACAGCATACCAATTAAACACAGACCCAATCAAAATCTATGTGAGTAGTATTTTACTAATTCGTGTCGATAGAGGCATGCTTGTGTACAGATACTTTCGTCGTAAGGTTATCATGGTTAGTTTTATTTCATTTCTTATAATACAGTGCACAATTTTCGTAAGGTTTCCTTTAGTGTTGTTAAAACAATAGTAAACATGAGAGAGAAATTAATCATCAACGATATATGCGAATTCTCTGATGTTACCTATGACAGTCTGACAATGCACATGCAGTTTATTGATTACATGCATGTAGAAAACTTGTTCTGAGTTAAAGCTGTCAAACAAAGTTTGAAGAAGAATAAAATATCACTACCACACGACGGCTAATGTAGAAAATACTTTTCTGACATATTATGGCACGATGCGCTCTCCCTGCACATCTTCGAGATGCATCTGCTGCCTGCTGTCTATTAAACCTGAATAGAACAAAATGTCACAGTAGTTAGCCCTTTTTCCACATGCGACTACTTTGGGTTGAGAAGTGAAGGGAATTATGTTCAAAGTTCCATTAGATTGATACCTTCAGCAGAGAGCAGAATTGCGTTTTAAAAAATGTAGCACTGAATGTATTCGAACTCGCGACATCTTATCTATGCTACAAGCTGACACGTAGCTACAGCAGCTCCAGAGCTCGGCAACTATTCCTCCAGAACTTTTGGATTCCACAGCACTGTGAGATTATGCATATGGCCAGGTCTTGACTTCCGAGAGACAAACAGTTACAGCTTTTCTTTTGGACTGAACGACGTTTTCTAGTAACAGATAGCGCAATAGAATAGCTCAAGTGGAAAGGAACACTTCCTATTTAAACTTCTGCATCCTACACTGTTGGCAGTTGTGTGTAGGTGGCAGCTACGTGATTTTATTTCTGTGATTACAAAATAGTCGAATGTATGCACTGGGTAGCCGAGGCAGCTAGTTCATGGTGATTCGGTCAACCAAGTAAATGAATTTACTGAACATGCTGCAAATTACTACAGGGAGCCTGTGTGTCAGAATTCTCATCCAGTGTGGCGCAACTGCGTTACGATAGGAAAATGACTCGCAGAGAAGAGGATTTCGTGGTCTGTTGGACGGATGGTAGGTTGTTATACCTATGGTCTGGGTTCGATTCCCACTTCCGTCAATGATTTTAGATAGGGAGAGACAGATTCCATTCTCTCCTGGCTACACCAAGTGAAGGAGATATAATGGCTGCGTGGTCTGAAAATTCACATTAAAGATGATATTCCTTCTTTACCAAGTAGATGGTAGGTTGAACCACAATAAAGTCTGGAGTGGCGACATGTAGAAACTCTATCACCAGTAACCTTTCTTATACTAGTTATTTATTTCAAGTGACGACACAAACGCTATGTATGGTCACAGGACACTTATTCCATCTTTTATTTGAGCTTCTGTATGTCGATAAAATTGGTTCTAAACTGGGAATGCAACTCAGACCGCCCTTAACGCGGAATTTGATCCCTTCGTTGCAATACAGCTCGGCTACAATTTGTTGTTTGTTCAAAACTGCAGATTCCTCAACACCTTCACATATTACGCGTGAATGGGATCGAATCCTGGCCCGGCACTAAAGATTTAATTATGTATTATCAAGCTCTATCATGAGAACACCTATCTGCTGGTGGATAATAATTTTGATTTTTAATGTATTTTCATTCGTTGTCAACACTAACGATATCTGACGTTTTTAACTCCCAGTGAGACACAGAACTATTTGCGAGATGACTGTAAGTTCAAGATGCTATTCTGAGCAGCTGGTGGAGAAAAATTCGGTAGCTGACGTCTCTTTGTGTGTAGTCAACAACGATATGTGTGGGGCTCTATTCCCAGTGAGCGCTGAACTCTTCGTCATATTATTTCAGTTCGTCGTGTCATTTAATGTTCATACATATTCTCAACTAGCTGCTCGTGAATAACTTTAATTTTTAATGTCATTTTGTGTTAAATAGTTCAAATGGCTCTGAGCACTATGGGACTTAACTTCTAAGGTCATCAGTCCCCTAGAACTTAGAACTACTTAAACCTAACTAACCTAAGGACATCACTCACATCCATGCCCGAGGCAGGATTCGAACCTGCGACCGTAGCGGTCACGCGGTTCCATATATATAATCATTTTCATAGTACACTTGATATTATAGATGAGTAGGACACAAGACAGGACATAGATAATGTCCGTTTGACGTCAACAGTGTGTAACATTTTACTTTTTTTGAATAGGACAATGTTCCTCTCCAATAATTTTTAGATTAGTTACAATAAGCTTACGCTGCAAGAGAATTCGCTTGTATTTTTCAATATGTGGACTGTTGTCGGTTTGAAGGCCTTCCATAACATCGGCAACGTAGTGCAACTCCACCGAGGGCTGTCTGGAGTAGGGTGGAGATAGCAATGTGAAAGTTGCGAACTGTCGAAGACGATCTTCATATTCATAATGCGATTAGGACATCGTATACTCTTGACGACGTTTAGCACCTGTGCAGTCAGTCACCCAATTTCAGAATTCATTTTGAGTAATCCTGCTAAATTCCCAAAATAATGTCTTTTTATATTGCTGAGTAATATGGATAGTCGTCACGTTCATGTGCCGTCTACAACGCAAATTTAATGTTACTATCCTAGGAACTAACCTGCAATACGTTTTGTAACTATCTGCATTAACCGTCATCAGAGCAATGTCAGGGAACAGAATGCAGCAGTGCCTTGCTACCTACTTGAGGACCTGCTTGAGTCGTGTTCTAAGGAAAGGGTAGTTGCTGGTTCACATTATATTACACTAGCGAGAAGTACCGACATTTCCTTTTCTCTGCAAACATCCAGAACTAAATTCAGTAACTAAATGCTAAGAATATATTTGCATTGTGCCAACTCAAAGATCAATAGATATGGATATAGATATAGATACAGATTTTTATATTTAAAGCCATTCTCGTTCTGCGTTGGAATAAACATCATTCATTATTTGCTTGTTCTTGTTACGATTGTTATTGTCATTCACTCACTCGCAAGAGTTTTCGCATTCCTATTTGGTATCGATGCACATGAAGAGTGGCTATGAAAGAAGGGAATACTGAATGTTACGTCATGCAGAATACACTCATTTACTTCGGCTCCTCGTGATCTACGCTACAGGAGAAGTGAGATACATAAAGTTGACAGTGTGAGGACAGACCTGGTAGCACAACTGTGCAACTACACAGTGTTACCGTATAAAATGGTGCTGCGGAATCGACAGTGTAGTACGGACTTTGCCACAGTAGCAGACAGCTGGTAATTTAGGACCATGACCGTGGATTACACTTTGGTCAGTGCTGGTTAGAGTGCTGCAACTGTAAATGGAAGGCTTTGGTTGATAGTCTTATGCTGATGCTGTCTGAATAAATTATGCCATTGGATACAAAGCGGTTTAGTTTTGAGACCTAACCCACGAGTGGGGAAGGCACAGTGGTCTGCTTCAGGAATTCCAAGCAATAAAACACAAAAAACAACCCAGGAATGGAGACATGCATTTGGAATCTGTTCATCGTTACGGGGTCAAACAAGAGGGTAACATTACTGAAACAATGATCGGGCTACTTAGTATATAATAGAGCATACAGATTTCAAGGAGGAAACGTATGAAGACGCAGACTTCCTCGTTATCAATATGTGCGGCATATCTTTCGTGTTAACGAAAGTAAATTCCCGCTTTACCTCTTCTTACGTGTCAAATGAAATGAATGCCATGAGGAATAGAATATTTGTTGACTGCGTCTCTTCTTGCTTCCATCCTTACCAACATATTTCTTCATTTTCGTGGTAATCATGACATTCTATGTGTATGCTGCAAAAGATTGCAAGTGGACAAATTCGACATCGAGGTGCAAAGCGTTATATTCAATTCGAATAAGCTTCGTTTGTATTTTTAGATGATTATGAACGTTACGGAAAATTATCTCACATGCTTTATGTTGAATGAGAAACATTGAATGATCCGTTTTGCTTTCTCTACGTTGAAATGATATAATGTCGGCGTCAACAGCCTTTTTCCACGCCGGAAGCTGCAACTTGTATCATTCTGGATTAATGATAATTGAATGTCTCATATGTATACATAGCCCACAAGGCGACGTCAGAAACCATCAGGGGAGAACGCCGCATAAAAACCAAACGTGCGCGCGCGTCTCCACTCTGAAGAACCGTATCGGAGAATCACGGCAAGCATTTCGCTGAAGAGCTGCCTCGTCAGAGAGCCTAGAAATGGCAGCGTCGTAGCAAGTATTTGTCAACACCCTGATAGTGCATTTACTTCCGGGTGTAGGTCGGCGTTACCTCGCTAAATTCACTTGACATTCGTTTTCCACATCGAAGACTCGTACGATATAATCCACTGCAAGATGACACAATTAGAAAGTATATTTAATTTCTGGACTCCAAGAACGGCGTTCTTCACATAAGTAACACCTGTTTGTGTGTGCATTCGGGAGGACGACGGTGCAATCCCGCGCCCGGCCATCCTGATTTAGGTTTTCAATGTTTTCCCTAAATCGCTTCAGGCAAATGCCGGGATGGTTCCTTAGGAAGGGCACGGCCGATTTCCTTCCCCATCCTTCCCTAATCCGAGCTTGTGCTCCGTCTCTAATGACATCGTTGTCGACGGGACGTTGAAACAGTAATCTCCACCTCCTCTGTTCGTGTGTTTAAGGTTGCGTTTTGAGGCTCAGGCAACATCGCAGTGACTATATTCCGCCTCTGGCCGCCAGTGTGTCGTTAGCTCAGAGGTTCCCTTGTGCGTTGCAGTGCTTGTACTATAAGACATAGCAGTTCGAATCACGGTAGAAGCCGCTGACTACAACCTTTTATTTTCCATTTTAATTAATGGAGTTGCAAACTGCTAGTAAAAATTTCTTATGCGAAATCTGAAGAATGCCTTTAAACATCAATCTTCGTCCGATTTCGACTTAGTAAATTAAGTTAATATCATGGATTTCTGCTTTGCAAATTCCAAGGTGCTTCACTGTAAAATAGACCCTGAAAAGATTCAAACCGACTGTCAACGATATAAATTTGAGCTTTGTTCGTCATATAGGTCTAACATGTCAGAAGGTTGTTTATGAAGTGCACATGTTCATTAATGTAGTTCCCTTCTTCTAAATTTTTGCAATAGCATTTAACTGTAGACGTTTTCTCACACCGGCGTCAGCAATTCCTTTCCGTTCTCTGAAACCTTCAAAACGACAAATTTTTCTGGTTTAAATCTGATGACCTTAACTATCACTTCCGATCAACAATAAATACTTCATGAACCCATACATGGAACTCCAAATGTGCAGTGTTCCTGCACTGCTACAGAGCATACATTGCAAGGTATTCACACAGTTTATCGCATAGACTTACCATAAGGAATGAAACAAGAACTGTAATACACTTTACACCACAGACGCTCACTCTAGCTTGACGAAAACATCCAAACATTGACCAAAAGTTGCACAAATAATTGAGTTTGAAAGGAAAAGAAACGAGGTATGAAGCATTTATAAATTCATCGAATGTAGTGAGGTGGTTTAATTTCGTCCCAGTCTATAAAATTAATTTCGGGCCATACTCAGCTCTTGCCGATTAATGTAATATAATACCCGCCTACTAATCAGGGCGTCTGTCTCCATTGCTTTTGAGCGTGAATGGAAATTGTAGAAATTTTCTGTGGAGCAACATTTAATAATAAAGCGTTTTAAATCATCAAAAGCGATGAGTGGTAGCAGGCGCTTTCGATAAAGAACGGGAGAGTGCAGCGCCGCTGCTGTCGCCACGGCCGCTGCCAGTAGCCAGCAAATGGATCCCGGAGCTTTGCCGCATACGGCGTCCAGAGGAGGACAGTCTGCAGGAAATCTGCCGCAAAATCGTTACTGGATAAAATTTTGATATCGGTGTGTCACAAAGCGAAATAGATTGAATCTGCACTACCATTACATTCACGTCTTCAGCATTCAGACAGAAGAGGCTATAAAAATATTTTATACCAGCTGCTCTCGATCCACTGACATTATGAACGGAAACAACGCACGCTACCGCTAGACCACAGGCGTAATCAGCCTAGAGTTTCTCTATCATGGGACAAGTTTTCCTCCAGGAAGTGCTGCAGTCTACAGTGTTGCCAGATTGTGCAGATAACCGGACTTAGAGAATTAGCGAGTTGGCCAGTTTTTTTGTCCCATGTCGCGATCGGCGCGGACTTAGCCTCTGAAGCGGCCGGCCGCCGGTCGAGTTTTATGTCAAAGAGTGTACATAAATGTTCAATACACTTTATGTGCATTAAGAACTATTTTTATTTTATAAACACAGCAATTACAATTGGTGTCCGAAAACTACAAAATTAATAGGAATGTATGAAGCTGATGAGGCGTTTTACAACGTGAGGCATCCTGAGTACAAAAGTGGTATATATCAGAGGCGGACGGTTGTGCATGTCGAGATGTCGCATGCAGCAAATCCCACCTGGCCATAAAATACCGCTGCAAACCATGAACGGTGCCCGTTGTGAATTCTTTACCACCCACATTCTCCATCTCTCGCAGTTCAGCTGCGATGTGGGTGAGAAGGGCACTACAGCGGTCTTCTTGGACAGTCTGGGGCTGAGGCCGATTTCTGGCCACATCAGCCACAGCCTTCAACGTGAATTTACAGGCCATTCTTTCTGTAATCCGCATTTTCAAATTTGAAAGCCTACTTCTTTCAAATTTCCAGAAACCAAGAAGCAAGTATTGGAGTACTAATGCCTATTGCACGTTTTCAGAAACCGAATAACTTTCTATACTACTCATAGAAAAAATACGCAGCTGAATATACCTTCCATACACTAAGTTTTCAGTCACAACAAAAACTTTTGTCCTTATGCCATTGACATTTCGGAGACGTTGAAGTATAATTCAAGTATTTGTCAGGATTC
Source organism: Schistocerca nitens (assembly GCF_023898315.1). Lineage (NCBI taxonomy): Eukaryota > Metazoa > Arthropoda > Insecta > Orthoptera > Acrididae > Schistocerca > Schistocerca nitens. The sequence continues at coordinate 205,053,261 of NC_064614.1, forward strand.
TCCATCGTCACAGAATTCTTGGAATATCATATGGCTTTAGATATACGGCAAGAAGTTGGATAAAACAAGCTTACTGCACAAGTAAGCAAATACATGAATGTAAACAAAACACAGCAGTTACACAAAATATGTAAAACATATACACCAATAATCAATCTTTTTTGTGGTATGTGCATGTGTCTGTACCAGGTAGAATTCCGAAAAGAGATTCAGTACTTGTGTAGCTTTTTGCCTGCCATGCCATCGCAGTGACATTGCGATTTTTGTGGTTCGTCATAGTAAGATTCCACTGATGTATTTCTTGCTGGTAAAGCTCCAAAACTCAAGAATTTGCACGTTATTCCACGTAATGTTCATGCGGGTATGGATGGAACAGGGTGAGGATTGTATAAGCGAGTATATTCACTAATATGTCAAAGTTCAAAAGTCATAGAGAACGTAGCTTTTCCTAAGAGAACTAAGTGCTCCACATCGCTCGCTACATTGAGATACCTGCCCAAGGCATGCGATATTGGCTTCGCGCGCAGACTGCTGGCGAAACAGCGTGACAACATTAGCAATACGGGAAGTGAGAAGCGGAAAGAGTGAATACTACACGTGCACTGTTAATGCAAGCATTCAGATCCCTGAGTTGAAAAAAGTAGAATGCAGTTGCTTGTTACCTGTTCTTCTCGCCGGTCAATTTGTAGTAGAAATCAGTGTGCTATTGCTGAATGCAAAAATGCTTTTTATGAAACTGCGAATGTCGCTTACCTCTGATTTCCAAACGATAAGAGAACGACAGCGCATATTGGTGTCACACTGTAAAACAACTGATCCTGTTAATGTGAATAATGCAATATCTTGTTGAGTTCATTTCCTTCCCAAAGATTATGAATGGGAATTTAAAAAAATGGAGCGTTTGGTGTTTTCCTTGAGATAATTGAAGGGTGACTTTTTGCCATCACAAAAAATCTAAATTTCATCGAGATGAACCAGACTTGTCGCAAGCAATAGCAAGGACAACGTACATGCTAGATATTCATCCTCTTTAGAAACACGTTTCTATGTACTATCGACTTTGGAACTATTCACACATTGTTTTTCACATCCGATGTGAAAAGAGAAGAGTAAGCCGTCTGTTTTACAAGTTTTATCCCTGAAGAAAATTAAATTAGATCAGTCGACCAGCACAAAGCTAGTCGTGACCTGCATGTTATTGCTAAACGCGAAATAGGTTAAAAACTAAGATACAACTGCTAAGGATAGAAAACTACGCTTTGAAAAGCAGTAACAGGTAGTGCGACCAAAAACTCTGAAAATATTAGAAACATAATAGAAACATTAGGCGCAAAGTGGGAGGCGCTGTGCACTGCGGTGGGTGGAGCAATTGGACCAGTGTACGGTGTTGCAGGCCATGTAGAAGCCGGCGACGGAACCGTTGGCTGTACAAAACTGTTAAAAGTTCTGAGCCTTAAACTGTGGTCCGTTGTCTGTAACCAATACTTCAGGCGAAACTTCCAAGCAAGAAATAGATGACAAAGCTGTTATGGTACTGTGCGATGTAGTCGAGTTCATGGGCACTGAAAACGGATATTGACTACAAGAGTCCACAACAATAAGCCAACGAGTGTTCCAAAAGGGACCAGTAAAGTCAATATGCACTTGTTGTCTCGGTGATTGAGACTTTGGCCAAGCTGAAAACATTTGCGGCGGGGCCGACAGATTCTCAGCACAAGTGTTACCTATTGACGTCATCTTGCCCGGGCGAGTACAGTCAACGCCACCTAGAGAGGTGGTACAGTGCCGACGCGCTAACTGTTTTGTGCGCACAATTCCTCAATGTCATTGTTGGAGCAACTGCAACACATATTTTTGGAACACTTTAGGAATTAGCACACATGATTGTCCAGAATCATTTTGCAATAAAATCACACCGTCCTGGACGGAAAGGCTATGCCGACGAGCAAAATATCGGGACACAAGAAATTCTGAATGATTTTTCACTGAACGATGCCAAGCAGTATGGATGTAGAGCAGCAAAAGGTTCAAGTCATGGTCTGCTTCTGTCGCCTGTGCAATTTTCCTTTAGTTCAGTGGAGGAGTCTGTAAAAGTTCAGTGCCCTGCGCATTAATATGACAAGATGTGGCAGCAGCATCGAATTCAGAATTAGGACCAAAAGGAAGGTGAGAAAGAGAGTCAGCGTTTATATGCTTTGACGTTGGCCAGTACAATATTTCGTACTGACACTGTGACAATAACAAAGCCCAACGTTGCGGCTTCTGAGCCGTTAATTGTGGGACAGGATTGGATCGATGAAAGAAAGACTGAAGTTATTTATGGTCCGTCACTAGATACAACTTCTGGCCAAACAGATAGTGGTGAAATTTGTCACGCCATAGATAAAAGCGAACGCTTCCTTCTCGATTTGGTTCAACATGGTTCAAATGGATCTGAGCACTATGGGACTTAACATCTGTGTTCATCAGTCCCGTAGAACTTAGAACTACTTAAACCTAACGAACATAAGGACATCACACAAATCCATGCCCGAGGCAGGATTCGAACCTGCTACCGTAGCGGTCACGCGGTTCCAGACTGAAGCGCCTAGAACTGCACGGCCACACCGGCCGGCTTCTCGATCAAAAATCTGAGCAATCATAAATGTGTGTTGACTACAAACACTTTCGACTCCTCATCTAGCGCAATTTGCAAATACTCATCGCGTAAGTCAATTTTTGAAAAATAGCACTTGCAACAAGCTTAGCCATTAATTATTCAGGGGGAGGCAATGGATAAGTACCAATTATTGTTTGTGGATTCACAATGGATTTAAAGTCAACACAAAGACGAGGTCTTCCAGAACGCTTTGGTAAGATGACTAAGGGAGAAGCCCATTGACTAGCCTGGAGAGGAGCAATAACACCATTGTCTTGCCATTCTTTAAGTTCCTTTGCAGCTTCGTCTGTAAGGGCATGAGGGATCGTACGCACCCAAAAAACTTAGGTTGCATTGTCCTTCATTGTAACATGCGTCACAAAGTTATTTGCTCTGCCAAGTCTTTCAGAAAATAAATCAGGGAACTCTTCAATCGAGTAATACTGTTTTTTGAGCTGAAAGCAGTAACAGAAAGTACATTGTCTTGAATATGGAGACCAAACAAATCAAATTAATCTAATCCAAAAATATTTTCAGAGTCTCTCAAATACAAAATTGTGAATGTCATTGTTGTGATGTAAGACTGCAATGTGGTAGGCAGACTACATGTACCAAGCACTGGAATGTCCTGTCCCTTATACACAGTAAGTCGCGTGCAAGATTTTGTTAACTGTGGCGAGCCCCATTGGCCAAGTGGCACTATTAAGCAGCGTACCAGAAGCACCAGTGTCCAATTGAAGTCGCACACAGCGTCTGGCAGTGACTAAGTTCAGAAACAGTTTGTTTGGCCGTCGTTGTACAGCACTTGGGTGGCGTGAAGGCCTGAATTTGGTCGTTACTAGTACCAGCAGCCGGTTTAGAAAAAACTGCATTCACTGTGTGAGAAGATGCGCTGCACTTTCGAGAGCGAACGTGGGAAGAGTTCTTTTTCTATTGCAAGCACACATACTGTACATGACTTGGCTTTCCACAGGCAAAACAAGTCGTGTTTTCTGGAGAGCAATGTTGTCATTTATGCGTGGGAAAGAAGCGGAGACACGATTTCATAGCAGATACATGTGTTGACACTTTTTTACTCTGGCCATAGCACGGTGGCCTGTTAGCGCGTGGTGGGTGGTTGCAAGGCCATATCTGAAACTTCGTGGCAAATTAAAACTGTGTGCCGGACCGAGACTCGAACTCGGGACCTTTGCCTATTGCAGGAAAGTGCTCTACCATCTGAGCTACCCAAGCACTACTCACGACTCGTTCTCACAGCTTTGCTTCCGCCAGTACCTCGTCTCCTACTTTCCAAACTACACATAAGCTCTCCTGCGAACCTTGCAAAACTAAAGCTGTGAGGAGGGATCGTGAGTCGTGCTTGAGTAGCTCAGATGGTAGAGCACTTGCCCACGAAAGGCAAAGGTCCCGAGTTCGAGTCTCGGTCCGGCACACAGTTTTAATCTGCCAGGAAGTTTCATATCAAAAAATTGTTCAAATGGCTCTGAGCACTATGGGACTTAACTTCTGAGGTCATCAGTCCCCTAGAACTTAGAACTACTTAAACCTAACTAACTTAAGGACATCACAACCATCCATGCCCGAGGCAGGATTCGAACCTGCGACAATAGCGGTCGCGCGGTTCCAAACTAGCGCCTAGAACCGCTCGGCCACTCCGGACGGCTAAGTTTCATATCAGCGCACACTCTGCTGCAGAGTGAAAATCTCATTCAAGGCCGTACCTGTTTGTCACTTTGCGTTGCACTGCAAATGGGAGCTGTCTAAACTTTTTCTCACAGCACTATCACTTTAGTCTTGATGTTCAATAATTTATATTACTTGTTTCAAAGTAGGATCAGAATGTTTGAGAATTTGTTGACGAATCCTACCGTGTAGCACACTGTAAGTAATTGCATCACGAATCATTGCGCCGCTATAGTACTGTCCACAGCTGCATTGAAAACGACACTGTTGCGTCAAATCCTGAAGTTCAGTGGCCCACCGACAGTGTGTCTATTCTGGCTTTTTCGGCAATTGGAACTTGTAACAACCTGCAGCAAACTGTACCTGATCCATGTAATACTCGGTGAGGGCAGAAACTAAGTCTTCAAAAGTTAGCAACTCTGGCCTACTAGTCGGGAATAGCTTCTGAGCAAGACTGTAAGCTCCTGTACCGGCCGTTGACAAGAAATAAAATTTCACAGTACCTTACACTTGATGTGTGGCACAATGAGCATCGAACTGAATGTAGTACTCGTTCCATTCCTCTTGTTGTTCACTGAAAGCTTGGAACGGTGGAATGCACGGAGGTAGTGGCGTTGATGCAGCATTAGCTTGAGCATTAATGAGCTGCTGGACTACCGTCATCAACTGTGACGTTTGGTGGTTCTGAAACTGAATAAAGTGCATTAGATGAAAGCCAGCAGGAACCGGAGGCGTTGGCACAGGTGGTGCAGGAGGCAGGTTAGAGGTGGTGATAATGAGAGGAGCGCCACAAGAAAGTAGTTATGGGCAAATCAAATAAATAGTGGAAACGTTGCGGCTAGTCTGCAAGAAATAACACAATTAGTAGCAACGCGCCTCTGAAAGAAACGAGAAATATTAGTGACGCTTTGTGACAGAGCGTAGAGTGAAGGCAGCGTTGGTTCTGTAATCCTTGTCGTCAGATATAGTGTCGGCTTCTTTGGGGGTCAGTACCAACAAAAACAAGGAAGGAGAGAAGTTGCGATGGCCGTGGCAGGAATCCAAAATGATCTGTGCATAACACATGAAGATTAATAGAAAACTTTATTTCGATTAAGGGAAGAAACAATGCTTAGCTTCCTGTGCTTCGTGCTTGCAAGTACTGTACTCTCTATTACAACTCACAGGCGCAGGCTAAATAACATCTTCCTATTATTCTGTCTCGAAGACTGCGACCGAACTAGGACCGACCAACGATGGCCGACCTGTTAAATCAGTGTTGACAGAGAGTGCTGAGCTCAGTCTTCCTGGAGGTGTGCGACTGCCCGCTCTTTCCCTTGGTGCTTGGGTCAATGCCTTCTTGATGTCGTTTTGCAGCGCTGTGCTGAACGGTGTGCAGTTGAAGGACTGCCTACAAGTATCAATCAACCAAAGCAGCTCCATACAACCCTAAAAATTATTGGGAAATTGAAATTGAAGTTTTTCGAGCAATTCGAAGATCCTAAAGCAAGACTGACGTTTTGACAGGCAGTGTGGATCTGTGGTAGAACGTGTGCGTGCAACATAGGTGGCATGCGTTCAGTTACTGGCTGCAGTAAACTTGTAAACAAAGGTATGTGTTCTACTGGCATTTCTGTGAAGCGTAAAATACATAAAGATGAAAAAGAGTATAGCTTGTAATGTCTTCTTAATTTAAAGCATCTTTATTAACGATCTTTAATAAAAGACCAGTAATTAGGAATTTATATTTACCAGGAAAACCGGATTGTTTAGTGCCAAGGAAGAAGAAGTTGATTTTCAAGAAAAATGAAAATTAGGTACGTGTTAATGAGCATGAATTTTGTATTCAAATGACGTAGGTATTAGAAATAAACGAAAAAAAAACACTGACCAAAACAATCTCCATCTTTATGCACTTTACACTTCCTGGAAATTCTCGTAGAACATGCATTTTGGTACAAACATTTGCATCGGCTAGGAATCGAACCCAGGCATCTCTAGCCATTCACGTGGCAGCTGGCCACACTACCACCGTGCCGCGCTACCTGTCAAAAGAGCGACGTTACCTCACGCTATTAAAGACACTTGCGAAACTTCAAAGTCAATTTTCTCGAGAATTTTCGTGAGCTGCATCGAACTGCTTCGGAAAATTGGTACTTGTGTTCTGAACATCATGTACCACAAATACAAAAAACTAGCTGAATGACCTGGCGGAGCCGGCCGGGGTGGACGAGCGGTTCTAGGCGCTACAGCCTGGAACCGCGCGACCGCTACGGTCGCAGGTTCGAATCCTGCCGCAGGCGTGGATGTGTGTGATGTCTTTAGGTTAGTTAGGTTTAAGTAGTTCTAAGTTCTAGGGGACTGATGACCTTAGAAGTTAAGTCCCATAGTGCTCAGAGCCATTTGAACCATTTGACCTGGCGGTGCCTGGGTCAGTATATATGGCATGGGAGAAAGCATGAGTACCATTCTAGAAATGAGATGCATACAGATGTATATCTCATTAAGGATATTATGAATGCAGTTACCATGCTAGTGTGGTAGTTTGGTTGCGGTGCGTGGGAGTGGGTGAGGGTGGTAGACAAAATTCCGAGAAATGTGGAGGAATAAATACTCTTAGGTAAAGCTAGATAATATATGACTTACGAACTTTATGGACATGTGGAAACGTTCTTATAGTTTCGTTCACGATGCATGTAATGCTGATAGAATTATCAACGTGTTTCAACCATACTGCATGGGGGTGAAAGTGGGCGATAGTGGTTGGCAGATAACATAGATTGCGATATGGAACACTTAACTCTCTTAGAAAAAACTATATTCTCTATGACTTTTGAACTTTACCATATTAGTGAATATATTCGCTTGTACAATCGTCACCTTGTTCCATCCATACCCGCATTAACATTATGTTACGCTGACATATTTAACCGCGGGTAACACGATGAGGCAAATCCTAGCTTAGTAATTTTGTCTTAACGTAATAGTATTAAAATGAAGCTGGAAAGGAATGAAAGTTATTTTATTTCATTGTGCGTTTACTTATCATTGCATATATTATATAAGCGTAATATCTCGTTTCACAATACTTGCTTATAGACTATATTTGCAGTGATCGACGAAAACGTGCTAAGTCGTGAAAAGGATTATAACCAGGAAGAATAAGCGAAATGTTTATCCGAAGTCACTGTAGAGTGCCGTTTGATTATTCATTTGTTAGTTACTAGTATTTTTATCTGTATAATAGTACGAGGTGCATTCAAGTTCTAAGGCCTCCGATTTTTTTTCTAATTAACTACTCACCAGAAATCGATGAAACTGGCGTTACTTCTCGACGTAATCGCCCTGCAGACGTACACATTTTTCACAACGCTGACGCCATGATTCCATGTCAGCGGCGAAGGCTTCTTTAGGAGTCTGTTTTGACCACTGGAAAATCGCTGAGGCAATAGCAGCACGGCTGGTGAATGAGCGGCCACGGAGAGTGTCTTTCATTGTTGTAAAAAGCCAAAAGTCACTAGGAACCAGGTCAGGTGAATAGGGAACATGAGGAATCACTTCAAAGTTGTTATCACGAAGAAACTGTTGTGTAACGTTAGCTCGATGTGCAGGTGCGTTGTCTTGGTGAACCAGCACACGCGCAGCCCTTCCCGGACGTATTTGTTGCAGTGCAGGAAGGAATTTGTTCTTCAAAACATTTTCGTTGGATGCACCTGTTACCGTAGTGCCCTTTGGAACGCAATGGGTAAGGATTACGCCCTCGCTGTCCCAGAACATGGACACCACCATTTTTTCAGCACTGGCGGTTACCCGAAATTTTTTTGGTGGCGGTGAATCTGTGTGCTTCCATTGAGCTGACTGGCGCTTTGTTTCTGGATTGAAAAATGGCATCCACGTCTCATCCATTGTCACAACCGACGAAAAGAAAGTCCCATTCATGCTGTCGTTGCGCGTCAACATTGCTTGGCAACATGCCACACGGGCAGCCATGTGGTCGTCCGTCAGCATTTGTGGCACCCACCTGGATGACACTTTTCGCATTTTCAGGTCGTCATGCAGGATTGTGTGCACAGAACCCACAGAAATGCCAACTCTGGAGGCGATGTGTTCAACAGTCATTTGGCGATCCCCCAAAACAATTCTCTCCACTTTCTCGATCATGTCGTCAGACCGGCTTGTGCGAGCCCGAGGTTGTTTCGGTTTGTTGTCACACGATGTTCTGCCTTCATTAAACTGTCGCACCCACGAACGCACTTTCGACACATCCATAACTCCATCACCACATGTCTCCTTCAACTGTCGATAAATTTCAATTGGTTTCACACCACGCAAATTCAGAAAACGAATGATTGCACGCTGTTCAAGTTAGGAAAACGTCGCCATTTTATGTATTTAAAACAGTTCTCATCCTCGCCGCTGGCGGTAAAATTCCATCTGCCGTACGGTGCTGCCATCCCTGGGACGTATTGACAATGAACGCAGCCTCATTTTAAAACAATGCGCATGTTTCTATCTCTTTCCAGTCCGGAGAAAAAAAATCGGAGGCCTTAGAACTTTAATGCACCTCGTACTTTATCAGTATAACTATATTTTCTTCTTTGTGTATCCATTGATCGTCGGTGAAGTGTGACTGACGAAAACGCGCTGAGATATTAAAAACTGGCCTATTTAGTAGCAAACGTCGTAATAAAAGTCTGAATGGCGAAACTGCGCAAGCATCACATCATTTTGGACGAATGAAACAATAAACGCATTTCATATGTACGTAAAGTTCGTAAGTCACTGAGCTTGTAGCTTTTCCTAAACATATTTTTTGCTCCAAATCTCGCGCATTTTTGCTCGCCACAATCACTCACTGGCACACATCGCGACCAAACTCCCTTACTAGCAGCATGAGACCCATGGCAATCTTCCTGCACAACCAAGAGTGGGTGGCAATGGGTGCTCATGTAGAAAACTCTGTCTGTACATACACAGACAAGCCTTTTATATATCATCATCATCATCAGCCAATTCAATCATTAGATGATGTGGCCTCTTCGAGTTGTGGATTCAGGTAGGCTTTCAGAAGTCTTCTCCAAGTGGGACGGCCTTGGGCAGTTCTCTGCCAGGTGTTACCAGCGATCTTCTTGATGTCTTTGTCCCATCTGTCTGGTGGTCTTCCTCTAGGCCTCCGGTGCTCTCTCGGACTCCACTCCAGTACTAGCTTCGTCCATCTTTTGTCTTTTCTTCTTGCAACGTGGCCAGCCCACTGCCATTTCAAGGAACCTACTCTCTCTAACAAGGGAACCTCCCCATCGCACCCCCCTCAGATTTAGTTATAAGTTGGCACAGTGGATAGGCCTTGAAAAACTGAACACAGATCAATCGAGAAAACAGGAAGAAGTTGTGTGCAACTACGAAAAAATAAGCAAAATATACAAACTGAGTAGTCCATGCGTAAGACAGGCAATATCAAGGGTAATATTTGAGCTTAGAAGCGCCGTGGTCCCGTGGTTAGCGTGAGCAGCTGCGAAACGAGAGGTCCTTGGTTCAAGACTTCCCTCAAGTGAAAAGTTTAATTTTTTATTTTTAGTTTATGTGACGAACTCTTATGTTTTCATCACTTTTTTGGGAGTGATTATCACATCCACAAGAAAACCGAAATCGGGTAAGGTAGAAGAATCTTTTTACCTATTCGCCAAGTGTACAAGTTAGGTGGGTCGACAACATATTCCTGTCATGTGACGCACATGCCGTCACCAGTGTCGTATAGAATATATCAGACGCGTTTTCCTGTGGGGGAGTCGGTTGACCTATGACCTTGCGATCAAATGTTTTCGGTTCCCATAGGAGAGGCACGTCCTTTCGTCTACTAATCGCACGGTTTACCGGTGCGGTCGCAAAACACAGACACTAAACTTATTACAGTGAACAGAGACGTCAACGAACGGACAGATCATAACTTTGCGAAAATAAAGAAATTAAACTTTTTACTGGAGGGAAGACTTGAGCCAAGGACCTCTCGTCCCGCAACTGCTCACGCTAACCACGGGACCGCGGCGCTCCTGAGCCCTTTTAACCTTGATGTTGCCTATCTTGCGCATGGACTACTCAGTTTGTATATTTTGTTTATTTTTTCATAGTTCCACACAACTTCTTCCTGTTTTCTCGATTGATCTGTGTTCAGTTTTTCAAGGCGTATCCAGTGTGCCAACTTATATCTAAATCTGAGGGGGGTGCGATGGGGAGGTTCCCTTGTAAGATGTCATTAACCTTCGTCACAGACCGGATGTCATCTGCCCTTTTCCTGTCCTTTCTTGTATAGCCCAGCATTGATCTCTCCATGGCTCTCTGTGCTGTCCTAAGTTTCCCTTTTGTGAATAAGTTCAGTGTCCATGTCTCGCAGCCATACGTCATCACAGGAAGAATGCATTGATCAAATACTGCTTTCTTCAGATTTACTGGCATTTTTGATCTGAATACTTTTGAATTCTTCCCAAATGCTTGCCAGCCAAGCTTGGTGCGTCGATAGATTTCTGGCCTTATGTCTCCCTTCATATTTATAATCTGGCCAAGGTAGACATATTCACTGACCTCTTCTAGTAGACTGTCCTTGACTTTCACATCTCCAGCTGGGACCCATTTGTTGGACATTACTTTTGTTTTGGAAAGGTTCATGTTCAAGCCAACCAGCTGACATTCCGATGCAAGATCTGTAACTAAGTTTTGGAGCTTTGCGAAGTCTTTGGCCAGTAAGGCAATATCATCAGCAAATCTCAAGTTGGTAAGCCTTTTTCCATTAATTCTAATTCCCTTACCTTCCCAGCTCAGCTTTGACATAGCTATTTCCAATACAGCAGAGAACAGTTTTGGGGAGATGGGATCGCCTTGCTTGACACCCCTCATGATGCGGAATTCTTGAGTTGATTCGCCGATGTTAACATAAGCTGAAGAATTCTCGTAGATTTTCCTGAGCACTTCAATGTATGCTGCTTCCACTCCTTGCTCACTCAAAGCTTGGAGGACAGCTACATGGCTAACGGAGTCAAATGCCTTTTCAAAGTCAACAAAGGCAATGCAGAGAGGCAGTTGGTATTCATTCGCTCTGCTTATCACTTCACTAACGGTCAGAATGTGGTCAATAGTGCTAAAATTGCTTCGGAATCCAGCTTGTTCTATAGGTTGGGCTGAGTCTAGGGTGGAACTAATTCGGTTTAGCATGATCTTTGTGAAAATTTTGTACAAAATTGAGAGCAAGCTGATAGTTTTTAATATTGTGAATACTTCCTTTCTTGTGTATCAAAATAATCTTAGCCTTGTTCCACGATAGTGGGATTGAAGCATAGTGCAGGCAGGAAGTAAATACTTTTGCCAAGTGATTTATTGTTACCCCTCTGCCAGTTTGAGGATGTCAACGCTGAGCTCATCATCACCCGGCACTGTTCCCTTCTTCATGCTATCTAGAGCACACTTGACTTCTGATGGGAGTATATCTGGAACACTAGGTATATCATTTAAATTAGATACACTCAAATTTTCCCCTGGATTGCTATACAAATTGCTATAAAAGTCTCTGATGAAGTTCAAAACCGCCTCCTTTTCAGTGATTCGACTGTCATTTCCATCGAGTGCGATAATCTGCTTTTTATATATAGACAGGGATTACTGCCGTGTGGTCTCCTTGTTAGTAATGCAGATTTGGGAAGTGCAATCTCTTTTGTGGGAATCGACTGAAGTAATTCAAGTCACTTTCTTCGTCCATGAAATCCAGAAAGCACTAGATGCTGCTGAAGACGATGCTGCATTCCAAGATACAGTTCCACGCTGTCGCCCAAAGAGCAATAGACCAGCTTACGAAATATCATGCAGCTACGTGACTGGGTCGAGGACTCCCTAGTACGCGGAACTCAACATATGGTGTAAAAATAACCTCCACAATATTCCAATGTTACTGTTCGCAGTAAACCAAGTCATGCGAGTTCGAAGAATTTGTTGATGACTACAGGAAAGACGCAACCTCAGAAATCTGTAATGCTGTGGAGGACGATATGCAAAGGACCCTCAGCATAAATAGACTGCAGCTAAATATTGTAGTGGTACATGTTACTGTTAAGCATAGCAACACGTGTCACTGTCCTTTTAGTAGACCGATGAAGAATGTGCGTGTGAAAAGACATAACTTTAATTGTTAGTACCGTAAAGAACATCTACTGTGCCAGGTTTGTTGGGAATTTATGTGGAGATATGACAAAGAAAGGAGAGGTCTGACGACAGTGGTCAAGCAATGAAGAAAAATGAATGTTGTTATATAGAACCAAGCCAATGTCATCTCGGGTAATGCTCATTTCTCAACAATTCCCGCAAACGTGACGCCATTTTTACTATCGCTTGATAGGCTATCGGCTTTGTGACAAGGAAGAATATGAATATTATTGCTCCTCGATCACTCGCAGCAATTTAAGCTGTCCTCTTAGGTTCCTACCTAACCACCCGCTCGCAAGTCGCTACATATTCAGAAATAAAGACACAAATATTTCTCAGAAGAAAAAAAAATAATTTTTATGGAGCTTGTTTTAGCCGCAGCTCTTAAAGCTGTACACCTAAGTTTCAGCCTAACCACACACTCGGTAGTCGCCACATATTCGGAAATAAAGAGCCAAATATTCGTGAAAAGAGAGAATATGAATATCATTGTTGCTCGTTTCAGTCGCAGCAACTTAAATGAAGTTGTCCTCTTAGGTTCCTGTCTAACCACATACTCGGAAATCGCTAAATATTTATTTTATCCTTCGCTATCGGGTAATATTGCAGAACGTACTTGTATTACATTCATAAGAAAGGAACGGAACATGTTAACAACACTGATATAACCAAACCAAAAAACTATAGTTTGCATTACTCTAGCAGTTAACCGTACAATATTTCAATCTGCTCTTGTCTGTCTTGGAGGCTTGTATCGTTGATACGTTATCAGATGACGTTAAATGTTTATGGTGATGTGTCTGTGATAAATTTTCAATGCTCCGTTACACGGCATACTGCAAATTATAAAACAAGTGTGTTTCATCCTTAGACCGATATTACATATCATATTTCTTTGACAAATAAATATGATCAAATATTCGTCAAATTTCTTTTACAAAGATCTTCGAAGCGGCACTCAAAAGGGGTATTACACTGTCGTAATACTTTCCGTCAAAGTTCAAGATGGCGGACAACAACAACTCGTTATTATGCGCTACAGTGGTTCGTACCACAACTGCAATGAGTGTGTGCATTTGGAAGAGAAGCGGCGGAAAAAAAGGAAACATATTCGGGTGAAGCCGTGGGATTTACATCGAGATAATAAAAGCATTCAGCAAAATGTTTTACGAGAGCTGCAAGTAGAGGACGCCAAGTCTTAAAATTACTTAAGAATGGATGAGAGTGCATTTCAGTATTTGCTCAGTAAAGTGGCTACTTATATTACAAAACAGAATACTCAGTTCAGAAATGCTACATATGCACAAGACGGGCTCACCATAACACTGCAATTTCTTGCTACAGGATAGATAGAGCTGTTGCAGTTTACAATACATCACTCAAATACCACAGAGCACGTTAACCAAAATAATTCAGAAAACGCGTGAAGCGATTTATAAAGCAATGAAGGAGGAATATCTGAAAATAAATAAATGTCTAGTACAAACAATATGGGCAGTAAGAACTATTTTTATTTTTGAATAATTTAATTAATGGAATTAGTGTTCCAACAACAAAAATCTCAATAAAAACTACGAAACACATGAAGCACTTTTTAGCTTGTGGCATCCAGAGTTAAAAAAAATAGACGAAGTAGAATGGAGAGCTAAGAAATATATATTTTTTTAATTTTAGAGTTTCCTTCTCCTACTAGCTTCCGGCTAGCTAAAAACCTGCCTTGATGTTTCCAGATACAGAGGTGGATGGCTGCAGCTGTGATTGTGGATTTGAAGTAGCGGAGCATATCCTATCTGTCCGTCATCACACGATTAATAGCATTTTTGTTACGCCCCTTGCTCATCCCCCACCCCATTCGAAGCAAGATTATTAAAAAGAGTCGAAGGAACACACCAACTAAACTACTAAGTCGAGGGCCTAGATTTGATCATATTTCTTTCACGAAAGGCGAGATTTGATAAAGTTCTCTATTACACTATCAAATTTCTTTGACAAAAATATTTGACGTATCAATTTTGACAAAGAAATATGATAGTGTAATACCTGTGTTAGAGGCCCTATCGAATGCTAATAAAATTCGGAAGCCGATAATGCGGTCGTCGATATTGTGTGTGATTTCAAAATGACGTCACTTTTGGAGGAATTATTGTGAAACGACCGTTAACCTGCTATCCCGAGTTAAGTACTAACTTATGGCTTTGGTCAAACATTGAAGCATCATGCATGAACATGTTGTCTGAAAAGCTTTGTTGATTATCAGCTGTTGCGAGTTGAGAAGTTATTTTAACATAGAAGAATTACGGAAACCTTTTTTTGTGATTTCGTAGTGAATTGTTTAAACGCAGAAGCTCTCTTATAGCCCTCGCCCCTTCGCAATCGTAAAAGAAGTCAGAGATCAAATACGTGGCAATGCATAGCAGGAGCACATCAAGAGAAAACAAGACGGCGACCGGGAAATTTAGAAAAGAATGTAACTTATTACAGGGAACAAGTAAGGACTTGGCATCTCGGAATACATCAATCACTTCATATCGATTCACAAAAAGAGAAACATCTCAATAGACTCATTATTTTTCGATTACACTGTTGAAAATCAGTCATTAGAAGCAGCAACAACGGCAGCATAATGTAGTACATGTCGAGAAAATCTATAACGGGAAAAATTAGAGAAGTTCGACCTCATGTGAAGTCTTTCCGACAGTTATTCTTTCCAGGCCAACAGCGAGTGATACAGGAAATGGGAGAAATGATAGTGGTAGTCGTTATATCATTCGCCAAACGTAGCAACTGGCTTGCGGAATATAAATGTAATTGTTGATTGGTTCAGTCATGCCAGCGTGGTACCTTAATTTCTGCAGGATACGTAGCTAAAGGATGTGGAACATGTTCTTTGGCGACAAGGTTTGAAACGTACTTGTACCAGAATGGCGACCCTCCTCATTCTTCACGAACAGTGGTGCAACACCTCAGTATAAACTGTATTTTGTGTTGGGTGGATCGCGATGTAGACGTTACACGGTCCCCATCATCCCACAACCACTCTCCACTAGATAATTGTTTATACTGTTAGCTAAAGACAGAAATATACACGCAAACATTGTAAAGGATGAAGAAATTTCTTGCATTTTAAAAGCATGTGTCTAAATTAAACAATAATATAACAGCTTCTTCGATTAACAAAATAACGGCTGTGTACATTACACTACTGGCCATTAAAATTGCTACACCACGAAGATGACGTGCTACAGACGCGAAATTTAACCGACAGGAAGAAGATGATATGATATGCAAATGATTAGCTTTTCAGAGCATTCACACAAGGTTGGCGCCGGTGGCGACACCTACAACGTGCTGACATGAGAGAAGTTTCCAACCGAGTTCTCATACACAAACAGCAGTTGACCAACGTTGCCTGGTGAAACGTTGTTGTGATACCTCGTGTAAGGAGGAGAAATGCATACCATCACGTTTCCGACTTTGATAAAGGTCGTATTCTAGCCTATCGCGTTTGCGGTTTATCGTATCGCGACATTGCTGCACGCGTTGATCGAGATCCAATGACTGTTAGCAGAATATGGAATCGGTGGGTTCAGGAGGGTAATATGGAACGCCGTGCTGGATCACAACGGTCTCGTATCGCTAGCAGTCGAGATGACAAGCATCTTATCTGCATGGCTGTAACGGATCGTTCAGCCACGTCTCGATCCCTGAGTCAACAGATGGTGACGTTTGCAAGAGAACAACCATCTGCACGAACAGTTCGACGGCGTTTGCAGCAGCATGGACTATCAGCTCGGAGACCATGGCTGCGGTTACCCTTGACGCTGCATCACAGACAGGAGCACCTGCGATGGTGTACTCAACGACGAACCTGGGTGCACGAATGGCAAAACGTCAATTTTTCAGATGAATCCAGGTTCTGTTTACAGCATCACGATGGTCACATCCGTGTTTGGCGACATCGCGGTGAACGCACATTGGAAGCGTGTGTTCGTCATCGCCTTACTGGCGTATCACCCGGCGTGATGGTATGGGATGCCATTATGCCATTGGTTACTCGTCTCGGTCACCTCTTGTTCCCATTGACGGCACTTTTAACAGTGGACGCCACATTTCAGATGTGTTACGACCCATGGCTCTACCCTTCATTCGATCCCTGCGAAACCCTACATTTCAGCAGGACAATGCACGACCGCATGTTGCAGGTCCTGTACGGGCCTTTCTGGATACAGAAAATGTTCGACTGCTGCCCTGGCCAGCACATTCTCCAGATCTCTCACCAATTGAATACGTTTGGTCAATGGTGGCCGAGCAACTGGATCGTCACAATACGCCAGTCATTACTCTTGATGAACTGTGGTATCGTGTTGAAGCTGCATGGGCAGCTGTACCTGCACACACCATCCAAGCTCTGTTTGATTCAATGCCCAGGCATATCAAGGCCGTTATTAAGGCCAGAGGTGGTTCTTCTGGGTACTGATTTCTCAGGACCTATGCACCCAAATTGCGTGAAAATGTAATCACATGTCAGTTCTAGTATAATATGTTTGTCCAATGAATACCCGTTTATCATCTGCATTTCTTCTCGGAGTAGCGATTTTAATGGCCAGTAATGTAGCTGCAAAGTTCTCTGAAGATAATAGTGGTGTGTTTGGATGTAAGTTTGTCTAATAAAACACAAGCAAGAATCGATTATTTTGCAATCACCTACATCATTTCCATTATAACAGCATCAAATAGCTTCTCCTGAAACTCATCGTAAACGGAGCGTAGTCTTGTCTATATCTAACTTTGACGAGTACAACTTCCATGCAAACTTAGGCTTGCTCGTTCACGTACTGCACTTTACGACACATAATGTTTTGTGTATAGGTCACTATGTGACATGTAACGTCGTTATCCTGTGTAAGAAGGCGTAAGCACCATTAAATTTTTTGGGGTCAGAGATGAAATTCCTCTCATGTGTTCAGTCTTCTAAGAAAGTGCTTAGAAATTTCGCTGTACGAGCACATATCTCCAACTGCTACTGAACATATAAGAGTTGGTGTTGTAAGAGGTCCGAGCAGATGTAATTTCGATGTATTGCTCATGCGCTGCCTGCGATATGCAAGGTCTCTGACCAGAGAGCAGTGTTGACTGCAGTAGGAACTGTGTAGCTGTAGCAGTAAGTTGTTGCTAGTCTGCAGTCTGCTCTGGTCTGGTCTGGTGTATCGTGTTGGGCGGCCCGGTCGCGGTGCAGCGATGCCGGAGCCTGAGTATTATTGTATAAGGTAAAAAGCAGCCTCGCGCATATGTAGTAATGTTATCTCAAGTCCCATGTAAATGTTTTAAAAATCTCGTAATAATAATCTTCCTCATAAAAAGTAACTTTTAACAACCATTCATTTCAATTTAAAGAATTTCTAATTTCTCCAATCCATGATCATCCCGATTATTGCAATAGAAAAATCAGTTGTTTCCCTTTCATAAATGACAAATCTATCGGCCAGCATTGCACAGGGCTGTGCCAGAAAAATTTATTGTAAGAGCAGATATATATGCGTTATCCGGCGACTTCATTGAGGTAAGAATTTTTCTCTTTTGTATTCAGAATGATCTTTCAGGGCCATGACGCAGCACTGCTGTCGTCCAAAATTTACCAGGTTAAATTCACAGTGAATTATTGAAAAGTCATAAGTGAGCGACAATTTAATTGAGAGGTTAGTTACATTGTATTATTACCAGGTTACGGATTTTTTTTTATTGGGACGTTACACTGAATGTGAACGACATAATTATAATTTTTTACTGTTGAGAAGTTTAGGAATTTTTCTGTTTTGAGCTTACATTAAATGAGAAAAGAATTTTGTGGGAAGGTTAAATGTGAATGAATTTTGTGGGGAGGTTAAAATGTGAATAAGAATTTTGTTTTGAGGTTACATACACTAAATGTGAATGAATTTTTGTAGGGAGGTTATAAAATGGGAAAGAATTTTGTGGGGAGGTTACACTAAACGTGAATATTATTTATGTTAATATTTTCTGTTGGGAGGTTACGGAATTAATTTTGTGGGGAGGTTACACTTGGCGACAACCGGCCAGGATCGTATTTTCTTTGTGAATTTCTGGGAAGTAGTTATATATCTGCTCTTACAATAAATTTTTCTGGCACAGCCCTGTGCAATGCTGGCCGATAGATTTGTCATTTATGAAAGGGAAACAACTGATTTTTCTATTACAATAATCGGGATGATCATGGATTGGAGAAATTAGAAATTCTTTAAATTGAAATGAATGGTTGTTAAAAGTTACTTTTTATGAGGAAGATTATTATTACGAGATTTTTAAAACATTTACATGGGACTTGAGATAACATTACTACATATGCACGAGGCTGCTTTTTACCTTATACAATAATACTCAGGCTCCGGCATCGCTGCACCGCGACCGGGCCGCCCAACACGATACACCAGACCAGACCAGAGCAGACTGCAGACTAGCAACAACTTACTGCTACAGCTACACAGTTCCTACTGCAGTCAACACTGCTCTCTGGTCGGAGACCTTGCATATCGCAGGCAGCGCATGAGCGATACATCGAAATTACATCTGCTCGGACCTCTTACAGTGTAATAATCATGACACAAACGTTCAGTTTATGTAAGTATCCAAAGATGAGAACAATGCTCTCGAAATAGTCTGTTTCATTTGATAAGAATCAGTCAGTTGAAGGTACAGCGAAAGACCTCTGGCTCCCTCCCAACGATGGACTAGATATGGTTATTTACAAACAGCCATTGACGTCAAAAAGAAGTACGCTATTTTAGGATCCGAAATGAGAGCAGATGTTCTGTTACGACACCGTCACACGGCAGCAGCTGCTCGATACGCATAATGTACGGCACACGCCGTGTAAGAGACGTGAAAGTGATGTAACTCTCTCATCGCGCGGCAAGCAGTAGGCGACGGGGAATACTCGCAATTACAAATGTGTTTGCTGGAAGATTTTGGAATATTTTCTGAAATGTTGTTTCTAAAAACAAGGAGTTTATCGCAGAATTCAGCCTCTAGAGCACCGAGCTTATTCCTTTCCTTCACAAGTTGTACCGACTGGCCGTACATCTGTGGTAGTACAGAACCACGATTCAGTGGTGAACACAATGCGGCGCGATTCCTCAGCAGTCAATGCTTCCTGGTCATGACACCGTATTAAACGCAGCCATTAGTATGGTTGTGTTGATAGCAGCCTACGCGTGGGACGGTAACTACGTAGCTCCGCTGCCGCTAATCTCTGATTAATGGTGCCGGGAGTCCATTACTTGTCTTCTGATGAGAAGTGCAGATGTGAAGGGGTTATGATCTGCTTGTTACACAATATGGCGATATGGTGGTCAGACATGGTCGACCAGTATCTTGGCGAGTAGTGTGCCTACCCTCACATTCTCGTGCTGTCCAAACATCGGGCCATTGTCACATCTGAATGCCCCTTAAATCTGGATATTGCGCGATTCGACCAGCTGGCCAAATGAAGACTCACAATGAGGTTCTTTTCGAGGCCAGGTGATGATAATGCTGTCTCAACGAGTACACAGCATTTCGACGCCCTTCACAGTGATCACTCAACATCTGACGCTGCCCCTCTCCCCTTTTGTATACCCTTTCAGGCCTCGTAAAAACACAAAATACAAACAACACTAATGCACTTTGGTGGCGGTTCTGGTTGTCACTGAGCATTGCAGCTTTAATCATATTCAGTCTGACGATGGTGTGTACGTGTACATTGACTTCTGACCATGTCTTTTGGGTGCTTCACTTTTTTTGCCAGGCAGTGTTGTTTGTCTTTTTCGCTGCTTCTTCTGCCATTTGACTATTCATATTTTTCAAATTTTGTGAAGTGGGCTTGCTCTCGGGCACTAGGACTGAAACTTGGCACCTTGGCCACCCGTGTATCTGACTCACTTTCCATTAGTCCTTCATTCCAGGCGCCTACAAAAAATACGTCAGTGACTATGAAACACACTTAAACAATCATGGATACGCTTTTAATAATTATTTGTATCTGAACAAAGACTGCTCTAGGAAATTACCGGGGCTGAGACACCTGAATTTATTTATTTTATTTACACGTCAAATTCTGTAGGACCAAATTGAGGAGCAAATCTCCAAGGTCATCGAACGTATCAGTACATGAAATTACAACACAAAAGTAATAACAGATAAAAGTAAAATGGTTATGGACCCGAAAAAAGTCAAGCCATAATTTTAGGTAAACGCAATCAACAATACAACACGAATCAGCTTAATTTTTCAAGGAACTCCTCAACAGAATGGAAGGAGTGACCCATGAGGAAACTCTTCAGTTTTGATTTGAAAGCGTGTGGATTACTGCTAAGATTTTTCAATTTTTGTGGTAGCATATTGAAAATGGATGCAGCAATGTACTACACACCTTTCTGCACAAGAGTTAGGTAAGTCCTATCCAAATGTAGGTTTGATTTCTGCCGAGTATTAACTGAATGAAAGCTGCTTATTCTTGGGAATAAGCTAATATTGTTAACAATAAATGACAGTAAGGAATATATATATATATATATATATATATATATATATATATATATATATATATATATATATCGAGAGGCCAATGTCAAAATAGCCAGACTCTTGAACAGGGGTCGACAAGAGGTTCGTGAACTTACCCCACTGATTGCCCGAAACGCCCGTTTCTGAGCCAAAAATGTCGTTTTAGAATGGGAAGAGTTGCCCCAAAATATAATGCCATACGACATAAGCGATTGAAAATAAGCAAAGTGGACTAATTTTCGTATCAAACGGTCACCTACTTCAGATACAGTTCGGAAAGTAAAAATGGCAGCATTAAGCCTTTGAACAAAATCCTGAACCTGGGCTTTCCACGACAGTTTACTACGAGGGTTGAATGAAAAGTAATGCCCCCACCTTCGTTAATTGGGTTTGCATGGGAATATTTTAATAAATCAAACGCAGAAATAATCCTTAGAACGTGATCTTTAATTATCAATTACCCACTTTTCCACATAATCACCAGCCAACTGGGTACATTTCTGCCAACGATGAACAAATTTTCTGAAGCCGTCACGGAAGAAGTCGACATTCTGTTTACGCAACCACAGTCTCACAGTTCTCTCAACGTCTTCATCAAAAGCAATTTGATGTCCCCGCAGATCGTCTTTCACTATCGGGAACAGATGGAAGTAAGACGGTGCTAAATCTGGACTGTATGGAGAATGCCATACGGTAGTGAGATTCAAGTCTGTGCGCTTTCATTTCAGGAGTCTTCATCCGGGGTACCCATCGTGCAGAGATCTTCCGATAGCCAAGCAAAGCAATAATGTGACCCACACGTTCTTGTGAAATGCCGATTGTGCTTGCAGTTTCTCTCTGGGTGATAAGGCGATCGTCCTGAATCAATCTGTCAACATTTTCCTTGTGAAACACGGTGGTCGCTGTCACAGGACGTCCAACTCCGTCACGCGGGTCAGATGGTCCCTCCTCAACAACTTACTCGCCCAACGTCGCACAGTACTCACATCAACACAGTCACCATGAACTGCTTTCATTCTCTGATGAATCTCGTTTGGGGTGACACCTTCTGCTGTCAAGAATTCAGTCACTGCATGTTGTTTAAATCACATTGACCGAACGTCTGCGCAGGGTTCCATACTTTACACAGTAACAACACAATCGTTCAGTGCTAAGGCTTCCTGCCAACTTGAGCCACAGAGAAGAGGCTACGGAACAAGCCAGTACCTGCCGCATACCAACGCTGTCAACCATTGAAAAGTTACGAAGGTGGAGGAATTACTTTCCAGTCAACCCTCGTATCTATCTGAACACTTAGAAATTTGAACTGTTCAGTTTCACTATGCATACGCCAATTCTGTGAAATTAAAATGCCAGGTTTTGTTGAATTGTGTATTAGAAACTGTAAAAACTGAGTCTCACTATGATTTAGCGTTAGTTTATTTTCTGCAAGCCATGAATTTATGTCATGAACTGCACTATTTGAAATAGAGCCAATATTGTACACTACCAACCTAGTGTCATCAGCAAACAGAAATATTTAAGAGTTACCTGTAATACTAGAGGGCATACCACTTATCTAAGAAACAGGAGTGGCCCCAACACTGATCGCTGGAGCAGCCCCCATTTGACTGTACCCCACTCAGACCCCATCGTCATTATAAGATTTAGTTTCAATGGACAATTAGGAAACTGAATTAAAGACAGGTGAGTGTCGATCAAAGCCCTGAATAATACTACCTTCCTAGCAATTACATTGACTCATATCGTTTAACCACTTCCAGAAGTTGGTATCACACGACTCCGATTGGAGCCTGTCTACTTGATAGCGGTCTGGCTGTATCAAGGAGACAGGCGAATAGGCAATGCAACTTAGGGTATGATACTGTGGGAGTAAGGGGGTGTACTTATACTCCAGAGGAACTACATGAGAAATATCTGCTGCACTAGACGAGAGAGAGAGAGAGAGAGAGAGAGAGAGAGAGAGAGAGAGACTGTCACCGTGCTGGATGGAATAGTTCGGCGTGTAACGTGGCTTGGATATCGTAGGGCCTTTGTTGGCCTTGGGTGTGACTGGTGCGCCACACCGTCCATCGCAAAATTTCCGAGCCTGATTTGATATTAGCACGCTTGATTACGGGCAGGTCATGACAGCCTAACACATTCCTTTCGTGTAAGCGACGTCAACGTTGTAACTGCGGTGGTAGCTTGAACTAACAGTTGTAAACAACGTACGTGCTTCCACTAGTCAGCTCTCAGCAGGCAGTGTTAAGCAGTGATAGTGTGGTCATAGTTTGTCAATGTTGTTGTTTCATAAATCGCAATGGAGCAACATCTTTGAATCAATGTTCAGGACATTCTCCAGGATACTTTGAAGGAGAGAGAAGTATGTGCAAAGTTTGTCCCATACACTGACTCCTGAACAAAAATAACGACGCGGAACGCCAGTTGCGACTTGATAGAAAAGCAAAACGTACGCAATACTTTACTGAAAAAAAATGGATGACGAGCGTTGGTCTTATCAATAAAAGCCTACCACAGAAAGATTAACTGCAGAAATTCACATGAAGAGTCAAAGCTTTGATGACATAACCGACATTCCAGCCAGTGTGACTCGTGAGATGAACAATATTAGGACTTTTTTGACAGTTTCATATGGTAGTACCAACGTTTGTGCATTGTTATCAAGTGGAGGGAGACTACTTAGAACACTTGAAGCAATAAAATCACCTTCTCAACTTTTCTCCATTAATCCAGTCTCGAAACTTTATGGACTGAGTGGTTGATGTATGATATTAGCACGCTTGATTTCGGGCAGGTAATGACAGCCAAACACATTGGACACTCCACCTTCGATATGGCACAGGCACTGGGCTTTTCACATATCGCAGCATCAGTGATGTACTGTAGGTACCTAGATTCAAGGAAAATCACCTCTGACAGTCAACTATGAGAGTCACAGTCAACTATCAAGGAGTGTAACAGTGGATAGCCAGGTCATAGTGCAGCAAATGACTCGTTATTCTTGCTGGCGGTGGTTAGTCATGCCATTCAGAACCCTACTGTTATTATGGGTCCCATAAGTCATGGCCTCACCCATGTGCCACTGTTCGCCAAACTGTGCCGTGGTCAAAGATCAACATGGACGCAGGAACACGTTCGTTGGAAGAACAAAGAATGATTATGGTCGACCTGGTAGTACGTTACCAGTGTGTCGAAAACTGCATGAGTATGGCATCACACTTGCAAAGAGTCCGTTGTTCAAATTGGTGGTGGTGGTATTCTCGTCTGGGGGAAATGCACACTGAATGAAGTGGGATCTCTACTATTGTCCAGCCATGTCTATCGGACTGATCACTTACAGCGTAACGCAAAAAATGCACTGCCCCTTAGCTCCCGATTTGTGCCAGCGTAGTTTGAGGAACACCCAGCCTCAGTCTTACCGAGCACCATCTGGGAAGTAATACATGGTCCCTGAACCCATCTCCTGCCAGTCTGAGTGAATTATGAGTGGCAGTTGAGAAGTCGTTGATCAGGATGACATCCCAACGCTTAAGCCTTTCTCTCAAGGGACGTGGAAATGTACATGGACGAGGAGCTAGTGACGTCACAGCGTGTAATTCTACATTCGGCTAGACTGTGAAATGAAAAATCTGGCAAACCAGATTTTTGACTCGTGGTGAGGAACGTGGCCAATGAGATGCAATGTCGTTTTTATATCACAAGCAGAACTTAGGAACCGCCATATTGTATAAACTCCGTGTTTGGAGTATTTTTTTTAATTACAGAGTACGTGGTTTACATATACGAGTAAGCTGTTTCAAAGCATCAATACACTGAGGATCTCTCGAAAATGCATCGTTTTAGGTACGTTTTGTTATAATAAAATGACAAGATAGTACATATCACTAGTTAAAGACTTTCAGTATTTGATGCTTTTAGTGTTATAACTTTTGTGCTATGAAAGTATACCGTTTCAATGCTATGGCACTAGCTCTGTCGAAAGCGCGTCGTTTTGGTACGGTTTGTTGTAGTTAAATATCAAATGCTGACATTTGGAGATATAGCCTTGACACAGTGTATATCACATACGGAGGAAACGTGCCAAGTCGGAGCTGTAGTGTAGTTCGTGGTGTTACGAGCTTTGAAGTAAACGGTAGCAGACTCGCTTCTAGTTACTTCTAAATTTTTTCTTAGCTGCTGTTTTCTAAAAGATTCTGCGTCTTTCCTATCAATTTAATAAAAGTATTAACTGAAGTGGTGGATGTTATTTGTCATAAATAACGCATTTGCTGCAATTCTTGACGCATAGGTCAACTTTGTGTAAAATACATGTACCTATCTCGCGATTTTATGGACTGCCTCATGTTTGTTTCTTGCCAGTAAATATGTTTTTCAGTATGGTGTGCAGCTCCGAAAAAATCTCCTTTTCCATTCAAGCCGGCCGGAGTGACCGCGCGGTTAAAGGCGCTTCAGTCTGGAACCGCGCGACCGCTACGGTCGCAGGTTCGAACCCTGCCTCGGGCATGGCTGTGTGTGATGTCCTTAGGTTAGTTAGGTTTAAGTAGTTCTAAGTTCTAGGGGACTTATGACCACAGCAGTTGAGTCCCATAGTGCTCAGAGCCATTTTTTTTCCATTCAAATGAAATTACGAAACAAATTCAAATTTTGAAATCTATGACATGAAATGCGTTACTTCAGTGTGATGATAGTCAATAAAATATCGAGAATATGGATAGTATACTTGTGCAAACTGACATTAAACAATATGCTTTAACTACGATGGTTGCCAACAATTCTTTATTGAACGTAATGAGAATTACACACACGTAAGAATGGTGTTTCATCTATACATCCTATTTTTCCACGTAATCCCCATCCTGTTAATGGCCTTCCTCCAGCGCGAAACAAGGGTGTGTATGCCCTGTCGTTACCAAACCTTGCCCTGGAGGCGAAGCGAGTGCTTCACTGTGCGAATCACCTCATCGTCCTCAAAATGTCTACCACGAATGGCACCCTTTAATGGCCCAAACAAGCGGAAGTCCGAGGGGCTAGGTCAGGGCTGTAGGGTGGAGGGGGTAACACTGTCCAATCCTGTTTTGCGAGGCGTTCACAAGTCTTTAGACTGTGTGGGGCCGAGCGTTATCGTGTTGCAGCAAAACATCTCTTGGGTTTCTGTGGCGCCGAAGTCGCTGGAAGCGCGTCATCAGTTTTGTTAACGTGTTGACATGTGCGTGTTGACATGCCTCTTGGCATCACATCAGTGAGAATCACACCTTCAAAGTCCCAGAACACGGTGATCATGACCTTACCGGCGGAATCAGTTGCTTTGAATTTTTTCTTCTGTGGGGAGTGGGAATGGTGCCATTCCGTCGACTGTCGTTTTGTTTCGGGCTCAAAATGGTGTACCCAGGTTTCATCACCTGTCACAATCCGGGACAAGAAGGCCTCCACCTCAGCTTCAAAACATTGCAACAAATCAAGACAAATGTTTTTTTTTTGTGCGATTTGTGATACAGCGTTAGATACCAAGGGACTCATCTTGCACACACTTTTGAACATACAAGGGTGCGGATAATGGCATCCACACTTCCTTTGCTGATTGATAGATGCAGCGCCAACTGCCAAGTCGTAATGCGTCTGTCCTCGCGAGTGACATCAGCTCGCTGCAGCAGGTCAGGTGTGACAGCCGTGGATGGTCTCCCCGACCGCTGCAAATCGTGGAGCTCCGCCGAACCGCCTTCTGATGACCTCACTCTCCGTAACCGGCGACTAACTGTACTTCTGTCGCCAGCAGATGCTCCATAGGCTTTGCACAAGCATTTGTGAATATTCCCCACAGTTTCTTTCTCTGCAGTGAGAAATTCGCCCGCATCTCGTGGTCGTGCGGTAGCGTTCTCACTTCCCACGCCCGGGTTCCCGGGTTCGATTCCCGGCGGGGTCAGGGATTTTCTCTGCCTCGTGATGGCTGGGTGTTGTGTGCTGTCCTTAGGTTAGTTAGGTTTAAGTGGTTCTAAGTTCTAGGGGACTTATGACCACAGCAGTTGAGTCCCATAGTGCTCAGAGCCATTTGAACCATTTTGAGAAATTAAATGATAGCACATTGCTTGTAAGGTACAACTTTGACAAAACACAGTATATACAGTTCCACACAGTAAATGGAATGACACCATTAATAAATACAGACTTCGATCAGAAATCGGTAGCTAAGGTACAGTATTCAAAATTTCTAGGTGTATGCATTGATGAGAGGTTGAACTGGAAAAAACACACTGAGGATCTGCTGAAACGTTTGAGTTCAGCTACTTATGCTATTAGGGTCATTGCCAATTTTGGCGATATAAAGCTCAGTAAATTAGCTTACCACGCCTATTTTCATTCTCTGCTTTCGTATTGCGTCATATTCTGGGGTAACTCATCATTGAGTAAAAGAGTGTTCATTGCACAAAAGCGTGTAATCAGAATAATTGCTGGAGCTCATCCAAGATCATCCTGCAGACACTTATTTAAAGAGCTAGAGCTCTTCACTGTAGCCTCACAATATATATATTCACTTATGAAATTTGTTATTAACAATACGAACGAATTCAAAAGTAATAGCAGTGTACATGGCTACAACACTAGGAGAAAGGATGATCTTCACTACTCAAGGTTAAATCTAACTTTGGCTCAGAAGGGGGTAAATTATGCTGCCACAAAAGTCTTTGGTCGCTTACCTAATAGCATCAAAAATCTGACAGCCATATAGCATTTAAAAGGAAATAAAGAGAATTTCTTAATGGCAACTCCTTCTACTCATTAGATGAATTTTTGGATGTAGTAAGTGGGTAATTTCCTCAACCCCCCCCCAAAAAAAATTAAAAATATTAAGTGTCATGTAATATTTTGTGTAGACACCTTTTATTAACTTGACACGTTCCACATCATTACGAAGTGTCGTATTCATGATCTGTGGAACAAGTACTGTAACGTTGTTACTTTAATTTGCTATGAAAGCGGTACTGATAGACAATAAAAGCAGGTTAAAGCTGTGAGCTGTCTGGGGAAGTTAACCTTGCATTACTGAGCAACTGTTTCACCAGGTATCCAGTCTAGCTTACCAAATTCCCAACCAGACTTACATTAATTATAATCTTTTAATAGTCATACGACAACCGATGATATGTATATAAAAAAGAGAATTTAAATAAAAAGAAATAAATCAGTTTATATTTGGAAATTTATTTTAACATTGATCATTGAAATTTCAGCATATTAAACTCGATTCATAACTAAGCTGGTGCCGTATTTAGGATTGTGAAAATGTGAGATTGTAATCTTACGGAACACATCAAATATGGAGCCAAGATTGGGAGACTGCATACAACACTGCATTCATAAAATAACACACGAAGAACGTTGAAACATATGCAAGAGCAAATTAACCACAACCAACCCACTCAATTTTCACCCAAAGAAGTTACGTTCGTAGCACAATCCTGTCCGTCATGTAATTACCACACACTGGTATACTAAATTCATACTAACTCTCTGTGAAATCTTCCCGAAAAGAATAGCTGAGGGCTACTTTGATGATTACACCACATGCTTCACGTGGTCAACTTGGTTTACACAAAGAGTGTAACTCCACAATAATTTTGATATTTTTTTTTTTTTTTTTTTTAACTCCGTCTACAGGCCGCAAGCGACCCATCGGGACCATCCGACCGCCGTATCATCCTCAGGTGAGGATGCGGATAGGAGGGGCATGGGGTCAGCACACCGCTCTCCCGGTCGTTATGACGGTTTTCTTTGACCGGAGCCGCTACTATTCGGTCGAGTAGCTCCTCAATTGGCATCACGAGGCTGAGTGCACCCCGAAAAATGGCAACAGCACGTGGCGGCGGGATGGTGACCCATCCAAGCGCCGGCCACGCCCGACAGCGCTTAACTTCGGTGATCTCACGGGAACCGGTGTATCCACTGTGGCAAGGCCGTTGCACAATAATTTTGATAATTAAAATAAATTAGATCGAAAAGCAGTTTACAAAAGAAAAACCTCGAACTGGTTACTATCGTCTTACTATTAACCTGATGGGTCAAACAGTTATATAAGCACGTGGTACTGGTCTCGCAAAGTACACCCCACGTGCGTTGAACATAAAGAAAAGTTGCTATATTGAAAAATATTGTCAAGACGGGACGTTATAATCACACAAGCATTCGCATTTAAGATTGATGATCTTAGTTAGAGTTACTGATCAACACGTGGTTCCACTTTACTCACAAAGTAGTGACAAAGCAACTACCGGAAGATATTCTGAACTTCACACGCGAATTACACTGCGTTGCAATTTACGATAACATTAGATATTTTAGAGATAAACCTGAAATAAAGGTGGTTAAATTTTCAGTTAGGCTGAACTTAAGAAATCCATTGTCCTGCGGACTTTGCAGACACGCGCTTAGCCGGAGATCTTACCACTTCAGACGCTCGCCCCGGACAGACTGACCTGCGCTCCTACCGAGCGTGCTTCCTGAGGGTGGCTCTCAAATACAAACGGAAGTGGCCAGAGGGGCAGCTTCCTATACCAACATGACAACGGACGGACAGGACCATACTAAGCATAGAAACCTCTCTGCTTTTAGAAAGCGTAGCTACCTGTTCCGACGCTGGTCCTACTGTTCTCTAGCAGACAGGCTTGTCTGCTACCATCCAGCATGCAACTAGAAATACATTTGCTCATTCATTCTTTCACACAGAAGGGAAGGGGGTTGACAGTATCTTATCATATACAGTATATAAAAGAAAGCGGATGTAAGTTCCGTATGATACTGTGTGACATGAATTACATATAAACTGTGTTTTAAAGTGTAGTACTGTGACAGATCGTTCTTGTTTATGTGTAAAAGTAACTCGTTTCACTGCTCAGTCTCCTCCCAGATAGTCAGAAACACCACAGTAAAATTTAGAAGAGGAATTTATGCCGAAAATGACAACATATTTAAGAAATTAACATGAAATGAATCCAACAGAGACCTTTCAGTACTAATCTAATCTCTAATCTAAACATAAGCTTCAGACACATTTTGAAATTGTCCTGCAGCTACGCTATCTGTCGAAAGTGATAGAAATTTGGTGCGCTCACTCAGGAGACTTCAAATAATACATACGTAACGTTTCGCATTCGTAGCATTGTGTTCAGCCAAGAAAAAAAAGCGGTGCATTACTTTCTGGGTGACCCTCGTACATTCAGCATAATACCGAAAATGATATGGAGATTCGACTGAGTTAAGGAATAACTTCGACCAGTATTCCTTTACCAGGAATTCGCTCTGAGAGCCATCGATAAATTCAGAATTTTCTTCACGGTTTTCTCCGCTCTTCTTAGACAATTGGTAACGATTTTAATGCAACTACTTTCCGTGCGTCCATGACCGTGAGAAACCGTGTGATTTACTCGCCTGGAGAGCGCTACAGTCGCAAATCGTGATGAGGAGCACATTCCGTGAGATGTGGCAGGTCGTTTCAGAGCGTGAAGCAGGCACGTCGTACACCATCTCTGGCGTACTTCGTGATGAGAAAAACATCCCTTCTGAGGGTGGCTTCACAGTGCTGCATGTTGCAGCGAACTGATGTTGTCATTCGCGTGGACAGACGCATTACGACTCGGCAGTTGGCGCTGCATCACTGCTGTCATGAGGAGGTACGAGAATAAAACTAGTTATATGTCTCTGCACGTGACTGTAATATTGAGAAGGCAGTCGGCTGGACAAAAAAAGTTAATAAGTGTTTTTCGTGCTGTTTAAGAAATTTTGGACGAATAAATGTTGCTAACGCAGACCTACTCTTATAGGTCTACATGAAGTGTGCTTGCTGGCGAGACTGGGAGGTGAGCGAGACCCAAGTCGAATCCTCATGGTGGATTAGCGACCACAGGCTGCTACATCGCCCAGCATGAGTGCGGTTTTTAGGTTGTTTTCCACCCTCACTTAGGCAATCTCCACCTCAGCATTAGTCAGTTTTGCGTTCCATAGATCATTTTGTATGATAGACCATAATGATGTGGAACCACTCACTTTAGATTCACATCGCAAATTAATTTGTACATATGGTTGTATTCTGACATATCTATTTTTTTTTAGAAAGAAACGAAGATATATGGATGTGAGTTAGTAATTCCTACCCACCATCTTTTACACGTTACAGTAATGGAAATTTTTCTACAGAATAAAAGGAGTTGTCAAGGACACACTTTTTTAGTTTGTTTTCAAATTTTATTTTGCTGTCTGTGAGACATTTTATGTCACTGGTTAAGTGGTCAAACATTTTTGTTGCAGCACTGGCACCCCTTTTCTGCTAAAGATCACATTAATCTGGAGTAATGAAGGTCATTTTTCCTTCTGGTATTGTAATTATGTACATCATTGTTCCTTTTGAACTGTAGTGGATTATTTACAGCAAATTTTATGAGGGAATAAGTAGACTATGAAGTAGTAGTCAGAATACCCTACTCCTTAAACAGATGCCTACAAGTGATTGTGGGTGAGCACTACATATTATTCTTGCAGCACGTTTTTGTGCAATGAAGACTTTCTTTCTTAAAGATGGGTTACCCCAAAACATTATTCCATATGACCTTATTGAATAAAAACATGCAAAATATGTCAACTTACTGATTTGTCTCTCCCGAAGATCTGTAATGATTCTAAGCGCAAATGTGGCTGAACTAAGTTGTTTTAGGAGTTCCAGAATATGCCTTTTCCAGTTTAAATTCTCATAAATATCGACACCTAAGAATTTTAAGGTTCCCGCACCAATTTTTATTTCTTCAAGATTTGTCATACTTATCATTGGCGTTGTAATTACCTCTAGATGCGTAGAACTGTGCACTTTGTGCCTTTCTAAAATTGAGGGAAGAACATTCGCAAAAAATTTAATCATATGATCCTTTTAAGAACATTGTTTACCAATTTTCTGTTGCTTTATGTATGCTTGGACTGATTGAAATACTAGTATCATGCGCAAAAAGAACTAATTCTGCTATTAGACGGAAGATCATTGACATATACACTGATCAATCAGAAAATTATGACCACCGACCTACTATCGATATAAACCAGTCCAGGCGATGGCAGTTTCACTTGGCGAGGAATGACTGCTAGTCAGACACATGCACGATGCATGCAGCATCGCCACAAGAGGGCGCCACAAGCATTCTGGAAACTGCACAACTTATCGGGTGTTCGAGGAGTGCTGTGGTGAATCTCTTCAACCCGCTGCGAAACCAAAGTCAAACCACGTCCAGATGTCGTGGGGTTGGGCGGCCACCCCTCATTATAGACGTCGGACGTGAAAGGCTGGGCAGACGGGTACAACAGGACAGGCAACTAACTGTGGTGGAACTACATTACTGGCCACTAAAATTGCTACACCAAGAAGAAATGCAGATGTTAAACAGGTATTCATTGGACAAATATATTATACTAGAACTGACATGTGATTACATTTTCACGCAGTTTGGGTGCATAGATCCTGAGAAATCAGTACCCAGAACAACCACCACTGGCCGTAATAACGGCCTTGATACGCCTGGGCATTGAGTCAAACAGAGCTTGGATGGCGTGTACAGGTACAGCTGCCCATGCAGCTTCAACACGATACCACAGTTCATCAAGAGTAGTGACTGGCGTATTGTGACGAGTCAGTTGCTCGGCCACCATTGACCAGATGTTTTCAGTTGGTGAGAGATCTGGAGAATGTGCTGGCCAGGGCAGCAGTCGAACATTTTCTGTATCCAGAAAGGCCCGTACAGGACCTGCAAAATACGGTCGTGCATTATCCAGCTGAAATGTAGGGTTTCGCAGGGATCGAATGAAGGGTAGAGCCATGGGTCGTAACACATCTGAAATGT
The DNA here is from genome assembly GCF_023898315.1 of Schistocerca nitens. NCBI lineage: Eukaryota > Metazoa > Arthropoda > Insecta > Orthoptera > Acrididae > Schistocerca > Schistocerca nitens. The sequence goes on from NC_064614.1 coordinate 205,086,177, forward strand.
AACGTCCACTGTTCAAAGTGCCGTCAACGCGAACAAGAGGTGACCGAGACGTGTAACCAATGGCACCCCATACCATCACGCCGGGTGATACGCCAGTATGGCGATGACGAATACACGCTTCCAATGTGCGTTCACCGCGATGTCGCCAAACACGGATGCGACCATCATGATGCTGTAAACAGGACCTGGATTCATCTGAAAAAATGACGTTTTGCCATTCGTGCACCCAGGTTCGTCGTTGAGTACACCATCGCAGGCGCTCCTGTCTGTGATGCAGCGTCAAGGGTAATCGCAGCCATGGTCTCCGAGCTGATAGTCCATGCAGCTGCAAACGTCGTCGAACTGTTCGTGCAGATGGTTGTTGTCTTGCAATCGTCTCCATCTGTTGACTCAGGGATCGAGACGTGGCTGCACGATCCGTTACAGCCATGTGGATAAGATGCCTGTCATCTCGCCTGCTAGTGATACGAGGCCGCTGGGATCCAGTACGGCGTTCCGTATTACCCTCCTTAACCCACCAATTCCATATTCTGCTAACAGTCATTGGATCTCGACCAACGCGAGCAGCAATGTCGCGATACGATAAACCGCAATCGCGATAGGCTAGAATCCGACCTTTATCAAAGTCGGAAACGTGATGGTAAGCATTTCTCCTCCTTACACGAGGCATCACAACAACGTTTCACCAGGCAACGCCGGTCAACTGCTGTTTGTGTATGAGAACTCGGTTGGAAACTTTCCTCATGTCAGCACGTTGTAGGTGTCACCACCGGCACCAACCTTGTGTGAATGCTCTGAAAAGCTAACCATTTGCATGTCACAGCATCTTCTTCCTGTCGGTTAAATTTCACGTCTGTAGGACGTCATCTTCGTGGTGTAGGAATTTTAATGGCCAGTAGTGTAACATCAGACTTTAATGCTGGGCAGCGTACAAGTGTGTCTAAACACACAGTGCACCGAGCGCTCCTTACGAGAGGTGTACGCAGCCGACGATCCATGCGTGTGCAATGTTAACACCACGACATTGGCAACTACGACTGAAATGGGCACACGACCATCGGCACTGGACGTTGGAGCAGTGGCAGAGCTCTGCATGGTCTGAGGAATCCCGACACCTTCTTCATCAAGCCGGCGGGAGGGCGCGAATCCGTCTTCTCCCAGGGGAACAGCTCCTTGACGCCTGTATTGCGGGACGGAGACAAGCTGGCAGCGGCTACACTATGCATTATGTTCTGGGGAACTTTCAAGTGGGCATCCACGGGTTCAGTGGAGCTCGTGCAAGGCACCATGACGGCCAAGAAGTATTGTGCACTGATTGCAGATCACGTACTCCCTCCCTTTCATGACAATCACGTTCCCCGATGGCAGCGACATTTTTCACCAAGACAATGCGCCACGTTACAAGGTCAGGAGTGTGATGGAGTGGTTCGAGGAACATAATAGCGAGTTCCAATTGCCGTGCGGGTCCCCCAATTCGCCAGATCTTAACGCGATCATACACATCTGGGATTTAACTGAAAGTGACGGCAGAGTTCATCGCCCCCTCCCCGGAATTTACGGGAATTGGGTGACTTGTGTGTGCAGTTGTGGTGCCAACTCCCTCCAGTGACCTAGCAAGGCCTCATTGCGTCCATGCTACGACGTGTCGCCGTTGTTGTCAAAGGTGGACATACCGGCCTTAGGTAGGGGTCATATCGTTCTGGCTGATCAGTGTATGAGGAGCAATAGCGGACCTAAGATTGAGAAAATACAATACACAAACAGTTAAAATACGAGGGCATACAGAGCAAAGAAGTTCACACGTTTCATAGAAATGTGGCTCATATGACATCACTTTATTGGTGAGCGGCTGACTTTAGGCTGGACATCCTACTGTCTATGTGGAAAGAAACGGGAAACTACCACATTACATTCCCAAGCAGTACATGGTATGCCTCTCCATGTGAAAGATTACGGAAATAAAATTTCCCCTCATTTGGATCTCCGGGAGGGGAACACATTGAGAGTAGACATATTTGAAAGGAAGAAAGGGACAGTGAAGGAGGAAAGATAAGGATTGGAACAAGGAATGTGAGGACACTACTGCAAGCAGGAAAGCTAGATAATACAAAACAGGAGATGAAAAGGAACAGATTAGATGCCCTCGGTTTGTGTGAAATGAGATGGTGAGGGAATGGGGCGATAGAAAGTGGAGATTATAAGCTCTTTTACTCAGGGGAAACCAAGAGTGGTGAAAACGGAGTAGGAATATTGATAGGGCAAAAGTTGAAAAATAAAAAAAATGGTTCAAATGGCTCTGAGCACTATGGGACTCAACTGCTGTGGTTATCAGTCCCCTAGAACTTAGAACTACTTAAACCTAACTAACCTAAGGACATCACACACATCCATGCCCGAGGCAGGATTCGAACCTGCGACCGTAGCAGTCGCACGGTTCCGGACTGCGCGCCTAGAACCGCGAGACCACCGCGGCCGGCAGTTGAAAAATAAGGTAATGCATGTACAATATATTGATGGAAGACTGATGACGATACGACTGAAGGGTAGTTCAAAAGATTTGGTGTTAATACAGGTATATATGCCAACCAGCCAGCATAGAGATGAGGAAGTGGAAGGATATTATGAGAAAATACAAGAACTCATCGAGAAAGTGTAAGTAGGCTGTTTAGGTTTTTTTATTGATAACGCCACCTCAGTATGAAAATCACCGGCTGTGCCGTGTGCAGTCTATGGCTGCTTTGCATTGTTGTAATACTCAACCATTGTAGTGTTAGGCAGCTGGCTGTGAACAGCGCGTAGCGCTGGGCAGTTGGAGGTGAGCCGCCAGCAGTGGTGGATGTGGGGAGAGAGATGGCGGAGTTTTGTAATTTGTCATGATATCAAGGTAAATACATTGTTTGTTCTCTATTAATATCTTTCATTTGCTAACTATCCCTATCAGTAGTTAGTGCCTTCCATAGTTTGAATCTTTTATTTAGCTGGCAGTAGTGGCGCTTGCTGTATTGCAGTAGTGGGAGTAACCAAGATTTTTGTGAGGTAAGTGATTTCTGAAAAGTACAGGTTAATGTTAGTCAGGGCCATTCTCTTGTAGAGAATTTTGAAAGTCAGATTGCGTTGCGTTAACAAAATATTGTGTGTGGAAAGTCAGATTGCGTTGCGCTATAAATATTGTGTGTCAGGTTAAGGACAGTCGTGTATATTGTTCAAAAGGGGACGTTTCATATGGCGACCCTGCCAGGATACCTCACTGGAATCTTCTGATTTTTTCCTTGTAGTTTGTGTAATTAGTGTAGATTTTGTTTATTGCTAGCGCGTAATTATAGAGAGAATTTCCTTTGTAGTTGTAGTTTTTCATTGTTGTACAGTAAAACAGTTGTGGCATGCATGTAGATTTGCAGCAAGTATTTCGCAGCTGCGCTTGCAATTAACTAGATATTATTTTCAGTGCTATGTTAATGTGTTTTCTTATTTTTGCTCTTCAAATTGTGTTTTTCTGTGTTGTCGTGTGAAATACTGTGACAATAATGGCGTGTGAAAAACGTAACACTAGGCTCCAAAGCAAACTGAGAAATAATAGTGACGACGAGCGTAGCTTGCCAGCACCACTGTGTAATGAATTAACAGATGTTCAAAGTAATAATTTGGTAGCTGTGCATAGGGAAATGGAGCGGGCTGCAAACAATGGTGTAGACAGCGAAACAATTAGAGAACAGGGAAGCATTATCGATCGATCGGTCGGCGACAGCTCGCCTCAGGAATCCGAAACGACAGGAAACAATCTCGCAAATGCTGTGAATTCAGGATTTGGGTCCTCACCGTTTTCTCAAATGAGTCAAGACACATTTTCTGCTTGTCAAAATGTGAATGTTTCCGGTGCAAATTCACTGCCGAAAAGCACTGAGGAACATGTTCCAGACACCAGTGCATTGTTATTACAATTAATACAACAAATGGGACAAACACAACAAAAGCTTCAAAAGTTAGACGCAACGCTCGAACAAAATCAGAAACAAATGGGACAAAATCTTCAAAAATTAGACACAATCGAACAAAATCAGAAACAAATGGAACAAAATCAGAGTCAAACACAGCAACAGCTTCAAAAGTTAGACTCATTGGAGCAAACTCTTGAACAAACACGTGAGGATTTAACTAATGAGTTACATCACATTGAATCGAAATGTCAAAAAGTCTGTAACGACGTAAAAACACAAATTTGTGAGCATTTCCAACCTATTTTTTCGCGGCATGAAAATGCACTACAGAATCACGAAGTAGCCATAAAAGAACTGCAAACTACTGTTCATGAAAATCATGAGACCTTGCAAGCTAAATTTGACTCAGTTGCATCTACCGATTCGGTTACGCAACTTGCAAAAACCCAGGAAAACTTAAAAGACACAGTAGAAAGACACATGGAGGAAATTAGTACATTATCAGAGAAAGTAGTTGAACTTTCGGATCAGCTAAATAATTTATCTACGAAGGTAGATGATAATCTGAATGACACAAAACCGGTAGTCTTTAATGACACAGAAGAGTGCGAACAAATTAGGAAATTCAAACAAAATCAGAATCAAATTAATACGCAACACCAAAGAGAAATCCGCGAAGTACAAGATCAGCTGACACAGGTAGTACAAGAATTACATATTTCGGAGGACACTCGCGCCCCAATACGGGAAGAGGGACTTAGCAATATGGAACAGCCACAAAATAATAACACAGGACACTTCGGAAATTATGACAGAAATTGGCAAGGCACACCGAATTTTGAGATGGAACCGCCGAAACGACGTAATAATGACCGATATGCGACTCGCCGACATGATGACTTTGACTATAAGCTGTTCATTACTACACGTAAATTCAAAACGTTTAAAAATTCTGCCAACGACATTCATCCACAAGCGTGGCTCCATCAATTCTCTCATTGTTTTCCCCCTAACTGGTCGTTAGAACACAGATTAGAATTTATGTGTGGCTATTTAGAGAATGAACCAGCTGTAAGAATGCGTTTGGTCATTCACGATTGTCATAGTGAAGGAGAATTTTACCATGCCTTCCTCTCAGTATATTGGTCTCAAGCCACACAAGACCGAGTAAAACATGGCATCATAATGATGAAACATTTCAAACAATCTGAATTCTCCAGTCTTGTGAAATATTTTGAAGACATGTTGCACAAGAATCAGTACCTGTCAAACCCATACAGCCCCTCAGAACTCATCCGCATTTGCTTAATCAAACTGCCTGAACATTTGCGACATATTATTTTGGCAGGACGTTGCAAAGACGACATTGAAGCAATTCAAGGACTCTTACAAGAACTAGAAATTGACACTGACAATCGCGGAACGCACGAGCACAACAATTACAGATCACATCCGTCGCAATTCCGCGATGAAAGAAATAATAACTGGACGCGACAAGGCTATTCTCACAACACAAATCGTGACCGAAACAGACACCACCCGTATAACAACCGTTGGCAGAGTAGTAATAATTACAGGGAAAGATCACCTCTCCGCGGTAATGACTATCACAGAGACAATCAGAGAAACAGACAATTTGGGAACCAAAATAATTATTATCAAGGGAGACAGAATAACTTTAGACGCAACGGTCCAGCGCGCAGTTACGATTCAGGGAGAAATTCTCCACCACGTGACGGACAAGGAAGAAACTACGGAATCTACCGACATGACGACAGACGATATATTCGTAACGACAGACCTGAATTGCATCAGAACTGGCGGGATTCAAACAGGGCAGGGCCTTCTCGTCAGAGTGAATTTGTAGAAGTTAGGTCTCCTAATCCCAATAACGGCGCGCGCCAAAAAAGAGACAGACAATGACTCGCACACCAGGCAGCCGCGTGCGCCCGCTGGCTCCGAGAAAAATAACATAAGACGCTAGCCTTGAGAAAAATTTTAGCATTCTTTACCGACGTATACTGCATAATAATTACGTTCAAGTTGAAACTCTGAGTACTGTGAAGAGCAAAGGTTTACACCACATTTCACATGTAATACCGTTTATTGAAAGATAATCTGCTTTATAACTTAGTCTTTGCCATAAAATTTTTCACTTCACGTTACTAGTATGCTTTGTCAGACTTAGAATCTGTTAATATGCAACAATGTTTGAAGTTAAATATCCAGTCAAGAACCAAGTGAACTTATTTAAACAGAAATTATGAATGCATTGTTATTGTGAACAGACGACACAGTGTTATTGTGTGTGTACATTCTTGCCTGTTAGTTGCACGATTACGTACCGACTATAAGGCTCACATTCTTAGAACATTTACCAGTACTGCTAATGAAATTTTAATGCAACATTTTGGTTTACTTGAAAATACATTCTGGATTTAAAGTACTTTCTGTGAGATACCAGACGACACAGTGGTTAGTTTATGTGACAGCTACACGATTTTTATCACGACACTACTAATGAGTGACAGTTTACAATGTTGCTGTTGCAGTGTTTCTGTTTTATATCTGCACAGTTTTTCTGTATTGTTCTGGAAAGTAAAACATGTTTTAGTAGTAACTTTTGTGGTATAGCAACAATGAGACAGCCTTTTTCGTGGCACAACAATACGTTACTGTACAGTACTTTCTTCATCACGCCAATAAGCGTAATAACTACGATATCTATACACAAAGCATTTCACTTTTGTTTATCATGAGGTAAGTACATTGACTTCTGCAGAACTTAGCTTTCGGAGGACGATAACTACGACACTTCCACAGAGATTATCTTACAACATGACGCACAGGTTAGCGCTACAGGACACGTATTTGAGTGATTAATTTTGTACTTCAAACATTTATTTTTTAAGATTTTTAAATTGCAAAGAAAGTTTTCCGTCATACATTTCATTCCATTGCTGTAATTTGTAACACCTGAGGGTATAATTACATTTATCCTCAGGGGGGTACACGCTTACTTTGTGTATCATGTGTTTAGCACGCACAAGGAGCCCTAGCTAATATGGTATTTGCTTATACAACTTTACACATCGGTACCATATTTCTCTAACACAGAATTACACAGCTATCTGATTATTTACCTGAGAGAGACAAACATTTATTTTACAACATTAGTGACAGATGTTTACGTAATTACACCGTTGGATAACTTCACACTTACGAAATTGTATTTTGTCTGTACTTTGTCAACTGTTCATACTTTTTCAGAACCATTGTGATACTATGAGAGCGTTGAATGATGTATTTGGTATGAGATCATGATTTTTAAGGTACGTTTGAGGTAGATGACACTTTTGACATGAGCAGAGAATTTTTTTAGGTTTTGAAACTGTTGGAGGAAGCTACGACGATTTTGAGAGTTGACTGAGGTATTATGATGTTATTTTTACGACGACGATGTGTATTATGCTGTTGAGGTATGTTTATGATTAATAAGCTAATGTTATATGAAGAATTTGATTATGCTATGTATCTAATGATGAAGTATTGAAGAAGCGTCGACGAATTTATATATGTGTAATAAGGTAAGGAATAATGAATAGTGATTAGGGCACTCTGATTTGTGGAAAAGGTTGTTGGAAACCAAGATCGTACTTTAAGAGTTATGAAATGTGTGTAAATGCGTGAATGTATCACAATGCCGACGAAAATTTTTTTGGACACTGCTATATCAATAAGATTTTGTTTCTACAGATTGGTAACGCAAATTCTCACCCTGTGAATTTTTGTAATATAAGACTGCCATTGTAGTGAAAACTGCTGTCGTAAATATTTCCGTACGAAAATTAAGTGACCACCTGCACGTAATGCGTCGCGGGCACACAGCTGTGTCAGACGCCTGGAAAGAAATAAAAAAAAAAAAAAAAAAAAGCCATTATTAGGAGCGACCCCTTTTTCAGCGGCACAGGTAAAAAAAAAAAAAGGGAGGCCATTACCCTTCCTTTGTAGAGAGCATCGCAAAAACGACAGGGTCGAACTTGAAAACGATGAGAAACATTTCACGGCTATTGTCGTGCTAATTGAGAGAAATGCCATATGGCTAGTGAATGACGTTTCACGCCTTGCTTTGCCCATTTTGTTTAATATCTAGTTTCTAGCTGCACTGCAGCATTGGTAAAAATAAAATTTTATAGATGTATTAATGTAAATATTTTCTGTCTACAGATCGAATAAATAAAAAAAAAACGAAGGAGCATAAAAAACAATATTTCACTTCACAGGAATTGCATACGGAATTTTCTTTTCAACTACTGGGTAATTTTTTTTGGTAGAATAACTTTTTGTGGTGCACCACTTTAATTACATAGACATTAAGATGTGATTATACATTTCCCTTATCTGCATTGTTGTCTTTACTGTAATATTTTTCTGCTTGAGCGTTGTCATGTTTAGATATAATTTATTGCTTTTGCTTCTGCTGTTTGCCAGGCATAATGTTACTGAATTTGACTTTGTATTACGCTGTTAAGCCAGTTTTACTAATGATTATTTTATTGTTTGCTGCGCATTGCCTCATATTAGTTGTAATGTTGAATTGCTTGGTAATCGAGCTACAGTAATGTAGCTTGCTTTGCCAGTTTGAAATTTTTGTCATTGATGTTGATTGTTTTATGTGATGCTGCATTGCCTCGTCCCTTGGTATATATATCTGAGCTCAGTAGATTTAAGTTAGCTTAAGAGGGGGTAGACTATATAAGAAACTAACTATGATGAATTGGAAGCAATGCATTGACAAGGTATATAAAAAAAAGATTTGGGCCTAAATGAGTATTGTACAATGAGCCATATTTATTTTGAAAGACTTATGGTTGGAATACAGAAAAGAGGTACAGATAGGACTTTTTGGGAATAATGATGAACACAGGGAGATCTCCAAGAACAAAAAAGGTTTTGTTCGCACAATACTGCAGTACCAAAAGTTACACTGAAAACGAACCCTATCCATTCCTTTTGTGTCAGCCCTCTATGTGTTTGTGTACCCTTGTGTATTTGTGTTTTTCCTGTCTTTATGTGTTTAGCTGATTAGAGCTATGTTGTAGAATTTTTCTAATACTATGTTATTTACTTGGTAAATTCTGTTTTGTTGCTCATATGTGGAGGTGATGTTTCAAAAGTTATTCTGATCTTTATGTAAGTACTTATGTCATTATTTTTGTAACACTGATGTATATGTTTATTTCTATTCTTTTGTAAAGCCCCTATTACTACGAATGTTATCTCTACTATTATGTTTTTAATGATGTTTTCTGTACCCTTGTAATTGTATTCTTATGTTATAAAATTGTAATTGACACCAGGTCATCAAATTAAGTAACTTGTAAGTTACATTTCACTGCACACGTTTCTGTTGGTCATAGTATATGGACAATATGTGAGAAGTAGGGAGTGATAGTGTTTGCATGTGATTTAATGATTCAGCAAGGGACTGGATAACAGCATTGCTGGTTCTGAGGACAATTCCAAAAACTTTGTGAGTGCACAAGTGGTGGTTATGGACTTGCTACATTATCCGCAAGACTCTTCGATGGTGATTGTGCACCTGCACAGTCACAACAGATGGTTGCTGGCCATCTCTACAAGGACTACAGTGGGTCTGCACCTCTGGTGGCCCACCAGTACCGTCATTTCTACAAGGACTACAGTGGGTCTGCACCTCTGGTGGCCCACCAATACCATTATTTCTACAAGGACTACAGTGGGTCTACATCTTTGATGTTGTTTGCTGCTCATTGCCTTATATTAGTTGTAATTTATGCTGCTTGCTTCGCCATTTGTATTTTTGATCATTGCTGTTTGTGTTAATTGTTTTGTGCTGCTGCATTGCCTCGTTCCTTAGTTTAGCATCTGAGCTCAGTAGATTTAAGTTAGCTTAAGAAGGGGTAGACTATATAAGAGACTGCGTTGCGATGAATTGGAAGAAATGCATTGAGAAGTTATACAAAAAAAGTACAGAAAGCAGGTATAGATAGGACTTTTTGGAAATAATGAAGAATGAAGGGAGATCTCCAAGAAGTAAAGAAAGTTTTGTTTGCAAAATACTGCAGTAAAACAAACCCTGTCCTTTCCTTGTGTTATCCCACTATGTTTCTGAGTACCCTTGGGTATTTATGTTTTTCCTGTATTTATATGTTTATCTGATAAGACTCATGTTGTAGAATTTTTCTAATACTAAGCTACATTCACTATGATGAGGAATACTGTTATCATCAAATATAATTTGCATTAATAATAAGTTATTTACTTTGTAAAGATGTTTAAACATTATTTGTTCTGTTTTGTTTTAATGCTCATGTGTGAAGTTGATATTCCAAAAGTTATTCTGATCTTTCATGTATGTACTTATGTCATAATTCCTGTGACACTGATGTATATGTTATTTCTATTCTTTTGTAAAGCCCATATTACTACAAATGTTATCTGTATTATTATGTTTTTAATGATGTATTTTGTACCTTTGTAATTGTATTCTCATGTTATAAAATTGTAATTGACACCAGTTTATCAAACTAAGTAACTTGTAAGCATTCATTTCACTACACACATTTCTGTTGGTCATAGTATATGGACAATATGTGAGAAGTAGGGACTGTTAGTGTTTGCAAGTGTGTTAATAATTCAGCAAGGGACTGGATAACAGCATTGCTGGTTCTAAGGACAATTCCAAAAACTTTGTGAGTGCACAAGTTGTGGTTATGGACTTGCTATATTAGCCGCAAGACTCTTCAATGGTGATTGTGCACCTGCACAGTCACAACAGATGGCTGCTGGCCATCTCTACTAGGACTACAGTGGGTCTACATCTTTGATGATCCATCAATACCATTATTTCTACAAGGACTGCAGTGGGTCTGCGCCTCTGGTGGCCCACCAATACCATAATCTCTACCAGGACTACAGTGGGTCTGCTCTGTGATGACCTACCAAACGATATTCTTCAAAACTTCGATAGACTACGCTGTGGGTTTGCTCTGTTGTGGCCCATTACGTGTCAGCATGTCAAGAGTCAGCACTGTCTTTCCGTTGGAAGGACAACGATACTTCTTCAAGACTGCATGGAAATCCACTACGTCTATGTGCATTTTCTTTTACTGCTCAGACTTTGAGAAAAACACTGCAATGTGATGAATGATCAGGACTGTCTTTATGGACTGTGAGAAAATTTTAGCTTTTGACCAACATTGTATCAATAAGTGTGTGCATTTGATTTCTTAGTTATTGTAATTATGAAAAATTTTTTTCAAATCTGTATTGGGCACTGCCCAACCCAATTTGTAAAATTTTTTGTGGGGAGCATGGGGGCTATGTAAGTAGGCTGTTTAGGTTTTTTTATTGATAACGCCACCTCAGTATGAAAATCACCGGCTGTGCCGTGTGCAGTCTATGGCTGCTTTGCATTGTTGTAATACTCAACCATTGTAGTGTTAGGCAGCTGGCTGTGAACAGCGCGTAGCGCTGGGCAGTTGGAGGTGAGCCGCCAGCAGTGGTGGATGTGGGGAGAGAGATGGCGGAGTTTTGTAATTTGTCATGATATCAAGGTAAATACATTGTTTGTTCTCTATTAATATCTTTCATTTGCTAACTATCCCTATCAGTAGTTAGTGCCTTCCATAGTTTGAATCTTTTATTTAGCTGGCAGTAGTGGCGCTTGCTGTATTGCAGTAGTGGGAGTAACCAAGATTTTTGTGAGGTAAGTGATTTCTGAAAAGTACAGGTTAATGTTAGTCAGGGCCATTCTCTTGTAGAGAATTTTGAAAGTCAGATTGCGTTGCGTTAACAAAATATTGTGTGTGGAAAGTCAGATTGCGTTGCGCTATAAATATTGTGTGTCAGGTTAAGGACAGTCGTGTATATTGTTCAAAAGGGGACGTTTCAAAAGGAAATAGAAATACCTGCGTTATCGTCATGGGGGACTGGAATGCAGTGGTGGGTGAAGGAAGAGCTGAAGATGCAGTAGGAAAATTTGGATTAGGTATAAAAAATGAGAGAGGTGAGCGACTAATTAGTTTCTGTAAAGAAAATTCATTAGCAGTGGGTAACACATTATTTGAACACCACAAAAGGAGACTTTACACATGGATATCAAATTTGAATAGGGAAAGGTATCAGTTGGACTACATCCTGATACAAAAAAGGTTTAGGAACTGTTTGAAGCATGCTAAAGCTTATCCAGGAGCGAATATAAATTCAGACCACAACCTAGTAATGGGAGAAATACAAGTGAAGTTGAAAAAAGTCTGGAGAGGTAAACCAAAGGAAAGACTAAACATAGAAAGACTGAAAGAGGCAGGAAAGGCATCAGATTTGGAGAACAGATTTATGGAAAAATGGCAAAGAGTTAATTTTGATGAAGGTGTTAATGACAAATGGATAAAAATGAGGGAACGACTCATGGACTCTGCCAAAGAAGTACTAGGAATTAGGGTATCCCAAAGCACCAGGAAAGAATGGATAACAGAAAACATGTTGAAAAAGATGGAAGAGCGGAGAAAGTGGAAAAGTGTAGAAACTGAAAAATGCAAAAAGAGGTACAGGAAACTGAATAATGAATTAAGAAGAGAAACTGAAGAAGCAATGGGAAAATGGATGAAACAGAAATGCGACGAAATAGAGAAAATGGAGAAACAGGGAAAGTATGAAATGATGTATAGACTGGCTAGTGAGATAGTTTTTGAACGTAAAAGAAAGAGGAATAACATGGAAATAGAAAGAGCGGATGGTATTCTAGCAGAAGAACCACAGGAAGTTTTGAACAGATGGCAAGAATGTATTGAATGTCTCTATAAGGGGGATGAAATGCAAAGCGAAATTAAGGTTGAAGAGAAGCAATATGTGCCGGAAGATGGAAAGGGATTCACCATCTTGGAAGCAGAAATAGAAAAGGCGCTGAAGGAGATGAAGAATAGGAAGGCATGTGGAATTGATGATTTGCCAGCAGAACTGTTGAAGAGTCTGGGAAACAAGGAAAGAAAAGAATAGTAACGAGATATATGACAAAGGGGAATGGCCTGAGGACTTCCTTGCAACAGTTATGATACCAATAGAGAAAAAGAGAAACACTAAAAAAATGTGAAGAGCATCGGACCATCAGTCTAATTTCTCATACAACTAAAGTCTTGCTGAGAATATTGAATAGAAGTCTATATGGCAAGCTGGATAGAGGGATTGCAGAGGAGCAGTTCTTATTTAGAAGAGGAAAAGGAACAAGAGATGCTATTGGCCTGTTAAAGATATTTGGAAAAAGGTAGAGAAATCTTTGCTGTTTTTATAGATTTAGAAAGGCTTTTGACAGAGTTCAGTGGAACAAGTTGATGGATATTTTGAAGAGTAAAGGAGTAGATTGGAAAGAGAGACGACTGATATAGAATCTATATTTACACCAGAAAGTAAGGATAAGGATTGGAAATGAAATGTCAGAAGGAAGCAGCATTGGACGAGATGTTAGACAAGGTTGTTGCTTTTCCGCACTGTATTTAATGCATACCTTGAACAGATTATTGCGAAAGGCTTAGATGGAAAGAGAGGAATATGTATTGGTGGAAAGATAAGAGAATGTATAAGATTTGCTGATGACATGGTATTAGTGGCAGAAAGTGAGCAGACAGTGAATAACATGCTGAAAGATCTGAATGAAGCTTGTGTGGAATATGGGATGCAAATAAACACATAAAAAACAAAGAGAATGGTCATCAGTACAAGACGCAGACTGTCCAATATTAAAATAGGACAATCTATTATTAGCCAAGTAAGTGCATTTAAATATCTTGGAAGCACAATAACTGAAGACTTGAGATGTCACCAGGAGGTGAAAACTCGAATTGCCATAGCGAAGGAGGCATTCAACAGAAAGAGGAGACTCTTATGTGGAAAATTAGATAAAGGGCTAAGGAAAAGGCTTGGCAAATGTTTTGTCTGGAGTGTGGCACTATATGGGGCAGAAAAATGGACGCTGAGACGAGAGGATGAAAAAAAGTTAGAAGCATTTGAGATGTGGATGTGGAGGAGAATGGAGAGGATAAGCTGGATGGAAAGAGTGAGTAATGAAAGAGTACTGGAAAGGGTTGATGAGAGAAGATGTCTGCTGAAGGTTGTAAGAGAAAGGAAAAAGAACTGGTTGGGACATTCATTGAGAAGGGAGTGCTTGCTAGCAGATGCTTTGGAAGGATTGATTTGTGGGAGAAGAGTGAGACGAAGAAGGAGACACAAGATGATAGATAAAGGGAAGAGGAAATTATGCAGACCTGAAGAGGATGGCAGAAGACCGGACAGCCTGGAGAACTACCATGTGAAAACCTGCCTTTTGGCAGAACACTGATTATTATTATTATTATTGTTGGCGGATTTTCCCTAAAAGGAAATCGTTAAGCTTATGACTTTGAAGGCTTGTTCTTCTTGTCCTTCCAGTACTCCTTCATTCTCTTGGAGAGGGCCTCTTTTCTCTCCTCAGACCATTCTTGTTTGGTCCGCTGTTTTAGCGCTTCTGACTTTACTTCCCAATTGTCTATGTGTTTTCGGAAGGTGCTTCTGTCTGTGGTGTTTGTGGTGCCAATTGCTTGTAGGTCTTTTCGGACTCCTTCCATCCAGGGTGTCGAGACTTTAAGTGTCTTGATGTGTTCTAGAATTTTCTTGGTGAGTCTTGTTTCAGGGAGTCTATCTAAATGTCCGTAGAATTTAAGGCGCCTTTTTCTCATATCGTTCTCGATGTTCGAATATGCTTCTACTGGTGAGTTCTTCTGTAGTCTGTAGCCATCTGGTGTGGGTCTTCCTCCTAAAATTTTCCTCATGATTTTGCGTTCTTCTTTTTTGATTTCTTCAATTTTGATTTTCCTGTTGAGTGCTAGTGTTTCGCTGACATACAGTACGGCGGGTTTGATCACTGTGTTATAGTGTCTGATCTTGGTGTTTCTGGAAATGCATTGTTTGTTGTAGACGTTTCGTACCATGCCTCGTGATTTCCGTGTCTTCTGTTGTCTGTCTTCGTAAGCCAGTTTCTCTGTTCCGGTCGGTTCGATGATTTCGCCTAGGTATCTGAAGTGTGTGACCCCTTTAATTTTGCCGTACTTGGTTGTGATGTCGTCGCCTTCTCTTGTTAGGACTTGCGTTTTTTTTTTTTTTATTTTCAACTGACCACTGCGGCGATAGTGAGGGCATCCGTATGAGAATAAATTTATCAAAACATGAAAATTGCGGTCCTCGTGAAAAGAGATAAGTTCTAGGAAAGGGAAAACTGTTGCTGAGGTTCGTAGCAGATGATAGATAAAGGGAAGAGGAAATTATGCAGACCTGAAGAGGATGGCAGAAGACTGGACAGCCTGGAGAACTACCATGTGAAAACCTGCCTTTTGGCAGAACACTGATTATTATTATTATTATTATTATTATTATTATATCAACTGACCACTGCGGCGATAGTGAGGGCATCCGTATGAGAATAAATTTATCAAAACATGAAAATTGCGGTCCTCGTGAAAAGAGATAAGTTCTAGGAAAGGGAAAACTGTTGCTGAGGTTCGTAGCAGATGATAGATAAAGGGAAGAGGAAATTATGCAGACCTGAAGAGGATGGCAGAAGACTGGACAGCCTGGAGAACTACCATGTGAAAACCTGCCTTTTGGCAGAACACTGATTATTATTATTATTATTATTATTATTATTATATCAACTGACCACTGCGGCGATAGTGAGGGCATCCGTATGAGAATAAATTTATCAAAACATGAAAATTGCGGTCCTCGTGAAAAGAGATAAGTTCTAGGAAAGGGAAAACTGTTGCTGAGGTTCGTAGCAGTTGTTCCCAACAGGTTCGCGAAAACCATGCCAGCAAATGAACGTAACCACGTTGACTACAAAAGGACAAGCAACGAGAGAACTGAGGTGCTACTGTACAGAGTTTTCGGAACTATCCAGTAACACAAATGACTGTTTGCACTGTTTTTTATCAAAGTGTCGTGATAACATGGTCCTGGGGCCTGAAGACCGTTGTGCGTCACACACGCACTCTTGTTTCGTAGCAACGCTAAAGCGTCTGCTTGGGTCTTCCACCAACACCCGACATCACTGCCTGGAGGTGGCGAGTAGTACTTCGTCGGAATATTGCCCAGTTTAAGTGAGACCACTCTATAAAACACAAGAACTTCAGTGACAACAGTACATAGTACGGAAGTTCCCGACATTTGAATTTTGCACGCAAATGGTTACGAGTACACTGAAATACCGCTGGGTGTACCCCCATACATCATTCCTGATTCGGTGAGGTAAGAAATTGTGAGATGAGTGGTTTGGTTGTTTGTTGGTGAGCATATTTCCATTGCAGTGTTTCAGTGTTTTGGATTTTGCGAAGGCTGACGGGAAAGAGCAGCTTGTTGTTTTAATCTTACGAAACCGCTGCTTCTATGCACTAATGTTAAAGCAAGCTTTTGGAGACAACGCTTTAGTTTAGACATAAACTTACGACTGGTGTAAGACTTCCGAAACAGGCGAATTTCAACCGATGACGATGTCCTGTCTCGTCGGTCGTCAACTCGGGTCACACCAGAAAATGTTCAGTAAGTGAGGGATCTGATTGTGCAAAATCGCAAAAAGACTATCCAAGACCTCTACCACACCTTGCGAACAAGCTATGTTCCATGTGAACGTATTCTTTCAGGAGAACTGAGCATGAGAAGGACTGTGGTGAAATCTGTGCCACGACTACCTCAAGATCAGAAGCACCATCGCGTGGAAGTCTGCAAGGAACGCCAACAACTGTTTCAAGGCGATCCAAACTTCCTTTCAAAGGTCGTCAATGGTGACGAAAGTCTGTTTTACGGCTGTGACCCTGACATTAAGCAGCAATCGTCGCAGTGGAAGAGTCCTTCTCTACTTCGGCCACAAAGACCTCAACAAGTGAATAGTAACATTAAGTTCTTGGTGATCCGTCTTTTTTTCTTAACAATGACAGATTGTTCAAAACGAGTTTATTCCTCTTGGTCAGACGCTGAATAAAAAGTTGTATTCCGATGTTCTAAGACGTTTTCGGAAGGTCACAAGTGAAAATCTACAGAAGTGGCGTACGAGCGTGTGGCCAATACTCAGAAATTTTTGATTAAAAACAAAAAGACAGTTCTTTCTCGTCCACCATACTCACAAGACTTACCTCCATGTGTCTTCTTCTTCCCCAAGATTAAAATCAACCTGAGGGGGCGAAGATTTGATACAGTGGTTGCTTTTCATATGCAATCGGAAACGGTAGTAAACATCCATAAAAAATCAAAATGGCCGAAAATCTAGGATAGGTACGTTTGTTCACGAGGAGACTACTTTGAAGGTGATGGTTCGGAATAATATTTAGGTAAAATTAAATAATTTTAGTTGATACATTGCGAGAACTTTTCGGTAGCCCCTCTTATTTTTGTCAAGAAAATTAGCTGTACCTGCAGTGAAAGCGAGGAAGAAGAGGGCGAAGATGGCTGTGTACTTGGCGATGTCGCGCGTCATCTTTCCGACGGAGACGAGCAGCGGGCCCAGGTGGTAGTTGAGCTGGAAGAGCAGCAGCAGACGGCCGAACGCCATGATGGTGGCGATGGCGAAGAGCCCCTCCGCCACCAGCGTGGGGTCCAGGTAGTGCCAGTACGCGCGCTCCAGCGTCTCCTGGTCCGAGGCCTGGACGTCCAGTAGCGCGCACAGCCACGATGTGAATGTCGCCACGAACAGCAGGTGCGTCACCACGTCGTACCTGGGCGCACGACACGCCGTCAGGCCAAAAATTGCTGCTGGGCTGTTCATCTAACGTTTAGCTTACTTCGGGTACATTCGATGCGGGCGTTACCGCATTTTCAGGCACGGCCAGACATCCAGGTATTTCATATTCAGTCGGGAGTAGTACAGCCTGTTAGTGGTAACGTCTGTGAGGGGCGTCCAATAAGTAATGCGTTTTTTTCTGAAAGCGGATTGGCTTTATTCAGGATTTCAGTACTGTTGAGTGGTACTTAAGATAGGTAAATAAATTAGTGAAATAAATGTGAAGTGAAGTAGAAATTAGAAAATAAATAAAAACTTAGTTTAGTTTAGAAGAATTACACACTGGCAAACAGCGGACAGAGCAGCAGTGACAGAAGAGCCAATGACCGTGAAGTCAGCACATTCAGAAGAAGTCATCGTCCCACATAAGTGGACGCTGTCGATTCAGCTGTCAGGGCATCACCCGACCGGCTCATGTGTTTCTCAATTGTCACATGTGATCAAAGGCCCTTGCCTACATTCCAAGGGCCAATGACCGACGTTAAGAAGATTCTTCGAGAAGCTTTTCAACGTAACAGGAGAGGAAATGACCGTGAAGTCGTTCACCTCCAGTGAACTGAAGTAAATAAATACACGAGACGCAGTGGGCCTGACAGTAGTTTTCAGTTCAGTTCCAGTACAGTTCAGTCGGTGCTGAAGACCGTCATGCAGGAAGAGACTACATCGTACACAGAAGCACCAAGTCCGCCGCTGTAATGGAATAGCAAGCAGCAGCCTCGCCGCCAGAAGACAGAAGTTAGAAGGTAATTGAAGACTGATTTTTACGTACCCGGGTGACTCGTGAGGACGGGAAGGAGACGGCCTCACATCAGCAGTCACCTGTGAGCTGGGATGAAGACCTGACAGCTGAAGAAGACTGGCAAGCTGGAGTCCGTTGTTCGAGTCCGGGACACTGGCCTTCCCCCGCCGCGCCGCTCCGCTGGCCGACGCCCAACACACGCGGCCACATAGAGAAGAGAAACACTGGGACGCCACATCCAAGGTATCACCATCCGATTCACGACTTCGTTCTCAATAATTAAACGGGCCGCTTCACGATGCGCGTCTCCAGTCAACTGGGCGAGACGGCGACACGAGATACACACCGCTAGGCGTAGTCAGACGCCGCCGCTGCCACAGCAAGAAGGCTTCGCAGACGACACAGCTGCCGCTCTCCCAGTCAGAACAGTCCAGTAAGGAAACCGTTGTACAAAACTTTCAATAAAAGTTACCTTATGTAAAAATGCTGTTTCATTCTACCTCATACCCGAGCCAAGGAAGAACCCACCCTGCCCACATGTTGTTAAGAGAGAAAAAGTAATTTACTTAGTGTTTTTCGCCCTGACATAATGCTTTAGAATCAAATGCCCTTTGCAGTAATGCTCATCCTGACAACCGACTAGCATCAAAAAAGAAAACTCAGCTACAGCACGTCGTATTATTAGCTACAAAAGCCTATTTCCAACATAATCTCTGTTCAGTGCGACGGCCGTACGCCACCTTACTGGGAAGGCCTATATGCCTGTATGGTACTACCCTACTGGTCGACGCCCGAGCCAACATCTTGCTGCATCAACAACTTCCCCATCATCCACGTACTGTTTCATGTAGAGTGCATCCTTCATTGGGCCAAACAGATAGAAGTCGGAAGGTACGAGGTCCAGGCTGTAGGGTGGACGAGAAAGCATATTCCACTAAAGTTTTGTAACCTCCTCTCGGATGCCCAGACTTGTCCGAGGCCTTGCGTTGTCATGGAGAAGCAGAAGTTCGTTTGCATTTTTGTGGCGACGAACACGCTGGAGACGTTCCTTCAATTTCCTGAGGGTAGCACAATACATTTCATTGGAGGAGTACTGGTGTGGTACCACTCCATGGATTGCCATTTTATTTCCGGTTCGAAGCGATGAACCCCTGTTTCATCACCTGTGACGATGTTCGAAAAAAATGATCACGATCAACTTTGTAACGACAAGCAGTTTCGCACAGATGGTCCTTCGTTGCTCTGTAGGGTCCTCTGTTAGGCAGCTAGGAATCCAGAGGGAACACACCTTTACGTATACCAACTGGTGGACGAGTGTGTCAGCACTGTCAACAGAAACGTCCAATTTAGCAGCGTAGTGTTTGTGATCTGTAGATTACATCGAACGAGAGTGTCCGCACGTTCCAACATTGCAGGAGTCCCAAGTGTGGGCAGCCGGCCAACACGCGGGAGGTCGGACAGGTTGTGGTGATAACAGACGCCTCGCCCAACGACTCACAGTAATGTTTTTTACGGCCAGGTCTCCGTAGACATTCTCCAAGCGTCTATGAATATCTGCAGCCCTCTGGTTTTCCGCTAAAAGAAACTCTTTGACGAACGACTCTCCGTTACAGACGCCATTTTGAAGGCTACGTATAGCGCTGCCACCAATCGGAACTTGATGGAACTAAAGGGGCTCAAGCGGGAATATTCCACGACGTCTCACAAGAACTTCCGTATTTTTTCAACCGGAACTGGCCAAGAATAAAAGTTTATTGCATTACTTATTGAACGCCCCTCGTATTTAACAAAATATACCGAACTAAAATACCCTTAATTGCACTTCGCTCACTATTTCAGATGAGCTCAGGTTTCTTTATAAAGCTTTGAACTGTGAGCATAATTTATTTGTTGTTGTTGTGGTCTTCAGTCCAGAGACTGGTTTGATGCAGCTCTCCATGCTACTCTATCCTGTGCAAGCTTCTTCATCTCCCAGTACCTATTGCAACCTACATCCTTCTGAATCTGTTTAGTGTATTCATCTCTTGTTCTCCCTCTACGATTTTTACCCTCCACGCTGCCCTCCAATACTAAATTGGTGATCCCTTGATGCCTCAGACAATGTCCTACAACCGATCCCTTCTTCTATTCAAGTTGTGCCACAAACTCCTCTTCTCCCCTATTCAATACCTCCTCCTTAGTTATGTGATCTACCCATTTAATCTTCAGCATTCTTTTGTAGCACCTCATTTCGAAAGCTTCTATTCTCTTCTTGTCTAAACTATTTATCGTCCACGTTTCACTTCCATAAATGGCTACACTCCATACAAATACTTTCAGACATGAATTTCTGACACTTAAACCTATACTCGATGTTAACAAATTTCTCTTCTTCAGAAACGCTTTCCTTCCCATTGGCAGTCTACATTTTATATCCTCTATACTTCGACCATCATTAATTATTTTGCTCCCCAAATGGCATAACCCATTTACTAATTTAAGGGTCTCATTTCCTAATCTAATTCCCTCAGCATCACCGGATTTAATTCGACTACATTCCATTATCCTCGTTTTGCTTATGTTGATATTCATCTTATATCCTCCTTTCAAGACACTGTCCACTCCATTCAGCCGCTCTTCCAGGTCCTCTGCTGTCTCTGGCAGGATTACAATGTTATCAGCGAACCTTCAAGTTTTTATTTCTTCTCCATGGATTTTAATTCCTACTCCGAATTTTTCTTTTGTTTCCTTTATTGTTTGCTGAATATACAGATTGAGTAACTTCAGGGGTTGGCTACAACCCTGTCTCACTCCCTTCCCAACCACTGCACTGCTTCCCTTTCATGCCCCTCGACTCTTATAACCGCCATCTGGTTTCTGTACAAATTGTAAATAGCCTTTCGCTCCCTGTATTTTACCCCTGCCACCTTCAGAATTTGAAAGAGACTATTCCAGTCAACGTTGTCAAAAGCTTTCTCTAAGTCTACAAATGCTAGAAACGTAGGTTTGCCTTTCCTTAATCTACCTTCTAAGATAAGTCGTAGGGTCAGTATTGCCTCACGTGTTCCAACGTTTCTACGGAATCCAAACTGATCTTCCCTGAGGTCGGCTTCTACCAGTTTTTCCATTCGTCTGTAAAGAATTCGTGTTAGTATTTTTCTGCCGTAGCTTATTAAACTGTAGTTCGGTAATTTTCACATATGTCAACACCTGCTTTCATTGAGATTGTAATTATTATATTCTTCTTGAAGTCTGAGGGTATTTCGCCTGTCTCATACATTTTGCTCACCAGATGGTAGAGTTTTGTCAGGGCTGGCTCTCCCAAGGCTATCAGTAGTTCTAATGGAATGTTGTCTACTCCCGGGGACTTGTTTCGACTCAGGTCTTTCAGTGCTCTGTCATACTCTTCACGCAGTATAGTACCTCCCATTTCATCTTCATCTACATCCTCTTCCATTTCCATAATATTGTCCTCAAGTACATCGCCTTGTATAGACCCTCTATATACTCCTTCCACTTTTCTGCTTTCCCTTCTTTGCTCAGAACTGGGTTTCTATCTGAGCTCCTGATATTCATACAAGTGGTTCTCTTTTCTACAAAGGTCTCTTTAATTTTCCTGTAGGCAGTATCTATCTTACCCTGTAACACTGCTCTCGGGCGCACAATACTCATTAAAGCCTGTACTATGGTAAGTTGACGGGCTTCACCTTACGAGAAAGGATTTTTGTTTACATATTGACCGCGTGTACTTGAATGGAGGCAAATCAGACTTACACTCACTCAGTAATAACAATGATACGTCAAGCAAGTACAAAATGCAACTACACGTCAGGACGGACAAGAAACAACACAGAAGATGCTACCAATTTGTTAATAATACGGTCGCCAGCCTAATTAGGCATTAACTAAGTTTCTTTCCTGTCCAAGTTGATGTACGTTCATGCCAAACAATACGTAATAATACTGCATAATATGGTAAATTTTAGAACCAGAAAATCTACTGAACTGATAATTTCACTTTCTGTACCAATATGGATAAACCATAAATACATAACATTACACTATAATGTTCACTACAAAACTTCGTACTGTCCATAGATCTGATTAAAATCGGGCATAGGTTACCCTAGAAATAGCACTTTCGAAACACACACACAATGTCAATTTTGATAAATGTAAAACACTGATAAATTTTGGTTTTTATATTGGCTTTAACTTTGCTGGTCTAATCAGTTTAGAACAATTCAGAATTCAAGTGAAAAAAAAGGGGGGGACCTTGAAACTGTTATGACCACTGTATTAAAACAATTAATAATTGAAATCATTAAGCACTCAAGATTTCCAATATATGAATTACTACTCTTTTTATCTTATTTCCTGCTCATTTAAAATACCATTATATCTGCCTCAAAATAATTAAACTTCATTACTAATTCAATTTCAAAATTATCTTCCAACTTTGTCAGACCTATGTTATTCGTCTATTATTTCATTAACAACAAAGTTCTTTAAACATCATTCTAACATAGCTAGGTCTGCAGGTAATTATTATTAACATAAACTTTAATTCTTCATTTCGGGACACTCGGATTGCACAACATTTGGAAAGGACCCTGGCTAGGTTAGTTGTGAGGATAATTAAATGATAGGACAGTTCTGGTAAAATTTAAGTTGTTATTGAACAGTATGGAACAAAAGTAACACTGGTCCACACGAATACAGTACTAAAAGTTTCAACCTGTTCGTATCGATGCGGCGGTTGGCGGGTGGCGAGATGGCGAGGCACAGAGCACACATACAATCACAGCAATGGCTCTTGATGTATCGGCACTTTACTTCTTCATAGCGTCGCAATACTTTTCCATTTAGTGCCTATGGAATTTTGCCATGCTGTAAGGGCGTTGGGACGGCTTATCCGAGGCTCAATGAAACTGCGTCTTCCAGGAGAGCCCCCTCGATCCAGAACGTGTTGCTCAGACCAATGCCCAACTCCGACTACTACTGCTGAGCCCGTTATGCCGTGCAGCGCCCGTGTGCATTTTCCCGCGCTCGCCTGCCATCCACCTTTTACCGCTCCCCTACAGACAGGGTATTCACCAGAGGTTTTGCATTCTACATATCCTAATACATTGCCTACGTGTGGACCAGACGCACCATTACAACTTTGACATCTTACAATAGTTTCACGTTTCTTACATTTCAATTCTGTTATAATATTGCTTGAAATTTGACATAAACATTAATATTCACTTCGAAATTTGTTTATAGTTTCCTTTAACATAATGGCATGAAACAAAAAAAAAGAAATGAAATCAGAACATCGATTACACTAATTCGTCAAAAATCAGAAGAAAAAATTATTATATGTACAATAGTACAGCGTTGTTGTTGTTACAATCCCTAGTGAGATAAGTCTCTACATCATACATTTGTCCTCTAGCCATCCCTGCTTAGCCTTTTTGCACTTCTTGTCGATCTCATTTTTTAGACGTTTGTATTCCTTTTTGCCTGCTTCATTTACTGCATTTTTATATCAATTAAATTCAATATTTCCTCTGTTACCCAAGGATTTCTACTAGCCCTCGTCTTTTTACCTACTTGATCCTCCGCTGTCTTCACTATTTCATCTCTCAAAGCTACCCATTGTTCTTCTACTGTATTTCTTTTCCCTATTCTTGTCAATCGTTTCCTAATGCTCTCCCTGAAACTCTCTACAACCTCTGGTTCTGTCAGTTTATCCAGGTACCATCTCCTTAAATTCCCCATTTTTTGCAGTTTCTTAAGTTTTAATCTACTTTAAATGAGACACTTAAGGTAGTAAAGGAGTTTTGCTATTTGGGGAGCAAAATAACTGATGATGGTCGAAGTAGAGAGGATATAAAATGTAGACTGGCAATGGGAAGGAAAGCGTTTCTGAAGAAGAGAAATTTGTTAACATCGAGTATAGATTTAAGTGTCAGGAGGTCGTTTTTGAAAGTATTTGTATGGAGTGTAGCCATGTATGGAAGTGAAACATGGACGATAAATAGTTTAGACAAGAAGAGAATAGAAGCTTTCGAAATGTGGTGCTACAGAAGAGTGCTGAAAATTAGATGGGTAGATCACATAACTAATGAGGAGGTGTCGAAGAGGATTGGGGAGAAGAGAATTTTGTGGCACAACTTAACTAGAAAAAGGGATCGGTTGGTAGAACATGTTCTGAGGCATCAAGGGATCACCAATTTAGTATTGGAGGGCAGCGTGGAGGGTAAAAATCGTAGAGGGAGACCAAGAGATGAATACACCAAGCAGATTCAGAAGGATGTAGGTTGCAGTAGGTACTGGGAGATGAAGAAGTTTGCACAGGATAGAGTTGCATGGAGAGCTGTATCAAACCAGTCTCAGGACAGAAGACCACAACAACAACAATAATCTGCAGTTCATAACCAATAGCTTGTGATCAGAGTCCACATCTGCCCCTGGAAATGTCTTACAATTTAAAACCTGGTTCCTAAATCTCTGTCTTACCATTATATACTTTATCTGAAACCTTCCAGTATCTCCAGGGCTCTTCCATGTATACAACCTTCTATGATTCTTCACT
Organism: Schistocerca nitens; assembly: GCF_023898315.1. NCBI lineage: Eukaryota > Metazoa > Arthropoda > Insecta > Orthoptera > Acrididae > Schistocerca > Schistocerca nitens. The sequence continues at coordinate 205,111,253 of NC_064614.1, forward strand.
ATCTGAGTAATTTCTTTTGTCTCATCATACATTTCGCCAATCTCTTCATCGGCAGAGCTAGTTGGCATATAAACTGTGGTAGGAGTGGGCTTCGTGTCTATCTTGGCCACAATAATGCGTTCACCATGCTGGTTGTAGTAGCTTACCCACACTACTATTTTTTATTCGTTATTAAACCTACTCCTGAATTACCCCTATTTTATTTGGTATTTATAACCCTGTATTCACTTGACCAAAAGTCTTGTTGCTCCTGCCACCGAACTTCACTAATTCCCACTATATCTAACTTTAAACTATCCATTTCCCTTTTTAAATTTTCTAACCTACCTGCCCGATTAAAGGATCTGACATTCCACGCTCCGACCCGTAGGACGCCAATTTTCTTTCTCCTGATAACAACGTCCTCTTGAGTAGTCCCCGCCGGGAGATCTGAATGGGGGACTATTTTACCTCCGGAATATTTTACCCAAGAGGACGCCATCATCACTTAAGCAAACAGTAAAGGTGCATGCTCTCGGGAAAAATTACGGCTGTAGTTTCCCCTTGCTTTTAGCCATTCGCAGTACCTGCGCAGCAAGGCCGTTTTGGTTAGTGTTACAAGGCCATATCAGTCAATCATCCAGACTATTGCCGCTGCAACTACTGAAAAGGCTGCTGCCCCTTCTTCAGGAACCACACGTTTGTCTGGCCTCTGAACACATACCCCTCCGTTGTGGTTGCACCTACGGTACGGCTATCTGTATCACTGAGGCATGGAAACCTCCCCACCTATGGCAAGGTCCATGGCTCATGGGGAGGGGAATGGGATCATTTATTTATAGAACAGATAATATTTTTTGACAAGTAGATGATCCAGTAACGTTATGTTACTAATTTGATAAAACTGTCCCTTCATGAGAGAATTAATGGCTGTTTGTAGGCACACAAGTAGTCGTAACGTCCTTACTCGTTCGCTGTTCATCGAAGTACTGTATCGTTATTTTACCGGGAAAACGTTATCACTGGTTCTACACATTTAGGGGTAATATCTACTAGGCGTAGCTGCACGAATTTGTAACATTTCTTAGGCTGAACTAGTAATGATTTCATTTATTTTGAGAGTAGCTCTCCAAAAGTTGCTTTTGTGATTGGATATTTTCTCAGACATAAAGCACCACATCTTAACGCGAATTTAGCTGCTCGAAGAAAAATATTTGAATTGTAACGCAGCCGATATGCAGTAAGGCAAGCTATTTCGTTATTCTCATATTCGATTATGTAATTTGGGTGAACATTGCCCAAAATTTTGCCGTCTTTTCATTACAGTGAATTCGCACAAGCAATAAAAATGGAAATGTGTAACTTCTAACCCTGCACTTCAGTATATGACTCCGCTCTCCTAACCATTGCGCCAAGCGAGACAGAGGTAAGAGCAGTTTCCTTGAATGCCTAATTTCATATGCTAGTCGAAGGTAATTGGTGGCTTTTATCTGCGTTCTAAAACGTGCAAAATTATAATTTCAAATTGCAAAAGACAAATATGAACTTTGCACAAAGAACTAGTTGTTAATATTAGTCTTTCATTCTTAGTTAAGCCTGATCGGTATAAACGCATAAAAAGCTTTTATAGCGTTTGTGCTTCATATTTGTTGCTATCCAAATGCTGTCGCTGTAGTTCATCGAAATGCTGTCGCTGCAGTTCGAACATTCAGTCAGGTCCTTAGGTCCTTAATCTGTGTCGTAAAGTAAGCAATCTTTGGCACAGCGGGGAATAGGTGAATACAGAGTGATGCGTCCGATATCTCGCTCATTTTGAACCAATGACACTCTTCCTCTGACGGCACACCGTGCTCCAGTTTGTATGCTGCCATTGCCAAATGGTCCGATTTTTCTGCCATTTTGTCTACAGTGGCCCAGTTTTTCTGCTGTTGAGTGTATCTAAACCAAATAAAGTGTTTACTGCATAGAAGGGAGCAATGGTAGTGAAATCTTAAGGATCTTGGAATTGTTCACTTACTTTCTGATACATTTATTCTCCAATGGTCCTTCTTTTGCTGACTGTAAAAATCAGTTTCAGCTGAACTGTTATTAATACAGCCTCAATACAAGACAAAAAAATTAAAAATTGTGCTCATGCAGACTTTGCCTCCTAGTGAATGGTACAGAACGGAGTTACACAGTCTGATGGAAAAGTTTGCAAGAAGGTCATGTCTAACATAAAGAAAGGAAGGAAACTGGGAATCCCTACAAATCCTAAAGAATTAATTGGGCAGTCAAAGATCAACTAGTTCAAACAAATTTCGGGCTTGCAGCCGGTCGTCGTTCAATACCTCGCATGATATTTCAACAGGGTACCTGCTAAATCATCTTCAGGTAAGCCGTCACAGACTGGCGAAAACGTCTTTTTTTCTTTATTGTTATTTAACACCTTACATAAGGTGGGCTGGCAGCAGCACACTACGCTGCTCTTCAGCCACAAGTTTTACAAAGAAAATACAATGGAGACACAGAATATACAGAACAAAGTTTGGGGCAAAAAGCAGTAGACACAGAAACAAATAACACGTAGCCGTTCACATGCAAAGACACCTAAAGAAACTGTTGGCACCGCACATGGACACTGATAACGGAGACGACACGTGAACGATGGAGCGTGGGCGGCGAAAAACACTGAGGCACAAACACGACGGCACACACACTAAAACGATGGTGATGATCTCCGGCGCACGAATGTCCACTAATGTGTGCGAGTCCAGGGACCTGCCAAGAGGGGAAGAAGGTGGTGGGGGAGGGAGAGGGGAGAGCAAAGATGCCAATGGCAGAGGAGATGGTGGGAGGAATGAAGGGATGGGGGTAGGGGAAGCCTGGGGGAGGAAGGGGGAGAGAGGGAGGAGGGAGGAAGGGGGAGAGAAAGGAGAGAGGGTGCCCATAGGAACAAACACAGGAAGAGGGAGGGGAGTATTAAAGTTGGTAGGAGGGGTAGACGGAGGGGAGGAGGGCATCATCATGGAGGGGGAGCTGGCGGAAGCCACCTTGGAAGAGGGTAAGGAGAGTGGAGAGATGGAGAGCAGGTGGGACGTGGAAATACAGGCGCGGCAGCAGATGGGGGCGGAAGTGGATGGGAGAGACAAGCGGATGAGGAGGATCGAGTTTACGGGAGGTGTAGAGGATCCGTATCCGTTGAGGAAAAGGAGGAGGTGGGGGAACGGAATAAGGTGGTACAGGATCCGCGTGGGGGAGGGGAGACGGATGCGAAAGGCGAGGCAAAAAGCATGGCGTTCAAGGATCTGAAGGGATTTGTAAAAGGTAGGAGGAGCGGAGATCCAGGCAGGGTGGGCGTAGCAGAGGATAGGGTGGACGAGGGATTTATAGGTATGGAGGATGGTGGAGGGGTCCAGACCCCATTTACAGCCAGAAAGGAGCTTGAGGAGACGTAGTCGGGAGTGTGCCTTGACTTGGATTGTCTGGAGGTGGGGGGTCAAGGAGAGGCGACGGTCAAGAGTGACGCCAAGGTACTTAAGGGGGGGGGGGTGAGGGCGATAGGATGGCCATAGACAGTGACATAGAAGTCGAGGAGGCGGGAGGAAGGAGTGGCTTTGCCTACAATGATCACCTGGGTTTTGGAAGGATTGACCTTAAGCGACCACTGGTTGCACCAAGTGGTGAATCTGTCAACATGGGACTGGAGAAGGTGTTGGGAGCGCTGCAGGTTGGGGGCGGGGAAAAGGAAGGCGGTGTCATCGGCGTACTGGAGAAGGTGGATGGGGGGTGAAGGCGACGGCATGTCCGCCGTATGCAAAAGGTACAGAAGAGGGGAGAGGACGGAAACTTGGGGCATACCGGCGGAGGGGAAGAAGGTGTAGGAATCCGTGTTATGGATGGTGACGTAGGAAGGACGTTTGGAAGGAAAGGATCCAATCAGACGGACGTAGTTAATAGGAAGGGCGAAGGTTTGGTGCTTGAAGAGGAGTTCGGAATGCCACACATCGTCATAGGCGCGTTCGAGGTCAAGGGAGAGGAAGATGGTGGAGCGATGGGAATTAAGCTGTTTGGAGAGGAGATGAGTGAGGTGAAGGAGAAGGTCATCGGTAGAGAAGGACGGCCGAAAGCCACACTGGGTAACGGGAAGGAGGCGGTGCTGGCGGAGATGCTGGTGGATGCGTCGGGTAAGGATGGATTCCAGGACCTTGCTGAAGACCGAGGTAAGGCTGATGGGACGGTAGGAGGAGACAGCGGAAGGCGGTTTGTCGGGTTTAAGGAACATCAGGATGCGGGAGGTTTTCCACAGGTCGGGGTTGTAGCCGGTGGACAGGACTACATTATAGAGCTGGGCCAGACTGGAGAGGAAGGAGGCAAGAGTTTCAAGAAGGTGGCGATAGGTGACACGATCGTGACCAGGAGTGTAGCGATGAGATCCTGAGTAGTGATGGAGACATTGAGTTCGGTGTGTGCAATGTTGTCCAAGTGCGGAAACGTCCTCCGTTCCGCAATATATAGCGCGCTGCAACTATTCTGCGCATGGGTCGAAAACTTGATAGATGGACCACACTGCCCGCCGGCAACGCCCTCACTGGTGGAATAGCGGAACTCAGTCGCTGTCTGCGTTGCTGTTTGCCGCGGCCATCGGCGCACTCTGTCGTCTTCGATTTGAGCAAATCGTGGAGATGATGGGATTCCATGCACTGTCCAGCTGGTAGCCGCTGTCCCAGTTCAACAGATTTTCCGCCAGGCGTATTTCTACGGATTCTTTAATAATGGAATCCCAGTAAGATGTTGCTGTGGACAAAATCATTGTTTTCTCATACTCCATTAAATGTCCAGTGGAAATACAATTCACAAAGATCAACTAGGTTCATTGGCACCTAACGTTTACAGCATCAGTCGCGAGTGTGGCATGCAGTACATCGGCCAGACGTAGCTATGTATCTTGCAGGACTCTTTAGAACACGTGTGGTGAGTTCGACTCAACCAAACTGACAAATCTTCAGTGGCAGAGCGCAGCACCATTGAAAAACACATGTTCGTTTTTGAACAGAGAGAAATGCTGTGCCACGTCTAAGGGTTCAAGGATTCGATCGTCAAAGTGACTGTTGAAATAATACGAAGGAAGACTGAAAATTAATGCACAATAATTTAATTACGAAAAAGTTTAATAGGTAACAAAACAAAAATATCACAAATAAACTTACATGTTTTACCTACTTTTCTACACAGTCACCAACGTTCTCACCACATTTCTCACATCGTGGTACCAGTTTCAAAATGCCCCGTTCGTAGATGCCTGTTTGGCTGGAGTATAGTTATAGGGAATTGCTGATTTCACTTCCGTATTTGCGGCAAAGCGTTGGCCGGTCAGGAATTTCTTCGTGGGACGAAACAGATGAAAGTCGGACGGTGTAAGTTCCTAACTGTACGGCAGATGCTGGAGCACCTCCAACCCAAACTTCAGGAGCAGCAACATGGGGGCGAGCACTGTCATAAAGAACTCTGACACCGTCAGCATTAATTTGTGGCGTTTGTCACGAAGGGCAACATGTAACTTAACCAAAATTTTAATGTAGCCTGAAGCATTCGCAGTGGTCCCTTGTTCAGCAATTTCCACTAATAACACACCCTGAATATCCCAGAACACTGTCACAGGCACTTTCCTAGCAGAGTGAGTCACTCTGAAGTTTTCTGTTACTGGAGAACCAGCATGTTTCCATTCCATAGAGGCCTTCTCGGTTTCGGGCGTGCAGTGGTACGCCCACGACTCATCACCAGTGACGATTCCTTTCAAAAAGTCCTGTTCTTCTGCGACGTAACGCGTTAAATGATCCAAGCTTGTCATCATTCGCTAGGCCTTGTGCTTCCCTGCCAAGTTCTTAGGCACCAAACGAGCACTAATTTTACGAAATTTCAAATGTTCAAATGTGTGTGAAATCTTATGGGACTTAACTGCTAAGGTCATCACTCTATAAGCTTACACACTACTTAACCTAAATTATCCTAAGGACGAACACACACATCCATGCCCGAGGGAGCATTCGAACCTCCGCCGGGACCAGGCGCACAGTCCATGACTGCAGCGCCCGCTCGGCTTATTACGAAATTTCAACGTGTCGTGAACAATATCGTACACTACGCCATAGGAAATGTTGAACTACTGCGGTAAGGTTTGCACTTGCACACACCGTTCTTTCAGAATCGCTGTCGCAACGGCTCCGACATTCTGCGGGGTTGCAGCTGTTACCAGCCGCCCGGAGGGTCGCTAATTACTAACGTTCACACGGTCCTCCTGGAGGAACGCACACCACATGGAGACATTGTTGCTACGATCCAGACAGTCGTCCTCGTACAAGCCACACATATCCCTGTGAATTTCACTCGGTTTATGCCCTCTGGCCCACAAATATCGAACTCCACTTCGCTGCTCTTCACAATTTGACGACAGTAACATGTGCGCTAATTTTGTTTCGTAGTTCAGGCTTTTCCCTCTAGTGCTGCACATGAAAACAAAAGACCCTCCGTAGCGCAGACTTCAAGCTACATCGTCGTGAAATTTCAACATTCCAGATCCACTACCAGGAGAGAAAAAATTATGTGCGTTACTTTTCGATCTTCCGTCGTAGTACATGACGAATTTGTCAACCAGGACAGTGGTTTCCAATAGATCTACGCAAGGTATGCGGTAGTAGCAAAAATACGTCAGGAACGCTCGGATGTGAAAGCGATTGAGGCAACGCATGGAACAGACAAGCAGCATCGGGTCTCGATGCCCGGACCCCTCCACTCCGCTGGAAGGAACCTTCCCTCCCTCAACCCCCTTCCCCGCCTCTAGTCACCGGCCGCGACATCTCACCCATAGGCACATGACTGGTCCATCCGTTTGGCCTTCGGCAGAGGAGTCTGTGGTCCAGCAGCTATAAATAAGTGAACTGGACACGAGTCCGACATTTCACCTAAAGATGAATGGTAAACTCGTCGAAACGTTGAGACAACACGGCGCCACAACTCGGCTGACAGATCAAGAAAAAACATAACAAAATTAAAAACGTAACACATCAGCCACTGTTTCCACAAATTATATGAATATCTCGATTCAGTAACCACGGTAAGCAGCCACTTTCATTGATCTGCGTGACCAGTAGTAATGTAGTGTAAACAGGATTGGCTAAAATGGCTCTAAGCACTATGGGACTTAACAGCTGAGGTCATCAGTCCCCTAGAACTTAGAACTACTTAAACCTAACTAACCTAAGGACATCACACACATCCATGCCCGAGGCAGGATTCGAACCTGCGACCGTAGCGGTCACGCAGTTCCAGACTGAAGCGCCGTGAACCGCTCGGCCACACCGCCCGGCTAAACAGGATTCAATATTTACTGTTAGTGTAGTTAAATACTTCCTTTGAAAAATACGGTTGTAAACAAGTGAATAAGTTGCCGTATCAGATAAACAGCAACTACACTCATGCTCATAAACTAAGGATAATTGCAGAATGTGGTGCCACACAAAGTGGCACTACACAAAACTGGCGCTAATAGCATAGGCACATAGGGAACACACACGACACAGATTTGTAAGTCCGCGGTATTGGTGATAAGTTGACAAAACACATGTGCTACAAAACGCCACTGTTTCCTGCGCATGTACCCCAACATCAGTATGGGATATGATCACCATGCACACGTACACAGGCCGCACAACGGGTTGGCATACTCTGGACCAGGTGGTCGTGCAGCTGCTGGGGTATAGCCTTCCATTCTTGCAGCAGTGCCTTTCGAAGCTCCTGAAGTGACGTAGGGGTTTGAATACGTGCAGCGATACGTCGACCGAGAGCATCCCAGACGTGCTCGATGGGGTTTACGTCTGGAGAATAGGCAGGCCACTCCATTCGCCTGATATCTTCTGTTTCAAGGTACTCCTCCACGATGGCAGCTAGTTGGAGCTGTGCGTGATCATCAGTCAGGAGGAAGGTGGCACCCACTGCACCCCTGAAAAGGCGGACATACTGGTTCAAAATAACGTCCCGATACACTTGACGTGTTACAGTTTCTCTGTAAAAGACATGCAGGGGCGTACGTGCACTAGTCATAATCCCACCCCACACCATCAAACCACGACCTCCATACAGGTCCCATTCAAGGACACAAGGGGTTGGTATCTGGTTCCTGGTTCACTCCAGATGAAAACCCGGCGAGAATCACTGGTCAGTGTATACCTGGAGTCGTCCGTGAACATAACCTGGGACCACTGTTCCAATGACCACGTACCGTGGTGTTGACACCAGGCTTTATGGGCTCTCCTGTGACCAGGGCTCAGTGGAATGCACCTTGCAGGTCACTGGGCGAATAAACCATGTCTGTTCAGTCGTCTGTAGACTGTATGTCTGGAAACAACTGTTCCAGTGGCTGCGTTAAGGGACCGAGCAAGGCTACCTGCAGTACTCCGTGGCCGTCTGCGGGCTCTGATGGTGAGATATGGGTCTTCTTGTGGTGTTGTACACTGTGGACGTCCCGTACTGTAGCGCCTGGACACGTTTCCTGTCAGCTGGAATCGTCGCCATAATCTCGACATCACAGCTTGTGGCACACGGAGGGCCCGTGTTACGACCGCTGTGTTTGACCAGCCTCCAGTCGCCCTAGTATGTTACCCCTCATAACGTCATCAATAAGTGTTCTTTGAGTCATTTTCAACCACACAATCACCATTAGCACGTCTGAAATCGTCTGCACACTTACTCGCAGCACCTTACTCTGACATGCACCAACACACCTCTGCGTATATGTACTACTGCCAGCGTCACCGTGCGACGACCGCAGGTCAAATGTACCGCATGGTCACACCCCGATGTGATTTAAACGGTCAAACCGCCCACCACAGCGCTGTTTCACCATGTATCAACATTATCATTAATTTATGAGCATGAGTGTATTTAGTACAGCTGAGGCGGTCGCAGCCTTTATCTTAAATTTCCTTTTTTTAAATTTAACTGCAATAATCACGAATAGCATTAAGTACTATGTTGTTGTTGTTGTTGTTGTGGTCTTCAGTCCTGAGACTGGTTTGATGCAGCTCTCCATGCTACTCTATCCTGTGCAAGCTTCTTCATCTCCCAGTACTTACTGCAACCTACATCCTTCTGAATCTGCTTAGTGTATTCATCTCTTGGTCTCCCTTTACGATTTTTACCCTTCACACTGCCCTCCAATGCTAAATTTGTGATCCCCTGATGCCTCAGCACATGTACTACCAACTGGTCCCCTCTTCTTGTCAAGTTGTGCCACAAACTCCTCTTCTCCCCAATTCTATTCAATACCTCCTCATTAGATCTACCCATCTAATCTTCAGCATTATTCTGTAGCACCATATTTCGAAAGCTTATATTCTCTTCTTGTCTAAACTATTTATCGTCCACGTTATTGTACATGTATATGTTGTACAATAGTACAATAGTACTGTCGAGAGATTCCGTTTATGCTTTACATAACTGAGCAGTGTGTGCAGCACGGACAAGTAAGTGATTTGTAGAAAATGCGACAATACTCTTCAAGATGTGTATTAGAGAACGACTGCAAAGGGAAGCAAGAATAAGATTTAAAGTCCCGTCCATGATGTGTTTATTAGAGTCAGATTTGTCGAGGATGGGGAAGGAAACTGGTCGTTTCTTTTCGAAGGAACCAGCCCTGCATTTATCTTAATTAATTCAGTGGAACAATTGAAATCCTAATTAACGATGGCTGGAAGTGCGATTGTCTCCGGAATATGAGTCGAATATTTAAGCTACAGCGTCACCTCGCTCAGCAGAATGAGTGTGTACGGGAATGAAGCTGAATGGTATGTTGTTGGCCTCGATGCTTGGGTCGGATAAATTATCAGTAGATAATAGAAGTGGATTTTCTTAATAATATGTTGTTGTTGTTGTGGTCTTCAGTCCTGAGACTGGTTTGATGCAGCTCTCCACGCTACTCTATCCTGTGCAAGCTTCTTCATATCCCAGTACCTACTGCAACCTACATCCTTCTGTATCTGCTTAGTGTATTCAACTCTTGGTCTCCCTTTACAATGTTTACCCCCCAAGCTGCCCTCCAATACTAAATTGGTGATCCCTTGATGCCTCAGAACATGTCCTACCAACCGATCACTTCTTCTAGTCAAGTTGTGCCACAAACTCCTCTTCTCCCAAGTTCTATTCAATACCTCCTCATTAGTTATGTGATCTACCCATCTAATCTTCAGCATTCTTCTGTAGCATCACATTTCGAAAGCTTCTATTCTCTTCTTGTACAAACTATTTATCGTCCATGTTTCACTTCCATACATGGCTATACTCCATACAAATACTTTCAGAAACGACTTCCTGACATTTAAATGAATACTCGATGTTAACAAAGTTCTCTTCTTCAGAAACGATTTCCTTGCCATTGCCAGTCTACATTTTATATCCTCTCTACTTCGACCATCATCAGTTATTTTGCTCCCCAAATAGTAAAACTCATTTACTACTTTAAGTGTCTCATTTCCTAATCTAATTCCCTCAGCATCACCAGACTTAATTCGACTACATTCCATTATCTTCGTTTTGCTTTTGTTGATGTTCATCTTATATCCTCCTTTCAAGACACTGTCCATTCCGTTCAACTGCTCTTCCAAGTCCTTTGCTGTCTCTGACAGAATTAGAATGTCATCGGCAAACCTCAAAGTTTTCATTTCTTCTCCATGGATTTTAATACCTACACCAAATTTTTCTTTTGTTTCCTTTACTGATTGCTCAATATACAGATTGAATAACATCGGGGAGAGGCTACAACCCTGTCTCACTCCCTTCCCAACCATTGCTTCCCTTTCGTGCCCCTCGACTCTTATAACTGCCATCTGGTTTCTGTACAAATTGTAAATAGCCTTTCGCTCGCTGTATTTTACCCCTGCCACCTTTGGAATTTGAAAGAGAGTATTCCAGGCAACATTGTCAAAAGCTTTCTCTAAGTCTATTAATGCTAGAATCGTAGGTTTGCCTTTCCTTAATCTTTCTTCTAAGATAAGTCGTAAGGTCAGTATTGCCTCACGTGTTCCAACATTTCTACGGAATCCAAACTGATCTTCCCCGAGGTCGGCTTCTACCAGTTGCTCCATTCGTCTGTAAAGAATTCGCTTTAGTATTTTGCAGCTGTGACTTATTAAACTGATAGTTCGGTAATTTTCACATCTGTCAACACCTGCTTCCTTTGGGATTGGAATTATTGTATTCTTCTTGAAGTCTGAGGATATTTCACCTGTGTCATACATCTTGCTCACCAGATGGTAGAGTTTTGTCAGGACTGGCTCTCCCAAGGCTATCAGTAGTTCTAATGGAATGTTGTCTACTCCCGCGGCCTTGTTTCGACTCAGGTCTTTCAGTGCTCTGTCAAACTCTTCACGCAGTATCATATCTGCCATTTCATCTTCATCTACCTCCTCTTTCATTTCTATAATATTGTCCTGAAGTACATCACCCTTCCACCTTTCTGCTTTCCCTTCTTTGCTTAGAACTGGGTTTCCATCTGAGCTCTTGATATTCATACAAGTGGTTCTCTTTTCTCTAAAGGTCTCTTTAATTTTTCTGTAGGCAGTATCTATCTTGCCCCTAGTGAAATAAGCCTCTACATCCTTACATTTGTCCTCTAGCCATCCCTGCTTCGCCATTTTGCACTTCCTGTCAATCTAATTTTTGAGACGTTTGTATACCTTTTTTCCTGTTTCATTTACTGCATTTTTATATTTTCCCCTTTCATCAATTAAATTCATTATTTCTTCTGTTACCCAAGGATTTCTACTAGCCCTCGTCTTTTTACCTACTTGATCCTCTGTTGCCTTCACTACTTCATCCATCAGAGCTACCCATTCTTCTTCTACTGTATTTCTTTCCCCCATTACTGTCAATTGTTCCCTTATGCTCTTCCTGAAACTCTGTACAACGTTTGGTTTAGTCAGTTTATACAGGTCCCATCTCCTTAAATTCCCACCTTTTTGCAGTTTCTCAGTTTTAATCTACAGATCATAACCAACAGATTGTGATCAGAGTCCACATCTGCCCCTGGAAAGTCTTACAATTTAAAACCTGGTTCCTAAATCTCTGTCTTACCATTATATAATCTATCTGATACCTACTAGTACCTCCAGGATTCTTCCATGTATGTAAGTGCTTCCATGTATGTAAGTACTATAGTGATAATTTATTGTTAATGTGATTTACTATGGCCGAGCGGTTCTAGGCGCTACAGTCTGGAACCGCGCGACCACTACGGTCGCAGGTTCGAATCTTGCCTCGGGCATGGATGTGTGTGATGTCCTTAGGTTATTTAGATTTAAGTAGTTCTACGTTCTAGGGTACTGATGACCACAGCAGTTAAGTCCCATAGTGCTCAGAGCCATTTGAACCATTTGTGATTTACTGATTAAGTTTCTATGATTTGTTTATCTTTCGTTTATCGAGATCTTTACTCGATTCTCAATCTCGATGGGATCTACGGAGAACGATGAATAATTGAATGTATAAATGGACGAACGTCACGTTGTTAGTAGAGAGGAAGAACATTTGAACGTTTAGGATTTTATAAAGGGTGTAACAAATATGTACGGCACGGATTGCAGGACACATTCCTCACACGCAGACGAACAAATTATGATGTATGAACATGGGTCGGGGAACGCTTTGTTTCCATGTTACAACTCATTTTCTCCCATTTATTAATTATGGGTAACACACACTAACAAAAGGCACCAGCATACCAAATGCAACTCTTTCTCACAGGAGATATTTAATATCCCCTCCGTGTGCACCGATGAATGCGTCAACCCGCAAGTCATGTGGTCATCATTAAGCTACATGTCTTGTACTGACGCTAGGGTCGTCGTGAACTGCATGAAGAATTGCAGCCTTTCGTTGGGGTGCCCTCATCCTTCTAGACCTTTCCCGGTCGCCAGTATCAGGTTTAAATGCCCCGTGTTCCCTAACACGACGTTTTCCTGTCGGGGCACCTTCATCCTTAAAACCTCTCCTGATACAAACGTCGACTGCGGGTGTCATTACCGTCAGCTAATCCCTATATCACATGGGCATCTGCCATCTCTGCATTTGTGTACACTGCCACTGGGCGACCCAAGAAGTAGCCAATGTACTTGCAACGGTCGTACTGGTCGCTGAAACAGTTGATGTTACCTGTAAACAAACAATGACGTACGTCTCATCGCAACAGGGGTATGTACAACACTGGCGGTGCACGAAGTAACCAGAGTGCACGTTCCCCGTGATTCTAACGTTCTGTTCGTGTGTTTCCCATGGTTAATGAGCTAGAGAAAATGAATTGTAACATAGAAATAAAGCGTTTCCAGACCCATTTTCATATAACATATTTCTTCGTCTACGTATGAGGAATGTGTCCTGCTATTTGCGAACGTACGTTTTTCTTACACCCTGTATTTTGTTGACGTCATTACAAACAGACCACATTCTCAGATCGCACAGGACTGAGACAGGTTTCTTGGAGGTTATCACCCCCGGCGTCCTTGGAGATTCCGTCGTGGATGTAGCCTGAAGTGGTTCAGGAAACCCTGCTTCTGGATGAGTATTCAGGGATTTGAATGCATTCAGTCGAAAAGCAGAGTCCATTGACTCAACTACCGCGTCAGCTCGATCTGTGATCTGTGATTTCATGAAAAATGGAACATTATCTTCGGCTGAACGAGGACAGGGGAAAGGAATCGGGTGCAGAATTCTTGAGGGAAACGTCCTGGAGTTCGCCTGAAGTGAATTAACAGCCTCAGAGTATTGTGTCTTCGCACCGTAAATGGACTACAAAAATAGTACAGCCATTTCCACACCTAAAGCTTCTGGGACGCAGTCGCTGAGGAGACGCTAGAAATTTGGTAGCCTGATGATGTTATCAACAGAGCTACCTGATTTCAATTACACATGGTGATTCAGAATTGTGGTTACAAAGTTATAGGTGTTATGCGGAGGACTCAGGATAGCAATTTTTGGTACTAAAACCATGTCCGGAAATGCACCGATGGAAGGCAATACACATCGACAGAGGTCAGTGTCTCATGAGTGGCTTGTGTGATGTCATATCACGTGTAATCAGAGAACAATCAAATGAGATGAAGCGCAATACCTGTAACTGTGTTATTATGAATCGCCCTGTATAAGGATTAGGATTGAATCATATTTAAGGCATCGGCATAGAACTAGTTATAATCCTGGACGATCTCATGCTAAGCTACCGCCCAGGGTAATCCCAGAAAACAAGTCTAGAACATAAAACGAAAACTAAAAAAAACTCGAAATTTATCTTTTTAAAATGTGAAGTATTTTTGTAGTACTTTAAAATACCAAATATATTTTATTTGGCAAAACGTTGTACAGCTCATACAAAATACGGTTCATGGGAAACAAGAATGAAAGAAGATTAGAGAGGGAACATAAGCCCGGAATCGAGAGGGTTGGGAAGGAAATCAGTCACGTCGTTTTCAGAGAAACCACCATGCCTTTGCCTTAAGCATGTTAGGGCAACCACGAGTAAAACGTAAACTCGACGACCGGACGTGTATCTGGACCGTCGTCTTCCCGAACTTGAGTGTCATCTTTTACCACGCTCCACCTCGCTCGGTAACATAAAAAGAGACAAGCGATCATCAGTATCAATATAGAGAAACGTTTCTGAGGTATCGCGGAAGTCTGAGAACATACCATTTCTTCAACTTCAGCTACACATTCTGAAATATAAACTACTTTCTATGCTGTTCGAAATTCGTTACTGTTGGCTCCTTCTGTGTGTCGTTTATACTGAAGAGCCAAAGAAACTGGTCCACCTGTCTGATATCGTGTAGAGCCCCCATGAGCACGCAGAAGTGCCGCAACACGACATGGCATGGACTCGATTAATGTCTGAAGTAGTGATGGAGGGAACTGACACAATGAATCCTGCAGGGGTGCCCATAAATCCGCAAGAGTAAAAGGGCGTGGAAATCTCTTCTGAACAGCACGTTGCAAGGCATCCCATATATGCACAATAAAGTTCATGTGTGGGGAATTTGGTGGGCAGCGGACGTGTTTAAGCTCAGAATAGTATTCCTGGAGCCACTCTGAATCAATTCTGGACGTGTGGGGTGTCGCATTGTCCTGCTGGAATTGCCCAAGTCTGTCGGAATGCAGAATGGACATGAATGGATGCCGGTGATTAGACAGGATGCTTACGTACGTCTCACCTGTCAGAGTCGTATCTAGACGTATCAGGGGTTCCATATGACTAGAACTGCACACGCCCCACACCATTACAGAGTCTCCACCAGCTTGAACAGTCCCCCGCTGGCAAGCAGGGTCCATGGATTCATGAGGTGGTCTCCATATCCGTACACGTCCATCCGCTCGATACAATTTGAAACGAGACTCGTCCGACCAGGCAACATGTTTCCAGTCATCAACAGTCAAATGTCGGTTGTTGACGGGCCCAGGCAAGGTGTAAGGCCTTGTGTTGTGCAAAGTGGGCCTTCGGCTCCGAAAGCCCATATCGATGGTGTTTCGTTGAATGGTTTGCACGTTGACACTTGTTGACGGCCCAACATTGAAATCTACAGCAATTTGCGGATGGGTTGCACTTCTGTTACGTTGAACGATTCTCTTCAGTCGTCGTTGGTCTTTTGCCGGCCGCAGCGATGTCGGAGATTTGATGGTATACCGGATTTCTGATTTTCACGGTACACTCGTGAAATGGTCTTACGGGAAAATTCCCACTTCATTGCTACCTCGGAGGTGCTGTGTCCCATCGCTCGTGTGCTGACTATAACACCACATTCAAAGTCACTTAAATCTTGATAACCTGCCATTGCAGCAGCAGTAACCGATCCCGCCGGCCGGTGTGGTCGAGCGGTTCTGGCGCTTCAGTCTGGGACCGCTTGACCGCTACGGTCGCAGGTTCGAATCCTGCCTCGGGCATAGATGTGTGTGATGTCCTTAGGTTAGTTAGGTTTAAGTAGTTCTAAGTTCTAGGGGACTGATGACCATAGATGTTAAGTCCCATAGTGCTCAGAACCATTTTTGAAGTAACCGATCTAATAACAAACGCATGCCTGTACCAGTTTCTTTAGCGCTTGAGTGTAAGTGGTAACAGAAATAAACTCCTGCAACTTTTAATGTCTATAGTTACCACATTCTTCTGTCGACCACTTCCACTGCCCTGTTGTTATACGCAAAAGCGCCAAAGAAACTGGTACAGGCGTGGGTAATCAAGTACAGCGATATGTAAACAGGCAGAATACGGCGCTGCGGTCGGCAACACCTATATAAGACAAAAAGTGTCTGGCGCAGTTGTTAGATCGGTTAATGCTGCTGCAATGGCAGGTTATCAAGATTTAAGTGACTTTGAACGTGGTGTTATAGTCGGCGCACGAGCGATGGGACACAGTATCTCCGAGGTAACGATGAAGTGGGGACTTTTTCCTACGACCATTTCACGAGTGTACCGTGAATATCTGGAATACGGTAAAACATCAAATCTCCGACATTGCTGCGGCCGGAAAAAGATCCTGTAATAATGGGACCAACGACGACTGAAGAGAATCGTTCAAAGTGGAGAAGTGCAGCTCATCCGCAAATTGCTGCAGATTTCAATGTTGGGCCGTCAACAAGTGTCAGCGTGCGAACCATTCAACGAAACATCATAGATATGGGCTTTCGGAGAGAAAGATCCACTCTTGTATCTTTGATGACCGCACGACACAAAGCTTTATGCCTCGCATGGGCCCGTCAACATCTACATTGGACTGTTGATGAGTGGAATCATGTTGCCTCTTCGCAAGAGTCTCGTTTCAAATTGTATCGAGCGGATGGACGTGTACGGGTATGTAGACAATCCTTATGAATCGATGGACCCTGAAAGTCAGCAGGGGACTATTCAAGCTAGTGGAGACTCTGCAATGGTGTGGGGCGTGTGCAGTTGGAATGATATGGAACCCCTGATACGTCTAGATACGGATCTGACAGGTGACACGTACGTAAGCATCCTGTCTGATCACCTGAATCCACTCATATCCATTGTGCACTCCGACGGACTTGGGCAATTTCAGCAGGACAATGCGACACCCCACACGTCCAGAATTTCTATAGAGTGGCTCCAGGAACACTCTTCTGAGTTTAGACACCTCCGTTGGCCACCAAAATCCCCAGACATGAACATTATTGAGCATATATGGGATACCTTGCAACGTGGAGTTTCAGAATAGGTCTCCACGCCCTTGTACTCTTACGGATTTATGGGAAGCCCTGCAGGATTCATTGTGTCAGTTTCCTCCATCACTACTTCAGACATTAGTCGAGTCCATGCCACGTCATGTTGCGGCACTTCTCCGTGCTCGCGAGGATCCTATACGATATTAGACAGGTGGACCAGTTTCTTTGGCTCTTCAGTGTATGAATTGTAGCTACATATTTTTTGAACACGGAAAACAATTACAGAAAAATTCACGCTACTTGCATCTGCATTAAAAACGAAGCAGAGGTAGGAAATGGTTTGTTAAGGCGTCAATGCGATATACACTGAAGTGACAAAAGTCATGGTATAGTATCGCATACACAATGTATAAAAGGGCAGTGCAATGGCGGAGTTGTTAATTGTACTCAAGCGAATCATATAGAAAAGTTTCTGACGTGTTTGTGTTCGCACGACGTGAACTAACACACTCTGAACGCGAAATAGAAGTTAGATCTCGACGCTTGAAACATTACGTTACAAAAATTGTTAGGGAATGCAGTATTCAGAGATCTACAATGTCAAGAGCGTGCCAAGAATATCACATTTCAGGCATTACTTTCTACCACGGTCAAAGCAGTGGCCGATGGCCTTCACTTAACAACCGGAAGCAGCGGCGTTTGCGTAGAACTGTCAGTGCTAACAGACAAGCGCGAAATAATCGCAGAAATCAAATGTGGGACGTGCAACGAACGTATCCATTAGGACAGTGCGGCGAAATTTGGCGTTTAAGGAGTACGGCAGCAGGCGACCGACGCGAGTGTCTTTGCTAACAGCACATCGTCTGCAGCGACTCTCCTGGGCTCGTGACCATATCGGTTGAACCCCAGACGACTGGAAAACCGTGGCCTGGTCAGACGAGTCCCGATTTAAGTTGGTAAGAGCGGACTGTAGCGTTCGAGTGTGGCGCACTTACCACGAAACCATGGACCCGAGTTGCCAACAAGGCACTGTGGAAGCTGGTGGTGGCTCCGGCTCCTTAATGGTGTGGGCCTTGTTTACATGGAATGGATTGGATCCTGTGGTCCAACTGAACCGATAATTGACTGGAAATGATTATGTTCGGTTACTTGGAGATCATTTGTGGACTTGATGATCGCAAACAATATCACCGGGCTACAATTATGCGCAACTGGTTTGAAGAACGTTCTGGACAATTCGAACGAGCGAATGATTTGACCACCCAGATCGTTCTACGTAACTCCCCTCGAATATTTATGGGACATAATGGAGAGGTCAGTTCGTGCACAAAATCCCGCACCGGCAACACTTTTGCAATTATGGTCGGCTAAAGAGCCAGCATGGCTCAATATTTCGACTTGTTGAGTCCATGCCACGTCGAGATGCTGCACTACGCTGGGCAAAAGAAGATCCTAAACGATTTTAGGAAGTATCCCGTGTTTTTTGCCACCTCAATGTAACTCAATTTTTTGCTGCTATCATCTGTTATACCTTGTAGCAAAACCTTGGGTTACATTCTGGTAGATGTATGTGACCGACTGCTTACATCATGAACGTGGGAAATGCTCTTAAATTCGTATAAAAATATTCCTAGTCTTTTTGCTGAACCATATGTGCATAAAACCTCTTGCGTTAGACGACTTCTTCCAGCATCACACAATGTCTACGATTAAGGTGTGGTGTCACCGCCAGACACCACACTTGCTAGGTGGTAACCTTTAAATCGGCCGCGGTCCGTTAGTATACGTCGGACCCGCGTGTCGCCACTATCAGTGATTGCAGACCGAGCGCCGCCACACGGCAGGCTAGAGAGACTTCCTAGCACTCGCCCCAGTTGTACAACCGACTTTGCTAGCGATGGTTCACTGACAAAATACGCTCTCATTTGCCGAGACGATAGTTTAGCATAGCCTTCAGCTACGTCATTTGCTATGACCTAGCAAGGCGCCATTATCAGTTACTATTGATATTGATTCATGTACCGTCAAGACCGACGTTCTTCATTAACGGATTAAAGTTAAGTATTCTACCAGCTACGTCCGTTTTTCTAAATTCTAATTACCTTGTCCTGTTCCAGACCTCACGCCAGCCTGCGTGAGCTAAAACGCGTGCCTTTCGGCCTCCTCTAGTAACACGGTGTTGGCTCTCCTGCCAACCAAAACATTGCGACGAGGCACAACCGCGTTCTTATAGATATTGCCCTGATTTACTTGTGTAATGGCTTCGCCACAATCTCCAGATGTACTGTCCGAATTTTATCGCTTACAGAATCAGCAGACGCAGGCCTTACTGGATGCCCTTGGACAGCTCGTCCAGGGTCAACGGGCAATGCAAAACGATGCGGTAGGCGCCGCTTCACCGCTAACGCCGCCACAACACGCTGTTGCACCAACCTTTCGACCTTTTGATGCTGCACTGGAAAGCTGGACGGAGTGGTCACGCCAATTTGGATTCCATCTCGCCACCTACAGAATTCAGGGTAACGAGAGGCAGCCTTTTTTGTTATCATCTGTCGGGGTGACCACGTACCGTGTGATAGTCAAATTATTTCCCTGACGCGACGTAGCAACTCTGTCCTACGACGAAATTTTGTCTGCATTAGATGCATATTTCAAAGAATCAGTCAATGTAGTTGCAAAAAGGTATACCTTCTTCCGTACAAAACGTACGGCAGGTCAGACTAATCGGGAGTGGGTTGCAACTTTGCAAGGCCTTACTAGGGATTGTGCTTTTGAGTGTCAATGTGGACTCCCTTATTCAGATACTATGGTGCGTGATGCAATTGCACAGAACGTTTCTGATGTTCGTATATGGGAACAGATTTTGAAACTAGTCAATCCCTCCCTTCAACAAGTGATGGACATATTGGATCGGCAGGACACACTTGACTTTGCTCAGGAATCATTTGAAACTTCACCAGCCGTGTGTCAGGTTACCTGGCCCGCCGGGCGAGCTGCACGGAGCAGTAAACAGCCCTCGCGCTCGGCCGCGCCGCTGCTGCCAGGCTCTCAGCCACGTGTGCCACACAGGTAAGCAAATGCAGTGCTAAAACCATGCCCGCGGTGTGCTACTAGACATTCGCGTGAGAATTGCCCGTCACGCCAGGATATTTGCTTTTTCTGTAATAAAAAAGGACATGTTCAGAGTGTTTGCCAGAAAAAGCTCAGATTGGAAACTCACAACCATTCCAGGCCCTTTGCTTCACGCCGAATTCGAACCAAGGATACTCAGGCTCGTGAAACTTCGCCCATGGAAATTCATGTAGTTCATTCCACTCCGCTCAGTGCCACTCTCTCTAACAGTGACTGTGTTCGTCCCACAAATAGTGTGCATCGACATCGCCGGAAATCCCGTCAAGTCGCAAGTGATTATGTACCAGTGTCAGTTCACGTTGCACGAGACAGTCGCTCTTGTCGTCAGCAGGACAATAAACTTTTTGTAGACTTGGACATTAACGGCAAAGTGATACCATTCCAGCTCGATACCGGAGCTGCAGTTTCACTGATCAATCAAGACATGTACAAACAGCTGGGCACACCTCCATTGCGTGCCGCAAATGTTAAGCTACCTAGCTATTCAGGTCAAAAGATCCCTGTGTTTCTCGTCTATGTGAAGAATTTGCAGACATTTTTGCACTGGGCCTTGGTTGCGCTAAGAACTATAAAGCACATTTGGAACTGAAAGTAAATGCGCAACCGAAATTTTTCAAAGCGCGCAATGTTCCCCACGCATTGCGTGATGAGGTCGCAAAAACATTACACGATTTGGAATCACAAGGTGTAATTGAACGTGTGCAGGCTTCTCTCTGGGCATCACCCTTAGTAATTTTGCCAAAAAACTTCGGGAAAATTGAGACTTTGTGTGGACTTCAAGGCAACAGTGAATCTGCAACTAGTGATTGCAACTTTTCCTTTACCCCGCCCGGAAGATCTTTTTGACAAACTGTGCCTGGGTAAATATTTTCCGTATTTGCCACAAAGCGTTGGCCAGTCAGGAATTTCTTCATGGGACGAAACAGATGAAAGTCGGACAGTGTAAGTTCCTAACTGTACGGCAGATGCTGGAGCACCTCCAACCCAAACTTCAGGAGCAGCAACATGGGGGCGAGCACTGTCATAAAGAACTCTGACACCGTCAGCATTAATTTGTGGCGTTTGTCACGAAGGGCAACATGTAACTTAACCAAAATTTTAATGTAGCCTGAAGCATTCGCAGTGGTCCCTTGTTCAGCAATTTCCACTAATAACACACCCTGAATATCCCAGAACACTGTCACAGGCACTTTCCTAGCAGACTGAGTCACTCTGAAGTTTTCTGTTACTGGAGAACCAGCATGTTTCCATTCCATAGAGGCCTTCTCGGTTTTGGGCGTGCAGTGGTACGCCCACGACTCATCACCAGTGACGATTCCTTTCAGAAAGTCCTGTTCTTCTGCGACGTAACGTGTTAAATGATCCAAGCTTGTCATCATTCGCTAGGCCTTGTGCTTCCCTGCCAAGTTCTTAGGCACCAAACGAGCACTAATTTTACGAAATTTCAAATGTTCAAATGTGTGTGAAATCTTATGGGACTTAACTGCTAAGGTCATCACTCCCTAAGCTTACACACTACTTAACCTAAATTATCCTAAGGACGAATACACACATCCATGCCCGAGGGAGCATTCGAACCTCCGCCGGGACCAGGCGCACAGTCCATGACTGCAGCGCCCGCTCGGCTTATTACGAAATTTCAACGTGTCGTGAACAATATCGTGCACTACGCCATAGGAAATGTTGAACTACTGCGGTAAGGTTTGCACTTGCACACACCGTTCTTTCAGAATCGCTGTCGCAACGGCTCCGACATTCTGCGGGGTTGCAGCTGTTACCAGCCGCCCGGAGGGTCGCTAATTACTAACGTTCACACGGTCCTCCTGGAGGAACGCACACCACATGGAGACATTGTTGCTACGATCCAGACAGTCGTCCTCGTACAAGCCACACATATCCCTGTGAATTTCACTCGGTTTATGCCCTTTGGCCCACAAATATCGAACTCCACTTCGCTGCTCTTCACAATTTGACGACAGTAACATGTGCGCTAATTTTGTTTCGTAGTTCAGGCTTTTCCCTTTAGTGCTGCACATGAAAACAAAAGACCCTCCGTAGCGCAGACTTCAAGCTGCATCGTCGTGAAATTTCAACATTCCAGATCCACTACCAGGAGAGAAAAAATTATGTGCGTTACTTTCCGATCTTCCGTCGTAGTACATGAAGAATTTGTCAACCAGGACAGTGGTTTCCAATAGATCTACGCAAGGTATGCGGTAGTAGCAAAAATACGTCAGGAACGCTCGGATGTGAAAGCGATTGAGGCAACGCATGGAACAGACAAGCAGCATCGGGTCTCGATGCCCGGACGCCTCCACTCCGCTGGAAGGAACCTTCCCTCCCTCAACCCCCTTCCCCGCCTCTAGTCACCGGCCGCGACATCTCACCCATAGGCACATGACTGGTCCATCCGTTTGGCCTTCGGCAGAGGAGTCTGTGGTCCAGCGGCTATAAATAAGTGAACTGGACACGAGTCCGACATTTCGCCTAAAGATGAATGGTAAACTCGTCGAAACGTTGAGACAACACGACGCCACAACTCGGCTGACACATCAAGAAAAAACATAACAAAATTAAAAACGTAACACATCAGCCACTGTTTCCACAAATTATATGAATATCTCGATTCAGTAACCACGGTAAGCAGCCACTTTCATTGATCTGCGTGACCAGTAGTAATGTAGTGTTAACAGGATTGGCTAAAATGGCTCTGAGCACTATGGGACTTAACAGCTGAGGTCATCAGTCCCCTAGAACTTAGAACTACTTAAACCTAACTAACCTAAGGACATCACACACATCCATGCCCGAGGCAGGATTCGAACCTGCGACCGTAGCGGTCACGCAGTTCCAGACTGAAGCGCCGTGAACCGCTCGGCCACACCGCCCGGCTAAACAGGATTCAATATTTACTGTTAGTGTAGTTAAATACTTCCTTTGAAAAATACTGTTGTAAACAAGTGAATAAGTTGCCGTATCAGATAAACAGCAACTACACTCATGCTCATAAATTAAGGATAATTGCAGAATGTGGTGCCACACAAAGTGGCACTACACAAAACTGGCGCTAATAGCATAGGCACATAGGGAACACACACGACACAGATTTGTAAGTCCGCGGTATTGGTGATAAGTTGACAAAACACATGTGCTACAAAACGCCACTGTTTCCTGCGCATGTACCCCAACATCAGTATGGGATATGATCACCATGTACACGTACACAGGCCGCACAATGGGTTGGCATACTCTGGATCAGGTGGTCGTGCAGCTGCTGGGGTATAGCCTTCCATTCTTGCAGCAGTGCCTTTCGAAGCTCCTGAAGTGACGTAGGGGTTTGAATACGTGCAGCGATACGTCGACCGAGAGCATCCCAGACGTGCTCGATGGGGTTTACGTCTGGAGAATAGGCAGGCCACTCCATTCGCCTGATATCTTCTGTTTCAAGGTACTCCTCCACGATGGCAGCTAGGTGGAGCCGTGCGTGATCATCAGTCAGGAGGAAGGTGGCACCCACTGCACCCCTGAAAAGGCGGACATACTGGTTCAAAATAACGTCCCGATACACTTGACGTGTTACAGTTTCTCTGTAAAAGACATGCAGGGGCGTACGTGCACCAGTCATAATCCCACCCCACACCATCAAACCACGACCTCCATACAGGTCCCATTCAAGGACACAAGGGGTTGGTATCTGGTTCCTGGTTCACTCCAGATGAAAACCCGGCGAGAATCACTGGTCAGTGTATACCTGGAGTCGTCCGTGAACATAACCTGGGACCACTGTTCCAATAACCACGTACCGTGGTGTTGACACCAGGCTTTACGGGCTCTCCTGTGACCAGGGCTCAGTGGAATGCACCTTGCAGGTCACTGGGCGAATAAACCATGTCTGTTCAGTCGTCTGTAGACTGTATGTCTGGAAACAACTGTTCCAGTGGCTGCGTTAAGGGACCGAGCAAGGCTACCTGCAGTACTCCGTGGCCGTCTGCGGGCTCTGATGGTGAGATATGGGTCTTCTTGTGGTGTTGTACACTGTGGACGTCCCGTACTGTAGCGCCTGGACACGTTTCCTGTCAGCTGGAATCGTCGCCATAATCTCGACATCACAGCTTGTGGCACACGGAGGGCCCGTGTTACGACCGCTGTGTTTGACCAGCCTCCAGTCGCCCTAGTATGTTACCCCTCATAACGTCATCAATAAGTGTTCTTTGAGTCATTTTCAACCACACAATCACCATTAGCACGTCTGAAATCGTCTGCACACTTACTCGCAGCACCTTACTCTGACATGCACCAACACACCTCTGCGTATATGTACTACTGCCAGCGTCACCGTGCGACGACCGCAGGTCAAATGTACCGCATGGTCACACCCCGAGGTGATTTAAACGGTCAAACCGCCCACCACAGCGCTGTTTCACCATGTATCAACATTATCATTAATTTATGAGCATGAGTGTATTTAGTACAGCTGAGGCGGTCGCAGCCTTTATCTTAATTTCCTTTTTTTAAATTTAACTGCAATAATCACGAATAGCATTAAGTACTATGTTGTTGTTGTTGTTGTTGCGGTCTTCAGTCCTGAGACTGGTTTGATGCAGCTCTCCATGCCACTCTATCCTGTGCAAGCTTCTTCATCTCCCAGTACTTACTGCAACCTACATCCTTCTGAATCTGCTTAGTGTATTCATCTCTTGGTCTCCCTTTACGATTTTTACCCTTAACACTGCCCTCCAATGCTAAATTTGTGATCCCCTGATGCCTCAGCACATGTACTACCAACTGGTCCCCTCTTCTTGTCAAGTTGTGCCACAAACTCCTCTTCTCCCCAATTCTATTCAATACCTCCTCATTAGATCTACCCATCTAATCTTCAGCATTATTCTGTAGCACCATATTTCGAAAGCTTATATTCTCTTCTTGTCTAAACTATTTATCGTCCACGTTAGAGTCAGATTTGTCGAGGATGGGGAAGGAAACTGGTCGTTTCTTTTCGAGGGAACCAGCCCTGCATTTATCTTAATTAATTCAGTGGAACAATAGAAATCCTAATTAACGATGGCTGGAAGTGCGATTGTCTCCGGAATATGAGTCGAATATTTAAGCTACAGCGTCACCTCGCTCAGCAGAATGAGTGTGTACGGGAATGAAGCTGAATGGTATGTTGTTGGCCTCGATGCTTGGGTCGGATAAATTATCAGTAGATAATAGAAGTGGATTTTCTTAATAATATGTTGTTGTTGTTGTGGTCTTCAGTCCTGAGACTGGTTTGATGCAGCTCTCCACGCTACTCTATCCTGTGCCAGCTTCTTCATATCCCTTTCATATCCCAGTACCTACCTTCTGTATCTGCTTAGTGTATTCAACTCTTGGTCTCCCTTTACAATGTTTACCCCCCACGCTGCCCTCCAATACGAAATTGGTGATCCCTTGATGCCTCAGAACATGTCCTACCAACCGATCACTTCTTCTAGTCAAGTTGTGCCACAAACTCCTCTTCTCCCCAGTTCTATTCAATACCTCCTCATTAGTTAAGTGATCTACCCATCTAATCTTCAGCATTCTTCTGTAGCATCACATTTCGAAAGCTTCTATTCTCTTCTTGTACAAACTATTTATCGTCCATGTTTCACTTCCATACATGGCTATACTCCATACAAATACTTTCAGAAACGACTTCCTGACATTTAAATGAATAATCGATGTTAACAAAGTTCTCTTCTTCAGAAACGCTTTCCTTGCCATTGCCAGTCTACATTTTATATCCTCTCTACTTCGACCATCATCAGTTATTTTGCTCCCCAATTAGCAAAACTCCTTTACTACTTTAAGTGTCTCATTTCCTAATCTAATTCCCGCAGCATCACCCGACTTAATTCGACTACATTCCATTATCCTCGTTTTGCTTTTGTTGATGTTCATCTTATATCCTCCTTTCAAGACACTGTCCATTCCATTCAACTGATCTTCCAAGTCCTTTGCTGTCTCTGACAGAATTAGAATGTCATCGGCAAACCTCAAAGTTTTCATTTCTTCTCCATGGATTTTAATACCTACACCAAATTTTTCTTTTGTTTCCTTTACTGCTTGCTCAATATACAGATTGAATAACATCGGGGAGAGGCTACAACCCTGTCTCACTCCCTTCCCAACCATTGCTTCCCTTTCGTGCCCCTTGACTCTTATAACTGCCATCTGGTTTCTGTACAAATTGTAAATAGCCTTTCGCTCGCTGTATTTTACCCCTGCCACCTTTGGAATTTGAAAGAGAGTATTCCAGGCAACATTGTCAAAAGGTTTCTCTAAGTCTACTAATGCTAGAATCGTAGGTTTGCCTTTCCTTAATCTTTCTTCTAAGATAAGTCGTAAGGTCAGTATTGCCTCACGTGTTCCAACATTTCTACGGAATCCAAACTGATCTTCCCCGAGGTCGGCTTCTACCAGTTGCTCCATTCGTCTGTAAAGAATTCGCTTTAGTATTTTGCAGCTGTGACTTATTAAACTGATAGTTCGGTAATTTTCACATCTGTCAACACCTGCTTCCTTTGGGCTTGGAATTATTGTATTCTTCTTAAAGTCTGAGGATATTTCACCTGTGTCACACATCTTGCTCACCAGATGGTAGAGTTTTGTCAGGACTGGCTCTCCCAAGGCTATCAGTAGTTCTAATGGAATGTTGTCTACTCCCGCGGCCTTGTTTCGACTCAGGTCTTTCAGTGCTCTGTCAAACTCTTCACGCAGTATCATATCTGCCATTTCATCTTCATCTACCTCCTCTTTCATTTCTATAATATTGTCCTGAAGTACATCACCCTTCCACCTTTCTGCTTTCCCTTCTTTGCTTAGAACTGGGTTTCCATCTGAGCTCTTGATATTCATACAAGTGGTTCTCTTTTCTCTAAAGGTCTCTTTAATTTTCCTGTAGGCAGTATCTATCTTGCCCCTAGTGAAATAAGCCTCTACATCCTTACATTTGTCCTCTAGCCATCCCTGCTTCGCCATTTTGCACTTCCTGTCAATCTAATTTTTGAGACGTTTGTATACCTTTTTTCCTGTTTCATTTACTGCATTTTTATATTTTCTCCTTTCATCAATTAAATTCATTATTTCTTCTGTTACCCAAGGATTTCTACTAGCCCTCGTCTTTTTACCTACTTGATCCTCTGTTGCCTTCACTACTTCATCCATCAGAGCTACCCATTCTTCTTCTACTGTATTTCTTTCCCCCATTACTGGCAATTGTTCCCTTATGCTCTTCCTGAAACTCTGTACAACGTTTGGTTTGGTCAGTTTATACAGGTCCCATCTCCTTAAATTCCCACCTTTTTGCAGTTTCTCAGTTTTAATCTACTGATCATAACCAATAGATTGTGATCAGAGTCCACATCTGCCCCTGGAAATGTCTTACAATTTAAAACCTGGTTCCTAAATCTCTGTCTTACCATTATATAATCTATCTGATACCTACTAGTACCTCCAGGATTCTTCCATGTATGTAAGTGCTTCCATGTATGTAAGTACTATAGTGATAGTTTATTGTTAATGTGATTTACTATGGCCGAGCGGTTCTAGGCGCTACAGTCTGGAACCACGCGACCACTACGGTCGCAGGTTCGAATCTTGCCT
This sequence comes from Schistocerca nitens, assembly GCF_023898315.1. Classification (NCBI taxonomy): domain Eukaryota; kingdom Metazoa; phylum Arthropoda; class Insecta; order Orthoptera; family Acrididae; genus Schistocerca; species Schistocerca nitens. Next base: position 205,139,183 of record NC_064614.1, read on the forward strand.
CGGGCATGGATGTGTGTGATGTCCTTAGGTTATTTAGATTTAAGTAGTTCTACGTTCTAGGGCACTGATGACCACAGCAGTTAAGTCCCATAGTGCTCAGGGCCATTTGAACCATTTGTGATTTACTGATTAAGTTTCTATGATTTGTTTATCTTTCGTTTATCGAGATCTTTACTCGATTCTGAATCTCGATGGGATCTACGGAGAACGATGAATGATTGAATGTATAAATGGACGAACGTTACGTTGTTAGAAGAGAGGAAGAACATTTGAACGTTTAGGATTTTATAGAGGGTGTAACAAATATGTACGGCACGAATTACAGGACACATTCCTCACACGCAGACGAACAAATTATGATGTATGAACATGGGTCGGGGAACGCTTTGTTTCCATGTTACAACTCTTTTTCTCCAATTGATTAATTATGGGTAACACACACTAACAAAAGGCACTAGCATACCACATGCAACTCTTTCTCACAGGAGATATTTAATATCCCCTCCGTGTGCACCGATGAATGCGTCAACCCGCAAGTCATGTGGTCATCATTAAGCTACATGTCTTGTACTGACGCTAGGGTCGTCGTGAACTGCATGAAGAATTGCAGCCTTTCGTTGGGGTGCCCTCATCCTTCTAGACCTTTCCCGGTCGCCAGTATCAGGTTTAAATGCCCCGTGTTCCCTAACATGACGTTTTCCTGTCGGGGCACCTTCATCCTGAAAACCTCTCCTGATACAAACGTCGACCGCGGGTGTCATTACCGTCAGCTAATCCCTATATCACATGGGCATCTGCCATCTCTGCATTTGTGTACACTGCCACTGGGCGACCCAAGAAGTAGCCAATGTACTTGCAACGGTCGTACTGGTCGCTGAAACAGTTGATGTTACCTGTAAACAAACAATGACGTACGTCTCATCGCAACAGGGGTATGTACAACACTGGCGGTGCACGAAGTAACCAGAGTGCACGTTCCCCGTGATTCTAACGTTCTGTTCGTGTGTTTCCCATGGTTAATGAGCTAGAGAAAATGAATTGTAACATAGAAATAAAGCGTTTCCAAACCCATTTTCATATAACATATTTCTTCGTCTACGTATGAGGAATGTGTCCTGCTATTTGCGAACGTACATTTTTCGTACACCCTGTATTTAGTTGACGTCATTACAAACAGACCACATTCTCAGATCGCACAGGACTGAGACAGTTTTCTTGGAGGTTATCACCCCCGGCGTCCTTGGAGATTCCGTCGTGGATGTAGCCTGAAGTGGTTCAGGAAACCTTGCTTCTGGATGAGTATTCAGGGATTTGAATGCATTCAGTCCAAAAGCAGAGTCCATTGACTCAACTACCGCGTCAGCTCGAACTGTGATCTTTGATTTCATGAAAAATGGAACATTATCTTCGGCTGAACGAGGGCAAGGGAAAGGAATTGGTTGTAGAATTCTTGAGGGAAACGTCCTGGAGTTCGCCTGAAGTGAATTAACAGCCTAAGAGTATTGTGTCTTCGCACCGTAAATGGACTACAAAAATAGTACAGCCATTTCCACACCTAAAGCTTCTGGGACGCAGTCGCTGAGGAGACTCTAGAAATTTGGTAGCCTGATGATGTTATCAACAGAGCTACCTGATTTCAATTACACATGGTGATTCAGAATTGTGGTTACACAGTTATAGGTGTTATGCAGAGGACTCAGGATAGCAATTTTTGGTACTAAAACCATGTCCGGAAATGCACATCGACAGAGGTCAGTGTCTCATGAGTGGCTTGTGTGATGTCATATCACGTGTAATCAGAGAACAACCAAATGAAATGAAGCGCAACACCTGTAACTGCGTTATTATGAATCGCCCTGTATAAGGATTACGATCGAACCATATTTAAGGCATCAGCATAGAACTCGTTATAATCCTGGACGATCTCATGCTAAGCTACCGCCCAGGGTAATCCCAGAAAACAAGACTAGAACATAAAACGAAAACTAAAAAAAAAAACTCGAAATTTATCTTTTTAAAATGTGAAGTATTTTTGTAGTACTTTAAAATACCAAATATATTTTATTTGGCAAAACGTTGTACAGCTCATACAAAATACGGTTCATGGGAAACAAGAATGAAAGAAGATTAGAGAGGGAACATAAGCCCGGAATCGAGAGGGTTGGGAAGGAAATCAGTCGCGTCGTTTTCAGAGAAACCACCATGCCTTTGCCTTAAGCATGTTAGGGCAACCACGAGTAAAACGTAAACTCGACGACCGGACGTGTATCTGGACCGTCGTCCTCCCGAACTTGAGTGTCATCTTTTACCTCGCCCCACCTCGCTCGGTAACATAAAAAGAGACAAGTGATCATCAGTTTCTGAGGTATCGCGGAAGTCTGATAACATACCATTTCTTCAACTTCAGCTACACATTCTGAAATATAAACTACTTTCTATGCTGTTCGAAATTCGTTACTGTTGGCTCCTTCTGTGTGTCGTTTATACTGAAGAGCCAAAGAAACTGGTCCACCTGTCTGATATCGTGTAGAGCCCCCATGAGCACGCAGAAGTGCCGCAACACGACGTGGCATGGACTCGATTAATGTCTGAAGTAGTGATGGAGGGAACTGACACAATGAATCCTGCAGGGGTGCCCATAAATCCGCAAGAGTAAAAGGGCGTGGAAATCTCTTCTGAACAGCACGTTGCAAGGCATCCCATATATGCACAATAAAGTTCATGTCTGGGGAATTTGGTGACCAGCGGACGTGTTTAAGCTCAGAATAGTATTCCTGGAGCCACTCTGAATCAATTCTGGACGTGTGGGGTGTCGCATTGTCCTGCTGGAATTGCCCAAGTCTGTCGGAATGCAGAATGGACATGAATGGATGCCGGTGATTAGACAGGTTGCTTACGTACGTCTCACCTGTCAGAGTCGTATTTAGACGTATCAGGGGTTCCATATGACTAGAACTGCACACGCCCCACACCATTACAGAGTCTCCACCAGCTTGAACAGTCCCCTGCTGGCAAGCAGGGTCCATGGATTCATGAGGTTGTCTCCATATCCGTACACGTCCATCCGCTCGATACAATTTGAAACGAGACTCGTCCGACCAGGCAACATGTTTCCAGTCATCAACAGTCCAATGTCGGTGTTGACGGGCCCAGGCAAGGTGTAAGGCCTTGTGTTGTGCAAAGTGGGCCTTCGGCTCCGAAAGTCCCTATCGATGGTGTTTCGTTGAATGGTTCGCACGTTGACACTTGTTGACGGCCCAACATTGAAATCTGCAGCAATTTGCGGATGGGTTGCACTTCTGTCACGTTGAACGATTCTCTTCAGTCGTCGTTGGTCTTTTTCCGGCCGCAGTGATGTCGGAGATTTGATGGTATACCGGATTTCTGATTTTCACGGTACACTCGTGAAATGGTCTTACGGGAAAATTCCCACTTCATTGCTACCTCGGAGGTGCTGTGTCCCATCGCTCGTGTGCTGACTATAACACCACATTCAAAGTCACTTAAATCTTGATAACATGTCGTAGCAGCAGTAACCGATCCCGCCGGCCGGTGTGGTCGAGCGGTTCTGGCGCTTCAGTCTGGGACCGCTTGACCGCTACGGTCGCAGGTTCGAATCCTGCCTCGGGCATAGATGTGTGTGATGTCCTTAGGTTAATTAGGTTTAAGTAGTTCTAAGTTCTAGGGGACTGATGACCATAGATGTTAAGTCCCATAGTGCTCAGAGCCATTTTTGAAGTAACCGATCTAACAACAAACGCATGCCTGTACCAGTTTCTTTAGCCCTTGAGTGTAAGTGGTAACAGAAATAAACTCCTGCAACTTTTAATGTCTATAGTTACCACATTCTTCCGTCGACCACTTCCACTGCCCTGTTGTTATACACAAAAGCGCCAAAGAAACTGGTACAGGCGTGGGTAATCAAGTACAGCGATATGTAAACAGGCAGAATACGGCGCTGCGGTCGGCAACACCTATATAAGACAAAAAGTGTCTGGCGCAGTTGTTAGATCGGTTACTGCTGCTGCAATGGCAGGTTATCAAGATTTAAGTGAGTTTGAACGTGGTGTTATAGTCGGCGCACGAGCGATGGGACACAGTATCTCCGAGGTAGCGATGAAGTGGGGACTTTTTCCCACGACCATTTCACGAGTGTACCGTGAATATCTGGAATACGGTAAAACATCAAATCTCCGACATTGCTGCGGCCGGAAAAAGATCCTGTAAGAATGGGACCAACAACGACTGAAGAGAATCGTTCAAAGTGAAGAAGTGCAGCTCATCCGCAAATTGCTGCAGATTTCAATGTTGGGCCGTCAACAAGTGTCAGCGTGCGAACCATTCAACGAAACATCATAGATATGGGCTTTCGGAGAGAAAGATCCACTCTTGTATCTTTGATGACCGCACGACACAAAGCTTTATGCCTCGCATGGGCCCGTCAACATCTACATTGGACTGTTGATGAGTGGAATGATGTTGCCTCTTCGCAAGAGTTTCGTTTCAAATTGTATCGAGCGGATGGACGTGTACAGGTATGTAGACAATCCTTATGAATCGATGGACCCTGAAAGTCAGCAGGGGACTATTCAAGCTAGTGGAGACTCTGCAATGGTGTGGGGCGTGTGCAGTTGGAATGATATGGAACCCCTAATACGTCTAGATACGACTGACAGGTGACACGTACGTAAGCATCCTGTCTGATCACCTGAATCCACTCATATCCATTGTGCACTCCGACGGACTTGGGCAATTTCAGCAGGACAATGCGACACCCCACACGTCCAGAATTTCTATAGAGTGGCTCCAGGAACACTCTTCTGTGTTTAGACACTTCCGCTGGCCACCAAAATCCCCAGACATGAACATTATTGAGCATATATGGGATACCTTGCAACGTGGAGTTTCAGAATAGGTCTCCACGCCCTTGTACTCTTACGGATTTATGGGAAGCCCTGCAGGATTCATTGTGTCAGTTTCCTCCATCACTACTTCAGACATTAGTCGAGTCCATGCCACGTCATGTTGCGGCACTTCTCCGTGCTCGCGAGGATCCTATAAGATATTAGACAGGTGGACCAGTTTCTTTGGCTCTTCAGTGTATGAATTGTAGCTACATATTTTTTGAACACGGAAAACACTTACAGACAAATTCACGCTACTTGCATCTGCATTAAAAACGAAGCAGTGGTAGGAAATGGTTTGTTAAGGCGTCAATGCGATGTACACTGAAGTGACAAAAGTCATGGTATAGTATCGCATACACAATGTATAAAAGGGCAGTGCAATGGCGGAGTTGTTAATTGTACTCAACCGAATCATATAGAAAAGTTTCTGACGTGTTTGTGTTCGCACGACGTGAACTAACATACTCTGAACGCGAAATAGAAGTTGGATCTCGACGCTTGAAACATTCGATTACGAAAATTGTTAGGGAATGCAGTATTCCGAGATCTACAACGTCAAGAGCGTGCCAAGAATATCACATTTCAGGCATTACTTTCTACCACGGTCAAAGCAGTGGCCGATGGCCTTCACTTAACAACCGGAAGCAGCGGCGTTTGCGTAGAACTGTCAGTGCTAACAGACAAGCGCGAAATAATCGCAGAAATCAAATGTGGGACGTGCAACGAACGTATCCATTAGGACAGTGCGGCGAAATTTGGCGTTTAAGGAGTACGGCAGCAGGCGACCGACACAAGTGTCTTTGCTAACAGCACGACATCGTCTGCAGCGACTCTCCTGGGCTCGTGACCATATCGGTTGAACCCCAGACGACTGGAAAACCGTGGCCTGGTCAGACGAGTCCCGATTTAAGTTGGTAAGAGCGGACTGTAGCGTTCGAGTGTGGCGCACTTACCACGAAACCATGGACCCGAGTTGCCAACAAGGCACTGTGGAAGCTGGTGGTGGCTCCGGCTCCTTAATGGTGTGGGCCTTGTTTACATGGAATGGATTGGATCCTGTGGTCCAACTGAACCGATAATTGACTGGAAATGATTATGTTCGGCTACTTGGAGATCATTTGTGGACTTGATGATCGCAAACAATATCACCGGGCTACAATTATGCGCAACTGGTTTGAAGAACGTTCTGGACAATTCGAACGAGCGAATGATTTGGCCACCCAGATCGTTCTACGTAACTCCCCTCGAATATTTATGGGACATAATGGAGAGGTCAGTTCGTGCACAAAATCCCGCACCGGCAACACTTTTGCAATTATGGTCGGCTAAAGAGCCAGCATGGCTCAATATTTCGACTTGTTGAGTCCATGCCACGTCGAGATGCTGCACTACGCTGGGCAAAAGAAGATCCTAAACGATTTTAGGAAGTATCCCGTGTCTTTTGCCACCTCAATGTAACTCAATTTTTTGCTGCTATCATCTATTATACCTTGTAGGAAAACCTTGGGTTACATTCTGGTACATGTATGTGACCGACTGCTTACATCATGAACGTGGGAAATGCTCTTAAATTCGTATAAAAATATTCCTAGTCTTTTTGCTGAACCATATGTGCATAAAACCTCTTGGGTTAGACGACTTCTTCCAGCATCACACAATGTCTACGATTAAGGTGTGGTGTCACCGCCAGACACCACACTTGCTAGGTGGTAACCTTTAAATCGGCCGCGGTCCGTTAGTATACGTCGGACCCGCGTGTCGCCACTATCAGTGATTGCAGACCGAGCGCCGCCACACGGCAGGTCTAGAGAGACTTCCTAGCACTCGCCCCAGTTGTACAACCGACTTTGCTAGCGATGGTTCACTGACAAAATACGCTCTCATTTGCCGAGACGATAGTTTAGCATAGCCTTCAGCTACGTCATTTGCTACGACCTAGCAAGGCGCCATTATCAGTTACTATTGATATTGATTCATGTACCGTCAAGACCGACGTTCTTCATTAACGGATTAAAGTTAAGTATTCTACCAGCTACGTCCGTTTTTCTAAATTCTAATTACCTTGTCCCGTTCCAGACCTCACGCCAGCCTGCGTGAGCTAAAACGCGTGCCTTTCGGCCTCCTCTAGTAACACGGTGTTGGCTCTCCTGCCAACCAAAACATTGGCGACGAGGCACAACCGCGTCCTTATCGATATTGCCCTGATTTACTTGTGTAATGGCTTCGCCACAATCTCCAGATGTACTGTCCGAATTTTATCGCTTACAGAATCAGCAGACGCAGGCCTTACTGGATGCCCTTGGACAGCTCGTCCAGGGTCAACGGGCAATGCAAAACGATGCGGTAGGCGCCGCTTCACCGCTAACGCCGCCACAACACGCTGTTGCACCAACCTTTCGACCTTTTGATGCTGCACTGGAAAGCTGGACGGAGTGGTCACGCCAATTTGGATTCCATCTCGCCACCTACAGAATTCAAGGTAACGAGAGGCAGCCTTTTTTGTTATCATCTGTCGGGGTGACCACGTACCGTGTGATAGTCAAATTATTTCCCTGACGCGACGTAGCAACTCTGTCCTACGACGAAATTTTGTCTGCATTAGATGCATATTTCAAAGAATCAGTCAATGTAGTTGCAAAAAGGTATACCTTCTTCCGTACAAAACGTACGGCAGGTCAGACTAATCGGGAGTGGGTTGCAACTTTGCAAGGCCTTACTAGGGATTGTGCTTTTGAGTGTCAATGTGGACTCCCTTATTCAGATACTATGGTGCGTGATGCAATTGCACAGAACGTTTCTGATGTTCGTATATGGGAACAGATTTTGAAACTAGTCAATCCCTCCCTTCAACAAGTGATGGACATATTGGATCGGCAGGACACACTTGACTTTGCTCAGGAATCATTTGAAACTTCACCAGCCGTGTGTCAGGTTACCTGGCCCGCCGGGCGAGCTGCACGGAGCAGTAAACAGCCCTCGCGCTCGGCCGCGCCGCTGCTGCCAGGCTCTCAGCCACGTGTGCCACACAGGTAAGCAAATGCAGTGCTAAAACCATGCCCGCAGTGTGCTACTAGACATTCGCGTGAGAATTGCCCGTCACGCCAGGATATTTGCTTTTTCTGTAATAAAAAAGGACATGTTCAGAGTGTTTGCCAGAAAAAGCTCAGATTGGAAACTCACAACCATTCCAGGCCCTTTGCTTCGGGCCAAATTCGAACCAAGGATACTCAGGCTCGTGAAACTTCGCCCATGGAAATTCATGTAGTTCATTCCACTCCACTCAGTGCCACTCTCTCTAACAGTGACTGTGTTCGTCCCACAAATAGTGTGCGTCGACATCGCCGGAAATACCGTCAAGTCGCAAGTGATTATGTACCAGTGTCAGTTCACGTTGCACGAGACAGTCGCTCTTGTCGTCAGCAGGACAATAAACTTTTTGTAGACTTGGACATTAACGGCAAAGTGATACCATTCCAGCTCGATACCGGAGCTGCAGTTTCACTGATCAATCAAGACATATACAAACAGCTGGGCACACCTCCATTGCGTGCCGCAAATGTTAAGCTACCTAGCTATTCAGGTCAAAAGATCCCAGTGTTTCTCGTCTATGTGAAGAATTTGCAGACATTTTTGCACCGCGCCTTGGTTGCGCTAAGAACTATAAAGCACATTCGGAACTGAAAGTAAATGCGCAACCGAAATTTTTCAGAGCGCGCAATGTTCCCCACACATTGCGTGATGAGGTCGCAAAAACATTACACGATTTGGAATCACAAGGTGTGATTGAACGTGTGCAGGCTTCTCTCTGGGCATCACCCTTAGTAATTTTGCCAAAAAACTTCGGGAAAATTGAGACTTTGTGTGGACTTCAAGGCAACAGTGAATCCGCAACTAGTGATTGCAACTTTTCCTTTACCCCGCCCGGAAGATCTTTTTGACAAACTGTGCCCGGGTAAATATTTTTCGAAGTTGGACCTAGCAGATGCGTACTTGCAAATACCGGTGGACGAAGAATCCCAGCGTGTTTTGGTGGTTAACACACATCTCGGTTTGTATCGATTCAAACGGCTGCCATTCGGGTGTGCATCCGCCCCTGCATTGTTTCAGCAATATCTGCAAACTGTTTGTGCGTCGGTCCCTACTGCAGCAAACTATCTGGACGATATTGTGATCTCCGGAAAGATGGAAGAAGAACATTTAGCCAATCTTAGAACATTATTTCAGGTCTTGCGACAAAATGGTCTTCGCTTGCGGAAGGACAAATGTGTGGTTTTTGCTCGTGACTTGCCCTACCTGGGACATGTACTCAATACCCAAGGCATACATCCAGTCCCGAGCACCTCCGTGCCATACAAGACTTGCCTTCGCCGCAGAATTTGAAGCAGCTACAGAGTGTGGTGGGAAAAATCAACTATCATCATAAATATGTGCCGCATGCCTCTTCCATTTCAGCTCCGCTTCATCGCTTACGCCGTAAAGGTGTTCCATTCGTCTGTACGACGGAATGCGAACGCGCCTTCTCCAGTTGAAATCGGCGTTGCTTTCCAATACTTGCCTTACGCCATTTGATCCCCAGAAGCCCCTTTTGTTAATGGTGGATGCGTCGGATTTCGGGATCGGTGCTGTGCTTGCGCACAAAGATGGATCGCACGATCGCCCTATTGCCTTTGCGTCCAAATTGCTCTCGTCTGCGCAAAGAAATTATTCACAGATCGAGAAAGAAGCATTGGCTCTCGCATTTGGTGTTACAAAGTTTCATGATTTCTTGTATGGTCGTCACTTTACCATAATCACAGACCACAAACCTTTGACATCGCTTTTTCATCCGAACAAGCCTGTACCTCCATGTACAGCGCAGAAATTCATTCGCTGGTCTATTTTCCTCTCGCAGTACCGCTACGATATCTTGTATCGGTCCACTGCTAAGCACGGAAACGCCGATGCGTTGTCCCATTTGCCTGTTGCTGAGGATAGAGCATTTGATTCCTCCGAACTTGCTTGCATGTTCATTGATTCGGAAACCGATGCCGTGGTCGAATCGTTTCCGATTGATTTTCGTCATGTAGCTACTGCCACAGCTGCCGACCCTGTCCTTGCTACCGTTCTGCGTTTTGTTGCTACGCAATGGCCCTTGTCAAAGTCACGGATCGGGGATCCGTTGGTTCGCCGATTTTTTGCTCACCAGGAGAGACTTTTTGTTCGATGTGGTGTTTTGCTGTTGCGTTCTGATAATGATCAGTCCAGGGTCGTGGTTCCACGTTCGTTACAGTCCTCTGTCTTACAGCTTCTCCACCAAGGACATTGGGGTATAATGAGAACGAAGCAACTTGCTCGTCAGCACTGTACTTGGTTCGGAATCGATGCCGCGATTACGAATATGTGCTCTTCTTGCATGATGTGTGCCGAACAACAATCAGCCCCACCGCGGAAATTCTTTGCATGGCCAAAAGCCACTTCCCCTTGGCAACGCTTGCACATCGATTTTGCTGGTCCATTCTGGAATGCTCCATGGGTGGTTGTGGTAGATTCATTCAGTAATTTTCCTTTTGTTGTCCGGATGTCTTCCACGACGTCATCTGCCACCATCCAAGCGTTATCTGCTATTTTTTTGCATTGAAGGTCTTCCACAGACTATGTTTCCGACAATGGCCCACAATTCATGTCCGCAGAATTTCAGTCATTCTGCAAGGCCAATGGTTTTCAACATCTGACGTCCGCGCCGTTTTCGTCACAGTCAAACGGTGCCGCTGAACGATTGGTCAGGACTTTCAAGTCACAGATGTTGAAGTTGAAAGAGTCGCATTCTCGGGAGGACGCGTTATTTCTCTTTTTGTCCTCGTATCGCTCTCAGCCCCGAGATGGTCGCTCGCCAGCTGAGTTGCTCCACAGTCGCCTTCATCGAACCTTGATGTCTTTGCTGCATCCGCCGCATCAGGTTCCCGTGCAGCGGCAGACACCTGCTTTTGCCCCAGGCGACGTTGTCTACTATCGTCACTACCGAGGTTCATGGCGTTGGCTCGAAGGGCGCATTCTTCGCTACCTCGGACGCGCTATGTATCTGGTTTTGGGGGCCTCTGGTGAGGTGCGCCGGCATCTCAACCAGCTGCGCCTCTGTCATCGCATGGGATCTGCCGCTCGCCGTCTGCTTTCAGTGACGGTGCCGTCCGGTCAGCGCCCTGGGGACCCATCTACTGGCTCGCCTCAGTCCCAGGTGTTACCGACGCTGCCTTCCATTTTGCCCCATGGCGCCGCGCCGCCGCCACCGCCGCCGCCGCCTGTTCTCCCGCCGGCGACGCCCGATGGAGGTCGACCCTTCGGCCCCTCCTGTCTCTCTGCGGGCGCATACACCGCATGTTGCCGTGCACCCTGGAGCAGGTTTTCAGGCGTTTCCTAGCTCCCCGCGGTCCGAATGGCAGGGTGCGGGTGGCATAGCCTCGCCTGTTGTTAGGCTCCCCACCTCGTCGCATACGTCAACATGGGGTCCTCCCCACGGCGGGCGGAAGCCTTATGCAACAACCGTACGCCGATTTGCGGGGGAGGAATGTGGTGTCACCGCCAGACACCACACTTGCTAGGTGGTAGCCTTTAAATCGGCCGCGGTCCGTTAGTATACGTCGGACCCGCGTGTCGCCACTATCAGTGATTGCAGACCGAGCGCCGCCACACGGCAGGTCTAGAGAGACTTCCTAGCACTCGCCCCAGTTGTACAACCGACTTTGCTAGCGATGGTTCACTGACAAAATACGCTCTCATTTGCCGAGACAATAGTTTAGCATAGCCTTCAGCTACGTCATTTGCTACGACCTAGCAAGGCGCCATTATCAGTTACTATTGATATTGATTCATGTACCATCAAGACCGACGTTCTTCATTAACGGATTAATGTTAAGTATTCCACCAGCTACGTCCGTTTTTCTACATTCTAATTTCCTTGTCCTGTTCCAGACCTCACGCCAGCCTGCGTGAGCTAAAACGCGTGCCTTTCGGCCTCCTCTAGTAACACGGTGTTGGCTCTCCTGCCAACTAAAACATAAGGAACCTGCCCTCATGGAATGTGAACGACATGCTCCGTTTCCCTTTAAGTCCCTCTACGCCGTGCTCTGGTGACACACACAAATTAAGAATACCGAAAGTACCCTACATAGAGTCATTGCTGTAAGTTGAGAATTCAACGGCCGCTATGATAACAATCAGTGTTGTGCGACAAAGTTTTCGAGTCTTCAAGCATAATTTTACGCTTGTTTGTTCGCATAAGTTCACCATCTCATGATCTGCTGATGTTTCTATATTTAATGAGTCGTTGGTGTTCTGCAAGTCGCCTTAATCTCCTATGTACATGTATATTGCTTGACTTCTTTGGCGTCACAGTGACGTAATCGCCCAGTGACAGATCGACTACTGGCTGTAACAGGAGACAAAAGTAGCAGTCACGAAGGCGGTATTCGAAAATGTGGAAGGTCGCATTTTTACTCCAATTTGACAGAAGGAAATCAAGAATAATTTATACAGAATTGTCGCCACGATGAATTTCATTCCCACAGTTTGATCTGGCTTTTAAACTGGAGTGTCTGGATCGATATCAGGGCTACGGACTCACACCATTCCAACACATTCGATTGTGACATTCACTCTGTGCAGAATAGCACTGGTTTGTGTGGAAGAAGAAAGCTTCAAATTTTGCCAGTATTGGCGTCTAGATTACGGCATTGTTGGTCCAAGGAACTGAAATCAGTGGTCTAAGCCAGAGGTTTCCAAACACTTATCTCAGATGGAGGAGGATATTAGGTTTATCGTCCCGTCTACAACGTCGTCATCAGAGACGGAGAACAAGTTCGGATAAGGGAAGGATGGGGCTGGAAATTGGCCGTGCCCTTTCAAGGAACCATCTCGGTATTTGTCTAAGTGGTTTAGGGAAATCAAGGAATGCCTAAATCTGAATGGTCGGACATGGATTTGAACCATCGTCCTCCCGAATGTGAGTCGAGTGTGGTAACCACTGCGCCACCTCGCTCTGTACCTCACCTGGGCCACAGTGGAAGAAGACAATTTATTTATGGTTGCACATAATGAGCTCAACAATGACATGAGATTTTTTTACCGATCGTGTGATACAAAAATGGCTCTGAGCTCTATGGGACTTAACATCTGAGGTCATCAGTCCCCTAGAACTTAAAACGACTTAAATCTAACTAACCTAAGGACAATATACACATCCATGCCCGAGGTAGGATTAGAACCTGCGACCGTAGCAGTCGCGTGGTTCCGGGCTCAAGCGCCTAGAACCGCTCATCCATCGCGGCTGGTTGATCGTGTGATAGATCTCACTTCTTGGGCCTCATTGATACTTGTTTTCGGTCGCATGTGGCCCGAAGGTTGGACACTTGTGGTCTAAGCATTCCACACCATAACATGTGCTTTCCATGGAAACTTTACATCTGTCTTCAGTCTTAAGATTTGGATTTTTTTATTTATTTCATCATCTTGTGACAATGAAATTTCTTTTTAAGAGAAAATTGTGTCAGAAGCTGTATGTATCGTGGTTTGTGCGGATTAAACGACTTTCTGACAATGTGTTCCCTGTTAGTTAGGAACTGAAGTTACTAATTACCCTCATTGCTGAATTATTTACGTACTTGATAATGGAACTTTTAGCAAAAGAAATTAAAAAATTTTTGATTGATTTACTGGAGCGTCCAATAAGTAATGCAACAGTTTTTTTACCGGCCAGCTTCGGTTGAAAAAATGCGGAATTTGTTGTGAGACAACGTGGAATATTCTCGCTTCAGCCCCAACAATATCACGAAGTTCCGACTGATCTCGGCACTATGCGTAGCCTTCAAAATGACGTTTGTTACAGAGGTGCGTTTCAAGCAGAGAACTGCCATTGAGTTTATTTTGGTGCAGAACCAGAACACCGCAGATATTCATAGGTGCTTGCCAAATGTCTACGTAGATCTGTCAGTGAACAAAAGCATGGTGAGCCGTTGGGCGAGGCGTCTGTTGTCATCGCAGGGTTGTGCAAACCTGTCCGATATCCCGCGTGCCGCGAGTCTGCACACAACTGTGACTTCTGCTATGTTGGAACGTGCGGACGCTCTCATTCCAGATGATCGACGCATCGCACTCAAACACCTCTTTCCACTATCGGACATCTTGTTGGTAGTGCTGACACACTGGTCCACCTATTGGGGTACTCAAAGGTGTATGTGCTTGATGGATTCCTCATCGCCTAACAGAAGACTATGGAAGTGAGCGTTTGGCGTCATTGGCTGGGAGGCTCCTTGCGGGGCAGGTCCGGCCGCCTTGGTGCAGATCTTATTACATTCGACGACACATTGGGCGACCTGCGCGCCGGATGGGGATGAAATGATGATGAAGGCAGCACAACACCTAGTCCCTGAGCGGAGAAAATCTCCGACCCAGTCGGGAATCGAACCCGGGCCCCTAGGACAGCAATCCGTCACGCTGACCACTCAGCTATCGGGGCGGATAACACAAGACCATAATGAGCAACAATGCGGAATTGCTTGCTGTGCAGAACTGCTTGCGTGTTGCGAGGATGATCGTAAGAAGAACGTCTCCATGGCAACGCAATGTCTCACACAAGTCTATGCACCAAAGAGGAGCTCACAAAACTTCTTTGGACTGGTCCTCCTCATCCACCCTACATCCCAGTTCTCGCCCCTTCCGACTTCCATCTGCTTGGTCCAATGAAGGATGCACTCCACAGGAAACCGCACGTGGATAATGGGGAGGTAACTGATGCAGCAAGACGTTGGCTCTGACATTGGCCAGTAGAGTGGTACCATGTGGACATATAGGCCCTCCCGCCCTCCCAGTAAGGATGCTGTTGTGTACATAGTTCCGCCTAGTCAGCGTGTACACAACTTTCCCAATAGAACGCGTCCCGCTAAGCACAACAGCGCAGGTGCAGTGCTCGTCCGTCTCCCCACTACGAGATGGCGCTGCCATAGAGACGGACCAAATTCTGCTTCCGCCCAACTGCGTATTAATATGTAACACAGCCAATGAGATTGCTGCTAACGTAGAACCTTTTCTCCTCGCGAATCAGACTTGCGCAGTGATACCTGAACGCGCGAGGTATTATAACTAGTGTACAGACCTCAGATTAGTCAGTCTGCATTTGTCTGCACCAGTCTGTACCAGTCTGCATCAGTCTGTACCAGTCTATAGTCAAGTTTCAGTCTGCACCTAATAAGATTACCATATTCCTGTATATAGCCATGAAGATAAATGTATAGACACTTCTGTCAAGTATCAGAGATATATGTGAGAATAAGATTAACGTCCCAATACCAAAGGAACTTCAGATTGTCAATTGTAAATAGCATCCAGAACCAGGTTAAGTAATTTTTATGCTTGTTATTATTTTAATAAATGTGTGTGAAAATTAATCAAGTTCTGTTTAAAGTTGGTCACCGTCAATCTGCTACTTTAAGCGTACAAGTGGCATTTCTATCGTCTGACCTAACGGCAGAAGATAAACACGCCACGATAAGACCACGAGACATATTGCTGACACTCGCCTACTTCGTTAGAGCGACAAGTCAAAAAATCTGATGGTGTGTGTACTGAAGGTCTTACAGTAAGCTCACCACAGATGCATAAGACCATCGCATTGAACTTAGATTATGTTGAAAAATAGGGTGTTGCAACCAAAAAAGTAGGTAATAATATGGTGCATTGGAATCCTGAATAAAACCAACTGGCTTTCAGAAGAAAAGTGTTGCTTGTATTATTGACCCCTTCGTATTAAATTTAGTGGTATATCACTTATTTAGGCACCAAGAAAAGCAATGGAGCAAGAAAAGAACCTTGTCGTATCGCCAACTTCACAGCACAACATGCAGATTTCAATACTTCCTTGTTCGTTGATACTAGATTGTGGTGTGTGGAGAGGGACGCAACGGTCGTTAATATACAAGTAGTGCTTCTGCGTGTGAAGATAATTGTATCAGAGTTATATAGGAAACTCTTTAAAAATGGTTCAAATGGTTCTGAGCACTATGGGACTCAACATCTTAGGTCATAAGTCCCCTAGAACTTAGAACTACTTAAACCTAACTAACCGAAGGACATCACACACACCCTTGCCCGAGGCAGGATTCGAACATGCGACCGTAGCAGTCCCGCGGTTCCGGACTGCAGCGCCAGAACCGCTAGACCACCGCGGCCGGCGGAAACTCTTTATGTTAAGTATAATAGGTCCTGTGACTGACCAGTTGGTGAGCACCTTGAAGTAGCGGCGCGGCCCTTGCAGCAGACACATCCTCACGTCGCTCCAGACGTGTGCTCCCACGAACACCATCAGCACTGCCTCAAGACCTGCACAGGTACAGTTAGATTAGTTTAGATTAGATTAGTACTTGTTCCATAGATCATGATTACAACACTTCCTAATGATGTGGAACGTGTCAGGTTAATAAAAGGTGTCTATACAAGATATTACATTAGACAAAATATTACATGACACACAATATTTTTCATTTTTTTGTGGTTGTTGGGAAATTACCCACTTACTATATCCAAAAATTCATCTGATGAGTAGAAGGAGTTGCCATTAAGAATTTCTTTTAATTTCCTTTTAAATGCTATATGGCTATCTGTCGGACTTTTGATGCTATTAGGTAAGTGACCAAAGACTTTTGTGGGAGCGTAATTTACCCCCTTCTGAGCCAAAGTTAGATTTAACCTTGAGTAGTGAAGATCATCCTTTCTCCTAGTGTTGCATCCATGTACACTGCTATTACTTTTGAATTCGTTCGGATTGTTAATAACAAATTTCATAAGTGAATATATATATTGTGAGGCTACAATGAATATTTTTAGCTCTTTAAATAAGTGTCTGCAGCATGATCCTGGATGAGCTCCAGCAATTATTCTGATTACACGCTTTTGTGCAATGAACACTCTTTTACTCAATGAAGAGTTACCCCAGAATATGATGTCATACGAAAGCAGAGAATGAAAATAGGCGTGGTAACCTAATTTACTCAGATGTACACTCCTGGCAATGGAAAAAAGAACACATTGACACCGGTGTGTCAGACCCACCGTACTTGCTCCGGACACTGCGAGAGGGCTGTACAAGCAATGATCACACGCACGGCACAGCGGACACACCAGGAACCGCGGTGTTGGCCGTCGAATGGCGCTAGCTGCGCAGCATTTGTGCACCGCCGCCGTCAGTGTCAACCAGTTTGCCGTGGCATACGGAGCTCCATCGCAGTCTTTAACACTGGTAGCATGCCGCGACAGCGTGGACGTGAACCGTATGTGCAGTTGACGGACTTTGAGCGAGGGCGTATAGTGGGCATGCGGGAGGCCGGGTGGACGTACCGCCGAATTGCTCAACACGTGGGGCGTGAGGTCTCCACAGTACATCGATGTTGTCGCCAGTGGTCGGCGGAAGGTGCACGTGCCCGTCGACCTGGGACCGGACCGCAGCGACGCACGGATGCACGCCAAGACCGTAGGATCCTACGCAGTGCCGTAGGGGACCGCACCGCCACTTCCCAGCAAATTAGGGACACTGTTGCTCCTGGGGTATCGGCGAGGACCATTCGCAACCGTCTCCATGAAGCTGGGCTACGGTCCCGCACACCGTTAGGCCGTCTTCCGCTCACGCCCCAACATCGTGCAGCCCGCCTCCAGTGGTGTCGCGACAGGCGTGAATGGAGGGACGAATGGAGACGTGTCGTCTTCAGCGATGAGAGCCGCTTCTGCCTTGGTGCCAATGATGGTCGTATGCGTGTTTGGCGCCGTGCAGGTGAGCGCCACAATCAGGACTGCATACGACCGAGGCACACAGGGCCAACACCCGGCATCATGGTGTGGGGAGCGATCTCCTACACTGGCCGTACACCACTGGTGATCGTCGAGGGGACACTGAATAGTGCACGGTACATCCAAACCGTCATCGAACCCATCGTTCTACCATTCCTAGACCGGCAAGGGAACTTGCTGTTCCAACAGGACAATGCACGTCCGCATGTATCCCGTGCCACCCAACGTGCTCTAGAAGGTGTAAGTCAACTACCCTGGCCAGCAAGATCTCCGGATCTGTCCCCCATTGAGCATGTTTGGGACTGGATGAAGCGTCGTCTCACGCAGTCTGCACGTCCAGCACGAACGCTGGTCCAACTGAGGCGCCAGGTGGAAATGGCATGGCAAGCCGTTCCACAGGACTACATCCAGCATCTCTACGATCGTCTCCATGGGAGAATAGCAGCCTGCATTGCTGCGAAAGGTGGATATACACTGTACTAGTGCCGACATTGTGCATGCTCTGTTGCCTGTGTCTATGTGCCTGTGGTTCTGTCAGTGTGATCATGTGATGTATCTGACCCCAGGAATGTGTCAATAAAGTTTCCCCTTCCTGGGACAATGAATTCACGGTGTTATTATTTCAATTTCCAGGAGTGTATATCGCGAAAATTTGCGATGACCCTAATAGCATAAGTAGCTGAACTTAAACGTTTCAGCAGATCCTCAGTGTGTTTTTTCCAGTTCAACCCCTCAACGATGCATACACCTAGAACTTTTGAATATTCTACCTTGGCGTTGGTGGGAAGGCTGCGTGCCTCAACGATACAGATAGCCGTACCGTAGGTGCAACCACAACGGAGGTGTATCTGTTGAGAGCCCAGACAAACATGTGGTTCCTGAAGAGGGGCAGCAGCCTTTTCAGTAGTTGCAGGGGCAACAGTCTGGATGATTGACTGATCTGGCCTTTTAACACTAACCAAAATGGCCTTGCTGCTCTGGTACTGCGAATGGCTGAAAGCAAGGGGAAACTACAGCCGTAATTTTTCATGAGGGCATGCAGCTTTACTGTTTGCTTAAATGATGATGGCGTCCTCTTGGATAAAATATTCCGGAGGTAAAATAGTCCCCCATTCGGATCTCCCGGCGGGGACTACTCAAGAGGACGTTGTTATCAGGAGAAAGAAAACTGGCGTTCTACAGAATGGAGCGTGGAATGTCAGATTACTTAATCGGGCATGTAGGTTAGAAAATTTAAAAAGGGAAATGGATAGTTTAAAGTTAGATTTAGTGGGAATTAGTGAAGTTCGGTGGCAGGAGCAACAAGGCTTTTGGTCAGGTGAATACAGAGCCATAAATACCAAATCAAATAGGGGTAATGCAGGATTAGGTTTAATAATGAATAAAAAAATAAGAGTATGGGTAAGCTACTACAAACAGCATAATGAACGCATTATTGTGGCCAAGATAGACACGAAGCCCACGCCTACTACAGTAGTACAAGTTTATATGCCAACTAGCTCTGCAGATGATGAAGAAATTGATGAAATGTATGATGAGATAAAAGAAATTATTCAGGTAGTGAAGGAAGACGAAAATTTAGTAGTCGTGGGTGACTGGAATTCAAGAGTAGGGAAAGGGAGAGAAGGAAAGATAGTAGGTGAATATGGATTGGGGCTAAGAAATGAAGGAGGAAGCCGTCTGGTAGAATTTTGCACAGAGCATAACTTAATCATAGCTTTCACTTGGTTTAAGAATCATGAAAGAAGGTTGTATACATGGAAAAACCCTGGAGATACTAAAAGGTATCAGATAGATTATATAATGGTAAGACAGAAATTTAGGAAGCAGGTTTTAAATTGTAAGACTTTCCAGGGGCAGATGTGGACTCTGACCACAATCTATTGGTTATGAACTGTAGATTAAAACTGCAGAAACTGCAAAAAGGTGGGAATTTAAGGAGATGGGTCCTGGATAAACTGAAAGAACCAGAGTTTGTACAGAGTTTCAGGGCAAGCATAAGGGAACAATTGACAGGAATGGGGGAAAGAAATGCAGTAGAAGAAGAATGGGTAGCTTTGTGGGATGAAACAGTGAAGGCAGCAGAGGATCAAATAGGTAAAAAGACGAGGGCTAGTAGAAACCCTTGGGTAACAGAAGAAATATTGAATTTAATTGATGAAAGGAGAAAATATAAAAATGCAGTAAATGAAGCAGGCAAAAAGGAATACAAACGTCTCAAAAATGAGATCGACAGGAAGTGCAAAATGGCTAAGCAGGGATGGCTAGAGGACAAATGTAAGGATGTAGAGGCTTATCTCACTAGGAGTAAGATAGATACAGCCTACAGGAAAATTAAAGAGACCTTTGGAGAAAGGAGAATTACTTGCATGAATATCAAGAGCTTTGATGGAAAGCAAGTTCTAAGCAAAGAAGGGAAAGCAGAAAGGTGGAAGGAGTATATAGAGGGTCTATACAAGGGCGATGTACTTGAGGACAATATTATGGAAATGGAAGAGGATGTAGATGAAGATCAAATGGGAGACTGATATTGCGTGAAGCGTTTGACAGAGCACTGAAAGACCTGAGTCGAAACAAGGCCCCGGCAGTAGACAACATTCCATTAGAACTACTGACAGCCTTGGGAGAGCCAGTCCTAACAAAACTCTATCATCTGGTGAGCAAGATGTATGAGACAGGCGAAATACCCTCAGACTTCAAGAAGAATATAATAATCCCAATCCCAAAGGAAGCAGGTGTTGACAGATGTGAAAATTACCGAACTATCAGTTTAATAAGTCACAGCTGCAAAATACTAACGAGAATTCTTTACAGACGAATGGAAAAACTGATAGAAGCCGATCTCGGGGAAGATCAGTTTGGATTCCGTAGAAATGTTGGAACACGTGAGGCAATACTGACTCTACGACTTACCGTAGAAGCTAGATTAAGGAGAGGCAAACCTACGTTTCTAGCATTTGTAGACTTAGATAAAGCTTTTGAAAATGTTGACTGGAATTCTCTCTTTCAAATTCTGAAGGTGGTAGGGGTAAAATATAGGGAGCGAAAGGCTATTTACAATTTGTATAGAAACCAAATGGCAGTTATACGAGTCAAGGGGTATGAAAGGGAAGCAGTGGTTGGGAAGGGATTGAGAAAGGGTTGTAGCCTATCCCTGATGTTATTCAATCTGTGTATTGAGCAGGCAATAAAGGAAACAAAAGAAAAGTTCGGAGTAGGTATTAAGATCCATGGAGAAGAAATAAAAACTTTGAGGTTCGCCGATGACATTGTAATTCTGTCAGAGACAGCAAAGGACTTGGAAGAGCAATGTCTTGAAAGGAAGGTATAAGATGAATATCAACAAAAGCAGAACGAGGATAATGGAATGTAGTTGAATTTAGTCAGGTGATGCTGAGGGAATTAGATTAGGAAATGGGTCACTTAAAGTAGTAAAGGAGTTTTGCTATTTGGGGAGCAAAATAACTGATGATGGTCGAAGTAGAGAGGATATAAAATGTAGACTGGCAATGGCAAGGAAAGCGTTTCTGAAGAAGAAAAATTTGTTAACATCGAGTATAGATTTAAGTGTCAGGAAGTCGTTTCTGAAAGTATTTGTGTGGAGTGTAGCCATGTATGGAAGTGAAACGTGGACGATAAATAGTTTAAAAAAGAAGAGAATAGAAGCTTTCGAGATGTGGTGCTACAGAAGAATGCTGAAAATTAGATGGGTAGATCACATAACTAATGAGAAGGTATTGAATAGAATTAGGGAGAAGTGGAGCTTGTGGCACAACTTGACTAGAAGAAGGGATCGGTTGGTAGGACATGTTCTGAGACATCGAGGTAGCACCAATTTAGTACTGGAGGGCAGGGTGGAGGGTAAAAAATCGTAGAGGGAGACCAAGAGATGACTACACTAAGCAGATTCAGAAGGATGTAGACTGCAGTAGGTACTGGGAGATGAAGAAGCTTGCACAGGATACACTAGTATGGAGAGCTGCATCAAACTAGTCTCAGGACTGAAGACCACAATAACAACACCTTAGCTACCGATTTCTGATCGAAGTCTATATTTATTAATGGGGTCATTCCTATTACTGTGTGGAACTGTACATACTGTGTTTTGTCGAAGTTTAATGAGAGCGCATCTGCAGAGAACCACTTAACGATTTTCTGAAAAACATCGTTTACAATTTCATCAGTTAATTCTTGTGTGTTGGGTGTGATAGCTATACCTGTATCATCAGCAAAAAGTACCAGCTTTGCATCTTCGTGAATATACACTCCTGGAAATGGAAAAAAGAACACATTGACACCGGTGTGTCAGACCCACCATACTTGCTCCGGACACTGCGAGAGGGCTGTACAAGCAATGATCACACGCACGGCACAGCGGACACACCAGGAACCGCGGTGTTGGCCGTCGAATGGCGCTAGCTGCGCAACATTTGTGCACCGCCGCCGTCAGTGTCAGCCAGTTTGCCGTGGCATACGGAGCTCCATCGCAGTCTTTAACACTGGTAGCATGCCGCGACAGCGTGGACGTGAACCGTATGTGCAGTTGACGGACTTTGAGCGAGGGCGTATAGTGGGCATGCGGGAGGCCGGGTGGACGTACCGCCGAATTGCTCAACACGTGGGGCGTGAGGTCTCCACAGTACATCGATGTTGTCGCCAGTGGTCGGCGGAAGGTGCACGTGCCCGTCGACCTGGGACCGGACCGCAGCGACGCACGGATGCACGCCAAGACCGTAGGATCCTACGCAGTGCCGTAGGGGACCGCACCGCCACTTCCCAGCAAATTAGGGACACTGTTGCTCCTGGGGTATCGGCGAGGACCATTCGCAACCGTCTCCATGAAGCTGGGCTACGGTCCCGCACACCGTTAGGCCGTCTTCCGCTCACGCCCCAACATCGTGCAGCCCGCCTCCAGTGGTGTCGCGACAGGCGTGAATGGAGGGACGAATGGAGACGTGTCGTCTTCAGCGATGAGAGTCGCTTCTGCCTTGGTGCCCATGATGGTCGTATGCGTGTTTGGCGCCGTGCAGGTGAGCGCCACAATCAGGACTGCATACGACCAAGGCACACAGGGCCAACACCCGGCATCATGGTGTGGGGAGCGATCTCCTACACTGGCCGTACACCACTGGTGATCGTCGAGGGGACACTGAATAGTGCACGGTACATCCAAACCGTCATCGAACCCATCGTTCTACCATTCCTAGACCGGCAAGGGAACTTGCTGTTCCAACAGGACAATGCACGTCCGCATGTATCCCGTGCCACCCAACGTGCTCTAGAAGGTGTAAGTCAAATACCCTGGCCAGCAAGATCTCCGGATCTGTCCCCCGTTGAGCATGTTTGGGACTGGATGAAGCGTCGTCTCACGCGGTCTGCACGTCCAGCACGTACGCTGGTCCAACTGAGGCGCCAGGTGGAAATGGCATGGCAAGCCGTTCCACAGGACTACATCCAGCATCTCTACGATCGTCTCCATGGGAGAATAGCAGCCTGCATTGCTGCGAAAGGTGGATATACACTGTACTAGTGCCGACATTGTGCATGCTCTGTTGCCTGTGTCTATGTGCCTGTGGTTCTGTCAGTGTGATCATGTGATGTATCTGACCCCAGGAATGTGTCAATAAAGTTTCCCCTTCCTGGGACAATGAATTCACGGTGTTCTTATTTCAATTTCCAGGAGTGTAGAATGGCAAGTCATTAATATATATTAAGAACAACAGCGGACCCAAGACCGAACCTTGCGACACCCCATTCTTGATTGTTCCCCGGTTTGAGAAATCACCAGTTTTTTGCATATTATGTGAACTGTTTATTTCAACTTTCTGCACTCTTCCTGTTAGGTATGATTTAAACCATTTGAGCACTGTCCCATTCATACCACAGTACTTGAACTTATCTAGAAGTATTCCATAATTTACAGAATCAAAACCCTTTGATAGATCACAAAAAACACAAATGGGTGACTTCCAGTAACTCAGAGCATTTAATATTTCATTAGTGAAAGTATATATACCATTTTCCGTTGAAAAACCCTTCTGGAAACCAAACTGACATTTAGTTAAAACTTTATTTTTACAAAGGTGTGAAGCTACTCTACAATACATCACTCTCTCAAGAATTTTGGATAAGGCAGTCAGAAGAGAGATTGGACAGTAGTTGTTGACATCAGACGTATCCCCTTTTTTATGCAGTGGTTCGACAATGGCATACTGCAGTCTATCTGGGAAGATACCCTGCTTCAGAGAGATATTACATATGTGGCTAAGAATCCCATTTATTTCTTGGGAACAAGCTTTTATCTTCATGTCGTTGAGTCTGATGTGACGCAAACGTCATTACACAAGATAGGCTTGAACTGATCTGTGTAACAGTAACTAAAATATTGAGCAATGGATGCAACAAACTTCCATTATGCACTATCAGATCATAGGTTTTCGTATACCTCTATGTAAGGCGGAACTGACCAGTAAATGTCACGAGAGGCGGACCTGTCTTTGTAACAGCAAGCGGTGGCTACTGTTTCGTCAGCAGAGTAGCAGTAAAAGCAGAATGGTTGTTTGGATAGCTCACAGACTTCGAACGTGGACTGGTTATTGGACGTCTCTTGACCAACAGATCTATCAGTGAAATTTTGACTTTTCGAAAGCTGTCCATATCGACTGTTTGTGACATGCTCGTAAAGTGGAAACGCGAAGGAACAACCACAGTTAAACCAAGACCAGGGAGACGTGATACACTGACGGCCAGTGACTGTTGAGCATTGAGGAGGGTGGTTGCAAACAATTGCAAGAAATCATCAGAAGGAATCACTCGTGAGTTGGACTTCTACCAGCAATCCAGCTAGCGTAATGTTCATAGGGAGATAAAAAGTAAGTTTTAGTTATGTCATGTTCCGTAGATCATTTTCCCAATTGTTTTATCGACATGATGTGGAACCAATCACATTACAAGATAGATATATACATACACACATATACATATACATATATATTTATACACATATACATACATATATACATATATATATACAGGGTGAGTCACCTAACGTTACCGCTGGATATATTTCGTAAACCACATCAAATACTGACGAACCGATTCCACAGACCGAACGTGAGGAGAGGGGCAGGTGTAATTGTTTAAACAAACCATACAAAAATGCACGGAAGTATGTTTTTTAACACAAACCTACGTTTTTTAAAATGGAACCACGTTAGTTTTGTTAGCACATCTGAACATATAAACAAATACGTAATCAGTGCCGTTTGTTGCATTGTAAAATGTTAATTACATCCGGAGATATTGTAACCTAAAGTTGAGCTTGAAACCTCCGACGGTCAGTTGCGTGTTGTAACAAACACGGGCCACGGTCGGCGAGCAGCATCTGCAGGGACATGTTTACGATGACGACCGTGTTTACGAGTATGGCTGTAGTGCACTGTTGTGGTTTGGTCTAGCTGTCGCAGTGTCCGCATGTAGCGCTTGCTGCTATTATTATTCTGCATTCGTCTCCGCACGCAGACCAACTGCAGTACACCGTGTTACCAGACATCTGAGATAGTGTAGTGTTGTAGGAACTGTGACCATGGTGTATTCGAACTCTGAAAAGGCGGAGATGATACTCATCTATGGCGAGTGTCGACGAAATGCAGCTGAAGCCTGCAGGGTGTATGCAGAACGGTACCCGGACAGAGAGCATCCAACGTGCCGCACATTGCAAAACATCTACCGCCAACTGTATGCAACAGGTATGGTCCTAGCACGCAAACGGGTCCGTAAAATTCCCGTCACAGGAGAAGCGGGTGCTGTTGGTGTGTTAGCTGCTGTTGCCATGAACCGACACATGAGTACACGGGACATTGCAAGAGCCGGTGGACTGAGTCAAAGTAGTGTCATGCGCATACTGCATCGTCACCGCTTTCACCCGTTTCATGTGTCGCTACATCAGCAATTACATGGTGATGACTTTAATCATCGAGTGCAATTCTGTCAATGGGCATTAACAGAGAATGCGTTGCAGTTCTACCTGTTTACCGATGAAGCGGGTTTCACAAACCACGGGGCAGTGAATCTACGGAACATGCATTACTGGTCCATGGACAATCCTCGCTGGCTCAGACAGGTAGAGCGACAGCGACCGTGGACTGTAAATGTATGGTGCGGAATCATTGGCGACCACCTCATTGGTCCTCACTTCATTGCAGGGGCCCAAACAGCTGCAACATACATCGCGTTTCTACAGAATGATCTGCAACGTTGCTCGAAAATGTCCCACTGGAAACGCGTCGACGTATGTGGTATCAGCATGATGGTGCATCTGCACATTCCGCAATTGGCCAGCCCGTTCTCCTGATCTTACACCTTCTTTCTGTGGGGTACGTTAAAGGAGAATGTGTACCGTGATGTGCCTACAACCCCAGAGGATATGACACAACGTATTGTGGCAGACTGCGGCGACATTACACCAAATGTACTGCGGCGTGTACGACATTCATTACTCCAGAGATTGCAATTGTGTGCAGCAAATGATGGCCACCACATTGAACATCTATTGGCCTGACATGTCGGGACACACTCTATTCCACTCCGTAATTGAAAACGGAAACCACGTGTGTACGTGTACCTCACCCCTCATGGTAATGTACATGTGCGTCAGTGAAAAAGACCAATAAAAAGGTGTTAGCATGTGGACGTAATGTGCTGTTCCAGTCTCTTCTGTACCTAAGGTTCATCCCCGTTCCCTTTGGATCCCTACGTAATTCGGTGCTCTCCGATACACACGATCGAACAGCGGAGGAGTGGTACTCAAGCGTCAACTTTAGGTTACAATATCTCCGGATGTAATTAACATTTTACAATGCAACAAACGGCACTGATTACGTATTTGTTTATATGTTCAGATGTGCTAACAAAACTAACGGGGTTCCATTTAAAAAAACGTAGGTTTGTGTTAAAAAACATAGTTCCGTGCTTGTTTTTATGGTTTGCATTAACCAATTACACTAGCCCCTCTCCCCGCTTCGATCTGTGGAATCGATTCGTCAGTATTTGATGTGGTTTACGAAATATATCCAGCGGTAATGTTAGGTGACTCACCCTGTATACTACTGGCGATTAAAATTGCTACACCACGAAGATGACGTGCTACAGACGCGAAATTTTACCGACAGGAAGAAGATGCTATGATATGCAAATGATTAGCTTTTCAGAGCATTAACACAAGGTTGGCGCCGGTGGCGACACCTACAACGTGTTGACATGAGGAAAGTTTCTAACCGATTTGTCATACACAAACAGCAGTTGACCGGCATTGCCTGGTGAAACGTTGTTGTGATGCCTCGTGTAAGGAGCAGAAATGCTTACCATCACGTTTCCGACTTTGATAATGGTAGATTGTAGCCAATCGCGATTGCGGTTTATCGTATCGCGAAATTGCTTGCCACGTTGGTCGAGATCCAATGACTGTCACCAGAATATGGAATCGGTGGGTTCAGGAGGGTAATACGGAACGCCGTGATGGATCCCAACGGCCTCGTATCACTAGCAGTCCAGATGACAGGCATCTTATCCACATGGCTGTAACGGTTCGTGCAGCCACGTCTAGATCCATGAGTCAACACATGGGGACGTTTGCAAGACAACAACCATCTGCACGAACAGTTTGACGACATTTGCAGCAGCATGGACTATCAGCTCGGAGACCATGACTGCGGTTACCCTTGACGCTGCATCACAGGCAGGAGCGCCTGCGATGGTGCATTCAACCACGAACCTGGGTGCACGAATGGCAAAAAGTAGTTTTTTCGGATGAATCCGGGTTCTGTTTACAGCATCATGATGGTCGCATCCGCGTTTGGCGACATCGCGGTGAACGCACATTGGAAGCGTGTATTCGTCATCGCCATACTGGCGTATCACCCGGCTCGATGGTATGGGGTGCCACTGGTTACACGTCTCGGTCACCTCTTGTTCGCATTGACGGCACATTGAACAGTGGACGTTACATTTCAGATGTGTTACGACCCGTAGCTCTACCCTTCATTCGATCCCTGCGAAACCCTACATTTCAGCAGGATAATGCACGACCGCATGTTGCAGGTCCTGTACAGGCCTTTGTGGATAAAGGAAATGTTCGACTGCTGCCCTGGCGAGCACATTCTCCAGATGTCTCACCAATTGAAAACGTCTGGTCAATGGTGGCCGAGCAACTGGCTCGTCACAATACGCCAGTCACTACTCTTGATGAACTGTGGTATCGTGTTGAAGCTGCATGGGCAGCTGTACCTGTACACGCCATCCAAGCTCTGTTTGACTCAATGCCCAGGCGTATCAAGGCCGTTTTTACGGCCAGAGTTGGTTGTTCTGGGTACGGATTTCGCAGGATATATGCACCCAAATTACATGAAAATGTAATCACATGTCAGTTCTAGTATAATATATTTGTCCAATGAATAACCGTTTATCATCTGCATTTCTTCTTGGTGTAGCAGTTTTAATGGCCAGTAGTGTAGTTTTAGTTATGTCATGTTCCGTAGATCATTTTCCCGATTATTTTATCGATATGATGTGGAACAAGTCATATCACAAGATATATATATATATACACACATTAATACTGCTAATATTAATGTTACTGAAATTTTTATTTCTACACATGCAACTACATTTAGAGGTACTTTTTTTACCATTTCTGAAACAGGAACTTGTCCATGGAGTAGAAGGATTGGTCCAAATGAAATCATTTTAAGCTAGGTTTAAAACTTGATCTGCTACCTGCCAGACCCTTTATGTTGCTTGGGCAAATGATCAAAGATTTTTTGTTGCTGAATAATGTACTCCTTTATGAGCAACTGACAGCCTCAATAACAGATAGGAAAGGTTATTTTTCCTCTCTAGTGTTGTATGTATGAACATCACTGTTCTTCGCGAATTGAGATGGATTATTTGTAATGAATTTCATTAGCGAATATATGTACTCTGTTGGTGCAGTTAAAATACCTAACTCCTTGAAGAGGTGCCTACATGACGTCCTTGGGTGAACACCACTAATAATTCTCACTGCTCTCTTTTGTGCAATCAATACTTTATGTCTAAGTGGTGAGTTACCCCAGAAAACTATTTCATAAGACATTATTGAGTGGAAATATGCAAAGTACATTAGGAGGCTGATCTGTTTATTACCAAAGCTAGCGATTATATGAAGCGTGAAAGAAGCTCAGTAACATGCATCTTCCAAAATGGTTCAAATGGCTCTGAGCACTATGGGACTTAACTGCTGTGGTCATCAGTCCCCTATAACTCAGAACTACTTAAACCTAACTAACCTAAGGACATCACACACATCCATGCCCGAGGCAGGATTCGAACCTGCGACCGTAGCAGTCGCGCGGCTCTAGACTGTAGCGCCTAGAACCACTCGGCCACTCCGGCCGGCATGCTTCTTCCAGTTCAAGTTGTCAGCAAAGTGAACACATAAAAATTTGGAGAAATCTACCCTGTTAACTGAGCCCCGTTCATATGCTACATCAACTGTCGGTATGACTCATTTGGTGTACAGAAGTGGATATAGTGAGTTTTTTCAAAATTAAGGGAGAGTCCATTTTCTGAGAACTGCTTAATAATTCTTCGAAAGACATCCTTAACAATATCTTCAGCTGCTTTTTCTGGAATGGGATTTATTATAACACTCGTGTCATCTGCAAAAAGTACTAGTTCCACTTGCTGAACTTTAAGTGGGAGGTCATTCACTTGAATAAGGAACAGCAGAGGACCTAAAATTGAACCCTGTGGGACTCCCTTTGTGATAACTCCCCATTCACTAGAATTTACTACCCTCCCAACATTATTTGTGTTATTCAGCACAACTTTTTGCTTTCTGTTTATTAAGTATGATTCAAACTAGCTGTGTGTATAGCCTTCAATTCCATAGAACCTGAGTTTTACTAAGAGTGTGACATGATCCACACAAAATGCCTTGGAGAGATCACAAAAAATACCAACTGGCGAGAATTAGTTATTTAGGGCTTGTACTATTTGATGGGTAAATGTGTAGATAGCATTCTCAGTCGAGTAACCCATCTGGAATCCGAACTGTGACATGCTGAGTAAATTATTTTCACTTAAATGTGAGACTACTCTTGAATACAGGTACAATGCTCAAGCAACTCCTCATAAACCACACATTTCTGTAGTCAGTGCTAAGTGACTTTTGAAGTGGAGCAAAGAGCGACGCCAATGGACAGTGAGTGGCTGGAAACGAGTGATTTATAGTGATGAGTCACGCTTTACCCTGTGGCAATCCAATGGAATGGGCTGAGTTTGGAGAATGCCCTGAGAATGTTACGGCCACCGCGTGTAGTGCCACCAATGGAGTACGAAGGAGGTGGTTTTATTGTATGGGAGTGTTTCTCATGGTTAGGGAGTGATTCCTTTATTGCACTTAAGAAAATGCAAAATTCGGAAGGATGTGGACATATTTTACAGCACTGTGTACTGTGTACAGCAGAGAAGAGTTTCCAGACGAGTGTTCGTATCAGCATGAAAATGCGTCCTGTCATGAAACTGCGACTGTGAGGCAGTGGTAGTGGACAACAGCATTCTTGAAATAGGCAGCCGTACCCAGTGTCCTGATCTGAACCCAATGGAACACTTTTGGGATGAGTTAGACCTACGATTTCCTTCTACACTCATGCTCATAAATTAAGGATAATGCTGATGCATGGTGAAACAACGCTCTGGTGGGCCGTTTGCGCGTTTAAATCACCTCGGGGTATGACCATGCGGTGCATTTGACCTGTGGTCCTCGCACGGTGGCGCTGGCAGCAGTCCATATACGCAGAGGTGTGTCGGTGCATGTCAGAGTACTGTGCAGCGAGTAAGGGTGCAGACGTTTTCAGAGGTGCTAATGGTGACTGCTTGTTGAAAATGGCTCAAAGAACACATATTGATGACGTTATGAGGGGTAGAATAATAGGGCGACTGGAGGCTGGTCAAACACAGCAGGTCGTAGCACAGGCCCTACGTGTGCCGCAAACTGTGATCTCAAGTTCATGGAAACGATCCCAGCAGACAGGAAACGTGTCCAGGCGCTACAGTACGGGAAGTCCACAGTGTACAACACCACAAGAAGACCGATATACCACCATCAGTGTCCGCAGACGGCCATGGAGTACTGCAGGTAGCCTTGCTCGGGACCTTACCGCAGCCACTGGAACAGTAGCCTCCAGACGCACAGTCTACAGACGACTGAACAGACATGGTTTATTCGCCCGGAGACCTGCAAGGTGCATTCCACTGACATCTGGTCACAGGAGAGCCCGTAAAGCCTGGTGTCAAGAACACAGTACATAGTCACTGCAACAGTGGTCCCAGGTTATGTTAACGGACGAGTTCAGGTATAGTCTGAACAATGATTCTCGCCGGGTTTTCATCTGGCGTGAACCAGGAACCAGATACCAAAGGCTTAATGTCCTCGCAGGGGACCTGTATGGAGGTCGTGGTGTGATGGTGTAGTGTGGGATTATGATTGGTGCACGTACACCCCTGCAAGTCTTTGACAGAGGAACTTGTCAGGTGTACTGGGACGTCATTTTGCAGCAGTATGTCCGCCTTTTGAGGGGTGCAGTGGGTCCCACCTTCCTCCTGATGGATGATAACGCACGGTCCCACAGAGCTGCCATCGTGGAGAAGAGTCCTGAAACAGAAGATATCAGGTGAATGGAGTGGCCTGCCTGTTCTCCAGGCCTAAACCCCATCGAGCACGTCTGGGATGCTTTCGGTCGACGTATCGCTGCACGTCTTCACACCCCTAAGACACCTCAGGAGCTCCGACAGGCACTGCCGCAAGAATGGGAGGCTATACTCCAGCAGCTGCTCGACCACCCGATCCAGAGTATGCCAACCCGTTGTGTGGCCTGTACACGTGTGCATGGTGATCATATCCCATATTGATGTCGGGGTACATGCGCAGGAAACAGTGGCGTTTTGTAGCACATGTGTTTCGGGACGGTTTTCTCAACTTATCACCAATACCGTGGACTTACAGATCTGTGTCGTCTGAGTTCCCTATGTTCCTATGCTATTAGCGCCACTCTTGTGTAGTGCCACGTTGTGTGGCACCACATTCTGCAATTATCCTTAATTTATGAGCATGAGTGTAGATCCAAGGTCCAACATCACTACCTTCTCTGGTTTCAGCTGATGAGGAAGAATAGGCTGCCATTCATACACAGACATTCAGATACCTCACTAAAAGTGTCCCCAACGGAATTTAAGCATTCATATTAATATCCAATAATAGGTGTACGGGTGCTGTTGATCAGATAGTGTGTGTGTAATATCTCTCGCCTCTGTAGTTAACGAGTAGTATCTCTGGTTACTGACGCTGAGGTTCCGAATTTGCTTCATGGTGATCACCTCAGGAACTTCTGGTATGGTTAAGGAAAAATGAGAGACTGTTTCAAGTAATTAAGAACAAAATTGACAGAGAAATCGTTGAGATGGCGTCAGATCTTAATGTTTGTACAAGGCTGTGGGCCACACGACATTATTTACTGTCATTTTAAAACAAAGAAAGGCAGAAAATTAACCTAACTCTTGCTATTATTACCGATCATGTTGGTGTCTGAGTTGGGCCATTGAGGAGAGTCTAGCAACTGACCCAAGCCTTAGATGACGTAGTCGAATGATGGCAGATAGCCTCCTATTACTTCATGGCACTATGTCAGCTCTGAGAATGCCATGTAGGAAAGGTAGTCAATATTCATAAGCAGATGCACTTCATCGCCTAGCAGCTAGCGATTGCCCCTCAGTTCAGTTTCATCACAGAACGAAAAAAATGACATGAAAATATCCTCTATCTCACTGTCAAAAATGACTTTGTAAGGTAACACGTTCGACTCCAGATATGTACACATTTTATACCGCGCCGTAACAACGTGTACCTTGGTTGTTGAACAGAGCGTCCTGTAACGTACAACTAAGCTTCGGTGTCCTTTAGATGTTCTAACCATATTACTTAATCAGACTTCCCGAAAGTAGTTTCGTCCCTAACACTCTACTTAAAATAACTGAGTGTCTCCTTCGCAGCCGAGGTCTCTAACGTTCGTTAAGACAACGGCTCCGAACATCGAGATAGGTGTATCAGTATGAGTTGGACAGCTGTCACACTTGACGCACGAACAGTGCTAACAGTACAGTATTTAGGTGAATTCGACAGGAATTATAGTGTGGAGGCACACATCCTTTTATAAAGGCGACGAGGAATCTTGTGTATTCTTATACGTACAGGTATGACTTGAAGTAAGTTAAAATGGTTGGCATGGGGACAATGTCTTCCTAACAGTAATGAACGTGGACTGTCACACTTCACAGTGGGCTATTATTTGAAAACGGCACATATACCGAAATCCCATCATAAATAAATTTAGGCGCAACATTTCCTTGCTGTAATATTGTAGGTCTATGAACGCAAACAAGCACAAAATAACCAAGAATTATGCATATTTTTGTATATAGAAATTACGTTTTTTGTTCTTTACCTTTAATCCTTGACATGTCCAATAATCTTGTGAAAGTAATCCAAGGATGAATAAAACTACTACTGCTATACATGCTCTAGTTCTCATTAATTAGAGGAAGAAATTTTTCTATTGTCGAAACAAACAAAATAATCTCATCCGCTAAGAGAAAGTGATTCACATAAGATCCGATGTGCCTATTCCTGTTTCATCCCAGTTCAACAACTCAAAAACATTTTCTGAGGCTGCAGAAAATGGTTAAATGGAATCTGTTTGCTTTGCTCCTTCTTGAAGTATAATCGAGGCTGTCGCACTGTTGAAGATATAGCTTAATAAATATTTTGTTTATCTTGCACCACTTCTGTTTCAAGTTCTCTGCAGCATCTTTGTCGAAACTGAGTGAAAAACTTCGTAGTAATGAGTAAAATTCAGTCAAGTGGTAACTTGTATCCGTGGCGTGTCAGATATGGTCATATATGCTACAGGACGTGCCCCAGAGCTTGAATTTTGTTTCCTTTTCTGAACAGCCTGTACACTATCCACATTCTCAGACCTTCACTTCCACTTACCTCCACGAATGTTCTAACGACATCGCCTACCTGCCGTCTCTAACGGCCTCGTCGTCAACGGAACGCTAAACCACAATTTTCCTTCCTTCGCCTATCTAGCTACCTGCGATATCATCTTACTCTTACATGTGTCCCTCCACACATACGTGTCTCAAAAAATGTCTCTGAGCACTATGGAACTTAACATCTTAGGTCATCAGTCCCCTAGAACTTAGAACTACTTAAACCTAACTAACCTAAGGACATCACACATCCATGCCCGAGGCAGGATTGGAACCTGCTACCGTAGCGGTAGCGCGGTTCCGGGCTAAAGCGCCTAGAGCCGCTCGGCCACAGCGGCCGGCATACGTGTCTCAATCAAGTAGTATAACAGATGGATAATCCACAGACAAGCAAATGCGCACTCTTTGGCCTCACCTCTCTATTCTACTGCTGTACTGATTTTCACTTGTTCATCTTCTCACTAAGAGGGGCAAGTGCTCAGAACTAACCACGATGAAAAGCTAACCCTGGAATGCACACCTTACTATCCATCACAGAGCCTGACCCCGGCTATAACTGCTGTTAGGCTACACCTGTGTCCACATCCTTCTACCATTATCCTTACCTACAAGTCTCTAATTTATCCTATCCAAACCTACATGGTATGTCACGGTTGACTGGATGTCTGCCTCTTAAATTTTACAAGTTACACTCCTGGAAATGGAAAAAAGAACACATTGACACCGGTGTGTCAGACCCACCATACTTCCTCCGGACACTGCGAGAGGGCTGTACAAGCAATGATCACACGCACGGCACAGCGGACACATCAGGAACCGCGGTGTTGGCCGTCGAATGGCGCTAGCTGCGCAGCATTTGTGCACCACCGCCGTCAGTGTCAGCCAGTTTGCCGTGGCATACGGAGCTCCATCGCAGTCTTTAACACTGGTAGCATGCCGCGACAGCGTGGACGTGAACCATATGTGCAGTTGACGGACTTTGAGCGAGGGCGTATAGTGGGCATGCGGGAGGCCGGGTGGACGTACCGCCGAATTGCTCAACACGTGGGGCGTGAGGTCTCCACAGTACATCGATGTTGTCGCCAGTGGTCGGCGGAAGGTGCACGTGCCCGTCGACCTGGGACCGGACCGCAGCGACGCACGGATGCACGCCAAGACCGTAGGATCCTACGCAGTGCCGTAGGGGACCGCACCACCACTTCCCAGCAAATTAGGGACACTGTTGCTCCTGGGGTATCGGCGAGGACCATTCGCAACCGTCTCCATGAAGCTGGGCTACGGTCCCGCACACCGTTAGGCCGTCTTCCGCCCACGCCCCAACATCGTGCAGCCCGCCTCCAGTGGTGTCGCGACAGGCGTGAATGGAGGGACGAATGGAGACGTGTCGTCTTCAGCGATGAGAGTCGCTTCTGCCTTGGTGCCAATGATGGTCGTATGCGTGTTTGGCGCCGTGCAGGTGAGCGCCACAATCAGGACTGCATACGACCGAGGCACACAGGGCCAACACCCGGCATCATGGTGTGGGGAGCGATCTCCTACACGGGCCGTACACCACTGGTGATCGTCGAGGGGACACTGAATAGTGCACGGTACATCCAAACCGTCATCGAACCCATCGTTCTACCATTCCTAGACCGGCAAGGGAACTTGCTGTTCCAACAGGACAATGCACGTCCGCATGTATCCCGTGCCACCCAACGTGCTCTAGAAGGTGTAAGTCAACTACCCTGGCCAGCACGATCTCCGGATCTGTCCCCCATTGAGAATGTTTGGGACTGGATGAAGCGTCGTCTCACGCGGTCTGCACGTCCAGCACGAACGCTGGTCCAACTGAGGCGCCAGGTGGAAATGGCATGGCAAGCCGTTCCACAGGACTACATCCAGCATCTCTACGATCGTCTCCATGGGAGAATAGCAGCCTGCATTGCTGCGAAAGGTGGATATACACTGTACTAGTGCCGACATTGTGCATGCTCTGTTGCCTGTGTCTATGTGCCTGTGGTTCTGTCAGTGTGATCATGTGATGTATCTGACCCCAGGAATGTGTCAATAAAGTTTCCCCTTCCTGGGACAATGAATTCACGGTGTTCTTATTTCAATTTCCAGGAGTGTATTTGACATACAGTTCGCCTTGCCTTCATCCGCCTGCCTCTCTTAACTCGCGTCCTCTTCAACTCAACCAGTTCCTACACTTCTCTTCCTGAAGGACATAGAAAAGGATACATTAATTGCGAAATCGAGTCCTTGCATCAAAAATTTACTCCATAATCACCAGTTCCACTACTCTTCTCCATTACACTTACGTCACGCATATCGGAACTTCTATACACCTCTAGGACTTCTCTGTTCTACCCTAACTGAATGTTAACCGACTGCCTTCCTCAACGATGAGACCCGTCCTGAAATACAGTATATTCTATCAATCATGCCTGACCAAGTCTCGTCCTACATTCATCCCAGCCTGTCCTTTCGCTTCTTCCTCCTCTTCGCCGGCCGTTGTGGCCGAGCGGTTCTAGGCGCTTCAGTCCGGAACCGCACTGCTGCTACGGTCTCAGGTTCGAATCCTGCCTCGGGCATGGATGTGTGTAATGTCCTTACGTTAGTTAGGTTTAAGTAGTTCTAAGTCTAGGAGACTGATGACCTCAGATGTTAAGTCCTGTAGTGCTCAGAGCCATTTGAAGCTTCCTCCTCTTCCCCTACACGTAACCCATCGGAAAGGTACTTTCGATTTAAGCTTGCGTATTTCTCTTTCATAGTCCCATATATAATATTTATATTTTTTCCTCTGTCATGAAAATAATGGTTCTCATACACCACCATCAGCATCGTCTCATAGCAGCCTCAGTCTCATCATCAATGTGCCTTTCCAATTGTTGTATAAATAGGGTGACCAGATGCAGTTGTTTAAAAAGGAGGACAAACAGCTTCAAAAATGAGGACAAAGGAAGAAAAAAGAGGCCTCATCAAACGGGTCAACTGCAGATGATAATACCACCCGTCAGCTTTGGACAAGTCACGTGACTATCGGGAATTACCGGTAAAACTAGTAGTTAATTGTTACTGGTGCTCAGGTGGTGATTCCCAGAGCCATATTTTTTATTTTAAATTAAAAGCATTGATTGTGGTGACAGTGTGGCGTCAATTGTTTTGTTTTGTCAACAACACGGAATTGTTTACGAAACGAAAAACGTAAGACTATTCACCTCCCGTCATTCGACGCACCGCTACCAACATCTACAATTCAAGCAGCAGCTGACGACATGTAAACTGCACTTTAACCTTCCGAATACAAAGAAATTGAATGACCACGAAACAATTAAATAAAACCATGACAGTTAATCTGTAGAGTTATTTCTTACCTTTATTGGCCACTGAAACGTACGTTTCAGCTCCACATATCTTACATTCCGCTTCAAATTCATTTCTCCCTTTCTTGAAAGCCGGATATTTGCAGGAAAGGACATCAGAAAATGTACGCTTTCGTTTAGGCATAGCCGAATATTTTACGCAACTCACTCGGTTAAAAATTGCACTCAAAACTCACACGTGCACTACAGGAAGCCAAGCCAATAGAAAGCGAAGATACGAAACGAAAATTTTAAATAATCGATATTTGCATTCGCTTATAGGTCGATCAACGATAACATCGATGAGCCACCTACTAACACCGCCTTCGTGCGTGTTTGTCACGAAGGCTGTGGCAATAGTTCAAGTATTTAAGAAAAGGGCAAAAGAACGGGACGAATTGTAAATTTAACTGTATTACGCTCAACTTTGCGAAAAAGCCGCACATTGTAAAAATCCGTCCGGACCCCGGACAAAGAGCTAAAAAGGAGGACATGTCCGGATTAATCCGGACGTCTGGTCACCCTACGTATAAATCACGAGTCTTCTGCAGAGTTGTTGTTTCCATTTTATGTAAAAAATGGAAACAATTCGGCAGAACACTCAGAAATGCACTACTAATCAATCGAGCAAAAAAAAAAAAAAAAAAAAAAAACCCTGAGAGATAACACTAGCCTGTAAAATTTAAAAAATTATAAAATTACGTTATTTTAAGCCGGCAAATTGTTATCTATTTTCAGTTTTAAACTCACAGTTATAGCTTCATTTGAATAATTTTATCGTCGCTATGTCTTTGTTTTGTTGCGAGCCTGCCTTCTCGTGAGGAAGTGAAAGAAAGCAATAGAGAAAAACATCATGCTATAAACACGTTGTTACCTACTGCAGTTCAACTCAGTTTTTTCCCGAATATTTATTGAGAATTTGCAGTGACTAGATGGTGACTGAGCTCTTGATATCTTGATATCGAGAGCTCAGATGGAAACCCAGTTCTAAGCAAAGAAGGGAAAGCAGAAAGGTGGAAGGAGTATAAAGAGGGTCTATACAAGGGCGACGTACTTGAGGACAATATTCTGGAAATGGAAGAGAATGTCGATTAAGACGAAATGGGAGATACAATACTGCGTGAAGAGTTTAACAGAGCACTGAAAGACCTGAGTCGAAACAAGGCCCCGGGAGTAGACAACATTCCATTAGAACTACTGACGGCCTTGGGAGAGCCAGTCCTGACAAAATTCCACCATCTGGTGAGCAAGATGTATGAGACAGGCGAAATACCCTCAGACTTCAAGAAGAATATAATAATTCCAATCCTAAAGAACGCAGGTGTTGACAGATGTGAAAATTAGCGAGCAATCAGTTTAATAAGCCACAGCTGCAAAATACTAACGCGAATTCTTTACAGACGAATGGAAAAACTAGTAGAATCCAACCTCGGGGAAGATCAGTTTGGATTCCGTGGAAATATTGGAACACGTGAGGCAATACTGAACTTACGACGTATCTTAGAAGAAAGATTAAGGAAAGGCAAACCTACGTTTCTAGCATTTGTAGACTTAGAGAATGCTTTTGACAGTGTTGATTGGAATACTCCCTTTCAAATTCTAAAGGTGGCAGGGGTAAAATACAGGGAGCGAAAGGCTATTTATAATTTGTGCAGAAAAGAAGATGGCAGTTATAAGAGTTGAGGGACATGAAAGGGAAGCAGCGGTTGTGAAGGGGGTGAGACAGGGTTGTAGCCTCTCCCCGATGTTATTCAATCTGTATATTGAGCAAGCAGTAAAGGAAACAAAAGAAAAATTCGGAGTAGGTATTAAAATCCATGGAGAAGAAATAAAAACTTTGAGGTTGGCCGATGACACTGTAATTCTGTCAGAGACAGCAAAACACTTGGAAGAGCAGTTGAATGGAATGGACAGTGTCTTGAAAGGAGGATATAAGATGAACATCAACAAAAGCAAAACGAGGATAATGGAATGTAGTCGAATTAAGTCGGGTGATGCTGAGGGAATTAGATTAGGAAATGAGACACATAAAGTAGTAAAGGAGTTTTGCTAATTGGGGAGCAAAATAACTGATGATGGTCGAAGTAGAGAGGATATAAAATGTAGACTGGCAATGGCAAGGAAGGCGTTTCTGAAGAAGAGAAATTTGTTAACATCGAGTATAGATTTAAGTGTCAGGAAGTCGTTTCTGAAAGTATTTGTATGGAGTGTAGACATGTATGGAAGTGAAACATGGACGATAAATAGTTTGGACAAGAAGAGAATAGAAGCTTTCGAAATGGGGTGCTACAGAAGAATGCTGAAGATTAGATGGGTAGATCACATAACTAATGAGGAGTTATTGAATAGAATTGGAGAGAAGAGGAGTTTGTGGCACAACTTGGCAAGAAGAAGGGAACGGTTGGTAGGACATGTTTTGAGGCATCAAGGGATCACAAATTTAGAACTGGAGGGCAGTGTGGAGGGTAAAAATCATAGAGGGAGACCAAGAGATGAATACACTAAGCAGATTCAGAAGGACGTAGGTTGCTGTAAGTACTGGGAGATGAAGTGGCTTGCACAGGATAGAGTAGCATGGAGAGCTGCATCAAACCAGTCTCAGGACTGAAGACCACAACAACAGATGGTGACTGACCGGTGTCTGGCGGTCCCCGATGCAGCAGCTTCTTGTCGGTGTTGGACTCAAGGAAGAGCAGGGTGAGGAAGACGACGTAGGCGGCTACGCTGGAGATGAGCCGGTTGATGGGCAGCGACCACTGGCGCACCATGCGGCTCTGCGGCGCCACGACGCAAAATCCCGCGATGATGGGCAGCATCGGGATGCGGGTCACCACGTCCAGGGCCCGCATCGGCAGCGACCGCGTGCGCCACTCCACCCAATCTCCCGTCCACTCCCACGCCAGCACCTGTCGTTACCAAAGAACCACTGCCGCCATTCTATCAAAGGGGGCACTGTTGATATGAGTTAACAAGAAGGGCAAAAGAAGTGATTCACAAAACAATCGGCCAACATCAGTGAACATGTTCTTCGCTCAATATAATATCCCAAACAGAATGACCTTCTCCATGCTGACTGGCAGGTTCCGTTGTGCGCAAAGGTCAGAAAAACTTTTCCAATCAGGTGGCTGTACCTGCCCTTCAGGCTCTCCCAGAAAACACTGCTTTCCGACTTTAATTACAGGGTGTCCCACTCAAACCTCCCTGATTTCAAAGACCCAGGAAAAAAACTCACAGTAGATACGACAATGAAAAATGCCCGACATTGTAGAGCATCTCAAAGAATTTATTTATTTATCATCAATACAAGGAAACAAAAGAAAAATTCGGAGTAGGAATTAAAATCTATGGAGAAGAAATAAAAACTTTGAGGTTCGCCGATGACATTGTAATTCTGTCAGAGACAGCAAAGGACCTGCAAGAGCAGCTGAACGGAATGGACAGTGTCTTGAAAGGAGGATATAAGATGAACATCAACAAAAGCAAAACGAGGATAATGGAATGTAGTCGAATTAAGTCGGGTGATGCTGAGGGAATTAGATATGGAAATGAGACACTTAAAGTAGTAAAGGGGTTTTGCTATTTGGGGAGCAAAATAACTGATGATGGTCGAAGTAGAGAGGATATAAAATGTAGACTGGCAATGACAAGGAAAGCATTTCTGAAGAAGAGAAATTTGTTAACATCGAGTATAGATTTAAGTGTCAGGAAGTCGATTCTGAAAGTATTTGTGTGGAGTGTAGCCTTGTATGGAAGTGAAACGTGGACGATAAATAGTTTGGACAGGAAGAGAATACATGCTTTCGAAATGGGGTGTTACAGAAGAATGCTGAAGATTAGATGGTTAGATCACATAACTAATGAGGAGGTATTGAATAGAATTGGGGAGAAGAGGAGTTTGTGGAACAACTTGACTAGAAGAAGGGATCGGTTGGTAGGACATGTTCTGAGGCATCAAGGGATTACCAATTTAGTATTGGAGGGCAGCGTGGAGGGTAAAAATCGCAGAGGGAGACCAAGAGATGAATACACTAAGCAGATTCAGAAGGATGTAGGTTGCAGTAGGTACTGGGAGACGAAGAAGCTTGCACAGGATAGAGTAGCATAGAGAGCTGCATCAAACCAGTCTCAGGACTGAAGACCACAACGACAACATCATCATCAATACACCTCTACATGTGAACCATATGTAGCATGAAGAATATCGAGTCTATATTCAGTTTCTTGCCAAGTTCTTTGTAACATTTCCTCTGTTATTGTTGCAATCGCATTAGTGATACGATCGCAACGTAGGAATATCGTCCACTTTGGTCGCATACACACGGTCCTTCACTAATCCCCACATAAAAAAAATCAATGTCGGGTGAACGTTGGGGCCAGGAAATGGGTCCTCCTCGTCCGATCCAGCGATTGGGAAATTTCCTATCTAGGAACTAGCGAAGAGCTGTTGACCAATGTGGCGGAGCTCCACCTTGTTGAAAAATGATGTTGAGTTGCAAGTCTTGCATCTGGGGGTACACTAACTGCTTCAACATGTCCACACTGACCTATTCAGTGTTTTTTCCGCAAAGAAGAACTGTCCAGCAATCCTGTCGTGTATTAGCCCGCACCAGACGTTTAGGGCTATCACGAACATGTTCAATGACAATGTGCGGATTTTGCGAACCCCAAATACGAACATTATGCCTATTAACCCTTCCTGATAGATGAAAGGTTGCGCCATCTGAGAATAAACATCTTTCCAGGAAGCTGGCATCCATATCAATATTCTGCAGTATATCTGCAGCAAATTGTTGTCGGCGTGGTTTGTCGTTTGGCGTCAGATGTTGCAGAATTTGCACTTTGTAAGCACACATACGAAGACGCTGGTGAACTACACGATGCAATGTTGATCGAGGTATATCAAGTTGCCTAGATTCTTGACGATTGACTTGCGTGAGCTTCTGAGAAAAGTTTGTTTGATGTCCTCCACTGTCTCTTCTGAAACTCCGTAACGTGCACTGCTAGAATGTTTCAGGGCACTTGCTGTTTCCAGAAACGTCCTATACCATTCCTTAATTGTTTTCATATCAGGTGGATCACATTCATACACACGACGATAATTCCTTTGCCCAGTAATGGACGATTTTGTTTCTGCAGACCACACTACTACTTGTGCGCGCTGCTCTGGAGTCGCCATTTTCAAAAAAATGGTTCAAATGGCTCTGAGCAGTATGGGGCTTAACTTCTGAGGCCATCAGTCCCCTAGAAATTAGAACTACTTAAACCTAACTAACCTAAGGACATCACACACATCCATGCCCGAGGCAGGATTCGAACCTGCGACAGTAGCGGTCGCGCGGTTCCAGACTATAGCGCCGAGAACCGCTCGGCCACTCGGGCCGGCCGCCATTTTCACTTCATGCGTCTATTCTGCACTCTGGCGACAATACTTGCACTCCTGGCGCGGGAATATAAATTCTTTGACATGCTCTACAATGTGGTGCATTTTTCATTGGTGCACCTACTGTGGTTTTTCTCTACTGCGTTCTTGAAATCAGGGAGGTTTGAGTGGGACACCCTTT
This sequence comes from Schistocerca nitens, assembly GCF_023898315.1. Lineage (NCBI taxonomy): Eukaryota > Metazoa > Arthropoda > Insecta > Orthoptera > Acrididae > Schistocerca > Schistocerca nitens. The sequence continues at coordinate 205,181,894 of NC_064614.1, forward strand.
ATTTTAATGGTAGAGACGCTAGGCGGTACACTTTGCCTCATTGGTAGGGTGTTGGGGAAAACAATGAGTCTACGAAGCAGATTGGTTACATAACACTCATGCGAGCCAGCCTAGAATATTATTCACATGTATGGGACGCATAGTAACAGGGGATATTGAACGTATACAGAGAGGGCAATACGATTGGCCACAGGTTGGCCCGACTCATGGGAGATTGACGGAAATCAGTCAAATGAGATGTTCAAAAAAATTGCAACTGGTGTTGTAATTTGTTGTTAATTAATTAGTACAGTTACGGATACTCTGAACTATAGTGTTCAGCATACTGCACAAATAAGTTCCAGAAATGCTGCAAAACATAAACTGGCAGACACTTGAAGATAGACGCCAACTTTCCTGCAAAAGTCTACGTATAGTGTTTCAAGAATCAGTGTGAAGCGAATATACAACAGTCCCCTACGTTTCGCTACCATAGGAGGTGCGGAGACAACATTAGACTTATTACCTCGCCGAAAGAGGCATTTAAGTACTCATTCTTCTTCATTCGTCTGACCGTGCTTATCCGAGTGCAATAGGAAGGAACATTAATCCATAGTACAACTGGAATTACCCTCGTAGATGTTCATAGTTGCAGATTTACCTTCCCATAAGACCCCATACTTCCGTGTGTATAGGAAGGAACAGTTCTACATCTATCAACAGATGGGGTTTCACTAGGCGTGACCTACACCTAAACAGGACTGGGAAGGGAAGGTTGGTACAGGTGATTCATGAAAGTATAGGGGGTGGATCTCGGGCCACACATGGTTAAATACCTGTTGTCATAGGTAGGTAAAGTAGGTCTTTTTAAGATAAATCCAGACAACAGATTCCCCTGCCTAAAGAGTATCTCTAGCACTTTGAAAAATATTAAAACAATCACACACAAGACAGATTTTAACACCTCAAATATCACATATACCAGATGTCACAAAGAAAAACAAACCATTGGAAAGAGTAACATGGGGCATTTCACAGACTTAACAATCCTCCATAAAAACATGTAATCAATAAAAAATAAAATGCAACTCTTAGAAGTTGAACTCCAATCTTTGAACTGCACTATAGTTTGTATTACTGAGCACTGGTGTAGAGAGACAGAAATCCAACATGTAGTGTTATCATCGTATCAAAGGGCAAACTCTTACTGCAGAACTGCTTCAAGGGGTGGAGGATCATGCATTTATATCAGAAAAGGAACACAGTTCAAATCAAGACCTGACCTCAACACCGTAAATGAAGACAAACACTTGGACATATCAGCTATTCAATTAACAGGGCTTGATATCATTTTATGTGTGTATAGATCTCCCAGTGATAGTGTGGATACTTTTTTCAATAAGTTAACAGAAGTTCTAGATAAAGTCTAAAGTACAAAGGTCAACATAATTTTGTGTGGGGACATTAACATCAACACTAACATCATAAATGAATCCAGCAGTACCTTCATAAACATCCTTCAAAGTTTTGGCATGTCCCTATTGGTCAATAGTGCAACAAGGTTTTTTCACTACAACTTCATCAGTAATTGACAATGTGGCCACAAATACGAACAGGGAAAAATGTGATGTAGCTGTAAAAGATCTCGGGCTATCAGACCATCTCTGTCAAATAACAACAGAAAAGTCAGGCATCGAATCATTTCCTAAACTACGAGCCTACAAACGACATCTATCAGAAATCAAAATAAAAGATTTTTCAAAGGAACAAGAAAAACAAAGCTGGGATGAAGTGTATAAGGAAACCAATGTGAATATGAAATTTTCTAAATTCTCCCCGTTGTTTAAATTGAACATCGAAAAGGCATTTCCAAAAGTGTGCATGTCTGTATAAACATCCCACAAAAACAGATGGATAACAGCAGGTATTAAGAAGTCCTCCCAAACACATAAACACCTCAGTTCCATGAAAAAGATTCACAGTGATCCAGAATTCTCAAATTTCTATCATAGGTACAAAAAGATATATAGGAAGGTGCTGATTGCTGCAAAAATATCATTTAATGACAAAATGATATATAATACAGAGAATAAAAGCAAAGCGGTCTGGGAATGTTATAAAAAAGGAAACGGGGGAGGCAAACAAATGCAGAATAACATACTGCTAAGGGAGGGGGATAAAGTAATAAATGATCCACGGCACTTAGCAAACTATGTAAATGAGCATTTTTCAAGTATTGCAGAGAAGTTACAGCAAAAATTCCACCAAACAAATGTAACACCTGTAAATAATGTTGCACTAAATACAATGATGTTACTTCCAACCACAGAGAATGAAGTCAGTAAAACAATTGAAAAACTAAAAAATGAAAAGTCAGTAGGCTTAGATGAAGTACCAATGTGTCTACTGAAACAATGCATAGAGATTATACAAGGCCCCTTAACAAATATAATAAATGAATCCTTCACATCAGGGACATTTCCAGAGCAGTTAAAACAGGCAAAGGTGATACAGCACTGTATGATAGATTCTCATTTTACCGCGTTTTGCGTGTGTGCGAGGGACGTTCAATAAACAATGCAGGACTATTTTTTCTGAAAGCAGGTTGGTTTTATTCAGGATTACACTACACCATATTATTCCCCACTCTTTTGCCTACAAAACCTCATTTATCAGCATAATCTCTGCTCGAGGCGACTATATTACGCCACCTTACTGGGAGGGAGGAGGGGGCGGGGGCTGTATGTCCGCATGGTACCACTCTACCGGTCGACACACCTTATTGGGGGTGGGGGAAGGGGGGGGGGTTGCATGTCCACATGGAACCACTCTACCGGTCGACGTCGAATCCAACGTTTTACTGCAACAAAGACCTCTCCATCATCCACGTACTGCTTCCCCAGAGTGCATCATTCATTGGACCAGACAGATGGAAGTTGGAAGGTGTGGCATCCAGGCTCTAGGGTGGATGAGGAAGAACAGTCGAATGAGGCTTTGTGAGCTCCTCTCGGGTGCATGGACTTGTGTGAGACTTGCGTTGTCATGAAGAAGGAGAAGTTTTGTATTGTATGTTAACCGGGGGCCTTGAAACGACGGAGTGGTTCCGTCCCCGCCGCAGCCGGAGTGATTCACAACCCCACGACAACTACAGCAGTCAACTTTACCCCTCCGCTACCCCACACCGAAGCACTCTTTCAGGGTTATTGTGCGGTTCGGCCACCGGTGGACCCCTCGCCCCCTCCCCCAGGGAACGTCACACACCAGACGATCGTAACCCCTATGTTTGCGTGGTAGTGTACTGGTGGTGTACGCGTACGTGGAGAACTTGTTTGCACAGCAATCGCCAACATAGTGTAACTGAGGCGGAATAAGGGGAACCAGCCCACATTCGTCGAGGCAGATGGAAAACCGCCTAAAAACCATCCACAGACTGGCCGGCTCGCCGGACCTCGACACAAGTCCGCCAGGCGGATTCGTGCCGGGGACTAGGCGCTCCTCCCCAATTCGGAAAGCCGTGCTTTAGACCGCAAGGCTAACCGGGCGGGCTAAGGAGAAGTTCATTTGCATTTTTGTGGCGACGAACACGCTCCAACAATGTAAGACCCACAGCTGTAAGCAGTAGGCCTACCTGCGGGAGATCGGACATGTTTGCGCGACCTTGTTGCGGTGATGACAGGCGCCTCGCGCAACGACTCATCGTGCTTTGTTCAGTGTAGGGTCTCCGTAGACATTCTCCAACTGCCTATGAATATCTGCGATGCTCTGTCTTCCTGCAAAAGAAACTCAATGACTGCTCTCTGTCTGTAATGCACCTTCGTTGCGGATTCCATTTTGATGGCTACGTATAGCGCCACCAGCGGGTATATCCCACGATGTTCAAAAACCAATTCTGCTTTTCATCTGATATTTACCTAAAAATTTGTTGCATATCTTCCTGAACGCCCTTCGTGCTTTTTTCGGAAGAAGCCTGCTTTCACGAGAGACGGAGTGTCTAATGGTTGTAATCGTCATTTATGAATTATTGGGAACCACTATGCTACAATTGCGAAGAGTAGTCAACCCAGGTCTGCAGTGAACCTGTGAAAGGACATAGTCGATGAATGGCTAATAGCCTGGTACCTAGAAAGAGATTTTCACTCTGCAGCGGAGTGTGCGCTGATATGAAACTTCCTGGCAGATTAAAACCGTGTGCCGGACCGAGACTCGAACTTGGGACCTTCGCCTTACGCCGGCAAGTGCTCTACCATCTAAGCTACCCAAGCACGACTCACCACCCGTCCTCACAGCTTCAATTCTGCCAGTACCTCGTCTCCTACCTTCCAAACTTCACAGAAGCTCTCCTGCGAACCTTGCAGAACCAGAACTTCTGGAAGAAAGGATATTACGGAGACATGGCTTAGCCACAGCCTGGGGGATGTTTCCGGAATGAGATTTTCACTCTGCATCGGAGTGTGCCCTGATATGAAACTTCCTGGCAGATTAAAGCTGTGTGCCGCACCGAGACTCGAACTCGGGACCTTTGCCTTTCGCGTGCAACTGCTCTACCAACTCAGCTACCCAAACACAACTCACGACCCGTCCTCACAGCTTCAATTCTGCCAGTACATCGTCTCCTACCTTCCAAACTTCACAGAAGCTCTCTTGCGAACCTTGCAGAACCAGCACTTCTGGAAGAAAGGATATTACGGAGACATGTCTTAGCCACAGCCTGGGGAATGTTTCCAGAATGAGATTTGCACTCTGCAGCGGAGTGTGCGCTGATATGAAACTTCCTGGCAGACCAGAACTGTGTGCCGGACCGAGACTCGAACTCGGCACCTTTTCCTTTCGCGGGCAAGTGCTCTACCATCTGAGCTACCCAAGCACGACTGACGACCCGTCCTCACAGCCGAGTTCGAGTCTCGGTCCGGCACACGTTTAATCTGCCCGGAAGTTTCATATCAGCGCACACTCCACTGCAGAATGAAAATCTCATTCTGGAAACATCCCACAGGCTGTGGTTAAGCCATTTACCTGCAATATCCTTTCTTCCAGAAGTGCAAGGTTCGCAGGAGAGCTTCTGTGAAGTTTGGAAGGTAGGAGACGAGGTACTGGCAGAATGGAAGCTGTGAGGACGGGTCGTGAGTCGTGCTTGGGTAGCTCAGATGGTAGAGCACTTGCTCGTGATAGGCAAAGGTCCCGAGTTCGAGTCTCGGTCCGGCAAACAGTTTTAATCTGCCAGGAAGTTTCAGCCTGGTATCTGTTTTCTCCTTATTCAACTGAGCCTACGTCCGCTATGTTCCCAGTCACACACTCCCCTACGCTGTTATGAAGACACCCCACTTGATATCCGTGTACGTATGTGGTTTCAACATGGTACAGTTCACTCGATGCATTTTTCTACGACGTCATTAGTTCCCCTTACAATATTTCGGTTGAAAGCCACCCAAGCATGGTCAAAGGTAGTCGAGAACTGACTCCCGAACATGCCTATTTGTTCGCCGAGACGACAAAGCATATGACTCGAAGTTCGATGCACATGTGACACAAGTGTTATAATTAACGCTGCATCTCCACCCGCCCCAGTTCTGTCTAGCCAAGAGCGCGGCGTGGTACGATCTGATTCGAAAGGCTGTTCCTGCGCGTGTGTGTGTGTGCGTGCGTGTGTGTGTGTGTGTGTGTGTGTGTGTGTGTGTGTTTGTGTGTGTGTTTGCAATTTACTTGCGCTCAACGGGAAACCTGTCAGCACCCATACGAAAATTAGTAGGAACGAATGGGATTAAAATGGCTAAGAATGTCGTCAAACAATGAGGAGTAAGCTTGCAGAACTATATTCATTTCCAACCTCACTCATGGTCACCCACACAATCACACTCTCTCACATCCCTTAAGATAACGTAAACTTGGCGAAATGTGCTAAACTGTAATTAAAACACATGTAATAAAAGAGAGGAGGTAAAATACCTACACAGGGAATGTGACTAGCGACAATTCACAAAATACATGGATTAGCCCAGCAAACACACAACGGATGCTGTATACTCCAGCACTGTCCGTTCCAGTGCAATTGTTTATAAATAAGTAATAAAATGCCACCACCTCGAAATACAAATGGACGGCCTTCAGATATATATAAACACCATTCTAGCTTAGGATAACTGGAGGAAATCCGCCATCTTGGATTGGGAGAGGGAGAAAGGGAGTGAGGAAAATGTGAGAATTGTGGGACATTTTTAAGCAGCACATATGTGCAGTCGCCAATATAGTAGTAAATGCAATTAATTAGAACAAGTTAGTTAGATCAGCCACTGTGGACTGAGCAGAGAGTTGTGTTAAATGTGGATTTTTTTAAATAGCACAAGTGTGCAACATCTGCCATAGTGGGAAACATTTTGATTTAGGATGAATGGGTTACATGTGCTAACTAGGGCTGCAGTGAGAAAGAGGGAGAGGGGGAGGACAGGAAAGAGGAGGAGAAGGAGCGAGTGAGGGTGGGTAGAGGGAGGGGGAAGGGGTGACCTTGACCCTGACACTTATGAAACTGATGTAGATGGAACCCTACAGTGTGCACTCGAACTCCACATCCTACACTACTGTCATAGACTTGGCACAACTTTGACTGTAAGAGATCAAACCTAAGAGGTAAAGATAAAACGTAACAAAGGAAGATTAGCGTTTAATGTCCAGTCGACGATGTGGTCACTAGATACCGGGTACAAGGCCCAATTGACGAAGAATGGGGAGGGAAATCGAACATATCATTTCAGAGAAACCATTTCAGCATTCGCTTTAAATGATTTCGACAAATTACGGAAAACCTAAATCTCGATGGTCGGAGGGTGGTTTGAAACACCTTCTTCCAAATACGAGTCCAGTGTCTTAACTACTGCAGCATCTAGCTCAGCATTGGAAGCGCCACTATGAACAACACAGGGTCAATCGAGGACCTGCAAACAAATTGTGATTATCAGAAACATAGTTCGTTGTTTCAACTGGTAACAACTGCCAGAACGCCAGCCTGGGAAGACTGGCATTCCTGTGAGTGCGAATACTGAAATAATAGGATTCCACGAAGTCCCCGTATCACAGTTGATCAGACTGGCTGGTAGTAGTATTTTCACTACTTCCTTGACCACAGAAGGTATCAACAATTAAAAAAAAAAAAATCGTGGGTGTGAATTCCTAAGGGACCAACCTGCTGAGGTCATCGATCCCTAAGCTTACACACTGCTTAAACTAACTGAAACTAACTTGTGCTAAGAACAACACACACATCCAAGCCCGAGGGAAGACACGGACCTCTGGCGGGAGGGGCCGCGCAATCGGTGACATGGCGCTTCTTACCTCGCGGCCACTCCACGGCGTTGTTCCCTCTCTCGAAAACTAAGCTACTGTTACATATGGTCAGAATAGTGAGACGGAATACTATATACACACCGTCTGCGTGTTGGGATGAGCGACGAACTCTTTCTGAACGAGATCCATGGCGAGCACAAGGCGAGGGAAGTCCACGGTGCCCGGGATGTTACACCCTTCGCGTCGTCGCAAGATCAATTGCACTTCCTCTGAGCTCCGACAGCAAGCTGTGCATATGCGGAGCAAACATTACTTCGTGAAACAGCAATTAATTACGAACAATTTTAGTCTAATATGAATAATAATTACTAGCTTAGAGCCCGCTTCTTCGCTCGCGTAGACTGTTTGGCCAGCACAGGTTATTTTGTGTTTCTTTAATCGTGTTTTTATGTTGTTTACAAATTGCAACACTTTCTAAACTTTTCACGCTAATTATAACCATAGAAGAATACTCTTTTCCGAACGTACTTCTCACCAAAAGTAATTCTGATAGTTGGAGTTCAAGGTTTTCATCACGCACTTTGCGTTCTTGTGGTGACATTTCCACAGAAACTTTCGTCTCCCACACATGTTTCTTTATATCTGACTGAGAAGTTAAATACTAGCTTTCACAGAATTAGCTTTAAAATTTTTTTAATATCAAGAATTATTTTCTTAAAAATTTCAATCTCCTATTTCACCCCCTTAGTGTTGACTTTCTAAAAGCAGTATATATATATATATATACTTGGATTCTCTGTTATATATTACTATGAACATCGTGTACAGTTCTGCCACTGGGCACAAGAGAAATTACGGAAGGATGACAGATTTTTTGCACGGGTTCTATTTAGCGACGAAGCGTCATTCACCAACAGAGAATCCAAGTACGAATTTCCATAGATTTGGCTTTCAAAGTACTTTCATAATGAAATAATCCCCTTTTAACACCATTGAATTATTCTTCAATATATAGGGTGGTCCACTGATAGTGACCGGGCCAAATATCTCACGAAATAGGCATCAAACGAAAAAACTACAAAGAACGAAACTCGTCTAGCTTGAAGGGGGAAACCAGATGGCGCTATGGTTGGCCCGCTAGATGGCGCTGCCATAGGTCAAACAGATATCAACTGCGTTTTTTAAAATAGTAACCCCCATTTTTATTACATATTCGTGTAGTACGTAAACAAATATGAATGTTGTAGTTGGACCACTTTTTTCGCTTTGTGATAGATGGCGCTGTAATAGTCACAAACGTGTAAGTACGTGGTATCACGTAACATTCCGCCAGTGCGGACGGTATTTTCTTCGGGATATATTACCCGTGTTAAAATGGACCGTTTACCAAATGTGGAAAAGGTCGATATCGTGTTGGTGTATGGCCATTGTGATCAAAATGTCCAACGGGCGTGTGTTATGTATGCTGCTCGGTGTCTTGGACGACATCATACAAGTGTCCGGACCGTTCGCAGGATAGATACTTTTTTTTACGGAAACAGGAAGTGTTCATCCGCATGTGAAACGTCAACCACGGCCTGCAACAAATGATGATGCCCAAGTAGGTGTCTTAACTGCTATCGCGGCTATTCCGCACATCAGTAGCAGACTAATTTCGCGAGAATCAGGAATCTCAAAAACGTCGGTGTTGAGAATGCTACAGCAACATCGATTGCATCCGTACCATATTTATATGCACCAGGAATTGCATGGCGACGACTTTGAACATCGTGTACAGTTCTGCCACTGGGCACAAGAGAAATTACGGAACGATGACAGATTTTTTGCACGCGTTCTATTTAGCGACGAAGCGTCATTCACCAACAGCGGTAACGTAAACCGGCATAATATACACTATTGGGCAACGGAAAATCCACGATGGCTGCGACAAGTGGAAAATTAGCGACCTTGGCGGGTTAATGTATGGTGCGGCATTATGGGAGGAAGGATAATTGGCCTTCATTTTATCGATGACAATCTAAATGGTACAGTGTATGCTGATTTCCTATTAATGTTCTTCCGATGTTACTAAAAGATGTTTCACTGCATGACAGAATGACGATGTACTTCCAACATGATGGATGTCTGGGACATAGCTCGCGTGCGGTTGAAGCGGTATTGAATCGCATAATTCATGACAGGTGGATTGGTCGTCGAAGCACCATACCATGGCCCGCACGTTCACCGGATCTGACGTCCCCGGATTTCTTTCTGTGGGAAAAGTTGAAGGATATTTGCTATCGTGATCCACCGACAGCGCCTGACAACATGCGTCAGCGTATTGTCAATGCATGTGCGAACATTACGGAAGGCGAACTACTCGCTGTTGAGAGGAATGTCGGTACACATATTGCCAAATGCATTGAGGTTGACGGACATGATCTTGAGCATTTATTGCATTAATGTGGTATTTACAGGTAATCACGCTGTAACAGCATGCGTTCTCAGAAATGATAAGTTCACAAAGGTACATGTATCACATTGGAACAACCGAAAAAAAATGTTCAAACGTACCTACGTTCTGTATTTTAATTTAGAAAACCTACCTGTTACCAACTGTTCGTCTAAAATTGTGAAACATATGTTTGTGACTATTACAGCGCCATCTATCACAAAGCGAAAAAAGTGGTCTAACTAAAACATTCATATTTCTTTACGTGTTACACGAATAAGTAATAAAAATGGGGGTTCTTATTTAACAAAACGCAGTTGATATCCATTTGACCTAAGGCAGCGCCATCTAGCGGGCCAGCCATAGCGCCATCTGGTTTCCCCCTTCAAGCTAGACAAGTTTCGTTCTTCGTAGTTTTTTCGTTTGACGCATTTTTTGTGAGATATTTGGCCCGGTCACGATCAATGGAATACCCTGTATGTATTGAACAGCGAAGCCAAATACATATTTTCATAGATTTGGCTTTCAAAGTACTTTCATAATGAAATAATCCCCTTTTAACACCATTGAATTTCCAAAAACACTGAAACACGTAATTTTTATTTCTAATCGAGAAGCCAAATACAAAGTTGTAAGAGGTCCATGAATAAGAAATTTATTGCTAGTGCACTCGAACAGTTGTAACGTCGATGGATTGCTCATGCGCTGCCTGCGATATGTGAGCTACAATAGAATTGCAGACCAGAGACCAGTGTCGGCTGCAGTAGGAGCAGTGTCTGCTCGGCTGAAGCAGTAGTAATAGTAGTAGTAGTAGTAGTAGTAGCTTGCAGTCGGGTGGTTGGGCCGGTCGTGGAGACCGATGGTGGTGCCTGAGTGATGTAGTATAAGGTAAAACCAAGAATACTATTCATAGCCGCGTGCATATGTAATCTGTAACAACTGATTTTGTATTATTGTTATATCAAGTCCCATGTAAATGTTTTTAAAAATCTTTTAATAATAATCTTTCTTATAAAATTAACTTTTGACAATCAGTCATCTGAATTTAAAGATTTTATTAATTTCTCCTATCCATGGTCATCCCTATTATCGTAAAGAAAAATCAGTTGTCTCTTTTTATACCCAATAAATCTAGTGGCCAGCATTGCACTGGGCTGTGCCAGAAAAATTCCTCATAGGAGCAGATATATACGAGTTATCCGGCGTCTTCATTAAGGTAAGAATTTTCAATTTGTTCAGAATGATCTTTCAGGGCCATGGCGCATCACTGCTGACGTCCAAAATTTACCTGTTTAAATTCACAGTCAGTTAATGATTGAAAGGTTATATGTGAGCCACAATTTTATTGAGAGGTTAGTCACGTTTTGTTATTCCGAGGTTACGGAAGTAAACTGTTGGGAGGTTACACTAAATGTGAATATTATAATTATTTTTCATGTTGGGTGGTTACAATTATCGGAAATACAGAAGCGTCCGATCTTATTCATGACGTCACAAATACCGCGGAAACGACCATAAACAACAATTCCAATATGGCGGATATAAAAACATCGAATACGTATTGTAAACACTGAAATACACAAGTTTCACAAAAAGCCTAATGACTGTAACGGGACAAGCGTGGGAAATTGGGGGTTTTTGGGTGGGGAGAAACTAAATATGTCGTTATGCGGTGGGGGGACTCTGCAGTGCCCCCCCCATCCCCCCACAGACTTCATTAGTGTCAAATCAATATTTTCGAATCATAGGCGGCCGCTGCCGCGGCCGCATTCAAAAAGAAAAACTCCCAACCTAACCTTAAGTGGGCTACGCTACAGATCAATATGTTCATCAAATTGCTTCATATTACGTATACATGTTCTTTAAACAAGAGTACATCAAACCATGTATTAGGTTTTCCGCGCCGTAATGACGTCACACACCACAACCCGCTTACGTCACGGGTCAAAGCCGACGAGTAAGATCGGACCTTTCTGTTGACCCCAATTATCGACAGCCGGCCAGGATCGTATTTTTTTGTGAATTTCTGAGAAGTAGTCAGTTATATATCTGCTCTTATTTACCTAATGTTAAATGTAGTTTGCGTCTGGTGCAACGCATTTACTAATTTGTCTCTCCTTCTTTCACAGATCATCGGCAATTTATTGCTCTTTGTTGTTAATGTATTTGTTCCATTTTGCTTTGTCTTTGTTTGATTTTGTGCCTACCTTTGACTTGTGAAAATGCCGCGAAAAACTGCTAACAGTACATCGCGATGCGCAATGAGTGAAAAAGCCGACTTGAATAATTTGACTGATAATACTACCGACACTCAGTATCCTAATGATAATCCTACAGTTACAGATAGTCAGTGCGTGGCGACCACCAGTAATGATCCTAATCTAAATGATGAGCAAACAAATTCAATTATGTCCACACTAAATTTAACAACTGATGACGCGGCACGTTCCGCTACAATGAACGCTGCCCAGTTTGACACACCTGATTTGCAAACTTTACACAGTGAACAGATAAATGTTTCTAACAAGGATGAACAATATACTCAAAATACGTCAGATTTATTTGCTTCCGATGTAGTGACCGACAGTGTACATCCAATTAGCAAACCTTTTCAAGAATCAGACAATGACCAAATGGTTATACAAAACGTGACAAATGCAGATACACCATCACACAGCACAGAGAATAGAGTCGCTAATTTTGGCATGGACCAAGTTATGGCTGTGTTGCTACAACCTAATGAAAATCTCAAACAGTCGAATGAAAAACAAGACAACAATTATAAACAACTTAATGAAAAACTCAAACAGTCGAATGAGAAACAAGACAACAATTATAAACAACTTAATGAAAATCTCAAACAGTTCAATAAAAAAACACGACAACCTTAATGAATCGAACAAACAACTTAGTGAATCGATTACAGCCATTTCCGCGCGGTGTCATGATACTAAAGAACAATTACGTGAGGAAATTAAGGCTTTTGCTAGGAATAGTAGTGAAGAAATTAGACCTGTTGCACAAGAATTACGTAATACACATGCAGCCACAACCAAATTACTTAGAGACGAAATCAGTGCAGTCGCTAAACAATGTTCAGAAAACGCAACACAGTTACGCGACAAGTTTAATGTCAGCAGAACTTTCGCGCACTCTGGATGCGAAAGTCGACAAGAAATTAGAACAACAGAACAGCCAAATTGACGAACGTTTTAATCACCAGCTACAAAACAGTGAAATGCGTTACCGTAAATTCATACAGGAACAGAACAAAGTAAAGAAACAAGTCATGGAAACAATTACTGCACAGAGACAGGAAGACAAGCGTTAAGTTGTTTACGAAAGCAAAAAAATACGTAGACAACAACATTGCTGCAGTATCAGACGAAATTAATACTATCAAACAGTTGAACACAGAATTGCATGGTGAAATCTCCGAACTTAAAACAAAAACAGACAGTAATATTCAGAGAAAATAAATACACAGAAGATTTTCAGACAGTGACCAGCAGACTCGAACAATTGGAATTAGTACAGGATCCCGGTTCCATTAAAGCAGACGTTAAGAAATTGAACAAAACTACACGTAAAATGCAAAAAGAAAATGCTTGTGACACTAAAACTGACGATCCTGTTAAAGCACTGACTGAAAAATTTGATGAGTTGGCCAGTCGTATTGACGTTATCGAAAATAACAATGACACCAAATCAGACGATACGTCACCAGTTTCGTTCAATCAAACACCCGAATTCCAAAACATACAGCAGACAATCAGTGAGATAGGTTCGTCCAGTAACACATTACGTAGAAAATTGTCATCTTTACAGCAAGAAGTGACAGAAATGAAAAATGTTTCAGCCTCTAACAGGTCACAGCATATGCCACATTCTGAACATTTGTCACATTCACACAGCCAGTATAACTTAGATAATTTATAGAGAGTACATGACTTAGATTCCGAACAGACACAGACAAACAGATTATCATGCAATCCTGAACCTGCTCAGACATTCAGAGACGATAATTTTGATTACAAACACTTTCTATCTGTTAGGAAATTTATAGTATTTAAAAATGATTGCACACAGTTTCACCCTTTGTATTGGATACAACAATTTAGTTTTGCATTTCCACCAACTTGTCCCGTAACACACAAACTTGAATTTATTTGCAGTTTTTTGGAAGGCGAACCGGCAACTCGTATGAGACCGATCGCGAGACAATGTTACTCGGTAGAAAAATTTAAGGATGCTTTTCTGTCGGCGTATTAGTCGAAGACGACACAGCGCAGAATCAAGGATCAGTTAATTAGCTTACCGAATTATGAGAACTCAAAATTTCCCACTGTCACGCAATTTTTTGAACACACGGTACAGCAAAACCAATGTTCATATGAGCCGTTCAGTGAGTCAGCTCTAATCCAATTATGTATTTCAAAACTACCACGATCGTTAAGAGTGTCACTTTTAACAGGACAGCAGAAAGATAGTATTACGGCGTTTAGGGATCTGCTACAGCTTTTGGAAATTCAGCAATCAGACAATTCCTTCATAAGCAAAAATTTTTCACATCATAACCAAGGCCAACAAGCGTACAGTAATTACGAGCAGCCACGCTATTTTAATAGCAAGGGTGACAGACGCTCTAGGAACGACAACCACCAGAACTTTAATACGAGAAAAAAATTTTAATTATCAGTATCGTCAAAATTATCAGCAACATCAAACACGTTTTGGCAACAATAGAGGCTTTTCCACACAACAGCAACAAAACCAGCCAGTTGGCATACCTAACCAACAATGTGGTTTGCAAGGTCAACCAACCTTCAATGTTTCGCCGCCTACATTTATAACGTCGGCTCCACCAAATAGTAACGCACAGCAACAAGGCAATCACTACGTACAGAAGGCACATCATTTCAACTCCTATCGCAACGCGTCGTATAGTAATGACTACCATGATAGACGTAAAAGTAATGAGCACAGTTTTCAGCGCACGTATAATAACAGCAGGTTTTATCAACAGCAGAATCATCCACAACCACAGATTATCATGAATGAACCAGACAGTCGATATCATCCCCAACCTAATACGTCAGGACGAAATAACAGAACAGTACAAACAGTCGAAATGCCACAGCATCCTCCTGCAAATAACAGCACGTCAGAAAGGATTTGACTAAATATAGTACATGCTGCATCTTCCATACGCGCGCGTATCGTAAGTAAACAGTGAGTTATATGTAATCACCAGTTTTTTTATTCAGTACTCTTTCAACTTATTTATATCTGCCTGAATAGTTCTAGGGTCCTTTGTTTACGTTTTAGTCACTACTTAAATCAGCTTATACGATTTCTGTTTATACCATGAGTGAGAAGTGTGTGACATGCCGTAGGATCGTTAGTTTTGGGGTATGGTGTGATGGGTGCTGTAGTTTCTTTCATTGGGGCGAATGTAGTGGCGTGGGAAATGGGGACATAAATGAGGCTCACCAGTGGTATTGTAGGATCTGCAGTAGAGATAGGAAAATACTGGAACAGGAAGGGAAAATTGCAGCTCTTCAAGCTGACCTAGACAAAGCAAGGGAGGATCTGGACAGGTTAAAGAGGGAGAAGGGTGAACAGAGGTGGGAAGTGGCGACAGGTAATAGGGGGAACAGGCAAAGGAGAGCATCAGACAGCTTTGTCATAAATCTTGAAAATAGATTTGACCTGTTGCCTCAGTCAGAATCGGATGAGCCTCATGTAGCTGAAGCTGTAGAAAGGGCACAACAAGCTTTCAAGGACTTGAAAAAGGTAGGGAAATTTGTAAAGAGAAAGAAAGTTCTGTTGTTAGGTAGTTCCCATGGTAGAGGTGTTGGCCAACTGCTGCAGGAAAATCTAGGTCCAGAGTACCAGGTCACAAACTTTTTCAAGTCTAGTGCAGATCTGGGTCAGGTAACAGAGGATGTAGGTGCTTTATGCAAGGATTTCACAAAGGAGGATGCCATGGTGATAGTGGGTGGTCCGGAAAATAGCATTGACAGAGACTCAGAATATTCCATAGAGAGTGACGTGGCGAAGATAGCATCAGCAACGAAGCATACGAGTGTGGGATTTGTGTCTGTGTTGAGACGCCATGATCGGCCTCATTTGAACTCTTCCGTAGGGAGGGTGAACTTGGAGTTGGAGTGGCTGCTTAGGACGGATATAGGGTCCCATATTGGTTTGATTCCTGTGGATGCTATCGATAGGTGGGACTACACTAGGCATGGCCTTCACCTCAATAGGAAAGGGAAGGGAAAACTGTGTGGGTTGATTGCAGAAAACATAAGGGGGGACAAGTGGTAAAATACCAGTGGTCACAGGTGTCAGAGGGATGCCTTCTTTAGGATAGGGAAGGGCGAAAGAAAACGAGTTTTAAGAGAGATTGGCAGACACACTCAGTTTGAGAAAACAGATGAACAGGAGTCAGATTTTGTCATACAGCCTCCATTTAAACAGTGTTTAACAGAAAGTAATCAGAAACTGCCAGTTCATCTTCGCCAAAGCAGTTACAATCCCATTAGTATGCAGTATCAGTTTTCTTTATTACACCAGAACATTCCGGGACTTAGAAATAAAGTTGTTGAACTACTCATTTGTATCGATGAAATGAATTCATCTAACCAAATTGACATAATCTGCCTCTCTGAACATCAAGTGACCACTGATATAGATATGTTAGACATTCCAGAATTTAAGCTAGCTTCCTATTTCTGCAGAGTAGATATGGATGGAGGAGGAGTTGCCACATTTATCAAAAACTGCCATAAATTCAAGAACATTGACAATAATAAATTCTGTTTAGAGCAGCATCTAGAAGCATGTGCAACAGAAGTAGAGTTCCATAACAGATCCTATATAATAATAACCATTTACCGAGCACCTGCAGGAAATTATAATCTATTCTTAGATAATCTAGAAGCTCTTTTGGGTTATTTAAAAGGAAGAAACAAAGAAATTTTGATTGCTGGTGACTTTAATTCAGATTTTCTAATACAATCTTCCAGTAAACATTCACTGCAGTTAGTAATGTTGTCTTTCAATCTAACTCACACTGTAAACTTTCCAACTAGGATCACTAAATCCTCAAGGACAGCAATTGATAACATTTTTATAGACAAATCAAAGGAACAAAATCATATCATAAAACCTGTTATAAATGGACTATCAGATCATGACATGCAGCTCCTTGTTTTAGATGTAAATTCTAAGCAGATTATCAATACTGCTAAATCTGAGTACAGGAGAGTAGTCAATCAACCAAAAATTGAGTGTTTTAGAAAACTGCTCAAAGATATGAACTGGAAAGATGTTTATAGTGCTCATGACATGAATGAAAAATATAACACATTCGTGAACAATGTCAGTACCATGTTGGAAAACTGTTTTCCTCTAAAAGTTACTCAAATTAAACAGAAGTCTATAATAAAACCATGGATTACACAAGGAATAAAGATTTCCTGTAAGACAAAAAGGAAAATGTATCTGTCGACCAAGAATAGCTCCAATGCTGATGATTTAGCTAATTACAAGGAATACTGTAAAACATTATAAAAAGTAATTCAGACGTCTAAACAAATGCACTACGAGAAGAAGATAACAATGTCAGGGAACAAAATAAAAACAATATGGGATATAGTGAAAGGGGAGACTGGTAGAACCAGAAAGGAACAGGAGCAAATAGCACTAAGGGTAGATGACACATTAGTAACTGATGGGCATAGTGTGGTAAATCTGTTTAACAAGTACTTTATATCCGTTACTGATAGAATGGGACTTTCAGGATCAGTAAATAATGCCCTTGAATATCTGAAACTAGCCTTTACAAATAGCTTCAAGTACATGAATATATCACTCACTTCACCAAAAGAAATAACTTCCATAGTAAAATCTTTAAAAACAAAGCATTCTAGTCGGTACGATGAAATATCAACAAAGTTAATTAAGGCATGTTCTTGTGAGTTTAGTACAATTCTAAGTTACTTGTGTAACCAGTCAATTATAACTGGGACATTTCCTGACTGGCTAAAATATGCAGATGTTAAGCCTCTATTCAAGAAAGGGGATAAAGAGATACCATCAAACTACAGACCGATTTCGCTTTTGCCAGCATTCTCAAAAATTTTAGAAAAAGTAATGTACAGGCAGCTACTCAACCATCTGACCACAAATAACATATTATGAAGAACACAGTTTGGATTTCTGAAGGGTTCTGATATCGAGAAGGCTATTTACACCTACAGTGAAAATGTACTTAATTCATTAAATAATAAATTACAAGCAACAGGTATTTTCTGTGATTTGTCAAAGGCATTTGATTGTGTCAACCACAACATCCTTTAAAGTAAATTAGAATTCTATGGTGTCACGGGCAGTGCTGCAAAATGGTTCAAGTCATACCTCACTAACAGGAAACAAAGGGTGTCAGTGCAAGGGACTAGTGAATTAAGTCATCAGTCATCATCAGAATGGGAAGAAATTACATGTGGTGTCCCACAAGGATCCATCTTAGGGCCATTGCTTTTTCTTGTGTACATTAATGATCTGTCATCAGTTACACTGCCTGAAGCAGAGTTCGTTTTGTTTGCAGATGACACAAGTATTGCAACAAATAGTATGTCAAGTGTAGTTCTAGAAAGATCTGCTAATGATATTTTCATGGATATTAATAAATGGTTTAAAGCCAACTCACTGACATTAAACTTCGAAAAGACTCACTATATGCAATTCAAAACCTGTAAGAGGTTTCCACCCAGCATATGCATAAAACACGAAGAAGAGCAGATAGAAGAGGTTGATAGTCTTAAATTCCTGGGATTACAACTTGATAATAAATTCAGTTGGGAAGAGCACACCACAGAACTGCAGAAACGCCTTAACAAATCTGTACTTGCAATTCGAGTGTTAGCAGACATAGGCGACACAAAAATGAAAAAGCTTGCATACTTTGCCTACTTTCATTCCATAATGTCATATGGTATAATATTTTGGGGTAACTCTTCAAGTCAAACAAAAGTTTTCAGAGTCCAAAAGCGTGTAATATGTATTATTTGTGGAGTAAATTCACGGACGTCCTGTAGAAACCTCTTCAAAGAAATGGGTTTACTAACTACTGCCTCTCAGTATATTTACTCATTAATGAAATTTGTCCTAAATAATTTATCTCTTTTTCCAACAAACAGCTCAGTTCATCCATACAATACCAGGAACAAAACTGATCTGCACAATGACTTAAAAGCACTTACTTTAGTTCAAAAAGGGGTCCACTACTCAGGAACACACATCCTCAATAATTTGCCAGTAAACATAAAAAATTTAGTTACAAATAAAGATCAGTTTAAAAGGAACCTGAAAGACTTACTAGTAACCAACTCCTTCTACTCCATTGACGAATTTTTTAATAGAAACAAATGATGTATTGTATATATTCATACTATTAGTATGGTTATTTCAGCTTAAAAAAAATAAATTGACATGTTCCACATCCACGAGGATCTCCTCAGCACGGATCTATGGAACGAAAAACTAATCTAATCTAATCTAATCCCAGCAACGTAAGCAACACTTTTGATACACAGAATCTTGTTCATGAAAATGTTATTACTTTTGACGACATCCGAGACACACTTTTACATGAAAAACCAGTTATATAAAAAACCATTTCCCACCCAGTTATTGAAGTAAAGGTAGGGTCATCCACATTTTCAGCAGTAATCGATTCTGGATCACCTGTGTCAGTTAAAAATGAAAAGACTTTCAACGAATGTAACAGAGAGAACACCTATCCTACGTTACCATTAGGCAAAACTAAAGTAAAAGGAACAGTATCTGGTAAAGGAGTAGATGTAAAATTACAGACACACTTATAATTTTGTATTGCAGGTCACACGCTCCACACAAATTTTTGGATTGCTCCTTTATTGACAACAGACCTTAGTTTAGGTACGAATTTTTTGGTGCAACATGACGCAGTTATTGACTTTCAAAATTCCTATGTAATGTTGAAGGATGAAAATTTACAACTGGCATTAGAATTTCAGCAAGCTTTATCTGCAGAAGAACAAGCAATTAATCGAACAGAGGTCATTTCCACATCGCGTAACATAGACTGTCATTCCACATTGTTCACAGATACGTATGTACACAGCCACAATACACCAGACGAAGCCGACTATGGTGTTATGCAAATGATTTCTAATAAAGTAAAACAGAGCCGTGCAAATATAGGTGACGAACGTACTCAACTACTCAAAATTCTTTTACAGCAAGCTGCAGTTTTTGACAACTGGTACTATGTCCGGTTTTATGTATGAATTTCAAGTTAAACAGCATGACACATTTAAAGCTAAACATTATCCTATTCCTTATATCCACAGAGAACAAGTTAAGAAAGAATTGCAAGCTATGCTTGACCAAGGAATTATTGAACTGGCAGTTAGTCCGTACATTAACCCGTTCCATATTGTTACGAAAAAGGATGGCTCACTTCGCCTCATACTTGATTCGGGTCATGTCAACGACATTATTAATGAAACAGATCGTCCACAGACACGTGAAGAACTTCTACAGAAATTTCATGGTACTGCTATTTATTCCACATTAGATTTAAAATCGGGATTTTGGAAAATTCAGCTCCATCCGAACTGCAGAAAGTGCACAGCATTTCTCTGTTTTGGTGATTGTTATGAATTGCGCAAATTACCGTTCGGCCTAACAATTTCTTCAGCAGCATTTATTTGCGGTTTGAATACTATACTTCCGACAGAACTTAAAGACAAAATCACAAAGTATGCAGACGACATCCTTATCGCAGAAGCTAACTGGTCTGAACACTATTTGATGCTTGAACAACTGTTGCAAACTTTTCGTGCACAAGGACTTACAGTTAATCTTAGCAAATCACACTTCGGCAAAACTTCCATAAAACTGAGTTCTGCCAAGCAAATTTTAGTCTCATGTATATTCAACAAGTTGCTTTTGAAAATTTCATTTCGTCATCATTACGAGACATAGCACAAGAGCAGAGCAAAGACGACGTATGGAAAGAGATTAAACTCCTTTGGCAAGATAGAAATAACGTTACCATTAGAAACCATTATACTGCACGCAACAACATTCTTTTTTGCCGCTCTCACCCTGACAACAACAACTGGTTATTATGCATTCCTGACGAACTTGTTAACAAATTAATATGGTATACTCATTTAAGTTAGGTGCATTATGGAGCCAGAAAATGTTTTCTTGTACTGAGACAGAACCGTTATTTTTCCAACATGGAGAAACGTATTCGACGAATTTCAGCGTCATGTAAAATTTGCCAGAAAGATAAATCAGACACGACTTCACATATTCCTCCATTACATCCCATTGTACCCATTAAATTGAGACATATGGCAGCTGTAGACATTTTTGGACCGATTCCTAGATCTAATAGAGGTTTTTGTTACATATTTGTCGCTGTTGAACTCACTTCGAAACTTGTTACCTTCACTCCGTTACGCAAAGCTACTGCTAAATCTATTTCGAATGCATTTGTAAAACATTTTCTATTTCATGTTGGGTATGTATTGAAAGTAATTTCCGACAATGGACCACAATTTCGATCTGCGATATGGACACATATGTTACGAGCTAGAAACATTTCTCCGATCTATAAATCCAGGTATCACGCTTCTTCGAACCCTTCTGAACGATTGTTGAATAAATTGGTAAACTATGTAGAATATCTCGTCGACTACGCCACCATGAAATAAGTGACATTGCTCTCAACAACATCAAACGTGCTGCAGAACGCCGGAGAATACAGGAAAAACAGGTTTGTACAGGCCGTGAATTTCACATAGGACAGAAGACTTTTAGCATGCACACACTATTTACCCAACAGAGGAAACAGTAGATGCAGTAAATTTGAGCTTCTATACACTGGTCCATATAGAATTCGCAGCATTCCTCACCCCAATGTGATACAAGTCGAAACTTTGAGAACCAGAAAAACCAAGGGCAATCACCATATTTCCAATATTAAACCCTTTATTGAATGCACATATTGCATGATTTATCACACTGTAATGCCATTTCCAGATACTTATATTGCAAGATGGCAAGTACTATGCCCCTTACATGAAGTCATTAAAGATCACCTAACTCACGTTGAGCGAACAGTAGGGCTGAACAAAAATGACTGACAAGGCACAATGCATCTTGTAGAGGGTATAGTATGGACGTATGAGAATAATTAATCTCGGGTGATGGTTTTAAAGTAATTCACACGACATGAAAACTTTGTGAAACGCGTCGATTTACTAGAGGCTAGTTTACCCCAGGGAAGTACTCAGAACTGACCGTGGCCGCCGGGGGAGCGGCTAAGGGAAGCAACAATAGGCAGCTCAGGGCGGCTCAAGCTCTGAGAAAGTGGTAACGCGGCGCGGCCTCCAGCCGCCTTAAGATGAGTGACAGTGAGTGGGTGGTTGACCCTGACTCCATGCTGGCGTACCGGGAAACAGACGGAGAACTTTACGCCTGTTGATAAATGTCTGTCATCCCATTTTCTGTGAAACATGCGAGAAAGCCGCGCAAAGCTACGGTGGAGCGGTCAACAGAGGTCAAAATATGCGTGTTCATGACTATAGCAACTTCACGGTGATTTCATGGTCCGCAGAGCCTGAAGTAAATCAGGTGAAGAGCGACAGCATGAAATACGCCGGCCTCTAATGGGAATGTACGACCAAGGAATTTGAAGTACTCTCCTGGGAGTCAGAATTCCGGAAACATTGGTATTTGTGCAGACGCTAACCTTGATGGGTGGCCTGGGAGGAGCGAAATAGCAGAAGTTGAGAGGAAGGGAAATTTTGTGGGAATTTGTTCACTTCCCAGAGCAGGCATTGGTCGGCGCTGGGAAGTGATGCATAATTAACGCGACTTGCGCTGCAATTGGCGTAAGTGATTTTGCTGGAGGGGAAACCGAGGCGAAGAGCAGAATGTGAGAAGTCTTCGTAGAGGTCTTCCGTTCCCAGCTTGCCTAGAGTGCGGACGTGGCGTTCTTTACTCAGCTTGCCTGAGAAAGAGTGAGCGAGCATCTCTGCAGTTTAGGACTTAGCAAATGGAACAATTTAGCTTGGAGATAGAAAGTTTTGGTTCAGCTATGTACTGAGCAAGATAGCTAGGAGTGAATAGACGAGCGCAGCCTTGCAGCACCACGAGATCGGCTGACGTCCACACAACGACGCCGCTCCGCCACGTTGTATTCGGTGATATTGCGCCCGCTCCAACCACTGATTAATTCGTTGGATCACATCGGCAAAGTTTCCACGAGGGTTTCATGGGCTGTGTACTGTAGAATTCTTTTCACACTTCGCATTACGCCTGGGTCAGTCGATAGGAATTACTTTTGAGTTATCGAGCTTTACTCCACGCAAACGCAATTTATTACCACTGCCTGGTAGGAGAGTCATGTAATGTGATGATTGAAGGTCGTGAGTTAAAATAAATTTGTGATAATCGACTGCATCTGTTTTCAATCAAGTAGTTGAAATCCCAAGTCACTTTCTTAATTAATTTTATGTTCAACATTTGCATCTGGTGTTCAATAGCTGCATATAACATCAATGTGCACCCCTTTTTAATTAAAAGTGATCCATTCAGAATCAATTAATGTCAACACTGCCACCGCAGTTCAATCAGGAGTCACATGACCTTATTACTTTCTTTGCGTGATCCGATATTGCAGCATTTTTGTACTCTCTGTTGATCTGTTAGTCAATTACCTGGGGTGAACACACGCCAAAACCAGATAAGTGACGGGTGGGGTGTTACAATATGACTACTTACTGAACATGATTATATTTTTCTTGGCAAGTGCTTGGCTAGGTAAGGTTAGCAGGTCGCTTTTCTTGTTGTTATACCTGAGACTGTGCATATTTTTCATTTTTTTGATGTATATATATGATGGTTTCCCTATCGAAAGTAGAATTTTCTCTGAATGCACTATGAAATCTTTAAGATATAACAAACACCAGTTGACTTTGACATTCTGCCTTATGATATCCCAATATCTTGACTATTCTACATTTTTTGCTAATAAATTATGATATTGCGTGTACATTTTTGCACTTGAAAATTGTCTATGGTTTTGATCTAATACGTTTTCTGTCATGCTATTCTGTATGCTTAGTTGTATCACTAGAAACAAGTTTTCATTTAAAAGGTATATGATTTAAATGCAAGATATTAATCCATATTCATCATTTTCAGAAAGCAATACCATGTAAAAGAAATAAATTAAACAACCACAGTGGTTTACTATGAAATGTAAATTTTACCATAAGAATGGGAGAAAGAAGATGCAATACTTTGTCATGAAATGTAAATGGATTGGAATTAACAAGCATTAACAAGAATGTACTATACACACCGTATAATAGTAGTCTTGACTAATTATTTTTCTTTCAGAATATGAGGCGATTGTGGCAGGCTGTCAGACCAACTACACATGTTAATTTTAGTGATGAAATATGCTAGCAGTAAGAAACTCTATAATATATGTAATAATGAATGATAATGAATAGTTGTATGAAGAATATGATAATATTAACAATGAATAATGAAGTACCTATTTTTGCAGATGATAATAAATGATGAATAGTTATATGCAGAATATGGTTATATGAACAATGAAGTTTTTCTTTGCAGATTATGATAATGGTGAAATTTATATATTTTCTATTAGTTAAGAGGTGCTATGTTGTTATTTAAGTATTTGTTGCAGTTCTTTTTGACAGTATGTCATATGTCACATAGTATAATGACTGAATGTTCTGGGAAAGACAGCTATAGTACATACATATTAAGTACACGTTTCATTACCCGTTAATTCGAAGTTTACTACTTTTCAGCATAATATGAATACATTTCTTCACTCAAATTAATAATCCACTTTGTATTTTTTTCCAGGAAAAGCTTTTCATGACATCAAAAATGATTCCTGAGATACGTCGTTATGTTATATGCTACAGGCAATTAGTTATAGAACCTGTTCCAGTACTTTTTTTTACCCAGTTGTCCCTATCATTTATGAATGTGATCACATATACTCTAGTTGTTTCATAACCTTGCTACAGCTGACTCATGACGACTGACATTGATAATCCTTATCTCCAGCTATAAATCAAAAGCAAATATTTTAATGCCCCAGCAATTGACTATTGATCCCAATGCAATGCATTGCTAGCACAAAAAAATTATTACTAGCCCCAACTACCAGTATGTAACTAAAGAATGCTACCAGTTTAAGATATATTTCTAGTCATAAATATATTGCATATTTTTCTGATGTATTAATTCCATTATGTCTATGTATTATTGGCCTAAACATCTTGAGTACTAGTTACAATGACTTACATTTTAATTATGTCTTACATCACTTGCATGATATCAAAAATAGTCACTAGCAGCTTGTTGCTACAGGCAATAACTTCTGTTTTGAATAATGACTTCTGAATAACGCATAATAAATTATTTGTTACTGACCACCGAGTGCCAATAATTACTGTAATGAGATGACTTATGGATAATGTTTTGCAATACACCATAAATGATATGCCAATAACTACTGAAATGAGGTGACTTATGAATAACGTTTTGTAATACTGCATATATGCTTTGCCAATAATATATATAATGAGATGACTTATGAATAATGTTCTGTAATACTCCATATATACAACGTAAATAAACTAGCCAGTGAGTGCCAATAATTATTGTAATGAGATGACTTTGGAATAATGTTCTATAATACTACATATATGCTTTGTAACTGGCCAATGAGTGCCAGTAGTTACTGTAATGAGATGACTTATGAATAATGTTCTGTAATACTCTGTACATACCACATAAATGCTTTGTAACTAGCCAATGAGTGCCAATAATTACTGCAATGAGATGACTTATAAATAATGTTTTGTAATACTCATACATACTACATAAATGCTTTGTAACTAGCCAATGAGTGCCAATAATTATTCAAAGCAGATAATCCACTAGTGTAATTCTGAGTGATGACTAGCATGAGACGTAATGTATCCTTCACCTTCTGACCTAATTACCACCAATTACTGCCATATCCATATGTCCTGTCCGTCCTCATGATCATGGAGCACTCTATTTGGTTTTTGCACTAATTCTACGTTGGTGTAAGAGTACGGATTCTACAAGAATGTGGTGTTGACATATCAAGCTGTCCACCACCTTGAACGACGGAGATGTTATTATGGACCTACTGTTTGGTGTACCTAATGTACTACCAAAATGATAACATACAATATTAATAAAACATTTCAGTATCTTGGCTACACTGATAAATACTTCAGATTGTCTCACTTGGTGTTGTGGTTCTGTGGAAAGATAAGGACTTTTAGTGCAGCTATGTGCAACCCACTGTGCTACAACCATGATGCTATCCTTCCCATTCCTTTTCTACTTCTTGTAAAAATGCTGAAGACTTATACAGTGCGTGTACACTTTATGTCATGAATGATTGTCAAAACTTATTCTTATAAGAAAGATTATTATTAAAACATTAAAAAAACATTTACATGGGACTTGATATAATAGTAGTACAAAATCAGTTGTTACAAATTACATATACGCGTGGCTGCTTTTACCTTATACTACATCACTCAGGCACGACCAACCCAACCGCCTGACTGCCAGCTACTAATCCTACTACTGCTCTAACACAGCTCTCTGGTCTGCGATTCTATTGTAGGTTACATATCGCAGGCAGCACGTGAGCAATCCATCGAAATCACATCTGCACGAGTGCACTAGCAATAAATTCCTTAGTCATGGACCTCTTACTAAGTTTTATAGCTAAAGTTTTAAAAATGCTTTAATAGCTTTTTATTGATGACTTTCAAAACAACTTTCGCCCACTATTTTACGCTCTTAGTGGTTGAATTTCCAAAAATTCTTAAATACGTATTTTTTAAAATTTCTGACTGAAAAAGTAAATACCAGTTTTCGTAGTTATAGCTTAAAACTGCTGTAATAGCGACATGTTTTCAAAAAACCCTTCATCTCTTATGTCACCTCCTTAGAAGTTGAATTTCCAAAAGCAGTGATATGTGTATTTCTTTTAAATTTTTAACAGAGAAGTCATATACAAATTTTCGTAGGTTTAGCTTCAAAAATGGTTGCATGATGAAATATTTCCATAAGAGTTTCCATTTCCTGTTATACCTCCTTATGGGGTGAATTTCCAGAAACGGTAAAATGCTTCTTTTTTTCTAGCTGAGAAGTCAAATTCAAATTTTCATAGATTTGTCTTTTAAAGTGCTTTCATAATGAAATATTTTCATAAGACATTTCATCCCCTATTTTACATCCTCAGAAACTGACTTTCCGAAAATCAATGAAACAGGTATTTTTTATGCAATTTTGTCATAAGATGACATGTTGGAGACCGTGGCTGTTGTTTGAAGACAAATGTTGATGGTACTAGGACAGCAACCAGCCACAAATTTACTTTGAGTTCCTCTATTCAACGGAAACCGTTACCGGTTTCGAATCGTTGTGATTCATCATCAGACGCTTTACACACTTTCTTTCTGACATTTTGTGTGTTTTTATAGATTAATTGTCCTAAAATATAAATAAAACATAATTATAAACACCCCACACACAGATGGTTGCTTTAACAGATTTTCGTTGCATGTGGCAAGTCACATGCAACGAAAATCTGTTAAAGCAACCATCTGTGTGTGGCGTGTTTATAATTATGTTTTATTTATATTTTCGGACAGTTAATCTATAAAAACACACAAAATGTCAGAAAGAAAGCGTGTAAACCGTCTGATGATGAATCACAACGATTCGAAACCGGTAACGGTTTCCTTTGAATAAAGGAACTCAAAGTAAATTTGTGGCTGGTTGCTGTCCTAATACCATCAACAGGTATTTTTTATTTGCAACAAATACGTCAAATAGCAGTTTTCATAGGTGTAGCCTTAAAATACTTTTATTAGTTTTTAAGCAATGATATATTTAAAAAAAATCCATCCACTGTTTCACCCTCATAGGGATTAAATTTCCAAAAACGCTGTAACATGTACACTCCTGGAAATTGAAATAAGAACACCGTGAATTCAGTGTCCCAGGAAGGGGAAACTTTATTGACACATTCCTGGGGTCAGATACATCACATGATCACACTGACAGAACCACAGGCACATAGACACAGGCAACAGAGCATGCACAATGTCGGCACTAGTACAGTGTATATCCACCTTTCGCAGCAATGCAGGCTGCTATTCTCCCATGGAGACGATCGTAGAGATGCTGGATGTAGTCCTGTGGAACGGCTTGCCATGCCATTTCCACCTGGCGCCTCAGTTGGACCAGCGTTCGTGCTGGACGTGCAGACCGCGTGAGACGACGCTTCATCCAGTCCCAAACATGTTCAATGGGGGACAGATCCGGAGATCTTGCTGGCCAGGGTAGTTGACTTACACCTTCTAGAGCACGTTGGGTGGCACGGGATACATGCGGACGTGCATTGTTCTGTTGGAACAGCAAGTTCCCTTGCCGGTCTAGGAATGGTAGAACGATGGGTTCGATGACGGTTTGGATGTACCGTGCACTATTCAGTGTCCCCTCGACGATCACCAGTGGTGTACGGCCAGTGTAGGAGATCGCTCCCCACACCATGATGCCGGGTGTTGGCCCTGTGTGCCTCGGTCGTATGCAGTCCTGATTGTGGCGCTCACCTGCACGGCGCCAAACACGCATACGACCATCATTGGCACCAAGGCAGAAGCGACTCTCATCGCTGAAGACGACACGTCTCCATTCGTCCCTCCATTCACGCCTGTCGCGACACCACTGGAGGCGGGCTGCACGATGTGGGGGCGTGAGCGGAAGACGGCCTAACGGTGTGCGGGACCGTAGCCCAGCTTCATGGAGACGGTTGCGAATGGTCCTCGCCGATACCCCAGGAGCAACAGTGTCCCTAATTTGCTGGGAAGTGGCGGTGCGGTCCCCTACGGCACTGCGTAGGATCCTACGGTCTTGGCGTGCATCCGTGCGTCGCTGCGGTCCGGTCCCAGGTCGACGGGCACGTGCACCTTCCGCCGACCACTGGCGACAACATCGATGTACTGTGGAGACCTCACGCCCCACGTGTTGAGCAATTCGGCGGTACGTCCACCCGGCCTCCCGCATGCCCACTATACGCCCTCGCTCAAAGTCCGTCAACTGCACATACGGTTCACGTCCACGCTGTCGCGGCATGCTACCAGTGTTAAAGACTGCGATGGAGCTCCGTATGCCACGGCAAACTGGCTGACACTGACGGCGGCGGTGCACAAATGCTGCGCAGCTAGCGCCATTCGACGGCCAACACCGCGGGTCCTGGTGTGTCCGCTGTGCCGTGCGTGTGATCATTGCTTGTACAGCCCTCTCGCAGTGTCCGGAGCAAGTATGGTGGGTCTGACACACCGGTGTCAATGTGTTCTTTTTTCCATTTCCAGGAGTGTATTTCTTTATTTCTGCCCTATAAACCAGGTACCAATTTTTGTAGGTCTAGCTTCAAAATTGTCTTAATACTGACATATCTTCCAAAAACCTTTCATCCCCTATTTCACCCCCTTAAGGTTGAAATTTCGAAAAATTAACACCTTCTCCAGCTTTCAAGTTTCTATCCTTAGCGGTTTGGGCTGGGAACTGATAAGTCAGTAAGTGAGTCAGTCAGTTGGGACATTATCTTTCACATGTAGATTAAACTTAGGATTTCTTACTCAGATGACGCAAAATTGGCAGTGTTTTATGGCAATGATGAAATGTTTACATTTCAGGCTCACTGAACACACACACACATTAGTAATTAATTGATAATAGCACACATTAGTAATTAATTAAACTCTACAAGTTCGTTGAATTGTCTCAGAAAATAAATGAAAAAGGAGTTAAAAGCAAATACCTTTTACTGGTATGCAAAGTAATCACCATTAGCTATAACCCACTTCAGAAATCGGTTGTAAAGCTGTTGGAAACTGCCAGGAAACGCTTCTTGTAGAACCGTTCGAAGCAGAGATAAGCAAAGCATCATTCACTGATTTACACAGTTTTACCTGTGCTCCTGATTTTTACACATTTATAATGAAATGTGAATGACGCAAAGAAGGATTACTGATCAAAATTTATAACATATTTCTCGGAATCACAGTCATGAATCGTCATGAATTAAATAGTAGAGGAGGTCTTAAGAAAAACGCGATGTCCTTCCAAACCGAGGCTATTCGCCAGGGTCAAAGTGGTCTCTTTTTAAACTACGGTATAATCTCATAATCTATGTACAGTATATATATGTGAAGAAAATATTTAACACATTTCATTCTCTAAATAGAGCGGGCTGTTCAAGCAATAATGCAGGGGCTTTTTAACCAAATACCAGGAGAACTGACAGTCATCAGGAGGAGGTCGCAAATAGGAGTGTGTGGGATGGAGTTTCGAGACCCCGAATTTGTCTTACAACCAAGGAAAACCTTCGGAAAACTTTGGTCAGAACGAAGGTATGGGAACTAATTGTAGTTGAATTACGGGATAATATCTCTCAGACAAAAGTGAAAACCTAGTGTATGCGAATGGGTATTTGTTTGTTAATATACAGACTAAAGCAGACGACTTTGTAGACATCTGCAGTATACATATGTCGCTATCGAGTAGGTGTAAAAGCTAGTTAAGTATCAACATAAAAAAAAATTTAGTCAGGAGAGAGAGTTAACTCCTTCGTACAAAAGATTAAAGGGCTCTTATCGCAAAGAAATAAGAAATTAAACTTGTTGGTAAAGCGGACACAAGCGTAAAATAATTTCCTACGGAAACATGGATATCCAAGACTAACAGAAAAAAAGAAACATAATATTTCCAGATGAGCATTACAAATTTCGTAGTCATGTAATTTTTTTAAGTAGGCCTATATAATTTTTAACTGTTTTTCCGTCAACATATGGGGTTAATACTGAATCTGTAGAAGCTATAACGACGTGGCAGAATGGAGAGTTTGACGTATTGTTAGCTTACGTAAGTAAACAGCAAACCCCATTTGCGGATGGACAGTTGTCAGCAAACCCGAATAATTTTCAAATAATACGACTAATAAATCTGTTTCAATAATAACACTCAGAAACTGCAGGACCACTGCACCGTCACTTGTCAGTAACGACAAAGCTTTCCAATTGTACAAAATTTCTTCAAAAAAACCTTCTATGTCTCTCCACACATCTGCCTAAAGCTATCGTTACGACCTATACTTTGGGGATTTTGGATGACTCACTTTATATAGTTCTTTTCATTCGCACGATATTTTAACAGTATCACCGATAACTTGATACTTGAGCACTTTATCAGACAATCATTATCACAAACATCATCACTGATATCAGTAAATGACTCAGAAAGGAAATTATAAGGTACTAAAGGCATTTGGAACTACCAGAAGCGGTAACAGATCTTATCCTCTACCTTTCCTATTTTCAAAGCAGAACATGATCAAATACATAATTTATCGAGGGTGTGGTGTAGATGCATGTGTTCGCTCTGATCTAAAACCGAAAATATTAATCGCTAAAATGATGTAAGAGAAGCAGCGTTTTTCCCGAAAAAAAAAATGTATCAATTTTTCTTTTGAGTCATCAGTCTTCTGCCTGATTTGATGCGGCCCACCATGATTCCTCTCCTGTGCCAACCTTTTGATAACCAGAGTAGCACTTGCAGCCTGCGTCCTCAGTTATTAGCTGGACGTGTCCAAATCTCTGTCTTCCTGTACTGTTCTTACCCTCTACTGCCCCCTCTATTACCAAGGAAGTTATTTCCCGATGTTTTAACACGTGTCCTATTATCCTGTCCCTTCTTCTTGTCAATCTTTTCTATGTATTCCTTTCCTCGCCGCTTCTGTAGAGAATCTCCTCATTCCTTACCTTATCAATCCAGCTCCCTAATTTTCAGTATTCTTCTGTAGCACCACATCTCAGATGCTTCCATTTCTTTCTGTTCTGGCATTGCCACAGTCCATGTCTCACTGCCATACAATGCTGTGCTCCATACGCACATTCTCAGAATTTTCTTCCTCAAATTGAGACCTACGTTTGATACTAACAGACTTCTCTTGGCGAAGAATGCCCCTTTTGCCAGTGCTAGTACGCTTTTTACGTCCTCTTTGCTCCGTCCATCATGGGTTATTTTGCTGCCCAGGTAGCAGAATTCCTAAACATAATCTATAATCTACTTATCACCAATTATTATGTTAAGTTCGTCGCTGTTCTCATTTCTGGTACTTCTCATTACTTTCGTCTTTCTTCGATTTACTCTCAATAGATATTCTGTACTCATTGGACTGCTCATTGCATTCAACAGATGCTGTAATTATTCAGAAAGTCTGGTGATATATCGCCAGTCCCATATATTCTACACTCCAACGTGAATAACTGTTTTGTTGCCACTTCCCCCAATGATTTTAGAAATTCCGATTGCATGTTATCTACCCCTTCTGGCTTAACTGGTTTTAAGTCCTGCAAAGCTCTTTCAAATTGTGATTCTAATACTGGTTCCCCTATCTCTTCCCTATCGACTCCTGCTTCTTCGTCTATCATATCATCAGGCAAGTCCTCTCCCCAATGGAAGCCTTCAGCGTAGTCTTTACATCTATCCTCTGTTTTCTCTACGTATAACAGTGGTATTCCCATTGCACTCTTAATGTTACCACCGTTACATTTAATTTCACCGAAGGCTGTTTTGACTTTTCTGTATGGTGAGTCAGTCCTTTCGACAATCATTTGTTTTCGATTTCTTCGTGCCGTTCATGTGGCTATTTCGCCTTAGGTTCTCTGCACTTTCTGTTTATTTCATTCCTAAGTGAATTGTATTTCTATATTCCTGAAGTTCCCTGAACGTGTTTGTATTTCCTCCTTTCGTCGATCAGCTGAACTATTTCTTCTTTTACCTATGGTTTCTTCACAGTCACCTTCCTTGTACCTACGTATCCCATCAGACATTTTTAACTGGAAAAATCTATAAACCATCAAAAATGGAGCAGTATAATCCATCGAAAACGCCTCGTCCTCGCTAGTGCACAGTAAGAGCATGCAATGGTTATGATAGACACAAATACAGACTTGCTATTAAACTGTCCATCTGCAGAGAATTTAGGGAGACTGTTCCACTTTTACTATGTGAGTCGAATAGCGCTGAAGCTAGCCAATGACCACATAACCACACTCTTATAATACTGACAATAGCAACAAAGAGGTCAGATAAAGCGGTTCCTGCTGATCAGTCTTCTTCTCCAGGCCTTTCTGTCCATGATATGATACAGCAAGATCTCACCTAAAGAAACTTAAATCAGGTTAACCATGGTGTCCCGCAAAAGCACTCTTCAGATTTACCATGGAGGGATATACGCAACGAGCCGACGTTAGAGAGTAGAGTTCAAGAATTCAGTCGCAGACTTACTTTAGTTTGCTAGACAAACATGCCCCTAAACGATTTGTGATACCCGATTTGTGAGAGTTAAGAGACCTTTTGTTCCATGGCCGGCAATGGAAATACGTCGGAGATTGTATGCAGCGAGTGTCATACCGCAGCAACGTGGAAAAATGCTGCACATACACGATTCAAGAGAGATGTGACAACTCAACTGCATGAAACATACAGCAAGTTGAGGAAAAAAGCGAAGCAAAAAGCGCGCAGTGTCAAAATGAGACATGGCTGCTCTATTGTATACAGAGAGTGTCAACCTGCAGCACAGTGGAAAAATGCTGCACAGCTTCGGCAAAGAAAAGGCAAAATATGATTCTGTTTTTCTTTCAGTCTATGCAGATCAGTTAGATGACTTTTACTCAACAGCAATTAGCTCTCAAGTTACGATAAAATATCAGCCACAAGATAATCTCTCAGTCGTAGGGGAAGCAAAGCTTAATTCGACCAGTACCCTCAATGAACATCCAAAAATCACCTGGTGACCATACACTATGTGATCAAAAGTATCCGGACACCTGGCTGAAAATTATCTTACAAGTTCGTGGGGCCCTCTATCGGAAATGCTGCTATTCAATATGGTGTTGGTCCACCCTTAGCCTTGATGACAGCTTCCACCCTTGCAGGCATATATTCAATCAGGTACTGGAAGGTATCTTGGGGAATGACATCCCATTCTTCATGGAGCGCTGCACTGAGGAGAGGTATCGATGTCAGTCGGTGAGGCCTTGCACGAAGTCGGAGTTCCAAAACATCCCAAAGGTGTACTATAGGATTCAGGTCAGGATTCTGTGCAGGCCAGTCCATTACAGGGATGTTGTCGTCGTGTAACCACTCCGCCACAGGCCATGCATTATGAATAGGTGGACGATCGTGTTGAAAGATGCAATCGCCATCCCCGAATTGCTCTTCGGCAGTCGAAAGCAATAAGATTCTTAAAACATCTATGTAGGCTGTGCTGTGATAGTGGCACGCAAAACAAAACAAGGGGTGCAAGCCCCCTCCATGGAAAACACGACCACAACATAACAACACCGCCTCCGAATTTTGCTGTTTGCACTACACAAGCTGACAGATGACGTTCACTGGGCATTCGCCACACCCACACCCTGCCATCGGATCGCCACATTGTGTACCGTGATTCATCACTCCATACAACGTTTTTCCATTGTTCAATCGTCCAATGTTTACGCTCCTTACACCAAGCGAGGCGTCGTTTGGCATTTGGGGAGTGATGTGTGGCTTATGAGCAGCCACTCGACCATGAAATCAAAGTTTTCTCACCTCCCGCGTAACTGTCATAGTACTTGAAGTGGATCCTGATGCAGTTTGGAATTCCTGTGTGATGGTTTGCATAGATGTCTGCCAATTACACATCACGACCCTCTTCAATTGTTGGTGGTCTCTGTCAGTCAACAGACGAGGTCGGTGTGCACGCTTTTGTACTGTACGTGTGTCTTGACGTTCCCACTTCACTATCACATCGGAAACAGTGGACCTAGGCATATTTAGGAGTGTGGAAATCTCGAGTATAGATGAATGACACAAGTTGTAATGTCTCTTGCAGTGGTCTCTCCGCGATATTTTCAGAAATTTTATAAATTATATAACTCAGTACATATCTCGAAATATCTCTTCTTATCTTACCGATTATCAATGCAAAGTAGTTTCAAGCCCAATTATTCCTTGGAGCGTCCATTTACTCCATGGAATAGCTTCTCTGCTATCTATGTTTTCTCTTATGAAAAGAAAGGGGACTTCTTGCCGATTAGTCGTGAAAGAAGGATGTATATGTATGTATTGTTGAGCTAGTCGCCATCTTGATGAAATTCTGTATGAGAAGGAATTTAATACATGAACTAAACTAAAGTAATTGTGTTCGCGTATTATTTAACTGTTTATTATTGACAGTGTCTGCTTACTACGCTGTGTTGCACGGGATCAGTGGGGAACGTCTGATTTACACTGGACGAACCTGCCGTTTTGTATGCTCAAGATATCCAGTTACTTCAAATAAATAGGCTAACACGGTCTAACCAGCAGATCTCCGGTCTTCCCCATGTGATCACCGAAAGTTAATAATTATTACAAATGTTTCCAGGAGATCGACTGACAATTTTCGTCGCACCGAGACTTCGAAATTGCTTAACTGCCTTATGGAATTTAAGTTAAGCTCAATTTAATCAGAATAGAACAGTATTGAACTGTGTGAATGTGATAAGCCTGCTTTGTGAATGAAAATTCCCTTAATATACGCATGTTTTTACTATCCTGATCAGTGAAGCTAAATCAGGCCGGTGTGAGAGAGGTTTTTAAATTTTAGAAATATTAAATTTGGCTTCACTGTGACAGGACACATTTTTGAGCATTACTTAAACATTGTGTGAATTTTATGTTGCATGTGCACGAGAGAAAGGAAGACGAGGCCTGTTCCAGAAGTCACAATTTCGCCACAACCTACGAGAACGTCGTTCAGGCCAGACAATATACAATTAAATTTTTGTAGATAGAAATTTAGAATAACTATTTAAATGTCTATCGGTCTGAATCAGATTCATTAAGAGAATGTTGAGTTGAACTTTAGACAGGAAGTGTTTATTATAAGTGAGTATTATGCAAAGTTTAGGTCAGTGACATTATTAACTCAGATGTGAGTGACTTTATATATTTGTTGTTCGGTGTATTAATGGTTCTTACTCGGGCGGCTTATAAAATGGCAATGCAACAGCAGAGCGAATCACAACAGCCCTCAGCTCTTTCTGAGGTTAGTGAAACATTAGACGCTAGCTTAACTGAAGTAATGCCTAGCGGCAGTATTAATCAGGCCCCACAACAAAGCTTAAGTGTTTCGATGTCATCTGAGCAGGACGAAATAAACCCATTGACTGTAATCATGCAGCAGTTTAACACTGTTAGCCAAAAATGTAACAGACTTAACTAAAGCGCAAATAGAGACTAAAAGGGAAATGAATGAACAATTAGCAGCCAATCAAGTGAAAGTGGAACAATTAGCAGCCAATCAGGTGAAAGTCCAGGAGCAATTACTAGCTAATCAAACAAAGTTGAATGAGCAATTAGAAGCTAATCAAGCGGAATTAAATAATAAATTAGTAGAGAGTTTTCAGAAACTTGATGATAAATTAAATAAAACTGCGGAAGACTTGAAAATTCAGAATGAAAAGACAGAATTAAAATTAGCTGCTCAAATTGAGCAAGTCACTCAGCAGTGTAATGAAAATGCGAATTAGTTACGCCTAGAGCTAACCGAGTATGTTGCTACTAAGCTTGATACTATTAAAGAGCAGGTCGAGTGAATCCCACAGATAGTTCAAGCACAAGAACAGATGCAATGTTCTATGGCGGTAATTCCGGTATTAGTTGAAGTGCAAGATGAATTAAAGCAACAAGTTCAAATGGCTCTGAGCACTATGGGACTTAACATCTGTGTTCATCAGTCCCCTAGAACTAAGAACTACTTAAACCTAACTAACCTAAGGACGTCACACACATCCATGCCCGAGGCAGGATTTGAACCTGCGACTGTAGCAGTCGCGCGGTTCCGGACTGAGCGCCTAGAACCGCTAGACCACCACGGCCGGCAAGCAACAAGTAAATCAGATGTTAGTAGATATGCAAGATTTGAGACAATCACAAGACAAGATTCCGAAGGACATCCAAAATTTGGATAAATCCATAAATAACATAAAGGAGAGACAAGACGAGGTTGATCATAAGGTAAACATTCTCGCAGTTAAGTTTGGAAAGGCAAAGCATTTCTTCAGACAATATTGAACATACGGTCAGAGCATCTATACAATCTATGACCGAGAGTTCTGCAGAAAATTTATTGAAGAAAGATTTGCGAGAAGCCAGAGAACAACTAGGCGAAGAACCAACATCAATCACAACACTATGAGGGTAGTCATAATGACTATAATTGTAAAAGCATCTATACAATCTATGACCGAGAGTTCTGCAGAAAATTTATTGAATAAAGATTTGCGAGAAGCCAGAGAACAACTAGGCGAAGAACCAACATCAATCACAACACTATGAGTGTAGTCATAATGACTATAATTGTAAAAGCAATACTGAGGAGAAAATTCTGAAAGAACGCCGATTCCAGATCTACAACCCAGACAAGAAAAATTGTTCATCCCGTAGTGTTTATAAGAAGTTTTAGGGGAGTATTGCCAAAAAATTGGAGTGAGTGGCAAAAGGTTAGTTTCGTGACCGGTTATGTTCAGGGGTCAGGAGCTATATGGGCATCTGATATCAACTTGGGAGACATATGAAGATTTTGAACTAGCATTTTAATCCAAATACTGGTCCGAAGGAGTACAAGAACGTTTAAGGCAGGAGGTATTATACTCGGAACCTTTTTCCGTTTCACGTGGGTCTTTAAAGAAATACTTTGAGAAATATATAAACAAATCGCGGTATTGGGATAAGCCTATGCCTCTACAAGACGTGATTGGCATATTAAAATCTCGACTTCCGGCCAGCATCAGAAATAGAATGCTGTATATTAATGAGCATGACCTTGACTCTTTCGTGACTACGCTTGACACTATAGATAGGAAGATGAACATCGGCCAAGGCAACCGGTTATGCAGAGGAGAGCGATTGAGGCGCCAAACGCAAACCGGAACGGAAACGGATTTAATAATTATTATACTAGGAATAGCCAGAGATTCAATGGAAACAATTGCAACGGAAATGGAAATTTCAATAACAGTGCTGCGAGGGGCAGATTCAGAGACAATCGAACAGGTCGCAGATACAACCCAATGTTTGGAAATGCAAGAGATTATCAGAACCAGCAGTTTTCAAACAATAATAACGTGTACAGAAATTCTGACCCTCGATTTGAAGCAAATAACACAACCAGTCATCAACAACAACGAATCATAACAGAAGTAGTAGGTGATACAAGAGGAAATAATAATCGACATTTAAACTGAAGAGGGCCGCTTTATGCTCCGTCAAGTCGGCCGGGGAATACAAAAGGGGCAAACCTGTTTTAAACGAAATTAATTCCGTGGCAATGTTGAGATATAATGTGGGCGGTTTAATGACAGATGAAGTGACGAGAGACTTAGAGGCCTGTGTAGTGGAAGGAATTTTAACCAATGTTGTATTGGACACAGCATCATCTACAGACGTAGTATCCGGAACTTTGTTTCGCAGAATTAGTAAAATTAAGAAAATCCCTGTCCTACCAGTACAAAATTGCCGAGTTATAGGTGCAGTGGGAGCAAAATCCCGGAACGTCAAGATACAAACGCTTATAATTGGGAAATGTAGCTAAACAATGCACATTCCTCGTAGTGGAAAAGCTGTTAGTACATTGTATTCTTGGCATTGGAACTTTGCAAGCCTGCAGTTGCAAGTTGGACTTGGCAGAAGGAAAGGTGCATTTTAAAATCGAAGATCAATTTGTTACACTGATCTTACTGAGAAAGGAGGCAGTGTATGAGCGATATTTCCGTGGTGCTGCTGTGCAGTTGATTTGTGCTGAAAATAATAATATGTACCGACTACCGATCAAGTCAATTCAAGTAGAGGATTTCAGACAAACAGTCGAACAGAAGATTGCTGAGTCAGATTGCCTAACGGATAGTCAGAGGGAACAATTGTTCAATATATTAACAGAATATGAGTCAGTTTTCGATGAAAAGCCCGGAATTATTAGAGGATATGTTTGTACATTACACATTAAGCCCCATAAGAAATTTTGCCGCACACACTATCCCATTCCCTGGCGATTAAAACAACCAGTTCAGGAAGAGATACAAAAAATGTTAAACTGGAATCTTATTGAACCGTCGAACAGCCCATATTGTTCTCCGTTGCTTGTTGTACCAAAGCCAGGAGGAAAAGTTCGATTGGTATTAGATGCAAGGGAAATTAACAAAATTATAGTACCTGTGCGCAAACATCCGGAGAACATCGATGAGTTAATACAGAAATTTCAAGATGTATCCTATTTAACCAGTATTGATTTGAGAAGTTCGTTCTGGCAAGTCCAGTTAGACAAGGACTCAAGAAAATATACTGCTTTTATACACTCATGGAAATGGAAAAAAGAACACATTGACACCGGTGTGTCAGACCCACCATACTTGCTCCGGACACTGCGAGAGGGCTGTACAAGCAATGATCACACGCACGGCACAGCGGACACACCAGGAACCGCGGTGTTGGCCGTCGAATGGCGCTAGCTGCGCAGCATTTGTGCACCGCCGCCGTCAGTGTCAGCCAGTTTGCCGTGGCATACGGAGCTCCATCGCAGTCTTTAACACTGGTAGCATGCCGCGACAGCGTGGACGTGAACCGTATGTGCAGTTGACGGACTTTGAGCGAGGGCGTATAGTGGGCATGCGGGAGGCCAGGTGGACGTACCGCCGAATTGCTCAACACGTGGGGCGTGAGGTCTCCACAGTACATCGATGTTGTCGCCAGTGGTCGGCGGAAGGTGCACGTGCCCGTCGACCTGGGACCGGACCGCAGCGACGCACGGATGCACGCCAAGACCGTAGGATCCTACGCAGTGCCGTAGGGGACCGCACCGCCACTTCCCAGCAAATTAGGGACACTGTTGCTCCTGGGGTATCGGCGAGGACCATTCGCAACCGTCTCCATGAAGCTGGGCTACGGTCCCGCACACCGTTAGGCCGTCTTCCGCTCACGCCCCAACATCGTGCAGCCCGCCTCCAGTGGTGTCGCGACAGGCGTGAATGGAGGGACGAATGGAGACGTGTCGTCTTCAGCGATGAGAGTCGCTTCTGCCTTGGTGCCAATGATGGTCGTATGCGTGTTTGGCGCCGTGCAGGTGAGCGCCACAATCAGGACTGCATACGACCGAGGCACACAGGGCCAACACTCGGCATCATGGTGTGGGGAGCGATCTCCTACACTGGCCGTACACCACTGGTGATCGTCGAGGGGACACTGAATAGTGCACGGTGCATCCAAACCGTCATCGAACCCATCGTTCTACCATTCCTAGACCGGCAAGGGAACTTGCTGTTCCAACAGGACAATGCACGTCCGCATGTATCCCGTGCCACCCAACGTGCTCTAGAAGGTGTAAGTCAACTACCCTGGCCAGCAAGATCTCCGGATCTGTCCCCCATTGAGCATGTTTGGGACTGGATGAAGCGTCGTCTCACGCGGTCTGCACGTCCAGCACGAACGCTGGTCCAGCTGAGGCGCCAGGTGGAAATGGCATGGCAAGCCGTTCCACAGGACTACATCCAGCATCTCTACGATCGTCTCCATGGGAGAATAGCAGCCTGCATTGCTGCGAAAGGTGGATATACACTGTACTAGTGCCGACATTGTGCATGCTCTGTTGCCTGTGTCTATGTGCCTGTGGTTCTGTCAGTGTGATCATGTGATGTATCTGACCCCAGGAATGTGTCAATAAAGTTTCCCCTTCCTGGGACAATGAATTCACGGTGTTCTTATTTCAATTTCCAGGAGTGTATATGGAGGGGGAAGCTATCAGTTCAAGGTCGTTCCGTTTGGTCTCAATGCTAGCTCTGGAGTTTTTATTTCTGCGTTGAACTATGCCCTTTGACCAGAACTACGTAGTCGAATAACAATTTTTGTGGACGATTTATTAATTGCCTCTAAACTAGGGAGGAACATGTACAGCTTATTATGAGGATTTTTTGCTGTGTTCAAACAAACTGGTATAACTGCAAATCTAAAAAAATCCCAATTTTCTCTACAGAGAATTAAATTCTTAGGACCTATGATTAATGGAAAAGGCATTCTTCCAACAGAAGCGAAGATTAGTGCGATAAATTTTCCAACTCCAAGAAACCGAAGACAACTGAAAGGCTTTATAGGCTTGGCTTCATTTTTTCGTCGATTTATTAAAACTCAAGCAATGAACTCTGAAGCACTAAACCGGCTCCTGAGGAAAGATGTACCATGGCAATGGTCTAATGATTGTGAAAAGGCTTTTTGTGAAATTAAGGATCAACTGATAAATGCTCCGTTATTATACCACCCTGATATGAATGTCGGATTCTGTTTAGCCACTGATTCATCAAATGTGGGATTAGGATCTTGTTTATTTCAAATTAGGTACATCGATGGTGTAAAAACCTTTTGTCCAATTGCATTTGCTAGCAGAGTTTTATCCACCTGTGAAAGAGCATATACCACTACGGAATTGGAAGCTTTAGCAGTTATTTGGTCTTTGAAAAGGTTTAATTATTATGTATATGGCTCAAGGATAACCGTTTATTGTGATCACCAATCACTAGCCTATTTACAAACTTGTAAGTTGCTGCATCCTCGCTTGTCAAGGTGAACGCTGGCGCTGCAAGAATATCAGTTTCAAATTATTCATGTAGCCGGAAAAGAAAATATTATAGCTGACGCGTTGTCAAGATCTCCAGAAGGAATAACACCTGAAATGGATGTAAATAATAAGGCAGAATTTCCAGTGCTTCTTCTTCAAGAAAATAATTACAAGTTATATTATATTCATTTATGTAAGACAATGGCTTAGCTTCAGAAGAAGGATCGACGATGGAATGTTATAATACGACGGTTCAATCAACAAAATCCTACGGTCAATGTGGAATACTACCAGCTTGTGAATAATATTTTATTTTTTAAATCTGGGAAGGCTGAGAATCCAAAGCGGTGTGTCTGCATACCCGAAGAATATGAAGAACGATTAATTTGGTTTACACATTTGACCTGGGGTCATGTTGGTGTTGTAAAGTGTGCTAATAAGATTAGATATTATTGTTACTTCCCAAATATAAGGCGAAAAGTGCACAAAGTCATACAGAAATGTGTTCTCTGTCAACAGGCCAAGCCAGACAACAAGGGAAATAAAATTGCGCTTCACTCAATAGTACCTGAAGCACCAAGATCACTTATATCATGTGATATTTGTGGACCACTTCCTAGAGCCAGAGGTGGTGTTAAGTACATTATTGGATTCTGTGATGTGTTTACAAAATATGTTAAACTATATCCTATAAAATCAGCAACTGCAAGAGCTGCCGCAGTAAAGTTTGTAAATGACTACATTCCTCATGCAGGGATTCCAAAATCTGTAATCTCTGACAATGCGAAGATATTTACTGGATATTTATGGAGAAAATTAGTATCACAACTAGGAATAAAACAGATATTTACATCTTATTACCATCCACAAGGGAATTTAATTGAACGGGTTTTCCGAGAACTAAACAGATTCATGAGAACGTACTGTCATGATAAACAAACTACCTGGATAAACTATTTGACCGAATTTGAGCAGATTTATAATAATTTACCACATAGTTCTACAAACTTTACCCCGAATGAACTGATGTTCAGAGATAACGAAAGAAACTTCTGGGTAGACAACTTGCTTAAACTCGAGGACACCAAAATGTCATGGGAAAAAAAATCGCAATACTCTCATTAATATTACGGAGAAAGCAAGACAGCGAAAGGAAATCCATGATAGAAACATCAAACGGATTCAGACTTTCAATATCGGACAGAAAATTTTTTTAAGAAGACACATCAAGTCATCAAGGTTGAAGAAGACCATCAGAAAATGGTCCGTATATAATAGTTGATATACCGAATCCTGGTGCGTATTTATTAGCATATCCGGATTCTGGAAGAATAAAAGGATTATATCCCCATGTAGACCTAAAGAGGTACTTTTACGGAAAGTGTTTCAAATTAATTGAAAAGTCTGTATGAAGTATTTGGTTGTTGAAAAAAAAATTGAAGTGCGAAGGACAGTATTCCTCAGCTACTGTGATAGGTTAAATGACAGCATGCCAAGCATCTGTGATAGTTTAATGAACAGTAAGCGATTGCTTCTGTGATAATATAGGAATATTTAGAAAAGTAAGTGGAACTGTAGCTATTGCTGCTGTGAAGACTTACGGATTATCTGTCTACGCGATGATCACCAAAGAAGCTTGTGCGTGTGAAATAATATACATTCAGGGAGTGTTAATCTCCAGTGATAATACGTTTACTGAAACTACACTCCTGGAAATGGAAAAAAGAACACATTGACACCGGTATGTCAGACCCACCATACTTGCTCCGGACACTGCGAGAGGGCTGTACAAGCAATGATCACACGCACGGCACAGCGGACACACCAGGAGCCGCGGTGTTGGCTGTCGAATGGCGCTAGCTGCTCAGCATTTGTGCACCGCCGCCGTCAGTGTCAGCCAGTTTGCCGTGGCATACGGAGCTCCATCGCAGTCTTTAACACTGGTAGCATGTCGCGACAGCGTGGACGTGAACCGTATGTGCAGTTGACGGACTTTGAGCGAGGGCGTATAGTGGGCATGCGGGAGGCCGGGTGGACGTACCGCCGAATTGCTCAACACGTGGGGCATGAGGTCTCCACAGTACATCGATGTTGTCGCCAGTGGTCGGCGGAAGGTGCACGTGCCCGTCGACCTGGGACCGGACCGCAGCGACGCACGGGTGCACGCCAAGACCGTAGGATCCTACGCAGTGCCGTAGGGGACCGCACCGCCACTTCCCAGCAAATTAGGGACACTGTTGCTCCTGGGGTATCGGCGAGGACCATTCGCAACCGTCTCCATGAAGCTGGGCTACGGTCCCGCACACCGTTAGGCCGTCTTCCGCTCACGCCCCAACATCGTGCAGCCCGCCTCCAGTGGTGTCGCGACAGGCGTGAATGGAGGGACGAATGGAGACGTGTCGTCTTCAGCGATGAGAGTCGCTTCTGCCTTGGTGCCAATGATGGTC
Source organism: Schistocerca nitens (assembly GCF_023898315.1). NCBI lineage: Eukaryota > Metazoa > Arthropoda > Insecta > Orthoptera > Acrididae > Schistocerca > Schistocerca nitens. The sequence goes on from NC_064614.1 coordinate 205,225,896, forward strand.
GTATGCGTGTTTGGCGCCGTGCAGGTGAGCGCCACAATCAGGACTGCATACGACCGAGGCACACAGGGCCAACACCCGGCATCATGGTGTGGGGAGCGATCTCCTACACTGGCCGTACACCACTGGTGATCGTCGAGGGGACACTGAATAGTGCACGGTACATCCAAACCGTCATCGAACCCATCGTTCTACCATTCCTAGACCGGCAAGGGAACTTGCTGTTCCAACAGGACAATGCACGTCCGCATGTATCCCGTGCCACCCAACGTGCTCTAGAAGGTGTAAGTCAACTACCCTGGCCAGCAAGATCTCCGGATCTGTCCCCCATTGAGCATGTTTGGGACTGGATGAAGCGCCGTCTCACGCGGTCTGCACGTCCAGCACGAACGCTGGTCCAACTGAGGCGCCAGGTGGAAATGGCATGGCAAGCCGTTCCACAGGACTACATCCAGCATCTCTACGATCGTCTCCATGGGAGAATAGCAGCCTGCATTGCTGCGAAAGGTGGATATACACTGTACTAGTGCCGACATTGTGCATGCTCTGTTGCCTGTGTCTATGTGCCTGTGGTTCTGTCAGTGTGATCATGTGATGTATCTGACCCCAGGAATGTGTCAATAAAGTTTCCCCTTCCTGGGACAATGAATTCACGGTGTTCTTATTTCAATTTCCAGGAGTGTATATGATCGAATACGGCGCTTGCGTGTGAAGTTAGCGTTTGTAACCTGACAGTTCACAGGAGAACAAATGAACCGCTTTAGGAAATTCGAATCGATTGCAACTGTCCACAGACATAAAGACTCGCTGTTTTTTTTTTTTTTTTGGGGCGAGCTAAATTCTATTCAAGAGAATTTAATTAACTAGCTTAGTGTGTGTTTATAAAATTAGAGTTAATAAGAAAGTTCTTCATTGAATTTATAATAATGTGTCATTTTCCAATTGGATTTGTTTATTGTTATATTGCATTCATATATATTCATCAGAAAACGCGGCAATCGGAGTATAAAAGAGAAAAATTTGATCGTCAATCACAACCAACAAAGATTAATTTCAGCTGGAGAGGTCATGCAGCAAGACTTAATTAAACGTTCTCTTTCAGCAAAATTTCATTGTAATCGTGTGTGAATAAGATATAATTTTTTTTTGGAAATTGTTTCAAATAATAAAGTTTTTAATATTCTGACATGCTATCCACATTCGTTCTTGAAACCAAATTAGAAAAGATTCAGATCTACTTCCACCTGGAAAAGCCAACGAAACAAAAAAATAAAAAAATTAAAACCAGGATTAGAACCTTTCGGCTCACTCAAGAAGATGGATGAAATTATCCATGTTTTCAAAAATTGTTTTCCGATCTGGAGTTGTGATATTGTGCAACTACAGAATCGATTAAGACACCTAGGTGTGGAAAGTATAAGACGAATGGATTTTCCCATTCCTCAGATGGAAGATTGGATGGATCAGGTCCATATTTGAGTTCAAAATGAATCTGGAGAAATTCGACTAACCCTTCTCTTCCAGGAATCTTTAATAGTTGACCATTCCTTAGACGAATTTCGATTGTTTCATGCCACAATCCTGAGTACCTGTTCCTGAGGTGGTCTCTCAAATCCTTTACGTCTCCTGTCCGGTACGCCAATGCGACGCCTGTCCTCCGTGCCGTGTCCCATGTTCCTGTTCGATCAGTTACACCGTAGTTCAGCAAGACATCGATGAAGAAAATTTTTCAGAAGATTGCAAAAATTTGCATGTGTAAAGATTTTTTTTTCTTGGCTATGAGGCAGATTTTATCTTTCCTATGAATTCTAGAATCTCTCAAATTTCTAAATTATTCTGTCTTTCCTATCATCTGTGATACCTAGTTGGGGTCTAAGCCTCCAGGTTTTCCGGGGTTTCCCTGTGATGGCCAGTTCCTGAATAGGCAGACCTGATTAACAACTATATAAGTCCATCTTCCCTGGTTGTGTACGTGGGATGCGGGTGTGCCCCCGTACACGTGAAAGCAACAACTAGGTATCTAGGTAACGAAGATCGGTGTTACCTATACCAAATCTCTTTCAGTTCTTATAATCAAAAAATCTTACTAACTTCTTAAAATTTATAAGAACGTATGTTCCACAAATTCCAACGAGTTAGCTAAGCCAATAGTTAGCTCGCAAAGTGGATACATATAAACTTTGCTCGCTGCGAGGGGCGATGTAATGTCTCTTGCAGCGGTCTCTCCACGATATTTTCAGAAATTTTATAAATTATATAACTTAGTACATATGTCGAAATATCTCTTCTTATCTTACCGATTCCTAAACTTTAATATACGATGATTATCAATGCAAAGTAGTTTCAAGCCCTATTATTCCTTGGAGCGCCCATTTACTCCATGGAGTAGCTTGTCTGCTATCTATGTTTTCTCTTATGAAAAGGAATGAAGGAGATCTTGCCGATTACCCGTGAAAGGAGGAGGATGTATATGTATGTATTGTTGAGCTAGTCGCCATCTTGATGAGATTCTGTATGAGAAGGAATTTAATACATGAACTAAACTAAAGTAAGTGTGTTCGCGTATTATTTAACTGATTATTATTGACAGTGTCTGCTTACTACGCTGTGTTGCACGGGATCAGTGGGGAACGTCTGATTTACACTGGACGAACCTGCCGTTTTGTATGCTCAAGATATCCAGTTACTTCAAATAAATAGGCTAACACGGTCTTACCAGCAGATCTCCGGTCTTCCCCATGTGATCACCGAAAGTTAATAATTATTACAAATGTTTTCAGGAGATCGACTGACAATTTTCGTCGCGCTGAGACTTCGAAATTGCTTCACTGCCTTATGGAATTTAAGTTAAGCTCAATTTAATCAGGATAGAACAGTATTGAATTGTGTGAATGTGATAAGCCTGCTTTGTGAATGAAAATTCGCTTAACATACACATGGTTTTATTATCCTGATCAGTGAAGCTAAATCAGGTCGGTGTGAGAGATGTTTTTACATTTTTTGAATACCACAAAAAATATTAAACCAGGCGAAGCAAGCCAACGGCCACGATGGTCTTTCTTCAGGGTACCAAAAATATGGAAATCGCATGAGAGAGATCGGGACTTAACGGAGGGTGTGTAAGGGCTTCCCATCGAAACTTCGCAGAGTACTCGAAACAACCTTCTTGTCTCGCGGTGGAATAGATGTATTAACAGTTATGGTGATTAATTTTGAAATAATAAACAGTTCACGTACGAGAGTTGATCCAGAAGTAAGCCTCCCAAAGAGCTCCAGCCGCACGGGAAGGTACTGGCGAAATCCGTCAACACTGCTGTGCGCGCCCGTTCCCGCACTCTCGATTTCGCCCGGCCGCAGCTATGCGTAGCAGTTCATCATTGGCTCAGCCGCCGTCCCCCGATGGAGGTGACCATTGTTGATCCCTCCAAGTGCGAGATTCGTTCCGTAATTCGTTTTTTGTACGCGAAAGAAACTCTAGCCGTGGATATTCATCGTCAGTTGGCACAAGTGTATGGTGACAAGTGTATGTCCATTCAACACGTCCGAAAATGGTGCAGGGAGTTTAGCGACGGTCAGGAGGAGGACCACGATGAAGAACGGAGTGGAAGACGTTCAGTTTCGGAGGCGGTTATCGAGATGGTCCGACGCGAAGTGCTTGAAAACAGGAGGATCAGCGTCCTTGAACATGTTGCTTGGATTCCTGGGAGTTCTTGAGATACAGTCGAAAGAGCGTTGACGGAAAAATTGTGGTATCACAAGTGTTATGCTCGATGGGCATCGCGTATGCTGACAGCAGAACACAAGGAGAAACGCCTTCACTGTACTCGCCAGTTTCCTAAAAAGTGTCAAGAAGATAAGGAAGGATTGTTGGACTCCATTGTTACCGGAATCGACCATAGGTGTTTCACTTCTCTACCGAAACAAAAGAAATATCCAAACTTTATGCTGGCGAAGTAATGGCCACTGGGTTTTGGGATCGTAAGGGGATACTGGTGATCTATTTCGTGGAACCTGGGGCAACAATCAAATCACTACGAAAACTCAGGCGAACTGTCCAGAACCGCCGGAGAGGACGACTGACAGAGGGTGTAACGGTGCCTCGCAATAAAGCCCGACCTCACGTCTCCCGCCAAACCCAGGAACTTCTGACAAAATTTGGTTGTACTGTCATGCTTCACGCACCTTGCAGTCCGAACCGCGCGCCTAGTGATCGTCACTTGTTCCCCAACTTAAAGGAACTCTTGGGTGGCCAACGCTTCCAGAGCGACGATGAAGTCAAAGAAGATGTGAAACGCTTCCTTAACGGGCTGGCGGCGGATTTCTGCGACATGAGGATACAGAAATTGGAGCACCTTCTACAAAAATGCATACAAAAAGAGGTGACTATGTAGAAAAATAGAGCTAAGTTTTTTCCTTCCAACGGCGTAAATTTCTATGAGAATAAACAATGATGTCTGTTTGCAAAATTGAAGGATCAACGCTTGTACTTTTTTCCACCTGTCAGGTTTTCACTTGACTGCACCTTATATTTGTCCTAAGGCTAATATGAGGAAGAAAGTTCTGAGAATGCACGTTTGGAACACCGAATCGTATGCAAGTGAATCGTAGTCTGTTGCAAAACCGAAAAATAAGAGAATCGAAGCGTCTGAGATGCTGTCTGTAGAAGGATGTTGAAAATTAGCGGGATACAGTTCCCCACAGTCGTTTAATGAACAAAGTAAGAGCATATGGACTATCAGACCAATTGTGTGATTGGATTGAAGAGTTCCTAAATAACAGAACGCAGCATGTCATTCTCAATGGAGAGAAGTCTTCCGAAGTAAGAGTGATATCAGGTGTGCCGCAGGGGAGTGTCGTAGGACCGTTGCTATTCACAATATACATAACTGACCTTGTGGATAACATCGGAAGTTCACTGAGGCTTTTTGCGGATCATGCTGTAGTATATCGAGAGGTTGTAACAATGGAAAATCGTACTGAAATGCAGGAGGATCTGCAACGAATTGACGCATGGTGCAGGGGATGGCTATTGAATCTCAATGTAGACAAGTGTAATGCGCTGCGAATACATAGAAAGAAAGATCCTTTATCATTTAGCTACAATATAGCAGGTTAGCAACTGAAAGCAGTTAATTTCATGAATTATCTGGGAGTAGGTTTTAGGATTGATTTAAAATGGAATGATCATATAAAGTTGGTCGTCGGTAAAGCAGATGCCAGACTGAGATTCATTGGAAGAATCCTAAGGAAATGCAATCCGAAAACAAAGGAAGTGGGTGACAGTACACTTATTCGCCCACTGCTTGGATATTGCTCACCAGTGTGGGATTCGTACCAGATAGGGTTGATAGAAGAGATAGAGAAGATCCAACGGAGAGCAGCGCGCTTCGTTACAGGATCATGTAGTAATCGCGAAAGCGTTACGGAGCTGATAGATAAACTCCAGTGGAAGACTCTGCAGGAGAGACGCTCAGTAGTTCGGTACGGGCTTTTGTTGAAGTTTTGAGAACATGCCTTCACCGAGGAGTCAAGCAGTATATTGCTCCCTCCTACGTATATCTCGCGAAGAGGCCATGAGGATAAAATCAGAAAGATTAGAGCCCACACAGAGGCATACTGACAATCTTTCTTTCCACGAACAATACGAGACTGGAATAGAAGGGAGAACACCGTCAGGTGGCTTGCGAAGTATGAATGTAGATGTAGACTATTAATATAAAAATGAGGAAGGATAAAAACTGTAGGGTAGACAGAGATTGGAATACATCCAACAAATAACTAAGTACAGTGTGCAAGTGCTACTCTGAGATGAAGAGGTTGGCACAGGACGCAGGAGAAGAAATTGTGACGTGCCACAACAGACCATTTAGGAGCCTGATGACTAAAAACAAATAAATAAATAAAAATTACGTAGGCTCATATCGCCTCAGAAGCTCAGTGCTAGTATGTGTCCATATTTAACGCAGAAAGCTCGCGTGGAACTAAGAGTTACAAGCAAGTATGGCGCAGTATTGGAGTACGTACCCAGAAGCTCCACAGCAAAGCGTCGCACCTCCTTGGAGAGACTCGTGTACTCGATGCGGAACTCCTCCACAACCTTGGCCCACTGGCGCAGCTCTATGCACAACTGGAAGGCCGTCAGGATGGGATCCTCCGAGGAAAGGCAGATGAAGGCCGGGTTAATGACAGCGCGGTACTGGTTCAGTCGGTTGGTCGCTCGCACCAGGGAGTCCTCCTCCAAGTCCCTCCTGCAAAAGCCTTACATGCTGTTTTCCAGTGCACAATACAGTTGCCATTTCACAAAGTCCAGGAAAAGTTGTCGATTCACAGTGGAGAGAAACCAGGTGAAGTAAGCAGATGTACCTTTACCACTAGTGAGGACAGAGAGTTCCAGGATGCATCTGGGGGATCCCGAACATATTCTATTGGAATCAGGCCTGGACATCGAGACAACACTCCAAGCGATGAATGGTTGGCTGATGAAGGTCTTCACCAAAAATTCGAGCCATCTAAGGCCGAATGTTGTCGCCTTGTTCGATAAATTAATTATATTTTGGACCTGAAGAATGGTGTACTTGAGCAGCAGTCGCAGTCCAGGTGTAAGAGGCCGCTGTGCGTCTACCAAACAGCATACCGCTCGTGTTATAATATTTATGGAGGTCGAAATCTCCTCCACTGATCCAAATGGATTCCACAAGCGAAGATCGTGTGAAATCCAGCGCACTCTATTCGTCTGGATACCAGACGGCTGCAGATTCCGACTCCCACGCTCATACTCTCTTCTTTGACTTCCGGGAGCCATTCGATGTAGTTCCACACCGTCGCCTAATGAAGAAAATTAGAGGGTGTGAAATATCAGACCAATTTGGCTGCTGGATTGAGAAGTTCTTAGTAAACAGGCTGAGTATGTCATTCTTAACGGAGAGAGATCTTTAGACATGAAGGTAATCTCGGGCGTACCACAAGGGAGTGTTATATTACCATAACTCTTCACAATATACACTGAGCGGACAAAAGTCACAGAATAGTGGTATGCACATATACAGATGGTGGTAGTATCACGTACACGAGGTATAAAAGGTCAGTGCACTGGCGGAGCTGTCCTTTGTACTCGGGCGATTCATGTGAGAAGGTGATTATGGCTGCACGACAGAAATTAATAGACTTTGAACGAGGGGTGGTAGTTGGAGCTAGACGTATGTGACATTCCATATCGGAAATCGTAAGTGAATTCAATATTCCGAGATCCACAATGTCCAGAATGTGCCGAGAATACCACATTTCAGGCATTACCTTTCAACATGGACAACGCAGTGGCCTACGGCCTTCACTTAACGACCGAGAGCAACGGTGTTTGCGTAGAGTTGTCAGTGCTAACAGACAAGCAACAGTGCGTGGAATAGCCGCAGAAAACAATGTGGGACGTACAACAAACGTACTCGTTAGGACAGTGCAGCGAAATTTGGCGTTAACGGGCTATCGTAGCAAACTACCGACGCGATTGCTTTTGCTAACAGTACGACCATCTCCTGTAGCGCTTCTGCTGGGCTCGTGACCTTGTCGGTTGCACCCTAGACGACTGGAAAACCGTGGTCAGATGAGCTCCGATTTCAACTGATAAGAGCTGAGGGTTCGAGTGTGGCGCAGACCCCACGAAACCATGGACCCAGGTTGCCAACAAGGCACTGTGTAAGTTGGTGATGGCTCCGTAATCTTGTGGGATCTGGGTCCTCTGGATTCGGCCACTTGGAGACCATTTGGAGCCAATCACGGACGTCACGCTCCCAAACAACGATGGAATTTTTGTGTATGACAATGCGCCATGTCACCGGGCCACAACTATTCGCGGTTTGTATAAAAGAACATTCTGGACAAATCGAGAGAATGTTATGGCCACCCTGATCCACGAATCCCATCGAACATTTATGGGTCATAATAGAGAGACCGGTTCGTGCACAAAATACTGCACGGGAGACACTTTCGCAATTATGGACTGCTATTGAGGCAGCATCGCTCAATATTTCTACATCGGACTTCCAGCAAATTGTTGAGTCCATGCGACTTCGAGTTGCTGCACTACGGCGAGCCAAAGAAGGCCCGACATGATATTACGAGATATACCAAGGCTTTTGTCGCTTCAGTGTATATGTAAATGACCTTGCGGAATCGGAAGCTCCAGAGAGCTGTTCGCAAATGATGCTGTTGTATATCGTGTTAGAAAATTGTAGCAAAGTGCAGGAAGACCTGCAGAGGGACGACGCATGGTGCAGGGAGTGGCAGTTGACCTTCACATAAACAAATGCAACATATTACTCATAAATAGGCGAAAATCCCCGTTTTCGTATGATTACACTATTGCCGAGCGATCACTGGAAGCAATCTCAGGAAGACCTGCAGAGGGACGACACATGGTGCAGGGAGTGGCAGTTGACCTTCACATAAACAAATGCAACATATTACTCATAAATAGGCGAAAATCCCCGTTTTCGTATGATTACACTATTGCCGAGCGATCACTGGAAGCAGTCTTATACATTAAATGCTTGGGAGTATGCGCATGGTGTGATTTGAAGTGGAACGACCATGTAAATTAATTGTACGAAAGGCAGTTGCCAGATGAATTATCAGAAAGTGCAATTCACCTGTAAATGCGATAGTTTACAAAAATCTCGTTCATCTATTACTTGATTATTGCTTCTCAGTATGGAAACCGTTCCACTATATTTGATACAGGAAATAGAAAAGATCCAAAGAACAGCATCACGTTCTCTCACAGGCTCATTTAGTAAGCCCGAAGTCATCAAGGAGATGCTGATCCAGCTCTAGACCGAGCGAGGTGGCGCAGTGGTTAGCACACTGGACTCGCATTCGGGAGGACGACGGTTCAACCCCTCGTCCGGTCCGGTCATCCTGATTTCCTTAAATTGCTTTAGGCAAATGCAGGATGGTTCCTTTGACAGGAGACGGCCGACTTCCTTCCCCATCCTTCCATAATTCGATGAGACCGATGACCTCTTTGTGTGGTCTCTTTCCCCAGGTCAACCCAACCCAAACCCAACTCTAGTGGAAGGCGCTACAAGAGAGGCGTGTGCATCACGGTGTGACTGTTAAAATTCGTTTTTCTTAGAACAGGACACTAGTATATTGCTTCTTCCTATGAACAAATCGTGCAAAGGCCATGAAGATAAAGTTAAAGGAATTCGAGGCTTACCAACAATCGTTATTTCCACCCACCATTCGAAACTGGAACAGGAAAAGATGCAATGAAAGTGATATGCAAGTACTTTTACACTGAAGGAACAAAAGTCAAAGGACAGCGGTATGCACTTATACAGATGGTGGTAGTATCACATATACAAGGTACAAAAGGGCAGTGCATAGACGGAGCTATCATTTGTACTCAGGTGATTCATATGAAGAGGATTCAGACTTGATTATGACCGAACTGCGAAAATTAACAGATTTTGAATGCAGAATGGCAGTTGCAACGAGACGCATGGGACATTCTGTTTGGGAAATCTTTGGGGAATTCAGTATTCCAAGATCCACAGTGGCAAGAGTATACCGAGGACGTCAAACTTCAGGCATTACCTCTCACCATGGACGACACAGTGGCTGACGGCCGTCACTTTGTCCTGGAGCACGGGCGTTTACGTAGAGTTGTCAGTGGTATAGACGAACAACACTGCGTGAAATAAGCGCAGAAATCAATGCGGGACATTTGACGAAGGTATCCGTTACTATAATGCTGCGAAATTTTGCGTTAATTAGCTGTGGCAGCAGAAGATAGACGCGAGTGTCTGTGCTAACGGCACGACATCACCTGCAGCGCCTCTCTTGGGCTAGTGACCGTATAGATTGGACCCTAGACGACTGGAAAACCGTGGCATGGTCGGATGAGTCCAGATTTCAGTTGTCTCCCCTACTGGAAAAAGTGCCATTGATGATTCGAAGGGTTATGTGGGTGATTCATAACGGTGCTCGGGCCACTTCGCCGTTAACACTCGGACGCATCTCCATCGTGTCTTCCCTGGTTGATGGATCGAACGACGGGGTCCAGTTGCATGGCCTGTTCGTTCACCGGATCTCCGCCCATGCGATTTCTGGTTAAGGGGGCCATCTCAAAATTATCGTATATGCAGAGCCCATTCCAGATGTGGAGACACCAGCGTATTCATGCTACCTTTGACACTGTTCGGATGCAGCCTGGCCGATGTGAACGTGTGAGACAGAGGCTTTGAGGCACGCGGAAACCATTTTCAACACATGCTGCAACTGTGGCAGCATGGTACAGCACGTATTAGACCGCAGTCTCTGTAACGATGTATGATTGAATAAATGGTCTCTAGCTTGGAAACCATGCATTTACCTTTTTTGTTCTGTATCCTTTCATCGATCAGTCTCTAGAGTTTGTACAGGGTAGGAAAAATCAGTCTGTATTGTCGACAAGGCACTGTACAAGAAGCTGGTGGCTCCACAATGGTGTGAGCTGTGACTGGCGGGAATGGACTGGTTCTTCTGGTCCAGATGAGCCAATTTCCAGCAATTCGTGGACTTTATGTTCCCAAACAACCATGGAATTTTTATGGACGACAATGCTCCGTGTCACCGGTCCACAATTGTCCACGATTGGTCTGATGAACATTGTGGACAGTTTCAGCTGATGATTTGGCCGCCAAAATTGCCCGACACGAATCCCATCGAATATTTAGGGGCCATAATGGATTATTTATGGCACATATTCGAGAGGTCAGTTCTTGCCAAAATTCCTGCACCATCTACATCTACATCTGTATGGATACTCTGGAAATCACAGTTAAGTGCCTGCAGAGAGTTCGTCGAACCACCTTCACAATTCTCTATTATTCCAATCTCGTACAGCGCGCGGAAAGAACGAACACCTATATCTTTCCGTGAGAGGTCTGATTTCCCTTGTTTTATTATGGTGATCGTTTCTCCCTATGTAAGTCGGCGTCAACAAAATATTTTTGCATTTGGAGGAGAAATTTGGTGATTGAAATTTCGTGAGAAGATTCCTCCGCAACGAAAAACGCCTTTGTTTTAATGATGTGCATTTCAAATCCTGTATCATTTCAATGACACTCTCTTCCCTATTTCGCGATAATACAAAACGTGCTGCCCTTCTTTGAACTTTTTCGATGTGCTCCGTCAATTCTGTCTGGTAAGGATCCCACACCGCGGAGCAGTATTCTAAAAGAGGACGGACAAGCCCAGTGTAGGCAGTCTCTTTAGTAGATCTGTTACATTTTCTAAGTGTCCTGCCAATAAAACACAGTCTTTGGTTAGCTCTCCCCACAACATTTTCTGTGTGTTCCTTCCAATTTAAGATGTTCGTAATTGTAATTCCTAGATACTTAGATGAATTTATGGCCTTTAGATTTAACTGATTTATCGCGTAACCGAAGTTTAACTGATTCATTTTAGCACTCATGTGGATGACCTCACATTTTTCGTTATTTAAGGTCAACTGGCATTTTTGCACCATACAGGTATCTTTTCTAAATCGTTTTGCAATTTGTTTTGATCTTCTGATAACTTTACTAGTCGATAAACGACGGCGTCATGTGCAAACAACCTAAGTCGGCTGCTCACATTGTCTCCTACAACGTTTATATAGATAAGGAACAGCAAAGGGCCTGTAACACTACTTTGAGGAACGCCACAAATCACTTCTGCTTTATTCGATGACTTCCGTCAATTACTAGGAACTGTGATCTCTCTGACAGAAAATCACGAATCCAGTCACATAACTAAGACGATATTCCATAAGTGCACAATTTCACTACAAGCCGCTTGTGTGGCACAGTATCAGACTCTCTGTCCAACCAGACCTTGGAAGGCCCAACGGTACCGACTGGTCGCCCTGTCATCCTCAGCCCACAGGCGTCACTGGATGCGGATATGGAGGGACATGTGGTCAGAACACCGCTGTCTCGGCCGTATGTCAGTTTCCGAGACCGAAGTTCCTACTTCTCAATCAAGTGGCTCCTCAGTTTGCCTCACAAGGGCTGAGTGCACCCCGCTTGCCAACACCGCTGGGCAGATCAGATGGTCACCCATCCAAGTGCTAGTTTAGCCCAACAACGCTTAAATTCGGTGATCTGACGGGAACCGGTGTTACCACTGCCGCAAGGCCGTTGGCAAAGAGAAGGGCTCAGCCGGGATTTGAACTCGGGACCTCCTGCACCCAAAGCAGGAATCATACCCTCAGACCACTGAGCCCGTTAGACAGCGTCAAAAGGCTTCCGGAAATCCAGAAATACGGAATCTATTTGAAATTCCTTGTCAATAGCACTCAACACTTCGTGCGGGTAAAGAGCTAGTTGTGTTTCACAAGAACGATGTTTTCTAAATCTGTGTGTCAATAGACCGTTTTCTTCGAGGTAATTCATAATGTTGGAACACAATACATGTTCCAAAATCCTGCTGCATCTCGACGTTAATAATATGGGTCTGTAATTTAGTGCATTATTCTTGCTATCTTTCTTGAATATTGGTGTGACCTATGCAATTTTCCAGTCTTTGGGTACAAAAACTGACTGCATCTGACGAGATCCGAACCCACAACTTCCTGTATGCCAAGATGTTATCCTATCAATTATACCACGCAACCTTCACAATTCTCTATTATTCCAATCTCGTGTAGCGCGCGAAAGAACGAACACCTATATCTTTCCGGGCGAGTTCTAATTTCCCTTATTTTATCATGGTGATGGTTTCACCCCCATCTAGGTCGGCGCCAACAAAATATTTTCGCATTCGGAGGAGAAAGTTGGTGATTGGAATTTCGTGAGGAAGTTCCTCCGCAATGAAAACCGCGCCGGCAACAATTTCGCTATTATGGACGGCTACAGAGGCAGCATGGCTCAATATTTCTGCAGGGGACATCCAACGACTTGTTGAATCCATGCCACATCGGGCTGCTTCTCTACACCGCGCAAAAGGAGGCGTTGTGCCGCGATATTAAGAGGTATTCCACGAGTTTTGTAACCTTAGTCTATGATGAGTACGAAATAACATTCACAATGTGATCAAAAGTATCCAGACACCCCCATAAACATACATTTTTCATATTAGGTGCATTATGCTGCCACCTACTTCCAGGTACTCCATAACAGCGACCTCAGTAGCCATTAGACATCGTGACAGAGCACGATGGGGCGCTCTGCGGAACTCACGGACTTCGAACGTGGTCAGGTGATTGGGTGTCATTTGTGTCATACGTCTGTAGGCGAGAGTTCCACACTCCTAAACATCCCTAGGTCCACTATTTCCGATGTGCTAGTGAAGTGGAAACGTGAAGGGACACGTACAGCACAAAAGCGTAAAGGTCAACCTCGTCTGTTAACTGACAGTCGAAGAGGGTCGTAATGTGTCATAGGCAGACATTTATCCAGACCATCTCACAGGAATTCCATACTGCATCAGGATCCACTGCAAGTACTATGTCAGTTAGCTGGGGGGTGAGAAAACTTGTATTTCATTTTCGAGCGGCTGCTCATAAGCCACACATCAGTAACTGCCAAACGACGCCTCGCTTGGTGGAAGGAGCGTGAACATTGGACGATTGAATAGTGGAAAAACGTTGTGTGGAGTGACGAATCACGGTACACAATGTGGCGATTCGATGGCAGGCTGTGGGTATGTCGAATGCCCAGTGAACGTCATCTGCCATCGCGTGTAGTGCCAACAGTAAAATTCGGAGGCGGTGGTGTTATGGTGTAATCGTGTTTTTCATGGAGGGGGCTTGCACTCCTTGTTATTTTGCGTGGCACTATCGCAGCACAGCCTACATCGATGTTTTAAGCACCTTCTTGCTTCCGACTGTTGAAGAGCAATTCGGGGAAGGCGATTGCATCTTTCAACACGATCGAGCACCTGTTCATAATACGCAGCCTGTGGCGGAGTGTTTACACGAGAATAACTTCCCTGTAATGGACTGACCTGCACAGAGTCCTGACCTGAATCCTATATAACACATTTGGGATGTTTTAGAACGCTACTTCGTGCTAGGCCTCACCGACCGACATCGATACCTCTCCTCAGTGCAGCGCTCCGTGAAGAATGGGCTGCCATTCCCCAAGAAATCTTCCAGCACCTGATTGAACATATGCCCAGGAGAGTGGAAGCTGCCATCATGGCTAAGGGTGAGCCAACACCACATTGAATTCCAGCATTACCGATGGAGGGCGCCACGAACCTGTAAGTCATATTCAGCCAGGTGTCCAGATACTTTTGATCACATAGTGTATTTATTTCAACAATCTCGGTGACCAAGTATTGTCCTTTCTTCTACATTTTCACCATGAGTGTGCTATGTACACTCTCGCCCTCCAACGTGACATCAGCTGAGTTCAGAGGGCTGCATGCATACATACCTGGTCTGTGTGTGTGTGTGTGTGTGTGTGTGTGTGTGTGTATGTGTGTGTGTGTGTTGGGGCTTATGGGCGCTCAACGTCGAGGTTATCAGCGCCCTGACACACATTAAAGGGAACGAATGTGGACAGACCTAATAAAACTGAAACACACACGCAAAGAAAGCAGGAAAAGAAGGAAAATGCGACTTAAGAAAGTAGAACGTAAGGAAAGGGAAAACGTAGCAACAAGAATGCTACAGTAAATTGTCATTGGCTGGCCACTTACATAAAATATGGGCGAGCTTGTCACACAGTGAGCAAATTAAGATCCTCTCCCTAAAATCTTTGTAAAAACATTTGACATGGCACGGAACTTTAAAACTTTAGCCACATTCGTCCGAGTGTTACCTAAAAGAGATGGCAGGTCCGCTGGCAAGTCAGCCGTGGTCCGCTGGTCAGAAAATAAAACGCAATCCATTAAAACGTGGCGCACAGTGACCTGGACGCCACAAGCACCACACATTGGAGGGTCCTCCCGCCGGAGCAAGAAGCCATGCGTCGTAGGGCTGTGGCCTATCCGAAGCCGAGTGAGGAGAACCTCGTCCCGTCGACGGGGCTGAAAGGGAGTACACCACACACGCATTGTGGGCTTGACTATACGGAGCTTATTGTCAGTTACTTCCAGCCACTCACAGCGAGGTGAGTGCGTGCAGGGGGATAGCACACTGAGATACTTGTGGATCGAGACACGCCTCCTTGGCTGCGAGATCTGCCCTTTCATTCCCAGCAATGCCGACATGCCCCGGAACCCAGCAGAAAGCCACCACCTTCTCCAGTCGCTGTAGTTGGAGGAGGGTCTCCTGGATGGTCTGGACTATTTTATCTGCTGGATACAAACGTTGCAATGAGTGAAGGGCACTTAGTGAATCGGAACAGACAAGAAATTTAGGACAGGAAGAATGTCTCATCTGCTCCAGTGCCCGCTAGATCGCAGACAATTCTGCATCAAAGACAGTAAAAGTCTGAGGGAGTCTACCTGGTCTGGCGAACAGCACTACTAACTCGCTAAATCAACCGATCTTAATCGGATAAAAAATTGTGGGATTATTTGGAATAGTGGTGAAACGAAGCTACGAACATCCCCGCCATTTGGTATTTTTGCGGGATCTAATCGTCGATGTGTTGCTTCAGCTGGAGATGGCACACCTGAAGGAGACTGTGGACTTTGGACTCTGTTCCTCCCCGAATTGTAGCCATTGTTAATTCTAGAGGTTTGATGTATCCTGGGGTTTGTTCAGTGTGTTTAAACATTTACTGCAGTGGACAGAAATTGGAACTGGATTGATTGGTGAGCGGGTGAGGTGCACTCACTGGCAGATCTCCTCGCAGTAGCAGTCTGGTGGGTGCGGGGGCTCTAAGCGGTGTCCGCGCTCGAGCAGCATCTCGATGAGCTCGTAGTGACCGCACTGGGCGGCCAGCATGAGCGGCGTCATGTTTTCCGGGAAGTTAGGGCTGTCCAGGCAACCCGCCTGCTCCAGGTCCGGGTTGTCTATGTGCTTGAGCAGCACGTCCAGAATCCGTGGTCGGTTGGAGCGCACCGCATGTAGCAGGCAGTCCCCCACGTTTGCGCCGTGTGAGAGCAGCGCCTCCGTCAGCTCCACCGAGCCGCTCTCCACAGCTTTGTGCAGCGCCGTAGTCCCCTGTCCGCCAGGTACAAGAATCAGTAGGTGCTCATTGTTACAGGTAGGTGGCGGAATCCAACAAATAGCGTACCATACGAGGTTCGTCAGGAAAATACGTATAAAAGTTGAATAATGTCTTTATGTTACAAGTTGCAGTCACCGCCAGGTACGACTACTGCTGTAATCAATCCCATCAACGCTCAGTTCGAGTCAGAGCACTCTCCGTGAAGGTGGGAGTGTGCGGCGGCTTGTTGACAGTTACCCTTTTTCACCTGCCGTCGGCATGGAGCTCTCTCTGATTGAGGAACAGCGCGTCAACATCAAGTTTCTTGCAAAGCCGTGAGATTTTTGAGTGTTTGAAACAGGTTTACGGAGACAATTCTCTGAAGGAACCAACCGTGAACAAGTGGTTAAAAAGGTTCCGGGATGGCCGAGAAGAAGTGAACGATGACCCTCGCCCAGGGCCGGCCGGGGTGGCCGTGCGGTTCTAGGTGCTACAGTCTGGAACCGAGCGACCTCTACGGTCGCAGGTTCGGATCCTGCCTCGGGCATGGATGTGTGTGATGTCCTTAGGTTAGTTAGGTTTAATTAGTTCTAAGTTCTAGGCGATTGATGACCTCAGAAGTTAAGTCGCATAGTGCTCAGAGCCATTTGAACCATTTTGAACCTCGCCCAGGACGCCCGTCGACATCGAGTTCCGATGCAAATGTTGAACGAGTTCGGGCTTGTGTTCTTAAAGACCGTAGATTGACAGAATGATTGCTGACGAGCTGTCAATCCCCAAAACAATCGTTCACGAAATCCTGACACAAAAACTTGAAGTTAAGAAATTGTGTGCGAAAATCGCACCGAAGCTCTTGACGTCAGAACAGAAAGTAAAGAGGGTTGAGTGCTGTGAGGATTGGTTGGAAGCAGAGGAACGAGGGGACTTTCTCAACCGAGTCATCACTGGAGACGAGTCCTGGTTTTACGAATTCGATGTGGAGCTCAAATCTCAAAGCAAGAAATGGAAACTAGTAGGAGAACCGAGAGCAAAAAGGTCGCGATATCAAGGTCCAATGTGAAGACAATGTTGATTGTTTTCTTTGATTCTAGGGCATTGTTCACAAGGTATTTGTCCCTCCCGGCCAGAAAGTGAACGGAAATTTTTACGTTGAAGTTCTGACACGTCTCAGAGCTCGTGTGGCCCGAGTTCGACCGGAGTTGGCGAAAGGGGGCAGGTGGATCCTTCATCACGACAATGCGCCCGCTCACACGTCGCTCGTTGTGCGCGAGTTTTTGGCCCGAAACTCAATCACCGTGACAGACCACCCGCCTTATTCACCCGATTTAGCCCCGTGTGACTTCTTCATGTTCCCGAAATGCAAAATGGTGCTTCGGGGGCGGCACTTGGAAGATGTGGAAACCATCAAGGCGGAAACGACACGGCAATTGAACAACATCACAACTGAAGACTTTCAGCAATGTTATCAACAGTGGAAACGGCGTTGGCAGAAGTTTATCGCGTCTCAGGGCGAGTACTTTGAAGGAGACCATATTGTAATGGTTCAAATGGCTCTGAGCACTATGGGACTTAACATCAATGGCCACCAGTCCCCTAGAACTTAGAACTACTTAAACCTAACTAACCTAAGGACGTTACACAAGACCCAGTCATCACGAGGCAGAGAAAATCCCTGACCCCGCCGGGAATCGAACCCGGGAACCATATTGTAATACCTGAATAATAGTAAAATAAAGTTATTATTCAACTTTTATACGTATTTTCTGGACAAACCTCGTATAGCAGTGTGCTCGCCACTACCCTATTTAACACTCGCATTATCTGATCAAAAGTTTCCAGACACCGCTATGGAACTCCGAATTGAGCACTACACTAGACATCACGAGATGTGGAACCGCCTATATAAAAGGAGGCTGAGAGTTTTTGTTTTGTCAGTAGGGAAGCACCAATAATAGAACTGGTCGATCAAGAGAGCTCAGTGACTTCGTACGTGCACTAGTCATTGGACGTCACCTCAGTAACAGATCCAACAGGAACATTTCAACCCTGTTAAAGCTTCACAAATCGACTATTGGTGGTGTGATTATGAAGAGGGAAGCCACAGCTAAACAAGATCAGGCTGTCCTAATGTACCGATGGTCAGAGATCGTCAAGCATTGAGGAGGGTGGTTGTAAAAAATTGCAGGACTCAGTGGTAGGACGCACTCGTGAGTTCCAAACTTTTACCAGCAGTCCTGCTAGCACAATGACTGTGTCTAGGAAGTTAAACTGGATGGTCGAGCAGATACATATTTCTGTAGTCGATGCTAAGTGACACTTGAGGTGGTGTAAAGAGTGACACCGCTGGACGGTGAACAACTCGAAACGAGTGATTCGGAGTGATGAGTCAAGCTATACCCTGTGACAATCCGAGGGAAGGGTTTGGGTTTAGGGAGTGACTGAAGAAATTAACTGCCATCAAGTTGTAGAGGAAACAGTGAAGTACAGAGAAGATTGTGTTACAGTATGGGAATATTTTTCTTGGTTTGGTTGTGGTCCCCTTATTACGCCTAAGAAACATCTCATTGGAAGTGTCTTCAGAAGAGTCGACACACCCCATGTTAACGTCCGCTAATAAGAGGCCGAACACTTTTGATCAGGTAGTGTACACTAAGCCTATGTGCAAAGGAAAAATAGCTATATCTATCTAGGCGACAGAGAAATATCTACACAAACGAGATCATTTATGGAGATTCAACAAAAGATTGTGTACACACTTGAAATTTTAAATCAGCACCTAATCCAAATCCAACTAATACAGAAACAGAAAGAGTCATGGTACTGTTGGCTTAGAGACCCAATGTGTAAGTTCAGAAGCCTGATCGGAATGGATTTTCTTCATCGATGCATAATGGATGGTTGAATTGTTTCCTGTGTTTATCTATTGAGCATAGGTAACTGTAAGGCTCGTTTCACACTGGGACACTGGTGACGGTCGCCAGTGATGGTCACTGGTGATTCTGGTGAACACTCCTGGATCACTGGTGTCCTAGACTGCAGGTATTGCCAACTGATTAGTTAGTGAAATGGACTCGTACAGGGGTAGCAACTAAATTTCGCTAGCGTTTCATGGTCCGAAAAATAAGGTGCTAAATTTGAAAAAAGAACATACAACTTATCAATTTTGTTTTTCTCATCCATGCTCTTCTCATTGAAATCAGGCACAAACTCCGTTATAATTTCTTGCCACGCATTCGTTTTCATTACTTTGTTACTAAAGTCATGCCTTTTCGCATCCCAAATAGCAGGACGACTTTCTACTTCACTTATAAAGTCTTTCATGTTAATCAAATCTAAAGTCATGGCTACAGTGTGTACAGTATAATGTACAATGAATGTTCCGCGTCTCTGTCTCAGAAATGACTGCCTGTCGCTTGGCAAACCTGCAGCGCTGTGTCTGTGATCTGTGTCCCAGTGCAGACACTCCAATGCAAACTAATGTATGTCTGGCGGTGACTGCTGTGAACACCTTGTCCGTCACATGTGGGTGAGTCACTGCTGGGTCACAGTGGCTCGGTGAGACAGTGTAGTGTCCCGGTGTGAATGCTCAAGTTCAAACGAATGTCACTCTGTCGGTGACCGACGCTGATGACCGTCAACAGTGTCCCAGTGTGAAACGGGCCTAGTGGGTGTATGTATAACGTGGTGTAATGTTTGTAGTTTGTGTTGACGAGAGAAGAGAGAGCGCAGAACTCTTGCGAAAATATAGCCTAGTCCTCTAAAATAGAACCAAGGCTCTTACCGAGCTTAACGTCCTCATTCGACAGTACCGCATAGCCTCAAGCATGAGACACAGCGGAGAGGTTTGAAATTTAAACCGGATATTGGCTCAATGTCTAGCAGTAAGGAATTTTACGCCACCGTTTCTCCGTTTGTCGGCCAAATACTGGCGATATACATTTCTTCCGTCACTAACAATAAGTTTAAAACCTCTGAGCCATGCGCTACTGTATGGCGTGCCTTTGCAAACCCGGCTACGGAGGTGGGTGCTGAAACAACGGTTTTCCAACCGCCAAGCCTGGAAGATGATCGTAATCTCGTGGTTACGTGCTGTACTGTAGCACTGTGTCAGTCCCACTTACTTGGGAGTTACCTTAGATGGAGTAATAACGTTCCAGAAACATTGTTCTAACATCAAGATGGCGCGCAGTGATAGAAATCACACACTTCGAAAATAACCACTACAGCTTTAATGTCCACACAAATGAAAATACTTGAAAGCCGTCCGCCTCAGTAGCGGTAGCGTTACCGCCTACCACGCAAGGGGGCCCGGGTTCGATTCCCATCATTATTTTCATCATCATTGACACGCAAGTCGCCGAAGTGGCGCCAATTAAAAAGACTTGCAATACGGCAGCCGAACCCCAAAGTGATCACAACCATAGGTGGAAGCATAAGCGGCCAAAGACACTACTGGCAAGCTAACATAACCAACAAGCGACAAACGTCGGCAAACCCCTGCATATCAGCAACGTTGACTGGTTATGCCAGCTGCTATTAAAGTCGACCAACAGGCTACAGCAGCGAAACCTACGAGCTCGCCCAGTGACGCAAAAATCTCCAACATCACCGCACACTGTGCATCTGATATATGACCTATCGGACACAAAACAATGATAACCTAACTGTTACAGGTATGCTGGCGCTGACCAAGAGATCAACACCAGCATCCACTGGCAGCCGAGTAACAGCATCGCACAACGTCAAAGGCATCGACATGCATGATACCCACTACTAACAAAACCTACCCTTGCATGAACTGTCGCAGGTAGTAAGACATCCGCTACTGTTCTTACTACCCAACCTAACTATCGCAGAGGCTTTTTTCCCTTGGCTCTTGCCTTGGCACCTTTTTTCCTCCGCCCTTCAAACCGCTACCCTTCGTTCGACATTCGACCAATCTATCTCCAGATGAGCGAGTATTAACCTTAACCAGACGTACGCAAACATCGCAGTACCCACATTCTGCGACACCTCACTTTAGTGAAAACTAACCCTTATGCAAAGATGGCAATAGACCTTTTGAGTTGGCCATCATGCCGGTGTGGGCGTGGAGGGGCTCCACCTCCTATTAAAAAAAAAAAAAAAAAAAAAGGTCTGAACCCCGAAGGGGATATCCCGACCAATAAATGCCATACGATAATTTCCATTTACTTGAAAGCTTGAATCGGTACTATGTAGCTAAATCAATTCGACCAAAATCGTACGAAAACAACGATTTGCGTTGTCAAGTTTGTAATCAGCAAGCCTCAAGGAAGCTGACAATCTCTTGACGAGCACTGTACCAACTCAGCTTACTCGGAAGTGGAACCTAGTCAAATTCTAACTTTTTAGAAACATTTTTGCATCAGTATCAGTGAAGGTGAATAACATATTTTGGGAAGTAACCAGTACAAATTTGGGGGTCGAACCATCCGTTGTCAAAACTTCAAACTTAGCAATGTGTTTCTTCACTAGGAGTATGCCATCCCGTGTGGTATAGACAGCATGTACCAAGACTCGACTGCGCCCAAAATGGAAGCTACTAACTGACAGCTGACTGGCTACCACGAACCCCAACTAAAAATTTTTCTTACTTGACTAGCAATGCACCACCCCAATTAGAAACGAGAGGCAGCCTACTAGGAGAGACCCAACGATCTACTTCCACACGACACCCACTTCATGTCACTCAAACAGCCCGTCCACGACCATATCACAGCCTCTTCTCGACTGGAGATATGAATAAAATCCAACAACAGGAGAGCTCACAGCTGAAACACAGAGAGTTTGGTCACGCGGAAACCTCTGAGCTGGTTTTGGGCTGGTGTTGTAACGAAACTCTGTGTAGCTGGGATATACTAATTTATTATTTAGCAGTTAACAATGAAATATGTATGACTTCGGCTGTGAAGGTTGCAATACAGTAAATAATAATAATAATAATAAAAACTCTTACAGGCAAACAAACACCTTGTGATATAAACATTAAGAATCTAATTGTAAGGCTGTATTGGTTAATAAACTGCTGGATAAAAATATTTTCGTCGTCTACGAGATATCACGTTAAGTGGAATGAAACCGTTTATACGAATACTACAGAGAATACCAAGAAAAATGTGGCATACACATATTACAATACAAAAATATCTCGATGCATTGGAGTTTCTTGTCCATTGTGACAAAGAGATTACCTACACCGGCGCGCGTAGTGGCCGCGCTGTTTGAGGCGCCATGTCACGGGTTGCTCGGCCCCTCCCGACGGAGTTTCGAGTTCTCCCTCGGGCATGGGTGATATGTTGTTTTTAGCATAAGTTAGTTTAAGTTAGTTTCAGTAGTGTGTAAGTTTAGGGACCGATGACCTAAGGTGTTTGTTTCCTTAGGATTTCACAGACATTTGAACATCTTGAAGATCACCTACACTTCCGGTTAGCCTATTCTTTCTATATACACTTAGATTTACCCCAAAAATTCACTACTATCAATTTCAGTTTTTAACCAGCTTTCGGTACCTAGTGTTATGTGAGCTCCACTGGCTTTTAGGAACCTTTCAAACTCTGGTGGTTTGTTGTTACGGCATTTGATCACCAGGATTTTAGCAACCTCGTCTGAGGACGGCATTTCTTTTGACCTTGCGCTAATACTACAGGGTCTGCTACAGCTATCATAATCTAGAGTGGATGGAGACTCATCTAATCTACAAAATCCTTAAGTGCACCCCATACACAGTCAGCTGTCTGGGCAGCAGCCTATGATGTGTAGGAGACCCTACAGTTGTGAACACTATGTGGCAAGTCTAGGAAGCCGCAGACTAACTTATCACAGGACCTTTGAAGTCACTGGTTCATGCCTCCACTCGACTCAGTTCTAGGGACAATGCTGCAAAATTTGAACTTCTTTGAAATTCCATGACTAAGGACGGTCTTTTCAATATTCTTTGTCAGTCGCTGGAATGACCCAAGCTTGACCTTGGAGTCCAGACAACAGGTTTCTTCCAAACAGCACACTCTGGTACCTCAGTGGCTGCCGGAACAGCCTCATTAATGTGTTGAATCGGGCTTCAGGACGTATGCACTAAGCGCATACGGTGGTCGTTACCGTTCCTTGCTGTCATTACCCTAAGGGGTACCCTTATTCGACACATATTTCAACTGTTGACGATTGGCGGACCGCTGCCGTTGTGCGGTTACTTTCACCGGACGGGGGATATAGCAGGTTTCCAAAAAGTGAAGTGAGTCTCACTGGTTCAGTTTTAGTTTCGGTGAAAGGTAGCACATCATACACTGATGAGCCGAAACATTACGACCATGTGGTTAATAGCTTGTTTGTCTGCCTTTGGAACGAAATACCTCACTGATTCTGCGTATCATGGATCCGACAGTTTGTTGGTGGCTTTCTGGAGGTTTGTGGCATTAGATGTCTATGCACGGATCATGTAATTCACATAAAAAACGGGCCACTGATTTGGGTAAGCTGTGATGACGTTCGATAGCGACCCAAACGAGCTCTATGGGATTTCTATGGGCGAATTTGGGCGCCGAGACATCAACGTGAGTTCACTATAAAGCTCCTGAAACCAGTGTAGCACGGTTTGGGCTCCGAGACACGGACAATTATACTGCTGAAAGATGACATCGCTGTCGGGGAAGACATCAAGCATGAAGGGATGCAGGTGGGTCGCAGCTGTCAGCGTGTCTTCGATTACTACCATAGGTCCCATGCAACGCAGGAGAATGTCTCCCACAGCATAATACTGCTCACAACAGAGTGCGTCCGTGGCGTGCTGAACGTTTCGAGCCTCTCTTCACCTCGATGACGCCGTTTGTGTAGACGACCGTTGACACCCAGTGTAGCAAAAATGTGATTCACTCGAAGAGCTGACACTTTTCCTTTGATCGACGGTCGAATCCTAACGGTCCCGTGCCCACTGCGATGTAGTTGACGATGTCGTGGGGTCAACATATGAATACGTAGAGGGGGTTTGCTGCGGTGCTCCATGTTCAACAACGTACGATGAACGGTGTGCTCTGAAACACTTGTGTATAGACCAGCATTGTGCTCTTTCGGCAAAGATGCCACAGATCATCTATCCCACTTTACACAGCAGACAGGCCCCCGAAATGCACTTTCTGTGAAGAGTCGTGTACGTCCAACCAACCATTTAGCGCCTAGTGGTTGCTTCACTGTCCTTCTACCTCGAAAGAGGTGGAAATTTGACCAGGTTCACCGTTTTTGAAATACTCGTTCACTAGCTCTGCATAATAATAATCCGACATTTGTCAAAGTCGCTTATCTCAATGTATTTTCCCATTTGCAGCCCATATCTTGGCCTGTGTGATCCCCCGTCCTGTCTGCTCCGGTTACATGCTTTTGTTACCGCTTCAAGTGCCCGCAACGTCACCAGATGGAATCCAACGTCGCTGTGGGCAGTAGTCGTAAGTTTTGGCTGTTCAGTGTAGTTGTTATCCAGTGGGATGGGAGCAATAGCCTGAGTTCCCCCTTACCACTGCCTCCCATGTACAGGGTCTGTAGACCTACTACTAATATAACACTCACAGTCGAATGGGTGACTGGTGATACATTCTGTTCTTCCCACAGAGGAAAAAGTATCCAGGGTAGTGGATGGAACTTGAGGTACCTTTGCTATCTATGGTACACGCCTCTTGGCAGTGTGGTTTTTATATGCCCATGTCGACCCACATTTCACTAAATTTCATCATACGGTGTAGAAAGGCTTAAGGTGCTATACAGCAGTAAGCAGTCAGGATCGGTACCAATCCCCATCCCATAAAACGACAGATGGTCACGGAGCGTGAGAACGGAGGCGTGAGAAGGATCAGTGTCATACTGGAGCAGGCAGAGAATCCGGCGATTCACACTGCTAGGCTTGGCTGCAAACGCAAAATTTTGTTTCACAATGTTAACTGTTTCAATGTTTACATACGACCCCAATAGACTATTGACATTATCCACACTGACAGCATCCTAGTCACGATATCATTACCTTCGAAATAAAGCTTATCTTTTAATTAGAATTTTATTTAAGACTGTCGGTCATTGTCCGATTAGACAGACCAGTCAAGAACACGCCCTATGCAGTTAGTTGTGAAACCCTGAACCTAGCTCACTAGGCAGCCTCGAACTAATTTCTGGAGAGGTACCACATATGTGGAGTTGACTGAATATGTTTTGGTGTAAAAGTGAGTTAGTGAGTTTAGAAGTGCCTCGGAAATCGTTTATATTCAAATTCGCGAGTGTCAGACTTCAAAGTGTCATTACATTTGTGGGAAGACAATTTCATGAACTTGAAATGGTGCTGGATATGTCCCTAAAACTTGTTTTTTCCTTGATTTCTCTATTAAAACACAAGGTGGCATCCCATTATTTCGAGACTTTGATGATAATAGCGCTGAGATTTTCCTGCTTGCCATTTCATTATTCACAGTCGACTGTATGCTCGTACGTAGCCACGACCGGCGGAAAGAAACCCAGTTGGGACATCGAGACAACTTTACAAGACACGTGGTAAGTAAATCTTTAGGCAGTCAGTTAGGAAACTGGCAAGTATGCTGGACTTTCTCTTCACGAGTTAGTCAACGTAGTCCTTCACATGCAACAATTCGCAGGAACAGGTTGGGCCGTTGGCATATTCAGCATAGTAATGTGACACAGCAGGAACCCTCCTTATGTCACACTAATTAATTAATTAGTTAAGTAGTGGAGTAAAATTTATCCAGAAGGGATTTGCTATAGTAACTCTCTGAACACACCATTCGTAACAGCTTTCAATCGTGTGACAACAATCAGGGCGATTTACAGCTTCTTATGAAAAGCAGCCAACTTGTCGCAGCCCGAGAACAGCGTTCACAATGAGGCTGAATTGCGGTTGACGCAATGTTTTACAGAACAGTAAGCAGTTAACTTTAAACAAGCTTGCTGATTCTGTTTCAATTTCTGTGTCTGTTATGCTAGAAGAATTACAAGTGCCTGTAAGAGCGGTAGCGATTAGCCGCCAACAAAGAGATTTCTGTCATGAGAATGGAGAAACCAGTTATAAAATTCACTGATTCGCTGAAGTTACTTAGCACTTTTTGAGGTTATGGTCACTAACAAACTCAACGTAACAAACACCAAAATAGTTGAAATTTACGATAAAGTCAGGCAAGATACAGTGCTGCTGAAAGGGAAAACTAAATGGAACACTGTTAGATAGTTATAAAATACGTCATAGCAAATATATTAAGCATGAAATTCTTAACTTCCGAAAATTCTTAGATTTATACCTTTATTCACACAGATACAAACTGCAATTTGGTGTTATGGTGTTACTGGTTTTTGAACGAAATTAAACGAATGGCATGATACGAAATACGTTTTTCACGACACTTAGAAAATACGAGGTACAACACGAAAAACTTTAGGAACCAGGTTTTCAAAGCGAATTTATGTCACAAATATTAATTTACTCGGACGCAAAGGAAATACCGGAAATCGGCTCATGTATGAAACTAAACATGCGAAGTGCATACATTTTGCACTGGACGGATTAAGTGGCCCCTCCTATACTACAATGGCAAAGATGAACACTGTAGCATTAGTTTGTTCCATAAAAAACAACAAAAATCGTGGAGAAAAATAAAGCATTTCTTCCATATGAGGTGGATAATAGGCCTAATGCTAATTTGGAATGAAGAGGGAAGACAAAGTCAAGAAGAAATTTTATTTGCTCTGACAAACAGAGTTTCTAGAGTATTGTTGACTGGAAGTTTACCTGCTGCAAAAAAGATAATAGGCCACCACACTTGATGGTTGAGGACTAAAATAAAACAGACATATATTTAATTTTTTATTCTGTATTCGTTATTGTACATGTATATGTTGTACAATAGTACAACAGTACTGTCGGGAGATTCCGTTTACGCTTTACATAACTGAGCAGTGTGTGCAGCACGGACAAGTAGGTGATTTGTAGAAAATGCGACAGTACTCTTCAAGACGTGTATTAGAGAACGACTGCAAAGGGAAGCAAGAATAAGGTTTAAAGTCCCGTCCATGATGTTTTTATTAGAGTCAGATCTGTTGAGGATGGGGAAGGAAACTGGTCGTTTCTTTTCGAAGGAATCAGCCCTGCATTTATCTTAATTAATTCAGTGGAACAATTGAAATCCTAATTAACGATGGCTGGACGTGTGATTGACTCCGGAATATGAATCGAATATTTAAGCTACAACGTCACCTCGCTCAGCAGAATGAGTGTGTACGCGAATGAAACTGAACAGTATGTTGTTGGTCTCGATGCTTGGATCGGATAAATTACCGATAGATAGTAGAAGTGGATTTTCTTAATAATATGCTTCTAATTAATCTCTTCTTGATTCTTGGTTGGTGCCTTTTCTCAAGTCTCTGAGGCCTGTTACAATACTGCTATTATTTGGATCCAGGTGGAAGGACGATGTCTTTCCTTTCGTGAATGGCTCACGGGTCCCTTCAATAAATTCTGATTAGAAATGTAATTTACACCAAGACGACAGGGTCACAAAGATAAAGATGATGTCATTAACTCCAAAACTGAAAAACTAGGTACACTAAGTGCATAAATTCTCAGTTTACAAATTCTGAACAAGATCGCGGACATTCGCGTCTAAAATCAATACGAACAACAATCCTCGACTATAGTTTCAGTGACTGTCCTAATAACTTTCCTCACTTACAAGGAGACGGCACGACCGTGGGGTCGGGGATTTGTGCGAAATTTTGTGTGGTGGAAGAGGACCTCCAACACCTCACGTAGTTAAAAGTATTAGGACGCACTACTCGGAAAATCCTTGGAAAAATCGATCCCAAGTTTCTTTGGTGCCATATGAGTATAAAATGTTACTGAACTGCCGAGCCGGCCTTTGTCCTAGAACCGGCACGGTAGCTCAACCGCCGGCACGGTAGCTCAGCGTGTTCGGTCAGAGGGTTAGCTGCCCTCTGTAATAAAAAAAACTGAGTTACTCGATCAACAACGAACTTAAAAAGGGATGTCTTACGACGTCCGCCCCGAGCAGATTCATCGAACAAAATGAGATTAAAAAAAAAAAAAAAGAAAAGCGTGTTCGGTCAGAGGGTTAGCTGCTCTTTGTAATAAAAAAAACTGAGTTAATCGATCAACAACGACGTTAAATGGGTGCTTACGACGTCCGCCCCTAGTTGATAAAGCGAACAAAATGAGATTAAAAAAAAAAGTTTTGGGCTCGGACTATTACGCCAGAGGTCTCGGGTTCGATTCCTCCTCTGGCACTTTTTTTTCTTCTGTTTCATTTTCTTTTGTTATTCCACCAATTATTCAGAAAGTTTCCCAAACCTATATTATCTTTAACAAATTAGTTGCATTATTGAATAAAAATTATTTTCTTTATGTCTAACACAATTCATGGCGGTGGGTTTTCCATTTTTCATTGTAAAGTATAAGAGGAAAAAGCATTGGGTTTTTAATCAGAATAACAAAGTCGATTGGGAAACATTCGATTTTTATACATATAATAATTATAAACAAGAACCGCAGTGGTAATTATCGTAAAAACAAAGCAATAATTTTTGTGACATCTTGCGCAACATATAAAAGCGGATTTTTTACAATCACAGGGCGTTTGCAATCAATCTGTACAAAAATATGCCCCATTAACATGTACGAAAATGTTTTGAGTTTCTGATAATTTTGAGGCAAACCAGGAATATTGAATCATGTCTCGGAATATTGGTGACGGTAATTGATGGTGAATTATAGAATGAATTTTTATACAATCTTCCCGGGAATTAATTTCACTATTCTCCTGTAACAATGTGCTGCAATTTTGCAAGCAACAGAAGAAAAAAAAAAGTGCTGGAGGAGGAATCGAACCCGAGACCTCTTGCGTAATGGTCCGAGCGCTAACCATGTAGGCCAAACGGTGACTCGGGAATGGAATGGACTAACATTTTATACTCATACGGCACCTAAGAAACTTTGGATCGATTTTTCTCGGGATTTTACGATTAGTGCGTCCTAATATTTTAACCACGTGAGGTGTTAGGGGTTCTCTTTCACTACACGAAATATCGGACAAATTCCCGATCCCACGGTCGTGCCGTCTCCTTGTTAGTGCAATGCAATGCATCTATACAGCCTATGGCAATGCTGATAGGAACTCCAGTAGTGAAGCAGAAAGTAATTTCTCAAGGCTAAGCGACAGCGGCCGCTGAACGTACCTGGAAGTTCTTGCAGTTGATGTTAAATCCAGAGTGACTGCGCAGGAATTGCTGCACAGCGGCGACATCGCTCGCGTCGATCAGATTGAAGAACTCGCGCTCACTCTGCTCTAGGGACGGCAGTATGATACTCCGGCGCGGCTCTTCTGCAGCTCGCTGCAAGCAGACCACAACCACGTACCAGGAAATTCCTAATTCCATCATAGGCAGTGTAAATCTTCATCAATGGAAAAATGCTTAATGAAATCGTAGAAGCACCTTGTGAAGACATCGTTATTTTGCGATAGGTATATACAGGGTGTTACAAAAAGGTACGGCCAAACTTACAGGAAACATTCCTCACACACAAAGAAAGAAAATATGTTATGTGAACATGTGTCCGGAAACGCTTGCTTTCCATGTAAGAAGTTCATTTTATTACGTCTCTTCAAATCACATTAATCATGGAATGGAAAAACACAGCAACAGAACGTACCAGCTTGACTTCCAACACTTTGTTACAGGAAATGTTCAAAATGTCCTCCGTTAGCGAGGATACATGCATCCACCCTCCGTCGCATGGAATCCCTGATGCGCTGATGCAGCCCTGGAGAATAGCGTATTGTATCACAGCCGTCCACAATACGAGCACGAAGAGTCTCTACATTTGGTACCGGGGTTGCGTAGACAAGAGCTTTCAAATGCCCCCACAAATGAAAGTCAAGAGGGTTGAGGTCAGGAGAGCGTGGAGGCCATGGAATTGGTCCGCCTCTACCAATCCATCGGTCACCGAATCTATTGTTGAGAAGCGTACGAACACTTCGACTGAAATGTGCAGGAGCAGCCATCGTGCATGAACCACATGTTGTGTCATACTTGTAATGGCACATGTTCTAGCAGCACAGGTAGAGTATCCCGTATGAAATCATGATAACGTGCTCCATTGAGCGTAGGTGGACGAAACTAAAATGAGCTCTAACATGGAAATTAAGCGTTTCCGGACACATGTTCACATAACATCTTTTCTTTATTTGTGTGTGAGGGATGTTTCCTGAAAGTTTGGCCGTACCTTTTGGTAACACCCTGTATATTTATCTTGCTTTTTTTTCGTCTGTTCATATATCTTTGATGTTGTAGCGCATTTTTCTTTTGTCCTGTAATACAGAGATAAAAGTTGTTTTCTAGATGTAATATGTAACTGGAAATTATTTCTTTTTTGTAAGTAGATAAATATGTTTAGAGTTTATTGATTGTGGAAAGCTTTAATTTTTTTTTTTGTTTATCGTTTACTGTAATAAGTTTGGTAGAAAATAGTTGTGTAAAGATATATGTAATTTACTTTGATGTTGTATAAACTGTGGGCGAGAGTATTGAGAGAGAGAGAGCAATATCGATAGTCGATCCAACAAAGTGGGGGTGTGTGTTGTTGGGTAGCTAGAGAGGACACATGTTTTACTGTGGGAGTCGTGACTTTTACGAGCTGGTGAAGATTGAGTTTAGCGGCAAGCGATGTACGTTTTTAATGACTGTTTCATACCAGGACGTGATATGATAATAATGAGTGTAGAAACTGGGCGAAGAAAATACTGAGACTGTGCCGTGAAACGAAGTAACTATGACAATGCAACGGAGAATGGACGGTATTGTAGGTCTGTGTCTGTGAATTAAACTGCACTTGTATTTTGACTGTGTTTTCGTTCACTCAAGTACTCTGAACTTATGTATTTATTCGCGTTTCGATGAACTACCGGACGCCTATAATCAGTAACAGTTGTTCTGAACTTACGCGAACTGTCTATTGTGTGTGAGTACATTCCCGCCCAGGACGCTTTTTCGCGATCGCGGCACTCATAATACGAATTGACTTTCTACAGAATTCGCGGTCGGCAAGTTTTATAAACTGTGTGTGGCATAAGTGAATTTAAATTGTGTGCGCCAGAAACATTAAAACTGTGCACATACGGACATCAGTAACAACAATTACATCGACCAGCCTGTGGCCTGTAAAACGCCACTGTAATCAGATTTGCAGCTTAATGAATACCACCGCCCGCCCAATTACGAGGAAAAAATCATCATCTGCAATCACACGACCGTGGGAGCAGATCTCGGCGTTTCACCAGGACCAGCCAGCTGCCGTCGATATCGCGACCATCATCACAACACGCAAGATAAGATTAATTAAAAGCAGCGCTCTCCTCTCAAAGACTCAAAATTATTGCAAACAATTTTAATTTGTAATTTCTTTTCCTTTTGGCTGACATTCACATAACATTCGTCTTCTTTAGAATAAAAGTGTTCTCCACGAAGTGGTGTGTTCTATGTAGACATTGTTGACTTTCATTAGCAGTAGCCATTTCCCTTTTAATTATTTCCATTTTTTTACATTTTAAATCCGCTGCCGCTGCATGTGTATTTTTTATAGCTTTTGGAGGGTATGTGTCTATAACATTTACCTGAAGTATTGTAATGCTTTGCTACTTGGACAAGGGCGCCCGCCATTTATTTCTTAAACGTCGACCAACGACAGTGAAGCTCGCTTGCTATTGGTGCTAAAGTTCTATAGTGGGTAATTCAAAGGTGGGTAGCTGTCAAACCACACGGGTTGTGATTACTTTGAATGAGAGTCGGAGTCGTGTAAAATTGTGGGTTCATCACTCAACTGTGGCTTCTAACAGAAGCAAATTTTTTTTTTCAGTGTCCTTAAATCTTATTTAATATGGTTATTCTATGCTAAACTGGGATAAATGCACGGTCAGATATTGTGTTGGGAAGTAAAATTTGGAGAAACGTCTATTTAGATACGACTTGATTTTGACTGCATTAGTTAACACGGTACTTTTCGGGTATTTTGGCGATACTTAGTGACAGGGTAGAATCGCAGTCGTCACAACCTCAAAGGGCATGGGAAAGTCGATCGATCTGTCTACAGCTAGAAATTGTCCCGAAGCGAATGCGTGCAATTAGCAAATTGTATCAGAACGAACATTCTCGAAGCTTCGCAGCAGTTTGTGTCGGAACACTTATCTGGCGTTATTACTTACGCAATGCTCCATCTCTCTTTCCCTCTCGTTTGTAAATCTACACCGTTACCAATAAGACTCACTGCGGCAGGTAGCAGTCTCAACTGAAAAGTAACGTTTTGCGGAAGAGCTTGTGACCATGTCCGAACTCTGCTCTTTGCTGGACGTATTAAGTCACCGTATCGTCAAAATAGTTCAGGTCAACCAATTTCGTTAAAAATACTACTATCGGTAGATTTAATTTCAGTACGTTTGAAAGGGTCTGTCTCATTTGCCATGACAATTGTCAAGAAGCTTTGCCCATAAATGCGAATGAAGTTGCGAATTTGTTAAATGTGCTCAACCTATGTAGTATCGATATAACATATTCTTTGTAAGTCTGCTTTTGAGACCACAGATATTAGTGAGGTTACTTCATTTGAATAGAGTAGTAGGTTGTGTGTGTTGGACAGTTTGACCATGTTATTGGTCTGAAAAGGATGGAAGCTGATATGCCGTGTAGTGGAGGCGGCATCATTTAAAAAGGGATTTTGTTAGATTATGTTTTATGAAAAATTATTGATGAGACTGTGTTAGTGGAAGAACGATAAAACCAACTGTTAATCTAATTATATATATATATATATATATATATATATATATATATAGAGAGAGAGAGAGAGAGAGAGAGAGAGAGAGTGATCAAAAAGTCAGTATACATTTGAAACCTTAATAAACCACGGAATAATGTAGACAGACAGGTACAAATTGACACACATGCTTGGTATGTCATGGGGTTTTATTAGAACCAAAAAAATACAAACGTTCAAAAAATTTCCCACAGATGGCGCTGGACAGCAAAACTGCAACCGTGACCGGTGAGAGGTACGCCGATATGCTACAGAATCGCATCATCCCCAGCCTGGCTGATAAACACCTGCTGGAACGTACGATGTTTATGCAGGATGGCGCTCCACCCCATATTGCTAGACGCGTGAAAGATCTCTTGCGCGCGTCGTTTGGTGATAATCGTGTGCTCAGCCGCCACTTTCGTCATGCTTGGCCTCCCAGGTCCCCAGACCTCCTTTCATGCGATTATTGGCTTTGGGGTTACCTGAAGTCGCAAGTGTATCGTGATCGACCGACATCTCTAGCGATGCTGAAAGACAACAACCGACGCCAATGCCTCACCATAACTCCGGACATGCTTTACAGTGCTGTTCACAACATTATTCCTCGACTACAGCTATTGTTGACGAATGATGGTGTACATATTGAGCATTTCCGTAAAGAACATCATCTTTGCTCTGTCTTACTTTGTTATGCTAATTATTACTATTCTGTTCAGATGAAGCGCCATCTGTCGGACATTTTTTGAACGTTTGTATTTTTTTGGTTCTAATAAAACCCCATGTCATTCCAAGCATGTGTGTACCTCTCCATTTACATTATTCCGTGATTTATTCAGTTTTCAAATTTATACGACTTTTTGATCACCTGATATATAAAAAACAGTGTAGTTTCTTATTGTTACAACATTACATATGGTTGAAGTTTGCTGTAGAAATATTGTAATGCAACATACGGTTTTGTCTTATAGTTGAAACAGTGTCAAGGAAAGTAACTGTACACAGGAAAGCTATTAACAACTATTTTGTTTACTTGTCTAGGTGTGAGAACTTTATGAAAATGTGCATTGTTGTCATGACTTAATGAATCATGGTTAAACTTGGAGCCTTGTTATTTATCAGTCGTTAAGATTAGTTCCACATTTTCGTTTACTTTCATGACAGTGTTTGTAAACTCGCATTACACATCGCGAGTTGTGTACTAAGAAGCTTTTTTATGAAAGTCGGTATGATACCGTCTTTCATTGCACACCGTAAGTCCGACAAATGATATTTGGTTTTGGACAGTCGGGGTAGTAATCCTAATAGTGACAGGTTGCAGAGCAGACGAGGTTCCGTGAGCACAGATATGCCAATAACTTCAATTACCATCAGAGTTCATGTTCATTGTAAGGCACGATGATTGTCAGAGTGTATTTGTGAAAATAATATTTTATTAGTTCAGAGACTTAATATCACTAAAATATTTAAGTAAAATGCTATCTTGTGATTTTTCAAGCAGTTTTTTTTCAGGAAGTCAGATGCGTTCATTTTTATCTTGATTTGTTCTGTAATTACAATAAACGTTCTGGTACAGCGAATGTTTACAAGACTAAGAAGAAGACTAGCTATATTCAGGGTCAACATTTGAATGTGAAGCGTTTCGTTTTGCAGTCAGACAGCATATGTAAATTTTATTGAAAACGGATTGCTTTCTCGCAGACGAATTGTTTGATTTACAGCCTAGCGTGGATTTCGCATCGTATAGTGTGAGGATCACATATTTCCATTCATAAATAAATTTTCACGTGGTTTCATGTGGTTCTCTTGCCCTGGACTGAGATTTACGTATTCCGCTATCAAAAATAAGTATTATGCATTTCTCAGATACCAACCTGACACTTACAAACACGAGTCTAGAAACATTACAAATTACCTGTACTTTTAATAGAATTCTCTAGGTACTTGAGGCGCCACGGTGTGACCCAAGAAAGAGTATATGATCGCTGATAATTTCAATACACATAAACAGTTTATCAGATGGGGTGGGAAACACATCACATTTTTCGCTGTCGAGGCTGTTGTATACAGAGGTTTCAGAAGTGATAGTCAACAATTCACATATGGAAAGTACAGCCAAAAGCAGCTAAAAAGCTCCAATAAACATGAGTCCACAAATCAACCTTTGTCGAGATACAGCTCATTTTCTGTTGCAGTTCATCAGCGTCTAGGAACACACGGCATCTCTAAACATTAAAGTATGTGTTCGAAATATTGTCCACGCGTCTGAATGCGACATTGAACTAATCAGTGAAATGAGTAGCTAATCCTCTCCGGCAGTCCTTGGGAATTCTGTAAATGCTGGAAGGCTGCTTCGATCTGTAAGCGTAATTCCTCAAGAGTGTTGTCTTCGATAGCGTAGACCAGGCTTTTGACACGACCTCACACAGAAATCCATGGAATTTAAATCTGGAGACCTTGGAGGCCATGGCACAGTCCCTTCTCTACCTATCCAATGTTGACCATACATCTGAGTTAGAAGGCGGCGCACTCGTAAATCAAAATGTGCTGGGGCACCGTCCTGCATGAACCATATGTTCAGCCGTTGGTTCAGTGGGAACATCGTCATGTACATCTGGAGGTTCAGACCGCAGAAACCGCATGTACTGCTGTCCGATTAGATTCTGTGGCAGGAAATGTGGTCCACTTATGCGGTCTCTGAGCAGTCCTGCCCAGACATAAGTGCATGTCTGCGCAACTGATTGTGAGGCCGGTACGACACAGTGGAAAGGGAAGCAGTTGCGCATGCGTAAACAGAGAGTCGATCCCAAGCCTTAAGATACCAACGTAAATACTGTGGTATCCTAACTCGAATTAATGTGATAACTCGGCACCGATTGATTTACAGAGCCATGTTTATTGGAGCTTTTTAGCTACTTTTGTCTCGTTTTCCATGTGTGAATTACTGATCATCACTTCTGAAACACCCTGTATAGGAAAGTATCGCTCCCGGATGACCATAAGGAAATGCAGAATGAATGGGTCAGTATTTCCACATGGTCTAATGAATGAAAATTCTCTTTAAATGTTGGCAAATGCAAGATAATGCACATAATAAATGGTCTGACACTTCACTCCTTTTTTCTTTCGTCAGAGGTCAGCATAAACACACTCTGAGTGCGTTAACATCTTTAGAATAAATGACTAGGGTAAGGAGTGGACCCTTATTCTATGACAGAGCACAACAGTGTTTAATCTGTAAACAAATTTGTTTTTAATGCGGTTATTTTTTCAGAAAACTACACGAATTTACACAGTTTGCAATGTGACAATGTTGGGACAGTTGTTAAGATAACGCATCTCGTCCTGAGTAAGTGAAATAACTCTAAACACAACAATATCAAATTTTAACTAGAAGTTTCTTTACAACATTATTCTTACTACTACGTCCTGAAGTTGTCCAATATTACGATATATCATCTGAATCCGGTTTTAAGTTCGGTACTATTTAGGATGATAACAAAGTCTAAAGAGGATGGTTAGTTTTGTGACAAGCTGAGCAAAAGATTACCCAAGATTGCTCGAGTTCACAGTGATCGCAAGCTGGTGAACGAACGAGTTACGCCTCTGCTCACGGTATTTACCTTAGCTGCGATGAGCTCTCGTCTGAAAGGCTGATCTAGTCCTCTGAAATTCCTATAAAAGTTAATCAAAACCTTTGTTGATTTTATCAGCAGAAACTCTCCTACGTTTCTCGTGAAGCGAGAAAACATGCACTCATCCCTAGTCTTGGAATATGACGATATGCACGTGCATATTACAATGCCCTCTCAGTTCTCGCAAGAACAATTAACTAAGTGGTTGGTTCGTTTCTCCGCAGTTAGAGCTCAACGACGCTACAGCTAATGCCTAGCCGAATGTCAGCTGCAGTAAACTCAGTGTTCACACAGATTTCTCCTCTGCATTGTATAGAGCATTATACGCCCAGTTCTGCACTTGACGCCAGTTCAGAGGAGAGTGCCCTGCAAATTTTCTGTCTTGTCTTTCTCGTAGCAAAACTGTCCCCGATCTGGATCTTTTCGTGCTCCACATAACGGCTTTTTCCGACCAATAGGAGCGTTCCTCTTATTTTGTGGAAACTCTCTCCGCCAGTCGCAAAGGACCTACCAATAAACTGCGTCGAAATCTCGGCATTTTACTCCTTCCTAGTTCACTTCAACCTATCGGATATTTTATGCCTGCTTCAGATGCCTAAAAGTTACATGCATCCAGCACGAGCATACCACGTGCTGTTCACACAATCAACTGTGTCACTGGTTTGTTTGTATCCATTTGGAAATTCTGAAATGCAGGTTTCTAAAGCTTCTTTCCATCCCAATCCGGTGGCCCACTGCTTGCTCTCCTGCATGAGTCACTTGGTGCCCGTTCCTTGACTCTCACTGTGGGACACCCCTAAGAGCTTCCTGTTGTGCTGTGGTGTGCCCTTTGCACCTGCTTCCAAACAAAACGTTTCCTCTAGCTGCTTGTTTCACCTCTTGCTCATTGACATGCAGTATATAGGATCGGTGTGTTGCTACCGCCAGTTGAGAGTCATCCCTTTGCATTACATACTTATAGGCAAATCTGTTCATTTTCGCCAAAGTAAGTTAGGTGTCATATTCACCTTCCTGTTACTATGTATAAAAACTCTCATGTAAGGTGCGAAATTGACCTTCATTTAATCTGACATCTTACACTCGAAAGAACCCAACAGTATCCAATTGTAAGCTTAATGGTGAAATTCTGGAGCCTATCACATGTTTTAAATACCCTACCCGACAAAGAAAGTGAAGTACCCAGAAGGGGAGGAGGAAACTAAATGATACTTCACAGGATGAATAGGTATGTGATGTTATTTCAGTGATTACAAAATAGAGTCATATTTACAAAGAAGGTAATAGTATGAACCTACTTGTAAGTATGACGTTGCACCCACTCTCTTATGGGTGCACATATTGACTCGATTAGGACAGATACCATAAAGCCATTGTAGGCAAACTGGCCTGCAACTGTTGTAACTGGCACTGGATACTGGCACTGGGACGGTGTTGACGTCCGAGCTGGACCCACACATGTTCTAGTGGGGAATACCTAAACATCGCGCAGACAGTTCATGGATGCACGTGCCACGGGTGGATGAGTGTTGTCCTGTGAAAAGTGACATCACAGTACTGTCACAAGAAGGGTAACACACGAACAGACATGTCTGTAAAGTCATGCTATACCACCGGAGTTCCATCAATTACTACGACCTGGAACCTTAAGTCCTAACCAATGGCTCCCCACACCATGATGCCAGGAGTAACACCGCTGAGTTTCCCCAAGACATTGAAAAAATGGGGTCTCTCACCAGTTCGCCACCATACTCACCGAAGATAGTCATCCGAGGTAGTGCAGAACCGTTATTCATTGCTGAACGCAATGCGACGCCATTTATCATGCTTCCTGGGCACAGAACTGCTCCAAACTCAGCCTCCTGTGTTCTGGTGATAACGGCATCCTACGTATGGGACGGTAATTCCCTAGTTTGGCAGCTGCTAGTCTCCGACCACTGGTGCCAGATGAGACAGAACGTTGCAGGGAGCCCAGATAACAGGCACAGATGTGGAGGCGTTACGACGTGCTTGGCGCGCAGTACGGCGATCCTCCCTTGTGTGGTCAGACATGGTCGACTGGGACATTGTTGACGAGTTTCACTGCCTTCCCGTTCCCATGCAGTCCAACATCGGACCACTGTCACACCCAAATGGCCCAGAACTTTGGCTACGTATGACTTGAGCAGCCAGCCAAATGGAGATACTGCTGATAACACTGTCTCACAGGAGTATGCGGCATCTCTGAGTCCTTCACAGTGAACAGGGACAACACTGATGCACTCTTGTGGCCGTCCTACCTACCACAGAGAACTCCAAGTATAATTGTTTACCTATCCGTCGACTGTGTCTACTTGTACGAATATACAGTAACATCCGTCCATGACTTCTGTTTCCTTCATTTCTTTTGTCGAGAAGTGTGTTGTTGTTGTGGGCTTCAGTCCTGAGACTGGTTTGATGCAGCTCTCCATGTTACTCTATCCTGTGCAAGCTGCACAGTACTGCAGCCTACATCCTTCTGAATCTGTTTAGTGTATTCATCTCTTGGTCTCCCTTCTTCTAGTCAAGTTGTGCCACAAGCTCCTCTTCTCCCCAATTCTATTCAATACAACCTCATTAGTTATGTGATCTACCCATCTAATCTTCAGCATTCTTCTGTAACACCACATTCCGAAAGCTTCTATTCTCTTCTTGCCCAAACTATTTATCGTCCATGTTTCACTTCCATACATGGCCACACTCCATACAAATACTTTCAGAAACTACTTCCTGACACTTAAATCTATACTCGATGTTAACAAATTTCTCTTCTTCAGAAACCCTTTCCTTGCCATTGCCAGTCTACATTTTATATCCTCTCTACTTCGACCATCATGTTATTTTGCTCCCCAAATAGCAAAACTCCTTTACTACTTTAAGTGTCTCATTTCCTAATCTAATTCCCTCAGCATCACCCGATTTAATTTGACTACATTCCATTATCCTCGTTTTGCTTTTGTAGATGTTCATCTTATATCCTCCTTCAAGACACTGTCCATTCCGTTCAACTGCTCTTCCAAGTCCTTTGCTGTCTCTGACGAAATTACAGTGTCATCGGCGAACCTCAAAGTTTTTATTTCTTCTCCATGGATTTTAATACCTACTACGAATTTTTCTTTTGTTTCTTTTACTGCTTGCTCAATATACAGATTGAATAACATTGGGGAGAGGCTACAACCCTGTCTCACTCCCATCCCAACCACTGCTTCCCTTTCGTGCCCCTCGACTCTTATAACTGCCATCTGGTTTCTGTGCAAATTGTAAATAGCCTTTCGCTACTTGTATTTTACCCGTGCCACCTTCAGAATTTGAAAAATAGTATTCCAGTCAACATTGTCAAAAGCTTCACTAATTTTACAAATGCTATAAACGTAGGTCGAGCAGTGTATGTAACGTAATTCTGTGAATTAATATGAAACAGAACGAACCAGTAAAATCAGGCATAGATATGACAAATGGGAAGGTTATATTTCTTGGAAGCGTTGTGGTAATATGCGGTATATCTGTAACGGAAATCGCGTACAAAGCACTAGTACGACCGATGGTAGTGTGCGATTCACGTGTTTTAAGTTCATATCGAGTAGGGGTGATGGCAGACATCGAAAGAATGGAAAGAATGTAGAAACGCACTGTTAGGATCGTAATAAGTTGGTATAGTCCATACAAAAATTTAACAGAGGTTTTTAGGGGTGCTGATGTGACGGACAAGGGCGACAATGTTCTCACCGCACACAATGGGGAAAGTTTAGAAAACCAGTACTCCAGATAAACTGTGTTACAACTCTGATGCCTCCATTGCATATCTCGCCCAGATTCAGAGATAAATACAGGATGCCCGTAAATTCCCGTTACAGACTTCTAGAACTTATGGAGAGGAGTGAGTATATAATATTTTCAATAGGAACTCATGTTTCCGTGATAGAGCCGTTTGAAAACATGTTTACTAGGTAGGTATGCAACGGGGTACTCGTGGTGGGGGCTGGTTACTTTGAATCGGCTGATGTCATTTGACGTCTATCCTATCTCTCTGACGCCGGCCGAAGTGGCCGCGCGGTTCTGGCGCTGCAGTCTGGAACCGCGAGACCGCTACGGTCGCAGGTTCGAATCCTGCCTCGGGCATGGATGTGTGTGATGTCCTTAGGTTAGTTAGGTTTAAGTAGTTCTAAGTTCTAGGGGACTAATGACCTCAGCAGTTGAGTCCCATAGTGCTCAGAGCCATTTGAACCATTTGAACCTATCTCTCTGACCTGGTTCGAGCCTCTCATTCACATGTCTGCAAGTGTTAGAGCAACATGGTTGAGTACACATTTGCAGAATAGATTGACATGATGCATCTTTACGGCAAAGTTCATACTTGCTTTCCTCTACAAGTCTTACTAGTTTGTAACGGGAATTTCTGTACACCCTGTAGATAAGTGAGATTAAGGCATGCAGTGAGCTATACTGATATTCGTTCGAAAGGAATAAGACAGAAATTCGCAAATATTGGTATTATACAGTATCATGAGAAGTTTATAATGTAGAAGTAACTGCACATTTCGTCGGAGATGTCGTTCATTCCGCTAAAGCAGCAATGATCATTTATCATCCGAGCAGTTTGGTCATCCCGCAGGAAGCAGTTTTCAGACGCCCACAGAAAGAGATGTCACAGCCTTGCTGGCAGGCGACCAGGAAATCCGAGAGAAGCCTCAGCAACCGTGGAGCAGGTGTCCCCTGCAGATACCGGAGCTAACAGCATAAGCCGGATAGCTCAGGCCGCTTACCAGGTGCGGAGACCGGACCGCCGAGCTGCTAATGCAGCTCAGGAGCCAACTGCTTCGTGTACTATGTACCCGGATGTACTGCGTACCCGGAGGGCACTACTATCCGTCAGGATGGGAAGCAGCAGAATTTAACGCTTGTACACGGTGATTCAAAGGCAAAGAACAGATTTCCATTGGTTATTATAGAGAAACTATAAAAAATAGAAACACATTGCGCGTGTCACTAGATAGAGGAAGGTTCAAAGATTTACATTCACACAGTCACTATACTATACACTCAACATGAGCGTAATGCGTTGATCTAGAATCACGGGAACGACAGTCCATTTCATTCCACACACGAATCAAAAGGTCCCTGTTTATTGAATTAACAGCTTCAACAATTTGATTTCTCAGCTCCTGAAGCGTAACTGCCATAGGTGGGTCAATGACTCTGTCTTTTATATACTCCCACAGAAAAAAATCGAAATGTGTGAGTTCTGATGACATGTGAGGTCAAAGGAAATGAACAAGATCATGTTGTCGACCTCTTCCAATCCAGTATTGTGGGATGTTGTTGTTAAGATAACACCGCACCTCAAGTTGAAAGTCAGGCGGGGAGCCGTCATGCATAAAAATGAAATAATTGGAATCTGCCTGAAGTTGAGGATACAACCATTGTTGCAGCATGTCGGGTATGACACTCGTGTCACACTTTCCTCCGTAAAACTGATAGGTCCGTAAACTATGTGAACAGAAACAGCACAAAACGCATTCAGTTTCAGGGAGTCTCTTCCATGTTCGAGGACGACACCAAGATCTTGTGACTCCCAAATTGTTACTTATGGCGTTTTAGTTTATCCGATAGGTGAAACGTCGATTCGTCCGAAAAGATGAGTCGTTCTGAAAAGTGTCCTTTGCTATATCCTGGATCCTCTGCCATATCTTGGAAAGCTGGAATGCAAAATTCTTACCTTCTGCTATTGTCTGTGGGACGCAATTGCTGCGTAACTGCAACTTGTACTGCTTCACATGCAGGCGTTGTTTCAGAATACTCCGCACAGTTGTTTGAGCAAGCTGAAGTTCCTGGTCTGCCCGCCTTGTGGACTTCCGAGGGTTCCGTGTCAACGCTTCTCGGACACGCTCGACATGTTCATCGGACATACGTGGCCGACCAGTGTTCTTCCTTTTAAATATGCAGTCCGCTCCGATACGCCGCACGGTAGCTCAGCGTGTTCGGTCAGAGGGTTTAGCTACCCTCTGTAATAAAAAAATTGAGTGAGTGGATCAACGCACAACCTGAACAGCCGGCGCGGTAACTCAGCGTGTTTGGTCAGAGGGTTAGCTGCCCTCTGTAATAATAATAAAAGAAAAAACTGAGTTAATGGATCAACGACGAACTGAAAAGGATGTCTTGCGACGTCCGCCCCGAGCAGATATATCGAACGAAAACGAACAAAATGTGATAAAAAAAAGAACGAGTGTCATCGGACGTCCGCCACGAACAGTCAACGAACAATATAGAACAAAATGAGATTATAAAAAAATTATCTGAATGGTCAGCGTAACGGACTGCCGTTCTAAGGGGCCCGGGTTCGATTCCCTGCTGGGTCGGGGATTTTCTCCGCTCAGGGACTGGGTGTTGTGTTGTCTTCATCATCATTTCATCCCCATCCGGCGCGCAGGTCGCCCAATGTGGCGTCGAATGTAATAAGATCTGCACCAAGGCGGCCGGAACTGCCCCGTAAGGGGCCTCCTGGCCAATGACGCCAAACGCTCATTTCCATTTTTTTTAAAAATATGCAGCCACCGTCCAAGAATTTTGTATGCCAATCATAAATCTTCTTGTGCAGAGGAGTCTTCTTGCTGAATCGACGGCGGAATGCACGTTGCACTTGAATAATGGATTGACTTCACGCAAATTTCAACTCACAGAATGATTTCTCTTTCTGTGCAGTCGCCATGTTGCTACAAACAGACAACAGCGCAGCTGTGTCAAAACTTCGAGCCTTCCTCTATCTAGTGACATGGGCGCTGTGTTTCTATTTTTTATAGTTTGTCCATAATAAACAACTGAAATATGTCCTTTCTTTTTGAATCACCCCGTACATTATTAACAATGAAGCAGAGACTGCTTTTACCTTATTGTGTTACAGGAGGAATCTGACATGGGTTGAAAATTGAGAGCATGGACCATTTTGATTATCATATTGTAAGGCGACCATATCTTTGGAAACTTAGTTGTCAGTTTAAAGTTTTTTAGTAATTTCCGAATAACTAAAACTACCGTGTAGGTGAACAAATCCACCCTGAACTCAA
The DNA here is from genome assembly GCF_023898315.1 of Schistocerca nitens. Classification (NCBI taxonomy): domain Eukaryota; kingdom Metazoa; phylum Arthropoda; class Insecta; order Orthoptera; family Acrididae; genus Schistocerca; species Schistocerca nitens. The sequence goes on from NC_064614.1 coordinate 205,269,526, forward strand.
CCCAATTTTTGTAAAAAATTGAAGAACAAATGCCATGAGAGTGCTGTAGAGAAACTGAAATATATCACAGTTCTTAAAAGTTCAAAGAAGGACAGCTCGTTTTGTCTCATCACGAAATAGGGGAGAGAGTGTCACTGAGATGCTACGCTGATTTGGGGTGGCAATTTTTAAAACATAGGCGTTTTTTTTTAAGCGAGATTATCTGGCCAAGTTTCAATCATCAAATTTATGCTCCGAATGCGAAAATATTTTGTTGGCGCCCACCTGCATAGGAAGAAATGATCATCGTAATAAAATAAGAGAAATTAAACCTCGCAAGGAAAGATTTAAGTGTTTGAATTCCCGCGCGCTGTTATAGAGTGGAACGCAAGAGAGGTAGTCTGAGGACGGTTGAATGAACCTTCTGTCAAGCATTAAAGTGTTATTGCACAGTAGTCATGCAGATGTAGATGTAGTTTTAGACAGAATACTGAGCGCGTAACATACGAATGGATACTGAATAAGAAAATTATTGAACAAGTTTTGTTTCCAAAGTTCTGAATATAATGAGCTAACTTAGCACGATCAGTTGTAAAGGAATACGGTAACAGTTGCTGCCAAAAACAATAAATTCCAAACAATAAGTGATAACTGAAAATAAAAAAAATGTAATTCAATTATTTCGTTTGATTAGTTATACGAGTATATGAAACAATTTCAAGAAAAGATTACTTACTCAAGCATGGTTGCAGTCACAACATCTCTTTTACAGTATTCTATGGAGGCCAGTTCAAAATATAGACCACTGATGGGATCGTGTATACGACTGGAGTTTGCCCCCTCAGTGTCAGGTAAGGCGTGAAGTTGGAGTACTGAGTCACTGAACCTGCCTGTAATATAACAGAATAACATCAAAACGACGGCTGCAGGTATGTCATTTATTACGTAAGTGAACGGCCAAAGTCCCGCAGATCATCATTGACAAGGGACTTGCTAAGACTCGGTGTAAATATAGTGGGGACCAGTGAAATGAAGTGGAAAGAAGACAAAGATTTCCGGTCAGACAAGTATATGGTAATATCGACAGCAGCAGGAAAAGATTCGCTATGGATAGGAAAGTAGGGCAGAGAGTGAGCTACTGTGCCGCGCGGAGTGGCCGCGCGGTTTGAGGCGCATTGTAACGGATTGCGCGGCCCCTTCCACCGTAGATTCGAGTCTTCCCTCGGGCATGGGTGTGTGTGTTGTTGTTAGGATAAGTTCGTTTAATTTAGTTTAAGTAGTGTGTAGGTATAGGGACCGATGACCTCAGCAGTTTGGCAATTTGTGGTAAGGGAGGATACGAACCTCCGACGGGGGGCTCAGCAGTTTGGTCCCTTAGGAATTCACACACATTTGAACATTTTTGAGCTACTGTCAACAGTTCAGTGAGGGTTGTTCTCATCAGAATCGACAGCCGTTCAACACCGACAACAATAGTTCAGGTGCACATGCCGTCGAGCCAAGCAGAAGACAAAGAGATAGAGAAAGTTTATGAGGATACTGAAAGGGCAATTCAGTACGTAAGGCGGGATGAAAATGTAGTAGCTGAGGGCGACCGGACTGCTGTTGTAGGGGGAGGACCAGAAGAAACGGTTACGGGAGAACATGGGCTTGGAGTAGGAATGAGAGAGGAGAAAGAATAAATGAGCTCCGCAATAAATTTCGCTAGTAATAGCGAATACTCTGTTCGTGAATCACATGAGGAGAAGGTATTCTTGGAAAAGGCAATCACAGATTTCGTTTAGATTACACCACGGTCAATCAAAGATTCTGAAATCAGATACTGGATTGTAAGGAGTACTCAGACGCATATATTGTAATTATGAACAGTAGGGTGAAGTTTAAGAGACTAGCCTGAAATAATCAATGCACAAAGAAGTGGGATACGGAAATGGTAAGGAATGAGGAGATACAGTTGAAGTTCTCTGAAGCTATAGATACTCAGTAGGCAGTTCATTTGAAAAGGAATGGACGTCACTAAAAAGGGCAATCACAGAAGTTGATGTGGTATATAGGTACAAGGCAGATAACTGTGAAGAAATAATTGGTAACAGAAGAAATACTTCAATTCATCGACGAAAGAAGGAAGTACGAAAATGTTCAGGGAAATCCAGGAGTACAGAAACGCAATTCATTTAGGAACGAAATAAATAAGAAGTACGAGTAGATGGAAGCTAAAGCTACATGAATACTTGAAAATACGTGAAGAAATCGAAAAAAGAAAGGTCAAACCATCATTGCGTGAAATTAGAGTCAAGGGTGGCAATATTAACAGTGCTATGGGAATGCCACTGTTAAATGCGGAAGACAGATCGGATAGGCGGAAAAAGTGCATTGAAGGCCTCTATGAGGGAAAGGAACTGTCTGATTATATGACAAAAGAAGAAACAGAAGTTGACAGGGAAGAGATAGGGGATCCAATATTAGAATCAAAATTTAAAAGAGCTTTGGAAGACCTAAGGTGATATAAGGCAGAAGGGACAGAAGAGATTCCATCGGAATTTTTAAAATCATTGAGGGAAGTGGCAACAAAAATACTATTCACGATGGAGTGTATAATTTATGAGACTTACAACGTATGGGCAGACTTTCGGAAAAACATCATTCACACAATTGCGAAGATTGCAAGCGTTGACATGTGCGAGAATTATCACACAATCAGCTTTACAAGCTATGCATCCAAGTTGTAGAGAAGAATATTACACAGGAGAAAGGAAAAGAAAATCGAGGATCTGTTAGATTACCATCATTTTGGCTTCAGGAAAGGTAAGGCATCAGAGAGGCAGTTCTAACGTTGATAATGGAAGCAAGAATAAAGAAAAATCGAGGAACGCTCATAGGATTTGTAGACCTGGAAAAATGTTTGGCAATGTCAAATGGTGCAAAATATTCGAAATTATGAAAAAAAATAGGGGTAAGTTGTAGGGAATGACCGACAACGCAAAATATGTGCAAGAACGAAGAGGTAAGTATAAGTGTGGAAGACCAAGAGTGAAGTGTTCGGATCACAAAGGGTGGAAGACAGGGATGTAGTCTTCCGCCCCTACACTCTATACGTCGAACAAGGAATGGCGAAAATAAAAGAAAGGTTCAAGAGTGCGACTGAAATTCAAGGTGAAAGAATGTCAGCGATGAGATTCACTGATGACATTGTTATTCTCAGCGAAAGTACAAAAGAATTACAGAATGTGTTAAATGGAATGAACAGTCTAATGTATACAGAATGCGGTTTGAGAGTAAATCGAAGAAAGATGAAAGTAATGAATAGTAGTAGACATGAGAACAGCGAGAAACTCGACATCAAAGACGGATGGAGCAAGGAGGCAATAAAAAGCAGACTAGCACTGGCAAAAAGAGCATTCCTTTCCAAGAGAAGTCTGCTAGTATGACGCATAGACCTTCATTTGATGAAGGAATTTCTGAGAATGTGCGTTTCCAGCTGAGCATTGTCTGGTAGTGAAACATGGACTGTGGGAAAACGGGAACAGAAGAGACTCGAAACATTTGAGATTTGGTGCTACAAAATAATGTTGAAAATTAAGGTGTACTGATACGCAAGGAATGAGAAGATTCTCCGCAGAATCGGGGAGGAAAGAAGTATACGGAAAAATGAAACTAGAGGGAGCAGTAGAAGGTAAAACTGTAAATGAAGACAGAGGTCGGAATACATCCAGCAGATAACTCAGGATGTCGGTTGCCAGCGTTATTCTGAGACGAAAAGGTAGGCACTGGCGAGGAATTTGCGGCGGACCGTATCAAACCAGTCAGAAGACTGATGACTCAAGAACAAAATTCCTTCACTACAGTCTGAGATCTTAGCAACAACAGTACCAGAACATGTACTAGTATTAGAACGATTTTCGCTTATGACTTCCGACGCTGCCGTTTCCTGCGAAATGCGTCTGGAACGCAAATAAAAATTATGTTTGATGTGTGCACATTGACCTAGTGGTTATCGATCCCGTCTAGCGTAAAGTTTGCCTATATAGCGCGCGTCTGAGGCGAGGTACAAAGGGAGAGAGTGAACACGGAGCCGCTAGGAGGCGTGAGGCGCGCAGGCGCCGTGTTTGGAAGCACGCTGGGCGGCCTTATAAGCTGGCAATGCATAGAACTGAGACTGTTGGTACTGGCGTTGATGATTCTGACGTTCATTGGTTGACGGGACCCTGAGTGGACAGCCTTGTTTCTGCTCACGACGGCAATGGAACCATGGATAGTTTTTTTTTTCATCATCATCATCATTTAAGACTGATTATGCCTTTCAGCGTTCAGTTTGGAGCATAGTCCCCCTTATAAAATTCCTCCATGATCCTCTATTCAGTGCTAACATTGGTGCCTCTTCTGATGTTAAGCCTATTACTTCAAAATCATTCTTAACCGAACCCAGGTATCTTCTCCTTGGTAACCTTGGTTCTCCCATGCGTGTAACATGACCCCACCATCTAAGCCTGTTCGCCCTGACTGCTACATCTATAGAGTTCATTCCCAGTTTTTCTTTGATTTCCTCATTGTGGACACCCTCCTGCCATTGTTCCCATCTACTAGTACCCGGTATTGAACGGTGCACAGATAACTTAGCCTTGGTAATGACTTCCTTCTTGCAGAAGAGAGTAGCTTATAGCTGAGCGCTCACTGCATTAGCTATGCTACACCTCACTTCCAGTTCTTTCACTATGTTGCCATCCTGTGAGAATATGCATCGTAAGTACTTGAAACCGTCCACCTGTTCTAACTTTGTTCCTCCTATTTGGCACTCAATCCATTTATATCTCCTTCCCACTGACATTACTTTCGTTTTGGAGATGCTAATCTTCATGCCATAGTCCTTACATTTCTGATCTAGCTCTGAAATATTACTTTGAAAACTTTTTTTTTTTGCGTGAGCAAAATTTCGGCCCATGAACTGTGGTAACAACGTGATTTAATGTATTACTGCCTCTTGTTGCCTCATTCGAAATTCTCGTCAGGTATTTCAATCTGTGCTATGGGTATTGCCAACTGCCAGTCCTGAACGATTTCCTTAGTAGTGAAATGCCCGTGTTTTGATGGTTTATCAAGTGTGGTTAAATTTTTTATTTTATTTACTGGACTAATTGGTTGCTTCAAGTTTTCCAGGCCATAGTTTAAATTGCATTATGGTCTGGCCTGTATTCCCTGAAGCACGTATGAACATGTTTTTGCGGCTTGTTGAATTAACACAATCTGTTTGTGTGTTTTAGAAGCTTGTCTTATTACTTTGTGTTCCCTTCCGTGCGTTTACAACGACCTGCCTGAGGAGACGAGCGAACTGGGCCTGTTGGTTGTTGGAGAGTAAAAGGGCTCGTACCAAGAGCGGCAGTTCATGTGTAATGAAAGGAAAGCTGGGTAATCCTGCCTCTCATTATAACCATTATCTCTTGACGCATTTGTAGTTGCGTGAGTGGTGGCTTAATTTTAAAACCACGAGTTTGTTTAATGTTGTTCAATGATCCTGTGTTGAACTATTGCAGAAGTTAACTCTAAAGTCATTTACTTGCCAACTTGAATTTGTTTTAGAGATTTCTATATTTAATTAGAGTAATGTTTGTATGAGAAACTTTGTCTTAAAATTTTATGCTCTGTGTCTTTTTTTTTAAACATGAGCTCATTGGTAGATGCCGGCTTAGAGTAAGACGAAAGGTTATATTCTGGTCTAGTTGTTTTTCTAGTCGAAGTACCAGGCTTGTTGGATATTCTGATTGCTTTGGTAGTGGTAGTTTAAATATTACTGCTTGGTGAAATATATTTTAGTCTTTTATTATTTTAATAGCGTGCTTAAAAGTTTAATTATATATATATATATATATATATATATATATATATATATATATATATATATATATATATATAATAGGGTGTTACAAAAAGGTACGGCCAAACTTTCAGGAAATATTCCTCACACACAAAGAAAGAAAATATGTTATGTGGACATGTGTCCGGAAACGCTTAATTTCCATGTTAGAGCTCATTTTAGTTTCGTCAGTATGTACTGTACTTCCTCGATTCACCGCCATGATTTCATACGGGATACTCTACCTGTGCTGCTAGAACATGTGCCTTTACAAGTATGACACAACATGTGGTTCATGTACGATGGAGCTCCTGCACATTTCAGTCGAAGTGTTCGTACGCTTCTCAACAACAGATTCCGTGAGCGATGGATTGGTAGAGGCGGACCAATTCCATGCCCTCCACGCTCTCCTGACCTCAACCCTCTTGACTTTCATTTGTGGGGGCATTTGAAAGCTCTTGTCTACGCAACCCCGGTACCAAATGTAGAGACTCTTCGTGCTCGTATTGTGGACGGCTGTGATACAATACGCCATTCTCCAGGGCTGCATCAGCGCATCCGGGATTCCATGCGACGGAGGGTGGATGCATGTATCCTCGCTAACGGAGGACATTTTGAACATTTCCTGTAACAAAGTGTTTGAAGTCACGCTGGTACGTTCTGTTGCTGTGTGTTTCCATTCCATGATTAATGTGATTTGAAGAGAAATAATAAAATGAGCTCTAACATGGAAAGTAAGCGTTTCCGGACACATGTCCACATAACATATTTTCTTTCTTTGTGTGTGAGGAATGATTCCTGAAAGTTTGGCCGTACCTTTTTATAACGCCCTATATATACAGGGTGAGTCACCTAACGTTACCGCTGGATATATTTCGTAAACCACATCAAATACTGACGAACCGATTCCACAGACCGAACGTGAGGAGAGGGGCTAGCGTAATTGTTTAATACAAACCATACAAAAATGCACGGAAGTATGTTTTTAACACAAACCTACGTTTTTTTAAATGGAACCCCGTTAGTTTTGTTAGCACATCTGAACATATAAACAAATACGTAATCAGTGCCGTTTGTTGCATTGTAAAATGTTAATTACGTCCGGAGATATTGTAACCTAAAGTTGACGCTTGAGTACCACTCCTCCGCTGTTCGATCGTGTGTATCGGAGAGCACTGCAACATACATCGCGTTTCTACAGAATGATCTGCCAACGTTGCTCGAAAATGTCCCACTGGAAACGCGTCGACGTATGTGGTATCAGCATGATGATGCACCTGCACATTCCCCAATTAACACTTGGCTGACCCTTGACAGGATGTTCGACGGGCATTTCATAGGACGTGGAGGACGCATAAATTGGCCAGCCCGTTCTCCTGATCTTACACCTCTGGACTTCTTTCTGTGGGGTACGTTAAAGGAGAATGTGTACCGTGATGTGCCTAGAACCCCAGAGGATATGAAACAACGTATTGTGGCAGCCTGCGGCGACATTACACCAGATGTACTGCGGCGTGTACGACATTCATTACGCCAGAGATTGCAACTGTGTGCAGCAAATGATGGCCACCACATTGAACATCTATTGGCCTGACATGTCGGGACACACTCTATTCCACTCCGTAATTGAAAATGGAAACCAAGTGTGTACGTGTACCTGACCCCTCATGGTAATGTACATGTGCGTCAGTGAAAAAGACCAATAAAAAGGTGTTAGCATGTGGACGTAATGTGCTGTTCCAGTCTCTTCTTTACCTAAGGTCCATCACCGTTCCCTTTGGATCCCTACGTACTTCGGTGCTCTCCGATACACGATCGAACAGCGGAGGAATGGTACTCAAGCGTCAACTTTAGGTTACAATATCTCCGGATGTAATTAACATTTTACAATGCAACAAACGGCACTGATTACGTATTTGTTTATATGTTCAGATGTGCCAACAAAACTAACGGGGTTCCATTTAAAAAAACGTAGGTTTGTGTTAAAAAACATACTTCCGTGCATTTTTGTATGGTTTGTATTAAACAATTACACTAGCCCCTCTCCTCACGTTCGGTCTGTGGAATCGGTTCGTCAGTATTTGATGTGGTTTACGAAATATATCCAGTGGTAACGTTAGGTGACTCACCCTGTATATTGTATAAGTATCAAGGAATGAAACTTGCTCAGAGAGTTATATTGTAATAAAGTCAATCATGTTTGAGAATTGTGGCTTAGTCCTTTCATTAACTGAGCCTTTCCTGTGCTAGCGTAAAGTTGCGCTACAATATTGCGGAAAAGAAAAGGGGTGCTTGACAGACAGTGGCTATTGTGTTCGAGCACCTGGTGGCTGGGAATCTAGCGAGGTGGAAAGGAGGCGGGCTGTACCTGCGGTTGGAGACTCTGCGAGGACATGCGGCTGGGCTGCTGCGGCACCTGCAGGTGGGGTGCGGACGTGGAGGCTCGCCGGCCAGCCTTGCGGGTGAGCGGCGCGCGGTCCGACAGCTCGCGAGGGTCGTCCTCGTCCTCATCTTCGGCGTCCATGTCTTCGTCCAACCGCTTACGCCGTGACATCCTCTCCTCCTTTCGCTACCTGTAATGCATTACTTTATAGCCTAATCGCTCTCCTCTGTTGCATTTATGGTTATTTGGCCTGGGCCGTGCCATAATATGTGCATTATAAGTACTACTACTGACAAGGGAACCTCCCCATCGCATCCCCCTCAGATTTAGTTATAAGTTGGCACAGTGGATAGGCCTTGAAAATCTGAACACACATCAATCGAGAAAACAGGAAGAAGTTGTGTGGAACTATGAAAAAATGAACAAAATATATAAACTGAGTAATCATATGCAAGATAGGCAACATCAAGGGTAAAATAAGTACAGGAGCGTCGTGGTCCCGTGGTTAGCGTGAGCAGCTGCGGAACGAGAGGTCCTTGGTTTAAGTCTTCCCTCGAGTGAAAAGTTTAATTTTTTATTTTCAGTTGATGTGACAAACTATTATGTTTTCAGTTTTTTGAGAGTGAGTATCACATCTACAAGGAAACCTAAATCGTGCAAGGTAGAAGAAACTTTTTACCCATTCGACAAGTGTGCAAGTTAGGTGGGTCGACAACATATTCCTGTCATGTGACGCACATGCCGTCACCAGTGTCGTATAGAATATATCAGACGTGTTTTCCCGTGGAGGAATCGCCTGACCTATGACCTTGCGATCAAATGTTTTCGGTTTCCATTGGAGAGGCACGTCCTTTCGCCTACTAATCGCACGGTATTGCGGTGCGGTCGCAAAACACAGACACTAAACATATTACAGTGAAAAGTGACGTCAATGAACGAACGGACAGATCATAGCTTTGCGAAAATAAAGAATGTACATTTTTCCCTCGAGGGGAGACTTGAACCAAGGACTTCTCGCTCCCTAGCTGCTCACGCTAACCACGGGACCACGGCGCTACTGCGCCTACACTCTCCTTGATGTTGCCTATATTGCACACGGACTACTCAGTTTGTATATTTTGCTTATTTTTTCATAGTTCCACACAACTTCTTCCTGTTTTCTCGATTGATCTTTGTTCAGTTTTTCAAGGCCTACCCACTGTGCCAACTTATAACTAAATCTGAGGGGGGTGCGATGGGGAGGTTCCCTTGTGATTAGCTGATGAGGGTCAGTCCAAAAGAAGTGCACACTATTTTTGTAAAAATACAGTTTTCATTCTGCATGTGTGAAAGTTTTACAGTGTGTAGAACCATCCTTCCCGCTTGTTTTCAAACTTAGTTCAACCTGTTCCCGTGTGTGGCGCTGTCACAGCATGTCTTCAAGATGGCTGCTACACTTGACGTTCGTCAGAAGCAACGTGCTGTCATAGAATTCCTGTGCTGTGAAAACGAGACAGTGGGAAACATCCACAAGAGGTTGAAAAAGGTGTACGGGGATGATGCTGTAGATCGCAGTATAGTTAATCGGTGGGCAAGCAGGTTACGTGATAAAAGCGGGCACGGCAAAATTGAGGATTGTCCACGCAGCGGCTGGCCTCGTACTGCACACACTCCAGACAATGTGCAGAGAGTTAACGAATTGATGACTGCTGACAGACGCATCACAGTGAACGAATTGTCACGCTACGTTGGGATGGGGGAAGGAAGTGTTTGCTGAATACTGAAAGTGTTGGCGTTAAAAAAGGTTTGTGCCAGGTGGGTTCCCAGAATGTTGACAGTGGCTCACAAAGCAACATGAAAAACGGTATGCAGCGAACTTTTGGAACAGTACGAGAATGGTGGAGATGAATTTCTTGGAAGAATTCTGACAGGTGATGAAACATGGCTCCATCATTTTTCACTAGAGACGAAGAGTCAATCAATGGAGTGGCATCATGCAAATTCACCCGAGAAAAAAAATTCTAAACCACACCTTCTGCTGGAAAAGTTATGGCTACGGTGTTTTTCGATTCCGAAGGACTCTTGCTTGTGGACATCATGCCAAGTGGAACCACCATAAATTCTGATGGATATGTGATGACACTGAAGAAACTTCAAGCTCGACTGGGTCGTGTTCGACCACATCGGCAAAAGCAGCATGTTTTGCTGTTGCACGACAATGCACGGCCACATGTAAGTCAAAAAACCATGGAAGCGATCACAAAACTCGGATGGACAACACTGCAACACCCGCCTTACAGTCGGCTCCATGTGACTTTAATCTCTTTGGGAAACTGAAAGACTCTCTTCGTGGAACAAGGTTTGCAGATGAAGACTCCCTTGTGCACGCTGCCAAACAGTGGCTCCAACAGGTTGGTCCAGAATTTTACCGTGCGGGTATACAGGCGCTGGTTCAAAGGCAGTTGAGAGGGATGGAAATTATGTGGAGAAATGAAAATATTGTTCCTAAAGGATGTATCTACAAACTGTAAACCTTTCAAACAGGTAGAATAAAAGATGGATTTAAAAGAAATAGTGTGCATTTCTTTTGGAGTGACCCTCGTATTTTGTCGAGGTCGCAAGCTAATTCTTGACTATTCACGTGCAGACAGCGTCTCCACCTCTCATTGGCTGTTCATAACCTGGCCTTATATGGTAATGCTGTTTACGTAGCATCTGATTGGTCAAAAGTGAAGTATACGAGACTCCACTACAGCTGACAGGGGGCTTGGGTGGCGTCTTCTAATGAGAGCGGTCGTGAATGCGATGCCTATGATATCAGAAATTCGTAACCTCATTAGAAGAGCATTTATTACTCGGCATATTTATTAGTGATAAAGTATTACTAAACTGTGCTCTGCATTATTTTCAACGAGTTGAGTTTGTTACTTGCGTCCCGATTAGAAAGTGAACAAAGCAGTCATTCGTGTAGAAGCATGATGTTTTATAATTATTGGTGATCGTGTTATGACTAGTGCTTCGGCAAGGATTCTAACGTTGAGAAAATTAGTGACATACCGTAAAAACTGATGTAATTATTACTGGAAAAGTGGACCTGCGTATTTCCCACAACAGTTTTAATGCCAAATCTTGAAGGGAACCACGACTGCGAATGATCTCTGCGAGAGAGACGTCAGCTTTAGAAGATACAAAGTGAGCAAGTAGAATTCTGGCGAAGTGTGCCTGACTTTGCACCTGTACACGTGCAACTGTCACACTAGCTCTAAGGCTGTTATAGCCAGTCACACTCTCACGACTATTAAAGTGGAGATGTTGCAGCTTGACTGAAAAAGTTCAGCTAATTCTTTTGCCGGGTGCTCAAGAAATAACTCAAAGTGCAGTGTGGTGAATGAAATGACAATTAGTTTTCTGGTACAGCTGACACTGTATAATTGAGAGTTCATGAAAGCAATAACTTTTTGTCATTTATCAGTTCTATCACTTAGAAGCGCCCCCTCTCACTTATAGTGGATGCCATTTATCCGTCTGTAGCATCCACAACTCACACATATTAAGGTTTAAGTAAAGAGGTGGAATGCGACCAGAAATGGAATTAAGAAATACTGTAATAGTTCCCAGTATAAATCTTTCATTTTGCAGCAGAGTATGCACCGTTTTGAAAATTGTTAATAGATAAACACCGTGCGCCGAACTGGAACTCAAGTAGCCTTACCTTTCGCGAGAAACGCTCTTACTAGTTGTGTTATTCAGGCACGATTCATGATCCTGCCCCAAAGCTGTACTTATCCCCTTATTTCCGCAGGTAGGACGGAGGCAGTCGCTGAAGTACAGCTGTGAGGACGGCTCGTGAATCGTTTCTGGCAGTTGTTGCAGTTCTGTCCTTTAATTTCTCTCACTTTCAGTTAAAAGCACTTCAAACAGTATATCAACGAAAAGAAGTTCTGCAAGTAGAAGTTAAAATCAGTTTACCTCATTTAAAAAGAAATTATATTCATGCAGTCCGCCGCTCTTGGTCTGGCGGTAGCGTTCTCGCTTCCCGAGCACGGGGTCGCGGGTTCGATTCCCAGCGGTGTCAGGGATTTTTCATGTGCCCCGAGACGACTGGGTGTTGTTGTGTCGTTTTCATCATTATCATTCACCCCCATTACGGTCGGACGAAGGCAACGGCAAACCACCTCCATTAGGACCTTACCTCGTACGGTGGTGTGGGTCTTCCGCACCGTTCCCCTACGCTCTGCCAAGAAGCATGGGACATCATTTCCATTTCCATATTCATGCAGAAGGTTCGCCGATGATATTGTAATTCTGTCAGAGACAGCAAAGGGCCTGGAAGAGCAGCTGAACGGATGGACAGTGTCATTAAAAGAGGATATAACATGAACATCAACAAAAGCAAAACGAGGATAATGGAATGCAGTCGAATTAAAACGGGTGATGCTGAGGGAATTACATTAGGAAATGGGACGCTTAATGTAGTAAATGAGTTTTGCTATTTGGGGAACAAAATAACTAATGATGGTCGAAGTACAGAGGATATAAAATGTAGATTGGCAATGGCAAGGAAAGCGTTTCTGAAGAAGGAAATTTGTTAACATCGAGTATAGATTTAAGTGTCAGGAAGTCGTTTCTGAAAGTATTTGTATGGAATGTAGCCATGCATGGAAGTGAAACATGGACCATAAATAGTTTAGACAAGAAAAGAATAGAAGCTTTCGAAATGTGGTGCTACAGAAGAATGCTGAAGATTAGATGGGTAGGTCACATAAGTAATGAGGAGGTATTGAATAGAATTGGGGAGAAGAGAGATTTGTGGCACAACGTGACCAGAAGAAGGGATCGGTTGGTGGGACATATTCTGAGGCATCAAGGGATTACCAATTTAGTATTGGAGGGCAGCGTGGAGGGTAAAAATCTTAGAGGGAGACCAAGAGATGAATACACTAAGCAATTTCAGAAGGATGTAGGTTGCAGTAGGTACAGGGAGATGAAGAAGCTTGCACAGGATAGAGTAGCATGGAGAGCTGCATCAAACCAGTCTCCGGACTGAAGACCACAACAACAACATTTACGCAGATACAAAATATGTTGGGTTGCGGGGGACAAACACAAGAATTTCTAGAGACTTTAAATAAAAAATTTGAGAATTATGGCATAAAACGCGGCATGGAGAAAAGCAAGACTTTGGTGGTAGCCAGACGAGAAAGAGAAGGGAAATGTCAATTTGATATTAAAGGACAGGACAATGAACTTGTGCACAACTGTAAATATTTAAGAAGTGTGATAATGCAGAATGCAAGGACGGAAGCAGAAATTAGGAAAAGTGTACAACAGAGCAATGCATTTTTCAGGTGTGTGACGGCCTCAGCTTGGGGAGGGGAGGTGTCAATGAAATATAAGGAAATGCTGTACAAGGCGTACTTTAATCCATACTTGCATATGCACTGGAGACCTGTACAGTGACAAGAAGAGAGGAGTAGAATCCAAGGCACTGAAATAAAACTCCTCAGAGGAGGAATTGTTAATAACGATTACGCTTGTATCACAATTTGTGCAACGCTGTATTTCGTTGTTTTCCAGCACAATAAAAGACTATCTGTTAAAAAAAGATAGCACATTTGTTAAGGCCATTGCCCACGAAAGGTAAAGTTCCCGGCTCGAGTTCCAATCTGGCCCACATTTTTAATCTGTCAGAAAATTTAAACACTGCAATAATTTTTAATATAGCTATAAAAAAAGTCGTGAGCAGTGATTCTTCTTCCTAAAGAAACCTGTTAGCTTCCTTCATATTTTTGTTTTAATTTTTGTGAAAGTTTTCTATGCTCATATATCTAATAAAAATTGAATGATTAGTAAGTCACAGGAAATTAAGAAAAAATACATGGGCTGTTTCCGAGATCGACACTTTTCAACTAATCCAACTTTCCAGAATGAGATTTTCACTCTCCAGCGGAGTGTGCGCTGATGTGAAACTTCCTAGCAGATTAAAACTATGTGCCCGACCGAGACTCGAACCCGCGACCTTTGTCTTTCGCGTGCAAGTGCTCTACCACTGAGCTACCGAAGCACGACTTACGCCCGGTACTCACAGCCGGCAGAAGTAAAGCTGTGAGTAGCGGGCGTGAGTCGTGCTTCGGTAGCTCAGTGGTAGAGCTCTTGCCCGCGAGATGCTAAGGTCTCGAGTTCGAGTCTCGGTCGGGCACACAGTTTTAATCTGCTAGGAAGTTTCTTAATCTATCTTTGTTCACTAAAGTGTTTACAAGGGAAATAATAACAATGAGCGTATTTGGTTAACCTTTCAAAACGTGCACAATGCATAGTATCTGTCATGGTATTAAAAATCTTTGTTCACTAAAGTGTTTACAAGGGAAATAATAACAATGAGCGTATTTGGTTAACCTTTCAAAACGTGCACAATGCATAGTATCTGTCATGGTATTAAAAAACTAACTAACCCATGAGAATAATTCGCACTCTATCCTGATAAGCTGCCAACAGGTAATACAGTAATCAGAGAATAAATAAATGCAGTATTTGTTAGTAAAGGGAATTATATTTTAAATAGCAGTAATAATATTATTGTTATTACAAAAAATCTATATCATTATAAAAATATGGCTAATTGTTAAAACATAAAATGCAGATATTGTCTTTGTCAGATTAACTTAATTTTTTTAAAAATAATTTGTTTTACAAACTTCTTTCAAAACAATGTTATAATGTAGATAATTTACTTTCTGGCTGTATGGTCTTTATTACAAATATAAATATCACTGAATTTCCGAACTTGTGAAAAAGCCATAACTGTCCATGCGAAAAAATAGGTTCCGGTAAATACAATCCTGGCCTATTAAGCGCCTGGCCTTGCACTTTATTATATAGCGAAGGCTACTTTTATTGGAGATTATTTTCTTATTCTTTGAAAAGCTGGTTTGTTCAGAAGGTATTTCGGGACACGCAGTTTTGTTCCTGCGTAAAATCAAGCGCTGGCACGCCGGTCAAGAACATTAGAGCAGAGCGGGCTGTGAGACGATGTAGAGAACATACGCGCCACTCCACCTTGGCCGCAGCCCAGTTGAAGACTAGCCTTTCTATGAACACCACAGCAGTGACTTATGAACTGTATCGTTTCACTTGTATTTGGAGTTGTATACATTGAAGAGAAGTCTTATTTGACTGTCGGCAATTGCTTGTGGCAGACCATCGTAAGTGCCCAAAGTTAAGTATTGTCATTTATCTTACTGTAATAGAAATTCATCAATACGATTTGCTTGAATTGTTGTCTAGCGATCCGAGACTGCAGGTTTCCTAGGCACCCTGTATTAGACTAATGGGCAGGACACAACATTGGTAATGAGGGGTCAACGGATTCCGTAGCGACAACCCGGAGCCTAGCTGCCAGATATTTTCTTTTGTGTTTTTCTGGCACCTTAATTCCCTCTTGCCTTTTTTTTGCAGGGGTGTTTTACTTGCTTTAACAATCTCTTATAGTGCTTTTGCTAATAAGCGTTTTCAGGAGGGCATTGTAGGAATTTTTTTGCGTTTGTACTTATTTTTATTGCTTGCATTGTCTGTTTATTATTCCCTTTGTATCTTCTGATATGAGCAACCTCCCCTCACCCACCCTGTGCACAAGTGCCTCAGCTGTAAGCGATAGATGTAGCACAGCTAAACAGACGTTTCAGTTTCAGACACAACAAGCTGCATCTCTACTCAGTACAGTACAACAGAACCTGGAGAATCAAACGAATGCAGTACGTCAGGCACCTACAGCAGCTCCAAGTGTTATTTCGCCTTGTCGGCAGTTTCATGACCAAGAAGAGGAATGGCTTGAGTCATTGCAAGAGTTCGAAGCCCACATAATTGCTCACAATGTACCAGGTACTACGAAAAGCCATTATTTTCTCTCAACAGTAGGAAGTCCAGTGTTTAGACTCATCCAGAAACTATTTGCTAACGCCACTCTGAGTAAAATTTCGTATGATCACGTTGTAGATTCGCTAACTAACTATTATGACCAACAAGTGAACGTGGTAGCAGCTAGGTACCAATTCTGCAATTGCCAGAAATGGTCGGGACAAACTTATCATGAGTGTGTAACAGATTTGCAGTCTGGTGAGGAAATGCTAATTCAAATGTGCTTGTGGTGCTCTATATTCAGATGTTATGTGATCGTGTACAATGTAACTGATGGCAAATTTAGAGAACAGATTTTGAAACAGCTCAATCCATCACTTCAACATGTAGTGCAAATACTTGATCAGTACGATTCAGGTGCCCTGTCGGCCGGTAAGTCTGAGCAGCCAGCAATTTGTCGGGTTGAGTCCCTTGTTCGTGACTGGTCCATTAGGCAGCAGCAGCTTGCGCCCGCCACCCTCCATAAACAATTGTCCACGCTGCCTAAGCATCTCGCTAAACAGGCAGCCACACAAGCGAACAGAATTAAGTCGTATCCTCGGGGCTATTCATGGCACGAATGTCAAGACTGCCCGTCCCGCGGAGAATAGTGCTACGCTTGTGGCAAGAAAGGACATGTAAATCCGTCTGTTTGCAACGGAACAAACGTAAGAATTCAGCCGACTCACAAAAATATAGTCACAAAGCCCATGTAATCAATGCAATACATTCAAAGCCTGCTGCAAGCATTAGCAAAACTAGCGAATGAACAGTTTCTTCGGTGCTACGCCAGTCCAATGAACTTTTTGTACATTTGCATGTTAGTGGTAAACGTGTGAAATTTCGGTTGAATTGTAACACATATAAACTGTTAGGTTCCCCACGCCTATCTAAAACTAGCATGCACTTGATAGCTTATAAGGGACTAGACGTTCCTGTTCTCAGAAAGTGTACTTTGCCTGCCACTTATCGCTTGCATATGCGAACTGTAACGTTTCTGTGCTACAATCACGCGATTGTGAGAACATATTTTGCCTCTTATTCATTTGATCTGTTTGGTTTTAAAATTCAGGTCAATGTGTTGTCAGTATCTGCATTCAATGCAAAAGGCAGTGTAGCTTGCTTGCTAAAAGCATTCCTGGAACTCTTTTTCTGAAGATTTAGGCAAGGATAACAATTTTGTTGCACATATTACTCTGAAAGACAATGCTCAGCCGAAATTTTGTCGGAGCAGAACTGTTCCCATTGGATTTCGGAATGAAGTCGCTGCTAAACATAAATACACTCCTGGAAATTGAAATAAGAACACCGTGAATTCATTGTCCCAGGAAGGGGAAACTTTATTGACACATTCCTGGGGTCAGATACATCACATGATCACACTGACAGAACCACAGGCACATAGACACAGGCAACAGAGCATGCACAATGTCGGCACTAGTACAGTGTATATCCACCTTTCGCAGCAATGCAGGCTGCTATTCTCCCATGGAGACGATCGTAGAGATGCTGGATGTAGTCCTGTGGAACGGCTTGCCATGCCATTTCCACCTGGCGCCTCAGTTGGACCAGCGTTCGTGCTGGACGTGCAGAACGCGTGAGACGACGCTTCATCCAGTCCCAAACATGCTCAATGGGGGACAGATCCGGAGATCTTGCTGGCCAGGGTAGTTGACTTACACCTTCTAGAGCACGTTGGGTGGCACGGGATACATGCGGACGTGCATTGTCCTGTTGGAACAGCAAGTTCCCTTGCCGGTCTAGGAATGGTAGAACGATGGGTTCGATGACGGTTTGGATGTACCGTGCACTATTCAGTGTCCCCTCGACGATCACCAGTGGTGTACGGCCAGTGTAGGAGATCGCTCCCCACACCATGATGCCGGGTGTTGGCCCTGTGTGCCTCGGTCGTATGCAGTCCTGATTGTGGCGCTCACCTGCACGGCGCCAAACACGCATACGACCATCATTGGCACCAAGGCAGAAGCGACTCTCATCGCTGAAGACGACACGTCTCCATTCGTCCCTCCATTCACGCCTGTCGCGACACCACTGGAGGCGGGCTGAACGATGTTGGGGCGTGAGCGGAAGACGGCCTAACGGTGTGCGGGACCGTAGCCCAGCTTCATGGAGACGGTTGCGAATGGTCCTCGCCGATACCCCAGGAGCAACAGTGTCTCTAATTTGCTGGGAAGTGGCGGTGCGGTCCCCTACGGCACTGCGTAGGATCCTACGGTCTTGGCGTGCATCCGTGCGTCGCTGCGGTCCGGTCCCAGGTCGACGGGCACGTGCACCTTCCGCCGACCACTGGCGACAACATCGATGTACTGTGGAGACCTCACGCCCCACGTGTTGAGCAATTCGGCGGTACGTCCACCCGGCCTCCCGCATGCCCACTATACGCCCTCGCTCAAAGTCCGTCAACTGCACATACGGTCACGTCCACGCTGTCGCGGCATGCTACCAGTGTTAAAGACTGCGATGGAGCTCCGTATGCCACGGCAAACTGGCTGACACTGACGGCGGCGGTGCACAAATGCTGCGCAGCTAGCGCCATTCGACGGCCAACACCGCGGTTCCTGGTGTGTCCGCTGTGCCGTGCGTGTGATCATTGCTTGTACAGCCCTCTCGCAGTGTACGGAGCAAGTATGGTGGGTCTGACACACCGGTGTCAATGTGTTCTTTTTTCCATTTCCAGGAGTGTAATTGCAAGACAGCAGAGCACTTGCGCCTGCCTATACGAGCTAGTCAATAGGCAAGTCCACTGGTTTTGCTCCCCAAACCTACAGGTCGCATTCACCTCTGTGTTGTCTACAGTCAACGCCAAACTGTGATTGACACTTATTCATCGCCACGGGTAGAGGATCTCATGGACAGATTAGGCGCTGGTCACTACTTTTCAAAAACTGATTTGCATGACGCATATCTTCAAATGCCACTAGATGAAGAATCTCAAAAAGTGCGTGTTCTGAATACTCATTTGGGCTTAAATATTTGCGTTTGTCTTTTGGCAGTGCTTCCGCACCCGCCATTTTCCAACGGTATTTGGAACAGCTGACTGCTGAAGCACCACACTGTCTAACTATTTGGACGATATTGTCGTAGTAGGCCGTACACCTGAAGTCACATTGCATATTTGGATGCTTTTTTCGTGCAGGACTAAAGTGTAGACTGAACAAGTGCGATTTTTTTAAACCAGAGTTGCAGTATCTTGGTCATGTCATAAACAGTCAAGGTGTACATCCTTTTCAGTCGCATTTGTTAGCCATACGAGGTTTGCCAGCTCCTCAAAATGTCAGAGAATTGCAGTCAGTTTTAGGGAAAATGAACTATTATATTCGGTCCATACCGAAAGCTGCACAAATCGCAGCTCCATTGCATCGCCTGCGTTTGGACAGCTGAGTGCCCAGACTCTTTTCAAAAATTTAAAGATGCATTGCTCAGTGACTGCTGCTTAGTTAACTTTGATCCTCACAAACCAGCTGTGTTGCCAGCTGACGCTTCCTCTTACGGAATCAGTGCAGCGCTTTCGCACAGAATTGGTGATACAAACAGACCTATTGCTTTCGCATCAAAAGTGTTGTCCAAAGCTGAGGTAACTATTCACAATAATAGAGAAAGAGGCATTGGCTGTTGTGTATCGTGTCATCAAATTCCAACACTGTTTGTGTGGGAGAAAATTCTGCTTAGTAACGGATCACAAGCCATTGCAGTCCTTGTTTCATCCGACGAAACCGGTTCCTGTACGAACTGCCCAAAAACTGCAACGATGGGCTTTGTTGTTGTCTCAATACCATTACGAGATTGTGTATCGTCCGACAGCTAAACGTGATAATGCGAACGCACTTTCACGTCTTCCGATTGGCCCTGATACAGACTTGGACGTTTCTACTGCATCTTGTTGTCACATCGATGCTCAGGATGTAAGGTGTCAGGCAAATCCAACACCTTCCATGAAAACCCTGACATGATAAGCAAATCCAGTAGTATGTCAAATAGCTCCGAATAAATCGTGACATTAAATTAACCAAAGTAATACGAGTAACGAGTGAGCAAACGGAATACCATAGACTAACACAAGAATGCCTAAATGCATGTCATACCTTCCCACCGTGAGACAGACGCAGTTCCGAGGGGAGAAACGAGAACAGAAGCCGAGAGCATAACCGTGTTAAGCTGAAGGCCCTACTATAAGGGACGGACACCCACGTCGCCAGATAACCGCTAGGACCACCCCCCAGCCCATGTTAAAAGCTAGAGCCCTCCAGAAGAACAGTATAGATCTTACGATAACACTAAAAGGATCACCCCAGCCGCAAGTTTTAGCGTGAGACTTTTTCGCGTCTAGGAGAAGTTAGGAGGGAGTTGCTTTCGAGACGGCGAGCTGGACGGAGCTGCGCCGGCCTCCGCCCCCTGACGAACACCGACAAGGTAATGAACGCACGCGATGCCGCATTTTTGAGCGCATAAGGCTTCACTCAGAACTGCAGAAGTCTCATCTGTTACATCCCCTTTTTACGTAATACCAGTGTCGATCGTCAATTGAAGCTCATGGTATTCACATTTGCTACATAAGTTAAAATCTGAAACGCGATGATTTTTCTGTTATATAGTTATTGAGAAGGCACATCAGCCACTGTAATTTACGACAAGTTAGATAAGTAATTAAAGATAATTGAGGGTCACTGTAGACCATTTTGATAGTGTTCTCTTTTGTGAAACTTAATTTAAACCTAGATTATAGATGTGATATGGCATAGGTCATCCTTCGATCCATTGTAGAACTTGGAAACCCATTCAGGGAATATTCGTTCACATTTTTGTTGAACGCAGTTGGTTTTTACCATCCTGTATTAAAACATTTCCTTTTATCAATAGTGCAATTTATAAACAATGTTTTGTGAGTAGAATAAAATTTCCAATGGTAAACTTAACTGCTTTTTCGACGTTATTTTACCAGCTAACTAAAAATAGGAAAACCTCGAACCCCTTCCACTAAATTTAGTTAGTATTAAGATTCTTTTACAGGGAGTGCAGTGGAGCTGACGCTGAAATCATTAAGTATTTGGTTATATCATCGCTAGTCTCACTGAACTCTTCTGAACTCTACATGTCATGTGTGGTCTGACGTCTCCTTACCAGCAACAGGTCCCAGGTTCAAACTAGTCAATTTCCTAAAAAACACGCTCAGAGCGTCGTTGCGCGAAAGTGGTAGGGAGACACGATATAGAACAAACAGACACCACGCAGAATGTTAGAAGGATTTTGGATTTCTTCAATCCTTTCCGCTGAACTACCGGAAAATTGCACAGGCCACGGAAGCTGATTCAAATTTGAACATTTTGCTAAAATACATTCGTACATCTTGGTCTCGTTCATTGCACAGCATAAAAAACTCTGTAGTGCGCCGATACTTCGCACGTCGGCATAGCGCTCGCTATACGGAAAGGTGTGATTCTTGTTCGAAATGACAGTGGACAGTCAGGTGTGTTGATCCCTAAAGCTTAGCAAAAAGAAGTGTTGCAGTTACTTCATCAAGGACACCGGCGGAGTGTTTGTACCAAACAGTTGGCGCGTCGACACGGTACTTGGCAGTGTATGAGAACCCCAATAGAACAGATGACGTCAGAGTGTAACGCTTGTGCGGAGGAAAACCAGTCCGCTCCGCCACAAAAATTCTCTGCTTGGCCTAAGTCGTAAACACCATGGCAACGAGTGCACAATGACTTTGAGGGACCTTTTTGGAACACCCGTTGGTTGATTGTGGTTGACTCGTATAGCAAGTTTCCTATTGCTGTGCAAATGAACTCGACAACGCCACGTAGCACAATTCTTGTGTTGTCCTCTATTTTTTGGCTCGAATGTTTGGCTGAAGTCATAGTGTCGGCCAACGGCCCTCAGTTCACGTCAAATAAATTTGAAACATTCTGTGAACGCAATGGCATACAGCCTCTACCTGGTGCATCGTTCCACCCACAGTCAAACAGCGAAGCGTAACTTTTTGTCAGAACCCTCAAACAGCAGATGGCCCAACTTCGCTCCGCATACGCCAGGGATCAAGCACTGCAACTGTTTTTCGCCTCCTATCGTTCGCACCCACAAGATGGACCATCGCCTGCGGATTTGCTTCACGGCCGCCGCCAACGGACACTGCTCCACCTGCTCCACCCTCCTCAGCATCCGGCGCCGAAGGAAAGCCGCAGGTATCGTTTCGCCACGCATGATATTGTGGTTTTCAGAGATTTTAGCAGCAACAGACGGTGGCCGCGAGGTGAGATCCTTCGTCGACTTGGCGCATGCATGTATCTCATTTCAGGCCAAGACGGACTGCAGCGCCGACATCACTATCAAATTATCCACTGTCCTGTGCACGATACTCCTTCTGTGTCTCTTCCCTCAGATTCACGGTCCCACGAGGGCAGCGGGCCACAGCCTCCTCTCTCTCCTACCGATGGAGCTGGACCCGCCAACGCCGCAGCAGCCGACGCCTTCGACATCTTGCTATGGGACTCAGGAGGTGCACGCGTATCCTTTGATCGTTTTCCAGTAGACGTTTCCGTCAGAGCAAAGGCCAGATGGCGGGGTACGAGCGGAAGCATGACGTCCTCTGCAGCCGCCATCTACCCGCGGGGGGGAGGGAGGGGGGGGGGAGGCGTTAAGTCAAGCGCCGACACGACGGTCAAGAACGTTATAGCAGAGAGAGCTGTGAGACGATGTTAGCCAATAGGGCGCTGACCGACCCCCTCTCTAGGAAGACACCGAGACAGCAGCAGCCTCTAGCTGTAGAGAACAGAAGCGCCTCTCCGCCTGGTCGCAGCCCAGTTAAGACTAGCCTTCCTATGAACACTACAGCAGTGACTTATGAGCTGTATTGTTTCACTTATATTAGGAGTTGTATACACTGAAGAGACTGCTTATTTGACTGTCGGCAGTTGCTTGCGACACACCATTGTAAATCCCCAAAGTTAAGTATTGATATTTATCTTACTGTAATAAAAATTCGTTAATGCAATTTGCTTGAATTGTTGTCCAGCGATCCGAAAAAGCAGGTTTCCTAGGCACACTATATTAGACGAGTGGGCAGGTCACAAGACGTTTTATCGGTGTCAATGAGTTTAGCAGTGATGGTGGACACGCATAAGTGAATTACCACTACTATTGCACCATTAATTAATCCCTGAGTAGCGTTAAGATTTCTGATTAGCTTAATACTGTCATTTTTCTTTAAAACCAATTTATGAAGTGGTAAATCGGACGCATTTAAAGAACTCAAGAACTCTGCTGGGTACTATTGAACTCTGTTTATTTCTTCAAGCTGCACAGAATCAGAAATGAGGTAAAGCTTTGCTCTCCGGCTAACAAGTTGGAAATGATATACTCGATGTACGGTTTTCAGTTTTTGGGCTTAGAATCGCAATTGAATAGTAGTGCGAAATAGTTTGTTAATTGTGATTCTTCAACTTCTCCCAACGTATTTCTAGCTTGAACAGTCCACGGGTGTACTGCCGGTCCATAGTGTCCAACGGGCACAATATTTCGGCGATCAGACATGTCGCCATCGTCAGGTGCGCTGACGAACTGTTCGTCAGCGCTCCTGACGATGGCGACATGTCTAATCGCCGAAATATTGTGCCCGTTGGACACTATGGACTGGCAGTACACCTGTGGACTGTTCGAGCAAGTTTTTTAATTGATTTCTGTGTCATTGAATATGGTAGCAACAGAACTAACGTAACCAAAATGTTTAGGAATTTCGATCGCCTCATGGAAGTAATCTGCCTGATTTTCTAAACCACCGTTACCCAATTTAAGTAATCATTCAGTGAAAAGGGGAGCACCATTTGCCCTCATATTTTGAGTTGACTTATGCATTTTAACATGAGCATGTCTAACGTCGGGTGATACTTGATGGAAATCTCCAACATAATTATTTTGCCTCCACAAGGGAGATTATTATTCATGATTTCCTTTAAAGTTGATCGGCAACACTTAACGCGTCTTTGTGCAACAATGAAATCTCTCACAAAATGATCCGGTCAGTGTCATAGGAAAGCTCTACATCCTTGGTGTGAGTACCAATGGATGACATCGATGTTTTCAGCACGGGTACAGGTAGTTTGAAAATCGAATGTAATGTGCATCCCTCTGGCAGGAGATTGGCAGCAATGCTTGTCCATGCTACTATTAATACAACCTGCTGTGACGAGTTGTCGTAAATGAATTGTTCTAAACAGGTGGTAAATGACATTATTATTGCACGCGTGAAAAGGTATGAATTAAAATGTATTTACAGTCGAGACGAACACGACGTCTTCTTCGCTTGACTGGGGGTCAGACCGTAGGTATATTGAAATACATAGATAGATGCACTCTAGCTTGTGATGAGATAGACTGTCGTTGGTAATAAAACTCGAAGCAATGTTCAATAGAAAATCTTTCTCTGATGAAAGATAAAGTTCACAAACATATGCATGAATCTGCAGATTAACTTGAAGAGTCTAACTGATAGTCTCTAACATTGTCGTCGCCGGACACGGTACTCTTCTCGATGCTTTCTGTGGACTGGGTGCTGAATGGAACGGAGCCTAGCCTAGAACATCATCATGTCATTGTGTCTGATTATTTCAAGAAAGGCCGCTGAAAGTGGCGCGGAGAACTTGTGTGGGCGTGTCATTGGTGTGGCCAACAATGCTCCGGTAGCAAGGGGCATCTTTGTGGTGTCGATAGGAGGCGCCAACGCTACGCCATTGACTACACCACATAAAATTGTTTTCATTTCGTAAAATATGACACAAAGTTTTGCAGTCAAATGTTTCATGCCGTTCGTACGTTCTTCTTCTACATTGTAGGCTTTTGTTGCGTGTTGTTCGACGATCACATCAGTGGCAGGCAGGTTGAATTGTTGGCAAGATATGCCGTGATATTTAAAAACATTATCCAGTTCTACCTTCGGTTGGTGTGTGCTGTCTCTGTAAACCTTCTGAAAGTGCGTTCTGAAATGTTATTCGCCACTCGGGCATACTGGCAGGACTACAGAATGTACAGATGAGGGCGAAAATCCAAATGCTTTCAAAGTAAAGTTTTTAACGAAAACAGCAACTTTAAACAATTTGCCTGCTTTTCGTCATTTGTAGTAAACGAAGCAGGCCGGTGTGGCCGAGCGGTTTTTTGGGCCTTCAGTGTGGAACCGCGCGACCACTACGGTTGCAGGTTCGAATCCTGCCTCGGGCATGGATGTGTGTGATGTCCCTAGGTTAGTTAGGTTTAAGTAGTTCTAAGTTATAGGGGACTGATGACCTCAGATGTTGAGTCCCATAGTGCTCAGGGCCATTTGAACCATTTTTTCGTAGTGAACGAAATCTTGAAAATGATG
This sequence comes from Schistocerca nitens, assembly GCF_023898315.1. Classification (NCBI taxonomy): domain Eukaryota; kingdom Metazoa; phylum Arthropoda; class Insecta; order Orthoptera; family Acrididae; genus Schistocerca; species Schistocerca nitens. The sequence goes on from NC_064614.1 coordinate 205,294,981, forward strand.
CATCAGCCATTAATTTTGATTAAATAGTACAGCAGATATGGCACACCGACAACAAACACGATTGAGAAATGATATATATGATAACTAAACATTCGATTTATCCAAATTCAGATTCGTACAGCAATCGACACACGAAGTGCCTCAAGTGGAACAATCATTTGAAGCAAAAAACTTCATTGGGACCTATTCCGAATGATTTCCGAAATAGAACAAATTTAATGTACGTTGTTATTTAATTCTATAAATTGTCAGGTTTACATAAGTGCACTATGTGATCAAACGTGTCTGGACATCCCCATAAACATACGTTTTTCGTATTAGGTGCATTGTGCTGCCACCTGCTGCCAGATACTCAATATAAGCGACCTCATTAGTCGTTAGAAATCATGAGAGAGCAGAATGGGTCACTCCGCGGAACTCACGGAATCTTCATACAATGGCATTTATAATACCACAGTTTGAATTCCAGAAGGACTACTTAGATGCTATTAAATTATTCATTCACCAAAGCATATAGTAATTAAGTAATAAAGTTGTTCCAAACGGTATTGTTTGCGACTTGTCCAAAACCTCAGACCATGCAGATCATATATGGAAATTATGGAAGTGATAGCTTATAAAATTATTGGTTCGTGTGATATATACGTAAGTGAACACATATTGGGTGTAGGATGGAGCATTCTGATTGCAAGTAAACGAGTAACGTAGACTGTAAGTCTCCTTGAGATCTCACTATTATGGGTTCCATCTCATGTAAACACCCCTGATCCACGGTGGAGCAAATGCCACCGCCAGCCTGGCTTCTCAACCTTCGCTTCCTCCCAGAATGTTTTTTCATGAATATTGCTTCGGTGGGATGTGGATAGTAACATGAACAACTTTTCACAAACCTCGGTACACATAAACATATTTTATTACTACATTGGAGTTTCCTGCAGCACACATTATCAGTTGGTTTCCAGCTTGCCGGACAGAAACTTGTGTTAAGCAGTCCACTTTTTATTTAACTGATAACTTGTTACGGACTACTTGAAGGAGACAAAACAGTATTTTCCAAAATATCATGTAAACCGTGTCAAGGCTATAAATATACGTATAGCATGACAAGGTTTATTTACTATTTCAAAAAATACTGTTTTGTCTGTCTGGATAATTTGAAAACTGGTTCAGGAAACCCAAAACCAAGCCTCAATTAAATAAAAAGGTGAATCTTGCAACTCTGGCTGTTTCTATATCGAACACGTTGTCAGGTTTCTGTTCTATGCTGAACATTTTACAAAAGTTACCCTCTGCTGTTATATCACATTCCAAAACCATATCGTTGAGTTTGAATACGATAAAAAATAACAATTCCAAGGTCTCTACTAAATGTGACAAGCAACCGCAGAACAGTTACCTCACTGAACTCTAAACGCTGTCTAACTTCAGCAAAAACACGATCGTTTTTGGACAATGGATCGTTATTCAGCTATAGAGAAAATTTTGCATACATATTCAAACAAAATGTAGCAGTTTACCGGTTTTACAACAAGAGACTGTCCCGTTATGACTGGTTATTGACTAATACTGAAATTTTACTATAAATTGTGATCTCGGCTCCCAATTTCTGATACATCCCTATGCTACCCTATACGCAGCTGTACGAGCAAACATTCACATGATATTCAGCTTCCCCATCCCTTACTTGAAAGTAGCAGCGTTAGACAGTCAGTTACGTCACTGCGGCTCCTAGGCAACTGGAAACGATCTCACTCCATATTTAAATGCAGTACTGTATTTGCGATCATATTTCACTAACAGAAGGAAAATGTCAAAAACGCCAAGTTTAGTTAAAGAGCTACTCATTCCACTAGATGGAAACTTGGGTCAACAACTATTACTGTATATAGGGTGTCACAGAATGATGATTTAAAAATTTGAGAGATTATAGATGATGAAATTTGGAACGTTTTGTTGTAAGGAACCTGTGGCCGGAAATGTGAATTATTTAAAATCCACGTACTACATGTACAAGAAGCTACCAAGACAGATTCTCAGTGAACAGTTGGGCTGAAATCCTTGGAGATCACCTTATTGGAGCACACATCTTACCAGTTCGTTTGAAGTGTGCGTAGTTGTTAAACTTTCTGGAGGATGGTTTGCCTAAACTTCTGGAAGGCCTTCACGTGCAACTGCACACTAGCTTGTGGTTTCAGGACGACGGTGCTCCTGTGCATTTTGAGGGTCGGCCCGGGGCATATCTCACAGGCAACTGCGGAGACCGAGTGATTCGAAGAGGATGCTCAGTCCCTTCACCTGTGTGCTTCCTTGACCTCAGACCTGTGGAGTCTTTCCTTTGGGACTATGTTAAGTCCCTTGTGTACTCAACACTAGTTGGAACAGTACCTCGATTGGGAGCATCTTTAAAGCGTCTGACGCCATCAGAGCGCACAGCGACATTTTACAAAGTATCAGACAAAACTCATTTACTCATTGCACATTATGTAACTAAGTTGATGGTCATCATATTGAACATACAATTTACAATAGTGAAGTCACAGATTCAGTTTACAGCATTTGCACTCTTCTATTAATAAAGTTTACAAATTTCAGTATTCTGGTGTTTTCTTTAGTCTACCGAATGCGTAAAAGGGCTTAGTGCTGTAGAAACCTTATTTTATTATTCCCGGCTATACGTTCCTTATATCAGAACATTCAAAATTTCATCCCCTACAGCCTACAGAGTTTTTAAACAGTCAGTCTTTAAAACTCCGTTTTTGACCATGTCACACTTTATAAAATCAACTTAACTTTAGGCACATCCTAGGATGATCGGAGGTGTCGCATTTTAATGAAGACGCTCTGCAGAAAGTGAGCGAGTGGTTGCCTAAAGGCTCAAAATAATGTTACATGCATACACGTTCGAAAACTTTCTTTGAGAATGGGGTACACATGTTTAACGGTAAAGAAGCCTTTTATGAGTGAAACGCAATTAAAATCACTTAAAAAGAGATGGAAGCCTATAATTGTTTCTCTAACGAATGCCCGCTTTTTGACTTAACCTGTGAAGATTTCTTAGGCAGTTCCGTGAAGGCTCTTGGGTAGATACTGCAGATCCTCATTAACCCGTCAACGGAAACTTATCTCTATGATATTATCATTTTCACCCCTATAACATTTTATTTAAATATGCTAATAAACAGAAATGACAGAATAGCTTTGTTACGTTGTTTATGCTATATCGTAATTTAGTTAGTGGCTCGACAAAAAATAACAGCGGAGGAAATCGTTTTGAAAGTTTAAAATCGAAGCTTTTCCTATAAGTTCGATATCAATTTGTAGGCAGCAATTTAGGGCATAGGAGTAAAGGAATTTTAGTATAAAATTGGAACTGAGGAATCATTTCGGTATCGTATGACTACAGTTAAAAATCTAAGCAATACAACCGATTTAGAGTAGGTCAGACTGAACGACTGGGAAAAAGTATCACAACATAAGAAAAGAGATAAGAAATTTAGAGAAAACGTGAAAAAAATCTTGGCAAACGATACAATAAGGGTGATTTAACAGTAAAAAAATCTTGGCAAACGATCCAATAAGGGAGATTTAACAGTACTCTCTCTCCACATAAATCTGAATCAAACGAAAACTGCTTTTCGGCCGTTTTTGGAAATCGTTACGTAAAGTTTAATTCTACTTACTTCTGATTTTGTTACGTTTTCGTGAAAATTTTTTCACATTCGTTATTTAAGACTTCTTGCGCTTGTTAACAGCAACAGAAACAGTGCAAACAACAATCGATGTGAATGTCAATAACTTGCGCTACTTAAATCGTCAATAGTCGCTTTTGTTTCTGTGATGGAATAGGATCTTTGGAATTAAAATAAACACGTGTAACTAATTATAAGAATATCTATGCTGCAAATTCGGTGAAACTGATAGATTTTCTTCGTATATTGTCGAAAATGAAAGGTCTTTACAAATCCAGGTTATATTTCAAACGATGTTTCGAAAAATGTTCCGCCTGGGAAAAATCCTCTGTTCTAAGGAATAAACCATGTTGTCCACAGCACACTTGCACGTTGTGAACAGCACACGCTTACAGCAGAAAGACGACGTACAGAATGGCGCACCCACAGACGGCGTTGTCTTCTATATCTTTCACATCACTTGCAGCGCCATCTGTTGTTGAAAATTGTAACTAATGTAATTTCGAAAGTTTGTCCGCCTGAAAATGTACTGTTGTCCCAAGCATATTGCAACAAACGGTGTATTTCTATCGCTGCTCGTTTAGTTTTTATTGCCGTTTCAAATATACCGGTCATTTTTGAAACACCCTGTAAAAATGAATTGGATTTGACTTGCCTTGTAGTCAAATATTAAGCTCGTTTGGATTTACGTTCAAATTCTGCATGATCTGCTGTGAAGTCGTTTTACAGTGCCCATAAATGTGTGTTTTACCTGTGCCATGAATATGAATAATGTTTTACAAAATGTCCTCAGATTTTTTTGTTACAGTGTTGCTTTTTGTGAAATATTTGAATTTTTTGTTCAAATTTTCGGTGTTCGTCGTAAACATATTCTTATTTACTCAACATTTTCTTTCTTTCCTTCGTGTCATCCTTGGGAAAGTTGTAGTTTGTGACGGATGTTGCTACTTACACGATCAGATCCGATCTTGCTACCGTCAATACATCAAAGGGGTCACACAGCTCTACTTTTCGTGGTTCATGGTGTTCAAAGTGATCGTTTTAAAGTGAATTCCATTATTCGTTACGTTTTCGGAAAGAGAGGAAGAAGTTCTTGGAAAAATGAAGAAGACTGTTCATACAATAATTTTAAATTAACCCGTTATGTGAACAAATTTGTGAATTTCGGAAGACGAACAACCGTTCTCAATAGCTTTTCTGTAAACAACTGAGAAAGTAACCGTATTTGTATTTAAATCCTAAATTTCCGATGAACTTCACACTTTAGGAGACAAAAAGAGGCTACATACCTTAGAATACTTTAGACGTATGGCAATCGTGAACTACGATAGAAAGGAATGAGAGAGTAGGACGCTATTGTATAGAAGCTGAAGAAAATTGATTATCATGGCATGTCTGTTGGAACTGAATAACTTAGCTATTAGAACTGAATTTTTAGTTTGTTGTTTTGGAACTGAAACAATGGAAATTTTGTTTTTATTTCTCTATGAGCATTTTATGTACCCCGAGTTATGTCACATTTTGTAACAATTAGGTAACATGGGAGGAAAGATGTCAAATACTACGGTAAATAATTAATGACAAATATAATAAAAAATAGGCGTAATCTGCGCGTGTTTATTTCTGCATTTTCCATGTTTTCAGAAGTAGTGATGTGGGGAAAACCTCGCTGAAACTAGTTTAAGTGAAACAAATAAAGTGGTTTCATGACGGCGTATCCACGTACTTTACATGGTGTTATGCTGAGTCGGACTAGTTAAGAGAAGAGTATGAAGTGCACGAGCCCCTCGTCCAGTCCTTGAAGGACCAGTGGATGTCGACCTGCCACCGAGGCGTCATGCAGATGTGGTGTGAAGGGGCATTTGGTGAGTACACCTCTCTGCAGGCCGTTTTACCGACTTTCCTACCATGGAGCCACTGTTTCTCAGTCACGTAGCTCCTTAATTGGCATCACAAGGCTGGATGCACCGTACCAGTCCTCCCGCCAAGGAAAAGTCCGTGCGGTATCGGTAATCGAACCCAGTTCCTCCTCATGGGAGCCATCTATGCAGACCACCGAGCCACGGAGGCGGACAGGAAGCGTACAGTAATCGTAAATCATCTTAAGTTTGGCATTTTTCTCCGTGTGTTCATACATTTGTTAGACGAGGAATGTATGTGAAAAACCAATGCAATCAGAGAACCATGTTTCAGATTGTAACATTCCAGGCTTATGGTTACTAGCCCTGCATTACGTATTATTAGATAAGTACTCTTATATCTCCAGCTATAATTAAATTCAATTTCTTTTCGATAATAGGAAAAAGGCTTTTAGAAGAATAATAGCAATACCAAACAATAGTAGTTACAATACCCTTTGTACCATAAACAATCAAAATCAGATCCAGAAAATTAATACATGGAAAATGTTTAGATAAAAGAATAATATAATTCGTAAATGGTAGGATTTAAATCTCGAGCCTAATTAACAAAATATAGATAATTGATCTTTTAGCATTGTTAAAATGCTTATTTCTGCAATTTCAATATTAATGTGATTTTTATGTGTTTAGAAAATGTCTTAAACTTGTTCTAACAAAGTAGGGACTGTTACAGAGTGTTCGATAATGTTGTTAAACTATTTAATATTATAAGCTTCTTTCAAATGCCACAGAACAAAGTGCATAGTTCCATAAAAAAAAAGAAAAGAAAAACGAAGTCGGTGTCGTAATTCGCCAACTATAAACGATAAAAATTGCCTGCGAATGTTAGGAAACTAGTCATAGTAGAAGGAGGGAGAAAACGTGGTCAATGAAGGAAAAGATATATTAACTGGAGAGTATGAAATACAGGGCGGAGGGAGAGAGAACGAGATAGTTGCTGTGTATGTGTGTGTGCGTGTGTGTATGTGTGTGTGTGTGTGTGTGTGTGTCTGTCTGTCTGTGTCTGTGTAAGAGAGAGAGAGAGAGATAATTTTCGTTCCTATTCTGTATCATGCGTAGAGACTCGTAGAATGATGGTTTGGGTATTTGTTGTTACAAAATCTTGCCGAAACCATTTTGGGTGAAGTAAAGTATTTTCGATCAACGGAATTCATAAACACATGACTGTGCAGGTGGACACCACGAATATATTTCCCAAGGTTTAGTGATATGTTTTCTGCCATTGTACAAAAACACTTATAAACGGTTTACAGCTTACATATCACGAAGTGTACTTTTGGATTCGTCTCTCGACACGAAGCCGAAGTACCTGGACATAACTGACAGTTTGTTGTTGTTGTTGTGGTCTTCAGTCCTGAGACTGGTTTGACGCAGCTCTCCATCCTACTCTATCCTGTGCAAGCTTCTGCATGTCCCTGTACCTACTGCAACCTACATCCTTCTTAATCTGCTTGGTGTATTCATCTCTTGGTCTCCCTCTACGATTTTTACCCGACAGTAAGCATCTGCAATTAGAAGCGGGGTTCTTTCTTAAATTTTTCTGTTGGGAACGAAGCATACAAAGCGTAAAAGTAAGGTATAAAACAGTTTCATATGTTCATAAACTTTATTTATTCACACATTTATACAAATGTGGTAAGCGTTAATTTCTGCAACCACTGGAATCAAATACAGAACACACGTATATACATTTAGGAGCAGAATATATAAGACAAATGGCTCCGTAAGGAATTTTATCTATGTACAACTTCCACATCACATGATGGAAATATTTTTTTTGAATAATGTGTTGAACTGGTTCAAATAATAGTCTCCGTTAAACAATAGAAGAGACAAATATGTGGGTATAGGTAACCAGTAGCACATTTTTAAGTATATTTCATTTTAAAGATAATACAGAAATCTACACTTACAGACTAAATTACTATCAGAATACGAAGAATGTCAGAACTGTTGTACAAGCTTTTGCTTCACCATGTATATTCAGACATATACCTTGGAATTTCCCTGTAAACGTTGTGTAAAATGGATGTAATGTGGGGCAAAAAGGATTGCAGAGAAACCAGACAGCATTCTTGATATTTAATTTGATTTGCAATAGGCAGGTATAGTATGGGAAGTTCTAGGAGTAACGTTACAGAGTTATATTGATGCTGAAAGCACAAGCTTGACTGACATGAAACATGAGTCTTTCCCCTTCTATCGCACCATTCTCATCTTCAACTATTTTCTTCTGCTAAACGCTATTTGAAATACTGAGAGGTTGTTGTTACCGTTACAACTACTGACTAGCATTAACAACCAATGCGTTTAATATAAGGTACTCATTTTAAGAAACAAAGCCACTTCACCTCTCCAGCTCAATACGGAATTCGTCTCGGATAGGTATTGAACTCTTCGAAAAAACATATTCAGTGAATCCTGGTGAAAGAGGGAAAAAACGATACTACTGAGGCGCATCGCTATTGAGTCATTGTTTCACGCTGTGCCCAGATTTTTAGTTGGCTGACGCAGTAATCCAGTTCGATGTAGAATTTTGAATTGTGTCTTGTTAACTACTTTGGTTTTTTTATAACAAAATAATATCAGTGTCTGATAACTTTCTCAGGTACAGTTCTATTCATGTTGTTTTCCATAGCTGCTTTTTTATTACTATCATCTTCAAAAATAATGAGTATGTCCTGTATCATGTCCAACATTGGTTATCCAGTACATTTCGTTATGTACAAAATATGAGCACAGATACTCCATCTGGCTTCTCTGTCACTCATACTTTGGAGGTTGAGTAATTCTGCAAAAATTTATTGATTGAACAATCACTGTTTCATTGTTGACATACTAGACGAACCAAAGTGCTACAAAGAAAGAATGGTTTCGACATCTTCTCCTTCCTCGTTCCTTGAGCTACGTCTCATCAAATCACCAACAATATACTTCTTTACTGTGGAAATTTTGCTGTCCTTATTGTCAGTGGGCCATATTGTTATTCTAGATTTTCTGTGAACTGTAGAATTTTTTTATTGTTTCTTCATTACGCTCCTCAAAGTTTGATGGAAATCTGTAGCACGCTGAACACCTCTGTTCTGGCGGAGTGCAGAGATTCGTGTAGCTCACAAGCAAGTGCGGCGACTTCAGAGTGCACACAGGTCGCGGAGCAGACGTGGGCTCGGAAGATGCGACCGCGGGGAAGTCCCGCTGGGTGCAGTTCTGACGTCACGTGACCAGAGGGCGCTGCTTCTGGGAGCAGCGGACAGGCGGCGCTCTCGTCGGTGCTCAGCCCGCTGAAGGTTTGGCTGTGTTCTCTGGAGGCGCGACGAACTTGACCGGAAGCGTGCTAGTCTTGGCCGGAGGTGCCTCCACGTCCACGTAGAGTGGCAGGTACGTCTTCCCGTCCAGCAGCCGCGTGCGCGCGGTCACGCAGTCAAGACGTGCGTACATCTGCAACAGTCAGAAAGGAAATTCAGTATCCCAACGGGCTCGCTTCAAGAGGATACTATCCCACGCTGGCAGCAGGACGAGCTGGTGAAGTAATTCTGAGGGTGGAACAAGTAAAATTGATTTCCTTCTGTGATTGTGTGATTAGTCGGAGAGCAGGGTTAGCAGAATTTGATGGAGCAACAGAGAATTAATTAATGGCGTGCTATGCATCACCTTGTAAATTCTCAATGGTAAGAATGTTTTATGCCAGATCAGAGTTTCTAAAAGGACCTGCACAGGTTCAACACTTGACAGTGCCAGTCTGTGAGACCTTTAATATATCGAGGTTACCTGTATACCATCAATAAACTGTCAATTGGCAAGGTGATTTCGAACACTGAGAAGAAATTGTGTGGTGCAACACTTTAACTGTAACAACAGAAAATAACTAAAAAGAGGAACTTGGTCAGAAAGTAGCGGAAAAAAGAGGAGCGACTTGTCGCACGTTAACGTACTAAATGAAATCAGAATTACGCCCCTGAAAGATTTCGTAAACTCTTTTCGGATAAGTCCTACATCCTACAAGAAATTATTGATGCTGATACGTAATAAAATAGAGAACAAAATTATGTTGATGAGAGATGAGTCGCTAACGACAAGAGTTTAGGAGAAACCTCGAAGTTTCTGGCGACAGGCAGGTCATAGGAATGCTTGAAGTTTAGTTGTGTAATATCAACAAACCCAAAAAATGCCATGTGGCTGGTTTATGAAGCTCTGTTACAACTGAATGGAGAATATTGTCAAACTATCAATATCTGACCTCACAAGTTCAGTATGTATTGATAATACTGAGAATAGTTTGAGAGTTACCAATACTGGTCGTGAATATTTCTAGTTGACATAAGACGGTCAGTATATTGACGGTTCGACAATATAACTGAACGTGTAACTTGACTGTACCTCATGCATGCGCCTGCATGTGTGTGTGCATGTGTGTGTGATTTATGAGTGTTCAATGGTGAGGTTCTCAGCGTCCCTACGAAAATTAGTAGAAATCAGTGTGTTTAAAAAGTCTAAAATGTTATGAAACAAATAAGAGTACATTTAAAAAAAATTTACTCATTCTCTCCCATTTTAATGCACTGTCACCCTCACAACCATACTATGTCACGCCCTCTGTTGTAGTATAAATGTGATCAGATGTTGTAAATTTGTCAACTAAAACACAAATAAAATAAGAAAAGCTAACAGAATTACATATGGCTCCGTGGTTGGCCGATCAGTTACACGTTAAAAACTTCTCCCTGAAATTTCTGGAAACAGGTCTGTTTCACAGAACCTTGGAGTCGTGCCATACTCGTGTCTTTGTTGGTTAAAACTGAGGACAAATTTATCCTCTTGTCTTTATGTAAAAGACAGTCTACTAAAACGTGGCGCACTGCGATCTCTACGGCACAAGAATTACACATCTGAGGGTCCTCTCGCTGGACCAAGAAGCTATGCGTCACGGTACTGTGTCCTATGTGAATACGAGTGAGAAGGACCGCATGTGCCCTGGAACCCCGCAGATAAACACCTCCTTCCTCAGCCTTTTTTATGGTAGAGAAGGGTGTTCTGGATATTTTGGACTGTTTTATCTGTTGGGCACAAGGGTGGGTTACAAGTGTCGTAGACAATTAAGGACACTCGGCGAGTCGGAACAGAAAAGAAATTTAGCAGTCGCAACAAATCTTATCTGCTCCATTGCCCCTAAGGTCCCGTATACTTTGGTATCCCATAGAGAGGATTCAAGAGGTAACCACATCTTGAAGACATGATCAGAAGAAACAATAGAGTAGCCAACGGAGTCCCCCTTTTTAGACCCCTTTGTGAATACAGACGCTCCTGGTGGTAATTTAAAATGTCGTAAAGGATCAGATATAGGGGTGCAAACTCTTCTGTAGGCCACTGAGTCTAAAATTAATGTGGTCCTTTGCAGTGACCAAGATGGCATTCGGTTTCAACCCTGAAGGGGGCGACTTCAGCTTATGCTTCACGCGGTTCCTAAAACTTTTGTTGCTGGTGGGCGATTTGAGAAACGGTGTTCCGTAGCTGGACGAGCAACAGTATTGACCTAACTGAGCTCTCTAGGTATCATGAAACAAGTCAATGTGTCATTGTACCAGCACCATCTCCTGAATACTTTGCTTGGGTAGCACCCTTGCAGTAAAAGAAATAAGGAGTGGCTTAGCCACAAGGTTAGTGGTAGTTCCAGACTGGATGCTAAGAGTTTTGCCAACGAAAGCCAAGTATGTGAGGTTTGATACCACTTTGGTGCGCAGTTATTTATCTATAGCCATTTTTTAACAAGTAACGTGGACGAAATCAATTTACTCTTATATTCGAAGCGCATTTGTGGATACGTGTCGTCTGTTACACAAATGTATAAACTACTGTAATATGAACGTGTAATAAAATAATAATTTTCTACATTTCTTCGTATAGTGCACTGGACAGTTATTCTACACAGTTCCTCGATTCCTCGTCCGTCTCAAAGCAAGTCAATCTTTCCAATTTGTTAATTAATTAGCAAACTCTACACAAAAGCGAAATAAAAAGGAAATAAAGTGGTAGGGCGTACACGTCCGTGGTTATCAAAATATCGTTTCTTTTATCAAATGGGCCTTGGCTTACCTGTTGCACTACCACCACTATTACCATAAAGGATAAAGTTCTTCTGCGTACTGCATTTACTGTGATGATAGAGTTGAAAATACTGTAACTGATTTTCAGAGTCGTCATCATCGAGTTATTTACATGTTCCATAGAGCAGTTACACGATTTTTATCAAAATGATCTGCTTCGAGTCGCTAGGGGCTACATGCGAACCACTTGTTATTTGAAAATTGTTGATCATAAATATGTTACTATTTGCTTTAAGTTTAATAAGACAGAAGATATCAGCCTTTAATACACTCCTGGAAATTGAAATAAGAACACCGTGAATTCATTGTCCCAGGAAGGGGAAACTTTATTGACACATTCCTGGGGTCAGATACATCACATGATTACACTGACAGAACCACAGGCACATAGACACAGGCAACAGAGCATGCACAATGTCGGCACTAGTACAGTGTATATCCACCTTTCGCAGCAATGCAGGCTGCTATTCTCCCATGGAGACGATCGTAGAGATGCTGGATGTAGTCCTGTGGAACGGCTTGCCATGCCATTTCCACCTGGCGCCTCAGTTGGACCAGCGTTCGTGCTGGACGTGCAGACCGCGTGAGACGACGCTTCATCCAGTCCCAAACATGCTCAATGGGGGACAGATCCGGAGATCTTGCTGGCCAGGGTAGTTGACTTACACCTTCTAGAGCACGTTGGGTGGCACGGGATACATGCGGACGTGCATTGTCCTGTTGGAACAGCAAGTTCCCTTGCCGGTCTAGGAATGGTAGAACGATGGGTTCGATGACGGTTTGGATGTACCGTGCACTATTCAGTGTCCCCTCGACGATCACCAGTGGTGTACGGCCAGTGTAGGAGATCGCTCCCCACACCATGATGCCGGGTGTTGGCCCTGTGTGCCTCGGTCGTATGCAGTCCTGTTTGTGGCGCTCACCTGCACGGCGCCAAACACGCATACGACCATCATTGGCACCAAGGCAGAAGCGACTCTCATCGCTGAAGACGACACGTCTCCATTCGTCCCTCCATTCACGCCTGTCGCGACACCACTGGAGGCGGGCTGCACGATGTTGGGGCGTGAGCGGAAGACGGCCTAACGGTGTGCGGGACCGTAGCCCAGCTTCATGGAGACGGTTGCGAATGGTCCTCGCCGATACCCCAGGAGCAACAGTGTCCCTAATTTGCTGGGAAGTGGCGGTGCGGTCCCCTACGGCACTGCGTAGGATCCTACGGTCTTGGCGTGCATGCGTGCGTCGCTGCGGTCCGGTCCCAGGTCGACGGGCACGTGCACCTTCCGCCGACCACTGGCGACAACATCGATGTACTGTGGAGACCTCACGCCCCACGTGTTGAGCAATTCGGCGGTACGTCCACCCGGCCTCCCGCATGCCCGCTATACGCCCTCGCTCAAAGTCCGTCAACTGCACATACGGTTCACGTCCACGCTGTCGCGGCATGCTACCAGTGTTAAAGACTGCGATGGAGCTCCGTATGCCACGGCAAACTGGCTGACACTGACGGCGGCGGTGCACAAATGCTGCGCAGCTAGCGCCATTCGACGGCCAACACCGCGGTTCCTGGTGTGTCCGCTGTGCCGTGCGTGTGATCATTGCTTGTACAGCCCTCTCGCAGTGTCCGGAGCAAGTATGGTGGGTCTAACACACCGGTGTCAATGTGTTTTTTTTTTTTCCATTTCCAGGAGTGTAGTTTCCACGTAGCTAGTGACACACTTCATTTATTTAGTTGCATATGCTACCAGATTTATTATTAAGTCTTTCTATACAAGAGAAGGAGTTATCCAAGAGAAACGATTTGATACTAAATTTAAAATTTAGTTTGCTATCTGACAGGCATTCTATGTTGTAGGGCAAATTATCAAAGACTTTTCTGGTTGCGAATTGAACTCGGTTCTGACCTACCGACAGCTTCGGGAAACAATAATACGAACCATTTTTTCTTCTAGTAGTGGATAAATGGATATCAATATTCTCTAATTCTGTTCTAGATTTGTGAAGAATTGCATTAAGAAATGTACATATTGTGAAGGTGAGGTTAGAATTCCTAACTCCCTGAGAAGGATCTGCAGGACGATTGTGGGTCAACACCATGTATCATTTTCACTGCCCACCTCACCTCTGAACAATCAATATGCTCTTCCTATAATACGTCGATCCTCCCTTGTAGTGGTCACAAGTGGTCGATCGAAATCTTGACGACGAATATTCCCATTTTTACGATCCAAGCAGACCACCAACGGGCCACTGTCACATCCGAATGCCCCACGAATTTGTATATTGTAGTATTCGACCTGCTGGCCAAATGGAGATCCACAACGAGGCTCCCATTCACACTTTGTCAGATGCTGATAACGCTGCGACAACGCTGCATCTCTGTGTCCTTCATAGTGTTCACTCAGCATCTGACGCTGCTCACAGCCCTTAGATACCGTATCAGGCCTGGTGACGACATTTAACAGGAACAACACTAAAGTTTTACCTGTCAGAGGGAACTTCAACGCTAATTCCTTACATACCCGCCACCGATAGTGCTTACGTATACGGAGCTACATTGACGTCCGACCATGTCTTCTAGGTGCTTCATTTTTCTTGTCAGGCATTGTATGATAAGATGTTGATTTTCCTGTTTCTAAAGCTGGGAATCATGCGAACTGCACAGTTTCCGGATCTTAGTTGTCTGAGCACTAGAACATCGAGTTAAGAAGCGTGTCAAAGTTTACGTTCATTACTTACTCTAGGAGCTCGGCGATAATTTAAGAGAAAATATGTGGGAAAGGATAAGCAAGAGTGAAAAAACCTCTTTATATTTTAAGGGTGAAATGAAGACTTCGTCTGTAAGCAGTGGTAAGTGACAGTCGACGGGAAACTGACTCATTGCATTTAAAAAGTAGTAAGTGATGTGCTTTAGCCTCATTAGTTGATAGTTCCACTATAATCCCAGGTATAGCGGTTTTATCTCGATATTCAGTTTCTAGCTACTGACGATTTTGGCAAGACGTGTGCATCTAAATAGTGGTAAGTGGCACAAACAGAGCTGCTTTAAAGCGGTAACGTGTGCGGTGGTCGTAATGTTTTTCAGTAACGAGCTGTAAGAATGTGGACACATATGACTCTGATAAACATCCTGTGTACATTCTTGAACGGTGCTACTAATCAGATAAATGTATACATTTCTTTAAGCAAATAAACAATGTTAAGTCGCGTGGCTTACCATAGTTTATGTGCATTTATGTTGCCCTGCGATGGCAGGCATATTAAACGCCATCCTTAACGTTGCTGAAGTGCTGTAATGAGGTATTTTCATTGGTTTCTTATAAAGCAATAGCTACAGCTGCACCCATACCTCGAAACCCATATGAACAAAAGTCAGTTATGTATTTACCTGCTTACGCACATTATTTTTGCATTTATACATTCTGTAAGGCCTGTGTTGTGTGTATATTTACATTTGGCATATTAATTAGCGTGTTAAGGAACAAATACTAACTAGCTATCGATGGATGTACACTCTAAGAAAAAAAAGCGACACACCACGAAAGAATTATCCGAAAAGGGATGGAAATCGGTAAACGTGTTCTACTACATATACAGACAAAACAGTGATTATATTTTCAGAAAAACTGGATGATTTATTCAAGAG
The DNA here is from genome assembly GCF_023898315.1 of Schistocerca nitens. Classification (NCBI taxonomy): domain Eukaryota; kingdom Metazoa; phylum Arthropoda; class Insecta; order Orthoptera; family Acrididae; genus Schistocerca; species Schistocerca nitens. The sequence goes on from NC_064614.1 coordinate 205,310,339, forward strand.
AAAGTGCAAATCAATAACACGTTTACCCACCTGTGGCCCTTATACAAGCAGTTATATGGTTTGTCGTTGACTGACAACGTGCCAAATTCTGTCCAATTAGCGTGTTAGATTGTCAGACTCCCTTGATCGTTGGAGGAGCCTGCTCATAATGCTCCAAAGCTTCTGAATCGGTCGAAGATCCGGCGATCTTGTTGGCCAAGTAATAGAAAACGCTCGCCGTGCACGGGCAGCCATTATCTTGCTGAAGTGTAAGCCCAGGATGGCTTGTCATGAAGGGCAAAAGAATGCGGCGTAGAATATCGTCGACGTGTTGTAAGGGTGTGGCGGATGACAACCAAAGTGATCCTGCTATGAAAAGAAGTGGCACCCCGGACCATGACTGTCTGATGCCGGGCCATACGGCGAGAGACAAGTCGGTATCCCACTGTTATCAGGGGCGTCGCCAGACATGTGTTCGTTGTTCGCTGGGGCTCAGTTCGAAGCGAGACTCAAAATGGTTCAAATGGCTCTGAGCACTATGGGACTTAACTTCTAAGGTCATCAGTCCCCTAGAACTTACAACTACTTAAACCTAACTAAGATAAGGACATCACCACAAGCATGCCCGAGGCAGGACTCGAACCTGCGACCGTAGCGGTCGCGCGGTTCCAGACAGCGAGACTCATCGCTGGAGAGAATTCCGCTTCAGTCAACGAGATTCCAGGCCGAAGACGTGTCTGGCGACGCCCCAGACCACCCTGATTGTCCCCCACCATAAGGCCTGACAACCAGGAGTGATGTTCTGGGCCGGCCGCTGTGGCCGAGCGGTTCTAGGCGCTTCAGTCCGGAACTGCGCTGCTGCTACGGTCGCAGGCTCGAATCCTGCCTCGGGCATGGATGTGTGTGATGTCCTTCGGTTAATTAGGTTTAAGTAGTTCTAAGTCTAGGGGACTGGTGACCTCAGATGTTAAATCCCATGGTGCTTAGAGCCATTTGAACCATTTTGATGTTCTGGGGTGCCATTTCTTTATATAACAGGATCCATTTGCAGAGTGAGATTTTCACTCTGCAGCGGAGTGTGCGCTGATATGAAACTTCCTGGCAGATTAAAACTGTGTGCCCGACCGAGACTCGAACTCGGGACCTTTGCCTTTCGCGGGCAAGTGCTCTACCATCTGAGCTACCGAAGCACGACTCACGTCCGCTGCACTCTTACGGGACAGTGGTAAGTTGACGATATTCTACGCCCAGTTCTGGGCTTACATTTCAGCAAGATAATGCCCACCGAAGCACGGAAAGCATTTTCTACTACTTATCTTCGTGTTTGCCAAATCCTACCTTGTCCAGCAGGTCGCTAGATCTTTGACCAACTAAGATCGTCTGGAGCTTTACGGGCAGGATGCTCCTACCATCCCGGATTTTTGACGACCTAACGTGCCAATTGGATAGAATTTGGCATGACATCCGTCAGGAGGACGTCCAACAGCTCTATCAATTTTGAGATTAATGAATGCTTGCACAAGGCCCAGAGGTGGACCTATGTATTGCTGATATACTCAATTTGTAAAGCTGTTTCTCTTGAATAAATCATCCAAGTTTTCTTAAATTGTAATCACTGTTTTGTCTGTACATGTTCTACAACGCATCTACCAATTTCCGTCCCTTCTCGCGAATTCCTTCGTGCTACATCGTTTTTTCTTCTTGTCTGACAGTGTATTTTACTTTTGTGTGGAAAATAGAAAGCTTGTAAATCTGAAATTTCATAGGTTCACAGGAACAACACAAAAATGCATCCTTCCGAGGATGCATCAGGTCTTGACATTCTACAAGCAGATACAGCTGAAGCAAATGATCAGCGGAGCAGACAGAAAGCTCGGGAGAAGGTAAAACATGGAGGTATTCAGGAACAAACGAGGAAAAAGAGAAATGAGGGAAAGGAACATAAAACCTATAGGGACAAGGGGGCCGAGGAGGTGCTGTATTAAAACATGTAGGCCCTCCACGTCAATGCTCTAAAATTTTTTTCGAGCTTGTAAGTGAAGAAGTTAAGCACCTCATATTCAGGAATTTCTGGCAGCTGAAAAGCAATGATATGCAAAATGTGCACCTACAAAGTTGTTTACGGTCAAAACTATAAAACGACACTTTAAATTTTGGAAAGGTTTCTCAGTAATATTCCGTTAACTCGGCCAGTAAGTAAAGTAATAAATCTATGGAAACAGGTGTTAAGTGCACTAGACTTGCAAGTAAACAGTGTTCAGTAGCCACTGACAAAATTGTAGGAGTAGAATTGTGGATGGAATTTTCCACTATAAAAATATGCCATTGCGGTAGACTCATGCTCATAAATTTAGGATAATGCTGATACATGGTGAAACAAGGATCTGGTGGGCGGTTTACGGGGGTAAATCACCTTGGGGTATGACCATGCGGTGCATTTGACCTGCGGTCGTCGCATGGTGCCGCTGGCAGCAGTCCACAAAAGCCGAGGTGTGTTGGTGCGTCTCAGAGTACGGTGCAGCGAGTAAGTGTGCAGACGTTTAGAGACGTGCTAATGTTGACTATGTGTTGAAAATGGCTCAGAGAAGACATATTATGACGTTATGAGGGGTAGAATACTAGGGCGACTGGAGGCTGGTCAAACACAGCAGGTCATAGCATAGGCCCACTGTGTGCCACAAAATGTGATGTCAAGAGTATGTCAACGATTCCAGCAGACAGGAAACGTGTCCAGGCGCTACAGTACGGGACGTCCACAGTGTACAACACCACAAGAAGACCAATATCGCACCAGCAGTGCCCGCAGACAGCCACGGAGTACTGCAGGTAGCCTTGCTCGGGACCTTACCACAGCCACTGGAACAGTTGTCTCCAGATATACTGTCAACAGGTGACTGAACAGACATGGTTTATTCGCCCGGAGACCTGCAAGGTGCATTCCACTGACCCCTGGTCACAGGACAGCCCGTAAAGCCTGGTGTCATGAACACAGTACATGGTCATTGCAACAGTAGTCCCAGGTTATGTTCAAAGACGAGTCCTGGTATAGTCTGAACAGTGATTATCGCCGGGTTTTCATCTGGCGTGAACCAGGAACCAGATACCAACCCCTTAATGTCTTCGAAAGGGACCTGTTTGGAGGTCGTGATTTGATGGTGTGAGGCGGTATTATGATTGGTGCACGTACACCCCTGCATGTCTTTGACAGAGGAACTGTAACAGGTCAGGTGTATCGAGACATCATTTTTCACCAGTATGTCCGCCTTTTCAGGGGTGCAGTGAGTCCCACCTTCCTCCTGATGGATGACAACGCACGGCCCCACCAAGCTGCCATCGCGGAGGAGTACCTTGAAACAGAATATATAAGGCGAATGGAGTGGCCTGCCTGTTCACCAGACCTAAACCCCATCGAGCACGTCTGGGATGCTCTCGGTCGACGTATCGCTGCACGTCTTCAAATTCCTAGGACACTTCAGGAGCTCTGATAGGCACTGGTGCAAGAATGGGAGGCCATACCCCAGCAGATGCTCGAACACCTGATCAAGAGTATGCCAACGCGTTGTGCGGTCTGTGTACATGTGCGTGGTGATCATATCCCTTATTGGTGTCAGGGTACATGCGCAGGAAACAGTGGCGTTTTGTAGCACATGTGTTTCGGGACTGTTTTCTCAACTTATCACGAATACCGTGGACTTAGAGATCTGTGTCGTGTGTGTTCCCTATGTGCCTATGCTATTATCGCCAGTTTTGTGTAGTACCACGTTGTGTGGTACCACATTATGCAGTTATCCTTAATTTATGAGCATGAGTGTATGTGAAAACAATGCCCATGTCTGTATAAAAAAAATCACATTGGATGCACATGCAGTATGTTATTTATGATAATTTGACGATTCACTGCGCGATTTCTCGACACCACCAAAAGGTCGTCTACCACTCTTTACCACCGAGATCTTCAGATATCTGTGTTATTTTCATAGAATTAATCAGGCCATGATTTGAACAGAGCAGAGGAGGGGAAGGCTGTGTTACCTGCTTTCGCCGGGTGCAGAAGGCGATGCAGCAGCACATGAGGAAGGCGGCCACGGTGACGGCGCTGGCGATGTAGAACGTGTAGTGGCGGTAGTGGGAGTCGAGCAGCCACGGCTTGTACATCAGGTGCAGCGTCACGATCAGCGCCAGCACCGCCATGGCCGCCAGCAACAGCGGCGCGTACAGCAGGCCGATCATCCAGCTGGGGGCTGCCTCCGGCTGCAACAGGGCAAGCACGCCAGCTCAGCTCAAACTCCGAACCACTGTACTGGTGTTTTAGTCAAACGCTGGCAGACGAACAGTAAACAGATAGGCCGTACAGAGTGGATGTGGGGAACAAAATTGCCGACTATTTCGCTCCAGAAGCAGGACGACTTCAGGGAGGTATCATTTCTCCGGCCCTCTACACGCTATACACAACCGATATGCCATAGTGTGGTTAATAGCCCTCTACGTCGACGAAACGGAGTACTGGACCACAGGAAACCGAACAAATAGGATACAACAAAGGTCCAGAATCTACTTAGGCAGACTGGAAGAACGAAAGCATAAACACAGAATTAGGCCAAACTGTATCAAAACTCAAATGTTCTTTTCCAGCACAAAAACCTAACGGTGAAATATAAGCTTGATATCAGAGATACACAACTTATATTACTTGGAATATCTCTACAAGCCAGTGGAAACGTAAGATACTTAGCTCTCCATTAGGACAAGCACCTAAATTGGAAAATACACAAACAATACATATGCAGGGTATCGAAAAAATACGCCAGAGCGGACATGAGTTGCTACTGAGCCCGCCACAGGCAGGCGAGAGTATTGATCACTGAAAAGCAAAACACAGCTGACTGGTCTGTGAAATGGAGCCAGCTGGGAACTGTATAGCAGCAGCCGAAGCTGCTATATGCTATTGAAAGGATGTAAGCCTTTCCTCATTTGCCACCACGGAAGCGTTTAGAGTAAGTGCCTTAAGCTCAAAATGGCTCTGAGCACTATGCGACTTAACTTCTGAGGTCATCAGTCGCCTAGAACTTAGAACTAATTAAACCTAACTAACCTAAGGACATCAAACACATCCATGCCCGAGGCAGGATTCGAAACTGCGACCGTAGCCGTCGCTCGGCTCCAGACTGTAGCGCCCAGAACCGCACGGCCACTCCGGCGGGCTAAGTGCCTTAAGCCCTGTGGCCGAGGGGCTCTAGGCGCTTCAGTCCGGAACCGCGCTGCTGCTATGGTTGCAGGTTCGAATCCTGCCTCTGGCATGGATGTGTGTGATGTCCTTAGGTTAGTTAGGTTTACGTAGTTCTAAGTCTAGGGCAGCGTGGAGGGTAAAAATCGTAGAGGGAGACCAAGAGATGAATACACTAAGCAGATTCAGAAGGAAGTAGGCTACAGTAGGTACTGGGAGATGAAGAAGCTTGCACAGGATGGAGTAGCATGCAGAGCTGCATCAAACCGGTCTCAGGACTGAAGACCACAAGAACAACTACAAGTCTAGGGGACTGATGACCTAAGATGTTAAGTCTCATAGTGATTAGAACAATTTGAACCTTAAGCCCTAAATGAACATAGTCTGTAGGTATAAGTACTCACAAGGGAACCTCCCCATCGCACCCCCCTCAGATTCAGTTATAAGTTGGAACAGTAGATAGGCCTTGAAAAACTGAACACAGATCAATCGAGAAAACAGGAAGAAGTTGTGTGGAACTATGAAAAAATAAGCAAAATATGCAAACTGAGCAGTCCATGGGAGACATAGGCAACATCAAGGAATTTCTTAGCGCAGGAGCGCCGTGGTACCGTGGTTAGCGTGAGCAGCTGCGGAACGAGAGGTGCTTGGTTCAAGTCTTCCCTGGGGTGAAAATTTTTTATTTTCAGACAATTATCAGAGTTCAGGCACTCACACATAATCAACTTCGCTCTCCAAAATTCCAGGCCATGTTCAGATTTGCTTGGACATATGCATGATTTGACGGTCTACACACGGAAAAAATTGAAAACGTTAAAAACATATGTTTTGACAGAGCACAGAGAAAACTGTGCGACTGTGAAACTGTTGCATTCATTTGTTGCAGTTTATGTGACACACTCTTATGTTTTCATCACTTTTTTGGAAGTGATTATCACATCCACAAGAAAACCTAAATCGGGCAAGGTAGAAGAATCTTTTTATCCATTCGCCAAGTGTGCCAGTTAGGTGGGTCGACAACATATTCCTGTCATGTGACGCACATGCCGTCACCAGTGTCGTAAAGAATATATCAGACGTGTTTTCCTGTGGAGGAATCGGTTGACCTATGACCTTGCGATCAAATGTTTTCGGTTGCCATTGGAGAGGCACGTCCTTTCGTCTACTAATCGCACGGTTTTGCGGTGCGGTCGCAACACACAGACACTGAACTTGACAGACAGTGAACAGAGACGTCAATGAACGAACGGACAGATCATAACTTTGCGAAAATAAAGTAAGTAAACTTTTCGCTCGAGGGTAGACTTGAACCAATGATCTCTCGCTCCGCAGCTGTTCACGCTAACCACGGGACCACGGCGCGCCTGTGGTGACGTCATCCTTGATGTTGCCTATGTTGCGCATGGACTACTCAGTTCGTATATTTTGCTTATTTTTTCATAGTTCCACACAACTTCTTCCTGTTTTCTCGATTGATCTGTGTTCAGTTTTTCAAGGCCTATCCACTGTGCCAAATTATAACTAAATCTGAGGGGGGTGCGATGGGGAGGTTCCCTTGTCAGCCTTTCGTGAACTAAATCATTCTCGTCTCAGTATCAGCCTACACCACGAGCCTGTGGCAGCCAGTGTGACATCCCGAATGCAGTAAGGGGTCCGCTGTTTAACTGTGAGACAAGGCAGCCTGCCCTGAGCCACAAGGGAGCCGTCCGGTCGCTGGAGGAAGCTGACGGCCGTCGTCAGCTGCGCCACCACGTTGTCACCACAGTCACAGTGGGAGATGTCACTGATCAGTGACACCATGTTGGCCCCGCTCTTTGCACTGTCAGCAGTGCCGGACGTATATCGTTTCACATGAGAGGTAACTTGACGGCTCCACCAATCTGTTCCTGATGTACTATGGCCAAGGGTCAGAATGAAACAATTAACTGAACAAATCTATTGTCTTCTTGACATCTCATTTCACTCCCGATGGGTGGCAACCTTAAGGGCCATGTAACGCCTATAATCAGGAGGAGACAGGGAATAGTCTGGCAAATGCAAGACAAATTTCATGAATGCAGTGCTACAACGGCACTGCACATTAACAAAGCTTAAATCAGGCCAGTCACTGAACGAGGGCCACGTGACTGTGAGGCACGACAATGGCAGAAGAAGTATACGACACAGAAAGTAGACTACTTCGGAGCTTCACGAGACTCAACAACAGGATCCCAAGCGACGAAGTGGACAATACCACAAAGAAATCAGTCCTACAAACTAGTGAACCTAAGAACAAGATATATCCTGCACAACAGATCTTACATGGAGAACCGCCTAACTATAAATATGGGGACAACAAGTAAACCTAAAAAGAAGTTCGTTTGTCTCAGCAGAACCATGGCCCGAAACACCTCCAAAGTATTTCCAAATATCTGTCTAACAATCACACCACTCACTCAAAAAGCAGAAATACGATGGCACTAGATAGATAACCTAAAGTAAATGCAAGCACGTTAAAATCTTCGATCGGTGCCTCTTGAAACACTTCGGCTACCTTAGTTAGGGAAGCGCGCACCGTACTAACACCGACTGTTTTCCCAAGTTCGAATTCACACGATGAATGAGTGAATGGATGAGTGAACGAATGAGTGAGTGTCCCGCAGTTACATGTAGAGCAGGGCAGCCAGGAGTTCTGCTCGCAGCTCATGCATGTGTGCCAATCTCTTTTGCCCGAGTGCAGACTTCCGCCTCTAGCACTCCAAGCTCTCTTACTGGGAAGAGGGTGAAGCATTAATGATATTAAATCTACAACTTTGCTTCCAGCGTTTAGCAATAAACCTAGTAACAACAAGTGGTGGTGTGCTTCATTGGCCGTAAGTGTCATACAATATGCTTAGACATTTGTATACACAATGCCATCAAAATATTAATGAATTTATGCTTGCGACATAAAGCTATTCTCGATTTAATATATCAACTTCGCCCGCGTCTCGTGGTCGTGCGGTAGCGTTCTCGCTTCCCACGCCCGGGTTCCCGGGTTCGATTCCCGGCGGGGTCAGGGATTTTCTCTGCCTCGTGATGGCTGGGTGTTGTGTGCTGTCCTTAGGTTAGTTAGGTTTAAGTAGTTCTAAGTTCTAGGGGACTTATGACCACAGCAGTTGAGTCCCATAGTGCTCAGAGCCATATATCAACTTCGGAGCCCAGATCTCGTCATTTGCGGGAATTTTTATGTTCAAATCTGTGGCTGGGGCTCATAAAATGCTGGGTAAGAGCTATGGTGATGCACCTGTTAGTGAAATAACATGCAGAGAATGATTTCAACGCTTCAAGAACGGTGACTTTTACGTCGACGGTCGGCATGGCGGTGGAAGAGAGAAGGTTTGCGAAGCTATTGAAATAGACGAAAGCAATCACAGGAGATCGTTATCGACAGCAATTGATTCGTTTCAGCCGAGCACTGAAAGCCAAACGTCCACCATACAGTGATGGACGTGCGATTTTTCAGCGTGAAAATGCTCGATCTCACGTCGCAAAGCCCGTTGAAACATTCTCGGAGACGTTAAAATGAGAAGCCCGCTCCCCCTCCCCTCCATCCCCCCTCCTCACTCCATTATCCATATATTGCTTCTACTGGCTACCAACTTTTTCGATCACTGGCACATGGTCTGGCTGATCAGAACTTCCGGTCATATGAAAAAGTGCAAAATTGGATCGATTCATGGACCTCCTCAAAAGACACTCAGTTCTTCCGCCGCGAGATTCTTATGCTGCCCGAAAGATGGGAGAGAGTGGTGGCCCTCGATGTCCAATACTCTGAATCGCAAATGTTTTGTGTTTTTTCACAGTAAAGTCTCGAACTTCAAGAACAAACGGCATGCAGCACTGGACAGTCGTACGCAAGTAGTATCAAGCACTTAGCCACTAATACACGCAATGTGGCCAAAGTACACACATTATGGTGTTATGGTAGGAATTATGCAGACTGCTCGATAACAGGCAGAAGTCCAAAACTGGTCGCCATTTAAATAAAAACAAACTTCTGTGCAACTTCGACGGTTTTGTAGTTTCATCGAATCACAGTAATTTCCTGCCTACAGCAGTCCAGCATTCTGGAAGTGAACAAAACTCAAATGATCTTGTTTCAGCACAAAGACCTAACCAAGAAAAAAAATCATATCAGAGGTATGCGACATACACTATGTGGAATCCTTTGCAACTCAGTGAAAATGCAAGATTCCTGGGCGTCCATTACGATAAGCACCTAAACTGCAAAATGTATGAAGAATGCATCTACATCTTTCTGTCTATTCTGCAATTCACATTTACGTGCCTGGCGGAGGGTTCGTCGAGTGACTTTCACATAATTTGTCTACCGTTCCACTCTCGAATTGCACGCTAGAATAAAAAACGCTTAAGTCTTACCGTGAGAGCTCTGATTTCTCTTGTTTTATTACAATGTTAATTTCTCCGTATGTAGGTGGGTGTCAACACCTCCGCCCGCGTGTCATATCTGTGAGACTATCACCCCCCCTCCCCCCGTCCCCCAGTTGCCATTTAGTCGGTGCGACAGTTTTACCGAGATGTCAACAAACAAATAATAGCAAAAGCAGATGCCAGACAGATTCATAGGAAGAATGTTAAGGAAGTGTAACTCGTTAAAGAAGGAAATGGCTTATCAGGCGCTGATTCTACCGATTCCCTTGTACTGTTCACCGATATGGGATCCTTGCCAAGTGGGACTGACAGAAGAGATAGACGATCCAACGAAGACCGACACGTTTCGTCGCGAGGTCGTTTAGTCGGCTTGAGAGCGTAACTGAGATGTTATGTGCACTACGGAGAGGTTTACTATAGCACTTTCCGAAAAGACAGCGCATTATTTCTTCGCACATACAGCTCGCATAGTGACCACTACGAGAAAATTCGAGAAATTAGAGCCAACGCAGAGGCACACAGGCCCACTCGTCATTCGCGAGTGGAACTGAGTAGGTGGGATCAGTTAGTGGTACCGAAAGTACCCTCCGCCACACACCTTCAGGTGCCTTACGGAAGATGATGTACGTGTGGGTATAGAATATAGTCTAGATGACTGGCGCGCAGTCAGTTACACTGCCTCAAAACATGTACGCAGTTTCTAGCTTTAATACGTGACTTATGGTGTTAAACATTTAACGTAAAGTTATACCTCTTTGTAAATAAATTATAAGAGCATTTAAAACTTTAAAATTAAATTAATAACACTGAAAAAAAAATTGTTGCCCCTGCAAGGCGTCTGACGAGCAACCTGTAACTGCGACTCAGTGGCTGGTTTAGACCTTCAGTAATACGGATCATTACTACCCGTTGTTTCTTGGATGTGTGTGGGCAATGCAATGCTAGTGGTGGTGCGACTGCGGAAGTGACAGTATTATTTGTCATAGCTGGTCAAAATCTTGCTGTGCAGTCTACTGATGTGTTGGAATCTGATATAAGCTAGTATTTGCCTAATTTCACTCTAGCAAACACTATGTGTGATGTAATCGGAGGAAATAGTATCTTTCTCGACTAGCAATGGAACGGCGTCTCTCGGAACTTTGAGAATAAGGCTTTTCGCTTTATACAGCACCATTCTGCTTCTAGTGTGTTCTACTGGGGTTTGTTGTAGATCACGGTAACGCTTTCGCGCTTTTCTGACCAAACGCACGTTGATGTGAATCGTCGCTACACGCTCTAGATGTGAAAAGCCCATATCAGTGCCCAGTATATCCACAGTTAAAGTAAAAAGTAGAGTCATAATGCATGGTTGGCTGGGAGACCCCGATGGGCAGGTTCAGCCTCCTAATTGGGAAAGTTTTTCCTATTCTCCGCGCCCACGAGTACCTTTCCTTCGCGAAGTGTGTTGATTGTGTTCTACATTCATTGTCTCTTAATTGTAAGTCTAGGCGTAAGATTAATTCCGACGAAAAAAATTATATTTGGTCTAAAATAAGTGGTACATCTAATATGGAAGATTGTAAATTTGTTGGTGATTGTATGGTGTATTATCATTAATAAAAACTACACATTGATCTTGCCAAAAGCCGAGAAGCGATTTTATTCTTTTGTAGCACCAGTGGTGGTGTCCGCAGCTCGTGGTCTTACGGTAGCGTTTTCGCTTCCCGCGCACGGGGTCCCGGGTTCGATTCCCGGCGGGATCAGGGATTTTCACTGCCTCGTGATGACAGGGTGTTGTGTGTTCTTCATTATCTTTCACTCGCAAGTCGCCGAAGTGGCGTCAACTAAAAAGGACTTGCAATACGGCAGCCGAACTCCCCCGCATGAGGCCTGCCAGCCAATGATGCCATGCGATCATTTCATTTCATTTTTTGTTGAGTGGTGATGAGTGTAATCTCCTGCTTAGGCAAATGGATCAAATCGGTTGGTTCTTTTTTCATTTGATGTGGTCTACTGTGGGCTTGAGGGACTTATGAAGCCACCATTAGCTCAGGGGCGTTTCCTCTGAAAACCCTACAAAAAGTTTTTTTTTCCTTTTTCTATATTTTCGCCGTGACAAGAGGGCCAAACTCCACCCGATGATTCCAAGACAGCAAATGGCTGAAATTTTTACGGTATATTCCTAAGATCCTGATATTCACCAACCATGAATGTTTTCTTGATATTTTTCTCCGTTTCCAACAGACAGAGCATCAAATTTACTCTACTTCTACAAGTAAAATTCGGAATGAAACAAAATCTAAATAATAAATAACTGCAGCAAATTTCTCAAATTTTAACAGTATATTCTCTAGACATTTATCTAGAAGAGCTATCTGCCGTTTTTTGGGTACTAACATACGGCAGCGGATTCCGAGAGGTATATGCACATTAAACAGCTGTAATTTTTACTTCGTATTGCTAAGATCACGATCTCGATAACCTTGGAAATTGTCTTCAAATCTTTATCCGTTTCCGAGATATAAAGTTTCAAAGTTACCGTACTTGCACACGTAAAATACGTACGTAATATCCGGTGTGAGGCGAAAACGTAGTTTATAAAGTGACATATGCTGTAAAGTGTCTCCGTTATCATCTGAGAACCGCATGTTGTGGTCCTGAAGAACATGCACAATCTTTTTGCACGTACCATCCGGTCTGAGGTGTAAAATTAGTTTTGCGTTATTTGAATTTCACATAAGTAAACTATTTAAATTTTACCGACGAGTACATTTCTTTTCACGTGAGTTATATGCCCTGCTGTAGCAGGGAAAAGAATGGAACCAACAGAAAAATGTTCCTATCGCAGCACAAAAAATGTGAATATGTTCCTGTTTATTTAAAAGAATCTGACTAAAAGTGGGGTACCAACTGCCTCATTCTACCTTCCTCGGTACTTTTAATAGTTTTCCCAAAAAAATTGGCATGCGAACGTATTCGTACCTTTTTATGCTCAGGGAGTAGAAGACTGGCAGTGGAAAATAGACGAAAAAGTAATAAATACTGGGAGATAGACAATGGTTGTGTTATAGAAAAAGCGAAGGAGACAATGGCAGTCCTAGAGAAACAGAGGAACACAATGGCAGTGGAACTAGGTGACAGTGCTGGAAGAGAGTGAAGGAGACATTGCCAAGGGATTGGGGGGGAGGGGATTAGGAGAAAGAGAAAGTGGAAGTCTCTGAGAGCCAGTGATAGTGGGAGACAGAGTATATGACAATGACAATGAGAAAGAGAGGGGTAGTGGCAGCGAGGATAAACAGCAGCAGTTGGAAGGAAGGAGTGAGATACTAGCAGTAAGAGAGAGCAAGAGGGAGACTGTGAAAGTGAGCGGAGACTGTAGCGGAAGAACAGAATGAAGGGGACTGTGCTGTGATGGAGGAGAAATGACGGAGGGATACAAAGAAATAACGACAGTGAGTTCGGTTTAATAAGTGAGTGAGTATAATGGACAACTGGGATTGGAGGCTATGAGCGACTTACAGCAGCTATGGAATTGTGGGTGTGAGTGAATTATAGTTAGGGGAGCTGATGGGAGTTTGAGGTGAGATGCAAGTTAAAAAAAGCGCGAATATACTCATAAGCCACAATTTAAGGGAAATTTTTTAAATGTGTCGAGGAAGGTAGAATGAGGGAGCTGTATTCCACTTTTCAGTCATTCACCTTTTTGTGCTCCGTTAGGAGTATTTTTCCGCTGGTGTTTGTGTTGTTTGATGATGATGAATAAATCCCCTAGTAACTAAATTCATTAGAGCTGCAAAAATTATATTTATAATGTTCAGAAAATGTGTGACCTGTGCATGAACATCTGATAACATCTACAGCTACGTACAAGAAACTTTAACAGACGCTGCCACAGAAAGCGAATCAGTTTTGAACCAGCGCGCTATTAGGTGGGTGATCATGAAACTGCGAATCGTCAACGTATACTGTGCTGATAAACGGTTGAAAGCGAGTACGAGCTAGCCTGACACTCAGATCTGCGCTAAACGGATTTCCGCCAGCGTGGGAGCATTGCGAATCCTAGCTGATTACGAGGAAGCCCGTGTCGCGACCCGGCAGATTAGAGCAGCATCAGAGATTACGTCATAGGCGCCGCCGGCGCCATGTGAGTGATACCACGTTACACAACAACAACAACAGAGCGGCACGCGCCACTTGTGCTCTTAAAGGAGATGAGAACAGCGAGAGAGTTGGATCTTTTCCACGAATTAACAAAGATTCTCTGACGTCCCAGTTAACTGCACACAGATCAGAAATATAAAGCCTTGCATACCCAGAATCACACTACTGAATGAAGGTAGCGAGTTCCAGCCAGATACAGCCTGACACAGAACTATTATATTTTGGCTTAATTTGTACCACTGCTAATAGGCTGAGGAGAAGGCAACCAGCAATACTTCTGTACCTTTGGTAATTCACGCGACATAGTTCCTTACTTTTTAAAGAATACCATCAGGCGGAGCTATAAATGCGACGCAGACTACTCTTTAGCTGCAAAGAAACAAAAATTCCCTATATCCTAGTCCAGTATGTGTACAAACGGAGTTTTTGCAGATCCATGCATTGTAGGCCGTTGGGCATTTTAACATTTAACATTTAAGCCAAAGTACACATATGTTCTGGGACTGCTTCTCGTCCATTTTTGCAAATCTTACACATTATTTCTTGATAACCAAACAGGAGTGACATTTCTAGAAGGAAGCATGTTGCAGAGAATTTCAGATGATTTCCATTGCCAACGATCACATTAGAAGAGAAGCTCAGGGTCTGAATGAGAGGACGGAAAGAGAAATTGTCGATGCTCTCCTTGAATGTGGAAATGATGTAAACAGACCATCCACGAATGAAACACGTAATCGTCAGGGAGATCTTGAGTCTATCTGCGTTACTATCCGGCCAAGTTGGAGATGAGTTTTCATTACTTTCTCTTGTAGCTTTTACCATAGGGCAGCGAGGATGGGAAGTTCAACGAAGGAGCTACTTCGTTTTATGAGGGTTCAATGCGATGCTACGCACCCATCTGTACCTCAGCAGTATTCTGGCCCTTTCTCTCGTTCTCTGCCTCTTCGACAAGCACAAATGGTTCAAATGGCTCTGAGCACTATGGGACTTAACTTCTGAGGTCATCAGTCCCATAGAACTTAGAACTACTTAAACCTAGCTAACCTAAGGACATCACAAACATCCATGCTCGAGGCAGGATTCGAACCTGCGACCGTAGCGCTCGCGCAGTTCCAGACTGTAGCGCCTAGAACCGCTCGGCCACCCCGGCCGGCTCGACAAGCACGCTAATGATCCGATAGTTCATAGCGTTCGAAATAAAAGTAATTGGAGCAGTGACACACTTAATAAACTTCGAATAAAACAAAAAAAATCACGACACCAGCAGTATACATTGACCAGTCAATATACTCGTATCATGACCACTGTTGCGTTGTGGCTGACGCGGTAACAAAAGTGCAGAGGAGCAGAAATGAATGGGGAATGATTCTAGCGACGATACCGAGCGAAGATGGGGGAATCCGCTCACGTAATCGATTGAAAAAAGGGCACATTTTTGTTGCCCGGTGTCTGGGAACGTGCGTCTCTGTAACAATGAAACTTGTCGACTGGTAGTCTATGGAAAGCGATTGAAGGACGGTGAAGCCACTGGTAGAAGACACTGCGTTTGTCGTCCTTGCCTCGTCATAGAAGTTGCATGTAGAAAGTTTGCCCACTCCGTAAATCACCCTAAGTGGCGATCTTTGGCAGATCTGACGACAGAGTACAGTACTAGTGGTTCAAATGGCTCTAAGCACTATGGGACTTAACATCTGCTGTCATCAGTCCCCTAGACTTAGAACTACTTAAACCTGAGTAAGCTAAGGACACCATATACATCCGTGCCCACGGTAGGATTCGAACCTGCGAACGTAGCAGCAGCGCGGTTGCGGACTGAAGCGCATAGAACCGCTCGGTCACAGCGGCCCGACCGTCAATTACGATTGCAATGAGCACAGGATCACCGAGATTGATGCTTGAATCGATAGAGACGTGTGACCTGGTCGGATGAATCCCGATTCTTGTTGCAGATGGCGATGGTCAAGTGCGGATACACCGTCATACAGGCTAATGGCTGCTCGAAACGTGTCACCAGGCCGGTTGGGGCCGTATTATTCTACGGGGGACAATCATCTGCGCTTCCTTCGGGCTATGTTCGTAATTGAAGGCACCACGACAGCTGTGGCCCACATAAACTTTACAGTGGACCTCCTGCAGACCTTCATGCTTGAAATCTTCCATCGGCGATGGCATCTTCTGACAGGATAACTGTGTGTGTCACAAGGCCAATGGTTTGAGAAGCAAGATAGTAAACACACGCTGATGTCTAGGCTCCTGACCTGAACACGACGGAACATATCTGGGACGCTTCGGGAGCCAGCTCATTGCCCATAAGGCACCGGGTTGTAATTTCGCGGAATTCGAGACCTGTTTGCGGACATACCTTCAGAAACTTACCAAGGGCTTGATGAATCCGTGACACGCAGAGATGCTACAGTACTGCGTTCTAAAGGTTGACCAACAAGAAGCTAGTCGAAATGTTTTGGCTCATCAGTGTATCAGAACTTACATACAGGTAACTTATCAGACCTTATCGTTAGTGGATTTTACACATTAAAAACGTCGTGATGAAGATAATTTATACACTATCCAGTCACATTCATGTGACCACTTGTCAAAAAGCCTGAATAGCCACCTTTCGCAGAGCGGACCTAAGTTTAGTTTAGTTTTAGTTTTAGTTATGTCATGTTCCGTAGATCATTTTCCCGATTATTTTATCGATATGATGAGGAACAAGTCAGATTACAAGATATACATAAACACATGAATAGTGCTAATATTAATATTTACTTCTATACATGCAACTACATTTAGAGGTACAATTTTTTTAACCATTTCTGGAACAGAAACTCGTTTATGGAATAGAAGGAGTTGTCCAAAAGAAATGGTTTTAAGCTAGATTTAAAACTTGATTTGCTGCCTGCCAGTCCGGAACCGTGCGGCTGCTACGGTCGCAGGTTCGAATCCTGCCTCGGGCATGGATGTGTATGATGTTCTTAGGTTAGTTAGGTTTGAGTAGTTCTAAGTTCTAGGGGACTGATGACCTCAGATGTTAAGTCCCATAGTGCTCAGAGCCATTTTTACCTGACAGACGCTTTATGTTGTTGGGCAAATGATCAAAGATTTTTGTTGCTGAATAATGTACTCCTTTTTGAGCAACTGATAGCTTAAATAACGGATAGGAAAGGTCATTTTTCCCTCTAGTGCTGTACGTAATAACATCACTGTTCTTCGCGAATTGAGTTGGATTATTTGTAACGAATTTCATTAGCAGATATATGTACTCTGATTGTGCAGTTAAAATACGTAACCCCTTGAAAAGGTGCCTACATGACGTCCTTAGGTGAACACCACTAATTATTCTCACTGCTCTCTTTTGTGCAATCAATACTTTATGTCTAAGTGGTGAGTTACCCCAGAAAACTATTCCATAAGACATTATTCAATAGAAATATGCAAAGTACGTTAGGAGACTGATCTGTTTATTACCAAGACTAGCGATTATACGAAGAGCGAAAGAAGCTGAACTTAGTTGATTGAGAAGCTCAGTAATATGCTTCTTCCAGTTCAAGTTGTCATCAGTGTGAACACCCAGAAATTTGGAGAAATCTACCCTGTTAACTGAGACCTGTTCATATGCTACATCAATTGTCGGTATGACTCTATTCGGTGTGCAGAACTGGATATAGTGCGTTTTTCAAAATTAAGGGAGAGTCCATTTTCTGAGAACCACTTAATAATTCTTTGAAAGACGTCCTTAAAAATATCTTCAGCTGCTTTTTCTGGAATGGGATTTATTATAACACTCGCGTCATCTGCAAAAAAAAAAAAAATACTAGTTCCGCTTGCTGAACGTTAAGTGAGAGGTCATTCACATGAATAAGGAACAGCAGAGGACCTAAAATTGAACCCTGTGTGACTGCCTTTGTGATAACTCCCCATTCGATAGAATTTACTACCCTCCCAACATTATTTGTTCTATTCAGCACAACTTTTTGCTTTCTGTTCATTAAGTATGATTCAAACCAGCTGTGTGTGTAGCCTTCAGTTCCATAAAACCTGAGTTTTTCTAAGAGTGTGACATGATCCACACAGTCATATGCCTTCACAAAAAATACCAACTGGCGATAATTTGATATTTAGGGCTTGTACTGTTTGATGGGTAAATGTGTATATAGCATTCTCAGTCGATTAATACTACCGAAATGCGAACTGTGACATGCTGAGTAAATTATTTTCACTTAAATGTGAGACTACTCTTGAATACATAATTTTTTCCAATGTTTTGGAAAATGTAGTCAGCAATGAGACTGGTCTATAATTATTTAAGTCACTTTTGTCCCCTTTCTTATGAAGAGGTACTTCAATCAGTCTGGAAAAATTCCCTGTGCCAGCGAAGCATTACATATATCTCTAAGGACTCCACTTATTAAATTAGAACAACACTTCAAAATTCTGTTAGAGACTCCATCAACACCACATGAGCTCTTCTATTTCAGTATATTTATAATTCCTATAATTTCAGTGGGGGATGTTGGTGCTATTTCTAGAGGCCTAAAGTCCTGGGGAATGACATTTTTAACATATTTTTTGCTTCTTCAACTGAACCATTTAACCCTATTTTTGTTGCTACATTCAGAAAGTGATTGTTAAAAATAGTTGCAACTTGTGCATTATCACTCACAACATCATCATTTATCTTTATTGCTATGGTATGCTGTGCACTGTCAGGCACACCTATGCAAGACGTGAAGGAAGAGAGTCAATGAGTTTCTGGAGGGTACCGACAGGGATGTGGATCCATGCCAACTCCAGTGCCGTGGTCAGCTGCGCTAGGTTTTTCGGTGGAGGATCCATGCCGCGAACAGCCCGATCGAGGTGATCCCACAGATTCTCGACTGGATGTAAATCCGGGACGTATGGTGGCCGGAGCAGTACGGTAGACTCATTCAGGTGCTCTTCAAACCACTCAAGTGTACTGCATGCTGTATGACACGTTGCGTTACTCCGCTGGTAGATGCCTTTGTGCCGAGGAGACATGGTAAGTGTGGACATGGTCCCCAAAGATAGAGGCAAATTTGCCTAGATCCATTGTGTCTTCCAGAATGACATGATGGCCAGGCGAGTACGGTAAACTCACCATGGTGCTCTTCGAACCACGCACGTACGAGGGCGAGTGAAATGAAAACCTTAAATTTGTAATAACAAATGAAAATTTCGCGCCGTTATCCTGTAAGTTGGTAAGCGTGCAGAATGGCCTGTAGGTGGCAGCATAGTGCAGATGGATACATACCGTCGCAGTATCAGTATAAAGTGAAGGAAAACCACCGAGTGACACTGAATGACATTGCAGCATGTTTATAGATTAGTCATGGGTCAGCACACCACATTGTGCATGATATGCTCCAGTTTCACAAAGTGTCTGCAAGATGGATGTCACGGCAGCTGACTCCTGAAATGAGAGAACGACGTGTTGATGCTTATGAAGAACTACTTCGGCGCTTTGAACGAGAAGGTGATGGCTTCCTTGCAAGAATCGTTACCGGGGACGAAACCTGGGTTCCATTCGACGAACCGGAAACGAAGAGAGCGAGCAAGGAATGGCTCCATTCCTCATCACCAAAACCAAAGAAGTTTCGAACAGAACCATCAGCAGGGAGGGTTATGCTGACTCTCTTTTGGGACGACAAAGGCGTCATTTTGGAGCATTACATGCCTAGATGGACCACTGTCACCAGTGCATCATACACAGATCTACTTAAAAATCGTCTGCGGCCTGCAATCAAATCAAAGCAACGTCGATTGCTGTCAGCAGATGTCCTTTTGCAACATCACAATGCTAGGTCCCACACTTCCCGTACAACAGTTGCAACATTCACAGACCTGCATTTTGAGTGTGTTCCTCATCCACCATACTCACCAGACCTTGCCCCATGTGATTTCCATATGTTTGGACCACTCAAATACGCAATGGGAGGAAAGAAGTTCCATTCTGATGAAGACGTACGCCACGCGGTGCATGAGTGGTTGCGCGGACTACCAAAAGATTTTTTTCTAAAGGAATTAATGCACTTTGTATGCGCTGGAGGACTTGCATTGAGCGTGGGGGAGATTATGTTGAAAAGTGATACAGCTTTGTACCACTACTGCACAATAAATAATATTTAAAAAAATATTTAAGGTATTCATTTGACTCACCCTCGTACATTGAGAGCTGTGTGACGCTTTGCGCTGTCCTGCTGGTAGATATCACCGTGCCGAGGAAAAGCAAGCTGCGTGTAGGGGTGGACAATGATCGCCAAGAATATATGCACACTTGCGTCCATCCGTCGTGTCTTCTAGAATAATGAGATCACGCAGCTAATGACACGTAAACGTTCCCCAGACCATAACGCTGTCTCCTCCGACCAGGACCCTTCCGGCGATTGTTGCAGGATGTCTGCTTTCAGCCGTTTCACGCGTAAAACGTTATTTAGCTGAAAAGGCTCGGCACTCAGTGGAGGTCCAATTCCGGTACCCCTTGGTTCATCTGGACGATCAGCTGCTCAACAGTTACACGTCTATTCGCCCGTACACATCTCCGCAGCCGACGTTCACCGCTGTCAACACAGTTGCTTCAGCGCGTTTTTGGATAGCGCCATTTTGCCACGACGTCACGTGTACTGTTTACAAACTTAACCGTTTCGAAAATGATTCCATCCTTGACCGGAACGTTAATTATCACGCCCTTTTCGACGTCAGATAATTGGCTCCAACCGCGCGACTGCTACGGTTGCAGGTTCGAATCCTGCCTCGGGCATGGATGTGTGTGATGTCCTTAGGTTAGTTAGGTTTAAGTAGTCTTAAGTTCTAGGGGACTTATGACCACAGATGTTGAGTCCCATAGTGCTGAGAACCATTTGAACCATAAATGGCTCCGTTTCCGCATTATGACAACGACTGCACTATTTCCTGTGTACCCCCGGACACGCTTTACATACCCTCCACGCTAATGCTGCCACCTGCCATCTGTGAATGGTTATTGCACGTTGATCGCGAACAAAGCGGTGGTTGCATTAACGTGACTAGATCGTGCATTTCAATACAAACATCAGATTTACCTTCACTGTGTTTGCTTCTATCAAATGGTTCAAATGGCTCTGAGCACTATGCGACTTAACTTCTGAGGTCAACAGTCGCCTAGAACTTAGAACTAATTAAACCTAACTAACCTAAGGACATCACACACATCCATGCCCGAGGCAGGATTCGAACCTGCGACCGTAGCGGTCGCTCGGCTCCAGACTGTAGCGCCTAGAACCGCACGGCCACTCCGGCCGGCTTGCTTTTATCTTCTCAAGATAGACATGTGGTCGTATCCTGCTGGTATACACAGTAAGTTTCAGATCCATGCATGTGATGGGACTCCAAATGTCGACATTCTGTTTATGAAGCAGTGTGTCGAGGAAGGAGGGCAACACACAAATGACTAGATTGTACTTTCGACTGGTGCTGTAATAACCGTTTTAGGAAACAGAGATATACCTATTTTCTTTTCACTTCTTGACAACGGTAACGAAATAATCATCAGAGCTAGTCTTTTTGATATGAGACGTAATTTCCCTCTGCAGGTCCTTCAGTGCCAGCTATAATTTAAGATGCGGTCATCAAATAAAAAGGCTTGATCCTCATTTGCTCATAATGTTCGGGAGTAGTTTTTTTCCCATTGAACACCGTAGGAACTATAACAGTACAGATTTTTCTATTAATTGCAAATCCGTGATGGCCTTCTGGAACAGCCTTTAGAATTTCATCAGTTTGCACAGGAATTTTGGTTAACAGTTTTGACAGGAACCCCAAAATATAACTCCTATATTACTAAAATGAGTAACACATACAGAAGCTAATGCAACTGACGTCTGAATGACGTCTCTAATTGTCAGGACTGCAACTCCAAGTACGATATATCACGGACACATTGTTTCCTTGAGAAGTCGTAAGAGAGGAAAATAAAGAGCTTCAGCTTTCATTTGGCGTCCTTGCAGAAGCGATGACGCAGACAAACTGCTTGTTGTTTGGGGAACTTCTCCAATTTCCTTCCACTATCACAGTTGTTTTTGATATCACCCGTGATCCGTGACCGCAATGTTTTTGACTCTCTAGTTCAAGGATACGGAGATAAAACGCAGAGTAGAAAAATCCAGTTAATACTGGATATCCGTTTAACACGTACTCTCTGATATCGTGTCCACAAGCGCAAATTATTCTAGTCGACTGTAAAGTCTCGATGATTTATTGAAATGCTTCTGGTACCATGTGTTTCTTGTAAAATTGGCTGGAAAAAAAGAAGAAAGAACTGCTTTATACTTAATTTCGCGGTCAAGAACAAAAAGAAAGTGACAACAGGACGGATATAATTTTTCTTTGGTCAGAATTTATTCGTTTGTAGCACAGATTCCTCTTTTTCAGGATTTCACAAATGCTAATTTTATTAACTTTGTGGCTGGATATCCTTTGTGACGCCAAGTCGTCAAAGTAACCATATGTAGGCAATTCGTGTGCGCCATACCTCTGACGATGATTGTGGGACATAGTATGGTCACAGTTTCCGGTACTGTAGACGAGCTCTTACGATGGGATGAGCACTGCCTATTGAGGTACGCATCTGCCGAGCAGTATCCACGATGTCTCTCTGAGCTTGGTGCGTTTCAGTTCCTCCATTGCCTGGACACTGTCGTTGGTGATCGACGATGGATTTCCTTCTAGATTAGCATCACCGGCGTCTTGGCCACGTTGTTGGCACCAATTCTCTGCGGCTGGACGCGACTTTGCATTTGGTCATTATATCGCCAGAATTTCACGGCGAGTCTGTGTGAAATTTAGACGCTTTTTTCCCAAAAGAATCGTGCTGTCTCGAGTACTTTAACTTTGGAGTACATTCAGTTATCGCGCTATTTCTCTCACACTCTGTCATGTACTTGTTATCCCTATTGCAACTGAACTGCCTCTGCAGGAAAACAGGAACATATAATTTCGTCCGGCAATGCGCCACTCACGTTGCAGATGGCTCTGAGCACTATGGGACTCAACTGCTGTGGTCATAAGTCCCCTAGAACTTAGAACTACTTAAACCTAACTAACCTGAGGACAGCACACAACACCCAGCCATCACGAGGCAGAGAAAATCCCTAACCCCGCCGGGAATCGAACCCGGGAACCCGGGCGTGGGAAGCGAGAACGCTACCGCACGACCACGAGATGCGGGCACTCACGTTGCATAATTATCTCTACCTACACATCGAAATCGACTTTCCGGAATTGTGGCTTGTGTGTATTGAACCGCGGACCTAGAAACGACGGAGAGGCTTCGTCCCGCTTTAGCACTCAGTGGTTCACAACCCCACAACAGGCCACAGCGGTTCACCCAGCTCACCGCTGCCCCATACCGAACCCAGGGTTATTGTGCTGTTCGGCCGCCAGTCGACCGCCTCATACCAGACGACTGTAGCCCCAAATGTTTGTGTGGAAGTGTAGTTATGGGGTACGCGTATGTGGAGACAGTGTTTGCGCAGCAATCGCCGACTTAGTTTAACTGAGGTGGAGTAAGAGGAACCAGCCCGCATTCGTCGAGACAGATGGAAAACTGCCTTAAAAACCATCCACACGCTGGCCGGCACACCGGACCTCGACACTGAACCGCCCTGCGGATTCGTGCCGTGCCGCTCGGGAAGTAGCGCGTTAGACCGCGCGGCTATCCGGGCGGACAAAATTACACTTACAAGGGGAGGCCGCCAATTGTGAAATTCAGATTCGATTCATACTGCGCATAATAAAAGCTCATGGCCAGAGGTGTAATGTGGCAAAGCACCAAGATGCACTTCTCAGCCGTTGTCGAGAAAATCGACAGTTAAAAGAAACCGTTGCGGTGAAATACTCTCTACGATTAATAGCTTTCTACAGCGTCGTGGTGCAGCGGTAAGCGCTCGGCTTCGTAATCCAAAGGTCACCGGATCAAATCTCGCGCCATGCAACCCTTTTTTTTTTTTAGTATTTGTTTTTTGTAATTCAAATATATATATAATTCCCGGCAATCAGTTGCAACAATTATGCATATTATAAGTTGTTGAAAGTCGTTTGTCGTGGAAAAACTGGCGACTTCGAACATCATTATGTTTTCCGTAAACAAAGTTGTATTTCACAAATGTTATTAATTGTCTTCATAATGTTAACCACGTATAGTTAACGGAAGACGTAGAAACGATAATCCGAAACGAATACGTATAGCGTAAAGTCAAACGTTCGAATTAGAATAGAGACCCCACGAACACAAATTTGCTGTGGCAGGTATGAAATATAAACTCCGTTACTCGCTCGTTACACTTGAAGAACAGACGTTGAATGGGCCGGAACGAGCCGCCGCATAACTAGCGTAGTTGCCTGCTAACTTCGAAAGAAGGTGGATGCGGTCCCTAGCGCAACTTACAACATTGTCGAAAATCAGTGCGGACGGGAGAGCTTTGGTACACCCTATTAAACAAACGGAAAAATGGAGGCGGTACAATTGGAGAGCGATCCGCCTACACCAACATGCATAAGCAATTCATTAATAGTATTATATATATATATATATATATATATATATATATATATATATATATATATATATATGAATTACAAAAAACTAATTATAAAAAAAATTGCATGGCGCGAGATTCGATCCGATGACTTTTGGATTACGAACCCGAGCGCTTACCGCTGCGCCACGACGCTGGAGAATGTTAATAGTCGTAGAGAGAAATTTCACCGCAAGGGTTTCTTTTAACTGTCGATTTTCTCGACAACGGCTGAGAAGTGCATCTTGGTGCTTTGCCACATTACACCTCTGGCCATGAGCTTTTATTATGCGCAGTATGAATCGAATCTGAATTTCACAATTGGCGGCCTCCCCTTGTTAGACACGACTAATGCGCGAAACACTATCGCAATTATCACAGATTTGAGTCAGAGAGCATAACTCTTTAGCCGTTTAAGTTACGAGAACCAAAAGCAAACCCTCCACCGGTTTAATTCGATCTTTTTGAACTCCGTCCCTGTCTGCGCACTCTGATAAAAGAGTTACATGCCTAGAAACTGAACAAACGAGTTATCTTAACAAGGAAGAATCAACATGAAAAAAGTCACATGGTCTCGTTATGAAGAGCGCCATATGTCCTCATTCCGTGACATACTGATATTCTAACGATAAGACACTGCACACCAGTGCATCGCGGCCAACTATTACTCAAGGTCATTTCTTCCATCATCTGGACACGAATCTCTTACCGCCAGATCGATCGCCACCATTCTAGCGAGCACCAGGGACCTTGGCTGCGGAGGCAGTCCAGAAATGCGTCTACAACGTACACCACCTGATCAACACTATACGGACACCTAGTTGTCGACATTAATATCGGAGCCGGCCGCGGTGGTCTAGCGGTTCTAGGCGCTCAGTCCGGAGCCGCGCGACTGCTACGGTCGCAGGTTCGAATCCTGCCTCGGGCATGGATGTGTGTGATGTCCTTAGGTTAGTTAGGTTTAAGTAGTTCTAAGTTCTAGGGGACTTATGACCTCAGCAGTTGAGTCCCATAGTGCTCAGAGCCATTTGAACCATTTTTGACATTAATATCGGAAGTTTCCACACTTCGCCTTTATGACAACTTGAACTCTACTGGGATCACTTTCAGTGTGGTGTCTAAATATCCGTGGAAGAATGGCAGCCCGTTCTTTCTCAAGAGCCAAAACAAGAGAAGGTATTAATGTTGTATGCGGGGGGACTGGAGCGAAGTCGAGTCTGGAGCGAAGTCGACGTTGAAATTCATTCCAAAAGTGTTCCATTGGGTTCAGATTGGGACTACGCGCAGCCCAATTTATTTCAGGAATGTTATTGTCGACAAACCATTGCCTCACAGATGCCGCTTGATGAAAGTGTCCACTATCATACTGATATAATCATCGTCTCCGAAGTATTCCTCTACTGTACGCAGTACACGATACTGTAAAATTTGTTCATATCCTCCCGCATTTAGCGTTTTCGTAAGCGCAATATGGGGAATATACCCTGAACACGAGCCCTCCCCCCCCCCCTAATTATGCGTCACATCACCATTGGCACTACACATGGGGACATGTGAAGTTCTTCAGGCATTCACGAAACCCATACCGTTTCTTCGGATTTCCCTAGGGTATAGCCTGATTCATCACTCCAAATCACTGGTTTCAACTCATCTATCGGCCAGTGGCGTGGCTTACGAGCTTCTTCTTAAGTCGTTACGCACACTCATGGTGGCAGCTGGTCCGCTGGTGGCGCTTTGGAACTCACGAACTCATGAATTTCCACTGAATTCATGCGATTTCTTACAACCATCCTCAGCAACGCCTCATGGTCTCCATCCATCAATTCATGAGGTCTGGCATCCAGTGACTTATGCGCTTTTGAAGTCACTGAGTTGTCCTGATAGACCCATTCTGCGGTTAGTTTCTCTACTGCAACACAATACCTCCCGCCTCATTTTAAACTCTCGGGTCCGCCTCTTGTGACATGTAGTTGTCAAAACACACATTACATAGGAACGTCTTATTTCTCATCCGATAGTGCAAACAGCCCACAGCACTCGTAATTTTATGAAAGTTAAAGCTCTTCGTCGCTGTGTTCAACGATCCTTTCAGAAAGTAACTGGCATTGCTGGAAATTCGCATTTTACTTTAAAGTAAACCAAAAAATGTGTTTAATGTTATTTATTTGCCCGTGGCAATATGCTGATAAGACTCTAGAATGTTATGAACTTTTGAGGGTCATTACGTTCAACGATCATTCGACATCCGCTGCCTGACTTTCCTGTGAATCACAGTTTCCAGTAGTAAGTATCTTTTTCAGTCTCGCAAGTCTACACACCTTCGGATGAGTCGCTGTTAATCTCTCTTATGTCTTGGTCAGTCTACCTGGCTGCATGCCCCGCCCACTTACCCTTCAATGCAATACAATCGTAACTACGTCTTCTGCTCCTTTCTACTTCCAGATACATTTTATTTTCCAGTTTTTACTACTAATTTTCATCGCCCATCTCTCCGTTTGATAAAGAATGAATTAAAATGGTTCAAATGGCTCTGAGCACTATGGGACTCAACTGCTGTGGTTATCAGTCCCCTAGAACTTAGAACTACTTAAACCTAACTAACCTAAGGACATCACACACATCCATGCCCGAGGCAGGATTCGAACCTGCGACCGTAGCAGTCCCACGGTTCCGGACTGCGCGCCTAGAACCGCGAGACCACCGCGGCCGGCAAACAATGAATTAATATCTTTCTCCTGCGTTACATGTGTTTCGCGACGCTGAATGACACAAAAAAGACGAATATAAGGACGAAACTTATGCAGTTTGTAGCCAACAGTGACTGGAAGATGAGTGCTGATTTGCCTCTATAGTCGTCACACGTAAAGTATTGACCGGTACGTCTGAAGCGTCCTCTATTAAAGGTGACTGGTGTAACTCGTGGCTTAAAGCCGAAAGACTTCTCGCCGTGTCTGATGAAACAAACCGCGCGGCTACTTTCCCCCGACACTCAAACATCCCGAGCAAACGAGACAATTTGCTTACTAAATAAAAACAAGGAGGTGCAAACACAAAGCGATTGTATTCGGTGCGCCTGCCTGTTCGTACGCTTATCGCCCGGGGCTAAGGTCAACATTTGGGGACAAAGGGCGGACGGCGATGACGTACCTGTTGTCGGGGTTTCCATCGGTCTGAATGTTAAGGAACGAGAATGCTGCGCCATACTGTGGTGATGGCGACCCATACCGCGAGAGTTTAGTTCTGGGAAAAAGCATTCATACCTCCAGTGTTAACTACCGTGACACTGTCATGAGGCAGCCAGGAGATGGAACAGTCTCCCAGGCGGGCTAAAGACCTATGGCATATGGCTGGTTCAAATGGCTCTGAGCACTATGGGACTTAACATCTGTGGTCATCAGTCCCCTAGAACTTAGAACTACTTAAACCTAACTAACCTAAGAACATCACACACATCCATGCCCGAGGCAGGATTCGAACCTGCGACCGTAGCAGTCGCGCGGTTCCGGACTGAGCGCCTAGAACCGCTAGACCACCGCGGCCGGCCCTATGGCATAGCATCAGAATGTACGGACGAGCCAAAACATTACAACCATCTGCTTAACATCGTTGGTCAACCTTAGGAACGCAGTAAAGCTGCGTGGTTCAAAAAATGGCTCTGACCACTATGGGACTTAACATCTATGGTCATCAGTTCCCTAGAACTTAGAACTACTTAAACCTAACTAACCTAAGGACATCACACAACACCCAGTCATCACGAGGCAGAGAAAATCCCTGACCCCGCCGGGAATCGAACCCGTGAACCCGGGCGCGGGAAGCGAGAACGCTACCGCACGACCACGAGCTGCGGACAAAGCTGCGTGGGTTCGCCTGTCCTTGGAACGTTTCTTCAGGTATGTGGCACCTGATGTCTACGCAAAGGTTATGCAATTTCTACAACTACATCTACTTCCGCATATATACTCCACAAGCCACCGTGCGGTGCGTGGCGGAGTGTACCTTACAACACTATTAGTAATTTTTTTCCTGTTCCACTCGCAAACAGGGCGAGGGAAAAACGACTGCCTGTAAGCGACCGTATGAGCCCTAATTTCTTGTATCTTATCTTCTCAGTCCCTACGCGCAATATATTCGTATGTTGCAGGTGACAGAATCGTTTTGCAGCCAGTTTCAAATGCCGGTTCTCTAAATTTTCTGAATAGTGTTCCTCGAAAAGAACGTCGCCTTCTCTCCAGTGATTCCCATTTTAGTTTCCGAAGCATCTCCGTAATACTTGCCTCTTTTTCGAACCTACCGGTAACAAACCTATCAGCCCACCTCTGAACTATTCTGACGTCTTGTTTTAATACGATCTGATACACATCTCACAAATCCCAGCAGTACTCCAGAATAGGCTGCTCTAGCTTCCTGTATACGGTCTACTTTACAAGTGAACCACACTTTCCCAAAATTCGCCTTCCCTACCACAATCGTCAAATACTCGTTCCATTTCACATCGCTTCGCAACGTTACGCCCTGATATTTAAATGATGTGACTGTGTCAAGCAGAACACTACTAAAGCTGTATCTGAACATTACAGGCTTGTTTTTCCTGTTCATCCGTAACAACTTACATTGTACTACATTTAGAACTAGGTGACATACACCACACCGAGTAGAAATTTTGTGTAAGTCCTCTAGTATCCTCCTACAGTCACTGAATTTCGACACCTTCCCGTACACCACGATATTATCATCAAACAATTACAGATTGCCGCCCACCCTGAACGCCAGATCATTTATGTATATAGTAAATAACAGCGATGCCGTCTCACTTCCCCGGGGCACTCCTGACTATACTTTTGTCTGTGATGAGCACTCGACGTCGACGACAACATACTGGGTACTGCTACATAAGAAGTCTTGGAGCCACTCACATACCTGGGAGATAGAGAAGATCCAAAGAAGAGCGGCACGTTTCGTCACAGGGTTATCTGGTAACCGTGATAGCGTTACGGAGATGTTTAACAAACTCAAGTGGCAGACTCTGCAAGAGAAGCGCTCTGCATCGCGGTGTAGCTTGCTGTCCAGGTTTCGAGAGGGTGCGTTTCTGGATGAGGTATCGAATATATTGCTTCCCCCTACTTATACCTCCCGAGGAGATCACGAACGTAAAATTAGAGAGATTCGAGCTCACACGGAGGCTTTCCGACAGTCGTTCTACCCGCGAACCATACACGACTGGAACAGAAAAGGGAGGTAATGACAGTGGCACGTAAAGTGCCCTCCGCCACACACCGTTGAGTGGCTTGCGGAGTTTACATGTAGATGTACAACCCTCGTATGGAAAGACATCAAGCATTAAGCGATGCGTTCATGGGCCCTTCGATTACTACCACAGGTCACATGGAAGACCAGGCAAGGCAGGCCGTTGTGACCGAACGGTTCTAGGCGCTTCAGTCTGGAACCGCGCTGCTGTTACGGTCGCAGGTTCGAATCCTGCCTCGGGCATGGATGTGTGTGGTGTCCTTAGGTTAGTTAGGTTTAAGTAGTTCTAAGTCTGATGACCACAGATATTAAGTCTCATAGTACTTGGAGCCATTTGAACCATTTGAAGACCAGGTAAATACACCCCATAGAATAATACTGCCCCACTGGAATCTAATGTGGTGTAATGTATGTTTTGAGCAGCTGTTTGCCTGGGTGGTGGTGTATCCGGACATGACCATAGACCTGGTGTACCAGTACAGGAGATTCATGATATCAGATGACATGTATGCATTGATGGACTGTCCAATATCGATGATCCTGTGTCCTCTGCAATTCCAACTGACGATTCGTTCGGTTAAGGAGTCACCTGCTGAGGAGTTCTGTGTTCAAAAATACACTATCTGATCAAAAGTAACCTATCACCTATCAGTGGATATTAACGTTGGCTGATCCTACCCTTCGTCTTTATAACGGATCGAACTCTGCTTGGGACACTTTCATTATGTTGTCTGGGTGTCTATGGAGGAATGGAATGGAAGCTCATTGTTGTTAAAGAGCTGAAACCAGAGAGGGTAGTGATTCTCTACGCTGGTGTCTGGAGTGAAGTCGACGTTATAACTCATCACAGTGGTGTTCCATTGGGTTCATGTTGAGGCTCTGAACAGGCCAGTCCATTTCAGGAATGTTATTGTGCACAAACCATTGTCTCACAGATGCTGCTTTATGACAAGGTGTATTGTCATGCTGATGCACATAATCATTGTTTCTCAACTGTTCTTCTACAGTACACAGTACTCAGTGTTGTAAAATGTATACACATCGTTCCAATTTTAGAGTTTTCTAAGCGCAACACCCTAACCACGAAAACCCCCCACATACAGTAACCCCATTACTTCACTTTGGGGCTACACATGATGGCAGATAACTTTCTTCAGGCATTCGATCCATCGGATTGCCACAGGATACAGTGCGATGCACCACTCAAAACCACCCTTTTCCGCAACCACTGTCTAGTGTAGTCGCTATTTACCCCACTTCAAGTGTCAATTAGCACTGATTACAAAAATGAGTGGCTCATGGGGAGCTGGCCGCCCACAGTGCCTCGTCCTTTTTAGCTCACGACACACAATCATTGAGCTAGCTGCACTGCTGTTGCACTTTACAGCTCACGAGGAATTCTTTCCGCTGATAACATGTGATTTTTTAAAACCACCCCCTGCAAGTTTTGACGTCTCTTGTCCGTCAAGACTTGAAGTCTGTTTTATCTTGATTTAGTTACGGCTGTTCAATCGCCTTAGCACTTCACAATCACAGCATCAACAGTCTGTCTGGTCAGCTTTAGCAGAGTTGAAACGTACCTGGTGGATACGTTATTGGGGTGACATCGAGTAATAAGTCCATGTTAGAGGTCACTGAGCTCTCCTAACCAACCTGATCTGCTTTTAGTACTTCTGTACTGACACTACAGCCAGCACAGTACTCCCCGTCTTTTTTTATGTAGGCTCGTCCGCATCTCGTAACATCTAGAGATCAATTCATTATGTAATACATGTAATTATGGAATACTCTCTTTCAAATTCTGAAGGTGGCAGGGGTAAAATACAAGGAGCGAAAGGCTATTTACAATTTGTACAGAAACCAGATGGCAGTTATAAGAATCGAGGGGCATGAAAGGGAAGCAGTGGTTGGGAAAGGAGTGAGACAGGGTTGTAGCCTCTCCCCGATGTTATTCAATCTGTATATTGAGCAAGCAGTAAAGGAAACAAAAGAAAAATTCGGAGTAGGTATTAAAATTCATGGAGAAGAAATAAAAACATTGAGGTTCGTCGATGACATTGTAATTCTGTCAGAGACAGCAAATGACTTGGAAGAGCAGTTGAACGGAATGGACAGTGTCTTGAAAGGAGGATATAAGATGAACATCAACAAAAGCAAAACGAGGATAATGGAATGTAGTCAAATTAAATCGGGTGATGCTGAGGGGATTAGATTAGGAAATGATACACTTAAAGTAGTAAAGGAGTTTTGCTATTTAGGGAGTAAAATAACTGATGATGGTCGAAGTAGAGAGGATATAAAATGTAGACTGGCAATGGCAAGGAAATCGTTTCTGAAGAAGAGAAATTTGTTAACATCGAGTATAGATTTAAGTGTCAGGAAGTCGTTTCTGAAAGTATTTGTATGGAGTGTAGCCACGTATGGAAGTGAAACATGGACGATAAATAGTTTGGACAAGAAGAGAATAGAAGCTTTCGAAATGTGGTGCTACAGAAGAATGGTGAAGATAAGGTGGGTAGATCACGTAACTAATGAGGAGGTATTGAATAGGATTGGGGAGAAGAGAAGTTTGTGGCACAACTTGACTAGAAGAAGGGATCGGTTGGTAGGACATGTTTTGAGGCATCAAGGGATCACAAATTTAGCATTGGAGGGCAGCGTGGAGGGTAAAAATCGTAGAGGGAGACCAAGAGATGAATACACTAAGCAGATTCAGAAGGATGTAGGTTGCAGTAGGTACTGGGAGATGAAGAAGCTTGCACAGGATAGAGTAGCATGGAGAGCTGCATCAAACCAGTCTCAGGACTGAAGACCACATCAACAACAAGGGTGTCTGGATACTTTTGACAGGATCCAGTTGCCATACAAACAATATTTAAAGGTTTTCAGTGACACTAGCACCATTTGGACGCCGAAGTGAATCAATGGTAACAGGTGAAAGTTTGTGCCAGACTGGTACTCGAAACTAGATTTCCCACTTAACGCGAGCAGTCGCCTTACCCGCGTCGGACATCCGATTCCATTACCCATCTGGCCCAAATTCCTGGCCTGTTACTAACGTAGCGCTTCCTATCCATGTACCCCTCACTCGCCATTTCGGATTCTGGCAAGAGATTGGGCTTGGTGTGCATCCGCAGTGAAAGAATAATTCTAAGCGCAGAACTGTGGAAGTTTAGTGTTCAACGTCGAGTCGAATGTGAGCTCATTAGAAGCGGCGAACAAAATCGAAGTGGAAAAGTATGGGGAATGAAGTCGGCCGTATTCTTTTTATAAAAACCGTCCCTGCATTTACGTTAAGGGATTTAGGAAGTTGTGGAAAACATAAATTTGGATGAACGGTCCTTCCGGATGCGATTCCAGTGCCTTGCCACGGAATGGCATCGGTCAGCATTTTCTAAACTGAGTTCCTTGAGGTAACAGGCGTGTTTGATGGACAGTTTGCGAATAGAAATCAACGTTTCCGTCATACTTTCTAATGAGGCAAACCTATCTGAGACCATTCGCACTTGATGGTCGATCAGTCCAACCTGATAGCCGGCCTCGGTGGCCGAGCGGTTCTAGGCGCTTCAGTCTGGAACCGAGTTGCTGCTACGGTCGTAGGTTCGAATCCTGCCTCGGGCATGGATGTGTGTGATGTTCTTAGGTTAGTTTGGTTTAAGTCTAGGGGACTGATGACCTCAGATGTCAAGTCCCATATTGCTTAGAACCATTTGTTGAGTCCAACCTGATAAAATGATGTTTTAGTGTAGGCTGTATACGCGAAGTGCGTCATATATTTCCTAGTTGAACCGTTGAACCAAGCAAGATGGCGCCGCCTTTTAAAATACTCGTATTCGTCTCTAGGTGATATGTCCTGTTCTTAAGTGTGTCCCACGATTAATGTTAATACACTCTAACAAGTTATGAAAAATTATTTCTAATCAGAAATGACCACGTTCTCATATCCGCTACATGCAACATATTTTGTTCTTATATATCTGTGAGGAAAGTATTTTGAAAGTTTGGTGGAGTGCTTTTGTTTAGTCTTTCATAATAAGAAGGGGGAAAATCACATTTGTACAACTTCGAAACTATGTATGACATATGACTCAGGAGGACATCGTTATTGCAGAAAGTGCAGTGGTATTATAAAAACTGGGATATCTTGTGTCGTTATACATGCAGCAGTTTCTGTTCCATGTATGTGATCTTGTACATGTGCAGCACTAAAGCAGTACTCAATAATCGTTGCGATGTTTTGGTGTGGCGCTATCTACCGGCCACTGCATTAAACCAATCTGCAGTTCATAAGCATTTCGGAACGCAATGGAAGAATTAGATCTAAATCCTTCAGGCTGACTTACTCTAAAATCGATAGGCTATCTCGGAACAAGAATGACGGCGATAGGTCTAGGAAACGTCCTATCTCGTTAGCTGTTTGGCAGAGTATCACTTATCTAGCGAGCAAACAATGTCCCAACCCAGATTTTTCCGGAGGACTTATCGACTGTGTAGTTAGCTCGCACGTCTTTGTGGGCAAGCGAGTCGCGGCGCTACTAAGACATCGCCTTTAATGAGGAAATTTCAATAAGGGTTATGAGGCTATGTTCCAGATGTCGCTGGATATGAGCGGAGATAAAATCAGTGCACTTTTCCTTGTTCAGTAGCGGGTATTTTGAGATGTTGCTTATGGATAAAGTTCATAGTTCTCTGATGAATTTTTAATATGGGTTCACCCTGCATATCCCTGTTTAACATGTTACTCACGGTCTGCACTAAGCCTTTGCAACATAACGTAGAGTCTCATACTCAGAGAATGCATTTCAGGGAGAAGGTGCAGGAATACTTCATTGGCGTTTCGAACAGGTTCCTAGTGGATGTGATTTGTCGTTGCCTTCCTCCCTCCTGTTATGAAGTGTCGTGAGTGTATGTGTGTCGTGTGGATGACTGTAATGAGTGCGTGCGCAGTGTAGTGGTGGGTCTATGCTATTATGGATCAAGGAAATGGGGAGGGTGAGACCTGTTGTTGGCACATAGGCTACTCCTCTCGAATAGCACCAAGGAGGTGGCCTAGGTCAACGTCTCTGTCGATCGGATTCCACATGCTCTCGCATTTGGGAGGAGCGGGGTCCAAATCTCTGTTTCTTTGAAAATGTACTGCTCGAATTCTTGTCCCATCCTTGTGCTATACAAATTTGTGTCAAATGACCAATAACTCCTTTGTCAAAGAGACATTAAAACATAAGGTTCCTTATATGTAAAGGTTTTTTTTAAAGCACCGCTACCAGTCACAAACTTTATCAACTGTTGCATTACTTATTTATTTAGCGACATGTTTCGAGGGTTAAACCTCTTATTCAGGCTAAATGGCATTACAAAAACAACTTTACAATAAGACCATACTGATATTACATAGTCTTTTCGTCAATGCTGTAGTCATCCTGTGGAAGAAGAGAAAACCGAGTAAAAGGCGATGTCACTTTGGAAGCTGGACTGATGTTTGCACGAAAATGTTGTGTAACAGTCACTCACTTTGTTCTTCTGGTGTGTTGCGGTGTATCCACTTCCGTGGCTCTCTTGGTCACTGTTCACAAATTGTAACTAATATAGCAGTAACTTGGAAATACGATCACAAACAGTTCTGTATTGCAGTGGACAAGATGGCGGTCGAAATACAGCTGGTTTCGATTTCACTATCGATTTGTCGAGAAGAGAAATTTGTTAACATCAAGTATAGATTTAAGTGTCAGGAAGTCATTTCTGAAAGTATTTGTATGGAGTGTAGCCATGTATTGAAGTGAAACATGGACGATAAGTAGTTTGGACAAGAAGAGAATAGAAGCTTTTGAAATGTGGTGCTACAGAAGAATACTGAAGATTAGATGGGTAGATCACATAACTAATGAGGAGGTATTGAATAGAATTGGGGAGAAGAGGAGTTTGTGGCACAACTTGACTAGAAGAAGGGATCGGTTGGTAGGACATGTGTTGAGGCATCAAGGGATCACCAATTTAGTATTGGAGGGCAGTGTGGAGGGTAAAAATCGTAGAGGGAGACCAAGAGATGAATACACTAAGCAAATTCAGAAGGATGTAGGTTGCAGTAGGTAATGGGAGATGAAGAAGCTTGCACAGGATAGAGTAGCATGGAGAGCTGCATCAAACCAGTCTCAGGACTGAAGACCACAACAACATCGATTTGTCGATCCTTGTGGTGTCAGATGTTTACATGTCGTCTGCACGTCTTGTTACTGTATTACAGATGTAGGTTGACGAAATACATTACAAATTGAACGCCTGTTACAATATTGTTGACACATCATGATATAAACTATTTATTTTACATATTTCTAAGCTATTGCTGGGGCTAGAGTCAAACGACTGTCATGTTATGTATCTTTTATTCTAGGAGTATTGTAGTGAAATTGGAAAAGAAATGTGAATTTTTGAAGTCTGTCATTTCATTCAGGATCTCGTTATTCCCCATGTAGCCATGGATGAATATTTCCTTTTCTTCCAAGATGTCCATTTTCCAGCTCTTTTCTAAATTATGTAGTACTTTGAGATCGTTTTCTATTGTAACACTGTGTCCTGTTTCATTTATATATTTCGCTATAGCTGATTATTCGGTTTGCCAAGTCTGAAACAGTCAATGTGTCCCAAAGTTACATCGCCTCTTACTAAATTTTCTCTTCCACAGGATGACCACAGCATTTACGAAAAGACTATGTAATATCAGTCTGATCTTATTGTAAAGTTGTTTCTGTAATGCCATTTAGCCTGAAGATGAGGTTTAACCCTCGAAACATGTCGCTAAATAAATAAGTAATACAATAGTTGACAAAGTTTGTGACTGGTAGCGGTAATTTAAAAAAACCTTTACATATTTCTTGAGACAGTCACGGTCGAAAAATAGTCAAAATGGCTTCAAATTCAAAATAAGGTTCCATAGTATACTTTTATTAAGTGATGCGGTAAACGTAATGGACAAGTAGTTCTCAAATCACCGTCTAGCCCTCTCGATACGGCTTCGATGTGATTTTTGGAAAATTATTTCAAGTGGTTGCACAGATGGCTTCGTAACAGGGCAGGGTCTGTTCCTGCTCACGTCCTTGACATACTGAGGCAGCGCTCCGGCGTTGAAGGATAATTAAACTGTATCTGTCCTCGACATGTTTAGTGCTCACAACCCACTTTCGTTTCAGTGGAGTAATGTAACCCAGCATGAATATATAGCCTTACGACTTCTTGGGACCTGCACCTTATAACTGCACCACCTCATACATTGACAGAAAAAAAAAAAATCGCAGCACGAAGAAGAAGTTGTGCGACATAAACGAAAGTTAGTAGGCTTGTTCCTACATCTGAAAGGTGAGTTGACATTAATCAAGAATACCTTTAAGGTGACAAAGCCGCAATTACCAGCACCTCATCGAGTTTGGCTCAAATGGCTCCGAGCACTATGGGACTTAACTGCTGAGGACATCAGTCCCATAGAACTTAGAACTACTGAAACCTAACTAACCTAAGGACATCACACACATCCATGCCCGAGGCAGGTTTCGAACCTGCGACCGCAGCGGTCGCGCGGTTCCAGACTGTAGCGCCTAGAACCGCTCGGCCACCCCGGCCGGCTCATCGAGTTTGAGCGAAGTCGTGTGACAAGGCTACGAGAAGCTGGATGTGCCTTCTGCGGCACTGCAGAAAGTCTTGGCAGGAATGTAGCCACTGTACATTATTGTTGTCAGCATTAGTCTCGAGAATGTGCGGTCGCAAGAAGCTTGGGCTCCGGGCGGCCACGGGGCACTACCGAAAGAGAAGACCATCGTGTCTGGGGTATACCTCTAGCGCACAGTACTGCATCTGCAGCAGCTATCTGAGCAGCAACTGGGACGACAGTTACACAACAAACTGTTACAAATCGGTCACTTGAAGGACATCTCCACCCAGCGAGGTGGCGCAGTGGTTAGCACACTGGACTCGCATTCGGGAGGACGACGGTCCAATCCCGCGTCCGGCCATCCTGATTTAGGTTTTCTATGATTTCCCTAAAATCGCTCCAGGCGAATGCGGGAATGGTTCCTTTGAAAGGGCACGGCCGGCTTCCTTCCCTAATCCGATGAGACCGATGACCTCGCTGTTTGTTCTCTTCCTCCAAACAACCCAACCCCAACCCCAAGGACATCTCCGAGCCAGACGACCTGTAGCGCGTATTCCACATACATCAAACCACCACCATTTGGTTCAAATGGTTCAAATGGCTCTGAGCACTATGGGACTTAACTTCTAAGGTCATCAGTCCCCTAGAAAAATGGTTCAAATGGCTCTGAGCACTATGGGACTCAACTGCTGAGGTCATTAGTCCCCTAGAACTTAGAACTACTTAAACCTAACTAACCTAAGGACATCACACACATCCATGCCCGAGGCAGGATTCGAACCTGCGACCGTAGCGGTCGCGCGGTTCCAGACTGTAGCGCCTTTAACCGCTTGGCCACCACGGCCGG
The DNA here is from genome assembly GCF_023898315.1 of Schistocerca nitens. Lineage (NCBI taxonomy): Eukaryota > Metazoa > Arthropoda > Insecta > Orthoptera > Acrididae > Schistocerca > Schistocerca nitens. The sequence continues at coordinate 205,348,399 of NC_064614.1, forward strand.
CCCACCATTTGGTGCCAAGCGAGAGATCATTGGAGAACAGGACGGAAGTCTGTTACTTTTTCTGATGAAAGGTGGTTCTGCCTTCGTGCATAGTGATGGTGTGTTGGTTACAAGGATTCCAGCTGATGGCCTGCAACTAATGTGTTTGCATACTAGATTCACTGGGCCTACACCTGGAGCTATGGTCTGGAGTGCGATTTCGTATGACAGTAGGAGCACTCTCGTGGTTATCCCACGCATCCTGACTGCAAATTTGTTCATCAATTTGGTGATTCGATTTGCTTTCCTGCCATTCACGAATAGCATTCCAGCTACGGTCGCACGTTCGAATCCTGCCTCGGGTATGGATGTGTGTGATGTCCCTAGTTTAGTTAGGTTTAAGTAGTTCTAAGTCTAGGGGAATGATGACCTCAGATGTTAAGTCCCATAGTGCTTAGAGCCATTTGAACCATTTGAATAGCATTCCAGGTATGTTTTCCCAGGATAACGCTTGCCAACATACTGATGTTTTAACTCAACATGCTCCACGGAGAGTATGCTCGATCACTAGAGCTGTCTCCAATCGAGTACATATAGAACATCATCGGACGATAACTTCAGCGTCATCCAAAAACAGTATCAACCGACCCTGTATTGACCGACGAAGTGCTACACCTATAGACCCCATTGCACGAATTGACAGCCATTACCTTGTACAACACAATGCAAGCACCTTTAAATTTTTGCTTTCAACATTGTGGCGGTTACATCGGTTATTAATGTACGAGCAGTTCACACTTGCAATGGCTTTTCTCGAGCTTACGTTAACCTATGACCTTGCCATGGTAAATATTTATATATATTTCCTAGACAAATGTATTACCGAAATTTCATTACTCTACATTAATGTAATTTAATAATGTTTTTATAATTTTTTCGTAATGTAATTTTTCATATTGCGATTTTTCTTCCATCAGTGTAGCTATTAGCTATTTAAGCAAAAATCCTATAACGTGACGACATGATTAAGCCCTACTGATGGAAACTCTTGGGAAATACTGAGATCAAACAACATTTACGTCAATATTCGATATATAGCTGACGGAATATATATTTTTAATATAAGAACGTTTGAGAAGTTGCTATATTCACATCAAATATTACCCATTTTTCTGATCCTGTTGAACAGCAAATAGCACAGCTTTCTTTTCCTCTTTTTGGGGTGGATTTGGTTTTTATTCAATAGCAAATTCATAATTCTTACAACTTGTCACTAGAATTGTAATGGATGTGATATTGACAGATAGAATGTACACTGCCTGATAATAACTGTGAAGCATACAGAAGACATGCTTGGGTCGGATGTCCATGTAACTTCGCACACATACACACCATCGGCGGATATGTAAATGGTTAGAGTTCAATTCTCTGAGAGACTGAGAACGGCCACCGGCGCATTAGTGGTGTTCGTGTTTCGTGCTGTTACCCGATCTGGTAGGACATACGCTGAGGTGGCAAAGGTCAGGAAATTCCTCCTAATAGCGTGTCTGACCTCGTTTTTCTCGGCGTAGTACAGTAACTCGACGTGGCATGGACTCAACAAGTCCCCTGAGGAAATATTGAGTCATGCTGCCTAAGCAGCCGTCCGTAATTGTGAGCGTGTTGTCGGTGCAAGACAGTGCATGAACTGACGTCGCCTTTATTCCAACAAATGTTCCATGGGATTCATGTTAGGCAATCTGGGTGGCCAAATCATTGGCTCGAAATGGCCAAAGTGTTCTTCAGACCAATTGCAAAGAGTTGTGGGCCGACAACATGGCTCATTCAAAATGGTTCAAATGGCTCTGAGCACCATGGGACTTAACTTCTGAGGTCATCAGTCCCCTAGAACTTAGAACTACTTAAACCTAACTAACCTAAGGACATCACAAACATCCATGCCGAGGCAGGATTCGAACCTACGACCGTCATGGCGCATTGTCATCCATAAAAATTCTACCGTTGTTGGGAACATGAAGTCCATGAAAGACTGCAAATGGCTTCTAAGTAATCGCACATAACCGAAAACCCAGTCCTTTCCATGTAAACATAGCCCACATCTTTATAGAGCCACCACCAGATTGCACAGTGCCTTATTGACAACCTGGACCCATGGCTTTGTGTGCTGTGCCCCATACTCGAACTCTGAGCTCTTGTCAACTGACATCGTGAACTCATCTGGCCAGGCCATGGTTTTCCAGTCGTCTATTGTCCAACCGATATTGTCACAAGCCCAGAAGAGGCGCCGCAGGCGATGTCGTGCTTTTAACAAAGGCGCTAGCGTCGGTCGTCTGCTACCATAGCCCATTAACGCCAAATTTCGCCGCACTGCTCTAACGGATACGTTCGTCGTGTGTCCCACGTTGATTTCTGCTGCTGTTTCAAGCAATGTTACATGTCTATTAGCACTGACAACTGTGTGCAACTGTTGATGCTCTGCCCGCATCTCGTGGTCGTGCGGTAGCGTTCTCGCTTCCCACGCCCGGGTTCCCAGTTCGATTCCCAGTGGGGTCAGGGATTTTCTCTGCCTCGTGATGGCTGGGTGTTGTGTGCTGTCCTTAGGTTAGTTAGGTTTAAGTAGTTCTAAGTTCTAGGGGACTGATGACCACAGATGTTAAGTCCCATAGTGCTCAGAGCCATTTGAACCATTTTTTTTGTTGATGCTCTCGGTCGTTAAGTGAAGGTCGTCAACCACTGCGTTGTCTTTGGTTAGAGGTAATACCTAAAATTTGGTTTCCTAGGCACAATCTTGACATTGTGGATTTCGGAATATTGAATTCCCTAACGAGATCCGAAATGGAATGTTCCTTACGTGTAGCTTCAACCACTATTCCGCGTTCAAAGTCTATTAATTCCCGTCGTGCGGCGATAATCTCTCCGCAAACCTACTCAGATGAATCACCTGAGTACAAATGCCACCTCAACTAATCAATCCACTGCTCTCTTATACTCTTCGGCATTGGCCCGTTACTGAACCTACATTTATCGCGAAATCTCTCGCCCAGGGAAGAGCCCCAGGTTCTAGCAGGTGATGCTGTTATATGAGAAAGGCAAAAGAACGGGCTCGTATAATTACATACCAATATCCTTAATATCGGTTTGCAGCAGAATTCTTGTACACATTTTGAGTCCGAATGTAATAAATTTCCTTGAGACAGAAGAGCTTCTGTCACAAACCAGCACTGGGTATTGCTCCAGTTTTGGAATTCCCACCAGGTCGGATTAAAGGAACACATCAAAGCAGTTCAGAGGTGTCTTGCTGTACGAGGTGCATTCAAGTTCTAAGGCCTCCGATTTTTTTTCTCCGGACTGGAAAGAGATAGACACATGCGCTTGTTTTAAAATGAGGCCGCGTTCATTGTCAATACGTCCCAGAGATGGCAGCACCGTACGGCAGATGGAATTTTACCGCCAGCGCCGAGAATGAGAACTGTTTTAAATACATAAAATGGCAACGTTTTCCTTACTTGAACAGCGTGCAATCATTCGTTTTCTGAATCTGCGTGGTGTGAAACCAATTGAAATTCATCGACAGTTGAAGGAGACATGTGGTGATGGAGTTATGGATGTGTCGAAAGTGCGTTCGTGGGTGCGACAGTTTAATGAAGGCAAAACATCGTGTGACAACAAACTGAAACAACCTCGGGCTCGCACAAGCCGGTCTGACGACACGATCGAGAAAGTGGAGAGAATTGTTTTGGGGGATCACCGAATGACTGTTGAACAGATCGCCTCCAGAGTTGGCATTTCTGTGGGTTCTGTGCACACAATCCCGCATGACGACCTGAAAATGCGAAAAGTGTCATCCAGGTGGGTGCCACGAATGCTGACGGACGACCACATGGCTGCCCGTGTGGCATGTTGCCAAGCAATGTTGACGCGCAACGACAGCGTGAATGGGACTTTCTTTTCGTCGGTTGTGACAATGGATGAGACGTGGATGCCATTTTTCAATCCAGAAACAAAGCGCCAGTCAGCTCAATGGAAGCACACAGATTCACCGCCACCAAAAAAATTTCGGGTAACCGCCAGTGCTGAAAAAATGATGGTGTCGATGTTCTGGGACAGCGAGGGCGTAATCCTTACCCATTGCGTTCCAAAGGGCGCTACGGTAACAGGTGCATCCAACGAAAATATTTTGAAGAACAAATTCCTTCCTGCACTGCAACAAAAACGTCCGGGAAGGGCTGCGTGTGTGCTGTTTCACCAAGACAACGCACCCGCACATCGAGCTAACGTTACACAACAGTTTCTTCGTGATAATAACTTTGAAGTGATTCCTCATGTTCCCTACTCACCTGACCTGGCTCCTAGTGACTTTTGGCTTTTTACAACAATGAAAGACACTCTCCGTGGCCGCACATTCACCAGCCGTGCTGCTATTGCCTCAGCGACTTTCCAGTGGTCAAAACAGACTCCTAAAGAAGCCTTCGCCGCTGCCATGGAATCATGGCGTCAGCGTTGTGAAATTGTGTACGTCTGCAGGGCGATTACGTCGAGAAGTAACGCCAGTTTCATCGATTTCGGGTGAGTAGTTAATTAGAAAAAAAATCGGAGGCCTTAGAACTTGAATGCACCTCGTATTTGTTACCGGTAGCGTCGATCAGGACGCAAGTGTTACGAAAGTGCTTCGTGAACACAAATGGGGATTCCTGAAGAGTAGAGGACGCTTCGCACGGCACTATTGCGGAAATTTAGAGAATCGACATTTGAGGCCGTCTGCTCATCGATTCTAATGCTGCCATCGTATATATCGCATAAGAAGCACGAAGATAAAATGAGAGAAATTAGGGCTCATAGGAGGCTTCTAGACATTCGTCATACACCGTACGGTGGTTTGCGGAGTATTATGTAGATGGACGCGGAGACGTCACGTACTCGTGTGAGACAGCGTTATTTGCACGTGACAGAGTTTGAGAGGGGCCTGATTGAGGGTCTCCATTTGGCCAGGTGGATATGTGTAGCATTCGGATGTGACAGTGGTCCGATATTGAGTTGCATGAGAACACGTGATGGGGGCCACACTCTTCGTCAAGGTTCTGGACGACCACGTCTGACCAGTACCAGGAAGGATTGCCATATTTTGCACCAACACATCGAAACCCTTTCACATCCGCATCTGCTGCGCGAGAACAAGTAACGGACTCCCGCACTATTGGTCCGAGACGAGAAGCAGCAACCGAACTAGGGAATTAACGTCCCATACACTGGCTGCTGTTAACACCAGAACACAAACTGGTGTGTTTGGAGTAGTGCCATGACCATGAAGTGTGGACTACGAATGAATTGCGTTCAGCGATGAACCGCAGTTCTGCACTAGTCTGGATGACCATGGTCGGTGAGAAACCTGCCAAGAGGTCCTGTTCTTCAGATGTGTTGAAGACACACAGCGGGGGTAGGCAGGCACTCGGTATGACTTCAGGTCACGGCTGGCATTGGTCGAGGGAACTCTGTATGTACAACGGTGTGTCACGGACGCGCTGCGCCCTCATATGTGACTCTTCAAGCTACAGTATCGTCGTGGCATTTTTCAACAGGATAATGCTCGTCCACACACGCCATGCGTCTCTGTGAACTATCTGCGTGATGTTGAGGTACTCCCATTACCAGGCAGATCCCCAGATCTCGGAGTCCAGCTGGGACGCCAACTCTGTCCCAGCGCCGTTATCCAGGATGTCAAGGACCAGTTACAACAGCTGTGAGGCTGCTTGCCTCCGAAGATGGCCTTACGACACCCCACCCAACCCAATCAGTGCGTGCATCCAGGCCAGAGAGGGTGCAACGCCATTCTGCTATATGTCGAATAGCCGCGATGATGATTCTATATTGGCAATTTTTTATTGGCAGAAATGAGACAACATTGTGAGATGTTGAGCAAGATGGTGTAATCCAAATAGAAACATCGCTCGATTCAAATGTATTATTTATTAGCGGAATGATTGCTATATTATGAGATAAGTTCTTTTACTAAAATAATAAATGAGAGCATGAACAGAGCATGCGAAAAATTGGCGTTCCTCATGATTTTCTTCAGTAGTTGCGCAAAGTAATGCAGAAAACCTGTAATTACGTATAAGTTACTTGGGAAGAGAACTGCCTATGAACTGTAGACATTGAATGTCATGTTGTTTACCATTAGAGGTTCTGATTTATGATTTTTTTTCATCCATCGACTTAAGGAGTAGCAATCGAGCAATTTAAGGCTGGTTTTAAGTCCAATAATAAAGAGAATTTCTAGTTATGCTTTATGTATATCTTCTATAGTTTTTTAACATCCATGAGTTACACGTACATAAGCAAAAGTAAGGAAGTTTGAAGTATCGACGCTAGGACATATCAGACTTCAACAATATTATAATATTTTTATTTATTTATTTTTCTAAATTTTTTTTAGAAGTGCATAGAAAGCGTGGCTCGTTTTATGTAGTTAACAGGTAGTAACATTTATGAGGGCTGAGTAAGTGGTTGACGATAGAGAATAGATGCAGGAACGTAGTTTATCTGGAAACATGAGCATTATCAGGATAGAGTTGTCCTCCGGCTGATGCGCTAAATTTATAAGTTGTACAATACTATAACTCTTGATTATGAAATTCATAATTCATAAGCAAACATTACTTTGCTTTCTTATAAAAAAGTCCTTTCTTCAGTATTGTATACACTGGGTCATTTGAAGTTTGTACGCAAGAAGTATGAGTCTGATGGATACTATCATGTACAAGGATTAATGACATATCATCGAAGCAACAAGACAATTGAGTGATGTATTGAAAATTTGTGGAACATAAGATTATTTTACATGACTAAGGGTCTTTTGTGCCTTGCTTTCAGTTCTCGGATGGAGCATGAGAAAAATGACTGCCAGATGCTTGCGTTTTCTACATCTTCCTTCGTCAACGACATTTACAAAACTGCAGGATACTGATACTAGGTCGTAAAATATCGTTTTTATATTCTGGAGGTTTAGACATCTCCAGTTCCGAAACGCTTCCATATTCGGTTGATCAATATCGTCACGACACTCTCGTATGAGAGACCCTCCTTTGTACACATTTGAAATCTTAGTCCCTCGTAGATAGACAGTACCGTACAAATAGACAGGAGCTTCGCAACATCTATTTCACAAGCTAAATTTAATTTATATTTCCATTTCGTAACACGTTTTCAGCGGTGACCAACTACAGAAAAGTTCAGAACCCAATATTTTTCTACCTGTAGATCTAGTTTCCACTCCCTATAGCAAATTGATATTTTGAAATGGAGAAAAATGACAGCAGAGTTTCGAAGCAACGTTTTCCGAAAGGTTATCCTGTCATCTACAAGAAAAATGATGTTCAAGTAATGTTTTGTACCAAATCGTCGACATATCAGTTCAATAGCAGTCACTCTATCCTTGAGAAATACCAAAAATTACTTCTGTGACCACTGATGATTATCCTGTGAGATTAAAATAACAAATTTCGCGCATAAGAAAATCTTAACGTAGCCATGAACTCAGGTAAATATTCTGTATGAATATATTAATTTCAATTGCTGATGTTGCATGCAGGTTCATACAGACTTCGTTTGCGTTCCCATATTGCCGGGGGAAGAAAGATTTTAGCGTATTATTCTTTGGGAATTGTATATGGAGAATGTGGAGGCGTAGTTTCATGAAATAAAACACTGATGCAGCACGTACTTGGCAAGAACTTCGCAACAGTGTAACAGAAGAAAATTTACTTAGAACCCAAAATCTAGCTAGTGTGCTGTATAGGCTTTTAAAACACACACACACACACACACACACACACACACACACACACACACACACATATATATATATATATATATATATATATATATATATATATATATATATATAATGTTGCAGCAAGAATCTACAGCAAGTCAGTTGACAAGTCCGAATATCTGTCTAGCATCGCTGTGAATGTGGACGAGCTAAAAAATTAGTAACTGAAAGGAAAAGATTTATGATGAGCTAATTTTGTCGCCACCGGAGAGTTACGGATATGCTTAACATTAATCGAAACATTCTGTAAGAAACCAGGAAGTTTAGACTTGGACGCATCGTCGGCAAAGTGGTCTATGAGGACACATTGCAGATGTCTCTTTTGGTGTCGGTCAGGCTAGTCGAAGGCCTAAAAACCACTTCGCTGGAGCAGAATTTGAGCTTATGTCCCTCGAGGTACGAACTCAGTGTGTTGCCTCACTCAGAGGACACTACATTGTAGAGAAAATTTTAAGACTGCTGTAACCTTATCTACCAAAAATATTTTAAAAGCATACGCTTCTCCAAACAAGTTCCCCAAAGATCACGAGAAAAGAGTAACGAAATAAAGATGTATACCGCAGGGTATACACAGTTAATTATTCCGCAAATCTTTCCTGACTAGATCACAAAGAGGCGAAGTTGATATCGATAGCATATGGAGTTGACTGTAAAAGGGAATTACAGGACAAAAATATGAGCAGCGGGTTATCAGACACAAAAGCGAACAGCAGTAAATAGGCGTTAGAAGAAGGCGTCTGGTAGGCGCTCACCTCGTCCTTCTTGCCGGAGCTTGCTTTGGTGTGGACCATCGTGTGCCGAGTAACTCGTCTTCGTCGGCGGCAGCCAGTGCACTGTCCGGGCGAGATGTCTGGCCGCGCATGACATACGCTCGGACCGACGCCACTGCGCATGCGCCTACTCGCGGGAGCTCGATAGCGGTTCTAGCAGGGACCATTCACAAGAATCGGGTGGTTGAGAAACACAAAGACATCGAAAAGCGCGCGTCCGAGAAAATGAATTTCTCGTTCCTCGACCCTTGCAATTGCCTTATTTTCTATTTTGAGACTAATTACAGCCATTACTGATTTTTTAGTTTTCTGAAGTCATATCGACTTGAAAGACATCGAGTGTAGAATATTTTGACGAAACAACGTACGCGTATGAGTCTCGAGCCACAAGTAAAATGTGTGTTAGAACTCGTTTATCCATTCCAGGACACTTCCTGACAACTGCAACTGAGAGTAATGGGTGCGTCATACAATTTCATAACCAGGCAGCTCTTACGACGTAATTTCTACGTTCGATTACATTTATAATTTTTATATGTATGTCTGTGTAAAACCTCTTTTTATGCTTTTAGTATGTTATCTACATTCTACTGTAAATATATTTTACAGTGCGCGCGCGCGCACACAGACAGACAGACAAACAAACAGAGTTACATAATTATTCACTTCTTAAATTTAGTTCCACGCTCATTCTGTATATATATTTCTGTTAGGTAACGGTATACGTCCTACTATACTGTCGCAGTATGAAAAGTTACAAAAAAGTCGACGTTAATTGTGAGTGGTATTTTTACAGTATACCGCACTGCTCTTTTACAAAACAAGAGTATTCTTTCTAAGAGTCATCTTGTACACTCCACTATGGATAAGAAGACCGAGTGAGGTGGCGCAGTGGTTAGCACACTGGACTCGCATTCGGGAGGACGACGGTTCAATCCCACGTCCGGCTATCCTGATTTAGGTTCTCCGTGATTTCCCTAAATCGCTCCAGGCAAATGCCGGGATGGTTCCTTTGAAAGGGCACGGCCGACTTCCTTCCCCGTCCTTCCCTAATCCGATGAGACCGATGACCTGGCTGTCTGCCGGCCGGTGTGGCCGAGCGGTTCTAGGCGCGACCGCTACGGTCGCAGGTTCGAATCCTGCCTCGGGCATGGAGGTGTGTGCTGTCCTTGGGTTAGTTCGGTTTAAGTAGTTCTAAGTTCTAGGGGACTGATGACCTCAGATGTTAAGTCCCATAGTGCTCAGAGCCATTTGAACGATTTGAACCTGGCTGTCTGGTCTCCTCGCTCAAACAACCCAACCCTATAGATGAGAAGAATCAGACGTGTGTAAACACGAGTCCAAAACCTCCTCCTTTTCACTGTTTTGCGGATCAGGGGGGGGGGGGGGTGGTTTCTGTAAGCATATACGAGTAGTTTTATGTAACGTATCTATATTCTACATGATCCACTAAGTAAAATGCTTATCTGCAGTGGTACCTTAACACATAGTACAGGCTATTTCTTCACTTCCTTCACTATTTTTTAAAAATATCTACATTACTCACTTCACACTATCTGCTCAAATGCTACATAAATTGTTTTAAAGCAGACATATATTTTTCTTTCCTCTGTTCAGAATTGCCTCATTTTCAGGCTCATCCTTGTCTGAGCGGTGTAGATACCTGTCACGTCATACACACACATTCTAAGTTTCTGATTAACAGTTTGAGCGACTGCATCAACATAATAAGTAAACAGTATTGGTCCGATATCGACACCTTGTAGGAAGCTGAATTTGACAGTTATAAAATCACATCTGTAACTAATCACATTCCTCCCAACATTATGTCTGATTTCTGTGTAACTATCTTCTCTTTGATGCGTAAGATTTTATAATAGAATAGCATTTTCATCGAATCCCGTATTGATATAATGTCATTATTAGTCTTAAATGGTCTACTTAGTCTAATGTATGAGACAGAGCTTACTGCAACCCATTATTCTGGTTCATTGGACAACATTATGTCTCAACAAATTACAAATAGTTTCGACAGAAGTTTTCGGTAAAATTGTGCTGGTTGCAAATCAAACACGGGAACTGATAATGGCTCCCATTTATGTCCAATTGCCCACTAACAGCTCGCCTGGTACTTCAGACAAGGGCATTTAGAAAATTCTCAGCAAAATCTCTTGCTGTCGATTTATTGAGTCTCCTCCACTTTGCTGTGTTGACGGTAGTATGTAGTTTAAGTCTGATATATCATGACATTATTCTACGGATTTTTCCAAGCGAAAACCAGTGGTATTGTTCTGTTGTTTTCCAATTCACCTCTATTGCCTAGCTTAAAGTCTGACTTTATTTTATATAAATTTAATGATTACGGAAGAATACCTCCGTGTGTTTCAATGGATGTATGAAGTGCTTTAATTCACTGTCGCTGAATTTATGTTATGGGATGTTACACCATCTTCTACGCCAATTGACTGTTTGACTTTTAATTGTTTTATTACGTTATAAATCTTGTTAGAAGGGTACTGTAAAGAGAGACAGCAGGCAACAGACTAGGATTTATAAAGTGTAAAAACTAACGATCATACAAATCGAACTCCCTCCACCCAGGAAAACAGAACGTTGTCTAGAACGATGAGGACTATGCAAGGTGTAATACGGAAATTATTAGCACGAGTGCCGATGATGGCGGGGAACCGTTAAACGTATCGTATTCAGAAGGGGTCTGATAATCTTCGTAAGTGGCATCTCTGCGAAAATAGCGTGTAGCATTTCGTACTGCGTTATTAAAATGGTGCACTCGGATATCATACGTACTTATTCTAAGCTTCGCATCAGTTCACTCAGGTAGTTTAACGTAGTAGCCCAACGTCTGTGCGATTTGACGACTTCACAAACATCAAGCTTTGCAAACTTACAAGCCACAGAGAAAGACTGACAGCGAACTCTGTACAATTGAACTAATCTTCCGAAAAGAAACATCCGATATGCCTATACATTGGTTACGACTTTCCTGTAGTCTGATACTCGATCTTCAAAAAATCACTGTTTGCAGCTTCGACACTTCATGTCGACGACGAACGCTAAGAACCTCAAGATTTGTTTTGTATTTAAAACAAAATTGTTTTGCAGAGATGCGGCAAACATTATGGTGTGCACGTCGTCCAACGAAAGATGAATTCACAAAGGAGATCGTGGCGCCTTCAACAGTGACCTCTGTAGCCAAGGCACTAGATAATATAAATCGAAGGCTCGAACCCCAATGGTCAAAGATATTTTCGTCAAAGACCTTTGGATAGCAAGGCGAGAGAATATATTGGCAATTACTCCATGACGACCACAATGTATTCCAAAGTACTCGATCCTTTTTGGTCTGAGATTTCGGCACTGTTAATGACGATTTCGTCTGATGGATGACGACACTGCACATGTACCCCGATGTCAACATGGGATATGATCACCATGCACACGTACACAGGCCGCACAACAGGTAGGCATACTCTGGATCAGGTGGTCGAGCAGCTGCTGGGGTATAGCCTCCCATTCTTGCAGCAGTGCCTGCCGGAGCTCCTGAAGTGTCGTAGGGGTTGGAAGACGTGCAGCGATACGTCGACCGAGAGCATCCCAGACGTGCTAGATGGGGTTTAAGTCTGGAGGACAGGCAGGGCACTCCATTCGCCTAATACCTTCTGTTTCAAAGTACTCCTCCACGATGGCAGCTCGGTGGGGTCGTGCGTTATCATCCATCAGGAGAAAGGTGGAACCTACTGCACCTCTGAAAAGGCGGACATACTGGTGCAAAATGACGTCCTGGTACACCTGACCTGTTACAATTCCTCTGTCAAAGACTTGCAGGGGTGTACGTGCACCAGTCATAATCTCACCCCACGTCATGAAACCACGACCTCCATACAGATCCCTTACGAGGTCATTAAGGGATTGGTATCTGGTTCCTGGTTCACGACAGATGAAAACCAAGCGAGAATCACTGTTCAGACTATACCTGGACTCGTCCGTGAACATAATCTGGGACTTACAATGACCATGTACTGTGTTTTTGACACCAGGATTTAAGGGCTCTCCTGTGAGCAGGGTCAGTGGAATGCACCTTGCAGGTCTCTGAGCGAATAAACCATGTCTGTTCAGTCGTCTATAGACTGTGTGTCTGGAGACAACTGTTCCAGTGGCTGCGGTAAGGTCCCGAGCTAGGCTAGCTGCAGTACTCCGTGGCCGTCTGCGGGCACTGATGGTGAGATATCAGTCATCTTGTGGTGTTGTACACTGTGGACGTCCCGTACTGTAGCGCCTGGACAAGTTTCCTGTCTGCTGGAATCGTTGCCATAATCTTGAGATCACACTTTGTGGCACACGGAGGGCCCCTGCTACGACCTGCTGTGTTTGACCAGCCTCCAGTCGCTCTAGTATTCTACTCCTCATGACGTCATCAATATGTGTTCTTTGAGCCATTTTCAACACACAGTCACCATTAGCACGTCTGAAAACGTCTGCACACTTACTCACTGCACCGTACTCTGACATGCACGAACACACCTCTGCGTATGTGGAATGCTGCCAGCGCCACCGTGCGACGACCACAGGTCAAATGCACCGCATGGTCATACCCCGAGGTGATTTAAACCCGCAAACCGCCCACCAGAGCGTTGTTTCACCACGTATCAGCTTTATCTTTAATTTATGAGCATGAGTGTACATATTTTCAAAAATAGTTCAAATGGCTCTAAGCACTACGGGACTTAACATCTGAGGTCATCAGTCCCCTAGACCTAGAACTACTTAAACCTAACTAACCTAAGGACATCACACGCATGCATGCCCGAGGTAGGATTCGAACCTGCGATCATAGCAGTAGCGCGGTTCCAGACTGAAGCGCCTAGAGCCGCTCGGGCACAGCGGCCGGCGTACATATTTTACGGGGATGTGTACTGTGTACAGCAGGGGGCAGTTCGGATACGATGACTGCTTGTTTCAACATGACAGTGGACAATGCGATGAACCAGCAACTGTGAGCATTCCTGAAATGGACTGGTCTGCCCAGAGACCCAACCTGAATCCAATTGAAAACTTATGGGATGAGTTAGAACCTGGACTTCGCTCCAGACCACATCGTCCGACATTTCTACCTTCTCTGGTTTCTGCTCTTAAAGAAGAATGGGCTGCCATTCCTCCACAGGCATTCAGACACCGCAATGAAAGTGTCTCTAGGAGAGTTCAAGCCATCCTACAGACGATGGGTGGACACCTCCCCAGACTGATGTCCGTTGATAGGCGTACGCACAGTTTTGATCAGATACTGTATCTTCTTTTATATTCAGTAAACACGTGTACACGAGTTGCAGACTGGCCAATACTTCACCAATAAACATATCCAAATTGTTGTGTATCACTGCTTATGTACAATTAACACTGCCGAAAAAAGAAATCTGGTACAGAACCGGGCAATACTGAATTAAAGCTTGAGATGGAAGAGTAATGTGGCCATTACTATTTCCAACAGAAAGTATGTGAGTGAGTGGAACATATTTCGTTCAAAGCCGGCACAAAGCGCATTTCATCGTTATATGCACTTGTGTGTAGATATGTTCAATGCAATACAGATAAAACGTAAGTGGAAGTAAGAAATCAAACGGAATTGAATTATACTACAGTATAACGAGCCGCCGGTGACCACGAGCCCCTGACACCAGAGTACTTAGGTCGGTGGAGTTCGGGTCGCCTTTTTAGATGTGGATGATGGAAGAAATATGTAGGCCCCGGGTGCGGATTGTTAGTAGTTTTAATCAGGTTTAGGCTTTGTGCACCTTCCAGGGTAGTTTTCAGTCAGAGGTTAGTCCTCATTACCGCACTGTGTTACTAGGAGGAATGGAATGGTTGAAGAGGAAGAGAGGGAAATTGGGAAGATATAGTTGGTAACTGAGTCCAACAGAGATGGTGGCTTGGCATTTCTGTCGTTTTGCTTGGCTTTTCCTGTAATCGGCTATGCAGCGATATCGAAATTCTTTCAAACACTTCCAGATCATCTGCTAAATCTTGACTAGACAGTAGAACAACTGCTCCAGTTCTCAGAGTTCATTATGAATGCTGTACGCTTGACGTTAGGCAGAAAAAATCCAGAATGTTGAGGTCAAGTGATATTGGAAGGCCAAGGTACAGGCTCTGTTAGACCTGCCCCTCTTGGACCATATTTACGCCTTAGGTATCTACATGTACACCATTACTCTGCAATTCACAATTACGTGGCTGGAAAAGGGTTGATCGACCATCTATGAGCTACTTCTCCACTGAAACGAACACTAAAATCTTTCCATGCGACCTTTGACTTCTCGTGTTTTATTATAATGATCTTTTCCCCTATGGGGTGGGCGCCAACGAAATGTTTTCACACTTTGAGGAGAAGGTTGGCGACTGAAATTTCATGAGAAGGTCCTGCCGCAGCCCTTGTTTTAATGACTGCCACCCCAATCCATGTATCATTTCCGAGGCACTCTTTCCCTAATTTTGCGATAATACAAAACGAGCTGCTCTTCTTCGAACTTGTTCGATGTCCTCCGTCAGTCCTATCTGATGCGGACCCCACACCGTAAAGCAATACTCCGGAAGAGGACGGGCTAGCGTACTGTAAGGAGCCTCTTCAGTAGTGCTGTCACATTTCCTGTGTTCTGCCAATAAACCGCAGTCTTTTGTTTGCTTTTCCCAAAAGATTATCTATGTGTTGGTTCCAATTTAAGTTATTGGTAATTGGATTCCCTAAGAGTTTAGTTGCGTTTACATGTTTAGATTTGTGTGATTTATCGTGTAACTGAAATTTAACGGATTCCTTTTAGTACCCATGGAGAATACTTCACAATTTTCATTATTTTGAGTCAATTATCACTTTTGAACCATACAGATGTCTTGTCTAAATCGTCTAAATCATTTTGCAATCCGAATTGATCATCTGATGGCTTCACAGGACGGTAAATGACAGCATCACATGCTAATAATATAAGAGGACTGATCAGATTGTCTCCTAAATCGTTTAGGTAGACCAAGAAAAGCAGAGGGTCTGTTCCTTGGGTAATGCCAGATATTACTTTTATTTTGTGCGATAACTTTCCATCAGGTATTACGAGATACGACCTTTCTGACAGGAAATCACGAATCAAGTCACGCAACTGAGACGATACTCCATAGGCACGCAGTTTGATTAGAAGCGGCTTGTGAGGAACGGTGTCAAGAGCCTTCTAGATATCTAAAAATATGGACTGAAGTCCCCTGTCGATAGCTGTCATTGCTTGTTGAGAATAAGGAGCTAGTTGTGTTTCACAAGAACGATATTTTCTGAATCCGCGTTAGCTGTTTGTCAATAAGCCGTATTCTTCGAGGTGATTCATAATGTATATATTTGAAAATACTGCTGCAAACCGACGTTAGCGACATGGTTCTGTAATTAAGCGGGTTACTCCTATTTCCTCACCCTCACTTGGATACTGATGCGACTTGTGCCACTGTAAGGGGATGGATCTTTGGTTGGTTGGTTGATTCGGAAGAGGGGGCAAACAGCGAGGTTATCGGTTCCATCGGCTAGAGAACGATGGGGAAGGAAACCGGCCGTGCCTTTACACAGGACCCATCCCGGTATTTACTTGAAGCGATTTAGGGAAATCACGGAAAATCTGAATCAGGATGGCCAGACGCGGGTTTGAACCGTCGTCCTCCCGAATGCGAGTCCTGCGTGCTAACCGCTGCGCCACATCGCTTGGTACGTATCTTTCTGCGTGCGAGTTGTTGTACGTGATTATTAAGTATAGAGCTTTTATAAATGCATACTCTGAAAGGAACCTGGTTGGTGTACAAACTAGACCAGAGGCATTGCATTTCTTATGCAATGCCTCTTTTAAGCTGCTTCACTACACCGAGCTTATCTACTTCCAAGTTACTTATGTTGGCAGTTGTTCTTGATCCGAATTCTTAATCAGCAGAGAAAGGAGAGTGTGTGTCATCAAACATGTGCCACAAGCGCCACGATTGAAACTGGAACCCCATTATATGGAACCTTAAACCGAAAAGTTTACAATTCGTTACTAGACATTCGCAGTTATCTTGGAAATGGCTCGTTTCCATACCGATGTTTACTAGAACTTTTTCACTTCTGTTAGCGTAAGGTGTTACCTGTGTCAGTTGTCGCTATTAATTATGATACATCCCGTAGGTACTACACGCGCAGTCCGCAGCTCGTGGTCGTGCGGTAGCGTTCTCGCTTCCCACGCCCGGGTTCCCGGGTTCGATTCCCGGCGGGGTCAGGGATTTTCTCTGCCTCGCGATGACTGGGTGTTGTGTGCTGTCCTTAGGTTAGTTAGGTTTAAGTGGTTCTAAGTTCTAGGGGACTTATGACCATAAATTGAGTCCCATAGTGCTCAGAGCCATTTGAACCATTTGAACTACACACGCACTTTGTGAACAAAACGTCTGAATTACGCCGAGTTTTGAGGCGGTGCCGCAGCTGGGTGTTTGGTTTGGACGCTGGGAGAGTACCGCGGCTGTTTGTGCCGCCGCACAGAGATAAGGAGCGTCCTGCAGACCAAACACCCGCCTCCGAGGCGCCCAGTGCTGCGTTCCGCCCGGCTGCGTCTGCCCAGATATCTCGTACTTCTCCGCAGGGACGCGAGCCGGCGCACGCAGCCACGCTGTTTACCAGCAGTACCCACACAGCCACCAGGACAGAGTCCACACAGCTCTGTAAACACACGCTGTCTGGCGGAGGAGAAGGCTACCGGGGGAACTACGTCAAACTGCACATGTAAATGGAACAAAAAGTAATCATCCTGATAGTAGAAAGGAAGGTAAATATAAAACTGAACTGAACCGATCTGGAAACAGGCCTCTACAATTCACGGGTAACCCTCATATCATTTTGTAACATATAGCTCCTTGTCGCGTCTCTGCGCTTTTCCGTTAGGCTATTGAGGACGCCAGAGTCGGTGCCCCATAACTGGTTTTGCCCAGTCCGGATTTAGTGACTGAAATCTCTTGAATTCTGCGCTCTTTTCGTAAAACTAAGATTAATTGACTAGATCTACATCTAATCGTTCGCTTCAGAAATAAAGAAAGCCCTTCGTACATCATTTTCCGAATTTTCGTTAAACATATTACTGGCCATTAAAGTTGCTACAGCACGAAAGTTACGTGCTACATACGCGAAATTAACCGACAGGAAGAAGATGCTGTTATATGCAAATGATTAGCTTTTCAGAGCATTCACACAAGGTTGGAGCCGGTGGCGACACCTTCAACGTGCTGACATGAGGAAAGTTTCCAACCGATTTCTCATACACAAACAGCAGTTGAGCGGCGTTGCTTGGTGAAACGTTGTTGTGATGCCTCGTGTAAGGAGGAGAAATGCGTACCATCACGTTTACGACTTTGATAAAGGTCCGATTTTAGCACATCGCGACTGTGTTTTATCGTATCGCGAAAATGCTGCTCGCGTTGGTCGAGATCCAGTGACTGTTAGCAGAATATGGAATCAGTGTGTTCAGGAGGGTAATACGGAACGCCGTGTTGGATCCCAACGGCCTCGTATCACTAGCAGTCGAGATGACAGGCATCTTATCCGCATGGCTGTAACGGATCGTGCAACCACGTCTCGATCCCTGACTCAACAGATGGGGACGTTTGCAAGACAACAACCATCTGCACGAACAGTTCGACGGCCTTTGCAGCAGCAGGGACTATCAGCTCGGAGACCATGGCTGCGGTTACCCTTGACGCTGCATCATAGACAGGAGCGCCTGCGATGGTGTACTCAACGACGAACCTGGGTGCACGAATGCTAAAACGTCATTTTTTCGGATGAATCCAGGTTCTGTTTACAGCATCATGATGGTCGCATCCGTGTTTGGTGACATCGCGGTGAACGCACATTGGAAGCGTGTATTCGTCATCACCATACTGGCGTATCACCCGGCGTGATGGTATGGGGTGCCATTGGTTACACGTCTCGGTCACTTCTTGTTCACATTGACGGCACTTTGAACAGTGGACGTTACATTTCAGCTGTGTTAAGACCCGTGGCTCTACCCTTCATTCGATCCCTGCGAAACCCTACATTTCAGCAGGATAATGCAAGACCGCATGTTGCAGGTCCTGTACGGTCCTTTCTGGATACAGGAAATGTTCGACTGCTGCCCTGGCCAGCACATTCTCCAGATCTCTCACCAACTGAAAACTTCTGGTCAATGGTGGCCGAGCAACTGACTCGTCAGAATACGCCACTCACTACTCTTGAACTGTGGTATCGTGTTGGGCAGTTGTACCTGTATACACCATCCAAGCTCTGTTTGACTCAATGGCCAGGCGTATCAAGGCCGTTATTACGGCCAGAGGTGATTGTTCTGGGTACTGATTTCTCAGGATCTATGCAATCAAATTGCGTGAAAATGTAATCACAATTCAGTTCTAGTATAATATATTTGTCCAATGAATACCCGTTTATCATCTGGATTTTTTCTAGGTGTAGCAATTTCAATGGCCAGTAGTGTAAAAGTTGATCAATAAGTAACATCGGCAGTTCGACCGAACCCCCATATGCAGATTCATTTTCAGGAACAATTTTCTGTACTTCTGTGGTATAGTATCGCAGAGAAGAAGTTGATTTGGCCTGTTGTGTTAGAGCATCGTCTTACATGACTCCGTTATCCATTGATGGAAAAAAAATTAGTACGCTATTTTAGTGGTTTCCAGTTCACTCAAGATTTATTGTTGCAACAGCGCATGTGGAGTACATGACATGATTACATTTACAGATCAATAGGACAAGCGGTTCTGAGGTACCGGATATCGACCGGTGCTGAAACGCCCATATTTGCACGTGGTGTAGCCTTCACGGGAGGCGATGCAGACGCTGACTCTGAGATCCAGTCGATCGAATTCTGTCCTGGGATACTTTATGTCACGCCTGCTCGACCTGTTCACGTAGTTTTGTATGAGTTGTTTGCTGATGAGCCAACGAGTCACTTGTCGTCCCTTCATATCCCACCCGTGCTCGATTGGGGATAAGTTCGGAGATTGTGCTGGCCAGGGAAGTTGCTGCACGTCCTACAGAACGCCTTTGGGCTTCACGGACAGTCTGTGGGTGAGAACTATGTTTATTCTCGGCCACAATGGCTATATATGTGAACGGTGAATGTGTGCGATAATCATTTATTTCTAATTTCTGCTACCAGTCACTTTTTTTATTTTATGTTTAATCTAACATAATACAATGCGTTTCGAATATGTTCTGTTCATATTCAGGCCTTTATACATACATACATACAGAGAAATGTTACTTGAAAATAAACAGTCTTAAACTAGATTAATCTAGAACTCTTTGTCCATTGTTTTTTACTTTAGCGACTGGTGTGGCATTCGGGTGGTGGTGATGGGGGTGGGGGGGGTGGGGGGGGGGTGGGGGGGAGGGGACAGTGGATGGCTAAAAATCGATATCAGTGATGTCTTCTGCCGGTTTTCTTTCTTGTGGTTGACTATGTATGATATCACAGCCTGTATAGGACGCAGGTAGATTTGCATCAGCTATGTGTTACGAAAATAGTGTGAAAGGCTTTTATATGACAGTTGATCACTTACGATTTCATCATGTTGCTGCTTCACTTGCATCACTGGTGTAATGGCGGAGCTGTTGATTAACATTACACTATTGCACATTGTCTTTTGTCACTGACTGCCAACGTAACTCACTGCACAAATTGCTTAGACATATCCGTAAACATTATGCACACAACACAAGATGGCGGACTGTAGCATGTGAGTCTGTATCGATTATCGACGTTTTGTATCGATATTCCTGGTACTGACGGATTTGTAGTCAATTATTTACATTGATACATCTTGAATCTATTGCGTTAGAACTGGCTTAAGACAGTTGAAGAATTTTGAGTTTTTGAATTCGATTGTCTCATTAAGAATGTTATCTCCATGCTTTGTATTATGTATGAAAATTTCCATTTCTTCCATGATATCCATTTTTGTACTTTTTCCTATTTTGTGTAAAATTTCGAGGATTTTCAAAGGGTGACCTGCGTCTTTAATGTGAGTTGCTACTGCTGATTTGTTACATGTATCAAGCCTGTAGCAGTCTAAATGTTCTTTGAATGGGGTTCTGAAATTTCTGTCTGTTTGGCCGATATAATATTTATTACATTGGCTGCAGGTAATTTTGTAAATGCCAGATGCATCAAGACTTGTATCTGGTGGTTTTATGTTGTGAATAAGCTTCCTAATTAGGTTGTTGTTGGTGCTCAAGCTGTTGCAACAACACTCTGCACATAACGAGCGTTGGTTGGCGTCCCCTTCATTGACACCAAAGGTGAAGGACAGTTGTAGCCTATTGCACCCCAGACCATAAGGCCTGGGATGGGGCCACGGCGTTTTGACGAATGCACTCTAAGAGACAGCGTTCACCAAGTCTACGTAATATGCGCAAACGACCATCACCTGTGTGCAGGCAGAATATGCTTCCATCGACGAAAACCGCAGCGCGTCATTCCATTTTCTAAGTGAACGAGCCGTGCACATCGATGCTGTGGCGTGTCTGGAAGACTGGCTACAGTTATGCGTGCTCATAGTCCAGCTGCTAGTAGCCGGTTTGCAACAGTTCGTGTTGATAAGTCTGGGCTTACAAGCCATCTTACCTGTACTCTGGTAGCTGTACGGTCTACCCATACAATATGACGATCCTGGTGGGTTTCTGTGCTGCAGTGGACGTTCAGAACCTCGTCTACGGGTATGGGAATGTTCAGGTGACCACTGATACCAGCATCGTTGCACAGCTGAAGTTGCACGTCCAGCTTGCGTGGCAATTCCGTGAAAGGACCATCCAGCCACTCGGAGGGTCACAATTTGACCTTTTTAAAACTTGCTCAATTGGCCTCTAGGAAGAACGAGTGCGTCTCCGTGGCATGGTGCCTGCTTGCTTCACACGTTTGACCACGCTCAGCCTTAGGGCTGAGAGCATCCGCTATTGAAGGGTAGACACAGATGGCGCTCTGGTAGCTATGACATTGCGACATTGCGCTATCTGTTCGCGGACGATGTTGAAACCATTATCAGTACATCAGCTATCGCGAATGATGCCATCGGGCCACAATCGAAACCGTCTTGCCAGATGTACTAATTTTTTTCCGACAGTGTCTTTACTTTCTTGAAAACAAGCTTCTAGCATTCTTGGAAGAGATTATTTGTGGCAATAAGGATGGGGACGTTATCACGGTATGACGGGACTCCAGAGCATTCTAATCGCCAGGTGACACATCATCGAAACCTAATGCTACGGAAGATGGATCAGTAGAAATGGACACGTTTCTTGACCACTAAGGTCCCCGGACCTTACCTTTTAGATGGTCCAATGGCTCGGTTATAAGGTTCGTATCACAGAAATGTCCACTCACGTTGCGGTGATCTTCTGCAACTCGAACACGTGCCTACCCTATTAGAGAACGAATAATGTATTTCCACTGGAAAAGCTGTAGTAGAACCAGTCGCACTATCCGTGTCTAGAGAGTGAAACAAATGTTTTCCAATTTCAGGATTAATGAGCTATTAATTGGAAAGTTGTCGGTGAGTGAAAACTTAGATATACTATCACTTCTTTTACACAAAACACCACCAGGTCCATGCTAAGCTTAAGTTACAATTTCGGCATTTACACGCAGTCATAGTCATTCGTAATAGCTAGCTTATGGTATACATCCGAACCTGTTACTGGAAATATTATAAAACGGATATTCTGTGACATAATGTTCGCTCAAATACTCCATAATTCGATCCCTTTGAGTATTCAGTTCTCGGTCCCGACTTGCGCAATATGCCACGCGGATTTTAGTTAGTCCAAACGTCGTAGTTAACATGTAAAATGAGAATTTCGCTTTCTAGTTTTTCATACACGCTCTCGCTCACTTTGCGGCACTCTATGGTAGATTTTAACATATTATTTCACAAAATCATCACATGTATTCAGAACTCCTTATACATGCGTCCGATCATGATAAAAGCTGAGCTCTGAACTGTACTTAGACTTCACAAACCAATTCTTTAGCTCCCAAAATACGCCCTCTGATTGGATGATATACTGCTCCATCAATTCAGTTATTAAAATGCGCAATCTCATGTCTCTTACATTTGACCAATCACATCAAAATATCTTTTATGAACAATTAGATGAACAAGTTTAGAAAATTCACAGTTATGAAAACAGCTCCCTCTTCAAATAACATATTTATGGCAAAATGTTTCTTGTTTCCCATCATTCCCATAAACTGGCTAATTACACCTTACAAATTTTCCCCAAATGTATGATTTACCCTCTCTGTACAGCGACAGTTACCACTCTAGTTAATAGACCTAACACCATTCATTTATTACATTGCTTCGCATTCACACCTACATTCACGTTAATATCTAAATCTGTTTTATCAGAAATAATTAATAAAAGTCGGAATAGTCACAAAAGATACAGCTTCATTTTCAAAATATTTATTTACACAGTTCAGGAATTCGATCTCTAATGTGCTGACACCTTTCGACCAGTGATGTAATTGCTTGAAATTGCTGCTGGATCAGAGCACATATCTGTCATGCTAGAACCATGACTCATTGTGGTATCTATCTGCTCACTTCTGTCCGACTTACGTATGTACACCGCGCGGGGTAGCCGCACGGTCTAGCCACCTTGTCACAGTTCGGGCGGCTCCCCCCCACCCCCGACGGAGGTTCGAGACCTCCCTCGGGCATGAGCGTGTGTGTTGTCCTTAGGTACGACACAAGACACCACACTTCACACTCCCTATGATTATAAAAATAATTAAAAATAATTAAAAAATAATTATAAAAATGATTAAAACAATTTTCAATAATTATACAACGTAGTGACTATTTTTTAAAACATCATAATTTTCCAAAAGAAAACTCACTTCGGACTTGTCAGTTCTAAAACTTAGCCTATTTCTTACAAAATCTTATTTTGTTCAAAATTCTTTACAAAATTATATACAATAATTTTTTTAAAAACCACCAGTCAATTTATGTTTTTAAAATATTTCAAATTATTTAACATGTAGGTTTAATGATTCTAAATCTTTCCTGCACTTTTCACTTTATTGCATGTCCACATCAATTTTTAGGCCCATCCTACCATATATTTAGCACAGTACTGAAGTCCTTTTACACTCTTATAATTTTTCATTCACCTTTATGGTAACCTGTCTGTGTGGCGTCCATAGCTCTCCACCTTCAATTTAATATAGTCCACGCTACAGTTACATTGCGAACTCTCCTGCAAACATAGTTTCGTCTAAGAATAATATTTTATGCAATATCTTCCTGAAAGATAAGTATTAGTACATACACTTCTTCTAAAATTATTATTTATCTTTAAATAATGGATTAACATTTAAATATTTTAATTAATATCCTGAATGGAAGTAAATTAACATAGAATTTTCTTTAATTGGTATACTCAAGTGCCAATGAAACCAAAAGGAAAATATTACTTTTCAGCTTGAGAAAAGGTCGAGGACTTAAGCAAAATAGGTTGCGAGTGAAAGCATCTTCTGCATTTAACTAATTCAGACTATTTACTTTATATTGGTTTTTCAAAAAAATCTTAAATCTTAAAACAAACCATTCTTTTATGGAGTTTACAACATAACATAATTACTAAAGTTTTCACCAGATTCTTCATCAAAGTTTATATGTAGTTCCTTATACTGAAGATAGGTGATAACGCCTCCAAAAACTTTCACAATAAAACTTTAATGTAAAACATCAAAATATCTTGAAGTTATTTGTAAAAACTTCTCTTGGCACTCTGTATCACTCTCAGCCTTTCACACCTGTGTTTAGTCATATCATTATTAGTGGATCCACTCTATGTTCCCACTAAAGCTCCAAGGCAGCATACTACTCAGTTTGCGTTAACTAGTTACATCCAGTAATTTTGCATGACATTACTTCACACCCCAGTATACATATTTCATCACAACAATGCATCTTCTGCAATTAGTTACTTTTCCCTCATTACTTTCCAAACATTAATTAGTTCTTTTTATTAATCACATCTGGTAAATCTTATGTCACTATTCAGACTCTATTAATCACTTTTTATCACAACAGCTCATCATTCTGCTACTAATCACCTTAATCTATTACTACTTCCTACAGCCTAGTTATTTTACAAATTAGTCACATCAGGTAATATTTACTTCAGTTTCTCTAAACTTCTGTATGTTTTCCAACATCGTAACACCTTCTTGTACTACAAGTTACATCATTCCTTTATTAATTACTTTCCTCACCAGTCACATTTGGCGTACTCTCCAAAATCCATTAATACTTCCTCTTTACTCCGAAATTCTTCACACTTCCATTGTCAACTTCAACGTGACAGCATCCCCTAATAATCTACTTTTTCCTAGATGGCGAAGAATATTAAAGATTATAGATATTGTTCGGAATGATATTAGAAAAAGATTAACAATATGAGAAGAAAATTGAGGAATATTGCCAATAACTCGAGTCATGGTGATCACCAGTCACCTGGCACTGCAAAGAATGGAATGCTCTCTAAAGGTCTTTACCCTCAGCTACTGTCTAACGACGTAAATCCTCCACTTTTACCTGTTTCATTATGAATCCTTTCTAATCCTTCAGGATCACCCAACTTTTTCACCATCTTTATTGTAAACCTCCAAACTTTTCCCTACAATACCTTTAAAGAATATTGCCCCTTTCCTTATTTATCGGTTTCTTCTTCCTGGAAAATGGTATACTAACTATTCCCCCATTTATTTCCATAACCACAGAACCATTAAAATCCAACTTCGATTGGTTGCTGATAAAGAAGTCTACCAGAATCGACATGGCAATGCATAATTCGAAACAATAAAAATGTTGTGATACAACTGGATAATACGCATTTGTAGAGGTAACATCACTTCATATTTAACAAGCTCCTTTACTTTTCCAGTGGCTACAATTATTTGGATAACAATTTTTCTTGAGTTATCAGTCTTCTAACTGGTTTGATACAGCCCGCCACGAATTCTTTCCTGTGCCGATATTTTCATCTCAGAGTAGCACTTGCAACCTACTTCCTAATTATTTGCCTGATGTAGCCAAATCTCGCCTTTCTCAACAGTTTTTGCTCTCTATAGCTCCATCTAGTACAACGGAAGTTATTCCCTGATTCTTAACAGATGTCTTATTATCCTGCCCGTTCTACTTGTCAGTGTTTTCCGTATATTCCTTTTCTCGCCGACTCTGCGGAGAGCTTCCTCATTCCTTACCCTATCAGTTCATCTAATTTTCGACATTCTTCTGTAGCACCACATCTCAGATGGTTTTATTTTCTTCTGTTCCAGTTTTCCCACAGTTCATGTCTCACTGCCATACAATACTGTGCACCAAACGTAAATCCGGAGAAATTTCTTCCTCACATTAAGGCCTATGTTTGATACTAGCAGATTTATCTTGGCCTGGACTGGCCGTTTTGCCAGTGCTAGTCTGCTTTTTATCTCCTCCGTACTCTATTCGTTATGGGTTATTTTGCTGCTTAGGTAGCAGAATTCCTTAACTTCGTCTACTTCATGATCACCAGTTATGATGTTAAGTTACTCTCTGTTATCATTGTTGCTACTTCTCATTACTTTCTTCCTTCTTCGATTTACTCTCAATCCATATTCTGCATTCATTCGACTGTTCATTTCATTCAAGAGGTCCCATAATTCTTCCTCACTTACACTGAATACAGCGATGTCATCAGCGAATTGATATCATTTGCCTTGAATTTTAATTCCACTCTTGAACCTTTCCTTTATTTCTGCCATTGCTTTTTCGATGCACAGACTGAAGGTCAGCGGCGAAAGACAAGATCACTGTCTTACACCCTATTTAAGCCGAGCACTTCGTTCTAGGTCTTCCACTCTTATTTCCCTCTTGGTTCTTGTACACACTGTATACTACCCGTCTTTCTCTGTAGCTTACTCCTATTTTTCTCAGTATTTCGAACATCTTGCACCGTTTTACATTGCTGAACGTCTTTGCAGATCGGCAAATCCTTTGAACGTGCCTTGATTTTTCTTCAGTCTTGCTTCCATTATCAAGCGCAATGTCAGAACTGCCTCTCTGGTGCCCTTAATTTTCTGAATCTAAATTGATAGTAATTTCAAAGATCCTCAATTTTCTTTTCCATTAGTCTGTATATTACTCTTGCACCAACTTAGATGCATAAGCTCTTAAGCTGATTTTGTTATAATTCTCGCACTTGTCGGCTCTTCCCGTCTTCGTAATTGTATGGACAATGTTTTTTCGAGAGTCATATGGTATATCGCCAGGCTCATACACTCTACACACCAACGTGAATAGTCGTTTTGTTGATCTTTCCCCCAACGATTTTAGAAATTCTGATGGAATGTTATGTCTCCGTTCTGTCTTATTCGATCTGAAGCCTTCCAAAGCTCTTTTAAATTCTGATTCCAGTGCTGGATCCCCTATTTCTTCCCTATCAACTCCTGTTTATTCTTCTATCACTTCATGAGATAAGTCCTCCGCCTCATGGAGGCCCTCAGAGTACTGTTTCCAACTATCCACTCTCTCCGCCGTGTTTAACAGTGGAATTCGCATTGCACTCTTAATTTTACCGCCCTTGTTTTCAATTTTACCGAAGGTTGTTTTATATTTTCTATATGCTGAGTCAGTCCTTCCGACAACCATTTTCTTCCTATACACCTTACAGTGTAATATCTTATTTCGGAATCTCTGCTTGAGCATGATGTAATCTAACTGAAATCTTACTGTATCTCCAAGCCTTTTCCAAGTATACATCTTACTCTTGTGATTCTTGGACAGAGTATTGGCTATTACCATCTAAAATTTATTGCAGAACTGTATTAGTCTTTCCCCTCTTTCATCTGTACTACCAAGCACATATTCTTCTGTAACACTTTCTTCTGCTTCTTCACCTACAACTGCACGCCAGTCTCCCATGACTACTAGATTTTCATCTTCCGTTACGTACTGTGTTACCCTTTCATTATCTTCATATACTTTTTATATCTCTTCATCTTCAGCGTACGACGTCGGGATGTACACCTGAACTGTCATTGTCGGTGTTCGTTTGCTGTCGATTCTGATAAGAACAACCCTATTACTGAACTGTTCACTTTGAATCCTACTTCCATTATGTCTTTTTTTGCTACCCTATTTGCGTCTGACCAGAAATCCTTGTCTTCTTTGCATTTCACTTCACTGACACCCACTGTATTTAGAATGAGCCATTGCATTACGCTTTTCAGATTTTCTAGCTTCCCTACCACGTTAAAGCTAACATTCCACACCCCGACTCATAGAACGTTATCCTTTCGTTGGTTATTCAGTAGCTTTTTCATGGTCACTTCGTTCTTGGCAGTCCCGTCCCGGAGATCGGAAGGGAGACTAGTTCGCAATCTTTTGCCATGGGAGAGATCATCATGACACTTTTTCAGTGACAGGCCACATGTCCTGTGGATACATATTATGCCTTTAATGTAGTGGTTTTCATATCCTTCTGCATCCCCACGCCGTTGATCATTACTGATTCTCTTACCTTTTAGGGGCAGTTTTCCACTCCCAGGGCAAGAGAGTGCCCTGAAACTCTGTCCGCTCCTGCGCCTTCTTTGACAAGGCTGTTGGCAGAATGAAGGTGACTTTTTTTTGCCGGAAGTCTGCAGCTGCCATTGTTGACAATTTTTTTTGAAAATTGAAGGAGTGGCTCGGTTAGAACCTGAGACCGAGGACGTTTTGATTAATAATCAAAGACGGCACCCCTAGGCCACGGGCGCAGACCGTGTTTTTGATACCCATAAATCAATAAGAAGCACTACTACCAACTCCTCCTTATCATGTTTGCTTCTAACCATGTCTGACTAACGGGTTGGTGATCACTGCCATTGTTAGCTAAACACTGCACTTCTTCACCTTATACCCTCAAACTAATTATTAGCTGTAGTGTCTTTTCACCACTGTTATTAAGATCAAAACCTATAGGTCTACAATTTCCCTTCCATCAAAACTTTCTCTGTGTCTGAAGATTACTCACATATTTGCAGAGTTGCTTCCACTGTTCACTCACTTAGCATTTATCAATCTGTCCACCAATTACAGATCAAAAGGCTTCTCCAAATCTACCTCCTCTCTCTTCACTGTAATTAAGTTTTTCAATAATTCTTCAAATTCCCTATCCCGGTCATCTTCCGTCGAAGGCTCAGTAAGAGACTGATCCCCTTAATGGGGAGGTGAGAAATCTTGGGTTTCATGGTCGAGCGGCTGCTCATAAGCCACACATCACGCCGGTAAATGCCAAACGACGCCTCGCTTGGTGTAAGGAGCGTAATCATTGGACGATTGAACAGTGGAAAAACGTTGTGTGGAGTGACGAATCACGGTACACAATGTGGCGATCCGAGGCAGGGTGTGGGTACGGCGAATGCCGGTGAACGTCATCTGCCAGCGTGTGTAGTGCCAACAGTAAAATTCGGAGGCGTTGGTGCTATGATGTGGTCGTGTTTTTCATGGACCCCTTGTTGTTTTGCGTGGCACCATCACACCACAGGCCTACATTGATGTTTTAAGCACCCTATTGCTTCACACTCTTGGAGAGCAATTCGGGGATGGCGCCTGCATCTTTCAACACGATCGAGCACCTGTTCATAATGCACGGCCAATGGCGGAGTAGTTACACGACGACAACATCCCTATAATGGACTGGCGTGCACAGGGTCCTGACCTGAATCCTATAGAACACCTTTGGGATGTTTTGGAACGCCGACTTCGTGCCAGGCCTCACCGATCGACATCGATACCTCTCCTCAGCGCAGCTCTCCGTGAAGAATGGGCTGCCATTCCCTAATAAAACTTCCAGCACCTTATTGAACGCATGCCTGCGAGAGTGGAAGCTGTCATCAAGGCTAAGGATGGGTCACCACCATATTGAATTCCAGCATTACCGATGGAGGGTGCCACGAACTTGTAAGTAATTTTCAGCCAGGTGTCCGAATACTTTTGATCACATAGTGTAGCTCCTGCAATCCCACGTTACCTGTGTTCTCCCCTTCTTCATGTTAAGGTTCGTCAACAGTTTCACTGTACACGCCTTCCTGTGTATCACTTTTCCTTACACCATCTACCGAATTCTCAATACTACAGTGTTTACTTCGGACTTTCCTATTAAGAAATTCTTCCAACCTACCGTTAACCACGCACATTCTAACTTCATTAGTCTCATAGCTTCAGCTGTATCACTCCTTTCATCACTAGTAGTATTTCGTTGTTGTATGCAAAGGTATGGCGAGCGGGTTCTGATTACTGTTATCTGTTCTGCAAATGCTAGCCACATTACAGACGAGTTGTAATTTTCTGTTCTCTCTAAGTCCAATTCATTTTCCACTCTTACTCCATCCTGTTGTTTTTTCTGAAAATCGTCACGTCTTGGAGAACGCGATCTCTGTACAGGCCCTTGCTCCCTGTTAATTGGTCTGTTTGTCAGGGAATGACGACGGCCTCTTGCACCTCTCTCAATATTATTATTCCGGAACATGCCTATTTTGTTTACATTTACGTTCTCTCGGTTTTCCACATTACTTTGGGGTCTTAAGTTCCAACTAGCTTGGTATTGTTGTTTCAATATTTTTTTCCATTCTTCCCAAATAATAAATAAACCCATTAATGTCATCCCTGTGTGCAGCAATGATTTTACCCTGACGGGAGAAAAGCCATGTGATACCTGCTAATATGCTGTCGGGCCTCCTTCTGTACGGCGTAGAGCAGCAGCTCGACGTGCCGTCAACTCAACAAGCCGTTGGAAAACCCCTGCCGGAAGATGGAGCCATTCTGCCTCTACAGCCGTTCATGATCGCCAAACTGTTGCTGGTGCCGGATTTTGTGCGCCAACTGACCACTCGATTATGTCTCATAAATATTCGATGGGATTTATGGCGGACGATCTAGGTGGCCAAATCATTCGCTCGGTTGTCCAGAACGTTCTTCAGACCAATAGCGAACATTTGTGGCCCAGTGAAATGGCACATTGTCATTCATGAAAATTCCATCGTTGTTTGGGAACATGAAGTCCATGAATGGCTACAAAAGGTCTCCAAATAGCCGAACATAACTGAGAACCCAGTCCATTCCACCGAAACACAGCCCACACCATTATGGAACCACCAACGGCTTGTACAATGCCTTGTTGACATCTTGGGTCCATAGCTTCGCAGGGTCTGCGCCAACTCGAACCCTCCCTTCAGCTCTTACCAACTGAAATCCAACCACGGTTTTATAGTCGTCTAGGGTCCAACAGAGATGGTCACGAGCCTAGGAGAGGCACTGCAGGCGATGTGCTGTTAGCAAAGACGCTCGCGTCGGTCGTCTGTTGCCATAGCCCATAACGCCAGATTTCGCCACACTGTCCTGAAGGACATGTTCGTCGTACGTCCCACATTGATTTCTGCGATTATCTGACGTAGTGTTGCTTGTCTGTTAGTACTGACGACTCTACGCAAACGGCCGAGCGGTTCTAGGCGCTACAGCCTGGAACCGCGCGACCGCTACGGTCGCAGGTTCGAATCCTGCCTCGGGCATGGATGTGTGTGATGTTCTTAGGTTAGTTAGGTTTAAGTAGTTCTCAGTTCTAGGGGACTGATGACCGTAGAAGTTAACTCCCATATCTACGCAAACGCCACTGCTCTCTGTCGTTAAGTGAAGGCCATTGGCCACTGCGTTGTCTGTGCTGAGAGGTAATGCCAGAAATTTAGTATTCTCGGCACTCTCTTGACACTGTGGATATTGGACCACTGAATTCCCTAACGATTTCTGAAATGGAATATCCATTTCTTATATTGAAAGGTGGCTACACTGAGCTACAGCGCCAGAGATTGCGCCAAAGAGTATTATTCAGCCGCCTCCACTGGCAGTTCTTGTCGAGAAGTCGTAGTGGGCAGTGCTTATTGAGAAGTAGCAGTAGGCAGTGCTTGTTGAGATGTAGCAGTGGTGAGTCGTTGTTGAGAAGTTGCGGTAGTGAGTGCTTGTTCAGAACTTGTAGTATTGTTTTGATGGGCTAGACACCAGATGTTGTTGGATTGGGGATGCTGTATTGATCAGAGTGTATGTTTCGTCAATATATATGAAGGTAAAAAAATTCATTTTTTTATTATATCAATGTCTTAAACAATAATGCCTCTTGGACACAGGTTCAGTCAACAAAGCATCTGGCTCGTGTTCTTGTATTAGACTGTATTTCTGGTTTCTATGTGCAATTATAGTATTTCTGGTTTTTTAATTACTTCAGTATAAATGGTATTTAAAATATCTTGTCTTATTGAGGAAGAACCGTGCCAGATGTGTACGTTGAATCACACTTCCACACACAGAACAGCGACACTTGTGCCTTGTTGTTTCGTAGCTTTCATAGTTGCTGGGGACTTAATTAATTAATTGTGTTAACGGAAGTTTTCTTTCGTTCTTTGTTGTTATTCTATGCAGTCAGATTGCGTACTATACCAGACAGGGCCAACCGGTTACGAGACTGCGTAACCGAACAGACAGCTACTAAATCAGAAAATTTAAAAGTATTTGCATTCATTAGATAATTAAGCGCCCATGCAATATCTCCAACTACCATTCGGCTTCGGAACCTGTTAATTCCCGCTGTGCGGCTATAGTCACGGAGGAAACCTTTTCACACGAATCGCTTTAGTACAAATGGCAGTTCTGATAATGCACTGGTCTTTTATATCTTGTGTACACGATACTACCGCCATTTGTGCATGTTGCTATGCCATGACTTTTGTCACCTCAGCGTATTACGCCAATTGATAGGTAATTTCACACCCAAATCCATTATAATTTGCCTAGGCTCTAATTTATTCATCAAATGTGACACGCTAGTAGCGCAATTTAATGCAAACATGCTTACAATTTCCTTTCTGGGTTTTTCTTCACCTGCCGAGCAACTGTTTTGTAATTCCACTAGTTTCCCTTTTCCACAGCATTATTTGTAAAAGGCTTCTAGGCTTTCTAGTTCCACTCGAATAATTTGGGTTTTGTGGTGGAAAACCTCTAAACCTTCCTGCTTCGTTTGCATGGTGATCATATCGCGAATTATAGTTACCACCATATTTTCTGGAACGGAAGCCATCATTGTAACTCTGTGGCTCACCAAAACGATAATTATTGTTTGACATCTGTGAGCTGTCATAACGATAGCTATTATTATTCCAAGGGCAATTTCTGTTCTTCCCAAAACGATTACCTTTCCCAACCTTACCATTGCCAATGTAAGCATTATTAAAGGGGGAGTAAGCGGTTCCCGATTTCTTTGTAAAATTTTCTGACTGTCAAAAAATGATCATTAGCAAATTTCTCTATTGCAGCATATGGCGTTTGTATTTTCGCATCATTTCCCATGACCTTCAATTGCGTCACGTTTTCCGTTATTCGTTCTACCACATTTGGATCCTAGGACGACATATTTGAGTCCCATCTAGCATCGCATCTACCCAATGGTGTGCAATTATCTACACCGTACCTTTCCTCGCGTATCGGAGTGAAAGTTACGTTTAAATTTCCCGTTACTGGATCAATGTTTTGTCTTCGTACTTGCTTAATATTGAGCGTGGTATATGGCCCTTGTACTCTAACTCGTAAACTGAGAGTTTGGTACGTGTGGCGCAGTAAACTGCTCTGTTGTCGCGTCATTCGCGTACGTTCTGAGGGTCGACTGCCGCTCTGTTGGTATGCGCGCAGTTACCACTTCTTGCACCATTGTCGGCTGTGAACGCACATTGCCTGCTTTGGTCACCTGTTTCAACTGTACTTCTACCATTTGTTTCTGTTTCGGTTCGGAAAATATTGACGCAACATCTTATGGACATACAAGTGGAATCTCATGACTTTTTTGCGTTTCCTCAACTGACACGGAAGATTGCACAACGGGCTTAGTTACATCTGGTCTTCTTTCCACCACTACGTCAGATGATGCTACCGATTCCGTCCCCTCACTGTTTCTTTCTGCACGGTTCTCAATATACTGCTTCAGTTCTGTACGAAGCTGTTCATACTGCTGCTTATTTTTCGAGACGATATTTACAATGCGTGTATCGAATCTTTTTAAGGCGGCTCGTTTTCTGGCATTGAGTTCTTCCACGATTTGTTGCGCATTACCAGACGCCATACGAAATAATTTATCATCTCTGTGGTTGATATTAGACACTGCATCCTGCACCTGGTCAATGTCAGTACGCATCCTTTTCTGGTCGGCCACAAGCGATTTAATTAGTTCGCCCGAATCTCTCGCGTTTTTCAGGATTTCAGTACTCTGTTCATTAGCTTCCGTTCGCAACTTTTGCTGATCTTTGCGAACTTTTTCGAACGCAGAATTGGTTTCAATTTAGAGACCATTTAAAGCAGCATTTGTTTTGGCTTTTAGATTCGCCGTTTCGGTTTTTAAAGCCGCCAACGCCGCATTTGTTTCTAACAAGGAGACGGCACGACCGTGGCGTCCGGGATTAGTCCGAAATTTTGTGTAGTGAAAGAGGACCCCTAACACATCACGTGGTTAAAATATTAGGACGCACTACTCGGAAAATCCTGAGAAAAATCGATTCAAAGTTTCTTAGGTGCCTTATGAGTATAAAATGTTAGTCCTACATGGTTAGCGGTCGGACACTTACGCTAGAGGTCTCGGGTTCGATTCCTCCCCTGGCACTTCTTTTTCCTTCTCTTGATTGCAAAATTGCAGCGCATTGTTGCAGGAGAATCTTGAAATTAATTCCCGGGAAGACTGTATAAAAATTCACTCTATAATTCATCATCAGTTATCGTCACCAATATTCCAAGACATGATTCAATATGCCTGGTTTGCCTCAAAATTATCAGAAACTCAAAACATTTTCGTAAATATTAATGGGGCATATTTTTGTACAAACTAATTGCAAACGCCCTGTGATTGTAAAAAATCCGCTTTTATATGTTGCACAAGATGTCGCAAAAATTATTGCTTTGTTTGTTTTTACGATAATTACCACTGCAGTTCTTGTTTATAATTATTATATGTATAAAAATTGAATGTCTCCCATTCGAATTTGTTATTCTGATTAAAAACCCAATGATTCTCCTTATATACTTTACAATGAAAAATGGAAAACCCACCGCCATGAATTGTGTTGTTGGATAAAAAGAAAATAATTTTTATTCAATAATGTAACTAATTTGTTAAAGATAATGTATGTTTGGGAAAATTTCTGAATAATTGGTGGAATAACAAAAGAAAATGAAACAGAAGAAAAAAAGTGCCAGAGGAGGAACAGAACCCGAGACCTCTGGTGTAAGAGTCCGCGCCCTAAACATCTTTTTATTTTTTTTATTTTTTTTAAGTCTCATTTTTGTTCTATGTTCATCGTTGTATTTGTTCGTAGCGGACGTGCGATGACACCCGTTCAGGTTGTTCGTTGATCTGTTCACTCAGTTTTTTTATTACAGAGGGTAGCTAAACCCTCTGATCAAACACGCTGAGCTACCGTGCCGGCGATCTAGGCCAGACGGCGGCTCGGCAATAGACTAACATTTTATACTCATAAGGCACCTAAGAAACTTTGGCTTGATTTTTCCCGGGATTTTCCAGGTAGTGCGTCCTAATATTTTAACCACGCGAGGTGTTAGGGGTCCTCTTTCACCACACAAAATTTCGGACAATTCCCCGACCCCACGCTCGTGCCGTCTCCCCTTAAGTCTGCTAACCCTGTGCTCATCGTTTCACTTGTTTGCTTGACAACGATAGTGAGTTGCTTCAACATTGCGAACACACTATCAGACCCTTCCTCATCGTCATCTGTCACCATTTGGTCCAAATTTTGCCGTTCGCGTATTTCATGTGACGTCTCACCGACTTTTGTGCATAGCGCTGACGCACTTACACACATTCTTTCCGTAGGAAACTGTCCCGTTTGATTCAGAATTACAACATTTGGTTCAACGTACCGAATCTGCACGTCCTCTGATTCTGTTTCTGAACTACTAGATCCGTCATCTGCTCGGTTTTGTGTGGTTTCAACCTGAGATACCGATTGCGAAACTGTTACCATTCCCTTTGCATTCGTTCGGTTTCGTGACGCGCATTCGATACATTTTGTTGTACGTCATTTTCCATCCTATCAAGATCTTCAGTTTGCCCTACATGCGATGATCTACGTCCGTCTGCCATATCACATTGTGTAACTGACCTCTGTCTTCCAAAATTTGCGCGCGCCTGAGCTCTAGTCAACATGAAGTTACACGCTCTGACACGTCTCCAAAATATCATAGAATGTCTCTTGTGACATTAACACATGATTATCAACGCCATTCACAGTTTGTGGCTATTGAAAATCAACTCAACAGCGCAGTGAATAACTTCGCGTGCGCCAGAAAGGTCATGCACAAGCCACTTCTACTCAAAAACACAAAAATTTTTTTGTACTCGTTAGCACAACCTTTTCTACTCTGTGGATCACACATTTATAGTAATGTGACCATTACGCAGACATATACATTGAGTAACATTGTCACTTTCTTTTCAAAATTTTTTTTCTTAATACCACTTTTAATTTCTCCTTCTAATTTGACTAATTGCCATCCTGTCATACCAATTGCCATCCTGGCAGGGTAGCCATTATTTGACACTCCATTTCTTTTCACATTCGTCAGGCATCAGCAAAAACACTCTTTAAGTGCGTTAATGTCACTAGAATAAATAACTAGGGGTAGCACTGGAAAAAAGCGCAGGTGACGCCTGTATATGAGAAGGGTAGAAGGATGGATCCTCAAAATTACAAGCCAATATCCGTAACATAGGGTTGTTGCAGGATTCTCGAACATAGTATCAGTTCGAATGTAATGAATTTCCTTGAGACAGAGAAGCTGCTGTCCATGCATCAGCACGGCTTTAGAAAGCATCGCTCCTGCGAAAGGCAACTCGCCCTTTTTTCACACGATATCTTGCGAACGACGGATGAAGCGTATCAGACGGATGCCATATTCCTTGACTTTCGGAAAGCGTTTGACTCGGTGCCCCACTGCAGACTCCTAACTAAGGTACGAGCATATGGGATTGGTTCCCAAGTATGTTAGTGGCTCGAAGACTTCTTAAGTAGTAGAACCCAGTAAGTTGTCCTCGATGGTGAGTGTTCATCGGAGGTGAGGGTATCATCTGGAGTGCCCCAGGGAAGTGTGGTACGTCCGCTGTTGTTTTCTACCTACATAAATGATCTTTTGGATAGGGTGGATACCAATGTGCGGTTGTTTGCTGATGATGCTATGGTGTACGGGAAGGTGTCGTCGTTGAGTGACTGTAGGAGGATACAAGATGACTTGGACAGGATTTGTGATTGGTGTAAAGAATGGCAGCTAACTCTAAATATAGATAAATGTAAATTAATGCAAATGAATAGGAAAAAGAATCCCGTAATGTTTGAATACTCCATTAGTAGTGTAGCGCTTGACACAGTCACGTCGATTAAATATTTGGGCGTAACATTGCAGAGCGACATGAAGTGGGACAAGCGTATAATGGCAGTTGTGGGGAAGGCAGATAGTCGTCTTCGGTTCATTGGAAGAATTTTGGGAAGATGTGGTTCATCGGTAAAGGAGACCGCTTATAAAACACTAATACGACCTATTCTTGAGTACAGCTCGAGCGTTTGGGATCCCTATCAGGTCGGATTGAGGGAGGACATAGAAGCAATTCAGAGGCGGGCTGCTAGATTTGTTACTGGTAGGTTTGATCATCACGCGAGTGTTACGGAAATGCTTCAGGAACTCGGGTGGGAGGAAAGGAGGCGTTCTTTTCGTGAATTGCTACTGAGTAAATTTAGGGAACCAGCATTTGAGGCTGACTGCAGTACAATTTTACTGCCACCAACTTACATTTCGCGGAAAGATCACAAAGATAAGATAAGAGAGATTAGGGCTCGTACAGAGGCATATAGGCAGTCATTTTTCCCTCGTTCTGTTTGGGAGTGGAACAGGGAGAGAAGAAGCTAGTTGTGGTACGAGGTACCCTGCGCCACGCACCGTATGGTGGATTGCGGAGTATGTATATAGATGTAGATGTAGGAGTGGACCCTTGTTCTACAACAGAGCACAAAGTTTAGCTGTACAACATTTGTTTAATTTCTGTACTGTTGTCAATAAAGTACACTGGTTTACATAGACTGTGACATGACAATTTCAGGACAATTGTCAAGATAATGTATCACGTCCTGATTAGTAGAAATAACACTGAATACAACAATATCAACTCTAAATAGAAGGTTCTCTACAAGATTTTTCTTACATGTAGACAGTGAAGCACTGTCTGAGTAAGACAATATTACATCAAATCATCCAATTCCAGTTGTAAGTTCGGTACTATCTAGGATGACAATCAAGTCCACGGAAGTTGGTTAACATGCAAAAGATTACTCAAAGTTGCTCATATTCACAGTGGATGCAAGCTGGTGATCCAATAATTTTACGCCTCTGCCAGCAGCATTTACCTTTAGCTGTGACGGGCTGTCGGCCGTACGGCTGCTCTCACCCTCTAAAAATCCTATGAAAAGTAATCAAAATCTTTACCGATCTTATCAGCTGAAACTGCCCTATGTTTCTCATTAGGTGAGAAAACATGTACTCATCGCTACTCTGGAACATATGGCGATATACACGTGCATAGATGGAACAGCATGCATTCTTCAAAGCCCTCTCAATTCTCACAAGAAGAATTAACTACGTGGCTGTTTCGTTTCTCCGCTATCGGAGCTTAACGACTCTTCAGCTAATTTGTAACTCAATGTCAGCCAAATTGGATGCAGTGTTCACACAAAATTCCTCTTTTGGCGTCATACAGAGCGTGATGCATCCTGTTCTACGCTTGACGCTGGTTCAGAGGAGGGGCCACGAAGTTTTTGGTGTTCTGTCTTTCGTAGCAAATTGTCCCCCTCCTGTATTCTTTCATGCTTCGCGTCATGGCCTTTTCAGACCAATGGGAGCGCTTCTTTCATCTCGTGGAAACTATCTCCTCCAATCGCAAAGGGCGTACCTTCAAACTGCGCCTTACTCTCGCCACTTCTACTCCTTCTGAGTTTATTTCAACCAATCGGACATTTTGTGCCCGCTCCTGACGCCTAAAAGCTACACGCATACATCATGAGAGCACCACGGACCTTTCACATGATCAGTAAATGCCTCTCTCTTTTAACTGCATCTCAGGCCGGTTTGTATCCATCTGGAAATATCCCAAAGCAATTTTCTAAAGAATTTCTCCGTCGCAGACAGCGCTGAGCCGTTACCTGCTCCCTTCAATGTATTGCCTGGTGCGTTTGTTGTCTCCCTTGCCGTGGGTCACCGACCCCTGTTAGAAGCCTTTCGTTGTATGTGGGCCGTGGATGTGCAACTCGAGTCTGTCCCAAACTAAAGCATTTCTTCCAGCAGCTTTTTTTCACCTTTTGCTCATTGGCATGCAGGATTTGAGTTTGGTGTGTTAATACCGTTGAATTGAGTGTCATACCTTTTTGCATTACATATTCTACATTTTGATAGGCAAATCTGCTCACTATCACAGAAGTATGTGAGGTGAAATATCCTTCTATTTGTTATGATGTATAAAACCTCATGTAAGGTGCGAAATTAACATTCATTAAAGCTGTCACCTTACAAGTAGTCAAACATGGGGACTACGCTCCCGCCCCCCACTCCACCTCCACACACTGTCATTTTTAGAAACAAATCTTTGATGCACTCCAACCTTTGCTGCACAAATGTTGCATGGATACTCATGCCACCTGAGTTCTACAAGTTCCTCCAGATCTTTGAACGCCATGCTTTCCATGTCTGCTTTCCTTCCCCCACAAGATCCCTTTACCAACTTGTCAAATTCCGACCTCTCCTTACTTACATTGAAACCTCCAAAGAACTTACACCGTCCACAAACTCGACTCCAACAGTCGTATTATGTCCCCTCTCCTTTCCAACCCTAGTGTGGTGCTGTGCCTCTACCTGCAATTCCCACCAAATCTCCACCTGTGCACCCTCCACATCCTTTCCCAAAGAAATCTGAACTGTCTCCCTTTCATGGACCATGAACTCTGCCCCAGTACGTACCCAACCGCCAACTCTGAATCCACCCACCCTATCATCCTCCTCCCAAGGGCTCCCTCTTCATCCTCTCCCCATACCACACCTCCTCCTTTTCCCCTTCCCTGTTGCCTCTACCCCCTTTTCCTTCCAAATTTATAGAGCACAATATCAGCAACCCTTCTCTCCTTGTCTCCTACAGCCACCCCTGTCTCATTGCCACCTCTTACCAGTCGTCAGTCCGCATCACCACCATTTTCCTACCTCCCTCCATACCCATCTTCTTTTTCAGCAACAATTTACCAGCTCAGGGCAGGTCCTTCTGCAGTTTTTGTGAAAATGTACAGTGCTCCATTTTTAAATTTTTAATGGTCAGTGTTCCGTACTTTTCAAGAGTGGCGAGAAAACATGCACTCATCCATAGTCTGGAAAATATGGCGATACCCACCTGCATAGATGGAGCAGTGTGTATACTTCAATGCCCTCTCAGTTCTCGCAAAAACAATTAACTACGTGGCTGTTTCGTTTCTCTGCTATCGAAGCTCAACGACTCTGGTCATAGGACCGTATTGTGTCAACGTTGTTGCGTCACAAATATCAATGGATCTGTACCTCTATATCATTCTCTAGAGTGTTTTGAAGAAGAGAAAGTGTATGTATAGATTGTCCCGCACCCGTTGACTCCAGAAGAAAAACAAAGACGCGTGTACGCCTGCCCCGACTAGACTGAAATGCAAATCGCGGACATTTCTTTCTTGTAAAAATCGTCACTGGTGACTAGACCTTGTTTTATCAATACGGACCTACCACAAAACAAAATTCATATGAAGGGTGAATGGGCTCTGAGCACTATGGGACTTAACATCTGTGGTCATCAGTCCCCTAGAACTTTGAACTACTTAAACCTAAGGACATCACACACATCCATGCCCGAGGCAGGATTCGAACCTGCGACCGTAGGAGTCGCGCGGTTCCGGACTGAGCGCCTAGAACAGCTAGACCACCGCGGCCGGCAAGGGTGAATGCTTTGGCGACTTAATAGACATTAAAGTTGAGCATCCGGAATAAGGGGAAGCAGCCCCATTCGCCGAGGCAGATGGAAAAACACCTTTAAAACCACCCACAGACTGGCCGGCACGCTGGACCTCGACACTAACTCGCCGGGCGGATTCGTGCCAGGGACCGGCACGTCTTAACGCCCGGAAAGCAGTGCGTTAGACCGCGCGGCTAACCGGGTGGGCTTGGATAGGGTCACTTCTAGTACCACTATCTGGTCCCCACTTTCCTATTCCAGTCACGAATGGTGGGTGCGAAAAATGGACGTGGTTAAAACTTCGTAAGAGATCTAATTTTTTCGCCATGATCATTTCGCGAAACGTATCTGAGAAGACGTAATATGCAAACTCGCATCCTGTCATGATGCAGATGTTTCAGAGACGATAAGATTTGGCCCAATAGTTACTGATATTCTATCATGCCTCACCCTTCGCGTTATTTCCAAATCTGGATACCGTTTGTGTATAGCGGATTCCCGACAAGTTAAAGTGATATAGTGCCTGCTTCTTATTAAGAGTATAAAAGTAACGAACTGAGCGATGTTGCGCAGTGGTCGGCACACTGGACTCGCATTCGAGAAAACGACGGTTCAAATTCGTGTCCGGCCATCCAGATTAAGGTTTTCCGTGATTTTACTAAATTGCCCCAGGCAGATGCCGCGATCATTCCTTTCATAGGACACACCCGATTTTGTTCCTCACAAATCCGAGCTTGTGGTCAGTCTGTAACGACGTCGTTGACGATGGGACAGTAAGCTTCCTTATTTCCGAAGTGGCGAATATCGAAAAAGTAATTTAAAAAAAGCTGCAAATGAGGCTTTAGGAAAGCAAAATAAATAAATATCGCCGAAAGCGCAGATTAAACATTTAGCCAACATAAACTGTGTGAAGCAATACAAGAAAAACAAACAGCACGTAAAAAACATCGTTCAGAGTCTACACTGGAAAATAAGGAAATCTGTAAATAAACATAGAAAAAGAATTGCACAAATGAAATAGTCAACAGAGTCCACAAGCGAGTATGGGACAGATACATTAACAACGTGGAATATGATATTCATGGCCATTGTCAGATAGTATAAAGCCATGAAAACATTAATTAAAACAGGAAAGGATACAGTTCGTTTGGATAATATTGCGAAAGGAGAGTGGATTAAATATTATAAAAACCTATGGTATTATGCTAAC
Source organism: Schistocerca nitens (assembly GCF_023898315.1). Lineage (NCBI taxonomy): Eukaryota > Metazoa > Arthropoda > Insecta > Orthoptera > Acrididae > Schistocerca > Schistocerca nitens. Next base: position 205,390,383 of record NC_064614.1, read on the forward strand.
ATAGAAGAGAAGAAAGAAAAAGACCCTGAAATAGATGTAAAAGTGTAGATCACATAACTATAAAAGAACTCACAACAGCTTTGAAAACAACGAATTAATGCAAAGTTAAATATCGAGGATTATCACTACAACTTATGTTCTTACCTTTTTTTATATGTGCTGGAAGCAAAAGTACTTTCCACGAAATTGGAAGAAAGCAAGAGTTATTTCGATATGTTAGAAATCAGAAAAAAGTATGCTGTGGCGCGCCTACCGCAGAGCATCGCGGCCGTTTGTTTGCAGGCTGCACAATACAAACGCTTGTGGCTCCACTCCACCCTCGACAGCGCGAGGTCAGCGAGTAGACTACAAGAGGATGAAGCCGGCGGCCGCGCAAAAATCTCAATTGTCGAGCGCTGCTAACATCGGCGTGCGCCGATCAAGACTATGTTCTGCTTCCGCTTCCAGGCCACGCAACAAAGCAGACAAGCAGCCTGACGTATTGTTCACAACGATTGAGCTCCGTAGTGACTTGTCGGAACATATGTTCTACATCTACATCTACATCTACATCCACATGGATACTCCGCAAATCACATTTAAGTGCCTGGCAGAGGGTTCATCGAACCATCTTCATAATAGTTCTCTATTGTTCCAATCTTGAACAGCGTGCGGAAAAAACGGACATCTGTATTTTTCTATGCGAGTCCCGATTTCCCTTATTTTATTACGATGATCGTTTCTTCAGAGGAGAAAGTTGATGATTGAAATTTCGTGAGAAGATTCCGCCGCAATGAAAAACGCCTTTGTTTTAGTGATATGTATCCCAAGTTATATCGTCCAGGAAGGGACGTGATATATTTGTTTTCCAGTTGTTTTGCAAGACTATGTTGTTGAATACTGTGTTCAAGAATAGTTCTTCTCACCAAAGTAAATTTTCTGAAGAAATCTTAATTTCTACGGTGTTAACTGATTAGTTCTGGAAGACACTTCAAGAAGCACTGCTTTTGGGTTAATATTTAGCTAAAGGCTCATAAGTGTGCGTATTCAACATAATTGTGTCAATAAATATTTTTCCAGTTTGGGTACTGTGTATCAGTCGGACATAATAAAATGTGAGTACTACAGAGGGATCGGCTTACTTGGCAGAGGATATAAAGTGTATTCAAGAAATTTAAACAGAGGATTGAAAACAATAGCAGAATGTTTACTAGTGGAAGAACAGGTCGGGTTTGAAAAGGAAAGATCGACGATTGATGCAGTTTTTAGTTTACGACAGTTTGCTGAAAAGAAGAGACTTTCATAAAGAGACAGAGATTGCTTTTATAGATGTTAAGAAAGCGTTAGATAACGGGATAAGAGAAAAATTATGGAAAATAACGGAGCACAGAGGTACCCCTTTGTAGCTTATATCAGCTAACAAAAGTGTGTAGGAAGAAACGCCAGTAATTCTACAAGTAGGAACCATATATACAGAACCAGTGAAATAAATAAAAGGGTGAGACAAGACTTCGGTTTATCCCCTACGTTATTCAATTTACATATTGAGGAAATAGTTCACAGATGGAGTTCTAGGATAAATACTGGGGTACAGCTGAACTATTCGGTAAAGCTAAAATCACTTCTATATGGCGACGACCTTACGTTGCATTTTTTCAAGTAAAGGTGATTTACAAACAGAAATTAAGTAATATTTGTAAAGAATACAACATGAAAATATTTCTGGTAAAACTAAGCCAATGGTATTTTGTATAAAATACTCAGTGAAAAATAAGTAGTAGTTAACGAAAAACAACTGAACAAGTAAAATATTTCACCTATCTTCTACGTAGAACGTAGCATGAATACGAAGATGAGGTACAAATTATGCGGAATTGATTTGGAAGTATCTGGGGAACAATTAATGGGATTTTAATGCATAAAACTCAGAAAGAAAGAGACAAATTTTATAAAACGATCCTATTCTATGGAACAGTATCGTGGGTACTGTAGAAAAGACAAGAAAACCAATACAGAGAATAGAAATGACATTGCTTAGAGTGTTGAAGGGGTGTAAAAGAACAGACTAAAAAACGAAGATATCCGAAAGCAGTTAAAAATTTGAAGTTTGGACAAAAAAAAAAGACTCTGGATGGAAACAAAAAGAAAAGGGGTGAACATCTACAAAGATTGGATACAGAGAGGCAACCACGTCAGATAACGAACTTTAAATCAAAAAGGAGAACAGAGCCTGGCAGATCGAGAAGAAGATGGGAATAAAAAAAAAAAAAGTTCAAATGTGTGTGAAATCTTATGAGACTTAACTGCTAAGGTCATCAGTCCCCAAAGCTTACACACTACATAACCTAAATTATCCTAAGTACAAACACACACACCCATGCCCGATGGAGGACTCGAACCACCGCCAGGACCAGCCGCACAGTCCATGACTGCAGCGCCTTAGACCGCTCGACTAATCCAGATGGGAATCATAACAGGCAACAATTCGTCCAATACCGAAACAACAGAAGAAGAAGAAGTTGTTCAGTATTTCTTTCCAGTCATTATTTCCTCTTTGTCATCGAGGACAGGAAAGAGAAGCTGACAGTGGTTAAATGGAGTCACATATTATTACTGTCTCTGTTGAACGTTACTGCCGACGGCTAATCGTAGAATGGTGGCAGAAACCCAGCTAAGCAAGTAACATCCCTGGTGTGAATTTTAGCATATTGTGTGTCGGATCGCAGCTTTTGAAACGAACCGACGAGTGTTTTGAATGAAGGCTAAAGAGGATGTAAACTTATCTACATGGCGCCTCGCGCTCGCTATAAATAGACTCGGTGCTTGTACACTGACCGAATATCAGCTGACCTTGCAAGGCGTGTTATTCTAACTGTCTTCTGATACGCGCCACGCGGCACGGAGTCGCTGAAACGTCTCGACAGAGATAAGCCGAGGACGCAGCCTATTCATCGTCACCGTCTCCTACTGCAGCCGTACGATATCACATTTTAACGTCATTCGCAACCTATATGCAATACAAACCTTGAAGGATGGTTTCTCTGTCAGTTCCAGTTTTCGCTTTCGTCTAAGTTTTTCGGAAGTGTGATGGGCCTGAAGGAAACAAAACAGTTATTGAGATTAGTACGTGGAAACTCACTGCTCTACATCTACATCCATACTCAGCAAGCTGCCTGACGGTGTGTGGCGGAGGGTACCTTGAGTACCTCTATCGGTTCTCCCTTCTATTCCAGTCTCGTATTGTTCGTGGAAAGAAAGATTGTCGATATGCCTCTGTGTGAGCTCTAATATCTCTGGTTTTATCCTCATGGGCTCTTCGTGAGATATACGTAGGAGGGAGCAATATACTGCTTGACTCCTCTGTGAAGGTATGTTCTCGAAACTTCAACAAAAGCCCGTACCGAGCTGCTGAGCGTCTCTCTTGCAGAGTCTTCCACTGGAGTTGATCTGTCATCTCCGTAACGCTTTCGCGATTACTAAATTATCCTGTAACGAAGCGCGCTGCTTTTCGTTGGATAGTCTCTATCTCTTCTATCAACCCTATCTGGTACGGATCCCACACCGGTGAGCAGTATTCAAGCAGTGGGCGAACAAGTGTGCTGTAACCTACTTTCTTTGTTTTCGGACTGCATTTCCTTATGATTCTTCCAATGAATCTCAATCTGGTATCTGCTTTACCGACGATTGATTTTATATGGTCATCCTATTTTAAGTCCCTTCTAATGCCTACTCCCAGATAATTTTTGGAATTAACTGCTTCAAGTTGCTGACTTGCCATATTGTAGCTAAATGATACAGTATCTTTCTTTCTATGTATTCGCAGCACATTACACTTGTCTACGTTGAGATTCAATTGCCATTCCCTGCACCATACGTCAATTCGTTGCAGATCCTCCTGCGTTTCAGTACCATTTTCCATTGTTACAACCTCTCGATATACTACAGCATCATCCGCAAAAAGCCTCAGTGAACTTCCGATGTTATCCACAAGGTCATTAATATATAATGTGAATAGCAACGGTCTTACGACACTCCCCTGCTGCACACCTGAAATCACTCTTACTTCGGAAGACATCTCTCATTGAGAATGACGTGCTGCGTTCTGTTATCTAGGAACTCTTCAATCCAATCACACAATTGGTCTGATAGTCCATATACTCTTACTCTGTTCATTAAACGACTGTGGGGAACTGTATCGAACGCCTTGCGGAAGTCAAGAAACACGGCGTCTACCTGGGAACCGGTGTCTATGGTCCTCTGAGTCTCGTGGACGAATAGCGCGAGCTGGGTTTCACACGATCGTCTTTTTCGAAACCCATGCTTATTCCTACAGAGTAGATTTCTAGTCTCCAGAAAAGTCATTATACTCGAACACAATACGTGTTCTAAATTTTACAACTGATCGACGTTAGAGATATAGGTCTATAGTTCTGCACATCTGTAGAACGTCCCATCTCGAAAACGGGGATGACCTGTGCCCTTTTCCAATCATTTGGAACGCTACGCTCTTCTAGAGACCTACGGTACACCGCTGCATGAAGGGGGGCTAGTTCCTTCGCGTACTCTGTGAAAAATCGAACTGGTATCCCATCAAGTCCAGCGGCCGTCCCTCTTTTGAGCGATTTTCATTGCTTTTCTATCCCTCTGTCATTTATTTCGATATCTACCATTTCGTCATCTGTGCGACAATCTAGAGAAGGAACTACAGTGCAGTCTTCCTCTGTGAAACAGCTTTGGAAAAAGACATCTAGTATTTCGGCCTTTAGTCTGTCATCCTCTGTTTCAGTACCATTTTGGTCACAGAGTGTCTGGACATTTTGTTTTGATCCACCTACCGCTTTGACATAAGACCAAAATTTCTTAGGATTTTCGGCCTAGTCAGTACATAGAACTTTACTTTCGAATTCATTGAACGCCTCTCGCATAGCCCTCCTTACACTACATCAATTCGCTTCGCGTAATTTTTGTTTCTCTGCAAGGCTTTGGCTATGTTTATGTATCACATTTTTTGGTACTAATTAAGCATTCCATTCTAACGGGTCTTTGCATTAAGATTTTACATACGTTACTGGACTGCTTCCAAAAAAACACTCACGTAGCAACTAGTACAGTTCTGGCATTTGGATTATAATCATGGAAAATCTGCCATCTTGGTGGAAACCGCTGGCAGGATACTTTTTTTTTTTCACAATGTATACCAGACAAAAATATGAAGGCAAGGAAAGCCCCATAGCTCAAATGAATAAAACTTTACAGGAGAGCTTCTGTAAAGTTTGGAAGGTAGGAGACGAGTTACTGGCAGAAGTAAAGCTGTGAGTACCGGGCGTGAGTCGTGCTTCGGTAGCTCAGTTGGTAGAGCACTTGTCCGCGAAAGGCAAAGGTCCCGAGTTCGAGTCTCGGTCGGGCACACAGTTTTAATCTGCCAGGAAGTTTCATATCAGCGCACACTCCGCTGCAGAGTGAAAATCTCATTCTGGAAACATCCCCAAGGCTGTGGTTAAGCCATGTCTCCGCTATATCCTTTCTTACAGGAGTGCTAGTTCTGCAAGGTTCGCAGGAGAGCTTCTGTAAAGTTTGGAAGGTAGGAGGCGAGGTACTGGTAGAAGTAAAGCTGTGAGGACGGGGTGTGAGTCGTGCTTCGGTAGCTCAGTTGGTAGAGCACTTGCCCGCGAAAGGCAAAGGTCCCGAGTTCGAGTCTCGGTCGGGCACACAGTTTTAATCTGCCAGGAAGTTTCATATCAGCGCACACTCCGCTGCAGAGTGAAAATCTCATTCTGGAAACATCCCCCAGGCTGTGGCTAAGCCATGTCTCCGCAATATCCTTTCTTTCAGGAGTGCTAGTTCTGCAAGGTTCGCAGGAGAGCTTCTGTAAAGTTTGGAAGGTAGGAGACGAGGTACTGGCAGAAGTAAAGCTGTGAGTACCGGGCGTGAGTCGTGCTTCGGTAGCTCAGTTGGTAGAGCACTTGCCCGCGAAAGGCAAAGGTCCCGAGTTCGAGTCTCGGTCGGGCACACAGTTTTAATCTGCCAGGAAGTTTCAAACGATTACCATTTCAGAAGAAAATGGGTTCAAATGGGTCTGAGCACTATGGGACTTAACATCTTAGGTCATCAGTCCCCTAGAACTTAGAACTAATTAAACCTAACTAACCTAAGGACATCACACACATCCATGCCCGAGGCAGGATTCGAACCTGCGACCGTAGCAGTCGCGCAGTTCCGGACTGAGCGCCTAGAACCGCGAGACCACCGCGGCCGGCCCATTTCAGAAGAAATGGATGATTTGTTCAAGGGGATAGAACTTCACAAATTGAGCATCAATGTCATGGTGGTCCACCTTTGGCTCTTATTAAAGCAGTTTTTCTGCTTGATATTGATTGACAGAATTGTTGGATGTCCTGAGGGATATCAGGTCAAAGTCTGTGCAATTGTCGGGTTAGGTCTTAAAGTCCCGATCTAGTTGCAGGACCGTGCTCATAATACTCCAAGCTTTCTCAGGTGGGGAGATATCCGGCGACCTAGTTGGCCCATGCAGGATTTGGTAAGCATGAAGACAAGTAGCAGAAACTCTCGCCGTGTGCGGGTGGGCATTATCTTGCTGAAATGCAAGCCCAGGATGGCATTCCAGGAAGGGCAACATAACGGGACGTACAATATAGTCGGCGTACCAGCAAGGATTACAACCAAAGGGGTCCTGCTATGAAATAAAATGCTACCCCAGACTATCACTCAGGTTGTCGTGGCCAAAGGCGGGTGATAGGTTGGTATCCAGCCACTGTCCGGAGCATCTCCAAGATCGTCTCCCTCCTGGAATCTCATTGACTGGAGTAGAACTGTCTTCAGGGATGAGTCCCGCTTCTAACTTATCCCCGATGATCAGCAAGGACACATGTGAAGATGCTCTGGGCAGCGTAGGGATACGAAACAGACTGTCGCCCACCATATGGCCCGACAACCAGGAGTAGTAGTCTGGGCAGCCATTTCTTTTCGTTGCAGGACCATTTTGGTTGTTAGCCACGGCATTCTTACAGCACAGCTGTGCTTCAACGATATTCTGCAACTCGTTTTGGGAAGCCATCCTGGGCTTACATTTCAGCAAGTTAATGTCCGTCCACAGAGGGCGAGAGTTTTTACTGGTTGTCTTCGTGCTTGCCAAACCGTACCTTGGCCAGCAAGGTCGCCGTATCGCTCCCAATTGAGAACGTTTGGAGCATTATGGGCAGCGCATGCCAAGCAGCTCGGGATTTCGACTATTTAACGCGCCAATTTGACAGAATTTTGCGCAATGTTCCTCAGAAGGATATCTAACAATTCTATCAATCAATGTCTGACTGCATAAAGGTCCAGCGGGTGGTGGATCAAAGGGTTATTGACCTTCTCAATCTGCGAAACTCTATCTCTTGAATAAATCATCCAATTTTCCTGAAACTGTAATCATTTCTTTGTCTGTATATGTATATCACATCTACCGATTTCCGTCCAATTCGGATGATTCCTTCGTGGTTTGTGTTTTTTTGTATTAGCATGTACTAGTCCTGGAAGAAAAATGAGCAGGACGTTTAATGGGTTAAATTTTGTATTGGGATTCGTTTTCGCTAGAGATTGTAATTTTCGACTAATTAAAAAAAAAGTACAAAGGTAAATTTCAAACGTCCACCCCACCCCACTCCCACACTCAGCCCCAGACGCATCTCCATCTCCATACTCAGTCCGCACGTATCAGGATTTCTCGTCTGTTGTTCATGGCACTCCGCACTTACCATTATACAAAAATTTGCGACTACGGGAATTATTTGCCATATTTGATCTTTCTTGGACTTCATTGACTGGCCTTACTCGGCTTAGTCGAGCACTTACAAATTGTGAAACTGAAGTTTGTGTACAGCACAAAATAAATAATCACATCCTTGTATTGGTCAGGGCTTTCGACTACGAAACTACTGTGTCTGTAACGGTTTACTTCGAATCGAATTGTCAACGTAATTAGTATTAGCGTAATATTAAGAGAGTCGTTTTTCTTTCATTACCTTCAAGAGCACGTTTAAATTAATAATGTTGCCCGCATCTCGTGGTCATGCGCTAGCGTTCTCGCTTCCCACGCCCGGGTTCCCGGGTTCGATTCCCGGCGGGGTCAGGGATTTTCTCTGCCTCGTGATGGCTGGGTGTTGTGTGATGTCCTTAGGTTAGTTAGGTTTAAGTAGTTCTAAGTTCTAGGGGACTGATGACCATAGATGTTAAGTCCCATAGTGCTCAGAGCCATTTGAACCATTTATAATGTTAACGAAATAGCCGACTATGCTGTCGTCGTAAGAGGCCAATCAACAGAGACCAAAGAAGGTCGAATACTGCGAATAGTTCGTGTAGTTAGTAACTTTTGTCCAGTGGGAGAGAGTGCCACGGACAATATGCTAGAGATATTGAGTGTTGATGGGTAAGTGTGGGGATGAAGGTGCGTTTGATAGTTACTTTTGTACGTTTCTCTTGAATAACTCGGAAACGGTGGTCTCCAGCGAAAACGTATCACAGTACGAAATTTAACTACATGAAATTTCCTACAAAACGTCCTGTTAATTTTATCTGTGGGGCTAATAGTTTGCGCGTAGCGAACTAGAGAATATGAAATCTCGAGCGTGGTTGATTAGGGCCAGAGATAACACTGCAGGTTACATAAAACGCTGTCGATAGAGGCAGTTGAATCACCGTGTATATACGGAGCACAGACGAATAGAGAAACATTCTAACGACGACACACTGATATAAGCGACTTTGACAAAGGGCAATTTCCTCCCCGGCGCTTGGGAACCAGCATCTCGGAAACGGCGAAGCTGGGCGGCTGTTCCCACGCTGCTGTCGTGAGCGTCTATGGAAAGTGGTCGAGGTACGGTGAAAGCAGAGTAGGCGATAAGGTGTTGAACACCCACACCCCGTCACAGAACATAGAGGTCTGAGGCTTGCCCGCTCTGTAAAGCGAAATAGGCGACTACCTGTGGCAAATGTGGCGACGGAGTACAAGTGTTTTGGAGCATGCCCTTCAGCGAACATTGTTGAACATGGGGCTCAGCAGCGGACGACCCCTATGAGCTCCCATAGTGACCCAACGACATCATCAGTTACGATTGTAGTGGGTACGAAATCATTTCGACAGGGACGCGGATCAGTGGATATCTATCGTCTGGTCGAATGAATCATGTTTCTCATATGGTAAAGTACGGATAAGCGAGTGGTTACCCAAAATATGCGGCGCCCCACGAAAGCAGGCTGTTGGGGTGAGAGGCACTATTGTGCTATTGGGGACATTCACATATGGGAGCTGTAGTTGTAATCGAAGGCACCGTGACAGCTGTGGACTACATGTCATATATTATATATCATGTGTTCTTCTTACATCCCTTCAGTCATGAAGTCTACCCCGACGATGCTGGCACTTTCATTAGGATAACCGTCCGTGTCGGAAGGCGTGAGACATATTATAGTGGTTTGATGACAATATAGGGAACTCACGCTGATGTGTTAAGGGATGCTACGGGACGCCAGCCCCCGCGCCTCTTTACCACCGGCCCGTTGCTTACAGAAATTGTGCGACCTGTGTGTTAAACATCTGGTGCCGCTTACTTCCGGAAATCTACCAAGTTTACGGCCGGCCGGAGTGGCCGAGCGGTTCTAGGCGCTACAGTCTGGAACCGCGCGACCGCTACGGTCGCAGGTTCGAATCCTGCCTCGGGCATGGATGTGTGTGATGTCCTTAGGTTAGTTAGGTTTAATTAGTTCTAAGTTCTAGGGGACTGATGACCTCAGAAGTTAAGTCCCATAGTGCTCAGAGCCATTTGAACCATTTGAACCAAGTTTACACTGAACCGCCAAAGAAACTGGTATAGACATGCATATTACAGTATGTAAACAGGCAGAAGACAGCGCTGCGGCCTGCAACGCCTATATAAGACAACAAGTGTCTCGCGCAGTTGTTAGATCGGTTACTGCTGTTACAATGGCAGGTTATCAAGATTTAAATGAGTTTGAACGTGGTGTTATGGTTGGCGCAAGAGCGATGGGACGGAGCACCTCCGATGTAGCGATGAAGTGGAGATTTTTCCGTACAACCGTTTCACGAGTGTACCGTGAATATCAGAAATCCGTAAAACATCAAATTTCCGATTGCTGCGGCCGGAAAAAGATCCTGCAAGAAGGGAACCAACGACGTCTGAAGAGAATCGTTCAGCGTCACAGAAGTACAGCCCTTCAGCAAACTGGGGTGCAGATTTCAATGCTGGGCCATCAACAAGTGTCAGCGCTCGAACCATTCAACGAAACATCATGGATGTAGGGTTTCGGAGACGAAGGCCTTCTCGTGTACCCTTGATGACTACACGACACAAAGCTTTACGCCTCGCCTGGGCCCGTCACACCGACATTGGACTGTTGATAACGGGAAACATGTTGCCTAGTCGGAGGAGTCTCGTTTCAAATTGTATCGAGCGGATGGACGTGTACGGGTACGCAGACAACCTCATGATTCCATGGACCCTGCTTGCCAGCACGGGACTGTTCAACCTGGGTGGAGACTCTGTAATGGTGTGAGGCGTGTGCAGTTGGAGTGATATGGGACCCACGATACGTTTAGATACGATTCTGACAGGTGACACGTACAAGAGCATCCTGTCTGATCATCTGCATCCGTTCACGTCAATTGGGCGCTCTGATGGACTTGGGAAATTCCACCAGGACAATGCGACAACCCACACGTCCAGAACCGCTACAGTGTGGCTCCAAGAAAACTCTTCTGAGTCTAAAAACTTCCGCTGGCTACCAAATTCCCCAGACATGAATATTATTCAGCATATCTGGGATGCCTTGCAACGTGCTGTTTAGAAGTCATCTCTACCCTCTCGTACTCTGTCGTATTTACGGACAGCTGCGCAGGATTCATGGTGTCAGTCCCCTTCAGCACTACTTCAGACATTAGTCGAGTCCATGCCGCGTAATGCTGCGGCACTTCTGCGTGGTCGCGTGGGCCCTACACGATTTTAGGCAGGTGTACCAGTTTATTTGGCTCTTTGGTGTGTGTTCACGATTATCAGTGTACAAACTGTTTTGCTCTCTATTGGCGCTCCACGGTTTTTTCTTATCTCGCCTAATGATAATTTCTGTTATGGTGTTATATTTCTTGTTGCCTAGTAACAAATATTTTATTTTGAAACACGTTTTCTCTGCAAAATGAAATCAGGACTTTTTCCCGCTTTGCTGTGCATAGCTGATCGTATCATCTAAACAAGTACTTTACGTCCTACAGATTCATTCCTTAACTGGCTCATCCTGTCGTAACATTGTAGAACACTGTGCAAGAAAACAGTGAAATTTCCAAGTTCTGTTACCTGCACAATCACACTAATTTCAAATGAATTGTCCGATTTTTGCAAGCACCGGCCATGCTCAGATCTGCGAGACAAACATTGAGTTCGCAAGGGGTGCACGTTTTAATGTTTTTGGCGGCTTCTCCTGGGAGTGGCATGATGCCAGGCTCTAAAAAATGTAGCACTCGATCCAGAGAAGATAATTTATTAACAATTTTCTGCAAAGTTCTTACGAATTTCTTTTTGAGAAGTGAAGTTGAAAAAATGGAAGCAAAAGAAAAAAAATACCAAAGAATCATCAATATCTGAAATCTAGACAATTTTCAATTAAGGCCTGAAAGGCTCGCGTTGCTTCGAACTTCTGTCAAAATAATTTCAGGAAAACACAGTTTGAAAATTCCGCCGTTACTAGAACACATAGAAAATTTTCAGTTAACACATGTTCCAAAAAAAAATTATATCAATAGTCAACACAGTTAAGACATGTAAGCCACTCAAATCGATCAGTGGGCAGCCATAAAATATAGTCCTTACGTAAATCGGAAATACTGAAACTCTTTAGATAAAATACAAATCACTTTGGCTTATAGCGTAAAAGAATGTAGAAATAGAACTTAAATAGCAACACCCACAAGGCTTCCACTATAGCAACAAGCAGTTACATTAGTCTCTAGTACCAAATTAAAGCCGGCCGCTGGTGGCCGGGCGGTTCTGTCGCTACAGTCTGGAACCGCGCGACCGCTACGGTCGCAGGTTCGAATCCTGCCTCGGGCATGGATGTGTGTGTTGTCCTTAGGTTAGTTAGGTTTAAGTAGTTCTAAGTTCTAGGGGACTTATGACCTCAGCAGTTGAGTCCCACAGTGCTCAGAGCCATTTGAACCATTTTTGAACCAAATTAAAGGCGACACAAATATCGGTAAATTAAATACCGGGGTCAACCCCACTAAACAAGAATGACTGTGCCTTGAACAGACAGAAAACTGCAGCAATTTTGGCTAGCCACCAGTGAAGAATAAACGTAACTCAAACCTAAAAGACATAATAATCTCACAATACAGCAAATAGCTCTGAATACTGGTACAGTCTACACAATACTGTCCTCATCATGTTAGTCCATCGGGCGCCAATGACTTTTATTCAATAATTCCACTTTATCTGCGCATTTTGTAGCCAAACAAAGCGGGTTAAGTTCCATAGCCGTCATCCACATCAGAGTGTCGTACTTCCCGGTCGTGTAAGATGCAAGTATAGCACCACACACTCGCTCGAAACAATATTCAATTCCAGCAACTGTTAACAACGTGGCCATCCTCCAGATGTCGGTGATAAACGACTGAGGGCATACTCAATAAGTCGTCTCGGTAGAAATGGCATATGCCACTCGGCGGGTATCAAAGGAAGCTATTGTTTCGCTGCAGAGGCAAACAGGTAAAATCACGCTTTCGACACATATCGAAGAGCCACGCGGTTCACATCATTTCCCGTCAGATCGTCGAAGTTAAACAATGTCGGGCGTGCCAGGTACTTGGATGGGCAACCATCTGGGTACGCTACGTGTTGCTAGCAGGTCTCCCTTTGCCTTTCCGGCAAAGGGCAGGATGGGTGGTGATACAAAATTCCTGATTACCAGACATCGAGCCAATGTTCTGGATTAAATTCCAAAGCCTCTCCGCAGCGTCTTATGGAATGAGCACACGTCGCACTGTTGATGGTGATGCGGCCATTGGGTGGGGACGTCCAACTCGTCAGCCTCCTTGGTGCTACTTGAGAGGGATGGGCACTGGGCTTCACCCTCTCCCTCCTCTCATCAACATCCGAGACAACCGTGATGCTACACTACACACACACACACACCCATTACAGTCATCTACACGTATCAGATACATTTATCACACAATCCTCACACTCTGCGAAAGAAAGGTACGAGTGTGTGTGAAGGACAAGCAGCTCAACCTGCCTTGGGGAGTCTCCTAGCCAAATATGCCATACGACTTTACTTTTAGCACTGTACGATCGGACAGATTGAAACCTTCCGGTCGAATAAATAAAAGAAATAATGATTGAACTTAATGCGTTTAGAGGATAACTTTCCCGTCTAGAATAAAATAATGTAACTTAATTTCCGTCTAATGAAAGAAAGAAAGAGAACTGAAGTTTTTGTGCCTTGCAGCTTTCCTGCCTGAACTTGCTTTTGACAACGTATCTGATCTGATAGTCTTTAGTGTACGCCTTGTGCCTTTATTGGTAACAATATTAATGTGACTGATCAAAAGAAGATTATTTCGATGTGGACACATAAGCTTACGCCCTGGCCCTTAGTATTGCTTGTCTGTGCAGTGAACCTGAAAACATACATATATATTTTCCTTACCTTTTATTTTACTGGGTCGCCTCTGGATAACGTCATCTGACTGCATGTCTGAATGTACTCACTCTGACCTATTGTTGATAATTATTTGGCTTGGCATTCATTTAGTAGGATTGAAAATAGGTGAGCTAAAATTGTACTTATTATTCATTTTCTTTTTTGATTGAAGTTACTGGTGCAGAATTCAATGTCATTATTAAATAAAAAATTGAGAAAACTCAACAAAAGTTAAATCTTGTGGTTACTGGGTTTAGCGAAAAATAATACGATATTGACTGAGATAAACTGATCTGGCTGGCTCTAAGCACTATGGGACTTAACATCTGAGGTCATCAGTCCCCTAGAACGTAGAACTACTTAAACCTAACTAACCTAAGAACATCACACACATCCATGCCCGAGGCAGGATTCGAACCTGCGACCTTAGCAGTCGCACGGTTCCGGACTGCGCGCCTAGAACCGCGAGACCACCGCGGCCAGCAAACTGATCTATTCTGAAAATGATTGAATATAAATTTTTAACTCTTTATAATGATTCAATTGATAAAACTTTGGTTTGAGGATCCTTTACATAAGACAGATTAAAAATGTAACAACGAACTTACAATATGCAGTTAGCGCTTAAATACCTTTGATGTCTTCATGATGTCGATTTTTAATAATTCATGAATAATTACCCTTTTATATAATTATAGTATTCTTCAAATAATATGTAGCTGGTGGCGAACAGGCTCACCGCTCTGTCTCTACACACAACCTCACTGCAGAAAGGTTGACTCAGGAGTGCTCTATCGGCAATGCCGCGCGCTTCTCGCCGCGCTCCCTATGTATCACTGCGCGGGCTCTCCCGCCAACAAAGAGCTTGGTGCGGATACTTCACTGTCGCCATCGCTATACAAAGAATGTAAATAAATGTTAGAAAACATTTTTATTAACATTTTTCTTGCATACTATAATTGTAATTTACCTATTTCTTAGCTTATCAATATTTTTCCTGAGTTTGATTTATTTATGTTTTGGCCTGGTTGATTTTCTATTGACATATTTCATTGATATATTTCAAGGTTAACGTCATCAACGCCTAAATTCGACGACAACGCGCAATAATCTGTCACAGATGGCAGCTCGTAGCACTAGCAGTGGACGGTATATAAAGAGTGTCGGAGGACGCGGGGAACAGTGCAGTCGTTATCATAATGCGGAAACAAAGCGATTTATCTGACGTCCGAAAGGGCGTGATCATTGGCTTTCGGATCAAGGTTGGAAGCATTTTCGAAACGGTTAAGTTTGTAAATTGTTCGCGCGCCACCATGCCTTAAGTTTACCAAGCGTGGCAAAATGGTGCTATCCCAAACCGGCACCAAGGCAACTGTGGTGTACCATGGGCCATAGATGACTGGGCGGCGAATGTGAAGACCGCGGTTTCTGTAGTAAAAATCGCGGCAAAGTGGCAGTCGAGAATTTGGCGTGTGTACATCTAAGATGGGTTGTAAGTAGGCTGTTTAGGTTTTTATGTTGGTAACGCCATGTAGCGCTCTGTATGAAAATCACTTACTATGCTATGTGCAGTCTGTGGCTGGTTTGCATTGTTGTAATTTGCTATTGTAGTGTTGGGCAGTTGGCTGTTAACAGGGCGTCAGTGTTGCCAATTTAGCGACTTTGTCGCTAGAAATGGCGACTTTTGCCTTCGTCTTAGCGACAAAAAAAAACTTTTTAGCGACAAAAATTATTTAGCGACTTATCTGGCGACTTTTGGAGTACTGACGACTTTTGAAGTACAAATCGAAACTATTTTGGGCCAGTATTTTCATTAACATAACAAATACTTTCAATATAGAATGGGTACTACACTGACTTTGTTCTAGATTTACTAAGTTAGATTAAGTTCTTAGCAGATCATGTAGCATTGTTCAGCATTTATTAAACCTGAATGAGGGAATTGCCTACAGAGTAAGAAAACCTTGACTATAGAACAATTCATTATTCATTACCCACTAGCCTGTTACCGTCTATAGTGTATCGATCTATGATTCTTCAAGTTTTGAAATTCCTTTATTTTTCGAATTGCAAAAAACATAAGTAATATTAAGTATACTAAAACACATTTCCGTCCAGCAACCTCCAATTTTTCGAAATGTTAACTCGCAGTCAAATTATTACCACATGCACAGTGGTAACGCAAGAACAATTTGGTGGGGGTATCTCAGACATTATTACGTTTTATACAATGAACAATAGGACTGATATCGAGTTACCGAGTGAGTAGATTCATGACCTCTTGTTCGCCTGAGTTTTAATGTATTTTCAGTGATTATAAATTGGAGAAACTTATGTTGACGTGGCTTACATAATGGATTTACCGCAGAAGAAAAAGCAGTATGCTCAAAAATATCGGGATGCGTGGGAAGCAGAACCTGAATTCAGTGGGTGGATGGAACCAGTCGTTGGAGACTTATCCAAGGCAAGCTGTCAAGTATGTGCAACAGAGTTTTATGATAAATTGTGTGATATTAGAAAGCATTCGAAAACTATTACGCATAAACAAAAAATTGATTAAAAAAAACACAAACCACCTTACCTCGGAAAATTGTTCCGAAAACTAAAGTTAGGATAGCAAGCAGAGCGGAAGGCGCCGTTTATTTATTGCTGAACATTGTTCTATTTTAGCTGTAGATCATTTAGGGATACTGTGCAAGAAGGTGTTTTCCGGTGATGAGGGCGCTAAAAACATGCAATTACATCGTACAAAGTACACTAACATTATAACTGAAGTTTTGGCTCCATATTTTACACAATCATTGGTTGAAGAAATAGGTAACCAAAAATACAGTGTACTAATAGATGAATCCACATATGTATTAATATCTAAAATGCTAGGTATCGTTATACGGTACTATAGTGTAAACAACCAAACCATTAGATCAGCATTTCTCAAACTCGCTGTAGTAGAAACTGCAGATGCAAGGAAACTGGCTGCTGTTCTTGTGAATTCTTTGAAAGATCTCAAACTTCCAATTGCTAATATGGTAGGAATTGGCACAGATAATGCTTCTGCAATGGCTGGAATAAACAATGGGCTTTTCGAACAACTCAAGAGAGAATATGGTTTGAAGCGTTTGGTATTGATCCGTTGCATTTGTCACCCTCTTCAGCTTGCAGTTTCGCACGCCTCAGTGAATACCATACCTAGAAACATTGAGTTTCTTGTACGGGAAATCTACAATTGGTTCTCCATTTGACGCAAAAGACAAGAGGAATATAAAAAGGTTTATGAGACAATAAATTGTGGAAAACAGCCACTAAAAGTTTTGAAGGTCTGTGCAACACGTTGGTTTTCAATTGAACCAGCAGTACGAAGAATTCTTGAGCAGTGGAAAGAACTAAAGCTACATTTTTCACTTGCAATGGTTCAAGACAATTGTTACACTGCCAATATTTTGTACAAGATGTATTGTGATGACTCAAATCATCTTTACATGTTTTACCTTAAAAGTGCTTTAAAAGACGTACAAATAGCAATAAAAGCATTTGAAGGAGAAGATAATGACCCCACTAAATTACTAGATACACTTATATTTCTCATGCAGTCACTCGGACAAAACATAGTTTTTCCAACTGTTGATTTGTTGACAACACCAGTTACAAGCGAAAGTATGTACGCAAATCCGAACCATGGCTTTATGTTTGACAGAAAGTCAAGTTTGTCTGAAGAAAATAAAGTTTATTTGAAGAAGAGACGCATTCAGTTTAGTCTGAAACTCATAAACGAAATTCAAAAAAGACTGTCAAGTAACGTTACGATCCTGAAAAGAATGTCAGTGCTCAATGTTGAAGAAACACTAAAAGTGAATAAACATAATGCTGTAGCGGATGTAGCCAAAAAATTGGGTTTTAGTTGCGATTTCATAGACAGTATGCTGCAAGAATGGCATAATATCAACTTCATTAGGTGGAATAACACTACTAACACCGTTCGATTTTGGAGTGAGGTTTTGCAGTATAAAAATGCCGCAGGGGAGAATCCTTTTTCTTTGATTTCACAGCTAGCAATGACTGTTCTATGCCTACCGCATTCAAATGCAGAAGTGGAAAGAATATTCAGTTCTATGAACATTATAAAAACTAAACAACGTAACAGATTATCGTTAAAGACAATTAATGCTTTGATCATATTGAGAGACCAGCTGAAGAAACAAAATAAAGATTGTGCATCTTTTGACATACCGTCGGACGTATTGGAGCTTATTGGAACGAACAAAAGTTACTGTTTTGCAACAAAACCAGTCGAACTGGAACATCATCTTCTGAGAGACGTTCAACCCTCTACATCAACTACAGTTCTGTCAGAGCAGGAAACAGAAGAGTTATTCGATCTTCTGAGTGACGACGATGAATAGCTCACATACCGGTGTGTATGTATTTTGTAACCTAATTTGAGTTCTTGCTTTCTTTTGCTACAAATATAGTTGTATATTTCTAGTATATTTGACTACTGTGATTGAAACAACAATTTATATGTTGCTTCAATTATGATAACATGTTTAATTAAACGTTAGCGTATTTTATATGTATGATGTTGCAAGCGATGGGTCATTTAATTAAGACAATATAGCAATTACGTATGAGACAATTTTTATTAATATTTTATTACACCCCCCCCCCCTCCCACCACTGGCTTATTGCACCATTCACAGCACGAAATTTTTTTTCAGTATACCCCTACTAAAATCAGTTTCAGCGACTTTCTAGCGACTTTTGATATTGAATCTAGCAACTCGGGTTTTTTAGAGTTGGCAACACTGCAGCGCGTAGCGTTGCGCAGTTGGAGGTGAGCCGCCAGCAGTGGTGGATGTGGGGAGAGAGATGGTGGAGTTTTGAGAGCGGATTATCTGGACGTGTGTCCATCAGAGACAGCAAATTTGTAAGACTGGATGTCATGAACTGATATATATATATATATATATATATATATATATATATATATATATATATATATATATATATATATATTACGACTTTTGACCACTATTAAGTAAATACTTTGTTTTTTCTCTATCAAAATCTTTCATTTGCCAACTATGCCTATCCGTAGTTAGTCCCTTCAGTAGTTTGAATCTTTTATTTAGCTGGACGTAGTGGTGCTCGCTGTATTGCAGTAGTTCGAGTAACGAAGATTTTTGTGAGGTAAGTGATTCATGAAAGGTATAGGTTATTGTTAGTCAGGGCTATTCTTTTGTAGGGATTTTTGAAAATCAGATAGCGTTGCGCTAAAAATATTGTGCGTCAGTTTAGTGTTGATCAGAATAAGTAAAGAGCGAAATGTCTAAGTACGTTCAGTTCTGCTCAGCTGTTTGAAAATCAAATAACGTAAGGGATTTACCAGCACAGTAATTCAATAATTTTTCGAAGGGAACGTTCCAGGGTGTGTGTCAGCCGTCTTGACAGCAGCAGAATCGTCCTAGTTTTGGCAATGGCCGACAGATGGCGGTACTTTAAAATGAGTCCGCTCAGTTTGGCGTCCAACCATGTGATGGCGAAACTCAACGGCCGACACTCTGGCTCATGGCGGGCTTTCTCCGAGCCGCTTTTAGCATAGAGCTAAAGTGAATGTATGATGTAGAAATAAATAAAAACTGATTCCATCTCATCATTACGGAAGGCACAATGAACCAACACAAGTGTGCACTGTCCTTGGGACCATCTCCAAATGGTTCAAAATGGCTCTGAGCACTATGGGACTCAACTGCTGTGGTCATCAGTCCCCTAGAACTTAGAACTACTTAAACCTAACTAACCTAAGGACATCACACACAGCCATGCCCTAGGCAGGATTCGAACCTGCGACCGTAGCAGTCGCACGGTTCCGGACTGCGCGCCTAGAACCGCGAGACCACCGCGGCCGGCCAGGACCATCTCCGCACCCTACATGCAGTTTGTATTTCCTCGACACAATGGCGTATACCAGCAGGACAATGCAACGTGTCACATTGCTCGCTTTGTACGTGCCTGATTAGAAGAGCACCAGGATCAGTTTACAGTACTCCTCTGGCGATCAGACTCCCCAGATTAAAACCCAGTCGAGAATCTGTGGCACCACTTCGACCTGGCTGACTGCGACATGGATCCTCAACTGAGAAACCTTGAGCAACTGGCTATGGCATGGGAGTCAGCTTGGTTCCACGACCCTGTCGGCATCTTCCAGAACGTCACTGACCTTTTTCCAGCACGTCCACGCTGCAAAAGGTAGTTCTTCAGGCTTTTGGCAGACGGTGGCTTTAAAGTGAGTGGGAACTTTATAAACAATTTTACCATCATCATTGTTCTAACCTGACATTCTGAAGCAAGTTTCCGCTCTGCTCGTTGTTTATATGTTACATCTGAAGCATACCTAGTGAAAGACCTGTAGCAGTCTGCCGAAATAGCAGCAGTCCACTTCTCTGCATATCTCTTCGCGATGACTATAGTATCCTGCTGAAATCGGTGTCACAGTTCACATCCATCTGAAAAGAAAATCGCTTTAGAACTAATCACAACAATAAATTACGATGACTGTCACATACAATACTATCCGAAATGAGGTATTAAACAGATATGACCTGAGCGCTGAATAATATTATTATAAGATATTTTTTCATTCTTGTGATTAAAATAATGAGAAAAATAAATGGAAATTACAAAATGAATGAAAACCTTTGTAATACGTCATCCATAGTTAAGATTAATTCATACTATCCATCAGTCCATGTAATTAATAAAAATTAGCTAGTTTCGTGTCATTTAAATCTTCACCGTTCCCGCAGGGAATTCGAGTCCTACCTCGGGCATCAGCGTCTGTGTTGTTCTTAGCTTAAGTTAGTTTTAGTAGTGTGTAACTCTAGGGTCCGATGACCTCAGCAGTTTCACCCCTTAGGAATTCACACACATCTGAACATTTTCTTCACCGTTACTGACCCTCGAAATCTTCATTTTCGACCCACACTCGATTCTTGGTGCTCATAACGATTTTACTGGTTAGAGCGACTAGAACGAATGCACTCAGTCTGGATAATTTACTGGTTACTTGATGGTGAAGTCCGCTCCGGTGTGAAGAAGCCGACAACATGAACGATGCGTTAACCACATGCCCTTCTGAGCTGACGAGCATAGAAGCCTTCGACAGACGGTGACACAGTGGTTCGCCGGCTGTGCATAGCGCATTGCACATATGAATAACAGTAATAACAATAATGAGAAAGAGATTTCCACTCTGCAGCAGAGAGTGCGCTAATATGAAACATCCTGGCTGATCAAAACTGTGTACCGTACCGAGACTCGAACTCGGGATCTTTCCCTTTCGGAGGCAAGTGCTCTACCGTCTCTTTTTTATGGCCACAATATCTATCCCTCCCACTCCTGGCGATGTGGTACAAGGGATGCAATGGTTTTATTGTTTTGAATGTTTATTTTTTAAATTAATTAATTTGTTTTTTTAAGCAGTAAGTAACTGAAACTAATAATGGAATTGGGGACTCACTTAAGTGAAGACATACTTATAGTTGCAGCAAAGGACAAAAAGAAAGGGAGCAAAGTGTGAGGCTAACGAAGCCATTAAACAAAACCGAAGTGTGGGATCCGTATCAGCATTAACCGGTACCACATCTTGCATCGGATGGGAAACGAAAACTGTGAAGAATCTTTCGCACTGGGGACAAAAAGAGGAAAGGGGGCAAATAGTGCTACACAGTGCAAGAAATCACGACGAAGCACTCTATCTACTTTATCATCCAGGTATGACTTCTCGCAACGGCCAAGGTAGATCCCACGTTGTACCATGTAGTGTTCTATCATCGTCTTGTAATTTTAGCCTCTCTTACGCGTGATGTTCCAGCTGCGTGGAGGGTCGTGGAACGCACTCCACAAAAAACTAGAAAAATATTGTCGATACTTCAGGTTACGGAGGATCTTGCAAGTTCCTGCAAATAGTTCCAAAAGTCTAAAGTGTCCTTAGTGCTGTCTTGAAACAAATAAAGCACTGCATGTCCACGAAGCCACGCCATTGCATTAGTTTTAGTTCGTGGGTAATACGTCTCATCCGGGAATAAGACAGTCTTGGGGTCGATATGATCCGGCATTACCCGAAGGAAGTACGCTGACATTTGCCTCACTAAATGCCACACTGCCGCAGACTCGCCACAGCTGAGACGGTGTTCATCGTTGTCTTGAACGCCACAGCTCGTGCGCGTGGGTGAGTCTACCATGTGAATCGCATCTAGCCTTGATCTGGTCACCTGCTTACCGTTGACAGTGATATGCCACATCGCAGTAACGTCAGTGTCCAGTGTTACGTGGTGAATTGTCCTCCACACTACTCGCCAGTTGACGTTCGGGTGCTTCCTCTCCACGACATTATCGGGTCGTCCACGTTGCAGGACCCGATAAACCGTCTTTGCCGTCGCCAGTTGAGTCGCTGGTAAGGCAAGTCGAACGTAACTGAGTTCGAGGTAAAAGACATCGATGTAGAAGAGCGAGGAGGGGACGTGGTGTATCGGCAGAGGTGGCAACAGGGAGGGCGGTGCTAGTTCTTCTATTAACAAACTGGTCAGACTGTCCGGACGGCGGTGCCATAGTTTGACTAATGTGCTCACAAATAGGGCGACCGCTCTGTCATGAACGAGATAAAGGCCAAGCCCTCCCCGATCCGGGGGAAGGGTGAGAGTCTCATACGTGATCTTGAAAAGCATTTCTGAACTCACGAAGGACTCAAAAGCCGCCAGTATACGGCGAGCTAACATCACCGGTATAGGTAATATCTGGGCGATGTGCGGAATGCGTGACGCTAAATGTGTGTTGACATACTGGGTCCGTTGGACGATGTCCAGGGCTCGTAGGCGGTTATTGACTATCCCAGTCCGAACATTTTGTAAACGTTGTCGAAAGCTGTGAGCAGCGGTTCGTCGTATATCGTCTGTGAAATCATGGCCGAGGCATTTCAAAGTATCTCCGAGTTGTAAGGGGGTGACGCTGTCCTCAGGCAGTCCGTACCCGATGTTCATCGCCACTTATTTTGCGACGTTGATACGACTACCATTTTCCATGCTATATGTAGCTATCCAACTGTAATATTTTGTAACTGTACAGCTACAAAATATTTTTAATAAGGCACCTCCTGATCCAGGGGGTTCACGTCTTGCCTTCTACTTTGAGGAGGGGTGCCAGTCTGCTCCTCAATCTCTGTGCTAACACCGTCTCCCGAAAATCTTAATTCAGTCCTACCTTTCAGCCAAGTAGCCTCAGTAGCAGAGTGGAGGAATTCTCATTGGTCATTGCCTTCTCTTACCAAAAGTACTCCTCTGGCGAGGGCTGCTTCCAGAAGTAACATTTTTTGGAAATAAAATTATAAACAGCCGACCAGTTGCAATGGATAAAGAATTTCAACAAATTTAAATTTGTCTTCTTCAGAAGATGGCAATTTTACATTAGTAAGGACTAATGTACCATCGCCGTTTTTACAAATGTCGGCATAGATCCATTTGTCAAAATTAAAATATAGCCCTAGAAATAGGGTTTGTCACGTAGTCGGTTGTGAGCTCTGCAAGATCCATGTACTAATTTATATTTACGTGACAAACCCTATTTCTAGGGCTATATTTTAATTTTGACAAATGGATCTATGGCGACATTTGTAAAAACGGCGGTGGCACATTAGTCCTTACTAATGTAAAATTGCCACCTTCTGAAGAAGACAAATTTGTTGAAACCTAGGTAAAGAATTCTTTATCCGTTGCAACTGGTCGGCTGTTTATAATTTTATTACGTGGAGCCGGCCGCGGTGGCCGTGCGGTTCTAGGCGCTTCAGTCTGGAACCGCGGGACTGCTACGGTCGCAGGTTCGAGTCCTGCCTCGGGCATGGATGTGTGTGATGTCGTTAGGTTAGTTAGGTTTAAGTAGTTCTAAGTTCTAGGGGACTGATGACCTAAGATGTTAAGTCCCATAGTGCTCAGAGCCATTTTAACCATTTTATTACGTGGAACCGTTGCTGTTGTGAAGCTATGTTTAAAATACTGAAATTTTTTGGAAATTTATTTCCAGTAGGTGCTGTATGTTCTAAATTGTCGGAATAATAGGTGAAATCTATAGGGATCAATAGAAAATATGCAATTTTTACGTGAACTAAGATGGAGTGATAAAAATGGAAGATAGAGAACGGAGAACTAGAATAAAAAACGGTTAAAGGTAGGTAGGCAGTCTTTCGCTCCTGTAGTTAAATCTATACAATGGAAAAGCAATGGCAGAAAAAAATTCAGGGTGTAAGGATGCCAATAAATGTCAATAATAAGACTCCCAGGTGACATTGCTATCTTCAATAAAACGTGAGGAAGACTTGCATGAACGGTTGATTGAACGAATAGCCTGAAGAGAACAGAATATGGATTGAGAAAAAGGGCGAAAGGAATGAGAAGGAGTAGAAATACGTTTAAAGACAAACTTAACATCAAATTTGGGGACCATCAAGTATACGCAGTACTGCCTTGGAAGCAAAACAGCATACTGCAGACGGAGCAAGCAGGAAATAAAAAGCAGAATAGCACAGGACAAGAGGACATTTATGGCGAAAAGAAGTCTCTTAATATTAAATATCCGCCTTTATTTGTCGGAGAAAATTTCGAGAAGGTAAATTTGCAGCACAATTTTTATGCAAATGAATCATGGACATGGAGAAAACCGGAAAAGAAGAGAATCGATTCGTTTGAGATGTGGTGCTATAGTAGGATATTCAGTGGACTGATAAGAAACGAGGAAATTCTCTGCAGAATCAGCGAAGAAAGGAATGTATGGAAAGCAACGAGAAAGAAGGTAGACGTGATAGGACATGGTACTAAAGGTAGCTTTAGAGGGTAACAACTGTAGGCGGAGACAGGCGGGAATATATCCACCATAATAATTGACGATATTGGGTGTGAGGGCTACTCCGCGATTGAAAGGTTGGTAGAGGAGAAGAAGGCGTGGCGGGACACATCAAACATTTACGAACACTGACGACCCAATAAAAAGTAGGGTCTGGCACTGTAGACAGATGAAGGTACGACCAACCCTTCAGCTCTAGGATCGACAGCGGTCCCCTGTCAACTGGATACTGACTACTGCTTTCTCGACAAGGAGGAGGACGACTTCACGGCGATGCTGGGTATGACATGTTATACTATGACCAGAATCTGGCACTTGATTATCATTCTATAGTTAGAGCAGTGTCTGTATTTGACAGTGTCTGTGTAGTTCGACGCACATGTCTGATTGAACAGAGACTGCTGACTATCTACAACCATAGTAAGTTATGAAATATACTCACAAATTGCGAATACGACATTACGTCAGCTGTATGATTTACTAAAGACACATGTGAATTCTGGCCGACCGCGATTCGAATCCAGATTTCCCGCTTATCGTCAGCGGTTGGCTTACCCACTGTGTCTATCCGTGCATGCCTCCCAGACCGATTAAAACTTCCATACGACGTGGTGTCTACGTACCACGCTGCTTTTAAACCGTTCTTGTTATTTCTGCATAGCCAGAGGCAATGTTTTTCTCGTCGCTTCTCCTTACTTTGGCGTTAAATACAGTTAGTACAACGTACACGAACGCATGTCTGAAAAACAGACACTAATGACTATCTACAGTCGTATTAAATGATGAAATATATCCTTAGACTGCCAAGACGATATTATATCGGCTGTATGGTGTAAAGGAAACAAAAGAAAAATTCGGAGTAGGTATTAAAATCCATGGAGAAGAAATAAAAACTTTGAGGTTCGCCGATGACATTGTAATTATGTCAGAGACAGCAAAGGACTTGGAAGAGCAGTTGAACAGAATGAACAGTGCCTTGAAAGGAGGATATAGGATGAACATCAACAAAAGCAAAACGAGGATAATGGAATGTAGTCGAATTAAGTCGGGTGATGCAGAGAGAATTAGATTAGGAAATGGACACTTAAAGTAGTAGATGAGTTTTGCTATTTCGGGAGCAAAATAACTGATGATCGTCGAAATAGAGAGGATATAAAATGTAGACTAGCAATGGCAAGGAAAGCGTTTCTGAAGAAGAGGAATTTGTTAACAGCGAGTATAGATTTAAGTGTCAGGAAGTAGTTTCTGAAAGTATTTGTAAGGAGTGTAGCCCTGTATGGAAGTGAAACAAGGACGATAAATAGTTTAGACAAGGCTCTGAGCACTATGGGACTTAACATCTCAGGTCATTAGTCTCCTAGAACTTAGAGCTACTTAAACTTAACTAACCTAAGGACATCACACACATCAATGCCCGAGGCAGGATTCCAACCTGCGACCGTAGCGGTCGCGCGGTTCCAGACTGAAGCGCCTAGAACCGCTCGGCCACCAGCGGCCGGCATAGTTTAGACAAGAAGAGAATAGAAGCTTTCGAAATGTGGTGTTACAGAAGAATGCTGAAGATTAGATGGGTAGATCACATAACTAATGAGGAGGTATTGAGTAGAATTGGAGAGAAGAGGAGGTTGTGGCACAATTTGACTAGAAGAAGGGATCCGTTGGTGGGTCATTTTCTGAGGCACAAGAGCTCACCAATTTAGTACTGGAGGGCAGTGTGGAGGGTAAAAAATCGTAGAGAGAGATCAAGAGATGAATACACCAAGCAGATTCAGAAGGATGTAGGTTGCGGTAGGTACTGGAAGATGAAGAAGCTTGCACAGGACAGAGTAGCATGGAGAGCTGCATCAAACCAGTCTCTGGACTGAAGACCACAACAACAACACATGGTGTAATATAGACCCCAGAAAATTTCTGTTTCATCAAAGCAAGGAAAATCCCTATGTGAGATTCACACGAACTGTGTGTGATCACTGTGGGACGTAGACAGTATGACATTTGGAAATTTGGATTGTCCAGGACGTTTGCACAGAAAGCCGAAGTGGTTATGGTGACCACGCGCCATGTGCAAAAAATCCCTGTTTGAGACCCTGCTAGGCACAATTTTCGCGTGTCTGTAGTAAACCCTGCAGGTGATGTAACATCGTACTCGCAGTTATCTAGTAAATTTTATGATTACGATTCTCTTTGCTTAGGTACTGCCGTCTGCCCCGATTCGAAATGAATTTGACAATCGGTAATTTTCAACCAACAATAAAGACTACTTACCACGCAGTAGTCAACATTACACATGGTGCACTCTTCGGTCCAAATAGTGATATGTCGCTTTGAATCTACTCAAGGCCAATGGTTTAGCAAATAATGAGACGTGGAACGTACACGTTTCTCACGGCAATTGGAGTGCGGAACCGCAGAGCGAGGAAGTGTGCCCCGGAATGAAAGCCGCCGTTCGCCAATCGCGCGCCATTAGCGGAGCACGTGAGCCCAGCTTCCGGCACTTCCCACGGCGCGGGTATTAGTGCCGGCTGGCGCGCGAGTTCCCACGAGACTGCACGGACCATGCTCTGGCGGTGGACGCTGTTGATGCTTCTGGTGGGCGGAGCCGGCCAGCGGGCCTCGGGCTCGCCGTGTCCTGCGCGAGAGGGCCGCATGAGTAACGTGTGCGACGCCCCGGCCGCCCGCCTGACAGTCACCAGCGCCAACGGCACGTGGGTGCGCTGCGACCAGCAGGTGGACAAGGAGCAGTTCGAGGCAGCGCCCGTCGTTTCCTTCCCAGCGGCACTCCAGGTAATCACGGTATGGCAAGCATGCGCCTACGGACAGGGCTGGATCTTAAGTACAATAGATGAACAGAAGTTGTTGGGCAGCATCTAACAGTCGGCATCGAAACTTAGCTCTGCACATAAACTGACCGGAAAAAATCGACACCAAAAAATAATATACAGTAATGAAATTTCGGGAATACATTTGTGTAGGTAACATATTTAAGTGACAATGTTGACTGGAATACTCTCCTTCAAATTCTGAAGGTGGCAGGGGTAAAATACAGGCTATTTACAATTTGTACAGAAACCAGATGGCATTTATAAGAGTCGAGGGGTATGAAAGGGAAGCAGTGGTTGGGAAGGGAGTGAGACAGGGTTGTAGCCAATCTGTATATTGAGCAAGCAGTGAAGGAAACTAAAGAAAAATTCGCAGTAGGTATTAAAATCCGTGGAGAAGAAATAAAAACTTTGAGTTCGTCGATGACATTGTAATTCTGTCAGAGACAGCAAACGACTTGGAAGAGAAGTTGAACGGAATGGATAGTGTCTTGAAAGGAGGATATAAGATGAACATCAACAAAAGCAAAACGAGGATAATGGAATGTAGTCGAATTAAGTCGGGTGATGCTGAGGCAATTAGATTAGGAAATGAGACACTTAAAGTAGTAAATGAGTTTTGCTATTTGGGGAGGAAAATAACTGATGATGGTCGAAGTAGAGTGGATATAAAATGTAGACTGGCAATGGCAAGGAAAGCGTTTCTGCAGAAGAGAAATTTGTTAACATCGAATATAGATTTAAGTGTCAGGAAGTCGTTTCTGAGAATATTTGTGTGGAGTGTAGCCATGTATGGAAGTGAAAGATGGACGATAAATAGTTCTGACAAGAAGAGAATACAAGCTTTCGAAATGTGGTGCTACAGAAGAATGCTGAAGATTAGATGGGTAGATCACATAACTAATGAGGAGGAATTGAATATAATTGGGGAGAAGAGGAGTTTGTGGCACAACTTGACTAGAAGAAGGGATCAGTTGGTAGGACATGTTCTGAGGCATCAAGGGATCACCAATTTAGTATTGGAGGTCAGCGTGGAGGGTAAAAATCATAGAGGGGGGACTAAGAGATGAATACACTAAGCAGATTGAGAAGATTGTAGGCTGCAGTATGTACTGGGAGATGAAGCAGCTTGCACAGGATAGAGTAGCATGGAGAGCTGCATCAAACCAGTCTCAGAACTGAAGACCACAACAACAACAACATTGCAAGATCACAGGTTAATATAAGTGTGAGATAATCCATTGCAAAGTGAAGTACTGATACAGTAGCAACCGCTGTAACTAGCAACCGCTGTAACCACCAGAATGTTGAATGCAGACATACAGACGTGCACGAATTGTGTTGTACAGGTGCCGGATTGTTTGTGGAATGGAATTCCACTTGGTCGGTCAATACAGGGACGGTTAATCCTGTTTCTGGATGACGCTGCAGTTGTCGTCCTATTTATTTATATATCTTATGATGATACGGAGCTTGGATCAAATACATAATTTTAAGGGTATACAGTGTAAGAAATGACAAGCAAAATACATGTACAGAATCAAATGTTCACAGTATTATCCTAAATTATCTACACATGACACAAGTTTTTAGATTTCTACATCCAATCTGTTGATCCAGTTGAGCCCTTCAGGTGATGCGTGGTGGATGTCATTTATTGATCCCCCAAAGGCTCGTTTCGGGCATTTACCAACAATGTTATTAATTGTTTGTACGGCAGCTCCACAGTCACAATCTGGAGATGTTGCCCAGCCCCATTTGTGCTTTATATATCAGCAGTTCCCTTGTCCTGTTCGGGTGCGGTTGATGGTTCTCCACTGGCGTCTGGGGAGTGTGAAACCTGGAACTCGCATGGAAGGCTTTTCAACCAGACGACCGTTGAACACTGACGATTCTTCCCACTGACTTCTCCATCCTTCGTTGATGTCAAAGTCGGAGGCTTCAAGGTGTCGTGCAGTTCACCAAGGTGGTTTTCTTGACTTCTGACGCTGATGTTCTGCTATTAATATATCGCTGTGTACGGGTAGCTGCGGGTTCTTCTGAACATTTCTCCAGGTCTTCAGGAGAGCATCTGATCTTCGTAGATCTGAAGGTTGGATGTTACTTAAAACTGGTAGCTATGCAGTTCGAGTGCTACGTATGCAGCCTGTGATAAGTCACATTGTCTGGTTGAGTTGAGCATCTATCTTGCTACAGTGAGCACTGTTCATCCAAGTTGGACGACAGTACTCAGCGACGGAATATGATAGTGCCAAAGCAGTTGATCTTAGGGTTTGAGCGCTCCAACCCCAGCAAGCTTCAGAAAGATATTATTACGGGTCTTCACTTTTGCGGCCACGTTGGAGAGATGTTGTCGGAAAGTTAAGGACCTTGTAATATGTAAGTTGGCTGTTTAGGTTTTTTTATTGGTAACGCCACCTCAGTATGAAAATCACCGGCTGTGCCATGTGCAGTCTGTGGCTGCTTTGCATTGTTGTAATACTCAACCATTGTAGTGTTAGGCAGCTGGCTGTGAACAGCGCGTAGCGCTGGGCAGTTGGAGGTGAGCCGCCAGCAGTGGTGGATGTGGGGAGAGAGATGGCGGAGTTTTGTAATTTGTCATGATATCAAGGTAAATACATTGTTTGTTCTCTATTAATATCTTTCATTTGCTAACTATCCCTATCAGTAGTTAGTGCCTTCCATAGTTTGAATCTTTTATTTAGCTGGCAGTAGTGGCGCTTGCTGTATTGCAGTAGTGGGAGTAACCAAGATTTTTGTAAGGTAAGTGATTTCTGAAAAGTACAGGTTAATGTTAGTCAGGGCCATTCTCTTGTAGAGAATTTTGAAAGTCAGATTGCGTTGCGTTAACAAAATATTGTGTGTGGAAAGTCAGATTGCGTTGCGCTATAAATATTGTGTGTCAGGTTAAGGACAGTCGTGTATATTGTTCAAAAGGGGACGTTTCATATGTCGACCCTTAGCCGAGGATACCTCACTGGAATCTTCTGATTTTTTCCTTGTAGTTTGTGTAATTAGTGTAGATTTTGTTTATTGCTAGCGCGTAATTATAGAGAGAATTTCCTTTGTAGTTGTAGTTTTTCATTGTTGTACAGTAAAACAGTTGTGGCATGCATGTAGATTTGCAGCAAGTATTTCGCAGCTGCGCTTGCAATTAACTAGATATTATTTTCAGTGCTATGTTAATGTGTTTTCTTATTTTTGCTCTTCAAATTGTGTTTTTCTGTGTTGTCGTGTGAAATACTGTGACAATAATGGCGTGTGAAAAACGTAACACTAGGCTCCAAAGCAAACTGAGAAATAATAGTGACGACGAGCGTAGCTTGCCAGCACCACTGTGTAATGAATTAACAGATGTTCAAAGTAATAATTTGGTAGCTGTGCATAGGGAAATGGAGCGGGCTGCAAACAATGGTGTAGACAGCGAAACAATTAGAGAACAGGGAAGCATTATCGATCGATCGGTCGGCGACAGCTCGCCTCAGGAATCCGAAACGATGGAAACAATCTCGCAAATGCTGTGAATTCAGGATTTGGGTCCTCACCGTTTTCTCAAATGAGGCAAGACACATTTTCTGCTTGTCAAAATGTGAATGTTTCCGGTGCAAATTCACTGCCGAAAAGCACTGAGGAACATGTTCCAGACACCAGTGCATTGTTATTACAATTAATACAACAAATGGGACAAACACAACAAAAGCTTCAAAAGTTAGATACAACGCTCGAACAAAATCAGAAACAAATGGGACAAAATCTTCAAAAATTAGACACAATCGAACAAAATCAGAAACAAATGGAACAAAATCAGAGTCAAACACAGCAACAGCTTCAAAAGTTAGACTCATTGGAGCAAACTCTTGAACAAACACGTGAGGATTTAACTAATGAGTTACATCACATTGAATCGAAATGTCAAAAAGTCTGTAACGACGTAAAAACACAAATTTGTGAGCATTTCCAACCTATTTTTTCGCGGCATGAAAATGCACTACAGAATCACGAAGTAGCCATAAAAGAACTGCAAACTACTGTTCATGAAAATCATGAGACCTTGCAAGCTAAATTTGACTCAGTTGCATCTACCGATTCGGTTACGCAACTTGGAAAAACCCAGGAAAACTTAAAAGACACAGTAGAAAGACACATGGAGGAAATTAGTACATTATCAGAGAAAGTAGTTGAACTTTCGGATCAGCTAAATAATTTATCTACGAAGGTAGATGATAATCTGAATGACACAAAACCGGTAGTCTTTAATGACACAGAAGAGTGCGAACAAATTAGGAAATTCAAACAAAATCAGAATCAAATTAATACGCAACACCAAAGAGAAATCCGCGAAGTACAAGATCAGCTGACACAGGTAGTACAAGAATTACGTATTTCGGAGGACACTCGCGCCCCAATACGGGAAGAGGGACTTAGCAATATGGAACAGCCACAAAATAATAACACAGGACACTTCGGAAATTATGACAGAAATTGGCAAGGCACACCGAATTTTGAGATGGAACCGCCGAAACGACGTAATAATGACCGATATGCTACTCGCCGACACGATGATTTTGACTATAAGCTGTTCATTACTACACGTAAATTCAAAACATTTAAGAATTCTGCCAACGACATTCATCCACAAGCGTGGCTTCATCAATTCTCTCATTGTTTTCCCCCTAACTGGTCGTTAGAACACAGATTAGAATTTATGTGTGGCTATTTAGAGAATGAACCAGCTGTAAGAATGCGTTCGGTCATTCACGATTGTCATAGTGAAGGAGAATTTTACCATGCCTTCCTCTCAGCATATTGGTCTCAAGCCACACAAGACCGAGTAAAACATGGCATCATAATGATGAAACATTTCGAACAATCTGAATTCTCAAGTCTTGTGAAATATTTTGAAGACATGTTGCACAAGAATCAGTACCTGTCAAACCCATATAGCCCCTCAGAACTCATCCGCATTTGCTTACTCAAATTGCCTGAACATTTACGACATATTATTTTAGCAGGACGTTGCAAAGACGACATTGAAGCTTTTCAGGGACTCCTACAAGAACTAGAAATTGACACAGACAGTCGCCGGATGCGAAAACAGGAATACAACAATTGCAGGTCACATCCGTCACAATTCCGCGATGAAAGAAATAATAACTGGACACGACAAGGCTATTCTTACAACGCAAATCGTGAACAAAACAGACACCACCCATATGACAACCACTGGCAGAGTAACAATAGTTACAGAGAAAGATCGCATTTCCGTAGTAATGAATATGACAGAGATTACCTTAGAAACAGACAATATGGGAACCAAAACAATTATTATCAAGGGAGACAGAATAACTTCAGACGCAACAGTCCAGCGCGCAGTTACGATTCAGGGAGAAATTCTCCACCACTTAACCGACAAGAAAGAAACCACAGAAACTACCGACATGACGACAGACGATGTGATCGTAACGACAGACCTGAATTGCATCAGAACTGGCGGGATTCAAACAGAGCTGGGCCCTCTCGGCAAGGCGAATTTGTAGAAGTTCGGTCTCCTAATCCGAATAACGACGCGCGCCAGCAAAGAAACAGACAATGACTCGCACAGCAGGCAGCCGCGTGCGCCCGCTGGCTCCGAGAAAAATAACACAGGCGCTAACCTTGAGAAAAATTCCAGTATTCTTTACCGACGTATACCACTTGATAATTGCGTTAAAGTTGAAACTCTGCGTACTAGGAAGAGCAAAGGTTTACACCACATTTCACATGTAACACCGTTTATTGAGAGATAATGTGCTTTTTTAACTTGAGATTTTAATGCAACATTTTGGTTTATTTGAAAATACATTCTGAAATTAAAGTGCTTTCTGTGAGATACCAGACGACACAGTGGTTAGTTTATGTGACAACTACACGGTTTTATCACGACGCTACTAATGAGTGACAATTTACAATGTTGCTTTTGCGGTGTATCTGTTTTATATCTGCACAATTTTTCTGAATTCTTCTGGAAAGTAAAACATGTTTTAGTATTTAACTTTTGTGGTATAGCTACAATGAGACAGCCTTGTCCGTGGCACAACAATACATCACAGCACAGTACTTTCTTCATCACAACAATAAGCGTAATAACTAAGATATCTATACGCAAAGCATTTCACTTTTGTTTCTCATGAGGTAAGTACATTGACTTCTGCAGAACTTTGCTTACAGAGGACGATAACTATGACAGTTCCACAGAGATTATCTTACAACATGACGCACAGTTTAGCGCTACAGTACCCCATTGCTGTAATCTGTAACACCTGAAGGTATAATTACATTAATCCTCAGGGGGGTACACGCTTACTTTGTGTACCATGTGTTTGGCACGCACAAGGAGCCCTAGCTAATATGGTATTTGCTTATACAACTTTACACATCGGTACCATATTTCTCTAACACACAAATTACACAGCTATCTGATCATTTAACTGAGAGATAAACATTTTTTTTACTACATCAGTGACAGATGTTTACGTAATTACACAGTTGGATACCTTCACACTTACGAAATTGTATTTTGTCTATACTTTGTGAACTGTTCATATTTTTTTGGACCCATTGTGATACTATGAGAGCTTTGAATGATATATTTGGTAAGGGAGCATGATTTTAAAGT
Organism: Schistocerca nitens; assembly: GCF_023898315.1. Lineage (NCBI taxonomy): Eukaryota > Metazoa > Arthropoda > Insecta > Orthoptera > Acrididae > Schistocerca > Schistocerca nitens. The sequence continues at coordinate 205,424,433 of NC_064614.1, forward strand.
ACGTTTGAGGTAGATGACACTACTGAAATGAGCAGAGAATTTTTCTAGGTTTTGAAATTATTGGAGGAAGCTACGACGATTTTGAGATTTGACTGAGGTGTTATGATGTTATTTTTACGACGACGATGTGTATTATGCTGCTGAGGTATGTTTATGGTCAAGAAGCTGATGCTATATGAGTTATTTGATTATGCTACGTATTCATTAACAGGAAATATTGAAGACGCGTCGACGAATTTGTATATGTGTAATAAGGTAAGGAGTAATGAATAGTGATTTAGGGACTCTGATTTGTGATAAAGGTTGTTGGAAACCAAGAATCGTACTTTAAGAGTTGTGAAATGTGTGTAAATGCGTGAATGTATCACAATGCCGACGAAAATTTTTTGGACACTGTTATATCAATAAGATTTTGTTTCTACAGATTTGCAACGCTAATTCTTGACCTGTGAAATATTTTTATGTGAGACTGTCGTAGCGGAAACTGCTGTCGTAAATATTTCGGTAAGAAAGTTCAGTGACCACCTGCACGTAATGCGTCGCGGGCACCCACCTGGGCGACAGCCGCCCGAAAAAAAAAAGCCATTAGCCTTCCAGCGGCACAGGTAGAAAAAAAAAAGGGGGAAGCTATTAACTTCGCTTCTGACATTCCTTTGTAGAAAGCATCGTAAAAACGACACAGTCGAACTTGAAAACATATGATTACACTGGATGCCTAATGAAATGACGAGAAATATTTTTATGTCTATACACCTGATTATGACTACTGTCTCTCTAGTTGAGAGATTTTTCTACTAACTTATGAAATACCTCATGACTACTGAATGATTATTTTATGCTTTACTTTGTACATAGTTGCTTATTCCATTTGATATCTAGTTTCCAGCTGTGTTGCAGCATAGGTTTTATAAAAAAAAAATAAAAAAAAATTCATTTGCTAATGTGGACACTTTCTGTCAACAGATCTATTAAATAATTATTTTATGACCCACATTCTTCGAAAAAGGAGCTCTTGGAATGGAAAGACCAATAAGAAGGGACTAATAACAGGAACTGCATACATAATTTTCTTTTCAACTACTTGTTAATTTTTTTCGTAGAGTAAGTTTTTGTGATGCATCACTCTAGTGTTAAGATGTGACGTAAGTTTTAAACATGGCCATTTTTACTGTAATATTTTTTCTGCTTGAGCTATGTCATGTTTAGGTATAAGTTGCTGCTGTTTGCCAGGCATAGTGTTATTGAATTTGACTTTGTATTATTCTGTTAAGCCAGTTTTACTAATGATTTCTTGTTATTATTTGTTGCACATTACCTTAGATTAGTTGTAATATTACAATTGCTTTGCTAATTTCTAAAATGCTGCTTCCTTTGCAAATCTGCAATTTTTGTCATTGCTGTTTGCGTTTATTGTTTTATGTGTTGCTGCATTGCCTCGTCCCTTAGTTTAGCATCTGAGCTCAGTAGATTTAAGTTAGCTTAAGAGGGGGTAGACTATATAAGAGACTGTGTTGCGATGAATTGGAAGAAATGCATTGAGAAATCATACGAAAAAAGTACAGAAAGCAGGTATAGGTAGGATTTTCTTGGAAATAAATAATGAGGTAAGAAATATGTGAAATAAATACAGAAAGCATGCTTGGATAGGATTTTTTTGGTGGAAGCAAAGGTTGAAATAAGACGAAAGATCTATGGAATGAAGTTTTGGGTTGGACTGCAGTACCAAAAACGAACCCTGTCCTTTCCATTGTGTTATCCCACTATGTGTTTGTGTTCCCTTGTGTATTTGTGTACTTCCTGTCTTTAGTTGTTTATCTGATAAGACCTATGTTGTAGAATTTTTCTAATACCATGTTATTTACTTTGTAAAGATGTTTATACAGTATTTGTTCTGTTTTGTTTTAATGCTCATGTGTAAAGTTGATGTTTCAAAAGCTATTCTGATCTTTTATGTATGTACTCATGTCATAATTCCTGTAACACTGATGTATATGTTTATTTCTATTCTTTTGTAAAGCCCCTATTCCTACAAATGTTATCTGTATTATTATGTTTTTAATGATGTATTTTATACCGTTGTTATTGTATTCTTATGCTATAAAATTGTAATTGACACCAGTTCATCATATTATTAACTTTTAAGTTACATTTCACTGCACACGTTTCTGTTGGTCATAGTATATGGACAATATGTGAGAAGTAGGGACTGTTAGTGTTTGCACGTGTGTTAATAATTCAGCAAGGGACTGGATAACAGCATTGCTGGTTCTGAGGACAATTCCAAAAACTTTGTGAGTGCACAAGTGGTGGTTATGGACTTGCTACATTATCCGCAAGACTCTTCGATGGTGATTGTGCACCTGCACAGTCACAACAGATGGTTGCTGGCCATCTCTACAAGGACTACAGTGGGTCTGCACCTCTGGTGGCCCACCAGTACCGTCATTTCTACAAGGACTACAGTGGGTCTGCACCTCTGGTGGCCCACCAATACCATTATTTCTACAACGACTACAGTGGGTCTACACCTTTGATGACTCACCAGTACCATTATTTCTACAAGGACTGCAGTGGGTCTGCGCCTCTGGTGGCCCACCAATACCATAATCTCTACCAGGACTACAGTGGGTCTGCTCTGTGATGACCTACCCACCCACCAATACTCTTCAAAACTTCGACTGACTCCGCTGTGGGTTTGCTCTGTTGTGGCCCATGACCTGTCGGCATGTCGAGAGTCAGCACTGTCTTTCCGTTGGAAGGACAACGATACTTCTTCAAGACTGCATGGAAATCCACTACTTCCGTGTGCATTTTCTTTTACTGCTAAGACTTTGAGAAAAACACTGCAATGTGATGAATGATCAGGACTGTCTTTAGGGACTGTGAGAAAATTTTAGCTTTTGACCAACATTGTATCAATAAGTGTGTGCATTTGATTTATTTGTTATTGTAATTACGATTATGAAAAATTTTAACAAATATGTATTGCCCACTGCCCAACCCAATTTGTAAAATTTTTTGTGGGGAGCATGGGGGCTATGTAATATGTAAGTTGGCTGTTTAGGTTTTTTTATTGGTAACGCCACCTCAGTATGAAAATCACCGGCTGTGCCATGTACAGTCTGTGGCTGCTTTGCATTGTTGTAATACTCAACCATTGTAGTGTTAGGCAGCTGGCTGTGAACAGCGCGTAGCGCTGGGCAGTTGGAGGTGAGCCGCCAGCAGTGGTGGATGTGGGGAGAGAGATGGCGGAGTTTTGTAATTTGTCATGATATCAAGGTAAATACATTGTTTGTTCTCTATTAATATCTTTCATTTGCTAACTATCCCTATCAGTAGTTAGTGCCTTCCATAGTTTGAATCTTTTATTTAGCTGGCAGTAGTGGCGCTTGCTGTATTGCAGTAGTGGGAGTAACCAAGATTTTTGTAAGGTAAGTGATTTCTGAAAAGTACAGGTTAATGTTAGTCAGGGCCATTCTCTTGTAGAGAATTTTGAAAGTCAGATTGCGTTGCGTTAACAAAATATTGTGTGTGGAAAGTCAGATTGCGTTGCGCTATAAATATTGTGTGTCAGGTTAAGGACAGTCGTGTATATTGTTCAAAAGGGGACGTTTCAACCTATCTAGTGTTTTCCGAGGTACTTCGGTGTGCTGCAGTACTTCAAGGTTTGGCCTCGGAGTTTAAATGGTTAAAATGGCTCTGAGCACTATGGGACTCAACATCTTAGGTCATAAGTCCCCTAGAACTTAGAATTACCTAAACGTAACTAACCTAAGGACATCACACACAGCCATGCCCGAGGCAGGATTCGAACCTGCGACCGTAGCAGTCCCGCGGTTCCGGACTGCAGCGCCAGAACCGCACGGCCACCGCGGCCGGCTCGGAGTTTAACTTCTGGTTTATAGTCAGAGTGTCTGTTCCGTAGGTGGAACAGTTTTCTGAGGGTTTAGGCAGAGGCACCATTTCCTGAAGTATGTGTCCAGGATCTACATGTCGGCTGTTAATGTGCTTTCAGCAGTGGTGAAACTGGAGCTTTGAGTTACCAAACAGATATCATGATGTCCCATATGTACTCGACTGCCGACAGTTCTGCTGACCGAGCACGCCAAGGCAAGATGTCGACACTGTAGATCATGTCGGGTTACAACAGCGGTATGTGGACGAACGTTACGCTGTTGGAAAATACCCCCTGGGCTACTGTTAATGAATGGAAGAACAACAGGTCGAATCACCAGACTGACGTACAAATTTTCAATCAGGGTGCGTCGGATAACCTCGATGGTGCTCCTGATCGTGCAAGTCCAGTGTGTTTAGCAGGCAGATAGGTTGACTGGAGGCTCAACTGGTCTCGTTCTAACCAACACACCGCTATCACTGGCACGCAAGGAGAACCAGCTTTCATCAGAAAAAACAACAGACCTCCAACCTGCCAGCCAATGAGCTCTCGCTTGACACCACTGAAGTCGCAAACGGCGATGGTTTTAGGTCGGCGGAATGCACGCTACAGGCCGTCTAGCTCGGAACTGTCCTTCACGTAACCAATCTGTAACAGCTCGTTGTGTCACAGTGGTGTGAACTGCTGCTCAGATTACTGCTGCAGGTGCAGTACGATGCACCAAAGCCATCCGCCAAACACGACGGTCTTCCCGCTCGCTAGTGCCACTGGGCGTCTGGAGCCCAATCTTCTTGTGACAGTCCGTTCTCGTGACTACTGCCACCAGCTACACGTGCAGTGGCACATTCTTGTCAAGCCTTTCTCCAGTATCTCACAAAGAATATCCAGCTTCTCGTAGCCATATTACACCTCGCTGAAACTCAGTGAGGTATTGATAATGGCGTGTGCGTCGCCTTGAAGGCATTCTTAACCAACATGGACCCATCACATCCAATCTCAAAGGCAACTAACGCTCACGAGTGTTAAAACAAATTGACTTGCATCCTCATAGTGGCGTTACTAGCGCCACTGTCAGTCGGTGTGAAATTTGAATAGACATTGCAAGATTCCCTTGCTTCTAAACTGATACTGTTATTACTCAGCTTAGCCGCGAGTCCGTAGAGGGTGGTATATCTGACGTACAGTATAACTGGTCATCATTTCCACCCGGAATTTGCGAGTATAAGTCAGACCTTCCTTGATCCGCCTTGGTGGGTCGTGTCGTCGGATTTCCTCCTACCTGTGCGCGGTGCAGCTCTCGTAAATGTCGTCCCGTGCAGATTCTTCTTTGACGTATTGGTTGTCTCTGTCGGTGGAAGCTAATTATCTGAAATTGCTGTCGATCAAATGTTCAAATGTATGTAAAATCTTATGGGACTTAACTGCTAAGGTCAGCAGTCCCTAAGCTTACACACTACTTAACATAAATTATCCTAAGGACAAACACACACACCCATGCCCTAAGGAGGACTCGAACCTCCGGCAGGATCAGCCGCACGGTCCATGACTGCAGCGCCTTAGACCGCTCGGCTAATACCGCGCGGCGCTGTCGATCAACTTTGGGGTATCTATTTACTCGAAATTAACATTCAGAATGCCGTAATGTCACTTTTATTCCTATTAGATCAATATTGAAACACTCATGTCACAAACTTCTCGTAATCGAGAGCATGGCTACCATCGAACAAGACAGGAAGATGTGACTTCTGAAATTTTCCCGGCGTATTTCTTCTTCTAATAATTTCCGGGTATGCAGCCGGATCCCGTCGACATTCTGCCACGATATTTCGGCCCAGAGACGTCCGGCCATCATCAGGTGAGTACACAACTACTGAAGAGCCCAGGTGCAGTCGCGGTATTTATGGCGAGTCTCGCGCATGCGAAATGTACTGGCATCCTACAGCGCATGCGTCAGGTGTTGACATGCGCAGCATAGCCGAGTTGTACGTGCTGCCCTCGATGGTGAAAATAAAGGTTCATCTAGTCATTGAGTATCGAATGACACTGTCGATTCCACTGTGATTGTATAATTTTAATAACAGGATTCCAATTTTTATCCACCTGAAAGCCGTTGTCACGATTTATAAGATTATTGGCAAGACGTATTTCCACTGATTCCTTGATTACGGAATCCCAAAAACCGGAAACCGGGGCTAAAATTTTTGTTCCATTGTATTCCATGGAATGTCCCAATGAAATACAGTGCTCTTCTACTGCCGATTTTGACGGTTGCCGCAGACGGGTGTATCTTTCATGTTCTATCCATCGTTCATGGACAGTTCTTGTCGTCTGGCCAATATATGCAGAGCCACATTCATAGGGAATTTTGTAGACGCCTGCTTTCTTCAGTTGTAAATCGTCTTTAACGGATCCAACCAGGGCTCGGTTCTTTGGTGGTGGACGGAAGATAACCTTTATTTTATTTTTCTTCAGTAATCGGCCTATTTTCGACGACACATTCCCGGCGTATGGAAGGAACGCAGTTGATTTAAAGTTGTCATCAGCGTCCTCAGTGCGTTGCTTCTTGTTATGATAGTTGCGCATGGCCTTCCTTATTTGGCGAGAAGTGTAGCCATTCTCTTTGAAAACCTTCTCCAAGTGTGCGTGGAGGTTTTCATCATCCGATGTTATATGCGCTCGATGTATTAAGGTACTGAGAACACCGGATTTATTAGTCAGCTTTGATGTGGTCTCACTTTTTACCAAAGTGCCTTTAATGGAATCATTACATCTTATTGGTAACTTATTCAGTGCAGAAATGACGGCCTTGTTTGAACATATACTCTCCTCAACGTACTTTTTATTCAATGACGAATTCTTTGAACAAACAGACGGCGTCGCCATGGGGACCCCTTTGTCGCCTGTGGTAGCTAATCTCTTTATGGAGGACTTTGAGGAGAAAGCACTTGAGTCTGCTGTTTTAAAGCATACGGTCTTCTGGCGGTACGTAGATGATACTTTTGTTGTATGGCCTCATGGCAGACAGGAACTGGAGAAATTCCTTCATCACTTAAACTCATTACATGAGAACATCAAATTTACGATGGAGATTGAAAAAGGGGGCACTTTACCATTTCTAGACGTGCTAGTACGCCGTAAAAATGATGGGTCATTAGGACATTCTGTGTACAGGAAACCGACCCACACAGATCTGTATCTCCAGGCGTCAAGCTGCCATCACCCAGCACAAACAGCCGGTGTTCTCAGTACCTTAATACATCGAGCGCATATAATATCGGATGATGAAAACCTCCACGCACACTTGGAGAAGGTTTTCAAAGAGAATGGCTACACTTCTCGCCAAATAAGGAAGGCCATGCGCAACTATCATAACAAGAAGCAACGCACTGAGGACGCTGATGACAACTTTAAATCAACTGCGTTCCTTCCATACGCCGGGAATGTGTCGTCGAAAATAGGCCGATTACTGAAGAAAAATAAAATAAAGGTTATCTTCCGTCCACCACCAAAGAACCGAGCCCTGGTTGGATCCGTTAAAGACGATTTACAACTGAAGAAAGCAGGCGTCTACAAAATTCCCTGTGAATGTGGCTCTGCATATATTGGCCAGACGACAAGAACTGTCCATGAACGATGGATAGAACATGAAAGATACACCCGTCTGCGGCAACCGTCAAAATCGGCAGTAGCAGAGCACTGTATTTCATTGGGACATTCCATGGAATACAATGGAACAAAAATTTTAGCCCCGGTTTCCGGTTTTTGGGATTCCGTAATCAAGGAATCAGTGGAAATACGTCTTGCCAATAATCTTATAAATCGTGACAACGGCTTTCAGGTGGATAAAAATTGGAATCCTGTTATTAAAATTATACAATCACAGTGGAATCGACAGTGTCATTCGATACTCAATGACTAGATGAACCTTTATTTTCACCATCGAGGGCAGCACGTACAACTCGGCTATGCTGCGCATGCCAACACCTGACGCATGCGCTGTAGGATGCCAGTACATTTCGCATGCGCGAGACTCGCCATAAATACCGCGACTGCACCTGGGCTCTTCAGTAGTTGTGTACTCACCTGATGATGGCCGGACGTCTCTGGGCCGAAATATCGTGGCAGAATGTCGACGGGATCCGGTTGCATACCCGGAAATTATTAGAAGAAGACAGGAAGAGCTCTAACGCCGACTGCCGACTTTGGCGCGCAGTCCGTATTTCTTACTAGTTTCGTCACGGCTCGTGGATTTCCGATCAAGTTCGTACTTACTAAGATATGCATTTGTTAATGAACGGGTGTGAATTTTAACGAGGCAAAATTATGATAAATAGTTTTAAACATCCAGAGGCTCCTCCTAGTATTCATGTTGTCATAAACGACTGTAATTATTAAATATAAATAAACAAAATCGGTGACTTTGGTGCCAAGATGGCGGTACTTCCCGTCATGTATATTTCCCAGGCTGAGGCTTGTTGCTACGGTCCAGCGCCGAGCCCCACCCCACTACGCGCGACATAAGGTCGCCTCGTCAGCTAGCCAGCTAGCGTGGGAAATGCTCTCCGACTCATGGCCGGCTACGGACTACAGAACTTCCTAACTATCGTGAATACATCAATAAGAGACAATAATTTATTAAAACTGGTAAAAATGTCTTCCTCACGTAAGAGGCACCTTACAACATCACCTTTCAGATGTAGAAACATGCCTATCCACTTTCAGTTATGTCGCACAACTCATTTTTGATGTTGCAATTTTTTCCCCGACGGTGTATGTACCAGAATGGCAGGGACATTGTTTATCAGTGTAACCGTCGTTTTCTGGTCTAAGAGGGAATACTCTCCCCAAACAATTTTTATTTGTTTGTTTTTTGTTTGGCAGTCATTTACATTTCCCCCACTTGGGGCGAGTAGGCGGCGACCAAATTGCCACTCCTCAGCCATAGAACAATAACTTCTTTTTAGTATATATAAAGACTAAAAAGAAGTTATTGTTCTATGGCTGAGGAGTGGCAATTTGGTCGCCGCCTACTTGGAAATTAAGGGATGGCGGGACGTTTTGACAGACACGCGGCAGTAGACTAAGTTTCGCAAAGATGGGGGAGACTAAGGTATTGGGACTCAAATTTACAAGAGATATGGGAGAAGAAAATGGCTCTGAGCACTATGGGACTTAACATCTCAGGTCATCAGTCCCCTAGCACTTAGAACTACGTAAACCTAACTAACCTAAGGACATCACACACATCCATGCCCGAGGCAGGATTCGAACCTGCGACCGTAGCGGTCGCGCGGCTCCAGACTGAAGCGCCTAGAACCGCTCGGCCACCAGCGGCCGGCCTATGGGAGAAGAGAAGGTATTCTAGGTGGCTGAGGTGCGGGAACTTTATGAGATGGTACAGGACACAACTGCGAGAAGGTTGTTTGATACTGCAAGTAAAGAGTATTTGCAATCGTTCCAGGATTTCGACGCAGTTATAAAATTTTGGAGGAATGGAAGTCCATACTACAATGGGATGGGTAGGGATGGGAGGATGGGTTTTTACACGTTTGGATGACGATCGTTGCATTTTAATCCGCATGCTCGTATGGCTAGCAGTTGGTATGACAGTCGATTTCTGGTCGACTGTTAGTCCAAGATACTTTAGTGTTTTAGTTAAGTGCGTCAGACTGTTGTGGATATTCAGTTAACGGGCTGTGGGACAGAAAGCTTGGGTGGCTTTTCCTGTATTTTATTTATTTACTTCTGTAGGATCTTATTCATCATGATACACTTGAAAGCGGATCGCAGAGTTTATTAAATTCGAAAATTTGATGTAAATTATCTCCAAACAGTAGTAATTTTATCATTTATCTATGGCATAACTAGTTTGAGGAGTTCGTTTCTGTTCTCAAATGTCAAAGATTGCTTATGAAGCCATTAAGAAAAATGAAGCATTGAAAGTCATTGCTGTACAGAACCATCTAAGTACAGCATGTGAATCATCCACATAGCAGAACATCTAAACATCAGAGTGACAACCCATGAGCAGTAATAATCGTCAGCTCAGTAGCCACGCTGTATGAGCGACACAGTTAGCCCTTTACGGCATTGCGTTTAAAAGTTTCTCCTTAATGGCCTCACAAGAAAGATCTGTGTGGCATTTGAGAATTCGTGGTGAACTGTCGAAAGTGTTACGCCTTAAGTAAATAGTGTAATGGTAGCTGTTCCGATATAATTAATCCAATATTCTTTGTTTACTATTCTCCTACTTAGAATACTAAAAAAGAATATGCAACTGACTTACGTACATGTCTTTCTTAAAGAGTTACATTACAAAAAATTAGTTTTTCTTAGCCACAAAAGCGCCTTCCATGACTTACATACATCTGCATACTAAATACGTATGCTAGTTACTAACCGAAGCTCCCGGTATTTAATAACTGTCCTCCTTTTTAACTGCGTGGTCTGCGCGGCTGACTGCAAGGGGAGGTTCCGATTTCGATTCCCGATACTGGCAGGGATTTTTCCTCGGTGGGAGGACTGGTACTGGGTACCATCAGCCTCGAAAGTCCAACTGAGGAGCTACTCGGCCGATTAGTAGCGGTTCTAGGGTCTAAAAACCCGAAAACGACCGGGATAACGGTACGCTGACCACATTTCCCGCCATACCGCATCCGGTGACATCAGTGGCAGAGGTTGACACAGCGGTGGGTCGGGCCGATTAGCCCACATAGTGCCATAGCGCCGCGTTTTACCTTACCCATTTAGCTAGTAGAGTTCACAGTTAATGCGCAATTTATTCATCTATAAATAAATTTTATTACACAGACTGCATAATCGGTTCAACTCTAGGACACTGTCTCTTTTACTAAAGTAGAATGTTTCCAAAAATATCGATACATATGTGATACTGGGGCAAAATACTGTACGTTGCTAAACGTACATATTCAACGGCTGCACTGCCACAACACTGCTGCTATTTTTCTTGACATTTTCACTTTATTCAAGAAGCGCTTCCTCCATCGCTAAACTCCTCCCACGGCTTGAGAAAGGACTAGGGCTGCACCGACGAGGGTCTCGCATCCAAGTCTCGACTGCCTTGTTGTTTATAATTAACAGCATCGCAATGCCTCATGTTCCAGCCTCATGAAACATGTAAAACAGCAGTTAAATGTTCCATTTGCATAACTAATAGTAGAATAAGAACCTTCGCTGGCGCACAACCTACAGTTTTTGAAGGTCACCAACGTCCAGTACACGAACCCCCCCTCATAATAGTCCGCAGACCAGAAACAATTTAACAACGTTTAACAATGTTCGTCCTCTTGCTGACCAGATTCCGGCAAAAATATCTTTCGCCAGTGAGATTCGCACCAACTACTTATGCATTATACCGCAATTTAATTAAATTTCAGCATCTCTACGTGGTTACGCCCCTGAATTTGTGTGAAGAAATATTGAACGGGTGCCTCCACAAATTCCATGCTGTTTATAGATAGAGGATCTTTGATAAAACATTTCTTTACCCCACTGCATTACTTTAACAATAGTCAAACCTGGTGGTAAAGTAGTGTTTAAAATAATCGAGAGTTACTCCCATCGTTGCGAACTGACACTCAAAACAGAAAACAACGTTCGTGAAATTGAATCATTTATAGCTCGGCGGTACGAACTTTGCTAGGCTATTTTTAAATGCTGAATAATCTAGTTTCATCATTCAGTTTGACGCTATTAGTTTCGCAACTGTTCTAAGAGTTCATTAAACACGCTGATAACTAACCTGTTTCTACAATGGACAGTTTAACAAATTCGTGTCGCTTTAGTAGGCTTCCTAACAGTGCAGTTATTAATTCCATTCCCCTTTCTAAAAGAGCAGCTCAAATTTTGTGCGTTTAACATAAGAAATGTGCCCATAGATCGTTACTAATAAATTACTGTACCATCCCAAAGTTCTTTCATTCCGCGACCAATGAAACCACTGCAACAGAGTTCGGTGCTTGTTTATTTGCGAATGGGACACAAATACAAGAACAGTATTCACTCCTCAGGTGATTGACCACATCCATTCATAGTCTCAGAGTATTAATAAAATGAGTATTAATATAATGAGTAAATATTAAGGAAAAGAATCTTTCAATTAATAATGGCTGCAGTACTGTTTGTGTCCAACAGAGAAGTGCAGTGTTGGTGAATAATACATGTGCAACAATTAAGGAATCATTGCCTTTATGCTGTACAGCATAATGCTTTTTAGCAAAGAATATTTAAGCTACTTGTGCTTTGAGCTTTTCGTGATGGTTGTAATTGTAAGAACAATATCATCGTGGATTTGTTACTTAATAATGAGATTAGTTAACAAGAATAATTTTAATTAAATATATTCTAAAATTAATAATTCGGCAAATAAAAGTAAGATAAAAAGTGTGATACAAAGACCCAACGAATTTTAATAGTTTAACAGTTTGCTGCAATTCCGTCTGTTGCTAGAATTTTCTAGGCTGGTGCTGTCGATACGCTATTTGATGGAATTTCCAGAGACTAACTCATTCGGCATGTTTCTCTATGGGGTTCTTCTCCATTATACTAGATAACTAACAGACAAATGCAATAGACAATTTTCCACATTCATCACACGGCAAAGTATTACCACGTCCACTCACTTCGACTTCTACAGTTTGTAAGTAGGCTGTTTATGTTATCTTATTGGCAACGTTACGTAGCGCTCTGTATGAAAATCACTGGGTGTGCTGTGTGCAGTCTGTGGCTAGTTTGCATTGTTGTCTGCCATTGTAGTGGTGGGCAGCGGCAGCTGGATGTGAACAGCGCGTAGCGTTGCGCAGTTGGAGGTGAGCCGCCAGCAGTGGTGGATGTGGGGAGAGAAATGGCGGAGTTTTGATATTTGTAAGAATGGATGTTATGCACTCCTATATATATTATGACTTTTGATGACTATTAAGGTAAATACATTGTTTGTTCTCTATCAAAATCTTTCATTTGCTAACTATGCCTATCAGTAGTTAGTCCCTTCCGTAGTTTGAATCTTTTATTTAGCTGGCAGTAGTGGCGCTCGCTGTTTTTCAGTAGTTCGAGTAACGAAGATTTTTGGTGAGGTAAGTGATTTGTGAAAGGTATAGGTTAATGTTAGTCAGGGCCATTCTTTTGTAGGGATTTTTGAAAGTCAGATTGCGTTGCGCTAAAAATATTGTGTGTCAGGTTAAGCACAGTCAGGTATAATTGTTCAAAGGGGACGTTTCATAAGTTCTAAGCAGTAGCAAACTGACATCAAACAATCTTAATTTATTTTTTGCAATCACTTACTGTTCCCACACACATATACAGATGTATTTACGTGAGATTTAATAGTAGCAAATTTGAAATTTAACTGAAGAATAAACAAAAGTTACTTCATGATTATCGGTACAATACGAAACCTCGGAAAAATGCTCATGTCGGAGCACAAAAAAGGGTAATATGTCCCTCTTTGAAAGACTGATAGAAAAGTGAGTAACCAGCTGCCTCAATCCTAATTCCGCCTCCTTCACCAAAAACTTTGTTATGCGAACATATTTGCGTTGTTTTAGCTCTGTGCATTATAAGTCTCTCTTTGCAGTTAAGCCTTCGTGCACAGCATCTTCCTCTCAGTGCCACTGTTTCTATATGTTTCTCTCCCTCACTCGTTTTTTTCTCGTATTAATTTGCAGAGTATTGCACTGGCACTGTCTCGTCTCTCACTTACACTGTCCTCTTTTGTCGTTCTTTCCCACTGCCACTGTCTCCATGCCACGGCAGCTCAAAAATTCAAAATTTCAGTTCGTTTTTGCCCCTATATCCAAGTCTTTAAAATTTCAGTCCAAAATGCGTCGTCTCCTATAACTACGTGTTAAAAGTTCGCCGGTGTGGGAGGATCCAACGCCCCCCCCCCCCCTCCCTCTCAAACCTACGTATGGTCTCCACCCATCTATATTTTTCATTTCCACAGTCAAATGGTTCAAATGGCTCTGAGCACTATGGGACTTAACATCTGTGGTCATCAGTCCCCTAGAACTTAGAACTACTTAAACCTAACTAACCTAAGGACATCACACACATCCATGCCCGAGGCAGGATTCGAACCTGCGACCGTAGCAGTCGCGCGGTTCCGGACTGAGCGCCTAGAACCGCTAGACCACCGCGGCCGGCTTCCACAGTCTCCTCTCTCTTTTGCTCCCATCGCTTCTGTCACTGTTCAGCCCTCTTTCTCCTTTATCGCCACTGTCTCTCACTGGCCAGCAATATCTCGTCTCTCTATGGCTCCAAATCCATCTCTTCTCTTTCACTGCCAATTCCTTTCTTCCGCCATTCCCTCTTTCTCTCTCTCTGGCACTCTCTCGTCCACCGTCACTTCTCTCAGCTACTCTCTTTCGGTACAAATAAAGGACGAATATGTTCTCATGCACAAGTTTTTCGCGAGGGAGGCGACAATAGGATTGGGGCAGCTGGACCACCAGCTTTCTGTCTCTGATAGCTTTAAAAGAGGAATACGTTCGCCTTTTTTGTGTTTCGACAGGACCATTGTCTCGCCTGGTTCCCGTCTTTTCTCTGTTGCAACAGGGTGTGCTGTTTAGATAAAACGAACTCTATAGGTCAGTAAAGTTTCGGCAGTTCATCGGTATGCATGCGACAGCATGCTTATCAATATGTCCCGAAACGCCAGGCATAAAAATGGGATTTTCCGGTGCCTATACATTGGGTTCTATTGGTGATAAAAAGGTAGGATTTTGAATAGCCCTTGGGCTAAGCACCATTTGAATACCCAAAAGAAGGATCGTCTTAGCGACACTGTACTACAGTACATGGCCAAAGTATGAATATTACACACTTCTTCCTGCTTAGGCAAATGCACCAAATCGGTTGGTTCTTTTTGAATCTGATGTGGTCTACGGTGGGCTTGATGGGACTTAAGGAGGTATCATTAGTTTGTGGGTGGTACTCGGAAAACCCCAAAAAGTTTTTTTAAATTATATTTTCGCCTTCAGCAGCAACCCAATACCCAGCCGAGGATTCCAAGATGCCTATGCAAGCAAATGGGTCAAATTTTTAGCTATGCTAAGATCCCGATCTCTAACTACCTTCAAAATTTTCTTGATATCTTTATTCGTTTCCAAGATACACCCGTTCAAAGTTACATACATGTATAAGTGAAACGGACACTTAAAAATTATTAAATAAATTAGATGGTGATTGGTGATGACGGTTACATGCATGTATACCGTGATTTAAATTGATGGGTATACCTGTGATGAATGAATGAATGATGCATTTACGTAAATTTTGCGAATACATTTCGTCAAAATTGAATTACCTGTAGGCTTAAAAATGGTTAAAAACATGATTTTTTTGGTACCAATCCCCGTCCGCGGATTCCAAGATGGCTAGGCACACCAAATGACTAATTTTTACGATATATTTCTAGATTCCGTTCTCGAACAACCTTTATAGATATCTTTATCCATTTCCTAGATAAGGGAGTTCAAATTTACCCTGTTTGTGCACGTAAAATAGGGCTCAGGTGTAAAATTAGTTTAGCGTTATTTCAGTTTCAAATAAGTAAACTACCAAAATTTTACCGACCTATAAAGTTCTTTACGTATGAGTGTCATGCCCCGCTGTGGCACGGAACAGAAGGAACCAAGCGGAAAAATTCTCCTATTGGAGCCCAAAAAAAGTGAATATGCTCCTGTTTATTAAAACACACTGTATGAAAAATAGGGTAACAGCTGCCTCGTTCTACCTTCTTCAGCACCTTTAAAATTTTCGCAAAAATATGGGCATGCGAACATATTCGCGCTTTTATATGCTGAAAGGGAAGGAGACCGTGGCAGAGGGAAAGAAACGGAGAAGTAATAAATACTGGAAAATAGTGGACAGTGGTTGTGGTGTAGAAAGAGTGAAGGAGACAATGGCGGTGTGAGAGAAAGAGAGGGACTCAGTGGCAGTGGAACACAGCAGATAGTGAGAGGACAGGGCTAGCAAAAGAGTGAAGGAGACTGTATCAGTGGGAGAGAACTAAAGAGAAGGAGAAATTGGAAATAGATGAGAGCCAGTGATAATGAGAGACAGAGTCTACGACAGTGACAACGAGGAAGAGAGAGATAATGACAAGGAGAAGAGACAGCAGCAGTGGGGAGGAATGAACGATAGTAGTAAGAGAGAACAAGGGGGAGATAGCGACGGTGAGAGGAGGCAGTAGTAATAGGACAGAACGAAGACAACTCTGTAGCTGTGCATCAGGAGACAGTGATAGTTGGGGAGTCACAAAGAGATACGGACAATGAGTTGGGCTCAATGAGTGAGTGAAATGGGCAATTGGAAGAGGATGGCCATGCGAGACTTACAGCGACTGCTTGCTTAGTGGGTGTGCGCAAATATCAGACAGGGCAGCTTGTGGGAGTGATAGGTGAGTTGCATGTTTAAAAAGAGCACGAATATGTTCGCATGCCAATATTTTTGCGAAATTTTTTAAAGGTGCTAAGGAATGTAGAATGAAGCAACTGTTACCACACTTTTCAGTCAGAATCTTTTAATGAAAAGGATCATATTTGCATTTTTGTGCTGTAGGAGATTTTTTAACTGGGTTATACACTGCAACTCATTTATGTACTTTGACATACATAAACACCTAAAAAGTACACATAACACGAGGTTAACACAAAATCGTTTGCTTTACATTTTTTTCTGGATTCTTTGTTCGTAGATGGCAATTCCAGCTTGTGATTTGTATCTTAAAAGAGTAAAAATGTGATTATAAATATTTTTATGAATTTGTAGTCTTCCAGTTTTACAAAATTTTCGGCATCCATTTTAATTTCTTTACACTCATGATAAGACCCTTTCCAGCCTATTTTTGTCACTTTGGGCACATTTGTATAGGCGTGAACTGCCAATTATACGGTGTAAAAATGCTGACTAGAACATACTGTAGTTTAATGGCATCAGAACCCTTGTGTCATTTCAAACTAGGTTTATGCCTCATACCTGATACAACACGCGTATTTTACGTGCATAAGTAAGATAACTTTGAACCTCTGGATCTCGGGAACGAATAATAGTATCGAAAAAGTTTCAAGGTTCCCCAGAAAATCATCTTGAGGATATGTGGTAAAAATTTCGACCATTCGCCACGAGTAGACATTATAGAAGTTACCGTCCCCACAAATTGTTTTTCGTATTTATCTTGATAACGGGTACATATTTTCGAAAACGGGAAACGGCTTTTCTAGAAGAATTTCTAAAGAATGGACAGCTAAAATGCGAGCCATTCGCTACGGTTATTTATTTAGATAATTGCAGCCGATGGCGCCAAACCGGCTAAAAATCAGTCATAAGTACGGTAACTGTGGAACCTCCGGATGTCTGTAACGGATCACGATATCGAAAAAAGTTTCGGCGTTCCTCGAGAGTATCATCTTAAGAACTATGATAAAAATTAATTTCAACCATCTTCCATGAATAGAAATTACAGCAGTGGCCGTCCCCAACTGCTACTTTCCGTGCCCAAAAATCACACGGTTTTTTGGGGTTTTCTCGGGAACCAGCCTTGAAAAAGTGTACTTTTATAAACTGCCTAAGGTCCATCTTAGATCACACCTAGCAAAAGAACCACCCGATTTGCTCGACTTGCCTAACGATCGCCTCTTTGTCCTGTAGATTAATTACGGTGTCAGTAAGGCATCTGATTTATTAATCTGGGACCCCAGATTCATAAAACTGTTATTAGCCTTCGCTCTTCATAGTCGTGAAATTACAATACTTCATCGCTGTATTATTTACAGCTGATACTCGCACCTTTGCCCACTATTCCGAATACATACGCCACGCTATGCATCAATGAGTTTCATATCCGCGCAGCCTAAGAGATCCTACAAGTTGGCTCCACTATCATGCGACTATCAAACACACGAAGTACACAAAGTACCGTAAGCTCAAGCCGTGTTGTGACAAGAAACTGGTGTAGTAACCAAATAATGTTGGCATATCTGCCCATCTGCAAATACACTCCTGGAAATTGAAATAAGAACACCGTGAATTCATTGTCCCAGGAAGGGGAAACTTTATTGACACATTCCTGGGGTCAGATACATCACATGATCACACTGACAGAACCACAGGCACATAGACACAGGCAACAGAGCATGCACAATGTCGGCACTAGTACAGTGTATATCCACCTTTCGCAGCAATGCAGGCTGCTATTCTCCCATGGAGACGATCGTAGAGATGCTGGATGTAGTCCTGTGGAACGGCTTGCCATGCCATTTCCACCTGGCGCCTCAGTTGGACCAGCGTTCGTGCTGGACGTGCAGACCGCGTGAGACGACGCTTCATCCAGTCCCAAACATGCTCAATGGGGGACAGATCCGGAGATCTTGCTGGCCAGGGTAGTTGACTTACACCTTCTAGAGCACGTTGGGTGGCACGGGATACATGCGGACGTGCATTGTCCTGTTGGAACAGCAAGTTCCCTTGCCGGTCTAGGAATGGTAGAACGATGGGTTCGATGACGGTTTGGATGTACCGTGCACTATTCAGTGTCCCCTCGACGATCACCAGTGGTGTACGGCCAGTGTAGGAGATCGCTCCCCACACCATGATGCCGGGTGTTGGCCCTGTGTGCCTCGGTCGTATGCAGTCCTGATTGTGGCGCTCACCTGCACGGCGCCAAACACGCATACGACCATCATTGGCACCAAGGCAGAAGCGACTCTCATCACTGAAGACGACACGTCTCCATTCGTCCCTCCATTCTCGCCTGTCGCGACACCACTGGAGGCGGGCTGCACGATTTTGGGGCGTGAGCGGAAGACGGCCTAACGGTGTGCGGGATCGTAGCCCAGCTTCATGGAGACGGTTGCGAATGGTCCTCGTCGATACCCCAGGAGCAACAGTGTCCCTAATTTGCTGGGAAGTGGCGGTGCGGTCCCCTACGGCACTGCGTACGATCCTACGGTCTTGGCGTGCATCCGTGCGTCGCTGCGGTCCGGTCCCAGGTCGACGGGCACGTGCACCTTCCGCCGACCACTGGCGACAACATCGATGTACTGTGGAGACCTCACGCCCCACGTGTTGAGCAATTCGGCGGTACGTCCACCCGGCCTCCCGCATGCCCACTATACGCCCTCGCTCAAAGTCCGTCAACTGCACATACGGTTCACGTCCACGCTGTCGCGGCATGCTACCAGTGTTAAAGACTGCGATGGAGCTCCGTATACCACGGCAAACTGGCTGACACTGACGGCGGCGGTGCACAAATGCTGCGCAGCTAGCGCCATTCGACGGCCAACACCGCGGTTCCTGGTGTGTCCGCTGTGCTGTGCGTGTGATCATTGCTTGTACAGCCCTCTCGCAGTGTCCGGAGCAAGTATGGTGGGTCTGACACACCGGTGTCAATGTGTTCTTTTTTCCATTTCCAGGAGTGTATTTAAATGCCCGGGCATACGATGTTATCTTTTGGCTGCCTTAATTTCTTAAGCCCCCACTTTTCATTTCTACATTATAAACGTTCTTAGACAAGTTACCGTTGTATTTCACAGAGTCATCTGAGGAAGCATATTCCTGCTTACGCTAGTTCATATAAAGCGATAAATTTTAGATATGTTGCAGGCAGCGAGACTCAGGAAAAAAAGCAATTCTGGTATTTATTTGATCACATGAATCATCCCTGCAACATGTAACGAGACCTATTTTTATTCCTGGCGTACAAGCGAAGTCAGCGCAGTGTTGCGGTGCCAGCTTGAACTAACAACTATTAACAAAAGACGTGTATTCGACTAGTCATTGTTAGCAGACAGTGGTGAGTAGTGGACGTGCGACTGCAGTGTCTCAACGCTGTAGTATCACAAATCACTATGGAGAAACGAACTGAATATCTCTAAATCAAGTGTTCAAGACATTCTCCGAAATGTTTTGAGTCTGTCCCGCACACCTTGAGTCCCAAACAAAGACAACTACGTATGGACAACTGCTACGACTTGATTGAAATTCAGCACGTGGACGATTCTTTTCTGGAAAATATCATTAGGGGTGACGAGGCTAGATGTTTTTAACACGAACCTACCACGAAAAGACAAAGCGCAGAATGAATCTCTGTTAGTAAGCCAAGACCGAAGAAGGTACGCCGGCCTCTGTGACCGAGCGTTTCTAGGCGCTTCAGTCCGGAACCGCGCTGCTGCTACGGTCGCAGGTTCGAATCTTGCCTCGGGCATGGATGTGTGTGATGACCTTAGGTTAGTTAGGTTTAAGTAGTTCTAAGTCTAGGAGACTGATGACCTCAGATGTTAAGTCCCATAGTGCATCGAGCCATTTGAACCATTTTGAAGAAGGTGCGAATCCGACGCGTGAGTTTACCAACAACTCGAAGAAGGACTTTGGTGACAGTTTCACATGGTTATATGAACGCTCTGTGAGTGTACTTAAAGTGAGGGGAGACTATGTAGAACACATAAAGTATTAAAACCACACTCTCAGCTTTTCTCAGTTTTTATTAACCCAGTTTAAACTTTTTGGACTGATGTTGTATATCTTTCTACTGTAACCTGATGACTCGGTTAGGTGCATCCTGCAGCTGCATAGGAATGTGCCAGACGTCTATTGGCAATTACTCTAGTTGATAACCGCTTATCCTCAGTTGTATTAATTGCAACTTTCATTGCTGTTGGATAATACCCCATTTTTCATTTGAGTAGCGTAATAATACCTAAAGTCTGCGGCCAGCCGGAGTAACCGAGCGGCTCTAGGCGCTACGGTCTGGAACCTCGCGACCGCTGCGGTCGCAGGTTCGAATCCTGCTTCGGACATGGATGTATGTGATGTCCTTATGTTAGTTGGGTTTCAGTAGTTCTAAGTTCTAGGGGACTGATGCCTCAGAAGTTATGTCCCATAGTGCTCAGAGCCATTTGAACCATTTTATGGCAACATTTTCTGTTCGTAGAGAATAACGTCCATGGTGCTAGAGGAACCTGCAGTCACTGACAAGAAACAACTATTAAGACACTGTACGGGTTAGGGGACTGATGATATCAGAAGTTATGTCCCATAGTGCTCAGAGCCATTTGAACCATTTTATGGCAACAGTTTATGTTCGTAGAGAATAACTTCCATGGTACTAGAGGAACCTGCAGTCACTGACAAGAAATAACTATCAAGACACTGTACGGGTTAGGGGACTGATGATCTCAGAACTTATGTCCCATAGTGCTCAGAGCCATTTGAACCATTTTATGGCAACAGTTTCTGTTTGTAGAGAATAACTTCCATGGTGCTACAGGAACCTGTAGTCACTGACAGGAAACAACTATTAAGACACTGTACGGGTATTTGTTTTCTTTGGGTGGGGGGGATGGGGAGAAGACGAAGGGGTAGGAGGGGACTATTATTTTAAGTCCCATCCAGACGTACGGACTTTTGCTTCCTTAAATCTCTTAAGGCAAAGCCAGCCTCAATTATTCAGGGACTGTGGAAGCAATACCTACTTACTCGTGGAGAATAACTTCCATGTTTCTAGAAGTTCATGGAGAGAAGAAACAAGTGACTGAAGGCATTGGGAGCAAGTGCTGTTCTGCGGTGAAGAGAGAAATTCTGGCGGGGCACGTCTAACCTGCCCAGTCAGAATAAGACTGATGACACCCTAATTCCCCCCCCTCGCTCTCCCAAAAAATGCATCTAGAAAGCTCTGCCAAGAGCTGTTACTTGTGGTGGTGTTTGTTGTTTACTGTTATGGAAGGGGATTGCTTCAGCTTAGGTGATGTTCTGGGGAGGAAGAGCGAGCTTGTCACTATCCTTCTGGAGACACGTGGCGGCAGCATTTGGAATGTACGTATGTAAAAGGTAAAAAGTTTACTACATAATCGTCCAATTGTTTACGAAAGATACACACAAACATTTCAGCGATCCATCTGGCCGCCATCTCCAGTCGAGAACGTTGTTTGCTAAATCTCGCCGTAACTGAGTCCACATTTTTTTTAATTCTGCATTTTTCCTCTCGCCCCATATGGGTGGGTGGGTGGGGGGTGGGGGGTGAGCTGTCGGCGCTCTTCAGCCAAATGAGAGTAAAAAGTTTAAAACGTATTTTGAAACTGAATTGCCATATAAAAAGACAAAGATTCAGTCGCATAATTTAAAATGTAAAAGAGAGATGTGTTGATTAATTAAAAGACTAAAGCAGATGAAATGGCAGATGAATGTTTCACGAAAGATAAAAGACAGAGGCACACTTGCATAAGTTGAAAAAGTAAAAATCTAGTGTGTTGACTAAAATAGATACATTGACGAGTGACTTGATGACTGGACCTAGACTGAAGAGGGGTATCATGCGAATGTAGCAGTTGGGGTAGTGAATAAGAGGGTGTTTGGAGGAGGAATTCGGGAGAGTGAAGAGGGATGCGGTTCAGAACCGACGTTGGTGAAGAGGAGTAGAGAGGAAGGGATCCCTGACTGGGGAGGCAGGCTGCGTTCTCTTAGGTCTGGTAGGATGGGTATAAATCAGGGTGGATTTCGTGGTGGATAAGGGAAGGCGATTAAAGGTTCGTTGGAAGAGGATGTGGAGCGTGTGGAGGTGTAGAGTTGGGGGAATGTGGTGGTAGAGGCACGCCAGGGTGATGAGAGAGTAGTGATCAGGGGGGGAAGTAAGGGGTGGGTAGTGTCGAGTTTACGGGCAACGTAGGATAATCGGATGTGTTCAAGGTGGAAGAGGAGGGAGAGGAATTTTATAAGTTGGTTGAGGATCAGTGTGGGAGACGGTAAGCGGCCTGCGCGTGAGGCAGATGTCATCGCTTCCGGGCCCCCTAAGTTCTTATTTACACGTTGCTTTCAGAGCACAACGAGAGTCCGCAGAGTTCTGCAGACTGCACAACTCGCTACGCCCAATTAGCTGCTTCACGTCGCAAGAAACAGTAGCGACGTCTATATCCGTACATGAAATCGCTTACAGTGTTACACGAATGGTGCCGACAGAAGCCGAAGTGTTGACGCCATATATGCCGTCAAGCGGTGTGGACGCCTGCAGCTGTGCACAAGACGGGTCTAACGGGGCGCTGACAGAGTTATTTCGAATAGAAAGGAGGCAGAACAGGGCAGTTTGGTGCAAAGAGTCTTGGGTGCTGTAACTGAATATGATGATCCGCAGCCGTGTATTTCCGGCATCAGAAATAAAGATTATCACAACAGGAGCGAACGTAATACAGATTTAAGCGAAATATGTTTATACTATACGTTTTAAAAATGGAGGCTGCGCACAACAGTGGTGGAAATTAAAGAGAAAATAAAAATTGTGTTAAAATTACTGCCCATAAAATGTATAACTGAGACAGCAAAGAGAAGAGTTGCCGACAGTGAGGATGTTTACCACCAGCAGTGTAGATTTTTTCACACATTTTGACTCAGCAGTGGCATGGAATCTTAGAGCATCTGATAACTTCCAGGAAGAATAATTTCTATTTTCATCACAATGTCGTATTTAATTAACCATTACCTATCCGAATTTCTTCAAAAATGGTTCAAATGGCTCTGAGCAGTATGGGACTTAACATCTGAGGTTATCAGTCCCCTAGAACTTAGAACTACTTAAACCTAACTAACATGCCCGAGGCAGGATTCGATCCTGCGACCGTAGCGGTCGCACGGTTCCAGACTGAAGCGCCCAGAACCGCTCGGCCACCGAATTTCTTCTTTGTGTGGTAATGCTCTTAGGCGATTTTTAAATGACTTAAGATGCAAGATTTGTACAAAAACATGTATCCGTTTTTAAGAGGTACTTTCTACACTTGGCTTCATTTTATGGACAAAATAACTAATTACGAAATATTTTCTATTGTAATAATAATAAAATGATTATTCAATAACTACCATTCAAATTAACAATAAAAATATCCATTTATATAGTGGAATATAGCGAACCAACCACATCCGTGTATTCTGGTGGTCACGACCTGCTGCTCACTGCTACATTGACTTGCTGATGTTTTCATAGTGATGACCAATAGTTGGCAGCACTTGCGCACGATGAAAAGCATGAACATTCGCAAATGTGTACCTCGGATTTCTATTGGGGAAAAATGTTTCCCTTGCAGCTAAGACACATCAGAAATTAGTGTACACAGTTGTAGCCAGAGTCTGAAAGGGGTAACCTTCCTACCACTAGGTGGTATCAGACCCGACACGACTTGTTTCTTTTCGTTTGCATCAGGAAACAACGCTAGTGTGTGTTACGTACGTAAACCAAATGAAACTGATTCATAAGGGGAAAATTTTTTTTAGCTAAGTGTCGTATACGACAAATGACATGTGTCCACATATTGCATCTTGTGTGAGGAAGATTAAGGTCTGTTGCACAAGGTCCAGTGGGAATAAGTAATTCTCTCATTCTAAACTCATTTAGAAATGAGTATATGTTCTCTAAAAGAAGATTTTTAAGATATTTTAAGCTCTCCCTCTCCTTTAGTCAGCTCACCCAATTTTTCTCCCAGCAAGACCGTTTTTCTTTTTATTTCGCGTTGTTCACTGCCATGGCCTGTAAAGCAGCGGCTGCAGAGAAAGCAAGAATTTGCTGACTTCCTTTCAGCACTCTACGTCATGATAGCTTGCTTTCTGTGCATGCAGTACTGACGTGCGTCTTATGACGCTGCTGATCACGCACGATTTTTTCCGTTCACTTCAGTGTGCCCTGTCTTGCACCCTTTAAGGAACGTATAAATACGCACTGACACAAAATGAAGGTATAACGCCGCAGTTGTGAAAACTTGTACAAGATATGAGTCGCTACCGAGTATGTAGATCAATATGTACTGTCAGCCGAGTCAAAGACCGATGCTTTTGATACTCTGTATCTTTGTCAAATACAATGTTGTTGTTGTTGTGGTCTTCAGTCCTGAGACTGGTTTGATGCAGCTCTCCATGCTACTCTATCCTGTGCAAGCTTCTTCATCTCCCAGTACCTACTGCAACCTACATCCTTCTGAATCTGCTTAGTGTATTGATCTCTTGGTCTCCCTCTACGATTTTTACCCTCCACGCTGCCCTCCAATGCTAAATTTGTGATCCCTTGATGCCTCAAAACATGTCCTACCAACCGATCCCTTCTTCTAGTCAAGTTGTGCCACAAACTTCTCTTCTCCCCAATCCTATTCAATACTTCCTCATTAGTTACATGATCTACCCACCTTATCTTCAGCATTCTTCTGTAGCACCACATTTCGAAAGCTTCTATTCTCTTCTTGTCCAAACTGGTTATCGTCCATGTTTCACTTCCATACATGGCTACACTCCATACAAATACTTTCAGAAACGACTTCCTGACACTTAAATCTATACTCGATGTTAACAAATTTCTCTTCTTCAGAAACGATTTCCTTGCCATTGCCAGTCTACATTTTATATCCTCTCTACTTCGACCATCATCAGTTATTTTACTCCCTAAATAGCAAAACTCCTTTACTACTTTAAGTGTCTCATTTCCTAATCTAATCCCCTCAGCATCACCCGATTTAATTTGACTACATTCCATTATCCTCGTTTTGCTTTTGTTGATGTTCATCTTATATCCTCCTTTCAAGACACTGTCCATTCCGTTCAACTGCTCTTCCAAGTCCTTTGCTGTCTCTGACAGAATTACAATGTCATCGGCGAACCTCAAAGTTTCTACTTCTTCTCCATGAATTTTTATACCTACTCCGAATTTTTCTTTTGTTTCCTTTACTGCTTGCTCAATATACAGATTGAATAACATCGGGGAGAGGCTACAACCCTGCCTCACTCCTTTCCCAACCACTGCTTCCCTTTCATGCCCCTCGACTCTTATAACTGCCATCTGGTTTCTGTACAAATTGTAAATAGCCTTTCGCTCCCTATATTTTACCCCTGCCACTTTCAGAATTTGAAAGAGAGTATTCCAGTTAACGTTGTCAAAAGCTTTCTCTAAGTCTACAAATGCTAGAAACGTAGGTTTGCCTTTTCTTAATCTTTCTTCTAAGATAAGTCGTAAGGTTAGTATTGCCTCACGTGTTCCAACATTTCTACGGAATCCAAACTGATCTTCCCCGAGCTCCGCTTCTACCAGTTTTTCCATTCGTCTGTAAAGAATTCGCGTTAGTATTTTGCAGCTGTGACTTATTAAACTGATAGTTCGGTAATTTTCACATCTGTCAACACCTGCTTTCTTTGGTATTGGAATTATTATATTCTTCTTGAAGTCTGTGGGTATTTCGCCTGTCTCATACATCTTGCTCACCAGATGGTAGAGTTTTGTCATGACTGGCTCTCCCAAGGCCATCAGTAGTTCTGATGGAATGTTGTCTACTCCCGGGGCCTTGTTTCGACTCAGGTCTTTAAGTGCTCTGTCAAACTCTTCACGCAGTATCTTATCTCCCATTTCATCTTCATCTACATCCTCTTCCATTTCCATAATACTGTCCTCAAGTACATCGCCCTTGTATAAACCCTCTATATACTCCTTCCACCTTTCTGCTTTCCCTTCTTTGCTTAGAACTGGGTTGCCATCTGAGCTCTTGATATTCATACAAGTGGTTCTCTTCTCTCCAAAGGTCTCTTTAATTTTCCTGTAGGCAGTATCTATCTTACCCCTAGTGAGACAAGCCTCTACATCCTTACATTTGTCCTCTAGCCATCCCTGCTTAGCCATTTTGCACTTTCTGTCGATCTCATTTTTGAGACGTTTGTATTCCCTTTTGCCTGCTTCATTTACTGCATTTTTATATTTTCTCCTTTCATCAATTAAATTCAATATTTCTTCTGTTACCCAAGGATTTCTCTTAGTCCTCGTCTTTTTACCTACTTGATCCTCTGCTGCCTTCACTACTTCATCCCTCAGAGCTACCCATTCTTCTTCTACTGTATTTCTTTCCCCCATTCCTGTCAATTGTTCCCTTATGCTCTCCCTGAAACTCTCTACAATCTCTGGTTCTTTCAGTTTATCCAGGTCCCATCTCCTTAAATTCCCACCTTTTTGCAGTTTCTTCAGTTTCAATCTGCAGTTCATAACCAATAGATTGTGGTCAGAATCCACATCTGCCCCTGGAAATGTCTTACAATTTAAAACCTGGTTCTTAAATCTCTGTCTTTCCATTATATAATCTATCTGATACCTATTAGTATCTCCAGGATTCTTCCAGGTATACAACCTTCTTTTATGATTCTTGAACCAAGTGTTAGCTATGATTAAGTTATGCTCTGTGCAAAATTCTACAAGGCGGCTTCCTCTTTCATTTCTTCCCCCCAATCCATATTCGCCTACTATGTTTCCTTCTCTCCCTTTTCCTACTGACGAATTCCAGTCACCCATGACTATTAAATTTTCGTCTCCCTTCACTACCTGAATAATTTCTTTTATCTTGTCATACATTTCATCAATTTCTTCATCATCTGCGGAGCTAGTTGGCATATAAACTTGTACTACTGTAGTAGGCATGGGCTTTGTGTCTATCTTGGCCACAATAATGCGTTCACTATGCTGTTTGTAGTAGCTAACCCGCACTCCTATTTTTTTATTCATTATTAAACCTACTCCTGCATTACCCCTATTTGATTTTGTATTTATAACCCTGTAATCACCTGACCAAAAGTCTTGTTCCTCCTGCCACCGAACTTCACTAATTCCCACTATATCTAACTTTAACCTATCCATTTCCCTTTTTAAATTTTCTAACCTACCTGCCCGATTAAGGGATCTGACATTCCATGCTCCGATCCGTAGAATGCCAGTTTTCTTTCTCCTGATAACGACGTCCTTTTGAATAGTCCCCGCCCGGAGATCCGAATGGGGGACTATTTTACCTCCGGAATATTTTACCCAAGAGGACGCCATCATCATTTAATCATACAGTAAAGCTGCATGTCCTCGGGAAAAATTACGGCTGTAGTTTCCCCTTGCTTTCAGCCGTTCGCAGTACCAGCACAGCAAGGCCGTTTTGGTTAATGTTACAAGGCCAGATCAGTCAATCATCCAGACTGTTGCCCCTGCAACTACTGAAAAGGCTGCTGCCCCTCTTCAGGAACCACATGTTTGTCTGGCCTCTCAACAGATACCCCTCCGTTGTGGTTGCACCTACGGTACGGCCATCTGTATCGCTGAGGCACGCAAGCCTCCCCACCAACGGCAAGGTCCATGGTTCATGGGGGGTCAAATACAAGGCCAGCACAAATTGTAATATTGTTGTACGCAGAAAAGAGCCAATGGCTTTAAAGCTAATAGGGTCTACACGTTATAATGCTTAGTTGGTCAGAGAGATTCAGTCTAACATTTAGTCAAGTTAGGCGAACTGGTAGCGTTGCACCGTCGATAAGGGTAAATCTCAGCAATGGCAAGGTAAGGCAAGGGTTTTTGGTTGGATGGTTGATTGATTTGCGGGAGTGGACCAAACAGAGAGGTCATCGGATTAGGGAAGGATGGGGAAGGAAGTCGGCCATGTCTTTTCAAAGGGACCATCCCGGCGTTTCTCTTAAGTGAAGTGATTTAGGGAAACCACGGAGGACCTATAAATGAGGATGGCCGGACGCGAGTTTGAACCGTCGTCCTCCCGAATGCGAGTCCACTGTGATAACCACTGCGCCACGTCGCTCGGTGAGGATTTCTATAACACAGCAGAAAGTACGTAGCGTCAGATTGGGCACTGCTTGTGTCTCGTATTATCATGCACAGCATAAAATTCAGGTTCTGGGAAAAGTAGAAGGGCAAAAATGGTTCAAATGGCTCTGAGCACTATGGCACTTAACTGCTGAGGTCGTCCCCTAGAACGTAGAACTACTTAAACCTAACTAACCTAAGGACATCCCACACATCCTTGCCCGAGGCAGGATTCGAACCTGCGACCGTAGCGGTCTTGCGGTAAAAGTGCATATTTCGTATTTTCAACTTCCTTCTAATTTAGTATGTTTTTGATTAAAACGATGATTTGAAAAAGTTTACAACACAGGTGTGCTCACAACATATTTTTGGATGAGTATTCAGAGCACTCTTTCGGCCACGGTAAACGAAAGACAGTGTGTACTTGGAAATGGAATTATGTATTTCAGAATCTGTCTTGCTACAACAAAAGATAAAATTAAGTAGTTGTTGTAAACAAAAGAATTTCTAGTTATTTAAAATCCTTCAGATGCGGATTCATCACCACGTCTTCATCGAGACGGATAAAACTAATTAAAAACATTTTTATAAGGCGGTTTCAACAGCTAGTAAATGTTTTATAAAATTCACTGTACACAGGTTGTCTTAAAATTTATGTTTATGCTGAGGCTGGTTCTGATCTCAGTTCATCAACACGGTGTTCTATGCACACGAACAAGAAATACTTAGAGATCAGTGAATATAATGGAGCAAGAGCTTACAGTGGTTACAATAGTTTCAGTTTAGGGAGAGCATCAGAACTTCATAAAGTACGTTTGTAAACAACAGCCAATTTTAGGCCCTTTTTTCTGGTTTGTACTGTAGTGTCCAGATGTAGTACTTTGCTACCTTATGATGCCGCAGGTGTAAGGAGATGGCGTACTTGATATTTATGTACCGGTTCTTCCTTGCGCCGGTGCGACTGGCTATGAGTTCGTCTTAAAAGTCGAAAATTATCGCTCACTAGCTTTGTAGTAGAGGGTTTTGTTGAAGACGGAGTAAAATGAATGGGTGAAGGCAAGGAATAACGCCAGAAATCGACTTAACACTAAAGTTGGTGTAGATTACGAAGGCCGGCCGCAGTGGCCGAGCGGTTCTAGGCGCTTCAATCCGGAACCGCGCGACTGCTACGGTCGCAGGTTCGAATCCTGCCTCGGGCATGGATGTGCGTGATGTCCTTAGGCTAGTTAGGTTTAAGTAGTTATAAGTTCTAGGGAACTGATGACCTCAGATGTTAAGTCCCATAGTGCTCAGAGCCATTTGAACCATTTGTAGATAACGAAGAAGTTGTAAACGGAGTCTTCTGTCTTAGAATTGAATTCTCACCTGAGAACTGTAACAAGGAGGACGCGCAAGGCATATTATCCTATATGAAGAATACAACCCTACAAAGCTCACAGATTGCCCGAGTGTTGTGGAAATACACTGACGAGCCAAAACGTTACGCCCATTTACTTAGAAGCGTGTTGGTCCACCTCTGGAACGCAATTCAGCAGTGATTCTGCGTGCCATGGATTCGAAAAGCACTTGATAGGTTTCCAGAGGTCTGTGGCACCAGATGCCTAAGCATAGGTCACACACTGCGCGTAATTTGCGGGCGTGTAGCTGGCGCCCGAGAGCGTCCCAGTTAGGTTTCACTGCATTCAGATAGGCCGAATTTGATGGCCAAGACACCAGTGTGAGTTCACTATCATGCTTCTCAGACCTCTGCAGCACGATTGTGGCCTTGTGACACGGGCAGTTATCCTGCTGGATGATGTCACAGTTGTCGAGGAGGACATCAAGCGTAAGCCGTTTCAAGTGGACCCTAATAATGTTCACGTAGTCTACAGCTGTCATATTGCCTTCGATTACTATCCCAAGGAAGCCCAGATCAATGTCGTCCATAACAGAATACTACTCCCATCGACCCGCGTCCGTGGCGCGCTGCATGTTTCGAGAAGACGTTCGCCTGGGTGACAGCGTATCTGGACACGCCCATCGACCTGGTTCGAGAATAAACGAGATTCGTCCGACCATGCGACACGATTCCATTGATCCGCGGTCCAATCTCGATGATTCCGTGCCCGCTGTAATCATGACTGACGATATTGGAGAGTCAACATGGGAACACGTAGGGGTCCTCTGCTGCGGAACAGCATGTTCAGCACTGTTCGCTGAACGATGTGCTGCAAAACATTTGCGCCTGCGCCAGAGCTGTACTCTTTCGTCAGATCTGCTACAGATCGCCGCTTATACTGCTTTGGACAGCTGGTAAGCCTCCGATTCCGATGTTCTGTATTGACGTATGAACGTCCAACGTCTTGTCGCCTACTCGTGGTTTCAGCATTCTTCAACCGCTCTCCATAGATTCTCACGATAGTAGTGCGCGAACAACCGACCAGCTTTGTCGTTGCCGAGATGCTCGCTCCCAGTCACTGGACCATAACAATCTGGCTTTTGTCAAAGTCGGTTTAAGTCGGCGGATTACCGCATTAGTGCCACTTATTGTCGCTAGAATGATTCCCCATTCGCCACAATATATTTGACCTTGGTCTATAAGCTGCTTCTAGTCCAAGTGGCACATCGATGCAACTGCTCAGTCGTGAATTGTGCTGTAATACAGGGTGTTTCAAAAATGACCGGTATATTTGAAACGGCAACAAAAACTAAACGAGCAGCGATAGAAATACACCGTTTGTTGGGACAACAGTACATTTTCAGGCGGACAAACTTTCGAAATTACAGTAGTTACAATTTTCAACAACAGATGGCGCTGCAAGTGATGTGAAAGATACAGAAGACAACGCAGTCTGTGGGTGCGCCATTCTGTACGTCGTCTTTCTGCTGTAAGCGTGTGTTGTTCACAACGTGCAAGTGTGCTGTAGACAACATGGTTTATTCCTTAGAACAGAGGATTTTTCTGGTGTTGGAATTCCACCGCCTAGAACACAGTGTTGTTGCAACAAGACGAAGTTTTCAACGGAGGTTTAATGTAACCAAAGGACCGAAAAGCGATACAATAAAGGATCTGTTTGAAAAATTTCAACGGACTGGGAACGTGACAGACGAACGTGCTGGAAAGGTAGGGCGACCGCGTACGGCAACCACAGAGGGCAACGCGCAGCTAGTGCAGCAGGTGATCCAACAGCGGCCTCGGGTTTCCGTTCGCCGTGTTGCAGCTGCGGTCCAAATGACGCCAACGTCCACGTATCGTCTCATGCGCCAGAGTTTACACCTCTATCCATACAAAATTCAAACGCGGCAACCCCTCAGCGCCGCTACCATTGCTGCACGAGAGACATTCGCTAACGATATAGTGCACAGGATTGATGACGGCGATATGCATATGGGCAGCATGTGGTTTACTGACGAAGCTTATTTTTACCTGGACGGCTTCGTCAATAAACAGAACTGGCGCATATGGGGAACCGAAAAGCCACATGTTGCAGTCCCATCGTCCCTGCATCCTCAAAAAGTACTGGTCTGGGCCGCCATGTCTTCCAAAGGAATCATTGGCCCATTTTTCAGATCCGAAACGATTACTGCATCACGCTATCTGGACATTCTTCGTGAATTTGTGGCGGTACAAACTGCCTTAGACGACACTGCGAACACCTCGTGGTTTATGCAAGATGGTGCCCGGCCACATCGCACGGCCGACGTCTTTAATTTCCTGAATGAATATTTCGATGATCGTGTGATTGCTTTGGGCTATCCGAAACATACAGGAGGCGGCGTGGATTGGCCTCCCTATTCGCCAGACATGAACCCCTGTGACTTCTTTCTGTGGGGACACTTGAAAGACCAGGTGTACCGCCAGAATCCAGAAACAATTGAACAGCTGAAGCAGTACATCTCATCTGCATGTGAAGCCATTCCGCCAGACACGTTGTCAAAGGTTTCGGGTAATTTCATTCAGAGACTACGCCATATTATTGCTACGCATGGTGGATATGTGGAAAATGTCGTACTATAGAGTTTCCCAGACCGCAGCGCCATCTGTTGTTGAAAATTGTAACTACTGTACTTTCGAAAGCTTGTCTGCCTGAAAATGTACTGTTGTCCCAAGCATATTGCAACAAACGGTGTATTTCTATCGCTGCTCGTTTAGTTTTTATTGCCGTTGCAAATATACCGGTCATTTTTGAAACACCCTGTAAGTTAACACGTGTTTGTGTCCCTTGTCACGGAAATGGAATCGCGTAATATTGCGCAACGGTATGCCATTTCTTTTAGTGTTAAATTGGGTGATTATGCGACGACAACTTACGGTATGCTTCAGAAGGCTTTTGGAGCGGAGGTTATGTCAAGAGCTCAAGTTTTTCGTTGGCATAAAATGTTTAGTGAAGGCAGAACGAATCATGAAGATGAAGACCACAGTGGACGACCATCAACCTCACGGACGGATGTCAGCTTGGCCAGGGTGAACCCGTACGATCTGATCGAAGAATATCTGTGAAAATGATTGCAGAAGAACTGAATATCAATCGAGAAACGGTTTGTCTAATAATAACTGAAGATCTAGGTATCAGAAAGATTTGTGCAAAAATGGTCCCCAAAAATCTCACAGCACAACCCGAGAAACACGGAAAAATGTGGCAGCCGATCTGTTAGAGCAAACGGAAATCAATCCAGAATTGTTGAGCCGTGTTATCACTTTTGATGAAAGTTGGTTTTTTCAGTACTACCCAGAGACAAAACGCCAAAGTTCGCAATGGTGCTCATAGAGATCACTCAGACCAAAAAAATCTCGCATGTCAAAGTCAAAACTGAAATGCATGCTTGTGTGCTTCTTTGATTCCAAGGGAATTGTTCATAAAGAATGGGTGCCTTCTGTACAAACAGTTAACCAAAATTACTACAAAGAAATTTTAGAAAGACTTCATACAAGAGTTCTTCGTGTCCGTGCCAACATTGCTGATAATTGGATTCTGCATCTTGATAATGCGCCATCCCATACTACTCTGTCATTACAGCAATTTTTAACCTCAAAACAAATTTCAGTACTACCACAGCCAACTTATTCAGCAGATATCGCTCCGTGCGACTTTTTTCTGTTTCTAAGAGTCAAAACGGCGGTCAGGGGACACCATTTTCAAACAACACAATATGTCCAAAAAGCTGTGACGAGGGTCTTGGAGAATATTACAGAAGATGAGTTCCAGAAATGTTACCGTCAATGGCAGAAGCGCTGGAAAAAGTGTGTGCAATCAGAAGGGAACTACTTTGAAGGAGACAACACTAAACTTGACTAAAACGGTAAGCAACATTTTTTTCCACATCATTCTCTTTACTTTGTCGCACCTCGTACTTCTCTCAAAGCATCACGTGCCCTCAG
This sequence comes from Schistocerca nitens, assembly GCF_023898315.1. Classification (NCBI taxonomy): domain Eukaryota; kingdom Metazoa; phylum Arthropoda; class Insecta; order Orthoptera; family Acrididae; genus Schistocerca; species Schistocerca nitens. The sequence goes on from NC_064614.1 coordinate 205,458,279, forward strand.
TGCTATGGGCAGTGGTCATAATGTTTTGGCTCATCAGTGTACATATATACCACTGCAGATACTGTAAGAAAATTCGCGGAAAACTGGAGTAGATAACGAGAGACTGCTACGGAAACACACGCGAAAAGGAAAAGCAGGGAGGAGTGAGCATAGAGATTGGTGGTACATGTACATGTACATTAACGAGTAGTGTAACCGAGGGCCAGAAGAAACCACAATACGTGAAACAATTTATAATCAGACCATTCTACACAGATGGTAGCAACATGTAGAAATAGTGACATAATTTTACATTTTCGAAAACAGTCAACAGAGCAATAAAAAGACTCAGGAATTCAGACAGCACTACCACACAAGGTATGTCCGTCACAATCAGCGAACATCATATGCACAGCGTAATGTATTTTTAAGTGCGAAGAGCCGTCTGATGATGAACCGATCGGTTCGAAACCGGTGACGGTGTTACTCATTCCTAATAAATAACATTATTGGTGGCTGGTTGTTGTTTTTTCTTTATTTTAAGAATTAACTTGTATTTTCACATAGCCACTACTCATCGTGTCAATTTTCGACAAAATAGCATTCCATTTACTTTTACTCCTTCTCTGATACTGCCAAGATCCACGTTTCACTCCCACACGGTGTTGTGTAGCAGGCTTCCAGGAACTTCTCCGTCAATTTCATGTCAGCATTTGACATGAAGAAGCCGTTCTTCGCCTGCGTCAAACTACTCTTTCTTTCCTAGCTTCGCCCATCCTCTGTAAGCTCGCTACTTTAATAGAATTATAGAGGAATAGTTAACCGTGAAATAGTTATTCGGTCCCATCAGGAATGAGGCAACTTTTTTTGACAATGATACTGGACATGTCATGTACTACAATTTAAGTATTACAAAAATTACGTACCTTATGTCTACAGGCATAAACACATTTAGAGGTCTAGATTGAAGAAGATGGGTTAGATAATCAGCTGCGGCCTTATAGCAAGAATCATTGCTACTAGAATACACGGCAGCGGTCACGCGCAGGCGGGCTCTCAGATGTGACGTCACCGTGAACCCTCACGCCCACGCTTCATTGCATTGAAACTTGTAGGAACACGGCGCTCACATGTTTAACCCATACGCAAGTATGACAATAATCGGGATTTTCCGTGTTTTAGTGTTTAATTGTTACTGTTATTATTTTGTAGCTTTATATTAATTAGACTATTTTTCTATAGTCGGTGAAAAGTTGGTGTAAAGTTTCCGAAGGATGGCAACATCTTTCACCATCCCGGATGTCACGGTTTTCTTTTCTGTGGGAAGAGGCTCACACAAACTCAGACCACATAGACTTGTAGTAACGAGAAACCCCTACAATGTCATTTTAAACTCTTAACTGTATTAACAGATTTTCTATTCTGGAAAGTTATATAACAACTATTTTCATTTTTTCAGTTTTTATCTTTGTCCACTCACAGTTCACTTACTACCTTTGCATTTTTTTCTTCTTGAAGATATTACAGCAAAATTTTCCATTCAGGAGTAGTACCCATTTATAATGCCCTTTAACCTTATAAAAACTTTTAGTTTATGATTAGTGTAATTGCCGCGGAATTGTTGAAATCGTCTTTACATTTTCAAAACTCATTCCGCAAAACTTCCAGTTGACTTCATTAAAGATCTTCTTGAAATTGTTTGAAGCCAGTTCTTTCCTGAAACTTTTGCGTGAGCAATTAGTTTACCACAGAAATGTGCTAAATGAGTAACATCGTGTCTAAGAGCGCAACATTTTCCTTCACATCTGGAACATTTTCCTCTTCGTAGTCAGTGCAATTCTCAAAAAATTCTCCTACGTCTGAAACAATCTCTTCAACTTCCTTGTTGTCGCAATTACTTTGCTGTACACAACTGTTTTGCTTCTCAGAAGTAACAGACGTCTCTCGAGTTTCCACTAATATATTAGCACTTAAAGTGCCACCTTCATAGGTGGTGGTCCAGATTGTTTTACACACAGATACATCTAATACGCAGTAGAACGTCCTCTTGCATTGATGAATGCCTGTATTCGTCGTGGCATAGTACCCACAAGTTCATCAAGGCACTGTTGGTCCAGATTGTTCCACTCCTCAACGGCGATTCGGTGTAGATCCCTCAGAGCGGTTAGTGGGGCACGTCGTCCATACACAGCCCTTTTCTATCTGTCCCAGGCATGTTCGATAGGGTTAATGTCTGGAGAACACACTGGCCACTCTAGTCGAGAGATGTCGCTATCCTGAATGAAGTCATTCACAGGATGTGTACGATGTTGTTGTTGTTGTGGTCTTCGGTCCTGAGACTGGTTTGATGCAACTCTCCATGCTACTCTATCCTGAGCAAGCTTCTTCATCTCCCAGTACTTACTTCAACCTACATCCTTCTGAATCTGCTTAGTGTATTCATCTCTTGGTCTTCCTCTACGATTTTTACCCTCCAATGCTAAATTTGTGATCGCTTGATGCCTCAGAATATGTCCTACCAACCGGTCCCTTCTTCTTGTCAAGTTGGGCCACAAACTCCTCCCCAATTCTATTCAATACCTCCTCATTAGTTATGTGATCTACCCATCTAATCTCCAGCATTCTTCTGTAGCACCACATTTCGGAAGCTTCTATTCTCTTCTTGTCCAAACTATTTATCGTCCATGTTTCACTTCAATACAAGGCTACACTCCATATATATACTTTCAGAAACGACTTCTGACACTTAAATCTATACTCGATGTTAACAAATTTCTCTTCTTCAGAAACGCTTTCCTTGCCATTGCTAGTCTACATTTTATTTCCTCTCTACTTCGACCATCATCAGTTATTTTGCTCCTCAAATAGCAAAACTCATTTACTACTGTAAGTGTCTCATTTCCTAATCTAATTCCCTCAGCATCCCCCGACTTAATTCGACTACATTCCATTATCCTCGTTTTGCTTTTGTTGATGCTCATCTAATAACCTCCTTTCAAGACACTGTCCATTCCGTTCAACTGCTCTTCCAAGTCCTTTGCTGTCTCTGACAGAATTAGAATGTCAGCGGCGAACCTCAAAGTTTTTACTTCTTCTCCATGGATTTTAATACCTACTCCGAATTTTTCTTTTGTTTCCTTTACTGCTTGCTCAATATACAGATTGAATAACATTGGGGAGAGGCTACAACCGTGTCTCACTCCCTTCCCAACCACTGCTTCCCTTTCATGTCGCTCGACTCTTACAACTGCCATGTGGTTTCTGTACAAATTGTAAATAGCCTTCCGCTCCCTGTATTGTACCTCTCCCACCTTTAGAATTTGAAACAGAGTATTCCAGTCTACATTGTCAAAAGCTTTCTCTAAGTCTACAAATGCTAGAAATGTAGGTTTGCCTTTCCTTAATCTATTTTCTAAGATAAGTCGTAATGTCAGTATTTCCTCACGTGTTCCAATATTTCTACGGAATCCAAACTGATCTCCCCCAAGGTCGGCTTCTACAAGTTTTTCCATTCGTCTGTAAAGAATTCGTGTTAATATTTTGCAGCTGTAATTTTCACATCTGTCAACACCTGCTTTCTTATGGATTGGAATTATTATATTCTTATTGAAGTCTGAGGGTATTTCGCCTGTCTCATACATGTTGCTCACCAGTTGGTAGAATTTTGTCAGGTCTGGCTCTCCCAAGGCCGTCAGTAGTTCTAAGGGAATGTTGTCTACTGCCGGGGCCCTGTTTCGACTCAGGTCTTTCAGTGCTCTGTCAAACTCTTCCCATTTCATCTTCATCTACATCCTCTTCCATTTTCATAATATTGCCCTCAAGAACATCGCCCTTGTATAGACCCTCCTATATACTCCTTCCACCGTTCTGCTTTCCCTTCTTTGCTTAGAACTGGGTTTCCATCTGAGTTCTTGATATTCATACAAGTGGTTCTCTTTTCTCCAAAGGTCTCTTTAATTTTCCTTTAGGCAGTATATATATCCCCTAGCGAGATAAGCCATCCCTGGTTAGCCATTTTGCACTTCCTATTGATCTCATTTTTGAGACGTTTGCATTACTTTTTGCCAGCTTCATTTACTGCATTTTTATATTTTCTCCTTTCATCAATTAAATTCAATATCTCTTCTGTTACCCAAGGATTTCTACTAGCCCTCGTCTTTTTACCTACTTGATCCTCTGCTGCCTTCACTACTTCATCCCTTAGAGCTACCCATTCTTCTTCTACTGTATTTCTTTCCCCCATTCCTGTCAATTGTTCCTTTATGCTCTCCCTGAAACTCTGTACAAACACTGGTTCTTTCAGTTTATCCAGTACCCATCTCCTTAAATTCCCACCTTTTTGCAGTTTCTGCAGTTTTAATCTACAGTTCATAACCAATAGATTGTGGTCAGAGTCCACATCTGCACTTAGAAATGTCTTACAATTTAAAACCTGGTTCCTAAATCTCTGTCTTATCATTATATAATCTATCTGATACCTTCTAGTATCTCCAGGATGTGCACGATAGGGGCGCGAATTGTGTCCAAGACGAAGAATGCCTCGCCAATATGCTGCCAATATTTTGCACTATCGGTCGGAGGATAGCATTCACGTATTGTGCCGCCGTTACGGCGCCTTCCATGAGCACCAGCGGCGTACGTCGGCCCTACGTAATGCCACCCCAAAACATCAGGGAACCTGCACCCTGCTGCACTTGTTGGACAGTGTCTCTAGGCGTTCAGCCTAACCGGGTTGCCTCCAAACACGTCTCCGCCGATTGTCTGGTTGAAAGCGTATGCGACACTCATCGGTGAAGAGAACCTGATGCCAATCCTGAGCGGTCCATTCGGCACGTTGTTGGGCCCATCTGTACCGCGCTGCATGTACCATCTGCGAAGATGGACCTCGCCGTGGACGTCGCGAGTGAAGTTGCGTATCATGAAGCCTATTGCGCATAGTTTAAGTTGTAACACGACGTCCTGTGGCTGCACACAAAGCATTATCCAACATGGTGGCGTTGCTGTCGTGGTTTCTCCGAGCCATAATCCGTAGGTAGCGATTATCCACTGCAGTAGTAGCCCTTGGGCGGCCTGAGCGCGGCATGTCATCGACAGTTCCTGTCTCTCTGTATCTCCTCCATGTCCGAACAACATCGCTTTGTTTCACTCCGTGGCGCCTGGACACTTCCCTTGTTGAGAGCCCTTCCTGGCACAAAGTAACAATGCGGACGCGATCGAACCGCGGTATTGACCGTCTTGGCGTGGTTAAACTGCAGAGAACACCTTCCTGGTGGAATGACTGATTCTGATCGACTGTTGGACCCTCTCCGTCTGATAGACGCTGGTCATTCATGGTTGTTTACATCTTTGAGCTGGTTTAGTGACATCTCTGAACGGTCAAAGGGATTGTGTCTCTGATACAATATCCACAGTCAACGTCTATCTTCAGGAGTTCTGGGAACCGGGGTGATGCAAAACTTTTTTGATGTGTGCATGTTATACTTCTTTACGGTAGCTTCGTTTTTGAACCCCAATATTTCTCTTATTATTAGACTTAGTTACTTACAGGCCTGCTGTGGTTAGTACAACTAGCGATCGTGCTGAAAACCATTATTTTCAGTTATAAACTTACTCTAAAAAATCCCTCAATCACCGATACGGGGTAACTCTGTGCTCAGACACCAGCCACTAATAAAATTTCACACTGCCGCAGACAACTTTGTTTTCGCTCATAAACACAATTACAACACAGTATGATATTGAAATTGCGAGCTACTGAGCGTTGGTTGGGTTTACCCTGACGCCAGCGGCACAGGCTGCTATTGCACATACACCTTGTGATCTCATCCGTGCGTTATAGTGTCCATGGTAGGAACCAACTCGGACTTAGGGAAACCACGGGAAACCTAAATCACGACTTGAAACAATAAATAGCACCGTCAGATACGCGTCTGTAGTTATTATTTAACTGCGACCACTTTGGGTGGTCCACTACCAGCATCAGGCCACTGTTTAGCAATTTTGGTCATGTAACCGACGGTAATCGACGCCATGAAATGATTAAAAGCATAAGCTTCCGCAAACCCTATCTGTGGTGCAACCCATAAAATCCAATTCGTTTTTGGCTCATTTAATATTAAATATGGACCGTGTGTCAGACGTTTATTGATTTAAAGGGCTTCCAAAAGATTAAGTTGCCGGCCTTAGTTTTCTAGGTGGAGAACATGGGATTATGGCTTATGGCTGGGGCCCTCATTTCCTATAAATCACTTCACGTTCATATTGGTATAGTGATGGTCAGAAGTGTATCGGCTATTTACTTCTCCTATGCTTTTCCAGCTAATCTAGTGATCTTGACATCATCAGCGTTCCGCTTCCCGTTCTGATCGGCGATCACCCGTGTTGCAGGACTCGCTCTACACGCTGATCATGCTGGACCCCGACGTCCCGGGACACAGGCCGGGCAGATTCTGGCTGCACTGGATTGTCGCTAACATCCCGGTCAGTAGGATGTTCTCTTCACTCTGTCAACATCTTGCCGTGTCGCGGCCTGTTATTGTCAGTCTTGCTGCTCTGTAAATAGACGCAGGCCCTGATAAGGCACCACTAAGTGGTTTGAACTGGTGCACAGTTTGTTCCCGATGTTGCAAGCCAGATGTGTGACTAGCGCGCTGGCCATTCTGCAGTCTCTTCCAGAAAGTGACTGATGTCCTTGAGCAACACGATGACAGCTCGTACGACTGTCGTAGATTAGATAGCAAGACTAGAACTACGAAGACCGAGGAGAAAGCAACAAGCAGTTCTCAACAAATTTTAATTGTGTTTTGTGTTGCGCAAATAATGTCAACGATTCGTGAGAAGCACTTACTATATTGTAGCTTTCACTAAATGGTTCAAATGGCTCAGAGCACTACGGGACTTAACATCTGAAGTCATCAGTCCCCTAGAACTTGGAACTACTTAAACCTAACTAACCTAAGGACATCACACACATCCATCCTGCCACTCGGAAAGCCACAAAAAATGGTTCAAATGGTTGTGGGCAAGATGGGACTTAACTTCTAAGGTCATCAGTGCCCTAGAGCTTAGAACTACTTAAACCTAACTAACCTAAGGACATCACACACATCCATGCCCGAGGCAGGATTCGAACATGCGACCGCAGCAGTCGCGCGGTTCCGGACTGAAGCGCCTAGAACCGCTCGGCCACCGTGGCCGGCAGCTTTCACTAACTACGTTGTTTTGTATCGGATGATAGTACATATAAACGGAGAATGTAATGTTCTTGCTCGGCCGTGTTTGTAGAAAGATCTTTAGAGAAAACAAATTCTCTGTTTCCATTACCAGGACGGATTCAGCGCCTAAATCAAATCAAACATCCGAAAATGTTAAATGTATGAACAACAGTGACTTGATAATTATGCCGAAATATTGTTTGTTGTAGGTATTGTTATTTTTGTTTTTACATTAATCGTTAGTTTGTTTTCCAGACCACTAATTATTTTCGTTGTATAGCCTGTTGTTCGAAACAAAATTGTTTTTTCAGAGTATCCGTAATAATTCTGCTATATAGGAAGATTACACAAAACTGCAAACCAAAGAATCTAAAAGATTAGTATATCTTTATATGTTGTTTGTTGTGGTCTTCAGTCCTGAGACTGGTTTGATGCAGCTCTCCATGCTACTCTATCCTGTGCAAGATTCTTCATCTCCCAGTACCTACTGCAACCTACATCCTTCTGAATCTCCTTAGTGTATTCATCTCTTGGTCTCCCTCTACGATTTTTACCCTCCACGCTGCCCTCCAATGCAAAATTTGTGATTCCTTGATGCCTCAAAACATGTCCTACCAACCGATCCCTTCTTCTAGTCAAGTTGTGCCACAAACTTCTCTTCTCCCCAATCCTATTCAATACCTCCTCATTAGTTACGTGATCTACACACCTTATCTTCAGCATTCTTCTGTAGCACCACATTTCGAAAGCTTCTATTCTCTTCTTGTCCAAACTAGTTATCGTCCATGTTTCACTTCCATACATGTGTAGACTCCATACAAATACTTTCAGAAACGACTTCCTGACACTTAAATCTATACCCGATGTTAACAAATTTCTCTTCTTCAGAAACGATTTCCTTGCCATTGCCAGTCTACATTTTATATCCTCTCTACTTCGACCATCATCAGTTATTTTACTCCATAAATAGCAAAACTCCTTTACTACTTTAAGTGTCTCATTTCCTAATTTAATTCCCTCAGCATCACCCGATTTAATTTGACTACATTCCATTATCCTCGTTTTGCTATCTTTATAGAGGTTTTCAATTCACACAAGATTTATTGTTGCAACAGTGCATACGGAGTACATGAAATGATTACGTTTGCAGATCAATAGCACAAGCGCCTATGAAGTGTCAAGTATCAATCTATGCTGAATCAGTTAACGGTAGTATGTGGTGTACCCTTCTCTGCTGGCATCGAATCGAACATACAGATGAAGAACACTGTGCCGGGATAGGCCTACGTTATGCCACACCTGCTGGCCATGTTCACATAGTTGTTGGTTGACGAGTCGCACGAGTCACTTCTCGTCCCATCGTATCCCACACGCGCACGTTAGAGACAAGTCCGGAGATCGTGCTGCACATCTTGCACAGCACGTTGAGTTTCACGCTTAGTGTGTAGGTGACGATTATCCTGTGGGAACAAGATGTAAACTTCTTGTTGTAAAAACGGCAAAATAATGGGTCTAACAACACTATGCACTTACAGAGTGCTGGTTAACGTCCATTCCAGAAACACAAAAGGTGAACGAGAGTTATAGCTTATCGCACCACAGATTATAAGGCTTGGGGTGGGGTCATTTCTCTTGGACGAATGCACTCTACGAGACAGCGCTCACCCGGTCTACATTGTACGAGCAAACAACCAGCGCCTGCAAAATATGCTTTTATCGCTGAAGACCACGGCATGCCACTCCATCTTTCAAGTGAGCCCCTGACGGCACTAGTCGAATCGTGCCCGTCGATGATGTGTCATGAGTGGAAGACAGGCTAGAGGTGTGCGTGCCCGTAGTCTCACTGCTAACAATCAGTTCGCAACAATTAGTGTTGACACGTTTGGGCTCAGAAGCCCTCTTTTCTGTGCTGTGGTAGCTGTACGATCTGCCACTGCTGATCTTATAATACGACGATCCTGGCGGACGTCTGTGTTACGTGGACTTCCAGAACCCCGTCTATGGGCAGAGAAGTTTCACGGGACCACTGATAACAGCATCGCTGCACAACTGACGCAACACGTATAACTTGTGCGGCAATTCTCCTCCAAAGGACCATCCTGCCACTCGGAAAGCCACAAAAAATGGTTCAAATGGTTGTGAGCACTATGGGACTTAACTTCTAAGGTCATCAATGCCCTAGAGCTTAGAACTACTTAAACCTAACTAACCTAAAGCCGTCGGCACACGGACCGTGCTGTCGAACGTTAACGTTGAGTGTGCAAAGTTCAACGTGCTGCTGAACGTTCAGGAACGATGCGACTTGTGCATACGGTACGTGGGTCCCAACATGGTATACGCGATCGCAACGTACTCCAGCGGCAGTTGAGGGATGTTTCTAGATTAGATTAGATTAGATTAATACTAGTTCCATGGATCATGAATACGATATTTCGTAATGATGTGGAACGAGTCGAATTTTCCAATACATGACATAATTAGGTTAATTTAACAACATACTTAAGTTAATATAACAACTTTATTTTATTGTGTTTTTTGTTTTTCTTTATTTTTTATTTTTATTTTTTTTATTTTTTTAAATATTTTTTTTCTTAATTTATATCTAAAAAGTCCTCTATGGAGTAGAAGGAGTTGTCATTCAGAAATTCTTTTAATTTCTTCTTAAATACTTGTTGGTTATCTGTCAGACTTTTGATACTATTTGGTAAGTGACCAAAGACTTTAGTGCCAGTATAATTCACCCCTTTCTGTGCCAAAGTTAGATTTAATCTTGAATAGTGAAGATCATCCTTTCTCCTAGTATTGTAGTTATGCACACTGCTATTACTTTTGAATTGGGTTTGGTTGTTAATAACAAATTTCATAAGAGAGTATATATACTGAGAAGGTACTGTGAATATCCCTAGATCCTTAAATAAATGTCTGCAGGATGATCTTGGGTGGACTCCAGCTATTATTCTGATTACACGCTTTTGTGCAATAAATACTTTATTCCTCAGTGATGAATTACCCCAAAATATGATGCCATATGAAAGCAATGAGTGAAAATAGGCGTAGTAAGCTAATTTACTAAGATGTTTATCACCAAAATTTGCAATGACCCTTATTGCATAAGTAGCTGAACTCAAACGTTTCAGCAGATCATCAACGTGTTTCTTCCAATTTAATCTCTCATCAATGGACACACCTAAAAATTTGCAATATTCTGCCTTAGCTGTATGCTTCTGATTAAGGTCTATATTTATTAATGGCGTCATACCATTCACCGTACGGAACTGTATGTACTGTGTCTTATCAAAATTCAGTGAGAGTCCGTTTACAAGGAACCACTTAGTAATTTTCTGAAAGACAGTATTGACAATTTCATCAGTTAATTCTTGTTTGTCAGGTGTGATTACTATACTTGTATCATCAGCAAAGAGAACTAACTTTGCCTCTTCATGAATATAGAATGGCAAGTCATTAATATATAATAAGAACAACAAAGGACCCAAGACTGACCCTTGTGGAACCCCATTCTTGATAGTTCCCCAGTTTGAGGAATGTGCTGATCTTTGCATGTTACGAGAACTACTTATTTCAACTTTCTGCACTCTTCCAGTTAGGTACGAATTAAACCATTTGTGCACTGTCCCACTCATGCCACAATACTTGAGCTTGTCTAGCAGAATTTCATGATTTACACAATCAAAAGCCTTTGAGAGATCACAAAAAATCCCAATGGGTGGTGTTCGGTTATTCAGATCATTCAAAATTTGACTGGTGAAAGCATATATGGCATTTTCTGTTGAAAAGCCTTTCTGGAAACCAAACTGACATTTTGTTAGTACTTCATTTTTACAGATATGTGAAGCTACTCTTGAATACATTACTTTCTCAAAAATTTTGGATAAAGCTGTTAGAAGGGAGATTGGACGGTAATTGTTGACATCAGATCTATCCCCCTTTTTATGCAAAGGTATAACAATAGCATATTTCAGTCTATCATGGAAAATGCCCCGTTCCAGAGAGCTATTACACAGGTGGCTGAGAATCTTACTTATCTGTTGAGAACAAGCTTTTAGTATTTTGCTGGAAATGCCATCAATTCCATGTGAGTTTTTGCTTTTAAGCAAGTTTATTATTTTCCTAATTTCAGAGGGAGAAGTGGGTGAGATTTCAATTGTATCAAATTGCATAGGTATGGCCTCTTCCATTAACAGCCTAGCATCTTCTAATGAACACCTGGATCCTACTATATCCACAACATTTAGAAAATGATTATTAAAAATATTTTCAACTTCTGACTTTTTGTTCGTAAAGTTTTCATTCAATTTGATGGTAATACTGTCTTCCTCTGCTCTTGGTTGACCTGTTTCTCTTTTAATAATATTCCAAATTGTTTTAATTTTATTATCAGAGTTGCTGATTTCAGACATGATACACATACTCCTGGAGTTTTTAATAACTTTTCTTAGTATAACACAGTAGTTTTTATAATTTTTGATAGTTTCTGGGTCACTACTCTTTCTTGCTGTCAGATACATTTCCCTTTTCCGGTTACAAGATATTTTTATACCCTTAGTAAGCCATGGTTTGTTACAAGGTTTCCTACGAGTATATTTAACTATTTTCTTGTGGAAGCAGTTTTCAAATGCATTTACAAAAATGTCATGAAATAAATTATATTTTAAATTGGCATCAGGTTCACGGTACACCTCATCCCAGTCTAACTGCTGTAGGCTTTCCCTGAAATTTGCAATTGTTAAATCGTTGACTGGACGTACTACTTTGGAGGACTGTTTAGTATTGCTGAATGGAGCTATGTCATATATTGTAACTAGCTGTGCACCATGATCAGAAAGACCATTCTCAACAGGCTGAGCATTTATCTGGTTAAACTTATCTTGGTCTATAAAGAAGTTATCTATCAGTGAGCTGCTATCCTTTACCACCCGAGTAGGAAAATCAATAACGGGCGTCAAATTGAAAGAACCGAGTAATACTTCAAGGTCATTTTTCCTATTACCCTGTTTCAGAGAATCTACATTGAAGTCCCCACAAATAATAATTTGCTTCCCCTTGTCTGACAGATAGCACAACAAGGAGTCCAAATTTTTCAGAAATAGATGAAAATTTCCTGATGGGGACCTATATACAGTTACAATTATAAATGTGCTTTTATTTAATTTAAGCTCACAGGCACATGCTTCTATATGTTTCTCTACACAAAACTTTTTTGTTTATATACTTTTTGCACAATGATAACTTTTGACATATATGGCAACTCCTCCTTTCTCCATATTTTCTCTCATTACATGTGCAGAGAGCTTATATCCACTTACATTTACCTTATCCATATCAGTAACAATGTGATGCTCAGACAGGCATAGTATATCTATTTCATTCTCAGCTTCTAAATCTTCTAAACAAACCAGAAGCTCATCTACTTTATTCTTTAAACTCCCAATATTTTGATGAAATATACTTACATTATTTTTAATTATACTTTTATGAGAACCTTTCCTTATTCTAACATTTGCAGTACTCTCCTGTCTGAGTTTCTCATTGTGCTTAGGCCTAGTTCCTATACCAGTGGTCACATGGTGATCAGAGAGGCAGATTATGTCAACTGGGTTGGGTGACTTTAATTCATCAATGCAATTACCTAGGACTGAGATACAACTTGGTGGAGATAAAATTTCTGGTGATTGGTGAAAATTTATAATTGGTAGCTGTGATTGGTGATCCAATGTGCTAGAATTGTGCTGTTTAATTTCTTTCCTAAACTGAAGATTTGTTTCAATCCTGAACTCTCGTAGAACTTGACATCTTTCTGTCTTACCTATCCTAAAAAAGGTGCTGCTCCAACACCTGTAACCACTGGTATTTTACCATTCATGGCAGTGCCTCCCCCCCTTAAATTTCCTGCTATTACCCCAGCCAGTTTCCCCTTCCCTTTCCTGTTGAGATGTAGGCCGTGCCTGGTATAGTCCCACCTACTGAGATAATCAACAGGAACCACACCAATATGAACCCCCGCACCCGACCCAAGCAGCCGTTCCAACTCCAAATTAACTCTCCCAACAGAAGAGTTCAAATGAGGCCGGTCATGGCGTCTCAGGACAGATACAAATTCAACATTGGTGTGTCTCGATGCCGACGCTATCTTTACCAGGTCACACTCTATACTGTACCCAGGATCTCTGTCGATGCTGTTCCCTGGCCCTCCCACAATAACCACGGTGTCTTCCCTGGTAAATCCTTTACAGAGTGAACCTAAATCCTCTGTCACCTGATCCAGACTAGCACTTGGTTTGAAAAAATTTGTGACCTGGTATTCTGGTCCTAATTCCTCCTGCAGAAGTTGGCCTACACCTCTGGCATGAGAACTGCCTAACAACAAAACTTTCTTCCTTTTAGATGACTTTCCTACATTCTTTTTCAATTTCCTATTGAAAGTTTGTTGTGTCCTGTCTACACCTACCTCTGCTTGAGGCTCATCAGTTTCTAACTGAAGCAACAGGTCAAACTTATTTTTGACATTCACCACAAAACTGTCAGACTTAGTTCTAGGCCTGTTCCTTCTGCTACCTGTTGCCACTTCCCACCTCTCTTTGCCCTTCTCCCTCCTTAACCTGTCCAGATCTTCCCTAGCCTGATCTAGCGCAGCCTGAAGGGCAGCAATTTTCCCCTCCTGTTCCACTATCTTCCTATCTCTGCTGCAAATCCTACATAACCACTGATGAGCCTGATCCACTTTCCCAACACCCATGCCACTGCAATCCCCCCAGTGAAAAAAACTACTACATCCATCACACCAAACCCCGGAACTAACAATTCTACGGCAGGTCAGGCACTTCTCACTCATGGCAAAAATAATACTTTGGCTAGAATAAATCAATTAAATTACCGAAAATCAAAAAAGACGTTACAAGAATTAAGCCTATTCACAAATGTATATAAGCAAGTTTCTGATTTAAAATTCCGCTGTTTTTCTGAGATCTGTATTAAAACAATGAAGGTATACGCTATTTATTATATATTTCACTCGATTGAATGAAAAAAAGGACAATTAAACGAGGTACTTTAACTTTGATTCTCCAAAAACGTTACGAGAATTAGGCCTATAAACAAATGTATATAGGTAAGTTTCTGATATGAAGTTACGCTGTTTTTCTGAAATCTGTATTAAAACAATGAAGTTAGTTTACTTATTTGTTACCGAGAAACTAGTTAAATTACCGTGAAACAATAAACAAACACGTTTACAAAATTTAAGCCTAAGCGCGACTTCGCGAAGTTACGATCTTTTCGTGTTTTCTGAAAAAATACGCAAAGAAAAGTCAAACCTTTAATGGCAAGACTAAACGATACACTAATGCACGTACTTAATTTGTTTTCGGCGTTAAACTAAATTATCTTCCTGTCTAAATCACTTAACTTTCTGGAAATGGTTTCTGGCGTCACTTACTCGGCGGCCATCTTGGAACTCTTCTAGTTCGTAAATCACACTGTTCACTCAACGGGCGAGCGAAAAATTCCCACGTTAGCTCTATTAAAAAGCACGTTTCCTCCATCGTCCACGAAAAGGAAAGTACCATGTCCAATCAATAAGCACACAGGCTTATAAAAGTTCCGTTACAAACAGTGCGGTACAAATTTAGAATACTTCTCCGAATAAGATAAACATTATTTCATCATTCCACATTTTAGTAAAACCCCAAGGTCAGTCTTACTTGATCACTGTTCCTACCCAGCAGCAGAATCTCTGCAACATGTGAATTACGAAGCGTAAAAGAAAAAGGTGCAAAATATCTTTATACAAGTAGCGCAAGCTGTCCTGTAGATTAAGCCAATCCAACAGTCACCCCTCATAAAAAGGTGAACTTATATTTACATAACATCAAATATTGTAGCATATTCTTATATTAAACTAATAATAAAGTATCAGAACCTAATAAAAACGCGAATGTTGGGAAACAAAATTTGGAACTGTTCAGACGCGAACCACCGCCCCAACAAAAATTCATTACTGGACACAGACGCGACTCATTACGCTAAACATACAACAAAATCCTCTATCTTCATCATATTCGGTTACCCCTTGCCAGAAACGTTAATAGTAGATAATTATGTTAGTAATTGAAATTTAATTATAACAAATTGTACGAAGAACAATGCGTTTTGGATGGATGTTCTGTGTGTCGCTGTCTTCAAATAGCCTACTCTCATAATACGCTCGTTACAATAATTCTTTTGCCACAACTATGATGTTTCTCATTATTTTATTGGAACGAATCACACAGTTAACAACGGGGTTCCCAGTTATTCTCACTTCGCTGGTGCTCAGAAACGGCATATACATGTATAGACTCGAAATGAATGCCAGTATGGCGCCTCACTACTCTGTGCTGAAGGGAGACGGCGTGCGTGTGACGTAGGTGGCGTTGTGCCATCTCATTGGTCAACGCTCAGACGCACACTCAGAATATCTGACATACTAGATATTGCTCTGCACTTTCGGAAAGACTCACGAGCGTGCTGTTCCACGCTATGACGTCAGAAACTGGGCACGCTCAACGCTCAACGTTCGGATGCACGGTCCGTATGCCGACTGCTTAAGGACATCACACACATCCATGCCCGAGGCAGAATTCGAACCTGCAACCACAGCGGTCGCGCGGTTTCAGACTGTAGTGATTAGAACCGCTCGGCCACCCCGGCCGGAGGAAAGCCACAATTTGACCCCTTTCAGTTACGGTCAGTTAGCTGTAAGAAGCACGAGTGCGGCTCTGTGGCATGGTTGCCTGCTTGCTTCACATGTTTGCACCTCACTGAGTCTTCTGGCCATGAACATTTACTGTTAAAGGATGGACACAGATGGCACTTTGGTATTGCATCTACTATCACCCAGGTGGCATATGCGTCATCTAATCGAAATAGACGTCTCCTTCCCAAGTGTACTAATTTCTTTTTCCGACAATGTACAGGGTGATTCAAAAAGAATACCACAACTTTAAAAATGTATATTTAATGAAAGAAACATAATATAACCTTCTGTTATACATCATTACAAAGAGTATTTAAAAAGGTTTTTTTTTTCACTCAAAAACAAGTTCAGAGATGTTCAATATGGCCCCCTCCAGACACTCGAGCAATATCAACCCGATACTCCAACTCGTTCCACACTCTCTGTAGCATATCAGGCGTAACAGTTTGGATAGCTGCTGTTATTTCTCGTTTCAAATCTTCAATGGTGGCTGGGAGAGGTGGCCGAAACATCATATCCTTAACATACCCCCATTAGAAAAAATCGCAGGGGATAAGATCAGGGCTTCTTGGAGGCCAGTGATGAAGTGCTCTGTCACGGGCTGCCAATTTCAGACGATAAGGTTTCATATCTAACCTTTTTCGTAGGACTCTCCATACAGTTGATTGTGGAATTTGCAGCTCTCTCCTAGCTCTGCGAGTCGATTTTCCTGGGCTGCGAACAAATGCTTGCTGGATGCGTGCTACATTTTCATCACTCGTTCTCGGCCGTCCAGAACTTTTCCCTTTGCACAAACACCCACTCCCTGTAAACTGTTTATACCAACGTTTAATACACCACCTACCAGGAGGTTTAACACCATACTTCGTTCGAAATGCACGCTGAACAACTGTCGTCGATTCACTTCTGCCGTACTCAATAACACAAAAAGCTTTCTGTTGAGCGGTCGCCATCTTAGCACCAACTGACGCTGACGCCTAGTCAACAGCGCCTCAAGCGAACAAATGTACAACTAAATGAAACTTTATAGCTCCCTTAATTCGCCGACAGATAGTGCTTAGCTCTGCCTTTTGTCGTTGCAGAGTTTTAAATTCCTAAAGTTGTGGTATTCTTTTTCAATCACCCTGTATATGTTGTCTCCCGACTGAGGAAAAGATTAACAAAGATGCCGCCGTATGTATACCATGTGTTTGCATTGCTGGTGCAAAAATCAAATGTCAAGTTCATGAGGTACTATGTTAAGCTACTAAATTATTTGAAACTTCCTGGCAGATTAAAACTGTGTGCCGGACCGAGACTCGAACTCAAGACCTCTGTCTTTCGCGGCCAAGTGCTCTACGCACAGTTTTAATCTGCCAGGAAGTTTCATATGAGCGCACACTCCGCTGCGGAGTAAAAACTTCGTTCCACTAAATTCTTTATCCGCAAAGAGAAGTAACGATCCGCCTCAGTTTTCCTCAAATTTGTCTGCAAATATTGCCACTTCAAGCTCGTACGACATGCTACACCTGTCACTAATTTCGTGGTATTTGTTGGAATGGGTGTGTAATCCGTCCTTGTAGGACTAACATCTCTTACGTCAAAGCCTGTAATTATTCCCAGACATACCTTTGCTATATATAAAGGTAGTGCTACTGCCTACACTTTTGTGTAATAGTTAAATGCCCCGTTTGGAAATTTCTTCCAGCTTCCAAAACAGTTTATCACTTGTAACGTAGGCACTAGTCGTATCACCGAATCGAAATGTGAGACACCGTCGCCATAACTCAGATAGTTACTTGTATGTTCCATTGACCTTATGTGCCATGTCTTGCTATGATGTAGAATGTCTCATATGGTTTATAAGTTCCAGTACGTTTAACTTAATTGTGTGATTTGGATTGTTATGCACAATGAACTAATTTATGTTTATTAATTTCGGCATACACGTATACACTGCCTGCCAAAAAAGTGAGCACTAAGAAGACATGGTCTAAGGTCATTGTAACTTCGTACACATACACACTATTGGCGGATATGTAAATGATTACAGTTGCAATTCTCTGTGACAGGCAGAACGGCCACTAGAATGCGTTAATGTTCTTCATGTTTAGTGTTGTTACCAGGCCTGGTGGGGCATATAAGGGACATGAACAATCAGTTGTTGAGTAGTCACTGTGAAGGACACGGAAATGCCGTGTACTCGTGTGAGATAGCTTTGTCAGCACCTGACAGAGTCTGAGAGTGGCTTCATTGTGGGTCTCCATTTGGCTGGCTGGTCGAATCGTGTACATACAGATTTGTGGTGCGTTCGGGTGTGACAGTGCCTCGATCATAGACTGCATGGGAACGTAAGGTCAGACATAATAGTCGCTATGGTTTCAGTCTACAACCTGTAATCACCAGAAGGGAGAATCACCGTACTGTGCACAAAGTATGTCTTCGCCTACCACCCGAGAACAGATAATTGACTCCAGCAACATTCTGTGCCATCTCGCACTACCAGCAGAGAACGGGATAGGTAGTTACCGTCTCATGAGCAGGCTGCCGTTAAGACCACAAACTTCAGTCCGGAACCGCGCTGCTGCTACGGTCGCAGGTTCGAATCCTGTCTCGGGCATGGATGTGTGTGATGTCCTTAGGTTAGTTAGGTTTAAGTAGTTCTAAGTTCTAGGGGACAGATGACCTCAGATTTTAAGTCCCATTGTGCTCAGAGCCATTTGAACCATTCAAGACCACAAAAGAAACGGCTGGATTGGAGTGGTGCTCTGGCTGGGAAGCATTTACTGCTAATGAATGGCGTCGCATTGTGTTCAGCGGCGAATCTAGGTTCTGCGTGATCCAGATGACGATCGTCGGAGAGTATGACTGCGACCTAAGCAGAGACCCCATTCTTCCAATGTTTTGGAGATGCATAGCGGTTTTCCTCATGGTGTGGGGAGCCATCGGGAATGACTTCATATCACGGGTGACAGTGTTTGCGGGAATTCTGACGATACAGCGGTAAAGGACATCCTGCTTCCTCCTGTGATATCTATCCCTCATGCGACAGCACTCATTCACACATGGCTACACTATGAGCTGTCTGCATGGTGAGGTACTCCCGTGGCAAGCAGAATCGCCACATCTGCCCCCACAGAACATGTGGAGGATCAGCTCGAAATCAACTCCATAGCAGTATTCAGGATATTGAGGACCATTTACAACAATTGTGGGTCAGTTTTCCTCATGAGGACATTATGACACCCTCTCCAATCGAATCAGTGCATTCGTCCAGACCATAAGTAGTGCAAATTCATACTGGTAAGTGACCAAATACTGAAAACTTCTTTGTAAATGGACTCTATGTTGTAATCGCGGCAATAACATCACGTATCCTTTCAACCAGTGAAGTTTCATTCATTTTCTTCCTGCCATTTTGCGTGATTCGCTTTTTAGTGAGGCAGTGTATTTACAATTATAATGAATGTATGGGTAGAAAGAGTTGCGGTGCAGTCTGTGCTTATTGTCCGCAAGCGTCTTTGGGTTATTAGAATTCTGTTGCATATCTTTTTACACGATAATTAGCTTATACATTTTCCAGTATCAGGTTAAGTTATTAACAGTGAAGCTCATTTTTGTTCCATGTATTTTATTTATCCATGTCCGCCTGCTTAGCTGGGTGGCAACATGCTCACCTCCCATGCAAGCGGGCCCGGGTTCGATTCCCGGCCGGGTTAGAGATTTTCTCCGTTCGAGGGCTGGCTGTTGTGTTGTCCTCATCATCATTTTATCCTCAACACTGGCGCGCAAGTCGCCCAATAAAGCGTCGAATGAAATAAGACTTGCACTTCCCCGAATAGGGGCCTCCTGGCCAACGATGCCATACGCTCATTTTTTATTTATTTATCGATTCCAAATTCTAACCAGTTGTAATGGCAAAATTCACAAGTCAATCATTCTATTGTGAAACCGTTGCTAGGTCTAGTGGATCATGTAGTTGACTTCAAGAAGTGTGCGGGTTTTATCTTCATTCCATGTTCATGATCAATACTTAGCATCTAAGTTAGGTCCACCTCACACTATTATCTCTGCTATTAACGAAAGAAAATACAGTACGTTAAGTAAGCTTAAGCTAACATTTTTTCCACCAAAATCGCCTTTACAGCAAAAGCCACGGTTGCTAAACTGAAACATGTAAGAAGGTACATAACACATCGTTTACAGTCCATGTTCTTTTCAGTACTCATGTTTTATTTCATGTTGTACCGTTATTGATAAAAAATTATATTATTGCCTTATACTATCGGTTTCCTTTTATGGACAGTTTTAGAGCCAAGAAAAATGAAGGTTGAGACTCTAAACACTTCCGATTAAATTCCGTCAATTGTTGATAACCGCATAGCAGCCAGAGTTCTAGTTTTATGTGGCCGCAATCTAATAGATAAGTGCTAATAGAGCTCGACTTTTTCGGGAGTCATTTCTAACCTGAATGCTGCTGCTCAATAATGTTAACCAATGTCAAGATGTCTTATAATATTTGAGCTATGTATTCTGATTATACACAATGTGAGGCAGAAACTACTTTCGTCTTACGCATCTAGTCACGGTTAAGAAAACAGAACACACGTAAATTCTTTTGTACATCACCGCACGCTGTAACAATAATTAGCACACCCAGTCCTCACTACAATGCAGTGTGGCCGGCGCAGTCGACGCGAACGCGGATTTTCGGCACCCCACAAACTTGTTGAAACCTGGGCAGTAACGTCACCTATCGATATAACGTTTCATTGAGTTTCAACCCGCTGCGGTGAGGACACTGTCAGCTGAAACGGCATCACGGGATACTTTCCCTGGTCATTTCAACCACGTTATGCCCAATGACCGACGGCTACGGGCAGGCTAGTATCACATTCACTCACCTAGCACGCATGGTACTTGACAATCGAATCTGTCTACCATCGACCTGTGTGGGACAAAATATGTTTATATCTGAGTGAATGGTCGTGCCGGCCGGGGTGGCCGAGCGGTTCTAGGCGCTACAGTCTGGAACCGCGCGATCGCTACGGTCGCAGAATCGAATCCTGCCTCGGGCATGGGTGTGTGTGATGTCCTTAGGTTAGGTTTAAGTAGTTCTAAGTTCTAGGGGACTGATGAACTCAGAAGTTAAGTCCCACAGTGCTCAGAGCCATCTGGACCCCTGAATGGTCGTGGATCCATTGGAGTTCGGTTTGTAACTAACTTCCCGAGAAATATGCCAGGAAATTGTGTTTCTCAAAAAATTCATAATTATTTAAGAGTATACGTCTGCACTTGCAAAAATGTTATATCTCACAATATTACAGTAAGGAGTACACAAACAGCACCATCAGCAATTATTTTTCTCCCTCTCCCTTCTGTAATTACCAGTACGCTTATTACTAAATGTGAAGACCACGTTTATAAATAAGAAGTTCTGGATTAAAATTACGTGATTATATTACAGTAGTTTCTTTTTTGTTAAATAAACTCGCTGGTAGGAAGCTATGATGTGGGAGTAGTAAAGTGCTGAGTGAAAATAAAATAATATTAGAAGTAAATTTGTTTATTTATTTACCCCTAAGGGCGATTTTTAATTATAGAAGCAAGTGATACTAGCTCACCACAGAGACTAAGTCTGAAAACAAAACGTTAGGTTCTGAGAAATATCCAAAATTTATCAAAATTAGCTGATACAGGAAATTATACACACGTCTATGAAGCCGGCAGGATAGAGCGTAGACAGTAGCATTTGTAAATACCAAAATTTGTTTTAAAAATTTCCGTACACAGCTGATAAGGTAAGCAAATTAATGTTATCCAACTCGTTTGGACATTCAGGGAAAGCAGAAATGTGAGTTAACGTACCGTTCTGTGAGCAGATTCTTGTAAAAAATAAAATAGACCCCGAATGGGATAAATTAGTATTAAAATTTTACATATCCGGCTGTGAAGCAGCCAAAATGAGTTGCTATTTGATGAGCATATAAAATAATGTACACGTCTGTGAAGCAGGCTTTAACACCAACAAACTCAATAACATAAAAAGCGGATTTTAAAATAAAACTGACGGACAAAATTGTAAATTTACGTACAGAACTGTTAAAGAACTAAAGAGAAATGTCTGTATCACTAGTAGACATAATCATAGGCACAAGAGAATTTAAACTAATGTATGCGTATGTGAAGCAGACTTTTGATTTTTGACTTTACACATATGGTTGTGAAGCAGCCCTTTGCAGTAATATGCATAATCATATGAAGCGGAAAATTAAACATGTACACTTCTGTGTTGCAGACTCAGGGTTTAACCAAGTACATTAACGAGCGACGAAATCGCAGGCAAGCGAGGGTGCTGAAGGATAAAAATTAGAGAATTATGAAACGGTTCAATTTCGGCCGAAGCCCCAAAAAGTTTAATGACATATTCTAAGACGTATACACACAGCAAAAATTAAATCACGCAGCTACTGAATATATTAGAAACATGAGGTTATACAAATGAGTACATTGGCCCGCTAGTAGATATAAAAAGAAGATAAATATTAAGAGGCACTTAAATACAGGACACAACATACACTTAAATTTTAATAATAATAGAACACATAGGCCTACTGAAACTGATAGCCTTTTACCATTACATGAGTATTTTTCTCAGATTCTTATCGCCAGGCTGCTGATCCACTCAAAGGCATCGGCCAGACACGGCCAGTAGAAGACCCGAACAGTTTACCGTCAAAATAACAAACAACACGGCCAGTAGAACGACCTGAATCAGCTTAGCGTCCAAATAACAAACAACATGGCCAACAGAATGACTCGAATCAGTTTAATGCCAGAACAGTGAACATGTGAGGGGGATGACTTATCTGATGACATGATAGAAACAGAAACAGAAGTCAAGGGAAGAGAGAGAGGATTCTGTATTAAAATCAAAATTTAAAACAGCTTTGGAAGCATTAAGATCGAATGAGGCAGAAGGTATTGGTGATAGTCCATCAGAATTATTGGAGGAAGTGACAACAAAACGACTATTCGTGTTCGTATGTAGACTATATGAGTCTGGCGGTGTACCACATGAGTTTCGGAAAAATATCATCCACACAATTCAGAAGTCTGCAAGAGCCGACAAGTGCGACAATATCTAACAATGAGCTTAACAGCTCATGCATCCAAGTTCCTTACAAGAATAATCCACAGAAGAATAGAAAAGAAAACTGAGTATGTGTTAGGTGATGATCTGTTTGGCCTTAAGAAAGGTAAAGAGTCAGTTCTGACGTTGTGGCTGAAGAAAAATAAAGACACGTTCATATAATTTGTCGACCTGGAAAAAGCGTTCGACAATGTCAAATGGTTCAAGATGTTTGAAATTCTGAGAAAAACACGCGTGAAGTATAGGGAAAGACGAGTAATGTACAATATGGACAAGAGCGAAGGGGGAACAATAAGAGTGGAAGACGGGGAACGAAGTGCTTGGATTAAAAAGAGTGTTAGACAGGGATGTAGTCTTTCGTCCTTATAGTTTAATCCATACATCGAAAAAGCATTGATGGAAATAAAAGGAAGTTACAGGAGTTGAATTACAATTCTAGGTGAACGGATATCAATGATTCGCTGATGGCGTTGTTATGCTCAGCGAAAGTCAAGTAGAGTTACAGGATATGCTGAATAGTATGAACAGTCTAATGAGTACAGAATATGGATTGGGAGTAAATCAAAGAAAGACGAAAATATTGAGGAGTAGCAGAAATGAGAACAGTGAGAAACTTAACATCAGGATTGCTGATCACGAAGTCGATGAAGTTAAGGCATTCTGCTACCCAGGCAGAAAAATAACCCGTGATAGACGGGGCAAGGAGGACATAAAAAGAAGACTAGCACCGCAAAAACCGCATTCCTGGTCAAGATAAGTCTGCTCGTATCAAACACAGTCCTTAATTTAATGCACAGCATTGTATGGTGGTGGAACATGGACTGTAGGGAAACCAGAATACAAGAGAATCGAAGCAGTTGAGACGTGGTGCTACTGAAGGATGTTGAAAATTAGGTGACTGATAAGGTAAGGAATGAGGAGGTTCTCCGGAGAATCGGCAAGGAAAGGAATATAGCGAAAACAGTGACTAGAAGAAGGGACAGGATGCTGTTATGACATCAGGGAATAACTTTCGTGGTTCTAAAGGGAGCTGTAGACGGTAAAAACTGTAGAGGAAAACAAATCAGAACACATCCAGCAAATAATTGAGACGTAAGTTGCAAATGCTATTCTAAGGTGAAGAGGCTGGCTAGCACAGGGGAGGAATTAGTGGCGGGTCGCACAAGATCAGTCATAAGATTGAATCAGTCAGCTTTTATTGTCCAGTTGATAGAAAGCTCGCTATAGTGGAAACAAAAGCTGCTTTCTTCCCAGCATAGAATGGGAATTGGTTTTAATATTACTGAAGGACTCGTCCTGGCGTTCATCATCACCCGTTTCGGCAAAAATAGAATATTTAAATAGAGCAATCAGATAGGATATGAACCTCTCTTTTCGCAAACATAAAACTCTGGCCCCAGTATCATTGCTTATATGTGGCAAAGAGAATCATTTCAACTTTTTGGAGTGAAATATTTCTGGTTGATAGCGTACTAGGATCACAGAAAATATCCAGTTTCTTGCCAGCTCCTCTTGCACAAACGTTTTCCGTTATTTAAACATAAAATATGTCTCTTCCTGATTATAAATAACTGTTTATAATAATTTTAAGTTAGAAACTGAAGTAATGTTGAGATGAAATTTTCACTGCAATATTTTTCGTTTTTCAGGGTGGCGATTTTGCTTCTGGAATATTCGACTCTGCCAACGTCATAGCAGGTAAGAAATGAATAATAAGAACCTGGAGTTTTAACTCGCTTATCTGATACTCAGAAAAATGACAGTTAATGGCTTGAAATTTTGATCCTCAATCCGTAAAATAGGCATTTTATTAACTGTGGCTTTTAATTACTTAGTAAATAATACCAGCACAAGAAAATAAAATTTTTACTCGTCTCAGTAACCAAACAAATTAGAGAAACAATTAAAATTACGTAAAACAGCAAAGCCATTGGGGAAGATTCCGTAACAGCTGTACTGGTCACGAACATAGACTTTAAAGGATTTGCAAATGTGTTTTGAAGAGATGTAGAAATCAGAAGAGTACAGAAAAATGGGCAGTCGACCTAATAACTCCTCACTGTACAAAATGTGACTAAAAAGATGTCAAGTACTACCGAAGAATATCTCTCTTACAACTTGAGTATTTAATGTACTTTCAATAACTCTACTGAACAGAACTGAAAGAAAAGAAACCTCTCGATCGACAACCAAAGAAATATCAAGGAAGGTTTTAAAAAAGGCAGAACCGCTATTCAATTTGCATTTATAATCCGTTACAGACTACTTTAAGTCTAAAGGCGCAGCTATAATATTTGTACACATCAAGAGCGTATTTGACTCTGTTGACAAGCAAACTCTGTGCAAAGTAATCCGACAATTTTGTGTTAAAACTAAATTAGCAGATCCATAATACTCTTACAGACAGTCTCAAAAGTAACGTTTGTGTGCGTAATTTCTAAATATTCTTCCACTGCGAATTAGAAAAAAGTAGTAAGAATTTGGAATGAAAAAGTAAAAGAATATCAGTAAAACTGGGAAGGAAGAAATAGTCCATTGAAAATATGACTGCACACGATTTTGCTGTAGTATCTGAAAATCCTTTGGATACAGAATAATAATTTAACGTCTTGAAACAATCTGTTACTAGAGGAGGTTTAACAGTTCTTGCAGCGGAAACCATTTCATCACCAACGTAAAAAACGCATCAAAATTTTTCTGGTCAGATATGAAGAGAAACATATGAAGTGCATATGGAATAACAAAAAATTTCACAATGAAGAGAGCATATCATGAGATGTAAAAATACGAGGGTTGGAACTTAAATAGTGGCAACTATTTATTCACAACCGATACAAAAGAGTTACATGTTTGCACCTGTTGCTGTCCTTCAGAGTAGTCACCAGCGCTGTGTAGAACTCGTTGCCAGCGATGTGGAAGGCATAGTACATCGTTAGCAGAGCCCGTTCTGTTGATGGTTCGAATGGAGAGGTCTACTGCCTGTCGAATCTCTGGAACAGTACTGAAGCGAATGCCACGAAGTGGTCGCTTCATCTTTGCAATCAAATCAGAGTCACAAGGACTTAAGTCCGAGGAGTATGGTGGATGGTACAGTACTTTCCAGCATGGATGTGTGTGATGTCCTTAGGTTAGTTAGGTTTAAGTAGTTCTAAGTTCTAGGAGACTGACGACCACAGATGTTAAGTCCCATAGTGCTCAGAGCCATTTGAACCATTTGAACAGTACTTTCCAGTTCCATCGACCGAACAGAGCAGCCACAGCTTTGGCTGTATGCGCCCGCGCATTGTCGTGCAAAATGATGGGTGGGTTGTGCAGAAAGTGTCGCCGCTCCTTTCGCAAAGCTGGTCGTAGGTGATGCTCCAAAAATGAACAGTAATACGACTGAAGTCCTTGTGACTTTGATTTGATTCCGAAGATGAAGGAACCACTTCGTGGCATTCGCATCAGAACTGTTCCAGAGATTCGATAGGCAGTAGACCGCTCCATTGGCACCATAAACAGAACAGGCTCTGCTAACGGTATACTACGCCTTCCACATCGCTGGCAACGGGTTCTACACAACGCTGGTGACTACTTTGAAGGACAATAACAGATGCAAACATGTAACTCTTTTGTATCGGTTGTGAATAAATAGTTGACACTATTTATGTTCCAGCCCTCGTAATACACTAAAACACTGTAACGCAACCAGAATGCCTTTACGCAGGTGAATGCCTAGCACTGAACTGTTAATTAGACAAACCAGAAATATTTAAGAGAAGTATCATGAAGAAAATTCTAAGTGCAATAATAAGCAACTAAGACTGGAAATTAGAAATCAGTGATGAAAACTATGAAAATATAGAAAAAGTACCAGAAACGTTAAGAAAAGAAAGACTGATGTTTTTGGGTCATTTATTCTGGATGAATGAAAATAGTATGACAGAATACATCTTCATGTATCTTTAAGAAAAGAAATTTAAAACTAGCTGGATCCAAGAGAAATGCACAACATTAAAGCGGAAGAAGCAGGAGAAAGAGATTTTTCAGGAAGAAAAATGTTAAATTTAAAAGATTCTAAAGCAGAAGCACTAAGATAACAGGTGTGAGGTGATCTGAAGAAAGTGGAAAGAACTGTGATTAAAGGATGAAAAAATTACTGTATTTAGCATCTGCCTGTTAAGCGAGCAACCATTTTTTATATAAACCCAAACATGCTTTAGCAGCTTTGTGCCCATAGCAGTGGGTTCTCATTATTCAGTTCCCTGTGCGTTTTAAGTGACAATTATTCTGACGTAATTAGGCCTAAAACAGCTTTTATCTGTTGTTCTTACTATCTAAATTTTTGTTGTATTGCTGGGTTGTGTAAGACTCTCTGTAAATTTTTGTTTATTGGTAGCTTCTCATCTGCATTTAAATAATGCCATTGTGGGTTTGGTTGACGATTTAAGAAATTACAGTATCTATAAAAGTAATTTTGCTTTGTGAAAATATTTCGCGATTATATCTTGCGACTATTTAAAGCTAATTTCAAAATATCCATTCTCATCTGTTGTTAAGATGAACAGAGACACGCAATACATGAATCTGAGTAACTTCACTCGCAGGTAACTCTTTTTCAGTTCACAAAACACCGCGTTTATGCTGCTTCTTTGTGCCCAATCCCTGTTGTTGTTGACTTGTTCGCGTATCATTTTGGAACCAAATTTGTGTGTGTGTGTGTGTGTGTGTGTGTGTGTGTGTGTGTGTGTGTGTGTGTGTGTGTGCGAGAGAGAGAGAGCGTGCGCATGTATGTGTGTTTATCTGTTTGTGTCGTCTTTAGTTTGTTTACGGTTTAGGCTGTGGCTGGGTTTTTTGTAGCTGTAAGTTTGTTTCTGTTTTAGTTGTGTAATGGTTATGGGCTATTAAGTGGTCAGTGAATCTGCTGTGGGACCACTTACTTGTGAGAACTCATAGGTGTTCTGAATATCTTGTTTTAAAGTTGCTACATGTTTTCCCTACGTATACTGACAATAATTTCATGTAAATTCGCTTACACCCTCTCTGTTGAATTGATCTGTAGGTGTTTCCTGTGTTCTGAGATGTCATGTGTTCTGTTGTTTTCTTTTACCCTATCTGAGATCTCTGTTTATTTAAATGTTGCCTATTCTGTGAAATATTTTATTATTGCTATTTTGCTTTTGTGTGTGGGTGCTTCACTGTTTTATCTTGTGGGTGGCCACTGTCTCTATGTTGTGTTCGTTTGTGTTGCGTCGAAAGCTCATTTGTGTATGTTGTATGTTCATTCCATGTTAGTTTACATAGTTTTTGGTTTCGTTTCTGTATCATATCTGTATCGTAACCATTTTCCAGTGCTATTTGCTTTAGTGTATTTAACTTCTGTATGTTGTTATGTTTGCTTTTGTGTTTTCTGTTTAATTTGTGGAGGATGCATTTTGAGCTTGCTTCATTATGTTTCCAGGGGTGATGGAGCAGCTGTGGATTGTTCTGCTTGTGCTTGTAGGTTTAGTGTATATTGCAAATAATGTGTGTTGATTTTTCTTATCATTAGATCGACAAAATTTAGTGCATTGTCTGTTCTGTTTTTAATGTGAAATGAATGTTCGTGTGTAAATTGTTTCGTTCATTATGTAAGTGTTTTATGTGTGTATGTGGTTTTTCAATCAGGTGTATTATGTCATCAACATAACAGTACCAGTATATAAGTACGAATTGTTCTGTTTTGCTTTATTATGAGGTTCATGAATATGTTGGCTAAGAGCCCACTAATCGGTGATCCCATTGTCTGTTCTTGACATTGGGAATAAAATTACTTATTGAATATCAACTGATTTTATGCTGTTATAGTTCTTAGAGTGGTTGGTATTCCTTTAATGTCTGTGTGTGTGTCTGGTGTATTGCTTTATTGTTTTAGTCCTTGTGTGATGATGTTGATTTTTTCGTCTGCTGGAATGCAAGTGTACATGAATGTGACATCAAACGATGTAAGGCTTGATGTATTTGGAAAGTCTATCCTCTTGGACCTATGTACCAATTCCTTTGATTTTTCTAGGTTCCTACTGTTTTCAGAAATGTGTGTTTTCTTTAGTGATGTATACGTGTGCTGGGATAGGTGATAAGACAGAGCCTTTCTGAAGTAAATGACTGGTCATCTGGACATATTTTGTTTGTGAACATTCTTTAAGGAATTTAGAGTAGGTGCTTTTGGATTTTTGCGTGCCATTGTTTTTATCTGGCCCTTTGTGATTGTATTGTTGATGTTTTTCAGTGTTGGTTAAATGTTTCCCTGGTACCTTGTAGTTGGGTCACAGGACATTTTGGTGATATTGTTGTGCTTCAGAAATACAAAGACACAAACGGGCCTAAGCATGTTTCGATTTATAGAAAAAACACATTTGTTTGCAAAAGTGTGCAGTCATCGTTATTTCAAAATCGAATAACACACGACAGAATACTGGATGAAAAGAGCAAATAAGAAATGACTGAAACTGTCACGTAATTGCTAGTTTGCTAAAATGGAAGTTAATCACAAGTTCTTTTAATTCATCAGAGGGTGTCACAGAGGTATAGAAGCTTCCGAAGTGAAAGGTGGTTAGGGAAAGACATGTGCTATCTCGCAAATATCTACTGAGAAATTAAGTACCAAAATACACTCCTGGAAATGGAAAAAAGAACACATTGACACCGGTGTGTCAGACCCACCATACTTGCTCCGGACACTGCGAGAGGGCTGTACAAGCAATGATCACACGCACGGCACAGCGGACACACCAGGAACCGCGGTGTTGGCCGTCGAATGGCGCTAGCTGCGCAGCATTTGTGCACCGCCGCCGTCAGTGTCAGCCAGTTTGCCGTGGCATACGGAGCTCCAGCACAGTCTTTAACACTGGTAGCATGCCGCGACAGCGTGGACGTGAACCGTATGTGCAGTTCACGGACTTTGAGCGAGGGCGTATAGTGGGCATGTGGGAGGCCGGGTGGACGTACCGCCGAATTGCTCAACACGTGGGGCGTGAGGTCTCCACAGTACATCGATGTTGTCGCCAGTGGTCGGCGGAAGGTGCACGTGCCCGTCGACCTGGGACCGGACCGCAGCGACGCACGGATGCACGCCAAGACCGTAGGATCCTACGCAGTGCCGTAGGGGACCGCACCGCCACTTCCCAGCAAATTAGGGACACTGTTGCTCCTGGGGTATCGGCGAGGACCATTCGCAACCGTCTCCATGAAGCTGGGCTACGGTCCCGCACACCGTTAGGCCGTCTTCCGCTCACGCCCCAACATCGTGCAGCCCGCCTCCGGTGGTGTCGCGACAGGCGTGAATGGAGGGACGAATGGAGACGTGTCGTCTTCAGCGATGAGAGTCGCTTCTGCCTTGGTGCCAATGATGGTCGTATGCGTGTTTGGCGCCGTGCAGGTGAGCGCCACAATCAGGACTGCATACGACCGAGGCACACAGGGCCAACACCCGGCATCATGGTGTGGGGAGCGATCTCCTACACTGGCCGTACACCACTGGTGATCGTCGAGGGGACACTGAATAGTGCACGGTACATCCAAACCGTCATCGAACCCATCGTTCTACCATTCCTAGACCGGCAAGGGAACTTGCTGTTCCAACAGGACAATGCACGTCCGCATGTATCCCGTGCCACCCAACGTGCTCTAGAAGGTGTAAGTCAACTACCCTGGCCAGCAAGATCTCCGGATCTGTCCCCCATTGAGCATGTTTGGGACTGGATGAAGCGTCGTCTCACGCGGTCTGCACGTCCAGCACGAACGCTGGTCCAACTGAGGCGCCAGGTGGAAATGGCATGGCAAGCCGTTCCACAGGACTACATCCAGCATCTCTACGATCGTCTCCATGGGAGAATAGCAGCCTGCATTGCTGCGAAAGGTGGATGTACACTGTACTAGTGCCGACATTGTGCATGCTCTGTTGCCTGTGTCTATGTGCCTGTGGTTCTGTCAGTGTGATCATGTGTTGTATCTGACCCCAGGAATGTGTCAATAAAGTTTCCCCTTCCTGGGACAATGAATTCACGGTGTTCTTATTTCAATTTCCAGGAGTGTATTTTCAGTAAGAAATCGAGGTATATCCTACACTGTCCTAAATACTGCTTCCATAGGGATAGTGGACATAATATTAAGTAACAGTTGCTTCCATAGAGGCATATAAGCTGTTTTTACTTCTATGCTACATTCGCAAATGAAGCGTCTCGAGAAATTTAAAGGAAAATCCTTAACAGATGGTACATTACTAATCTTGCACTATTACACAAGTGAATCTGCAGAGTACAGAAATACTGCTAATGTCACGGTAGAAAATTTGCAGGGGAGTTTTAAAAATATACATCTGTAAAATAGCGAAACGGAAACTTAACGCCAAGAATAATAGACTACACCGATGCAGACAATCTCACAAAAAATGAGAGCCTTGCCAACAGCCAGGCGTCCAAGAAAGCAACGAACTGAAGTACCAAAGCCAAAAGAAGCAGAACGTTTCCAATTTTTTGAGTAGTCATCTACGGTACGAAAGATTCGCGTACCAGGAATATAGCAACATAACATTTATTGAAAGCAATACAGTGTCTAATCGATACTGAAGAAACAACGCAGTACAGTCAGTGCAGAAAGCACTGAACGAAGCTAAATGTACAGTCGTAGACGAAAGCTCAACTTTCTAAAACATGTCTGACATTTCACTGATAAATTTACCGACTCTATATAGTCGAAGGCTTCAGAAATAAAACTAAAGCACTTTGTTTGATATGAACTTGAGGCTAATCAACTGAAGCATAAGATGGTAACATCACAGATGAGGTAAACTATCTGATTTGGACATCTCTATGTTACACGGAATTGATCGCTGTGTGTCACGAGAAGCGGACCCGCCAATATAAAGGAAATCACGAAGGCAGACTTGAACCGTCATCCTACCGAATGCGTGTACAGTGTTTACACCACTGCGCCAATCCACTGGCCGAATGACACGAAGCGGGGAGTATTGTGTTGTCAGTAAAGAAGCAGTCATAGCAGTGTGGGTCGATCAGGAGACCTCAGTGTCTTCCAACGTGGACTAGGCATTGGATGTTACCTGAGTAACAAACCCATTAGGATATTTTAACCCTTCTACAGCTGCCCACGTCAGGGGATGGGAAACTACAGGCTAATGCGGAAACCCAACCACGTTTCATTCGTGGCGAATCTTCACGTCATTGAGAGGTGAAGGCTCGATCAAAGGGAGACAAAAAAGTCAGTAATCTTACCACGATTCGGTCCCACGACCTTTCCGTTTGCAGGCGTGCTCTTTACGACTAGTCCACTAAGCCGAACTCTGTCTCTAATGAAAGGTCATTGAAGCTCATTGAATAGACTTTGCTTCAAGGTGTCTCAGAATTAACTATCTGATTCTCCGTCAAGAAAGGAAAAATTGGCGTAAGTACGTCATTGTGAAATGATACAGAGCAGTACTTGGATATTCGTACAATTTGTGCGAAATGTGGAACAATTACAGAAGCAAGTATAATTTGTAGTGGAATCCCCTTCTGAAGCAACGTGGGTGGTTTGTATAACGTACTGCGTACTTGGATGAGGTGAGGCAATGTTGACAGGGTTGTTGACGAGAGACAAGCACAAAGGGTATTGATATTCCGTTGGCTGGAGAGCAGATGTCGAAAACAGTAGAGACAGCAACGTGGAAACTTTTAAGCAGTCCAGATTGGACCGGTACTTCATTCAACAACAAGAAAACGTGAGAATTAGTCTTTGATAGCACAGTAACAGATGCTGGTTCGACCTACATCCAAGATTTTCAATCAATAGCTTTGATGATGTAATTATATAGATTACTTTTATGGTCATGTAATATTAATCAAGCACCAAACCCCCAAAGTCAGTTTAAATACAAACATTGCTATTTAATTTTTTGTGATAATTCAATAATATTAAACGTTGTAACTACATGGTCATCCGTCATCTGATGATTAATCAGTCTAAGAAGTGTATTGTGCTTCAGTAATGCAAGAACCATTGAAAAGTTGAAAATTTATTTTGAGACGATGCAGTGATAAAGACAGTGGTTTACTTCTCGTAGCGGAGTTAAATTCTCGATTCTGCCATCCTGCTTTAGGCTTGACGCAATTTCGCTAAATTATTTCAGGCGAGTGCCTGGAGGCTCATTTTGAAAAGGCCGCGGTCGATTCCTTCTATTATCTTTCAGGTTCATCCAGTGTTCGACTAGTAACGACCTTCACTACGAGGAAGCTTTAAGTTCTAACCTTCATTCCCTTTTCTCTTATTACCGTGTTTTCCTTTCGTGTGAAAACATATTTGCGCCGTTACAGACTTATGCATTTCTCTTTTTTTTCTTTTTTAATGTGGACCCTTCTATCGTTTCGAAATTTCATACTTTATTCCCAGTCTTTTGCCGAACGCTAGTTACACTACTTGTAGGTCAGGAAATAAACTGACACATAAGCACAGGACTGCACAATTTGGGGAGAGTGCTCAACCAAATATCGAGCCCTTTATTTTCATGCAAGTCAGTGTTACCCATAATACGAGGCATACGTGACAGTCAAGAGTAACAGAAACAGGCCAGTAATGATACAATACGTATACTACTCAGTTTACTATAAACGTTAATCGTAGATGATCACAGTTTTAGAGGTCTCATAATATGTCACAAGAGTTAACAAATGGGTAAGGCACACCAATATAGCCATTTCTTGAAACTTCCTGTCAGTTTAAATTTGCGTGGCGGATCAGGAATCGAACCCGGAACCTTTGCCTTTCGCGGGCAAAATATCTGCCGTCTGAGCTATCCACGCGCTACTCAGACGACAAAGCGTTGGCCCGTGAAAGGCAAAGCTTCCGGATTGGAGTTCCGATCCGCCACATTGTTTGAATTTGCCAGGAAGTTTCAAATCAGGACATATTTTGATTAAGAGTGAGCATTCTTGATCTCTGTAATAACACTGCTGTTGTACATTCACCTCTACAGAGCATCTTTGTGCCGTTAACAGTAACCTTTGAGATAGAGGACCTCATGTTGATTTCCTTTTGCAAGGTTTCAACTCTTTTTCCAAGTATGTGAATACATCCTTTGGCAGCTTGGTTTACTCTTCTGTCTTCCTACTAACATAGAAAGCACTTACATCAGGCGAAATCTTCAGACGCACGGTCTATCCTAATTCTTCAGGTGACTTAAGCTGTAGAATAAATGAGCTGCACTATATGTGTGCACAGGATTCAGAATGAGCTAAATGTATCACATCTTGCCATACGTACTAAAAGAAAAAAGGTCCTTGCAGTAAAATTTTTTCCTACGGGGTTTGGAGAAAAATGGGGAAGCACACACACACACACATACACACACACACACAAACACAAAAAGGAAACAACACATTAGCATGCTAATACGCTGTAGAAAACTTGTTAGCATTAAAAACAACTTCCAGTCGTATGGGAACGGATAAGTACAGGTCCTGCATGTTTTGTAAGGGAATCTTGTACCATTCTTCCAGCTAAACAGTGGAAGTTCAGGTAATGGTGATGGAGGCGGAAAGCGATCACGATCCCTTCTCTCCAAAGTTAATCACAAAGACCCAACAATATTGACGTCTGGTAACAGTGAAGGCCTAGGAGTGTGACATTTCATCGTCGTGCTCACAAAACTAGTTGTGGACGCTGCGAGCTGTGTGAATCAGTGGCTCGTCGTCTTGCAGAACAACATCATTATGGAACAAATTTTTTTATCGTGGGATGGACCTGATCACCCAAAATTGTAATAGTTGGCAGTAATGCGACCATGAACAGTAATCATGGTGCCCATGGAATACCGCGATATGGTTGACGAAATCGTCACCGAACTCTCACCATGTTCCTCTTACTTTTCGCCAAAATTCCCTTCAATTACCGCCTGTCACGAGCGCTCAACACACACTTCCCCCGCATTGTGACTTGGCGAATGATGTTTCTCCGCTTGTCCTGTATAGGCCTATGGTATTACTCTTCCATACGGCGCCTCTTGACACAACAGTTTGGCTACTACGGACAAGAAGGCACCCACCATACGAACACCAACAATTTGACCACGTTCGAATTCACTTATCTTCGACATAACGCACTCACAGCTACACAGAACACTGTCGTGACCACGACTGACACTTTCATCGTTTTGAGGACGTTCGTGGTCAAATACAACAACATAATCTGCAAGCTTGGCTAGCATCTGCAGTTTTGTTGAAGCAGCAGCTGCACAGAGAAATCATAGCGCTTCCTAAGCGTCAAGGCATATTGCTACGCTAGCTGTGGTTCTTAAATTTCTATAGCAATTTAAAAAAATAGCATAGTAGACTTAGAACCTCCAAATTTCAGTCTGACAAATCATAAGTAAGATCTGTTTTCAACCAATGTCTACACTTTAAGACTCGGCATATACACTCCTGGAAATGGAAAAAAGAACACATTGACACCGGTGTGTCAGACCCACCATACTTGCTCCGGACACTGCGAGAGGGCTGTACAAGCAATGATCACACGCACGGCACAGCGGACACACCAGGAACCGCGGTGTTGGCCGTCGAATGGCGCTAGCTGCGCAGCATTTGTGCACCGCCGCCGTCAGTGTCAGCCAGTTTGCCGTGGCATACGGAGCTCCAGCACAGTCTTTAACACTGGTAGCATGCCGCGACAGCGTGGACGTGAACCGTATGTGCAGTTGACGGACTTTGAGCGAGGGCGTATAGTGGGCATGCGGGAGGCCGCGTGGACGTACCGCCGAATTGCTCAACACGTTGGGCGTGAGGTCTCCACAGTACATCGATGTTGTCGCCAGTGGTCGGCGGAAGGTGCACGTGCCCGTCGACCTGGGACCGGACCGCAGCGACGCACGGATGCACGCCAAGACCGTAGGATCCTACGCAGTGCCGTAGGGGACCGCACCGCCACTTCCCAGCAAATTAGGGACACTGTTGCTCCTGGGGTATCGGCGAGGACCATTCGCAACCGTCTCCATGAAGCTGGGCTATGGTCCCGCACACCGTCAGGCCGTCTTCCGCTCACGCCCCAACATCGTGCAGCCCGCCTCCAGTGGTGTCGCGACAGGCGTGAATGGAGGGACGAATGGAGACGTGTCGTCTTCAGCGATGAGAGTCGCTTCTGCCTTGGTGCCAATGATGGTCGTATGCGTGTTTGGCGCCGTGCAGGTGAGCGCCACAATCAGGACTGCATACGACCGAGGCACACAGGGCCAACACCCGGCATCATGGTGTGGGGAGCGATCTCCTACACTGGCCGTACACCACTGGCGATCGTCGAGGGGACACTGAATAGTGCACGCTACATCCAAACCGTCATCGAACCCATCGTTCTACCATTCCTAGACCGGCAAGGGAACTTGCTGTTCCAACAGGACAATGCACGTCCGCATGAATCCCGTGCCACCCAACGTGCTCTAGAAGGTGTAAGTCAACTACCCTGGCCAGCAAGATCTCCGGATCTGTCCCCCATTGAGCATGTTTGGGACTGGATGAAGCGTCGTCTCACGCGGTCTGCACGTCCAGCACGAACGCTGGTCCAACTGAGGCGCCAGGTGGAAATGGCATGGCAAGCCGTTCCACAGGACTACATCCAGCATCTCTACGATCGTCTCCATGGGAGAATAGCAGCCTGCATTGCTGCGAAAGGTGGATATACACTGTACTAGTGCCGACATTGTGCATGCTCTGTTGCCTGTGTCTATGTGCCTGTGGTTCTGTCAGTGTGATCATGTGATGTATCTGACCCCAGGAATGTGTCAATAAAGTTTCCCCTTCCTGGGCCAATGAATTCACGGTGTTCTTATTTCAATTTCCAGGAGTGTATTATGTTTCTTTCATTAAATACACATTTTTAAAGTTGTGGTATTCTTTTTGAATCACCCTGTATGTGAAGGTACAAAAATTCCTTTTTTTTATTATATCAATGTCTTAAACAATAATGCCTCTTGGACACAGGTTCAGTCGACAAAGCATCTGGCTCGTGTTCTTGTATTAGACTGTATTCTCAGAAGATCACATGTGTCAGTTTCAGCATAATTCTCAAATTATGTCTACGTTTACGTTCTTTTACTCATTACTCCCTTGTCTAATCAAATTCAGCAATCTTCATCAGCCTCTGACGACATGCTGTTGTGAGGTGTATAGTAAAATATAATCACAGAATCAGTTAAATAAAAAATGTATTGCACTGCATATAAAGGAACCATAACTCTCAGCATAACTTAGCTCTGTGTGTGTGTGTGTGGGGGGGGGGGGGCGGGAAGTTGTGTTTCTCTAGTTCGCTTCTAATGCCCATTTACCCCATGATGGTAACAAATACAAAATCATGAAATGCTCCATTTAGAACGATAAAAACTTCGAATATACCAGTGACTACTCCATTGTAGTCATACGATACTAACTCTAAGTAAAGTTTCGTCCAACCAGCTGTTACACACGAATCAGTAGATACTAAGCATTCGAAGAAATGTGACTCTAATGGTGGTAGTACGTTAAATTGATACTAGTGATAACATTCGCATTGAAATCTAAAACTAATAAATGAAGCTCTTAAGGCACAAACTAAACAGTATGTTAAGACCTTCACCCATAAGTAATGATGAGCAGACGACAAATAACAACTATTGACTCAGTACACTATCAAGAACGGTGAAAAAAATTTCATGTTACTATTAGAAGTCATAAATTCCTTGCAGTGAAGAAAACCGAAGGACTACCGAAGTAGAATAACGAGATTATAATGACAGACTAATACAACGTACTAACGCACCTTTTACACATTTGAAATACATCAACCACACCAAGTAAAGCATATGTACAACAATGCTGAACGCTCTCTAAAGTCCAGGAGATATGAGAGGGGATACAGACACTGAAGAAGATAAATTATTCTTCAAACAGAAGTGTGAAAATTCACTTTGCCGTTCAGATTATATGATTAAGGTTAAACCAGGACACAAATATATCATAAGTTTGATCTTGTCAGATGTGCATTTCAACGCACATACAACAAGATCAAACTTTCGTACAGAAGATAGATGCCAATTTTAAGCATCATGCTCATTCTAACATTCCTCAACACCTATTTCAGATTCTCTTGATAGGAAAGAATATATAAGGGGATACATACAGTTCAGAATCACAGAAGGCAAAGAATGATATGCTAAAAGAAAATGAAGTAGTGTTGCCAATAACATGGGTATCTGGAGATCATCAGTCACCTAGGATAGCAAAAATGCAAGCCTCCTAAAGTATCATCCTCATTCCTTTTTCTTAATGTACATTTCGTTTTAAATCTATGCTACAGTATTTTTCAATCATAAAGCTTTTTTTATTTTTTTTCAATATTCCATTCGGTAAGCATTAGGATGCAGTTTCTCTATTATTCTAAATGGATCTATATGCTTTTCAGTATACTCATTTGTTTCGGCTGTTACTTTTCTTTACTTTCCCATGTTTTCATTAAAATAAGGTCTGTCTGAAAACTCACTGGAGGTTCCCACTCATTCTGCTTCTTTCTTTCCAAAGCCATTTACTTCAATGGTATCTCTTGCTTTTTTCCCCTTCTTATCAAGTGCTACATCTACAATAGCTCGAGATTATACCTGTTCAAATAACAGATCACCAGAATGAAAAATGCTCCATCATCACAAGTCGTTGTGGCCTCCGCAGAGAGTCATGACCCAATGAACCAAGCATCTCCATCCTGGACGGTTGCCAGCTTATTTCAGAACCTGCAGAATAGGCAGACCCAATATCTTCTTGATTTGATTAATCTGCCTGTTCGCTATTCTTCCTCTCGGTCTTTTGCACTTGATATTCACTTCCATGATTATTTTCTCCAGGTTCTCTCCATCTCTTCTAACAATATGCCCAAAGAACTGGAGAATTTTTTGGCTGACACGAGAAGATAGGCATGTGGAAATACTGATTTGCTCAATAACAGGCATATCTATCCTTCTTTCAGTCCATTTTATGCACAGCATCCTGCGCCAGCACTAGAGCTCAAATTCATCGATGCGCTGTTTTTCTCTGGTCTTAATGGTTCATGTCTCTCCACCATAAAACGAGACAGAAAAAAAACATCTCAACAAGCGCGAACTTTGTTGTGTTCATTATTATTCTGTTCTGCCAGATCTTGGTGAGCTTCTCCATAGCCACTCACCCTAGTATGATCCGTCTTCTTATCTCATCTTCACAGCTTCCCGTGTCACAGATGGTTGGCCTAAGATAGATGAACGAATGCACAACAATGGCGAATATGTCCTGGCCAGAGTGAGGTATGTAGAAAAGGGAATTAGCTTTTCGACTTATCGATGATTTTTGATTAGCGAAGATATAAAAAACCGAGATTCGAGCTGTGATTAACTACTTCGTAAAAAAAGATATGAAGGGAAATTTCAGTTGTTGCCTAGTAGACAAACGAGTTTAAATTTGTTCGGGACATCTTATATGATGATCTGCATAGTGGTCAGCGAAGATGTAACACCATCCAAGAAATTGTTGCAAAAGTTTATACAATTGTCACGGCGATCGTTGACTGAAAGTGCGAGAAATTGCTTAAGCTGTAGGGATGTCATCTGAAGAGGCACATTAAATGCAGGAGAATGGTAGTGTCTGAGCAATATTTGATTCATTTTCAGAGCAACCAAAAAGATTTTTTAGTGCCGGTTTGTGATAATAGATGGATCTTGGGTCCGCTGCTATACCCTAGAGGTAAAATAACAGCAAAAGGAGTGAAAACGTGTTGATTCATCACCACCGTAGAAAGCAAAGGCAATACGGTCAGACAGAAAGATTGGGGCTTCAGTTTTCAGAGATGCGAAAGGGATTCTGCTGAAGATTATCTTTCCACTGGTCAAACGATTACTGAACAATACCTCGCTAATCTTACGGCCTAACTACAGCAAAAAATACGCCAAAGAAGGACATGTGTGGCAAGGAAGAAAGTCATGTTTCAGCAAGACAATGCGCGTCAACTCACAAATGAGAATAGCCGATCTGGTTCCTTCAACCATCAATCTGTTCCTCAAGCTCAAAATTGGGCTTAGTGATGGAGATTCTCTTCAGACAAAGAACTGACAACTGAAGCTGACCGTAGTTTTGCACGCCTGGAGGCATTTAATTTTCTACGTTGGATGAAGGAAGTGGAAGAGATTTTCTACGTTGGATGAAGGAAGTGGAAGAGTATATTATTGTACAGGAAGACTTCACTGAAAAACAAAAAAAGAAAATAACAAAAAATTTACTGACGTAAGTCGTTTCTATTATTCTAATGCGAGAACTTTCAAACTACCCTCGCACAAACGTGAACTTAATACGAGGGTAGTGGCAAGTAATTATTCACAACCGATACAAAAGAGTTACATGTTTGCACCTGTTACTGTCCTTCAAAGTCATCAGCGTAGTGTAAAACCTGTTGCCAGCGATGTGGAAGGCGTAGTATACCGTTAGCAGAGCCTGTTCTGTTGATGGTGCAAATGGAGCAGTCTAAAGTTATGGTGATTCTCGTGTACGACTGTGATGGTGTTATCCTAACACATTACGTTCCTTCACGGCAGACCGTCAATGCACAGTATTACTGTTCGTTTTTGGAGCATCACCTGCGACCTGCTTTGCGAAAGAAGCGGTGACACTTTCTGCGCAACCCACCCATCATTTTGCACGACAATGAACGGGAGCATAGAGCGCGAACTGTGGCTACTCTCTTCGGTCGGTAGGACTGGGAAGTACTGTACCATCCCCCATACTCCTCGGACGTAAGTCCTAGTCACTTTGATTTGATACCAAAGATGGAGGAACCACTTTGTGGCATTCGCTTCGGAACTGTTCCAGAGATTCGACAGGCAGTAGACCGCTCCTAGATCGCTCCATTCGCACCACCAACAGAACAGGCCCTGCTAACGGTATACTACGCCTTCTACATCGCTGACAACGGGTTCTACACAACGCTGGTGACTACCGGGTGATCAAAAAGTCAGTATAAATTTGAAAACTGAATAAATCATGGAATAATGTAGATAGAGAGGCACAAATTGACACACATGCTTGGAATGACATGGGGTTTTATTAGAACAAAAAAAAAATATACGAAAGTTCAAAAAATGTCCGACAGATGGCGCTTCATCTGATCAGAATAGCAATAATTAGCATAACAAAGTAAGACAAAGCAAAGATGATGTTCTTTACAGGAAATGCTCAATATGTCCACCATCATTCGTCAACAATAGCTGTAGTCAAGGAATAATGTTGTGAACAGCACTGTAAAGCATGTCCGGAGTTATGGTTGAGGCACTGGCGTCGGATGTTGTCTTTCAGTATCCCTAGATATGTCGGTTGATCACGATACACTTGCGACTTCAGGTAACCCCAAAGCCAATAATCGAACGGACTGAGGTCTGGGGAGCTGGGAGGCCAAGCATAACGATAGTGGCTGCTGAGCACACGATAATCACCAAACGATGCGCGCAAGAGATCTTTCACGCGTCTAGCAATATGGGGTGGAGCTCCATCCGGTATAAACATCGTACATTCCAGCAGGCGTTTATCAGCCAGGCTTGGGATGATGCGATTCTGTAATATATTGGCGTACCTCTCACCCATCACGGTAGCAGTTTTGCTGTCCAGCGCCATCTGTCGGACATTTTTTGAACTTTGTTTTTTTTTTGTTGGTTCTAATAAAACCCCATGTCATCCCAAGCATGTGTGTCGATTTTTACCTCTCTATCTACATTACTCCGTGGTTTATTAAGTTCTCAAATTTATACTGACTTTTTCATCACCCTGTACTTTGAAGGACAGTAACAGGTGTAAACATGTACTCTTCTGTATCGGTTGTGAATAAGTAGTTGCCACTATTTAAGTTTCAACCCTCGTACAAATGACCTGACAGTAATACTCGTAAGTAATCAAACATACATCCAACAAATCGTATGTGAAATATTAATGTATCGTATAGTTCGCTAGAATTTTGTATCATGTTGTTTACTAAAGAAATGGCGTCAGGAACTTT
The DNA here is from genome assembly GCF_023898315.1 of Schistocerca nitens. Classification (NCBI taxonomy): domain Eukaryota; kingdom Metazoa; phylum Arthropoda; class Insecta; order Orthoptera; family Acrididae; genus Schistocerca; species Schistocerca nitens. Next base: position 205,500,391 of record NC_064614.1, read on the forward strand.
CCAGCTTCGTTTCGTACTGAATCGACAGTTTGTAAGGTGTCAAGTATTAAAGGTTTTTTCTGAGTCCGTTCTGATTCGGGAGAAGGTTGAGAAACGACTGCACTAAGTTATAGGAATGTCCCCAGCGCCTTAGGTACCCCCGGTGTGGTCAGTGTGTGACGTGTTGTTGCAGAGTACCAGAAGCCCGAGCCGCCGGTGGGCACGGGCGCGCACCGCTACCTGCTGCTGGCCTACCGACAGCCCGCGGGCCGAGCCCTGCTGCGGGCGCCCGCGCTGCGCCCGCAGTTCCGCCTGGTAGACTTCCTGCGCGACGCCGGCCCCTACTGTCTGCAGGGACCGCTGGCCGGCGCGCAGTTCCGCGCCGCCTACTGACCGCGCCTCCCTCGCGGCCACAGGCGTCCAGTTTTTGACGAGCAACCACCATCTGCTTTTGTGTCTCTGACGTGAAGCTGTACGTTAGGGAAGAAGAAATCGAGAAGGAGAAGATAGTTGATTGTGAAACCATCCCATCTCCTCTGTATCTCTTTTGTTCCCTTCTAAATAACCTATGAAACCTTTCCTAAGAATTTCTATCTCTTGCTTAATAATAACAAATGAAATCTTCCCTTTGAAATTTATTCTCTTTCTCAATCTTTGCATACAAATTTAATTGCTGCTTATTAAAAGTGATTTTCTGATTATTTGGACGAAACATAGAATATGTCGTCGTCGTGGCCCTCATTCGTTATCTGCAATAATGCAAAACTGTTCCTTACCTTTTTTACTGTTACTGGATCGCCATCTGACTGCTACATCGAACTGCGACATGAATATACTTACTCTGGTTTACTATACTCTATTAACTGCTGGTGGACTGTCATAATAAGTGGCTGTATTTATTACCAAACCTGACGTTAATCTTTAATAGCAAAGCTGACGTTATTCTTTAATTAATTTGACTGAAGTTACGTAATTCATAGTTACACTTTTTCTTTACAACAATAAAATTTTTGCAAAGTTTTACGTTGATGGTTTTTGGGATGGATTATAATAAGTAATGCAACATTGCTGGCAAAAATTAATTCTATTCTGAAAACGCTTCAAATATTTACTGTTGGTAATGAAATGATTTTACAAACGTTCAAATGGTACTTACTTTTTACAATAATCTTACAACTAGCATTGCGCAAACATACCTTCAGTAGTCTTGAGTTTCGCAAAGAAAATAATTCAATAATATTAGTTCCTCTTATGATAATAGTTAGTTGATGTCTCTGTACATCCGTTTATAATCTCTTGTAAATCATAGCTGGTGGCTGGCAGGCACACTGCTCCTCTCAACCTCTCGCTTCAGACCTGCTACCGACTCGCTTTGCGTCTCGCTTACTACTGAGTTCCTACGAACGCTAAAGTGCGGTCTCTCCTGCCAACAATGCTTTCTGGTGCAGACAATCCCTGCTACCATTACAAAATGTATCAATGCTATGTCTTTCCCGCTCTTTTCTTAAAATGTATCCATACGCGGTCTCTCCCGCCCTTTTTAAAATTACATCAATTTGCGGTCTCTCTTGCCAACAATACTTTGGTGCAGACATTCCCTGCTACCACAATTATTTCCAACATAACAAATATTAATTATTCCTACTTAATCCTATTAACAAAATATACATATCTTTCATAAATTGTGGTTCGACAATAGACAGTAGAAATATACAGGTCTTACAATTGTACCACTTAATTAAAGCAAAGAAACATAAGTATTAATTAGCTGAAAGAAATTTCTATTCATAAGCTGGGTTTTTTAACTTCACTTTATTGTATTATTTACTTTTACTGTTTGTTAACTTCACTTTATTGGGTTATTTACTTTTCTGTTTATTTGAGAACTCTGCTAAAATGTGTTGTTCCTAATGTAGGTACAGTGGTGCAACTTTAGTTGAACACTTGCTAACAGAACCACCTGGAAAATTTCTGCTGTAATAATAACCGAGAGTGCAAGGGTCAAGCAGATGTCCTTTTTTACTTCACACTAACTATTGGTTTTAGATTAACCACCTCATTCACTATGTAGCATATATGCTACATCCAACATTTTTTTTTCTAGCTCAGGCATTTACTTAAACTTGCTGTGCCCAATTTTAGCATGTACTGTACATCATGTGCTTTCTGTGCATCATTTGTTTTCTTTCCTGTAAGTTCTCATTAGGTTCCAGCACCTAACAGAAGGAAATTAATTTTTGCAGTCTCGGCATGGCTTCTCGAAATAAAGAAAATCTCTGCTTATATCAAGTCATTTTGAACTAGAATGATTTTGCAATACGTTTAATATGCGTGTGGTACACACGCTAGCTTATGGTACATACGCTAGCGAATAAGTGCATGTTTGCTTCGTCACTACAACACAGCGGTACATTTTTTCAGTGTAACACTTGGTCTACGTTCTACGGCGATGTGTAGCTTCACAATCACGAGAGAGAATGCAAGGGGAGGAAGGAGAAAAGAGAGTGAAGAAGAAAAGATATGTTGAAGATGAAGCTCTTCCAACGAGAAAACAGCCTTAATGTTTCAGGCCATGCATCTGCGTCAGATACCCAGAAAAATCTTTGTGGGTTGCTTTGATGTAAGCGTTTCACATTTGTGCAGAACACTAAAGGCAAAATAGATCTATCTTTCACAAAAAAGACTTTTTTTGCAATTGCGTAAAAAAGTAGCATCTGAAGATGGTTCAAATGGCTCTGAGCACTATGGGGCTTAATTTCTGAGGTCATCAGTTCCCGAGCACTTAGAACTACTTAAACCTAACTAACCTAAGGACAGCACACACATCCATGCCCGAGGCAGGATTCGAACCTGCAACCGTAGCGGTCGCGCTGTTCCAGATGTAGCTCCTAGAACCGCTCGGCCAAACCGGCCGGCAGCATGTGAAAAATTTACGGACTGTCTTTTGAGATGTACTACGTAAATAACACTCTAGGGTACTTACATAAATATGCTTATGTTTTTCAGTTGTCAGTTTATAAATAACATCCGTCAAACCGTTCCCTGGTTACTACATAGAATGCCGCCATTCGTAATGTTAATTCTCACTGTTCATATAACATCAATGAGCGCACTGTTTCGCATATTTTTATCACTGACGATGTAATTTTGTACTATTTGGCAACAGTGACGAACTCATGGATTTTGTTACTTGACATTATTGATTTTATCGCGTAGTACAGCGCTGTAAATTTACGATGTAGAAAATTTTCTTATGTACCTGCTGATCGTCTGTGAACGGAAACTGGTTGTTCAATACAGCAGTTTTATCACAGCTTTTCGGGGTATATCATTACGTTCTTCAAATGTTTACAAGATGTGGAATACTTCCTTCTTAAAACATATCCTGAGAGCATGATACTATTAGGATAAACTGAGTCCTAACGTAGCGAGTGCTCTAATATTTTAGTGAATCACATTTTTGGAAAATTTGCTTTATTTCGTTCAGAAAACCGGATTGATCACTATTATGAACTTCTCTGTCACAACATCTGATCTCAGGAGTGAGGAAGTTAAGTAATCGCATGGAGGTATGCTGACAGCAATTTTTTCCTCGATCAAAGTCTGAATGAAGTAGAATGCGGAGCACTCTCTGCCACACACTGTACAATGGCTTCCGTAGTTTTCTACAGGGTACAAAGTGTTTCAGTACAGAGAATTCTATTGGTCACTGAGGGCAGTGTAATGAACAACATTAACATTTGCAGACTAATAATAATAGCTATTACAAGTCTTATGCTTTTAGTTTCGTTAGTACATCCAAGTACATCAGGCAAGAGATGGACATTAAGACATACTTTCCCCTGGGTAGCAGGTCAGTTGTCGACATGTGGATGTATGGACACAAAACGGTTAGTCTATACTGGCAGTTGCCGAAGATGTAGTGGTGCAGTTATTATTGTGCACAAAAAATCTTGTATTAAATTATGTGTCGTGTTTGTGCGAAGACTATTCGATGCAGAAAAAAAGAAGAAAACAACCAATTCACTGATATATGTATGTTTTAAGGTATTGTATATAAAAATATCTGCACTTCTAACCATTACACTCTGTATTTAGAAACAGACAAGTGATAAATATGAATCACCAGAGGAGAAGATGATGAGTAATAACTTCAGAAGTCAAAGAAAATACCAATGAAAGGTAGTAAGTAAAATGAAGATTAATTGAATGAGATTGCTTCTTGCATAAATATATTGATTATGTTTTCATTACAACAAATACGACATTGAAAGGTGTACATTTTCTAGTGTTTAATTTTGTGGACTGGAACTAGAGTAAAGTGAACTACTATTCTTTATAGCTCGTGTATCTATGTTATAATACTGAACAGTAGAATTGATGTAATTACGGTAGTGCTATATCTGATAAAATGAGTCACTGAAACTCTATGTATTTTTAATTAATTAGAAAACCAAAACTGTAAGTTAAATAAGATATCCTATGAGACTACGTATTGTGCAGGAGTGAGAAGTGCGTGTGTGACGTCACAAAACGTGACTTGTAATTCCAACACACAAGCTAATGGAATAAAAACGCTCTATAAAATTACTAATCAAATTTTTAAAGAATGAACCACCAAAATGTGTGTATAAAAATTCCATGTGCATTTATGTTCACAGTCTGACTAAATAAATTCCAACTAATGAATACTGCACACGCAAATGTGACACTGCACTGTGAAATAAAACTGTTTGTGTATGAAACGAAAACTGTACTGATTTTTACCTAACCCGAACCTGATAGTAATTCAGAAAAACAATGATTAACATTGAACGATCTCATTGTATGATAACTGAAATGTAACTGGCTGTGACAAATTTTTTATGGCTTATCTGTGGCAACGGCAACTTGGTAGAGCTTGAAGTTATGAACATAAAGTATACAGCATAGCAGCAAGCTAGCAAACAGGAATGAAAAGTGTGGTGCAGTGGAATGCAAGGACGTGCAACTGTTCTAAAGAGATTTTGCTTTTGATTTGTGCATATGTGTTCCCCTACACGCAATGTGTTGACACACATAATCAGGAAATAAAATTCTTTCGTGAGGAGACAGTGCTGGAATTTGAAGTTTCTAAATGATTACAAGAACTGATCTTTAAAAAGCTATATTATGAATAATGAATTCATCCTCTGACAATTACAATGATCTTAGCAAAAATGACATTTTCTACCAAATATTACTCTGCCTAATTACCAATACGGTAAATGAATGATAAAAGTAACTTCTGAGTGCAAGCCATGTGACTTGTTAACTTTACTTATTCTAATCTGAACAATGCACTAACTAACTCAGACTAATAAAGAAAAACTCCATCAAAACTTTCCATTATTCAATCTTGAATTATGCGCAAGCAAAGCAATGCACCAAAACTTTACCTCATAAAAGTTTTACTTGTCCAATTAATCTTAACCAAGTCATAATTCACAATTCATCTTTCTCTGTATCTTTATCTCTGTGCTCTGCAAGCTATTTCCATCCGCTCAGTAGCATAATCAACACCAGTCTTCCTCACTAGCTTAGCTCAGAATGCCTACTACAATATCAATACTACTGGAAACCACAGATTATAGTGCATGTACTCAGAACCTCTGTGGCATAACATATCGACTATCGAAAACTAGAGTCCAGAAATGACAATTGTGAAATATGACATATCCAATGAAAATATAAATCTGATTTCACTTTCCTTGAATGCGGAAAATAAACCAGAAACCTTAGCATTACCCAACCCCCTTTTATCGATTGGAATTTGGCATGATGTTATTTACAAATAGGAAGGAACAGACAAGGAGCCCTAATATAGGAAATCATAAAAAGAGATAAAAGAAAAAAATACGTCGAAATCTTGAACAAAACTATCAGTAGAAGGACTCTGACAAGTAAGAAAAGCTATTACGTTTCCAATATATAAGACAGTAGTAATGAAATTAGACTTTTGATTACATGAGCTGTGTATACTTAGGTTATGACTTAATCAACAAACAATTAAGTAGTATAACATAAGAAATGAAGGACAATGTTCTGCTCAGAGAGGTAAGTAAAAGTGCATTACACAATTGTCATACACACATCACACAACAACACATCAAGATTCTCCAAAGTTTTCTGTCAAGAATGAAATCAGTAGAAAGTGTTGAAACAGTACATATGTAACGACTAGATGATAGACTCGGATAGGGAGTTATGTGATATGTCCCCCACTGACAACCCGTCTAGCATCTTCTTTGAAACCACAATGATTGGCACATCACTTGTAACATTGATGCATGAGGCAGTATTTCCGGTAGACGAACACTCAGCATGACAGGTGGTGTGTGATTATTAGTGACAGCCCACAAATCCGTTATTCATAGTGGCGCATCCGCTGATGGCTCACTCATGCCATCAGACCAGTATTGCAGTTTAGTGATGGGAACCATACAGGGTTAACCTGGAGAATGCCCATTTCTCTCAGAGTGTTGCTTTGGTAGTGATAGTATTGTCCCTGGCAAGTTCACAAAGCTAACATGAAACATAACACAGTAGAGCGTCGATTATCAGAAGTAATTGGGGACATGGGTGTTCGGAAAACTGTTTTTTTAGGATAATCGAACAGTACATGTTTATTTGCCAAAAAGAAGACTGTACAGTAAATTTATTCATAAAAACAGGCATCTCTTTTAGTATTACAAAGTAACATACAAAGGCAGCTTCAGTAGGAATACATAGTATGTGTCACAGTTTATTAAAAATATATATATACATATTACATACGCATTTTGTATGAACAATACACACAGTATACAAAATTAACGTTTAAAAAGTCCTTTATTTTGGTCTGTCTAAGCAAGCCTACACGCTTACGAGCAGCTAAGTCACGTACTTTTTTCATTACAGATATCTGAAACTGGTCACATTCATCTTGGGCTTCAAACCATCGCAAGTCAGTATCTAAACAAGTGAACGCCTCAGAAGCTGTTGGTATACTTTCATCTTCACTTTCTGGAGCACTGATTGATGAGATGCTGGCGGCGTCATCTTTATCAGTGACGACGTTTACAATCTCGGTGTCCTGCACGATTTGGTGTCCTGGATCTGCATCATCGATATTCATCCATTCGTGAACGTCTTCTTCATCACATTCGTGGCAATCTATTGCTTGGTTTGGGAGTGAGGGGGATGATGGACGGTAGGGTCTGAGAGTAACAGGTGCGAGGCGAGCGAGTACACAATTCGGTTAAGCGGTCGTTCGGTTGACCGACGTTCGGATAATCGACGCTCTACTGTAGAACATATTTTATAATCTAAGATTGACAAGCCGTACAAAGCAAAAGGAAATTGTGAAACATGAGCAGTGAGATGTATGATAACGTATGCTTAAGCTGATATAAGTAAATTTTTCACAAAAACTAGGAACATAAGTCGTAGTAATCATTCATAAGTGCTAATGTAAAACCGCCCATGCAATGTAATTACAACAGTCGAAATAAGCAAAAATATAAAATGTAAAATATTTCAAATGTTACAAAACAAACAGGAAAAGCAAACATGTACAGCAGTAAACATGAAAATATTACCTATTAATAATAAATGGCGAGAAAGAATGAAAAAAATTATTTGTGTGCACAATCTAAGACTTTTTTTTTAAATTTGACCCAACTATACACAGAACACAAACGACTATTAACCCACTACAAGCACATATAAGGACACGAAATAATTCAACTACAACTTATCTAAGGACAGGTAACGATTAACTTCAAACACACGAGGACAGTGAACAATGATGACTGGACTAATTCATGAAAAGATTATTGAAAGCATCTGAAGAATTGGCTGCAAGAAAACTGTTGATAAGTCATTAATCACCAGTGACACAAAAACTCTTATTATCCTAACTTTATACGCCTTTAGTTTCATATACATTTAACAACAACAAAAATGTCTTCACTTGCTTCCTTTATTTCCTCTGTCAACATTTCATAATTTATTTTTTCCAGAAACATCTTTACTTCATTAGGATACTTCTATACCCATCTTTCTATTTCAAAATCATCAACATCACAAAAAGCTGGAAAACATAAATACATGCCATCAACTCTACAGATTTAATCTTACTTCTTCATAACCACTGCCATCATAGTGCAGGTGAAACCTAAATACACACACTCAATCAAATATTACATTTCTCCAGCACGCTCACTACAAGAAAAAAAAGTTCTTATGCTCGTTTGATCTTTCTCCAGGCTTACAGCTTCATGTTGTCGTATACTGTAACTTACCTAAATCCATTACGTCCCTAAATTTCACCTTTATTATGTATTGTTATTCCTAAAAGCTGAAAAGAACGTTTTCACAAGCAAATATTTCTACATAATTTAATCTTATGACATTAAAATTTAAACTATGCCATAGCAGAAAAAAATAAATTTAAAGGAGAAAAGAAAATGTATTGCTTATGGTAAGAGAAAAAAAGAGCGCTCTTGTCTTCTATTGTTTTCTTCATTCATGCATATTTCCCAAAATTTGTCATTAGTTAGTTTCATTTCATTATGTAATTGTGAACATTTCCTTCTATGTAGCATTCCTTAGAATAAATTTTTTGCTTTAATTTTCTTTGTGGATATTAGTTCCTTAAACATATAAAACATTTCAGTACATAGCAAGTACCATCTTCATAATACCATATTCTCTACATTACCATGAAAGACGTGTGACAAACTACAACAAAAAATTATAGCAATGTACTTTCCGTAAGCAAAAATATAGACAACTAGATACAGGAATGTAGATATGTACAAGTATACCAAAATGAAAAACGTTCATCAACTATTCACAAGAATTCATATTACATTTTCCTCAATAAATGTTTCGCATGGGTGATATGGTGCAGTCCTCTACTTCTGTGTGTACATAAAGTATTAAAAATGATAATGCTGACGAAGGACGATGGCAGAGCAAATGCCCCTCCGGTCTGTGACGAATTTTTAATGTCAGTAGAAGGGATATAAATGTCCAACACAGTCGGAAACTGAGTGAGGTGACCCTCGTCGCAAGCAGCAAGCTCAGCGCTAGCACCAATTCCGTGTAGAAAAGCTTGGTGTTTCACTTTGTTTTCTAACTGAATGGTCCAAGCCACCCAATATTTTTGTGCAGCGACGAAAGATAATCTTTCGACTGAATGTTTTTCCTAATTTCATCCATGTGATTGTTTATGCTGCCTGTCTGTATTAAAGGCAATTACTTCGTACACATAGACAGTAATGTGCTTACTTGTTTGCAGACACTTTCTTAGTTGTGATGAGATATGTTACAATCTTTGAATTACGACTTCTCGAATTGTAACGTCAGTCTTTGACAGGAACTAAAATAAATCATTTGCGGACATTATTATGTGGATTGTACGCTATTTGTAAGTCAATGTGTGCCGGTATATGCCGGTAACTTGGCAACTTGGTGGCTTGTCTTCGTACAAGTCAAGTATCACTCGAAAATGTCATAACAGCCGAAATTGTCCAATACCGCAATAGAAGTAACAAACACAATCCAAAGCTGAAAACGTCATTTCACTCATCTGTTTATGTCTGGCAGGCATTTTTAATGTTATAGAACTGTCCAGCAAATTCTCACTGTCACTTCTTTCATAGCGACTTGCAAAAATTCCACTTAGAAAAACCCAATCCGATTCTCAAATTTCCCCAGCTAAGTGTATCAGTAATCAGTACTTACGTTTTTGATTTTAATCAAAGCGGTAGTTCTGGTTTGATAATCGATAGTTGTTGGTGACGTCATAACTTTGTAGCAGAAGAAGGCCCTTGCTTTTGAAGCATTGATGGAACACGTAAGCACTTCGTTTTATGTATGCACTGGCCTAACGACCTTAATTAAAGTTGTTGTAGTTATGAACCTGCTTACATCCAAGTAAACATGTCGATTCATTCAAAGAAAAAAAAATAATGAAAAAATGGGACTAAAAATTGTGTGATAAATTGTTTCCATACATGCAGATTTATTTTACTCTTCATAGTTGTGTAAATAACACTTGGTTTAAGAATCATGATAGAAGGTAGTATACATGGAAGAACCCTGGAGATACTAAAAGGTATCAGATAGATTATATAATGGTAAGACAGAGATTTAGGAACCAGGTTTTAAATTGTAAGACATTTCCAGGGGCAGATGTGGACTCTGACCATAATATATTGGTTATGAACTGTAGATTAAAACTGAAGAAACTGCAAAAAGGTGGGAATTTAAGGAGATGGGACCTGGATAAACTGAAAGAATCAGAGGTTGTACAGAGTTTCAGGGAGAGCATAAGGGAACAATTGACAGGAATGGGGGAAAGAAATACAGTAGAAGAGGAATGGGTAGCTTTGAGGGATGAAGTAGTGAAGGCAGCAGAGGATCAAATAGGTAAAAAGACGAGGGCTAGTAGAAATCCTAGGGTAACAGAAGAAATATTGAATTTAATTGATGAAAGGAGAAAATATAAAAATGCAGTAAATGAAGCAGGCAAAAAGGAATACAAACGTCTCAAAAATGAGATCGACAGGAAGTGCAAAACGGCTAAGCAGGGATGGCTAGAGGACAAATGTAAGGATGTAGAGGCTTTTCTCACTAGGGGTAAGATAGATACTGCCTACAGGAAAATTAAAGAGACCTTTGGAGATAAGAGAACCACTTGTATGAACATCAAGAGCTCAGATGGAAACCCAGTTCTAAGCAAAGAAGGGAAAGCAGAAAGGTGGAAGGAGTATATAGAGGGTCTATACAAGGGCGATGTACTTGAGGACAATATTATGGAAATGGAAGAGGATGTAGATGAAGATGAAATGGGAGATAAGATACTGCGTGAAGAGTTTGACAGAGCACTGAAAGACCTGAGTCGAAACAAGGCCCCCGGAGTAGACAACATTCCATTGGAACTACTGACGGCCTTGGGAGAGCCAGTCCTGACAAAACTCTACCATCTGGTGAGCAAGATGTATGAAACAGGTGAAATACCCTCAGACTTCAAGAAGAATATAATAATTCCAATCCCAAAGAAAGCAGGTGTTGACAGATGTGAAAATAACCGGACAATCAGTTTAATAAGCCACAGCTGCAAAATACTAACACGAATTCTTTACAGACGAATGGAAAAACTTGTAGAAGCCGGCCTCGGGGAAGATCAGTTTGGATTCCGTAGAAATACTGGAACACGTGAGGCAATACTGACCTTACGACTTACCTTAGAAGAAAGATTAAGAAAAGGCAAACCTACGTTTCTAGCATTTGTAGACTTAGAGAAAGCTTTTGACAATGTTGACTGGCATACTCTCTTTCAAACTCTCAAGGTGGCAGGGGTAAAATACAGGGAACGAAAGGCTATTTACAATTTGGACAGAGACCAGATGGCAGTTATAAGAGTCGAGGGACATGAAAGGGAAGCAGCGGTTGGGAAGGGAGTAAGACAGGGTTGTAGCCTCTCCCCGATGTTATTCAATCTGTATATTGAGCAAGCAGTAAAGGAAACAAAAGAAAAATTCGGAGTAGGTATTAAAATCCAGGGAGAAGAAATAAAAACCTTGAGGTTCGCCGATGACACTGTAATTCTGTCAGAGACAGCAAAGGACTTGGAAGAGCAGTTGAACGGAATGGATGGTGTCTTGAAGGGAGGATATAAGATGAACATCAACAAAAGCAAAACGAGGATAATGGAATGTAGTCGAATTAAGTCGGGTGATGTTGAGGGTATTAGATTAGGAAATGAGACACTTAAAGTAGTAAAGGAGTTTTGCTATTTGGGGAGCAAAATAACCGATGATGGTCGAAGTAGAGAGGATATAAAATGTAGACTGGCAATGGCAAGGAAAGCGTTTCTGAAGAAGAGAAATTTGTTAACATCGAGTATAGATTTAAGTGTCAGGAAGTCATTTCTGAAAGTATTTGTATGGAGTGTAGCCATGTATGGAAGTGAAACATGGACGGTAAATAGTTTGGACAAGAAGAGAATAGAAGCTTTCGAAATGTGGTGCTACAGAAGAATGCTGAAGATTAGATGGGTAGATCACGTAACTAATGAGGAGGTATTGAATAGGATTGGGGAGAAGAGACGTTTGTGGCACAACTTGACCAGAAGAAGGGATCGGTTGGTAGGACATGTTCTGAGGCATCAAGGGATCACCAATTTAGTATTGGAGGGCATCGTGGAGGGTAAAAATCGTAGGGGGAGACCAAGAGATGAATACACTAAGCAGATTCAGAAGGATGTAGGTTGCAGTAGGTACTGGGAGATGAAGAAGCTTGCACAGGATAGAGTAGCATGGAGAGCTGCATCAAACCAGTCTCAGGACTGAAGACCACAACAACAACAGTAGTGTAAAACGTAACCGTATCCCGGAAACATAATATGATAAAGTTTCAAGAAAAAATTAAATATCAGGAGTTAAATGAAAGCTCTGTCTTGCATTTTAAAATTCAAGGTCAATGTGAAAAATCGCGTTTGGATTCTAGAAAATACTGGCCATCTTTTTCATATACAAAAACCAACATTTTATTCCACGACTACCGGCTGCACATCCACTGTTTAGATTACTGTTTCGTTTCTGGCGCGAAATAGTGAATCATCTCATTCGTATTAACATATCAGTGAATAAAATCAGTTATTTTTCTTTGAAAGTGGCTCAGCCGCTACTGAAAACATTTGTTTTATGGTTAGCTTACGGTTGGGTTTTAAGCAGACTAGACAGTCAACTTGACTGACGCAGGAGTTCATTCTGATTTCCGTGCATATTTCGTAAAATATTTAATCCATAATTAGTTGCTAATCGTCCAAGAGTGTAATGTGCATCTTCTCAAAGTTTTCGTCCGTGGTTGCAGATCTGGACGTCTTTCAATATTGCTCATCTTCAAGAGAAGTAGCGCTACATAGCACTCATCTGTCCGTTTCGCATCTGTTGAATATAAACGAACAGACCCCTCACAAAACTAGATGTCATATAGAATTGCTTTAAACTGATTTAAACAAAAGAATAAATTACGGTGGATACGTATGAGCGAAATACACAAAACTGCTGTAAAAATCGTACGAAAATATGGAGTTGTACTAGGTTTATTTTATGGGCCAATAAGTGCTGATAAAAAAAGTTTCATTGATATAGGCATTATCACTGTATAAGGAGGAAAGCTTTTCATGGCATTATCATCAACCTTGGTAAAAGCACTGTATAATATTACTAAAACTTTACTTACCTGGATAGTTAGCATTAGGTTTCACATAGCTCTTGGGCGAATATTTTCTATCGCTGGTGGCTAACACTCCTCCCAGATCTACAACACACGTCGTCTTTTCCTGAAAGGTTTTTCTCCAGATTCTTGTCACAGTTTACGTCAACCGCATTCTGTTCTCTCTATGTGTGAGGCTGTTGCTTGTCTAGCTTAGGTGACGAGTAAAATAAAAATGATTAGGTTTAGGTCGAATGTGCTAATCCTGTTGTACCATTTCTTTATTTGCTTGCTGTCTTATTGTAGCAGTCATCCTCCACACACAACCCCCCCCGCACCCTCCTTTAACTTGCTTCGTTCAGATTTCACGCACTGTTGCTTTACCAAAATTTTCTTGTCCTGACGGATTATTTTCTACTCTTCTACACTTCCGTGGAAGTCTCTCTCTGCATAGAGACTTCAGGTTTAATGCGTAATGTACAATCTTTGCAATGCCCTTTGTAATAAACGAATCTACGGCAGCTTCCACAGTTGCCACAGGCATTTTTCGGTTTTATGAAGTTTTTAAAGGGAAATGGATCGCAATAAATGAGTGGATGCGAATAGTGCAGTTACACTTAAGTGGACCCTAATAAAGAGTGTATATTTCTGTAAAGTCGTTTATCTATCCCACAGACCCTTTAAAACATTTCTATGAATCAAAACATCACTTAGTTTAAATGCTTTTAGTAAAAACTGAGGAATGTAAATACGATATACTAACGTTTGTCGAGCGCAAAATTAGGCCTAAAACGTCTCATTTTATGTGGACGCTCACTACGAACACATTCGTTAAAGTAACTGTTTGTATATCACCTTTAAAACGACAAGTACTCCACCGTGTGATCCGCTAATTCTATTGCTATGTTACAAGTAATGATTTAGCGTACGTGCCAGATGAAGAAGGAAACAAGAAGACTTGTAATATTGTGCAGAGGTGAACCAATAATCTCGCAGATCTTAGATTTGTACTATAGCAATAATTAATTGTGAGGAATCACTGCTCGTTGCTAACTGTAGGACGACAACTTTAATCGGCGACTGCTCAAGCTTATTAGAATTACAAGTAAAACTGATGAATTCTGTTAATACAAATAATGGATACTTTACATTGTCTCATTCGCACAAGTTAATGATTAAGAAAGATAAATACTATCTAATTGTTCCTGGGAATTGATCAATCTAGATTACACCTTATTACGCACATGTACTGCACGCTTTTGTAATGTGGTCGTCCATTCCTGAATTACAAGATAAATCAAGACAACAGCATTTTGCAGAGTGCAGACTTCCAATTCATATACACTAAAATGGAATGAAACTGAAAGATGCTTGACGAATAAAAAAGTACTGCTTCGTATACGAATTACTTAACGCACATAATTCGTTCGACTAGATACTGACACAGGTACGTGAAACTCAGTGTTACCAGGAAGTCACACTGAAATCGTTTTAGTTTGATAAGGAGCTAAATTTTGGCCGAAGTACCTATCTCTCTGCCGGCCGCGGTGGTCTCGCGGTTCTAGGCGCTCAGTCCGGAACCGCGCGACTGCTACGGTCGCAGGTTCGAATCCTGCCTCGGGCATGGATGTGTGTGATGTACTTAGGTTAGTTAGGTTTAATTAGTTCTAAGTTCTAGGGGACTGATGACCACAGATGTTAAGTCCCATAGTGCTCAGAGCCATTTGAACCTATCTCTGAAGCGGATGGGACGCAGAAATAATTACATCGTACCAATGAAAACATTCCAGGCAGGCAGAATATGCATTTGTATGTGATTCACTGGAATATTATGCTCTGTTTCAGATTTTGGTATTTCATCTTGCAGTTCATAACCTACATTTTGAAAAATGCACAATGGGACGCGATGTGTGAGAATATCAGGCCAATAGGATATAGATATATGTTGATGTCTTCTTTCTGAAGATTGGTCTGATGCAGCTCTGTGGGCTATTCAATTTGTTGCAAGTCTTTTCATCGCCACCCACACCCACTCGAACCTGGTTACCGCATTACCGCATTCGAGCCTTGATCTTGCTAAACAATTTTCTCTCTTACGATATTAACTGTTCCTCGTTCTAGTCAAGTTGTGCCACACAGCTTCTTTTCTCCACAATTCGATTCAGTATCTCTTCATAACTCACTCAATTTACTTCTCTAATCGTCAGCATTTTTTGTAGTACCACATATCAAAACATTCAATTCTCTGCATTTTATTTCTGTGTAATGCTTCTCTCTAGACAAATAATGTTTCAAAAAGCAAAACCTCCTAACACTGAAACCGATATTATTCGTTGATGGCTCATGATGAGTCCTGTCAATTGATTTCCTTTAGTCAAGTTGTGCCATAAATTTATTTTTTCGTCAGTTCGATTCACTACCTCATTAACTAATGAGTCTGCCGAGGTAATCTTCATTCTCCTGTTGCACCGCGATTCAAATCCTTCTGTTCTCTTCTAGTGTGTGTTGTTTGTCTCTAATTCGCTTCCATACAAGGCGACACTGCAATTAAAAGCTTTCAGAAAAGGCTCCCTAACAGTTAAATTAATGTCAATTGCTACAACATTTCATTCAGGAAAACTTTTCTTGTTATTACCGTTCAGTATTATATGTTCTGTTTACTTGTGAAAGTGACAGTTATTTTGCTTCCCAAATAGCAAAACTCGTCCAGTATTTTTAGTGTTTCGTTTTGAAGTCAAATTCCCCCAGCCTCATCTGATTCGAGTAAGAAGCGTTACTTTCATTTACTTTTGTAATTGTGTTATTGCCTTGTTTCACGACACTATTTCGTTTAACCTGTTCTTCTAACAAGGGAACCTCCCCATCGCACCCCCCTCAGATTTAGTTATAAGTTGTATAAGTTGGCACAGTGGATAGGCCTTGAAAAACTGAACACAGATCACTCGAGAAAACAGGAAGAAGTTGTGTGGAACTAGGAAAAAAAATAAGCATAATATACAAACTGAGTAGTCCATGTGCAAGATAGGCAGCATCAAGGACAATGTGAACTCAGGAGCACCTTGGTCCCGTGGTTAGCGTGAGCAGCTGCGGAACGAGGGGTCCTTGGTTCAAGTCTTCCCTAGAGTGAAAATTTTAACTTTTTATTTTCAGACAATTATCAAAGTTCAGGCACTCACATAAAATCAACTTCGCTCTCCAAAATTCCAGGACATGTTCAGATTTGCTTGGACATATGCAGGATTTGACGATCTACACACGGAAAAATTTGAAAACATTAAAAACATATGTTTTGACAGAGCACAAGGAAAACTGAGCGACTGTGAAACTGTTGCATTCATTTGTTGCAGTTTATGTGACAAATTCTTAAGTTTTCATCACTTTTTTGGGAGTGATTATCACATCCACAAGAAAACCTAAATAGGGCAAGGTAGAAGAATCTTTCTACCCAGTCGCCAAGTGTACAAGTCGACAACATATTCGCGTCATGTGACGCACATGCCGTCACCAGTGTCGTATAGAATATATCAGACGTGTTTTCCTGTGGAGGAATCGGTTGACCTATGACCTTGCAATCAAATGTTTTGGGTTCCCATTGGAGAGGCACGTCCTTTCGTCTACTAATCGCACGGTTTTGCGGTGCGGTCGCAAAACACAGACACTAAACTTATTACAGTGAACAGAGATGTCAATGAACGAACGGACAGATCATAACTTTGCGACAATGAAGAAAGTAAACTTTCCACTCTAGGGAAGATTTGAACCAAGGACCTCTCGTTCCGCAGCTGCTCACGCTAACCACGGGACCACGGCGCTCCTGAGTTCACATTATCCTTGATGCTGCCTATCTTGCACATGGACTACTCAGTTTGTATATTCTGCTCATTTTTTTCCTAGTTCCACACAACTTCTTCCTGTTTTCTCGAGTGATCTGTGTTCAGTGTTGCAAGGCCTATCCACTGTGCCAACTTATAACTAAATCTGAGGGGGGTGCGATGGGGAGGTTCCCTTGTTAGAGCAATGTATTCTCTACGGCCTCCTTTTCTTTCACCATACCTTTTTCAATCTCTTTGTTATCTGCAGTCCAAAAAGTTTCAAGACATGGTTTGTAAAATAATTATTTAAATAATAAACTTTTTAATATAACATTTTTTAAAACGGACTAGAAAGCATGAAGTAATTTCTCCTGGCACAATACACATTCCTCACCCCACGCAGATAATCCTGAAAATTTGTGCTTGTGAATTTTTAACATCTGTGGTAGTACTTGTAACAATTGAAACTAGTGATCAAGTAATGAAGAAAATTAATAATGCAGCTGTGACAGTTCTCTGCAATTTATTGCATAAATTGACAAAACGAAAACATGGGGCGCATGCAATACAAAACTGGTACATCAATTGTTCACCTAAGTTACTCACAATTTTTTGGTACTGCATATGATATGAACCGTTCTGTAATTACCCCCTCAACGACAGCTACTCTCTACGATGCTTACTGTTATCTGTAGCATGCGCCCCACGTATTTCCTTTTGAATTTTACAAGTATTGTCGTAGCTATTAAAAATTCACAAGGACAAACTTTAATCTGTCTGTATGGGGTTAGACATCTGCATGAAGCTAGGAGAAATTGTTCAGTACTTTTTTGAAACGTGTTATATTAAGAAAATAATTAAACGATCATTTTCTTCTTTTTAGTCCTGTGAGTGTGAAGTTTTTCAATTGGTTTCAATATTCTGATGAGATTACAACAAATACGTGGTACATTTCAGGTTTCCCTTCACCTGAGTCAACCAATATATTGATTCCTCGTCAGTATATCTCAAGAAAAGACCGTGAAGTAAAAATGAGAGAGAACTGAGCTAACACGGAGGCTTGCCAGCAATCATTCTTAATGCGAATCATTCGCCACAAGAACAGGAAAAGGGGAGAACTAACAGTGGTACACTAAGTACGCTCCGTCACACACCAGACACGAATACCATTTAATATTGTACTGTTATCAAGTTCTGAACAATGTAGGAACTTACAAGTCACTAACTAGCTCATCGAAAGGTTACTTTGTAATCAAATGCTGAATTTCTACTGAACAAAATGGTTCAAATGGCTCTGAGCACTATGCGACTTAACTTCTGAGGTCATCAGTCGCCTAGAACTGAGAACTAATTAAACCTAACTAACCTAAGGACATCACACACGCCCATGCCCGAGGCAGGATTCGAACCTGCGACCGTAGCGGTCGCTCGGTTCCAAACTGTAGCGCCCAGAACCGCACGGCCACTCCGGCCGGCTTCTACTGAACAGTCAGACAGACAGATTGTGCCCTCCGACACACAGCAGGCACGAAAGCGAATTAATATTGCATTGGTGATCCAGATCTGAGCTATGTTGAAAGTTTCAAGCGTCTAGCTCATCGGAAACTTAGTTTAAATCAATTGCAAAATTTGCATCGAGCAAACAAAGAGACAAGAAAACGAACTAATAAAAACGTGTTAAAAAAGAGAAAAGTTAAGATTGTGATTGTAGTGCTTCAATTGTTATACACTGCAGTACAACACAGAAAAAGTTCATAGAGCCATATGAAATTGCCAGAAAAGTGCTTCTTTGGGATGTTGCTCAGCTCGCGCGTCACATTGGCTTCAGTGTCGGTTATGTCGTCATAGCGTTGACACTTCATGCAGATTTCTGCACTTTGTCGTTCTGTGGTAGATTAGCACCAAGTATCGTCACCCGTGATCACGTTTTCGAGGAAGTAGCTGTCAGCGTTTAGCATTCTAATCACTTGCAGCATGCGTCCGTGTGTCGTTTCTTTTGCAGGGCAAATTTTGGACACACTTTTATCTTTGTTAAAAGTATTTAACACGATATAGAGAAGTTACTTCATTGCAAATTGTGACGCATCAACGTTGACACACTACAGCTGCACGAAAACTGCTTAAGGGGCTCCGGAAAGGCTCAAAATCATGAAAAGTTCAATTTTTACTTTTTTGCGTTTTCTGAATCTGCAGACTATTACCTTTTAATAGATATATAATTTATTCAATTCCGAAGAGTACAACTATTTTTAAATTTTTTTTGAAATGTGTTCTACATGGGCGTGACCCACTGTGGCGCTGTTAAACTGCTGTCAAATGGAGTTATTATTAACGTCCGTGTTCATCAGGTACATTTTAGTGATGTGAGATAAAGTATGTGTTGTGTCTAACCTGTGATGGTTCAATATATATCGCTGGTGTGAATGTCGATTGTTTCATGTTTATTTACTCTGTCGTTATCTCGAAAATATTCGTAATTAATTCTGTTTCTTGAGTCTCTGTTTTGTTGAAGTATAATAATGAGTAAAAGTAAAGTTATTAGAAATCTTCTGAAGGCTTTTAAGAAAAGGAGAAATGTTGGAAAGCCAAAGGTATTTAGAAATATGGGAATGAAGATAGGTTCTAACATGGTACGAGCGATGCTTGCTTTAGACAAGGAACGCCTTCGGGCTGCAGACAGGGCTGTAAAGAGTCTAGAAATACAAGCAAGAGTAAACAGGAGGAGGAACAAGAGGAAGCTGGAGGAGGAGTTTGCAGAGGATGAAGATAATCCATCCTATGGACCTGGAATGCACTAAAAAGTTAATCCAATCTTTGTCGCTCGATTCCCAAAACTTTTATTTTCTCATACTAATTACATGTTTTCTGAGGATCTTCCAAACATATTTGTTTCAAACTTTCAGTAAATGTTACACAGCACCTTCTGCATAATTGAACACAGCCTTTTTCCAAAAAACTGTATATTTTTGAATATATAAATAAAAAATTGCAAAAAAATGTTGTGAATTTTCATTACAATTGGAAAAAAATCATCTTTAATAACTGAACTAAAATTTTGTAAAATCCCTGTGTTAAGTTGTAGCCCATATTCTAATAAATAATCTGTAAAAAGTTCAACTTCCTACCTCAAATACTTTGTGAGGAAAGATGTAATTTATAAGCGTTATTTTAACATTGCAAGTATATGGCGTTCCGGAGCCCCTTAAGACTGCCTGCTAACAAGTGACTGGCAGAAACCACATCTGTTGTTTACAGTTGTTAGTGCAAGCTGGAACAATAGTCATTGTACTGACTTGGCTTATAATTTCAGAATAAAAGCACTTTCGGAACTTGTCGGACCGTCTGTATATGTACTTATATTACAGAGATATGTCGTGGCTTTGTGTAAGTTTTGTCTATGATATTCTGTTCGCTACGATTTGCGTAGTTAAGTCCGCCTCCGTAGCGTAGCGGTAGCGTTACTGCCTTCCATGCAGTGGGTCCGTGTTCGATTCCCCCCAGGGGACTGGGTGTTGTGTGTCCATCATCATATTCATCATCATTGACTCGATGTGGCACCAACTAAAGAGGACTTGCAATACGGCAGCCGAACTCCCCCGCATGGGGCCTCCCGGCCAACAGTGCCATACGATCATTTCATTTCTTTTGCTTAGTTAAACTCAATTCAGTTTTTTCTTCATTATTAGATCTGCTTCGTCGTTATCCCTATTTGTTTTGATGTTAATAAACAGTACTCACTTGAGCAGAAAAAGGTATGCTTTGTTCCCATTACATGTTACTTAAGCCTATCCATTATTTCTCCCTTTGAGATCTACCTACACGAGTAATGGATGTAATACTCCACGATTCTACACGTAAAACGGCAAATCTTTTCGCTTCTCAGTAACAACCTCCAGACTAATCCACATCCGGAGATGAATGGGGGAGAACTTTCTACGCTGTAGGATGTCATCAGCAATAAACCATTACGAAGATCTGGTTACAGCATGATAGTGTTGGCTCATGACGCAAGGCCAGAACCGTCAGCCATCCAGACTATTGACCCTGCAACTGCTGAATAGTTTGACGCCCCAGTTCAAAAACTTCATAATTTTTAACATTTTTATGCAGCGACAGCAACTGATATTGTTGATATAAGAATATACAGCCTACAGTTGCAGGTTAACTTTAGCGTTTTCCTAGGTTTCAACGTTAGTAATAACGTCTTCTGTTTAATAAAAGTGATGGCCATACCTGTTTTGCAGATCTTATGCGTAACATTTACGTACTTATTAGCTGCTTTCTGGGCCTTGGCTGACACGAATTTTATAATTTTTAACATTTTTATGCAGCGACAGCAACTGATATTGTTTGTATAAGAATATACAGCCTACAGGTGCAGGTTAACTTTATCGTTTCCCTAGGTTTCAACGTTACTAATAACGTCTTCTTTATGTTAATCTGGTCTCTCCACAGATACCTTCTGATGTGGTTGCACCTACAGTATGGTCACCCGTGTCCGTGAGACCCGTAAGCCGCTACACTGCAGCACGATCGTGATATTTAGAAAGTACGGACGAATACACAATTTAATACCGCACTTTTATTTAATGCACTGAAAACTTTGAAGTGGAAGAGGTGTCTATAACATTGGAAAATATTACAACCCATAGATTCACAATTTCCCCAATTTTTTCAAACTAAATTAATTGTTGTGTGTGCGAAAAAGCTACAATATTATAGAATACCTAGTGTGTATTATTATATCCACATTGAAGTTGAAAACGAGTAGGAGAAATTGGACTATACTCACTGTACTACAATTCATTGAAACTGAAGAGGAAATACCAAATACACCTGCACTAAATGCATATTAACATTGTAAAAAATGTACGAAAAACCACCAATTCTGTCGATTTGCGAACTGTTGAACTACCACAGACACAAGAACAGGGTGACCTCGGATTATTTAACAGAGCTGGTTTCCGTGACACTTAATGTTCAGCACCACTGTAGTGAGCAGTATTACAGCTTTCTTAAATTTTCACACATCAAGGAAGTCTGTAAAGCTGTTCAGACTTGTTCCACAAAACACATACAGCTGGAATCAGTCCTGAAAGTGAGGAAATAACATGTTGATTACCCAACGTGTCACTCCAGCAAGTGTAAAAATTCGCGGGTTTCTATCCTAATATTATAAAAGTCAGTGTACCAAATGATACTACTGGGGATTTAGTTAGACTTATAGATGCATTTTCACACGCAGTAAGGCAGTTTTCACTTCGAGAAAATATTTTTCTTGCATGTAAACGCAGCAAGAGGCCCAGAATCTACACTCCACTGCACATTGTAGGGATGCCAGGTGTACGTTCGTTAGACAACTCATAGTTAAATATAAAAGGTAAAGTATGAATCTTTCTGTGTGAAGGGTGATCCAACAAGAAATTGCTAAAAGCAGCCGTTGTACGCTGTGTCTTGAAAATTCTCCAGATAGGAGCCGCCTTGTGGCTAGGCAACTCTTTCGTCATATGTGTTCGGTGTGGTGCAAACATTCAGGGCATACCCGTATACTTTAGATTCGAAGAGACAATTATGAAGTTATTGGCAGTAACTATAATGGCAGACCATATATTGGTTAATTTTTGGTTCGTCGTTCGTCACTTTGTAATCAACCTAAATGTTACTGAGGATAATAAAGTAACAAAATAACTAAACTAAATTTGTGCAGAATGTTTATTTTCCACACCAAACCACAAAAAACAATCGGTCATAGACTTTATTAGTCATGCTTAAGACTAACGATAATATGATAAACTCCACTTCGTGTTCTTGATATGATGAATAAAAAATAATCCTCAAAACATAACCACGTATTCACCGTGTGCTAGAAAAGTGGAGTTATACTCAAAGATCAAAGTATTACTATGCTTGTGATCTTAATACATGATAGATTATGAGGACTCAGTCTATTAGATGCAGCATATAAGGAATGTCCAGTTCTAGACAAACTAAAAGCTATATTGGAAACCACCGTACGCGAATAAGAAATGGAATTTAGAAAAGGGATTTTAACAACTGCTGTCGTACGTGTTACGGCAGATTACTGCTAAAAAAGAGTGTTACAGTGGGACTCATTTAGTATTAATTTGTCTCGAACAAGCAATTTATTACGTTAATTAGGGAAAACCTTTAGCAATTTGTAAAAAAGGGGGAATAATCAAATAATATGCAATAAACTTTACGAAAATTTGTCTGTAGACAATAACTACATCTTGACAACACCTGTCACAACAGAAAAGGAGGACAGAATATATTTCTCATTTCACTCATCTTTCCAGTATTTTTGGAGATTATATGCACATTTCTTTGAACTGCCTTTTACGCACAGATCATACCGTACTGCTAGCAACAAAAAGGTGTCTTAAAGAAGAAAATCGAGTTCTGAAAAGAATTTGTGGAGAATGTGGTCACTGATATAAACTGTTTCTGTTGGAAATATTTCCCAATTACATAAAATGTGAATTATGAAATAATACAGTTATTAAATCAAATTAATTATTTAGGCTGTGGTGTGGCTTACGAAGACAATAGTGATTCACATGAAAACCTGTCAAAACGCGGAGCACAAAAACGAAACAAAGAAACAAATGACCGTGAACCTTTATAAAAAAATAACCATTTCCCCAGCATTACGAAAAGCAAATTATTCAACAGGTTAGAAACCAACATCAGGGACGTCATATCCAAGTTTCAGAGAGCAGACCGAACAGTTGTAATGAAGTTACGTCAGAAAGACCCGAAACATCAAAATTATAAAAGTACAGGGTATTTATAAAAGAAAAAAATATAATTCAGTTAGCAGAAAGAATGGAATTACCACTGTAGTATAGTACAGGAGGACTCTCTCAGTAATGAGGGCACTTGGAAAAATCAAGGAAAAGTAGGCTGTCTCTACAGAAATATTCTATGTAACACCAAATGAAGACAATGAGATCGTGTTGATGCTGATGGAAATAGAGCCAGAGCATCAAGAACGAGGAAAACTTCACTACTGATGCTACTATACGAAATAGTGTAACCGTTTATCGTTAGGTTTCACTGTTGCAAATTTGCCTGAAGTTACAGAATTATATGTATAAAGTTTATAATTTAAAATAGCAATCATTTCATTGAAAGAGCTTATTTAAAACAAACCTATACTGGTTCGGATTTATTGAAAATCCATCTTCAGATGCCTCTTCCAGATTTTCTTGGTTTCCTACTGGGGCCTCTTTTTGTGCTCATTGTTCATTTTATGTAGTAAGATAAATACAAAACGTTCTTCGTTTAAACTTACGAGAAGTGTTAGTTTCCATTTCTTCGACCTTCATGGAAATACACTTGAAATGATTTTATAATTATTAAAACCTTAAATGCGTGGAAAAGTTAAGTGGGGTCTGACTGAATGAGAGGAATTCACCGTATATTTATTTGTGTTACACGTTTTAAAGTGAACACTTTTTCACACTGCACTATGCAACTGCTGTTAAATTCTCTGGAAACTGCTTCAACACCCACTATTCTATGTTCTATGGCAGCATACACGCTCAAAATTTACAAAACGAGAACCAACTTCGCATACGTGACGTAACAAAATTTTCAAAGACATTAAATTATAAACCTGATAACTATAGTACAACCGAGGTTCTCATAATGTTTACTTTCAACAAGAGAGCATGTGTGGACCGGGTTAAGAATGAACCAGAATCGTTCAAGGAAAAATCATTGAATTTTGCGTACTTTGTTTAATGACATTTTGCAGCGCACTTCTTTTTGTTAGGACAGACAAAATGAATTCATTTAGCACGGATAAAGGGATTGCATCTGAACTGTACGTTTAAGAATTACTTCAATACATAAATAAATCATTTATTTGCAGTGGGGTACGTAGTGAAAAGAATTTTTTTGGTTGAAGCAAGCAGCCTGTCAACGCAAATCTTTCGCTCATCAGAATTTATATTACTAACTTCCTGAAGGTCTACGTTCATTTCCTTACATTATGATTGATCTAGAAGAGCAATAAGCCTGCTTCCCGTGAGTTATTTGAAAATTACTGCCCAAGAAAAATATGAATGATTATGTCTAAAGTGCCTTGCGCCTCCCACTCGAACAGAGATGTTTGCGGTACAGTTATAAGTGCAAAAGTGTACACAATGTTGTCGTGTGTACATTATTTAATTTTATCACTTACATGCGGTGTAAAGTACTGTGGATCGAGAATAACAATGTAGCTACTAATAAATTAAACACTCAACGGTATTGTTATGACATCATACACCGAACTCTTAAAAATTACCATGAACGGGTACGGAAGGAACGATAGATACCTTGAGCTCAACAGAGCTGTTTCTGTGTCTACTTTAATGTACAAAAGAGAGGCAGAGACACTGGCATCGAGAGAAGCTAAGAGAACACATATTAGAAACGAATTTCCTATGTTATACAAATGGTTGCACAGCTCTCCGAAGAGAAGATACTGTAAAGAATTTGAGATAAGATACGATTATAGAAAATGTCGAGGAGTCAAGGTGAACGAATACCTGTCATGCACTGGGGTAAAACAGATGTTAAATTAAAGATGGCAGACTCCTGAAGTAGTCTGAATCCGTGCGTCTATCACAGAAAGAAAACCACTGTACCCGCGGACATTATATTTTGATGCAATAGGCACCTTCGGATTCATTGTTTGATGGTTAATACTTCAATGAGTCCTTTAAGCCCTTGTTAAAACTGTTTCTCTGCTTTTTATTAATCTCTGTGATTAGTTATATGCCTTTAATCATTATTCACAACGAAAATTTAAAGCTGTAGTAAACAATCGGTCTTACTTATAGCCTTCGTCGAATTTCTCTTGGATTGTATTTCGCAAGGAATGCAAGAAGCTTTACTTACAATCGTTACCTAATTTGCAAGTAACACGTAAACGTTATGGTTGTGCTGCAAACATATTAAGTTACTGTTAGCTGCCGACATGGCACGCTATAGGCTGCCACAAGTAACTTCCATGGCACTGACGACTGTCTCTAATACACCATGCAAAGAGGTTAAGATCGATTCTCTGGTTAAATCTTTCATATAACATTAAAAACTGCAAATAAGTTTCTGGTTCTTGATAGAGATCTTCTACCACGTATCTTTTGTTTAATAAACGGATTATTTCGTTAGCTATGCTATTTTACATGCCTAAAGCAATCACACAAACTGATCATTCCCATAACGTGCTACTGACGTTTGGTGACCTCGTCCTACCAGCTCTGCAGTCAGCAACAATTTTCATTTCATGTTTAAAGCTGTAACTTTTTTTATTTGTAGAGTGTGTGAATGTCCTTAATTTGTTCTTACAACAAACATTGCAACTAGTTGAACTAGCACACACATTTTCATAAATTCCGTGACAGAAACTCGAAGCACAGCGTGAAGAGGCTGTGGTAGTCGCTTGATGAAGGACCCACAGAGTGGTCCAGAGTGCGTTGTCTATAAAAAAATCAATATTTTTGACTGTATGCGATATTTTTTGTGATAGAATATCGTATTTATTGTAGTGCAAATATAATAAGCCTGTATGCCTGAGTTCAGTTACTACAATTTCTTTCAACAGACATATTTATGGATACTGAGTGCGATGTTCCATGAAAGTATGAAATTTAAGAAACGAGGAACGTAAGACAAAATCACTATGGAACGTATTGCAAGAAGAATTACGAATACAAAACATGCAAATTCAGCACCAGAACTCACGTGTATAACAACACAAAGTATACTAGTAATTAGTACAGAAGTAATACAAGGACCCCGATCAGAAATCGCAGACGTAAGTGAACACGGGGATTTATGCTATATCCAATTTTTATTCTTATAGCGGAGGCAATTAATTAAACTTGCCTGATTACAGTGTGTATTTTACACCACGTGCTTTTTGTGAATCACTTGTTTTCTTTTCTACATGCTTCCAATAGATTCCTGCATCTAGCTGAAGGAAGCTCTTTATCATAGTGAATGATAATTAAATGGACACCCTAGCTGCAACCAGGCGTTGATATACTTCATTGGGGACATGTTGAAAATGTGTGCCCCGACCGGGACTCGAACCCGGGATCTCCTGCTTACATGGCAGACGCTCTGTCCATCTGAGCCACCGCGGGCACAGAGGATAGTGCGTCTGCAGGGACTTATCCCTTGCACGCTCCCCGTGAGATCCACATTCACAACATGTCCACACCACTACATTCGTAGTGCGCCTAATAGATGTTTGCCCATCATACTCACTACTCGTGGCAGATTAATCTACCAAGTCCCGTACGAGTTCGGGCATAGCGTGTGCGTTCGCACAAGAAGGTCAATGGCCGGGAAGCCATATTTTAACTATATATATGACGGTAGTAGATTAATCTGCCACGAGTAGTGAGTATGATGGGCAAACATCTATTAGGCGCACTACGAATGTAGTGGTGTGGACATGTTGTGAATGTGGATCTCACGGGGAGCGTGCAAGGGATAAGTCCCTGCAGACGCACTATCCTCTGTGCCCCCGGTGGCTCAGATGGATAGAGCGTCTGCCATGTAAGCAGGAGATCCCGGGTTGGAGTCCCGGTCGGGGCACACATTTTCAACATGTCCCCAATGAAGTATATCAACGCTTGGTTGCAGCTAGGGTGTCCATTTAATTATCATTCATTTCTAGCAAAGCTGCATGGTCATCCACGGTAACTGTTCTTTCGGGAACAGATACTACCGTCATATATATCTTTATCATAGTGTTAGCATGGCTTCGAGAAGAAAGATAATTTCTGCTTTTTGTAGTAATATCGTACTAGAACGTGTTTAACAAGTGCTAATATACCATACACTATCAAACAATTGATTATTTTCTCATAATAAACCCGTGATAGTGAAGAGAGTATACGAGAGAAAGAAGAGAGTGAAGACGAAAGGGAACAATGAGAAAACGTCCCAGATTACGAAAGCCTGTGCCATCACCAACAGCCAGGATGTTCCCTGATATACATCTACTTGAGATCATGAAAAAAAAAAAAAACCGGAAATGTCGTTTCAGAAGCGGGTTGCCTTGATGTAAGGCTTTCACATTTCTGCAGAGCAAAATAGACCTCTGTCTATTTTCTGATTGTATTTTGAGATGTAATAAGAAAGTAATGCTTTATGATACATAAATATATTTACCTGTATCCGTTGTCAGTTTATAAATAAAATACGTCGAAGCAATCCACGAGAGCATGTTATTACTGGAATAGAAAACGTATTAGAGGCCTGCTGTAGTGAATGCACTGATATTTTGGTGAACCACAACATTTTTTAAAAAATTAGTTTTTTAGCCTCATTTTGTACCAAATCAACGCATTCAGCATCATTACAAAGTTTCCCAATGAGGGTAAACATTGTAAAATAGCCTCCCCGACCAGCCCTGGTTGTAAATATTGTAGTTAATTCAAATTTCTAGGTGAGGTAATAAAGACAGGCGGTGGTGTCACCTGCAACTTTGAGTGAAATTTTTACGTTTCGAGAAATATTTTTTACTTTGTTAGAAAAAATCTTGTGTTTCTGGCCTTGAAGCTTCAAATCTGCGTGAAAGAACACTCTGAAAACTGTCTTGTGACACACTCTTCAATAATTTGGCACAGCTTTTAATCTCTTTACAATTTTCCTCTAAATGAGAAAACAGAAGAATGTGGCTGCTGAGGTTATGTCGTGGAGTTTGAAGATACTATGGGTGTTCAGAAATTTATGAGATACTGAGAACAGCTTCATGTTTCTGTACGCTTTGTCTGTCCACAGTTTTCTGAGCAATTGTGGAAGATTGTGCTCTGATTTGGCTTTTGCTGTTGTAAGGAAAAGAAGTAAATTCACGATGAAATGAGGAGGTATATCGGATTTTAACTGATTGTGACAAATTATTGCACTCAATAGTTTGCCGAAAACTCGACGACAGATGTAGTGTTTATAACATTGCATGAACAGTAAGATTAGTATCAAGTCACAAGTTGAGTACTAGCTTTGTTTGACAATGGATGTCAATTCGGTTGTTCTTATCAAAATGTTGAGTGTTTCAAGAGGCCTTATTAAATGTGAAATTTTCTGATAAAGCTGACGTGCTTGTTATTGCAAGACTCTGTGTAATTTTAATTGTATACGATGTGTTGTCTGCAGTGATTAAGACTTCATAATAAGCCGCTAGTTATTTGTAAGTTTTACCTACGCTTCGTTATTTTATATATGCCACTTAATGATCGGAGAAGACAGGTTTCTACGTGGAAGACGATGGGAAAGGAGGGACTCGACACTGGAAGGCTCACATTTCTGTAGTTTCTGCAGTTTGACTCTCTAGTTGACTGTACATTGCAATTCAAATAATAATATTTTGAAACATCGAGGTCATGACGTCATACGCAAAAGGCTAAAGAACAAGTTAACAAGAATGTATGTCATCTCAAAGTATGATACCGAGGGCTGTCAGAGGACAATGTAGTACAATACTCAGTTATTAAAACGTTATGTATGTGAGATGCTATGTTTATCATTCGTCCTTCGTCTGTTATACAAGAGTAAGTTTGGAATATCAGTTAAGTAAGTGGGGACATGAAAAATTAATTGTATGTAGCTGGCGGAGTCTAGACATTTCATTCCTTTTCGTATCTAAAGCAAGATGAAGCAAGTAATCAACTTTTGTGTGTGTGTGTGTGTGTGTGTGTGTGTGTGTGTGTGTGTGTGTGTGTGTGTGTGTGTGCGCGCGCGTGTGCGTGTGCGTGTGTGTGTCGACGGTTTTTTTCTTAATTTTTCTTAACATACTGGTACAGGAATGATATATTACTACCTGACAAACCCAGCATTATCTGAGCATTTACGAGGGCCGTTCAGAAAGTAACCTCCGGTTGATTTAAAAAAATACACCAAGTTAAATAAAAATATTTTAATATATACATCTTACAACTACATCTTTGCACTATTTTTCTACATAGTCTCCATAGCGATTGAGGCACTTATCGTATCTCTTCACAAGCTTTGAAATTCCTTCTGCATAAAAATCACCCGCTTGTGCCTGGAGCCAGCCTGTGACCGCATCTTTGAGCTCTTCGTCGTCATCAAACCGCTGTGACCCGAGCCATTTCTTCAAATGCATGAAGAGGTGATAATCACTTGGCGCCAGGTCTGGGCTGTAAGGTGGATGGTTGATAACGTCCCACTTGAAGGACTCAAGAAGGGCCGTTGTTCTGCGAGCAGAGTGAGGACGGGCGTTATCGTGCAAAAAAACGATACCGGAAGTCAGCATACCATGGCGTTTGTTCTGTATAGCCCGTCGTAACTTTTTTATTGTTTCACAGTACACGTCTTGATTAATGGTCGTACCACGTTCCATGAATTCAACCAACAACACCCCTTTGGCATCCCAAAACACCGTTGCCATCAGTTTTCTGGCAGAAAAATCTTGCGAGGCTTTTCTTGGTTTGGTAGGCGAATTTGAATGTGCCCACATCTTTGATTGTTCTTTCGTCTCAGGGTTCACGTACTTAATCCAGGTTTCGTCACCGGTCACGATTCTGTTTAACAATGGTTCTCCTTCGTCCTCATAACGTGACAGAAAGTCTAATGCAGAGGCCATTCTTTGAGTTTTGTGGTGGTCGGTAAGAATTTTGGGCACCCATCGTGCACAGAACTTACGGTAACCCAATCTTGCTGTCACTATCTCGTACAAGAGAGTCTTAGAAATCTGTGGAAAACCAGTAGACAACTCCGACATTGAGAAACGTCGATTTTCACGAACCTTTGCATCAACTGTCTGAACGAGTTCGTCACTCACCAATGATGGTCTACCACTCCTCTCTTCATCATGAACGTTTTCTCGTCCACTTTTAAATAAACGTACCCATTCACGGACAACTCCTTCACTCATAACTCTTGGTCCGTACACGGCACAAAGCTCACGATGAATAGCTGCTGCAGAATATCCTTTGGCTGTAAAAAACCTTATGACAGCACGCACTTCACATTTGGCGGGGTTTTCTATTGCAGCACACATTTCAAACTGCCACAAAAACTAAACTAGCGCAGGTACGACGTTCACTCGACCACGGCTTGATGCCGACTGACCTGTTGAGTGCGTGAACGCACAGATGGCGTCACTACTCCCCCCACAACCCGCTCTGTGACCAATCGGAGGTTACTTTCTGAACCGCCCTCGTATTTTGAAAATTTCCTATTAGAAAGAAAACCAAAAAATGAACTGCGTTTGTAGTGTAATATCGAAAAAATTTCATTTGCATGTATTCATGAAAACATCTTTGAAATTATGAATCAGTTCCTGTGAGCTAGGAGCAGCTGCTTCGCGTGCCTACAACGAGATTTTGTAAACGTCTCTATGGCAACACCTCTACATAGCTCTATAGACGTTTGCGCTTCGCAGTTGAAAACTGTCTAAACTGCTGCCAGGTGTCAGGGATTTACTTAGCTTGAATCGATTGTAGGGGTGTCTTAGCAGTAAAGAATAAATGTATTACAACTTCATGCGTGAAGCGGCATTTTTTCACGCGTATCAGCCGACATAACACACACTGTGTTAAAAGCTACGGCTACCACCAATCTTTCTTTTGAAGCACAGCATCTGCTCTGTTCCTTTTCGGTCAGCCTGTGCAAACACATCACTATGTCACTTGCAAAGAGAACAGTCAAGTTTGCATTCTCTGTGTTTCAGTACATTGTTTAAATTGAAAGTAACATATCAAGTTCAAATGGTTCAAATGGCTCTGAGCACTGTGGGACGTAACTTCTGAGGTCATCAGTCCCCTAGAACTTAGAATTACTTAAACCTAACTAACCTAAGGACATCACACACATCCATGCCCGAGGCAGGATTCGAACCTGCGACCGTAGCGGTCGCGCAGTTCCAGACTGAAGCGCTTAGAACCGCTCGGCCACTCGGGCCGGCAACATATCAAGTATTTTATGAATGTTATATGGAGGGCAGAAGATATTGTTGAAATATATGTGTGTATAATTGCTGATGCTTGCCTATTTATGTCAGTATTAAGGCAAATATGTGTAGTACATCAGAAAGCAAGGTGCCAAAACGACGTTTTGTCCGGCGGCAGGAGACGGTACACGCAGATCGACAGTAGCAGCGCATTTCAACAAAATTTGTACTGCCATTGATGGCATATACAAACACGTCTTTCATTGTATAAAGACAATAAATCACAGGCTGATTCTTCACTTTTGTAAACGTTTAACGTTTGTCGACGGAGTGCGCTAGTGAGACAGGATACCAGGCAATTTTGAGAAAGAGGGAGATACTAAAACTTATGCAAAATAATAAGTAAGTTTAAATTGGGACAGGTCCTTTACGATTTGAATGCTAATTCAATGCAGTATTTTATCCCTATGTCGGTCATGGAATACGTCAGAATGTAAGGGTCATGTAAAAGTGCGCGTGTTAGAAAAGGAATATCCAATAGTGATTGGCTGAGTTCTTGGCTGAACTTCCTTAACTGAGTGTTGTGAGAAGTATTAAAATGCGGAAAACTACTCCTAAAATTAATGAGCGAAATTTCACTTTTGTTGACAAATCATAGTAGGTAAATGGGTTAGTGCTTTTTCTAGTTACTGTGTTATATTATCAACTGTTTCCATGAAATCTTAAACTAGTAAGAGCGCTAAATCATGAGTGGTTGCGTTAAGTGCGTTTTTTAGGTGCACAAGAAGAGTATTCACTTCATTGTTTTGTCTCACTGTTCGAATTTCTACATAATTACTAAAGCCACTTCTTTGCCTATTGGGTATTTATCTACGAGAAACAGCGCCATTTTAAATTTTATTCGTTGGACTGGGTTATGGCAACAGTTACAACCGCTAGGCCTACTTCGTTTACTCACAGGAGCAAACACGGTTGGCAGTTTGTAAACAGCTCGAGATTTGAGTTTTATCAGTCAGAGCTGATATAGATATCATCTCGCAGAAGTTGTTATAACGGCTATATAGTTACACAAATAACTATTACAATCGGTAACAAAGACACAAAGACCCGTGCTACAGCGGGTTAGTATGGTGTTTATATGTGGCGGTTTATTTACGATTTAAATGTGATACTTCCGGAAAAGATAAAAAGCTGATCTCAGTCAGGAAGCGATTCTCAATGGGTCCGTAAAAGTAGCAAGATTGCAAAATAGAGGAAGGATCTGATCGGTTCAGTTTGCAACTGATTCCGAAGTATCTCAGATTTGAGGCAAAATAGTGAGTTAAAAGAGAAAGGAAGGATTTTCTATTCATTTTCTGTTTGGTGTGATAAATGTAGATTTCTCGACTTCTAGATAAAATGTAAGATAGTGCAGAGGAGTAGGAAAACCAATCCTGTAGTGTTAGAATACGGTATTAGTGTTGTGCTACTTGACACAGAACGTCAATAAAATATTTAAGCATCATTTTTCGATATGGAACGAGCACGTAGGGCGATATTAGGGAAGGCGAACGGTCGACCACGGTTTATGAGAGGAATTTTAGGACGGTGTAGCTCATCTATAAAAGGACACCGCATACAGAACAGTCTTGAGTATTACTCCAGTGTTTGGAATCCCAACCAGTTCAGGTTAAAGGAAGACATAGAAGCAATTCAGAAGCGGGGTACTAGAATTGTTACTGGTGGGTTTCATCAAGACATGAGTATTATAGAGGTGCTTCTTGAACTCAAAATTGGAATCCCTGCATGGGAAACAACACTCTTTTCGTGATACTCTATCGAGAAAAATTAGAAAACCAAAAATTTCAGCTGATTGCAGAACGATTCTAATGCAACCGACAGGAAGTTAAACCCTCACCTTCCTTCCTTCTGATTCTACTGCCACCAAAGGACATTTCGCCCAAGAAACGCGGAGATGAATCAGAGAGATTGAGGTTCACACGGAGTCATATAGGCGGTCGTTTTTCCCGCACTACATTTGCAAGTCTAACAGGGAAGCAAGTGACTAGTAATGTACCAGGTTACGAGGTACCCTCCACCATGCACCGTATGGTGATCTGTGGAGTAAGTACATAGACGAGGATGCACATTTGAATAGCTGTCATTCAGTCGTAGAAAAAAATCGCGGTGAGACTTTAAAACGCCAAATATAGAATCGAGATCTAGACACAGCCAATCACGACACGGATGTTTTAGGTCAGCATACCAGATCACAAGTGCTGGGAGGCCTAACTTTTGACTTGGCCAGATAATAAATAGCAATGATTCACTGTGAACGGAAGGCCAGTCGCTAATATCTTGGGATACAGGCAAACATTTGGCGTGCAATGAAGGTCGGTATGCCTGTGGAAGCCTGTGCGAGCCCTGATTTCTGTTATTTTATCCTGATGATCATTTCTCCCTATGTAGGTGGGTGACAACAAAATATTTTAGCAATCAGAGGAGAAAATTGTTGATTGAAATTTCATGAGAAGATCCCGTCGCAACGAAAAACGCCTTTGTTTTAACGATTGTCGTTCAGATTCATGTATCATGTCTGCGGCACTATCTCCCCCCACTTCGCGACAGTACAAAACGAGATGCTCTTGCTTGAACTTTTTCGATGTCATCCGTCAGTCCCACCTGATGCAGATCCCAGATCGCTCAGCAGTGGTCCAGGATAGGGCCGACAAGCATGGTGTAAGCGGTCTCTTTAGAAGACCTGTTGCACCTTCTAAGTATTCTGTCAATGAATCGCAGTCTTTGATTTGCTCCACCCACAACATTATCTATGTGATCATTCCAGTTTAGGTTATTTGTAATTGTAATGCCTAAGTATTTAGTTGAATTTACAGCCTTCAGGTTTTTGACTTACCGTGTAATCGAAATTTAGCGGATTTCTTCTAGTACTCATGTGTATAGCTTCACACTTTTCTTTATTCACGGTCAATCGCTACTTTTCAAACCATACAGATATCTTATCTAAATAATTTTGCAATTCATTTTGGTCAACTGATGTCTTTACAAGACGCTAAATGACAGCATCATCTGCAAACAATCTAAGAGGGCTACTCAGATTGTCTCCTAGTGTACGTCGTTAATATAGATCAGGAACAATAGAGGGACTATAACCTTTCCGTGGCGAACGGCGGATATTACTTCTGTTTTACTCGATGACTTTCCGTCTATTACTACGAACTGTGACCTCTCTGTCAGGAAATCACGAACCCAGTCGCACAACTGAGGCGATATTCCATAGGCACGCATTTTAGTTAGAAGACGCTTGTGAGGAACGGTGTCAAAAGCCTTCTGAAAATCTAAAAATATGGAATAAACTTGACGCCTCCTGCCGATAGCATCCATTACTTCATGAGTATAAAGAGCTAGGTGTGTTTTACAAGAACGATATTTTCTGAATCCGTGCTGACTATACGTCAATAAATCGTTTTCTCAGAGGTAATTCATAATGTTCGAAAACTGTATATGTTCCAAAATCCTGCTACAAATCGACGTTAGTGACATGGGCCTGTAATACAGCGGATTACTCCTACTTCCCTTTTTGGTTATTGCTGTGACCTGAGCAGTTTTCCAGGCTTTAGGTACGGATCTTTCTATGAGCAAGCGGTTGTGTATAACTGTTAAATATAGAGCTATTGTATCAATATACTCTGAAAGGAACTTAACTGGTATAAAATCTGGACCGGAGGCCTTGCCTTTATTAAGTGATTTAAGCTGCTTTGCTACAACGAGGATATTTAATTCTATGTTTGGCAGTTGTTCTTGATTGGAATTCAGGAATATTTACTTCGTCTTCTTTGGTGAAGGAGTTTCAGAAATCTGTGTTTAATGACTGCTTTAGTAGCACTGTCAACAGTGACTTCACTGTTGTTATTGCGCAATGAAGGTATTGATTGCGTCTTGCCACTGGTGTGCTTCATTTATGACCAGAATCTCTCTGGGTTTTCTACCAGATTCATAGATAGAGTTTCGTTGTGGAAATTATTAAAAGTCGCATTGAAGCACGCGCTATATTTCGAACTTCTGCAAAACTTTCCCAATCTTGGGGATTTTGCGTTGTTTTGAATTTGGCATGCTGTTTTTCGTTGCTTCTGCAACAGAGATGTGATCCGTTTTGTGTACCATGGGATATCAGTACCATCACTTATTGATTTATGTGGTATGTGTCTCTCAATTGCCGTCGACACTATGTCTTTGAAATCATTCCACATCTTTTCTACAATTACCCGATCAGATTGGAAGGATTGGAGACAGTCTCTTAAAAAGGCGTTAAGAGCATTTTCATCAGCCTTTTTAAGTAGAGGTACTTTGCGTTTCTTTTTGATGGTTGTGTGTGTTACGCTACTCAGCCTAGCAGCAACTGCCATGTGGTCGCTAATTCCTGTATTCGTCATGATACTCCCCGTTTGTCCAGGATTATTTGTTGCTCACTGATCAAGTATGCACTAGCAACCATTTACTCTTCGAGTGGGCTCATGAATTAATTGTTCAAAATAATTTTCTGAGAAAGCATTCAGTACAATTTCGAATGACTTTCGAATGACGTTTTATGCCTCCCGCCGGCTTTAAACGTATAATTTTGCAGCATATTGAGGGTAGGTTGAAGGCACTAGCTCCTATAATTGTATGAATGTGGTACCTACGTGAAATGAGACTCAAAGTTTCTTTGAATTGGTGAGCAACTATATCTTCTGAGTCGGGAGGGTCGGTAAAACGATCCGATTAATAGTTTAGTCCGATTTTCAAGCATAACCTCCTCCCATACTACACTCCTGGAAATGGAAAAAAGAACACATTGTCTCTGCCTCGTGATGGCTGGGTGTTGTGTGCTGTCCTTAGGTTAGTTAGGTTTAAGTAGTTCTAAGTTCTAGGGGACTTATGACCACAGCAGTTGAGTCCCATAGTGCTCAGAGCCATTTGAAGCCAACACATTGACACCGGTGTGTCAGACCCACCATACTTGCTCCGGACACTGCGAGAGGGCTGTACAAGCAATGATCACACGTACGGCACAGCGGACACACCAGGAACCGCGGTGTTGGCCGTCGAATGGCGCTAGCTGCGCAGCATTTGTGCACCGCCGCCGTCAGAGTCAGCCAGTTTGTCGTGGCATACGGAGCTCCATCGCAGTCTTTAACACTGGTAGCATGCCGCGACAGCGTGGACGTGAACCGTATGTGCAGTTGACGGACTTTGAGCGAGGGCGTATAGTGGGCATGCGGGAGGCCGGGTGGACGTACCGCCGAATTGCTCAACACGTGGGGCGTGAGGTCTCCACAGTACATCGATGTTGTCGCCAGTGGTCGGCGGAAGGTGCACGTGCCCGTCGACCTGGGACCGGACCGCAGCGACGCACGGATGCACGCCAAGACCGTAGGATCCTACGCAGTGCCGTAGGGGACCGCACCGCCACTTCCCAGCAAATTAGGGACACTGTTGCTCCTGGGGTATCGGCGAGGACCATTCGCAACCGTCTCCATGAAGCTGGGCTACGGTCCCGCACACCGTTAGGCCGTCTTCCGCTCAGGCCCCAACATCGTGCAGCCCGCCTCCAGTGGTGTCGCGACAGGCGTGAATGGAGGGACGAATGGAGACGTGTCGTCTTCAGCGATGAGAGTCGCTTCTGCCTTGGTGCCAATGATGGTCGTATGCGTGTTTGGCACCGTGCAGGTGAGCGCCACAATCAGGACTGCATACGACCGAGGCACACAGGGCCAACACCCGGCATCATGGTGTGGGGAGCGATCTCCTACACTGGCCGTACACCACTGGTGATCGTCGAGGGGCACTGAATAGTGCACGGTACATCCAAACCGTCATGGAACCCATCGTTCTACCATTCCTAGACCGGCAAGGGAACTTACTGTTCCAACAGGACAATGCACGTCCGCATGTATCCCGTGCCACCCAACGTGTAAGTCAACTACCCTGGCCAGCAAGATCTCCCGATCTGTCCCCCATTGAGCATGTTTGGGACTGGATGAAGCGTCGTCTCACGCGGTCTGCACGTCCAGCACGAACGCTGGTCCAACTGAGGCGCCAGGTGGAAATGGCATGGCAAGCCGTTCCACAGGACTACATCCAGCATCTCTACGATCGTCTCCATGGGAGAATAGCAGCCTGCATTGCTGCGAAAGGTGGATATACACTGTACTAGTGCCGACATTGTGCATGCTCTGTTGCCTGTGTCTATGTGCCTATGGTTCTGTCAGTGTGATCATGTGATGTATCTGACCCCAGGAATGTGTCAATAAAGTTTCCCCTTCCTGGGACAATGAATTCACGGTGTTCTGATTTCAATTTCGAGGAGTGTATTTCGCAGGAACTATCTACTTCAATTTCACTGCAGGTAAATTACTTCTGACAACAATAAATACTCCACCAGCAATTGTATTTAATGTATTCTTTCTGAACTGAATCATTAGTATAACAGGTGAATCTTTCTTAGATTAAATTACTTGTTGGGTAATCTGTTACGGCAATGATGCAGTATCTCGCAAAATGCGGAACAGTGGAATATTATGGAACTAAGGAACACAGTAAATGGCCGTGTCTGCTTTCACAGACTAGGTCACAAGAAAATTGTCAGCACTATGTAAGCAGAGGAATGTGCATATTCAACTCAGTGGGCTATTAAGAGCCTACTTCTGCTGAAAAATTGACGATTTGTCGTTCACATCAAACATACAAGTCTTAGGATCTAGGCTGTAGTTCGATATTTTAATGAAATTAGTTTATCCAGAGTGGAAATTTTAATAAAAACCTCTTTCATAAATGAAATAAAGTTTTGTAAAAAAACCGTAGTGTTTTTTTAAAATTTGTTATTCAGTAGTAAGAAACTAATCTGTTTTGTAACAGCGTACATTGAATAAAAATTTTTTTTTAAATTATTATGCTGGTAGCAGGAAAAATTTCACAAGTGGAATTAGGTTTCTGATGTAATCAACGGGATTAGAGTGGCAAGAGGAGTAGGGTTAATGAGGTACAGTTTCCGATGCTGATCACCAGGCTATGCTCCAATATACTGGGTTAAATCTCACACCTCTTCACGGAGTACATCTAGTTATAAACATCGCAAACAACTTCCACTAGGGTCTTTCCTCAAAACAGTGACATTAAGTACCTGCCTGTTGCGATTAAGTATAAAACAAAAGGGTTCACTCAGAAGATGCGACTGGGGCCGCCTCTGGAAAACATTCATCAGAAGGTAAGAAGCAAAGGCACGCCACAGGGTAATGTATCGCTTAATCGCTTCGTTTCTTGAGACTGCAGCGACGTTAGTAGATACAGAGAAAGTCAAAATTATACAGACGGTGGACGATTCTGAAATAAATGTGAGACAAGAAACCAATGATGGAAATTAATATCTCAAGCAGTACTAAGATCTGAATGCGCAGTGTGTGTGTGGCATGTGTGTGTAAGCAGCTTATATGTCATAAGACAACAACCTGCCGTATTTACGTTAGTGACGCTTTCTTGTAAAACTACACAACCATCGTTAGTGTTTCCATTGAACAGTTTACAGGTTTGCAGACCTTGACTGGTTTTCAGATACGGAGTTTTACTCACTACATGAACTTTCAAAACTACATTTAACTTATGATGGAACAAGATGTACACCTACAGTGTCCATGGTGTCGTTGGTGTGTGAAACACCAGTAGCAGTCGAAGAGGATCTGTTGGCAAGATCCTTGGTGCTTGCCTCAGTTCACTATTTGTAACAGGGGTGTTTGAGAGAGTGGCGCAAAATTTTATGCGCCATTGCAGTGGTGGTATTGAGATTATCGCACATTTGAAAAGAAACTCCATGAGCCGTCAATGTAACTGAAAGCCGCTTATAAGGAAATATTTAAATATGGATTCAGCTTGAGATACTCTAATAGCTTTCATTACTTCGCATGAATCAACTTTCAGCTGCATTTTACAAGAATTTGTCACCAACAGAATTTCCTTAATTTTGAGCCAAGTTTGGTAGACGCTTGGGCAACGGCCTTGCCGCAGTGGATACACCGGTTCCCGTCAGATCACCGAAGTTAAGCGCTGTCGGGCGTAGCCGGCGCTTGGATGGGTGACCGTCTGGGCCGCCATGCGCTGTTGCCATTTTTCGGGGTACACTAAGCCTCGTGATGCCAATTGAGGCGCTACTCGAGCGAATAGTAGCGGCTCCGGTCAAAGAAAACCGTTATAACGACCGGGAGAGCGGTGTGCTGACCACACGCCCCTCCTATCCGCTCCTCAGCTGAGGATGACACGGCGGTCGGAGGGTCTCGATGGGCCACTTGTGGCCTGAAGACGGAGTGCTTTTTGATAGACGCTTACATAGAAGTAGAGGAATGGAGACTGTCGCTTAGGAAGGCGTCAAATGAATTTCTATCTTCTTTTTTAAACACATATATTTTGCATATTTTGCTGGAATTAGATATTACAGTATTCATCTCGTTACAACGGTCTTGTCGTCATCTCTCCATTCGTTTTGCGGCTGCCTTGCATTGGTTGTTGCTAAGAGGTCTCGTATGTTGCTGCAACCATTTACACCCTATGTGAGCTTCTGAATTAATTGCTAAAAACAATATTCGGAGAAAGCATTTAGTACAATTTTGGACGAAAATTTGTGTCTTTCACCAACACTCAATATAAATGTTTGTCAAAATATCTAAAGTAGACTGAAGTCATCACCAGCTACAACTGCATGAGTTGGCTACCTATTCGAAAATAAGACTCAAATTCTCCGTAAACCTTTCATAAAGTGTATCCCTTGAGTCGAGGTGGGATGGTGGCGGGGAGGGGACGGGGGCGAGGGTTGTTAGTAAAAAGAACATGTTAACTTATAAATTTTTTCGGTTGTCGACTAGCTTCTATCCATATTGACTCACAAAAGCTATTTACCTCGATTTTAGTCCTACATAAACTAACTGTAACAGCAACACTTCACTGTCAATTGAGTTTAGACTATTATTTCTATAGACCGTACGGACCTCGGTAGAAACTTTTAATACCTATAATGATTTATACGTTAGTGGTTTCTATGGAATCTTGAAGCCGTGGTTCTTCCCCAACACAGCTTCGACAATATACAACTGTAATACCGTTTTCGTGGTCTACCTCCGCTTTGTGTTTGATCTACTCTCTTTCAGATATTGCTCTTTGCTCTGTATCAAAGGTCGGCTATCGATCCTGTCATCGATACTGCAGGTGGTGAGCTCCACCTTCATCTTGCAAGCAAGACTGGCGGTCTTTACCACTTCAGCTAGCCACCGCATTCCTGACAGTATTTATTCTAATCCGAAGCGACACACATCGTTAGTACTGAACATGAGCCACCACCCACAGGAACCCTATTTACTTCGTGACACATGGAAGGACCCGTTCCATATCTGAGACAACTCACCCTGGTATGCACACAGAGTGAACAATGGACTTCTTCCCCTCTTTCGCACTAAAATCCCTAATGGACTCCAGCACCTCAGGACAGATCTCAGCGAGTGTCTCAGGACATCTAAAGTTGCCGCTAAGAAGGGGCGAACTGGAAATTATGTAACTGATGTTCTCTTGGTTTATCAGCTATCAGTGTAAGTGATCATTGATCTATAAGGCCACGCACAATCTTCATACTTCAGTTAAACATATTCTATAAAAATTCTGTAACTAAATCATTGCAAATTGTTGCTAAGCTGCGTTGCCATCTAGATTTGTCATAGCCTTCGCCTAACCTTATTTGATTCTGTGAAAAAACTATATTGTTGCTGCATGCAAGAAATCCACTTCACATTCGCAGCTACTTTCGGTAGTAGTGGCTTCTCGTAATGTCATATTTATATGTTTGACGCCAACTCCATACACAACCGTGTACCATTTCACTTCGACATCAATATTCCTGAACACGCGAACAATGCGTCTCTTAATCAGTGCTTCCTCTTTTCTGCTGTTTTTTTCTATTGTATTACATGTACTCCCCCTCTTCCCCCCCCCCCCCCCCCCTCCCACCACAAATGAACTATGGACCTCGCCGTTGGTAACGTGGCTTGCGGACCTCAGCGGAACAGATATCCGTACCGTAGGTGCAACATTTACGTTGGGATATCTGTCGAGAGGCCAGACGAACGTTTGGTTCGTAACGAGGGACAGCAGCCTTTCCAGTAGTTGCAGGGGGAACAGTCTGTGTAATTGATTAATCCGGTCTTGTAACATCAACCAAAAGGACGTTGCTGTGCTGGTACTGTGAACGGATAGAAGCAAGGAGAAACTACAGTCCCACTATTTTACCGAGGGCATGCATTTCAACTACATACGTAAATGATGATAGCATCCCCGTGTGTAAAATACCCCGGAGGCAAGACAGCCCCCCATTCGGACCTCTGGGCGGGGACTACTCCGGAGGGTATCATCAGAAGAAACAAAACTAGCGACCTATATCGCCATCAGCAGAAACAAAACTGGCATTCTACGGGTAGGAGCTTGAAATGTTACACCCCTCAATCGGTCAAGTATTGTGAACGGCTGAAAACTAGGAGAAACTGCAGTAATACTTTTTCCCGACGGAATGCCACTCTACTACGTGGTTACATGATGATGACGTCCTCTTGCGTAAAATATTCCAGAGATAAAATAGTCTCCCATTCGTATTTCCGGGCGGGGACTACTCACGAGGATGTCATCATCAGGAGAAACAAAACTTGCATTCCACGGA
Source organism: Schistocerca nitens (assembly GCF_023898315.1). NCBI lineage: Eukaryota > Metazoa > Arthropoda > Insecta > Orthoptera > Acrididae > Schistocerca > Schistocerca nitens. Next base: position 205,543,073 of record NC_064614.1, read on the forward strand.
TTGGAGCTTGGAATGTCGCGCGTAGGTTTGAAAATTTAAAAAGGGAAATAGACTGGGTTTAATAATGAACCATAAAATAGGAATGCTGGTAAGCTTCAATGTATAGCGCAGTATCGTAGCCAACATAGACACGAAGCTCACACACACCACAGTGGCACATGTTTATATGTAAAATGGCTCCGTACATTGATGAAGAGATCGAAGGACTGTATGATGAGCTAAAAAAAATTATTCTGATAGTTAAGGGAGACGAAAATTTAATAGATATGGAGGACTGCAATTTGATAGTAGGAAAAGGAAGAATAGGAAAAATAGTAGGTCAATATGGACTGGGGGGGAAACGAACAAAAGAGGAAGCCTCCTGGTAGAATTTTGCACAGAGCATAGCTTAATCATACCTAAAATTTGGTTTAAGACTGATGAAAGAAGGTTGTACACGTGGAAGAGACCTGGAAACACCGCATGGTTTCAGATTGATTATGTAATGGTAAAACAGAGATTTCGGGACCAGATCTACCAGGGGTAGATGTGGACTCTACCCACAATTTATTGGTTATCAACTGAGGATTAAAAGTGAAGAAATTGTAGAAAGGTAGAAGATTAAGTAGAAAGAACCAGAGGTTGCTGAGAGTTTCAGAGGGAGCATTAGGCAACGAGTGCGTAGAACAGGGGCAAGAATACAGTAGAAGAAGAATGGGTAGCTTTGAGAGTTGAAATAATGAAGACAGCAGAGGCTCAAGTAGGTAAAAAGACAAGGACTTGTAGAAATATAGAAATACAGAATTCAATCGATGAAAGGAGAAAACATAGAAATTCAGTAAATGAAGCAGGTGAAAGGCAGTAGAAAGGTAAAAAAAAAAAATGAAATTGATAGGAACTGCAAAATAGCTAAGTAGGAATGGCTAGAGGACAAATATAAGAATTTAGAAACATATGTCATATGTCACTAGGGGAAACATAGATACAGGTAGCAGGAAACTAGAAGAGGCCTTCGGCGAAAAGAGAACGAACTATATGAATATCAAGAACTCAGACGGAAAAGCGGTCCTAAGAAAGAAGTGAAAGCTGGAAGGTGGAAGGAGTATATAGAGGGTCTATGCAAGGGAGATGAACTGGAAGGCAATATTACAGAACTGTAAGAGGATGTAATTGAAGGTGAGATGGGATATAAGATATTGCGAGAAGAATCCGACAGAACAGTGGAAGACCCAAGACGAAACATGAGCCCGGGTGTAGACGACATATCGTCACATATATTGATAGCTTTGGAAGAGCCAGCCATGACAAAACTGGTGTGCAAGGTGTATGAGATAGACTAAACACCCTCAGACATCAAGAAGAATATAATAGTTCCAAAGAAATCACATTATGAAAGATGTGAATATTGCCTCACTGTCAGTTTAGTAAGTCATTGTTGCAAAATACTAACACGAATTCCTTACAGAAGAATGGAAGAACTGGTACAAGCTAGCCTCAGGGAAGATCACTTTGGATTCCGGAGATATGTAGGAACACGGGGGACAGTTCTGATCCTATGACTTACCTTTGGAGATTGATTAAGGAAATCAAATCCACTTTTATAGCATTTGTAGACTTATAGAAAGCTTTTGACATTGTTGGCTGGTGTATCCTCTTAGACATTCTGAAGGTAGCAGGGTTAAAACACTGGGAGCGAAAGGCTATTTACAACTTTCACAGAAACCAGACGGCAATTATAAGTGTCGAAGGACAGGACAGGGAAGCAGTGGTTGAGAAGGGAGTGGGACAGGGCTGTAGCTTATTCCCCATGTTATTCAATCTGTACATTGAACAAGTAGTAAGGGAAACCAAACAAAAATGTGGAGTAGGAATTGAAGTTCAAGGAGAAATAATAAAAACTTTAAGGTTTGCCAAAGATATTGTAATTGTGTCAGAGACAACAAAGAACTTGGAAGAGCAGTTGAACGGAATGGACAATGACTTGAAAAAAGGATATTAGCTGAATATCAACGAAAGAAAAAAAGGATAATACACTCCTGGAAATTGAAATAAGAACACCGTGAATTCATTGTCCCAGGAAGGGGAAACTTTATTGACACATTCCTGGGGTCAGATACATCACATGATCACACTGACAGAACCACAGGCACATAGACACAGGCAACAGAGCATGCACAATGTCGGCACTAGTACAGTGTATATCCACCTTTCGCAGCAATGCAGGCTGCTATTCTCCCATGGAGACGATCGTAGAGATGCTGGATGTAGTCCTGTGGAACGGCTTGCCATGCCATTTCCACCTGGCGCCTCAGTTGGACCAGCGTTCGTGCTGGACGTGCAGACCGCGTGAGACGACGCTTCATCCAGTCCCAAACATGCTCAATGGGGGACAGATCCGGAGATCTTGCTGGCCAGGGTAGTTGACTTACACCTTCTAGAGCACGTTGGGTGGCACGGGATACATGCGGACGTGCATTGTCCTGTTGGAACAGCAAGTTCCCTTGCCGGTCTAGGAATGGTAGAACGATGGGTTCGATGACGGTTTGGATGTACCGTGCACTATTCAGTGTCCCCTCGACGATCACCAGTGGTGTACGGCCAGTGTAGGAGATCGCTCCCCACACCATGATGCCGGGTGTTGGCCCTGTGTGCCTCGGTCGTATGCAGTCCTGATTGTGGCGCTCACCTGCACGGCGCCAAACACGCATACGACCATCATTGGCACCAAGGCAGAAGCGACTCTCATCGCTGAAGACGACACGTCTCCATTCGTCCCTCCATTCACGCTTGTCGCGACACCACTGGAGGCGGGCTGCACGATGTTGGGGCGTGAGCGGAAGACGGCCTAACGGTGTGCGGGACCGTAGCCCAGCTTCATGGAGACGGTTGCGAATGGTCCTCGCCGATACCCCAGGAGCAACAGTGTCCCTAATTTGCTGGGAAGTGGCGGTGCGGTCCCCTACGGCACTGCGTAGGATCCTACGGTCTTGGCGTGCATCCGTGCGTCGCTGCGGTCCGGTCCCAGGTCGACGGGCACGTGCACCTTCCGCCGACCACTGGCGACAACATCGATGTACTGTGGAGACCTCACGCCCCACGTGTTGAGCAATTCGGCGGTACGTCCACCCGGCCTCCCGCATGCCCACTATACGCCCTCGCTCAAAGTCCGTCAACTGCACATACGGTTCACGTCCACGCTGTCGCGGCATGCTACCAGTGTTAAAGACTGCGATGGAGCTCCGTATGCCACGGCAAACTGGCTGACACTGACGGCGGCGGTGCACAAATGCTGCGCAGCTAGCGCCATTCGACGGCCAACACCGCGGTTCCTGGTGTGTCCGCTGTGCCGTGCGTGTGATCATTGCTTGTACAGCCCTCTCGCAGTGTCCGGAGCAAGTATGGTGGGTCTGACACACCGGTGTCAATGTGTTCTTTTTTCCATTTCCAGGAGTGTAGAATATATTCCAATTACGTCAGTTGAATGCCAAGGGAGTTTGATTAGGAAACGAGACACTTAAAGTAGTAGATGAGTTTAGTTATTTGAGGAGCAAAGTAACTATTGATGGTCGAAGAAGAGGGTGTATGGAATGTAGACCGGCAACTGAAAGAAAAGCGGTTCCAAATAACAGAAATTTGTTAACACTGAGTACAGACTTAAGTGTCAGGAAGTGTTTTCTGTTGGTATTTGTCTGAAGTGAAGCCGTGTATGGAAGTGAAACATGGACGATAAAAAGTTTGGATGAGTAGTGAACAGAAGCTTTTGAAATGTGGTACTACAGACGAATGCTTAAGATTAGATGAGTGGATCACCTAACTGATGAGAAGGCACTGAATAAATTGCGGAGACAAGAAATTTGTGGCTCAACCTTAGTAGAAGAAGGGATCGGTTGACAGTGCACATTCTGAGACATTAAGGGATCAACAGTTTAATACAGGAGGGACGTGTGGTGGATAAAAATTGTAGAGGAAGATCAAGGGATGAATACAGCAAGCAGAAGCAAAAGGATGTAGGCTGCAGTTGTTATTCGGATATGAAGAGACTCTCACAGGATACAATAGTTCGGAGAGCTGCATCAAACCAGTCTTCGGACTGAAGACCACACCAACAAACAACGTTACATAAAGTGAACGAATCCCAATAGAAGCCATATAAGAGTTGGTAACTGCCTCCTAAATGCTCTAAATGTGGAAAAATGTAAGTTAATACAGATGAGAGGCAATACAACCTTCAATACTCCAAACGCTGTTAATGACGTGCTGATTGATAGCCATGTCTACTAAATGCCTAGGTGTGAAGCTGCAAAGTGACATGAAATGGAAAAAGCATGTTAGGTCTGTTGTAGGAAAGGCGAATGGTGTGTTTAGTATCTCCATCAAGTCGGATTAAAGGAAGATATAGAAGCAGGTCACAAGGTTGGTGCTAGATTTGTTATCATCAGGTTTCATCAGTATACAAGTATTACGGAAAGGCTCCGTGAACTCAAGTGGGAATTCTTGGAGGGAAGAAGACATTCTGTTTGAGAAGCAATAATGAGAAAGTCTGGAGAATCGGCAATTTCGGCTAACTGCACAACGATTCTACTACCACCAACGTATATGTTGCGTAAGGACTTCGAAGAGAAGAGAAATCAGGGTTTATACGTAAGCACGAGAGTCATTTTGCCCTCACTCTGTTTGTAAATGGAACAGAAAAGGGAATGACTAGTATTGGTGCAGGGTGCCCTCCGTATCTCACCGTATGGTGGCTTGCAGCGGAATATGTATCTTGACGTTACATTGCACGACATGTAACAGGGATAATTGAAATACTGCGGCAAAATTTTATGCACAATTGTAGTGAATGTACTGACACTACTGGGGCTTATTTTGAACATTTACAATGAGATTGACTTAATATAACAGAACATTATTTTACATTAATAAAAATATATATGCACTCCCGGAAATGGAAAAAAGAACACATTGACACCGGTGTGTCAGACCCACCATACTTGCTCCGGACACTGCGAGAGGGCTGTACAAGCAATGATCACACGCACGGCACAGCGGACACACCAGGAACCGCGGTGTTGGCCGTCGAATGGCGCTAGCTGCGCAGCATTTGTGCACCGCCGCCGTCAGTGTCAGCCAGTTTGCCGTGGCATACGGAGCTCCATCGCAGTCTTTAACACTGGTAGCATGCCGCGACAGCGTGGACGTGAACCGTATGTGCAGTTGACGGACTTTGAGCGAGGGCGTATAGTGGGCATGCGGGAGGCCGGGTGGACGTACCGCCGAATTGCTCAACACGTGGGGCGTGAGGTCTCCACAGTACATCGATGTTGTCGCCAGTGGTCGGCGGAAGGTGCACGTGCCCGTCGACCTGGGACCGGACCGCAGCGACGCACGGATGCACGCCAAGACCGTAGGATCCTACGCAGTGCCGTAGGGGACCGCACCGCTACTTCCCAGCAAATTAGGGACACTGTTGCTCCTGGGGTATCGGCGAGGACCATTCGCAACCGTCTCCATGAAGCTGGGCTACGGTCCCGCACACCGTTAGGCCGTCTTCCGCTCACGCCCCAACATCGTGCAGCCCGCCTCCAGTGGTGTCGCGACAGGCGTGAATGGAGGGACGAATGGAGACGTGTCGTCTTCAGCGATGAGAGTCGCTTCTGCCTTGGTGCCAATGATGGTCGTATGCGTGTTTGGCGCCGTGCAGGTGAGCGCCACAATCAGGACTGCATACGACCGAGGCACACAGGGCCAACACCCGGCATCATGGTGTGGGGAGCGATCTCCTACACTGGCCGTACACCACTGGTGATCGTCGAGGGGACACTGAATAGTGCACGGTACATCCAAACCGTCATCGAACCCATCGTTCTACCATTCCTAGACCGGCAAGGGAACTTGCTGTTCCAAGAGGACAATGCACGTCCGCATGTATCCCGTGCCACCCAACGTGCTCTAGAAGGTGTAAGTCAACTACCCTGGCCAGAAAGATCTCCGGATCTGTCCCCCATTGAGCATGTTTGGGACTGGATGAAGCGTCGTCTCACGCGGTCTGCACGTCCAGCACGAACGCTGGTCCAACTGAGGCGCCAGGTGGAAATGGCATGGCAAGCCGTTCCACAGGACTACATCCAGCATCTCTACGATCGTCTCCATGGGAGAATAGCAGCCTGCATTGCTGCGAAAGGTGGATATACACTGTACTAGTGCCGACATTGTGCATGCTCTGTTGCCTGTGTCTATGTGCCTGTGGTTCTGTCAGTGTGATCATGTGATGTATCTGACCCCAGGAATGTGTCAATAAAGTTTCCCCTTCCTGGGACAATGAATTCACGGTGTTCTTATTTCAATTTCCAGGAGTGTAGATTTCCTACCATTTTTATTTATCTCAAAGAAAAACGATTTAGGATCCAAGAGGTTTACAACCTGTATACATAGAAACTGGTCATTGCTATTATTTTCGAAGAAAATCTAAAATAAGAAAATAATTATTCATAAAGTAGTCTAGCTTAATTACATGAGCCATTTACAGTCGTAGGAACACGACCAAGGAAAAAATTTACTCTAGTTATGAAGATACATAACGACTCGTATCGAACTTAGGCCACTAGCTGATGGTACAGCTACGCTCTACTACTCAAATTAAACGGACACACACACAGAAAGTTTAAAAACAACAGTGGCCACAAGGCTAATCAAGGAATACGTTAAAATTATGCTAGCGTCACACGACGGCTCAAACTTCCAAGATTGCTGGGAAAAGGTATTCTCATCAGTCTGCATACAAGGCACTAGTTTAAGAAGTTTACAAGACGACAACAATAAGTTAAGCTCCCTATAGACCCGATACAATCATCGCGGAGTATGAAGTAATATCGGAAAGAAATAGTTAAAAACGGAATTAACATTGCTATAATACATATCAAATGAGTTACTACCGTAATATATCGTAGCTCCGTCAGGAATAAAGTAAGAGACTTGTGCAGAGACGACTTGACAGCTCAGGCGATTATTTTTACAGATAAAAGTTCAAATGGTTCAAATGGCTCTGAGCACTATGGGACTCAACTGCTGAGGTCATTAGTCCCCTAGAACTTAGAACTAGTTAAACCTAACTAACCTAAGGACATCACAAACATCCATGCCCGAGGCAGGATTCGAACCTGCGACCGTAGCGAGATAAAAGTATGTAAAGACAAGACCACACACAAATATTCTCCTTTACAGTTCTGCTGAGAGGACTGGATGTCGAGTATTACAGCCTGGTGGATACTGAACCCCAGAATGGGAAAGACAAATACCATAGCTCAGTACAATAAGCATAAACTTATTAATCGACGATGAATAAAGTTGTGGGTAGAATTCTGCATAGATCAAGCAGACGGATTAAAAAAAGAAAATTACAAGGACAAAAGTTAAGCTGACTCATTTTTGACTCCTGCGAGAAGATTGTAGAAGTCGACATCCTAGGCTTCGTTTCCTCGATCATAGAACAAACTCTTGATCGGAAAAGTGATTCCAATGTTTGACCAACACTTGTTTTGACTGGCCAGAGAGCTCTGCAGTACCCATTCTCTTTCATGAAAAAAGTGAAAAAGAAACAACGAAAGAACTTAACACTGAGAATAGAGCAGGATGGAATCCCTGAGCAGAGAGAGGAATTGTTTTTGTGTATATTCGTGTACGTATATTTTATATTTGTGTACTCTGACATAAAATCAAATAAGGAACAAGGGAAAGACAACATTCCATCAGAATTTCTAAAATAAATGGGGAAATTGGCAACAAAACAACTATCACGTTAGTGTGAAGAATGTATGAGGCTTGCCACATACCATCTGTCTTTCATCCACACAATTCCGAAGAAGAGCTGACAAGTGCGAGCTTTACTGCAGAATCAGCTTACCAGCTGAAGTTACTAACAAGAATAACATACAGAAGAATAGAGAAGAAAATTAAGGTTGTGTTAGATTACCATTAGTTTGGCTTTAGGAAAGATAAAGGCACCAGAGAGGCAGTCCTGTTGTTGCTGTTAATAATAAAAGTAAGACTGAAGAAAAACGAATACACGTTCGTAGAATTTGTCGATCTGGAGAAAGCGTTCGACAATGTAAAATGGTGCATGACGTTCGACATTCTCAGGACAACAGGGGTAAACAATAAGGAAAAATGGGTAATGTACAATATGTACTGCATCCAAGAGGCAACAATAAGGCTGAAACACCGAGAACGAAGTTATGGGATTTAACAGAGCGTAAGACAGGGATTTAGACTTTCGCCATTACTGTTCAATCTATATATCGAAGAAGCTGTACCAGAAATAAAAGAAATGTTCAAGAGTGGGATTAAAATTCAATGTGAAAGAATATCAATGATAAGATTCGCTGATGAAATTGCTGTCCTCAGTGAAACTGAAGAAGAATTACAGGATATGTTGAACAGAATGAAGAGTCTAATGGGTACGAATATGGTATGGAGTAAATAGAAAAAGACGAAAGTAATGAGAAGTAGGATAGGTGAGAACAGCGACAAAAGTTACATCATAACTGGGGATCACGAAGTAGATCAAGTTAAGGAATTCTGCTACCTAGACAACAAAATACACTCCTGGAAATGGAAAAAAGAACACATTGACACCGGTGTGTCAGACCCACCATACTTGCTCCGGACACTGCGAGAGGGCTGTACAAGCAATGATCACACGCACGGCACAGCGGACACACCAGGAACCGCGGTGTTGGCCGTCGAATGGCGCTAGCTGCGCAGCGTTTGTGCACCGCCGCCGTCAGTGTCAGCCAGTTTGCCGTGGCATACGGAGCTCCATCGCAGTCTTTAACACTGGTAGCATGCCGCGACAGCGTGGACGTGAACCGTATGTGCAGTTGACGGACTTTGAGCGAGGGCGTATAGTGGGCATGCGGGAGGCCGGGTGGACGTACCGCCGAATTGCTCAACACGTGGGGCGTGAGGTCTCCACAGTACATCGATGTTGTCGCCAGTGGTCGGCGGAAGGTGCACGTGCCCGTCGACCTGGGACCGGACCGCAACGACGCACGGATGCTCGCCAAGACCGTAGGATCTTACGCAGTGCCGTAGGGGACCTCACCGCCACTTCCCAGCAAATTAGGGACACTGTTGCTCCTGGGGTATCGGCGAGGACCATTCGCAACCGTCTCCATGAAGCTGGGCTACGGTACCGCACACCGTTAGGCCGTCTTCCGCTCACGCCCCAACATCGTGCAGCCCGCCTCCAGTGGTGTCGCGACAGGCGTGAATGGAGGGACGAATGGAGACGTGTCGTCTTCAGCGATGAGAGTCGCTTCTGCCTTGGTGCCAATGATGGTCGTATGCGTGTTTGGCGCCGTGCAGGTGAGCGCCACAATCAGGACTGCATACGACCGAGGCACACAGGGCCAACACCCGGCATCATGGTGTGGGGAGCGATCTCCTACACTGGCCGTACACCACTGGTGATCGTCGAGGGGACACTGAATAGTGCACGGTACATCCAAACCGTCATCGAACCCATCGTTCTACCATTCCTAGACCGGCAAGGGAACTTGCTGTTCCAAGAGGACAATGCACGTCCGCATGTATCCCGTGCCACCCAACGTGCTCTAGAAGGTGTAAGTCAACTACCCTGGCCAGAAAGATCTCCGGATCTGTCCCCCATTGAGCATGTTTGGGACTGGATGAAGCGTCGTCTCACGCGGTCTGCACGTCCAGTACGAACGCTGGTCCAACTGAGGCGCCAGGTGGAAATGGCATGGCAAGCCGTTCCACAGGACTACATCCAGCATCTCTACGATCGTCTCCATGGGAGAATAGCAGCCTGCATTGCTGCGAAAGGTGGATATACACTGTACTAGTGCCGACATTGTGCATGCTCTGTTGCCTGTGTCTATGTGCCTGTGGTTCTGTCAGTGTGATCATGTGATGTATCTGACCCCAGGAATGTGTCAATAAAGTTTCCCCTTCCTGGGACAATGAATTCACGGTGTTCTTATTTCAATTTCCAGGAGTGTAACTTCCTTTGGTATTAGAGGGAGCTGTGGAGGGTAAAAGCTGTAGAGGAAAGCAGACTGGAATACCTGCAACAAATAATTGATGAAGTTCTTACCATACTTCGATTTTTATATGCCATTTACGCAATCAGTATGGAAGAGAGGGTGTAGAGCTCAGGAATCACACATAACGAGTGTTTTTATGCAATATGTTTAGCTAAAGTGGTGGCGAATACATGAGAATTTGCACGAGGTTTTCAGTTCACGAGAACTGTACATTAGATGGTCTCCAGTAAAAAAAATAAAAAATAAAAATAAAAAGAAAATGAAATGTTGGGATGGAACTTACGGCCGGGAGACCCCGTCGTTGTTTGTTCGGTCGACTAGTGAGAGTCGCTCTATTTGACGACACTTCGGCGATTTCCGCGTCTGATGATGAGATGGTATGATTAGGACAACACAAATACCCAGTCTCGAACAAAGAAATTCTCCAACCCGACCGGGAGTCGAACGGTAGTGCCACGCGATCTAGTGGCGGGGAAGATAACAAGTAAACTCGATTCAATATCAATGAACACCACTGCAACACAACCCACTTGTCATATCGTCTACTATACGCAATTTAATTTTTTTTAGTCAGTAACACTTCATCCGCAAGGGACGACTTAAGCATGTCTGAAACCAGACCAACTCTAGCTCAGTTAAGTACTCTTAACAATACATCAAAACGCTGTGCGGACGTATCCGTCAGAGCAGCTCTACGGTGAAGTCAGTAAAAGGCAGCGGATTAACCTGTTCGATCGCAGAGATGGTTCGTGAAGTGATACGCGTAAGGAATGAAAAGGGGAGAGTTATATTCACGAGCTCTGTCATGAGGGATCTACGATGGTATCTTTTGCCAATAAGAATAGTTACCCAAACCTGCAGAAGACAGTGTTACAATATTAAATAAGCCTAGAGACTACTTTGAGTGCGGCTGTTTTACAGGTGTAGAGGAACTCGTAAGGAATAGATACAAGCGACTGTAATTATAGTGACCATTGGGAGAGCCAACTATTCTGACTGATACATGTTGCTGTTGCGGTCTTCAGTCCGAGGACTGATTTGATTCAGCTCTCCATGCTACTTTAACCTGGGAAGCCTTTTCCTCTCCGAATAACTACTGCACCAGCTCACTGTATTTATCTCTTGGTCTCCCTAAACGATTTTTACCTTCCTACAACACGAAACTGGTAATCCCTTGACGTCGCACAATGTGTCCTGTCAATCTATCCTTTCTTTCAGTGAAGTTGTGCCACAAATTTCTTGTCTCCAACATTCTCTTTAGTACCTCCTCATTAGTTATGTTATCTACCCATCCAATCTTCTGCAATTCTATTCTCTTCTTGCCTAAATTGTTTATCGTTCACGGTTCACTTCCATACGTGGCTTTACTCCACAGAACTACTTTCAGAAAAGAGTTCCAACTTTTAAATCTGTATCCGATGTTAATAAATTTCTCTTTTCAAAATGCTTATCTTGCTACTGCCAATATATATCTCATATCCTCTCTATTATTAGTCATTTTACTGTTCAAATAGCAAAACCCATTTACTACTCGTTTCGTAATATAATTCCCACCGAATCGCCTTATTTAATTCGACTCATACCATTATGCTTGTTTCACTTCTGTTGATATTCATCTTATATGCTCCTTTCAATATACTGTCTATTCCGTTTAATTGCTCTTCCAAAACTTTTACAGTCTCTGACAGAATTACAGTGTCATCGGCAAACCTCAAACTTTTTATTTCTTCTCCCAGAACTTCCTACTCCAAATTTTTCTTTGATTTCCTTTACTGTATGTTCAGTGTAAAAACTGAAAAACATCGTGGCTAGGCTACAAACCTGTCTCACTGCCTGCCCAACCACTGCCTCCCTTTCATGCTCCTCGAGTCTTGCTAATGCCGCCTGGTTTCTGAACAAGTTGTAAATAGCGTTTTGGTCCCGTATTTTACCCCTTCTACCTTCAGAATTTCAAAGAAGATATTTCAGTCAATATTGCCAAAAGATTTCTCAAATCTACAAATGTTGTAAACGTAGGTTTGCCTTTTCTTAATCTATCTTCTAAGATAAGTCGTAGGATCAACATTGCCTCGCGTGTTGCTGCATTTCTGATACATAAGATACGTATGTGAGAGAGACCGAACGTCTTCAGACTTCAAGAACTTAAGAACTCCAGCTGAGAAGAAAGGAGTTACCGAAAGTTGTGAATACCAATAGTTTAATAAGTCAGGGATGCAAAATGCTGTCATGAATTATTTACAGATGTATGTAAAAACTGGTGGAATCCGTCTTCGGGAAGATCAGTTAAACTCTAGAAAAATGTAGGAAGAAACGAGGCAATGGTTCAAATGGTTCAAATGGCTCTGAGCACTATGGGACTTAACATATGTGGTCATCAGTCCCCTGGAACTTAGAACTACTTAAACCTAACTAACCTAAGGACATCACACACATCCATGCCCGAGGCAGGATTCGAACCTGCGACCGTAGCAGTCACGCGGTTCCAGACTGAAGCGCCTAGAACCGCACGGCCACACCGGCCTGCAAACGAGGCAATGAGGACCATATAGTTTATCTTGGAACATAGGTTGAATACAGCTAAATTTGCGGTTATACCGTTTGTAAATTTACCTAAACCTTATAACAATGTTAACAAGAATACATTGTTTGAAATTCTGATGATAACAGTAAGAAATTTCTGAAAGCGAAAATTGTACAGAAACCAGATGGCAGTTCCAAGAATTGAAGGGGGTGAAAGGGAAGCAAATGCTGAGAAGGGAATGAGATAGCGTTATAGTATATCTCCGAAGCTATTCTATCTATCTTCCGAGCGAGCAGTAAAGGGCAAATACGCAGAGAGAATTAAAATTCAGAGCAAAGAAAAAAAAATTACGAGATTTACCGATGACGCTGTAGTACAGTCAGAGAATGCAAAGGAAGTGGAGCAGCAGTTGAACGATATACGTATTTTCTCGAAAAGATATACGACGAAAGCCAATAAGGTAAAAGAAGGTAGTGGAATGTATTCGCATTAAATAAGGCGATGCTGAGGAAATTAGAGCAGGAAATGACACACTAAAATTAGTGGACAGATTTTGGTATTGTGGAAGCAAAATAACTGATGATGGCAGAAGTAGAGAAGATCTAAAACGCAGACTGGCAGTAGCAAGGAAATAATTCATGAGGAAGAGAAATTAGTTGATGTCGAATATAAAGTGAAATGTTAGGAAGTCTTTACTGACGGTATTTGTCTGTAATGTAAACTTTAACGCGTGTGAAACATGAGCGATAAACAGTTCACACAAGAGGAGAACAGAAGTTTTTGAAATATGGTACTGCAGGAGAGTGTTAAAGATTAGTTGGGTAGATTGAATAACCAATGGCGAAGTACAGGGTGTTTATAAATAAATATCGGGATTTCAACGCTTTATAATATTTATTGCATTAAACTTACAGTAATGATATGTCAAATGAACGAGCAATTCAAACAGTGTTACCAAGAACCTTATAAATGTTCAATGTGAGCACTGCACACATCAAGTCTATAGCCTTGTAAGAAACCGGATTGAAGCAGCTGTAGCTGAAGAAACACTTATGAACGTTTGGGAATAACTCGGCTGTAGACTTGATGTGTGCCGTGTGACAAATGGTGCTCACATTGAACATTTATAAAGTTCTTGGTAAAACTGTTTGAGTTGCTCTTTCATTTGACATATCATTTATAACTGTAAGTTTAATATAATAAATATTAAAAAGCGTTATAACCCCGATATTCATTTATAAACACCCTGTACTTAATCGAACTGGTGAAAAAAGAAAGGAATTGATCGATAGTACATATATGAGGGGCGAGTAAGAATTGTAGAGACCAAGGCTTGAATACAGTTCAAACGGATGCTGGTTGCAGTGGTCATGCAGAAATGAAGAATATTGCGTGTAGAGCTGCACCAAACCAATCTGCGGGTTGAAGACTACAGCTACAACTACAAGCGATTGGCCCAAGAAGTCAGTGTAAGATGTAGACACACAGCAAAAAATTGTGTTAGGTGCTTACTTTGACGGTTCCTCGGGACTGCAAGCGTGATGTATTGAAAGCTTCAGGGCTGCCACTGACGATCTCTTCCTTCCAGCCTCTCTGATCTGCGCCGCCGTGGTCCCAGCGGCGATGGCCCACCCCTACTGTATCGCTTCGGCCGGACAGACATGTAGGGCAGTGAGGCAAGTGATTCGCTAATTACACAGCGCCGGTACTTCGATCAGGCGCGCGGGGGCGGACGGCATCCTCTCGTGAATTATGAGTCGGCACGCACTGCCACGTGGGCGAAGGCGTCGGCGTCGGTGTCGCATCTGCGTGCACGCATCACGCACCACGGACCACGCACCACGCGCCACGCATCAACGCCCCCGGCACTTCGGTGGCTAATGCATGGCGGGGGCGCGATCAGCAAAAGTGCCCCTCACTGCAACATTCACCACCGGAAGCGGCCACAGGGAAATCAGCTGTTCTGTTGTGTGCTGCGCCGCGCTGCCGGACTGACCCACATTTCCGCACTCCCACGCCGCGTGGGCGTCTGTTGTTCGGACAGCGAGGTCACTCGAGGGAGGGACCATTTGCACTGCTATCTGGTAAATGTGCGGAGGAGGACGCGACCGCTGCCCTTGTTACCGAATCATGCTGCTGTCAGCCACAGGGAACTCCTAGGGCGTGATGCCTCGCTGTGCATCGCAGATACAGTCCGCAGAATATTCAGAAGCCATCAGTACGATAAACACTGAGCGACAATAAAACGTGGAGAACCTGAAGTTCTCACTATAACATTAACTTCTTCATGTGTTTCCACAGCCCCGACGTAGTTTATGAATGCCAAAACCACTTGAAATGTCCACCGTACGCTGTCGGAAGTACCGGGTGATCAAAAAATCAATATAAATTTGAAAATTTAATAAACAACGGAATAATGTAGATAGAGAGGTAAAAATTGACACACATGCTTGGAATGACATGGGGTTTTATTAGAACAAAAAAAGTTCACAAAATGTCCGACAGATGGCGCTGGACAGCAAAACGTCAGTGACTGCGCATGACAATCGTGTATAAAAGGAGCTGTAATGAGAGAGAGAATCAGATGCGCCAGCAGTCGCAGCATGTTGACGTTACCTAAAAAGACGCTTTTAGTGAAGCTGTATTATCAGAATGGGGAATGTGCTAGTTCAGCGTTACGATCCTATCGCCATAGGAAGGGGATTCGAACGGGTAAAGGTCCGCTTGCCAAATGCAGCTGTGGCGAGAATGATTTCGAAGTTCGAAGCCACGGGCTGTTTAGACGATAGACCCCGTTGTGTCCGACCGAGCACAAGGCGTAATGCTGCTGAGACAGTTCAGGAAGAAATGGAGACTGTAGCGGGTTCGTCTATGCACGGGGAAGTCAGCGCTCGTGCAGTCGCATGTCGCACCGGCATTTCATACACTACTGTTTGGTTGGCACTTAGGCGTACCCTCCGATGCTGTCCGTACAAAATCCATCGGCATCATGCACTGTTACCTGGCGATTTAGTGAAGCGGAGGGCATTTGCGGTGTGGGCGTTACAAAAGACGGCGGAAGATGACGATTGGTTGAGTAACGTGTTGTGGACCGACGAAGCTCATTTCACGCTCCTAGGGTCTGTCTTCCCCCATGAACCATGGACCTTGCCGTTGGTGGGGAGGCTTGCGTGCCTCAGCGATACAGATGGCCGTACCGTAGGTGCAACCACAACGGAGGGGTATCTGTTGAGAGGCCAGACAAACATGTGGTTCCTGAAGAGGGGCAGCAGCCTTTTCAGTAGTTGCAGGGGCAACAGTCTGGATGATTGACTGATCTGGCCTTGTAACATTAACCAAAACGGCCTTGCTGTGCTGGTACTGCGAACGGCTGAAAGCAAGGGGAAACTACAGCCGTAATTTTTCCCGAGGACATGCAGCTTTACTGTATGATTAAATGATGATGGCGTCCTCTTGGGTAAAATATTCCGGAGGTAAAATAGTCCCCCATTCGGATCTCCGGGCGGGGACTACTCAAGAGGACGTCGTTATCAGGAGAAAGAAAACTGGCATTCTACGGATCGGAGCGTGGAATGTCAGATCCCTTAATCGGGCAGGTAGGTTAGAAAATTTAAAAAGGGAAATGGATAGGTTAAAGTTAGATATAGTGGGAATTAGTGAAGTTCGGTGGCAGGAGGAACAAGAAAAAAATGGTTCAAATGGCTCTGAGCACTATGGGACTTAACATCTACGGTCATCAGTCCCCTAGAACTTAGAACTACTTAAACCTAACTAACCTAAGGACAGCACACAACACCCAGCCATCACGAGGCAGAGAAAATCCCTGACCCCGCCGGGAATCGAACCCGGGAACCCGGGCGTGAGAAGCGAGAACGCTACCGCACGACCACGAGATGCGGGCGAGGAACAAGACTTTTGGTCAGGTGATTACAGGGTTATAAATACAAAATCAAATAGGGGTAATGCAGGAGTAGGTTTAATAATGAATAAAAAAATAGGAGTGCGGGTTAGCTACTACAAACAGCATAGTGAACGCATTATTGTGGCCAAGATAGACACAAAGCCCATGCCTACTACAGTAGTACAAGTTTATATGCCAACGAGCTCTGCAGATGATGAAGAAATTGATGAAATGTATGACGAGATAAAAGAAATTATTCAGGTAGTGAAGGGAGACGAAAATTTAATAGTCATGGGTGACTGGAATTCGTCAGTAGGAAAAGGGAGAGAAGGAAACATAGTAGGTGAATATGGAGTGGGGGGAAGAAATGAAAGAGGAAGCCGCCTTGTAGAATTTTGCACAGAGCATAACTTAATCATAGCTAACACTTGGTTCAAGAATCATAAAAGAAGGTTGTATACCTGGAAGAATCCTGGAGATACTAATAGGTATCAGATAGATTATATAATGGTAAGACAGAGATTTAGGAACCAGGTTTTAAATTGTAAGACATTTCCAGGGGCAGATGTGGATTCTGACCACAATCTATTGGTTATGAACTGCAGATTGAAACTGAAGAAACTGCAAAAAGGTGGGAATTTAAGGAGATGGGACCTGGATAAACTGAAAGAACCAGAGGTTGTAGAGAGTTTCAGGGAGAGCATAAGGGAACAATTGACAGGAATGGGGGAAAGAAATACAGTAGAAGAAGAATGGGTAGCTCTGAGGGATGAAGTAGTGAAGGCAGCAGACGATCAAGTAGGTAAAAAGACGAGGGCTAATAGAAATCCTTGGGTAACAGAAGAAATATTGAATTTAATTGATGAAAGGAGAAAATATAAAAATGCAGTAAATGAAGCAGGCAAAAGGGAATACAAACGTCTCAAAAATGAGATCGACAGGAAGTGCGAAATGGCTAAGCAGGGATGGCTAGAGGACAAATGTAAGGATGTAGAGGCTTGTCTCACTAGGGGTAAGATAGATACTGCCTACAGGAAAATTAAAGAGACCTTTGGAGAGAAGAGAACCATTTGTATGAATATCAAGAGCTCAGATGGCAACCCAGTTCTAAGCAAAGAAGGGAAGGCAGAAAGGTGGAAGGAGTATATAGAGGGTTTATACAAGGGCGATGTACTTGAGGACAGTATTATGGAAATGGAAGAGGATGTAGATGAAGATGAAATGGGAGATAAGATACTGCGTGAAGAGTTTGACAGAGCACTGAAAGACCTGAGCCGAAACAAGGCCCCGGGAGTAGACAACATTCCATTAGAACTACTGATGGCCTTGGGAGAGCCAGTCATGACAAAACTCTACCATCTGGTGAGCAAGATGTATGAGACAGGCGAAATACCCACAGACTTCAAGAAGAATATAATAATTCCAATACCAAAGAAAGCAGGTGTTGACAGATGTGAAAATTACCGAACTATCAGTTTAATAAGTCACAGCTGCAAAATACTAACGCGAATTCTTTACAGACGAATGGAAAAACTGGTAGAAGCAGACCTCGGGGAAGATCAGTTTGGATTCCGTAGAAATGTTGAAACACGTGAGGCAATACTAACCTTACGACTTATCTTAGAAGAAAGATTAAGAAAAGGCAAACCTACGTTTCTAGCATTTGTAGACTTAGAGAAAGCTTTTGACAACGTTAACTGGAATACTCTCTTTCAAATTCTGAAGGTGGCAGGGGTAAAATACAGGGAGCGAAAGGCTATTTACAATTTGTACAGAAACCAGATGGCAGTTATAAGAGTCGAGGGGCATGAAAGGGAAGCAGTGGTTGGGAAAGGAGTGAGACAGGGTTGTAGCCTCTCCCCGATGTTATTCAATCTGTATATTGAGCAAGCAGTAAAGGAAACAAAAGAAAAATTCGGAGTAGGTATTAAAATTCATGGAAAAGAAGTAAAAACTTTGAGGTTTGCCGATGACATTGTAATTCTGTCAGAGACAGCAAAGGACTTGGAAGAGCAGTTGAACGGAATGGACAGTGTCTTGAAAGGAGGATATAAGATGAATATCAACAAAAGCAAAACGAGGATAATGGAATGTAGTCAGATTAAATCGGGTGATGCTGAGGGGATTAGATTAGGAAATGAGACACTTAAAGTAGTAAAGGAGTTTTGCTATTTAGGGAGTAAAATAACTGATGATGGTCGAAGTAGAGAGGATATAAAATGTAGACTGGCAATGGCAAGGAAAGCGTTTCTCAAGAAGAGAAATTTGTTAACATCGAGTATAGATTTAAGTGTCAGGAAGTCGTTTCTGAAAGTATTTGTATGGAGTGTAGCCATGTATGGAAGTGAAACATGGACGATAACCAGTTTGGACAAGAAGAGAATAGAAGCTTTCGAAATGTGGTGCTACAGAAGAATGCTGAAGATAAGGTGGGTAGATCACGTAACTAATGAGGAGGTATTGAATAGGATTGGGGAGAAGAGAAGTTTGTGGCACAACTTGACTAGAAGAAGGGATCGGTTGGTAGGACATGTTTTGAGGCATCAAGGGATCACAAATTTAGCATTGGAGGGCAGCGTGGAGGGTAAAAATCGTAGAGGGAGACCAAGAGATCAATACACTAAGCAGATTCAGAAGGATGTAGGTTGCAGTAGGTACTGGGAGATGAAGAAGCTTGCACAGGATAGAGTAGCATGGAGAGCTGCATCAAACCAGTCTCAGGACTGAAGACCACAACAACAGGGTCTGTCAACGCCCACAACTGCAGAATTTTGGCTACCGAAAATCCTAGAACTGTCGTGGAAACTCCATTGCACGACGAGAAAGTCACGGTATGGGTCGGACTTACCACATCTACCGTTATCGGGCCTTTTTTCTTCGAGGGAATGCATGATTCTGGTTTTGTAACTGCTACCGTGACGGGTGAGAGGTACGTCGATATGTTACGGAATCGCATCATCCCCTGCCTGGCTGATAAACACCTGCTGGAACGTACGGCGTTTATGCAGGATGGCGCTCCACCCCATATAGCTAGACGCGTGAAAGATCACTTGCGCGCGTCGTTTGGTGATGATCGTGTGCTCAGCCGCCACTTTCGTTATGCTTGGCCTCCCAGGTCCCCAGACCTCAGTCCGTGCGATTATTGGCTTTGGGGTTACCTGAAATCGCAAGTGTATCGTGATCGATCGACATCTCTAGGGATGCTGAAAGACAACATCCGACGCCAATGCCTCATCATAATTCCGGACGTGCTTTACAGTATTGTTCACAACGTTATTCCTCGACTACAGGTATTGTTGAGGAATGATGGTGGACATATTGAGCATTTCCTGTAAAGAACATCATCTTTGCTTTTTCTTACTTTGTTATGCTAATTACTGCTATTCTGATCAGATGAAGCGCCATTTGTCGGGCATTTTTTGAACTTTTGTATTATTTTGGTTCTAATAAAACCCCATGTCATTCCAAGCATGTGTGCCAATTTGTACCTCTCTATCTACATTATTTCGTGATTTATTCAGTTTTCAAATTTATACCGACTTTTTGATCACCCGATATTTATCCCGATAAACTCTGATGCACATGCTTATATTAATGTCCACTTTCGGCCTATGTCCACTTTCAAATGCAGATGCGCACATATCGAAACTAGGGAGTAATACTGTGCGACAGCGTGGAGAAATGGGAATCCTCCGATTGTTTTATTTGAACTCTGGGATTTTTTTAAATACACGGATGAAAAAGAAATCGCAACACCAAGAAGGAGTTGTGTGATGTGAACTAAAGTTGGTAGGCGTATTTCTGCATCTGAAAGATGGTGTCTATTCAAATTTCGCGCCAGTCGGATGAGAGCAGTGCTAGCAGTGCCTCTATTAGGACGGAAATAGAAAGAAGGATCCTTTATTGTGTGATTATATGATAGTGGAACAAACACTGGTAGCAGATCCTTCTGTAAAATATCTGGGAGTATGCGCACGGAACGATTTGAAGTGGAATGGTCATATAAAATTAATTGTTGGTAAGGCGGGTGCCAGGTTGAGATTCATTGGGGGACTCCTTAGCAAATGTAGTCCATCAACAAAGGAGGTGGGTTACAAAACACTCGTTCGACCTATACTTGAGTATTGCTCATCAGTGTAGGATCCGTACCAGGTTGGGTTGACAGAGGAGATAGAGAAGATCCAAAGAAGAGCGGCGCGTTTCGTCACACGGTTATTTGGTAAGCGTGATAGCGTTACGGAGATGTTTAGCAAACTCAAGTGGCAGACTCTGCAAGAGAGGCGCTCTGCATCGCGGTATAGCTTGCTGCCCAGGTTTCGAGAGGGTGCGTTTCTGGATGAGGTATCGAATATATTGCTTCCCCCTACTTATACCTTCCAAGGAGATCACGAATGTAAAATTAGAGAGATTCGAGCGCGCACGGAGGCTTTCCGACAGTCGTTCTCCCCGCGAACCATACGCGACTGGAACAGGAAACTGGGATAATGGCAGTGGCACGTAAAGTGCCCTACGCCACACACCGTTGGGTGGCTTGCGGAGTATAATTGTAGATGTAGAAATCAGGTTTGCTTTAAATACAACCTGTAACGGTTGTGATGGATAGTTTCTTTTGAGATTGGACGTAGTGAGTTCATGATAGTCAAGAATGACTTTGAGGTGACAAAGACACCATTATCAACATCTCACTGAGTTTGAACGAGGTCGTGTAATAGAGCAATGGAAAGCTGGATTTTTCCTTCCACAATATTGCAGAGATACTTGTAAGGAATATAGCCATTGGTGGCATCGGTGGTCACAAAAATATGCGGTCTCAGGAAGAGCGAACTCCGAACGGCCACGTGACACTACCGAGAGGGAAGATCATCGTGTCCGGCGTTTGGTTCTGGTGCATCGTACTAGATCTGTAGCAGCAATCTGAGCAGCAGTTGGCACCACTGACACAAAGAACTGTTACAAATCGGTTACTTCAAAGATAGCTCCGAGCCAGATGCCCAGTAGCGTGCATTCCACTGACCGCAAACCATCGTCATATGTGACGTCGGTGGTGTCAAGCGAGAGCTCGTTGGAAGGCAGAGTGGAGGTCTGCTGTGTTTTTTGATGAAAGCTGGTGCTGCGTCGACGCCATGATGACTGTGCGTTGGTTAGAAGGAGACCAGTTGAGGAGCTACAACAGACCCGTCTACTTGCTAGGCACGTTGGACCTACACCTGGTCTAGTGTGATATTTCGTAAGACAACAGGAGCACTCTCGTCGTTATCCCACACCCCTGACTCCGTCTGTGAATGAACGACCAAGTACAATAGGCATGCAACTCCATGCAGCAAACTGACATCAAACACCTGTGCAGCAAACTGCACGCACGTTTGTAAGCTTGCATTCGATATTCTGAGTTTACACACTGAGTAATTAACATTCTACTGGCCATTAAAATTGCTACACCACGAAGATGACGTGCTACAGACGCGAAATTTAAAAAGATGCTGTGATATGCAAACGATTAGCTTTTCAGAGCATTCACACAAGGTTGGCGCCGGTGGCGACACCTACAACGTGGTGACATGAGGAAAGTTTCCAACCGATTTCTCATACACAAACAGCAGTTCTCCGGTGTTACCTGGTGAAATGTTGTTGTGATGCCTCGTGTAAGGAGGAGAAAAGCGTACCATCACGTTTCCGACTTTGATAAAGTTCGGATTGTAGCCTATCGCGATTGTGGTTTATCGTATCGCTACGTTGCTGCTCGCGTTGGTCGAGATCCAATGACTGTTAGGAGAATATGGAATCGGTGGGTTCAGGAGAATAATACGGAACGCCGTGCTGGATCCCAATGGACTCGTATCCCTAGCTGTCGAGATGACAGGCATCTTATCCGCATGGCTGTAACGGATCCTGCAGCCACGTCTCGAACCCTGAGTCAACAGATGGGGACGTTTGCAAGACAACAACCATCTTCACGAACAGTTCGACGCCGTTTGCAGCAGCATCGACTATCAGCTCGGAGACCATAGCTGCGGTTACCCTTGACGCTGCATCACAGACCGGAGCGCCTGCGATGGCGTACTCAACGACGAACCTGGGTGCACGAATGGCAAAACGTCATTGTTTCGGATGAATCCAGGTTCTGTTTACAGCATCATGATGGTAGCATCCGTGTTTGGCGACATGGCGGTGAACGCACATTGGAAGCGTGTATTCGTCATCGCCATACTGGCGTATCACCCGGCGTGATGGTATGGGGTGCCATTGGCTACACGTCTCGGTCACCTCTTGTTCGCATTGGCGGCACTTTGAATAGTGGACGTTACATTTCAGATGTGTTACGACCCGTGGCTCTACGCTTCATTAGATCCCTGCGAAACCCTACATTTCAGCAGGATAATGCACGACCGCAAGTTGCAGGGCCTGTACGGGCCTTTATGGATACAGAAAATGTACGACTGCTGCCGTGGCCAGCACATTCTCCAGATCACTCACCAACTGGAAACGTCTGGTCAATGCTGGCCGAGCAACTGGCTCGTTACAATACGCCAGTCACTACTCTTGATGAACTGTGGTATCGTCTTGAAGCTGCATGGGCAGTTGTAGCTGTACACGCCATCCAAGCTCTGTTTGACTCAATGCCCAGGCGTATCAACGCCGTTATTATGGCCAGAGGTGGTTATTCTGGGTACCTATTTCTCAGGATCTATGCACCCAAATTGCGTGAAAATGTAATCACATGTCAGTTCTAGTATAATATATTTGTCCAATGAATACCCGTTTACCATCTGCATTTCTTTTTGGTGTAGCAATTTTAATGGCCAGTAGTGTATACCAGTATTTCACATCGGCAATTGTTTTATTTCGCGCTTACATTAACACGTGATCTTGCAATGTTAATCATATAATATGCTACCTAGACAAATGTATTCCCAAAACTTGAGTCTAGTGTAATTATTTTATGGTGTTTCGGTATTTTGCATCAGTGTAAAACAAACGTTATTAAAATTGTACATCCTCATTTTTCATGTCTACATATTTATTTCACAACACAGTCATCGTGGTGACGAATACATTTCTCCCAAAGAGAGACCAGTTCGTTAATGCCGTCATTGTAGTATGTTGGACTTTGCTGACGGATTGACAACCTCACCTGTGGCTACAGCCGTTCATCAATATCAAAGTGAAGTGCTGGAAAGCGTTCTTCAAGTTCTGGAAACGGATGAATATCGGATGGGGCTAAGTCGTGAGTGTCTGGAGAACAATCGATGTCAGTGAACGCAAGCCGTCGGATTGTCGCAGAGCTCGTGTGTGGTCTGCCATTTTCATGATGAAGGGGCGGGTGCTCCATGTGTGGACGAACTGTTCGAATTCGAACCTCGATTACAGCACGCTGTTTCTCACGTACAGACGTAGTTACATTACACACCGCCATGTTACACGCTACAATTCGGAGCGCTGTAGCGGCAGGGGGCAGCAAATTTGTAAACATGGAGATTGTTAGTAACGTTTGTTTTATTTGAAACGCAGTAAGAGTTTCAGCATGAAAAATTTCGGAAGCGTTATTTTTCAGCACCCCCTAGGACAAAATGCTACAAAGTTCATCTGTATAAACAAAAATTTGTGACATCCTACGATGGACATTTAAGATGGTTTCAGCATTCAGTCACTGCAATGTTTCGGTTTTGTTATGTCATTTTCAGCAGTCTAAAATTTTGGCGGCTTCGACGTAAACAGCAGCAGTCACTTGTTAGCATACAGGATAAAGATCTTGATGAGGTGGATAATCGCCGAAAGTATAAATTACAGTATTATCAGAATGTGGCTGATAGGGGTCCGAACCTGGTTTCCCGCTTGCCCGAGGCATTGCTCTGTCGAGAATACCTGACAGACCAACTAAAAGTTTTAAATTGTTGCCAGACCTAAGTGTGTAAAGTCTCCTACTTTCACGTTCCGTGATGAGGCTCGTACGTACAGCACCTTGTCGCCTACTCGTAGTTTCACCGTCCTTCAGCCATTTTCATAGAGACTTACGACAGTAGCATGCGGACAGTCGACTAGTTCCACCGTTTCCGAAATGCTCGACACAGGCGCCGGGCTGAAAAATCCTGCCTACTGTCAGAGTCGCTCATGTTAGTGGATTTCCATATTGCGGCCCGTATATCGTGGTTAGAATGGATTCGTCTGTGCTCCGCTTATGTACTTTCTTCACCACTTCACGTGCGTGCGGCTCATGGTATTTTGGCTCATCAGTGTAACAGAGCATCACTAAACGCGTCTGCTGCTCCTAAAAACACATCAGAGGAGTAATGTGTTGCACGTCTTTTCGTACTGTACGTATTTCCGTCACACCTGCGTTGAAGTATTTGTTTTGTAAACTGCTGCCACTTTCTTGTCATGATATCGGCCGAGAAAGCGTACAATGTATGATAAAATCACCACAGGCATCGTCAAACACAAGACTATGCTAACTTTACTTTTCATCTCTTGGTGGTCCACTCTGGCCTTATTATATTAGAACATGTTTTAAACAGATATTAACCCTTAATTACATTCCCTATTTAGACTGACATTAGTAACTTCGTGGAGTAGTTTTCGATCCCCCCCAAAAAAAGCAATCTGAAACTTGTGTTGCTTGAGGCTTTCCCGACGGACTACTTATAAATACAGTTCCCGGCGACCTGAAGATGTCGGTCAGTTGCGCCGACGAAATATTGTGAAGTTTTCACAACGACATCCGACGTCTCACCCAAGAACCATGTTTACATCTGAAAGTTACACTCCTGGAAATTGAAATAAGAACACCGTGAATTCATTGTCCCAGGAAGGGGAAACTTTATTGACACATTCCTGGGGTCAGATACATCACATGATCACACTGACAGAACCACAGGCACATAGACACAGGCAACAGAGCATGCACAATGTCGGCACTAGTACAGTGTATATCCGCCTTTCGCAGCAATGCAGGCTGCTATTCTCCCATGGAGACGATCGTAGAGATGCTGGATGTAGTCCTGTGGAACGGCTTGCCATGCCATTTCCACCTGGCGCCTCAGTTGGACCAGCGTTCGTGCTGGACGTGCAGACCGCGTGAGACGACGCTTCATCCAGTCCCAAACATGCTCAATGGGGGACAGATCCGGAGATCTTGCTGGCCAGGGTAGTTGACTTACACCTTCTAGAGCACGTTGGGTGGCACGGGATACATGCGGACGTGCATTGTCCTGTTGGAACAGCAAGTTCCCTTGCCGGTCTAGGAATGGTAGAACGATGGGTTCGATGACGGTTTGGATGTACCGTGCACTATTCAGTGTCCCCTCGACGATCACCAGTGGTGTACGGCCAGTGTAGGAGATCGCTCCCCACACCATGATGCCGGGTGTTGGCCCTGTGTGCCTCGGTCGTATGCAGTCCTGATTGTGGCGCTCACCTGCACGGCGCCAAACACGCATACGACCATCATTGGCACCAAGGCAGAAGCGACTCTCATCGCTGAAGACGACACGTCTCCATTCGTCCCTCCATTCACGCCTGTCGCGACACCACTGGAGGCGGGCTGCATGATGTTGGGGCGTGAGCGGAAGACGGCCTAACGGTGTGCGGGACCGTAGCCCAGCTTCATGGAGACGGTTGCGAATGGTCCTCGCCGATACCCCAGGAGCAACAGTGTCCCTAATTTGCTGGGAAGTGGCGGTGCGGTCCCCTACGGCACTGCGTAGGATCCTACGGTCTTGGCGTGCATCCGTGCGTCGCTGCGGTCCGGTCCCAGGTCGACGGGCACGTGCACCTTCCGCCGACCACTGGCGACAACATCGATGTACTGTGGAGACCTCACGCCCCACGTGTTGAGCAATTCGGCGGTACGTCCACCCGGCCTCCCGCATGCCCACTATACGCCCTCGCTCAAAGTCCGTCAACTGCACATACGGTTCACGTCCACGCTGTCGCGGCATGCTACCAGTGTTAAAGACTGCGATGGAGCTCCGTATGCCACGGCAAACTGGCTGACACTGACGGCGGCGGTGCACAAATGCTGCGCAGCTAGCGCCATTCGACGGCCAACACCGTGGTTCCTGGTGTGTCCGCTGTGCCGTGCGTGTGATCATTGCTTGTACAGCCCTCTCGCAGTGTCCGGAGCAAGTATGGTGGGTCTGACACACCGGTGTCAATGTGTTCTTTTTTCCATTTTCAGGAGTGTATTTACTTCTTTGTTACTCTAAACTGTTATCAATAAAAGAATGGCTTTAATTTATGAAAAATCAACCTTTATTAACAAAGAAAACATGATCCAACCAATAATTAAGGCTCTTACATTAACATTGTCGTCTTAAACAGTGTTTTAGGAATTAAATTAAAAAAAAGGAATCAAAGTCTACTTCAACAACGTTCAGGAACATGTTCTGAGATCAAATAACGGTTAATTACGTAAACAATGACCAAAAAATGATGCTAGGAACATGAGCGAATTAACTTAGCACTTATTTGCGTTTATCACAGACAAGACATACCTTTTCGTCAATGGAATGCATTTTGCACACTTATTTTTAACATTTAGAACATTGTCTTGTAATTCTTGTGTTTTTAACGCTTTCGCTACGGTGAACTTCTGTATAAGTCGGGAGCGAATGTGCCTCTCAGCCGGTGGACTGCTGCAGCAGTTCCGCCTCGCGTCATATTTCTCCGATTCACTACGCTCGACTCGTATAGAAGTTTGACCTGTGCACTATGGAGCAGCTGTGTTCAAAGTCTGTAGTTAACAACAGAGTCACTAGATGGCAGTTGCATTGAGTTTCAAAGCGTCGGTTTGTAATATTCCTTCTTATGGTGTGTGTGTTATTTACTATCCTGCTATGTAGAACCTAGATGTAATACCAGCGTGTATTTTGTATTCTCTGAATTGGTTTACAAAACATGCTGTCATGCAAAGCCAACTATAATATTCTTATACTATAGTGTTAATAATGAGCAATGTAACAAACAGAAATACAGTTACCTATCCGGACAGCAAAACCACAAAAACAAGTGTAATAACCGTGAGTGTTAACCTAAGGAATAAGCATCAGACTTTAACTCGTTTCTTCAAATAAGTCATTAGTTCAGAGGTATGGCAAATAACAGTAGTTAGACTACTATTCTGCATCGATAACAATATATGTGGTTGGTGGTACACTATTATTTGCCAGTCTAATTAGGCACACGAAATGAAGCTGAGTAGGACAGCAGAAAAGATTGCAACTCCCTACTTACCTAACAGACTTCACTTTAGATTTAGATAAAAGATGGTTCAGCAAACGAAGAAAAGTTTATCCACTCGAAACTTAGCTACAGTACCCAGTTGCTTAAGCAAACAGACTGATTTCATGAAAGCAAAAGTAAATTTGGCCGGGGGGGGGGGGGGAGGGGGGGATATTTGGTACTCAACATTTCATTGATTCACTATAAACTGTTTAACATTACTATTTATCACCATTAATCAGCAACTTAGTATTTCCTTTCATTAATACGTAATGTCAAAGCAGCAAACAATTTATCTAATGTGGTCTCTGAATCTGTCATAACCTTACGTAATCATTTTAACACAGAAAATAGTAGCAATGTTAATTATGAAATTCTCAGTTATTCTTTCCATCAATTATTTCACTGATTAATCACTGATTTGACAACAATATATTAAAGATTTCACAGTCTTGGCTGAATACAGGTCACTCGGAATTTTCATGTACCAGGTTAGGATCCTGCTTGGTTTATGAGCGGGGTAAACTACCAGGTGAACACAGTTGTTAATTTGGATGATGGTTATTATTCTTAAAGCACATTTCAACTTCCTGGCACACACTATAATACATAGCTAAAATGTCGTACCCTGTAAGCTGTGGTCAGCGACGGTGGCGTTCGGGGAAACAACTGCATTAATATCAGAACGGCCAGGAGCAGTTACCCATGTCGGACTTATTTCCTCTTCACAGCGATGATCCATCTTATAATCAACAGCCTGTTTTTCTCCCCATACCAGGCCGTGATAAACTGCAGTTTTCAACCGAGGCAAGGTGTAACAATATGGCGCACTCCACACTATGCTGGCGCTGTATGTGCTGCCTCTAAGATCACTGGCTACCGCCTGACTTTGTTCGCGCCCGCCAAAGCGCGCCAAACGTTTCCGCTCCCACCTTTTCCTACGCTTACACAGCTTTCCGTTCCTGACGGAACTACTCCATCTTTTATACTACACATATCTCATACAGCCCTAAGTGAGTGGCAGTAACTATTACATACATAATTACATTGTAGCATCTTTTTACATTTAATAATTATAACAAATAGATATCTTTACAATATTTAAAAGTAAATATTACGCCCTTTTTCTTAATATGTACATTCATTTTAATCTTATCAAAGAGTTTCGGTATCGATTTCGCTTCAAACAAGATGTCTCTACATCTGCTTTAACAGTTTCAATATTTACAAAAAAAATTTAAAAAATATGAACAATAATGTCACAGGTTTCCCCTGAGTTGTACTGCTCATTTCCCGCCTTGTTACTAATCTGAAGTGACGTGTTGTTAATCTCAGTTAGTTTCCTCTAGAAGTGATACGGCAGATAAGCGATATACTGTGGACGAAGCTCTTTCTCTCATACTGGGTAGTGAGTTTGAAGATGAAAGCGAATCATCGTCCGAATATGACAATGAAAATGAAGCACCTATGCTGCTTCTGCATCAGGTACACGTGCTACGCCAGCTGTTCCATTGGCAGCCCCAGTCTTGGATTTGTTCACAGAAGACAGATATACAGATAGTGATATAGATGAAGAGGCATCGGAACCGCCGAACAAGAAAAAAAATAATTTCTTAAAAGACATCATAGTCAACGTTGACTGTGTAAAATATTTATTATTTCTATTGCAATACATTGTCAGAATATAAAAGTATCTGACATGAGTATATATTCTGACAGAATGTAACGTTTGCAGTGTTATTTGAAAATGGGCATAAGGCTGAAATTGCTATACGAATAATAAATATTTTATACAGTTAACGGCGACTATGATGTTTTTTAAGAAGTATTATATGACTGTGAATCCGAACCATGAAAAGTTAATCAAGAAAAAAAATAACGTGAGAAAATGACAACTTGAATCCGAAGAAACACGCGTTTGACGCAGCTATTTCTGGACTGAAAGGTATCGTAAACAATGAAAGTATACTCAATTCCCTTCAGTTGTTCTTTAGCACGGATATCATAAACAATTTGTGCGAGGAAACTAACAGATACTTGTCTCAAATGGTGGTTGCTGGTCGCGTTCCAGAAAGGATCCAAGGAGTATGGAGTGACGTGAGTGTAAATGATATTTAAATCTTTATTGCCACTACGTTTATTATGACAAGAGTAAAGAAACTGAGCCTGTTTGAATACTGGTCTGAGAATCCAGTTATTCATACAATATATGTTTTGAATAATAAATCACCCACCCCACCAGAGCTGAATCCGAAACACGGATCTTATAGAACGTACGAAAAATTACGGGAATTAACTGAAAGATCAAATGGTTCAAATGGCTATGAGCACCATGGGACTTAGGAACTTAACTTCTGAGGTCATCAGTCCCCTAGAACTTAGAACTACTTAAACCTAACTAACCTAAGGACATCACACACATCCATGCCCGAGGCAGGATTCGAACCTGCGACCGTAGCGGTAGCGCGGTTCCGGACTGTAGCGCCTAGAACCGCTCGGCTACTCCGGCCGGCAACTGAAAGATCCAAGAAAACAGTTTTTATTCAAAATGAATATCAAAAACATGTGTGATTTGTATAAATCTATTACCGAATAAATATGAAATCAAATAATTGCGATAACACTACGAGTGTGAAAGCAGGACAGAGTAGCGCCGCGGGGAATGCGAAAACTGCGCCGTACAGCGGACACGGCCGTGCGGGAGTGGCGCTCGTCCACAGCGCACTACGCAACAAACACGGCGCCGGCTTGAAAGGACATACGTGACATCGTGTCACCGTTTACTTTTTTGACTGACTCGGTTCTGCTTGGAATTGCACTACAATTCGTCGAGCCTGCTATTATTTTCAAAATTTTTGCAAAGAACATTGCCCATAGCAGTCTGAAAGCCCCTAGAAAAATTTCTGGAATTTATATTCCTCTCTTTGGCATTTACTTTGATCATTACCACGCCAAGTTGTTTTATTAAATATCGGTACGCCGTCTTGCTATTCTTCCATAAAAAGCCAGATTGGCTTTCCTGTGTCTTGGTTTTAATCGTGAATATTCTCTTCTTCTGCTCCTTCATCATCCTCTATTTCACTGTTAGATTCGTGATCACATATTTCTTTTTCATTGTCACTAACCTCGGCTGCATCTTGAAAAGAAGCTCGCGTATGGAATGAATTAATAGTCTTCACTAGCTACCAATGACCTCAAAATTTGATCGTTGTTCAGATGTTGTTCACTTCTGTCTAAACAATGAAAAACAATTCGCGATGAAAAACGAGAAAAGTAACGTTTATGACTTCGTGGGGTACATTTCGACGCCAGTGTGCACGTATCCATGGAAATAATGACCACAGATTAGCACGCGCCTGCTCAATGCAAAAGCACAGCCGGTACTAAGCTTACATAGAAGCTGAGCGGCAACTTAACTGTAGGAAATGAATTGTAAACAAAAGAGAGACGCATTTAATAATAAATTACCCCATGATTGTTATTAAGGGTAAGGTCGAATACTGAGCGTTGGACACCGTGAACCAGCAGTACACCCGTGAACTGTTCGATCAACAAATACGCCACGAGAAACGGAATAATCACGTATCTAAGGACGCATACTACAGATTAATCGATAACCTGACCACAGTTTTTGTGGTCATGGACTGCAAATAAAGAAATTATACACTTCCTGCATCGCTGTTTTTATTCGTAACTACGTCACTGCTTGTAGAAATGTATGTGTTAGAAGATAAGTTCGTGTTACAGTGGTCTGATGTCTTGGCTAGCAAATGCATCTGATACGAGCCCGATGGAACACATCAACGATACTATTACCCACCTCCAGGCCCACTAACTACCGACCCGTAATTTTCTGTAATTGCTTGACCTATGCGTAGACATCTGGAGGGTGGTACATAAATCTGGAAACCTATTATGGAGTTGTGGAATGCATGTCGCGTAATTTGTTGTTGTGGTCTTCAGTCCTGAGACTGGTTTTATGAAGCTCTCCACGCTACTCTATCCTGTGCAAGCTTCTTCTTCTCCCAGTACTTACTGCAACCTACGTCCTCCTGAATCTGCTTAGTGTATTCATCTCTTGGTCTCCCTCTACAATTTTTACTCTCAACGCTGCCTTTCAATGCTACAATGCTAAATTTGTGATCCTTGATGCCTCAGAACATGTCCTACCAATCGGTCCCTTCTTCTTGTCAAGTTGTGCCACAAACTCCTCCCCAATTCTATTCAATATCTCCGCATTAGTTATATTGTGCTATATTGTGTTCGACAGGTGGACCAACAAGCTGTTATGCAGATGTTTATTAGGTTCTGGATCATCACCTTATGTCTGCCTCCACTAATTACATACTACTTGCAGCCACTTAATACAGCGTCTTTCATTCCCTGAGTTCTTATTATCGCCACGTTTGCAGGGAATGGATGAAAGGACATCAAGGAAGAAAGTTAGTACGACTGCAGACTGATGAACTAACAGAGAGTTGGACAAAGCCGTAAGCCGTATTGAATGCTATGTCTGGCTTTACAGCCACAGGAATATTTCCCCGGAATACTGACACTATTCTCGATCATGGTTAAACTGTGCGCTGTCAAATACAAACAGAAGAGCGAAGAAATACACTTCTCCAATAATCGAGCGATTTCAATGCAGACTCCCAACCAACAGACCCTGAAGCTCCCCATAGAGAAGGCCCTCACCCAACTGTAACTGCTTCAACTGGGGCCTCACTACGTAGGTAAACGATTGGCTAAATCCAATGCGAGTCGTCGGTGGCCGGTAGATCTACATATTTTGACCTGAAAAAAGCCATAGAAGTGTTCCATAATTTATATGCTTTGTATGTAATCTATTTTAAACGAGATCTGCAGTTCCACAGGATCTTAAGAATGAACAGTATCCTGTCATTTGTTTCATCTGACAAACAGCCTATAGGGTCGTTGCATAATTTATATGCTTTGTATGTAATCTATTTTAAACGAGATCTGCAGTTCCACAGGATCTTAAGAATGAACAGTATCCTGTCATTTGTTTCATCTGACAAACAGCCTATAGGGTCGTTGCACTTCATGTCGCGATATATTGTTACTCCTAAACATTTATATGAAATGGCTGACTCTATCTGAGACTCAGTAATGCTACATTCCTATTAAACTTCCCTTTTACGTTTCGTTAAGAGCACAACTTCGCGTTTCTCTAGACTGAGAGCTACCTGGTAGTCTTTTCACCGAGATAACTTTCGGAGGCCTATCTAGATATTCTCGCAATTTTGCCAGACAGCATACACTAATAAATAACAGCAACTTCTGTGAAAACACAGTAACTGAACTTAAGCCTATTCCTAGGAGAAGCTTCAATGTATGTTGGTGACTCACCAGTTGAGATCACGTGCTGAGTCCTACGTGTTACGGAATTTTCGATTCAAACATTCCACGTTCCACAAACGCTCTCTCGTCTACTATTGGATTTGCATCCTTAGGAGAAAATGGTATAGTAGAGAACCCTTAACGAATGTTGCTCAGGAGATGCACGTATTCAACAAGCTATACTGGTGAAAAAACACAGTAAAAGTTTACCCTGTTGCTTAAATGTTACATGCATCTCTTAGAATCATCCGTCTTCTGACGGATTTGAGCGGCTTGTCATGAATTCTTCTCTTGTGCCAACCTCAGAGTAGCGACTGCGCCCCACATCCTTAATTATTTGTTAGAAGTATTCCAAAGTCTGTCTTCCTCTACAATTTTTACCCTCTACAGCTCCGTCTAGTACCATGAAAGTTATTCTCTGGTGTATTAACACTTGTCATATTATCCTGTCCCTTCTTCTTGTCGGTGTTTTCCAAATGTTACTTTCTTCGTCGATTCAACGGAGAACCTCCTCATTCCTTATCAGGCCATCTAGTTTTCAACATCCTTCTGTGACACCTAATTTCAAACGCTTCGATTCTATTCTTTTCCAGTTTTCCCACAGCCCATGATTCAATGCCACACACTGCTCTGCTCCAGGCATACATTCCGAGAAATTTCTTTCTCAGATTGAGATATGTGCCTGATATTAGTAGATTTATTTCGGCCAGTAACGCCGTCTTTGCCCATCGTAGTCTGCTTCCTCCGTCATGTGTTATTTTGCTTCCAGGGCAACATAATTCCTTCATTCGCCTACTTTGTGGTCTATAGGTTTTATGTAAGTTGATCGCTAATTACATTTCCGCTAATCCTCAGTAATTCCATCTTTCTTCGATTTACTCTCAATTCGTTATACACCGAAGAGCCAAGGAAACTGGTACACCTGCCTAATATCATGCAGGACCCCCGCGAGCACGCAGAAATGCGCCACACGACGTGGCATGGACTCGACTAATGTCTGAAGTAGTTCTGGAGGGAACTGACACCATGAATCCTGCAGGGCTGTCCATAAATCCGTAAGAGTACGAGGGGATGGAGACCTCTTCTGAACAGCACGTTGCAAGGCATCCCTGATACGCTCAATAATGTTCATGCCTGGGAAGTTTGGTGGCCAGCGGAAGTGTTTAAACTCAGAAGAGTGTTCCTGGAGCAACTCTGTAGAAATTCTGGACGTTTGGGGTGTGGCACCGACCTGCTAGATTTGCCCAAGTCCGTCGGAATGGCTTAAATGGCTCTGAGCACTATGGGACTTAACATCTTAGGTCATCAGTCCCCTAGAACTTAGAACTACTTAAACCTAAATAACCTAAGGACATCACACACATCTATGCCCGAGGAAGGATTCGAACCTGCGACCGTAGCGGTAGCGCGGTTCCAGACTGAAGCGCCTAGAACCGCTCGGCCACTTCGGCCGGCCCGTCGGAATGCACAATGGACATGAATGGATGCAGGTGATCAGACAGGATGCTTACGTACGCGTCTTCTGTCGGAGTCGTATCTAGACCCATCAGTGGTCCCATGTCACTCCAACTGCACACGCCCCACAATGTTACAGAGCGTCCACCAGCTTGAACAGACCCTGCTGACATGCAGGGTCCATGGGTTCATGAGGTTGTGTCCATACTAATACAAGCCCATCCGCTCGATACAATTTGAAGCGAGACTCGTCCCACCAAGCAACATGTTTCCAGTCATCAACAGCCCAGCTGACGGGCCCAGGCGAGGCGTGAAGCTTTGTGTCGCGCACTCATCAAGGGTACACGAGTGGACCTTCGGCTCCTAAAGCCCATATCGATTACGTTTCGTTGAATGGTTCGCACGCTGAGACTTGTTGATGGACCAGCAGTGAAATCTGCAGCAATCTGCGGAAGGGTTGCACTTCTATTACGTTGAATGATTCTCTTCAGTCATCATTGGTCCCGTTCTAGCAAGATCTTTTTCCGGTCGCAGCGATGTCGGAGTGTTGATGTTTTACCGAATTCCTGATATTCATGGTACACTCTGAGGTGGTCGTGTGGGAAAATCCCCACTTCATCGCTACCTCGGAGATGCTGTGTCCCATCGATCATGCGCTGACTATAACACCACGATAAAACTCTCTTAAATCTTCATAACCTGCCATCGACCTAACAAATGCGCCAGACATTTGTTGTATTATATGGGAGTTGCCAGCCGCTGTGCCGTAATCTGTCTGTTTACATATCTCTGTATTTGAATACAAATGCCTATAGCAGTTTCTTTGGCGCTTCGTTGTATGTGCTCCTGGGACTTTTCATTCCATTCCATAGGTTCTGTAATTCTTCTTCACCTTCACTCACCAGCGAATCTGATCATTGCTGGTTTTTGACCCTGAACTCTAATCACATTTTTTAACCTCCCTTCTTATTTTCGCCATTGATTCTTCGTTGTATGGACGGAACAACCTTATCTTACACCTTTCTAATCCGCACACTTTGTTGAATGTCATATTCGGACAAAACACCGACAGTGAACGCAATTCGCGGCATCAAATTCAAAAGCAAGAAAGGCTAAGGTTCCGAGTTCGAATCTCGATCCGGCACACAGTTTTAATCTGCCAGGAAGTTTCATAACAGCGCACACTCCGCTGCAGAGTGAAATCTCATTCTGGAAACATCCCCCAGGTTGTGGCTAACCCATGTCTCCACAGTATCCATTCTTACAGGAGTGCTAGTTCTGCAAGGTTCGCAGGAGAGCTTCTGTGAAGTATGGAAGGTAGGAGACAAGGTACTGGCAGAAGTACAGCTGTGAGGACGGGTCGTAAGTCGTGCTTGGGTATCTCAGTCGCTAGAGCACTCGCCTGCGAAAGTCAAAGTTTCAGAGCTCGAGTCTCGGTCTGGCACACAGTTTTAATCTGCCAGGAAGTTTCATATCAGCGCACATTCCGCTGCAGAGTGAAAATCTCATTTGGGAAAAGCCTCCAGACTGTGGCTAACCCATGTCTCCGAAATATCCTTTCTTCCAGAATTGCTATTTCTGCAAGGTTCGCAGGAGAGCTTCTATGAAGTCTGGAACTTTGGAGACTGGCGGAAGTAAAGCTGTGAGGACAGGGCGTGAGTCGTGCTTGGGTAGCGAAGTCGGTAGAGCACTTCCCCGTGAAGGGCAAAGGCCCCGAATTCGAGACTCGGTCCGGCACGCAGTTGTAATCTGCAAGTAAGTTTTGCTCAGAGTTGTTTGTCGCTAAGAGGTGAAGTGAGACTCTGGCCTCCTGAGTAGTTGCTCAAAATAATTTTCGGATATAATGTTTAGTATAATCTCTCACGATGTTTTATATCTACCACCCAACATATCGAGGATAGATTGAAGCCAACACTAACCAACGCTACAGCGCGGAAGTGCTGAAACAAATATGTCTGAAAAGACCGCGCACAGATTCGTGGTTTGGGGGGATCTTGGTGCTCGGTTCCTATTTGAGCTATGAACATGAGGTGAAAAGCTTTTAGTTTAGCCTGGACCGGCGGTCATTTGTACAACTATTCGAACACTTGTATTGCTGTAGCTGTGTTACAATATATTACACAAGGTTTCAGCGACGAAGCGAATAGGTTAATTTCTTTTGCAACAGATTTTAATTGGACTGAAGTTAACGCTCAGCTAACGGCGCCATTCGTATATGCACCATTCGGATGTCACGTCCAAAAACAAGCAAAAAACACTTTTTCCTGGGAGCTTTCTGGAGAGCGCCATTTCTATACTTTAAATTCATAGGAATCGGTTCACGCTTTGCACGACGGTACATAAACGGGTAATGTCGAAACCAAAACATTTCGCAGCAATCTTTATCCGTTGTTGAGAAACGATGGTTAAAAATCAAGTTAAATGTAGCAGGTCAAATTCGTTCTTACGTGGGCTGAATGGGCGGAAACGATTTAAAGCGAATCAAATAAATAAAAAAATGGTTTGTTACAATAAAATTGAAAACTCCCTTTCGAAAATATAGCTTTATTCGGGTTCTACGCGCGAAAAAAAAAAAAAAACCGCGAAAAACGCGGTTTTTGTGAGTTTTTTACCCAAGTCACTTCTGTATTTCAGACTTGTACGAATAGGTTAAAATTTTGCAAGAAAGTCGACAAATACACGTAATGAGCGGTCGTCCTCTTGTTTTGTGGAAGCTTCATCCGTTACCACGGTATAAACAGCTTGGTTCGAAAGATAGTAAAAAAGAAACTTATAACGGGTCAGTCGTCGCCCAAGCCAACAAAAATCTACACCGAATGCCAAGCTATGGCGGTCTAATGTCAAAATTAGAGAGTGGAATCGTCTGCAACAGGAAGTATTTGAGAGTGGGGTTGCTTCTCTAATAGGAGGTGTCCCAAAGTGGGGATGCATGTATCCTAAACTTTAATTACACGTTTTGTCATATTGCACGACGTTACAAATGCCATGCTGGATGACATGATGGCATGTGTCGTGTTATACGACATGACATGTATTTTGTTATTTTTCTTGACTAGATTCATTTTAGTACCTGACATGGGTACTAATTCTGACAATTGAAAAAGCGCGAATATATCGAGATATTTTGACTTAAATGTCTTTGAAACTGCGAGATAAGTCGAGAAGCTAGTTCCGCTCTCTTATATTTCTGACTATGCCCAGGGCATATTCGTCTTTTTGTGCTGTGATAGGAGAATTATTCACTTGGTAGTTGTATGGGTAGAGTACCTATTTGACATTATAGTCAAACTTTCTTTGAAGTATTGGGAGACTGTATAATCTGTGTGGGGGGATCGGTAAAAGGGACCAATTACTAATTTATTCCGGTTGTCGAGTATAACCTCGACTGACAGTAACTCACAACAGATATCTACTTCAATTTCATTACAAGATAAACTACTTCTAATGGAAAAAATACAGCACCAGGAACTGTATTTTATCCATCCTTTCTAAACAACGTTAAGTCTTTTGCAAAAATTTCGGCTGAACTTATCTCCTGCTTTGACCAGCTTTCGGCACCTACGCCGATTTCAGATTCAGTGCTTTCTATTAGCGCTTTAAGCTCCGGTTGTTTCCCTGCACAGCTACGATAATTTACATCTACGATACTGATTGTTGCTATGTCTATCCTCTTCCTGTGTTTGTCCTGCACCCTTAGAGACCTTCTTTACCATCCATAGACCCTTTAACCTGAAAAACCGCCCTGTCTATTCCGTACAGCCGCCGCTATCCGCTATCCACGTATCCACCTCCCGTGTGTAGTGGACATCTTAAGTGAAAACCGAAATCCTACCACACTATGGAGCAAGTCGATAAATCTGCAACATACACGGTATCAGAACCGTCCGAGCCCCTGTTTCAGACGGTCCACTCGGCTCTGTACCAAATGTGCGCATTCGGTCCCGTCGACGATGTTACAGGTGGTGCGGTCTGCCTTCAACTCGCAAGCGCGACTGGCAGTTTTACTTCTTCAGCTATCCGCCCGAAACCAGAGGGTATGTCTCCTTATTCAGAGGGACACACATCGTTAGCGCCATAAGCCACCACGTACAGTTGGCTGTACTCTGTGCTCTTCGTTGCATCCGGAAGCCCTTTTTCCACATTTTCGATGACATCTGCCGAGTACGCACACAAAGTACACACTGGAATTCTTCTCTTCCTTGTCAGCTATACCGCTAAGAGGCATTTAAAAGTGGTGCTCCCAGATACCAATAATCTCACCTTCTTAAGCCTTAAGTAAAGTATGGATAAATCATAGAGACCTTACATTAACATAGACAATGACGAGCATGAAAATAAATAAATAAGCAATGATTTAATAATGAAAACCAAAGGGTAAACAACATGAAATAGTCCCTGGGATAAAAAAAGTGCTCTATAACGGATGGTTTAAACTTTTCACCACATGTTTGTTCAGATTACTACGCAAATACATTGGATTAGTGGCCTCGCATCAATAGGTAAATTAACACAACAGTGACTGAGGATAGAAAAGTAAAATATAGATACCTGGTGTATGCAGAATATACACAAACAGTACCTAGTCGGAGTAAACGCTTGGAGACGCGCATAAAACCATGAATTTTTACCCTGTTACCACCGTTCATGAAATGGGATGGCAGTTAAACGATAATTTTGCTCTCACTTAATGCCATTCATGGCGACAGGCTTCGTGTGATGCAACTGAGGATTCGGAGGTAAATGCGTGATAGAAAATTGCAGTCACAAATAATTATTGAATATACAGTCTGGTTAATGCAAAAGCTAGTCTGAGGAAAAACATGACAATGACAAAATTTACGAAGAATAATACAGTAAAGAATTTATTAAACTGCATGACACACGGTGTAGCTAAAATAATTCTGTTATCTAGGAAGTAAGATAGCAAGCAGTATCTGAAGCAAGGAAAGCATTGGAAGCAGACGTGCGCCAAAAGAAAAAGGCTTCATTAATCAACAGATTATCCAGCATTTCCATAGAATTGATGAAAACGTTTCTGTACAAGTGTCTGATGTTGGATAAATTAGGAAATTAATGAAAGAAGACGTTGGATTACAATAACACCGTTACTATGTTCTATGGATCTTAGTTCACACTACTTTATTCAAGCTAAGGTCAATCACCTACAATAACACAGTTTGAAACTTCCTGGCAGATTAAAACTGTGCGCCCGACCGAGACTCGAACTCGGGACCTTTGCCTTTCGCGGGCAAGTGCTCTACCAACTGAGCTACCGAAGCACGACTCACGCCCGGTACTCACAGCCTTACTTCTGCCAGTACCTCGTCTCCTACCTTCCAAACTTTACAGAAGCTCTCCTGTTTGGAAGGTAGGAGACGAGGTACTGGCAGAAGTAAAGCTGTGAGTACCGGGCGTGAGTCGTGCTTCGGTAGCTCAGTTGGTAGAGCACTTGCCCGCTAAAGGCAAAGGTCCCGAGTTCGAGTCTCGGTCGAGCACACAGTTTTAATCTGCCAGGAAGTTTCATATCAGCGCACACTCCGCTGCAGAGTGAAAATCTCATTCTGAATAACACAGTTTCTTGAGGCGCAATTCAACACTGCTTGGTTCTGGCTTAAGTCACCTATCAGGGTGCACTGGAATGTTGTTATACAAACCTAGTCCGTGAGGCTGTAAAGGAGAGCGGTAGGCTGCTTGAGCACGGATTGAAGATAGAGTCCAGTGAGGCAGTGAGCTCGAGGATGGATTGAGACGGGTCCAGCGAGGTTGTAGCTCACGGATGCTGCAGTAAGATAGTGTCCTTAGGCTCGGTAAAGTTAACGATCAATGAAAGGATAGTCGCAGCTGGCGTTAAGCTCAGCGTGAACCGCCTGCAGAGAGGATGGGTGGAGACCTAAATACTCACTCGGTGGAAGAATACCGGCTCAGTCATCCGATCGCATGTGACTCGTGGAAGAAAGGTAGTGGTGGCGAGTCTGGCCCCGCATGGTACAGTGGCGGCTGCTGGAGGTATGAATGAAAACAACCCGACGTGTGCCTGTTGATGCAGGCAGACGAATCTCGTTTCATCTCCAGAAGAAAGTGTCATTAGCGGGCAGGCGTTGCTGCAACCCACAA
This sequence comes from Schistocerca nitens, assembly GCF_023898315.1. Lineage (NCBI taxonomy): Eukaryota > Metazoa > Arthropoda > Insecta > Orthoptera > Acrididae > Schistocerca > Schistocerca nitens. The sequence goes on from NC_064614.1 coordinate 205,583,685, forward strand.
AACACGACTGTATGGTTGGTGGCTGTGCCGCAAGCAGTAGGCAGGAGACACAGTACGAAATACACTCCTGGAAATTGAAATAAGAACACCGTGAATTCATTGTCCCAGGAAGGGGAAACTTTATTGACACATTCCTGGGGTCAGATACATGATCACACTGACAGAACCACAGGCACATAGACACAGGCAACAGAGCATGCACAATGTCGGCACTAGTACAGTGTATATCCACCTTTCGCAGCAATGCAGGCTGCTATTCTCCCATGGAGACGATCGTAGAGATGCTGGATGTAGTCCTGTTGAACGGCTTGCCATGCCATTTCCACCTGGCGCCTCAGTTGGACCATCGTTCGTGCTGGACGTGCAGACCGCGTGAGACGACGCTTCATCCAGTCCCAAACATGCTCAATGGCGGACAGATCCGGAGATCTTGCTGGCCAGGGTAGTTGACTTACACCTTCTAGAGCACGTTGGGTGGCACGGGATACATGCGGACGTGCATTGTCCTGTTGGAACAGCAAGTTCCCTTGCCGGTCTAGGAATGGTAGAACGATGGGTTCGATGACGGTTTGGATGTACCGTGCACTATTCAGTGTCCCCTCGACGATCACCAGTGGTGTACGGCCAGTGTAGGAGATCGCTCCCCACACCATGATGCCGGGTGTTGGCCCTGTGTGCCTCGGTCGTATGCAGTCCTGATTGTGGCGCTCACCTGCACGGCGCCAAACACGCATACGACCATCATTGGCACCAAGGCAGAAGCGACTCTCATCGCTGAAGACGACACGTCTCCATTCGTCCCTCCATTCACTCCTGTCGCGACACCACTGGAGGCGGGCTGCACGATGTTGGGGCGTGAGCGGAAGACGGCCTAACGGTGTGCGGGACCGTAGCCCAGCTTCATGGAGACGGTTGCGAATGGTCCTCGCCGATACCCCAGGAGCAACAGTGTCCCTAATTTGCTGGGAAGTGGCGGTGCGGTCCCCTACGGCACTGCGTAGGATCCTACGGTCTTGGCGTGCATCCGTGCGTCGCTGCGGTCCGGTCCCAGGTCGACGGGCACGTGCACCTTCCGCCGACCACTGGCGACAACATCGATGTACTGTGGAGACCTCACGCCCCACGTGTTGAGCAATTCGGCGGTACGTCCACCCGGCCTCCCGCATGCCCACTATACGCCCTCGCTCAAAGTCCGTCAACTGCACATACGGTTCACGTCCACGCTGTCGCGGCATGCTACCAGTGTTAAAGACTGCGATGGAGCTCCGTATGCCACGGCAAACTGGCTGACACTGACGGCGGCGGTGCACAAATGCTGCGCAGCTAGCGCCATTCGACGGCCAACACCGCGGTTCCTGGTGTGTCCGCTGTGCCGTGCGTGTGATCATTGCTTGTACAGCCCTCTCGCAGTGTCCGGAGCAAGTATGGTGGGTCTGACACACCGGTGTCAATGTGTTCTTTTTTCCATTTCCAGGAGTGTATTTTACTACAAATTAATTTACTAAATAAAATATGAAATGAAGATTAAAATGGCATGGAGCACATATCTAATGAAACAGCAAGTTAAGTGTCAGACGCAGAGGTTGTAGTGACAAATTAAGTGAGGGCGTTGGTTTTTCCTACCTAGGCACAATTTGTGATGCAGCCCGTTTAATGTAAACAGTTACCATAAGATGAAGTGTTTCCGAGAAGTTAGTCAAAAGTTTATTGTCGATGGGATGTGCCAAGTGTAACAAAGGACACTCTTCTGACTTAGATATGTTCATTTTGGGTTTTAAATCCGGTCGGGACGTTGGCGTTTGCCTGCTGATGTCAGTACATATGCTGTGTTTGAGTTCTGGGTACAAATGGTTCAAATGGCTCTGAGCAGTATGGGACTTAACTGCTACGGTCATCAGTCCCCTAGAACTTAGAACTACTTAAACCTAACTAACCTAAGGACAGCACACAACACCCAGCCATCACGAGGCAGAGAAAATCCCTGACCCCGCCGGGAATCGAACCCGGGAACCCGGGCGTGGGAAGTGAGAACGCTACCGCACGACCACGAGATGCGGGCTGTTCTGGGTACACCCGTTGTGTTGTTTTATAATACCAGGCAACAGGTCTTTAAATTTGCAGGTATAAAATGAAACCTCCATATTGATAGCTACAGAGAATATTTTCGAAATGTCATAATATGTGAGCATTAACGATGTTCCAAAATTCTACACCATACTGATGTCAGTATTAAAGGCCTCTTGTTTTGTGTGCGTGATCGACGACCTTTCTTGAGGAATGGGAATGACCTCATCTTTTTCTTTCATTCACGAGGAATGCTTCAGTCCTCCAGAAATCTTCAGACACTACTGCTGAAAGGGAAGTAAGTTCTTACACATATTCTGCGTAGGATTGTACGTCCCACCAGGTCCAGTGGCCTTTCCTCTTTTGAGTGATTTCAGATGTCTTTCTATACCATGGCCACTTATTCCGATATCTCTGATTTTCATATACGTGCGACTATTCAGACTGAAGCACGACAGTTTTGAAAACAAGTCTTTAGTATTTCGACCTTCCATCACCCCATTTCGATACGACTACGGTCACAGTGATTCTGGACAGATGGCTTTGATCTGCTTATTCACCTACATTACTAAATTGTTAAAACGGTAAAGCGGTTCCCCGGTCACCCAGTTCCCTTGAAAACTGCATATCTGACCGCTTCCAGTGGCAAGAAGAATTCGGTTTTCTGTATGTCATGCAATTTTTACTGAATGTAAATATTTAAAATGCTGTCATAATCGTATCATTAAAAGGTATGACTATAGTCAAAAGTCAAGTCTTACAGTGATAAATTGTGTGTATGTCTTTAGGCACTTTAACTCCAGGTGTCCAGATTACGCAGATTATATTCATCCAGTATTTGAGAGTAAGAGCACTTAGCTACCTGGAACCAACTTTTGAAAACTTCTTCTCACTGACACAAAATAATGACAGGAAAACAGAATATCACTTACTATGTTTTCGCTGTTCACGCAGTAAAACTTGAGCCTGAAGCATAATGTTTTGAATTTACTACTTCTGTACTACCGGCTCTATTCTCAACACTTTTTGCAGACAGTATCGACATAAACGACTGATTTTTCTTTCTTCTTCCTTATCCTGGCATTCATTTCGTATCTTCAAGGGGGCGGCACTTTTAATATTGGATTGGGCATTATTACTGATAGAGAGTGCCTCGATGCCCTACCTGCCGCCAATCCTTTTCCACTGAGACGTGATCCGTGTATCATAACAGTCTGCATCTAGCGCCGTCCCATGTTAATGTGTGCGAATGTTTTCTAATACCTGATAGTTACGTCCAAGATCAATTAAAGCGCGATCGGAGACGGAATTTGGCACTATAACACTATGGAACAGGAAAATCGAAAGTTAGATGCGATCAACAAAATACTTAAGTCACGATGCAGTTTTAGCACTGATTCCGTGGCACAACATTCCAACAGAGCCAGTGTTAAATACCATAATATAACTCTTTTAACTCACTGGCTGAACTACGAACAAAACAATGCAATGGTGTAAAATAGCACTGTCACTCTGCCATTCTTAGTTAAACACAGAACCTGCTGGTAGAAGTGAGCCTTCAGCTGCACAGAGCAGTACCCTCGGGAGCAGCTCAAACTTGATACCCGGCAGGCCGCCGCCAGTACGTCGCCAGAGGCAGGCGTGATGTGGCCGCAGTAGGCGCGGCTGCCCGCTCTGGCTCGTGGTGTAGCAAATTCAGTTCAAACCATCTCTACGAAATCGAGCCAGCTACTAACTTCACCTTAAAACATGTGAAAACGCCAGTCGTCTCTTTTGATAATGTATTTTTGCTAATATTTTCATCGATACACGCTTACCGCGCCCAGAGCCTTCGATAATCTGTGTGACATACTCCAGTTTTGTCTGCAATTCAATATTTCCTACACCTTACACTGTCTCGGCAACTACTCTCCGCTTCTTGCCTGTTTTAGCATATCATGTCATGGTATACTTCCGATGCATTCCCTGTTATTGTATTGTGCTTCTGAGCTCGGTTTACGTAGTCTACGGGATCCAGTGGTCCGATAACTCCTTGGTACTGTTCAAGCACAATTGACCCTATTCTGTATCTTCACCTCTGCGTCCTGTTCCACGACGGGACACCCAACACTCTACATACAGCATGTGTGCTGACATCAGCAGGCAAACGCCTCACCGGATTCCAAACCCAGAATGATTAACATAACAAAGGCAGAAGACTGTCTTTTATTACACTTGTCACACCTCACTGACAATACAGGGCTATTACAAATGATTGAAGCGATTTCATAAATTCACTGTAGCTCCATTCATTGACATATGGTCACGACACACTACAGATACGTAGAAAAACTCGTAAAGTTTTTGTTCGGCTGAAGCCGCACTTCAGGGTTCTGCCGCCAGAGCGCTGGAGAGCGCAGTGAGACAAAATGGCGACAGGAGCCGAGAAAGCGTATGTCGTGCTTGAAATGCACTCACATCAGTCAGTCATAACAGTGCAACGACACTTCAGGACGAAGTTCAACAAAGATCCACCAACTGCTCGCTCCATTCGGCGATAGTATGCGCAGTTTAAAGCTTCTGGATGCCTCTGTAAGGGGAAATCGACGGGTCGGCCTGCAGTGAGCGAAGAAACGGTTGAACGCGTGCGGGCAAGTTTCACGCGTAGCCCGCGGAAGTCGACGAATAAAGCAAGCAGGGAGCTAAACGTACCACAGCCGACGGTTTGGAAAATCTTCCGGAAAAGGCTAAAGCAGAAGCCTTACCGTTTACAATTGCTACAAGCCCTGACATCCGATGACAAAGTCAAACGCTTTGAATTTTCGGCGCGGTTGCAACAGCTCATGGAAGAGGATGCGTTCAGTGCGAAACTTGTTTTCAGTGATGATGCAACATTTTTTCTTAATGGTGAAGTGAACAGACACAATGTGCGAATCTGGGCGGTAGAGAATCCTCACGCATTCGTGCAGCAAATTCGCAATTCACCAAAAGTTAACGTGTTTTGTGCAATCTCACGGTTTAAAGTTTATGGCCCCTTCTTCTTCTGCGAAAAAAAACGTCACAGGACACGTGTATCTGGACATGCTGGAAAATTGGCTGATGCCACAACTGGAGACCGACAGCGCAGACTTCATCTTTCAACAGGATGGTGCTCCACCGCACTTCCATCATGATGTTCGGCATTTCTTAAACAGGAGATTGGAAAACCGATGGATCGGTCGTGGTGGAGATCATGGTCAGCAATTCATGTCATGGCCTCCACGCTCTCCCGACATAACCCCATGCGATTTCTTTCTGTGGGGTTATGTGAAAGATTCAGTGTTTAAACCTCCTCTACCAAGAAACGTGCCAGAACTGCGAGTTCGCATCGACGATGCTTTCGAACTAATTGATGGGGACATGCTGCGCCGAGTGTGGGAGGAACTTGATTATCGGCTTGATGTCTGCCGAATCACTAAAGGGGCACACATCGAACATTTGTGAATGCCTAAAAAAAACTTTTTGAGTTTTTGTATGTGTGTGCAAAGCATTGTGAAAATATCTCAAATAATAAAGTTATTGTAGAGCTGTGAAATCGCTTCAATCATTTGTAATAACCCTGTACATTCTTGATTAACTTTTCGGAAACACTTCGTCTTACGGTAACTGTTTGCATTAAACCGGCTGTACCACGAATTGTGCCTTGATAGGAAACCAACGCCAATGCAGCAAGATAACTTCCACACAACTTATCATCAACGTTCCGCATCATTACAATCAAACCTATCCGCAACTCATGGGTATTGAATCCGTTCATGAGTGCCGAGAACGAAGTGCTTTTTTCGAGTGGTATCGTCTCGAGTCTGGTTCGTGCAACGAATATTTCTGCCAGCCAATCAGAGGCCGGTATCTCCTTCGTACAACTTTAGCTTTTAATATCATTTTATAGTAACTGTGTAGTTATCTTTTCGAGGTGAGTTGGTAGGATGCCAACTGGCTTTGCCTTTGCTTACATGTTTTTCATTTTGGAAGCAATTTAAATGCAGGACTCTGATTCACTGGTTCAGTTTTTGGTGGACACCAGTATTTTTTAGGCGTGCAATGCCGGCCGGGCATTTGTCTGTCAATATAGAGCGATGAACCGTTTCACCTGACGCATTCCGTTGCCGAAATCAGTCGTGTCGCATTCCACCTTCTCACTCGCAAAGGGCTAATGCGTCTCTTCAAACCGTCGGCCAGTCTGCCTGACCTTCTTTCCACTCCCACATCCGCCTCACATAATAGTTCTCGTTTGTCATCTTTTTTGCTTTTTGGTTTTGTTTTGTTTCTATCTGCAACATTTTCCAACGAAAAATACTTTTTAAAACAATAATAATTTGCGGTTGAAATGTAAATACAATTTCGTCGTTTTGTAGATGAATGTACAAAGATGATGGGATAGAGGAGAGATTTGTTAGTGCCATCACCGATTTTAACTGGTAGAGAATGCCTCGGAATGGTTTCTTCGATCTGTTGACCGGCAATCACAACAAAATAGTTAGTAGTTAGTAGTACAGAAATAGAATTGCTAATCCTATGCATTAACATTAGGTACTTATCCGAATACAGCATTGGGTACTTTCTTGGCTAGACTGCCAGCACCGTACCCTACATTTACTATAACATTCGCTATCCCTGTTATTTGACTGATACGTACAATTTGTCAGTGTATTTTCGTATGTTTTGTCTGATTCATAATTCTATGTGTCCTCTCGTTCCTCTCCAGTGTCTTTGTTTTCTTTGTCACTGTGGATGTCACTGCCCACCCTCTGGAGGTTATTGTTAAATTGCATATAGGCTTGTCTGTTGTGCCGTGTATTGTTTGCTAATGCATTTCATTGTGCCCATTGTTCGTCGTCTCTAATTGCAGTGTAAAAATGCATGTTTCCGTATAGTGTAAGTTTAGTGTATATATAATTTTCGCGATTTCCGCAGAAGAAGACAGTGTGTTTTACCTTCCCTGCATGTGCATGTAAGTGTCTCTCTCAAGCCTACGCAGTTTAAGTGCACAGGATAAGGTCCGTGAACAGTTAAGAAATGTACCATACCACGGCTGGGAAGGATATATTTCATTCTCAGCTGTTCCGATATGTCAGGGAGGAAGTCGTGCAGTCTTCATCCATTACCACTTACCTTGCCATGTATTCAAACGCCAACTTCTAAGCTGACGTTCTGTCAGTTATAGTGTGTACTAATCTACTCTCCGCATCTTTAATCAGTACCTTGCATGTCTGTAGTTGATCGTGATACCTAAGGGGCATATTCAAAGCGCCACATGCAATGCATCCACTGATGTGGCGCCGAAGGCTCCAGATAGTCTAAGTAGGACACTTCTCTGTCCTCGTCTGCTTTGTTGGTGATCAGGTCCAGCCAGTGTGCCCACATGCTAGTTGCGAAGCTGGGTAGTGAATCGAAGAGCTGTGGCGCTTTTCTCTCGCGGCTCGATGGTGATGGGTGTCCCAGTCGAGATGACGTGGAACGGCGACCGTCGATCACGACAAAGCCAATCCGCAACTATCAGAAAAAAACTCCTCGCGTGGTTTGGTTATTTTCACATACTGTATATCGAAAATGACGTCATTGTCTCGATGGAGCAGCACGCCGGAGAGTGTGCGCCGCCCTTGCTTGTAATGAAAGCAATTATGTTCGTTGTCTGTCGATGTTCTTCACTTATAAATGTAGCGATGTAGCGAGCGCACCACTCGATAACGCGATGCCTCCATTGACCTGAAATAACCAAAAGCCCCTTGCGTGTTCGCGACAGACTTTTCAGTTCACGCGAACTTGCTGACTATAGTTCTTATGCCCGGTTTGAGAATGGTTATTCAAACGTTAAAAAATAGTTTCTTGAATCATCATTCAATCACCTAAGCCGAAGCCACATTATGAATTTTGCGAGGATATTAAGTTGTTGGTCATTATTCCGTCGTCAAGGCGTCGCTGCGTCGCGTATTCAACAACTGCACGACATAACTCCAGAGATAACATACCCTTGTGCAATGTTCAGAATACCGTCGTAATCTTGGTATAAAGTTATTGCTGTTCATATTTAAATTATCACTAATTCACTTGCCACTTTTACGTCATCCGAAGACTCCCTCAATTTCACAAATGCTCTTTAAATGTCCATTAAATGATGTAGGCGGCACGAAGAATTAAAGTTGAATTAACGTTTATTGTCCGTAATTATTGTTTGTCCCTACGCTAAGCACACACACCGATGTGGCAGTCAGGGAATTATGTCCATTAACGTCGGTAATCCTGACTTTGACGATTACTTCTGACAATACGGCGAAATTGTAATCTCTTCGTGATTGCGTTTAGTTGTGGCCTACTCAAGTCTAAAAATCGATTTTTTGTCGGCGATCAGTCTCTTTCTATGTCCTTTGATGTTCGTGACTATTAATTATCACGAAGGCTAGGTCCCATCACAAATCGGTAATCATACGATTCACTTTTCTGTCACATACATCAAAATCCCGTTATTTGTCTAACGGTAAAGATGATCCTACTTTAGTCCGACTTCTGACTAATATTTCCAGGCTATATCGTAAAACTTTAAACTTCAAATGAGTTTTAAAACAATCTAGCAGCGCTTAACATGCGTATTACTGTTGCAGAATACAAGAGAGAAGTGAAGTTAACATCTCCATTACGGAGTTACATTGTAGTCACAGGGAACTTACAGCTCGATGCGGCTACAACTCTCTTCTAGGATAAATGTTATCTTTGGTCGATTTATGGTCCGGGCTTTAACGTTCGTAAATAATAATTTTTGAATTCTTTCTTTAAAGTTTCTGTTTTGTATCACATGGTATTCTTTTACTCAGTCCTTTCTTTATGATAATCATTAGTATTTATATAACATCCCTGTTAATCAAACTGACAAGAGTGTAAATTTTGTTGTCAGTAGCTGTCGTCACTGTCAGGATGATTAATTTTGCTATTTCTTTTGCATCAAAAAGGGTGGTTATTATGGGTTATATATTTGGGGTGTTACAGTGGTACGTCTGTATGACTGGCAGTGGCAGTCTGTACTGTTTTGAATTTAGCATCATCAATTTATGTAGTATATTTTCTGCTTTCTCTGATGTTAAGCTTATGCGTTCGTGGGAATTCAATTTCTCATCTATCTGTACCCCAAGATAGTGTGTATCATAAGCTCGTTTGATGTTTGTGTCCCCTATTTTAACTGAAGGATTCCTTTGGAGTGTATGTTGTTTTGTTTTTGGCTATCTTGAGTTTTTTTCGTGACACAATTGCGTAATTGTTTGTTGCAATTGAATCCGATCTGACATCCCACCTAGAGTTGCAGAAGGGGCTCGATTTTTATGTCCCAGAAGATGGGGCCATAGTTCGACCCTTGAGGACAGCCTTTGGTAATTCATTTAATTACTTTTCGGCTGTCCATCTATCATTCGACTACTGCGTTTTAACAGTAGTCTAGGAAACTGAGTACACAAAAAGTCCATTACAATACAGATCAATGTTCACGTGCTCTCATCTGTCTTTAAACGCTGGCATAGTTCTCGAGCCAGTGAGCGATGGCTGACATCAATCATATAATGTACAGTTCGGCTCTTCTTGGCGGAGACTGTAGATCCGTCCTAGACAGTCGCTGAGACACTGTCCTATGTTGAAGTTCCATCCTCAACGTACTCTCACTGACTGGAACCGTGTGTACGCTTATACAATATAAACATTTGGAGGATGGGTGTCCACTTGGGCACTATTTACAGTGAGGCGACTAAAGTCATGGGATAGCAATACGAAACAATACAGATGGCGGTAATATCGTGCACACAAGGTGTCAAATGACAGTTCACTGGAGGTGCTGTCACTCGTATTCAAGTCATTCATATGAAAAGGTTTCCGTCGTTACCACTGCCGCGTGACTGTAATGAACAAACTTCGAATACGGAATGGTAGTTGGAGCTAAACGCATGGGATATTCTGTTTCTGAAATCGTTAGGGAATTCAATATTCCGAGATCCAGCGTGTCAAGAGTGTACCGAGAAGAGAAAATTTCAGCCATTACCAATCACCACGGTCAACGCAGTGGCCGACGGCCTTAGTTAACGATACAGAGCAGCGGCATTTGTGTATTGTCAGTGCTACAGGCAAGCAACACTGTGTGAAATAACTGCGGAAATCAATGTGGGACGTACGTCGAACATATCTGTTAGGGCAGTAGGGCGAAATGCTAATGGGCTATGGAAGCGGACGACAGACGCGAATGCCTTTGCTAACAGCACGACATCGCCTGCAGCCCTGCAGCCCTGGGCTCGTGACCATATCGGTTGGATCCTACACGACTGTGGCCTGATGACTCCCGACTTCAATTGGTAAGAACTGATGGTAGGTTTCTAGGGTTCGAGTGTGGTGCAGACCCTACGAAACCACGGACCAAAGCTGTCAACAGGACACTGTGCAAGCTGGTGGCGGCTTCACAGTATTGTGGGCTGTGTTTATGTGGAATGGACTGAACATGAAGATGCGGAAGGCTATGGAAACAGCTGCTTTGAAGACACACAATGTGTATCCACAGGACATACGGCCTCAAATTGAAAAATGTCATAATGACCTTACCTCTGGCAAAAGATCCCAGATTAGTCTCTCATTCTCATCTCCGGCAAGGGACTGCCAAGATCATAAGATAAATGTAGAATAACCGACGAAAGGGTCATCCACGGTAACTGTTCTTTCGGGAACAGATACTACCGTCATATATAGTTAAAATATGGCTTCCCGGCCATTGACCTTCTTGTGCGAACGCACACGCTATGCCCGAACTCGTACGGGACTTGGTAGATTAATCTGCCACGAGTAATGAGTATGATGGGAAAATATCTATTAGGCGCACTACGAATGTAGTGGTGTGGACATGTTGGAAATGTGGATCTCACGAGGAGCGTGCAAGGGATAAGTCCTGCAGACGCACTATCGTCTGTGCCCTCGGTGGCTCAGATGGATAGAGCGTCTACCATGTAAGCAGGAGATCCCGGGTTCGAGTCCCGGTCGGGGCACACATTTTCAACATTTCCCCAATGAAGTACATCAACGCCTGTTTGCAGCTAGGGTGTCCATTTAATTATCATTTCATTTCTAGCAAAGCTGCATGGTCATCCACGGTAACTTCTTTCGGGAACAGATACTACCGTCATATATAATACACTACGAGCAGAAAATTGGAATGTCAGAATTTTGAATGTATTAGATAGAAAATCTGAGAAGGGATGTGCAAAGTCTCAATTTGGATATAGCGGATGTATAACGATTTCAGGTCTGAAGTAAACAGGATAATATAAGCGGCAGCAGAAAATGGTATAACGGGAGTAGGATTCATTATGAATAGGGAGGTAGGGCAGAGAGTGAGTTACTGCGAACAATTCAGTGATACGGTTGTTCTCGTTACAATCGGCTGCAAACCAACGCCTACAACAATAATCCAGGTATTCATGCCGACATCGCAAGCAGAAAATAAAGAAATAGAGAAAGTATTTAAGGATATAACGGGTGAATCCGTATGTAAAGAGAGACGAAAACTTGATAATGATGGGGTGATTGGAAAGCTGTTGTAGGGGAGAAGTAGAAGAAAAGGTTACGAGAGAATATGGGCTTGGTGAGACAAAGAGCAGATACAGACTCAGATCACAATTTAGTGGTGATGAGGATGAACCTGGAGTTTATGAAAATATTCCTGAAGAACCAGGTGGTAGAGAGTGAGTACTGAGTATGATGACATATATTTGGATTTCGCTAAAAGTAGTGACAGTGCGATAAGGAATACCACAAGAGCCAGCTCATCTGAAGACATGTGTACATCTCTAAAAAGAGCAGTCATAGTTGTTGGACAGATAAACATAAGTATTAAGAAGGTAAGTGCAAATAAATGTGGTGTGACAGGAGAAGTACTTCAGCTGATCTATCAGGAAGAAGGAAGAACAAAAGCGTTCAGGGAAAGACAGGAATTTAAATGAAAACAGGGTTATTTATGTCCATGAAAGTAACTTTTCTGACAGTCAGTCACTTTCAAGCACTTATAACAATCGTTAAGCTTCGCATCACATTTTATTAAATAGGCGATACATGTGTGAAGACACATGTCGTTTTCATATGCATGTGTAGCACAAATACAGTCTTGTAGTGAACTAGATTACACCAATTAGTCTAGTGCACTTCTGGATTATATTTGTGCAATCCACGCGCATGAAAACGATGTGTGCCTTTATAATTATGGTTCAAATGGCTCCGAGCACTATGGGACTTAACTTCTGAGGTCATCAGTCCCCTAGAACTCAGAACTACTTACACCTAACTAACCTAAGGATATCACACACATCCATGCCCGAGGCAGGATTCGAACCTGCGACCGTAGCGGTCGCGCGGTTCCAGACAGTAGCGCCTAGAACCGCTCGGCCACCCCGGCCGGCTTATAATTATGTTCTGGCTGTTTAGTGATACATGATGCGAAATTTGAGCTTAATGTTAAGTGCGTGAAAATCACTGACGGTCAAAAGTAGCTAAGAGTACGCACAATAAATAGATTACAGCGTGCTAGGACCATGTTTCCGTTCTCAAAACATTTTTATGCTGATGATCTTACAGCAAAATTTTGAAGACAGGAATAGAGTAATATAAATCACTTAGGAAATAAATAAATAGGAAGTACATGGAAGCCAATGCGAAATGGCTGCAGTAGAAATGTGAAGAAATTGAAAAAGAAATTATGGTCGGAACGACTGTTTGAGAATATACATCGACATTCCGCACCCCGCCTTGCGGTTTAGGGCTGGGGGCTGCTTTGAGTACCATTGTCACTTCTTCTGTTTCCTGTTCCATCGCTTATGGTTCGCGCGAAGAACGATTGCTAGTAAACCTCCGTGTGGGCTCAAATCTCTCTGATTTTTATCTCTATGGTTTTTTCGCGAAATATGGGTAGAAGGAAGCAAAAAGACACTGACGGAAAAAAACTCGCAACACCAAGAGGGAGTTTTGCGGCATAAACGAAATTTGGTAGGCGTGGTTCTAATTCTGAAACATGATGTCTACTTTAATTTTGCGCCAGTCACATGAGAATGGTTCTAGCAGCGCCACTTTGAGAATGCAAATCAGGTTTGCTTTAAATACACTCTGCAACGTCGTGAACGTTAGTTACCTTTAATACTGGACACGGTGTTGATGTTATTAGCCAAGAATGTTGCTAAAGCGACAAAGAAGCCATTAGCACACCCCACTGAATTTGAACGATGTCATGTAATAGAGCTATGAGAAGCTGGATGTTCCTTCTGCGATACTGCAGAAAGATTTGGCTGATGTGTTGGCGCTGTACATGATTGCTGGCTGCGGTGGTTATGAGGATGTGCGGTCGCAAGAAGAACGGGTCCGGATGGCCACGTGCGTTACCGAGAGGGAAAACCATCGTATTCGGCGAATGGCTCTGGCGTGTCGTACTGCATCTGCGACAACAGTCTGAGCAGCAGTTCGCGCAACAGTAACACAACGAACTGTTACAAATCGGTTACTTCAAGGACAGCTCCAAATCAGAGGCCCACTAGTGTGCATTACACTGACTCCAAACCACCGCCATTTGCGACGTCAGTGGTGTCAAGCGAGAGTTCACTGGAGGGAAGGACGGAGGCCTGTTCTGTTTTATGATGCAGGCTGGTTATGCTTTGGTGCTAGTGATGGCCGTGAGTTGGTTAGTCCAGTTGAGGGCCCGCAGCCAACCTATCTGTGTTCGGTGTGCCAAACACACTGGACCTACACCTGGAGTTATGGTCTGAGGTGTGATTTCGTATAACAACAGGAGCGCTCTAGTGGTTATTCCACGCGCCATGACTGCAAATTTCTACGTCAATCTGGTGATTCGATCTGTTGTGATGCCACTGCTGAACGGCGTTCCAAAAGCTGTTTTCCAACAGGATAACAATCGCGCACCTACCGCTGTTGTAGGCCGATATGCTCTACAGAATGTCGAAATGTTGCCTTGGCAACTGCGATGCAGAACATCTCTCCTGGAGCGTCTTCCACTGGCGACAGTTGATCATCTCTGTAACATTTCATATTTACTGAATGAATTTGTGACGAATCGCGCTTCTCTTCTTTGGGTCTTCTCTGTTTCCTCTATCAGTCGCATCTCGTATCACACTGATGAGCAATATTCAATTATCGGTCAAATAAGGACTACCTTTCCTAAGGACTCTTCTAATGAATTTCAATCTGGCATCTGCCTTTCCTGCGACCAGTTTTATGTGATCATTACACTTTAAATCGCTCTCTACACATACTACAAGATATTTCATGGAAGTGAAGAAGAGTCAGAGCAACATTCGGTGAAATGCATACCAAGAATGGTAAAATTAAGAGTGCAGTGGGAATACCACTGATAAACGCGGAGGAAAGAGTGACTTGATGGAAAGAGTACGTTGGAAGTCTATAAGGTTTGTCAGATGTCGTGATACAAAAAGAAATTGGAGTTGATATGGAAGAGATAGGATGCTCAGTATTAGAGACAGAATTTAAAAGAGCTATGGAACACTGAAGATCGACTAATGACCTCAGCAGTTGAGTCCCATAGTGCTCAGAGCCATTTGAACACTGAAGATCAGATAAGATAGAATCAACAGATAACATTCGAATGGAATTTCTAACATCACTGGGGGGAAAGTGGGCGAGTGCCAACGAAACGACTGTTCAAGCTGGTCTGTATAATCCATGAGACTGGCGACATACCGTCATCCACAAAGATCCGAAGATAGCAAGAGTAGATAAATGCTAGAACTGTCGCACAAGCAGCTTTCCAGATCCTGATCCAAGTTGCTGACAAGAATAATATACGTTAGAATGGAAAAGAAAATTGAGAATCTGTTAAACAATGACCAGCTTGGCTTTAGGAAAAGTAAGGGCACTAGAAAGGAAGTCCTGACTTTGCTCTTGATAATAGAAGCAAGACTGAAGAGAAGACACTTTCATTGCATCTGACGACCTGAAAAACGCGTTGTACAATATGAAATGGTGCAAGAAGTTTGAAATTCTGAAAAAAGTAGGAGTAAGCTATAGGGAACGATGAGTAATGTACAGTAGGTACAAGAACCAAGGGGCAACAATAAGATTGGACGAATAAGAACGAAATGCCAGGACTAAAATGAGTGTACGGCAGGAATGCAATCTTCCACTCCTACTATTGAAACTATACATCGGAGAACCAATGCGCCGGCCGCAGTGGCCGAGCGGTTCTAGGCGCATCAGTCTGGAACCGCGCGACCGCTACGGTCGCAGGTTTGAATCCTACCTCGGGGATGTGTGTGATGTCCTTAGGTTAGTTAGGTTTAAGTAGTTCTAAGTTCTAGGGGACTGATGACCTCAGATGTTAAGTCCCATAGTGCTCAGAGCCATTTGAACCAGTTTTTTGAAGAACCAATGACGGAAATCAAAGAAAAGTTCAAGAGTGCGATTAAATTTCGGAGTAACAGAATAGCAATGATAAGATTCGTTGATGACACTGTTATCCTTAGCGAAGGTTTAGAAGAATTAGAGGATGGAATGAACCGTCTAATAAGGACTGAGAGTAAACCGAAAAAATAAGTTAGTAACGATAAGCAGCAAAAATGAGAATAACGAGAAATTTCCAAAGAGGGCATTTCTGGCCAAAAGAAGTCTATTACTATTAAACATGGCCTTAATTTGAGGGAAAAATTTCTGAGAATCTACGAGCACAGCATTATATGGTAGTGAAAAATGTATTGCGGGAAACCTAGAACAGAAGAAAATCGAAGGATTTGAGAAATGATGCTTTAGAGGAATTTTGAAAATTAGGTGGACTGAAAAGGTAAGGGATGAGGAGGTTCTCCGCAGAATCGGCGGTGAAAGGACTATAAGGGAAATGCTGACAAGCAAAAGGATCAGGATGATAGGAAGTCTGTTAAGACATCAAAGCATAACTTCCATGGCACTAGAGAGAGCTGCAGAGGAGAAAACTGTAGAGGAAGACAGAGACTGGAATACATCCAGCAAAAACTGAGGATGTAGTTCGCAAGTGCTAGTCTGATATGAAAAGGTGGGGACAGGACAGAAATTCGTAATGGGTCGGTCCCATCAATCAGTCAGAAGACTGACGACTCAACGAAATAAATAAATAAATAAAACTGTGGAGGTGTAATATAGTCTTTCTGTAGTGCGCCCTCTTTGGAGTCTGACTTTAACTAAGTTGAGCCTCCGTCATAGGCAGCTCGGTGTCCTCTTAAGCCGGCCGGGTCCTGTACCTTATGGGGGGCATGCCAGTACCTAAAAGCCCTGTTATGCTGTAGTAAGAGGGGTATTCGGGAAGTAAGGTCAGATCGGTCGTGAAATGGAAACAACTGTGAAAATAAAAAATGTTTTACTTGAGACAATTAGCTACACTTTCCAGCTACTTCTCTACACAGTCACCGCTCTGACTTAGACATTCGTCGTATACTGTTATATCAGCTTTCCAGTAGCCTCGTTATACACTCCTGGAAATGGAAAAAAGAACACATTGACACCGGTGTGTCAGACCCACCATACTTGCTCCGGACACTGCGAGAGGGCTGTACAAGCAATGATCACACGCACGGCACAGCGGACACACCAGGAACCGCGGTGTTCGCCGTCGAATGGCGCTAGCTGCGCAGCATTTGTGCACCGCCGCCGTGTCAGCCAGTTTGCCGTGGCATACGGAGCTCCATCGCAGTCTTTAACACTGGTAGCATGCCGCGACAGCGTGGACGTGAACCGTATGTGCAGTTGACGGACTTTGAGCGAGGGCGTATAGTGGGCATGCGGGAGGCCGGGTGGACGTACCGCCGACTTGCTCAACACGTGGGGCGTGAGGTCTCCACAGTACATCGATGTTGTCGCCAGTGGTCGGCGGAAGGTGCACGTGCCCGTCGACCTGGGACCGGACCGCAGCGACGCACGGATGCACGCCAAGACCGTAGGATCCTACGCAGTGCCGTAGGGGACCGCACCGCCACTTCCCAGCAAATTAGGGACACTGTTGCTCCTGGGGTATCGGCGAGGACCTTTCGCAACCGTCTCCATGAAGCTGGGCTACGGTCCCGCACACCGTTAGGCCGTCTTCCGCTCACGCCCCAACATCGTGCAGCCCGCCTCCAGTGGTGTCGCGACAGGCGTGAATGGAGGGACGAATGGAGACGTGTCGTCTTCAGCGATGAGAGTCGCTTCTGCCTTGGTGCCAATGATGGTCGTATGCGTGTTTGGCGCCGTGCAGGTGAGCGCCACAATCAGGACTGCATACGACCGAGGCACACAGGGCCAACACTTGCTGTTCCAACAGGACAATGCACGTCCGCATGTATCCCGTGCCACCCAACGTGCTCTAGAAGGTGTAAGTCAACTACCCTGGCCAGCAAGATCTCCGGATCTGTCCCCCATTGAGCATGTTTGGGACTGCATGAAGCGTCGTCTCAAGCGGTCTGCACGTCCAGCACGAACGCTGGTCCAACTGAGGCGCCAGGTGGAAATGGCATGGCAAGCCGTTCCACAGGACTACATCCAGCATCTCTACGATCGTCTCCATGGGAGAATAGCAGCCTGCATTGCTGCGAAAGGTGGATATACACTGTACTAGTGCCGACATTGTGCATGCTCTGTTGCCTGTGTCTATGTGCCTGTGGTTCTGTCAGTGTGATCATGTGATGTATCTGACCCCAGGAATGTGTCAATAAAGTTTCCCCTTCCTGGGACAATGAATTCACGGTGTTCTTATTTCAATTTCCAGGAGTGTATATGGCAACCGCTTGTGCTTTCCGCCAATTCTCTACACTAGTCTACACCTCATTGTCTGTGCCAAAATGTTGTTTTAATAGCCAGTGATTTGTGTGGACAGAGATGGCTGTCAAGGGGAGTCAATTACAGACCGTATTGTGGGTGATCAAACACTTCCCTTCGAAAATGCTGCACGAGCATCTTCATTGACCCTGCAGAGAGCGGCCGAAAATTGTCATGAAGAAGGGAGCGCAAGTAAGTTATGTTATGTGGACATCAGGCGAAATCTCTCATCAGGCCCTCAAACTTGGCTGGAGACTCTATTGTTCCATTCTTCTTCTCATGCTCACTTTGCGCTCAGCACTGAAAAGAGCGACGTGACGCGATCGACGGGCATACTAGAGACACTGCCCAACACACCTGTGCAAAGCTTCATCGGCTTTTCATCGCGGTTTCCATTTCGCGCCCAATCGGATCTTACTTCCCGAATATCCCTCCTATAATACTATAGTCCGAGTGACTTCATTCAAAACATGTAACATCTAACGTGTGTAATCTTAATTCTCTTTAATCTCAGTTCTTGATGGCAAGTATAGATGAACTGATTCTCGATTTCGTTACTTGCACATCACCTTCAGAAATGTTGTGTGTCATAAAATCAATCACAGCGGACAGGGCGAATTTGAACAGAATATAGTCATAGTTATGACAGTTATAAAAAAAGTATGGAATTTAAAGTGTCAGAATTGTTAACTAATTATTGTTGTTGTTGTTGTGGTCTTCAGTCCTGAGACTGGTTTGATGCAGCTCTCCATGCTACCCTATCCTGTGCAAGCTGCTTCATCTCCCAGTACTTACTGCAACCTACACCCTTCTGCATCCGCTTAGTGTATTCATCTCTTGGTCTCCCTCTACGATTTTTACCCTCCACGCTGCCCTCCAATGCTAAATTTGTGATCCCTTGATGCCTCAGAACATGTCCTATCAACTGGTCTCTTCTTCTTGTCAAGTTGTGCCACAAAGTTCTCTTCTCCCCTATTCTATTCAATACCTCCTCATTAGCTATGTGATCTACCCATCTAATCTTCAGCATTATTCTGCAGTACCACATTTGGAAAGCTTCCATTCTCTTCTTGTCCAAACTATTTATCGTCCATGTTTCACTTCCATACATGGCTACACTCCATACAAATACTTTCAGAAATGACTTTCTGACACTTAAATCTATACTCGATGTTAACAAATTTCTCTTCTTCAGAAACGCTTTCCTTGCCATTGCCAGTCTACATTTTATATCTTCTCTACTTCGACCATCATCAGTTATTTTGCTCCCCAAATAGCAAAACTCCTTTACTACTTTAAGTGTCTCATTTCCTAATCTAACTCCCTCAGAATCACCCAACTTAATTCGACTACATTCCATTATCCTCGTTTTGCTTTTGTTGATGTTCATCTTATATCCTCCTTTCAAGCCACTGTCCATTCCGTTCAACTGCTCTTCCAAGTCCTTTGGTGTCTCAGACAGAATTACAATGTCATCGGCGAACCTCAACGTTTTTATTTCTTCTCCATGGATTTTAATACCTACTCCGAATTTTTCTTTTGTTTCCTTTACTGCTTAGTTAAAATGTAAAAAAGGGGTGGGGGTGGGAATAAAGTCGTACATAAGCGTGGGAAACAAGTAATATAATAATAAAGAAGTTGTAGTGAAACGAACGCACATTAACTGAGGACATTCAGGCAGTATCTTAGCATGAAATGACAATATAGTATATATAAATGCTAAACAAGTAGAAGCTACTGTTTGTAAAACAGAAATCAGTGCTACTTTGTCTATAAATGATAACTGTTAATTGTACGACTCCGCTATCGTCAGTACTAGTAAGTATTATTGTCGCCTTGATCACTATTTATATTTGTAGATCTTCAAAAATACACCTTAAAGCGTTTCTGTCATAGTCACCATCAGAATCACATTTAAGAAACTCTATGTATTGTATCGAGTTCTTTTAAATGTAATTCTTTTGATGGCTGTGGCAGAAATTCATTAAGGTTTATTATTAAAGAAATTAAAAATAAAAATTGCGATCAAGGTGGAAAATTATAATGAAATAGATGTTGCCCTTATTGAGAAGAGGATACATAATAGAGACTATGCTTATCTTGCTAAGCAACGAACAGAAGCTAGGTGGACTAACATGCGCTTCACGAGAAGAAACATGTGAAAGTTGACATCCTACCACATGGCAGCAATCAGATACAGAAAGCAATAGTTATAATACATTGTGATTAGAAAAAATTCACTTCTGTCAGTGTGAATTCATTTAGGTTGTTCAGTACAACACAAAAAGCGCTAACTGCTCTCAGTTTAACGTCTAGGGTTGCTAATCTTTACCAAATAATCTCGAATGCAGTCTTGTTCTCTGACTGTATAATGTAACTGAATAGAGAGTTTTTGAGTAATGTGCTTATATCTACCACAATGGTCACGATTGCTGTTCCAGAGTGTCTGGTAAGTTTACATTTCCCATCGTTAGCGAATGAAATTCTTATGCAGTTTTTTTTTTTCTTTGGAAAGGTAGCTGCGACCCACACTATCATACTTGACTAGCACGTTCAATAAGTTACAAATAAATAAGACTTTTCTTTGCATTAAGTTGCTTACATAAGTAGTGAAAGAGAGATTTTTGAAAAGTCGCTACTTTATTACTAGGAAGAAGCTTCCAATATTTCTACTTCGAGACTTCGTGGCCCTTGGTCCTGATCTACGCCCGGACAGTTCGACGCAGCAAGACGGTGTTTTGTAACCGATTATGCAAAGCTGCGCTGCTTTAGCCCTCTCCAATCGCCTTGGTAGGCGGCTTAAAAATTCCATGAAAATTTATATTCGGATGCCAGTATAAAATGCCACCTGCAAACCCCTTATCGTGTAACTTATTTTGAATGTCACATCACCGTATACGTAAAACGCAGAATATACGGTTTCTTGAATGAAGTATTATCAATTATCGGATAGCAAATTAGAGTCGTCATCCTGTGGAAACTCTGAGTTGCTTGAATTTCAACGGAAATCTGAATAAAAATGATGTTATTTCATCGCAATGGATACATTGTGATAAATGGGGACACTGAAGATCTCAGTAAAAGTGCAAGAGCAAGGCTTTTTTAAAACTTCGAATCAGGAGCATACAAAATGACGTCACAGAATAATACTTTTTCTACAAAAGTATTATTCTGATGATGTCTAAGCAGTGAAAGGATTATCTGGTTGTTAATGCTGTTACGCAGAGAACACACGAATTATTTATGATCTCATTTTTATACAAGTTCTCTCCGTTTCTCATGTAGCACTGGTGGTGCTCTCTAACAACCCAATGAAATGCTTGAGTAATGGTACATATGGCAGGAATTAATACGTTCCGAGGAGGCGACAGAAATGTCGCATACACGGCAAGAGAAGTAACGTTTCAAGATATCGAAAGGTGGGTGAAAACACTAGGGAAAGTCTTTAATCTTTTCCAGATATACGGAGTGAAGCACCTGAAAACAGCGCCGCGAAAATTGCGGAAATGGAAGGTACTATTGATGTGCTGTTTTCAAAGATTGGACTGGTAGTCAGGGGCTCGTATTGTTAGTCAGTAAACAGATAGTCATAATACTTGTGAAAACATACAGCTTTCAAATGGAAAATTCCTATTGACATTAATAAACTAAAAATAGCGTAAATTAGAATTTCAGTGATGTTCGTTGCAAGGTTATAGTGAAAGTCATTTACGAGATATCGTTTATTTGAAAAGTTTCGACCTGAGACTTGTTTGTGCCGTTCAACTTGCGTAGTTGCTATAGGCAAGATGTAGTTATGTTCGTTTACAGTATGCTTGTTTGTTCCTAGAATGCATTGCAACTTGCTAGTCAGTTACAGTGTAACAGTCCAAGCGGTAGGTTGTGAGTGGACTATAGGATTTACCAACGCAAAGAAAGTAGACATGCTCGTGGCGTATGAAACGCCGGAGTGAAGGAAGAATATAATTCGTCCTTGTACGGTTTATAAGGCAAGATATTCCATAAGACGTCAACAATGTCTACATTATTTATCAGCCTCTTCAATCACTTACGTGAAAGTTATAGTGTGACACTAGACAACGAAACAGAAGAAAACAAGTGACGCAGATAGAAAAAAATGTTCAAATGTGTGTGAAATCTTATGGGACTTAACTGCTAAGGTCATCAGTCCCTAAGCTTACACACTAGTTAATCTAAATTATCCTAAGGACAAACACACACACCCATGCCCGAGGGAGGACTCGAACCTCCGCCGGGACCAGCCACACAGTACATGACTGCAGCGCCTTAGACCGCTCGGCGACGCAGAAAGAGTGGGAAATTGATGTTGTTGTGTTGGTGCAGTTGATTAGCATGTTACTTCCCTCGCAACCGCACAAGGAAGTGGCATGAGTCAGAGAAGTGCCCTACGCATTCTCTGTCGACATAGATTCCATCCCTACCACATCTTTCTCCATCAAGAATTGCATGGAAACGATCATGAGAATCGTGTTATCATCTGTACACGGGCATTAAGACAACTGTGTTAACTTCTGTACATGGGCATTAGGACAGCATACTCCAAAGGTATCGTGTACTTTGGTTAGTGATGAAGCCACATTTACCAATCATGGCCAGGTAAACTGCAACACCATGTACTACTGATCTGTTGACAGTCTCTATTGGCTTCGTCAAGTGGAATGTCAGCATTCATGCAGTGTAAACGTGTGGTGCGGGCTAGTGAACCATCAGCTCACTGGCTCGTTTTCCATAGATGGAACACTGAAGGCGTCCACGTATCGCAGCCTCCTAACAGACCATCTTCCACGGATTCTAGAAGAGGTTCCTCTGCAGGCTAGGAGGAACATGTTTTACCAGCGTGATGGCTGTCCAGCCCATAGTGAACTAAGTACTGCAGCACGTCTTCTCGAATTGTTTTCAAATCGTTGAATTGTACGCAGAGGACCTGCACCTTGGCCGGCCTGTTCCCCCGATTTGAAGCCTGAAGACTTTTTTCCTACGAGAAAGCTGAAAGACGCTGTCTACAAGGACGTACGGATTACACCCGATCGTATGAAACGAAGTATTACTGCATCCTGCTCAGACATCTCCGCTGAAAAGCTACCACGTATGCAGCAGTCATTCCATACCAGACTGGAAGCTGCCGGTGGTCATTTTGAATGCAACCTGTGATGGTCAGCTGTCTCCTTAATAGTCGGAATCCACGGGACTACACTGTATGGACTTATGTTATTCTTTAGTGTGTGCTACCATAAAAATTGTCCAAGTGTCGGTGTGGGAAATATCCAGAATACGATATCTCGTAGGTAACTCGCACTAGTATCCAGCAACAAAAACCACTGACGTTCTAATTTACCCTACTTTTAGTTTGTTAATGTCAATGGACACTGTCCATTACAAAGTGTATGTTTGCGCAAAAAATACTCTTTCCAAGAATTATTACAAACTGTTGACTGTGTGATACGAGCCCCCGACTACCATTCCATTCTGTGAAAACCGAACACTAATAGCACTTTCCATTTTCGCAATGTTTGCGGTGCAAATTTTAGGTGATTCTCCCCGCATACCATGACATACGATGACTTTAGAAAATGTAATGTGCGTCAAGCCTGCAATGGAATACTGAAACATGGATGTCACTACCGAAAAAACCAGAAGTACATTTATTATGTATAAAATAATGAACTTTTTCATTTTGTAGTA
Source organism: Schistocerca nitens (assembly GCF_023898315.1). Classification (NCBI taxonomy): domain Eukaryota; kingdom Metazoa; phylum Arthropoda; class Insecta; order Orthoptera; family Acrididae; genus Schistocerca; species Schistocerca nitens. The sequence continues at coordinate 205,607,262 of NC_064614.1, forward strand.
GTTTGATAAAGTAGGTTTTCGGTGCGTCGTTCCTTAATAAATGCTTCACGGTGTTCCTGCTGAGTCAGATTTGTGTTCTGTTGTCAAGGTTTCGACGACTCCCCCCGTCGACATCGTCGGGAGATTTCTGAACGGTGTTTGGTAGGCCTATTTTATTTACATTGCCGGAAAAAGATTAGTACACCTGAAAAGATGACGTACATTTTGATGCGATGACGGCACATGCCATCGGAGGGATAGCAGACGTTTCATCGTCGTCCGTCAACAGATAGCATAGTGGCATAGCTACGAGGATGCAGTGTGTGTCTATCCTTCAATAGGGAATGTTCATTGTGGTGCAAGCGTGTGAAGTAAGCAGGCAACCATATCACGGAGACGCACGCGTACTTCCTACAGCCAACTGAGGGAGTTTCAAAGAGGTTAAAGTGTGGCCTTTTGAGTGGGGGGATGGTCCTTTAGAAGAATTGGCACACAAATTGGACGTGCTGCATCAGCTGTGCAACGATGCTGGTCTCAGTGATCACGAGAATGTTCTCACACCTGTAGACAGGATTTTGGACGTCCAAACCGCACAGACGACAGCCACGATCCTCGTTTTGTAAAGACAACACTGACAGATCGTACAGCTACCACAGCACAGAGAAGAGGGCTTGTGAGCTTAGACGTGTCAACACGAACCGTTGCGAACCAGTTATTAGCAGTGGGACTATGGGCGCGCACACGTATAGCCCGTCTTCCACTCATGCCACAGCATCGGTGACTACGGTTTTACTGGTGCCGTCAGAGGATCATTTGGAAGATGTTATGGCGCGCTGTGGTCTTCAGCGAAGACAGCAGTTTCTGCCCACACCCACGTGATGGTTGTTTGCGCATATGACGTAGATCTCTCTCTCCCCCCCCCCCCCCCCCCTCTTGGCCTTAGATAGTCCGGGCTGCGACGAGCTGAAACTCTCGTTTGCCTTTGATGTCTGGATGGGACATTACCAGCGCTCGTGCTTGCAGAATGTTGTTTTGTTGTTAGACCCGTTCTTTTGCCGTTCTTCCAACAGGAAAGTGATACGTTGTTCCAACAGGATAAAGTTGGCCCGCACACTTTCCTGGCCAGTACGACCTCCGGACTTTTCTCCAAGCGAAGACGTGTGGGAGATGATGGGACGAAAAGTGACTCGTCCGACTAGGCAGCCGACAATTCTTGCAGAACTACGTTAACATATCTAGCAGGCGTGGCATAACGTATTCCAGGACAGTATTCGTTAGCTGCACGGTCAACTGGATGTCAGAGTCAGCGTCTGCATTGTCGCCCCTGGTGGCTACACTACGTACTTGTATGGGTGTTCCAGCATGGGTCCATACTTGGTACGTCAGAACCGCTTGTGCTATCGATCTGTAAACGTAATCGTTTCATATATTCCATACGCACTGTTGCAACTACAAATCTGGATTAAATTGGAAACCTCTAACTAATTTTTTTCCGGCACTGTAGCTGGCCGAATTAGGTCATGAAGATGTCTAGAAATCACGGAAGCCCTATATGCTGCCAGATGTGATGTCTATGACTGCAGAATTTTCGTGGAGCTGCAGATTTCGTTTGATGGTGGTGGAAGGGGGTGGGGGGTGGGGGGTGGAGGGGAGGCGGGGCAACATTGTAACATAAGAAAAAAAAAAGAATTCATTTATAAATATGTACAAAATTTACTGTCAAAGTAATTTTTTTATTCAGTTAAAAGTTTCGATTGATAAGAATATCCTCTTTCCTTAACGATCTCCCTCAGTTCGTACTGAACTTGTCGCCCTCTTAAATAAATTGCGCAGTGCGATCTGACTAAATACAGACAGAAAGGGTGCCGTCGATTTATAGCAGGAAAGTAACTCCCAAATAAATCTGACAGCTTTGGAATACAGTAAAATGGCATGGAGCTCAGTTCCTTTATTGAATGAAAGCCCTTTATTCTGCCGAGCTGCGGTCTCACCATATCCAAAACGGCAGTGAAAGCGACTGCTGATTGTCTTATTGCGGCTGCCGCACCGTCGGTAAACGCTAGCTGCAGCTGTGAATCCTGCCTACTCACTTGGATCAACATTGTCCGTAATATCTCTCTCTGTAAACTGCTCTTGTATCGTGCCGTGTTCGAGTGAAATCAGCTGCTTGCGCAATGGCCAGATAAATACGGAGTCTCACTCAAGCAGGCGAGAATAAAGAGCACTTCTAGTGTCCATCTGCTCTTAGAGCTTCTTACTTTCCCCACTCTGCTTACAGAGTGACGACTATACAGGCCACAGAGACGCACTGCTGCATCTACTCGATAGTCAGTCAGAGTCTAAGTGCCTCTCTGTTGTGAGTAACATGGCGCACACAGAGACATGTCCTCTCCGCTCACGGAGAATCCTCAGACCCGACCGCCCTTTACACAAAACTAATAGCTCCCCTACTGCAAAAGAACATCAGTAGGACCTCACTTTCCTTACCAGTCACAGGGCTCATCTCTAAACGAGAGCCCATTCCTACTTCGAATCATACAGCCGTCCGCCAATCCGTGCTAGTCCACATAGCAGTTGACTGGAAATTCCCACTCCTGCCTGATTTTTCAGAAGAGCCAACGCCTGCTGATTTTCTTTTTCCAAATTTAATCTGTGGCCTTTTACTGCGGCTGGGCTAGAGTCGTTTCACCGCAACAAGCTTCGCTTCACACTCCATCTTGCGCAGACTCTCACGGCCTGCCCTTAGAAAAGTGTACTTCTAAGAGATGGATTTCAGGTGGCAGGTCTGGGTCCCCTCCTATGCTATTGGCTCTGGAACGCAGCCGCCCCCAACTACACCCCCCTGAGGCAGACCGTGCCAAGACGCTGTTCCATTCCTGGCACACGTTGGGCAGCGGCCCGCTAGTTCACAGTTCCCACCCTCGTTTCTGTGGTTTCTCAGCAAAAACATTGTGCTGTATCCTGACTTCCAATTATGTCTTGAACAAGTAATACAGGCGATTTGTAACATCACCGTCATTTCCCGCATATGTCAATGCTCAAAACAACCTGTGCTCGATCTCTTATCACAATTAAGATGCGAGTCGACATAAAAGTTTTCTGGGTATGGTACCGCGTCATAATGTATAAAACTACTGCTGCTGGAGAAAAATCCAACGTTACGGCCACGGTTGCAGCGGCCTTCTTCTGGGTCTAATAATGCGTTCTAGCTTTACAGTGTCCTTTATATTTGGTTGTTACTGTTCACTGCGCATGCCATTACGTCATAATTTTAAAAAGGTAGTTACTTTCATTGGTCACTTAAGGAAGAAGGAGAGGGGACTTTATTTTAATAGGTTATTGTGGTGGAGGGAGAACGTGACCTTTGTTGTCTGTTGGCTCTTGTGTTTTGTGCCATGATTGGTGGTCACGGTCGAATGAGAAGTTGGCTGCTGTTTACCAACTGCTGGACGTCGGCCGCGCGGCGGCAGTTACTCGCCGGTATGCTCGTACCTCCTGTTGACAGTGCGGTCTGTTGGGCTCTGATTGCTGGCAGCCAAGATGGGGCAAGCCTGAGTCCTTCCTCCCTGTTCATGTTATTAGGGTGTTTAAGTATTTCGATGGCCTCTCTGATTTTGTGTTTCGTCATAACCGGCTGCTTGGGCAACACACAGGCTTCGCTGACAAGGGGAGGCCGCCAATTGTAAAATTCAGATTCGATTCATACTGCGCATAATAAAAGCTCATGGCCGGAGGTGTAATGTGGCAAAGCACCAAGATGCACTTCGAGAAAATCGACAGTTAAAAGAAACCGTTGGGGTGAAATTCTCTCTACGATTTATAATTTTCTACATCGTCGTGGCGCAGCGGTAAGCGCTCGGGTTCGTAATCCGAAGGTCGCCGGATCGAATCTCGCACCATGCAACCTTTTTTTTAATATTTGTTTTTTGGAATTCAATATATATATATATATATATATATATATATATATATATATATATATATATATATATATATATATATATCGTGGGGTCTCTACTCTAATTCGAACGTTTGACTTACACTATACGTATTCGTTTCGGAATATCGTTTCTACGTCTTCCGTTAGCGACACGTGTAAACATTATGAAGACAATTAATAACATTTGTGAAATACAACTTTGTTTGCGGAAAACATAATCATGTTCGAAGTCGCCAGTTTTTCCACGACAAACGACTTCCAACAACTTATTATATGCATAATTGTTGCAACTGATTGCCGGGAATTTATATATATATATATATATATATATATTACAAAAACAAATACTAAAAAAGAATTTGCATGCCGCGAGATCCGATCCGGCGACCTTCGGATTACGAACCCGAGCACTTACCGCTGCGCCACGACGCTGCAGGAAAGTATAAATCGTAGAGAGTATTTCACCGCAACGGTTTCTTTTAACTGTCGATTTTTCTCGACAGCGGCTGAGAAGTGCATCTTGGTGCTTTGCCACATTACACCTCTGGCCATGAGCTTTTATTATGCGCAGTATGAATCGAATCTGAATTTCACAATTGGCGGCCTCCCCTTGTGAATTTAATTTCTTTTTCGCAGTCTTGTTGATGTTCTGCCACTAAGGACAAGGTGGATGCATTACACACTGCAGGCGTTTACAAGGTGGAATGCGAATGTGGAGAGGCATACATCGGCGAGAGTGGTAGGCCAATAGAAACGCGCATTCGGTAACACGAGCGCTATATTCGTCTAGGGGAACATAACAAATGTGCAGTGGTAGAACATCAGCAAGACAGCCTTTGCTAACAGCGCGACATCTCCTGCAGCGCCTCTCCCCGTGATCATAACGGTTCTACCCTGGAATACTTGGGAACCGTGACCTTTTCCGATTTCAGTTGGTAAGAGCTTCCAGTGCGGCACATATCCCGAGAAGCCGTGGACCAATTTGTCATAAAGTCACTGTAAAGGTTGGTGGTGGCTCCATAACGATATGGGCTGTGTGTACATAGAATGGAATGGGTCCTTCCCTCGAACTGAACCGATCACCGATTTGAAATGTTTATGTTCGACTGCTTGGAGACCATTCGCAGCTATTCGTGGACTTCATGTTCCCAAACAACGGTGGAATTTTTATGGATGACAACACACGTTGTCACCAGACCAGAGTTGTTCGCGTCTGAACAGTTAGAGCGAATGAATCCCATAGAACATTTACGGGACATAATTTGTCCACAAAATCCTATACCGGCAACACTTTCGCAGTTATGAAGGCAGCAGAGACAGCATGGCTCAATTACTTCTGCAGGGGACTTCCAACGTCATGTTGAGTCCATGTCACGTCGAGCAGATGCACGCCGGCAAAAGGAGATCCGACAGTACGTTAGCTGGCATCCCATGACTTCTCTCACCTTAATGTAATTACAACAGCAGCAGAAGAAATAACTTCGTTATTCCATATTAAGGTTGTCTTTAGCAGAAAAAGGGGTGCACAATGCTTCCAGCAAAATTTTTGATGACTTATCCAGCGATATATTGTTGCTGACATACAGCATCATTAAATTTGAAAAGAAACAGAAAAGGTTTCTCCTTGACAACATCTTCTACCTCCACAGAAGAATTCCTATTTTTGTAATTAGTAAAAGTTGGTCGTTAGGAATTACTAATTCACATCTACGACGGCTCTTCGGAAAGTAACGTCCGACTGGTTGCGAGCTCAAGAATGAAAAAATGTTTTATCTGTAACAGTCTGCTACACTTTACAGCTACTTCTCTACATCGTCGTCGCACCAATTTAGACATTTTTCGCGGCGATGTTCCACCTTTCCAACAGCCTCGTCATAACGGGCAGCCGCCTGTACTTTCCACCACTTCTTTACGCTGGTCTGCAGCTCGTTGTCTGTGCCAGAACGTTGTTTTCATAGACAGCGGTTCATGTGAGAGGGAGCCAAGTCAGAGATGCATAGTGGTTTACCAAAGACTTCCCATCGAAAACGCTGTAATAACGTCCTCTTTGCCCCTGTACTGTACGGCCGAGAATTTTGTCGTAAGTGGTCGCATGATATTAGGCCGAGCATCCAAAGATCGCAGTGGGTACTCATACATGGCAGGAGACGCTATTGTTCTAGGCGTCTTTGCGTGGTCACTGCGTGCCCACAACAGATAAGAGCGACTTGGTGTGATCGACAGGAGTACAAGAGACACTGCCTAACGCACACATCTGTGCAAAGCTTCATCAGATTCTCACTGTCGTCTCCATTTCGCTAGCTGTCGGATCTTACTGTCCGAATAGCACACTGAAACGTCCCCTTTGAACAATTATACATGACTGTGTTTAAACTGAAACACAATATTTTTAGCGCAACACAATCTGACTTTCAAAAATCCCTACAAAAGAATGGCCCTGACTAACATTAAACTATACCTTTCACAAATCACTTACCTCACCAAAAATCTTCGTTACTCGAACTACTGCAATACAGCGAGCGCCACTGCTGCCAGCTAAATAAAAGATTCAAACTACTGAAGGCACTAACTACTGATAGGCATAGTTAGCAAATGAAAGATTTTAATAGAGAACAAACAATGTATTTACCTTAATAATCATAACATATATAGCAGTTCATGCCATCCCGTCTTACAAATTTCAAATCTCCGCCATTTCTCTCCCCAAATCCACCACTGCTGGCGGCTCACCTCCAACTGCGCAAGCCGGCCGAAGTGGCCGTGCGGTTAAAGGCGCTGCAGTCTGGAACCGCAAGACCGCTACGGTCGCAGGTTCGAATCCTGCCTCGGGCATGGATGTTTGTGATGTCCTTAGGTTAGTTAGGTTTAACTAGTTCTAAGTTCTAGGGGACTAATGACCTCAGCAGTTGAGTCCCATAGTGCTCAGAGCCATTTTGAACCAACTGCGCAACGCTACGCGCTGTTCACATCCAGCTGCCGCTGCCCAACACTACAATGGCAGACAACAATGCAAACCAGCCACAGACTGCACACAGCACATACAGAGCGCTACGTGGCGTTGCCAATAAGAAAACATAAACAGCCTACTTACAACACGTATGAAAAAAAAAAAAAAGGAAATGGCCATCGCTAGCCATATTTACATATGACTGAGTAATGTGAAGTGACTCGTTCCACATCATTACGATTAATGATACAAATGATCCGTGGAACTCAAGACTAACTAACTACCTCTTCAGGTAATTCGTGACTTTCAAATCACTGCCTTGTGTTACGTCATTCTGTCAGATGGAGGCGAGAGATAGACCACCAGCATTCACTCTGCGAGCTGGGCAGTTGCGCCTCTTATCGCTTTCTTTATGAGGGGGGCCAATAAAGTGCAATTATGGTTTACGTGAATTTTATGGCGGCAGCGGCAAGAGTTGTCTATCCTCGTTCCCGCAGAGAAGCGCACGCTTCGCTGCAGTGAATGTTGTAGTTAGGAAAAGTGGTGGAGTGGCAGGAGGGGGGGGGGGGGGGGGAAGTGGGATAGTGGGCTCTGGCCAGCAACAACAACGAGCAGGGAGGTCCGCGGGCGAGAATGGGTGCGGTGCCTTCTCTGGGTGCGCCTAAATAAGCACTTGTATCGGTTAGGCTGAGAGGCCGTGGAGCGGCAATCGGGAACGACGTTCGCCTGAAATCTTTTTAAGTGTGACTGCCGCGCGTAATGTTCTCATTACACGTTGGGCGCTACCGCCGTGAAATCCTTGCTGGCTTGTGGCGCGCCGCCGTGCTAAATGCCTCGTGTTTCGCCGGGGAGCGATCACTGCCCAAACGGTGGGGCCTCCAGAGGGAACAGCAGCGGTAAGAGGAATAAATTTTCGGGAGGAGGAAGAAATCAGAAGGGGCACACGTGTAGGTTCGATGGGTGACAGTTGTCCAGTTGTCACCGTTTATGCTTTTCTTTCTTTTTTTTGTTTTTTTTTTTTTGAGAAATTCCCTGGCAGCGAGCGTGATGCATGCAGCTACACCGACATGTTGCAACAAACAGTCTTTGTCCTAACACCTTCCCTAAATCTCATCAGTGCGTCCCTGTGGCGATTTATTTATTTATTTTATCTTACAGGGTGAATTAAGACTGAGGAGCAAATCTCTATGGTCATGGAACTTGTCAGTACATTAAATTACAACAGAAAAGTAGTAACAGTTAAAGTAAAACGTTATGGATACTAAAAATACGACAAGCTTTATGTTTACATAAACGCAATCAACAACGTAACACATGAATTAGCTTAATTTTTCTAGAAAGTCCTAGATAGAATAGAAGTTTAGGTTTGAAAGCGCGTGGATTACTGCTAAGATTTGTTTTAAATTATTGTGGTTATTTATTGAAAATAAATGCGGCAGAGCAGTGCAGGCCTTGGTGTACAAGAGTCAAGGAGGTATGGTCCAAACGGAGACTGGATTTGCGTCTAGTATTAACTCAGCATAATCTGCTATTTATTGGAAATAAGCTGATATTGTTAAAACGAAACGACATCAAAGAATGTAAATATTGAGAGGTCAATGTCAGAATACACGTATTAATGAACAGGGGTCGACGAGAGTTTCGCGAACTTAAGCCACTTAATGCCGGAACCGCACGTTCCTGAGCCAAAAATACCCTCCGAGAATGGGAAGACTTACCTCAGAATATAATACCATAGTCATACGCGAATTAAAATAAGCAAATGATTAGAGTAGATTAGATTTACTTTCATTCCAACTGATCCGTACGGAGGAGGTCCTCCAGGATGTAGAACATGTCAGACTACTTTTCGTATCGTATCAGACTACTTTTCGTATCGAACTATCACTTACTTCAGATACTGTTCTAATAGTAAAAATAACTGCATTGAGTCTTTGAACAACATCCTGAACATGGGCTTTCCATGACAGTTTATTATCTATCTGAACATCTAGAAAGTTGAACTGTTCAGTCTCACTAATCGTATGCCCATTTCGTAAAATTAAAACGTCGGAGCAAAAAGAAATATTTTAGAATCACCTGTAATACTAGGTACATTTCGCATAAATAAGTAACAGAAGTGGCCCCAGCACTATTGCCTCCTGGGGTGTGGGGCGTTCAACTCCCCCCCCCCCCCCCCCCCTCGGAATGACCTTTTGCTGTCTGTTCTTGAAGTAAAAGATGAAACAGATCTGAGCTACTCCCCGTATTCCATAGCGATCATACTTCTGAAGCAATATTTTGTGATAAACACAATTAAACGCCTTCGTTAATTGAAAACAAATGTGCATATCTGATCCACATTGAAGAAATTCCTCGTGCACACTTTGTAAGTAAGCTGCTTACGTTTTTATGTTGGTAACGCCACGTAGCGCTCTATATGAAAATCACTGGCTGTGCTGTGTGCAGTCTGTGGCTGGTTGGCATTGTTGTAATATTAGTTGTTGTAGTGTTGGGCAGTTGGCTGTTATATATATATATATATATATATATATATATATATCGGTCCATGATATCCAATATTACAAATTTACTCCTTCTGATGGACACACGTCCAGATCGTCCGCTCTCAAAATTCCGCCATCTCTCTCCCCACATCCACCACTGCTAGCGGCTGACCTCCAACTTATATATATATATATATATATATATATATATATATATATATATATATATATATATATATATATATATATATATAATGACTTTTGAACACTATTAAGGTAAATACATTGTTTGTTCTCTATCAAAATCTTTCATTTGCTAACTATGCCTATCAGTAGTTAGTGCCTTCAGTAGTTTGAATCTTTTATTGAGCTGGAAGTAGTGGCGGTCGTTGTATTGCAGTAGTTAAAGTAACGAAGATTTTTGTGAGGTAAGTGATTTGTGAAACGTATAGGTTAATGTTAGTCAGGGCCATTCTCTTGTAGGGATTATTGAAAGTCAGATTGCGTTGCGCTAAAAATATTGTGTGTCAGCTTAAGCAGTCATTTATAATTTTTCTAAGGGGACGTTTCAACTTCCACTGCGAAGAGTGTTGTTTTACTTCAGGATCATAACTATGAACACATGATTCATTGGCAGTTATGACCCAGGGCAGGAAACCTCGAGCATCTCGAACTGTTGTTTGCAGTTCACTGCTCATCTGAATCCGATGGTCTCGTTGGCGTTTAAAAGATGAGGAACCAACATCGCTGAAATTCATGTTCAATTCATCAGTTACAAAGCACTGTCAAGTACCATACGAAAACCGTCTAGTACTTTCGTGCCACAGTCATGTTATGGCTAAAAATGGCTCTGAACACTATGGGACTCAACTGCTGTGGTCATAAGTCCCCTAGAACTTAGAACTACTTAAACCTAACTAACCTAAGGACATCACACACATCCATGCCCGAGGCAGGATTCGAACCTGCGACCGTAGCAGTCGCACGGTTCCGGACTGCGCGCCTAGAACCGCGAGACCACCGCGGCCGGCCATGTTATGGTGTTTGAATGATATCTCCGCCATTTGACAGTACCAACTTTTTATATTGTAATACTATCACGATACGGGCCTTAAGAAATTATCAAGTAGAAGAATTTTGTATACACTGATCGGCTAGAACGTTATGGCCACCGACCTACTTTCGATACATGTCCGTCCAGGCGATAGCAGCGTCACCTGACGAGGATTGACTGCTGGTCAGACCCACGCACGGTGCATGTAGTATCAATGAGCGGAGCTGTCCCTGTGCAGAATTGGGAAGGCGAGCGATCTGATCTCTCTGAGTTTGACCGAGGACAAATTATGATGTCCCGAAGGGCGTCACGAGCATTTCGGACACTGCACGACATAGTTCGAGGAGTGCTTTGGTAAGTGTTTGGAGCACGCGGCGAAACCAAGGCGAACCACGTCCAGACATCACGGGGTTAGGCGGGTCACAGGCTGGGCAAACTAGTAAAACAGGACAGGCAACCAACTGTGGCGTAGCTAACATTAGATTTTAATGTTGAGCAGAGTACTAGAGTGAAACTTCCTGGCAGATTAAAACTGTGTGCCCGACCGAGACTCGAACTCGGGACCTTTACCTTTCGCGGGCAAGTGCTCTACCATCTGAGCTACCGAAGCACGACTCACGCCCGGTACTCAAACGCAGGAGAGCTTCTGTAAAGTTTGGAAGGTAGGAGACCAGGTACTGGCAGAAGTAAAGCTGTGAGTACCGGGCGTGAGTCGTGCTTCGGTAGCTCAGATGGTAGAGCACTTGCCCGCGAAAGGCAAAGGTCCCGAGTTCGAGTCTCGGTCGGGCACACAGTTTTAATCTGCCAGGAAGTTTCATATCAGCGCACACTCCGCTGCAGAGTGAAAATCTCATTCTAGAGTACTAGAGTACCCGAACACACAGTGCACCAAACACTGGGCCTCCGCAGCCAACGATCCATGCATGTGCTAATGTTAACAGCACGACATCGCCAACTACGACTGAAATGGGGACACGACCATCAGCACTGGACGTTGTCGCAGTGGCAAAGCGTTGCATGGTCTGATGAATCTCTATACCTACTTCACCATGCCGATGGGAGGGCGCGAATTCGTCGTCCTCGAGGGCAACAGTTCCGCGATAACTGTACTGCGGGGCAGAAAGAAGCTGCCGGCTCTATTATGCCCTGGGGAACATTCACGTGGGCATTCACAGGTTCGGTGGAGCTCGAGCAAGGCAGCCTGACAGCCAAGGAGTATCGTACAGTGCTTGCAGACCACGTAAACCCCTTCATGACTATCATGTTTCACGAAGGCAGTTTCATTTTTCAGCAAGATGATGCGGGTGTCAGAAGGCCAGCGGTGTGGTGCAGTGGTTCGAATAACACAGTGGCGAGTTCCAGTTGATGTGCTGACTCCCAACTCGTCAGGTCTGAGCCCGATCGAACACATGTGGGATGTGATTGAACGTGGCGTTAGGGCTCACCAACCCCCTCCCCGGAATTTAAGGGAATTAGGTGACTTGAAGTAGGTTCAAAAATGGTTCAAATGGCTCTGAGCACTATGGGACTTAACATCTGTGGTCATCAGTCCCCTAGAACTTAGAACTACTTACACCTAACTAACCAAAGGACATCACACACATCCATGCCCGAGGCAGGATTCGAACCTGCGACCGTAGCGGTCAAGCGGTTCCAGACTGAAGCGCCTAGAACCGCACGGCCACGCCGGCCGGCTGGAAGTAGGTGACTTGTGTGTGCTGATGTAGTGCCAGCTCCCTCAAGAGACCTAGAGAGGCTTTCATTGCTTCCATACCATGACGCGACGCCACTTTTAGCCGTGCCGACGTGGACATGCCATCTAAGTGGTGATAATTTTCCAGCTGATCAGTGTACTTACTTTGTTAAGTGATGATCTATGGAACTGGGCGTGTAGATAAGTTCAAAACCATTAAAATGTATGGTAGACACGTAGCAAACATGTTTTCCAACTACATAACAACTGAACCAACGTGGCTCCATTACAGTCGCTGGTTGATTGGTGGTAAAGATTAATTACGTAAATCAACGCAATTCCAACTATTTCGCAGACATCACGCTGCTTTATGTCGTTTTGGATTTCATGCATTTTCGCTATCGTTCCGGAGTTGTGCCGAGTGTCTGTCATCCTCCTCAGATTTCCGGCCATATTTAAATCGCTTAAATCACTCAAATATTAAAATGAGTGGGTAAAAATCCTAATTCAAGATCGCAAAAATTTCTTTATTAATAACTCATTGATAGTTCATTGAGGCGCCCTCTTCAAATCGGTAAAAAGTACTGAATTCAAAGTTTGTCAGCCACGAGGCATTACGTATGGTCATAACTTGAAATGAATCGTGCTTCTGTCATGTACATATTAAAGTAGAAGGTACCATGACGACCTTCTACTTTACACATACACGAGAACAAGAGCGATTCTTCTCAGCAGGTTACACCGGTGTGTAATGACTGTAGCACACTGAATTAAGTAACTTTTATAGATCTGAAGATGTCTCACGAATGAATAGTTATCAATAAATGGGTTTTTGCGACCTTGACTTAGGATTTTTGCTCACCCATTTTAACGCAGCAGATCGCCTGTCTTCCTATTTGACACTGTCACATAACAACACTCAAAGATTCTTGCGTGGCTAAAAGTTAGCTCAGCAAAATCAACCTTTAGCGTGCGGTAGGTTTCAGCTTCAGCTTTGCGGAGGTTAAAACAAAATTTATTGCAGATCCTTTGTTACATCGCGTCAGCCATTTCAAAATTCTCTGACATACTAGGGAACAAAGTAAGGAAATCGGCAACATGATTCACACCAATTCACTCACATTGACAGCACGTGGCAGACTGGGAATACAAAGTCGCAATTAGAGGTTCTTAGCGGAGGAAGTTTGTATTGTTAATTGTTTGTCCGCAGTGTCCACATTCCCTACAATTGTGGGTAATACATCCTATATTAAGAGGGACAGCTTCACGTCAACAGAAGACACATCGCGTTTCCCGTCGTCCGCCGCGCGGGATTAGCCGAGCGGTCTCATGCGCTGCAGTCATGGACTGTACGGCTGGTCCCGGCGGAGGTTCGAGTCCTCCCTCGGGCATGGGTGTGCGTGTTTGTCCTTAGGATAATTTAGGTTAAGTAGTGTGTAAGCTTAGGGACTGATGACCTTAGCAGTTAAGTCCCATAAGGTATCACACACCTGTCGTCCTTTGGCGTCATTGGAAACATGTGATTGACAATATATGTTTTGGGGTGACACTACCCACATATTGCAAAAGTAAGTTTCGAATACCCGCAGAAACATCAGAGAAAATGCTCCTGACTACGCTTAGGAGAGCAGTTTAACTTTTATATCATATCATCTCGATTCTATTTGCACCCAAATCCCTCACCTACCGTGCGGTTAAAGGCGCTGCAGTCTGGAACCGCAAGACCGCTACGGTCGCAGGTTCGAATCCTGCCTCGGGCATGGATGTTTGTGATGTCCTTAGGTTAGTTAGGTTTAACTAGTTCTAAGTTCTAGGGGACTAATGACCTCAGCAGTTGAGTCCCATAGTGCTCAGAGCCATTTGAACCATTTTTTTTTCCCTCACCTAAGAAATGTTACGAAGAGCTCACACCATCAGCAGTCCCACAGCTTTTAAGTCAACACACAACACTATCCTAACGTAAGATAATAATTTCTATTCTCGTCAACGCATTTTATGTATTCCTAATGATTTTATTTAAAGGAGACATCTAGGTCTATTGCCTGTTGTTGAATAGAAGTTTAATGAGAAATACGAATATAAAATACTAAGAAGAGAATAACCGCGAAATGTGTAGGTTAGAACGTAGTGTTCGCTTCTTACCCGGTATTCCACTAAGGCCAAAATTTGCTCTGACTATATTTTGAGTAGGTAAATCACAATTCAAGGCGCCAATGACAAATATGTTCGTAGTTTCGGAAAGTAAAAGTAGAAAAGTATGATTAGAAAAGTCATCTTGTATGACGGGCAGGGGTAATGGACTACTGCAGTAGTCACAACGCTTTCCTCTGAACAGTTAGAGTGCTCCGACTGGCACCAGACGACGGCCAGAGATGACTACCTCTCTGCAACAGCCCAGAGCAGAAAAGCCCAGAATCAAAGTTCCCAGCCCTCAGCTGTCTATTAAAAAAAATGTATGCAGAGGAGACGACTCCATGCTGCTACCAATGTGACAGGCGATATATTGTAGCGGCACCACAGTCTAAGATAGGGAAGTTAGAATTGGTGCAATATTTTGGAACGCACAAGTTACGGCCAGGTGCGACCGGATTGCACTGAGTTACGTAGACCACCGGTTGCGAAGTGGAATGGAGGCCACAGGGAAAGTCTTGCAAAGCACATTGAGTACCACGGGCAGTGTGCGGGCGACCATTATCCTGTTGGAACCGTATCACTTTCCTGTAGCAAGAACAGCAAAAGAACGAGTCTAACATTATTCTGCACGCACGACCGCTGGTAATGTCCCTTCCAAACATCAAAGGCAAACGAGAGTTTTAGTTCATCGCAGCCCAGGCTATCTATGACCTAGGGGGGAGGGGGGAGGGGGCAGTGTGTCTCGCACGAATGCACTCGACGAGACAGTACTCACCAGATCTACGTTGTACGCGCAAACGACCATCACGTGGGTGTAGGCAGAATCTGCTTTCTTCACTGAAGACCACAGTGCGTCATGCCATCTTCCAAGTGACGCTCTGACGGCACGAGCAGAGCCGTACGCGTCGATTCTGTGGCTTGAGTGGAGGACTGGCTATACGTGTGCATGCCCATAGTCCCACTGTTAATAACTGGTTCGCAACGGTTCGTGTTGACACGTCTGGTCTCACAAGCCCTCTTACCTGTGCTGTGGAAGCTGTACGACTTGCTACTGGTGCCCTTACAATACGACGATCGAGGCGGGGGTCTGTGCTGTTTGGACGTCCGGAATCTCGTTTACAGGGGTGAGAACGTTCTCGTGATCACTGAGACCAGCATCGTTGCACAGCTGATGCAGCACGTCCAATTTGTGTGCCAGTTCTTCTAAAGGACCATTCCCGCACTCAAAAGGCCGCAATTTGACCTCTTCGAAACTCACTCCGTTGGCTGTAGGAAGTACGAGTGCGTCTCCGTGATATGGTTGCCTGCTTACTTCACGCGCTTGCACCACAATGAGCATTCCCTATTAAAGGATAGACATAAACTGCGTTCTCGTAGCAATGCCACTAAGCTGTTGGCGGACGATGCCGAAACATCTACTATCCCTCTGATGGCATGTGCCGTCATCGCATCAAAATGTACGTCATCTTTTCAGGTGTACTAATCTTTTTCCGGCAATTTAAATAAAACAGGCCTGCCAAACAACGTACATAAATCTCATGATTATGTCTACGGGAGGAGTCGTCGAAACCTTGACAACAGAACACGAATCTGACTTAGCAGGAACACCGTGAAGCATTTATTAAGGAACGACGCAGCGAAAAACTACTTTCTCAAACTACTCCAAAGTGAAAAAGTTCATTATTTTATACATAATAATTGTAATTCTGGTTGTTTCGCTAGTGACATGCATGTTTCAGTATTCCATTGCAGATTTGACTTACATTACGTTTTCTAAAGTCATCGTATGCGGGGTGTATCACCTAAAACTTGCATAGCAAATATTGCAGAAATAGAAAATGCTATTGGTGTTCGGTTTTCACAGAATGGAATGGTAATCGTGGGCTCGTATTCTTAGTCAGTCAAAAGATTGTAATAATACTTCGAAAGAAAATATTTTTTTTTGCTAGATGCTAGTGCTAGATATCTGCTAGGTCGTATTCTGAATATTTCCCACACCGACACTTGGACAATTCCTATGGTAGCAGACACTAAAGAATAAGGTGCATAGAGTGCAGCTACGTGGATTCCGACCTTTAAGGAGACAACTGACCATCACAGTTTGCGTTAAAAATGACCACGGGCAGCGCAACATACGCTTACAGTCTGGTATGGAACGACTGCTGCAGACATGGTAGCATTTCAGCGGAGATGTCCGTGCAGGAAGCAGTAATACTTTGTTTCATATGATCGGGTGTGATTCGAATGTGCTTCACAGCGTCTTTCAGCTTTCTCCAAGGAAAAAAGTCTTCAGGCTTCAAATCGGGGGAACAGGCCGGCCAAGGTACAGGTCCTCTGCGTCCAATTCAACGATTTGAAAACATTTCGAGAAGACGTGCTGCAGTACTTAGTGCACTATGGGCTGGCCAGCCATCACGCTGGTAAAACAGGTTCCTCCTAGCCTGCAGAGGAACCTCTTCTAGAATCCGTGGAAGATGGTCTGTTAGGAGGCTGCGATACGTGGACGCCTTCAGTGTTCCATCTATGGAAAACGAGCCAGTGAGCTGATGGTTCACTAGACCGCACCACACGTTTAGACTGCATGGATGCTGACATTCCACCTGACGAAGCCAATAGAAACTGTCAACAGATGAGTAGTGCATGGTGTTGTAGTTTATCTGGCCATAATTGGTAAATGTGGTTTCATCACTAACCAAAGTACATGATACCTTTGGAGTACGGAAGTAAACACCTCTTAATGCCCGTGTACAGAAGTTAACACAATTCTCATGATCGTTTCCATGCAGCTCTTGATGGAGAGAGATGTGATAGAGGGGGAATCTATGTCGATGGAGAATGCTTAGGACACTTCTCTGACTCATGCCACTTCCTCGTGCTGTTGCGTGGGAGGTAACATGCTAATCAACTGCATCAGCACAACATCAGTTATCCACTCTTCCTGCGTCACTTGTTTTCTTCTGTTACGTTGTCTAGGTGTCACACTATAACTTTCACGTAACTGGTAGAAGAGGCTGATAGATAATTGTAGACATTGTTGACGTCTGATGGAATATCTTGCCGTATACACCGTACAAGGACGAATTACATTCTTCCTACACTCCGACGTTTCATGCGCCACGAGCATGCCTGTTTCCTCTGCATTGGTAAATCCGATAGTCCATTCACAACCTACCGCTTGGACTGTTACACTCTAACTGACTAGCAAGTTGCAATGCATTCAAGGAAAAAAATAGCACACTGTAAACGTCGAACTGCTGAAAAGTGTGAACACAACGGTTCACTGGGCGCAAGCTATAGGCAGAAGGGGCCCACTGGCACAAGTGGGGTGTGGGGCGTACGTGACTCAGTGACTCGGAGCAGCGTGTACCGTTTTCTAACGAGATTGATTTAAGTGTGGCAGGTCTCTTGGACAGCAGGGCGTGTCACACCGCCGGGCTACACGCAGCAACAGATGGGGCGTCAGCATCCCAGTCCACGGTGGGTCGTTGGTTCGACCCTCTGAGGCTGACGTGGGGTCCGCAGCCAGCAAGGGCCGGCCACTCTTTGGCTAGCTACCGCCGGCAGTCGTCTGGGCTCCTGACACACACCGGAGACTTCCGAGGCGAGGGTCGCAGGTTCGTACGCCATATCATGGGCGGTCATTGCCGCCACATTCTCAGCTAAGCCAGCGAGCGAAGAAGCAGCAGCAGGGCCGGACTATGGCTGCTGGAAGAGCAGCGCGGAAACAACGAGGGTGGTGGCCACTGAGTCGGCTGCTGGTGCAACCATCCTGATGTAATTGGAACTCTGCAGCTGGCATACAAGGCTGGCACAACACAGTGCTGGATTGCACAGGCCGCTGGGGTGCTTCCTTAGCATTGCAGGCCCAGTGACACAGACCAAAGTGAACGGAGTGCTGTAGTGGAAACAAATAAATCATTTGGAAAGTTCTCGCCGAGTTGCAATACGCCAAATTTGGCGTCTGATACCACTACAAAATGTTGCTATTCCATGGAAAAGAAAAGGAAAGCACATCTGACTTAAAAATGAAGTAGATACTGGGCTGAAGCAGGGTCTTCACGATTGGTCAACCTTATGCACCAAGAGCACCCTCCAGAGCGACGCAGTACTGTTAGATGAACCAGATTTCTGGAGCGAACTGACTCCCATGCTGGACACATAGTGCCACAGTGTCTCAATGTTTGAAGATTGTAAAGAAAGACAAAAATATCATGTTATACTCTGGGCCCTATGGGGTGGCAATGACATTCACAGACCAGAGTAAGTAGGTACCTACCCAGCATTCAACTGGAGCAGAGTGGGTCGCTTCCTGACTTCTGTGAAACAGCCTGTAACCCTTAGAGGAGGCTCTCTTGAACTAATAATGAAACATCCCCTTAGAAAAATTTTATAAATGACAGTGTTGGAAAACCTCTACGTTGTTTGATTTTCAAACACGTGAGCAAAACTGAACGTACTCAGACATTTATCTCTTTACTTATTCTAATCATCATTAAACTGACACACAATATTTTTTTAGGGCAATGCAGTCTGACTTTCAACAATCCCTACAAAAGAATGATTCTGACTAACAATAACCTATACCTTTCATGAATCACTTACCTCATAAAAATCTTCGTTACTCAAACTACCGCAATACAGCGACCGCCAATACTGCCAGCTGAATAAGTGATTCTAACTACTGAAGGCACTAACTACTGATAGGCATAGTTAGCAAATGAAAGATTTTGATGGAGAACAAACAGTGTATTTACCTTAATAATGTTCAAAAGTCATCGTATATATATATATATATATATATATATATATATATATATATATATATCAGTTCATGATATCCAATATTACAAATTTACTCTTTCTGATGGACACACGTCAAGATCGTCCGCTCTCAAAATTCTGCCACCTCTCTCCCCACATCCACCACTGCTGGCGCCTCACCTCCAACTGCTCAACGCTACGCGCTGTTCACATCCAACTGCTCAACACTACAATAGCACATATTCCAACAATGCAAACCAGCCACAGACTGCACACAGCACAGTCAGTGATTTTCATATAGAGTGCTACGTGGCGTTACCAACATAAAAACCTAAACAGCCTACTTACAATAGTTTCCCCAGACTACCTTCTGCCAACAAAAGAGGCCATAGAGACGTTTACAGCGACACATCACAGTCTTGGGGATCACGAGGATGCTTTTTCAAGCACTTTGCTCCACTTCTGTCACTGAAATAGCTGTGATACAGCCACAGAAAATGGATTAATATCACAAAGCGATATGTAATAGTAATTTCACCTCATCACAGCCCATTATAGTAGATGTAATTTAAAATGAAGTGACAAAAGTCGTTGGATGGAGATATGCACATATACAGATGGTGGTAGTATCGCGTACATAAAGTATAAAAGGGCAGTGCATTGACGGAGCTGTCATCTGTACTCAAGTGATCCCTGTGAAAAGATTTTCGAAGTGATTATGGTTCTGTATGTAGACTGGCAATGGCAAGGAAATCGTTTCTGAAGAAGAGAAATTTGTAAACATCGAGTATAGATTTAAGTGTCAGTAAGTCGTTTCTGAAAGTATTTGTATGGAGTGTAGCCATGTATGGAAGTGAAACATGGACGATAACAAGTTTGGACAAGAAGAGAATAGAAGCTTTCGAAATGTGGTGCTACAGAAGAATGCTGAAGATAAGGTGGGTAGATCACGTAACTAATGAGGAGGTATTGAATAGGATTGGGGAGAAGAGAAGTTTGTGGCACAACTTGACTAGAAGAAGTGATCGGTGGGTAGGACATGTTTTGAGGCATGAAGGGATCACAAATTTAGCATTGGAGGGCAGCGTGGAGGCTAAAAATCGTAGAGGGAGACCAAGAGATCAATACACTAAGCAGATTCATAAGGATGTACAGGGTGTTTGAAAAATGACCGGTATATTTGAAACGGTAATAAAAACTAAACGAGCTGCGATAGAAATACACCTTTTGTTGCAATATGCTTGGGACAACAGTACATTTTCAGGCGGCAAACTTTCGAAATTACAGTAGTTACAATTTTCAACAACAGATGGCGCTGCAAGTGATGTGAAAGATATAGCAGACAACGCAGTCTGTGGGTGCGCCATTCTGTACGTCGTCTTTCTACTGTAAGCGTGTGCTGTTCACAACGTGCAAGTGTGCTGTGGACAACATGGTTTATTCCTTAGAACAGAGGATTTTTCTGGTGTTGGAATTCCACCGCCTAGAACACAGTGTTGTTGCAACAAGACGAAGTTTTCAACGGAGGTTTAATGTAACCAAAGGACCGAAAAGCGATACAATAAAGGATCTGTTTGCAAAATTTCAACGGACTGGGAACGTGACGGATGAGCGTGCTGGAAAGGTAGGGCGACCGCGTACGGCAACCACAGAGGGCAACGCGCAGCTAGTGCAGCAGGTGATCCAACAGCGGCCTCGGGTTTCCGTTCGCCGTGTTGCAGCTGCGGTCCAAATGACGCCAACGTCCACGTATCGTCTCATGCGCCAGAGTTTACACCTCTATCCATATAAAATTCAAACGCGGCAACCCCTCAGCGCCGCTACCATTGCTGCACGAGAGACATTCGCTAACGATATAGTGCACAGGATTGATGACGGCAATATGCATGTGCGCAGCATTTGGTTTACTGACGAAGCTTATTTTTACCTGGACGGCTTCGTCAATAAACAGAACTGGCGCATATGGGGAACCGAAAAGCCCCATGTTGCAGTCCCATCGTCCCTGCATCCTCAAAAAGTACTGGTCTGGGCCGCCATTTCTTCCGAAGGAATCATTGGCCCATTTTTCAGTTCCGAAACGATTACTGCATCACCCTATCTGGACATTCTTCGTGAATTTGTGGCGGTACAAACTGCCTTAGACGACACTGCGAACACCTCGTGGTTTATGCAAGATGGTGCCACATCGCACGGCCGACGTCTTTAATTTCCTGAATGAATATTTCGATGATCGTGTGATTGCTTTGGGCTATCCGAAACATAAAGGAGGCGGCGTGGATTGGCCTCCATATTCGCCAGACATGAACCCCTGTGACTTCTTTCTGTGGGGACACTTGAAAGACCAGGTGTACAGTACATCTCATCTGCATGTGAAGCCATTCCGCCAGACACGTTGTCAAAGGTTTCGGGGTAATTTCATTCAGAGACTACGCCATATTATTGCTACGCATGGTGGATATGTGGAAAATATCGTACTATAGAGTTTCCCAGACCGCAGCGCCATCTGTTGTTGACAATTGTAACTACTGTAATTTCGAAAGTTTGTCTGCCTGAAAATGTACTGTTGTCCCAAGCATATTGCAACAAACGGTGTATTTCTATCGCTGCTCGTTTAGTTTGTATTGCCGTTTCAAATATACCGGTCATTTTTGAAACACCCTGTAGGTTGCAGTAGGTACTGGGAGATGACGAAGCTTGCACAGGATAGAGTAGCATGGAGAGCTGCATCAAACCAGTCTCAGGACTGAAGACCACAACAACAACAACATGGTTGCACGACGAAAAGTAACAGATTTTGAACACGGAATGGTAGTTGGAGTTGGTGCATGCGACATCCCAGTTCGAAAATCGTTAGGGAATTCAATATTCCGAGAACCACCACGTCAAGTCTGTGCCGAGACTACCAAATTTCAGGCATTACCTCTCACCACGGACAACGCAGCGGCCGACGGCGTTCACTTAACGACCGAGATCAGTAGCGTACGCTTAGAGTTCTCAGTGTTTACATACTAGCAACACAGCGACAAATAACCGCAAAAATCAATGTGGGACGTCCGACGAACCTATACGTTAGGACAGTGAGACGAAATGTGGCGTTAAAGGGCTATGGCAGCAAACTACAGACGCCAGTGCCTTTGCTAATAGCACCATATCGCCTGCAGCGCCTCTCCTGAGATCGTCACCATATCGGCTGGACCCTACACGACTGCAAAACGGTGGCCTGGTCAGATGAGTCCCTTAAGAGGTGAAGGTGGGGTTCGAGTGTGCGGCAGACCCAAGTTATCAACAAGGCACTGTGGAAGCTGTTGGTGGCTCCATAATGGTGTGGGTTGTGTTTACTAGAAATCAATTTGGTCATCTGGTGCAAATGATTATGTTCGGCTACTTGGAAACAATTTGCAGCCAATAATAGACTTGATGTTCCCAAAAAAAGGTGGAATTTTTATGGATTACAATGCGCCATATCAGCGGATCACATTACTCGCGACAGTTTTGAATAACATTCTGGAAAGTTGGAGCGAACGATTTGGCCACCCAGATCGCTCGACTTGATTCCCATCGAAAAATCTGGGACATAATGTAGAGGTCAATTCGTGCAGAAAATCCTGCACCGGGAACACTTATTGTCACTGGTTGCTAATGTGCGCCATATGAGCGCTCATATTCTATGTAGTATAAATGACAAGTAGATGTATTATTGTACTGTGGTGTCATTTTTAACATCTCGAAATTGTTATTGTTTTTGTAGTTATTCTGTGCTATGACAGCTCATTTGTTTCAACTGTCTATTTCTTATTTATCTAACCACGTATTTGTTATGTTCAGCGTTGTTGTAAATTTAGGATAAATGTGACCTAAGAAACGATGTACATTGTAATATGAAATGTCAGAATGAAATTAGCGAATAAAAAAGTGCGCCCTAGTGCAGGATCGAACCCTCGACTTCCTGCATGCTAGCCCAAAACTCTATCCCCTACACCTTCTGTACAGTAAAACGAATGCGTGCTAACAGTGTTGCCAGATTGCCACTCTTTAACGTCCGTTTTCCGTCGGATGTACTCGCCTGACGAAATTTTTTGACAGACATTTTTTTATCGCTGGCACACGAGGAGTCGCGCTGCGAAGCCCGAATGCGCGAATTTTGCTTCACCCTGTATATGACTGGTGTCTGTTCTTTCGGACATAGAATTGTATATTTTGTGCCACTTTTTTTACGGAAAATGTCTTAGATAATTTTTTAACGCTTCTGGATATACGCTTTCATTTCTGTCTTATTCTTCAGTTTTGGGCATTTGTACGTGTTCTCTTCGTAAATCACATAGCAAGTCCCACATCATGATATTGTCAGTACATGTGACCTATAGTATATTTAACTAACTTATCGCCAATGATTTTCGTGCATGCTATACGAAGAAAGGATCTTTGTAACACATACTCTGATCGGTTGTAATGAACAACCTTACGACTGGTGAAGCTTTCAGTGTTTTATCAGCCCACATTAAAGTGACAACTTTTTAGTTTATATGAATTGTCCCTGTTCATCAGAATCGGCTTTTTTTCTCTGTTTTGAATTTATTGCATTGTTCCGTTTACATCCTTTAACTCAGCCTAGACCTGAATAATTGTTTCTTTCGCCTGCTTTTTTGGTAATCTTGGAATATGCAGGAAAAAGGCAATCCTCGTTTTCCGCACTGCAGCTTCTACTGACTCAGTTTACCGATACACCACTTCGTTAACAGCGATCTTCACTGGCCGTGCATGTGATGTTTTTGTTGATGA
This sequence comes from Schistocerca nitens, assembly GCF_023898315.1. Lineage (NCBI taxonomy): Eukaryota > Metazoa > Arthropoda > Insecta > Orthoptera > Acrididae > Schistocerca > Schistocerca nitens. Next base: position 205,631,034 of record NC_064614.1, read on the forward strand.
CTGTTCTGATGAGTCTCCTGTAGCTGCTTGTTGATTTGGTGTTCACATTTAATAGTATTTCACTTTTGTGTGATGCTTCACGTTTAACAAGTAGTAGTTTTTGGATTTAATGATAACTGAGGGAGATCTCTTGTTGTATGTTGGTCAGATAGTTCCTTCTTTCTGTTGAGAACTGCTCGTGTGATATCTATGAAAAGACTTCAACAAGATATACTATCTTATTTAAAATCTTGATTTGTCTCTTATTGTTCAGTCAAACAGATGGTCTTTCAAACTTGAGGGTTAACATTACAGTTTTATATGAATTACATCTGCACTCCAACTTTTTATGTTTTTTTTTTCCCAAAAGGGCTTTAATTTGAAGTTCAGCCTCTTCCACATTATTTGCAAATAGTGCAAGATTGTTTGTGTGAATGTTAAGCACATAAGTTTGCTGTTTGTGACATTTCTGATGTTTGCGTGGATTTATGCTCCATTTTCGTATGATTTTCTCCTGTACGCAGTTAAAAAGTAATGATGCGAGGGCATCCGTCTGTTGTAGGTAAGTTCAAATTTCAATGGTTCAGACAATTCACTTCTAAATTTATCGTTTGAGTTTTATTCTTAACGGTGATTTCGATGAGGTTTACGAGTGTAGACCGAATTCCTCAACGTCTTTCAGTAAAGACTTGCTATCAGTATTGGCGTACGCTTTTTTTACGGCAGTGAATGTGATCACTGAACTCTTGTTTAGAACTTTCCGATGTTTCGTGATCCATTGAATACCTGTAATTTGATCGGGACAGTTTCTTTCTGGTTGAAGTCGTCACTGATACCCTGCAAATTCTCTGCCGAGTTTTTCCTGAATTCTTATGTAGATCCTAGATAAAATATTTACGGAATTACAAACATTAAAAAAAGACTACACCGGAATGGGAAATGGGTAGAACCAGAAACATGCAATAGCAACATGCATGTCTACAGCATTATTCCTTGCAATCATCCCTCTGACAATATGAGATCGATGCTGTTCACAATAAATCGTTTCCTTTAATGGAAACGTCAGCGACGCTATTAAGCTTGCTTGGAACAGATCGACGTTGCTTTCGTTTTACCATTTAAAGCAAGAATCAGGTAAAGAACAGGTCTACCCCAGAATTTTATTCGATGATTTCTAGTTGATTTCGTTGACGAACGGGAAGTCCTATTTAATCTTGTAGTTGGGTTAGAAATATTGTGGCAGCGATAGGGTCTTAAAGTGAGAGGTGGATTTCAAATGAATGATGATAATAATATAACGAACTTGTGTTTCTGTCACTTGTATTTCCACCCGCAGTGGTACTGAAGAAAATTGTAACACGTTTCATTCCCGAACAGTGGCCGATGACAGAAACAATCTTCCTTGCCGTCACCTTAACAGCGTCCGTCAAATTTAACAGGATCCGGTATTTCTGCCGTACTCTAGTCTGAGGTTCTTTTTTACCCAGCAGAACAGTACCCGTGCTGCGTCGTGCGAGCGGAATGCAGCCTTAAAATATTCACGTCGTTTCGCCGGAGCCTGTTTAATCGCATTCAGTGTCGCCCTCTGCAGCCACGCCCAGTAACTACGGCCCGCTCGTCCGATTTGAATTCGAATCTCTCCAACGGCCTGAGGGCACGGGCGGCGCGCCCAAGCGGTCGGCGAACAGAGCCCCGAGGAACATCACAGTGTCTGTCAGTACCTACTGTACGTAGCCCGCCAGAAACAGTCGCATAACGTTTCTGGTGCAGCAGAACAGCGTCGCAATTTTCACATTTCTGGTAATGTCTGAGAAGGTACTAGACTCTTAACGCCACCTGGTTGGTATTCATTCGGGGATCATAGTAATAATTCGCTTCAGGTCCAAGTTAAATTATTTGTTTTACGAAACGGAATAAGAATTTGTTTCTGGAATCGAACTAGAGCAGCTGAACGTTCCACTTTTGGAACAAAGAACGTATACCAAATACCTGAAATGCACAAGACAGATCATCATTACAATTATTTCATACAGTGCCAAGAAAAAGGACAGAGCTCGATTGGCAGGTAGCATAGGCAAACCGTGTTATTTTACTTTCCAAAAGCCCACAAAGATGCATATAATATTTTAAACTTGCAATATAGTTGAAATTAAATTGTTAAAAGGAAGGAAAACGAGTTCTATCTTAGCCATACCACATAAATGCAACACGTTCGGATGCAAAATAAGTGCAGAATTGTATCCTAATCATACTGCATAAATACAACAAGTTCGCATGCAAAATAAATGCAATAACATGCCCACTACGAATCCGCCTTAATGTGACGCTCCTTCCGTAAAAAATACTCCGAAACTCGACTTCATAATGAATTTCAATACTTGGAATTTTGTTGCCGCAAGGATGCAAAATAAACGCAATAACTTGCTACTACGAATCCGCCTTAATGTGACGCTCCTTCCGTAAAAAATACTCCGAAACTCGACTTCATAATGAATTTCAATACTTGGAATGTTGTTGCCGCAAGATAGAAAATAGCTTTTGTTTCGCCGAGATTCTAAGGTAAAGAAATGCAGCGTGCCAACACATGACTACGTTTTTTACCATCACAGAAATTTTTAGCAATAACAGAAGGTTGGAAGCTGCAGAAAACAATATCTGAGGGATTCTGTGTCTGTGAGTAATCTCCTATGGTCCAATTTTTTGATCTTAGGAGCTTGGTGCCATCTGGATCAGAAACACATCTGCCTAAGAAGAATGCACTTTTGACGCAGGGTCTTCCTAAGCTTCGTGTATTGCCTCAGGACTTTTGGTTTGTGCCAGTGCAGTGTTTATGTGTAAGTAGCTAGACATTGCGGTTTTCTTCACTCGGCTGCCTAAAGGGTATTCAGTGGCCTCAGCAATTTTACAGTCACCTCTTTGACCCTGTTAATGTTTTTGAATGGCTTTGTCAGTCACATTGCAACGCACAAAAAAAAAAAAATGGCTCTGAGCACTATAGGACTTAACATCTGAGGTCATCAGTCCCCTAGAACTTAGAACTATTTAAACCTAACTAACCTAAGGACATCACACACATTCATGCCCGAGGCAGGATTCGAACCTGCAATTTACACTGCAGTAAACAGTTACTACTCACATTCGCAGATGTGAACAGGTATCGTTCATGGCACAAATGCTGCTCTTTGTCTAGATCAGGCTGAAAGAGAGTCTCATGAACGTTACACCGATTGTATCAAAGACTATTGCCTAACCACACGGAGGAGCCAATAGCTGACTATATAAATGAAATTAGTCACTAGAGAACGAAAAGACCAAATTTCATCAAGACTGAAGTATTTATTTTAAAAAAAAAGCACAATACTGAAGCAGATATGAGCATATTTTTATTTTCGCTTAAAGCTAATGTCAACTACCAGTTAATTTTCGTCATCGGTCTTGCTACGTAATATAATTACTTCATTCGAACAGCGATGGCTCGTAATAGTAACTGATACTACAGAAATGCAGTATGCACGCTGAAATTTTACTTTACACGTATGCTGTGGATAGTGAGAAAAAAGCACGTGTAGCATGCAATTATATTTTCTGTCTATTGTTCTGAAAAAAAAAGACAAAGATTATGAGCGCTTTTCTGAACCCACCTAATGTCTTTTAATCAGGGGACGCACAAGCAACGAGCGGATAGAAACTTAAACAAACGAAGAGCTGATTAAATTTGGTGTGGATGTTATTTCGGACGTTTAATGCTACATTCAGTTATAATTTCTCAAATTACTTGAATCTGATAAGGAACAACAAGTTTGTAAGGCATTTATAACTACAGATCGTAAGACGTAAGCGTTAAAAGTGCGAACTGCACAAAACTCGAAAGTTGCACAACAGTAGTAGTCCAAGAATAACGTGAAGGTAAGGTAACAAGAAGTGACTGCCTCTCTTAGCGACTTCCCAAGTCGAAACATAGATTAGGTCCGCATATAGCCTAAAAAACTGAGAGATTATCTATGGAAGAAATGTCACAAACAGCAAACTTATGTGCTTAACATTCACACAAACAATCTTGCACTATTTGCAAATAACGTGGAAGAGGCTGAACTTCAAATTAAAGCCCTTTTGGAAAAAAAAAACATAAAAAGTCTTTTCTGTATAATCCGTGATAAGGAATGATTCAGACAACGGTAGATGCAATAGGGTCCATGAGAAATAGGAAGTCTCCAGGAAAAGATAAATTAAATTCGGAACTTATTAAATATGACCGTAAATATCTTAAGATTAGGATTCTAAATTTTATAAATCTGTGCTGTAAGAATGGCCATGTACCACAGGTTGACACAGCTCAGTTGTCTTATTTGTATTTAAAAAAGGAGATAGAAATGACTGCAATTACTTTAAAAGTATAAGCCTACTAAAGTGTGGGTATAAGATGTATGCCAAGAGACTTTCCAAAAGATAGAATTCTTAAACAGAGGCGTTCCTGATAGAGGAATAAAATGATTTTAGATTGTGAAGATTATATATAATTTTCAAACGCGTATCTGTCTTGTAGATAATAATAATAATAATAATAACAATAATAATAAATCCACCACTGCCGGTCCCTAGCCCGGGATCTCATCTCTCAAGCGATGAGGTTCAAATGGCTCTGAGCACTATGGGACTCAACTGCTGAGGTCATTAGTCCCCTAGAACTTAGAACTAGTTAAATCTAACTAACCTAAGGACATCACAAACATCCATGCCCGAGGCAGGATTCGAACCTGCGACCGTAGCGGTCTTGCGGTTCCAGACTGCAGCGCCTTTAACCGCACGGCCACTTCGGCCGGCTCAAGCGATGAGGAAGGAGGAGGGGGAGGAGTAACTTCTCGTAAAAAATATGGGTCCATCTGGCTCTCTCTGAGGAGAGGAAAAGGATACATAGTGAAAAGTTGAAAGAATACTGGAGGAAAAAGAAAGAACAACAAAGAAGGAAGCACTGAAATTGGTGCTTGGTCCTCAGTTGACCCAAACGAAGAAAGAAAGAAAGAATAATAATAATAATGACCTCGTGAGATATAAATTATGGGAAATTTTAGGAGAGTATCATATTCCTCAGTACTTAATATGGTCAATTCAGAGTTTGTGTGCTGTTAACGGTATCAAGACACACGTCGGCTCAACCATTACTACAGAAATAAGAATGACGCAAGGAGTCAGACAAGTGTTCCTTTATCGCCCACTCTATTTACCGTATGTATCTACAGTGCCAGTAAATGCAAAAGGAAATCGAAGATTCCTACACATCGAGATAGGCAGTATTATTTAATTCGTCACTTTTGGCAGATGACCTGGCTACAATGGTGGATACCGTAGGAAGCCTACAACTAAATGTCAGTCCAGAAGTCTATTGTGTATGGAAAATAACAATACGTACTTTACACATATTGCTACAGTTATTAATTAAATACATAAACCTTCCTGGTGAATCAACCTGTTTATTAGCGAAATCTCTGCAGTAGTTCATGATATTTTCCTATACATACAGACAGGAAAACGCATCGTGGATTTAATTTAGTAACATGAGTAGATGAGACATGACGGCATCTGTTTTTAGGGCCTATCTTTCGGGACGTGACCACTGGATTATGTGGGGCAGCACGTCGACAACGACTCCACACTACTTAGATCCTTGTCTTTTAATTAAGTTCGAAATGACACTTAATAGAAAGGCTGAGTACTGTAACCTGATGCACCACGAAACACGCAGCAGAATTCTTTTGGACAGCAGTATTAGCCGTTCCTGTCAGTGTGATTGCTCTGGGTGCTAGCAAATAAATTTCTTGGAGCCGCTGAAGTAAGTAAAACTAACAAAAACGCGAATGTTGCGTCAGATTGTGCATCTTTTCTTTCCTGCCCTTTTTATAACAGTACATTCAGTCATAAATTTGGGAATCTGCAATTTAAAATGTAATTCCAATAAAATTGTAGTTTGGTGGCTTTTTCAAATACACAGAACAGTACCAGAAGTGAAGGGAGACGTTTAGAGAAAAAAGTCTGGAGTATTAACCGCGGTTTTAAAGTTAGTATTTTGTTAGTATTTAGAACTTGACCAACAAAACCAGCAGTCTACCAAAAGCCAGGGTGTTTGGTAAGCTAGTTCTTATTTCCACATCACTGGTATCTTACTGATAGTTAACTGCTGGTCCCGGCGGGGGTTCGAGTCCTCCCTCGGGCGTGGGTGTGTGTGTTTGTCCTCAGGATAATTTAGGTTAAGTAGTGCGTAAGCTTAGGGACTGATGACCTTAGCAGTTAAGTCCCGTAAGATTTCACGCACATTTGAACATTTTTGAGTTATCTGCGCACAACGAAATGTAAATACTAGACAGACTAAAACGTGAGCTTTTGCCAGGTTTCAACGCAATCACCTTAATTGAAAACACAATTTTGTCATTAGTGCCATTCCCATTGATTTTTTGCTACAGAAATTCATCTTTTTTTATCTCTGTCGGCACAAAACTTTTATTTTCTATCGCCCAAGGAGAAAATCACAGTACGCTAGCTGTAGACTGGGAGTTTCGGGTGTATCACACCGCATGAATGGTTTGCATTGTTTCCCAACTGGGAAATTGCTGGACGCATGAAATCTTGCTACCTTATCTAATACATTCTGCAGTCATCGCTGTAGGAAAAGGAAATAGGCGACAGTAGTAGACCCTCTAACTCTTCGGACGTTCCTGTATATTCAGCGGGTGGTTTTGGGAACATAAGCACGCGATCGTCACCCAGTTTAAGGGCTGTAAAGGGCGGAGGAGAGCTGTAGGGGGAACGAGCCTTTTTGTTGCAGGACAGGCAGTACACTGGAATCAGCGTTGGTTTCGGTCCCTGTCTTGATGAGTTCACTGGAAAACCATACAAAGCGGCCATGGGACTGCAACACTAACCGCGATGTGCTCGATGTAATTCAGTTGTTCTACCACTGCGGAAGCCAATACATACATGTCCAGTTATTATGGATTAACGGACACTCTGGAATCTCATTAACGAGTTGGCACGCCACCTGGTCAGATAAAGTATGATTGATGGCCAACGTTACTACGCTTACCTTCCACATACAGATTTCGTTCTGATGTACGACTAGTCGTTCAAAAGTGGTCAAGCACGTGGGAGAGCTTACAACAGTCCAAGGGGGACATTATGTTGCATTAGAGCTGACAATTTCCGCAAAAAATCCTGGTTTTATCAAATCAAGCTACCTAGACGTAATGCCACTATTATAAGGCGCATTCGGCCAGGTCACGGCTGACATCCTTGCCATCTTTATAGAATAAAAGTTGACATCTCCATTCTGTGAATTCCGTTCAACTGCAATTTCAGATCTGAACCACGTTATACTAGGGTGTTCGTGTTACGACAGACAACGGCGCAACTTTCTTAGGGCCTGGATCAGAGCAGGAATTCTGCAACCCACGCGCGTGACGGACCTGTTTCCCAGCTGTCCACAGTGGGCTATATCAATATTGCCCTGTTACTGCAAGAAGCGGATACCCAGTTATAAGTCATACACAAAGGATCGCGCATGGGAAAATACGTTGTATGGACAGCGTCGGATGTATGAAAGTACCATAAAGTTTAACTGGTGTTAAAGTAATTTCCAATGCCTGTGCTGTATAAGTGATGTTGTGTACAAAGTCTCTAATACTCACTTCTCTGGCTAAATGGTTTACGCCAAAGACCACAAAAAAAACCTTTGGATTCACGGTAGCTATACAAAGATACGGCACGTTGCAATGTTTAGTAGCTTAGACTGACAACGAGTCGAATCCTTCTCTCCGAGAAAAGTGCTAAGTTATTTTGTGCTCCTAGAACAGTTTGTTACTCGCCCAATAACGACAGCTACATTTTCTGCCCAAATCTTTAGCGTGAAACAAAGCATCTAACCATAACACGCCCCAAAATGTACCTGTAACGTAAGAAAAATATGTCAGAGAAAACCCTAATGTCTAATACATAATTGAAATTACGTAAAGCGAAGTATTTTAAAAATTAAGAGTGACTTATGAAACAACATCTAATGCTTTCGAGGGCTTGAAAACAACACCTATAACACCAAGTGCTACGAAACAAAAACAAAAGATCGTGCTTGAAGCTGCAATGACTCTGAAGTTGGAGTGAAATTTTCCGTGAAGGCGACAGTGACTCTTCGTCTGGGTCCGGTTACTTTTTGTTTTCTTTCTCGGCCACTGGTTCGTAACGGAGAGCTTCGTTGGGCACGCGTCCCTACTTGTCGCCCTAAGCCGTCAATAAGCATTCATGGGACTCGAACACAACAGGCTTTACTCGCACGGAGACTTATTTACGACCAATGAAAACCAGAGAAGGCGGCAGGATGCTGCGAGTTATGGAGATGAGAGATAACGAGAAGCGGACACGAGAAGAGCACCTCGAGGAACCACAGTGGCAAGAAAAGAATGCCCCGGTGCGAGATACCACTAGGGCTCGAGAGGATCTGATAAGAGACGTGCTCGGCGCTGCTTTCAGGGGCGCACAATTAGGCAAATACGGGGTGTTTGGGAGGCAGCGCTGCTGCAGGGAGAGGCGATACTGAATGGGTCGCTCGCTGCGGGGCGCGCGTGGGCACGCGGGCCGTGACGTCACACGTGCGTGGGAAGCTCCTGCGTGACGTAGCACGGCCCTGCTCCCATACATGGACCAGAGGCCGCCTCTCACCCGCCGCTCTGATGTAACGAACAGGCCGCCACCTGTCGCCGTGTTACGTCTAGTTCGTACAAGGACTCGCAAATATAACTGGAAACATAATACGTCTCGTACCAGACTTGAGTTACTGCTCTCTAGGCTGTTGGTGATCAGTTAGTGTCCAGACTGTAGGAACAAAACAAAAGGCGAAGCTATTAGTGTGACCATATAAATAATGCCTTATATACTGGCTAGTCGACACTCTACGACCAGCAGTTAGTATCCCGAGTAAACACCGCTTGCATCACATACAGCAGGGGTAGTCAACCCTTTTTACCCCACTTTTATATCTCTGCTGGTAGTAAAATTTGCTAACCTTCTACCAGTTACACAGTAATGGTGATTTATAAAGTATGGAGGTAACTTTACAAAATTTACTACCAAACCTGGTAAATGCATCGCAATTGCTACATATGTATGCGATTTCAAGGTACGTGCTAATCTCCTTCTTCCCCCCCCCCCCATCTCTCTCCATCTACTCCCTCCTCCCCTATCTATCTCCTCCTTTCAGCTCTCTACGTCTATTTCTTACTCCCATCTCTGTCCATGTCCCCTTCCACCCTCTCTCTGACACTGAGCCTTGTTTACTATTATTACAAGTTCAGATTCCGTAATAATATTTCAATCATAAGTCGATAAGCCATAAATACCGCTTTCCTATTTTCTGTGAAAAGCGACTGTGAGAACGAAACTGAAACGCATTGTTGCACTATTGAATGTACAATTTTTATTTGAAAATATCTGTACTTAGAAAGAATACTTATGTATTCGCGTAATTGTTCAAATGTCCTGCTATGGTAGTTAAAACTGACTGCAAGAAATTATACAAAATCGAACTTCTTCAATACAGAGTGCAGAACAGCATTTTTTTTTCTCCCAGTGGAATTTAACAGTACACCATTTTTTTTCTTTATTGATTTTCGATTCGCCCCCGAAGGGGGCGAGCTGCCAGCAGCCTAGTACGCCGCTCTTCAGCCTACAGAAGTTGTTTCAAAAAGATGAAGATAATAAACAATAAAAGCAGGCGATAAAATCGGCGACTTAAATGGTAAAATGGCGGAAAATCGTGGAACTTAAAACGTAGAACAAAGGGTTGATGATGCTAATAAAATACATATGAAGCAGACAGGTAAAAGAATAGAAAGAACATTAAAAAAAACGCGATGACAGTCTGGTTTCTGTTCTCAAGAGATATAAAATTTACACCCAGCGACAGCATGGTTTCTGGTCGCAACACTTTGGAAAGACGAACAACACTGAACACTCACTTGAACACTGCACTACAAAATTGGCCGAGGGCAGATGGGGAGAACCTGGACAGATGACGGGAAAGGAAGGAGGGGGAAGGAGAGGAAAAAACGAAATGGAGGGAGGGGGGAAAGGAGCCGATGGAGGACGAGGACCCATAAGAGAGGGGCGGGTGCTGGGCAGACGCGACAGGGAGTGGGGAAAGGCAGAGGAGGGGTATACAAAAGGACTCGGGGGGGGGTGGGGGAGGGGAGGCAGAGAAAGGTTAGGTGGGGAGAAAACAGGACGGAAGGGGGGTAAAAAAGGGAGCCCGGGTAAAGGACAGAGGAAAGGAGGGGGGGGGGGTGTGCAGTACACCATTCTGTTAATTAGTTTATTGTGAAAAAAATTTGAAGTAAGCAGAGCAAGATATTTTAGAGATTTTTGGTAACAATTTTCCTCTTCAAACATTACACACACACATATATATATATATATATATATATATATATATATATATATATATATATATATATAGGGTGGTCCATTGATAGTGCCCGGGCCAAATATCTCACGAAATAAGCATCAGACGAAAAAACTACAAAGGACGAAACTTGTCTAGCTTGAAGGGGGAAACCAGATGGCGCTATGGTTGGCCCGCTAGATGGCGCTGCCATAGGTCAAACGGATATCAACTGCGTCTTTTAAAATAGGAACCACAATTTTTATTACATATTCGTGTAGAACGTAAAGCGAAAAAAGTGCTCCAACCAAAACATTCATATTTATTTACATACTACACGAATACGTGGTTCCTATTTAAAAAACAAAAAAACCCTGTTGATATCCGTTTGACCTAAGACAGCGCCATCTAGCGGTCCAACCACAGCGCCATCTGGTTTCCCCTTTCGCGCTAAACGAGTTTCGTTTTTTGTAGTTTTTACGTTTGACGCTTATTTCGTGAGATATCTGCTCCGGTCACGATCAATGGACCACCCTGTATATACAGGGTGAGTCACCTAACGTTACCGCTGGATATATTTCGTAAACCACATCAAATACTGACGAACCGATTCCACAGACCGAACGTGAGGAGAGGGGCTAGTGTAATTGTTTAATACAAACCATACAAAAATGCACGGAAGTATGTTTTTCAACACAAATCTAGGTTTTTTTAAATGGAACCACGTTAGTTTTGTTAGCACATCTGAACATATAAACAAATACGTAATCAGTGCCGTTTGTTGCATTGTAAAATGTTAATTACATCCGGAGATATTGTAACCTAAAGTTGACGCTTGAAACCTCCGACGTTCAGTTGCGTGTTGTAACAAACACGGGCCACGGTCGGCGAGCAGCATCTGCAGGGACATGTTTACAATGACGACCGTGTTTACGAGTGTGGCTGTAGTGCACTGTTGTGGTTTGGTCTAGCTGTCGCAGTGTCCGCATGTAGCGCTTGCTGCTATTGTTATTCTGCATTCGTCTCCGCACGCAGACCAACTGTAGTACACCGTGTTACCAGACGTCTGTGATAGTGAAGTGTTGTAGGAACTGTGACCATGGTGTATTCGAACTCTGAAAAGGCGGAGATGATACTCATCTATGGCGAGTGTCGACGAAATGCAGCTGAAGCCTGCAGGGTGTATGCAGAACGGTACCCGGACAGAGAGCATCCAACGTGCCGCACATTGCAAAACATCTACCGCCAACTGTATGCAACAGGTATGGTCGTAGCACGCAAACGGGTCCGTAACAGGCCCGTCACAGGAGAAGCGGGTGCAGTTGGTGTGTTAGCTGCTGTTGCCATGAACCGACACGTGAGTACACGGGACATTGCGAGAGCCGGTGGACTGAGACGAAGTAGTGTCATGCGCATTCTGCATCGTCACCGCTTTCACCCGTTTTATGTGTCGCTACATCAGCAATTACATGGTGATGACTTTAATCATCGAGTGCAATTCTGTCAATGGGCATTAACAGAGAATGCGTTGCAGTTCTACCTGTTTACCGATGAAGCGGGTTTCACAAACCACGGGGCAGTGAATCTACGGAACATGCGTTACTGGTCCGTGGACAATCCTCGCTGGCTCAGACAGGTAGAGCGACAGCGACCGTGGGCTGTAAATGTATGGTGCGGAATCATTGGCGACCACCTCATTGGTCCTCACTTAATTGCATGGGCCCAAACAGCTGCAACATACATCGCGTTTCTACAGAATGATCTGCCAACGTTGCTGGAAAATGTCCCACCGGAAACGCGTCGACGTATGTGGTATCAGCATGATGGTGCACCTGCACATTCCGCAATTAACACTAGGCTGACCCTTGACAGGATGTTCGACGGGCGTTTCATATGACGTGGAGGACGCGTAAATTGGACAGCCGCCCGCATCTCGTGGTCGTGCGGTAGCGTTCTCGCTTCCCACGCCCGGGTTCCCGGGTTCGATTCCCGGCGGGGTCAGGGATTTTCTCTGCCTCGTGATGGCTGGGTGTTGTGTGCTGTCCTTAGGTTAGTTAGGTTTAAGTAGTTCTAAGTTCTAGGGGACTTATGACCACAGCAGTTGAGTCCAATAGTGCTCAGAGCCATTTGAACCATTTTTGAATTGGACAGCCCGTTCTCCCGATCTTACACCTCTGGACTTCTTTCTGCGGGGTACGTTAAAGGAGAATGTGTACCGTGATGTGCCTACAACCCCAGAGGATATGAAACAACGTATTGTGGCAGCCTGCGGCGACATTACACCAGATGTACTGCGGCGTGTACGACATTCATTACGCCAGAGATTGCAATTGTGTGCAGCAAATGACGGCCACCACATTGAACATCTATTGGCCTGACATGTCGGGACACACTCTATTCCACTCCGTAATTGAAAGCGGAAACCACGTGTGTACGTGTACCTCACCCCTCATGGTAATGTACATGTGCGTCAGTGAAAAAGACCAATAAAAAGGTGTTAGCATGTGGACGTAATGTGCTGTTCCAGTCTCTTCTGTACCTAAGGTCCATCACCGTTCCCTTTGGATCCGTACGTAATTCGGTGCTCTCCAATATACACGATCGAACAGCGGAGGAGTGGTACTCAAGCGTCAACTTTAGGTTACAATATCTCCGGATGTAATTAACATTTTACAATGCAACAAACGGCACTGATTACGTATTTGTTTATATGTTCAGATGTGCTAACAAAACTAACGGGGTTCCATTTAAAAAAAACGTAGGTTTGTGTTAAAAAACATACTTCCGTGCATTTTTTTATGGTTTGTGTCAACCAATTACACTAGCCTCTCTCCTCACGTTCAGTCTGTGGAATCGATTCGTCAGTATTTGATGTGGTTTACGAAATATATCCAGCGGTAATGTTAGGTGACTCACCCTGTATATTTCACACACGTCTGAAAGTTCATTAGAGTATGGTGTAAAAATTGGAAGTAAATTCGTCAGGAATTTTCCGAGGCTTGTGGTAAGAACGCTAAGTAACGACTTGTCTTTATAAAGTAATGTATGTAAAAGAGACTTTCGACTAGTTAAAACATATAATAATAATTCTTTACCAAGTACCTTACGAAAAATGTTACGAACGCCATGAAATCTTGAACGAGCACTTTGGACCTTAGGGACCAGGTTGACTACCACTGACATACAGAATGAGGACCTGCTCAGTGGAGCTGCGTTTTCCACGTGCTATCCGGTCTGTACCACAAAGGGATCCATCGCAACAAACAAAAAAGGCCTTTGTTTGAAATCCTGCGATTTAGCCCCCCCCCCCCCCTTAAAACCGCCAAAGACGCAGACAGAATTATTTTGTATGGGCTTGTTCGGTTGAATTTTTGAGCGGACGGCTGATGAGAATCAGGTCAACACCCATGTCTCATACCTGGCGCCGCCTCGCGTCAAATTACAACTAACACAACAACAAACACGCCGCACATTATTCAGCAAAATCATACTTCTAAAAGAACAATTAATGGTATTTTGTCAGTTTGAAACAAGTTCGATTCCACTGCAAAGCCAATTTCTTCCATACTAAAGATTGTTTACCTAATATCGAGGTCACTCTAAGAATGTACGTATCACTTCTGAATTCAAAAAGGAGTGGAAAATGTCTTTGCAGAACCGAAATCAATCAGAAAAGTTTTGAACTTCTATGTTAGACGACAGTCTAACGTTTTCGTTTCATTTAGTGATGAAAGTTATATTTTAAGGCGCATAGGTTATTAAGACTGTACCAGGGGACTTCGTAAAGTAAGTTACACGTTACTACAGCCGGTCAAGTAACTGAACCATGTTAGATGGTTCGAGACTTCCTCTGGGATCGACTGACAGGTTTGTCTTCATAGAATGTCTCTGGTAGTATGGATGAGGCGTGCGAGGCCAGTAAGACAGAGAGCGCGCGCGGGCAGGGATGAGAAGAGGCTCCGAACGCGCAGTAAGAGTTGCGAGCATAACGGCTATTGAGTTGGCGGCATGGTGAGGCTGCTGGGAGCAGAGGAGCGTGCGTGTGTGAAGGAAGGCACATGCTCAGACTTTCGCTAGTTCTGAGGAAGAAGGCGGCACGACACGGTAGCCATCTTGTGTAGAACGATATGTCGCTTTTGGAACTTTTGTAACTTTTGGTCACAAATACGAGGGTTTCACCTGATGAAGTGATCTTGTTCTAGAACCTCGTAGAACTGTGATGTGAAGTTGATCTTCAGACGGGGGGAGAAACATGGACAGCATCGGTAACGAATAAGTTGATTTGTAACGTTTCGATGAGGTGAGGCGCAGCAGCTATAAAGTATTTTATGAGGGTGAGTCAAATGAAAACCTTAAATTTGTAATAACAAATCGAAATTTGGAGCAGTTATCCTGTAAGTTGGTAAGCGTGCTACAAACAGCATGCAGAATAGCCTGTAGGTGGCAGCATAGTGCAGATGCACACATACCGTCGCAGTATCAGTATAAACATGGCCACCCCACTTGCGACTTGCACCAGGGAAGAACAGCGTTCTGTTATTCGGTTTTTGCGTAGTGAAGGTGTGAAACCTATTGAAAGTCATCGACGAATGAAGGTTGAGTACGGTGATGGATGTATGTCATATCAGCAAGTCTACGAATGGAGTAGGAAGTTCGCAAATAGTGACTTCAGTGGAAGATGCTCCTCGTCCAGGTCAGGCACAATGAGTTGTGACTACAGAATATTGCAGCAGTTGAGGTCATAGTGAAGGAAAACCGCCGAGTGACACTGAATGACATTGCAGCATGTTTACAGGTTAGTCATGGGTCAGCACACCAAATTGTGCATGATGTGCTCCAGTTTCACAAAGTGTCTGCAAGATTGGTGCCACGGCAGCTGACTCCTGAAATGGTAGAACGACGTGTTGATGCTTGTGAAGAACTTCTTCGACGCTTTGAACGAGAGGGCGATGGCTTCCTTGCAAGAATCGTTACTGGGGACGAAACCTGGGTTCACTTCCACCAACCGGAAACGAAGAGAGAGAGCAAGGAATGACGACATTCCTCATCACCAAGTGATTTCCATATGTTTGGACCACTCAAAGACGCAATGGGAGGAAAGAAGTTCCGTTCTGATGAAGAGGTACGCCACGCGCTCGTTCAAATGGCTGGGAGCACTATGGGACTTAACTGCTCTGGTCATCAGTCCCCTAGAACTTAGAACTACTTAAACCTAACTAACCTAAGGACATCACACACATCCATGCCCGAGGCAGGATTCGAACCTGCGACCTTAGCGGTCGCGCGGTTCCAGACTGTAGCGGCTAGAACCGCTCGGCCACTCCGGCCGGTCGCCACGCGGTGAATGAGTGGTTGCGCGGACTGCCAAAAGAATTTTTTTTCTAAAGGAATTTATGCACTTTGTAAGCGCTGGAGGACCTGCATTGAGCGTGGGGGAGATTACGTCCGTATGTTTGACATTAAATATGGGTGTCAGTTTTCTAAGACAAATTGGTTATACAGTTGTGGATAATTTGAGTATGGTTCAGCTTCAAAAGAATATGGGATCTTCTAATTAATCTGTTGTACCCTGGACGGCCGGGGTGGCCGAGCGGTTCTAGGCGCTACAGTCTGGAACCGCGCGACCGCGGGACTGATGACCTCAGAAGTTAAGTCCCATAGTGCTCAGGGCCATTTTTTTTTGTTGTACCCTGCATCATGGATGATGGTTAATAACCGAAACCAGTAGATGGCTAATGGAACAATAAACAGCCAATGATTAAAATGCATTTTATAAAATAAGTTGATTTGCTTTGTTGGAAGTAAGACACAAACTGTCCCTGATGTATTGGTTGAGAAGGAGCTGTTGTTCTGGTAGTCAGGCTTGAGAACTTACCACAAAGGCACGACCGGTCCAAGGGGTGGGTAGATGTTAAGTAATTTTAAGTAAGGTTAGTCTGTACATGATTCTTTAATAAAAGATTGTCTTTCTGTTATTGTAACATCTCGTTATGTACGGTTATATAGTACATTGGAAATTTTTTGGCTGAGGAAAGTGTGTATTGGCACAGTTTAGTAATTACCAGAATCAGGTTAATATGTTGGTAACTGTTCTTGGTTAACTGAAGTTTATAAACTGCATTTCCTTTGGTTAACTGTAAATGATTGCGTGAAAACTTAAGCTGATAACTTTCTGCGTGAGATTTCGTTAAATTATTTGTCATCAGGTACTCTCTTAAAAGCTTTTGCTAGACTGATCTTATTTGTGGAAATTTAATCGAAAGTGTCCAATGGAATTGTTAGTTTATAAATTTTTGTGAAGAACTGGCTTCTGGTATTGTCTGAGATCTTTTCTAATTTCAATTTAAGGGACTGTAATGCAACTTCGTTCAATGGAGTTTGTTTTAAAAATTGTTTTAATATTATTGTTTAAATTCTTTGGATATTGTCTGTGCATAAGCTCTTGTGAGTGGATGTTGAGAAACAAAACAAAATGTTGTTAGTATAAGATGGAACTTAATAACTAACGACTGTCGGATATTAAATAAAGGAAGAGACTTGCCATTAGCAAAATAAGTGGAATCGTAGGGCACGGTATTGACTGTTCAGCCAACGTATAAAAACGGCTGTTGGGCTACTGAAGATCAATAAACTTTTGTAATAAGGAGTGTTCGGCTTTCAGCGTACAACCAGTCCGCTCGACTTCCCCACTAAATCTGTCTCTGAATTTCAGTGACTTTAAGTGAGTGCTGCGCAACACTTCCAAGTGATACAGACAATGACGCTATTTTTCAACGAAGTAAACAACTGTCGCAACGTTCCACCGATGGTTTAGTTCCTCGACGATAGAAATCTCCTCCTTGGCTCCGAGGCGTTAGAGAACCGCTATGTGAACGTCATCGTCGTTCGAAAAACCTCTTTGTCTCCAGATGTTCCTTGAGCTAGTCGAAAAGATGGAAATCTGATGGTGAAAGATCTGGACTGTAGCCTTCCTTCCAGATCAACAGCGCTCACGTCTGTGCTGCCTTGGTCAAATTATAAGTTCCATTTCACCCCGGCTGAACGCGAAATTGCATTTGGTCCGTATACTGCCCAAATTACACGATGAATCTGTGTGAAATTTAGACATTTTCAACACAAGAATCCTACCGTGCTTCGTACTTCACCTGTGGAGTTCTTTTGTAGTCGCGGCGCCATTTCACTCTCACACTGTGATGCAACTGTTATCTGGACCGCAGCAGAACTGTGTCTGCCGGAACATGGAGACTCTTCTGACAATGCACAACTTTTGTTGCTTGGGACGAATTGTGTTACTTGCAAGTTCGTACGAAAGTAGCTTCATTAATATGAACAGTAGTCGTAAACAAATTATCCAGTCACATTATTTGAAAGTTTCCAGTTTAACACGTTCGATGCCTCTTCCCAGCCGCGCTTGGTAGCTCGGGAATGGCGGGTGGCCGACGCTACGCCTAGCGTGGTCTGACCATCGCCGCCGTCTTACTTATGTTTTGTTTAGCCCTCCCGCCTCGCCGCGCGGTCTAACGCGCTGCTTTCCGAGCGGGAAGGCGTGCCGGTCCCCGGCCGAACCGCACAATAACCCTGGGTTCGGTGTGGGGCGGCGTTGGGGTCGGTGGACTGCTGTGGCCTGTTATGGGGGTTGTGAACCACTGAGGGCTACGATGGGCCGAAGCCTCTCCGCCGTTTCTAGATCCCCAGTTTAATACATACATACATATGTCTTGTTCACTGTGCGGATGGGAATTGCCTCAGTCCGTGCCGGGGCTCTCTGCGGTGAACATCGGACAGAAAGTAGCCCATGTTTGAAATTTACCTTCATTTTCGGGCGAGCCGGTAGAATGAGAAAGTCCTGGTAAATCACAAAAAGAAATTTCATCCTCGCATTTAACTGAATAAAAAACATTAATTGTCAGAGATGAAGTGCTGAACAAAGAATGTTGAGAACACTGCATACTTTCCTTGTCAGAAAATCTCAAAATATATCACTGGAAACAAATTGAGCATATAGTGAAAATTCTATAACAAACTTATAATATCGAATATTGGATATTTATAAAAAGCATGCAGTGAAAAAACCAATAAAAGACAAAACAAAATAGTAAGAGTACGCATTTTAATTTATACACATTACAAATATACCATCAACAGGAAATAATTTTTGCTTACATCACGCCTGTTTTGAGACATGTATATAAATATGAAATTTGTGTGTAGTTTGGCTGAAAATAATTATTTTATTGATAAAGAACGATAAATTGAAAACAAATGCTCACGTTTCGCCACAGAATGATAGAAAGATAAACAAACAGCTAAATCGCAACCGACGTTCACTGCACAGTGCGCAGGCACGGACTGAGGAAAATCCGACGTGCACAGTAAACAAAACATAGGCTAGACGGCGCTGGTAGTCGGAACGCCGGCCACGGTGGCCGAGCGGTTCTAGGCGCTTCAGTCCGGAACCGCGCCTCTGCTACGGTCGCAGGTTCGAATCCTGCCTCGGGCATGGATGTGTGTGATGTCCTTAGGTTAGTTAGGTTTAAGTAGTTCTAATTCTAGGGGACTGATGACCTCAGATGTTAAGTCCAATAGTGCTCACAGCCATTTGAACCATTTTGATAGTCGGAACACGCTAGGCGTGGCGTCGGCGGTTTACCACAGGCGGCGAGGCAGGGGCACCGAACGTATTAAAGCTGCTTGCTTTGGGAAAGTCATCTGTTAAGATTAAATATGGGTAATATTTGCTCAGTTGATACATACATTTTGTCAGCTAATAAACATGATTCCTTTTGATTACAAGAAAGCGTTATTTTCAACACTGAAATACTGATTCCAGCATGGGATCAGTTATTTTCTGATATACTAGTTTTGCTTTGGACTTTTTCATTAGTCTTTACGTGAACAACCCGAAACTAATAAACTAACATAGTTAAGGTTTTGCTTCTTCAACCTTAATGGTTTTATATGCTTAACGTTAAATATTACGAAAAATTGACTAATTTGTAATCACGTGCCTGGCGCTGTTTCATACCTGACAGCTCGATTCTTTAAGGAATCGGGTCAAGGGTGTAAAGGTTAGAGGTAGACCCACTGATTACTGGGCTCCCCTATTTAATAGCCAAACTAAAACATATCTAGCCCAAGGAAGCGTAACATAAGTATCTATCCAGATGAAATTTTCACTCTGCAGCGGAGTGTGGGCTCATATGAAACTTCCTGGCAGATTAAAACTGTGTGCCGGACCGAGACTCGAACTCGGGACCTTTGCCTCACGCGGGCAAGTGGTCTATCACCTTTTTTTCAGTAGAAACATTGAAAAAACCATGCTCATGCAAAAACTCGGAGTTTCTTACTTGTGCGATATACCACAATAATTGTTTTTTTACATGTTTTTACGATCAGTGTCATCTGGTTCGCGCAGTGCTCCATTCGTGTTACAAATTTAGGTTCAGTAACGTCAATAAAAAGGCTATACCGATTTAATTCAAAATAATTGTGTATCCTTTTTTATTTCGAATGTCCATACGAAAATATTTGTTTTTCCTATTTTTCAGGATAAATATAATACAAATAATAAATGAATCATTAAATACTGTTAATTTGGACAGCCATAGTAAATACGTTGTTAGAGTTACGTGGGAATAAAAGAAAACCCCAGCAGTGAGGTTCGATCCAGAGAACTTGCGCTTCTTAAACTAACCACTTAATGACTTTCTTCGTTTTTCATATTTTTAATTGTTTAATTTTTTAAATTTTTATTGGCTTTCGCGGGCAAATAGTCTACCAATTTTTTCCTCTTTATAAAATAAAATATTTCTGGAAAACGTAAAGAAGTGTACTTTTTTTACATAATAGTGTAACAATAACAAACAGAAACTGCTTCTATCAGTGCAAAACAATAACGGACCATGTCCCTCTTCTTGGACGCGTTCCTCACTAATCCCATTGCACCTCGCGTCGGTGCCGGCTACGTCTTCACGTATGGTGTTGGATCCTCTCCATTGTCCTGGTCCTTTCTTGTTCTGAATACTTATAGGTAATAATTGCATTCTCCTACCCGGTACACCACAACTGGGTGGGGGATCAAGCAAGGCACTCCTTAGAAAACTGATGTAATATGTTCGATATCTAGAATTTCTCTTAATCTGTGAGTGATGTTCTTGTAGTATGGCCCAAAAGTCAAGTACAGTTTGTAGGGAAGCAGCATACTCACGCCTTATAAAATTCACATCAGTCTTTCCATTGCGTGCCAGCCTAGTCCGCTGTAACTAGCTCTGACGTCATAAATATTGCGCAATACTTTAAAATGAAGTGAATAACCTGAAACGTTTCTAGCATGTCAGGAGTAATACAAAATCAATATTTGTTGGATATAGTTCAATAACTTTAACCATTTTCGAAATTTGGATGTTTTTCGGTAAAAATCATTGGCGCAACAGAAAAGAGCTAGAAACTTAAAAATTTATATTTAGATTCCTTTTGCATAATAATTTAGTAGAAACAGTATTCTGGATCTCACAAATTAAAATTTTAGTTGAAATTCATGATTTTCTGTTTTTTGTCTTAGAAATTAAGGACGCAAGATAGTTTAAGTAGGCGAATAAATAAAGCTAGGATGTTTAAATTTAAGTAGAAGGGAGATCCGCTACAATCATAAAGATGTGAGAAGTTTCAACTGAATAACTATAAAACTATAGCGATCGCTTATCTCCAAAGAGCAAGTTCAGAGCTCGTCTACTGCGTGTAGTGTAATTAAATTAATTCTCTCGCCCAAAATATCTGACTTAGCCACGTCAGACTTTTATTATGATTACTTACTTGTGTGCTGATTGCACAATTAAATTGAGAGCTTCATCGGCCATCAGCAAAGAAAGCAATGATTTACTCGATAACTTAAAGTGGTGCATTACTAGCCCAGCGGCTAGTCGGGAGAGCAGATTTGATCAGGCGTTCCCTTAGCCTTCCGCACCGCGGCTTTATATGTAACAAAGCTGCGTGAGGAAGAAAGGCCCCAGTTCTCTCCAGACGCTGATTACCGCACCACCTGTGCCGGGAGTCGCGTCGCGTCGCTATCATTGATATAAACAGCCTCGGATGCAGTAATAAGTTACTCGGGATACGCGTAACCATGAAATCGTTTTCAAGTGAAGTGTTAATTCTGGGATGACGTTAATGATCTGTCTTTAGTTTGCGTATGTCGTATTTTCACGTGCCGCCGCAGGACAGACATTCTACCATTATTAGCGTGGCGTTTGATGAACATTATCATCAAATTATGGCGAGCATTCACTTAAACATTTAATTTGAACAGTTATAGTTGCATCAGCGCATTAGACTCTGAACTGCTCTGGTAGTTGGATTGTGTGGAATTCTTTTTGGTCTGTGACTTCCAGAATATAGTGAACATTTTAGAGAGAATGGTTTTTGATTATGAATCCCAGACAATCTCCTAATTCTTCAGAGCTATAAGCTGTAGCTACAAATGTATTTCTCAGATGAAGTGGGCACTAGGAATTCTAATTACAGGCTTCACGTTTTGTTAATCACTTTCTGGTTGCCAATATTGTAGTTAGAGAGCCAGTGTTGAGAACGGCAAACAACAGCATTAAATAAACAACAGGAACATTTAACAATTATTCCACCCGCCGTCCCACAAGTTCTTACTACCCTTTCGGAAAACGTAAAGCACAGTCAGACCCCGAATCCAAGTCACTACGTTTGTCTTCCTTCTGGGATAATATGTCATATCTGGGAGAAGTAGTATTCGTGGTTCTATTGCTTGCGGTACCACCCAAAGGAGGAAGGCGATCCTTTTTTGGACCATACACCACACGTCCGCCGAAGGCCCGCACATCAGGCGATGTTCCTCTGTGTACATTTCACTGCGGACACAGTGGCCCATCCGCCATCTGAATTGTATGCAACCTGAAACGAGTCCCTGTATCAAGGTGGGCGTGGTGCACTGTGTGCCATACCACTGACCATGTCACACTTTATTGTGTATGGCAGAGTAATCACGTAGGTAAAACGGCTTTACTGTTGGTTGTCAGCGCTCTAAGGCATTATTCGGCCGTCGTCAAGATGCGATATATATTACATGCCCTTGCCGTCCTGGTAGCCGTTAGTTCCATATGTACATAACTACGTTTAAAAAAAGGTTCGTATGTGGGCAATCGATGGTGAGATGTGAGCCACCGCAACCGGCGACAGACGAGAAGATGGAGCGAGTTCGTCTATCAAGGTGCTCGTCAGACTTTCCCGGTGTCGTGTCCACATCTTTATCATCGTGCTTACGTAAATAGCCACTGCTAGGTCGCGGACGTGGACTAGTCCAAGACCTCCACGACTACGAGGAAGGGTGAAGGTTTCGTATCCGACTTTAAAAAGCAGACCTGTGCTCACAAAAATGCTAATGCCGCCAGGATTCGGCGGCATAGGAAGAACTTGTGCCAGGTGGGGGATGCGAGGAGCTAGATAAGTGTTGGCAAAGGTGACCGGTTGTATCATGTCCAGAGCCCTTAACTTGTTACTTCGGACACTCGCACGAATTGTTTGCATAAGATGTCTGTAGCTCAGAGCCGCCGTACGTCGAACTTCTGTAATGAAGATAATTCCTAGGCATTTCACCATGTTTATCAGCTGTAATGGTGCTACACTTCCCATCAGGAGTCCTCTCCCGATGTTCATCGCTCCCGACTTTTCCATGTTCGCACGACTTCCCGTAACCCCACCATACAAATTTATCCAATGCAGGGCCGCTCTTGCCTCGTCGCCCGACCGTACTGAAAACACAAGGTCATCCGCTTATGTTCTGCATATAAACCTGTTGCGCCTTATCGTCATTCCTTGGAGTCGTTTCCGGAGCCCGCAGAGCAGCGGCTCGACCGCAATGGCATACAGTATCATCGACAGCGGGCACCCTTGTCTGATAGATCTTAAGATGGCCATGGGCCCCACCATGAGACCATTGATGAGCACTCTGGATGAGGCGCTGTGGAGTGGTCGCATAACGACGGTGACAGTGGCTCACCCCGTCAAAGGCGCGATCGAAGTCTATCGATACCAGTGCACCCCGGAGAAGACATGTTGCTGCCAGTGCGATGACATCGCGGTAGTCGCTGAGTGCCGTTTGTATATTGCCATCCCCTCCTATTTGGGTTTGTTCGAGTGATATCACTTGGTGTAGTACGCGTTTAAAGCGTGCTGCGAGTATCCTGGTGTAGATCTTGTAGTCGCAATTACGAAGGCTTAGTGGCCGGTAGGCCTGTATCCCTGTGCCGCCGAATGGTTTGTGGATGGGAATGATCATTCCTTCCACGAAGGAGGGTCGAAGAGGCACATTGGGAGACATCAATTCGCGGTAGATGGCAGTCCATCGCGGTGTCATGAGGTCTTTAAATTTACGACAAAACCCTAACGGAAACTCGTCGGGGTCCGGCGACTTGTTCGACGCTCCCTGATCGAGCGCTTCTATTATGTGGTCATCTGTGACTTCCCCCGTTAACTCTCGGTCGGCCGTCGCGTCGAGGCACGCGGATAGCGTTCGCTGGACCTTATGGAAGGCTGCCTGATCGTTTCTTCATAGAGATGACCGTATTGTTCCACAAAGCCGTTGGCGATGTACTTTTGCGTTGAAACGCGGCGACCGTCCGGCACTACGAACGCCTCTATTAAGATTCTGCGGCTATGTTGTTTTTCTCTGGTAACGTGATCCATCGACGGTGATTCTACGTGAATTCGTTCAAAGGCCCTTGCGCGGACTGCGAGACCCACCAGATGGAGTTTTACCTCTAGTACCATGGACGTTATTCCTTGATGACATACGTCCTACCATTCTGTCCCTCCTTCTTGTCAGTGTTTTCCACAAATTCCTTTCCTCTCCGATTCTGCGCAAAACCTCCTCATTCCTTACCTTATTAGTCCACCTACTTTTCAACATCTCAAATGCTTCAATTCTCTTCTGTTCCTCCCGGAGTTCATGTCTCACTATCAAACAATGCTGTGCTTCAAACGTACATTTTCAGAAATTTTATTCTCAAATTGAGGCCTGTGTTTGATATTAGCAGAATTCTCTTGGCAAGGTATATATTTTTGCCAGTGATAGTCTGCGTTTGATGTACTAGCTCCGTGCGTCATGGCTTATTTGGCTGCCTAGGCAGCAGAATTCCTTACCTTCACCTACTTCGTGACCGTCAATACTGACATTTAGTTTCTCGCTGTTCTCATTTCTAATGCTTTTCATTACTTTCTTCGGTTTACTCTCACTCCACATTCTGTACTCAATAGACAATACATATCATTCAACAGATCCTCCAAATCCTCTTCACTTTCTCTGAGGATAGCAATGTCTTCAGTGTATCTTATCATTGATGCTCGTTCACTTTGAATTTTAATTCCACTTATGAACTTTTCTTTTATTTCCATCATTGCTTTTTGGATGTACAGATTGATCAGTAGGGGTGAAAGACGATATCCCTGACTTACACTCTTTTTAATCAGAGCACTTCGCTCTTGGTCTTCCGCTCTAACTATTCTTTCTTGGCTCTTGTATACGTTATATACTACCCATCTCTCTCTCTCCATACCTTACCCCTACTTTCCTCAGGATTTCGAACATCAGGCACCATTCGACATTGTCGAATGCTTTTTCGAGATCGACAAGTCCTATGAAGGTGTTTTAATTTTTCTATAGTCTTGCGTCCATTATCAACCGCAACGTCAGAACTGCCTCTCTGGTGTCTTTACCTATCGTAAAGCCAAACTCATCGTCATCTAACACATCGTCAATCTTCTTTTCAATTCTCCTGTATATTATTCTTGTCAGTAACATGGACGCATGAACTGTTAACCTAATTATACGATAGTTCTTGCTCTTTTAAGCTCTTGCAGTCTTCGGAATTGTCTGGATAACATTTTTCCGAAAATCAGATGGTATATCGGCAGACTCATACATTCTACACACCGTGAATAGGCTGTTGTGCCACTTTCCCAATGATTTTAGAAATTATGGTGGAATGTAATCTATTCTTTCTGCCTTATTTGATCTTAAATCTTCCAAAGTTCTTTTAAATTCTGATTCTAATTCTGGATCCGCTACATCTGCTGTTTTTGCTGTTTTTTCTTCTATCATGTCGGAGTAGCCTTCCCCCCCATGGAGGCCCTCCATCTACTCTTTACAACTATCCGCCCTCTCTTCTACGTTTAACAGGGCAATTCTCATTGCACTCCTGATGTTACCACCCTAATTTTTAATTTCACCGAAGGTTGGTTTGACGTTTATACTCGCTGAATCAGTCCTACCATGTCATTTCTTTTTCAATTTCCTCACGTTTATCGTTAAGCCATTTTGCCTTAGCTTCACAGCACTTCCTATTTATTTCATTTTTAAGCGACTTGTATTTCTGTATTCCTGAATTTGCCTCAGTATTTACACACTTCCTTCTTTCATCGATCAACTGACCTGTCTCTTTTCTTATCCATGGTTTCTTTGCAGTTACCTTCTTTGTACCTATGATATTCTTTCCAGCTTCATTGATTCCCCTTCTTATAGATGTCCATTCCTCTTCAAATGAACTGCCTACTGAGCTATTGTTTATCGCAGTATCTATATCATTGGGGAACTTCAAGTGTATCTCTTCATTCTTTAGTACTTCCGTACCCCACTTCTTTGCGTATTGATTCTTGCTGACTAGTCTCTTAAACTTCAGCCTAATGTACATCACTACTAAATTGTGATCTGAGTCGATAATTGCCCCTGTGTATACCTTAAAATCCAGTATCTGATTTCGGAATCCCTGCCTGACCATAATATAATCTCATTAAAATCTTCCGTTATTTCGCGGCCTTTTCCAAGTATACCTCCTCCTCTTGTGATTATTGAACGAAATGTTCCCTATTAATAGCTAAAATTTATTACAGAACTCACTCTTTCTCCTCTCTCATTCCTAGTACCAAACGTATATTCTCCTGTAACTTTTTCTTCTACCCCTTCCCCTACAACTGCATTCCAGTCCCCCATGACTATTAGATTTTCATCTCTCCTTACGTATTTAACTACCCGTTCAATATCCTCATATATTTTGTCTGTTTCTTCATCTTCAGCTTGCGACGTCGGCATCTATAACTGAACTATCGTCGTCGGTTTGGTTTGCTGTCGATTCTGACAAGAACAACCCAGTCACTGAACTGTTCACAGTAACGCACTCTCTGCTCTATCTTCTTATTCATAACGAATCCTACTCTCGCTGTACCAATTTCTGCCGGTGTTGATATTACCATGTACTCATCTGACCAGAATCTTTGTCATCTATCCACTTCACTTCACTGACCCCCCCCCCCCCCCACTGTATCTAGATTGAGCCGTAGCATTACCCTTTTCAGGTATTCTAGCTTCACTACCACGTTTAAACTTCTTACATTTCGCGCCCCAATTTGTAGAACTTTATCTTCCCGTTGGTTAGTCGATCTTTTTCTCATGGTCACTTGCCCCCTGGCAGTCCCCTCCCGAAGATCCGTATGGGGTACTAGTCCGCAGTCACTTGTCAGAAGAGAGATAATGTTGACACTTTTTCAATTACATGCCACATGTTCCGTGGTTAGCCATTATGTGTCTTTAATGCAGTTGTTTCCATTGCCTTCCGCATGCTCAGACCGTTGGCGATATTGATTCTCCCTACTTTAGGGGCAGTTTCCACCTGAAGGGCAAAAGAGTGCCCTTAACTTCGGTCCGCTCCTGCACCATATTTGAAAAAGCCGTTGGCAGAGTGAGGATGACTTATTATGCTGGAACTCTTCGGCCGCCAATTCTGATGATTTTTATTCAATATATAAGCTATGGTGGTTTTGAGCCACGGATCGCAGGACGTTTTGATTACTATTCAAAGACACTACCCCTAGACAACGTGGTATAGGCGTATAGATCTCTAAATATTTGTCTACAGTACCCTCAACTGTCAACGTGTATGTGACACTGCACTCCTTTCCCATCTGCGTCTTTTAATGAGTGCATTCGGACCTGATATCATTTTCATGGAAGCCGCATCGAACAGCCCAGGTGGAGGAGCTCTCTTGGAACCAGAGTCTGCCTGGTGCCCCGACTTTAATCCCATCGAGCACGTGTGGAATGCGTTGAGGAGACGTACTGCAACACGTCCACATGAACAACCAGCATCCAGCAATTGTCGGCCGGGCTGCTGGGGGAAAGGAATGCCCTGCCACAAGAAAGCCTTACCAGCCTTGTGGCCACATGAGAGCACGTTGCAGAGCATGCATTGCCGTCCGTGGTGATGTCACGTACTATTAAGAACCCTATCCCGCCATTTCTGATGTCCAGAGGACCATCGTAAGTCGCGGTCTTTGAACAGAGATTTCTAATATTATTAGCTCTCTTAAAAACAAATGTTCCAGTGGTTATAAATAAATGTTGCTGCTCAGAACTTCGTGACATACTGAGTTACTTATGTAATGAATCCCTCTAAAGTGATACATTTCCAGATAGGCGTCAATATGCTATTGTCAAACCACTACACAAAAACGGAGACAAATCATCACTGGAAAACTTCCGTCCCATTTCAGTATTGGCAATATTTTCAAAAGTGTGTGAAAGGGTTATGTACAAAAGACTTAATAAACACTTAGTACAGAAAAATATTCTCATTCGCAATCAGTTTGGATTTCGGAAAGGACTGTCAACTGATCAAGCTATATTCACTTTTACAGATGCTATATTAGAATCAATAAATCAAAAGTTATTACCACTTGGAATATTCTGTGGTCTGGCTAAAGGTTTTGACTGTGTTAAGCATGATATCCTTATGCAAAAGTTAAAATATTATGGGATAACAGGAGTAACAGGCTCATGGTTCTCATCCTATCTTTTTAATAGAAAACAGTGTGTGTCTGCATCAGGCTTACCACATAACAATAGTCATTCAAAATATGAAACCATCAGACAAGGGGTGCCCCAGGGCTCTATTTTAGGTCTCTTGTTGTTCCTATTCTGTATTAATGACCTTCCATATGCAGTGTCACAAAACACAAATTCTGTCTTATTTGCAGATGATACAAGTATTCGTATAAAAAATAGTACACGTGATCTCACTGAGCAATCAGCTAATGAAATATTTGTAAGTATCAGTGAATGGTTCACAGAAAATGGATTGTCACCGAATTTTGACAAGACCCAGTAAATAGAGTTTACTACCTCACAAAGAATACCTCACCCTATAAGTATAATGTATTCAAACAATGAAATTAAAGCTGTAGACAGAGTCAAATTTTTAGGTCTAGAAATTGACCACAACCTAAATTGGAAAACTCACGCTCTAGACTTAATGAAACGCCTTAGTTCAGCTACATTTGCAGTACGCACGATAGCAGAAAGAGACGATTTAAAAATGAAGAAGGTAGTTTATTCGGCCTATTTCCATTCACTAATGAGTTATAGAATCGTCTTTTGGGGAAACTCCTCTCACAAAGAGAACATTTTCAAAATTCAGGAAATCATTAGAATTATATCTGGTGTCAGTCCTAGATCATCATGCAGAGACCTCTTTAAGAAACTTGGTATTCTAATTACTACTTCTCAGTACATATAGTCATTGATGTCCTTTGTCATTTACAACATGTCTCTTTTTACACAAAATAGCGCAAAACATGATTATAATACCAGAACCAAAAACAATCTGTATAAGGACTATAAAAGGTTAACGTTAGTACAAAAAGGAGTCAAATACATGGGTACTCATCTATTCAGTAACTTACCAGAGCATATCAAAGTCTTGTAACTGGTAAAGATCGGTTTCAGAGTGAATTAAAGTTCCTGTTGGCCAACTCCTTTTACTCCTTCGATGAATATCTTCACAAGGGTTACAGCTCATAACTCTGTCTGCATTAGAATTTTACAATATCAATGTATCTGAGGAAAAAAAAAACACTTTGACTCTTTCCACATCCCAGCGACTCTTCTCCAAAGGATCCATGGAAAACGATAAATATGTAGTGTAAATATAAGTGTCATTCATGTTCGTCTCAGTGTGCATTGCTGTCTGTTAGCTTTTGTATTGGACTGTAACCGCCCTCTGTGTGATACAAGTTTCATTCAGCTATGTAACTTGGCAGTAACTTACCGCGCAAAAGTTACTTCCGTCCTTACATTTTGCACCCCACTGTATTACAATAAATGTTATTTTGTGAGAAAATTAATAAAGACTTTCTGCTGAGCTACTGTTCACGTGCCAGCGTTTATCTCAGTAAATCGTTCACGGTTTCTTGGCTGCGCTGAAATGAGACAGTTGAAAGCGCCAGGCCTTTTGATGCAGTCAGCTGTCAATGTGACCCCAGCGCGCACGTCTCCTAGTATGGACAGACCAGCTGCCATTGCGCCACAGTTAGGACTTCACGTGTTCCGTGAATATGCAGCAATGTTGTTGTGGTGAGTGTGGAACGTATTCTGTAAACAGATTGCGAACTATTCTGAAAATATTTCATCAACCATAGGAGTTTCCCCTTCGTATTTTCTGAATTCTTTTATGCTTTCAGTTTAACTGAGTAATGACGTGTACTGTCCATTTTAAAATTTACAATCACTTGATCAGGAACACGCACAATGTAGCCATGAATTCTTCATAGAGCTTTCACGCTCTCTTCGTAACAGAAAATTCGTAAGAAAATAGAGAGATAGTATCAAGGAAAAAGGATATGGACATATCTATCATGGTAATGCAGTTCGCGTATGGTCATTTTTAGTTTGACGAGAGATAACAGACCATGAAAAGGCCGACTTCGAATTAAACTGTAACATTGTACTACTTTACGAAATATTTTGTGGAACAGCTTAGGTCTGCTTGAAAAAAATGTTTATCCGTTATTAGAATCTTCAGAAAACATAACATATTAATTCAGTAGTAGCTTAAAATTGTAGATTTTTCCAGCTTCTTGCCTTATAGTCATTCCCATTAAATAAAAAATAACACATATATGATAAAGGAAACAAACATTTTCGATAAATATACTTGGTGTTTTGAATTTCGTACGGAATTAAATCTTATAACGACCGTTTATAATAGGTACATTTAGCCTGAAGTTCAAAAATATTCCTGGTTAAGATTCTTTCAACGTTGTAGTCTGGGCGTTGGATTTATACCGTTGTCGTTTATTCTGACTTGCTCTCAGGAATGTTGAGTACCGGATTGAAATGAGAACCTTATTAGCGTTTATTTTACTTTTTTATTAGTTTGATCATTTATACAGTAAGTAAAGTTCAACAGCGAATTGTATTGCCTCGCTATATTAACTGCACCATGAGTACCATGATTGAGAAAAATCCTTATAAAAACATAGTTACTTAACTCAAGAAAGCTATCCCTTATACAGGAACAAACATTTTCCATAGTTACTAGTAATCTACAGATTAAGAACAGACTAAGTTATTTATTGCTAACTAGCACCTTCTACTTCCATGATCAATTTCTTAGTACAACCAACTGAAGTATGTATTATTAGGTATATCATGTAATATGTGACGTTAACACGGCTTGAGAACTCCAATGCGATCTGTGTACACAATCCTTTCAAACCGTTTTTCCTTTGATGGAGCTTGGCTGCAATAGCCTAGAAATTTTTTGTGTGATAAGTTTCTTAATCAATGTTTGAATGAAAAAAGTGTCCACTTTTTCTACGGAACGAACTTTTCCCTGCCTTAAGAATATTTCTTCCCCTACTGACGGGAGATGTAGAACTTAGTTTATTTCACATCAGTATCTCAGGGGCAGATAGCAACTGCAGCGAATACCTGCCTGGTTAAGAGTGAAACTGTGGTTGATGTTGAGCAAATTAGACTGGACAACTGGGACAGCCTCTTGTGTTACTAAACATTGCTTGCGTAATAATCGGGATGGTCGACCATCAGCAGATCGAACTTACGCAGGGTCACCAGTTTGTCTTTCGTTAGTTGTGTCGGTTGTTGACTAAAGAATGGTCAACAAAATTCAGGAGACCAAGTGTTTTGAAGCCCTAATGACCGTCATTTTTTTAGGCGTGTCAGCGACCTACATTTGCTTTTATGCGTACTACGGAATAGGACTGTTACCTCATCTCATCTTCTGTCTACTGTTGATGCAGTCAGTTGAAGGGCACTTACACACACACACCGCTTCATGAAGGTGTTGTATCTGCAAGGTGACCGTCTGCCCGCCTATCACTAACCGCCTGTAACGAGAGGGACAATTTGCAGTTGGAGCACCAACATGTACGCCGACTGATCTTTCGAAGACTTTCCTTTTTTCGTCCGTGTCTGCCATCCAAAATGAC
Source organism: Schistocerca nitens (assembly GCF_023898315.1). Classification (NCBI taxonomy): domain Eukaryota; kingdom Metazoa; phylum Arthropoda; class Insecta; order Orthoptera; family Acrididae; genus Schistocerca; species Schistocerca nitens. The sequence continues at coordinate 205,662,733 of NC_064614.1, forward strand.
ATCAGTGGTTTATTTTTTGTTTTGAGTCAAATTTCCAGATTACTCAAATGGCTTGGTTCAAATGGCTCTGAGCACTATGGGACTTAACTTCTAAGGTCATCAGTCCCCTAGAACTTAGAACTACTTAAACCTAACTAACCTAAGGACATCACACACATCCATGCCCGAGGCAGGATTCGAACCTGCGACCGGAGCGGTCGTGCGGTTCCAGACTGTAGCGCCTAGAACCGCACGGCCACCCCTGCCGTCTTTCGAGATTACTAACTTGATTTATTTTTAAATATGACTGGACGCTGACTATAAACAGATGAATTCACAAAACAGAAAAATAATGTTCACTTTAATAACAGAAATAAGTACATAACACTTTTGCGTTAAATATGCTACAAATTATTAAATAAAGGTACTCCTGTGAAACAGAATGGGTTTCCAGAAGTAAGCTTTTTCGTTTATTTTCACATTTAGCCATGTCATCTATCAGGCATTTAAAATTCTCAAGTAAATGATTAGAGACTTTAGTAGCAGCATTATTCTCCATTTTAGATATGAAGTAAATTTCAATAAAGAATAATGAAGACAATTTTTGCTCCATTAAATTTTGGGCTTACAGCTGCATAAAATCTAGTTCTTCACATATTCACTTAGAAGAAGTGCGGGTTCACAAACGAAATTTTATGGAGCAGTATTGCATCCCAAAAACATGAAGCTGCACATTTAAATAATTTTTCTGGTATTATTATTGTTATTATTATGACTATCGATATTCCTGTGAACTCTAGTGGATTATTTACAACAAATTACATCGGAGGAATCATTTATTTCTTAACAAGACTGTGATGGATGAGCACGGTATATTATTTCCTTGCCGTGGTTTTGGAAAATGAAATATTTCTTTCTTAAAGATGAATCATCCACAAATAAATTTGATATATTGAATGGAAATAAGAAAACTGTTTTACTTTATTTGTTACTTTACAAGGTGCGCGAGTGTGGTTGAACTGAGTTTTTAAGATACGTGTTTTTTTAATTCTCATTAGTATTTACACCGAAAACTTTTAAAAATACTGCCACACTAACAATCATCTATGCCTTAATTTTAATCATTAGTGTTCTACCGTTTGATGCAAAAAACTGAATATTTTTCGTTTTATTAAAATTGAGAGAGGCGCCTTTGGACAAGGCCGTGAGTGTGTTTCCATCTTTTCTTTTTACTACATTCTGTATTCTGTTCTTTCACTATGTTTTCTCTTGTAATTTTACGATTTTGCCTTGATTGATGGAGTCAATTATTCTTGTATTTACTTTTAATTAAGGCAGATGAAAAACATTTTTATGAATGCCTAAGAATGAGGAAATGGCGAAGGGGAGAGTGGAAAAAGAAACACACATACACACACACACACACACACACAGAGTGAGAGAGAGAGAGAGGAAGGGAGGGAGGGAGGCAGAAGAGATTTTAAAGTTCGTCTTCTAAACGTGCATCGAAGTCTCCAGACGTTGGAAGTAGTGCAACAGGATGATCCCAATGTTGCGCTGAAAATAAGAAGTAGAAAACATTGTGCTGTTCTTATACAATATGCATGAGATAATCTCCCAGGACTTCCTTTCATATACATTTTTAATAAGATTTTATGTTCCGGCGCTACACTGCACTGTTTGCTTAGCGTTTGCCGCGAGAGCATTATTGCTGCGCTGCCGAATGGTGCCCATCTTAAATCGCGCCGTATCTTCTAATTTGCGCAAATGGCCGTTGCCTTGATTTGCGGCGCGGCGGCGACGGCGGACGTTTATTGCCGCATTAACGAACCTCCTGGTGGCTGGCGCGCCGGGAGGGCGTGCCCGTGTAAGGAGCGGTCGCTGGCTCGTCTTCACGGCGGATATATCACTCAGGCAACCAGGCGCGCCTGGCGCTGGCGCCACCAAAGGTCAGCTGCTCTCCGGGACGCGGCCACAACTTTCATTATTTAACGGCCGCGGGGCCCGGGCCGCGCATGTTATTGCCGTGTAATTCACGTGTCGCGGGACAGCCAGCTCGTCCTCGGGCGCGCTACAACTTCCTTAATTAAGAGTTACTCCTGTTCTTATTCCGGGCCGTTTCCAGGATCGGATCAGCTTCACAAGTCTGTGATGGAGTTTATTTTCACTGTGCAGTGTTCGTCAGGCATTTTACAATCTTATTATTACGTACAGGTTTTCCAGTAATTGAATTCAAGCAGGAAGTGCCGGTTTTGGGTCGTGCAAGGTCCCTAGCAGTGATGAACCAAAGGGACTGTATGTTATTACACACTGGCGGAAAAAAATCGCAACACTAAAGAAAATTAATGTAGAGTAATGAAATTTCGGGAATACATTTGGTTAGGTAGGACATGTGAGTGATTAACGTTACAATATCACAGGTTAATGTAAGTAAGAGATAATCCATTGCAAATGTGAAGTGCTGGTACATTAATAAATAGGTGTAACAGTCACAATGTTGAATGCAAGCATCCAAACGTGCATGCAATGTGTCGTTTAGGTACCGGATGTCAGTTTGTGGAACGGTGTTCCAAGCCCATTGCACCCGGTTGGTCAGTACAAGAACAATTAATGCTGCTTGTGGATGACGCAGATGTTGTCCGCCGATTATGTCCCATGTGTGCTCGGTTGGAGGTCGATGTTGTGACCGATGATGATGATGAGAATGTTTGGTTTGTGGGGATCTCAACTGCGCGATTATCAGCGCCCGTACAAATTCCCAACCTTCACTCAGTCCGAACTCGCCACTTTCTTGAATCATGATGAAATGATGAAGACAACACAAACACCCAGTCATCTCGAGGCAGGTGAAAATCCCTGACCCCGCCGGGAATCAAACCCGGGACCCCTTGCTCGGGAAGGGAGAACGCGACCGCGAGACTACGAGCTGCTGACTCTGGTGATCGAGCGAATCAAGATAACACGTCGAAATTCTATAGAGCATATTGGGTTACAACAGCGGCAGGTGGCCGAGCGTTGTCCTGTTGGAAAACACCCCCTGCAGTGCTCTTCGTGAGTGGCAACACGACAGGTAAAATCTCCTGGATGATTGCAGCCTGTCAGCTGGCCTCCTTCTAATCAACGCACGGCCATTACTGGCACCGAGGCAGAGCCAACTTTCATCAGAAAACACAACAGACCACCTCCCTTGTCTCTAGTGCGCTCTCGCTTGACGCCTGTGAAGTCGCAAATGGAGGTGGTTTGGGGTCAGTAAGTACATCACAGAAATGAAATGAAATTTTTGGAGTAATACCTAGTTAGGCTGTGTATACTGAAAGTGATCAGGTGGGGAGAGCAAGGCAGCCAGTGTTACCGATGTTTATCATCGCCCGAATTACAAGCAAACCGTTACGAAGATGACATGTCCACTCACACTGCCTGACAAAAGAATAGTGAAGCACACGGAAGACATGGTTGAATGTTACTAAATCCTCGTACACGTAAGCACGATCGACAGAGATGTAAATGAACAGAGTTGAAATTCTCTATGACAGGTACAACGGCTACTAGAGTGTTATTCTTATTTAGTATTGCTACCAAGTATGGTAGGATATATGACGGGTACCAGCAGTTTCATATGTTGAGTGATCACTGCGATGGACATGAAGATACTCGTCTGAGACAGCGTTATCAACAGTTTACACTGTTTGGGAGTTGCCTTACTGTGGCTCCATTTGGCCGGCTGGTCGAATCGGCAGTATCCAGATCTGTGGTCCATCCGGCGTGACTGTGGGCCGATGTTCGACTGTATGCAATTGTGAGGACAGACGTATTCGTCGTCGGGGCTCCGGTCGAACACTTCTGACTGCCACAAGGACGGATAGCAGTATTGTACACGAATCACTTTGTAAACCCTCACTTCTGCACTTGCCATCGGAGAACAAGTTGTGTACTCCCTGAAATATTCTGTTCCTGAAATATTCTGTGTCATCCCGCACGATTGGTTGGAGAGACTTAGGTATTATCATCCAATACGTAGGCTGTCATTAATGTCATAGCACAAACGGATCCCTTTATAGCGGCGCCGTGATTGTGACGCATGGACTGTTTCTGAATGGCGTTGCATTCTGCTCAGCGATGAATCACCGTTCTGCATTACCTCGGACGACCATCGGAGGTGAGTTTACTCTTGCCATCATGGTGTGCGATGCCGAGGGCACAGCAGTACGTCACGGATATCCTGTGTCTTATGTGACGGTATCGTGGTGCTATTTTCCAACAGGACAATGCTCGTCAACACATGACACGTGTCTCTATGAACTGTGTGCGTGGTGTTGAGATATTCCCGTGGTCTGCAAGATCTCCAGATCTGCGGGACCAACTCGAACGTCATCTCATTCCCAATGCCAATATCCGGAACATCAAGAATCACAACAGTTGTGGGCCACCTTGATGCACGAGAGCACGAGAGTATGCAACAGCTCTAAGGCACCCAGCCAGAGAAGGTGCAACGTTGATAAATGGTTTCATACTGCCCGTTTCCTTGTAAATACGTCTCGATTTTGTAATCAATGAAATAACGTAACATACCCTCTCAGCACATGAAGCTTCATTTAGTTTCTGCCTCCCCTCCATATATTTACCAGACAGTGTGTTACAGTTCACTTTAACAAGGAAATATCACGCTATAAACTTATAACGTTTAGACCTTTGGATAGAACATAATTAGCAGACAGGAAGATCTCGTATGTTGGGTGCTCCGCCGTTTGTATGTAGTTAATAAAGAACATCTTGTTGTAAATCAGGAGTTGCACTTGCAAAGTTTTTGTTTGCGAAATCGATATTCCGGCACACAGCCATCATCACTGGAATCTCATACATACGGTAAACTGCAAATGTTGACAGCGCAGAAACGTTTTAGATACACTAACTTAGAAAAATAAGGTTACTTACGTACTGTGCACTTCTACATGAAATGATTTGCCTGTCAGTTGTAAAATCTTTATCGTGGTTATAAATAACGTCGATCTGGAAAACATAAAAGTCGATGGATGGTTAAAATCTACTTATAGCGCTATTCGTAACCATTCATAGATGAACACTGTAGGTTTATTAAGAGGATTGCAATTAAATCTTAAACACTGACGGGTTTACTATGTCTTCGACATCAACATCATTTATAATCCTCATAAAGAGTTTACTCGTGGAAGGCATGTTGTTTGACTTAAGCCGGTTTGTGTGGCCGAGCTGTTCTAGGCGCTACAGTCTGGAACCGCGCGACCGCTACGGTCGCAGGTTCGAATCCTGCCTCGGGCATGGATGTGTGTAATGTTCTTAGGTTATTTAGGTTTAAGCAGTTCTAAGTCCTAGGGGACTATTGACCTCAGATGTTAAGACCCATAGTGCTCAGAACCATTTGAACCATTTGTTACACTTAAGCGTGCACGTTATTGAGTAATTTTATTTTTCTGCTTTAGTGTAAACAAACTGTTCTTGTGTTATCGACACAGTTATGCATACGTTTGTTGTTCATTCTCTTTGTCACACACCGCTGATGACTGATGTTATGATCTCTCTGACATCTAGGAGCAGTGATACTGGTGACTGACACACACTCCTAATATAACACTGTTTTTTGAATCGTTCTTATCTTCGAAGACACGCTCCTAGTATTTGGTAAGAAAGCGACCGATCTACAGGCTTCTACCAGTTTAGGCAAAGGTTCGAACTTCAAAACATGATGGGGAAGTTTATGTCGCACAATAATACGAGGGTGAATCAAATGAAAGTCTTAAATATTTTTTTAAATATTATTTATTGTGCAGAAGTGGTACAAAGAAGTATCACTTTTCAAAATAATCTCCCCCGCGTTCAATGCAAGTCCTCCAGCGCTTAAAAAATGCATAAATTCCTTTAGAAAAAAATTCTTTTGGTAGTTCGCGCAACCACTCATGCACCATGTGGCGTACCTCTTTATCAGAACGGGACTTCTTTCCTCCCATTGCGTCTTTGAGTGGTCCAGACATATGGAAATCACTTGGGGCAAGGTCTGGTGAGTATGGTGGATGAGGAAGACACTCAAAATGCAGGTCTGTGATTGTTGCAACTGTTGTTCACGTAGTGTGGGGCCTTGCTTTGTCATGTTGCAAAAGGGCACCTGCTGACAGCAATCCGCGTCGCTTAGATTTGATTGCAGGCCGCAGATGATTTTTAGGAGATCTGTGTATGATGCACAGGTGACAGTGGTCCCTCTAGGCAGGTAATGCTCCAAAATGATGACTTTTTTGTCGCAAAAGAAAGTCAGCATAACCTTCCCTGATGATGGTTCTGTTCGAAACTTCTTTGGTTTTGGTGATGAGGAATGGCGCCATTCCTTGCTCGCTCTCTTCGTTTTCGGTTGGTGGAAGTGAACCCTGGTTTCGTTCCCAGTAACGATTCCTTCAAGGAAGCCATCTCGTTCAAAGCACCGAAGAAGTTCTTCACAAGCATCAACACGTCGTTCTACCATATCAGGAGTCAGCTGTCGTGGCACCATCTTGCAGACATTTTGTGGTGTGCTGACCCACGACTAATCTGTAAACATGCTGCAAGGACATTCAGTGTCACTCGGCGGTTTTCCTTCACTATGGCTTCAATTGCTGCAATGTTCTGTGGAGTCACAACCCGTTGTGCCTGACCTCGCTGAGAAGCATCTTCCATTGAAGTCACACCATTTTCGAACTTACTAATCCATTCGTAGACCTGCTGCTGTGATAAACATGCATCACCGTACTGAACCTTCATTCGTCGATGAATTTCAATAGGTTTCACACCTTCACTACGCAAAAACCGAATAACAGAACGCTGTTCTTACTTGGTGCAAGTCGCAATTGGGGCGGACATCTTTATACTGATACTGCGACGGTATGTGTGCATCTGCACTATGCTGCCACCTACAGGTCATTCTACACGCTGTTTGAAGCACGCTTACCAACTTACAGAATAATGGCGCGAAATTTCGATTTGTTATTACAAATTTAAAGTTTTCATTTGACTCACCCTCGTAACATGCATTAAAATGATGACGCTGTGAAATTTAAAGTAATGATAAAATGATAATTTGACCGGAAATGTCACAAGGCGCTAATTTACGTTTGTGGCAGAGCAGTGTGCGTAATAAACAATACGACACTAATTCGTGTCGCCTTTGCACTGTTTGGAACACATAATTAAATTAAGGACGTGGAGGGTCCGGTGATATACGCGCGGCAGTTGTTTTCTGTAATCACACATTAGTCCGTGGGCCGGCGAGACCGGTCACGCCCTCTAGTGGGCGGCCTGACCTCCCGCAGGTGTCCGCGCGGCCCGTCCGATCACGCAATATATATTGCACGCACTTGTGAAACAGTCGTAAACACCGGCGATTCTAATCACGGCTTCAGCGAAGCCGACGCATGCTACGGCGATTCGGCTGTGTACAGCAGATGCGGACGCGATGGTTCGCTCGTAAGTATCCCGCCGTATCACGAAGAGAAGGCCGCCGTGTTTACTCCGGCTCAGTTGCGTCGAATAAGGAAAGGCACGGAGACGACTCGCACCTGGCGATAGGGACCACTCCGTTCTCTAGAAAAATCTTATACGGTAGGTTTCATTTGTCTGGCTGTCGAAATGGCGTAAGTCCTGTCACTTACTCTGAAAACAAGAGATACTTCAGTGGGGGGCTACATTCTACAGCACAAATTTTTAACATAGCATGTCCTTTTGGTGAAAAATGAATTACGTTTTCAGGACAGCACACACTGGCTGAAATGAAGAGATGCAATAACATTCTGGGATTCGGCTTTTAAATTTCACGAAGTCTGCACTCTGCTCTGAATGAAAATGGATACATAGCCTAGACATTGTGATTCTCTCTACTCCCACTCATCGTTGTCGTTGTTGCTGTTACACTGACAGTAAAAATTGCATCACAAAAGAAAAATTCATGTAAAGTAATGAAATGAGCGTGTGGTGTCGTTGGCCGGGAGGCCTCTTACGAGGCAGGTCCGGCCGCCTTGGTGCAGGTCTCAGTACATTCGACGCCACATTGGGCGACCTGCGCGCCAGATGGGGAGGAAATGATGTTGAAGACAACACAAAACCCAGTCCCTGAGCGGAGAAAATCCCCGACCCATTCGGGAATCGAACCCGGGCCCGTAGACGGCAATCCGGCGCGCTGACCAGTCAGCTATCATTTTTTTTATTCACTAGGTTTCTTTGAGATTCGAACCTGTGTTCTCCGATTCCCAGCCTGTTACCTTGGCCGTTCCACTATTTTTTTTCTTTTTTACCACTACACTAATTTTTAAACCGCTTCTTCTTCACATTTTTTTATTTTTTTATTTTATTTATTTATTTATTTTTTTTTTTTTTTGTGGGAGATGGATCAGGTAGTGGGGTGGCGGAGGCAAGGTGGGCAGGGGTCGCAACCCGAAGCCTGACCACGATCTCTTCTCCCTCCCATCCTGGGGATGTGGTACAAAGGATGCAGTTGCTGTATTATTATGAATGTTTTTTGTTATTTTATTTATTTTTTATTTTTTGACAATAAGTAACTGAAAACTAGTAAGTACACTCGTTGCGTCGAGTTGGGGACGCCCATGACTAAAAGCATGCTTATAGTTGTAGCAAAAGACATAAAGAAAGAGAGCCAAGTGCGATGCTAAGGAAGCCATGAAACAAAACCTGAGGGTGGAATCCATACCACCATTAACCGGTGCTACATCTTGCACCGGATAGGAAACAAAAACTACGAAGACCTTTTCGCACCGGGGACAAAAAGGGGAAATGGGGCAAATATTGCTATAGAGTGCGAGGGGTCACGACGAAACTCTCCATCTGCTGACGTTGTACCGTGTAGCGTTCTATCATCGTCTTGTAATTTTAGCTTCTCTTACCCGTGATGTTATGTTCCCGCTACTTGGAGGGTCGTGGAACGCCCTCCACAAATAATTGGAAAAATATTGTCGATACTTCGGGTTACGGAGGATCTTGCAATGTCGTTCCTGCAAATAGTTCTAAAACTCTAAAGTGTCCTTAGTGCCGTCTTGAAACAAATAATGCACTGCATGTGCACGAAGCCACGTGATGGCATTAGTTTTCGTGCGTGGGTAATACGTCTCATCCGGGAATAAGATAGTCTTGGGGTCGATATGATTCGGCGTTATTCGAGGGAAGTATGCTCACATTTGCCTCATTAAGTGCCACACTATCGTAGGCTCGCCACAGCTAAGACTAATCGGGGCGGACATGTAGAATAATGAAATTTCGGAACTGGATTTATCTAGGTAGCATATTTAAGTAATTAACATTGCAAGATCACGGTAAATGTACGCTCGAGATAAGCCATTGCAAATGAGTAATGCTCGTACAGAAAGAACCGGTGTAACTGCCAGAATAATGAAAGCAAGTATGCAAACGTGCATGCATTGTATTGGACAGGTGCCGGATATCAGTTTGTGGATGGAGTTCCAAGCCTTTTGCACTCGACCAGTCAATACAGAGAAGGTTAATGCTGGTTGTGGATGACACTGGAGTTGTCGTCCGATGATGTCTCATAAGGAGTCGATTGGAGACACATCTGGTGATCGAGCAGGCCAAGGTAACATGTCGACACTCTCTAGAGCAAATTGGGTTACAACAGTGATGTGAGAGCGAGAGTTGTGCTACGAGGTGCATTCAAGTTCTGAGGCCTCCGATTTTTTCCTCCGGACTGGAAAGAGATAGAAACATGCGCATTGTTTTAAAATGAGGCCGCGTTCATTGTCAATACGTCCCAGAGATGGCAGCACCGTACGGCAGATGGAATTTTACCGCCAGCGGCGAGAATGAGAACTGTTTTAAATATTTAAAATGGCGACGTTTTCCTTACTTCAACAGCGTGCAGTCATTCGTTTTCTGAATTTGCGTGGTGTGAAACCAATTGAAATTCATCGACAGTTGAAGGAGACATGTGGTGATGGAGTTATGGATGTGTCGAAAGTGCGTTCGTGGGTGCGACAGTTTATTGAAGGCAGAACATCGTGTGACAACAAACCGAAACAACCTCGGGCTCGCACAAGCCGGTCTGATGACATGATCGAGAAAGTGGAGAGAATTGTTTTGGGGGATCGCCGAATGACTGTTGAACAGATCGCCTCCAGAGTTGGCATTTCTGTGGGTTCTGTGCACACAATCTTGCATGACGACCTGAAAATGCGAAAAGTGTCACCCAGGTGGGTGCCACAAATGCTGACGGACGACCACATGGCTGCCCGTGTGGCATGTTGCCAAGCAATGTTGACGCGCAACGACAGCATGAATGGGACCTGACGGTTGGGAATGACGGTTGTGACAATGGATGAGACGTGGATGCCATTTTTCAATCCAGAAACAAAGCGCCAGTCAGCTCAATGGAAGCACACAGGTTCACCACCACCAAAAAAATTTCGGGTAACCGCCAGTGCTGAAAAAATGATGGTGTCCATGTTCTGGGACAGCGAGGGCGTAATCCTTACCCATTGCGTTCCAAAGGGCACTACGGTAGCAGGTGCATCCAACGAAAATGTTTTGAAGAACAAATTCCTTCCTGCACTGCAACAAAAACGTCCAGGAAGGGCTGCGCGTGTGCTGTTTCACCAAGACAACGCACCCGCACATCGAGCTAACGTTACGCAACAGTTTCTTCGTGATAACAACTTTGAGGTGATTCCTCATGCTCCCCACCTGACCTGGCTCCTAGTGACTTTTGGCTTTTTCCAACAATGAAAGACACTCTCCGTGGCCGCACATTCACCAGCCGTGCTGCTATTGCCTCAGCGATTTTCCAGTGGTCAAAACAGACTCCTAAAGAAGTCTTCGCCGCTGCCATGGAATCATGGCGTCAGCGTTGTGAAAAATGTGTACGTCTGCAGGGCGATTACGTCGAGAAGTAACGCCAGTTTCATCGATTTCGGGTGAGTAGTTAATTAGAAAAAAAATCGGAGGCCTTAGAACTTGAATGCACCTCGTATTGCAAAATACCCCCTGGAATACTGTTCATGAATGGCAGCGCAACAGGTCGAATCACCAGGCTGACGTACAGATTTTCAGGCAGACTGCATGAGATAACCATGAGAATACTCCTGTTGTCTTCGGAAATCGCACCCTAGACCGTGATTTCAGGTCTGGGTCCAGTGTGTCTAGCATGCGTTCTGGCAGGTTGGCTGCATTCCCACAACTGGCCTCCTAACTAACATACAGCCATCACTGAAAGCGAGACAGAACTGGATTTCATGAGGAAACACAAGAGACCCCCACCCTGCCCTCTAATGAACTCTCGCTTGACACCATTGAAGTCGCAAATGGCGATGGTTGAGGGTCAGTGGAATGCACTTCCAGGGCGTCTGGCTCGGAGATGTCCTAGAAGTAATCGATTTGTAACAGATCATTGTGATTTCAACTGCCGCTCAAATTGTAGCTACAGATGCTGTTAGGATGCGCCAGAGCCATACGCCGAGTACGATTGTCTTCCCTGCCGGTTCGAATCCTGCCTCGGGCATGGATGTGTGTGATGTCTTTAGGTTAGTTAGGTTTAATTAGTTCTAAGTTCTAGGTGACTAATGACCTCAGCAGTTAAGTCCCATAGTGCTCAACGCCATTTTTTGATGATCTTCCCTGTTAGAAGTTCCACGTGGCCGCCTGGAGCCCGACCTTCTTGTGGCCGTACATTCTCGTGACCACCGATGACAGCGACGATGTACAGTGGCTACATTCCTGCCACGTCTTTCTGCAGTATAGCAGAAGGAACATCCAGCTTCTCGTAGCTCTGTGAGGCGTTGAAAATTGCGTCTTATTCGCCTTAGAAGCATTCTAGACTAACATCAACTCATTACGTCCAGTCTCAAAAGTAATTAACGCTCGCGACAGTTACAGCATGTATTTAAAGAACACCTGATTTTCATTCTCATAGACTTTAGCGCCACTCTTACGCGACTGGCGCAAAATTAGAATAGACATAATTTCTCAGATGTAGAAACACGCCTGACAACTTTGGTTTACCTTGCACAACTCATTCTTGGTGTTACAACTTATTTTTTCATCAGTGAATTTTTGTGGTGCTCGATGTGAAGGCATCGTGTGATTCAACTCTCCAAGCTAGTCTGTCTTCTGGAAGCGTCTTCATCTCTGGATAACTGCTGCAAGCTGTATCAGTTTCAGCCCGCTTGCTGTAGTACTAGTAGCAGTAGTAGTAGTAGTAGTAGCTTTATTCATCAGTAGACATCTTTTTACAAGGATATAGGACACTTCAAAGAATTTACATATTTAGACGAATTTAAAAAGCTAAATCGTAGACACATAAATTTACAGACTTCTAGTTAGATGATGAAGATGTTCGGTTTGCGGGGCGCGCAACCGCGCGGTCATCAGCACCCGTACAACGTCACAAATTTTACACCGTCTAATTTGTTCACAATCCAATCTAACCACGGTCACGAATGATGATGATGTTGATGATATGATGAGGTCAACACGATCACCCAGTCTCCGGGCGGAGAAAATCCCCAACCCATCCGGGAATCGAACTCGGGACCCCGTGGTCCAGAGGCAGCGGCGCTAGCCACTAGACCACGAGCTGCGGACCTTCTAGTTAAAGACAATCATTAGAATTACTCCTGGTGTACAATATTTCTTGCTGTGCTATTTGCAATGAGTTTTCGTGTGCTTCGAGAAATCAGAGTTAAGTAGATCTTCTGTTTGTTGTGTTAACTTCTTTTCTAATCCCTGCTGCTCCCATCCAGCTTTCCTAAGACGACAGTTCTGCACCACTCTGCAGCCCAGCTCTCCTTATCATTGTGTGTACACAACATGATGTACCTGTGAAAAACAGAAAGTGCCCTTTTTCAGCACAGACACCATACTTCCTGTTTATGTGTCGGAGTTAACAGAACTGAACACATCGTGACACTGATAATTTACTGAGATAAATGAGACCTTTCTTTGTGTGATCTCCTTCTTCAAAAGCACCTCAGTGCGCCCACCGTAAGGCCTGTCCATTATTCTAGACTTCAGTTTCTGTGGTTCCTCAAGGAAGTCTTTGTGATCGACACTGTCAGGCGGAATGCAGTGTTTAGAAAACGAGAGAAAAATTTTCCCAACGGTTATTCACAGTAGACATGTTCTGCATACTGTGGTAAATCTGTGCACACATCCATTTGAGAAGGAAACGCACTTTTAAATTAAATTGACTGAAAAGGTAAAGTCATGAAGAATGTAAAATGAAAGTAAATGGCCTTTTTCTGTAAAGTTGGTGAAGAGAAGTAGGTTTACATACGCTGCGATGGTCTAAGGAAACTGTTAACTGTGACTGCTTTTAATACCACGTGAGAGAAATCGCAGACTTTTAAATTTGTTGATATATTACGTCTTGCCCAACATTTTTTCAAGTTTAGATGTTGCTTGTGAATGTACATTTGAAAGTAGCAGGTCTGGTGTATGCATAGTGGACACGTGCCACCTAACACTTGCGTATGCTCCCATGTGTTATTTAGTAGCTGTGAAAAGCTGCCCGTCCGGCTATGTAGAATTGCGCCACTGGGAAAGTGGATTAGATGCAGGAACTTGGCTTACCCTATCGTACTGTTATACAACTACTGAATTTAATTTTGTAGAAATATGGTGTATGTAATAGTGATGGTTTGCAAAATTCCTCACATGTATGAGATTCCATGGGGTTGTCGTGAACTTTAAACTATGGCACAGTTATTTTTGTGACTGCCAATCCGATAATGTCACGGAGAGCAGCTTATTACGACATAGGAACCCTGTTGTTGACTCAATGTATCTATTTGAATGGCGTAATGTCTCATCTATCTATTTTAGCTGAAGATACACGGTGTGGATAAAGTATGAAACTAAAATACCAGACTATGTAGAATTGCACCACTGGGAAAGTGGATTAGATGGAGGAACTTGGCTTACCCTATCGTACTGTTATACAACTACTGAATTTAATTTTGCTGAAATGTGGTGTATGTAATAGTGATGGTTTGCAAAATTCCTCACATGTATGAGATTCCATGGGGTTGTCGTGAACTTTAAACTATGGCACAGTTATTTTTGTGACTGCAAATCCGAAAATGTCACGGAGAGCAGCTTATTACGACATAGGAACCCTGTTGTTGACTCAATGTATCTATTTGAATGGCGTAATGTCTCATCTATCTATTTTAGCTGAAGATACACGGTGTGGATAAAGTATGAAACTAAAATACCAGACATTTCTAATAATCTATTGCGACGGCTATTGTCTCTGTTGTATCTGTACCTGACCCTAATGGTAACTAACATTACTCCTGAACTGAATAAGAATATTTTTGTTCCGTCCTTGCTGATTTGCATTACTGGGCAACTACCGCGAAGAGAGTGAAGAGTCCGATCCTTTCTAATCCAGGCAACAGCTGCTCAGTAATTTTCATGTCAGGTGGTACCAGTGTCTAGGAGGTCATTGTGTTCTTCATACAAAAGCAAACGACGGTTTGCTACGTGGGCTGCTACCTTGCCATCACAAGACAATAGCACACGTAACAACATACATATGATAGTTGCACTGGGAAGGAAATCTTTCGGGCTTAGAGAATTCACAAATAGCTCTCTTAACTTTCACAAATCGAAGAAATCGCAACAGTTGTTGGACTACTAATATTTTATTGTTTACTACCGGTTTCGGAGCCGGCCAGAGTGGCCGTGCGGTTCTAGGCGCTACAGTCTGGAGCCGAGCGACCGCTACGGTCCCAGGTTCGAATCCTGTTTCGGGCATGGATGTGTGTGATGTCCTTAGGTTAGTTAGGTTTAATTAGTTCTAAATTCTAGGTGACTGATGACCTCAGAAATTAAGTCGCATAGTGCTCAGAGCCATTTGAACCATTTTGAACCGGTTTCGGAATAGAGTAATATAATTTCATCTCCTGGCATAGACTGCAACGATGGGGACAATATGTTATAATAACATCTAACACAAAACGAAAATGCAGCAGGGAACTGGTGACCAGACATTACGCACAAAAAACTTAGACGAACTAAGGTTGTCTTCCACCCTATGTCATCTGTGGAATAAAAGCTCAATGTCCCGCTTTAAAAAACAGTGAGCCTAAAATGTTAACAAAATAAAAAAAAATCCATTACGAAACCTCTTATAACTGAAACACGAAACACATAACAAATATTGAAAGGAGGAAACGGAAGACACAATATCTAAAATACAGTTACAGAGGAGAGCGACAGCAACCACCATCTTGCTCGTCTGACCGTACTAACAGGAAAAGCGTAAACGGCTGAGAGGAGAGACCATCGAGGTCCTTTTTGGTGCGTCATTGTTTCATTGGCTCATTGAAGACTGAAACAATAAATTTAGAAACTGCAAATTTATACCTGTGATTCACAGTACACGAAGATTTTTCGAGCGATATGAAATGAACTTTTTCTCCATATATTTACTGGAATGCTTTTGTAATTATCAGCTATCACACCGTTCGATTGCGTAGAGCGAGGTTTTAATTTTTGTCTGTCTCTTCACTGCATCAAATCCAGCTGTGCTACAGGTTACAGTCTTTGTCTGAACACGCTATTCTATGTAACACCGTGTCTTAATTTTGTTTTGAGAATTTGTGTTTCACCTGGTTTTAAACAATGTACCATTTCCTGCAGTAATATCCTACTATTTTTCATCATTACATACTATCTCCGCAATCGTCGATAGTTGTGTTGTGTATTCTTATCTTTATCTGGTGGAAAAATTGTTCCCCTGTCTTTCATTCCAGTTCTTAGTTATTAATTATTTTATCCGTTGCAGACTTCCCGCTGAAATGTACCGTCTTTTGATAAGGGTTTATCAAAGACCTCGTACGTTATCTGTTTTTCCTACTGCTTCCTCTTCTCATACTTGATCAGTATGCATAATTTTTAACATCTTTTTATATCATCACGTTTCAAAAGCTTGCTGTTTTTCATGTGATCCAAATTTCACTTAGGTACAATGTTCTGCTGCAGACATACACTTTCGAGGACTTCGTCTTTAGTCCCTGTCAATAACTGCTAACAGTAGAGCACTTTCACTGAAGAAAGATTTATTACCCTAGTGAGACTACCTTTGATTTTTTTCGTTGCTTATGATTACCAGTGCATTCTTACTTCCTAGCTATGAGAATTATTACACTATTTGTATATCTTTCCCAATTTATGATACTGAGCAATTTCATATTCTCTTTTAATCTATTTTCATCTTATGGTAACTTTGTTCAATTAATTCATATTCTACATTATGTGTACTGGTCTAAGAGTTCCTTACATTCTGCAAGTAAAGCTGTGTCATCTGCAAAGCTTAGCATTAGTATCTAATCCTATTTATCTAATGTGATTCTTTTCACTACCGTCAGTGTTATCAACAAGGTAACCCATCAACTTGCCCTCGTATTTTAAGAAGAAAGAAGCATACTTACAAGATATCAGTCCCAGAAACCGACCCTACGTGTAGGTTTGGGCCGTAATTCTGATAGTCCGCCGTTATGACCCTCTGAAAGTGTACATTTTTTAACTTTCGCTTGCACTCGCTGTTTCTGTCACTCGATTCGCCTCACAACAGCCACCTAATGTTCGAGCGCGAAGTACTGTACAGGGGAGCGACAACCAGTGCCTTCTGATTCACGGGATAGTGAAACGAAGGAAGAGAAGAAGAGAGGTCGGCATATATCCCCAACTTGTTTAGAAATCTTTTTCGAGAACACATGTTATTCGATGCGAAAAAGATGACAACTTCAAGCATATACACTGAAGCGCAAAAGAAACTGGTATATGCATGCGTATTCGAAAACAGAGATATGTACACAGGCAGAATAAGCCGCTGCGACCAGCAACGCCTATATACACTATGTGATCAAAACTAACCGGACACCTGGATGAAAATGGCTTATACGTTCGTGGCGCCCTCCATCGGTAGTGCTGGAATTCAATATGCTGTTGGCCGAACCTTAGCCATAATGTCAGCTTCCACTCTCGCAGGCATATGTTGAATCAGGTGCTGGATGATTTCTTGGGGAATGGCAGCCCATTCCTCACGGAGTGCTGCACTGAGGAGAGGTATCGATGTCAGTCGGTGAGGCCTGGCACGAAGTCGGCGTTCCGAAACGTCCCAATGGTGTTCTATAGGATTCAGGTCAAGACTCTGTGCAGGCCAGTCCATTACAGAGATGTTATTGTAACCACTCCGCCCCAGACCGTGCATTATGAACAGGTGCTGGAAGATGCAATAGCCTTCCCCGAATTGCTTTTCAACAGTGGGAAACAAGAAGGTGCTTAAAATATCAATATAGGACTGTGCTGTGATAGTGCCACGCAAAACAACAAGGAGTGCAAGCCACCTCCACAAAAAACGCGACCACACCATAACACCACAACCTCCGAATCTTACTGTTGGCACTACACACGCTGGCAGATGACGTTCACCGGGCATTCGCCATACCCATACCCTGCCCTCGGATTGCCACATTGTGTATCGTGATTAGTCACTCCATACAACGTTTTTCCACTGTTCAATTGTCCAATGTTTAGACTCCTTACATCAAGCGAAGCGTCGTTTGGCATTTACCGGCCCGATGTGTGGCTTATGAGCAGCCGCTCGACCATGAAATCCAAGTTTTCTCACCTTCCGCCTAACTGTCATAGTACTTGGAGTGGATCCCGATGCAGTTTGGAATTCCTGTGTGATGGTCTGGATTGGTCTGCCTATTACACATTACGACCCTCTTTAACTGTCGGCGGTCTCTGTCAGTCAAAAGACGAAGTTGACCTTTACGTTTTTGTGCTGTACGTGTCCATTCACATTTCAGCTTCACTATCGCATCGGAAACAGTGGACCTAGGGACGTTTAGGAGTGTGGAAATCTCGTATACAAACGTATGACTCAAGTGACACCCAATCGCCTGACCACGTTCGAGGTCCGTGAATTCCGCGGAGCGCTCCATTCTGCTCACTTACGATGTCTAATGACTACTGAGATCGCTGAAATGGAATATCTGGCATTAGGTGGCAGCAAAATGCACCTAATATGAAAAACGTATGTTTTTGGGGGTGTCCGGATACTTTTGATCACATAGGGTAATACAACAAGTGTCTGGTGCAGTTGTTAGATGGGTTACTGATACTACAATGACAGGTTATCAAGATTTAAGTGAGTTTGAACGTCGTATTATAGTCAGCACACGAGCGATGGGACACAGCATTTCCGAGGTAGCGATGAAGTGGGGATTTTCCCGTACGACCATTTCAGGAGTATAACGTGAATATCAGGAATCCTGTAAAAGATCAGACGTCCGACATCGCTGCGGCCGGAAAAAGATCCTGCAACAACGCGACCAACGAAGACTGAAGAGAATCATTCCATGTGACAGAAGTGCAACCCTTCCGCAAATTGCTGCAGATTTTAATGCTGGGCCATCAACAAGTGTCGGCGTGCGAACCATTCAACGAATCATCATCAATATGAATTTGCGAGCCGAAGGGCCAATCATGTACCCTTGATGACAGCTTGACACAAAGCTTTACGCCTCGCGTGGGCCTGTCAGCATCGAAGTTGGATTGTTGATGACTGGAAACATTTTGCCTGGTCGGACGAGTCTCGTTTCAAATTGTTTCGAGCGGATGAACGAGTACGGGTATGGAGACAACCTCATGAATTCATGGACCCTGCATATCAGCAGGGGACTGTTGAAGCTGGTGGAGGCTCTGTAATGGTGCGGGGCGTGTGCAGTGTGAGTGATATGGGACCCCTGATACGTCTAGATACGACTCTGACAGGTGATACGTACGTAACCATCCTGTCTGATAACCTGCGTCCATTCATGTCCATTGTGCATTCCGACGGACTTGGGAAATTGCAGCGGGACAATGCGACACCCCACACGTCCAGAATGCTACAGAGTGGCTCCAGGAACACTCTTCTGAGTTTAAACACTTCTGCTGGCCACCAAACTCCCCCAGACATGAACATTATTGTTGGGATGCCTTGCAACGCTTGCACTCTTACGGATTTAAGGAGAGCCCTTTAGGATTCATGGGGTCAGTTCCCTCCAGCACTAATTCAGACATTAGTAGAATCCATGCCACCTCATGTTGCGGCACTTCTCCGTGTTCACGATATTAGGCAGGTGTACCAGTTTCTTTGGCTCTTCAGTGTACATGTTCAATATTATTTTAACAATATTCTCGTATTGATATAGTGCAGGTACATACACGCCTGAAAATCAAAACGAATGAACCTAAGCAACTAAAGATTTATTATGAAATGAAGTTGATGATTTTCGATTTACAATTTAATCAAGTCAGTCACGTTGAAGAAGTGGATTCCGTACCTTCCATGGCAATAACAAGTCCAGCATGGTTATTGCCACGGAAGGTTCGGAACCCAGATAATTTTGGTCCCCTACGTATGATTCTGTTCATTGCACATGAAAATTGTTGCGGATGACAGGTTACACTTGGTGCCTGAAGATGACACCGTTTGGTGTAGAAACTGGTAGCATGTGTTAAAAAGAATAAACAATGTGGATTCGAATGCAGCCACTGGTTTTGTTATCATTTTTCAAGTTACAACAATGGGTGGAATTGCTCGCCGTAGCGGAAACGATGCTGACGTAGTGCTCTATGCCCAAGGAATCCAGCAGATAATGGCTGTTGACAGCTGTAGTATTAGGGCGGATCCAGTAGCAGAAACAACCATCTTCAAATTAAATGCACCGAAATAAATGAAGAAACAGAGAACATATTCTGTAGGGCCTATGATAGTATTTGTAGTTGGGTAACTGGTTAAGGATTTTGTTGTAGTTTTGTTGTAGTAGAAGTGGTTGTAGTATTACAAAAAACAAGTATCAGAAATAAATTAGTTAAAACATAAATTTATTACTGTACAAGGAAACGTGATTTGTATGGTCTACTTTATCTTTTCAGATAAAAGGCAGTAGCTGTACCTGTGGTCTAGGGGTAGCGTCTTTGATTCATAATCAAAACGTCTTCGGTCCCGAGTTCGATCCCCGCCACTGCCTAAAGTTTGATAAATAATCAGCATTGGCGGCCGAAGACTTCCGGCATAAGAAGTCAGCCTCATTCTGCCAACGGCCTTGTCAAAGAGGGCGGAGGAGTGGATAGAGGTTCAGGGCACTCTCTTGTCCTAGGGGTGGGAAATTGCCCCTAAAGGCGGAAGAATCAGCTATGATCAACGACATGAGGATGCAGAAGGCAATGGAAACCACTGCATTAAAGACACGTAACGTGTATCCACAGGACATGTGGCCTGTAATTGAAGAAGTGTCATGATGATCTCTCAATTGGCAAAAGATTCCGGATTAGTCCCCCATTAGGATCTCCGGGAGGGGACTGCCAAGGGGGAGGTTACCATGAGAAAAAGATTGAATAATCAACGAAAGGATAACGTTCTACGAGTCGGGGCGTGGAATGTCAGAAGCTTCAACGTGGTAGGGAAACTAGAAAATCTGAAAACGGAAATGCAAAAGCTCAATCTAGATATAGTAGGAGTCAGTGAAGTGAAGTGGAAGGTAGACAAGGATTTATGGTCAGATGAGTATCGGGTAATATCAACAGCAGCAGAAAATGGTATAACAGGTGTAGGATTCGTTATGAATAGAAAGGTAGGGCAGAGGGTGTGTTACTGTGAACAGTTCAGGGACCGGGTTGTTCTAATCAGAATCGACAGCAGACCAACACCGGCAACGATAGTTCAGGTATACATGCCGACGTCGCAAGCTGAAGATGAACAGATAGAGAAAGTGTGTGAGGATATTGAAAGGGTAATGCAGTATGTAAAGGGGGACGAAAATCTAATAGTCATGGGCGACTGGAATGCAGTTGTAGGGGAAGGAGTAGAAGAAAAGGTTACAGGAGAATAGGGGCTTGGGACGAGGAATGAAAGAGGAGAAAGACTAATTGAGTTCTGTAACAAGTTTCAGCTAGTAATAGCGAATACCCTGTTCAAGAATCACAAGAGGAGGAGGTATACTTGGAAAAGGCCGGGAGATACGGGAAGATTTCAATTAGATTACATCATGGTCGGACAGAGATCCCGAAATCAGATACTGGATTGTAAGGCGTACCCAGGAGCAGATATAGACTCAGATCACAATATAGTAATGATGAAGAGTAGGCTGAAGTTCAAGACATTAATCAGGAAGAATCAATACGCAAAGAAGTGGGATACGGAAGTACTAAGGAATGACGAGATACGTTCGAAGTTCTTTAACGCTATAGATAGAGCAATAAGAAATAGCGCAGTAGGCAGTACAGTTGAAGAGGAATGGACATCTCTAAAAAGGGCCATCACAGAAGTTGGGAAGGAAAACATAGGTACAAAGAAGGTAGCTGCGAAGAAACCATGGGTAACAGAAGAAATACTTCAGTTGATTGATGAAAGGAGGAAGTACAAACATGTTCCAGGAAAATCAGGAATACAGAAATACAAGTCGCTGAGGAATGAAATAAATAGGAAGTGCAGGGAAGCTAAGACGAAATGGCTGCAGGAAAAATGTGAAGACATCGAAAAAGATATGATTGTCGGAAGGACCGACTCAGCATACAGGAAAGTCAAAACAACCTTTGGTGACATTAAAAGCAACGGTGGTAACATTAAGAGTGCAACGGGAATTCCACAGTTAAATGCGGAGGAGAGAGCAGATAGGTGGAAAGAATACATTGAAAGCCTCTATGAGGGTGAAGATTTGTCTGATGTGATAGAAGAAGAAACAGGAGTCGATTTAGAAGAGATAGGGGATCCAGTATTAGAATCGGAATTTAAAAGAGCTTTGGAGGACTTACGGTCAAATAAGGCAGAAGGGATAGATAATATTCCATCAGAATTTCTAAAATCATTGGGGGAAGTGGCAACAAAACGACTATTCACGTTGGTGTGTAGAATATATGAGTCTGGCGACATACCATCTGACTTTCGGAAAAGCATCATCCACACAATTCCGAAGACGGCAAGAGCTGACAAGTGCGAGAATTATCGCACAATCAGTTTAACAGCTCATGCATCGAAGCTGCTTACAAGAATAATATCCAGAAGAATGGAAAAGAAAATTGAGAATGCGCTAGGTGACGATCAGTTTGGCTTTAGGAAATAAAGGGACGAGAGAGGCAATTCTGACGTTACGGCTAGTAATTGAAGCAAGGCTAAAGAAAAATCAAGACACTTTCATAGGATTTATCGACCTAGAAAAAGCGTTCGACAATAGAAAATGGTGCAAGCTGTTCGAGATTCTGAAAAAAAGTATGGGTAAGCTATAGGGGGAGGCGGGTCATACACAATATGTACAACAACCAAGAGGGAATAATAAGAGTGGACGATCAAGAACGAAGTGCTCGTATTAAGAAGGGTGTAAGACAAGGCTGTAGCCTTTCGCCCCTACTATTCAATCTGTACATCGATGAGCAATGATGGAAATAAAAGAAAGGATCAGGAGTGGAATTAAAATACAAGGTGAAAGGATATCAATGATACGATTCGCTGATGACATTGCTATCCTGAGTGAAAGTGAAGAAGAATTAAATGATCTGCTGAACGGAATGAACAGTCTAATGAGTACACAGTATGGTTTGAGAGTAAATCGGAGAAAGACGAAGGTAATGAGAAGTAGTAGAAATGAGAACAGCCAGAAACTTAACATCAGGATTGATGGTCACGAAGTCAATGAAGTTAAGGAATTCTGCTACCTAGGCAGTAAAATAACCAATGACGGACGGAGCAAGGACGACATCAAAAGCAGGCTCGCTATGGCAAAAAAGGCATTTCTGGCCAAGAGAAGTCTACTAATATCAAATACCGGCCTTAATTTGAGGAAGAAATTTCTGAGGATGTACGTCTGGACTGTGGGAAAACCGTAACAGAAGAGAATCGAAGCATTTGAGATGTGGTGCTATAGACGAATGTTGAAAATTAGGTGGACTGATAAGGTAAGGAATGAGGAGGTTCTACGCAGAATCGGAGAGGAAAGGAATATGTGGAAAACACTGATAAGGAGAAGGGACAGGATGATAGGACATCTGCTAAGACATGAGGGAATGACTTCCATGGTACTAGAGGGAGCTGTAGAGGGCAAAAACTGTAGAGGAAGACAGAGATTGGAATAGGTCAAGCAAATAATTGAGGACGTAGGTTGCAAGTGCTACTCTGAGATGAAGAGGTTAGCACAGGAAAGGAATTCGTGGCGGCCGCATCAAACCAGTCAGTAGACTGATGACCAAAAAAAAAAAAAAAAGACAGTAATTATGACGAATAAATAAATGTAGATTGATTTTTGCAGGAGCGGTGTTTAAAAACCAAAATTTAACTAGAAAACATGGGAAATAAACGTGAAGAGGGGTTTCCAACCACAACGAGATAAGTACCTGCCATAATAACACGTAACTTACTTTTCGTAGTCGCCTCGTACCTCTCTAACACCAAATGCTACAGTTCTAATTCTACTTTTAAACTTAAATATTTTAGATACTTCTACGAAGCTAATTCCACCATATACCCCCTGTATTCGATGTTTTTCATAAAACGTAGCACTCGAAATGTTCTCACGAAGCGAAGCAGCCTTCAGCAAAGCTGCCCTTAACTTCCTTGCCCCTTATGGTCCATCTGAGATAATGTACTGTCTTTAACGAGCACGACGTAGACGGGACGTCTGTCTCTAACTTTCTTTTGGAGACACGCTTTTTCTTTTTTTGAAACACAACAGAACAAACTTCGACCCTGGTTGGAAGCTATGAATGGACTGCATTGTCATTCGAGGTAAAAGAAAAACGACCGGTAGTTGCAAGGTTTATGAACACTGCAAATATTTGTCCAACAGGAGAAACCAATCATCCACAGCAAACTGCCTCGGTAATTACACCGGTAGAGTAATTTGACTAATGGGTAGTCGAGTCGATGCTCGCAGCTGCGAGAAGGTCTCCAACGCCTTCTTCTCTTCTGATCAGTTCTGTTTCCTCTCATTCGTACATTCTTCAGTTTGTACTATATTCGTTAGTATACTCTGCCTCCCAGTCGAGACAACATGCGGCGGCACGGGTTATTACTTTTCAACCCTCTAAAGGCATTACAGTCCACCTTCCTCAATACGCCTCTTGTTATCTGCTTCTTCACTCTGCTTTGATAAGAACTGGCACAGCCGACAAATGCAACGTTAACGAAAATACTTGAGCTTGGAGGAAGCATCTTTAGGTGCGTAAGTTTTCGAGCGTTCAGAATACTGAAACAAACATGCTTGAAAATTTTTGAAGTTGACTTATTTAGACTTTATTGCCTACAAAACAAGTAGAAAAATGGCTATCAAGCTCATTTTTACTGTCGAACTACTACTAGTGAAAGTTGGTTACTGTTATAAGTACATAGTTTCACACGAAAGCATGCAGAAGTTTACCAGTCCGACCAGGATAATTTTCGTGTTCTTACGCGAGTCATTACATCAAGTCGTTCAGCGGGCTTCTTAAAAAGAAGTATTCGCCAATATGTTCCGAGATGTTCATGAAACACGACACAGAGATTTTTGTGTACAACAAGAAAGTTCACACGCAAATAACTTTCAAACGAATCCTCTGTAATGTTAAGTCGCTTCTTAAATAAGAGGGCTGCTCGAAAAGTAAGGTCCGATCGGTCGCGAAATGAAAACTACAATGAAAATAAATAAAATTTTATTCGCAACAGTTAGCCACACCTTCCAACTAGCTCTCTAAATAGTCGCCGCGCCGACTTTGACATTTGTCGTGGCGTTTTACAAACTTTCCAGTGCCCTTGTCACAGAAACCAGCCGCCTGTGCCTTTCACCAATTCTCTATGCTGGTCTGCCTTTCGTTGTTGGTATCAAAATGTTGTCTTCGTAGCCAGCGGTTCATTGAGCAGAGATGAACAATGAAGGGGGCCATTTGAGTGAGGGCTGTATTGTGGGTGATCAAACACTTCCCTTCGAAAATGCTGTAGGAGCGTCTTCATTGCCCCTGCGGAATGCGGCTGAGAATTGTCTCGACGAAAGAAGTGCATGAGATTTATATTACGTGGGCTGCATAGCTTCAGACGAAATATCTCACCAGATGCACATACTCGGTGGGAGACACCGCTGTTTCAGGCATTTCGACGTGGTCATTTTGCGCTCTGAACTGAAAAGAGCGACGTGAAGCGATTGACAGGGACATTAAAAGACACTGCCCAACACGACTGTGCAAAGTTTCATCGGGTTTTTCATATGGTTTGCATTTCGTTCGTAATCGGACCTTACTTTCCGAATACGCCTCGTACGATAAAAGGACCTACAGAATGCAAGACGTTCTTCATCTTAACGAAACTAAGTGTGGTGCGGTTACACATGAATCTGCACAGTTAGCCTGTTCCAGAGTGACTCTTAGAGACGCTGAACTGTAGCATGAAGTACTACACAAAGTGTGGAGAATACTTAATCTCTATTGGTAGGTGATTTAGGCAAATAGTCAGAAAAGCTCCAGCAGTCCTAACCTCGCCATAATTCCCTAGTTATCCAATAGTATTAAAATAGTAGTTGTTAAAAGAAATTTCAATAAAACAAAGAATGATTTATCCCCAGAAATGAAATACTAATTGATTTAACACCAAACATTTCTTCGGCTGCTTTTATACAACAGCTGCACACTGGACATGTCTGACGTACATGAATCATGACAGCGCAAGAATTTTTCGACTAATACGTTTTATATCGTTTTTCTTTATAAAATAAAGCATCCACACTTTACGTATGTCCTTCGTTCACTGTCTCTCGACAACACTCACACAACAAAAGATGATTAAATATTAATTTTAAAATGGTTACTATTGCATCAGAAACTACTGAAATGAAAGCAAACAAAAGTCTACAAGATTAACTTCTATAAACGGAATCCTTTTAGTTATACTTTCAACTGAAACAATAGATCTCTAGCTCAGTTTCGGAACGCCAAAAAAGTTATCGCGCGTTTTAGGTAGAAAGTTTGTATCCCGAAAAGTATTGAAGATACTGAACCGATGTTTTTACAGTATAGTTGTATTATTATCATAAATATGTATGCGGAATATGAAAAAGATCGAATGAAATTTTATCGAATTTCTTTAGTTTCACAGAGAGTGTGTTTAATGGATCGTACGCATCTTGCCCTAGCGGCCAGCGTCAGCTGCGCTGACGTCAAAACGCAAAAGCAGCGCTCGCTACGCTGTGGAAAGACTCGGAATAATTTTCTACAGACGATCTATTTGTGTCAGCTCGGATGCCAAATGGCGAACGAACTATACTGTCTTCATCATAACAATAAACGTGATATAGACACCGTGTATTCTTCCGCGTTTGCTGGAATCTCACTAGATTTCGTGTAACCAGGATAAGAAGCAAAGCTGTCTGGCGTACAATCAAGTATAGTAATAAGGATATGTTTTATGGCCTGCGTTACGAGCATAACGACTGACCGATGATAGGGGACAACGGGTTTACCGTAACTTGGATAGTTGCGTCCAGCCAGCTGGTCCAACTAACCAATGGTGTGAGTATTTGCTCAGAGCAGCAATATAGCTTCGAATGTCATTTAATTTTAAAGAGATTGAAATAATATTCGGCATAACACCAATACCTCACACTTCTTGGTGGACCGAACGGAAAGCGTGTAAGTAGGCTGTTTAGGTTTTTATGTTGGTATTTAGCGCTCTGTATGAAAATCGCTGAATGAAAATCGCTGTGTGCAGTCTGCGGCTGGTTGGACTCATTGCTGGAATATTTGCTTGTGTAGTATTGGGCTGTTGGATGTGAACAGCTCATAGCGTTGGGCAATTGGAGGTGAGCCGCCAGCAGTGGTGGATGTTGAGAGTTAGATGCCAGAGTTTTGAGAGGTTACTACACTCCTGGAAATGGAAAAAAGAACACATTGACACCGGTGTGTCAGACCCACCATACTTGCTCCGGACACTGCGAGAGGGCTGTACAAGCAATCATCACACGCACGGCACAGCGGACACACCAGGAACCGCGGTGTTGGCCGTCGAATGGCGCTAGCTGCGCAGCATTTGTGCACCGCCGCCGTCAGTGTCATCCAGTTTGCCGTGGCATACGGAGCTCCATCGCAGTCTTTAACACTGGTAGCATGCCGCGACAGCGTGGACGTGAACCGTATGTGCAGTTGACGGACTTTGAGCGAGGGCGTATAGTGCGCATGCGGGAGGCCGGGTGGACGTACCGCCGAATTGCTCAACACGTGGGGCGTGAGGTCTCCACAGTACATCGATGTTGTCGCCAGTGGTCGGGGGAAGGTGCACGTGCCCGTCGACCTGGGACCGGACCGCAGCGACGCACGGATGCACGCCAAGACCGTAGGATCCTACGCAGTGCCGTAGGGGACCGCACCGCCACTTCCCAGCAAATTAGGGACACTGTTGCTCCTGGGGTATCGGCGAGGACCATTCGCAACCGTCTCCATGAAGCTGGGCTACGGTCCCGCACACCGTTAGGCCGTCTTCCGCTCACGCCCCAACATCGTGCAGCCCGCCTCCAGTGGTGTCGCGACAGGCGTGAATGGAGGGACGAATGGAGACGTGTCGTCTTCAGCGATGAGAGTCGCTTCTGCCTTGGTGCCAATGATGGTCGTATGCGTGTTTGGCGCCGTGCAGGTGAGCGCCACAATCAGGAGTGCATACGACCGAGGCACACAGGGCCAACACCCGGCATCATGGTGTGGGGAGCGATCTCCTACACTGGCCGTACACCACTGGTGATCGTCGAGGGGACACTGAATAGTGCACGGTATATCCAAACCGTCATCGAACCCATCGTTCTACCATTCCTAGACCGGCAAGGGAACTTGCTGTTCCAACAGGACAATGCACGTCCGCATGTATCCCGTGCCACCCAACGTGCTCTAGAAGGTGTAAGTCAACTACCCTGGCCAGCAAGATCTCCGGATCTGTCCCCCATTGAGCATGTTTGGGACTGGATGAAGCGTCGTCTCACGCGGTCTGCACGTCCAGCACGAACGCTGGTCCAACTGAGGCGCCAGGTGGAAATGGCATGGCAAGCCGTTCCACAGGACTACATCCAGCATCTCTACGATCGTCTCCATGGGAGAATAGCAGCCTGCATTGCTGCGAAAGGTGGATATACACTGTACTAGTGCCGACATTGTGCATGCTCTGTTGCCTGTGTCTATGTGCCTGTGGTTCTGTCAGTGTGATCATGTGATGTACCTGACCCCAGGAATGTGTCAATAAAGTTTCCCCTTCCTGGGACAATGAATTCACGGTGTTCTTATTTCAATTTCCAGGAGTGTATAAGCGGAAATTTATAAAGATGGATGTCATATATATATATATATATATATATATATATATATATATATATATATATATATACATTGTTTGTTCTCTATCACAATCTTTCATTTACTAACCCTGTCCTTTCCTTTTGTGTTATTCCGCTATGTGTTTGTGTACCCTTGTGTATTTGTGTTCTTCCTTTTTTTGTGTTTATCTGATAAGAGTTATGTTGTAGAATGTTTCTAATACTAAGCTACATTCACTATGATGGGAAATACTGTTATCCTCAAATACTTTGGAAAAATGTTTGGACATTATTTTCTCTGTTATGTTTTCCTTTAATGATCATATGTCAGGTTAATGTTTGAATATTGTCATTTATTTACTTATGTCATAATGCCTGAAACACTGATGTATATATTTATTTCTATTCTTTTGTAAAGCCTGTATTACTACAAATGGTATCTATATTATTATGTTGTTTAATGATGTTTTCTGTATCTTAATAATTGTATTCTTAGGCCGTAAACTTGTAATTGTATCGACACCAGTTCTTTAAATTAAGTTTCATTTCATTGTACACGTTTCTGTTGGTCATAGTATATGCACAACATGTGGGAAGTTAAAAAAAAAGAAAAAGGGAATGTTAGTGTTCGCACGTGTGTTGGTAATTCAGCAAGGGACTGGTCAACAGCATTGCTGGTTCTAAGGACATTCCAAAAAGTTTGTGAGTGCACAATTGGTGGTGTATGGACTTGCTATATTATCCGCAAGACTCGTCGATGGTGATTGTGCAACCGCACAGTCGCAACGGATGGTTGCTGGCCATCTCTACAAGGACTACATTGGGTCTGCTCCTTTGATGGTCCACCAATGCAATAATCTCTACCAGGACTACAGTGGGTCAGCTCTGTGATGACCTACCTACCAATATTCTTCAAAATTTCGACTGACTCTGCTGTGGGTTTTCTCTGTTGTGGACCCTTACCTGTCTTCATGTCAAGAATTAGCACGACTTCTTCAAGACTGTATGGAACTTCCGTGTGTATTTTATTTTAATGCTCAGACTTTGTGAAAAAAAACCTGCAATTACTGCTGTGATGAATGATCAGGACTGTCTTTATGGACGGTGAGGATAATTTTTACTTTTGACCAACAGTGCATCAATAATTATGTGCATTTACTATATTTGTTATCGTTAATATAAAAGAAAATTCAGCAAGTAAGTATTGGGCACTGCCCAAAACAATTTGTAAATTTTTTGTGGGGAGCATGGGGTCTATGTAACGAGGCTGTTTAGGTTTTCATGTTGGTAATGCCACGTAGTGCTCTGTATGAAAATCGTTGACTGTGCTGTGTGAAGTCTGTGGCTGGAAGTAGTGTTGGGCTGTTGGATGTGAACAAGGGGTAGCGTTTTCTGCGTGCGATATATCTGACGCAAAAGAGTATTGCACGGATTTCATCGTAATGTTAGGTACCGAAGCCACTGAACGTAAGATTTATAGTCAGTCAGCTGGAAATCTCTGAACTCTTTCCACATCCAAGTCCGAGAAATACATTTCAGTACTGGAACTGCCATCTACTACACTGATAACGAGTCGATCAATAACAGAATTTACGAAGCCATCCAAGCGCCACGTTTTCTCCTCTTCTTTTACGACGTGCCGTTGTGTATCCAGCCAGCGTTCGGCAGTGATGTGTGATAAAAGCTTCGTGCGTTAGTTCCAGTACGTCTGGATGCTTAAATGCCTTGCTATTTCTCGTGACAAAAACCTTAACTTGGCTCCAGATCAGTTCTGTTCTGTTGGGTTCATATTGCAATGGTACGGCATTTTTGTGAGCAGTAGTTTATTAGAAACAAGAAAACGTGTATTTTTCTTGAAAATGGTAATTTCATATGTGTTAATTAGCTTATATTTCATGAATTTCACATTAATAGATTTAGTTACTCTAAACTGAAAGAAGAACAGGGTGATCAAAGCGAGATTTTTACCACCGTTTCATGAATTTTACAGAATTATCATTTTACGACGCCACCGATTCAGATATACAACCATTTCTCAAAGCCCCCTTAACTTCAGTAAAAGTACTTGCTCAGAAAACTTCAGAGCTGATTATTTCTGTAAATCTGTGCAAAACGACCTGTTTATCGCCACTTTTTAACGGTGTTCCACGCATGTGTTTCACTACGGAGCAGGCAGCAGCGCCAGCCATTTTCACAGTACGTACGAGGGTGCCCAGAAAGTAAGGCACCGCATTTTTTTTCTTCAACAATTCTTTATTGAACATAATGGGAAATACACACATGAAATAATGGTGTTTTATCTACAGACCCTATTTTTCCATGTAATATCCATCACGTTCTACGACCCTCCTCCAGCGCGAAACAAGGGCGTATCTGAATAGTGGGTTCCCAAGTCGTGCAGCGACCGTAAACCATAAAATTACCAAATATGCAGCAACCAGTCACAAAATCATGTTTTATTTATCCACTCTTGATCATCGATTTCAACTGATTAACAACCATCATCGGTGCTTTCAACCAATATTACTACTCAGGGCACATATTAGTTAAAGCACCGATGATGGCTGTTAATCAGTTGAAATCGATTTGCAAAAGTGAATAAATGAAAGATGATTTTGGGACTGGCTGCTGCATATTTGGTAATTTTAAGGGCGTATATGCCCCCGTCGGTACAAATCCTTGTCCTGGTGGCGGAGCCACTGCTTCACTGTGAGAATCACCTCCTCATCGTCCTCAAAATGTCTTCCACGAATGGCATCTTTTAATGGCGAATGACAACATCAGCTCGCTGCAACATGTCAGGTGTGACAGCCGTGGATGGTCTCCCCGACCGCTCCAAATCGTGGAGCTCCGCCAAACCGCCTTCGGATGACCTCACTCTCTGTGCCCAGCGACTAACTGTACCTCTGTCGACAGCAGATGCTCCATAGCCTCCGTACCAGCATTTGTGAATATTCCACACAGTTTCTTTCTCTGCAGTGAGAAATTCAATGATGGCACGTTGCTTTAACGTAGATCACCTACAGACGCCATTTTGAAACTGTGCTGCAGCTACGCTATCTGTCGGAAGTGACGGAAACTTGCCGCGCTCACTCAGGAGACTTCACATAATAAATGCGTAACGTTTCGCATTCGTAGAATTTTTTCGGCTAAAAGAATGGGGTGCATTACTTTTCTATCCCGCCTGGAAGGCGGCGCGTGGGTCTGCTTCTGTAAACAGAAGGGTAGGCCGAATGTAGGAAGCGAGTAGGAGCAGGTGAGGCAGAACACTTGGTACTGCAATTAGGTTATAACTCTTTTACTTAACTTTGCGGACAGATGAGCACTTAGGTGCGAAGCCGTCCATCCATGAAATCTAACAGCGGCTAGAAGTTACAAAGGCAAAATCTGTAGTGGCTCGCGCACTATGAAATAGATACAATGTTGCTTGGTCGTCCCCTTGGGCTGAATCCGGAGCTGCGCTCATAGAGCTGCACAGCGCAGTCTGGAGGGCGCTGTCGTCGGTGTCTGTCGTAGTGCCAACCTAGCAGACCGCACCTACGTTGTGGCATCGTAGCTGTCGATACCAATTACTTACTAGGCAACCGTCGTATTGAAAATGAAATAATCGTATGGCATTTATTGGCCGGGGTATCCTCTTCGGGGTTCGGCCGCCGTATTGCAAGTCTTTAGTTGACGCCACTTTGGCTACTTGTGTGTCAGTGATGATGAAAGACACACAACACCCAGTTCAGTGCCTGGAATCGAACCCGGGCCCCATAGCGCGGTAGGCAGTAACGCTACCTCTGTGCCACTGAGGCGGTCACCGTCGTATTAACAGCGCGATAATCGGACCACAATGGTACAGAGACTGAGGCTGTACACGATTTTGAAATAAAAATTACATATTGATGATGACGAAGTCCCATACTCCTTGACAGAGTGTAGGGGAACGATGCGAGAGATCCGCACCGCCGTGCTAGGAAAGGTCCTTAGTGGAGGTGGTTTGCCATAGCCTTCCTCCGACCGTAATGGGGATGAATGATGATGATGAAGACGGCACAATAACAACACCCAGTGATCACGAGGCAGTTTACAATCCCTGACCCCGCCGGGAATCTAATCCAGGACGACGTACCCGGGAAGCAAGAACGCTACCGTGAGACTGCGAGTTGCGGACATTGCTAAAGTATGATTACGAAAAACGCTGATGACTGTTAACATATTACAATATATTAAATTTCATTTCGTAAAATGAAGAACAAACCGCCTTCAGTCACAAGTTGCGTTTATTTACTGCATCAGGTTTTTTAGTTGTTTGCCTGTTGATATTACATTTTTGTGTTACAATATGGTATATTGTAGATATAAGTTTAACAGCGTTAATGATATGAAATTAACTTACAGTTTAACATTGTACGATGTCTGCTTCTGTTGTGCAGTTGGTATACACAATACACATCTTTAATTTTGCAGTACATATTGGGATATATACATAGTCACACACTTTTTTTGCACATTGTAGTAGCATAACGTAAACATGCCAAAGATTCTCGTTCATACAGATGTTCTACTTTCAAATATAATCGATTTTCTTGTTTCACAGAAGATAATATGATACAGTATTACTAGTACACAGATATTATTAAAATAATTATTTGGCACCATGTTGTAGGTTGTCAGCTGTTTGTACTATTATAGATTTGATTCCTCAGGAAAAAAATAAACTTTTAAAGGTGATTCCTGAGGAATGAAATCTATAATAGTACAAACAGCTGACAACCTACAACACGGTGCCAAATAATTATTTTAATAATATCTGTGTAATAATAATACTATATCATATAAACTTTTAAAGGTGATTCCTGAGGAATGAAATCTATAATAGCACAAACAGCTGACAACCTACAACATGGTGCCAAATAATTATTTTAATAATATCTGTGTAATAATAATACTATATCATATTATCTTCTGTGAAACAGGAAAATCGATTATATTTGAAAGTAGAACATCTGTATGAACGAGAATCTTTGGCATGTTTACGTTATGCTACTACAATGTGCAAAAAAAGTGTGTGACTATGTATATATCCCAATATGTATTGCAAAATTAAAGATGTGTATTGTGTATACCAACTGCACAACAGAAGCAGACATCGTACAATGTTAAACTCTAAGTTAATTTCATATCATTAACGCTGTTAAACTTGTATCTACAATATACCATATTGTAACACAAAAATGTAATATCAACAGGCAAACAACTAAAAAAACTGACGTAAATCACTAAAAAGCACCTGTAGATGAGCCTCCAGGGCTCTAAATGCATAGTGCATTAAAAAAACTCAACTTGTGACTGAAGACAATTTGTTCTTCATTTTATGAAAGTAAAACAGTTGCGGACGAAACACTGTAAAACAATGGATAAAATTAAGTAAATTTCATTCACTGTAACACAGTAATAAGATATCTAAAACTTAAGACCTCCTTCCAAGAGCGTAACAACAGCAGTGTACGTGTGCTACGACTGATGACCAATCATCGCGTTTGTATTTGTTTACATCAGGTTTATTCTAGTGGTGAACGAAGTATAGCCAACAGGACGAGCCTCGGCCGTGGTCAGAACTTTTGAATGGACTGTGCAGTCATTCACGAGGAATGAGAAGGCAGCGGCGGTTGCACAACTTATGAACACCGCCAGGTATTGGTGCAGAGCGAGCGGAGGCCCGGCTCGGTAATTGCGGAGGGGGAGTAATTTGACTAATGGACTGTCGCGACGCGGTTCGCGGCTGGATGCGCTTCTTAAGAGGCCGGGGCTCGCCGTGCCGCGTTACGAGCCACGGCGGCAGCAGCGGCAGCAGCAGCAGCGGCAGCTATTTACATGCTCCCACTCGTCAAGGCAAACAAGGTCGAATGAATAGACTCTTACACAGACGTGACGTAGCGGCGGCGAGAGGTGTGGCGGCGCAGAGAAATAGCTCGCAGCGAGGTAGCTGGCCAATGGGCGCCTCCCAGCTCCGCTAATACTGAATACGTACAGAAATAGCGTGCGTGACATCAGCGGCGCACAAAGGAAAGCGGCTCCCGCACAACCGTGGCTGCCTTATAAGTCTCTAATCACTAACTCATTCGCAGCCGCGACAGGAGGTGACAAATCCGCGTTCTCCATGAACCAGCCCATATCCTCCTAAACGAAATTTAAGCTTACGTGTGGTGTTTGTTCTTTCGGGCATGTCCGAAAGAGCAGATACTACGTGCAAGGTGTTTCAAAATTACACCGTCAAATTTCGAGGGGATGTGTGAGGTATCTTTGAGGACAAAATGAGGACAACGACCCGTGTCCGGAAACGTCATCCAATGACGCTACAGAGCGTCGAAGCCATAGGCACCGGAACCTGCATATTATGTGTGTACGTACGGCGTGATCCCGTGATGATGTTAAAGACTTTCAGGGATGGTAGAGAAGGATATATGTAACGATTTGAGTAAAGGGACCCTGGTCCGGAAACGAATGAGGCAAAAGTTCTAAGCGAAAATTGTTCTGATAGGTCTGACAGTGGAATACATGTACTGGTATTATTGTTGATAAGACTGTGGAGTTGGCAGCTTTTTTCAGAGGCAAATGTTCAGTAAACATGGACTTCAAAATGTGCAACTTGAGAGCTATGATCAGTTGTTCAATGGAGGAGATGTGTTTCTCAGCAGTGAAGATTCATAGCTTCTCAGGTATGTACTTTAGGAAATGGTTCAAATGGCTCTGAGCACTATGGGACTTAACATCTGAGGTCATCAGTCCCCTAGACTTAGAACTACTTAAACCTAACTAACCTAAGGACATCACACACATCCATGCCCGAGGCAGGATTCTAACCTGCCACCGTACCGGTGGCGCGGTTCCAGGCTAAAGCGCTCTGAACCGCTCGGCCACAGCGGCCGGGTTGTATTTTAGAGCTCATGTTTACTGAACATTTTTTCATGTTTTGGTACACATTGGCACCTCTGAAAGTTGCATCCTTACAACCTTAGCAACAACAGCATCGGTACATGTATTCCATTGTCAGAGGTATTGGAACAAATGTCACTAATAATTTTTGGCTCATTCGTTTCCTGATTACGGTCCCTTCCTTCAAATTGTTACATTTATCCTTCTCTACGCTCCATGAAAGTTTTTAACGTCATCACGGGATCACCACGGTCTCATGATACGCAGATGCTCACGCCTATAACTTCGACGCTCAATAGAGTCATTGGATGACTTTTTCGGACACGGGTTCCTATCTTCATTTTGTTCCTTCTACATCCTCTAGAAGTTTGTCGGTGTAATTTTGAAAGACCCTCTATATGATTACGCCCAATTATCCCTTCAGCGTGGATGCACACCACGCTGGAACTATTAAGGTAATCGGCGAATCGCCTCGAGTAGCGAAGATATTGGCGAGGGACACTACGTTAGTAGTGTGCGGGTTAACTTGAGAATTTGGGTCCTA
Organism: Schistocerca nitens; assembly: GCF_023898315.1. Taxonomy (NCBI): domain Eukaryota; kingdom Metazoa; phylum Arthropoda; class Insecta; order Orthoptera; family Acrididae; genus Schistocerca; species Schistocerca nitens. Next base: position 205,698,505 of record NC_064614.1, read on the forward strand.
CGGGAGACGTGCTAAGTTAGTCCGTGCACTTGCGCTGATCATTGTATCTGGATGGCTCACGAGGGTGCTCCTTATTTTTTTTTTATTTATTCTTAAGTTGCCTGCGGCACTCGTGGAGTATCGACACTGCATGTGGCAAGTTCTAGAACTGTTTCTTTGTGTTTGTTTCATCTTCCAGCCCGATTACTAAAGACACAGTTTAGTTATTTAACTATAAATGAGAATTTTAGAAATACTTTGTAAATTCATAAAACGAAATGATTTGAAGACTTAAAAAAGAAAGAAAGATAAGGCGATCGCAAAGAAAAGAAGAAACATGTGGTCAGAGCATTCGGCATTCGCCTAGTAAGCAGGAGACCCCTGTTCGAATCCCGGTCCGGCACAAATTTTCAACTTTCCACTGACGCAAATCAGTGCGCACTAGCAGCAGCGCATCCTGATTCATTTGTGTCCTGAAATCTAAACGGTTCTGTTCTGAGATAAACTGAATATTTATCGCTTAAATTTGCTATTCTCTTAGTAAAATGGCTCTGAGCACTATGGGACTTAACTTCTGAGATCATCAGTCCCCTAGAACTTAGAACTACATAAACCTAATTAACCTAAGGACATCACACACATCCATGCCCGAGGCAGGATAAGAACCTGCGACCGCAGCGGTCGCGCGGTTCCAGACTGCAGCGCCTAGAACCGCTCGGCCACTCCGGCCGGCATTCTCTTAGTAGATCAATTACATAAACAGACCATTTAATAGAACGTACCAGATATTAAGATGCACACTAGCTTTAGAATGACCAAGTGAAACAAAACATTATTTTGAGGAGGCGGTGGTTTACAGCTTCTAAAAGTTTACGAAAATTCATAATTTGCACAGTAGCTTTATTTCACTTGATAATAAACTATCAAATTCGGTCTGGCAACTGGCTGTCCTTGGGTATCTACCTTGGACAGTTCAATAAGTAATGCAACATTTTTATCTGGAAGCAGGTAGGTTTTGTTGAATATTCCAATAAACCATACTATTCCCCACTCTTTCCTGTTTTTCAACATATTCTCCGTTCAGTGCGAAGGCCTTACGCCACCTTACTGGAAGGGCCTGTACGTCCTCGTGGACGGCGGAGTCAACGTGTTGCTGCTTCAGTGATCTCCCCATCATCCATGTATTGCTTCCGGTGGAGTGCAGCGTTCATTAGACCAAACAGATTGAAGTCAGAAGGTGCGGGAGCCGGCCTGTAGAGTGGATGAGGAAAAACAGTCCAATGAATTTTCGTAAGCTCCTCTCGGGTGCGCAGACTTTTGTGAGGCCTTGCGTTGTCACAGAGAGTGAGAAGTTTGCATTTTTGTGGTGACCCTGAAGTCGTTTCTTCAATTTCGTGAGTGTTCCACAATATACTTCAGAGTTGATCATTGAACCGTGAGGGAGGACATCAGACGGAATAGTCCCTTCAGAGTCCTAGGAGATCCTCGCCATGACTTCACCGGCTCAGTGTGCGGCTTTGAACTTTTTCTTCGCAGGAGAGGTGTTGTGGCGCCACTTCACGAATTCCCGTTTTGCTTCCGGTAATCAATGACGAATCCAGAACATTGACACGATCAGCCTCGCAACGCGCAAGCAGTTCCCCGCCTGTCCTCCTTCGTTGCTCTTGATGGTCTTCTGTTAGAAGGCGAGAAATCCAGCGGGCACACATCTTTGAGTACCACAACTGGTGGACCAATGTGTCATCACTACCAACGTCCAGGGAGCTGTTTGATTGTGATCCGTCGATCGCCTCCAATGAGTGTGTTCGCTTTTTCCACCACTGCTGGTGTGGAAGCTGTGTGTGGCCGACCGGCAGGCGGAAGTGGGACTGTTTTGCGCGACCTTGTTGTGATGATGACATACGCCTCGTCCAACGACTCACCGTGCTTTTGTTCACTGCAAGCGCCTATGAATAACAGTGATGTAATGGTTTTCCTCCAAAATAAACTCAATGACAGCTCTCTGCTTGGAACCACTTCTGTTACAAGGGCCATTTTGAAGACTACTTCAAGCGCCACCACCTATCGGATCTTCAGGAAACAGTAGGAATTGCAGCGGGAGTATACAGGCTGAGGCAAATAAAAGCAGCCCGCAGAACAGAATTCGAGGGTACAAAGAAACACAGCAGAGGAAAGGAAATTTAGTACCAACCTGACTATAGCAGATGTTGAAATTGACCACTATTCATCTCTTGGCACTTTTGGGCCCTGGTCAGCAAGTTTCTGAAGGCGGATCGAAGTTGGAGTGTTGGAACCGTTGCAGTTTCATCCGAAATGCCCTACTGTTGTTTCTTTACGAGTATGAGGGTTGTTTCGATACACGTTAGACTTGAGGACTCTCCACACAAAATAATAGCACACTGACAGGTTTGGTGACCTCGGAGGCCAGCTAGGGGCGCGACCAGAGACCTCTGCTAACCACTCTGCCAGGTATGAGGATTGTCTAAATGAACTCCAACGTTCGGAGGGCTGTGTGGGCAGTTGCTCCTTCCTGTTGGAAGTAACTGCAGGTCTTTCCCTCATGTCCACTCGTGTCCACTCGTCCGAGCCAGTTTTATTTTGCCCACCCTGTACAATGTCCCACAACAAATTCCGCATTTTTCATTCGAAATTGGCCGGGAAAAGTAATATGTATCGTTGCTCACTGAAAGCCCCTCGTACACCATGCGATCAAAAGTATCCGGACACCTGGATGAAAATGACTTACAAGTTCGTGGCGTCCTGCATCGGTAATGCTGGAATTCATTATGGTGTTGGCCTTGATGACAGCTTCCACTCTCGCAGGCATACGTTCAATCAGGTGCTGGAAGGTTTCTTGGGGAATAGCAGCCTGTTCTTCAAGGAGTGCAGCACTGAGGAGAGGTATCGATGTCGGTCAGTGGGGCACGGCACGATGTCGACGTTCCAAAACATCCCAAAGGTGTTCTATACGATTCAGGTAAGGACTCTGTGCAGGCGTCCATTACAGGGGTATGGTTGTCGTGGTAACCACTCCTTCATAGGCCGAGCCTTATTAACACGTGCTCGATCGTGTTGAAAGATGTAATTGCTATCTCGAATTGCTCTTCAACAGTGGGAAGCAAGAAGGTGCTTAAAACATCAGTGTAGGCGTGCGCTGTGATAGTGAAACGCAAAAAAAACAAGGGGTACAAGCTCCCTTCATAACAACACTACCATGCATAACACCACCGCTCCTTACACCAAGCGAGGCGTCGTTTGGCATTTACCGGCGTGATGTGTGGCTTATGAGCAGCCGCTCGACCATGAAATCCAAGTTTTCTCACCTCCCGCCTAACTGACATAGTACTTGCAGTGGGTAGTGATGCAGTTTGGAATTCCTGAGTGATGCTCTGGATAGATGTCTGCCTATTACACATTACGACCCTCTTCAACTTTCGGCGGTCTCTGTCAGTCAACAGACGAGGTCGGCCTGTACGCTTTTGTGCTGTACGTGTCCCTTCACGTTTCCACTTCACTATCACATCGGAAACAGTGGACCTAGGGATGTTTAGGAGTGTGGAAACATCGCGTGCAGACGTATGACTCAAGTGACACCCAATCACTTGACCTCGTTCGACGTCCGTGAGCTCCGCGGAGCGCCCCATTCTGCTCTCTCGCGATGTCTAACGACTACTTATGTCGCTGATATGGAGTACCTGGCAGTAGGTTGCAGCACAATGCTCCTAACGTGATCACATAGTAGCCAAAAATTAGGGGCATTAAGCACTGCTTACTGACTCCTGTGTATGTACTATATCAGCTGCTGGTACGGTTATTTGTTGTGCAGAACGGAATATTGCGTTTTCTCAAAATTTATGGAGACTTCATTTTCAAAGAACAACTAAACAATTCTTTGAAAAATATCATTAGCAAATTATTCTGTTTCTTTCTCTCTAACGCACCTAATATGAAATACGTATATTTCTTGATGTGTTCGGATACTTTTGATCACATAGTGTATATACAAATAAAAAGATCGTGGTTAGGTACAATGATCGCAAACTAAAACGACACTGATATATGTACGAAACAATTAAATGACGATCTCAATAACAGCATTTTGCCAGATCATGATAAATGGTATCCAGGTCAGTGCTAAAAACCAAATACATCAAATCTAAGAATTCAGGAAAACATCCATCTCACACGTAAGGTAATAGTAAGGGATCTAAACACACTGTCAGACTGAAGTGGTATATTTTCTTCTGTCACAAAGACAGTGTCAAAGATAGTAGAATCCATACCACAGAGGTTCACCGTGGATAAATGACTAGTCATATGTAGTGTACCTCTCATGCCAACTGAAGGTTGAGAATTGTTAATGACCACTTTATGCGTGGTAACTTTTCTATCCAGTCAGTTACAAAATTATGTATCTCAACCAATTAAAAGTATGACCACGTTATAGCATAAGTAGGAAGGCATAATATACAATACTATCAAACAACTGTACACATCTTATTAATGTATTAAACAATTACATACTGTAACATACACGTTGTCTAATACAGAGACAAATGCAGCACAGTAATTATTAATGTGTCCAATACTAGCACACAAACAAAATTTGTCGTGTCCTTACGGCTCATCTTCACTTAATTTAGATATTATTTTATCATTATACTCACACCGATGTTGCTAATGGTCCAACTAAATAAATGAAATTTAGTCTGCTAGCAAACCAAATATGACTGAAAAAACAGGTTACAGAGGCGACGTACCCTTCTGTTTACAGTTGTGCGGATTTGCCGTACAGATGATTACATTAAACTGAGATAAACCTACACATTGCACTGGAATGTTTGGCACATTTTAATTACCTGTACACTCCTACAATATTTTTAAAGTTTTCTTCCATAACTTTTATCCGAATCTACACTCCTCAAAATTCCATTCCAATACATTCTGTTCCATTCCGTTTTCCTGTTGGTGGTCGCGCAGAATCTTCACGCTCTACAGGCCTGGCTTGAGGACGCTGTGTGTGTTGAGTTGATGTTACGTTCTGATGGTGATTCCAGTGGTGTAACTCACAAGAATAATGGTGAGGTCGTGCCTATGCTAGCGCAGCTTGACGTAACACTTTGTTTACAACGCTTCTACCTTCAGTCGTATCCAGACTTAATACCCGTTTTTCAAAGACAGAGATTTTGTTTTATGCTTACGAAACAATAACGGTTTTTCTGTTGTCCATCCGTGAGTTCAGAGCGTGGCATGTTCAGCCACCTGCGATTTATTTTCATCCAACAGCTATTTATGAAGTTTACACGTTTTGGAACTGTTCATACGTGCTCCAATATTTTTACATGAGACAGTATTTGATCTGAGAAAAAGTTATCACTTGGTATCGGCCTTCAACGGAGTTATTGTTCAAAAAAAGTACCGTAAGCCATTGTTTGCGAGACTTCGAGACTTCATTCTGTTCTAGACTATGGTCCACGTCACTGCTACATTACAAGCTCTTTTAGTGAATAAATGTTAAGCTTCAGTGTGAAATTCCACATCCTAATCACGTGATATGCATATAAGGGAGGTTACGATCCCACTTACAGATAATGCCAGCCAGTTACACGGTGTAGAAACATTGCATTCATTTAAATATTCGTTCAAGCTCCCCACTCTTTCCCGTTGCCGAATGGAAACATTCCCTACTTCTGAATATTTCAGTTATACAGAGGTCAGACAGCGATAATCATTATCCTTGGTGAAATCGTGTATGAAAGGGGAATATATTCGGGCACTTTAATGAAGTCACATCTTTTGTTAACTCAATTTAGCTATAAAGAAAGAAGTGTGATTCTCTCAAAGTCGTTCATGAAATCAGGGAAAACAACCGAAAACTTTGCATCATGTTTCATGTCTCATAGTACGTTAAGCAATTTATTGGTTCACGGAGAAAAATGTGGAATTAACGTCCAATTTCTGCATTCCCCTCAATCGCCTCATAAAGCTATCGAATATTTCCAAAGCCGTGATTTTGAGGTAACAATACCAAAATGGAAAAAAAATTCAGTTGGTTCGAACATACCCGAAAAATGTATAATTTTAAACGTAAATGTTGTGAGAATCAGAGATTTACAACTCGACAGAACACAAATTTTCAGATTTCGACAGATGTGAGCAGGATTTTAGTCATGACTGTTATGATTTTATAAATTAACGTTATTTGCAAATATTTTTAGCATGGTAAAAGAGGGCGCCAGATAACAGCAATTAAATCTTATAGCGCCATCACCAGTAGCGGAGCTCCAGAATCAATCCGCAGTCCAAGCGATGACACGATGTGACTTAGCACATATGTTGCCAACCTGTTTCTTGTTCTTGTATAACAGCAACCCATGGACGTGTTTTCCAAATTATGACCTTTGTTCCCTAATCATTCTGTATCTTATCTGTTCACCTATTCTTAAACAATTTATTGTAGCACAGTCTTTCAGGCGAATCTTGTGATTTCTCCCGTTTTTTCGCGATACACATTTAACTTGTTTTATTAGGCATTATGCCCTCGAGATACAGTCAGAACATGTATTTTATTTTTATCTCAAGAGATCTCTTGTTGGAAACTGATTTCTTCGCCCATCCTTATTTTCTACGCATCGAATACAAATTTATTCCTACAACAATATTCATTTTAGAATTTTTCTCCAATTTCATCTTCTTGTTACCACTCTTCACCAACCAATTTTAGGATGTTTCGTTTTGTATCATTAGTGTAGACACTATGTTCAACAATATGTGTTTGTACTGTAATCGTTATTTAAGTTACGAATCGAACTCAATAAAAATTCAGTGTGGTATGTAAGAGACTATGAAGTAGGGTATGCCATCTCCGGCCGCTATCCTTAAAATTTTGTCCTCATCCTTCAGTACTTATCAAAACAAAAGTTGAAAAATAAGGGAGACAAGATTGATGCCAGGCTAAATGTTTTTAATTTGGTATTTAACTCAAAGACTGCTTTAACACACCCTTCAACATTTGACTGAATTTTCTCAAATTGAGAAATGAAAAGGAGCTACCTGTTTTAATTGGTAAAAACTTTCTAAAGCCAAGACTGCATAAATATTTCTTTATTTACGACAGCCGGTTTCGACAGAATTTGCTGTTACCTTCAAGTCTTCAAAAATTTTTGTTATAAAATGTGTTCGTTTTGAGTTGGAATCTCATGCCAAGTTGTCACATTAGTAGATCAAATTAAGCACACTATACGAGGAATTGTCACAAATGAAATATTTACAATCAAAACGCGCATTGTCTACATGGTCATGTTCATATATGTAGCGCTCACAGATGATTGTTACGTCATAAAAATCACAATGTTCAATAAAATACACATTAGGACATGTATTTACGTACAATGTACAACCTTATACACCATCTAAGGTGGATCTTGAATGATCACAACAGCTAATGTAAATAGATGTTCTACTGTGCGGTTTGTTGTGTACTGTGATTTTTATGATGTAACAATTATTTATGAGTGCTACATATATAAACAGCAATGTGCACAAGATGCTTTTAGATTTTAAATGTTTTATTTATGACAAGGCCTTGTATAATGTGCTACATTTTTATCTACTAACATGACAACTTGGCATCAGGTTCCAACTCAAATTAAACACATTCTATAACAAAAATTTCTGTAGACCTGAGGATGACAGAACGGCTGTCGAAACTGGTTGTTATAAATAAAGAAATATTTATGTGATCTTGGCTTCAGAAAGCTTTTACTTTCAACGTTTGTCTGCCCTGTACAATTCTCGTCATACCACCATAACTACTGTGACCTATATCCATTAGAATCTGCATGCATTAGTAGCTCATTTGTCTCCCACTACGGTTTTCAATCCTGACATCCTTTTCTATTACCAGTTAACTATTCCTTGATGCCTCAGAATGCATCTTAAGAACCTGTGCCTTCCTTTTAACAAGATACACCACAAATTAATTTTCTCGTAAGTTTGAGATAGTATCTTTCATTATTTACCCGATATGCCCATCGAATCTTCGTTATTCTTCCGCAGAACTAGATTTGAAAAGCTTGTACTCTCTTCCTTTTTATAAAATTTTTCGTTGGAAGTAATTAGGCCTTGTATCAAATACTTCAATAGTTTTTTACTCTCAAATTTCGGTAAATAAAACCTTTAGACGAATAGATGTGCACCAGATCAAGTATGACAGAATTACGTATTGTTCACGTCATATTACTGTATATTCATAAAACAAGGAAAGATATCTAAAGCGCAGTAGTTTCTATCACGTTTGAGACCATGTATTTATACAAACGGACCGCAAATTCGGAAGTCCAGTTTTAGCGCTGTGGCTGGAAACGAGAATCTCTGAAACGGCGAAGCTGATCGGTTGTTTGCGTACTACTGTCGTGAGCACTTACGGAAAGTGGTTGAAGAATCGTGAAATAACGGGTAGGCCGTATGGTTGTCCACGTGTCCTCACAAAACGTAGCGCTCGGAGGATCTCCCACTGCGTAATCCAGGACAGGCAGCGATCTGTGACAGATCTGAAGGCAGAGTACAATGCTGGTGCACGCACAAGTGTTTCGGAGCACACCGTTCAAAGGCCATTGTTGGACATGGAGCTTCATATCACAACACTCCAACGTGTTCCTGTATTGACCCAACGACATCGTCAGCTAAGATTGCAGTGCGTACAGCGTTACTGAATTTTCACCTTGGATCAATAGAAACAAATCGCCTGTCGAATGAATCGCTATTCTCGTTAAACCAGGTCGATGGTTAGGTCCTTACACGCCATCATCCAGGCGGACGGCTGCTCAAAACGTGCACTGCGCCACATATGCAGGCCTGTGAGAGCAGAATTATGCTATGTGGTGCATTTAGTAGGCCTTCTATGGATCTATGGCAGTACTCAAAGACACTATGACACCAGTGAACTATGTGAACTTTGCTGCGGACCACCTGTATCGCTTCAAGGATGAAGTCTTTTACGATGTCTAAGACAGCTTCCAGCAGGATACTGTCCACGACACAAGGCCAGAATCATGCTGCAGTGCTTTGAGCAGTATGACAGTGGGCTCGCACTGATGTCTTAGTCAGCAAATGCTCCTGATCTGTACGGCAGGACGATACAGTATAAGAGCCTCAGAAAATAATAATTATATTAGATCAACAAAAGGCAATTTCTGTTAATCTCATGCACCGAAAACTAACAATATTTACCAGTGTATGGAGTGGCATGAACAAACAAGTTACAGTAAAACGGATTTCGGAGACGAACTGAGAAGGTGGTTAATGATATCATAAAACTCCCATTTAGCACGAGAACGGTGAGCTTCAGCGCAAAAAAAGGACAAGGGCAGAACAACACATTATTCCTTTTGATGTAAATAAGGCCAGGACATGGGGTAAGTGACTGCATGTCATTAACATGGCTAGTCTGCGATCCAGCAAGAAAAATAAAAGTGTGTTCACCTCTAGCGAGACAGTGATTGGCTGAAGCCGTACTTGGCGACGCAGACGCGACATGGTGCGGACATCCCCGTAATACAAAAGCATTTTCAGACCTTAAATTTCTATTTCTCTCTCGTCTCGCGGCGAACCGCACAGGTGTGTGGAAATAAGCGAAGGCATTGAGAGTTTGCTTTCTCTGATGTGAGGACGATACGCTTCCCGTATCGTGGCGACAGATAGCAAAGCGATAGTTAATTACTCCTGCGGGAATTTTTGTGGACAAAGAAATTTGCATTTCGCTCCAACCCATAGCGAGTGTACAATAGCCATTATTTCGACTAGGGAAAGGTTAACGTTCTACGGAATTCAGGAAAGTTGCGACTGAGTGAATTGAATCAAGGCCAGAATAGGGAACTAGCTTTTCAGATCCAGCACAGAGACAACGCCATTACAGATGGCGCTTCGTAAAGTACCATCACGCTTTAGGCCACAGTAAATGTTGAGCCTAGATTTTTCTCAATCCAACTTGAGTAAACTTTGACCATTGAATATCAAAAGCTAGGATAACGACCTACCCTCACACTGAGTACATGATAGTTTATTTATTGGTTCAAAAAGTAAATTTATTCTCCACCAACTGAGTGTATTGACCAGCTACGGCAGTGTAGGTTTAAATGAGCTGATAATAAAGATTAATAATCATTCTTTCCTGTGATATAAAATTTTCGTGTGTAGAGATAACGATTGTAATAATCGCCATTTCAAAATGTCCAAGAATTAAATATTTTGTTACTGAGTGTCAAAAGTAATTGAACGTGGTTGTCGTTTATTACTTGACCCCTGAAAACAACATTTGATAAATTGTATGTAGAATAAAAAAGGGAATAGCTGCTTTGTCTTTCTAGAATAGACCCCAAACTTTCAATGTTCAAAAATGGTTCAAATGGCTCTGAGCACTATGGGACTTAACTTCCGAGGTCATCAGTCTGCTAGAACTTAGAACTAATTAAACCTAACTAATTAAACCTAAGGATATCACACACATCCATCTCCGAGGCAGGATTCGAACCTGCGACTTTAGCGGTCGCGCGGTTCCAGACTGTAGGGCCTAGAACCGCTCGGCCACACCGGACAGCCTTTCACTGTTATTAATTCTTGCATTGTAGGTACGTGACTGCAGAATTTCTAATGATTTTTGTTACGATCGGTACCTACCGGGTGATCAAAAAGTCAGTATACATTTGAAAACTGAATAAATCGCGGAATAATGTAGATAGAGAGGTACAAATTGGCACACATGCTTGGAATAACATGGGGTTTTATTAGAACCAAAAAATACAAAAGCTCAAAAAAATGTGCGACAGATGGCGCTTCATCTGATCAGAATAGGAATAATTAGCATAACAAAGTAAGACAAAGCAAAGATGATGTTCTTTACAGGAAATGCTCAATATGTCCACTATCATTCCTCAACAATAGCTGTAGTCGAGGAATAATGTTGTGAACAGCACTGCAAAGCATGTCCGAACTTTTGGTGAGTCATTGGCGTCGGATGTTGTCTTTCAGCATCCCTAGAGATGTCGGTCGATCACGATACACTTGCGACTTCAGGTAACCCCAAAGCCAATAATCGCACGGAATGAGGTCTGGGGGCCTGGGAGGCCAAGCATGACGAAAGTGGCGACTGAGAACACGATCATCACCAAACGACGCGCGCAAGAGATCTTTCACGCGTCTAGCAATACTTTTTTTTTGGTTCTAATAAAACCTCATGTCATTCCAAGCATGTGTGTCAATTTTTACCTCTCTATCTACATTATTCCGTGGTTTATTAAGTTTTCAAATTTATACTGACTTTTTGATCACCCGGTACTATTAGCTGACTTACAGGGGCAGGGGCATATTTATGTAGAATGTCTGTATGACACCCTGGGCTTGAGAAGACGGTTCAGATATTTTGCCCATTTGCGCTCTAAGTAGTAAGCTAAGTTTGCACGCATTAGTACATCCACTGTGCAGATGAAAAGGTCGGCTGTATGTCAACTGAAACACATATCGGGCTCCACCTGCATGCACACATCCACCATACCGTAATTTTCTGGAATGTAGTGACCTGAAGCAGACATCTGGTGACTTCTGGAACCCCGTCAAGAATTTGTGGAGTCCATGCTAAGTAGAACCGCTGTTGTACTGTGTTTGCAGAAAGGACGAACACGCTATCAAACAGATGGTCATAATCCAGAATTAGATTTTCCCTCTGCAGTGGAGTGTGCGCTGATATGAAACTTCCTGGAAGATTAAAACTATATGCCGGACCGAGACTCGAAGTTTGGAAGGTAGGAGACGAGATACTGGCAGAAGTAAAGCTGTGAGCACGGGACGTGAGTCGTGCTTGGGTAGCTGAGTTGGTAGAGCACTTGCCCGCGAAAGGTATAGGTCCCGAGTTCGAGTCTCGGCCCGGCACACAGTTTTAAACTGCCAGGAAGTTTCAGGTGGTCATAATGTTTTGGCTCATCGGCGTATAGCTAGTAAACGTATGAGTCCGACTGATCATTGGGAGCGTACACTAAACTACGTTTAAATGGGACTTCATTCGGAAGAAAATTGGGAACAGCACACTGAGAGCCCGGCTGAATGACAGAGCTCCCGTGTCTCTTGCTGGGACAGCGACGCGCGGCCAAGTCGGGCGTGGGCGTGCCTCGGAGTGGGCGGGACCCCGCTCTCTCGCTCTTTGTGCGCGTTTTCTTTTTAAAACGGGAAACTGGTTCTGCGCACTCGATTTGACTGCAGCGAGGCAAAGTCTTTGACCTCGCCGTTGTTCCTTCAACTTTTGTTCCGTTTCAGATGCAGAACCTCGGAGCCTTACCTGTCTGAACAGTACTACATACACGAATGAAAAAGCGCTGTCGGCAGCTATTTCTGGCGGAGATGTCGATATCTTAGTGAAGGCCGTCTAGACGACTTCGATACATTATCTGCCGCCGAGCTGAGGAAGCAGTAGCTCTGCTTGGCATCGAGGTCACTGGGTGGAGAGCTCTTTACAACATCAACCCGCTCTCGTTCCCGCATGCGTAACGGCCCTGGAGTTGTGAGAAGACAGACGAGTATGCTGGACGGACTTTCCACTCTTAGTCTGTTACGGTCACAGGCGCACATTTGCGTAATTTTAATAACGGGTGTGGGCCTGCCGAAAATATTCGTGTCTTTCAAAGCAATCATTTGCATGATGGTTAAAGAGTTGGTGAAAGGAATGAAAATACTCGGTAACGCTGATCACATTCCCCTTTCATTATAATTCGGTAAAAAAGAATAAGAACGTATTTTTGTTGTTTTGGCCATCAACGCTAACGTTGCAGCACAATTCTCCATTGGAGCCCCTTGCCAACTATGATCTTCACGTCTGGATGCTGCATCCTACATAATCAACGGTACGCGTTAGTTACTGATTTTGGACGCTGGGTCTGGAGTGAAGTAGGCGTCTTAACTGAAACGTTTGCCTCTGGAATTCATAGTAGCAGGGAAAGACCTCGGATATTAGCATTACGACAGTTTTTCCCAATATGTCACGGCAAGTAAAAGTAACAATTATCATGCAGTTTTGTGACGGGCGAGAGAAACGTCCAAAGACAGCAAACCTGGGCGAAAAATGTAGATAAATGAAATTCATGATTACTATCAAAAGACGCAAAATTACGTATTCACTTAATTATCAGGTTACCGCCTATTAATATCAAAACATAAAAGCGACTGCCCACGTCATTGTTCGAAGCAATAGATTAACCTAACCTTACTCTTATATAAAAGAAGTACATTTAAAGAATGAAAAGAAACGATTGGCAACTCAGTCTCAGAAAGGTTCTGCTTAGCGATACTGATTAGGTAAAAAGCGAACACTTGATGTGTTTGGTCATTCTACCCTCGAATAATTCGTCACCAGTTATTTCTTAATGGCACTTTATTTTCACAAGTTCCTCTTGATCACACAGATTTCTATCACTTTATTACCGGTTTTGGCATACTGCCATCCTCAGATCTGTTACAAAGATAAATATTGTGTAAGCGACAGGTTCAATAAGTTAACGCTAAATCTAACAAGCCTTAGTGATACATAAAATATAAAATCATAAAACGTTTATAGCCACGTAGAGCAGTCATACATACGATTAAAATATTCTGATGTAAATCATCGTCAAGTTAAACATGTGAGTCCATGGTACGTGCTGGTAATACTCAGATTGCGTCTGGTTTTTATACGAGAGACTGATGCCAGCAGAGGGCACTTTTAGCTAGACTGCATATTAAACCAGTGTCGCCAATGTGATATTAAATTGCATCATGCACAGACATTACTTACATTTTTTTAAAATTACTTTCCATAGCAAACCGAGCGTCTGACAATAAACGTAACTGATGTGAAATTGGATTCATACTTAAAATACCATAAAAAGTACAAATACTAATATAATACAGCCAGTAGCCTGACTAGGTAAAACATACAACTTGTATAAGTTAGTATACTCAGCTAACTTCTGAATGGTTTGCGTTGGTACGTTCAAACTGCACGTCTGGCCGCGGGGCATTTTGGGAATTATTACGCTTGCTTTAACGACCAAGTCCACTTCCATTTGGATGGAATCGTCAATAAGTTGTTCGTGAGATAGTGTGCTACGTAAACTCACTCACTGTTACGGGGTTCGAGGAAGAAAATTCAAGATTTAAGACTTCACTTGATGATTACCTATTTTTGTATGGTGAATCTATGCCTACACAAAAGAGGATCAGCCTCGGTGCACAGACAGATGCTTCAAGCACAAAGCTAATACGTGCTGAATGCAACCCATTGTCTATACAAACTAATATGTTAACTGTAGATATTCCGGAAAATTTCTGTTCGTTCCGCTAAATTTATGACAGGTATGTGTTATGAGACCATTTGCTATTCGATTAACTAGTCAGTTCGCGTTTACAAACTATTTCTAGTTAATTAGACTTACACATTCCACATATTTTGAAAGTATCAGGGCTTAATTATCACTACGTCTTGAAGTAGCTATGCTTTTATAAACACACACACACACACACACACACACACACACACACACACACACAGACACTTTCACTCCCGTCGCTTTTGTTGATTTATGTGGAACCTACGATTCTCTGTGGCTAGCTGGACTGAACAATAAGGAATACTGAGCCCACTAGACTGCAGGAGACGCTAAGGATAAAAAAAAAAAAAAAATGGGCTGCCTTAAGGATCAGTGGTGGCTCCACATTTGCTATACGCAAGCGTCCAGCCATCAACAGCACCTCGAAAATGTTGCTGGGCATATGATATAGGTCTAGGAACACAAGAAGCAATATTTCTGACGAAGGAGAAGAAATCCTCTCAGTCAATCTGATTACATTAAGTAGATAAAGGGTGGCAATTATTCAACTATATGAAATAAAATCGTCATAACATCTGAACGATTTTGCGTTAGGACGCTCAAACTGCACGACTGGCCGCTGAGCATTTTGGGAATTAATATACGCATTCTTGGTTTGGTTTAGCGATGAAGACCACTTTCATTTGGATGGGATCGTCAATAAGCAAAATTGGCCCCTTTGGAGGAGTGAGAATCAGCATTTCGCGATGGAGAATTCTCTTCACCCTCAACGGGTGACTGTGTGGTGTGCAATGGCCAGTCACGCAATAATCGGTGCGATTCTCCTTGAAGGCACCGTGCTTACCGAACGGTACGTGAAGGTTTTGGAAGATTATTTCATCCCCACTATCCAAAGTGACCCGATAGTGGTTCATATAAGACGGAGATAGACCACATCGAAACAGGAGAATATTTGATGTCCTGGAGGAGCACTCTGAGATCGCATTCTGGCTCTGGGGCACGCAGAGGCCACTGGCATGGGCCTCGATTGGCCACCATATACTGCGGATATCAACACATGGGATTTCTTTTTGTGGGGCTATATTAAAGACATGATGTACGGCAATAACCCCAAAACCATAGCTGAGCTGGAATCAGCCATTTAGGAGATCATCGACAGCATATAAAGGCACATTTGCATGCCGAGCGTGAGTTTCCGCGGAAACGCGAAATATTAATTAAATAAATAATCAGTGACTAATAAATAAAGCCTATGGCACACAACTGCAGCGCTGTGTCGCTGATAAAGACAAAAGAATAATTACGTTACTCTTATGTCTGTTTAAGAGAGGAGAGAGCTCAGGTAGAAGTGGTGCGAGAAGCACGTATTTTATTTTATTGTCTGGCACACCGCCATATTTTCATGTTATAGAAGAATACTGCGAGTTGCAACCACACTAGGCACTCGATTCTGTAATGAATTTATATTTATAAAAGTAAGTAGGATTATGAACTGTAGGCTATTTCATTGAATATATCTGATTTAACTAACTGTGTAACTTTTTTATGTTTAGTAGACAATCACCTCTGTACGACGTATTGGCATGGCTGGCAAATCATTGTAATATTGAGATTAGATCATGAGTCCGTACCTACCGCAGCAGTCTTTGGAAACGATTTAATTACGAAGTCCGATTATTTCAGTTTTCTTTCACGGTCAACTACGAGTTACATTGCCTTTTCCAAATAGCCATTGTCAAGCGTCTGATACCGAATAATTAAACGTCCACGTTTCAGATAAGCAAATTCCAATTACAACCAATCATCATACATACAGAATAATTAATCATTAATATTTTATTCCATTTTATTTTTATTTATTTTATATTGGCGACCGTGACAGGACTTGTTATTTTGTCATTTGTTACATTGTTCTTTTTGTTTCATGTCAAAAATCAACTTTCTGGACCTGGACGTGAATGTATGAGAGATAATGAAAATCTGAAGATATTTTCCAATTCTAAAGTTTTGCCGGAAGACGCAATGAAGCTTCCAGCAAAATAAGGTAAGACGCAGCATCTTTGCATTAGCAGGTTTGACCAGACGTATAATTCAGTGTATTAGCTTTTCAGTAAATTCTGTAGTGTTTCTTTCGCGCATAACAGTTTTCAGTAACAAATTTCATTCTTAGCACTTTTTCCTAAACAATAACGTATCCAACAGTACCAATACACGAGTGTACAATATGGCCGACTTCTGTACGATATGATGTAACATGGCCAGCAGCCATTACCAATAATCTCAAATTCAGTTTATATTTTTAAATTAACGGGACAGCCATTGTTGCTACGAGCGATTCATGCTCAACTGCATTTCATTTTAAAATCAGTGTCAAATATTTTCTTGAAACATAAATCACGTGTGGCATGGTAATGACTAGAAATCAATACGCAAAAATGGAACAGCAAAGACGTACTATTCAGACACAATCCGACTCGGACGAGAGACAAATGTTAGAAAATGACTTTACGACAGCAACCGGTAGTGGCGATTTATCAAACATTGACGCAAGTGTTGACGGAAATTTTGACAATAGGCCGTCCACCACAAAAATTTCAAAGTCTCAGTCAGAGCCCATGTTAATGCATGACGTCACGTCTAATGACGCGGCGCGGGCACAGACGTTGCAAACGGTAAACATTGCCGACATGTTACAAATGATAATGAAACAGAACGCCGAAAACATGGCAACCTTACAGACACAAAATGACGAAATTAAATCTGACCTCATAGCACTCAAGACGAGTAATGACATTTTATGTAAACGTGTGGAACTTATAGACGCCACACTGACCAAACAGATGACTGAACTCAGTACTAAATTTTCCCAGCTTAATACGACACAAGAAAAGACTACAACTGACGTAGCACTTTTACAGACACAAGTAAAAAATCTTAATGTCACGTGTGAAGTTCTTACTGAACAAATTCAAACATATCCTTCAGTACACGACAACCTTGAAAAACGAATTACTGACGTACAGAATAAATTTGACAATGTTGAACAACACCTGACTGACATCTTACAATCTGATGCTACAGCTCATTTTCAAAACATTAATAAAGAATTTCATGATTGGGTAGTGAACAAAGACAAACATTTTGATAGATGCCTACGTGAAAATTTACCAACAATTGTGCACGACTCCGTAGCGCAATACATTACTAATAACAAACAGCTGATCAGTGACGCAGTACAATCCGTCACTGGACCAATGACACAATTCACCGATCGACCACAGTCTGAATGTAACGAAAATATCAGTCAAAATGTACAGTTCAGGAACCAATATACATTCGAGTATGACACACACATACCGCACACGACAAACACACAAGAACAAAACACACCACGACTACAACACATACCACGAGGTGCAAACACAAACACAAGCTATTATCATGGTAAACCACAGCAACATTATTGTAATTACTCGCCAGCTGAACATTGCAGTAATTACAGTGGAACAAATCCATATCACAGTGCGAAGGAAGAAGAAAGCTTAATGAAACACAGGCAATTTCAGATTTTTATCCCAGAAAAACGAACCATTCATCCGGTGATTTTTCTTAAATCTTTTAGTAACGCATTTCCACGCACTTGGAGTGACCGGAAAAAGATTTCATATATTGTCGGTTACATCCAAGGCGATGCAGCTGTCTGGGCATACAGTCAAGCTGACGTATGTACCACGTACAGTGAGTTTGAGCGTGCTTTTCTGAACAAATTCTGGTCGCAATCCGTCCAGGAGCGACTCAGAAGACAAATTCTAGAACCTGAAACTTTTAACAGTAAAAATGGCAACTTACGCCGATATTTTGAAAAATACTTGAACATGGGACACTTTTTAGACGAACCAGTCGCAACACGCGATATACTCCGTGCGTTGAAGGCCAAATTGCCTTTCAACGTTAAAGAAAGACTCCTACATATCCCGGATGACGATTCAGATTATTTTTTAACAGCTTTAGATTCGGTTGACATGTTACTTGAAGATCAGCGCTTCGCGCGGCAAAACAGCAGCCACAATGTTTACACTAGTGGAATGCAAAACATGCAGGCTTGCCAACTCAATTCTGGCGCGCCCACAGTTGTATACGCGGTACAACAAAAACAGCAAACTCACATGCCGTCTCAATACGGAAATCAAAATCAACACGCGTATTCCAATACAAACAATAGTTACAACAGTAATAACACTTCATGCGGCAATCCATACAAAAGGCACCGCGGTAATAACTACAACGGTAACAACGGATACATAGGCAACAACAAAAACACAAACAGAAACAGAAATAATAATAATAATAACTACGAGCCAAGACAGCGTCAAGGCTGGACTCGTAACGATCAGTACTTTCATTCAAACACTGCTTTACCACAGCAGCCACCAGGACAAAATTGGAGCATACCTTATGACCGACAGGTAAGTTATAATGCGCAACAGCAACAACAACCGCAAAAGTTTGGAGATCACAATGGGCAATATCCGAATGTGAATATAATAGAAATGACACCTGACACACAACCTCAATCTGTGTCAGTAGCTAGTACAAATGCTAATCCAACAAACTAGAAACAGTCACTTCTATGCCCCAGGTCGTGGCTGAGGAATTCTTGGGGGGCGACTTCAATGTTAATCAGTTATTTGGCACCACAGTTGAACATCAGAATAATGATATGCCGAATAATTCTAAACAAAAATTACCTGTTTTATTTATAAGATACAACCACAATAACAATATATCAGATGAACTTTTACAAGACAGTACACAATGTCGTTCAAACACAAATGAAATTGTTTTAGCATCTACCACTGGTGTAGTAGGTGGGATTCCAACTACTATTATTCTAGATACAGGTGCAGCTGTGAGCGTTTTGTCTTTTAATTTCTATAAAAAGATGTGTGAATTGGAACCTGTGCCTGAGTTTCCTGCCCAAAACTGTAAAATAACTACTGCACTAGGTAATAAGTCATGTAGGGTTACGAAGCAAGTTTTTGTAAACATTAAAATAGGTAATGGAACCGTACAATGGCCATTCCTGGTTGTACAAAACCTTGTGACAAATTGCATATTAGGAATAGATATTATGAGCGAGAAGGACTGCATTATAGACTTCTCCAAAGGTAAATGTATTTTAAATGATAGAGGCAGTGTAATTATTATTGATTTGGACAGGAGAACTCTAAAGCATGACAAACACTGTACAGGGTACAAGGTTCAGTTAGTACTTGACAATGACATTCAAGACACGCACACACACTCATTTGACACAGAGCTAATGGACTTGAAAACATTGCTTGATCATAAGATAAATGAAGCTACAGCTCTCAGTGCACATGAACGTATAAAACTACAGGAAGTGTTATCCAAATATTTACAAGTTTTTGCCAAACGAATAGGTGTTATCAACACGTATGCGTACAAGATTGAAGTTAAGCCTCACAAGATCTTCTACCACAAGACATATAACGTACCGTTATCTCAACGACCTGCTGTGTGGCAAGAATTAAAACAAATGTTAGACTGGAAGGTCATTGAACCATCCACCTCACCTTACTGTAGTCCCCTACTTGTTGTCATAAAATCAAATGGAAGCATTAGGTTAGTGTTAGACGCACGAGAAATTAATGAAATAATTTTACCAGTTCACACAAAACCCGAAAATTTAGAAGAGCAATTACAGAAATTTCTAGATGCAAAGTATTTTTCCACAATAGATCTCGCTAATTCATTTTGGCAGGTGAGTATCACTCCTGATTCTCGGAAATATACTGCATTTATGTTCGGGGGGCGAACCTATCAGTTTTGTGTTCTACCTTTCGGACTGAATGTCAGTTCTGGGGTATTCATTACAGCCCTGGATACCGTGCTTGGCGATGATTTAGTTGAGACAGTCACACACTATGTTGATGATATACTGATAGCTACACAGTCTTGGAATGAACACCTTGACACACTTCAAAGAATTTTAGAAAAATTTGCACAAGCTGGAGTTACAGCCAATCTTAGAAAATCAAAGTTTGGTTGCAGTGAGATAAAATATTTAGGACATATCATTAATTCACAGGGCATACGTCCTGATCCCAGTAAATTAGATGCTATCAGAAACTTTCCTAGTCCTCGAACTAAAAAGCAGTTAAAATCATTCCTTGGGCTATGTTCATTTTTCAGACGTTTTTTGCCACAACCACTTTTGAACAGTAAACATCTGCTAAATCTACTCATCATCAAAACATACTAATTGGGTGTCCTACCTAAGTCTTTTCGAAGACGTACACAATAACTTAAATATTTACGATACAAATTACACACCTAACGAGATCATGTTCAACTGCAAACAGAACGATCAGTGGATAGAACCATTACCTAAGTTGTCAGACAAGGAAATCACACCTGAACAGAAAATAAAAGAAGTTTTGACTACGCTGACACATCACGCACAGATACGAAACAAACATCACAGAAACATAATAAAAAGAAAACAAAAATTCGAGGTAGGAATGCTTGTACTACTTCGTACTCATCATAAATCTGTAGCACTCAAACGACGCAACGCTAAGTGGCGTCTGCTATATGAAGGACCTTATATAATTGTTAACATACCGCATCCTGGTGCGTATTTGTTACAACATCGTAGAACTAACAAAATTATTGGGCTATACGCACACCGAGATCTTAGAGCATTTCATGCGGAATAATGTCAAAGTCACATCCATCAAAACATTGCTAAGCAACTCCAAAAAAAACTCTGTTGCTACAACACAGATAGTAAGTAGTATAGAAATTTTCATTTCAGCGGTTCCAGTGACGCAGTTGAAGGCAGAAGAACTCTTCTTTCAGCGCGCGCCACCACCTGGAAGACGGAATATTAAAATAAAATTTATGTTTACGTAGCAGTGAATGATATATTAATTTTTTCACGGAACATTTGTGACTGTAGGTATCACTGACTTGGTGTGACACCTGACGAACCGACAGACGTCATCTGTGAAGCGAACTTTTACTTTGAGAAATAGATTAGACGCACATCTCTCAACACGAAAAGCATCTATCAGTAGTCAAGGCCACACAGACACTATACACACACGCACAAAACGCGAGGAATCAAACATTTTCTCTCTTACTATTTTGAATATTTATTGAGTAGTGAAAATGCCTGGTCTTGCCTACTGATGTAATGAATGTTGTGTCTAACCTATATTAATTTCAGATGACATCACAAAATAAACATCGATAAAATCCCAGCAAAACCCTTAAAGAGGACGTAATTATCTGCAATTCATGTAATCAAATGTGACACAATGTAATAACCCATAGCTATGTAATAATGATGTAAACATGTTTATGTGCAACTGTATTATATTTATGCTAAGAAAATATGTGACGTGTGTATGTATGATTACTTATATTTTATTTTTTTTCTTCTCTTTCAATGATGTATAATGTAACTGTTACTATGTAAAAGAAATTTGAACAAAACGAGTGCCAATAGGACATTGCATAGTGAACCATTGTTCACGGACATTAATGAACATTACTAACTCTGCAACTACGCAGAAACCTATGTGAAAGAAACTGTTAATGACATTCATTATGCATCGTACCTATGTAAACGCGATGAACCATTTCTTTGATTAATAACTACGAACATTTAGGTGAGCTATATTCAGCAAAAAACTGAAAATGTGAAGTGCATAATTCGTGCATCGTCTAGTGACAATACTACAGTACCTAACTTCAAGATGTTAACTGGATTAAACGGACACAAAGTGACTGTCCAGAAAACAACACGACGGGTGGAAGAATTTTGGTTGGAACTTCAGGGAATGAAATGTTCTCGAAATGTGACGGACACTCTTACCTGGACTGTCCAAGGATCCACGCCAGCTATGTGCCGTCCGAGGTTCTGCAACCAAGCTTCCACGGAATGTAAAAAACAAACTGCACGAGGACCAATTACTAACGGGTCACGTTAGATCTGTAATAAACAATGTTTTTTAGTCACAACGAACTGCATCACAACGACTATAATGGAAATGGAAATGGACACGCTTATGTTTTAATCACGTTGTTATACAACGATGATACTAACCTGTGAAAAAATTATTGTGCAGCAGATGAATATGAACTGTAATAACGACACGATGTGAATAGGTCGACGCACCTGAAACATACGGACATTTTTCTTTGAAGTATTTCAAAACAATACTATGTAACTAAGAACATTCAACAATCTGAGTTGTATTGTGATATAACAAATATTGCAAATTTAAAACTAAGTTACCTGTTATAGAATGTAGTCTTCATATGTAATCTTGGTTGAATATTTTCTTTGTGCAACGACTAAGATACGCGCGCACACGAACAATATGAACTGCATTACTGTGCCGCGTGATCTAACTGTATGATATAACGGCACTGCCGGAGTCACACAGACGCTTCTGCGCATGCGCGCACTCTATCTGCCAACATAAGAACTTTTACGACACACCCGCGTCATTCAAATTTTGTATATAATGTGTATAATGTGTGTAATGTAAGTCATGTGAATAGTTGTAGATAACTTAGATTTTCTTGTGCCTTTAGGTGAATTGCTCGCCTGCAGGTGTGTCCTTTCGCCTCGCAATTCAGGGGGCAATATAAAGGCACATTTGCATGCCGAGCGTGAGTTTCCGCGGAAACGCGAAATATTAATTAAATAAATAATCAGTGACTAATAAATAAAGCCTATGGCACACAACTGCAGCGCTGTGTCGCTGAGAAAGACAAAAGAATAATTACGTTACTCTTATGTCTGTTTAAGAGAGGAGAGAGCTCAGGCAGAAGTGGTGCGAGAAGCACGTATTTTATTTTATTGTCTGGCACACCGCCATATTTTCATGTTATAGAAGAATACTGCGAGTTGCAACCACACTAGGCACTCGATTCTGTAATGAATTTATATTTATAAAAGTAAGTAGGATTATGAACTGTAGGCTGTTTCATTGAATATATCTGATTTAACTAACTGTGTAACTTTTTTATGTTTAGTAGACAATCACCTCTGTACGACGTATTGGCATGGCTGGCAAATCATTGTAATATTGAGATTAGATCATGAGTCCGTACCTACCGCAGCAGTCTTTGGAAACGATTTAATTACGAAGTCCGATTATTTCAGTTTTCTTTCACGGTCAACTACGAGTTACATTGCCTTTTCCAAATAGCCATTGTCAAGCGTCTGATACCGAATAATTAAACGTCCACGTTTCAGATAAGCAAATTCCAATTACAACCAATCATCATACATACAGAATAATTAATCATTAATATTTTATTCCATTTTATTTTTATTTATTTTATAAGCATCGATGTCCCGGCACTTCAGCAGGTCATGCAGAATTTCGCTGTTCCTGCGCCACATCATCGCCATGATGGCAGGCATATCGAACATGTCATAACCTAAATCCAAATATCTGTAGTGACTTTGACTTGTTGAATAAAGTGAGTGACGTCGTAGTTTGTAACTAATTTACGTTTTCTTTCCATATATTTAAATAATTGTCACCCTGTGTTATAAACATCGGAGACACTCTCAACACCAGTAAAACACAAGTGCGCATATCCCACATAAGTAGAAAGCTCGCCGGTATGAAACGTTCTATCAGGTCATGAATCACAGCCTAAATTTCTTGACACAGTACTCGATCATTCTCTGAAATTGAGGAAACATTTTGAACTGCACAAAAATGAAATAACCGGATAAAAAGTCAAAACTAAATTGACGTTATCAGAAAGCTGACTCAAATAAGCTGACGAGTACAGACACCTTACACACAGCATGCACTCTCGTGACGGATACAAGCAATCATATAAACAAAACTGATCTGCAGCTAAACAATACAGTGAGCATTTTGACTATTTAATACAACACCACGTCATCTCTAACGACAAGAGGCAGTGGACTGAAAAATGGACTGAGACGTGCAACACTTGCGTTACTATTAATTCTACAAATAACGAAATTTTTTCTCACCCTGCACACACCAGACATAAATCTAGAAAACCTCGATGGTGTCCCAATGGCCTCGATCAACCTAAGTTTTGCGATTTAGGAGAGCGCTCGAGAGTTAACTGAAGAATCACATCTACCAAACTGATGCAGCCTCAGCGGCATCAGAAACAGGCATACAAAGCCCAGAAAGTGCGTGTGGCATAAAGGAGCCAACAGCGCAACACGTAATCAGTGAGCGCCCACTAAGAAGATTTCAGGACTGGAACGACTTCTTAAACGTCTCTCTCAAGGGTACTGCATGCTAAGTTTGCTGGACACAGAACACTGATGGAGCACTGACGACAGTAACTTCTTTATAATAATTTGTTATGAAAGTCTCTTCGGGTTTGCTGCCGGATCCTAAAATCAACTTGCTTGATATTTCGGCGATCCAATTGTTCGCCATCTTCAGGAAATGCTGCTTCTGCTGATGAGTCCCGCTGAGAACTGACGCCAGGCTGCAAATCGACGTCCTATATAGGCCAACGTTCAGTACACGACGCATGCGCCGCCCATCACGGTTTCTGCCTTCCAAGACAGGGAGGTGACGCCGCCCTTAGTGAGACACTGCTGGCAACGATATATCGCAATCAAGGCCGCACTGAAGAACGTTCAGTTTTGATGCCAGATAGTACAGGATTCCACGTTTTGCTAAGAGGAAACCCATTGTCCCTGTTGATTAAATTATCAGCCAACCTAATTTCAATCGCCTCTTTATACACACTATTCCAAAAACCGGAAATGTTGGCAATTACACAGTTTCCTCAAATTTCATTTTGTGTCCCTCATTCAGGCAGTGTTCTGCTACGGCCGATTTTTCCGGCTGTTGTAGCCTCGTGTGACGGCGATGTTCCACACACCTGACATTCACTGTGCGAATAGAACGGCCAACGTAAGCTTTCCCACATTGACACGGGATTTTGTACACCCCGGGTTTCCTAAGTCCTAAATCATCCTTCACAGAGCCGAGCAGAGCCCTAATCTTAGAGGGTGGACGGAACACACTCTTAATGTTAAAACTCCTTAAAATTCGTCCAATCTTAAACGATAAGCCTCCAGCATAAGGAAGAAAGGCCACAGATCTATGTTCCTCTTCGAACACCTCCGGAGACGGTCCAAATTCCATAGCCCGACGAATCTGTTTCTCGGTGTATCCATTTTCCTTAAAAACAGTCATCAAATGCTCAAGTTCTTGGGTTAAGCTGTCTGAGTCGGAAATGGCATATGCTCTCCGTACCAAAGTCCTAAGGACGCCACTATTTAACGGTAACATTTTTGAACAGAATGACGGAGTGGCTATGGGTAGTCCTTTGTCACCCATAGTCACAATAATTTGTTATGGTTTCCGTATCTCTTTTGTATGTCTTATTTTTCTGTTTCATATGCGACTCATTTATTGCAGCTTTTTCAAACCTCATATTTAACAAAATTGCACTGAGGTGACAAAAGTAATCGGATAACTACATGCACATATACAGATGGCGGCAGTATTACGTACAAAAAAGTACAAAAGGGCAGGACATTAGCGGATCTGTCATTTGTACTCATGTGATTCGTGTGAAAACGTTTCCGACGTGTTTATGACCGTACGACGGCAATTAACAGCCTTCGAACGCGGAATGGTAATTGGAGCTAGACGCATGGGACATACCATTTCGGTACTCGTTGGGGAATTCAATATTCCGAGATACAAGGTGTTAAGAGTGTGCCAAAAATACCACTTTCAGGCATTACCTCTCACCACGGACAAAGCAGTGGTCGATTGCCTGCACTTAACGACCGAGGGCAGCGGCTTTTGCTTAGAGCTGTCACTGCTGACAGAGGAGTAACAGTGCGTGAAACAACTGCCGAAATCAATGTGGGGCATACCACGAACGTATGCGTTAGAACAGTGCGGCGAAATATGGTGTTCACGGACTATGGCAGCAAAACACCGATCCTAGTGCCTTAGCTAACAGCACATCACCTGCAGCGCCACTCCTGAAGGCATGGACCAACGTTGTCAACGAGCGGCTGGTGAAGCTGGTGGTGGTTCCATAATAGAGTAGGCTCTGTTTAAGTGGAAGGGACTCGGTATTCCTGTCCAACTGAACGGATCATTGACAGTAAATGATTACGTTCGGCTACTCGAAGACCATTTTCAGCCATTCATGGTCTTCATGTTCACAAACTACGACTGAGTTTTTATGGACGAGAACGCGCCATGTCATCGGGCCACAATAGTTCGCTTTTGGTTCGAAGAACATTCTGGACTGTTGAACGGAATTATTTGGCTACCCGGATTGCCCGACATGAATCCCATCGAACATTTAGCTGGCGCAATCGAGAGGTCAGGTATGCACAAAATCCTGCACCGGCAACACTTTCGCCATTATGGACGGCTACAGAGGCAGAACGCCTCGATCTTTCTGCAGGGGACCTCCAGCGATTTGTTGACACCATGCCACTTCGAGTTGCTGCATTACGCCAGGAAAAAGGAGGTCCGACACGATATTAAAAGGTATCCCATGACTTTTGTCACCTCAGCGTATGTTGCAAATTCTACAGCTGTATACGATCAGCATTTTGTCTTTAGGTAACGTTTCCAGATAAGCGAATTCAGAGACTCGTTTGGATTTTGAGTTTTGAATTTTCCCATGGACACACTTTCTTAGTAGGTCAGCAATTGCCAGGAACCTAAATATCGGCGTGATAGCATTCATTACACACTCAGGAATGCATTGCTAGGTACAGAAATCGTTATTCCGCAGACAAATTGTAACGTTGTAGCTTTAATTTGGTATGAAAGCGGTACTGATAGCCAATAAAAGCGGGTTAAAAGCTGTGAGCTGTCTGGCGAAGTTAACCTTGCATTACTGAGCAACTGTTTCACCAGGTATCCAGTCTAGCTTACCAAATCCCCAACCAGACTAACATTAATTATAATCTTTTAATAGTCATACGACAACCGGTGATATGTATATAAAAAAGAGAATTTAAATAAAAAGAAAGAAATCAGTTTATATTTGGAAATTTATTTTAAGATTGATCATTGAAATTTCAGCATATGAAACTCGATTCATAACTAAGCTGGTGCCTTATTTAGGATTGTGAAAATGTGAGATTGTAATCTTACGGAACGCATCAAATATGGAGCCAAGATTGGGAGCCTGCATACAACACTGCATTCATAAAATAACACACGAAGAACGTTGAAACATATGCAAGAGGAAATTAACCACAACCAACCGAGTCAATTTTCACCCAAAGAAGTTACGTTCGTAGCACAATCCTGTCCGTCATGTAATTACCACACACTGGTATACTAAATTCATACTAACTCTGTGTGAAATCTTCCCGAAAAGAATAGCTGAGGGCTACTTTGATGAATACACCACATGCTTCACGTGGTCAACTTGGTTTACACAAAGAGTGTAACTCCACAATAATTTTGATAGTTAAAATAAATTAGATCGAAAAGCAATTTACAAAAGAAAAACCTCGAACTGGTTACTATCGTCTTACCATTAACCTGATGGGTCAAACAATTGTATAAGCACGTGGTACTGGTCTCACAAAATACACCCCACGTGGGTTGAACATAAAGAAAAGTTGCTATATTGAAAAATATTGTCAAGACGAGACGTTATAATCTTACGCACATTTGCATTTAAGATTGATGAACTTAGTTAGAGTTACTGACCAACACGTGGTTCCACTTTACTCACAAAGTAGCGACAAATCAACTACCGGAATATATTCTGAACTTCACACTCGAATTACACTGCGTTGCAATTTAAGATAACATTAGATATTTTAGAGCTAAACCCGAAATAAAGGTGATTAAATTTTCAGTTAGGCTGATCTTAAGAAATCCATTGTCCTACGGACTTAGCAGACACTCGCTTAGCCGGAGATCTTACCACTTCAGACGCTCGCCACGGACAGACTGACCTGGGCTCCTACCAAGGGTGCTTCCGTATACAAAACGGAAGTGACCAGAGAGGCAGCTTCCTATACCAACTTGACAAGGGACAGACAGGACCATACTACGGATAGAAACCTCTTTGCTTTTAGAAAGCGTAGCTACCTGTTCCGACGTTGGTCCTACTGTTCTCTAGCAGACAGGCTTGTCTGCTACCATCCAGCATGCAACTAGAAATACATTTGCTCATTCATTCTTTCACACAGAAGGGAAGGGGGATGACAGTATCTTATCATATACAGTATATAAAAGAAAGCGTATGTAGGTTCCGTATGAGACTGTGTGACATGAATTACATATAAACTGTGTAGTGTGACAGATCGTTCTTGTTTATGTGTAAAAGCAACACGTTTCACTGCTCAGTCTCCTCCCAGATAGTCAGAAACACCACAGTAAATTTAGAAGAGGAATTTATGCCGTAAATGACAACAGATTTAAGAATTAACATGAAAGGAATCCAACAGAGACCTTTCAAACTGCGAAACGGAACACGGCCGGAAAAAATGCAACAACATCGTTTATTTTTCCTCACTTCCCATATTGTTTGGAAAGTGACATCTTCGAAAATAGTTGTCAATAAATTTTGCTTCTGAAGGGGACAAAATTGAGAAATGAAAGGAGATGAATAATTCTGTGTGTACGTCCTGTGGACATGTTGTGTTACAGTCTCCACTTGAAAAGTTTCAATAACGTTTGACACAAACAACAGCCATCACGTGGTGTGGCGGTTTTTATATTTCATCGACACTGACAAATGCAATGAATATGGATGATACGATACTCTATGGTATTCTGTGTTTTGAATTCACTCTTTTTTTTTAGCAGTTGCATTGATTTGATTTTGTAAATGACACTGACAATATTATAACATGTATAATGCATTATTCAAACTACAACTTCTCCCGGATAATTATTTTGTTCAAATTGCACAAGAATTCCACCTGACGTAGTGTAATAATGTTGACTGTAAGCTGTGTTCATATCACTAAAATCACAGATCGTACATCAGAGCTTTTATAATTTTTTTGTCTTCGATGGATTTAATTATTCTTAGCAAATTGATCATGAAAAGGAATCTCAGAATACCACCCGCACTGACGTATGCTACCAGAAATAGTTTTCTCCGCGATTCGTGCGTAGTTCAATTTTGGCCACATACATCAGCAACGAAATCTTGTTCAACAATAAATACCATCAGCACTGTTCTTAGAAAATGCAGTCTGATTCGATTAATTTTTTCTTTTATAAATAGAGTTCATTACCACCGGTGCACATTTATTTCTTACACATCGGAATATTGAAAGTTTGCAGTTTCAAGTAATTTAAATTTGTCGCTGTAATAAAAGTTAAGATGGCGGCCAACAAAAGATAGAGGATTTCTTTTTTAATTAAGATTTTCCTTTTCCAAATAAATCATTTAAATTGATCCCACCAATAAAAAAGATTATTAAATTGTTTTGAAAATTAGTTTAACACAAACCCATGCTATTTTCAACTAGAAGTACAGACGAAGTTGCTATATAATCGCAACTAACAATGGATGCCCTTCTTGCGGCTATGATAAAACAATTAATACAAAATTATAATTAAAAGAGGAAGTGAATTTTCAATAATTAATCATAAATAGTTTTAACGCATTTGGCTCTATTTGTTTTTACCAGCAAATGAACATAAAAGTACAATAATTTTACATTAAATGTTTTTCATTTAACAGACCTCAAATCGATTCGCGTCTTGCGTCGGCGATGTACATCAGAAGAGGACGACAAAAGGGTACAAAACAAAAGAAAAGAATGACATAGATTAACAGGGAATGTGAGACAAATATTGTCTCTGTTTTACATAATTATCATCTTTTTAAGAAATAATTACATAATTGAATGAATGTTATCCACACGTTCATATTCCACTCGTAATAATATATATATATCGTGGATGTCATATTGGCTATACTTGTCTTCTGCAGGAGTCACGTTTTTCTGTACTGAAAATAAGCTGTCAGAAAGACGAAATTTAATAAACATAGCCCACATCATGGGAATACTAGAGTTGTGTAAGGCAGTCGCTTTGTAACGAACTGCTTTTAAACATCGCGCATCTGTAGCAGGCGTAAGTCACTTTGTTTACAGACAGCCAATCACAAATCGACTCTGTCCGCGAGAGCGGTTCATATTTGCCGAAACAGGGATGAGCAGAGATCTCTTAGTGCAAGGCCAAAGCTTCGACCGCAGCCAGGCAATCACACCGGGAAGTGCACCCTCTCTTCGATCTTTGTCACGGTCCGCACGTTGTCGCAGCAGCAAAATGGTTCAAATGGCTCTGAGCACTATGGGACTTAACATCTATGGTCATCAGTCCCCTAGAACTTAGAACTACTTAAACCTCACTAACCTACGGACATCACAGAACACCCAGTCATCACGAGGCAGAGAAAATCCCTTACCCCGCCGGGAATCGAACCCGGAACCCGGGCGCGGGAAGCGAGAACGCTACCGCACGACCGCGAGCTGCGGGCGAGTAGCAGAAGCATCCAGACCTTTGTATAATGGAGAGATCGCAGCGCTCAAGATGAGTTCGTGTCAAAGGGAACAGTAATAACAGAGTTCTTTCCGCGTTATATTTCGCATGTGGACTTCTGTGCGTAATGTTGGGTATTTCCCTCGTTTTCAGTTGCTTCAGAATAGGTAATGATCGAAATCTGTGTTGAACATCTGTAAATGCAAGTGACTTAAAAATAGCTTCTCTCTCTCTAACGAGTATGTTTCTAATTTTTTTTTGGCTGTTGTAATTCTGTGCTCTGACGTTCGTTCGTAGCAAGAGTTGCTGATTTGTACGTCTTATCTGTGCTATATTAGATTTTTCATACATTTGGACTTCCAGAATTTATTATCTTAGAGCTTTTCCTTGATCTACCAGTGCTACCACTTGTTTGGCTCCATGTTTCATTACTTAATATTGGTACAATGCGAAACGTGTTCCATACAATTAAGATGCAGTTTGCTCAGGGGCCACATTGCACATGCGTGGCACGCTCGTATTAACTTTTCGTAAGAAATGTCAGGAATCCAGAGGTAAGCTGACACTGGTCCACTTCTCTGGGAGATCCGGCGGCAGAGACGATGCAATTTCAAATGATCGCTTTCACCACACAAACTATTTGTATGAAACTAGGTACGGTAGACAAAGCTGACGAGAAAATTTCTCCTTGTACCAGTCGTGCCTACAAGGCGCCATTTCTTATACTTTGAGGGCGTTTGATATAAGGTTTCTAGTTCACGTTTAAGTTCAGTTTTCAGTTGTGTTACTTCAGAGTAAGTTTGCTCCCCTTCCCTGCCCTCCTCCTGTTGAGATTTAAGTAAGCTTTGTTGTATCCCGTTGCTATTCAAAAGTCAGATCGCTTTATTAATGGGTTGTATTCACTTTCTAGGGATATTTTTCAGTGCATAAATCGTGTCCATAACAGTTTGAGGTCCAGCATAAAACACCAGCCATTCATGCCCTTATTTAAAACATTACTGAACCAGTGCGTATGACGTTTTCTAAAGGGTAATACACACTTATTTAGTGACCGAGCTTCAGGGTTTATTTTTCATATTCATTTCCCCCCACCCCGATAGACAGCAAATTTTAGAATAAGGATGACAGAAAGTATAATGATCGTAGGAGAAAGAATTAGAAGTGATTTCTTGAGCAACTTCTCCCGTAACTGGCTTTTGTTTGGAAAAGTCTGAAGTAATTTGGCACGCATCGAGGTATGTTACAATAAGGGAATTACGAGCTTCTTTCGTGCTTGTTTTGCCAGTAATGTCTCGTCTTCTCGGCGCGGATGTATGAAGCCCGTATTGGATGGTAATTTGTCAAGAAATTCATCTCTGAAAAAGATAAGATTAAGACAAATAAAACAATATCTCTAGGGACAATACCGGTGATGAAAAATTGTAGCTTTCTGCAGTTTACCTGACAATGAATCTTCTTCCTACCGTTCTCGCTAAGATATTTCCCCTTCTGATCCGGAACCATTGAATTCTTCCTCTCGAGTTTCCCAAAATGTTTTGTTTAGTCAACAAACATGACATATTTGTAGCAGAATTACAGTAAACTTCAAAACCTAAAACGTACATGCACGAAACTCACGATAACGAAAGCAGAAAACAGCTGAGTGTCTCGCGATAGCAGCTCGTCTGTTCGCTACCGTTTCTTTTGAAGTTATACTACAAACTGGCAACAGAAGGCAGCCACTCTCAAGACAGGTAGCGAGACGTCCGCACACTGTTCTCATAAGAAACCAGGCCTGTTTCCGAATGATAGGTGGCTCGCGCGTCGTGAAAATCGCGCCCCGTGACATATTCGTACGCGGTCCTTTGGACACAACGTTGTGGTTCCAGTAATGCGCTGGCTTCGTTTCCAAAGTGATAACTTGGTATGAACATTACAGTATACTTTCGAAACAAGTGGTACCTAATAATTCTGGTAGCATTTCGATGGAGCCATATTGTCAACTTTATCTTCTCTTCGATAAAGGTAGAAACTGAAATAATGAATTAATATTTGTATCAGAGCTGGGACTTGAACCCAGGCCTCCTGCTTACCAAGGCAGTTATGTTATCGACTACACTACCCTAGCATTGTGGCTAACGGAGCCGGACGGAATCTCGTAGTCCAATACCGTCCCTAAGACAAACTTTAATTCACACAGCAGCTCATTTTGATTTCCCCTTCTTAAATCGTCAGTATTGCCGAGGCTTTCCGCTATCGGAATAGCACCCCAGCTTCGTAGATAACGGAATCGTGCCTGTGCCTCAGGAATGGTAGATCTATTGATCCGATGTAATTACATTTTCCTGGAGACGTACTAAGTCTCACCTTCATCTTCTATAAGGATAGAAGCTGAAGTAATAAATTTAAATTTATGTCAAGACCAGGACTTGAAACCAGGTCTTCTGCTTACTAGGCACATGTGTTATCCACTGCCCTCTCCCGTATCAAAGAGCCTCCGCCATACTGAGAAAGTAAGAAGGGAAAAAGTCGAGATGGGTTTAGGTGTGAACTGAACTTCGTGTTAGGAAAGATACTGCATTAGGGTAGTCCGTTATAAAGGCTCCTTTGAAAAAAAAAACATCTGTTTACTACGACTACTACTAGGCTAATTACTGTTTAGCTTTAAAGGACCTTTATACTGAAATGTTTCCAACACCACCTCGTATTGTCTTTCTATGTGTGCGAGTAACTGTATGTTCACTGTCGTGCGTAAATACATACAGCGTACACAGGACGATGTGTGAAACTGATAGCGATTACACGCTTCCGCTGTTGTAGAAATCTGCTCCAGCTGCTGCAGATACCATGTTGAGCTGAAGGTGGTAACCAAAGTACGGAGAAATATTCTTCGGTGCTCTGTTGCATAGTAATCAGATTGCTTTCAGTTCTGAGAAATGTCCAGGTACAATTGCGGATTTGAATGATCCATGAAGTGACTTCTTTCCCGAAGAAAGCATCGAACTATTTCACTAGAACTGAACGCTCCCGTCGGGACTGTTCTCAAGCTGGTATTTATTATTAAATCACAATAGAAGTATAACTTGGTTGTAGAATAACACGTTGTTGTTGTTGTGGTCTTCAGTCCAGAGGCTGGTTTGATGCAGCTCTCCATGCTACTCTATCCTGTGCAAGCCTATTCATCTCCCAGTACCTGCTGCAGCCTACATCCTTCTGAATCTGCTTAGTGTATTCATCTCTTGGTCTCCCTCTACGATTTTTACCCTCCATGCTGCCCTCCAGTACTAAATTGGTCATCCCTTGATGCCTCAGAACATGTCCTACCAACCGAGCCCTTCTTCTAGTCAAGTTGTGCTACAAACTCCTCTTCCCCCTAATTATATTCAATACTGTAGTTATGTGATCTACCCATCTAATCTTCAGCATTCTTCTGTAGCATCACATTTCGAAAGCTTCTATTCTCTTCTTGTCTAAACTACTTATCGTCCACGTTTCACTTCCATACATGGCTACACTCCATACAAATACTTTCAGAAACGGCTTCCTGACACTTAAATCAATACTCGACGTTAACAAATTTCTCTTCTTCAGAAACGCTTTCCTTGCCATTGCCAGTCTACATTTTATATCCTCTCTGCTTCGACCATCATCAGTTATTTTGCTTTCCAAGTAGCAAAACTCCTTTATTACTTTATGTGTCTCATTTCCTAATCTAATTCCCTCAGCACCACCCGACTTAAATCGACTACATTCCATTATCCTCGTTTCGCTTTTGCTTATGTTCATCTTATACCCTCCTTTCAAGACACTGTCCATTCCGTTCAACTGCTCTTCCAAGTCCTTTGCTGTCTCTGACAGAATTACAATGTCATCGGCGAACCTCAAAGTTTTTATTTCTTCTCCATGGATTGTAATACCTACTTCGAACTTTTCTTTTGTTTCTTTCACTGCTTGCTCAATATACAGATTGAATAATATCGGGGAGAGGCTACAACCCTGTCTCACTCCCTTCCCAACCGCTGCTTCCCTTTCATGTCCCTCGACTCTTATAACTGCCATCTGGTTTCTGTACAAATTGTAAATAGCCTTTCGCTCCCTGTATGTTACCCGTGCCACCTTCAGAATTTGAAAGAGAGTATTCCAGTCAACATTGTCAAAAGCTTTCTCTAAGTCTACAAATGCTAGAAACGTAGGTTTGCCTTTCCTTAATCTTTCTTAAGTCGTAGGGTCAGTATTGCCTCACGTGTTCCAACATTTCTACGGAATCCAAACTGATCTTCCCCGGGGTCGTCTTCTACCAGTTTTTCCATTCGTCTGTAAAGAATTCGCGTTAGTATTTTTCAGCTGTGACTTATTAAACTGATAGTTCAGTAATTTTCACATCTGTCAACACCTGCTTTCTTTGGGATTGGAATTATTATATTCTTCTTGAAGTCTGAGGGAATTTTGCCTGTCTCATACGTCTTGCTCACCAGATGGTAGAGTTTCGTCAGGGATGGCTCTCCCAAGGCTGTCAGTAAACACGTACCTTCTTGAAATGAACAATATTTTATTGCTCTATTAACTGATTTCCTTCGATATTCACATATATTTTACAATGTGAATCAAAATCTCGCAATGGCGTCGATTTTTTACAAGAATGGCTCTCCTCTTGTAAAAAATGAAAATGGCGTGTGACGAGAGCCTCCCGTAGGGTAGACCGCTCGCCTGGTGCAAGTCTTTTGATTTGACGCCACTTCGGCGACTTGCGCGTCGATCCTCTTTTAAAATTACTCTTAACAAGAACAAAAGCTCTATATCCTAAGAATAATTATGTGAGTGCTGACCGCCACAGAGTAATAAACAATATCTTTGTCTCTCTCTCGCACTGTCACAGCAAGTTACGCTGCATGATACACTGCAGGTGTGTTAGCCACAACACCAGGATGGTGTAGTGAGTAATCAATCTGCAGACCTGGGTTCACGTCCTGGCCTTGGCACAAATTTTCATTCACTACTTCAGCTTCTATCCCTATCGGAGTTTGACAGCGCTCGGTCGACGTGTTTGTGCTGTACACATCATTTCCGTCGGCGTATTCAGCACGGCCAGTCTTTTATTTGCTAGTCGGTGCAAGGCCTCACGCGTACCAGATATTGACAATCGGACACTTCGCTATGTTGGCAGCGTCCTCTCCTCAGCAAAGTCTCACAACCACTAATTTACTTGGAAGCGAGGACGGCTTGTGTAGGCACACACACGCAGGACAGCTAATGACAACCTTCAGGCCGCGGAAAACACACGGCGCAGGTTGCCAAGGCTGGCAGCCGTTCCGTTAGAAACGTCTCTGGTCGGTCCAGCCGGACAGTGGGCGTCGCAGCGCGTGGTGGCGGCACGGCGCATGCGCAGCAGCATCGGCGGGCACGCGCGCAGCCGCCGGCCGCACAATTCCGGTAGCGTTGTCAAACCTGCCGCCGCTGCGCGCCGGGCCGGGCAGAGTCCCGCGTGGGCGACGCGTGGGCGGCGGCCGCTGGCGCTCTCTATGGTAATCGGCTCGCCACTCGCCACTCGCCGACCGCCGCGCAGCCGCCAGATTGCTTATCTGCGAGGCCTCCTTGTATCGCCGCTTTGTCGAATTTGTAATCAGACCTGTAAAGAGGCCAGCGGGGCCCCTAACCGGTTTATACGGCGCTTATGAGAGTGTCATCGGGGTATTACAGTGCTAACATGAGGAGAGCCCAACAGACGCCAACCCCTTATCTCACGAACAGCGGGTCAGTAAGTTACGAGGGGAACATAATGGTACGACAGGGCCCATTCTGATCAGAAAATTACACGGCGCTTTCCAGTAGCCTCTCAGCGTGATACTACATTCTTAGCAGGCTTAGTGTGTGAAATAATCCTTCTCTGCATAGAAATGTACAAAAGATTTCGCACGTAATATATACAGTGGAGTATATACGCTAGTCTAGTTTGGCTTGGATTTCCATATTTTAGTTCACCTCATTCCCCATCCATCTCCATGGGGCGCCAGCTGCACTGTTTTCCGTGTATAGACACGTCTTCCCATTTTCTCCGATGTAACAGAGACAATGTTGTTGTTGTTGTGGTCTTCAGTCCTGAGACTGGTTTGATGCAGCACTCCATGCTACTCTATCCTGTGCAAGCTTCTTCATCTCCCAGTACCTACTGCAACCTACATCCTTCTGAATCTGCTTAGTGTATTGATCTCTTGGTCTCCCTCTACGATTTTTACCCTCCACACTGCCCTCCAATGCTAAATTTGTGATCCCTTGATGCCTCAAAACATGTCCTACCAACCGATCCCTTCTTCTAGTCAAGTTGTGCCACAAACTTCTCTTCTCCCCAATCCTATTCAATACCTCCTCATTAGTTACGTGATCTACCCACCTTATCTTCAGCATTCTTCTGTAGCACCACATTTCGAAAGCTTCTATTCTCTTCTTGTCCAAACTGGTTATCGTCCATGTTTCAGTTCCATACATGGCTACACTCCATACAAATACTTTCAGAAACGACTTCCTGACAAATCTATACTAGATGTTAACAAATTTCTCTTCTTCAGAAACGATTTCCTTGCCATTGCCAGTCTACATTTTATATCCTCTCTACTTCGACCATCATCAGTTATTTTGCTTTCCAAGTAGCAAAACTCCTTTACTACTTCATGTGTCTCATTTCCTAATCTAATTCCCTCAGCATCACCCGACTTAAATCGACTATATTCCATTATCCTCGTTTCGCTTTTGCTTATGTTCATCTTATACCCTCCTTTCAAGACACTGTCCATTCCGTTCAGCTGCTCTTCCAAGTCCTTTGCTGTCTCTGACAGAATTACATTGTCATCGGTGAACCTCAAAGTTTTAGTTAGTTCTCCATGGATTTTAATACCTACTGCGAATTTTTCTTTTGTTTCCTTTACTGCTTGCTCAATATACAGATTGAATAACATCGGGGAGAGGCTACAACCCTGTCTCACTCCTTTCCCATAAAAGGGAAGGAGAGTATTTCATTTGTATTTTTCGTTTGCTAGCTTGTCGACATCATTAACGAACGAGAAACATGTATATAACAAGTTCCATACAGATTTTCCTGCTGACATGCAGTAGTGAAAGTCAGTGTAAAGCAAGCGTTCCTACGAAAGTAATAGTACGATGTATTTAGCATACTGTATCGAATTTATTGTGAAAGTAGTAGAGCCGGTCGGTGTGGTCGAGCGGTTCTAGGTGCTTCAGTCTGGAACCGCGCGACCACTGCGGTCGCAGGTTCGAATCCTGCCATCTGCATGTATGTGTAGGATGTCCTTAGGTTAGTTAGGTTTAAGTAGTCTTAAGTTCTAGGGGACTGATGACCTCAGATGTAAAGTCCCATAGTTCTCGGAGCCATTTGAACCATCTGAAAGTAGTAGATACAAATAAGACACAAGAATTACGTACTTTCATAACAAGAGCAACAAAATAAGGCCTTTGCTTTTCCTGGATGGAAACTGGTATTAAGATACTCACTTTCCTGTTGTTTTATTGCGTCGTTGGTGCTTTGTCCAAATTCTGTTCTTCCTAATTACCTCAAAAATTCACTTCGGCATTGATTTTGTTAGGGTTTGTAGTTATTGCAGTGAAATTAACGTCCAGTTTTACCATACACGGCTTCCAGTTGCCTTCCATTGCGATAAACACGCCTTGCAAGTATTCCCCAAGGTTTCTCCACGGCGTTCACATCTGGGCTACGTGCAGACCAGGGCAAGACATCGACATCTTTATCTTCGAACCACTTTCCGTTTGTAGATACATTATCTTGTTGAAACATTAGACTTTCGTTCCCTAGGTCCTAATACATGCTACTCAGGTCTGTCTCTGGCACCTCAGTGTACATGTTAGAGTTCTTTCTAGTGTTTAGCGAAGCAATGCGTGATATACCTTTAGCGGAGAAGAACTCTACCTACACCAAAATTTCTGCCCATTCATACCTGCTGCTGTGTTCTCACTTCATACCAATAATACTGAAATCCATCTGATCCGCCTAAGTTAAATTTCTTCTTCTCACTGAAGCCCGCTTTATTCATACTGAAATCCATGTCATACGTTTTTCAGCAAACTCCAATCTAGCTTGTTTATGTTTGGGAGTTACAGCAGCTTTCTGCAGTCGTGCCTTGAATGCAAGGTCTACAAAATTTGTTATAGTTACTGACAACTGTAAATCAACAACAAGTTAAGGAGAATACGGTCCGTGGTCCTTACTTTCCCACGAATATTTTCCGTTCCGTTCATATCGTGCACCCAGTCTAACGAAACTATCAGTCTCTGTATTTGAACGGTTCAGCTTCTTGGCAGTTTGACTAGAGAGTCACATTTTCTTGTATGCAGTATCTAATGATAACCGTTTTCCAGTGGCGTTGTCACAATCGTGATTCAAGTACACAACACTAATGGTGTCTGTTTCACATCTGCAGCAAAGACACGTACTTACACACTAACACCACACAGAGCCGACTGCCTTTGTATTGGGTTCCAACGTCTACCTCCTGAATCGTTGATGTCTTCTCATATGCTGTATTTCTGGTATGAAATCCGATACCATTTGACTGCAATTGTCAGTATATTGGAACTCATGCTACTGAATGTAAACTGTGCAAAACTATTCCAGACGACAAATATCCAATCCTTTATACTGATTTCCACTACTGTATAAGCGGGCGTCAACACAATCCAAAAATTTCCGAGATTGATTTTATTCCTGGCATATAAGCGACGTCAGCACAGAACTAAAAAATGGCTCTGAGCACTACGGGACTTAACATCTATGGTCATCAGTCCCCTAGAACTTAGAACTACTTAAATTAACTAACCTAAGGACAGCACACAACACCCAGCAGCACAGAACTAAGAACTATAAACAACAGATGTGCATTGATCCAGTCCGTTGTCAGCAGGCAGCTTTAGGTAGTGGACGTGCGATGGTAGTGTGTCAGTGTTGTTGTATCATTAATAGCAATGGAGCACCAGACAGAACGTCTCTAAATCAAGTGTCCAAGACATTCTTGAGAAGGTGTGAAGAAGAGAAAAGTGTGTCCAAGGTTATCACCCATGCCTTGACTCATGAACAAAACCACGGACACATGGGCCCCTGTCGTGACTTAATAAAAAGTCGTGGACATTCCCATCCGAATGAAATCATCAATAAGAATCCACCACAAAATGACAAAGTGCACATTGGGTCATTGATG
Organism: Schistocerca nitens; assembly: GCF_023898315.1. Taxonomy (NCBI): domain Eukaryota; kingdom Metazoa; phylum Arthropoda; class Insecta; order Orthoptera; family Acrididae; genus Schistocerca; species Schistocerca nitens. The sequence goes on from NC_064614.1 coordinate 205,738,594, forward strand.
GTACCCCAGGACCGAAGAATGTTGCGTATGTGACTCGCAACTTGAACAACATCCTAAAGAATTGCCCTTCTGACAGTTTTACATTGTCGTATGAACGTACTGTGCGCTGTACACAAGTGGTGGGAGATTATGTATTATACCTGAAGCATTAAAACAACTATCTTAACGTTTCTCTATCATTTTATGAATCCGCTTCCAAACTGTTTTGATTTGACGGGGATATATATTTGCTGAGCAGTTAATATATTTTGAAGTTTTCTCGTTAAGAAAAACTCAATTTCTTGTTTTATGTGTTTCCCCATAAACGTTTCGACAAATTCACACTAACTTCTTCAGTAGAAGAGAAACTTTCACATTTGCAGAACACATTACGCATATAGATCACAGGCCAACAGGCATTAACAGCACTCCACAGAAAGTAATAATGAAAAGCTACGACTTACAAAATTCCACAGTAAGGTAGAGAATGTAAAATGAGGACACAGCTCTGTGTAACGGAACCCGGTTCGCTGCTCTTAAGAAACTGTCAAGAGATAAAATAACAAAAACCAAAACTGGCGCTATGTCTTGCTCTTCACGCACGTGCTCGCGCGCGCGCCCATACATACACACGCACATGCACACGAAGACACACACACACACACACACACACAAATGGTTCAAATGGCTCTGAGCACTATGGGACTCAACTGCTGAGGTCATTAGTCCCCTAGAACTTAGAACTAGTTAAACCTAACTAACCTAAGGACATCACACACATCCATGCCCGAGGCAGGATTCGAACCTGCGACCGTAGCGGTCTCGCGGTTCCAGACTGCAGCGCCAGAACCGCGCGGCCACTTCGGCCGGCACACACACACACACACACACACACACACACACACACACACACACACACACACACTCTAATAAGCCTGCTGTCAAAACATATTTCGAAACACCTGCCCAGAAGTCTAGCAGTATACATGACCGTATCGTAGACCTTGAAAGAGCGCGTGTTGTGAACACAGTTTATAGAAATCAGATAACGTAAAAACCACTGCCATCAACCAAAAAATAAGTGAAAGCAAAAATTAAAAATAGTAGCTGATTCACAAATATACAAAATTACAAATTTTTAACTAAATGAACAAACATAGACACTCAAGGTTAACAGTAATGAGAAATTACAGTTTTACAACAGAATGAAGAAAAACCCAAAGAAGATTTTATAACATCCACGAAATACGTATCGGTGAACTGAGGAAACAAGATAGTGTGTTTTACTTAAGCCAGCTTCGCAAAATACGTTTATCATGCATGGTTCTCTAAAAATTAGGAAATCAGGCCTCTCAGACAGCGAGAACTAGCTGCGATGGGCGCAGTAGTGCGCCCGCTAACACAATGAACTTGTATACAGGAAGCACTGGGCTCAAATATTCGTCGGGCGACTCATGCATGTAATACATATAATGTCACAGGAGTGAGTGACCAGCTATACAGAAGATGGCCATAGAACTTCGTTATTCTCGACGTTATAACGTCCTTTAGGATCTGTAAACAGCAGTTTACAGGTCATTAAAAACTAGAAACAAAAAACGAACTGATCTTTGCTGAAAAAAGAAACTGAGAATTAGAAAATCTGAAATATAAAACAGCTAACGTGTAACGTTAATATACGAAGGCGTGCTGAACAGTAATACCTCCAGATTTTCAATAACATAACTCTTTTCAATAACATAAACGCTGTTAACATTCTCCATCTTTATTCCTCATTACATATTTGCAGCTCTCTGCCGCTAGGGGGCTCCGAATAACGTGTGACATAGCGGTGTGTAATGTAAGTACGTCGCTGCTTGAGGAACAGTGTGCTGTAGTTGAGCTTCGAATTTGAAGAGTTCGTTTGCACACGGAGCACCCTCCCTTCAGCATGACAAAGCAGACCACATAGAAGCTCTGTGACATCTGCAACAACCCGATGCCTTGAGTTCATTGTCATTGATCATCTTCCACAAGGTGCCAACTCGGTCCCATCTCATTTTCGTCTTTTCAAAAACTTAAAGAACGCCTTCGACGACTTCACTTTGGTAGTGATGAAACGGTGCGAGCAGGGGTGAAATTGTGGCTCCGTCAGCAAAGTCAAACATTCTACAGCGATGGTATCAACAAACTGGTCTCTTGTTGGTGAAACGCGCTTGTCGCCAGGGTTGTTGGGTTGAGAAATAGGTATGAAGAACGTTAAATGCGTTTGTTTTATTTAAAAAGCATAAATAAATTTTGCATAAAAAATTCCACGGCATTAATTTTCAGCTCTTGAAGCTTGGTGAAGCATTAGTTATAAGACTGCTTTATGAATTAACAATTAGGCCACGCAAGCCATATATAGCGAGTTAACAAATGTGTCATATTAGAAATTTATTGTTCTCAAGCGTGGAAACATGGTTCAAATGGCTCTAAGCACTATGGGACTTAACATCTGAGATCATCAGTCCCCTAGACTTAGAACTACTTAAACCTAACTAACCTAAGGACATCACACACATCCATGCCCGAGGCAGGATTCGAACCTGCGACCGTAGCAGCAGCACGGTTCCGGACTGAAGCGCCTAGAACCGCACGGTCACAGTGGCCGGCTCGTGGAAATAGTTGAATTGGGTATAAGGCAACATCTACCCTACAAACTGCGACTGCAAGCCGCTGAAAGACTGGAAGCCCGACAAAGACATGTCCAAGGAATCAATCTTTCATGTCATAGCACCATAAATGGGAAACTGGTTAACAGATCGCGATGGAAAGATAAAACCACAAAAATGAGAAGTGTGTGGTACGAAACTACGTAAAAACTTATGTATTCTTTAACGGCTGTAGATACCAATGAGCCCGACTAGATTACTTGAGAACTAGTGTAAAGGGATAGAGCTGGCTGTAGATACCAATGAGCCCACCTAGAGTACTTGAGAACTAGTGTAAAGGGATAGAGCTATGGTCATGTTCTTGATGAGCTCTAAACGCACTTTACGAATCTTCCAGATATTGTTGGTTTAGGCGTACGGAATACAGTGAACGCGTTGAATACAGCCCATAGGTTACACACTAATGTGAAACAAACAGCGCAGACGTTTGTGTGAAACTACCTAAGTCATCGGGATGCAGCCAATGGTGACTTCAACGATCGATCTGGAAAGCAACCGGCCCATGACTAAGAACGAAAACTAGTAACAGCTTCGTACGTTCGGCGGCGTAAATACCAAGATTACTTTATAATCATACAATAACATTCTGCAAGTATAGTTTGAATACTGAAATCTCATCACGTATTATAATTGTAGTTTGCGAGCTTTTACGGTGGGCAAAACGCACATCAGTGAAATCGCAAATACGGTACAGAATATTTTTGTTTGGCTATTCCATGGACTGACATAGTTATTCTACAAGCTCGGGAAGCGAAACATCGGCATAGAAAATTTTGTCTCCCACTTTGAGACATCTCTGGTACGTTCCTAGTCTCGCGACATTGAGCAATAATCCTGAAAGAGTAACATTTCCATGTCAAACTGAGATATGTAAGTGATTTCGAATGTCTTAATAAGCCATTATATACAGGGTGTTACAAAAAGGTACGGCCAAACTTTCAGGAAACATTCTTCACACACAAAGAAATAAAATATGTTATGTGGACATGTGTCCGGAAACGCTTACTTTCCATGTTAGAGCTCATTTTATTACTTCTCTTCAAATCTCATTAATCGTGGAATGGAAACACACAGCAACAGAACGTACCAGCGTGACTTCAAACACTTTGTTACAGGAAATGTTCAAAATGTCCTCCGTTAGCGAGGATACATGCATCCATCCTCCGTCGCATGGAATCGCTGACGCGCAGATGCAGCCCTGGAGAATGGCGTATTGTATCACAGCCGTCCACAATACGAGCACGAAGAGTCTCTACATTTGGTACCGGGGTTGCGTAGACAAGAGCTTTCAAATGCCCCCATAAATGAAATTCAAGAGGTTGAGGTCAGGAGAGCGTGGAGGCCATGGAATTGGTCCGCCTCTACCAATCCATCGGTCACCGAATCTGTTGTCGAGAAGCGTACGAACACTTCGACTGAAATGTGCAGGAGCTCCACATGTTGTGTCGTACTTGTAAAGGCACATGTTCTCGCAGCACAGGTAGAGTATCCCGTATGAAATCATGGCGGTGAATCGAGGAAGTACAGTACATACTGACGAAACTAAAATGAGCTCTAACATGGAAATTAAGCGTTTCCGGACACATGTCCACATAACATCTTTTCTTTATTTGTGTGTGAGGAATGTTTCCTGAAACTTTGGCCATACCTTTTTGTAACACCCTGTAGAAGACTGAGCCTGGATGATATACAACTTTGTGAAACTGTGATAATATTCGTGAGTTTAAAATAAGTTTTCTGTTATCAGTGCAACTCTGCGAAGAATTACGCTTTAAGTGATACTTATTACATAGCACATAGCCCAGTGAAGTAACCACGGTTTTATTGTGTTGTTGCTGAGCCTCTATCGCACGCTCTAGAAACGTCAAAGTTCATCATCCTTGACATACGAAAAATGTGCAGAACTAGAAGTCGTGTCCAAATATTTTCTTTGACACAAGGTCTGTCTAACTGAGGAATCCGACATATGTAACGAGTTATTTGAAGCTTACTTGTTAGTGTTAGATGTGAGGACGAATAGTTCCAGCGCAAGTGCAACATAAGGGGCAACGCCTAAACCGGCATCGACATGCACGGAAGAGAAGGAAGTTTAAAGTTAACATCTCATTTTATCGACAACATATCAGCAAAGACGCAGTGAAATTCCAAATACAGTGTTGTTGGCCTGAAAACGAAAAAGACGGCAAAAATTTGAGTGGAAGGTGAAACAGAAACAATGTGGCTAATTACATTTCTTTGTTGATTTCACTTCATAACTATAGTATTGTCATGACTGGGTAGAGTCATGAATGTTCACACTCAGATCTGACAGACGTGATAAAGGGCCTACACCCGACCAATAAAAAAACGTTATTAGCGTGTCTGGGGAACCAAAACAGGACTAGAATAGAATGAGTAACGGAGATTGACGTACACTGCATCAGATTCATCAGTTGTGTTTAGATTTGCATATTTTTAGATGATACATGTGTTCTCTTCGATCAGTGCGCTTATTTACTATTGGAAAGAAGCAAACAAAGGCAGTAAGATAAAGAGTAAGGTGTGAAACTTTTTCGTATTGCTACCTTATGTAACAAGAACCAAGAAAGGCGTTGAGGAATATTGAAGAATGGACGAAGATAAACTTAGATCTAATTATGCGCGTCCCAAATACCATTAATTTCATCTCTCTTAGGTATCCTCCATCGGATTCGGTCCATTAAAAATGGGAAGACACATGACTAGACCTCACCTTTAAGGTTCAGTGTTTACCAGCAGAACAAATTTATTATTACTTGGCATGTTAATCTTTCAAGTGTTCTGTCATGTACAGGAACATTTCATCTTTACAAATCTCCGACTGTGAAACGATAAATACTGTCTTTACAAATTTTGTGACTATATGGTGTCGTTAACTTTTAAGAGCTACTCACGGGAGTCTGCGTGAAAGTTCGCGACTTTATTCTTTTTTGTTTTAAAAAACCTCACACAAATCTTATATTACAACAACTTACAACTCTTATTTATGGCTTCTGGATTATATTAGGTACTGTAATTCACATTTTTTACTTCCCACTCATTTTAGAAACTTTTGTACTTGTACACTCCTGGAAATTGAAATAAGAACACCGTGAATTCATTGTCCCAGGAAGGGGAAACTTTATTGACACATTCCTGGGGTCAGATACATCACATGATCACACTGACAGAACCACAGGCACATGGACACAGGCAACAGAGCATGCACAATGTCGGCACTAGTACAGTGTATATCCACCTTTCGCAGCAATGCAGGCTGCTATTCTCCCATGGAGACGATCGTAGAGATGCTGGATGTAGTCCTGTGGAACGGCTTGCCATGCCATTTCCACCTGGCGCCTCAGTTGGACCAGCGTTCGTGCTGGACGTGCAGACCGCGTGAGACGACGCTTCATCCAGTCCCAAACATGCTCAATGGGGGACAGATCCGGAGATCTTGCTGGCCAGGGTAGTTGACTTACACCTTCTAGAGCACGTTGGGTGGCACGGGATACATGCGGACGTGCATTGTCCTGTTGGAACAGCAAGTTCCCTTGACGGTCTAGGAATGGTAGAACGATGGGTTCGATGACGGTTTGGATGTACCGTGCACTATTCAGTGTCCCCTCGACGATCACCAGTGGTGTACGGCCAGTGTAGGAGATCGCTCCCCACACCATGATGCCGGGTGTTGGCCCTGTGTGCCTCGGTCGTATGCAGTTCTGGTTGTGGCGCTCACCTCCACGGCGCCAAACACCCATACGACCATCATTGGCACCAAGGCAGAAGCGACTCTCATCGCTGAAGACGACACGTCTCCATTCGTCCCTCCATTCACGCCTGTCGCGACACCACTGGAGGCGGGCTGCACGATGTTGGGGCGTGAGCGGAAGACGGCCTAACGGTGTGCGGGACCGTAGCCCAGCTTCATGGAGACGGTTGCGAATGGTCCTCGCCGATACCCCAGGAGCGACAGTGTCCCTAATTTGCTGGGAAGTGGCGGTGCAGCCCCTACGGCACTGCGTAGGATCCTACGGTCTTGGCGTGCATCCGTGCGTCGCTGCGGTCCGGTCCCAGGTCGACGGGCACGTGCACCTTCCGCCAACCACTGGCGACGACATCGATGTACTGTGGAGACCTCACGCCCCACGTGTTGAGCAATTCGGCGGTACGTCCACCCGGCCTCCCGCATGCCCACTATACGCCCTCGCTCAAAGTCCGTCAACTGCACATACGGTTCACGTCCACGCTGTCGCGGCATGCTACCAGTGTTAAAGACTGCGATGGAGCTCCGTATGCCACGGCAAACTGGCTGACACTGACGGCGGCGGTGCACAAATGCTGCGCAGCTAGCGCCATTCGACGGCCAACACCGCGGTTCCTGGTGTGTCCGCTGTGCCGTGCGTGTGATCATTGCTTGTACAGCCCTCTCGCAGTGTCCGGAGCAAGTATGGTGGGTCTGACACACCGGTGTCAATGTGTTCTTTTTTCCATTTCCAGGAGTGTATATTGCGAGTCACCACAAATGTTCCTACATTTCTGTTGAACACAAACTGATCTTCCCCCAGAGTAGGCTTAAATCAGTCTTTCCATTCTTCTGTGGATAATGCTTGATAGTAATGAATCTTATGATATTTAATGTGAAATGGTGAAGTACTTTAAATGGCAATCCCTTTTTGAAGATGGAGATATACTCTATAGCGGAAGTCATCTGAGGCAACCAGCACCCCGGAACAATTAAATATGCACTGGAAGGAGGAAGGGAAAAGTTGTAAGGATAGCTACGTGAAGCATAGTAGGTATTTTCAAGTGGAAAGAGAATGAGGACAGTGTCAAATAATTGGAAAGACTGAAAGACTTCCAGAATTAATTTTCGCTCTGCAGCAGAATATGCACTGATTTGAAACTTCCTGTCAGATTAAATCTGTATATCGGATCAGGAGTCGAACCTGTGACTTTAGCCTTGTGTGTAGTAGTGCTCTACCGATGGAGCTATCTAGTGCAACTCACAAACACGCGCGCTGAGGTTTATTTCCGCCAATACTTCAATTCCTACCCTCTGCGTGGCTAAGCCATGTGTCTGCAACATCATTTCTTTCAGGACCCTCAAGGTACGCAGGACAGCTTCTGTGAAGTTCGGAAGGTAGAATATAGGGTGCTGACGGAAGTAAAGCTCTTAGGGCTAGTCCTGAATCATGCTTGGATAGCTCGGTCGCTGGAGCACTTGCCCGTGAAAGGCAAAGTTCCTAGTTCCGGTCCGACTTAGAGTTATAATCTACCAGGAATTTTCAGAATGAAAGATTATTAAAGGTCCTGTTAAAAAGTACGAAGGGGTGCCCAGAAAGTAATGCCCCGCATTTTTTTTCCTCAGCCGAAAACAATGCCACGAATGTGAAACGTTACGTATGTATTGTTTGGAGTCTCACGAGTGAGCGCGCCAAGTTTCCGTCGCTTCCGACAGTTATCGTAGCTGCAGGACAGTTTCAAAATGGCATCTATAGGTGATGTACGTTACAAGCAACGTGCCACCATTGAATTTCTCACTGCAGAGAAAGGAACTGTAAGGAATATTCACAAATGCTGGTAGGAAGTCTAATGAGCATCTGCTGTTGACAGAAGTACAGTTAGTCATTGGGCGCGAAGGTTGAGGTCATCAGTAGGCGGTTCGGCAGAGTTCCTCGATTTGCAGCGGTCGGGGAGACCATCCACGGCTGTCACACCTGACATGCTGCAGCCCCTTCGGACTTCCACTCGTCTGGGCCATTAAAGGATGCCATTCGTGGAAGAAATCTTGAGGACGATGGGGAAGTGATTCATACAGTGAAGCACTAGCTCCGCCACCCGGAGAATGATTAGTACCGACAGAGCATACGCGCGCTTGTTTCCCGCTGGACGAAGGCCATAGAACGGGACGGAAATTACGTGGTAAAATAGGGTACGTAAATAAAATAGCATTCTTTCGTGTGTGTAATTCTCATTATGTACAACAATCTGCTCCAGACTGTATACCAATTAGGTTCCTTTCGGAGTATGCTAAGCATTAGCTCCATACTTAACAATCATATACAAGCGTTGGCTCGACGAAAGATCCGTACCCAAAGACTGCAAAGTTTTACAGGTTACACCAGTATTCAAGAAAGGTAGTAGAAGTAATCCACTAAATTACAGGCCCATATCGTTTACGACGATAAGCAGCAGGATTTTGGAACATATATTGTGTTCGAACAACAAAAAGACAACGGTCTATTGACACACAGTCACTGCCGGCCGAAGTGGCCGTGCGGTTAAAGGCGCTGCAGTCTGGAACCGCAAGACCGCTACGGTCGCAGGTTCGAATCCTGCCTCGGGCATGGATGTTTGTGATGGCCTTAGGTTAGTTAGGTTTAACTAGTTCTAAGTTCTAGGGGACTAATAACGTCAGCAGTTGAGTCCCATAGTGCTCAGAGCCATTTGAACCATTTGAACACACAGTCACCATGGGTTTACAAAACATCGTTCCTGTGAAACACAACTAGCTCTTTATTCACATGAAGTGATTAATGCTATTGACAAGCGATTTCAGATCGATTCCGTATTTCTGGATTCAAATAAAATGGCTCTGAGCACTATGGGACTTAACATCTATGGTCATCAGTCCCCTAGAACTTAGAACTACTTAAACCTAACTAACCTAAGGACATCACACACATCCATGCCCGATGCAGGATTCGAACCTGCGACCGTAGCAGTCGCGCCGCTCCGGACTGAGCGCCTAGAACCGCTAGACCACCGCGGCCGGCAGTTCTGGATTTCCGGAAGGCTTTTGACATTGTACCACACAAGCAGCTCGTGGTGAAATTGCGTGCTTATGGAATATCGCCTCAGTTATGTGACTGGATTTGTGATTTCCTGTCAGAGAGGTCGCAGTTCGTTGTAATTGACGGAAAGTCATCGAGTAAAACCGAAGTGATTTCTGGCGTTCCCCAAGATAGTGTTATATTCTCTTTGCTGTTCCTTAGCTATATAAACGATTTGGGAGACAATCTGAGCAGCCGTCTTTGGTTGTTTTCAGATGACGCTGTCGTTTTATCGACTAATAAAGTCATCAGAAGATCAAAACAAACTGCAAAACGATTTAGAAAAGATATCTGAATGGTGCGAAAAGTGTCAGTTGACCCTAAATATCGAAAAGTGTGAGGTCATCCACATGAGTGCCGAATGAACTCGTTAAACTTCGGTTATACGATAAATCAGTGTAATTTAAAAGCCATAAATTCAGCTAAATACCTAGGTATTACAATTACGAACAACTTAAATTGGAAGGAACACATAGAAAATGTTGTGGGGAAGGCTAACCAAAGACTGCGTATTATTGGCAGGACACTTATAAAATGTAAAAGACCTATTAAGGAGACTGCCTACACTACGCTTGTCCGTCCTCTTTTAGAATACTGCTGCGCGGTGAGAGATCCTTACCAGATAGGACTGACGGAGTACATCGAAAGAATTCGAAGAAAGGCAGCACGTTTTGTATTATTGCGTAATATGGGAGAGAGTTTCACAGAAATGATACAGGATTTGAGCTGGACATCATTAAAAGAAAGGCGTTTTCCGTTGCGACGGAATCTTCTCACGAAATTCTAGTCACCAACTTTCTCTTCCGAACGCGATTTTTTTTTTTTTTTGTTGACACCAACCTACATAGGGAGGAAGGATCACCACGATAAAATACGGGAAATCAGAGCTCGTACGGAAAGATATAGGTGTTCATTCTTTCCCCACGCTATACGAGATTGGAATAATGGAGAATTGTGAAGGTGGTTCGATGAACCCTCTGCCAGGCACTTAAATGTCATTTGCAGAGTATCCTTGGAGATGTAGATGTAGATTCAGAACAAAGAACTGTTGAAGAAAAAACTGGGGTGCATTACTTTCTGGACAACCCTACAGTTCGCTGCTTAGGTGGTTGTTTGTTTCGCCACTTGTTCGTGCGAGCATGGGTTGAAGGCTAGAGCAGGAGAAAGAGAGTCTTACGTGTCCACGGAGGACCCGACGGTTGAAGGAGGGCGGCGTCGCGTCCACAGTCGGCAGGTAACGGTCGCCGCTGCTCATCTGTCGTGACGTCACCTGGTGGAGGCGCTGCGCGCGGGGCAAGCCTGGCCGCATTTGGAGCGTGGAGAGCGCATCGCCCACTCGGTACCTCCTAATACAGGGCGCGCGCGGCACATCTGGACGGCTCGGCTACCCCTCTGCGTGGGTTCCTGCCGAACGTAATGGGCCTGCTCAGCCGGCGGCGAGAACTGTTTTAAATGGCTCACGGATGGGTCCCCATCAGAACCAAAACGAGCTTTAGCGAGGATTGGCATAAAGTGAGGCTAAATGAGTCAATTATTTTGGCACACAAAGGGGCAGGAAATAGACTGACGGAAAAAAGTAGCAACATCAAAAAACAGTTAATGTAGAGTAACTTGACTTCATGAATACAACTGTCTAGATATCATATTTAAATGATTAATATTGCAAGATCATAGGTTAACATAAGCGTGAGATAAGCCATTACAAATGCAAAATGCTGCTACTTAATAACCGCTATAATCGCCAGAATATTAAATGCAAGCACGCAAATGAGCATGCATTGTAGTGGCCGATTGTCGGTTTGTGGAATGGAGTTCTACGCCCGTCCTGTTGCAATTCGTCGGTGCACTGTTGCACTGTCTATGGATGAAGCTAGAGTTTTCGTCCGATGATGTCCCATATGTGATAGATTGGAGACACATCTGGTGATCGAGCTGGCCCCGTCATCCTGTTGGAAAATACCCCCTGGAATTCTGTTCATGAATAGCAATACAACAGGTCTGTAACGCTTTCGCGATTACTAAATGATCCTGTAACGAAGCGCGCTACTCTCCGTTGGATCTTCTCTTCTATTCTATCAACCCTATCCGCTACGGATCCCACACCGGTGAGCAGTATTCAAGCAGTGGGCGAACAAGTGTACTGTAACCTACTTCCTCTGTTTTCGGATTGTATTTCCTTAGGATTCTTCCAATGAAAGTCTGGCATCTGCTTTACCGACGATTAATTTTTTATGGTCATTCCATTTTAAATCACTCACAATGCCTGCTCCCAGATAATTTACGGAATTAACTGCATCCAGTTGTTGACCTGCTATATTGTAGCTAAGTGATAAAGAATCTTTCTTTGTATGTATTCGCAGCACATTACACTTGTCTACATTGAGATTCAATTGGCATTCCCTACACCATGCGCCGATTCGTTGCAGATCCTCCTGCATTTCAGCACAATTTTCCATTGTTACAACCTCTCGATATACTACAACATCATCCGCAAAAAGCCTCAGGGAACTTCCGATGTTATCCACAAGGTCATTTATATATATTGTGAATAGCAACGGTCCTACGACACTCCCCTGCGGCACACCTGAAATCACTCTTACTTCGGAAGACTTCTCTCCATTGAGAATGACACACTGCGTTCTGTTATCTACGAACTCTTCAATCCAATCACACAAATGGTCTGATAGTCCATATGCTCTTACTTTGTTCAGTGAGGCTGCGTGGTATAACCACGAAGGTGAAACCCAGCTCGCGCTATTCGTCCACGAGACTCAGGTACAGGTACATGCCGTGTTTCTTGACTCCCGCAAGCCGTTTGATACAGTTACCCACAGTCGTTTAATGAACAAAGTAAGAGCATATGGTCTATCAGACCACTTGTGTTTTTGGATTGAAGAGTTCCTAGATAACAGAACGCACTATGTCATTCTCAATGGAGAGAACTCTTCCGAAGTAAGAGGGATTTCAGGTGTGCCGCAGGGGAGTGTCGTAGGACCGTTGCTATTCACAATATATATAAATGACCTTGTGGATAACATCGGAAGTTCACTGAAGCTTTTTGTGGATTATGCTGTAGTATATTGAGAGGTTGTAATAATGGAAAATTGTACTGAAATGCAGGAGGATCTGCAACGAATTGACGCATGGTGCAGGGAATGGCATCTGAATCTTAATGTAGGCAAGTGTAATGTGATGCGAATACATGGAAAGAAAGATCCTTTATCATTTAGCTACAATATAGCAGGTCAGCAACTGGAAGCAGTTAATTCCATAAATTATCTAGGAGTGATTCAAAATGGAATGACCTTACAAAATCAATCGTCGGTAAAGCAGATACCAGACTGAGATTCATTGGAGGACTCCTAAGGAAATGCAGTCCGCAAGCAAGGGAAGTAGGTAACAGCACACTTGTTCGCTCACTGCTTGAATACTGCTCACCGGTATGGGATCGGTACCAGATGTGGTTGATAGAAGAGACAGAGAAGGTCCAACGGAGAGCAGCCCGCTTCGTTACAGGATCATTTAGTAATCGCGAAAACGTTACGGAGAAGATAGATAAACTCCAGTGGAAGAATCTGCAAGAGAGACGCTCAGGAGCTCGGTACGGGCTTTTGTTGAAGTTTCGAGAGCATACCTTCACCGAGGAGTCAAGCAGTATATTGCTCCCTCCTACGTATATCTCGCGAAGAGACCATGAGAATAAAATCAGAGAGATTGGAGCCCACACAGAGGCATACCGACAATCATTCTTTCCACGAACAATACGAGACTGGAATAGAAGGGAGAACTGATACGAGGTACTCTAGGTACCCTCCACCACACACCGTTAGGTGGCTTGCGGAGTATGGATGTAGATGTTGATGTAGAAGGTGCACCTGCTGTCATACGAAATCGTACCCCAAGTTATAACTCCAAGGGTAGGTTCTGTCTAGCACAGACAGAATGGTGGCAGGACCTCAACTGCTGTCCTTCTACCGCTGGTACCGAGACAGAAACATATTTCAATAGGCAGCACAGGAGGTCTTCTCCCTGCCCTGCAGTCACCTTTCGCTTGGCACCACTGACGTCATAAAAAGCGGTGGTTTGGGGTCTGTAGAATATACACCACAGGGAGTCTGGCTCCGATCTGTCCTTGAAGTACCCGATTTGCATCAGTCCTTTGCGTCACTGCGGTGCCAGCTGCTGCTCGAACTGCTGCAGCAGATGCGATACGATGTGCCAGAGCGATACGCCGACACGATGCTTTTCCGTCTCGGTAGTGCCACGTGGTCGTCTGGAGCCCGGTCTTCGTACGACCGAACATTCTCGAGACCACCACCGCCAGCAACCATGTATAGTGGCTACATTCCTGCCAAGCCTTTCTGAAATATCGCAAAAGAAACATCCAGCTTCTCGTAGCCCCATTGCACGACCTCGGTTAATTCAGTGAGGTGTTGATAATGGAGTCTTCGTCACTTTAAAGCCATCCTTGACTAACATCAACTCATGACGCCCAATCTCAAAGGTAACTAACGCTCACGAGCGTTACAGCGTGAATTTAAAGTGAACCTGATTACCTCGTCATAGTTGCGCTGCTAGTGCCACTCTCGTGTGACTGGCGCCAAATTTCAGGTGTCGAAACAAGCCCAACAACTTTCGTTTATGACGTGCAACACGTTCTTAATGTAAAATTGTAATGGTGAGTAGATCACAGTTACAAGTTTTGTATGAAAAAGGTACATTGCTTCAAGATCTATTCTTCATCAATGTATACAGAAAAATTTAAAATGTTGAAACAACGGAAGAATGAAAAATTTATCATGCTATTTGAGTCGTAAATTCGACTACGTGAATCATTATAAACTGTCATAGAGTCATATTAACGGCTTATTTCAATAATGGTACAAGTGCATTACCTCCATTTTTCTGTCTATAATGCTTCTGAAATTAATGAGGCAAACAAACAGAAAGAAAGGTTCATCTCTAGCAAGAAGCCATATATTTAAATATTTCTGGTATCCCAACTGCAGATTTTTCAGCGCTCATTTAACTTTAGGACTCCGTATCTCAATAGGAACAAAAATGGACTTGTACCACTATTGATATCAGCCCTTTATATACAATATGGAAAGCTAAACTTTTTACTTATTCCACTAGTTGTTACATGCATTTCCCACCGCGGAATTGCTTACGACCAGCAGGTTCCACACAGATTTCGTGAAACACCTTGCACTTATCAGATCTGAGCCAGCAACCTTTCTTCATAGATATAGGATCGTAATATTTGTTGTTGCAGAAACTACAGTGTACGTTTTCTTTCTCCGATTCATACTCAGGTGATGATGATGATGAACCATCTTCTGGATAAAAAAAATGGTTCAAATGGCTCTGAGCGCTATGGGACTTAACTTCTGAGGTCATCAGTCCCCTAGCACTTAGAACTACTTAAACCTAACTAACCTAAGGACATAATACACATCCATGCCCGAGGGAGGATTCGAACCTACGACCGTAGCGATCGCGGTTCCAGACTGAAGCGCATAGAACAGCTCGGCCACACCGGCCGTCTTCGGAAGTTCACTGAGGCTTTTTGCGGGTGATACTGTAGTATATCAAGAGGTTGTAACAATGGAAAATTGTACTGAAATGCAGGAGGATCTGCAACGAATTGACGCACGGTGCAGGGAATGGCGGTCACACGGTTCCAGACTAAAGCACCTCTGAACCGCTCGGCCACACCGGCCGGCTTTCTGCATTTAAGGGTTTCTCTTGAACATCCAGTACATTTCTGCTACGCATGACCCTTTTTCTTTGGGAGTTTTCAAAATGCAGTTTACTCCTCCCTCTTGTAAGACTAAGCTGAGCTGTTGTAGTTATGTAGGAATGGTTCTCTTCGCACGTGTGGTGACGGTGACAGTGGTTTTCGATTGTGTTGGCAAAACAGAAAATGATGTTGCTGAGTTCTGGATTTCTGGAGAATTAGAAGCAGTTGAAGGCCTGGTTTTACTTGTGGTTCTATGGGAACAGAGCGGGACTTATCATTCGGGAACAGCGGCGAAGGAAAGAATTTGTGTGACAGTATTTTGTGGTGATTGAAGGGGAAAAGTCCCGTCCACTTATATACTTTCACGGATTTTTCTACATTATCTCCATGTCTGCAGGTGACGTTGAAAACTTTGCGAAAAACAAATTTTTTAATGTTGACTAAGGGATTATTGAGTACAATTGACCTAAATGAATACTTTAACGATGTGTGTATATATATATATATATATATATATATATATATATATATATATATATTACATATATATATATATATATATATGTTACATTCTGATTCAGAAAGCCCCACGAAGTATGTTATTTTTTAAATGTAAGCAGTTTTCTCAAATTTGTAACAGACGGCATTAGACGTTCTGTTGACCGCCATGGTGGAACCTTTACAACTGGTAGTGGAAAGATTTATAATTAGATTCATGTATTTCAACAACAGAACTTATTTTAAACAAACTTAAGATTGCATGGCGGATTGTCATAAGCTATACTGTTTTATACCTTTTATTTCGTCCTGGCTGATTGCTTCCTGGAGTACATATTTTTCGAAAATGCTTCACCACTTATGCATGACTTGTCTGAAAATGGTTCTGTAACATAATGGCGTCCGATCTGCGCACACGGGCTGAGCGGTATAATATATTCTTATTTCTGTTCATATACCCCCAAATTTCAGAAAGCTCCACCATACCCTATTGGGATTAAAGTGTTCAAATCACTATACGTTATACGTAGTAGAGACGAAACCAAGTAATGAAGTATAGTTTCCATTAAAGACTGGCAGCTATATATCTGAAGGGAATAATATATCCTCTATTTTAAATGAAAAAATCGAATCTATTAGCATTTCTTGTGATTCCTTCGGTATAGAGAGGGTGTTTGAGATACAGCTAAACTGTTTACCTCAGATATCTCAAAACCACTTTAGATAAGGTATTTTGTTTTTACTGAAATGATTTTTTAAAAATCCATACCGATGAAATATAGCTTTTTATTGGTTCAGCTATTGGTTCTTCGCAAAACATTGTATACTGCATTAACTAAACAAAACACTTTTTTCAAAAAAATGGCTCTGAGCACTATGGGACTCAACTTCTGAGGTCATTAGTCCCCTAGAACTTAGAACTAGTTAAACCTAACTAACCTAAGGACATCACAAACATCCATGCCCGAGGCAGGATTCGAACCTGCGACCGTAGCGGTCTTGCGGTTCCAGACTGCAGCGCCTTTAACCGCACGGCCACTTCGGCCGGCACACTTTTTTCACTTTGTTTCAGAAATTGTACTGCACAACTTAGTTTTCGGGTTTCATGCCCATTTTCTAGTACACAACTGATCCCAAAGATAAGAAGCAAGCAAAGATAAACATGTCAACTCTTAATCTATCGATTCTTGAGTTAAACTGCAAAAGCTATCTCTGTTGACAATTTTGACACAGTTGCATATGGATTTACAAATTTCGTTAGGACAACGTTTACAATGACCATGAATAAACACACAATGGAGTAGAGGTATGTACAGGAGAGGATTTTTTGCCGTTATCTATCCATGAATGAAGTTACCAAGTTTCTTCTCCTATGCAGAGACTGTAACATTGTGTATAGGGGTGAAGAATTGAACTGGATTTGCTCATTCAGTAATAAATGTGGGGATATATACATCTCCAATGTATTCGTGGTTTTTATTTAAGCGGTGTTCGGCAAAGAATGAATGTGGCTTCTTTAATGGACAGTTTCTTTGATGTTTTCTGAGCCTAGTGCAGATTGACCTCCCAGTTTGAAGACTTATTGTTTCAACCGGTAACCGTTAGTAAAACATCTATTTTTCTATCAAGACTGATTAATTTATTACAAATGAATTTAGATCGTTGTTGTTCCAAATGCGTTATCAAACTCATTGCATTACTGGTGAATGAAGTCAGTTTAAGATCGCGTAAATTCGCTTACAGATTGCAGTAAGAACGCAGTTTGGCCATGAATATTTGCGTGCTTAGAACAACTTCCATATTGGTGCATTTACTGTTTTCGGAAACGAAACAATACTGAAGTTGAACAAAGAAAATAAAGAGGAAAATATGATATGTGGTGATCAACAACGTTTAGAAACCTGTTTTCTCATGTTAAGCAGACCTGCTTTTATTATTTTTATCTGTAATATAAAGGAAGTGCTCGTTAGTCATCGCTACAAAAACATGGGTCCGTTGAGAAACTGCATGTGGGTGGACGTAATTTCATTTATAAAGTATAATAACACAGTGAACTCCTAAGATAGAAATCAGGCCAAGGAGCTCCACTGACACCTGCATGTGACGAATGAGGCAGCAGCTAATTTGGAGGACGCAGGCTGTGCCGGGAGGGACAGCCGACAAAGCGAACTCCACTCAAGGCTCTTCACTTCTCTTCCGGGTATAGGCCGAGCAAAAAGTCTGTCATGAAGACAACTGAGTATATTCACATTACTTTAGGATAACAGGTGGAGGGTATCAGCTCGACAAAGTATTTATATTTTATTAAATGACTGAGCATGCTCAAATTAGAGTAGGATGGAGTTATCTGGGTGTTAGCTGTGGAAAAACAATATTTTCTACAACGACATTTAAGGTATAACACAGACCATAAGCTATAACACAGACACGCGAAAAGAAATAAAATATATTGCGTCGTCGCAAGCTCCGCTGATATTTGAAACGTAAATGTAAACGTAAATTTCATGGAAACTGAATCTTAGAAACTGGATGATACAGAGACAAGTCTTAATAAGTTAAGACATTGTGACTCCGTTTAGTGACGATGTGAATTTTTTTCCTCACATCGCACTCACGAAAAAAGCACTGTAATATCAGAATCGTCTTGGTCATTGCGGTAAAGTGCTGCTAAAGTGCAGTGCTGTGTTTGAGTGTTATGAACTTGTTACTATGGACTTGTTGCGACATCGCGGCTTAAGTCTCCGTTAACGCTTGCAAAAATATTTTTAATTGTAACGTGAACGTAAAAGATAACTGAAATAATACGTGCCCCAAGAGCGGGCAACTGCTATCAGTTGGTGCTAAAATGGCCTGCTTTGATAATTCTTCAGTTTTACCGATAACGCATGTGACTGTGCTTTACCAAATAACTATTTTAGATTCCCGGTAAATGAGTCAGTTAAAATTAAGCTATATTTCCGTCACTGAATTTGTATATTCCCACTCCTTCATAGCACTCTCACTCCAGATGCAATGAATGCAAATGAATTTCAATTTAGTTGTTTGTAGCCGTAATAATTTACGAAACAGAAGGAGGAAAACGAAAGCGAACATCACACTACGATAACCACAGAGTTAACAATACATAATAATCACAAACGTTATGTTACAATGAATAAATAGCTAATGTCTATAGCAAAGAGATTGTTTGAATAAGGTTACTAACATTTACATAACACAGACTACTTATACGATAAATCGCTTTCCTAGCCCTATTGTTAGTAAGACGAAGAAAATCGACCGTGAATACACAGCGGTAAGTGCAGCAACGCCTCAAGGTGGGCAGCCTTAGTGCGTTTTACTACCACGACTGACTTCAGTGGTGGTGCAATCATGAACAGAAGTCTGTGTCTTCACAGCCGAAGTGCTCGAATGAATAATAAATTGCTTGTTACACATTACACCACTGAAATGTACATTATACAGTCTTGAGTTCTTTGAAGTAACAGTTTTGTTCGTGATTTCAGTATAATATTTTTATACACCAGGCGAACGGTCTACCCGACGGGAGGCCCTAGCCACACGACATTTCATTTTGCTGTTTACGGTGGCAGTTGGTGGCTTCGTCGTTATCGACAAATCAATTCCAGAACACTATCTCCAGTCGCTATCATGCCTCAGCATAGTCAGCACTTCGATTAGGAAACAAACCATACAAATACCTGACAAAAATTAATAAGAAGAGAAAAAAAGGTATGCTGCACCTCCGCATCAACCACCTGAAGCACACAAAAATGTCTACAGAAACATATTTGAACAGATGAGGCTTTTTTTTTTTTTTTGGCAACCCTTGGCTCCCCAGTTTCCATTTTCCTGTTCACGACAAGATCAACATTCACAATAACAGATAGTCAAAGAGAGAAAAAACGAAATTAATACTACCCTAAGGATAAAACAGGCGATGATTCCAGCTCGCCGAATTATAGAAAAACTCCTTACCAGGCTCATTCTACATAAGTATAAACACTATGTGATCAAAAATATCCGAACACCCCCAGAAACGTACGTTTTTCATATTAAAACCATTGTGCTGCCACCTACTGCCAGGCACTCCACATCAGCGACCTCAGTAGTCATTAGCCATCTTGAGAGAGCAGAATGGGGCGCTCCGCGGAACTCACGGACTTCGAACGTGGTCCGGTGATAGTGTGTCACGTGTGTCACACATCTGTAGGTGAGATTTCCACACTCCTAAACATCGCTAGGTCCACTGTTTCCGATGTGATAGTGAAATGGGAACGTGAATGGACACGTACAGCACAAAAGCGTGCAGGCCGACCTCGTCTGTTGATTGACAGAGACCGCCAACAGTTGAAGAGGGTCGTAATGTGTAATAGGCAGACATCTATCCAGAGCATTACACAGGAATTCCAAACTTCATCAGGATCCACTGCAAGTACTATGACAGTTAGGCGGGAGTTCAGAAAACTTGGATTTCATTGTCGAGCGGCTGCTCATAAGACACACATCACGCCAGAAAATCCAAACGACGCCTCGCTTGGTGTAAGGAACGTAAACATTGCACGATTGAACAGTGAAGTGACGAATCACGGTACATAATGTGGCGATCCGATGGCAGGGCGAGGCTATGGCGAATGCCCAGTGAACGTCATCTGCCAGCGTGTGTAGTGGCAACAGTAAAATTCGGAGACGGTGGTGTTATGATGTGGTCGTGTTTCTCATGGAGGGGGCTTGCACCCCTTGTAGTTTTGCTTGGCTCTATCACATCACAGGTCTACACTGATGTTTTAAGCACCTTCTTGATTTTCACTGTTGAGGAGCAACCCGGGGATGGCGATTGCATCTTTCAACATGATCGACCACCTGTTCATAATGTACGGCATGTGGCGGAGTGGTACACGACAGTAACATCCTTGTAATGGACTGGCCTGCACAGAGTCCTTACCTGAATCCTATAAAACACCTTTGGAATGTTTTGGAATGCTGACTTCGTGCCAGCTCCATGAAGAATGGGTTGCTGTTCCCCAAGAAACCTTCCAGCACCTGATTCATCATATGCCTGCGAGAGTGGAAGCTGTCATCAAGTCTAACGGTGGGCCACCACCATATTGAATTCCAGCAGTACCGATGGAGGGCGCCACGAACTTTTAAGTCATTTTCAGCAAAGTGTCCGGACAGTTTTGATCACATAGTGTACACACTCATACGCGCACAGACACACGAAATATCAAATTCTACATCTACATCTATATCTACATCAATACTCTGCAAGCCACCTGACGGTGTATGGCGGAGGAAAGAAAGATTGTCGGTATGCCTCTGCGTGGGCTCTAATCTCTCTGATTTTATCCTCATGGTCTCTTCGCGAGATATACGTAGGAAGGAGCAATATACTGCTTGACTCCTCGGTGAAATTATGTTCTTGGAACTTCAACAAAAGCCCATACCGAACTACTGAGAGTCTCTCCTGCAAAGTCGTCCACTGGAGTTTATCTATCATCTCCATAACACTTTCGCGATTACTAAATGATCCTGTAACGAAATGCGCTACTCTCCGTTGGGTCTTCTCTCTCTCTTCTATCAACCCTATCTGGTACGGATCCCACACTGGTGAGCAATACTCAAGCAGTGGGCGACCAAGTGTACTGTACCCTACTTCCTTTGTTTTCGGATTGCATTTCCTTAGGATATTCTTCGAATGAATCTCAGTCTGGCATCTGATTCACCGACAATCAACTTTATATGATCATTCCATTTAAATCACTCCTAATCCGTACTCCCAGATAATTTATGGAATTAACTGCTTTCAGTTGCTGACCTGCTATACTGTAGCTAAATGATAAAGGATCTTTCTTTCTATGTATTGGCAGCACATTGAGATTCAATAGCCATTCACTGCACCATGCGTCAATACGTTGCAGATCCTCCTGCATTTCAGTACAATTTTCCATTGTTACAACCTATCGATATACCACAGCATCATCCGCAAAAAGCCTCAGTGAACTTCCGATGTTATCCACAAGGTCATTTTTGTATATTGTGAATAGCAACGGTCCTACGACACTCCCCTGCGACACACCTAAAATCACTCTTACTTCGGAAGACTTCTCTCCATTGAGAATGACATGCTGCGTTCTGTTATCTAGGAACTCTTCAATCCAATCGCACAATTGGTCTGATAGTCCATACGCTCTTACTTAGTTCATTAAACGACTGTGGGAAACTGTATCGAACGCCTTGCGGAAGCCAAGAAACACGGCATCTACCTGGGAACCCGTGTCTACGGCCCACTGAGTCTCGTGGACGAATAGCGCGAGCTCGGTTTCAAACGACCATCTTTTTCGAAACCCATGCTGATTCCCACAGAGTAGATTTCTAGTCTCCAGAAAAGTCATTATACTCGAACATAATACGTGTTCCAAAACTCTACAACTGATCGACGTTAGAGATATAGGTCTATAGTTCTGCACATCTCTTCGACGTCCCTTCCTGAAAATGGGGATGACCTGTGCCCTTTTCCAATCCTTTGGAACGCTACGCTCTTCTAGAAACCTACGGTGGACCGCTGCAAGAAGGGGGGCAAGTTCCTTCGCGTTCTCTGTGTAAAATCGAACTGGTATCCCATCAGGTCCAGCGGCCTTTCCTCTTTTGAGCGATTTTAATTGTTTCTGTATCCCTCTGTCGTCTATTTCGATGTCTACCATTTTGTCATCTGTGCGACAATCTAGAGAGGGAACTACAGTGCAGTCTTCTTCTGTGGAACAGCTTTGGAAAAAGACATATCGTATTTCAGCCTTTAGTCTATCATCCTCTATTTCAGTACCATTTTGGTCACAGAGTGTCTGCACATATTGTTTTGATCCACCTACTGCCTTGACATAAGACCAAAATTTCGTAGGGTTTTCTGCCAAGTCAGTAAATTTCGACGGAAGCAAAGCTGTGAGCTGTGTTGGTGAGGTGTGGGTCATGCTTGATCTGTTCAGTCGGTAAGCGCTTTCCCGCGAAAGACAAAGGTCGCAAGTTCGATTCCTGCTCCTGCACACAATCTTAATCTGGGATGAAGTTTCGGAGCTGTAGCATGTCTGACAATATGGCGATATGCTTTCTTAAAGAAGAAGTAGTTTGCATGGAACCTGTAGGTGCGAATTACGCAGTATGAACTGGTACTGAAGGATGCACTTGCACGGCCAGTGAACGTGACTCGTGAAATGAGCAGTTGTATTGAAGCTGCAACCAAACAGCTTCAGCATCAGTTTAATGATACTCAGCGAAGGCAGCATCTCACCTGAAGATGAAGGCCAAGTGGACGGTCGAAATATTGTACAACTTTACCCGAATATCCCGCAGCAAACCCGCGAGAAGAGTATCTGTTGTTTACCAGAAATGGTAAACTTTTTAGTAAAAGTGGCGTCGATATGCTTATTAAACGTAGCGACCACAATTGATCTTTCAGTAAACTGCTTGACTATGATTTCACCATGAACTAAATGAGATATAGAAGCTGTGAGTAACAAAACTATCATGACAGTATGGACGGAGAACGACTGGTTTCTAAAATGTGATTATACAGTCGGTCAGGGTCTGAGAGATACTGCAGTGATAGTTTTATACACGGGGATGGCGATATCCACATATACAACACGGCCCCTAGATATAAAAGAGCAGTGTATTGGCGGAAACTGTCATTTGTACTCACGAGATCCATGTGTAAAGGATGCCGACGTCACTATGGCCGCGCGAAGGGAATTAAAAGACTTTGGGTGCGGAGTAGTACTTGGAGTTTGACACATGGGACCTTCTATTTCGGAAATCGTTAGGAAATTCTGTATTTCGAGATGCACAGTGTCAAGAGTGTGCCGAGAATTCAAACTTTCAGGCATTACCTTTCACCACGAACAATGCAGTGGCGACGGACTTCACTTAAGGACTAAGACGAGCAGCGTTTGCTTAGAGTTGTCAGTGCTAACAAACAAGCAACACTGCGTGAAATAACCGCATAAATCAATGTGGAACGCACGACGAATGTATGCGTTAGGACAGTGCGGCGAAATTTTGCATTAAGGGCTATGGCAACAAGCGACCGGCACGAATGCCTTTGCTAACCGCTCGACATCGCCTGCGGCGCCTCTCCCGGCCTCGTGACCACATCGGTTGGGTCCTAGACTATTGGAAAACCGTGGTCTGGTCAAATGAATTCCGCTTCCAGTTGGTAAGAGCTGATGGTAGGATTCCAGTGTTGCGCACTCACCACGAAGCCATGGACCCAAGTTGGCAACAAGGCACTGTGCAAGCTGGTGGTGGTTTCATAATGGTGTGGGCTATGTTGACATGGAATGGGCTGTGTCCATTTGCAGCGATTCGTGGATTTCGTGTCTCCAAACAAAGATGGAATTTTTTTAGACGACAATGAGTAACGTCACCGGGTTGCAAGTGCTCGCGATTGATATTGAAAGTATCTAACCAAAATTGTCTCCTTTTTTATTTGTGGAAGTATCAATGATAAGAGTGTTCTAAATTAATTATTCAACAAACCTGCGTCTGACTCCGTCTGTGAACTTGTTTCTTGCAGTCCTCCATTTTGCCAAAAATGCAACATGTATTTGACTCAGCAGTGAAGTTTAAGAGAATAATCCGTTTGTGCAATGGCATTAAGATGCCACTGAAAAATTAACTTTCGGCCCTGATGTTTACTTAATGAAATTATATCTTTCCTTCAATAATGCCAGTTGTGTAATGGCATAAAATTAGTTATTTGAAATAACTTTGCTCTGATAACGTTAGTTATACCAATATTGATTTCAAACTATGAACTGCACATATATATTGCATAGATGCCTCATTTTCTTTACGTTCTTTCATTGGTGGGTAACTTTACTTTACCACCCATTTTCATATTCAATACAAGCAAAGGATGTGGATTATGATTCCGGCTGTTAGATTTAAACACAATGTTGATCTCAATATATATATTGTTAAAATTTTAAGTCATACACAAAACCTACCATTTCCAACATTTTTGTAGCACGTGTCACTCTTACAAAAAATTTTACAAAACACTTACTGTGTCAAACCTTGGACATACAAATCCTAACTCTAAACATTATATAACAAAATCCATTTTGAAATCATTATACATCTTCTCTCATTTACGTACTAAAGTTTGCTTAGGGTAACTGCACAGCGAGCGCGACTGCTACCTTAAATCTGTCTGCACACGTCTGCTTCCTCCGGGCACCTACCTGCGACTCCCAGGTTTTTTGCTGCACGCGCCCGGCTCTCATAACCATCAAAGATCCTCCTACTCAGAAATGTTATAGTCATTCCACCTTGCGGTTGGCAACTACCGACATTATTTTCTGGATCTACTCTAATCAGATCTTAGCACATACCTTTCAATATGAAGAACATTCTGGACAGTTCGAGCGAATGATTTGGCCATACAGATCGCCCGATATGAATCCCATCGAACATTTATGGGATATAATCGAGAGGTCACTTCGTACACAAACACGATATTAGGAGGTATGCCATGACTTTTTACCCTTAGTGTACTTAAGACTTTCTTTGTTTTCTGTTGGTGCAGCTCATTTTCGGGAGGCCGTTGGGCAGATATGCGAAGTAACCCATTGTAATACGTCTTATTTAGAAACATCTCACTTTAGACAGATTCATTGAACCAATACTCAGATCAACTGAGCGACAAACAAAACGCACGGAACTTCGTCACCTTTCTATTACACTATATACAGGGTGGTCGTAAACTCCCGTTCCACACTTCTAGGACTTGTAGAGGGGAGTGAGAACATCGTATTTTGAATAGGAATCCATGTCCGGAAACGTCATCCACCGAGACTACAGAGCGTCAAAGTTATAGGCACTGGCATCTGTAAATATACGTATACACGGGGTGATTCCGTGATGATGTTACAGTCTTTCTAGGACGATGGAGAACGATAAATGTATTAATTTTAAGTAAGGATCCCTGTGCCGGAAACGAACGAGTCGAAAGTTATAAACGGAAACCCTTCTGATACCTCTGACAGTTGAATACGAGGGCAGTTCAATAAGTAATGCAACACATTTTTTTTTCTGAAACAGGGGTTGTTTTATTCAGCATTGAAATACACCAGGTTATTCCCCAGTCTTTTAGCTACACAACACTATTTTTCAACGTAATCTCCATTCAATGCTACGGCCTTACGCCACCTTGAAATGAGGGCCTGTATGCCTGCACGGTACCATTCCACTGGTCGATGTCGGAGCCAACGTCGTACTGCATCAATAACTTCTTCATCATCCACGTAGTGCCTCCCACGGATTGCGTCCTTCATTGGGCCAAACATATGGAAATCCGACGGTGCGAGATCGGCGCTGTAGAGTGCATGAGGAAGAACAGCTCACTGAAGTTGTGTGAGCTCCTCTCGGGTGCGAAGACTTGTGTGAGGTCTTGCGTTGTCATGAAGAAGGAGAAGTTTGTTCAGATTTTTGTGCCTACGAACACGCTGAAGACGTTTCTTCAATTTCTGAAGAGTAGCACAATACACTTCAGAGTTGATCGTTTGTACCATGGGGAAGGACATCGAACAGAATAACCCCTTCAGCGTCCCAGAAGACTGTAACCATGACTTTACCGGCTGAGGGTATGGCTTTAAACTTTTTCTTGGTAGGGGAGTGGGTGTGGCGCCACTCCACTGATTGCCGTTTTGTTTCAGGTTCGAAGTGATGAACCCATGTTTCATCGCCTGTAACAATCTTTGACTAGAAATTGTCACCCTCAGCCACATGACGAGCAAGCAATTCCGCACAGATGGTTCTCCTTTGCCCTTTATGGTGTTCGGTTAGACAACGAGGGACCCAGCGGGAACAAACCTTTGAATATCCCAACTGGTGAACAATTGTGACAGCACAACCAACAGAGATGTCAAGTTGAGCACTGAGTTGTTTGATGGTGATCCGTCGATCACCTCGAACGAGTGTGTTCGCACGCTCCGCCATTGCAGGAGTCACAGCTGTGCACGGCCGGCCCGCACGCGGGAGATCAGACAGTCTTGCTTGACCTTGCGGCGATGATGACACACGCTTTGCCCAACGACTCACCGTGCTTTTGTCCACTGCCAGATCACCGTAGACATTCTGCAAGCGCCTATGAATATCTGAGTTGTCCTGGTTTTCCGCCAAAAGAAACTCGATCACTGCCCGTTGTTTGCAACGCACATCCGTTACAGACGCCATTTTAACAGCTCCGTACAGCGCTGCCACCTGTCGGAAGTCAATGAAACTATACGAGACGAAGCGGGAATGTTTGAAAATATTCCACAAGAAATTTCCGGTTTTTTCAACCAAAATTGGCCGAGAAAAAAATGTGTTGCATTACTTATTGAACTGCCCTCGTACATGTACCGTTTCTTGTGCTGCGAAGAGCTGCTGAGGAGCTATGACCATTCGTTCATCTTCGCTAATGTGAAACACACCGCCTCTACTGACAAATTGTTCATAGCTCCTCAGGTATGCAATTTAGAGCCCACGTTAACTGGACATTTCTTCTCGTTTTTGTCCACACTACCACCACTGAAAGTTACCAACGCCATACTCTTCGCACAGATGTGTTGGGCAGTGTCTCTGGTATGCCCGTCGATCGTGTCGCGTCACTCTTTTGAGTTTTGAGCGACCAGTGAACACGTAAAGATGCATAGGGAATAGTGTCTCCCGCCAAGTATGAGGGCGTGGTTAGAGATTTCGCCTGTGTCATGCAGCCCACATAACACAACTGTCGAGCAGTTCCTTCTTCAAGCCAATTCGCGGCCATACACTGCAGGGGCAATGAAGACGCTCCTGCAGCGTTTCCGATGAGACGTGTTTGATCACCCACAATACAGTCCATGTAATTGGCTCCCCCTGAGTCTCATCTCTGCCCACAAGAACCGCTGGCTACGAAGACAAAATTTTTCCACAGACAATGAGGTGCAGACCAGTGCAGATAACTGGCGGAAAGCACAGACGGCTGCTTTCTATGACGAGCATATTGGAAAGTTGATACAGCACTATGACAACACTCGAAGTTGGAGCGGCGACTATGTAGAGAAGTACGTGGAAGGTGTACTTAACTGCTGCAAATAAAACGTTTCTGGTTTTCACTGTTGTTTTCATTTCGCAACCGATCGGAACTTACTTTCTGGAAAACCCTCGTATGTTATTCAGGGAAGTACTGGACCCTGTAGTGACCGAAGCCGACACGCTCGTGAGTGTTTGCCTCGAACATAGCAGCCGACAGAATAGGCTACGAGCGTCCCGTGTGTTTCCGCTGCGTCCTGGTATTGCTGTGTAAGTGGGGTCCAGAATTTCAAAACACCTTTTAGCACACTTTTAGCAATATCAATGCACTTTCAATAACGTGCACTACCTATTTCAAGACAACCACCGGATTTTCTCAGTGGTTTCCATTTCGCGACCGATCGGCACTTACTTTCTGGATAACCTTCGTATATGAGGGGCATATTGTTGCTCGACATAGGCCGACAACAGCATATTTTAAACAGATACTGCACAGCTATCGACTTAACGCAGAGGTGACATTAATCATTGACGATGGTCTTTTTATCAATCAACCATGGTTTTTTTATCAACTAAAAACTTTACCTAGCTACGCCAATTCTTACTCTGCAGCATTCTGTAACCTTTGACATAGCATTTACAGGGTGTTTCAAAAATGACCGGTATATTTGAAACGGCAATAAAAACTAAACGAGCAGCGATAGAATACACCGTTTGTTGCAATATGCTTGGGACAACAGTACATTTTCAGGCAGACAAACTTTCGAAATTACAGTAGTTACAATTTTCAACAACAGATGGCGCTGCGGTCTGGGAAACTCTATAGTACGATATTTTCCACATATCCACCATGCGTAGCAATAATATGGCGTAGTCTCTGAATGAAATTACCCGAAACCTTTGACAACGTGTCTGGCGGAATGGCTTCACATGCAGATGAGATGTACTGCTTCAGCTGTTCAATTGTTTCTGGATTCTGGCGGTACACCTGGTCTTTCAAGTGTCCCCACAGAAAGAAGTCACAGGGATTCATGTCTGGCGAATAGGGAGGCCAATCCACGCCGCCTCCTATATGTTTCGGATAGCCCAAAGCAATCACACGATCATCGAAATATTCATTCAGGAAATTAAAGACGTCGGCCGTGCGATGTGGCCGGGCACCATCTTGCATAAACCACGAGGTGTTCGCAGTGTCGTCTAAGGCAGTTTGTACCGCCACAAATTCACGAAGAATGTCCAGATAGCGTGATGCAGTAATTGTTTCGGATCTGAAAAATGGGCCAATGATTCCTTTGGAAGAAATGGCGGCCCAGACCAGTACTTTTTGAGGATGCAGGGACGATGGGACTGCAACATGGGGCTTTTCGGTTCCCCATATGCGCCAGTTCTGTTTATTGACGAAGCCGTCCAGGTAAAAATAAGCTTCGTCAGTAAACCAATGGCTGCCCACATGCATATCGCCGTCATCAATCCTGTGCACTATATCGTTAGCGAATGTCTCTCGTGCAGCAATGGTAGCGGCGCTGAGGGGTTGCCGCGTTTGAATTTTGTATGGATAGAGGTGTAAACTCTGGCGCATGAGACGATACGTGGACGTTGGCGTCATTTGGACCGCAGCTGCAACACGGCGAACGGAAACCCGACGCCGCTGTTGGATCACCTGCTGCACTAGCTGCGCTTTGCCCTCTGTGGTTGCCGTACGCGGTCGCCCTACCTTTCCAGCACGTTCATCCGTCACGTTCCTAGTCCGTTGAAATGTTTCAAACAGATCCTTTATTGTATCGCTTTTCGGTCCTTTGGTTACATTAAACCTCCATTGAAAACTTCGTCTTGTTGCAACAATACTGTGTTCTAGGCGGTGGAATTCCAACACCAGAAAAATCCTCTGTTCTAAGGAATAAACCATGTTGTCTACAGCACACTTGCACGTTGTGAACAGCACACGCTTACAGCAGAAAGACGACGTACAGAATGGCGCACCCACAGACTGCGTTGTCTTTTATATCTTTCACATCACTTGCAGCGCCATCTGTTGTTGAAAATTGTAACTACTGTAATTTCGAAAGTTTGTCCGCCTGAAAATGTACTGTTGTCCCAAGCATATTGCAACAAACGGTGTATTTCTATCGCTGCTCGTTTAGTTTTTATTGCCGTTTCAAATGTACCGGTCATTTTTGAAACACCCTGTATATTTGCACCAGAAGATGCAACTTAAAAGTTGCGAAACCGATTGTATGGGTTTAAAAGTGACCTGAATAAGCACAGCTACAACGGACCATTGGACGTTTCATTCCGTTTCATTTTAATATTTGTAACATCTATATTAAAAAAAAAATTGGTCGCTGTATGACATGTCAAGCAATGATGTATAGCTGTCGTTTAGCTGTTGTTGTCCCAGTTTTAAAATTATCCTTAAGAACTATATTGTTAACGTAATACAACAACAATTAACGAGTGTTTTTTATTTGTTTTAGGACAGGCATAAAGTATCCTCCCCTTGGGATAATGCGTCTTATGGAAAATTGTTTCACATTACTACGGTTAAGCGATTGAGGGCAGGTAACTTAAATGGAACGAAGGAAAATACAGGTTAATGTCACCGCCGGCAATAAGGCCCTTAGAGACGGGGTACCAAGCATGGACACGGGAGAAGGAAATCGTAGACGTAGGGGAATAATGGAAAACCTAAATCTGGATGGACTGTGGGAGGTTTGAATCCATCTCGTCCCAGTTCCAGTTCAATGACTTAACCACAGCACCGTCTCATTTGGTTTGAGAGTAACAGCATCCCAACAGTGTTCTCTTGGACGACTCCTGATGAAATCTTAGCTCCTGATAGGCTCTCGCCGTGCGGGAGAGCAGCCTGTGTTCCTTGATTCAATTTATAGAGCCAGTTATAGACTTGCGAAGACATGTACTCATTCGCCTGACGTCCTCGTTAGTCTAATACAGTGTTGAATGGCTTTTAAAAACTACGATTACATGCCGTGCATATGGAAATGATAGTGAGTGGAAATTGTTGAAGAATAAAACGCTAGGCGTTTGTTTTTAATGCAAATAACACTTCGGAGGGGAAGTCCGTCTACCACTGTAAATAGTGCAGCTGACACTACGTCACTACCGATTACTTCTAAATAAGGGGCAGTTAATTCAGACGTGTGCAAAACGACCAGAACCCATACACACAAATCACATCTAGCGGGATTATAGCTCAGTCGTCAGGTTTGTATGCATATAACCTTGCAATAAATAGCAAGAAAAATAATATTCTTCCTTTCACCGACCGCAATATAATTGATAGCAGTGTCACGATGCTCGTGAATTGTATCGCTATCTGTAAAGAAAGGATACGTGTGTAAATGTTTTCTGACATTTGACGCAACTAGAAAGCAGGCCGCTGTGGCCGAGCGGTTCTAGGCACTTCAGTCCGAGCTGCTGCTACGGTCGCAGGTTCGAATCCTGCCTTGGGCGTGGATGTGTGTGATGTCCTTAGGTTAGTTAGGTTTAAGTAGTTCTAAGTCTAGGGGACATGACTTCAGATGTTAAGTCCCATAGTGCTTAGAGCCATTTGAATTTTTGACGCAACTTACAGGACGAAAGTAAACTGAAAATCGCTGTATATTTATTGGACAACGAACAGTGTAGCTCACTACAATATACTGAGATGCCTTAACATGAGTACGGGAAATAAATTTCACAGTAACTCTTCACTTTTGAATGCCCATCGTGTGACAGAGGTACAGCAGTCATGAGGTTAGCACCTAGTAAGGAAGGGGATATTCTGTCTTTAAATCGATTATCCCCAATTTTTATATACAGCTCCATTTAGACATTCATGTGCTCTTCAACCTTGATCCGTTTCGTACCGAGCGAGGTAGCGCATTGGTTTGCACACTGGACTCCATTCGGCAGGACGACGGCTCAAATCCGCGTCCGGTCATCCTGATTTAAGTTTCACGTGTTTTCCCTAAATTGTTCGAGGCTAATGCATGGATGGTTCCTTCGAAAGGGCACGGCTAATTTTCTTCCCTATCCTTCCCTAATGCGAGCTTGCGCTCCGTCTCTAATGATATCGTTGTCGATGGGACGTTGAACACTAATCTCCTCCTTCTCCTTGATCTGTTTGGTTATTTCGAAAAAAAAAGAAAAAAAAAACAAAGAAAAAGAGAAATAACACAATAAATGGCATCTGTCCTCAGCACATGCTTGCAGGTCTAAAAAGACGTACTTCCGTCACATAGGATTTTGAGTTGGTATTTCCATGTTTGTAAATCTGCGGTGTTGCAGGGCACACAAAGCTGGGGAAAGATCTCAAGCGTCGTTTGTGGGAGACATTGTCCGTTGACGTCTCTTGTGCTCGTGGTTCATCAGCACTGTTATTTATCACATAACTGAAGTTCAACGTAAACTGAAAAGGTAATAGTAAGGTGAGACCATCTAGGTCGTTAAACCGCGTCATTTGCCTTTTCAATTTCTTCTCCACGATCGTCGTTTCGACTGCTCTGCTGGGATCTTCTTCAGGATCTTGAGGCGTACACTATTAGCTGAACACCATGAGACGCCAGTGTCGTGTTATAAAGGGAAAATCTGCCACCCTTAATATGAAGAAATGACGTTATTGAGTAAAATTCTTCCTGCTATGAATGGTGGCCCATCGCCGTTAGTTAGGAAGCGAAATAGGCAGAGCAGGAGAGGGGTAATGTTTGTCATTCAAAATATTATCGCCTTGCCACAGAGGTCGTTGTTGGTACTCCTCGGGTACCGAGACCGCGTATTTACCTCATCGATGCCCAGAAGTCAAAATCTGGAAGCCTGCATCCACTACTTCTATTTCAGTTACATTTCCGAAGGCAGAGGTGTCAGAACGTCGACCGTATAGAAGAAATTGAAAGGGAACGTGAAGCGACCTAACAGCCGAGAAGATATTACTTTCAATGACAACGACCACAGAAGGCTGCAAACATAAAATCTAATATGGGAAAGATGATTAGAGAACCTGCCCAGAAGAACAGATAAATTACTTAATATTGGTTCCAGTCCAACACTGGCTTTCTGGTACAGGAATTGTTTATGATATTTTTTTCAATCAATAAATAAATAAATTACTTAGTGATCCGGCTTTTCCCTCTGGATATCGTGATAATGATGTTATCCATGGTTTCGTCGTAAGTAACACCATGCGCAGACAACGAAAGCTATAAGGTGCAACAAAATGTCTTCTGCGTGAAAAAATCCACCAAGTACACAGGGACTTAAATTATGTTAACTAGTAATGTGGGTAGCTCAGTTGGTAGAGCACTTGCCCGCGAAAGGCAAAGGTCCCGAGTTCCAGTCTCGGTCCGGCCCGCAGTTTTAATCTGCCAGGAAGTTTTATGTTAACTAGGTTTTAATTGCTTTATATTGTTCACTGGCAACAATTTGCTCACCTCAAGACTGGGACAAAGTGGACAGAATAACGTTAAATCGTGGAACGAGGTTATCAGATTTCAATGCAGTGCAATGCATTGCAAAAGTTCGAGAAACTGACTGGATCCAAAACTAGCAGTGCTGAACCTTTCGTCAAAAGAACAACAGACTGAATTTCACAACTCCATCTAAGAGAATTCTCAATGGAAAAATTCTCAGTGTCGTCTATGTATTCTTGTTCTCTCTTTTCAAGAGTCAGACTGAAGTCGTAATGCAGTATGTATCGATAGTTCCGGGGGAAACGAAACAGCCCAAAGGCAACATACTAGCACAGAAAAGGGCCGCTCTTGATAACTTCAAGAAGAAGAGCGTCGTAGAGACCAAAGCGGCTAATGAAAATGCTGTAGCTGTTTTGGACGCTGTGGAATACCACAAGAAGATTGGACAACTATTGGCTCATTGGCTGACCCTGTGTACCGCAAGTTAAAAAGTGACCTCACAAAAGGAATCCTTCGAAAAATGAAAAAAAAACTTTTATTAGACTCCAGAATGAACAGCTTATTACCAAGAATCTAAAGACTTGAACAGCTGTCTCATTCAGATTACCATGTCACGCAATAACAAGAGATACTTTTATACCATGCGCGAAGTATCACAACACGTCCAAATGTATCGAAACTGTCTATTTTTATGAGCAGAAGAGAAGCATTGCGAGCCACATATGCCTATCATAGTGGCACTACCTTACTGGGGTTGGCACCGTGATAATTATGAAACGCCGGCCACTGTGGCCGAGTGGTTCTAGACGCTTCAGTCCAGAACCGCCCTGCTGCTACGGTCGCAGGTTCGAATCCTGCCTCGGGCATAGATGTGTGTGATGTCCTTAGCTTAGTTAGGTTTAAGTAGTTCTAAGTATAGGGGACTGATGAACTCAGATGTTAAGTCCCATAGTGCTTAGAGCCATTTGAACCATTTTTGAATTATGAAACCGTGTGTATCGACGTCACTTTTTCAGGCAACGAATACACGGAAGTCTGACACGCATCTTGACTAGGTATTTCTCATCAGTGTAGACGCCTT
Organism: Schistocerca nitens; assembly: GCF_023898315.1. NCBI lineage: Eukaryota > Metazoa > Arthropoda > Insecta > Orthoptera > Acrididae > Schistocerca > Schistocerca nitens. Next base: position 205,772,877 of record NC_064614.1, read on the forward strand.
GTTACAAACATTCAAATCTTTGTTATTCCGAAACATAAACATTCCGAGTTGACTGTTTATGTACATTTTCAGTTCCAAAATCACCATCTCTGAATATAAACATACATCTGCTACAGATATTTTCTGTGGGCCACCTCATAGTTTCTAGCGTATTTTTGTCCTTACTAAATGTACGTGTAACGAAACGAGCTGCTCTTCTTTGGATCTTTCTGCTTCCTCGACGAATCCCATATAGTACAGACCCCACAATGACAAGCAGTATTCAAGGGTTGGTCACACGAGCAATTCGTAAGCTACATCCTTTGTGTATGGTCTACACTTCCCGTGGATTCTTCCTTGAATGTGTAAGGGTTTGACCACATTCGCCGTTAAAACGTGGTACTGAAATTTTTGCTGAGTGATAGAATAAGGGCTGCAAGTGAACTTTTTATCAACCGTTTTTGGAAAAATTGTTATGTGCTCACGACAACTAACAGGTATAGAGCTGCCACATAGCTACATGCAACAGGGAACTTTGTACCTGAAAAGCAGGAGAATAATGGGACTGACAGCAGGGGGTCTACACGTGCCGCTGCCATACTAGAAGGAGGTTTATTTAAACTTTGTGCAACTCTAATCATTGCCTGTATCCTTACCGTAAAAAAGCAATCTGTTTATTTTGCACCTGGCTGGGTTAAACGACAGTAAACTGACGGAAAAAATTGTAAAATCATAAAGTAATTAACGTAAAGTAATTAAATTTCGGGAATACATTTGCCTAGGTAACATATTTAAGTGATTAATATTGCAAGATCACAGGTTAATGTAAGAGCGCGATAAGCCATTGCAAGTGTGAAATTCTGATACATTAATAACCTGTGTACCCGTCAGGATGTCGTCTGAAAGTAAGAAAACGTGTCTGTATTGCGTTCTACAGGTGCCGAATGTGAGTTTTTCGTATGGAGTTCCATGCCTGTTGCGCTTGGTCAGTCAATACAAGAACGGTTAGTGCTGGTTGGGGATGACGCTGGAGTTTTCGCCCGATGATATCCCATATGTGCTCTATTGGAGACAGATCTGGTAATCGAGCAACATGTTGACGCTCTATAGAGTGGGCGACTGTTATCCTGTTGGAAAACATCTCTTGGAATGCTGTTTATGAATAGCAGCACAGTGGGTCGAAACACAAGACTGACGTACAAATTGGCAGTCAGGGTGCGTGGTATAACCACGAGAGCGGTCTTGCTGTCATACGAAATCGCACTCCAATCCTTAAGTAGGTCCAGTCTGTCTAGGACGCAGACAGGCTGAGTGCAGGCCCTCAAATGATCTACTTGTAACCAATAATCGGCCATTACTGGCGTCTAGGCAGAACCAGCTTTCATTAGAAAACACAGCAGACCTTCACCATGCCCAACAATGAGCTCTCGCTTTACATCATTGAAGTCTCAGATGGCGGTGGTATGGAGTACATGGCCTGCAGGCTACACGTGGTCTCACTCGGAGCTTCCCTTGAAGTAACCCATCTTTAACAGTTCGTTGTGTGACTATGGTGTCAAACTTCTGCTCAATTTGCTGCTGCAGACGTAGTACGACGCACCAGAGCGACACATGCAACACGGTGGTCTTCCCTCTTGGTAATGCCATGTGACCGTCCAGAGCTCGGTCTTTCTGCGACTGTACATTATCGCTGGCTAAATTCCTCCCAAGTGTTTCAGCAGTGTCGCAGAAGGAACATCCAGTTTCTCGTAGCCCTATTGCACGACCTCCTCCAAACTCAGTGAAGTCGCCTTAAAGTCATTCTTGACGAACATCAGCTCACTACCTTCAATCTCAAAGATAACTAATGCTCATGACCGTTTCTGCGGTTATTTAAGGCATACCTGATTTCCGTTCTCATATTGGCGCTACTAGTGCCACTCTTATGCAAATGGCGTGAAATCTGAATAAACATCGTCTTTCAGATGTAGAACTTCACACAACTCCATCTTGGTGATGCGATTTTTTTTCCATCAGTGTATTTGGAATTAACATTGACACTGGATGAATTTCTTTTAAATGTAGATATTTCAAGGTGCAGTAAATGTTAATGTGCTTTCAGAATGTACGAGAATATTAGTGTTCAGCAGTTCATTGTTCTATTAACAGTTTTTTGTTAGGTCGCTTTCTTGTATGTGTGTTCTTACAAATTTTCCTATTGATTTAAAACTAACTTCCTGGTCTACTAGAAACTTTAACTTTCAACATAGGTCAGAACTGAATGATAATGCAATATTAAATTGCTCTCTTTTCTGGTGCATAGTGGAGGTGCTTTGTTTTTCTGTCTGTCTGCACTTCTGCACTAATGTTCCAACTGACTTAAAAGTAAATTCGCGATGAGCCAGAAACTCGGAACTTCCAACGTAGCTCAGAGATGGATAACAATATAATATTAAACTACTTCCGTATCTATTGTGAGGCGAAGGGTACGTTGTTTTTCTGTTCGTCAGTTTGGTACAAATTTTGCAGTTGATATTAAACTGACTCCTCAATGAGCTACAGAATTTGAACTTTCAACATGGGTCAGAACTGAATTTCAAAGCAATATTAACTCCCTTTTTGTCTGGTGTATGGCGGAGGGTACTCTCTGTACCACCGCTATTTTCCCATTTTCCCATTGCACAAGAGAATGATTCCTGGTAAGATCGATTGCTAGTGAGCTTCCGTGTGAGCTCGATTTTAATTTTTAGTTTTTACTTTCATGATATTTTCACGAGATGTACTTAGGAGGAAGCAATATACTGGTTGAATCAGGTAAAGAGAAAATGAAATAAAAATGAAATTTATCACATGTCTCTGTTGCAATCTCCTGAAAATGTTTGAAATTGAATGAAAAATGTCACAAACGCCAAACGCATGACTAAATAATTATTTAAATAAAGGAACTTTGTAGAACAACAAATTTTGAAAATCTGCGAAAATGTGTAAAATAATTTCACCTAGTCTCATACAGAACCATAACGCTCTACAGATGACCCTGAAAATTTGTGCTTGTGAATTGTTAATGCCTATGACAAGACTAGTAAAATTTAAGGCGAAAACTTGGGGGATATGTAGTAGATAATAGAAAGGAAAGCAGAAAGTAACTGCAGTCATCTGCAGTGGAATAAAATATTCAGTGACTAGTGTGAACTATTCAAGCATCTGTTATCTATCCAGAATGAGATTTTCACTCTGCAGCGGAGTGTGCGCTGATATGAAACATCCTGGCAGATTAAAACTGTGTGCCGGACCGAGACTCGAACTACGGACCTTTGACTTTGGCGGGCAAGTACTATACCATTTTCTTTTTAATAATCTCATTTTGTTCGTTGCACTGGTTCGGGGCGGACGTCCCATGACATCCGTTGAAGCTCTTTGTTGATCGATTCACTTTTTTTTTTTTATTACAGAGGGCAGCTAATCCTCTGACCGAACACGCTGAGCTACCGTGCTTGCATTTAAAATGGTTCAAATGGCTCTAAGCACTATGGGACATAACATCAGAGGACATCAGTCCCCTAGACTTAGAGCTACTTAAACCTAACTAAGGACATCACACACATCCATGCCCGAGTCAGGATTCGAACCTGCGACCGTAGCAGCAGCGCGGTTCCGGACTGAAGCGCCTAGAACCGATCGGCCACAGAGACCATCTGAGCTACCCAAGCACGACTCACGACCTGTCCTTACAGCAAAAGGTGCCGAGTTCGAGTCTCGGTCCGGCACACAGTTTTAATCTGCCAGGAAGTTTCATCTGTTATCTACTTCATACGCCACACGTTTATCGTTTTTGATTTTATAATTATTGTCAAAACTATTAAAAATTCACAAGAAAAAATTTCGAGAACTATCTGTATGAGGTTACGAACTTTTATTGTCTTATGAAGTTAAGCCGAAAACGCAATCAGATCGCACGTTTTAGGGCTCCATTACGGTTTTATGCACTGGATAAGTTGTTAAGTCCCTCCTACTGCCGGTTCACCCGAGATAAATTAGGAGAAGTGACACTAGTACGGGATGTAAGTGCTGGGGAATTGGGCGTTGGAATTCTGACAGATAAACCCAATCTTTTAGCAAAAATGATAATTACCTTACACGCGATTACTTTTATGTAGTCATTCCGCTTTAGAGTTCTCCGTACGATTACCCGTACACACGAGGGTCGTTTAAAACCTAATGCAACACATCGTTTTCCTCCCCCAATCTCGGTTGAAAAAATGCGTAATTTGTTGTGGGATATCGTGAAATATTCACGCTTCAGCCCCTACAGTTACAGAGAGCCGTCATTGAGTTTCTCTTGGCGGAAAACCAGAGCATCACAGTTATTCATTAGTGCTTGCTGAGTGTCTTCGGAGACCTGGCAGTGAAAAAAGCACGGTAGTCTTTGGGAGAGGCGTCTGCCATCATCGCAAGAAGATCTTGTAAACCTGTCCCATCTCTCGCGTGATTGCCTGCCGCAAAGAGCTGTGACTCCTGCAATGTTGGAACATGCGAACACTCTCATTCGAGGTGATCAATTGATCACAAACGGCTCGCTACACAAATGAACATTGGTAGTGCTGACACTCGCCCACCGATTGGGGTACTCAGAGGTGTGTGGCCGCTGGGTTCCTCGCCACCTAGCAGAAGACCATAAAGAGCAACGAAGGATAACACGGGGGGAACTGCTTGCGCGTTGTGAAGCTGATCGTGTCAATTTTTGATCGGACAGGCGATGAAACGTGGTTTCGTCATTTCGTACCGGAAACAAAACGGCAGTCCACGGAGTGGCGCCACGCCATCTTTCCTCTGAAAGCCTCACACTCAGCGACTACCTCATGGGACTCTGAAGGGGTTATTCTGTTCCATGTCCTCCCTGAACTCTAAGGTGTATTGTACTACCCTCAGGAAATTGAAGAAACGACTTCAGCGTCTTGGTTACCGCAAAAATGCAAACGAACTTGTCCGGCTCCATGACAACGCAAGACCTCGCGTAAGTCTGCACACTCGAGAAGAGCACACGAAACTTCATTGCACTGTTCTTCCTCATCCATCCTAGAGCCCGGCTCTCGCACCTTTCCTCTTCCATCCGTTTGGACCAATGAAGGATGTTCAAGATAATACTCCAGGCGGGTGTAAAATGAATGTGCGCAACGGAGAATAATAAACACTAAAATGAAGATTTGGCCCTGTCTGACTACTCCCTAAAGCAGATCTTAGGATCTCTTAATTATATAAATTACAATCTAAACATAAATGGATGATAAAGGCAAGTAATCCTATTCAATGATAAACGCTGTTCCCGCTTACATATTTATTGTAGATTAAAAAACCTTTATATCACAAAGTTTACATTCCCTGAGTAAAATTACTAATCAATTGCCCAACTCTGCGCCTTATTATGACTGCGCGGTCTATCAACAACGCGAAATGACTGACATCATCTACGTACCAAACACTAGAAGACACTGCTTTCAAAGATGATCTGCAGTGGTGCGGAACCTCACTGGAAATAAACTAACGTGATCACAACTCTTTAGCTTTTATAGCCCTAATAAGCAGAAGCAGTTTGCGATATCACCGTATTACTGCGTCCGGTGCGTCGAAGTGATAGTCCTCGTACTCGTCTGCGATGATGGAAGAACTCCAGCCACAAATAAACGCTTTCAAACACTAGGACGGCAGAAGGTGGTCCTCTCACTAATATATTCTAATACTGTCTTCTCCTCTCTGTGTTCTACAGACGAGAAACGCGTACTCGCAGCCTCAAGGACGGAGTTCAGATAAGGTCTCAACGTAAGTATAGGCAGATGAAGTGCTGTCAATTACTGAACGCCGCGTACTCAACGACAAGTCCAGAATCTTATAGGTTCGCTACAGTACAGTGCCTAACTGTTCTAACTATAAGCTCTCCTGAGAGCAAAGACAGGAAATCCGTTTGTACCAACAAAGCTGATATCGAGCCACCGTCACACACGCGCGCTCACAAAAAAGATCACGTATCTCCACTGCTGTCTTCCCAGCAAGGCTCGTCTTCCCATCCTCGTAATTCCGAAAACGTATCATATTCCTGAAACCACGGAATGTTCTCCCTCTCTACAGATTCTTCCGAACGCCAACCAACTTTTGTCGTCCAGCGCGGTAAGTTTCCGAGAAAAAACCTATACTCATACAATGGTACGCTTCTGAGAAAAATCCATCGAAATAACCCAGCCTTCGTGGTTTCCGAGGTGCCGCTTCTTCGTTCTTCTCATCTGCGTCCAAGATTTTCTTTATAATCCTTCCTGTCCTGCTACAAAACTGGCCGGTCGCGACACTACTCTGCCCAGCACTCAGGTGTCACAACGTCCATCTTGCTACTTCCTGTGTTTAAGCATGACCAACACACCTCTGTGGGCCTTACACCCAGAGCTTGAGTTCCGCCTGCCATATCATTTCCACTGTCGTACCAACCTCAACTAGTATTATACACTATTGGCCATTAAAATTGCTACACCAAGAACAAATGCAGATCATAGACGGGTATTCATTGGACAAATATATTATACTAGAACTCACATGTGATTACATTTTCACGCAATTTTGGTGCATGGATCCTGAGAAATCAGTACCCAGAACAGCCACCTCTGGCCTTAATAACAGCCTTGATACGCCTGGGAATTGAGTCAAACAGAGCTTGGATGACGTGCACAGGTCCAGCTGCCCATGCAGCTTCAACACGATACCACAGTTCATCAAGAGTAGTGACTGGCGTATTGTGACGAGCCAGTTGCTCGGCCACCATTGACCATACGTCTTCAATTGGTGAGAGATCTGGAGAATATGATGGCCAGGGCAGCAGTCTAACATTTTCTGTATCCAGAAAGGCCCGTACAGGACCTGCAACATGCGGTCGTGCTTTATCCTGCTGAAATGTAGGGTTTCGCAGGGATATAATGAAGGGTATAGCCACGGGTCATAGCACATCTGAAATGAAACGTCCTCTGATCAAAGTACCGTCAATGTGAACAAGAGGTGACCGAGACGTGTAACCGATGGCACCCCATACCATCACGCCGGGTGAGGTGATACGCCAGTATGGCGATGACGAATACACGCTTCCAATGTGCGTTCAGTGCGTTCTCGCCAAACACGGATGCGACCATCATGATGCTTTAAACAGAACCTGGATTCATCCGAGAAAATGACGTTTTGCCATTGGTGCACCCAGGTTCGACGTTGAGTACACCATCGGAGGCGCTCCTGTTTGTGATGCAGCGTCAAGGGTTATCGCGGCCATGGTCTCCGAGCTGATAGTCCATGGTGCTGCAAACGTCGTCGAACTGTTCGTGCAGATGGTTGTTGTCTTGCGAACGTCCCCATCAGTTGACTCGAGGATCGAGACGTGTCTGCACATCCGTTACAGCCATGCGGATAAGATGCCTGTCATCTCGACTGCTAGTGATATCAGGCCGTTGGGATCCAGCACGGCATTCCGTATCAGCCTCTTGAACCCACTGATTCCATATTCTGCTAACAGTTACTGGATCTCGACTAACGCGAGCAGCAATGTCGCGATACGGTAAACCGCAATCGCGATAGGCTAGAATCCGACCTTTATCAAAGTCGGAAACGTGATGGTACGCATTTCTCCTCCTTACGCGGGGCATCACAAGAACGTCTCACCAGGCAACGCCGGTCAACTGCTGTTTGTGTATGAGAAATCGGTTGGAAACTTTCCTCATGTCAGCACGTTGTAGGTGTCGCTACCGGCGCCAACCTTGTGTGAATGCTCTGAGAAGCGAATCATTTGCATATCACAGCATCCTCTTCCTGTCGGTTAAATTTCGCGTCTGTAGCACGTCATCTTCGTGGTGTAGCAATTTTAATGGCCAGTAGTGTAATAAAGACACTACGTCACCTTTCATGCAATAAGCGTTAACAATTATTTACAAGGCGTACGTGACAGTGCCAGTCTCCATTATATATTCGTATATACGATGTACAATCTAACACGTGATGCCTAATTGTGTTTGTAGATCATGGCAAAGTATGTGGATGGGTGCTTGTAAGGTGCGGAATTATAGCCACCTTGCAGATCTACTCCAGGAGAAGCAGTAAGTGGATGGCGGTGAGGTTGCTGATGCAGGAAGACGGTACCTCCGACGTCGACTAATGGAGTGGTACCATGCGGGCGCACAGGCCCTCCCAGTGAGGTGGCGTAAAGCCGTCGCATTGAACGAATGATTTTGTTGAGTAACAGAGCTTTGGATCGTGAATAAAATCAACCTGCTTTACTTATTGAACGCCCCTCGTATTTTATGGATGTGACTGGTTTTAGTGATTGCTCTGGAATTTGTGTGAAGTGTTCATCTGGCACCTTGTGTTGACGTTTGACTCATGTTGCAGCTGAGGAGTAGTCCGAGGAGTCGATCTGCAGAGAATGTAGCCCCGCGCGCCGAGGCGCCCGTAAGGCGGTGATTTGCGCTCACGCTGGCTAATTCGCGCGGAAGAGCGGCGGCCGGTGGGGTGCGCGCCTCGTACACCGCCTGCGGGCTGCCGGCTGGGAAATAACAGAAGCCGCGGCCGCATTTGCGATTGGCCACGCGGCGAGCCGCGGGGGAGGTGCGTGACGTGCCAGGCCTCACATGCAACGCTGTTCCCGGAAATCCGAACAGTCTTTTGTACTGGCGTCCGTTGTTGTGAAGCACGACTGGCCCTCTATTTACACTGAGGAATGACTGCTATCGACCAGGTATCTGGTACTTTTTGCCGATGATACAAGTATAGCTATCACACCCAACAGATAAGAATTAACTGGTGAAATTGTAAACGATGTTTTTCAGAAAATCATTAAGTGGTTCTCTGCAAATGGGCTCTCATTAAACTTTGACAAAACACAGTATACAGTTCCACACAGTAAATGGAATGACACCCTTAATAAATATAGACTTCGATCAGAAATCGGTAGCTAAGGTAGAATATTCAGAATTTCTAGGTGTATGCATTGATGAGGGGTTGAACTGGAAAAAAACACACTGAGGATCTGCTGAAACGTCTGAGTTCAGCTACTCATGCTATTAGGGTCATTGCAAATTTTGGCGATATACACTCCTGGAAATTGAAATAAGAACACCGTGAATTCATTGTCCCAGGAAGGGGAAACTTTATTGACACATTCCTGGGGTCAGATACATCACATGATCACACTGACAGAACCACAGGCACATAGACACAGGCAACAGAGCATGCACAATGTCGGCACTAGTACAGTGTATATCCACCTTTCGCAGCAATGCAGGCTGCTATTCTCCCAGGGAGACGATCGTAGAGATGCTGGATGTAGTCCTGTGGAACGGCTTGCCATGCCATTTCCACCTGGCGCCTCAGTTGGACCAGCGTTCGTGCTGGACGTGCAGACCGCGTTAGACGACGCTTCATCCAGTACCAAACATGCTCAATGGGGGACAGATCCGGAGATCTTGCTGGCCAGGGTAGTTGACTTACACCTTCTAGAGCACGTTGGGTGGCACGGGATACATGCGGACGTGCATTGTCCTGTTGGAACAGCAAGTTCCCTTGCCGGTCTAGGAATGGTAGAAGGATGGGTTCGATGACGGTTTGGATGTACCGTGCACTATTCAGTGTCCCCTCGACGATGACCAGTGGTGTACGGCCAGTGTAGGAGATCGCTCCCCACACCATGATGCCGGGTGTTGGCCCTGTGTGCCTCGGTCGTATGCAGTCCTGATTGTGGCGCTCACCTGCACGGCGCCAAACACGCATACGACCATCATTGGCACCAAGGCAGAAGCGACTATCATCGCTGAAGACGACACGTCTCCATTCGTCCCTCCATTCACGCCTGTCGCGACACCACTGGCGGCGGGCTCCACGATGTTGGGGCGTGAGCGGAAGACGGCCTAACGGTGTGCGGGACCGTAGCCCAGCTTCATGGAGACGGTTGCGAATGGTCCTCGCCGATACCCCAGGAGCAACAGCGTCCCTAATTTGCTGGGAAGTGGCGGTGCGGTCCCCTACGGCACTGCGTAGGATCCTACGGTCTTGGCGTGCATCCGTGCGTCGCTGCGGTCCGGTCCCAGGTCGACGGGCATGTGCACCTTCCCCCGACCACTGGCGACAACATCGATGTACTGTGGAGACCTCACGCCCCACGTGTTGAGCAATTCGACGGTACGTCCACCCGGCCCCCCTCATGCCCACTATACGCCCTCGCTCAAAGTCCGTCAACTGCACATACGGTTCACGTCCACGCTGTCGCGGCATGCTACCAGCGTTAAAGACTGCGATGGAGCTCCGTATGCCACGGCAAACTGGCTGACACTGACGGCGGCGGTGCACAAATGCTGCGCAGCTAGCGCCATTCGACGGCCAACACCGCAGTTCCTGGTGTGTCCGCTGTGCCGTGCGTGTGATCATTGCTTGTACAGCCCTCTCGCAGTGTCCGGAGCAAGTATGGTGGGTCTGACACACCGGTGTCAATGTGTTCTTTTTTCCATTTCCAGGAGTGTACATCTGAGTAAATTAGCATACGAAGCCTATTTTGATTTTCTGCTTTCGTATGGCATCATATTCTGGGGCAACTCATCATTAAGTAAAAGAGTGTTTATTGCACAAAAGCGTGTAATCAGAATAATTGCTGGAACTCATCCAAGATCATCCTGCAGACACTTATTTAAAGAGCTAGAGATCTTCACTGTAGCCTCACAATATATATATTCACTTATGAAATTTGTTATTATCAATCCGAACGAAATCAAAAGTAATAGCAGTGTACATGGCTACAACACTAGGAGAAAGGATGATCTTCACTACTCGAGGTTAAATCTAACTTTGGCTCAGAAAGAGGTAAATTATGCTGCCACAAAAGTCTTTGGTCACTTACCTATTAGCATCAAAAGTATGACAGATAGACATAAAGCATTTAAAAGGAAATTAAAAGAATTTCTTAATGGCAACTCCTTCTACTCATTAGATGATTTTTTTGGATGTAGTAAGTGGCTAATTTCCCCAACCGCCACAAAAAAAAGAAAAATTAAAAATATTAAGTGTCATGTAATATTTTGTGTAATGTAATATCTTGTATAGACACTTTTTATTAACCTGACACGTTCCACATCATTACGAAGTGTCGTATTCGTGATTTATGGGTCAAGTACTAATCTAATCTAATCTGAAGCTGATTTCATATTTCTAGCTGCCTAAGGCCGTCGTTCACAGACAACTTTCAATCGAATTGCGTCCCTGTGGTCTATTACCTCAACTGTCTGACGTGATACGAGATTTCCTGTCAGAAATGTTACAGTTCGTAGTAACTGGCGGAAAGTCGTCTGTAACATATTACTCTTGTGCTAGCCCTGTTCGTTATTGTAGCCTCCTGGACGAGTATCTAGCTACTGGGGGAAAGCGGTTTTCTTCACCTTGGAGCTGAACGACCGGTCTTGCTTAATGGGTTGTTTCGAGTCTACATCGTGGGCTTACAGAGAGAGTATTTTCGCCATAACGGCCGTTGTTTACAAGATACGTTGTAAAAAGAAATCTTCTTAATGTTCTATAGGAATGTAGTCTCGCACAGATAACACTGAATAAAAAGTTCTTGGGTTTCCAGCCTCGTCAAGTGATTAGAATTACACGACTTTTCGGCCAAGCACTCCTTGGCTGCCAGAGCACAACTTCCCCTGATGATCTGGTCGAAAAAATTTGTTACCCAACCTGCCGCATTCCACTGTTGAGAACACCAGAACTCTGAAGATCATCGGGGCCAGTGGCTTTCATTCTCTTTATCTTCTTCAAAGAAGCCTCGATTTCGGCAATGTTGATTTCCTTGACTGGTCTTCCTCGGTCGAGACTGTCTCGAAGTAGATCCGCCAGCGTTCATTTGCTTTCTTCTAGTCAACCGTCACCTCGCCCTTTTCGTCGCTGATGCCGCAGAAACGTTGGATGTCTTCCGGTTTTCGATGCAAGTAGCAGATAAATGTCACTTTCTCCTTCGTAAGTGTCAAGTCTCACGTAGAGATATGAATAATTGTCTACAAAGTGTGACTAGTTTTTTATTACCGTGAAACAAGGAAGAGTTAACGGGTATGACAAGGAATTGGGGTGCCAATCGTTAAAAGGCTTCTCTTTACAGCGAGATCGTTTCGCGAAATTACGATCAACAAATTTTTCCTCTGAATGTCAAAGTATTTTGTTCACTCCCACCCATTTAGTTGGAAATGAACATCGTGATAAAATAAGAGATCTCACTCCGTGAAGATTTAGATGTTCGTTTTCCCTAAATGCCATTCGAAAGTCGAACGATAGAGAAATAATTTTGTTCTGTGAAACCTCTGCCATGCACTTCTATGTGTATAGCAGAGTAATCATGTGGATCGAGATGAACTTGCAGTTCCAGTGTAATCACTGTCTCACTGTCGGAATCTGGTACTTACTCTGTTCCACCGTCTCTTTTGTGCACTCGTTGCACTTCATTGCCGTTTTCAGGTTAGAAGCAGTCTCAGGCGCATTCCCACCAGTCTGGTTTATTTACAGCGTCAAGATACAAACCGAGATTCAGTAATCGAAGAGCATATTAATAGTGAGCATATTAATAGTACTGCTAAGTACTAAGGAAGAAAAATTCAATTAAAAAGCAAAAACGATTGATTATGTAATTCTTATTACTGCAAGAACTTCTGATACTGTATCAACCGTAATCTACGCAATGAAAAATAATAACCGTTAACATATGGCAGAAATTGCAATTGTTATTGCTCCAATAGACAAATTCACTTGCGAGAAAACTTGATAAGACTACACTGTGTTGGTTTTGTTGGCAGTGACGTAAGCTAACCTAACCTAACCCAAGGTTCTAACATACCTCGTTGTTACGAAGAGTACATCTACACAAAATGAAGGCTCAAAGTATAAACTGATTCATTGATGTAAGAGGGAGCATGGAAAGTCTGGTAAATATTTAGGAAAGAAGGAAGACCAATTAGTTTTCCGTCGACAATGGGGTCATTAGTGACGGAGGATAAGCTCAGATTATGGAAAGATGAAGAAGGAAATCGTCCGTGTCCTTTCAGAGGAACCATCCTGACATACCGCGTAAGCAATTTAGGAAGCCACAGAAAACCTAAATCTAGATAGCCGGATGACTATGCGGGCTTTCAAATAGAAAATATGATGAGGGGCCCTCAACTTTATAACCTCTGACTCAGAGGTGAAATATTGAAAGTTTTGGCTGATTTCGTTGTCTAGGGGCTGGGATACGTAGTTGCCGCATTACAAGCCAAATACTGCTCAGTCTACAGTATACAATATGAATATACACATGAATGGAATGGTCGAAGCTTTCACCCAGCAATTGCAAATTTTAAATATGGCATAGAAATTTATAAATGAAAGATTGCAATTAAATAAAACCTGCAGGTACTATTTTTAATGCCTTTAAATGACGAGTACGCTAGCAGAAGTACGTTCAAGAATGCTGTTTATTACTGCAAAACTCTTATTGGTGTGAATGGTCGAGCAATTAAATGAAAGTTGAATAACAGGGAAACAATAGATTCCTACTTCACATAATTAGTTAAGAACAACAACATAGCTCGCGAGATATTCACTTCTAAACGCGTATTACGTCTTCACTGCAGAAGCCACCCAAATCTCACAAGAGCACAAGTCGGCACTACGAAATATTTCTATCTCCGGTGATCACGCTCAAACTGCCCCACTCTCCAACGTAGTTCCTGCTACACACCGTCCTGCTCCCCTTCCACCACCACTTGTCCTGTCCAGCACTCTTTTCCCACTTCCATTCAGTCTCCCCATTAATGTGCACTGTGACTGGCTAGAACGCTCCCACCATTTCTTCAAGCCAACGCACACTCACAAACATCACGAAACACATTCGAAATACTGGATTTATATTTAAATAACTTGAAATTAAATAAATATTCTACGGCTGGACAATAAACATGCTGTAACACACATTATTAAATACATAAACAATTCAAATAAACATATATATCAAAGGAATAGAAACAAAAGGTAGGCCAGTAGCCTGATGTCTCTGTGCTTTCTAAACCACAGTAAATGTGTAACCAATGTGTTCATGAATAGTATATATCGGATATAAACAAAGACATAACCGAATAATAATATTTATAGTTATGCTGCTACCGTTTTTTCGTGTAACTGTGTAGTACCTATGGCCTGGAGCGATTAATAGTAACAGGTCATCTCCAATAACTCATGTACTATTGAAGTTATATGCCTGTAATTCATACCAATTTAGGTTTACACAAATAGATTTCTAAAGAAACGTCGATCGACAAAATCGGATGAACTGTTTAGATTTTGGAAATCCGTTGCTGGGTGTTACTTGTATAATTTACAGTCAGATACTAAACATTAAACTAATAAAGACACTGAAAATCTGATTACACCATCAGAATCGTCACGCAGATAATAGTAATGTACATGTTTCTTTTTGAGGTATCGTGATTCCTCTGGCTATTATTAATTTCTACATGAGCTGTGAAATGTCTGCTATTATGGTTTCACGGAGTCTGCCATCTTCGGATGTCCTCGTCACACCGTCAACATGGAATTCCCAGCCACGCGGTCGGCCTGGACCACGCGCTGGGGCTATATCTCCGAATATTCGCCACAACGCGCCTGTTACCTCACAGGTACTTGAACCGTCGCCTTCCTACAAAAGATTTTTCTAAAACAATTTTGTAGCAAATAATTACTTTATAACGTCAATGTCAAGATCGTGAACAGCATTGACCTTATACAAAATAACTGATTTTTTAATCAATCCTAACAAGTTGACTTTCAAAACATTTACTTTACACTAAAGATTAGCCTACCCAAAATGATATCTATTCTTTGACTAAATGTATATGTGGAGGAGAAGAACTAACTCCCTATCTGTGAGCAATCTATAAGATATGTTTCAACCAAATTTCTGTCCGACAATTAATTTTACAACAGGGTGCTAACTACGTGCAAGTATGCAAAGCTGCAAATTTGTTTTAAACCAATTCTTCGCAAAACTCTTTTCAAACTCCATAAATAGTCTGATCATTGTCTTATGCAATTACTTTCATCAAATCTGTATTAAATATTTAACAGCTCAATTCCAGACAAAAATTTCCTGAATGTTCAGTTCCACGTCTGTCTCCGAACATACCTCGACTAATAATCATGCTCTCTCTGTGAGCGCCTACAGGCAGAGACAGCTTAACAAATCAACCAAAGATCGCGAACAACATAGCTTGTTCTCAGGTATGTGTACATAGATGTATGAAAGTAAGAAGTTAACAATTCTGCAATAGCCAAGATGACATGCACACCTCACACAGAGTGAAATGGATTTCACACGAACATTTTCGGATCCAATGTTGGTTGTTGATGCCTATAGAGGAGACTTTCGGTCTGCAGAAATGTCATAATACCCGAACATAAAACATATTCCAAAATTCCGCAACAGACTAAAGTCAGAGCTATAGGTCTAAAGTTTTGTGCTTCTGTTCGACGACAGTCTTGGAACCGGGAACGACCTGCACTGGTGGCCGAGCGGTTCTAGGCGATACAGTCTGGAACTGCGCGACCGCTTCGGTCGCAGGTTCGAATCCTGCCTAGGGCATGGATGTGTGTGATGTCCTTAGGTTAGTTAGGTTTAAGTAGTTCTATGTTCTAGGGGACTGATGACCTCAGAGGTTAAGTCCCATGGTGCTCAGAGCCATTTTTTTGACCTGCACTTTTTTTCATTAATAGGGAACTTTTCGTTCCTCCAGTGAGCTACGGTACGTTGCTGCTAGACGAGGAGCAGATTCTTCCTCATGCTCTAAGTGGAATCGTATTGGTATCCTCCTTATACACTACTGGCCATTAAAATTGCTACACCACGAAGATGACGTGCTACAGACGCGAAATTTAACTGACAGGAAGAACATGTTGTGATATGCAAATGATTAGCTTTTCAGAGCATTCACACAAGGTTGGCGCCGGTGGCGACACCTACAACGTGCTGACATGAGGAAAGTTTCCAACCGACTACTCATACACAAACAGCAGATGACCGGCGTTGCCTGGTGAAACGCTATTGTGATGCCTCGGGTAAGGAGGAGAAATGCGTACCATCACGTTTCAGACTTTGATGAAGGTCGGATTGTAGCCTATCCCGATTGCGGTTTATCGTATCGCGACATTGCTGCTCGCGTTGGTCGACATCCAATGACGGTTAGCTGAATATGGAATCGGTGGATTCAGGAGGGTAATACGGAACGCCGTGCTGGATCCCAACGGCCTCGTATCACTAGCAGTCGAGATGACAGGCATCTTATCCGCATGGATGTAACGGATCGTGCAGCCACGTCTCGATCCCTGAGTCAACAGATGGGGACGTTTGCAAGACAACCATCTGCACGAACAGTTCGACGACGTTTGCAGCACCATGGACTATCAACTGCTATGGAGACCATGGCTGCGGTTACCGTTGACGCTGCATCACAGACAGGAGCGCCAGCGATGGTGTACTCAACGACGAACCTGGGTGCACAAATGGCAAAACGTCATTTTTTCGGATGAATCCAGGTTCTGTTTACAGCATCATGATGGTCGCATCCGTGTTTGGCGAGAACGCTCTGAACGCACATTGAAAGCGTGTATTCGTCATCGCCATACTGACGTATCACCTCACCCGGCGTGATGGTATGGGGTGCCATTGGTTACACGTCTCGGTCACCTCTTGTTCGCATTGACGGTACTTTGAACAGTGGACGTTACATTTCAGATGTGTTACGACCCGTGGCTATACCCTTCATTAGATCCCTGCAAAACCCTACATTTGAGCAGGATAATGCACGACCGTATGTTGCAGGTACTGTACGGGCCCTTCTGGATACAGAAAATGTTAGACTGCTGCCCTGGCCAGCACATTCTCCAGATCTCTCACCAATTGAAGACGTATGGTCAATGGTGGTCGAGCAACTGGCTCGTCACAATACGCCAGTCGGTACTCTTGATGGACTGTGGTATCTACATCTACATCTATATCCATACTCCGCAAGCCACCTGACGGTGTGTGGCGGAGGGTACCTTGAATACCTCTATCGGTTCTCCCTTCTATTCCAGTCTCGTACTGTTCGTGGAAAGAAGGATTGCCGGTATGCCTCTGTGTGGGCTCTAATCTTGCTCAGATGGTATCGTGTTGGAGCTGCAGGGGCAGCTGTACCTGTACACGCCATCCAAGCTCTGTTTGACTCAATGCCCAGGCGTATCAAGGCCGTTATTACGGCCAGAGGTGGTTGTTCTGGGTACTGATTTCTCAGGATCTGTGCACCAAAATTGCGTGAAAATGTAATCACATGTCAGTTATAGTATAATATATTTGTCCAATGAATACCCGTTTATCATCTGCATTTCTTCTAGGTGTGGCAATTTTAATGGCCAGTAGTGTATATACATATCACACAGATAAAGTTAGGCCAAGAACAGCTTGCTCAGATGCTAACAGGCAGCCGCACTTCCTGATTTGAACTATGATATACGGCACAATAAAAAAGGACCTTTCCCACATACTTTATGGAGTAATTAGCTGAGTAAAAATGTCGATACAGAACTATACGAGCATGACAATAATAGAAAGAAAGTATGAATAAGGATACTCCGCGGAACCAGTTATTGTGGACTCCCAGCCCGGAACATGAGTCCTTGCGCCTGCGGGGTGAAATACCTACAGAGGCTTCGGAGGATTTCAAAGAAGAAGGGCGTTTCCTGAAAGGCGAGGGCGTATCGAATGCCACTAACGCGCAGAATGAACGCGGGAATGCGCCGAGCACACCTTGCTTACCGACACATAAAATATGAAACTTAAGAATACACCGTAGGCATTCATTAAGAAGAGGGGTGCGTCAGGCAGCCGCGCAGTGCGCACTGCACTCGCCCGGAGGAAGCGGTGGCATTAAGAATGTTGTGGGCGTGCCCTCTCCAGTCTCCAGGGAGGCAGCCACTCATGCCCGGAGGCTGACTACACGTGCCGGCTACTTTCTTGCTGCAGGCCAATCACAAACGATCGAACTCGGCCTTTTCCTCTTCACCTGTCGCCGGTAGCACAATACCTCAGTTCCTCGCGGTCGCCCACCAACCACTCGCGTTACGAACTCCGGCGTCTAACATTTACAATAGGTTTATGGAGTTTTGTGGTATGATTTACGACCGTGGAAGACAACCCTGAGTCGGAATACTCCACGACTGCCTCCCGTGACGAACAGAGCCGTCGCAGAGGTGCAGCTGGAAATAAATGAAATGCAAGCTAGCATGTTACGCATTGTCATTTCTGATCACTTTCTTTGAAAAGGATGCTTAAAGGATGGTAATATTTTACTCAGGCTCTTCGCTACGGACTTCTAAAGAGCTCGAACCGTTATGAGGGCCGTATACTTCTTTCGAGTCGGAGGTTTCCTTGTTTGTTACACACGTCTTTACAGCCTTCGTTATAGTCTGCTTAAGAGTGATGGATGGTCGTAGCCTGTGCTCTTAGCTTTGAAGAGCGTCTTTCTGCATCTCCTCTTGAGAACATGCGTAGAAAGTACAGCCTGAAGTCTTCCACTGTGCTAAATCTACTACGAGATCTTCTTGTGGTGTGGAGCGCCTTCATTGAATGAAATGGTTCAAATGGCTCTGAGCACTACGGGACTTAACATATGAGGTCATCAGTCCCCTAGAACTTAGAACTGCTTAAACGTAACTAACCTAAGGAAATCACATACATCCATGCCCGAGGCAGGATTCGAACCTGCGACCGTAGCAGCAGCACGGTTCCAGAATGAGGCGCCTAGAACCGCTCGGCCACAGCGGCCGGCCCCTTCATTGAATGAGTTGATGTTGTTTTCGGTCAATCAATAAGAGTAGTCCTAGAGCAGAAGGAGTAATCACGTAGAAGTTTGAACATTTGAAGAATGATGTCACCTAATAACAAGTTATGAAAAAGTGTAAACTATTTCCGCTATAACTTATACGAGGCGCGTTTTTTGAGTACCGTTTTGAAATTAATAAAGGACGTGCTAGATATCTCAATAATTTTATTTTTACATGAAAGCCTGTACCTTAATCTACTTTTCTACATAATTCCGTCAATATTGAGGCACTTGTCATAACGTTGTACCAGTTTCAGAATACCCTCCTCATAGAAGTCTGCCGCCTGACTTGTTAACCACTGCATCCCCACTGTTTTGACTTCGTCATCGTCTTGAAGACGCTGACCGTCCACGTGTTCTTCAAGTGTAGGAACAGATGGTAATTCACGGGGCGCAAGATCGGGGCTGTACGGAGGATGTTGTAGAGTTTCCCATCGAAAAGATGTGATGAGATCTTTGGCCTGATTCGCCACATGTGGACGGGTATTGTGCAGCAAAACAAAGCCCTTACTCAACTTGCCACGTCTTTTGTTCTGAATTGAACGGTGCAGATTGTGCTGCTGCATTGATTGTCTCATTACGAGGCAGAAATTCGACAAGCAATACTCCTTTTCTGTCCCAAGAAGCTGTGCAAGTCAGGCGGCAGACTTCTATGAGGAGGGTATTCAAAAACTGGTACAACGTTATGACAAGTGCCTCAATATTGACGGAAATTATGTAGATTAAAGTACAGGCTTTCATGTAAAAATAAAATTATTGAGATATGTTAGCACGACTTTTTTAAAATTTCAAAACGGTACTTACTTAAAAAACACGTCTCGTACATGTACGTGGACGACGCCAATGTTTGACGGATGGTTAAAGTGATTTTTTTCAACATTTGGTAATACGTGTAAGGGTGAATATTTTGCTCATTCAAACTCTTAACGTTCTTAAGTAGTGAGATACTGGAACAAACCTACGCATTTCAAATGTACGATGGGCGTTCAGCTAGTAATGCAACACATTTTCTTCAGCCAATGTCGGTTAAAAAAATTCGGAATTTATATGAATGCCTAGCTGGGCAGTGGGTCTGCCTTCTGCAGTGCGGATACACAAATACGTCCGACCTCCTGTTAGAATCTCAAAGTAGCTAACAGGACTCAATGGATAGGGACTGCCGATTGGTGGCGCTCGGTAGGATTGTGGATCGGCCGTGAGGCGTGCTGAGGTAACCCGCGCAGTTGTGCTGATGCTATCTCCGCGATGGCCCGGTGGTTAACGTAACGCCGTAGTAATCAGGAGATCCCGGGTTCGAATCCCGGTCCGTTAAACATTCTCACTCGTCGCCGCAGATTCAGCGTAATGCCTCGCTGCAGCTAACAGCAGTTATCCCCTTAAGGGGAGCCGGAGGTGCCTATGCTGCCCATGTTAAAATCACTAAGTTTGAGGAACATTTATGAATAAACTACCAAATAGAAAAATTTGAATTTTTTTTTACATATAGAGTGGTTTAGTATTGCAGTTATGACAGAGGGATTTTGGAGTATCTTTTCTAGTTTCCTTTCAATTATTTTTTTTATTAATGACCCAAATGTTTTTTACAAATAATTGATTTATAATTAAACTGAAATGAAACTAATGAAAATATTGCCAAATGGCTGTGTTACAATGTAAGTTTGACCACTAGGAGTGCTGTATAAAAATTTCGTCTCTCTAGCTTGAGTGGATTTTGAGAAAATGTTCCTTATATTCGAAAAATTCTAATTTACGGGAAA
Source organism: Schistocerca nitens (assembly GCF_023898315.1). Classification (NCBI taxonomy): domain Eukaryota; kingdom Metazoa; phylum Arthropoda; class Insecta; order Orthoptera; family Acrididae; genus Schistocerca; species Schistocerca nitens. The sequence goes on from NC_064614.1 coordinate 205,793,524, forward strand.
TGGCTATCAAAGTTTCTCAATACATTCCTGCACTATAGGATGGATTATCAGGGTCTTCTCCTTCATCCTCCAAAAGCTTCCTCTTCTGTCTTCTTTTCTGGCCTGTTGTTCCATCATACTTTATACGCCTTTCTCTTCTTTCTGCTCCTCTTATCCTTTCTCTGTCAATATTTCTTAGTGCTTGTACAGTGTTCACCCCAGCTGTAAATCCTAATGCCTTCAGAACTTCACACTTCACACTGTTCCCTTGGTTGTAGGTTGCTATTGCATCATAAATGCCAAAGTGCAGTGTTTTTATGCTTACAAACACCCTTTTAGGAATCACTTTCCAAATCAAATTGTTTACGCTCTCATTAGGATTCTGCGTCTTTCCGTGTAGACATTTGTGTAACAATACTGGCTGTGCTAAGTCATGAAAAATTGGTTTTATTGTTCCCTCCCGATTCTTGTACATACTGTATATTACCCGCTTTACACAAGAAGTATAATACTACCAACAACAGGCGCAACACTGAACTAATTCGCAACGGTAAACAGCAAAGAGACGATGTTCCGCGCTCTTATTCATTGTAGTATCGCAACTTGGTATTAGTGCTAATTTTCTTTTCCCTACGTTCTTCCTCTTCTTATACACACGGTTACTAAAACGTGGCATCGTAACCAGAACAAAAGTGTACGACAATATTAAATGGAGCAAGATGTTCGAAATTCTGAGGAAAATAGGAGTAAGCTGTAAGGAAATACGAGTAATATTTGTCACAGAAAACAATGTAGCCAACTCTTGCACACTCGCTGTATGCGTAACATAAGGCACTGTATGCGTAACAGGCCGAGAAAATTCCAAGCAGTTCGCCAGGAAGTCACGAGAGGGTGTTAGATGCATTCAGCGGCCGCCCATTTCCTCTGCAGGCGTGGGGGAAAATGGTAATAACTCCACTTCTAGTGCGAGTAGAACAATAATTCAAAGTTTACATTAAAGAGGAATGTTCCAATTAATTTTCGGTAGCAAAAAACAAAATCGTAATTTTTTGGATTTGTCCACCTCCGGCTCCCCTTAAATATAAATACAATGAGCAGTTTGTTGTGGGACATCGTGAAATAGTCCTGCTTCAACCCCAACAGTTTCGTGTAGTTCCGATGGGTAGGGGCGCTTTTCGTAGCGTTCAAAATGGCGTCTGTAACGGAGGTGCTTTCCAAGCAGGGGGTTGCCATTGAGTTTCTTATGGCGGAAAACCAAAAACCAGAGCATCGCAGATATTCATAGGCGCTTTACGCAGAGCTGGCAGCGAACAAAAGCAAGGTGAATCATTGCGTGAGGTGCCTGTCATCATCGGAAAAAGGTCGTCCAAACATGTCCGACCTCCCGCGTGCTGGCCGTCCGCACGAAGCTGGGCTACCCTCAGGAAACTGAAGAAACTACTCCAACGTGTTTGTCGCCACAAAAATGCAAACGAACTTCTTCTTCTCCCTGAATACGCAAGGTCTCACATGCCTGCGCACCGAGGAGGAGCTCCAAAAACTTTATTAGACTGTTCTTCCTCACCCACTCTACAGCCTGAATCTCGCACCTTCCATCTGCCTGGCACAAAGGAGGATGCACTCCGTCTGGTAGCATGCGGATGATGGGGAGGTTATTTATGCCTCAAGAAGTTGGCTCCGACGTCGACAGTACAGTGGTAACATGCGGGCATACAGGCCCTCCCAGTAAGGTGACGTAAGGCCGTAGCATTGAACGGAGATCATTTTGAAAAATAAGCTTTTGTATCCTAAAGAGTAGGGTAATACGGTATACTGGAATCCTGAATAAACCCAAAATACTTTCAGAAAAAATCGGTTGTATTATTTATTGGATGCCCTTCGACACTGTATTTATTACCGGAACTATTGATAAAAGGAAGACGATGATATAATGGTTGTTAATGATTGCAATGCAGTTTTTGACCAAAAATTGCCGAGAAACGGCATACTTCAGGTGTACGTCCGAAGAACAGTAGTTTACTATAGTTTACTATGTCTAGGTTATTTAATACTGACGCGAATTATTTAAGGAAGACTGAAAAAACTGGTAGACACCAGTCTAGAGGGATATCATTTTTTGTTCGAGAGAAATATGGGTTTCCTGACGCAATACTAGCCGTACGACTTATTTTAGAAGATTGGCTAAAGAAATGTAAAGTTACGATTACAGCATTTAAAGATTTATATGAAGTTTTGCCAATGGTGGCTAGAATACACTCAAAAATCCCCGTTGTAAAATCTGAAGGTAGCAGGACTGAAATACAGGGAGCGAAAGATTCCCTACAACTTGCACAAACAGTAGACTGCAGCCGAATTAGACGGAAGTAGTGGTTGAGTAAGTATTAGGACGTGGTTGCAGCCTATCCTCGATGTTAGCCTGTACACTTGTTAGTAGGCTGTTTAGGTTTTCTTCATTGGTAACGCCATGTAGCGCTCTGTATGAAAATCACTGGCTGTGCTGTGTGCAGTCTGTGGCTGGTTTGCATTGTTGTCTGCCATTGTAGTGTTGGGCAGCTGGACGTTAACAGCGCGTAGCGCTGCGCAGTTGGAGGTGAGCCGCCAGCAGTGGTGGATGTGGGGAGAGAGATGGCGGAGTTTTGAAATTTGTAAGACTGGATGTCATGAACTGCTATATATATTGTGACTATTAAGGTAAATACATTGTTTGTTCTCTATTAAAATCTTTCATTTGCTAACTATGCCTATCAGTAGTTAGTGCCTTCCGTAGTTTGAATCTTTTATTTAGCTGGCAGTAGTGGCGCTCGCTGTATTGCTGTAGCTTGAGTAACGAAGATTTTGGTGAGGTAAGTGATTTGTGAAAGGTATAGGTTAATGTTAGTCAGGGCCATTCTTTTTTAGGGATTATTGAAAGTCAGACTGCGCTGCGCTAAAAAATATTGTGTGTCAGTTTAAGCACAGTCAGGTATAATTGTTCTAAGGGGACGCTTCACACTGAGTAAACAGTAAAGGAAAAGCAGTTTGGAATTTCGAATGGGATTTATTGTTAAAGGAATTCCTCAGAGATAGTTATAGGATTAGAAGAGCAGTTAGATTGATAATGTCTTGAAAATATGAATCAGATGAATATAAAAAAGTAAAACAATGTTAGTGGAATGTAGTTGAATAAAATTAATTAGACTAAGAAATGATATAATAAATGTAATACAAGGGTTTTGCTATTTGGGCATCAGAATAACTGATATTGCCAGAAGTAGAGACGATATAAAATTCAGGCTGCCAACACCAAGAAAAGCATTTATGAAAACCAGAAAATTTTTAACACCGAATACAGATTTAAATTTTAAGAAAATTTTCCGGAGGTGTTTATGTGGAGCGTAGCCTTGTACGAAAGTGAAACGTGGACTACAAACAGTTAGGACAAGAAGAGAGTAGAACCTTCTGAAATGTGGTGCTACAATAGAATGTGGAGGGTAGATGGACTGAATCGAGTTTGGGAGAAAACACTTTATGTCACAAGCAGATTATAAAAACAGTCGGTACATGAATCATAACCTGAGGCATCGACGTATTGTCGATTTGGCAATGGAGGGAAGTGTCAAGGACAAAGAGTGTAGATGGAGATCACCGCTTAAACACAGTTAACAAATTCAAATGGATGTCGATTTTCGTTGTTATATATAGATGAATAGGCTGGTACTTGATAGACTAGCGTGAAGAATTACATCAAACCAGTGTTCGGAATGAAGGCCACAACAACAAAGGCGTTAGGAGTTATTCAGTCAGAGAAATTTGTATGCTGACGTGATTGCCAAAATTTTAAAGACTGTGTTTACGGATGAAAATTACCTGATATAGATGTTGCATTATTTCACTGTAAAACATCTGTTAACATCCCTGTACTAATAGTATCATTCGAGCTGAATATGAAACATAATTTAAAGGGTGTGCAAATTTCTCTCTTTGCCACCATTTGCGTATTTACACTTCGTAGCACTTTCCTTCTTCCTTAACGATTCCTTTTATACTTACAGTGATCGCCACCAAAACCGACTATGAACTGGAATGCTCACGTAGGTTTTATTGTGTTTAAAGACAAGGTTTTGGGAGGACACAGAAGACAGTAGCTTCGAAACGGCACACTGTAGATTGCGGCTCGTGTATGTATGGGACGCATATCACGTTGAAGAAGCAGAGGGTATCCATGGCGAAGTATCGGCGATTGTTAACAGAGTTAATTGGTTCGCACGTCACCATCAAAGGAATGCTGACATGACACGTGCCCAGAAAACGATCTCAAAAATCCCGCAGAAAACTGTTCGAAAAATTCCAGTACTCAGTGTGGAAGGAGATATCAAGCAATATGGTCCGGATCTCTAGTTATCGCGAAGGTGACATAATTTCACTCAAGATCACAGTTCGTTTTGAGTACGTGCTGCAAGCATGTTAAAGACAAGGAGCACTTGACGAAAATGACAATTTTGGAAATATTGTGCAAGCAGTCAAAACAGGCTGACTAATCACATTCTGCACAGAGGCGGATAATCTTTTCGCTCTCCATCTCTAAATATAATGAGAACAAGATTTTAAAATCTGCTATAAAACTTACACTACAATCATTTTCGTGTAGTCTAGATGTGGACTTGAAAGGAACCTACTTCAGCAGTTCATGGCAGACAGTACGAAATGATAGTTTATTATTAACTGTTTATGATATAATCTCCAACCTGCTCTTGGTTATAACATGCTGCAAACTAGATTTCCATGCTTCGTAGAGTGAAATCCTAAAGTAGAACCTAACACGCTTTCAACATGTTATTTCGTTCGAACTACGATGACTTCCAGTAGCATTCCGCTTTCTTTCGCTGTAGGTTGCCAATGGTTTGTCTCACTCTGCATGTAACATGTAAGACAGCGCACCATCCGGTCTGAGTCATTTTTCCAGTGATCGATCCAGCCAATTCGCAACAGCCATTTACCCGCTTGGAGAGAGATCGTGCATTCACGGTTACGAAAGTGTTGAGTCACGTGAACTGACTAATGAAAGTGTGCACCAGGTTCATGGCTGTGGGCAACACCTACGTCCTACGTGGAAAGGGGTAATAACAGCTTCTGGTACAGCACTCGCAACTCGTCAGTTTGTTGGCACAAGGAGTATTTCTTTCTTTCCTGAGGCCTGTCTCCCGCTTCATTAAGTATGTAACAGTTCTCTTGTTACTCTTTTTTATTTATAGGAACCCAACCAGAAAATTAAAATGTCTACAGTATAGTTTAGATTGGGAAGTGTAAAATCCGTGACGTCACTGTCTCTTCGGCATTGAAAGCTGGAATGCTGTGGGAGATAGGGTAAATTTTGACATGGAGTCACACGCACACCAGATCACTGATTTCAGGCTGACGGAGTGGCTGGACTGTATTTCTTTGAACACGCCGCTACTGAAACAGTAAAAATGGTTCAAATGGCTCTGAGCACTATGGGAGTTAACTTCTGAGGTCCTCAGTCCCCTAGAACTTAGAACTACTTAAACCTAACCAACCTAAGGACATCACACACATCCATGCCCGAGGCAGGATTCGAACCTGCGACCGTAGCGGTCACGCGGTTCCAGACTGTAGCGCCTAGAACCACTCGGCCACTCCGGTCGGCACTGAAACAGTAACAATGAAGCACTATGCTCTTGTTGATTTGTAGTGTGTGTTGTCAAAGTACTTTGTACTGAGAAGATTGTGTTATGCAGCATGGGTAACAAAGACTAGGCCGATAATACAAACAATAGGATCATAGTACGGCAGAGAGGGCACGAAAAATTTCGCTAAAAGAACGAGAGTGTCCACTAGAGACGTTACATCACTTGAGTAATGGTATACGATATAGTTAATTGTAGATCATGTAATTTACAGTCATATAACATATAAAAAATTTAAAAGAAGACTTAACAGACTTGGAGAACTTTTAGTCAGCTGTGTTTTGAAAACAAAGTTTCCGACTTGTGGGGAACGACAAGTTTTCAATCAATGTGTATTGTCATTTTTGCCATTCGAAGTGGGACATGTACTTTTAATTCTAAAAGCATTAAAAAATTAATGTTGCTCAAGGGGTAAAGCAGAGATGAAATTTGGGAGTTACTACGAGAGGTGGGGAAAGAAACAAATGCCTCGGGGCATACAGGGAAGAGGAAGATGTAATTTACTACAAAGAAATCGTAGTGTTCGAGGACAGACCAGTAGCAAGGTGATGGACCGGAAGTTCTTTACTGGATTCCAAGAGCGAGAAAATAACAGGGACGATGATTTGATGAGAGTAGACGAGCACCATGGCCACATATGGCTGAAAAACGTATGGAGTGGCGAAATCTGGAACAGACCATTTTGCAAACAACTGATGACGATAGCTCAGATGATATAAAACGCACTTTGATGATGATGCACACATTAGTTGTTTCTTCACAGTAGAGTCTGAAGTTTGATTAAGAATTATGCTATAATCACGTAATTTCAAAGTACAGATATCACAAAAAGGGTGGGGCTACAAGGAATATACAGGAAACAATTCAATGACTAATGCGTCTAGTACTAAAACAGGCCCAAGTCACAGAACTTACGAAAATGAATGCTAGTAAACAATTTAAGGTAGAAGTATATCACTATCAGGTGAAACAAGAAGATGCATCAAAATCGGCCTTGTCCTCGTGTTACAGAGCACTGAATTCTTGGTCGCTGAACAAAATGGGCCAAGTCCCTGTATGTTCATCTTTATACAAATAGATGCGGGATCTCGGCTGTTCAGTGTAAACTATCGAATCAAAACACCTTCAGCCTTTTCAATTTGCAGTTGTTATTTTATTTGAGCAACCAATTTCAGCACTACATTACGCCATCTTCAGGTCCTTTGACCGACATCTAAGAATAGTCCCTGAACCGCGACTGGCTCATGCTATGTGTTGCATTAAACCTTGGTTGCTATTCTGTGTTTAGTCTCCCGCAGTTATTGCGATTATACTGTTATCTTCTCTCTCTGTTGGTCGATATTCGTACTTCGGACTATCTTTGGCCTGGCGCTTATAGTTTCTGCCTGGGCTCTGTGCGGGCAGGTGGTCGGTTGGCGTGGAGCAGCGAGGAAATCTCCGCAGTGCATGGTTTGGCCGGGCCCACTGGCGGCCTCTAAGCGGTGACGGAGTGTGTGGTGCTGTTCCCATTGCTACAAGATTCTTGGCTCACCGATCCTGGACATGAAGGTTGAGCTCTGACCTAATCTACCAGCAAGTCACGACTGTTCACATTTGGAGTTCGTTGTCGGCTGTTCGGATATTCCTGCGAGCAACAACGTGTGTTTTCAAGTTGGCAAATTTTGGCCACCCTCCGGGGGAGTTTAACTGTACTTGGTTATTTGAAATGAAGTGCACCAGCGGAATCTTCTGCCTTGTGGCCGTTAACGTTCCAGTTAGTTGCCCTGGCCGCTGACGTAAATTCAGGCAGTGTATTTTCCTCATCGTGTTGTCGCTGTCCAGCAGGTTGTGTAGTTTGACAGTTCAATGTATAATTGATTGTGGGCGCCAATACTTTCTACGTTGTTCCATTGAACTCCCTGTTGAGTGTTGGTCGGGTGAAGTGGAGGTTATCTTGTCGGTGGGTCCGTTGACTGTCACTCGGTTGGGTTGTCGTCGGATCGACAATGGTTGGGCCGACTGCCTGTCTCACCTAAGCGAGCATAGTGTTTGAATTCCAGGCCGACCCTCGGAACTTCTGAGCGCCCTTGGGTGTAAAGCCTTTTCTTGTTTGTTCTTGTTGTTTGTACTTGTATGGCTTCTAGCAGATTTTTAGATTACAGTTGTTTTGCTCTTAAAGTGTCAGATTATTTGGCCCTTCAGCCGATTTTGAATTAAAGTTGTTCTGCTCTTAAGCGGTCAGATGGTTTGGGCCTTTAGACTAATTTAAGAACTGTTTTACGTAAAGCCTTTGGCATTTTGAAAATGAATGCTATTGCGTCTGAAGTGTTGGGCCTTCAGCCGGTTTTGATTTTGTTTGCTCTTAAAGTGTCAGATTCTTTGCGCCTTCAGCCTAATTAAGGAACGGTTTTTAGCTAAGGTTTTTCCTTTTTAATTTCTGATTTTGACTGAGCTTTAAATTATTGGATTTCAGCCGTTTTTAAATTAAAGTGGTCTTGCCGTTAAGACATGAGATTGTACGGCACATTTAGCTGCTAATCAAGTTCCAAAACTAAAGCTCTGTTCTTTTTTTAATTTTCTTGGCTCTTGTAAGGTTTGATCAAATAAAAGGTTGTATGTTAGAGTGTAACCGACAGCCGCTTATTTTGGTCATTTCCACAACTTAAACTACCTCTCCTGTCCTGTGGGTTTAGCAGGGCGTCTCACTGGTATCAGAGCATGGTTACGCTTGTGCTTGCCATTCTAGTTGCTGTCAGTTTCACTCTTGTTTCGTTCGTGTTCTGTGGCGCCATATTGTTTTGGCTGTTACTTGTTTCAGGTGCTTATCGTCATGACAGTCAGACAGTGTCCGGGCATCGGCCTGCTGAGAGAGGACCACCTTGTTTACGGGTTGGCAATAAGGCATAGAAGCTACTAAATAAGTTTCCTGTTATTAGTTTTACACCGTATAACAAAAAAGACGCAAAATTGTTTTCTTAGTTACTTATATTCTGTAACTTCTAGTCAATGGCTAAACGTTAATTGTAGAGAAAGTGATGTTTCAACTAAGTAGCAATTGGATTCATCAATTCGATTATGCATCTCACAAGCAAACTGTATCTTAAATTAATGTGTAACTGTAATGTAAGTATTTCGGTAATTTATTTATTTATTTTTTTATTTATTGATTTATTTAACCTGGCAATGATCTAAGGTCTGTATAGATGAAATATAAACAAAAAATAAGGCAAAAAAACCACGGTTCCTAAAAAAAGGAAAATGACCGTAATAAGTGGATCGCTGGAAAGGAAAAAAAAGCAACGGTTAAGCCCCACTTGCGTAAAGCAGGAAATCCGGCCTCGAGTTCCGGTCCGGCACAAATTTTCGTTTTCGTCATTCCAATATAGAAGTGATGGTGGCTCATATATGCAACTACGAATTAATTTCCTTTATGAAATAAATAAACACACATGAGACAATTACCAGAACCTCTACAGGATTACACCACCCAACGTCTCTCCAGATATCAATACTCTACCCCCACTAGTAAGCTCTATAGTTCCCATTGATTCTAATGATTTCCTTGTCGACGGAACCTTAAAGCCAGATCTTCCTTCCGTTCATTCTATAGCTCTCTCAGTTAACCTAGCATTAACCTCAAGTACAGGAAATAGTCCAGTTATTAAATGCAGTTAAGTGAAAACTTGTACGAAAAGTTAGAGTTCAAAGGCAGTTACACAGAAACCAATACATATACGCTATATGAACATACCAGACATAAAAGAAAGTTCTAATGTACGTTATTTACTCATAAAGCATGTGGATATTAAAATAACCTATAAGTGCCGTAATAAAACATCAAGTATCGCGAAAAAAAATATTTGCAATTACTCAGAGAAATATTTATATTATTTGAAACTTCCTGGTAGATTAAAACTATATGCACTACCGGGTCGCGAACTAGGGCCTACGCTTTGTGGTTAAGACATACGTCCCTAATATCGTTTCTACCAGGGGTGCCAGTCCCGCAAAATTTAAGAGAGATCTTCTGTCAAGCTGGAACGTAAGACATGGGGTACTGGCAGAAGTAAAACTGTGAGGGCGGCTCGTGAGTGGTGCTTGTGTAGCTCAGGCAGTAGTGCTCTTGGCCTCGAAAGTCAAAGGTCCCAGTTTCGAGTTCCGGTCCAGAACACGGTGTTAATCTGCCAGGAAGTTTCAAATCAGCGCACGCTGCTCTGCAGAGTGAAATTTTCAAACTGGAAACAGTGAAAGCGAGGTTTCGACTGCCGTTGCAGCGGTCTTCTTTAGAACGACCAAACTTCTGAGAACCGGGCTCAATCTTCTACAAATAGCGCCCTATTTTTGATGTCATATAACAACCGAAATCACATTCTGCCACGTCCGTGGACAGTAGAAACTCAAGCTGCTTATGGAGAGATTATTTTACTGAAAATAAAAGTAGGTAGGTAGCTTGTACCGAGAGACGTCTATACCGCGTGAGAGTTCTCTTGAAACCGTTTGTTTTTACTGTCTTGAAGAGCCACTATCTGGCGAAAACACGCTGATATGGCGCGCGCCGCTATCCTGTCATCTTGTTCAGAGCGCGCACTATAATCGATTATAGTTCGCTGTCATTGTGCGGGTGGCGCTCCGGTGGCGATTTGCTATTACGTCGCTGGCGTGTGTTTGCGGTGGCCGACGGAAAGTGAGAGGGTAGTTGGTTTTCCGGGTATTGCACGGAACGTGAATTTCGCTCTGCCTGACCTGCTAGTGACTAGCGCTAAGGTTGTTGTACCTCGCAATATGAGCAGAGTGGTCTGGGGCGGAGGCGACTCGCCGCTGTGCTGGCCATGCGGTGGTGATTAATTGGAGTCGGCGTACTTGTTCTGCGTGCCTGTCTGATGTGGTGGTCCGGTGGGGTCCTGTGATACTCTGGCCCGGTGACCACTAGTTGCTGAATTTTGGAGTCGTCTGCCAGGATAGGCTGCTGGAAGCTCCAGCAGCGGTTTCTGAACTTCATTCTGATGTGGGACGGCATTGTTGGAAGTTTTGCTGTGTGTGTGTTTGTGGCACGTTACTCAACTGGAGTATCTTTTCGTTATCCCGTTGAGTGGGTCGTTGCCCACCCGGTCTGCTCAGCGTTACCTTTGCTGGTGCCTGTTTGTTCCTTTTGAAGGAATTCACGTAGGTGGTTCCTGTTACCTGCCCGGAGTTGCATTCATGTATGGTATATTTAGCATTTGATGTGTCAGGTAAAGTCTGCCTAAGAAAGGTGGTTTTGTACAGTATATACATAGCGAATTACTGCTGCTTGGTATATGTGGTCTTCTGGGACCCGAACAACACGATCTCGTCAATTTGGTTGTGTAACACCATTCAGTAGTACGTTCTGTATTTTATCTCTCTGTGTTATTATTAACTTGGTGGAATAGTCGCGTTTGGTGTCGTTAAGGCACTTCTAAGACTGTAGTTTGACTATTCGTGGGCGCTTGGCTTTTATTGTTTTGTTTTGAGAAGCGAGAATTGTTTATTAAGATTTGCGTGTGTTGGCTTCCGGAACTTGTTAAGAGCGCCCGAGTTAACGGCGCCGTGGTTATCACGTGCTGTCGGGATGTTATATTGCTATTTGATTTTTGAATTTTATCTTGTGTTGATATTATGTCGTGTGTTACAGAACATAACCAAGGTGCGTAAGTGAGGGGCAGTTGTGGGAGGCATGTCGGGGAGCTCTCAGCGGTTTATTTCGGGGACCGTTTCTAGTGGGAAGGCTCCGAAGTATTGAGAGCTCGCTCGTCTGTGATTGCGTTGGGAGTTGCCCTTGCCCTTTGGTTGTATAAAATTATTATTTTGTTATTATATTTATTGGTTGTGTGTTGCGCTTCTTTCATTTTATGGTGCCAAGCGCCATTATCTTTCTCAAAGTTATTTTTATATAAATGATTTTAAATTGTAATGCCAAGTTAACTTGAAGTGTGCGCTGATATGAAACTTCCTGACAGGTTAAAACTGTGTGCCGGACCGAGACTCGAACTCGGGACCTTTGCCTTTCGCGGGCAAATGCTCTACCATCTGAGCTACCCAAGCACGCCTCACGCCCCGTCCTCACAGCTTCACTTCTGCCAGTACCTCGCCTCCTACCTTCCAAACTTTACAGAAGCTCTTCTGCGAACCTTGCAGAACTAGCACTCCTGAAGGAAAGGATATTGCGGAGACATGGCTTAGCCACAGCCTGGGGGATGTTTCCAGAATGAGAATTTCATTTCAAGTTATTATTGGATTTTGTCTTTGGGTAAACTTCAAAAGCACTATTGTAAAAGGTTCTTTGATTTTATGGTGGCAAGCCGCCGTTATTGTTTTTAAAGCTCACACTTTTAACCAGTTGTTAAGTTCTGTAAGTTATATGAATTTGTTATTTAAAAGAGTTAACTATTGGCATTTTAATAAATTGTGTACAGACTCTGATGTTTGGATATTATTGGGTGGAACTCCTTGGATAGTTGTCCTATAAGAATACACATTTCGCACGCGTCTCGTTGGACTGGGAAGACCGTCTTCGGAGCACAGCAGTTTAGCCTTCCAGGAGAGGACCGCTGTAAAGACGGTTTGATGTAGTTTCATAACGATGCTTCCCAGTATCCGGCAAGGATTATATTCGAATTTACAGTGACTGTGGAAGCCCACGCACTTGTAAGAGACTCTGATCTTTAACATTACCACCCCGCTGCTAGATGTCTTGGTTTAGAATGTCCCCCCCCCCCCTCCCTATGACCTTTAACCTTCTATCGTTTCCTTTTTGCAAACACTACAAGATGTACGTCACAGATGCTGATTCGTATCAGGTACCACTCCGTATTGTACCGTCCTCAGCTCGATTCAACATTCTCGCGGCGGAGCTCACGCTCTTCCGAAGACGAATCGGAGTCTCGCAAACCATTAGCAGGTTGCTGTTAATGAAGGCGGAACGCGAATGCGCGTCGTGAGTGACAGCGGAAACATCATACTCTCGGCAGGTGGCTGCCTTTTACGGCGTCGGCGCCGTCTGTGGTGTCCGGAGGCCGGTCGCCAGGGCCGGCACTAAGACTCGCTTCTAATGAAGCGGCGGCCGCCTTTGTGGGCACGTGCGCCCCACGTGTGCGATAAGGCCCGCCGATAGCGACTCAGCGCTCCCGGCAGCCGTCAGCGCGCACACCGCCTGTACCGCCTCCGACTCGCCACTTAGATGCGGCGCTCTATCGCTAGTTTCACAGTACACTTTACACCGTTATAAAGTGACAGCAGTTTTCGTGGTTATTACAACATTGACGCTGTTTTTACTGGATTATGCATACCTGTTTATTGTTGTTGTTGTGTTCTTCGCCGGTCGAAGTGGCCGAGTGGTTCTAGGCGCTTCAGTCTGGAACCGCGCGACCGCTACTGTCGCAGGTTCGAATCCTGCCTCGGCCATGGATGTGTGTGATGTCCTTAGGTTAGTTAGGTTTAAGTAGTTCTAAGTTCTAGGGGACTGATGACCTAAGATGTTAAGTCCCATAGTGCTCAGAGCCATTTTTTGTGTTCTTCAGTCCTGAGACTGGTTTGATGCAGCTCTCCATGCTACTCTATCCTGTGCAAGCTGCTTCATCTCCCAGTACCTACTGCAACCTACATCCTTCTGAATCTGCTTAGTGTATTCATCTCTTGGTCTCCCTCTACGATTTTTACCCTCCACGCTGCCCTCCAATGCTAAATTTGTGATCCCTTGATGCCTCAGGATATGTCCTGCGAACCGATCCCTTCTTCTAGTCAAGTTGTCCCACAAACTGCTCTTCTCCCCAATCCTATTCAATACCTCCTCATTAGTTACGTGATCTACCCACCTAATCTTCAACATTCTTCTGTCGCACCACATTTCGAAAGCTTCTATTCTCTTCTTGTGCAAACTATTTATCGTCCACGTTTCACTTCCATACATGGCTACACTCCATACAAATACTTTTAGAAACGACTTCCTGACATTTAAATCAATACTCGATGTTAACAAATTTTTCTTCTTCAGAAACGCTTTCCTTGCCATTGCCAGTCTACATTTTTATATCCTCTCTACTTGGACCATCATCAGTTATTTTGCTCCCCAAATAGCAAAACTCCTTTACTACTTTAAGTATCTCATTTCCTAATCTAATTCCCTCAGCATCACCCGACTTAATTCGACTACATTCCATTATCCTGGTATTGCTTTTGTTGATGTTCATCTTATACCCTCCTTTCAAGACACTGTGCATTCCATTCAACTGCTCTTCCAAGTCCCTTGCTGTCTCCGACAGAATTACAATGTCATCAGCGAACCTCAAAGTTTTTATTTCTTCTCCATGCATTGTAATACCTGTTTATTAGAGTAGCTTAAAACAGGTTTACTTGGACCCAGTTTTTATCTGTTGTCGCTGAGTTGCTGCTTTGCCTGCCTATGAGCGACAGCAGCAGCGCTTATCGATACAGCCATGCCGTATTATCTTTTCTGACTATTACTTCCCGGTTGACGTCTGTCGCGCAGCGAGTTGGAACGCCCCTGCAGTGCAGTTCGAACCTGGCAGTCGTTGATTTGGGACACGGCTGAAGTCCGTCGGGTTGGAGCGCTAGTGAGGCTTGGATAGCCATGAGTCGCACGACCGACGCCGGCACACATGACTTGAACTGGGGACGGTCTTGGTTGATCGTCGGTTGGTCGTCTTACCGGACGACGTGTATTTGCTCGCCGGTCGCTTATGGGTTGGCGGTGTGCGTCTCAAGTCGTGGTTCGGCCGTGTCATTGCTCGGTCACTGCTTTTAGCATTGGTTGCGTTCTTCGATGTAGTTCAAAATGGTTCAAATGGCTCTGAGCACTATGGAACGTAACATCTGTGGTGATCAGCCCCCTAGAACTTAGAACTACTTAAACCGAACTAACCTAAGGACATCACACACATCCGTGCGCGAGACAGGATTCGAACCTGCGACCGTAGCGGTCACGCGGTTCCAGACTGAAGCGCCTAGAACCGCACGGCCACACCCGCCGGCTTCGTTGTAGTGCTTGTAAAATTGTGTGTAGCTTGTGATGTCGACTGCTCAATTATTTTAGTGCTGTCTCCGAGCTGATTTGTAGCAGTCGGTCGGTTGGCGTGGAGCAGCGAGGAAATCTCCGCGGGGCGTAGTGTGGCCAGGCACACTGGCGGTCTCTATGCAGTGTCGGAGTGTGTGGGGCTGTTCCCATTGCTACGAGGTCCGTGGCTCACCGACCATGGGCACGAAAGTTGAGTTTCGATGTAATTTATCACCAAGTAAAGACTGTCCGCATTGTGTCGTTTGGTTGTCGTTGTTGGCTGTTAACGTTCTGGTTACGTTCCCTGGCCGGCCGGGGTGTCTTAGCGGTTCTAGGTGCTACAGTCTGGAACCGCGCCACCGCTACGGTCGCAGGTTCCAATCCTGCCTCGGGCATGGATGTGTGTGATGTCCTTAGGTTAGTTAGGTTTAAGTAGTTCTAAGTTCTAGGGGACTGATTGTAGGGAAGCAGCCTACTCACGCTGCAGCAAATTCACATCAGTTTCCATTGTGTGTTAGTCAGTCTGCTAGCTCTGACGTCATAAATGTTGCGCAATACCTTAAAAATCAAGCAAATGACATAAAACTTTCCTAGTATGTCTGGAATAATGATAAACTAATGTGTGTTAAATATCAGCTTGATAACTTCAGCCGTTTCCTTTATTTGGACGTTTTTCTATAAAAATAATTGGCGGCACAGAAAAGAGCTAGAGACTGCAAAATTTGTATTTAAATTCAGCTTTAATAATGATTTAATAAAAATAGTACTTTGGATTTCACAAATTAAGATGTTAGTGTAAATTCATGATTTTGTGGTTTTCATCTCAAAACTAGAGGAAGCAAGATAGATTAAGTGAGCTTATAAATCATACTAGGATGTTTAGATTTTAATAGGTTGGAGGTCCGCTATGATGATGAAGCTGTAAAAAGTTTCTTTCAAATATCTATTAAATTATAGCAATAGCGGATCTCAGAAGGGACAGTTCAGAGCCCATCTGCTGCGTGCAGTGCAATTAAATTAATTCTCTCGCCTAAGTTATTAAAGTTAGCCACGTCAAAAATTTATTATCAATACTTCCCTGCGTGCTGAATGCACAGTTAAATTAGGAGCTTCATCGGCCTTCAGCAAGAGAAGCTAAAATTTATTATGCAACTTGAAGTGGTGCGTTACTAGCACAGCTGCTAGTCGAGACAGCCGATTTGATCGAGCGTTTTCTCAGCGGTCCGCACCCCGGCTTTATATATAAGAGCACTGTGCGAGGAAGCCAAGGCCCCAGTTCTCTCCAGACGCTGAATGACACGCCATCTGTGTCGGGAATCGCGCCGCGCCAGTATCAGTGCTACTAACAGCCTCGGGTGCCGTATTCTGTTACTCGAGATGCGCGTAACCAGTAAAGCGTTTCAAGTAAAGTGTTAATTCGGGAATGATTTTCATTATCTAGCCTCAGTGTGCGTATTGTCGTATTTTCACGTGCCGTCGCGGGACAGACATTCTACTACTAATATAGCGTGGCGTTTGATGAGATATTTCATCAAATTATGGCGAGCATTCATTTCAACAATTATCTCGGACATTTATAGTTGCATTGGCGCAATAGACTCTGAACTGTTCTGTTAGTTAGGTTGGAGGGATATTTGTGTGTATATTTGTGATTTTGAGAATATACTCAACTATTTTGGAAAGTCGTCTTTGATTAGAAATCCCGAACAACTTCCTGACTCCTCAGAGCTATAAGCTGCAGCTATAATAATATTTCTCAAAGTGGGCACTAGGAACTCTATTTACAGGCTTCAGGTTTTGTCAAATCGCTTTCTGGGGGTCTACAAAGTAAATAGAGAGCCAGTGTTGAGAACGGCGAAAGACAGCATAGCAACATTTTAAAAGCCAGAAACTGATTCAACAGTTAAACATTTGTACAACAATATTTTCTCCAATTCTATCCGCCGCCCCACATATGGTGCATCGGCCGGGAAACAACTAAGTGAAAGTGATTTGTAACTATTCGGATTCGCGAGTGGAATGCGACACGCAGCTGAGTACTAGAACAGTGAAAGTGTTACGTGTGCATGTGGACGACGCAATTGGATTAACAACGCATCTGGATTCACGGAGCTGGCACTGAGTCTAGCGGTGCTGCCGGCATCGCGAGTAGCCAGTTTCGTCGCACCGCAGTCGTCAGCCGCAGAAGCCGGAGCCGAGCCTGTAGTTACGGGCCACGCAGACACTCATCAGCCGTCGGAGTGCCGTCTGCAGTTCAACGTGCCACGTCGCCTCAGTAATCCTGTTACGCCGCGCCGACAACGTCGTGCAGAAGGAACTAAGTTAAGTGAAAAGCTGTTAAAAATTTTACTAACCTGCACTAAAAGAATGTCGGCGATGGAACCGCCAAAAGAAACTGAGTTTAAACTTAAATTAGAACCTATGTCTGTTGAGGGAACTGTAAATTCAGACAACGTTTCAAGTGTTAACATGCATGAGAGTAATAATGTTAAGGTGAAGCATGAAGTATTGTCTCCTGAGAGTGGTGTGGGAAGAGGCAATGATTCTGTGATAGAGACCCCTGTAGTAAAGCCGAAAATTGAAATTGTAGATTTAATTGAGGATAGTTTCTTGGATGAATGAAAAATGAAACAGTCATCAGAGATAGTAGAATTTAAACAGAGAAGTTAGACATGTCTGATCAATCAGATGTTTCATTTAGTTTTGATGATTCTGGTATTGGAGCTAGTTTTTCGTCACCTGAGTGTGATAAAAAGCCAGCTATTGAGCAACCCAAAGATACTGGGGCTGTTGATTTAAATGTTATATTACAAGCAATAGCTGCCAGTAATGCAAAAATGTCAGCCAGTAATGCTAGAATGACTGCTGAATTAAAGTCTGAAATAAGTGAACAGGTCAAAAGCAGTAATGCTGAGTTAAAATCTGATATAATTGAGGTAAATAACAGAATTGTGGCCAGCCAAACTAATTTTAATAAACGTTTGGAGGTAATGGACGATACCTTCAAGGCTGGTTGCAATAAATTGAAAGACGATCTGAACAGTTTGAATAATAAAATAGATTGCAACCATGAGGATATTAAGAAAAAGGTTGCTCAACAGTTTTCTGAAATGTATAAAACAGTTAAATCCGAAGTTGCTGAGGTTCGCAAAGACTTCCAAATGGAAGATGCGAAGTTGGAGCACAAGTTAACAGAAAAGATCGAGGCGGAATCTGAACTGTGCTCAGATAGATTTAAAGACGTCAATATAAAAGTAAACATATGTCAAGCAGACGTAGATGCAATCAAAACTGACACTACTCATATTGTACAAAGAGTAGATAATGTTGAAATGAGAGTAGAAAATATCAGTACTAACATTGCTAACATTGAGAGTAAAGTAGCTTCAGTAACTTCTGGTAATGGTAGTATACAACAAGTTGTAGCTGCAAACGCCGCTTTTATCGGGTGTCGGCAGTTCTTGCGGTTCGATCCAGATAAAAATATCCACCCGCTAGATTTCTGGAACGATTTTGAAGATGTGATTCCATCAACTTGGTCTGAACGAGAGAAAATCTCATTTATTAGAAGTCATTTAGCAGGTGATGCCATGCGTTGGTCAGCTGATGTAATGTTGAAGTGTAAAACATTAGCGGAGTTTAAAACTGCTTTCATTAATGAGTATTGGTCTAGCCATAAGCAAAATGAAGTGTTAAGAGAATTTTGGAGTGGGAAACGCTTCAATGCAGGCAAAGAGTCTATTAAAGAATTTGCTAGGTCATGGATTTCACGGTTGTCACATTTGGACGAAAAGCTGAAACCTGAGATGATTATACTAGGTCTTGAAGCCAAACTGCCATGGTATTGGCAAACTAGAATTATATCTGCCCCTAGAGACAATCTTGATCGTTTCATTGAGTATTTGGAACGTGTAGAACGTGTTGCTGCCAATGAGGAGCAAGCACGTAATAACAGAAATGGCAATAACAATAGTAGTAATTTTAGAAACGAGCAAAATGGCAATGTAAACATCAGAACAGTAGGTGTTCGCCAGCCTAGGAGAGGTAGGAATTGGGGAAATAATTATCAGAACCAACAAGGGCGTCCAAATGACAGTAATTTTGTTCAAAACAGAAATATGCATGTAAACCACAGTACGGAAAGTAATGCTATGCCAGCTAACCATAATGAAACTAAAGGAAACAGTAATAGGCCGAGGCAGGAAAACTAGTTCCCGTCTATGAGGACACTGGCGCTCACCAGGCGGTTGCTTTTCCTAGGCCAGTAGTTAAGGGAATTGGTAAGACCGATCAAAATACTCAAACTGAACGTGTGGATGAAGAGTCGGTAGCACCAAAGGATACAACAGAAATATTAGATCACTCACAGTATTTGATAGATACCGTGTTAGAGACGCTTTCTAAGTGGGAAGAGAAAGAGAAGGCGCAACAGTGTGATGATAGGGAAGAGCTACAAAGTACGGAATTGTCAGGTGAGGAAGCAGAAGAAATTCACGCTTATATTTATGATGAAGATGATGTGCTCTTATCTAAAGTGCCTGTGCAGGATGTTGATAATGTATTAATAGATTTAGGACAGGAGATAAGTGAGAATGTAGAGGGTAGGCTGTTGAGGGTCGATGAACCCAGTAGCTGTGACCAGTTGTCACTTGAGAGGGAAACCGACGAAGATAGTAAAAGTGGTTTAGCTGTAACTAGTGTTATGCCCGGTCTGGAGGCGCAGAATCGCTCAGACTATAGTAATTTGGGTCACGTTCAGCAAACTAAATGTAATGAAGTCGTGCGGTGTTTCGATTTAAAATTAATAGACCGACTGGAAAAGGCAGCGGAAAATGTAATTCAGGAAACCCCTACTCACTGTGACCTAAATGTAATGAAGACAGATGTCGATCACTTTAGTTGGAGACGAATTCAAAAGGAACTATTAGATGAAATTGAGGAACCACCTGTACAACCTAGAATAAGCCACCCTATAATAATAGTGAATATGTTAGGTATCAATGTACGTTGTCTCTTAGACAGTGGAAGTGAGGTGAGTGCAATATCTCAGTCCTTCTTTGATGCATTACCTGGTAAGGACAAGCTTACAGTAATGAGGGTATCAGGACTAAGAATAATTGGTGCTACTGGCAAGGTGTCGAAAACAGTAAAGCAAGAAGCTTTACTGCCCTTTAACATAAATGGTAATTTAATTGATCATCCATGTTTAATTGTAAACAATCTCAGTATTGAGGTTTTAATTGGCATAGATTTCTTGTCAAAATATCAGAGTGTTGTTGACTTCGAAAAAAGCCAGTTAAAAATGGTCTTGCCAATAACAGGAGTAATTACAGTCCCTTTTAGTGATAAACATGTAGTAACTGATGATGAAACTTGGGAATTGCCTATACGAGTTCTGAAAAATAGGAGGTATTGGGACGAGGATGTTAACCTTAGTACGAATAAGCTAAATACAGAAGAAGAAGAAGCAATTATTTTAGACAAGATAGAAGCTAAATTGCAGGAAATAGATACGATTGCCGCCAATCAGAAGGAAGAACTGAGACAGGTTCTAAAAAGGCATCATAAGGTATTTTCAGATCGACGTGGCGTGTTCATAGGCAGCCAATGAATGCTGTAGGGAGGAGGTTGTTCTATAACCTCTACACAGTGTGGCAGCTGTGCAGTCCCAGCTGTGTGAGATCTTCTTTCCCTTTCAGGTCTCACTCATTCTTCATCTTTCCTATCCACCAAAATTTAGACCTCTTCTTTCCAACAAATTAAATTTTCCGGTATGATTATCAAACCAGCATTCAACTAATGAATGCTGTAGGGAGGAGGTTGTTCTGTAACCTCTACACAGTGTGGCAGCTGTGCAGTCCCAGCTGTGTGAGATCTTCTTTCCCTTTCAGGTCTCACTCATTCTTCATCTTTCCTATCCACAAAAATTTTGATCTCTTCTTCCAAAACACAAAATTTTCCGTTATGACTATCAAGCCATAAATTTTCTGTAATTATTCTATCCACCGATAAGCGAAGAAAAATACCTAATGTGACAAACCTAATAGTGACAAACAATAGAGAAGTATGACGTAATTAAGATAAAATGTATTTGAGTAACAATTATGTATAGAACCCTGGTAAAATAGTAAGTACAAAATGTTGTTTTATTGGAAATGGTCCCACAATAATATTTTAAAAAGATATATGAATTCGTGTACGACTAGGATCTGAAGTGGTAGTGAAATCTAGTGTATGCATTAGAGCCAACTAAGAAATAGTAAGGAAGAGATTGCTTAGTGTTATAAGAAAAATATGTAGATAAGTTGTAAAAATAAACTCACCTGGTGTAGCAAGGAAAGGCAGTGTAGGAGAATTGAGCAGTGTTTGTGGTTGAGACGTGAAGGACACGTCCTTGAAGTATTTATAAGGTTGGAGCTGGCCGTTATTTTAGTGTAGTGTGTGACAGGATACACCTACACATATTGAGGTTATAAGTTGGAGGCGTGAATGCGACCATAGGTACCCTTATGTTAAATGAGACAGAGTAGCTCATGGTGTCCTATAGGTTTAAGGAATTTAGCATTACGCTCGTCCATAATTATTTGATGCATTTTAGTGGTAGGTCTGAGAGAGACTACCTGTGGTTTCAGCGTCCAATTGAGTGGAAATGGATTGCCACGTGAGCAAACTGATCAGCTGCAGTACACTAAAAATATGAAATGAATGTGCTATCCTATGCTTTAAATGTTAATGAGTGAGTGTCAAATAAGTACATACACTAGCAATATAATTGAAAAACATAATGACAGACGTAAAACATTATTTTAGCTCAGCATAAATACACTTCACAGTAAGTAAGTACCTAATTTCAGATGTGAAATTGACAACAGCAGAGGACCAATAAGTGAATTTAGTAATCAACTAAACGTAGTGTGTTTTGAACACTCGCAACTGTACTATTACCAAAAGTTACTCACATGTATAAAGAAGCTGAGGAACAACTACTAATCAAATATACTCATACTATCTCTAAGAATGAAGTAATAAAAAAATGAGTCAGTTAAGTGAATAAAAGACAAATGTATCAGAAATGTACTGAGCATTGGTTCAGTGTTCCGGCCCTGAAATAATAAATTCAGACTAAATATGATTTATTATTGTATGTCTTGAGCATAAATTTTATCTAGTACATGACTAAAGGCGTTTTGAGCCATTTGTTTACCAATTTATGACAATTAAGTAACCTCGAGAGTATTATTGAAAAAGATTCTGTTAACTTTGTTCCAGCAACATATTGAAGGCTAAGATGTATATATCCCCATTTCATTGTGACCCACCCTTAGATGTTAAGTGAACAGAGTCTGAGGCACTCTTTTTGTTTGTTCTACAGGACAAACCAGATAATGACAGCCTGGTAGCTGCGTGAAAGCGTGGAGTGACTTGGACACAACTCACAGTGACCCCTCCCCTTTCCCCTTGTAATTTAGAGAGATCGAGAAGGACGCACACCATAGCAACTTCCCCTCCTCTACCCTTGTGAATGGAAGTGTAGGACGCCAGCCAAAGCGGCTACAACCACGTGTGTAAAAATTTAGTTGTGAACTTTTCTTTCAGGTTTATAAAAGACTGATAAGGAATAATCATCTGTTTATGTATCATGTTATCTTCCTTGAATTTGTGTGTGTAAAAATGTATTTGATGTATTTAATGTAACTAAGATTTTCACAGTTTTTCAATTTCTATGTGTTTGTTAGTCTAAGGCAATATGTATGCCAAAAATATTTCATTGACTTTGCTTAAAATTTGAGTAATGACATTTCTAAAGAGGCAGTGAAAATGCCCGCAATTTAAATGATTAATGTAGGAAATCAGTTTCCTTTAATATTTATATATGTTTATAATTCAATTTTGATTTTTCATAGGGAGTTTAAATTGTACTCTTGCTTCCCTTTTTGTAATTAAATTTTTTTTCTTCATTCATTAACATTCATAAAAAAAAATTTAAGTAGAGGGTGATGTAGGGAAGCAGCCTACTCACGCTGCAGCAAATTCACATCAGTTTCCATTGTGTGTTAGTCAGTCTGCTAGCTCTGACGTCATAAATGTTGCGCAATACCTTAAAAATCAAGCAAATGACATAAAACTTTCCTAGTATGTCTGGAATAATGATAAACTAATGTGTGTTAAATATCAGCTTGATAACTTCAGCCGTTTCCTTTATTTGGACGTTTTTCTATAAAAATAATTGGCGGCACAGAAAAGAGCTAGAGACTGCAAAATTTGTATTTAGATTCAGCTTTCATAATGATTTAATAAAAATAGTACTTTGGATTTCACAAATTAAGATGTTAGTGTAAATTCATGATTTTGTGGTTTTCATCTCAAAACTAGAGGAAGCAAGATAGATTAAGTGAGCTTATAAATCATACTAGGATGTTTAGATTTTAATAGGTTGGAGGTCCGCTATGATGATGAAGCTGTAAAAAGTTTCTTTCAAATATCTATTAAATTATAGCAATAGCGGATCTCAGAAGGGACAGTTCAGAGCCCATCTGCTGTGTGCAGTGCAATTAAATTAATTCTCTCGCCTAAGTTATTAAAGTTAGCCACGTCAAAAATTTATTATCAATACTTCCCTGCGTGCTGAATGCACAGTTAAATTAGGAGCTTCATCGGCCTTCAGCAAGAGAAGCTAAAATTTATTATGCAACTTGAAGTGGTGCGTTACTAGCACAGCGGCTAGTCGAGACAGCCGATTTGATCGAGCGTTTTCTCAGCGGTCCGCACCCCGGCTTTATATATAAGAGCACTGTGCGAGGAAGCCAAGGCCCCAGTTCTCTCCAGACGCTGAATGACACGCCATCTGTGTCGGGAATCGCGCCGCGCCAGTATCAGTGCTACTAACAGCCTCGGGTGCCGTATTCTGTTACTCGAGATGCGCGTAACCAGTAAAGCGTTTCAAGTAAAGTGTTAATTCGGGAATGATTTTCATTATCTAGCCTCAGTGTGCGTATTGTCGTATTTTCACGTGCCGTCGCGGGACAGACATTCTACTACTAATATAGCGTGGCGTTTGATGAGATATTTCATCAAATTATGGCGAGCATTCATTTCAACAATTATCTCGGACATTTATAGTTGCATTGGCGCAATAGACTCTGAACTGTTCTGTTAGTTAGGTTGGAGGGATATTTGTGTGCATATTTGTGATTTTGAGAATATACTCAACTATTTTGGAAAGTCGTCTTTGATTAGAAATCCCGAACAACTTCCTGACTCCTCAGAGCTATAAGCTGCAGCTATAATAATATTTCTCAAAGTGGGCACTAGGAACTCTATTTACAGGCTTCAGGTTTTGTCAAATCGCTTTCTGGGGGTCTACAAAGTAAATAGAGAGCCAGTGTTGAGAACGGCGAAAGACAGCATAGCAACATTTTAAAAGCCAGAAACTGATTCAACAGTTAAACATTTGTACAACAATATTTTCTCCAATTCTATCCGCCGCCCCACATGATGACCTCAGCAGTCAAGTCCTATAGTGCACAGAGCCATTTGAACCATTTTACCTGCCCTGGCCGTTGACGTAAATACAGGCAGTGCCCTTTCCTCACCGTATTGTCGCTGTCCAGCACAGTGTGTAGTTTGACAGCTTAATGTATGCTTGGTTGTAGGCGTCCATGCCTTTTACGTTTTGCATTCAACTCCCGGTTGTGTGCTGGTCAAGTGGAGCCCGAGTTACCTTGTCGGTGGATCAGTTGACTGTCTGTTGGTTGGGTTGTGGTCGGATCGAGAATGGTTGGGCCGACTGCCTGCCTCACCTAAGTGATCGTTAGTGTTTCAACTGCTGGCCGACACCTGAAAGTTCTGAGCGCCGTTATGCACTGCCTTTTCTTATGTTCTGTTGTGTATATTTTTACGGCTCATAGCCGATGGTTTTGAATTAGAGTTGAATTGTTTTTAGTGGTTTTTTAAGTCATGGGGCCTTCAGCCGTTTTTAAATTAAGGATCTTTGTCTTTCGAGCATCAGACTGTTTGGGGCCTTCAGCGTAATTGAAGATAAGTCCTTCTGCCTTGTGTTTTTTATTTAATTTTACCTTCAGTCTTAAATCATGGGCCTTGAACCGTCTTTAAATTAAGGTTGTTGCTTTTCATGTGTTAGATTTTGGGTCTCCAGCCAAATTGTAGAACTTACTTAACGTGAGGCCTTCTGCCCTCTAAATATTCTCTTTGGCGTCTGAATTTTGAGTTAATGGCTTTTAGCCGTTTTCTTTAAGATTAAAGTGGTTGTGATCTTAAGGCATAAGCTAGTGTGGCGTACTCAGCCGATATCTAAGTTCAAGAATTTGTACTGTAATGTTTGGTCAAATAAATAAAGTTATATGTGTTCGAGTGTAACTGACAGCCGCTCATTTTGCCTCCTTTCCACAATTCCAACTACCTGTCCTGTCCTGCGGGCTTAACAGGGCCTCTCATCTGGTACATGTTCTTCTAAACCCGTTATTATAATAGAATGGTACCGGTAAATGCATTGTTCTTAATCTACAACTTCTGTACTTACTATCTGTGACAGTGTCTTTGCATTTCACGACTTAAAAGGAAATAAAAAATTAAACGAAGTTGGTTTCAAGTAGCCCTTAGGTTGGGTTACTTGAACCGATATTCTATTTTCCTACGCAAGTGTGTTATAAACGTGCATTGGTTTCAAGTAAGATGTGGAACCTTTAAATAATACCTAGTTGTGCATTTACAAAATAATTTTATTCGGAAAATTCATTGAACAACACAATAAGACAATGAAAAAGTAGAGTTGTGAAACGTATTACAGAACCTTAAACGACTCTAAACATGGACTCTGATTAATAAAACAGAAAATAATCCTCTTTTGACAAGTTTTGGAGAATTAATCTTCACCTTAATATCGCACTATCTGTTACGTAGAATGACTTTTTGTTTAGGTCGCTTCCAGAATATTCTTGTTTGCTGCATACACTCGACGACAGCTCCAGCGTCGTCTAAGCTTTTCAGAATACCATGAAGGGCAATAAGCTCCAATAAAACGATTACGAAGTTGCCTTCTTCCAATGTCTGTTTACGACTGTCTGTGAACGACTGTCTTTTTTTCTTCTTCCCATTTTTTTCACTGCCCACCTCAGCTTGTTCATTTGTAGGCCTACTGGTAGATGGTAAAACAAGGTCCCTCAGGTCACACCCTTCGACCTCACAGTTAAACAAACTAAAATCACTTTCTCCCAATGATTGCAGGCCGACATCATCAGCACCTTCTTATGTTGACTCAATGGCGTTTTATGTTGGACCTGCTGATTTTGGAAACATTTCTGCTTGCCTTTTGGACACTGAACCTGATTTGATAGCGTGTGAGCATTTTTGCATTTGTTCATCTGCAAAATTATTTTATTCACGGTTCCCAGGCAACCTTCTGTATTTAGAAGACATAGTGAGCCTTAAATCTGTGAAAAAGCTGGATAGTTTGAAATATATTTTGTATTAGGACAAATTGAAAATAAGTTGTCACAATCTACAGCAGTTGTTGGATTTTGACGTAAATGAAGAACATACATATTGTAAGATGGCAAGAACTATGCCCCTTACATGAAGTCATTAAAGATCACCTAACTCACGTTGAGCGAACAGTAGGGCTAAACAAAATGACTGACAAGGCACAATGCATCTTGTAGAGGGTATAGTATGGACATAGTGGAATAATTAATGTTGGGTGATGGCTTTAAAGTAATTCACACGACATGAAAACTTTGTGGAAACGAGTCGCTTTACTGGACGCTAGTTTACCCCAGGGAAGTATTTGACCGTGGCCGGCCAGGGGAGTGGCTAAGGGAAGCGACAATAGGCAGCTTAGGGGGGCTCGAGCTCTGAGAAAGCGGTAACGTGGCGCGGCCTCCAGCCGCCTTAAGATGAGTGACAGTGAGTGGGTGGTTGACCCCGACTCCATGCTGGTGTACCGGGAAACAGACGGAGAACTTGTACACCTGTTGATAAATATCCATTGTCCCGTCTTCTGTGAAACAAGCGACAAAGCCACGCAAAGCTACAGTGGAGCGGTCAACAGAGGTCAAAATATGCGTGTTCGTGACTATAGCAAATTCACACTGAATTCACGGTCCACAGAGCCTGAAGTAAATCAGGTGAAGAGCAACAGCATGAAATACGCCGGCCTCCGATGGGAATTTAGGACCAAGGAATTTGAAGTACTCTCCTGGGAGTCAGAATTCCGGAAAACTTGGTGTTTGTGCAGACGCTAACCTTGATGGGTGGCCTGGGGGGAGCTAAATAGAAGAAGTTGAGAGGAAGGGAAATTTTGTGGGAATTTGTTCACTTCCAGAGCAGGCATTGGTCGGTGCTCGGAAGCGACGCATAATTAACGCGACTTCGCTGCAATTGGCGTAAGTGATTTTGCTGGAGAGGAAACCTAGGCGAAGAGCGGACTGGCAGAAGTCTCCATAGAGGTCTTCCGTTCCCAGCTTGCCTAGAGTGCGGATGTGGCGTTCTTTACTCAACTCGCCTGAGGAAGAGTGAGCATCTCTGCAGTTTAGTACTTAGCAAACGGAACGATTGAGCTTGGAGATAGGAAGTTTTAGTTCAGCTAGATAGATAGGAGTGAGAAGACGAGCGCAGCCTTGCAGCACCATGAGGTCAGCCGACGTCCGCACAACGACACCGCTCCGCCACGCTGTATTCAGTGATATTGCGCCCGCTCCGGCCAGTGATTAATTTGCTGGATCACGTCGGCAAAGTTTCCACGAGGGTTTCATGGGCCGTGTATTGTAGAATTCTTCTCACACTTTGCATTACGCCTGGGTCAGTCGATAGGAATTACTTTTGATTTATTGCGCTTTACTCCACGCAAACGCAATTTATTACCACTGCCTGTTAGGAGAGTCATGTAATGTGATGATTGAAGGTCGTGAGTTAAAATAAATCTGTGCTAATCGACTGCATCTGTTTTCAATGAAGTAGTTGAAATCCCAAGTCACTTTCTTAATTAATTTTATGTTCAACATTTGCATCTGGTGTTCAATAGCTGAATATAACATCAACATGCACCCATTTTTAAATAAAAGTGATCAATTCTGAATAAATTAATGTCAACACTGCCACCGCAGTTCAATCAGGAGTCACAGGGCCATATTACTTTTTTGCGTTATCCGATATTGCGGTAGTTTTGCACTCTCTGTTGTTCTGTTAGTCAATTAGTTGGGGTGAACACACGCCAAAATCAGGTAAGTGACGGGTGGGGTGTTACAATATCTATGGGTTGCTTGTACGTAAAGTCGTTGTGGGTCCAAGTAGTCCTGTCATTTGGTTACAGAGGAACGGTATACACTTAGATGAATAACATTTTAAAGGTGATTTATGGTTAAACATTTACATAGAAATTACGTAAAATACTGTTAATCGAAGAAACCTGTGCACTTACAGCATTCAGAATGTCGGTTCTTTGAACATTGGACAAATAAATTGTAAGGCGTGAAAAACAGTTCATATGTTATACCATTCACATAGTCTACACTAAACTGTACCATCTACTCGTGGTAATACGTGGAGCGTGGCAGAACCTGCTGAGGCTGTTAGTGGATGAACTAAGAACTATGTCGAATATTTCAATCAACCGGTACCAGGAACGGTTTAGATCACTTTAACGTTCTGGGTTCAAGTAACTCCCAGAGTCTAACTAACTCTGATTTACGGTTACATTTGTCACATAACCACACACTGCTTAATTTCTAAAATTTTAAGTGCCGGAACGCATCTTTCCAATTATACAAATGTTTAAATTAAATTAATAAAAGTCTGTATCTTATCTTGAAAAATGTGCAGTTGATTTTGATGTTAAATATAGCAAAGACATTGATGTAGTGGGGCTTGTTCATGAAATAGCAGCCTTCAAGTTCCAGGTGGAAGAACTGATGAAGAGCTGTGACGTGGCTTCGCTTTTGGATAACTTGAAGATTTTTCTCTTTTTTTTCAGTATTTGGGTTACGAGCTGCTCATCCATGGATCGAAATATCTATGAGGAATTACGGTAATGCACCATCCTGTGAAAGCAGTTTCAGCAAGTTAAAATGGTAATAAAACTACTTACCGTCGAGTGTGGGTGAAAGCAGGCTATCAAATCATTCTATAGAATAGGACAATTCTGCTAGACATGACTTAGGTACATAATTAATGAGTTTTCCTCGCTCAAAGGAAGGTTTTGTATTGGATTCACCGAATAAGTTCGGCGCCCAAAATTAAATGTACCAGGTATCGAAAACGCTACCACAGAAAAGTATTTACTGTAATTACATGGCAACCTTCCACACTTGCAAGCAGACTTGTCCGTGGCTTTAGTAATTAAAACACGTGTAGTGTTCCCACACCGTAAATAAGAAATAATCATCCTTTATTAATATTATGTACAATATAAACACTCATCTTTGGTTAGATTATTAGGCATAGCATTGAAGAAAAAGTTTTGATATGACACAATGAGTGAACATTGGCTAACCATTCTAATAGTTGTTACGTCTGGACTGCTGATGGTGACAGTTCAGGCTAGAAAAATGATAACAACTATGACACTCGGTGCTGACTGAGTACTATAACTGCTCGGCATCTGGAACTGGTCGGCAGCTGGTTGTCTGTGACAACAGGCCAAGTGAAGCTGTGCGGTCGCTTTTATCCACGAACGGCGGAAGAATATATGTCCGCGATCTACAAGGAGTGGACGAAAATATGGTAGCACGAAGAAGAGAACACAGTAACATGCTTAACACGGTGTAAGAAACTCGCTGGGATTCAAAACAGCTTCCAGTCGTCTCTGAAAGGTAAATATAGGTCTTATATGTTTTTCAAGGGACTCTTATACCTTTCTTCTAGGAAAATAGAGGAGAGTTCTGTTAACGATGGTAGAGGTGGATAGCGATCGTGCACCCTTCTCTCTAAAGTAGAACACAAAGGCTCAATAATATTGAGATCTGGTGACTGCAGTGGCCAAGAGGGGTGGGGGTGGAAGGACGGCGATAATTCATCCTCGTGCTCACAAAACCAGTCGTAGACGATACAAACTGTGCAAACAGGTGCCATGTCATCTCGGAATACAGGATCACCATTTGAGAACTAACACTGTACCACAGGATGGATCTGATCAGCCAAAATGGTCACATAATCCATGACAGTAATGCAACATTGTAGAGTAGCTACGTAGACCACGTAATACCATGGTAGGCTGCCTGAATCATCACCGAACCTCCGCGATGTTTCACGCTTGGCCGGCCGAAGTGGCCGTGCGGTTAAAGGCGCTGCAGTCTGGAACCGCAAGACCGCTACGGTCGCAGGTTCGAATCCTGCCTCGGGCATGGATGTTTGTGATGTCCTTAGGTTAGTTAGGTTTAACTAGTTCTAAGTTCTAGGGGACTAATAACCTCAGCAGTTGAGTCCCATAGTGCTCAGAGCCATTCACGCTTGAGTCGTAAACTCACCAGCAGTTGGAGACAGTGTGAAACAAGAAGCATCACCCAAATGAATTTCTTCCATTGCTCCACAGTCCAAAAAAATTTGTTGTTTCGGCACCACGTTTTCCTGTGACGGGCACTTGTTTCACCAATCATTTGTTTCATAATTCCAGCTCTCCCTGCTTATGGAACTGTCTTGATGTTGGTTTGGTGCTGACAGCATTGCGAGTGTTACATTAATTTCTACAGTGACTGTTCCAACTCTCGTCCTCTTAATTTTCCACACATTCCTTTCAATGGCCGTCTTTTACAATCACTCAATATGCACTTCCTTCCTTGTTCACGGATGATTTTTTTTCCACTTCCCCTGCATGCAATATAAATCCTCGACAGGCCGCGCATGAAACTCCAAACACTTCGACTACCTTGTTCACGGAAGCACCTACCACAAGATTACCAACGATTTTTCTACGTTCTAATTAACTTTGGCCCGATACAATGCGCTCTTCTGACCACGACAGACACTTGATGCGTATTGAGGATACTGCACAGGTGTCGTTCATAGTCTAATACAACAGTGGAATCTGCAGGTTTGGCTAGCAGCTGCAATTATACTCAAGCACGCCTTTCTCGCTGTGTTTCCATAATTTTGTCCGTTCCCTGTATTTTGGCGGATGCACGAAGCAATCTGTGGTTCCAGCCTTCTCTGTGCAGTCAGACATAAATATCAGCGGATAGGTAGAACTCTTTTGATGCTTCGTCGTGGAAGCATAAGAAAGGTACCTTTATGTATGTCATCTGTGTGGCAAGTAATCATATCTGCGGGGCACCACCTTGGCGAATTTATGGCGTGTAGCGTCCTGTTTGAGTATAGTTATGTACTGTGTCTGGCAGTAGATGCGGCAGAAAGAAATTTAAAGTGAAATTATAATAAAAACAATTCTTGGAAAGGGATATTTTCTCATCTCTAAAGTAAAGACCGTTTTCTTTTATTTGTCAATTACAATTTCCAAAATATTAACAATTTATTAGGAAAAAATAATTTTTTTCTTTATTATGCATCAGACTAGAATCGATGTCCAGGAGCTCCTTTAAACAAGAAGAAACAGTCTGTAAACCTTGTGTGTCACAGGGTAGTTTCTACTGAGAAATAATTGTTAAGTAAAAAGTTCGATATATTGAATCGTTTCTGATTTAATTATCATTGACGTTCGTCAGATCACTGAGCGAAAATTCAGTCAACAGGCCTCACTAAAATGCGGTAATGAACAGATATCTGTGGATCCGTGCGTTATCACTTATTGAAATGCTCATTACCAGTTAAAATGAACCTTTGTTGTAAGTGATAAAATGAAGCTAGGTACGTTTGTTAACTCTGAGCAAACCAAAGGAAGAATACGGTTGGCTGCTTGAATGAGCGCGGGCAACGACCTGAATGAAACTTGCTGGCAGATAAAAACTATGTGTCGGACCGAGACTCGAACTCGGGACCTTTGCCTTTCGTGGGCCAGTGCTCTACCAGGAGACGAGGTACTGGCGGAAGTAAAGCTATGAGGACGGGGCATGAGTCGTGCTTGGGTAGCTCAGATGGTTGCCTGCACGGTAGCTGAGCGTGTTCGGTCAGAGGGCTGCTCGCCCTCTGTAATACAAAAACTGAGTAAAGGAATCAGCTATAAACTTGAACGGAAGTCTTATGACGTCCGCCCAGACCAAGACGCAACGAGCAATACCGAAAAAAAAGGTAGAGCACCCGTCCGCGAATGGCAAAGGTCCCGAGTTCGAGTCTCGGTCCGGCACACAGTTTTGATCCGCCAGGAAGTTTCATATCAGCGCACACTCCGCTGCAGAGTGAAAATCTCATTCTGGGAACGAGTTTAATGATTTACTTCAATGCTTATTAAATAGGAAACCGAGCAATGTATCGAGTTTTCTTCTTTACGATTATTTCTCAGATCAACTATCCCTGCAAGACCCTTACGCTTTCCGGATCACCCCGTGGATGTGTTTTACTCTCACGTTTTTTTTTTTAGAAATTTATACAGTTCGTAATTCATTTAGAACTATGATACATTTAATTTACTGTGTGCAATAGTTTTCATCAACATAGTTCGTTTAAACAGTCTCTTTCAATAATGATTCGTTTTTATTAAACCTGTTATAAAATTTCTAAATTGCGTAGGAAAACTGCTGGGTCTTCCAGATCCTATAAATCCTCCGCGGTATTATCCGGTAAGCTGTTTTTTAGTTTTTTTCTCTTCCCGACGTTTCGGTTCCATACTAGAGTAATGTTTTTTGGATGATATTTCCCGTGTACCTATAGCACTTTCCCTAGACGATAGTTAAGTCTTAGTCATTTTCTCCCCGTTGACATTAGTGTCCCATTCATTATTTGCTTTTCCCCCCACTTCTTTCTAGGCTTCGCTGATTCAGCAGTCACGCTTTGTACATTTTGGCAAGCATCTTTTGGATGTACTCAGTTTTATTGTGACAGCCCACCACTTTGGTTTGTCTCTTATCGTGGATGACGCCCCGAAACCTGAGACTCCGTGATGGTCCTTCTGCATTAAGGAAATGTAACCATTGGAGTACTCTTAATTGTTTTTTCTTGAATACCTCCACTATGATTCTGTATTCGTATCACTTCAAAAATTTTCACACAATTATTTGTGTTGTTGACAGATAAACCTGAAGATGTGTCTACACTGACGTGAAATCGGTAGATGCGAATAAAGCATCTTGATACTGCTATGCGGCTTTTAGAAAAACTCATCTTTTTTACTTTTTAACTGTTGTAATTTTTATCATAATCTGAATGATAATTGAGTGTCGAGTTCTAACAATACCACCATTGCAAAGTAGGTTATAAATCAGATTAATAATGTTGCTCACGCAGCATATGTTCGCTTTATCGGGCAACAACAAAATTATTGACTGTGGATGGTATCGTCAAAATGGAAATAATGAAGTCACTGTAAAAAAGTAATTAATTTTAGCACTTATCTTGAATGGATTCCCACGTAGATTTCGTCGAAGTTGTTATGGCTCATCTTGTTGATTCTAGGGTGCTTCCACTATGACTGCTAGACGGTCCAGTTCTGTATTTTACCAATATTTGAAGACCTAACAAATGCGTTTTTCAGGAAATTCTTATTGATCAAACAATCCCAGATCAGAACGATGGTATGGTAGAAATAATTTTTGACGTGGTGTTCACGATCCACATTTTTATTAGACTTCTTGTAAGTTAACATATACTGGGTGATCAAAAAGTCAGTATAAATTTGGAAACTTAGTAAACCACGGAAAAAGTAGGTAGAGAGGCAAGAATTGACACACATGCTTGGAAAGACATGGGGTTTTATTAGAACAAAAAAAAAAAAAAACACCCCATACTGCTAGACGCGTGAAAGATCTTTTGCGCGCGTTGTTTGTTGATGTGTGCTCAGCCGCCACTTTCGTTCTGCTTGGCCTCCCAGGTCCCCAGACCGTGCGATTATTGACTTTGGGGTTACCTGAAGTCGCAAGTGTATCGTGATCGACCGACAACTATAGGGATGCTGAAAGACAACATCCGACGCCAATGCCTCACTATAACTCCGGACATGCTTTACAGTGCTGTTCACAACATTATTCCTCGACTACAGCTCTTGTTGAGGAATGATGGTGGACATATTGAGCATTTCCTGTAAAGAACATCATCTTCGCTTTGTCTTACTTTTTTATGCTAATTATTGCTATTCTAATCAGATGAAGCGCCATCTGTCGCACATTTTTTTGAGCTTTTGTATTTTTTTGGTTCTAATAAAACCCCATGTCATTCCAAGCATGTGTGTCAATTTGTACCTCTCTATCTACATTATTCCGTGATTTATTCAGTTTTCAAATTTATACTGACTTTTGATCACCCGGTACTTCTTCCTAATTGTCACATCATCAAGAAAGTTTTGTATCAATCTTCATATATTTAATTTCCACTTCAACCAAACACAAGACTTGACTGTTCTTTCGCAAAGCGAAACAACAACTTAACTTCTGCAAAGTGAAACAAAGACTGCTCTGTGCGCATTCGCGCCAAAACGGTTACAAGTAAGTCAAAGATTATGACACTCTCACAGAAATGAATACACAGAAGAACCATATCACTGTAATATATCGATACATCGGAGTACCAATAGATTAATAAAACCAAATGTGAATATTGTCACAAAAATACGAGGGGGACCCAAAAGAAACCGGATTGTTGTTATAAAAAATTTATTGATGAACCTTTTTACAAAAATACTTCAGTCACCTTCAAAATACTCTCCATTACATGCGATACACTTGTCAAGTCTCCTTTCCCACTGTTGGAAGCATGTTTGGAACTCTTCAAGTTTGATATTGTCCAGTGCCCTTTGCGAAGCTGTTTTTGCCGTCTCCACATCGTCATAATGCTCCCCTTTTAGCGTTTTTTTCATTCGTGGAAATAGGAAAAAGTCGCACGGGGCTAGGTCCGGCGAATATAGAGCGTGGGGAACGACAGACCACTTCTGAGATTGCAAATAGTGGGTCACTCGTAAAGCCGTGTGTGCTGGAGCGTTGTCGTGGTGCAGAAATCAGTCACCTGACCGCCAAAGGTCCGGGCGTTTCCTCCTCACATCCTCTCGCAGACGCCTTAAAACTTCCAAGTAAAAGTGCTGGTTAACACTCTGGCCAGGGGGTACGAATTCCCGATGCACAATTCCACGAACATCTAAAAAGAGAATGATCATCGTCTTCACATTTGACCTCACTTTTTTTGGTCTGGGAGAGTTGGGAGTCCTCCACTGGCTTGACGCTTGCTTGGTTTCTGGGTCATACCCGTAACAACAACTCTCATCCCCTGTAATGACTTTGTTCAAGAAATTTGGATCACGTGCGATCTCTGTTTTCAAGTCCTGACACACATTCATGAAGATGGTTTTTTGCTCCTGAGTGAAAAGGCGTAGAACAAATTTAGCAGCAACACGTCTCGTGTGCAAATCCTCACTCAAAATCCGCCGGCACGAGCTCCAACTGATTCCTCTCTCTGCTGAAATTTGGTCGATCGTTTGGCGACGATCCTCGTTGATCTTTTCGCGGACCTTTTCAATGTTCTCCTCATTTCGCGATGATGAAGGGCGTCCAGAACGAGCTTGGTCTTCAACACACATCTCACCACGTTTAGAGTGCCCAAACCACTCGAAAACCTGTGTGCGGCTCATAGCGACCTGAAGCATTTGGTGTGTCTCCGTTGCAGTTTTTTTTTAAGTAGGAAACAAAATTTCACACACACTCTTTGTTCTTTTAAAGTTTAACGACTTAGCAGAGGTAAACCGCCAACAGTCAGAGAAACACAATACCACACTTGCACGTTCAGCTCTACACTAACGCCGTCTGCACAGCAGTTTCATGAAGGTCTCTACTAACACCATCTAGCGTGAGAACCCTGCACTACGACTATGAGTGGCAGCGCCCTCGGAGTCCGATTTCTTTTGGGCCCCCCCTCGTATGTCTGTTACTTCGCAGAAAAGTAGTACGATATTACTGGTATTGAGAACTGGGGTTGGAGTGCCGTAATGGTCACGTAAATAAAGAACCATTACAGAGTGCCGTTAATGTTGTTCACAATGTCTCCTAGTTGTGGTTGCTCTTCCAGAAAGTTGTTTGTAATTTAGTGGTGAATGGCCGGGCGGGGGCGGCGTGTCTTCGACACTGGAATTTCTGGCCCGGGCGCTGAACCACCTCGGTACGGCTCTCGATATAGGACACAGCTACGTTTGCAATTGAAGCTTCGTTGTAACCACGGCTTCTCAGAACCCACAGGTGCGGTGACGGAGCCCACGTGTGCGTTACCGCTCGTGCTGCGCCGGACCAGCAACGGCCGCGAACCGGCAACTGCGCCACGTCTGGGCTGTCTGCTGCGTCCAGACGGCGGGGCGGCGCCGAGGAGGGACGCAGAGACCCGCCAGCTGCGACGCCGGCGCCCTCTGAACGTCTCCTCGACAGCACGGCGTCGCCGTAGACGGCCGACGCACGGCAAGCGCCGCGTCACGTCACACCAGCGCGCGAGTGTTTGGGTCCGCGTCGGTGTGCCGCGGAAACACGACCAGGTGGTTTCGGGCGAGCGAGCGGCCGCTCCCAGGCGCCCGCGGCCGCATTGTCCGCACCGGCAGGAGGCAGGAGGCGCGGCTTACGTAACGGACGCAGGGCCCAGGAGGGCTCGGCCCTTAATGAACGAGCGGCTGGGCGTGGCCGCCACGCCGCGGGCCCGCACGGGCCGTCCCGCCAGCTCGTAATGGGACACCCGCGCCCGCGGCCGAGCCGGCTGCCACGGCGAGTCAGCCGCGTCCTCACTTCCGATCTGCACTTCAATACAACTGTCTGACAATAGTAACAGTTCATTTGCATCCGGGCTACGAGGGCCTTCAGTTCGGGTGTGGAAAAGATGTTTAGCAAGGAAACATCACAGTAGTGGAAGTCAGTGTAAAGGCAGGGTTCCAAGAAAGTACACTACTGTCCATTAAAATTGCTACACCACGAAGATGACATGCTACAGAACCGAAATTTAACCGACGTGAAGAAGATGCTGTGATATGCAAATGATTAGCTTTTCAGAACATTCACACAAGGTTGGCGCCGGTGGCGACACCTACATCGTGCTGACATGACGAATGTTTCCGACCGATTTCTCATACACAAAATGCAGTTGTTCGGCGTTGCATGGTGAAACGTTGTCGTGGTGCCTTGTATAAGCAGGAGAAATGCGTACCATCACGTTTCCGGCATAGATAAAGGTCGGATTGTAGCCTATCGCGATTGAGGTTTACCGTATTGCGACATTGCTGCTCGCGTTGGTCGAGATCCAATGACTGTTAGCAGAATATGGAATCGGTGGGTTCAGGAGGGTAATACGGCACGCCGTGCTGTATCAGTAGCAGTCGAGATGACAGGCATCTTATCCGCATGGTTGTAACGTGCAGACACGTCTCGATCCCTGAGTCAACAGATGAGGAGGTTTCCAAGACAACAACCATCTGCAAGAACTGTTCGACGACGTTTGCAGCAGCATGGAGTATCAGCATGGAGACCATGGCTGCGGTTACCCTTCACGCTGCATCACAGACGCTGCATCACTCAACGACGAACCTGGGTGCACGAATGGCAAAACGTCATTTTTTCGGATGAATCCAGGTTCTGTTTACAGCATCATGATGGTCGCATCCGTGTTTGGCGACATCGCGGTGAATGCACACTGGAAGCGTGTATTCGTCATTGCCATACTGGCGTATCACCCGGCATGATGTTATGGGGTGCCATTGGTTACACGTCTCGGTCACCTCTTGTTCGCATTGACGACACTTCGAACAGTGGACGTTACATTTCCGATGTGTTACGACCCGTGGCTCTACCCTTCATTCGATCTCAGCGAAACCATATATTTCAGTAGGATAATGCACGACCGCATGTTGCAGGTCCTGTACGGGCCTTTCTGGATACAGAAAATGTTCGACTGCTGCCATGGCCAGCGCATTCTCCAGATCTCTCATCAATTAAAAACGTCTGGTCAATGGTGGCCGAGCAACTGGCTCGTCACAACATGCCAGTCACTACTCGTGATTAACTGTGGTATCGTGTTGAAGCTGCATGGGCAGCTGTACCTGTACACGCCATCCAAGCTCTGTTTGACTCAGTGCCCAGGCGTATCAAGGCCATTATTACGGCCAGAGGTGATTGTTCTGGGTACTGATTTCTCAGGATATATGCACCCAATTTGCGTGAAAATGTATTCACATGTCAGTTCTAGTACTATATATTTGTCCAATGAATACCCGTTTATCATCCGCATTTCTTCTTGGTGTAGCAATTTTAATGGACAGTTGTGTAATAGTACAATCTCTAAAGCATACATGTATCGAATTTGCTATTAAAGTAGCAGGTACATATAAAACATAAACAATCATGACGGAATTACAAAGTTCCTTTCGTAACTCGAGTAATACAATAAGGCATTTGCATGTCCTGGATGGAAACTGTTGTAAAGGTACTCACTGCCTTGCTGTGTTACAGCATTCTTAGTTCTTTGTCCCACCTCAGTTTTTCCTAATTCTCTTCGACATTCATTTTGTTAGGATTTTTAGTTCTTGCAGTGAAATTGTCGCCGAATCTTCTTGTATCGCTCTTCTCAGCTCACGCAGAGCCTCAAATTGCCTTTCACTGTGATAAACATGCCTTGTCAGAATTCCCCAAAGGTTTCCCATGCGCTTCAAGTACGGGTACGTGCAGGCCAGGGACGGCATCGACATACTTATCTTCGAACTACTTTTTAATGTAGCAGACACATAGATGCATTATCTTCTTGAAAAATCAGACTTTAATCCCCTAGTTCTCCATCTATTCTAGCATCTCAGTAAATATAGAGTTAATTCAAGTATTTAGTCGTGCAGTACGTGATTTACCTTTAGCGCAGAAGGTTGCCAAAATCGTAACACTTCACCACCAAAATTTCTCCTCATTCGTACCTGCTGCTCTCTTCTCAGACCGTCCCAATAATATTCAAATCATCATGTCTATCTAAATTAAACTTCTTCTCATCAGTGGAGATAACTTTATCCCCATTCTGAAGCCCATGACATGTGTTTTTCCGAAAAATCCAATCTAGCCTGTTTATATGAAAACAACGGTCAAGATCGCAGTAACATTTGTTTATTGTTACTG
Organism: Schistocerca nitens; assembly: GCF_023898315.1. NCBI lineage: Eukaryota > Metazoa > Arthropoda > Insecta > Orthoptera > Acrididae > Schistocerca > Schistocerca nitens. Next base: position 205,832,364 of record NC_064614.1, read on the forward strand.
GTTTCGGCTTACGTTAAAGCCATCCTCACCGGTAGTAATACAGAGATGTTATTGCGATCTCGACTGTTGTTGTAGTCGAAGTTAGCACCAGATTGATGCGCTCCATAGAAAACGTTGTCTAAACTTATGAACAGGTTGCAGTTGTTCCTTCAATACAAGATTTTTGTCGTCTGACCAAATCTGTCGCACACGTCTGCTAGTAACCGACAACAGTAAACCAGTAACAAGTTGAGAAGAATAACGAACGGTTTATGGCACTAGCTTTGATCACAATTTACCCTTTCTGTTCTTCACATAATTATCTTGTTTGCCCATGCTTTCCGTCCTCTCGACATTGTGCGCCCAATCTAGCGAAATTATCAATCAATTTAATTTAAGGGCTCGTCTTCTTGACAGTTTGACGATTATCGTGTCCCAATTTCTTGTACGTCCCGATTGTTACTAGTTCATCATCCGCGTTAAAATCACAGTAGTGGTTTATGATCACAATACGCACTGTTACTAATGGTGTCTGTTTCCAACCTACAGTAAAGGCACTTACGCACAAACTAACACCGCACTGAGCCGTCTACCTTCACACCGAGTTCCATCCTCTGCCACCTGAGTCGCCGATATCTTATTATGTACTGTACTACTGACAACAAATGCAATAGCATTTCGCTGCATTTGTCGGTATACTGCATTTGTTAGTATCGCATATACGTTGTGCACAACTGTTCCAAACGAAAATGTTAGTTTTACTGCAAGTATCCGTGCCTTTATACCGATCCCCACTACTGTAAAGGGTGTCCAGCAACGGAGTCCCTGATTTCAGGATTAAATATCTCGAAAAAAGAGTTCGATAGACGAATCCAACAAAAGGTACATTTACTGTAGAAGTTGTAAGAATTTTATACAGAAGTTTCTAAACAGTCCGAAGGGTAGCTGACAGACGGCGCTGAACGCTGTGCAGCTCGTACAGTACAAGCGGCCATAATTAAACTCGTCCTCTGCAAATAGTCTTTGCAATCGCGTCATAATTTTTTCGAAATGTCCACCACTCGCAATACAGAGGTGGGGCAACGTACAATGAAATCTGCAATCACATTCTGTAGTGTCTCAACGGGACTTTAATTCTGATAGTACCCAGGTATAACTTTCTGAATGTAGAGATTTTAAATTTCTCGCGCATCGGTTGTTTGTCATTCGTTCCGCCCCACTGCAGCCGGCTAATGCCCGATCACGAAGTACTGTAGAGTGACAACCAGTGATCTCCTATACGTGAGATGTTGAAGGCGACGCAAGAGCATATGGGAGGAGGACACATGTGGCTATCGTGATATGAAATATTGTTCTAGAACAAACGAGATCCTATCCGTAAAATAGGCAAGTAATGTGAGTACGTAATATCGCAGCCCCATACACATATACGTTTAGTACAATTTAAGAGTATACTCGTACTGATAGCCCTCATCTGTACAAACAAGATGTTTGTAATTAAGCTTTCTCTACTTGAGCCATTGTAGATGGAAAACTATTTACTGTATGGATACCCAACTTTATAAGATTGTCGCTCAGACAATGCGCTACAGGATTTGTGTTAGTGTCATGACTTGCCGCCAGCTGCCAGTACTGATACAGCAATGTAGATTGAAACACATCTACACCTACATCTACATCTACGTGATTACTCTGCTATTCACAATAAAGTGCCTGGCAGAGGGTTCAATTCAAAACAACAGCAGTAGTGTCGACGCATTAAAGCGTTACGGAGAGGTCCTCTGTCTGCTTCAAGGTTGAAGAAGTTGATCCGGAATTAACTAGCGATTTGCGAACTGCTCCTGGGAGTGGCCAACAGCCAATTACACCACAAATTTAGCCGGCCGAAGTGGCCGTGCGGTTAAAGGCGCTGCAGTCTGGAACCGCGAGACCGCTACGGTCGCAGGTTCGAATCCTGCCTCGGGCATGGATGTTTGTGATGTCCTTAGGTTAGTTAGGTTTAACTAGTTCTAAGTTCTAGGGGACTAATGACCTCAGCAGTTGAGTCCCATAGTGCTCAGAGCCATTTGAACCACACCACAAATTTTTGAATAAGCTACTGTTGCCGACGCTGAGAATGCTGGATGTAATGTGCTATCTTCAAACAGTGTACGAGTTTTGTCACGACAGGTGAATATTCCATGGTTCACCGTTGTTTTTGGCAGCAGTATGGCAGTCTCTAGTGCGGCTACATGCTGTTGTGGATTCAAGTAGTCGTCACACTGAGCAACGTTTGTAACATAGTGCACAACTGACAATTCTTAACATCTCATTTGGAAATTAAAATGCGTTTCTTTCAATGGTTTGTTCCTTTTTATGTTTTCCGGATTTGTGAATCGCAACATAAAAAATGTTCAAAAGAAAGACGTCTCGGCCATTAGCTACAGCACAGAAATAACACACTTAGACGTAATAAACAAAGAATGTTACTAATTCCACAACAGTATTTCTGAAACCTCCTAATCACTCCGCTGTACAGTATTTCACGCTAGAGCATTGAGCAGCTACAGTGGGGCGGAGCGAGTGACAAACACCCGGTACACGCGAAACTTGAAAGCTGTACATTCAGATCACAACTGGGCACTACCATAATTATGGTCCAAATTTTGAGCGGGGTCGGTTGCTGGGGCTGATATTTTGCAAATATACCTTTTTCTCTTGAAAATATCAGGTCGGAAGACACTCAAAGCAATAAATTACTTTTACTGCGTATTTGCAACTTATTTCCGAAGCCAAGACTGCTCAACTACTTAACGTCCTCAGTCTTGAAATCTCTGAACGAAAAGTTGATATTCGTGGTCAATACACTATTCTCGAACAAAATAAAGATCAAATAGAAAATTTTAAAAATTAGTGGACTTTCCAACTGTATGTAGACTGGTTAAAATTGCAGTTCTTTGCTCAAGCATATATTATTCCTTTCTGAGACATCGTCACTTTTGGTAATCAGTAACAAAGGCAATTTTTTAGTGTTCCATACTTCAGTTGGAAAAACTGAAACCTTATAGGATCACTTGGTTGTCCATCTGTCTGTCTTTCTGACCGATTGTGAGAAACCGTCTCTCTCCGTGACGGGTAGACGTATCAGGGAAATTTATGTCACGTACAAAGATCTACAATCCGTTGGTGCTGTAAAAACTTTAAGTTTCTAAGTCAATGCAATCAAAAGGTACGGTCACTTGGGCCACGTATATTCATACTTGAAAGCATACTGATCGTTAATTCCTGTTGACCTGATGTTGTTGTTGTGGTCTTCAGTCCGAGACTGGTTTGATGCAGCTCTCCATGCTACTCTATACTGTGCAAGGTTCTTCATCTCCCAGTACCTACTACAACCTACATCCTTCTGACTCTGTTTAGTGTATTCATCTCTTGGTCTCCCTCTACGATTTTTACCCTCCGCGCTGCCCTCCAATACTAAATTGGTGATCCCTTGATGCCTCAGAATATGCCCTACCAACAGATCCCTTCTTCTGGTCAAGTTGTGCCACAAATTTCTCTTCTCTCCAATTCTATTCAATACCTCCTCATTAGTTATGTGATCTACCAATCTAATCCTCATCATTCTTCTGTAGCACCACATTTCGAAAGCTTCTATTTTCTCCTTGTCTAGACTATTTATCGTCCATGTTTCACTTCCATACATGACTACACTCCATACAAATACTTTCAGAAATGACTTCCTGACACTCAAATCTATACTCGATGTTAACAAATTTCTCTTCTTCAGAAACGCTTTCCTTGCCATTGCCAGTCTACATGTTATATCCTCTCTACTTCGACCATCATCAGTTATTTTATTCCCCAAATAGCAAAACTCATATACTACTTTAAGTGTCTCATTTCCTAATCTAATATCCGCAGCATCACCCGATTTAATTCGACTACATTCCATTATTCTGGTTTTGCTTTTGTTGGTGTTCATCTTATATCCTCCTTTCAAGAGGCTGTCCATTCCGTTCAGCTGCTCTTCCAGGTCCTTTGCTGTCTCTGACAGAATTACAATGTCATCGGCGAACCTCACAGTTCTTATTTCTTTTCCATGGATTTTAATTCCAACTCCGAATTTTTCCTTTATTTCCTTTACTGCTTGCTCAATATACACATTGAATAACATCGGGGATAGGCTACAACCCTATCTCACTCCCATCCCAACGACTGCTTCCCTTTCGTGTCCCTCGACTCTTATAATTGCTGTCTGGTTTCTGTACAAATTGTAAATAGAATTTCGCTCCCTGTATTTTACCCCTGCCACCTTCAGAATTTGAAATAGAGTATTCCAGTCAACATTGTCAAAAGCTTTCTCTAAGTCTACAAATGCTAGAAACGTAGGTTTGCCTTTCCTTAATCTATTTTCTAAGATAAGTCGTAGGGTCAGTATTGCCTCACGTGTTCCAACATTTCTACGGAATCCAAACTGATCTTCCCCGAGGTCGGCTTCTACCAGTTTTTCCATTCGTCTGTAAAGAATTCGCGTTAGTATTTTGGAGCCATGACTTATTAAACTGATAGTTCGGTAATTTTCAAATCTGTCAACACCTGCTTTCTTTGGGACCTTGACCTAGAATCATGAAATTTAGAAAGCACCAAGATTTCACAGTATAAAGATACAAAAGAAAAAAATGCAAATCTGGTATCGTATCACACGAAAGAAATATTTTTTTCTCGTTTGTTATCCGAATGCCTGTCTATCAGTCTGGTAAGACCCTTTCTGCCAGGAATTAAAATAGACAATGCGAAATTACAAAAAAATATTTAAACTTAAAATCAAAATGTTCTCAGAGTCTAGGAAACTCGGGACGGATATCTCACCAGAATCGGTATCGCTGACAGGCAAAAATTGTCGATTTTCTAGATTCCCGGCATAGATGAACAGTCTACACTACACAACAAACTTGAAGGATCACTTTTTTTTCAAAGGCACGTAAATGCGTCCCATTAGGAATCTTTAGTTTGAAATTTGGCTCGAAAGTGACTGCAATGTCCATCTGTAATGGTGAAAAACCATGGCGCCCTGTGGCTCTGCGACACTTCAAATAGCATGGTGTCGAAGCAAGCGAAAAATTACCACAGCTCAAAAGTTCATCTGCGTTGTGTGTGAGGTGAGTTAATGATGTCACATTGGCACCAAATATCACCGCGACTCCGCCCAACGCCGCCGCGGACGTGGAATAAGATGAGAAGGTCGTCACACGCCTCTTACCCACATTTCACCCCTTCTTTAGACATTTCTGCGATGGAGGTAATAATCGCGACAACCAGCCACGTAGTTTTCTTATGGGTAGCCGAGGAAAACATTTCAGACACACCGTCTGTCGGAATCGACATGAAAAGACCTCAAGGTGTGGCATAAAGGGCGTCAGAGAAACCACCATGTTTCTGGGGCGTCGGTTCCTACACATTTCGCGCCCGGAAACAACCCTTCTCGAAGAACACTGTGGGGCACCATCTCCCTGAACGTGGGCGCACCCCTTTGGAGCGCAAAGCGACAGAAATATTAGCTCTCGTGTACAGCTTGGAAGCACCAGGGACTTTTAAAAACCATCTGATGAAGCTTGAACGTGATCCGAAGCACTAATGGATACTTATATTTTTCAACCCTCCTGTTTTCCGTCCTCCCGTGGCGTGATCACTCGTGGTGCATAAAAGGTCTGAGGGCCCCTCTAAGACGCCCAGTCCGGCAGCACCCTCGGCTCCACCCACGTACTTTGGTTAAGCACGTCAGAAATGTACCTGTCAGGTTTCGACACTAAATAAGCCTGGCGGCTGCTCTAGTACCTGGGGTTAGGCAACCACTTCGACAACCTTGGTTGTGCTTTGCTTACCTTCAGGCGCTAGAGGAGTCGCCAGGCTGAACTGCTGTCGAGGTTTCTGACAAGTACGGGGACTGTTCGGAAAGTAAGGTCCGATTGGCCGCGAAATGAAAACCCTAGTAAAATATAAAAGAAACATTCGCAACAGTTAGCCATACCTCGCAGCTACCTTTAAAAATAGTCGCCGCTCCGACTTAGACATTAGTCGTGGCGTTGTACTAACTTTCCAGTTCCCTCGTCACAGAAAGCAGCCGCCTGTGCTTTCCGCCAATTCTCTACGCTGGTCTGCCTTTCGTTGTTGTGCCAAAATGTTGTCTTCGTAGCCAGCGGCTCATGTGAACAACAGAGGGAGATAACTAAGGGCTGTATTGTGGGTGATCAAAGACTTTCCATCAAAAACGATGGACGAGCGTCTTTATTGCCCCTGCAGAATACGGCTCAAACTTTTCTTGAAGAAAGGAACACAAGACAATTATGTATGTGGGCTGCATAGCTTCAGGCGAAATCTCTCACCAGATCCACATACTTGGCGAGAGACGCTGTTGTTTCAGGCATTTCTACGTGATCACTTCGCGTTCTCAGCCGAAAAGAGCGACGTGAAGCGATCGACAGACACATTAAAGACACTGCCCAACACATCTGTCCAAAGTTCCATCGCGTCTTCAAAGTCGTTTCCACTTAGCGCCTCTTCGGACTTTACTTTCCGAGTATGCCTCGTATATTAGTAAGGAGCTCAATGAAGTAGGTGTGGCCGAACTGTGGGATCTTAGAGGGAGTCATTTCCGTTTTGTTCACGAACATGTTAATGTTGCACTCCCACGTTTTCATGTCACACATGGGCGGAAAACAGGTTAGAAAAGCGTAAGTACTCTTCAGCGCTTCAAAATTTCGTCGAATCGTTTTCATAGGTTCCATCCTGCACACTAGTGCAAAAATTGCTGTCGCGCTCCACTCCAAAGAGGTACGATCACGTTCATGGTGATTCAGCACCACAATGTCCTTAGAGAGGGGATGAAACGTCCTACGGTGTCGCCAGTATCAGATTATGTCAAGAGCATCTTCCCGTCGCTGATCGCACTGAGAACTGTCGTTCCGACCTCGAAACGTGTGGGCATCAAAGGCCCAGCTAGAGGAGTGGTGTCATTGGCCCCCTTTATGCCACGCCCTGAGGCCTTGTCGTGTTGATTCTGAGCGGCGGTGTGTCTAAAATGTTTTCCTCGGCCACCCATAAGGAAACCACGTGATTTCAAAGACGGGTGTCCCGGTTTTTATCTCCATCGCAGAGAGATCTAAAGAACGGTTGAAATATGGGTAAGAGGAGTTATGGCGACCTTCTCATCGTGTTACAAATGTGACATCATTAACTCACCTCACAGCTCAGACGAACTTCTGAGCTGTGACCTTTTTTCGCTTGTGTCGACATCTTGCTGTCTGAAGCGGCACCGGGCTACAACGAGACGTCAGAGGGCGCCACCCTTTTGCACTATTACAGTGGTAGGTTATAGGCATCTTCGAGCCCAATTTCAAACTTATACGTCGCAGTGGTTTCGATTATGTGATCCTTTAAATCTGTTGCGCAGTGTAGTTTGTTAGGAACCCTCGGAGTGGTAGTCCTACTCGCACTTGACAACTGTTTCTTCTAAAGTTGTAGGTAGAGTTATCACAGTTCTTCTCAAATTGTGATATAATATTTATAAAGAATTTCGTTCTTGTTGCTCGCTTTTGTGCAGGCAATACCTTCTTTCTATATGAAAATTATCCTGTAAGTTATTACTTGTCAGTGTTATATATTCCTTTCCTCTCCGTTTCTGTGGAGAGCCTCCTCGTTTTTTACCTTATCATCTACCTAATTTTAAGATTCGTCCTTACACCACGTCTCAAATGCTTCGATTCTACTCTGCTCCGGTTTTCCTACAGTCCACGTTTCAATACCATGAGGTTTGATATAATCCATTATGGAGTCGAGGTAGCAGTTGTCGTTATACTGGTTATCACTGTTAGCATTCAACCGCGATTCTTATACATATTTTAACAACGCGTTTCAAGAGACAATGCTCTCATCATCAGGTTGTAAAATCTATGTCATGAAATTATGTCTTTTTAGTCCGTTTAATTTCATGACATAGATTTTACAACCTGATGATGAGAGCATTGTCTCTTGAAACGCGTTGTTAAAATATGTATAAGAATCGCGGTTGAATGCTAACAGTGATAACCAATACCATGAGGTGCTGTGTCCTAAAGTACATTATCACAAATTTCTTCCTCAAATTAAGGCCTATTTTTGACGCCTAGAACCGCTCGGCCACTCCGGCCGGCCCCTCGGGCATGGGTGTGTGTGTTTGTCCTTAGGATAATTTAGGTTAAGTAGTGTGTAAGCTTAGGGACTGATGACCTTAGCAGTCAAGTCTCATAAGATTTCACACACATGTTTTTTGTTGGTAATAGTAGACTTCCCTTGGACAGGAACACCTTTTTTGCCAGTCCTAGTCTGCTTTTGATGTCCTCCTTGCTTCCTGCGTCACTGCTTATTTTGCTACCTGTGTAGCAGAATTCTTTAGCCCAATCTACTTCATGACCATCAGCCCTGATGTTCTTATTTCTGCTACTTCTATTACTTTCGTCTTTGTTCAATTTACTCTCAGTCCACATTCTCTACTCATCCAACTGTTCATTCCATTCAGAAAATCCTGCGATTCTTCTTCACTTTCACTGAGGATAGCAATGACATCAGCGAATCTTATGGTTAATATCCTTTCCTTCGAATTTTAATTCCACTCTTGAATCTTTCTTTTATTTTTATCACTGCTTTTTCGATATATATATATATATATATATATATATATATATATATATATATATATATATATATATATATATTGAATAGCAGGACTTTCACCGGTTTTAATCCTAGCACTTCGTTATTGGTCTTTTAGACTTATTATTCCCTCTCGGTTCTTGTTCATGTGGTAGGTTATCCTTTTCTCCCTATAGCTTAGTCCTACTTTCCTCAGAATTTCGAACATCTTGCACCGTTTGACACAGTCGAACTCTTTTTCCAGGTCGATGAATCCTATGAAAGTGTCTTGATTTTTCTTTAGTGTTGCTTCCATTATCAACTACAATGTCAGAACTGCTTTTATCTTTGTAAAGCCAAACCGATGGTCATCCAACACATCCTCAATTTTCTTTTTCATCCATCTTTACATTATTCTTGTCAGAAACTTGGACTCATGAGACGTTAAGCTGACTGTGCGATAATTCTCGCACTTGTCATCTGTTTCAGCCTTCAGAATTGTGTGGATGATATTTTTCCAAAAGTGAGATGGTACATCGCTAGACTCATACATTCTGCACATCAGCTTGAATAGGTGTTTCGTTGCCATTTCCCCCAATGATTTTAGAAATTCTAATGGCATGTTATGTATCCATACTGCCTTATTTGATCTTGAATCTCCCAAATCTCTTTGAAGACCTGATTTTAATAGTGCACCCCTATCTCTTTTATATCGACCCGTGTTTCTTCTCTTATCACATCGGACAAGTCTTACCCCTCGCAGAGACCTTTAATGTAACCTTCTCACTTATCCACCCTCTTCCGCATTTAACAGTGGAATTACCAATGCACTCTTAGTGTTATCATCCTTACATTTAATTTCACCGAAGGCTGTTTTGATTTTCCTTTACGTTGAGTCAGTTCTTCCGACAATCATTTCTTTTTCGATTTCTTCACATTTTTTCATGGAGCTATTTCGCCTTTGCTTCCCTGAAATTCCCATTTATTTAATTTCTCAGCGACTTGTATTTCTGTATCCCTGGACTTCCCAGAACATTTTTGTATTTTCTTCTTTCATCGATCAGCTGAAGTATATCTTCTGTCACCAGTAATTTCTTCGCAGTTACCTTCCTTGCATCTATGTTTTTCTTTACAATTTCTGTGACTGCCCTTTTCAGAGACGTCCATTCCTCTTCAACCGGACTGCCTACTGAACTATCCCTTATCGCATTATCTATAGCCTCAGAGAACTTCAAGCGTCTACCTTCGTTCCTTAGTACTTGCGTACCCAATTACTTTGTGCACCGATTCTTCCGATTAGTTTCTTAAACTTCAGCTTGTCCTTCATCACTACTAAATTGTGATCTGAGTCTATATCTGCTCGTGCGTGTGCCTTACAATCCAGTATCTGATTTTGGAATCTCAGTCTGACCATTATTTAATCTAACTCAAGTCTTCCCGTATGTCCCGGCCTTTTGCACGTATACCTCCTCCTTTTGAGATTCTTCAACAGAATGTTCTCTGTTACTAGCTGATATTTAATGCAGAACTCAGTCTTTCTCCTCTCTCATTCCTAACACCAAGCCCATATCCTCACGTAACCTCTTCTACACCTTCCTCTACAACCGCATTCCAGTACCCCGTGACTATTAGATTTTATTCTGCATTTAGGTACTGAATTACACGTTCAGTATACCGTGGTCTAGGGGTAGCGTCTTTGATTAGTAAATAAAACGTTCTCGGTATCGGCTTCGAACACCGCCACCGCTTAAATGTCAAATAAAAATCATCAGCATTGGCGACCGAAGCTTCCGGCGTAATAAGTCTCCCTCATTATGCCAACGACCTTGTAAAAGAGGGCAGAGGAGCGTGCAGTGTTTCAGGGCACTCTCTGTGCCCTTGGGTTGGGAAACTGCACCTTAAAGGCGTAAGAATCAGCAACGGCATGAGGATGGAGGAGGCAATGAAACCACTGCATTAAAGACACATAACGTGTATCCACAGGAAATGTGGCCAGTAGTTGACAATGTGTCATGATGATCTTTCCAGTGGCAAAAGTTTCCGGAATAGCCGCCCCCATTCGGTTCGCCGGGAGGGGACTGCCAACGGCAGGTGCCCATGAGATAAAGACTGAATAACCAACGACAGGTTAACGTTGTACGAGTCGGGGCGTGAAAGTCAGAAGTGTGAATGTGGTAGGGAAGCTAGAAAAGCTGAAAAAGGAAATGCAAAAGCTCAGTCTAGATATAGTGGGGATCAGAGAAAGGAAATGGCTAGGAGACAAGGATTTCTGGTCAGATGAGTATGGGGTAATTTTAACAGCAGCAGAAAATGGTATAGCGGGAGTAGGATTCGTTATGAATAGGTAGGTAGGGCAGAGAGTGTGTTACTGTGGACAGTTCAGTGATAGGGTGGTTCTCATCAGAATCGACAGCAAACCAGCACCGACAACGATATTTCAGGTATACATGACGCCGACGCAAACTGAAGATGAAGAGAGAGAGAAAGTATATGAGTGTACTGAACCTACAGTATTATAGCTGGCCTTTCCTGAACCACGCGCGAGATTTTCATAGTCTCTTGGTCGCTACGGGCAAGCTTTTAGTCCTACAGAAAAAATGAGCTGGACTTTTTAGTAGGAAATTTAATGTAGTTCAATATTTATTTATTTATTTATTTATTTATTTATTGTTCCGTGGGACCACATTTAGGAGAAGTCTCCATGGTCATGGAACGAGTCAATACATGAAATTATAACACGATTGTAGAAACAGATAAAATGAAATATAAGAAACATATTCAGGCGACAAGTCGTTAGTTTAAATTAAGAAAATCAAGAATGTAACACTGGAATTTGCTTAATTTTTTAGCTCTTCCAGGAGCTCCTCGACAGAATAGAAGGAGCGAGCCATGAGGAAACTCTTCAGTTTAGACTTAAAAGTATTTGGGCTACTGCTAAGATTTTTGATTTCTTGTGGTAGCTTATTGAAAATGGATGCAGCAGAATACTGCACTCCTTTCTGCACAAGAGTCAAGGAAGTGCATTCCACATGCAGATTTGATTTCTGCCTAGTATTAACTGCGTGAAAGCTGCTAACTCTTGGGAATAAGCTAATATTGCTAACAACAAACGACATTAAAGAAAATACATACTGTGAGGGCAATGTCAAAATTCCCAGACTATTGAATAGGGGTCGACAAGAGGTTTCAGTGGGACATGTTTTTTGCTGGAGGCCATGGTGTTCGGGTTATTCAAGAATAACGCAAAACAGTGTCCTTCAAACGCCCATCCACCCCACACTCATCCATCATGAGTCAGAATTTCTAGTATGTTGTTCGTGGCATTCCCTTCTACCACTGTACAAAAATTTCAGACTACACGAACTAATCGTCTTTCTTCGGTCTCATTTGATTGGGCTATTACGACACTTTCTTAGTCGGCTATTTCGTTAACATTATTAATTCAAACGTGAGGGTAATGAACGAAAAATGACTGCTGTAAATGTTACGCTTAAACTAATTACGTTGACAGTTCGATCCAAACATAATTCTTACTAGCACAGCAGTTTCGTAGTCAGAAGTCCTTACGAATATACAATGTGTAATGTTTTGTGCTGCTAAAATTCTCTAAACCGATAGGTAAAATTTACACACACGTCAGTTTTACAATTTGTAAGCATTCGACTAAGCCGGAGGCGAAATAAAGTCAGTCAATCAAGAGTAAAAACTATCGAATTGATAAGTAATTCGTGCAATCGCAAATATTCACACAGTGGTAGGAGGGAGTGCCATGAACCATCATACTAGAAATTCTGACCAGTGGGGACTGACTGTTAAAGTAGGGTACATTTGAAGGTCACTTTTGTCGGTATTTCTTGAATAACTCGAGATCTGCGGCCTTTAGCGGAAATGCATCCCAGTGCCAAATTTAACTAAATTAATTTATTAAAAGGTGCTGTTTAGTTTTTCTGTGGAAAGAATGGTTTGGGCATAGCGACCGAGAGAATATGAAATAGCGTATGTGGTTTATGAAGGCCAACTATAACATTGGTTGCGTAAAATGACAGCAGTAGCGGAAACTGAATCATCCAAGGAACAGCACTGGACACAAAATTGAAGGTTGTAGAATTTCGTGATTTCTCACCAGTCACTAAAATTTTCTCTCCTTTCAATATTGTTTGCATTAGGTAGTTCAAAAATGGTTCAAATGGCTCTGAGTACTATGGGACTTTTCATCTGAGGTCATCAGTCCCCTAGAATTTAGAACTACTTAAACCTAACTAACCTAAGGACATCACACACATCCATGCCCGAGGCTGGATTCGAACCTGCGACCGTAGCAGTCTCGCGGGGCCGGACTGAAGAGCCTAGAACCGCTCGGCCACAGCGGCCGGCCATTATGTATTTAAAACACGATAAGGTGCTGTAAGAATGAATGGTATAGTACACATTTTGTTCAAGTATTCGCTTTTATGTCATGAACCGTGGATTAGGACGGAGTTAGTAGTAACATGTATATCGCAAAGGTGAAAATACAGTGCAGACGTTGTACCTACGAACTTGCTTTTTTTTCAGGAACTTCAGCCGGACATGATAGAATTAACTCTCTTTTCAGCAATGAAACAGTAAATTTTATGTACCCTGCTGACACGAATATTGCAGCATGTCTTTTAAAGAACATTTTTAAGTTGAATTACATTATACGTCGCTTCCGGACAGGCAGTGGTTCTGAGGAGCAAACTGAGGTAATCATTAATGAAACAACGATACAGTTATTAAATTGATTGACTTTTGTTGTTCGCTTGGCGATTGACGAATGCATGGGGAAAAAATCGTTGTTTTAAATGGATACTCTGCAAATCACGCGTAAGTGGTACAGGGTTCACCGAATCACCTTCATAATAATTCCCTATTTTTCCGATCTCGAGCAGCGCGGGGAAAAAGCGAACACGTATATCTTTCAGTGCGAGCTCTGATTTCCGTTATTTTATTTGATGATCGTTTCCCCCTCTGTAGGTCGGCGTCAACAAAATATTTTCGAACTCTGAGGAGAAAGTTGGTGACTGAAATTTCGTGAGAAGATTCTGCAGCAACGAAAAACGCCCTTGATGACGCCCACCCCAAATTCTGTATCGTGTCAGTGACGCCAAGAGGATATGAGTGGTTCGTCGTGTTCAGGAAGACCCTGAGTGATGAAATAAAACTATAATATTCGGTGCAAAAGTTTCGGTCCGTCCACTGAAGTCATATGATAAAGAAGGTGTCATGGACAAGATATTACCTCCTGAATGAACCATAACTGCATACATTAACGAAGAATATCAACTTACTGCATTATGACAATGTAAGTCCACACCGTGAAATAAAATGGGAACCTGTTTGGGTGTTTAGGTCATGTGAGAGGTTGGGTATAATGGAGTGTTGGAGCTGTCAATGTCTTCAAGGTAGTTTCTAAGAAAAAACTTCATATTTAAGTATTACATCATTGTTGGAGCTACGGAGAACGCAGTCGCATAGTTAAGTAGGAAAAAAAGAAATTTCCTCATACTCTAACTAAATGCTCATGTTATTATACCATGATACACTTCAACGCTTCTGAAGAGGAGGCAAAAAATTTCGAAATCAATCAAGATATAATGAGATGAAGAACATTTATTTGCAGTGTAGGACAATTGTTTTTATCCTAAAATTTTTTTTTGCCCTTTTCATCCCCTGCCCGATTGAGCAGAGTGGGTTGTTTGAGAACTGCACTCGTTCTATGTGTCCGATGCCTTGTATCATCTTTTTTTCGGCTGGGGTTCCCCAACTGAGAAAATTACGGAAGCTATTTCCAAACAAAAGATAACTTCCAGAAAGCTTTACCAGAATCAGCATGTTGGGAATTTATTAATTTGTTGCTGAGATAATACTGTCCCACTAAACAATGTTTTGGTACTGTGTATGTATGTGTATCTGTTAATGTGTAGCATTAATAATTAGCTATAGGGCGAAACTTCCCCTAATATTAGTAACGTATCATACCTATTCACATATACTCTTAGCAAATTCACATTGTGAACATGGCAGATTTTCGAATTTCAGCTATGAAGCTTCATCTTTCACTTTGTTACAACCATCTGAAGTGATATTTCAGAATGATATTTGGCAAAAGCAGCTCTTCAGCATGCGACGCTGTTTCTTTCAGAATCTACACGCACTGTAAATTAAAACTAAATCTATCCACTGATGAGCTTATTCAAAGACCAAAGGAATTCTGCTATGTTATTAGCAATATTGGTCCTTAATTTTACTTTTACATAAATATAATAAGCATATTTTGTCCACTACCATTTCCTGACAGCGTGATGTTCGATAGAGCTAACAGCGATGAAACATTCATTCTCCAAAAGCATGTTATCAGGGTTTTTAATCAAATGTCTTACAAATCCCCTACAAACACATTGGAATTTTTATAATTACATGCCATTTTAAAATAGCTAAAATAGCTCCACTGTTGCCCATGAAATACAATTAAATTCGGTTTCCACTGGACTACGATACATCCCTACAATTTCATACTGCTATTTGTAGTAAACGGCATATGGATTGTGACTTTCTGTCAAGGATAAAAAGCTGAAGTTCTTCGTTACGGCACAATAAATTTTAGAAGTGCTCAATAAAACATGGGAAACTGAACACTCCAGTAAAAGTGTCGTAATTAAAAAATGTGGTTTCACAGACGAAAACAAAGAATAAGAATGAATGGTTTCTCCATTACTTTTGCATAACGTATGCCTGTAAGGCGATACATACACACATTTTATATATTTGAAAATCTGCCTCTTTGACGTTTTTAAAGTAACAATCCTTTCTTACTATTATTTTTATTTGAATTTGAGAGCAAATAACAACGTAAGCCACGGCTGGTAGCATATCGCGCACTCTGCAATACAATAATTTTACTGCAAGCTAATGGCCAGAAATGATTTGTAATGTATTTTTGAGTTTTTATATTTGAAAACAATTCTCAAATACAGCACTGAAGTAACAGGTCTCATATTGCATGACCTTGAATCACCAAGAATTCCAGGCCACATACATTATATTAACTAGCATATAGGAACTTCAAACCTTAATTAAAGAAATGAGGAAATCAGGTATAGAAAGTCTCATCGTTATAGATTCGATTCCAGATTTCAAGACAAATTAAATAAAGACAGTACGCCACAGGTCGTGCAGCAACAATAGAATTCTTTCCTCAAAAACAGCTGATGCACTAACGTACGACTGCGTCTCTTAAATACCAATGCTAGCTGGTAAGTATCCGAATAACATCTCTTTTTTCCTTGATACAAAAATTTTGGAACAGAAGAGTGGTAGGAGACAAAGAGATAATAAGGGCGTAATACGTTCTAAACTTCTTCTGTTAATAAACATTTACTCTGACCAACATGTAACACATAAAGTGCTGTCATGAGACGTTACGGGTACTACCTCAACAATGTATCTTGTTAAATGATTTCTATGAATTGTCAGAGGGTGTGGATTATGGCTTTGCAAATACGAGTGATGTAGAACAACAGATCATTTTACAGGCGGCGTATGTATGAGCTGTGTGGATGGATGGTTGTGTGCTAGCCGACTCCACTTTACTAAACGGCACAGTGAGTTAATTTTGAGAAAAATTAGCAAAATAGTGTTTTATATTACCCGTGATACTGTGGAAACATACCTAAATTTAACAACGACGCTATGATGTCCTCTTCTAACAATGAGTTCAAGGAGTCCTTTGAAGGAATTCTGTATTCTTCGTATAATCGCTAGTCATGCTAACAAACAGATCAGCCTCCTAACGTACTTTGCATGTTTCCACTCAATAATGTCTTATGGAATAGTTTTCTGGGGTAACTCATCACTTAGACATATAGTATTAATTGCACAAAAGAGAGCAGTGAGACTAATTAGTGGTGTTCACCCAAGGACGTCATGTAGGCACCTTTTCAAGGAGTTAGGTATTTTAACTGCACCATCAGAGTAAATATATTCGCTAATGAAATTCGTTACAAATAATCCAGCTCAATTCGAGAAGAACAGTGATGGTCATACGTACAACACTAGAGGTAAAAATGACCTTTCCTATCCGTTATTGAAGCTGTCATTGCTCAAAAAGGAGTACATTATTCAGCAACAAAATCTTTGATCATTTGCCCAACAACATAAAGTGTCTGGCAAGTAGCACATAAAGTTTTAAATCTGGCTTAAAATCATTTCTTTTGGACAACTACTTCTACTCCATGGACGAGTTTTAAAATGTTTAAGTCAGATGAGAAGAAAGACAACAGTATACACTTAATATGAGCAAAATACTCTTTAGACCTGTACGAGCTGTTACTGACAGTAAACAGGGATGAATATAAAACTATTTCACAAACATAAGTATTAATCGAAGGCGAAGAGATAAATATTGACGTTTCCACACTTCAGAGAGCTGTACATAAATTAGAAAACGGCTGTACAGGTCCAGAAGGAATCTCAGCAAAACTCATCAAGTATGGGAAACTATTCGAAACCTTGAGCTGGTGTATAAATAACTTCTTAAAAGGCAATCTTGTATCAGATTAGTGGGTCGAGTTACTTGTATGGAGGGTTTCTCAGAGATCTGATGGAGTCAGAATACAAAGATCTACATCTACATCTACATCTACATGATTACTCTGCAATTCACATTTAAGTGCTTGGCAGAGGGTTCATCGAACCACTATCATACTATCTCTCTACCATTCCACTCCCGAATAGCGCGCGGGAAAAACGAACACCTAAACCTTTCTGTTCGAGCTCTGATTTCTCTTATTTTATTTTGATGATCATTCCTACCTATGTAGGTTGGGCTCAACAAAATATTTTCGCATTCGGAAGAGAAAGTTGGTGACTGAAATTTCGTAAATAGATCTCGCCACGACGAAAAACGTCTTTGCTTTAATGACTTCCATACCAACTCGCGTATCATATCAGCCACACTCTCTCCCCTATTACGTGATAATACAAAACGAGCTGCCCTTTTTTGCACCCTTTCGATGTCCTCCGTCAATCCCACCTGGTAAGGATCCCACACCGCGCAGCAATATTCTAACAGAGGACGAACGAGTGTAGTGTAAGCTGTCTCTTTAGTGGACTTGTTGCATGTTCTAAGTGTCCTGCCAATGAAACGCAACCTTTGGCTCGCCTTCCCCACAATATTATCTATGTGGTCTTCCCAACTGAAGTTGTTGGTAATTTTAACACCCAGGTACTTAGTTGAATTGACAGCCTTGAGAATTGTACTATTTATCGAGTAATCGAATTCCAACGGATTTCTTTTGGAACTCATGTGGATCAACTCACACTTTTCGTTATTTAGCGTCAATTGCCACCTGCCACACCATACAGCAATCATTTCTAAATCGCTTTGCAACTGATACTGGTCTTCGGATGACCTTACTAGACGGTAAATTACAGCATCATCTGCGAACAACCTAAGGGAACTGCTCAGATTGTCACCCAGGTCATTTATATAGATCAGGATCAGCAGAGGTCCCAGGACGCTTCCCTGGGGAACACTTGATATCACTTCAGTTTTACTCGATAATTTGCCATCTATTACTACGAACTGCGACCTTCCTGACAGGAAATCACGAATCCAGTCGTACAACTGAGACGATACCCCACAGGCCCGCAGCTTGATTAGAAGTCGCTTGTGAGGAACGGTGTCAAAAGCTTTCCGGAAATCTAGAAATACGGAATCAACTTGAGATCCCCTGTCGATAGCAGCCATTACTTCGTGCGAATAAAGAGCTAGCTGCGTTGCACAAGAACGATGTTTTCTGAAAACCATGCTGATTACGTATCCATAGATCGTTCCCTTCGAGGTGATTCATAATGTTTGAATACAGTATATGCTCCAAAACCCTACTGCAAACCGACGTCAATGATATAGGTCTGTAGTTCGATGGATTACTCCTACTACCCTTCTTAAACACTGGTGCGACTTGTGCAATTTTCCATTCTGTACGTACAGATCTATCGGTGAGAGAGCGGTTGTATATGATTGCTAAGTAGGGAGCTATTGTATCAGCGTAATCTGAAAGGAACCTAATCGGTATACAATATGGACCTGAAGACTTGCCCGTATCAAGCGATTTGAGTTGCTTCGCAACCCCTAAGGTATCTACTTCTAAGAAACTCATGCTAGCAGCTGTTCGTGTTTCAAATTCTGGAATATTCGATTCGTCTTCCTTGGTGAAGGAATTTCGGAAAACTGAGTTCAATAACTCCGCTTTAGTGGCACAGTCGTCGGTAACAGTACCATCGGCACTGCGCAGCGAAGGTATTGACTGCGTCTTGCCGCTTGTGTATTTCACATACGACCAGGGGAAGAAGAGCAATGAGGAGTCAGACCTTGCAGAATGTGCAGCGAAAATGTGTTTGGCCTGTGAAAAGTGAAGAGAAAAGATGAGACACCAACCACATCATATTTTGTAGACCTTCATAAAGCATACTATATTGTGTCCGAATAAAAACTCTGGGCAGTATTACAGGACTCAAACATCAGTTACACACTTTAACAAGAGCTCTCCGAACTTTGAATAATATTCTATAAAGTTTCCTGTCAACAAGTGCTTATATATTACTTCGTGCGAATAAAGAGCTAGTTGCGTTGCACAAGAAGGATGTTTTCTGAAACCATGCTGATTACGTATCCATAGATCGTTCCCTTCGAGGTGATTCATAATGTTTGAATACAGTATATGCTCCAAAACCCTACTGCAAACCGACGTCAATGATATAGGTCTGTAGTTAGATGGATTACTCCTACTACCCTTCTTAAACACTAAACACTGGTGCGACTTGCGCAATTTTCCATTCTGTAGGTACAGATCTATCGATCTATCGGTGATATATATATATATATATATATATATATATATATATATATAGGGTGAGTCATCACCTAACATTACCGCTGGATATATTTCGTAAACCACATCAAATACTGACGAATCGATTCCACATACCGAACGTGAGGAGAGGGGCTAGTGTAATTGGTTAATACAAACCATAAAAAAATCCATTACAACTAGCCCTGGTCTCCCATATAGAAAGTAGCGTTTGAAAAGTTACAAACTAGTATCATATGGCAGTTTTTCAAGTTTTGTGAGTAGGCAGTGGTGTATTGAGAACTGTGCTGATGCTGAAGGCGGGATACTTTCGTTCGATCAGTGACAGCCACCGAACGAATGGCTCGTAACGGGAGCAGTGTCAGCTGCCGCCGTTTTATGGCCGCCCGTCAGAGCGTTCCCCTTGTAAGGCGACGTATGGCACCGACACGGCTGTCTGTTCTCTCCCCTTCTGCTGGCGCACCACTTTCACTCGCCACACCAACCTCTGACTTGTGCCTCATTTCATTCAGGTACTGCCAGCTATGCACCTGGAACAGTAATATTTGGTCAAGCCATTATAAAATTAACACAACCTCCAGAACATAATAATACCATCATTAGTAACTCGAGACAGTGTTAAATAGTAAGTCTATGAAAGGTATTAATCGAAGCTAAAAAAACTTCGGACACATGAGTGAAGGCATTCTCTTTTTTCTTTGCTTTCCTATCCTTCCACTCTTCGGTAATACCTAAAACTGATTTCAAAAATATTATTGTTTTTACACTCTCTAAGGCAAAAATAAAAAAAAAATTACGACGCACCACGATGGACTTGTCGAATTGGACAGAAATCAGAAGACGTAGTGTACATATACAGGCACACAGATGATTACAGTTTCAGAAAAAACTGGATTATTTATTCGAGAGAAGGGGCTTCACAAATTGGTCAAGTCAACAACGCCTTGGTCCATTTTTCAGAAAAAAACTGGATTATTTATTCGAGAGAAGGGGCTTCACAAATTGGTCAAGTCAACAACGCCTTGGTCCATCTCTGAGCCTAATGCTAGCTGTTATTCGACATAGTACTGGATGATAGAAGGGTCGGATGTCCTCCTGACGATCATCGTGCTAAATTCTGTCCAACTGGCACGTTAGATCGGCAAAATCGCGAGCTGGTTGGAGGACTTGCCCACAGTACTCCAAAAGTTCTCACTGGAGAGAGATTCGGTGGCCTTGCTGGCCAAGGTAGGCTTTGGTGGGGACGAAGACAAGCACCAGAAACACTCGCCTCGTGCAGGTGGGCATTATCTTGCTGAAATATAAGCCCAGGATGGCTTGTCATGAGGGACAGCAAAGCGGGGCATAGAATATCGTCGACGTACAACTATTCTTTAGGGGTGACGCGGATGTAACCAAAGGGGTCCTGCTATGAAAAGAAATGGCATTCCAGACAGTCAATCCGGGTTGTCGGACGGTAAGGCAGGTGACAGTCAGGGTGGTATCCCACTTGGAACTGAGCCCCGATGACTAGCGATGACGTTTCTGGACAGCCGTGGGATACCATCCTGACTTCGCCCTTCATATCACCCTACAACCAGAGTGATGGTCTGGGGTGGCATTTCATCTCATAGCAGGACCCCTTTAGTTGCCACCAGATGCATCCTTACAGCAGAATAGCAAGTCGACGATGCTCTACTCAGCGTTTTGTTGCTTTTCGCGGCAACCCATCCTGCACTTACATTTTGTCAAGATAATGCCCGCCCGCATATTACGAGAGCTTCTACTGCTTGTCTTCGTGCTCAGTAGCCCTACCATAGGCAACATGGTCGCTGGATTTCTCCCCTGTCGAGAACGTTTGGAGTATGATGATCAGGATAAATCCTTCGACGTGGTCTTCTTTCTTTGTTTTAGAATGTATTATACTGAGTGTCCGATTTATCTCAATCACCCGTACTAAAGTTTTGTCCACAAACAAAATAAAAAACATATCAAGAAAATGCTGTTTACGCACCAAGTGACACTAACCAAAATGGTTGTCTTTCCTATAACGTCCTTCTTTACGAAGATATAAACAGCACTAAGTCTTTCTTACATAGCACCCTATGTTTTTTAATCGGTAATCCACTTACTTTACTCAAGACACGTTCGAAAACGTATAACAGTGCGTTACTCATGGAAATCTGATGTTATTAGAAACGTAACACAACACTGACTTCGACTCTCCACATTACCACTTAGTCCAGGTACCTGAATTAACGTAACTCGTCCACTTGCTGGAGCTGATAGCAAAACGGGAACAAAAGGAAAATGCACTCTGGTCATTCAATCAGTCTTTTCAGTTGAAAATTCCTCTGAATACAACATACAGCACTGAAAAGAAGGCAGAAATGCTATTCACCTACGAAGAGTAAGTTAACAGAACAGTAACTCCAACAATCTTTTCTTATTTGCAATATACGTACTTCTATATAGTACTATAGTATTTTTAAACGATATATTGTATACAATAAAGGCAGTATTTGATTAAAAACTACATAATCATTTTTTGTGGTTTAACTTAGGCTGAATGCTACTCTGGCATCTACCTTCCCAACGTGATGCTTCAGGAAAAGGCAGGTTTCAGTACTAGCCAACGCAACCGTCATAGAATTCATACAGGCCTGGGAGTGCAATTCTGTGGGCACAGCAGCAAATCCCCGCCAGTGAGAACTTTTCTTCTCAACAAAGGAGAAGCAAATATAAGAACAAGTATTATTGATACAGAGTAAACAGACGATTAATTTTATTTCATCACAAATCAAGGCAAAGCAAAATACTGTTTCACAGCAAAACCGAAGGGTAACTCTAATGTGGAGAATCACGCTAAATAACCTGTATTAAGCAAATCTCGCTACCCCTAAAAAGTATCATGTTTGACAACCTTCCAGTGCCAACAGAAAGCGACCGCAGATCGTTCAAACTTTTCGGCAAATACCCCGAGGTATAAATTGCAGCTGGCGGGAAGCCGCAAATACCCCTTAATATCATCTGCAGTGCGTTCTAGGAACAAGCAGACCATAAAACCCAAAAATCCTCCTCACGCCAAACATATAAAATCACGTCTCATGTCACAAAACAAACCGCTACATCCTTCAAAACTCAAATACAAATATGCCCGAAACTAATTCTTTCCCCCAACGAAAAATTTCCCATCTCGCAACAAAAAACACTTGTTTCACACAAGATTTGCACAAGACCTACAAAAAAAGGAGGCACCATAAAATAATACAATTTTGGGGGAACCGTACATGTCGCTTGCTTTACACTCCTGAAACATGTTTCGCCCTGATTCGCTGGTCGTTCTCGCTGAATGTAGGTACACTTCATTATATAAAACATTTGTAAAAACAGGCATTAGACTCAGGCAACTTAGGATTATCACACCATGCGATTGTGAGATTGGCAAACATGGGCATAAAGACACTTATTTTCAAGAAAAAGAAGTCATCGGCGAGGCGCACCTCTCTCCAACACCCTACTCACAACTCTACCCCTGGTTGTTGCTCGAGGGGCGTACATGTATACAAAGAGTAGCAACCACAAGTGTTAAAAGATAAATTACGTAAAATTTTATTGCTTAACGCAAACGAGAACTTATGAGAAGAAGTATGTAACAAACATGATCACAAATTACACAATATAAATAACCCTACTGTAAAAATATCTACAAATTCGAGAAGTTGTGTGCCTCAATTACTTTCTCCACCTGTTACGTTTCTAGAACAGGCACATTTGCAAAAACTAGACATTTTACCCAGAGTGGCTCAACGTACAGAGAGAAAATCTTGTGGGATTTATTCTTCACTTTGCAGAAGAGGTGATGGTTTATCACCAGTACCTTCTGACCAGGGTGGAAGAAACACTGCTTCACATCCTTTGCATTCCTGCTCTGCCACTATTCTGTCACTTTCTTGATGCTCTGCAATCACCTGTCTGTGCTTAGCCTGCTACTGTGACAGAAACGCAACCACTTCTCCGAATCTGTCCCCTGGTTACTGGTTGATTAAATACTTTGACTGATGGCATCTTGGTTCAGTCGCGGGGCCGTTGATTCATCATTAACTCGAAATCTTTGATTTACTCATCACAAGTTGTAAGTAGGCTGTTTAGGTTTTTATGTTGCTAACGCCATGTAGCGCTCTATATGAAAATCACTGGCTGTGCTTTGCGCAGTCTGTGGCTGGTTGGCATTGTTGGAATATTTGCCATTGTAGTGTTGGGCAGTTGGTTGTTAACAGCGCGTAGCGTTGCGCAGTTGGAGGTGAGCCGCCAGCAGTGGTGGATGTGGGGAGAGAGATGGCGGAGTTTTGAGAGCGGATGATCTGGACGTGTGTCCATCAGAGGGAGTAAATTTGTTAAGGTAAATACATTGTTTGTTCTCTATCAAAATCTTTCATTTGCTGACTATGCCTATCAGTAGTTAGCGCCTTCAGTAGTTAGAATCTTCTATTTAGATGACAGTATTTGCGCTCGCTGTTTTGCAGTAGTTCGAGTAACGAAGATTTTTTTGAGGTAAGTGATTCATGAAAGGTATAGGTTATTGTTAGTCAGGGTCATTCTTTTGTAGGGATTTTTGTAAGTCAGATTGCATTGCGTTAAAAATATTGTGTGTCAGTTTAGTGATGATCAGAATAAGTAAAGAGAGAAGTGTTTGAGTACGTTTAGTTTTGCTGAGCTGTTTGAAAATCAAATAACATAAGGGGTTTACCAGCACAATCATTCATAAATTTTTCTAAGGGGACGTTTCAAAGTGTCGTATAAGTTTTGTTGCAATAGATGTGACAAAATTTTCTCAACTCTCTCGTGCTTCCTTCGTTGGGTTTGGTTGTGAGTGGTAAGCATTGGTGGAGATACACTTTATTTTCCTCCTCCATATCATACTCTTCTTCATATTTGAAGTGAACTGTTTCCATTGTCCGAAAGCAAATGTCTTCCATGTCCGCTCATGTGACTACTCATCAGTGCAACTTTCTTCAAACTGACCAGGAGCTTGACAGGTACTCTTAAACTGACCAATCCCCGGTTTACGATGCAGGTTCTGCCTGCACTATATGTGAGGAAAATCCTCAGCAAGAAACGCTTGTCATAAAAGTCTTGCCCGTTCACAGACCACTATGTTACACACGATTCTCTTACCAAGGCCCTGTCTTGTGTTGACAAATGCGCACCACTAGGCTTGAAACTCTCACACATATGGCCCTCATTATTGACTCTCACCCTGCTCTCCGATAGGAGACAACGGGGTCGCTCAGTCCCTCTGCTCAATTTCTCTATATTTCCTTTTAGTGGGAAAACTCCTCAATTTGCGAGAAATGAACTAGTTCTGTGGCTTCAGACACAGCTCGGTCCTCCAGAACTTGTACTCTACTTTCCTCAAATTTGACTCCGTCAGGACTAGCCTGGACATACTTCTTTCTACTGCTTGTGACATTGTCCAGTTTACATCAAATGATTTCAAATGGGAGTCGACTATTCTGTGAAGCTCCGCCATCTCTTTCCTAAACTGCACATTCTCCTGCGTCTCTTTTCTATCTGTCTCTCCTGCGTTACTTTCCTATCTGTTTCTCCTTTCCTGTCCCTCTCTTGTGACTCTTTTCTGTCTATCTTTTCCACCCGGCCCTCTGTAACGTTTGTTTGTCCAGACTGGTAAGTCAGCGAATATTCCTGAATTCGAGCTGCTCTGCGCAACGGTTGACTCTGTTTGGATGTCGTGCGGTTTCCTAAGTTTGAGGCAATGCAGTTGCTATTGACACCTCCCCTTCAGAACATATCAACATGGCTTCCTCCGATTCCATTGCATCCTCCGGACTAAAAACTTTCCTTGCCTCTCTAGATCACACCGACTAGCCCCAACCATGATTTAAAAAATGAAATAAAAAGATCTATCTCTATCAAACATTTGACGTAAATAAGGCTCTGTAAATAGCGGATGGAACGTTCTAACTGTTATTCAATTCCTCTACGATAGGAACCCATTCCTTGGTCACGGAGTCATTCTAAAACCTGACAGTTTGTGGTCGGTGTCGATAGACTTCTTCCCCGACCAACATTTTTTAAATTTGTGCGGCCTCGGTCAAATTGTTGTCACGGCTTGACGCGACATTGCATTTGGTCCATATGCTGCCAGAATTTCATCGTGAACTGTGTGCAAGTTAGATATTTTGCCCATAAGAATCTCACTGTTCCGCATACTTCAACTTCGGAGTGCGTTTCCAGTTGCCGTGCCATTTCACTGACACGTAGTGGTGCACCTGTTATCCGTATCGCAGCAGAACTGTGTCTTCGAAAAACCCAGGACATGTACTCTCTTCTGATTATGCACCACTCTTGTTGTGCAATAGTCGTAACATAGGAAGACATGTGTAACTTACTTTTCGAAGTCCCCACACATAGAAAAAAAGTATAACACGTTTGAAACAAGGTTAATGCAATTTTCGTTTTTTCCTCACTATGTAGGGGATACCCAACGACCAAATACCACTACTACTTTCAAGAGCTGGCACGGTTGAATGAGACAATGTGGAAAAAAATAAGAAAAGAAAGCGGTCTGAATTTTCACAACCATGACGACGTTCACTGTCAGATAACACTGCGTGTCTGTCTCTTCTTGGCCACAAACGAAACGGCACGCAAGTTACTAACTTGAACTCTCTCTCCCGCTCTTCTTAGAATGAAAGGATGCCTAAGAGAAATGTGTTCAGGACGTGGAAAGGTGAAACAAAAATTGCCGGCCACTAAAAGCACCGTTAGCGAAAAGAAGCAAACTTGACACCTCCTCACCACGGATGACGGGTGGCTGACTGATTCACTACCGTATGCTTTGCAGACACCTGCCAGGAGAATCTGTAACTGCTGCTCTTTTGCAACAAGAATTAAATAAATGTTACACTTGCATGCCCCCTCGTATGTTACTACATTTTGTCACGGCGACTGTTATCCACAATATTTTGAAGAAAAAGAGACAGTGTCACACCAAACCTACTAATTGCTCTCATAAGCTGTACAAATTAACAAACTGGTGTCACCGAACTCTAAAACCTACTCTTCTGCTTGAGCCTTTGTCCCACAGTTTTCGCAGGGTCGAATGGTTCAAATGGCTCTGAACACTATGGGACTTAACAGCTCAGGTCATCAGTCCACTAGAACTTAGAACTACTTAAACCTAACTAAGGAAATCACGCACATCCATGCCCGAGGCAGGATTCGAACCTGCGACCGTAGCAGTCTCGAGGTTCCGGACTGAAGCGCCTAGAACAACTCGGCCACCGCGGCCGGCTCGCATGGTCGGTATGGTTACGGTTGAATTTGGCATGGTTAATTGAAGGGGTGGCCAGATGCTCTTCCTATCGCTACCCTGTACCTACCCGGATGGAATCAGTGAATCCCAGCTGTCTGTGTCTATTATAAACCATGAAATAGTGCAAATGTGTTTCAAATGTGTGCGAGTCGTGTAACTCAGGTGGGACGTGGGGCCAGCCCGGTATTCACCCAGTGGGATGTGGAAAACCGCCTAAAAACTACATCCAGGCTGGCCGGCACACTTCCCTTCGTCGTTAATCCACCGGGCGGATTCTATCAGGGACCGGCTCGCCTACCCGAGTCCAGAAAGCAGTGCATTAGCGCCCTCGGCGAACCTAGCGGGTTACCGAACACTAAAACCTACTAAGAGAACCAATTTGCGGCTATTGCAAATGATTTCCTGAACAGCTCAGTTACAGAAGACAGGAAAGAACGATCAATTGATTGGCTATAGGACTGCATTTCTGAGGCTGTACTTCTAGCTGACAGTGATGTTACATGTCGCCAAGATTGCTGTAAATAAACTTATCAGTAACTTTTTTCGGTACTGGGAGAAGATCTGAAGGTGTCTGGAGGCTGTTATTCAGTTATGACGAGACCGGAACGTGTGGTGTGGTAGTCTGGGGCGGCGACACTTGGTTTACTCGCAAACCACCTGGTGAAATGGCAAGACGAACTCAGCTGATCATGGAAGAAATAGCCAACTGCTTGCTCTCCACAATGCGGCACCAGTTTGAAACTGCACCTTCTCAGTATCGGCATTAAAATATTCCCTTCCGCAAAGCAAAGTCCGTGGTTCAAAGGAAGTGAGGTAGATATACAACAGTGAACGTTTAGTCATAGCTTGTACGCCACCGAACATATTCAGTATGGACGACAGCCACGGGTGGACTCCAGTTTGTGTGGGTTGTCATTTTCTCTCTCTCCTTTTTAATATTTTAGCAAGCGGTATACTGTCTTTCAGTATATAAGTCACTGCATTTTTTAAATTCATTGTATCATCACTGCATGGAAATGCTCTCAGTACCATGCAATTTATTCGTATCACCAAAACAGATATTACACAGGTGAACAGTGACAGACTGACAATTTGCAGCGGCAGATTGATGACTAGAAATGGAGGAAAATAGGACTTGTGAAGATATGTCCGGAAATGCGTAGTTGCCACGCTAGATGGCGTGACGAATGAAAGTTTCTCTGATCACGTGTCGTGTGTTCCTTGTGTGTTGAGCCGGCCGAAGTGGCCGTGCGGTTAAAGGCGGTGCAGTCTGGAACCGCAAGACCGCTACGGTCGCAGGTTCGAATCCTGCGTCGGGCATGGATGTTTGTGATGTCCTTAGGTTAGTAAGGTTTAACTACTTCTAAGTTCTAGGGGACTAATGACCTCAGCAATTGAGTCCCATAGTGCTCAGAGCCATTTGAACCATTTTTGAACCTTGTGTGTTGCAGACTGTGTGGTTGACGCTGCGTATTGTAAGCAGCAGAATGGTCCGTCATTCATGTCAGAGAGAAGCCGAGATTGTGTTTGTGTACGGAAAGTCAGATGGAAACGGTCGACAGGCAGCACGGCTATACCAAAACAAGTACCATCAGAGACACCAGCAACATCATACAACATTTCAATCCATTTTTGGCCTGTATGATCTCGGGTTCTTTCAGACAGACGAACGTGCAGGGAGGTGCGTACACCAGACATGGAGAAAGGTTCTACAGGGCACTGAGATGTACGAGGGTTATTCCAAAAGTAAGGTCCGATTCGCCGTAACTATTGAAATTTGGCGCCAATGACAAAACACGCATGCGCGCCGACTCCCGGCAAGCCTTGCGCGTCAAACGCCGCCATTCGCTTTGTTACTGTTGCTGAGTGTAGTTCACAGTGTCACTTTACAATGTTTAAGACAATTGATCAGCCCGCCGATTGTGAAGTAAGGGCAGTGATACGGTTTTTGTCTGCAAGAAACAATTCAGCGGCGGAAATCCATCGGCAGATTACTGAAGTGTACGGTCCTAACATAATGAGCGACAGTAAAGTGCGCAAGTGGGTGCGAGCTTTTAATGAAGGACGGGATAATGTGCACGATGAACCACGGTGTGGCCGACCATCAGTGATTTCAGACGATTTGGTCAATGCGGTTGACAAAAAAATTCGTGAAGATCGCCGATTCACTATTACAGACGTAGAGATGCATTTTCCGAATGTGAGTAGAACAACTTTGTACAGAATTGTGTCTGAACATTTGAAGTTTCACAAATTGTGTGCCCGTTGGGTTCCCAGGCTGCTTACTGAGCCCCAACGAATGAAAAGAATGGCTTTTGCTCTTGATTTTTTGGAGCGATATCATAAGGAAGGTGACAGTCTTTTAGACAATGTTGTCACAGGGGATGAGACATGGGTTTCTCACATCACTCCAGAGTCTAAACGTCAGTCAATGCAATGGCGTCACACGTCATCGCCAGTCAAGGTCAAGGCAAAGCAGACAATCTCAACACGTAAGGTTATGGCGACTGTGTTCTGGGATAGACGTGGAGTATTGTTAGTCGACTTTATGGAGAGAGGAACAACGATTAATAAAGCCGCCTACTGCGCTACCCTGACTAAACTTCGACGTGCAATCCAGAATAAGCGACGTGGTCTTTTGTCGTCTGGAATCTTGTTGTTGCATGACAATGCCAGACCCCACACTGCAAATGAAACGCAAGCTCTGATCAAGAAATTTGGATGGGAACAGATCGACCATCCTCCTTACAGTCCGGACCTGGCGCCAAGTGATTTCCACCTGTTCCGTTACTTAAAGGAGTTTCTCGGCGGCAAGCGCTTCGACACAGATGATGAAGTGAAAGAAGCAGTTAAGGACTGGTTATCGTCACAGGCGGCCGATTTCTATAACATGGGCATTCAAAAGCTTGTAGAACGATGTGACAAATGTTTAAATACGTATGGAAGTTATGTAGAAAAATAGATAAAGATGTAAGGAATGTAAATAAAACAATTGTTTTGAAAAAACATTTTAGTTTTGATTTTTTTTTATAACCGGACCTTACTTTTGGAATAACCCTCGTACTTTAGTACAAGTTCCAGGCATGTGGCCCGCCAACACGGTGTAAGACCAAGTACGATAATGTGTCTGCTGCATGACAACCGCTACTATCCCTATCACCTGCAACGAGTTCAACGATTATCAGCGGCCGATTTCTCTCTACGGGAAGGATTTTGTCGATGGGTTTTCCACCAGACCATCACATTTATGGAATTTCTGTCATCAGTCCTCTTTGCTGACGAAGCAACCTTCACCAGAAGTGACATTATCAATCTGCATTATCGTCATCTGTGGGCTACAAACAATCCTTGGCGAATGGTTGTGGCGTTTCATCAGCATCGGTTCAGCATCAACGTGTGGGCAGGTATTCTTTGGCGACCATATTCTTGGACCGGTTATTATTCCACAACGCTTCGACGGAGGAGTGTACCTGGATTTCCTGCGAAATACTCTGCCTGCGCTGCTTGAGAACGAGGCTTTGGCAATACGACAGGTTATGTGATTCCTGCATGACGGAGCACCACCCCACTACCGCATTACGGTTCGCCGAAAATTCAACAACATCTTCCCTGGAGGGTGGATAGGATGCGGAGGCCCTGCAGCATGACCTTCTAGATCACTGAAATTAAACCTCTGGATTTTTATCTCTGAGGGCTTGTGATGAACCACTTTAACAGCGTTTTCACGACTCCTGTGACCCTATCCATAGAGAGGCTGGAACGTGCGAAAGAGTGCGGCAACCGGTGATGCGACGTGTGAACACGTGCATTGCATCTCTTGGATTTTACTTTGAGCGTATGTGAAACTTCCCCTTTGTATGTAAAGAATGACAGTGCTGGAAAAACTCTTACGTTATTTGATTTTAAAATAGCTGAGCAAAACTGAACGTACTCAGACAGTTCTCTCTTCACTTATTCTGATCAGCACTAAACTGACACACGATATTTTTAGCTCAACGCATTCTGACTTTCAATAATCCCTACAAAAGAATGGCCCAGGCTAACATTAACCTATACGTTCCACAGATCACTTACCTCACAAAAATCTTCGTTACTCGAACTTCTGCAACACAGTGAGCGCCAATACTGCCAGCTAAATAAAAGATTTTAACTACTGAACGCACTAACTACTGACAGGCATAGTTACCAAATGAAAGATTTTCATAGAGAACAAACAATGTATTTACCTTAATAGTGTTCAAAAGTCATAACATATATATCAGTTCATGACATCTACTCTTACAAATTTCCTTTTTCTGACGGACACACGTCCAGATCGTAAGTCCATAGTATCCTCTCAGAACTCGGGCATCTCTCCCCCCACATCCACCATTGCTGGCCACTCACTTCAACTGCCCAACGCTACGCGCTGTTCACATCCCACTGCCCAACACTACACAAGCGAATATTCCAACAATGAGTCCAACCAGCCACAGACTGCACACATCACAGTCAGCGATTTTCATACAGAGCACTACGTGGCGTTACCAACATAAAAACCTGAACAGCCTACTTACATATGTTGTGAGGTGGAGGCGACGCAGCTCTTTACTGTATTCCTGCACGATTTGTTGTCGTTGCACGCACCTCGTGCATTTGTGGACATACGTTCATAGGACCTTTACTCCTCCATGTGCTAACAACCCTACCACAACAAAGGTCAAAATTTTAATAACGATTGTGGTGTTGCTCACGCTGCTAAATACTGCATTTTCGGGCAACAACAGTCATATTATGTGGCAGGTGTCATTAGAGCCCACTTAATAAAGTCATTTCATGTAATAATCAAAAAACTAGGGACTCATCTCTTTGTGTTTCCCACGCTGGTCTCGTATTATCATGGCTCAATCGTTGAAAATCTAGGTTGTTATGATTCCAAGCTAGGATGCAAAGAGGCCTAGGTTTTATTCTGCTATATTCAAAAGTTTTGTAGATGCGCTTCTCAAACCATTCTTGGAGATTACACTTTTGCTGGACAATGGTGATGTAAAAAAATAATCAGCACTCCGAAATTAAGTTACACTTCCTTTTAATTGCTTTTATTGCAATATCAAGCGACACACTAAACATCACTTCACAATACAAAACATACTAGAAAACATCTTCCTCCCAGTCACTGTTAAAGTTCACATTTTATAAGCTGACAACAATATTCGTCTTTCCAACATGACGTCCACGACTTGACTTTTTTAAGGTCCCACTTTCTAACAAGTTAACAACTAACTCCTTAACAACTAACTAACTATCGCTTACGCGTCCAAAAATCAGAGTTACAAGTACGTCAAAGATAATAGTGACAAAATAAAGAATACACATAAGAATAATACCATTGCAATATAAACATATCGATGTATCACAAATGAAATCAAATTTGAATGTTGTCTCAGAAATATGTCAACTACTTTGCAGACACACAGTAGAATATACCTGGTATCGAGAGGTTCAGGTGAGGTGCCGTAATGGTCGCGTAATTCAAGTACCATTACAATGTCCAATGAGGGATCTGTTCCCGCAGTATGTCGGTTTTATTCACGTTCACCTTGTGTACAATAGCACGTAATTTTAGTTCAAAAATGGTTCAAATGGCTCTGAGCACTATGGGACTTAAATTCTGAGGTCATCAGTCCCCTAGAACTTAGAACTACTTAAACCTAACTAAGCTAAGGACATCACACACATCCATGTCCGAGGCAGGATTCGAACCTGCGACCGTAATTTTAGTGTGTGTGTTCTTCATAGCGACTACAAAACAAATGAATGATTTCAGCATGACACACCGTGTGATACATATCAGCCATTGAATTATTACTTTTTACAGTGTCTTCCTTTTTTTTTTTTACAAGTGAGTCACAGGTGTACAACACTGAATAACGGGATTCTCTTGCGATCGCTGGCCGCCGCTTAAGTTGTGGTGGTCGCTGGCTCAGCGTCTGTGGCTGAGGGCTGATACAGCGATGATTACAAAAAATGCTTCAAATGGCTCTGAGCACTATGGGACTTAAATTCTGAGGTCATCAGTACCCTAGAGCTTAGAACAACTTAAATCTAACTAACCTAAGGGCATCACACACATCCATTCCCCAAGCAGGATTCGAACCTGCGATCGTAGCTGTCGCGCGGTTCCAGACTGTAGCGCCTAGAACCGCTAGGCCACCTCGGCCGGCAAGCGGTGATTACACACACACACACGTTTTGACAAGGACAGGAGCCAGGAAGAAATTTAAATATTTGCAATCCCGTAGTTCCGGCCAAAGTTTTAGAAAACCTTTCCTTGGTTTTAACACGAATGCAAAAACGAAGATCCTCTCCAATATATTCACATTTAGGTTTTCTTCTGAAGTCTACAACGGAGCACTATACTGTCTTGAGAATGGAATGAAAGATTCAAAAGTAAATATTAAAAAAAAAAAAAACTCATTCCGTGGCCATACGGAGCCGCAGGGGAAGCTTCATGAGATACCTAAAGCGTCACGTATGCCTGCCATACCACACTTGAGTTTCTGAAGAATAAACGTACAGGGAAATCGGCGGCCGCGAAAGCCTGAGTCACATCAGCGGGTGCTAAGAGCTTCCTTTTGTGGACAGTGCCAGGTGAGAGAGAGGTGAATCTGCAGCGCAGAGGCGTCGGCGGACGGAGGCGGCGCGAGGCTGGATTAGGAGTGGGAGGTGGGTTTCGCGAGTGCAGCACGCCGCGGCCGGCTCCGCGCCCACGCAGCCGGGCCTCTGTGGCCAGTGGGATGGGTCGGCCGTGCGGCTGGGGGAGGGGGAACAGCCGCGGCACGCGCGGACCGGTCGCGCACGTGCTGCCGCCTGGCGCCCACGCCGACAAGCTCGCGCGCCGAGTCCCGCCTGCCTGCCAGCCTGCCTACATCCTCCACCAGCTGCTGGTCCCACCGACGCATCGTACCATCACGTTGTGCCTTCCACCGTCGACACGTAACAAGGCAGGAAGTCACTGCAAGCACATCCTTTGGACGTTAGTCTGCCAGGATGAAAATCTTATTATACAGGGTGAAAAGTATTTAAACCGACAAACTCTGGGAGGTCGTAGGGGACATCAAAGCAAATATTTTTCCCTAATGTCATTTTTTCCTTTGAGGAGTATTTTAACCGGTGGAGGCCGTATTACGCTCTTCAGTTGTAGGCAACTGTTGTCCACCAATGTAGTAGTGCATTGTCTCTGTTTACTAATGGAGCGGTACACCTGGAGTGAGTTCACTGATATAGTTGGTGCGTACTACGTAGCGCACCACAACGGACGAGCCGCACAGCCGGTTTATCGACAACAATATTCTAATCGCCGTATCCCGCATCACACGACCTTTGCTGCTGTGTACCAACGTCTCGCGAGACCGGGTCGTTTAGCAGATTACCTGGACAGGGACGCCGTCGCACGGTAAGAACGCTGCAATTTGAGGAAGCTGTCTTGCAGCATGTGGAGCGGGATCCTTCAATCAGCACTCGTGCAGTTGCACGTAACATGGGCACGAATCAGACGAATGTAAGAACAGTCATTCGAGAGCAATTGTTACGTCCATTTCACCTACAGCGTGTCCACAACCTGGAACCAGTTGATTATCCACCCAGAGCACAGTTTTCGCAGTGGTACCTGGAACAGTGTGAAATGCATCCTACATTTCCATCCTCTGCGTTGTTTACCGATGAAGCAACGTTCGGGTGTGATGGAGTCTTCAACATGCACAATTCACATGTTTGGAGCGAGGATAACCCACATGCCACGGTATCTAGCGCTCATCGAGAGCGGTTCTTCCTTAATGTGTGGGTCGGTGTTGTTGGGGACTGTTTAATTGGACCGTATCTGCTACCTAGGCCATTAAATGGCAGGCACTATTACAATTTTCTTGCCAGAGAATTGCCAGAATTGCTGGAAGACGTCCCGCTCCCTACAAGGCAACGCATGTGGTTCCAACATGACGTGGCGCCGGCACATTTCAGTCGTCGTGTGCGTCGATTGCTGGACCGACGGTTCCCAGAAACGTGGATTGGCAGAGGTGGTCCTGTACCATGGCCTGCTCGATCCCCAGATACGTCCCCTGTGGACTTTTTGTGTGGGAGCGATGCGCAACCTTGTTTACGCAGCTCCTGTTGCATCAGAAGAGGATCTGGTTGCCCGGATAGTAACAGCAGCAAGACCAATTCAGGATACTCCGGGGGTTTTTGCCCTTGTAGACAGAACACGATCCGACGATGTAACATTTGTTTACATGTCAATAGAGGCATTTTTGAAAATCTACTGTAATTGAAATTGGGTTGTGTTAATGTGTTGTCTCTTGGTCATAAAACAATGGAAAAGTGTTTGTTGGTTTAATTAATTTGCCGCCAGAGAACTCTTCCTCTACCGGTTTAAATACTCCTCATAGGAAAAAATGACATTAGGGAAAAATATTTGTTTTGATGTCCCCTACAACCTCCCAGAGTTTCTCGGTTTAAATACTTTTCACCCTGTATATCCTCTGTTAGTGGAGCTATTCTGCATCTACATCTACATCCATACTCCGCAAGCCACCAGACAGTGTGAGGCGGAGGGTACTTTGAGTAGCTCTATCGGTTCTCCCTTCTATTCCAGTCTCGTATTGTTCGTGGAAAGAAATATTGTCGGTATGCCTCTGTGTGGGCTCTAATCTCTCTGATTTTATCCTCATGTTCTCTTCGCGAGATATACGCAGGAGGGAGTAATATACTGCTTGACTCCTCGGTGAAGCTATGTTCTCGAAACTTCAAACAAAAGCCCGTGCCGAACTACCGACCTTCTCCCTTGCAGAGTTTTCCACTGGAGTTTATCTATCATCTCCGCAACGCTTTCGCGATTACTAAGTGATCCTGTAACGAAGCGCGCTGCTCTCCGTTGGATCTTCTCTATCTCTTCAATCAACCCTATCTGGTACGGATCCCACACTGGTGAGCAATATTCAAGCAGTGGGAGAAAAAGCGTACTGTAACCTACTTCCTTTGTTTTCGGATTCCATTTCCTTAGGATTCTTCCAATGACTCTCAGTCTGGCATTCGCTTTACCGACGATCAACTTTATATGATCATTCCATTTTAGATCACTCCTAATGCCTACTCCCAGATAATTTATGGAATTAACTGCTTCCAGATGCTGACCTGCTATATTGTAGCTAAATGATAAACGATCTTTCTTACTATGTATTCGCAGCACACTTGTCAACATAGAGATTCAATTGCCATTGCCTGCACCATGCGTCAATTCGTTTCAGATCCTCCTACATTTCAGTACAATTTTCCATTGTTACAACCTCTCAATATACCATAGCATCACCCGCAAAAAGCCTCAGTAAACTTCCGATGTTAGCCACAAGGTCATTTATGTATATTGTGAATAGCAACGGTCCTACGACACTCCCCTGCGGCACACCTGAAGTCAGTCTTGCTTCGGAAGACTTCTCTCCATTGAGAATGACATGCTGCGTTCTGTTATCTAGGAACTCTGCAATCTAATCACACAATTGGTCTGATAGTCCATATGCTCTTACTTTGTTCATTAAACGACTGTAGGGAACTGCAACGAACGCCTTGCGGAAGTCAAGAAACACGGCATCTACCTGGGAACCCGTGTCTATGGCCCTCTGAGTCTCGTGGACGAATAGCGCGAGCTGGGTTTCACACGATCGTCTTTTTCGAAACCCATGCTGATTCCTACAGAGTAGATTTCTAGCCTCCAGAAAAAAGTCGTTATACTCGAACATAATACGTGTTCCAAAACTCTACAACTGATCGACGTTAGAGATATAGGTCTAAGGTTCTGCATATCTGTTCGACGTCCCTTCTTGAAACCTGGGATGACTTGTGCCCTTTTCCAATCCTTTGGAACGTTACGCTCTTCTAGAAACCTACGGTACACCGCTGCAAGAAGGGGAGCAAGTTCCTTCGCGTGTAAAATCGAACTGGTATCCCATCTTATCCAGCGGTCTTTCCTCTTTTGAGCGATTTTAATTGGTTCTCTATCCCTCTGTCATCTATTTCGATATCTACCATTTCGTCATCTGTGCGACAATCTAGAGAAGGAATCACAGTGCAGTCTTCCTGGTGTAGCCTATACGAATATGATGGCCAAATATGCAAATACATTTATGTTCCAGAATATACCTTAAATTTTATGGCGGTGGCGTATAGAGCACCAGTTCAGTTTCTAGGCTTCTGTATTCCATTTGAGGGATACCAAACCTCAGCTAGCTAAAGATGAGAAGTAAATTTGTAGGCTTACGCGTCAGTTGTCATTTTGTCTTCTTGGGTGTGCCACTGTATCATCAAATAAAATATTTAAAATGTTGGGATGATAAAACAGCGATCAGTTCACGTGTATTGCAGGAGCCGTCACTGCGCTCCCTAGAAGCGTTGCAGCAGCCTTCTTCAGGTAATAGAGAAGGCCACTGGAACACGATAAACAATCGCTGGGGGAGGGGGGGGGAGTCTGTGCTCGATACCTAACGAAGACATCTAGAAAAGCTGTTGAAATAGTGCCAAAACAAACGCTTGAAAGCCATCAGCTTCGTTAAAAAAAGCCTCATGGATCACATTGCTGAGCTTTCAGTTGTACTCCTTACTCGGCCCAATATTCAGAGGCTTCCTCTGAAGTCAAGGAGAATTTTCTGGTCGTTATTTGGCTTGTGGAGTAGAAGAACTAGTAGCATTTGAAACGTGGTGCTAGCGAAGATGGACAAAAATAAAGTGGAGAAAATGCGGAATGAGGAAAGAGCCCTATGGAAGACTCTTCCGAGGAGAAGGATGAGATTGGTATGAAATCTTGCATTTCAGTGACCACAATCCTCTCCACGAAGCAAAAATCTGACGTGCCTGAGTCCACCTTCCTTTGTTTGGGAATGATCCGCGAAGTGGAACCACCGAGGCCCACGAGAAAGACAGATCGCCGCGTGTACGTCACAGCACGTGACAGTGAACATCTTACGAGTGTCAGCAACCGTCTCCGGTGGGGTGCGAGTATCCATTGCAGACGAATTTAGTGATTCTCAAGGGCTCGTTTAAATGCATGCAAGCTCTCGATAGCACACGACAAAGTTAAGATCTACAGCGGGTACCTTTTCATTGATATTCGAACCGGCCTGCAGGGAGGCGAGCGTTCGCAGAGTATGGCGGAAAAGGCTACTAGTGTGACGTCACCATATGTACATCTACATCGACACTCCACAACCCACCTTACGGCGGGTAGCGGAGGTTACCCCGTACCACTACTAGTCATGTATTTTCCTGTTCCACTCGCAAACAGAGCGAGGGAAAAAACGACTGCCTATATTCCTCCGTAGGAGTTCTAATTTCTCGTATCTTATGTTCCTAGTCCTTACGCGCAATATGTGTTGGAGGCAACAGGGTCGTTCTGCAGTCAGCTTCAAATGCCGGTTCTCCAAATTTTTTCAGTAGTGTTTCTCGGAAAGAATGTCGCCGTCTCTCTGTAGGGATGCATTTGAGATCCCGATGCATCTCCGTAACATTGTCCGCTTGCTTAATTGAGTGGTAATATGTTTGTCTACCGTGCAGCGGACACGGGTTCGATTCCTGGTCGGGTTGGAGATTTACTCCGCTCGTGGACTGGGTTTTGTGTTGTCCTCATCATCCTTTCATCATCATCATCATCGATACGCAAGTCGCCCTGAAATAAGACTTGCACCCGGCGGCCGAACTTGCCCGGATGGGGCATCACGGTCATCAATGTCACACGATTATTTTTTCCGTAACATTTGTGTTGATCGATCCTACCCGTAACTAGTCTAATCAGCCCGCCTCTGAGTTGTTTGATGTCTTCCTTTAAACCGACCTATTACAAATTGTTCAAATGGCTCAGAGTACTATGGGACTTAACATCTCAGGTCATCAGTAACCTAGAACTTAGAACTACTTAAACCTAACTAACCTAAGGACGTCACACACGTCCTTGCCCGAGGCAGGATTCGAACCTGCGACCGTATCAGTCGCGCGGTTCCGGACTGAAGCGTCCAGAACCGCCCGGCCACAAAGGCAGGCCGACCTATTACATAACCCAAACACTCGAGCAGTTCTCAAGAATAGGTGCCACTAGCGTTCTATATGTGGTCTCCTTTACAGATGAACCACACTTTCCTAGAATTCTCTAAATTCACCGAAGTCGACCGTTCGCCTTCTTTACCACAATCCTCACATGCTAGTTCCATTTCATATCGCTTTTTAACTTTACGCCCTGATATTTAATCAACGTGGCTGTCTCAATCAGGGCACTACTAATGCTGTAACCGAACATTACTGGTTTCTTTTCTTACTTATCCGCATTAACTTCCATTTTTCTACATATACAGCTAGCTGTCATTCATCACACCAACTACAAATTTTCTCTAAGTCATCTTGTGTGCTCCTGCAGTCACTCAACTTCGACACCTTACCATACACCACAGCATCATCAGAAAACAACCACCTACTGCAGCTCACCCTGTCCGACAAATCATTTATGTATACAAAGAACAGTAGCAGTCCTGTAACACTTCCCTAAGGCACTCCTGACGAAACAAAAATGTTCAAATGTATGTGAAATCTTATGGGACTTAACTGCTAAGGTCATCAGTCCCTAAGCTTACACACTACTTAACCAAATGGTTCAAATGGCTTTGAGCACTATGGGACTTAACATCTGTGGTCATCAGTCCCCTAGTACTTAGAACTACTTAAACCTAACTAACCTGAGGACACCACACACATCCATGCCCGAGGCAGGATTCGAACCTGCGACCGTAGCGGTCACGCGGTTCCAGACTGAAGCGCCTAGAACCGCACGGCCACAACTACTTAACCTAAATTATCCTAAGGACAAACACACACACCCTTGCCAGAGGGAGGACTCGAACCTCCGCCGGGAACAGCCGCACAGTCCATGACTGTCCTGACGAAACCCTTGTCTCTGACGAACACTCGCCGTCGAGTACAACATACTGTGTTCTATAATTTAATAAGTCTTCAAGGCTGTCACATCCCTGTGAACTTATTCCATATGCTCATATCTTCTTCAACAGCCTGCAATGGGGCACCGTGTCAAACTTTTTCTGGAAATTTAGAAATATCGAATCTGCCTGTTGCCCTTCATCCATAGTTCGCAATATATCATGTGAGAAAAGGGCAAAGTAACCTGCGCACGAGCAATTCTTTCTAAAACCATGCTGATTCGTGGACATATTCTTCGTCGGCCCCGAACTCCACGTCGTGACGTCGCGAAATTCGACCAGACCCGTGGTCCACGTCCTCTTTCACGTCCCGTGTGAGGGCGGCCTCAGTCTCTCCTTCTGACGGAGCTGGAATTTCTAAGATGTTTGGCGATGTCGACAGGTATGCAGAGGCGGGACGGACGGCGGTCTTCAGCGAGACTCGGCTGCCGGCAGGGGGTGGACGGGCCACGTGGGGTGCGGGCATCCTTAAACAGACCCGTCCACGGCCGGCAGTGACGTCTTAATTGTAATTAGCGGGTCCGCACTCGCAGCCGCGCGCGCCCCGAGTCCTCATGGAGCGGTCGCCGTCTCAGCCCGGCGCCGCGTGGGCCGGCCGCGCATTTCCATAAACATCGGCGCCGCTCGCGCTACACGCGTTCCTCTCGCTCGCCCCATAAATCATGCCGCCGCTCTCAAAAACCGAGCCGGCCCGAATATTACCAAAAGGCGGAGCTCGGGCCGAGCGGGCAGGAAGAGGCGCGCGCCAAGCCAAACAAGAGCGGCCGCTAATGCCGCCGGACTTTACTTTTAATAAAACCGGGTATCAGTTTGGCGCTGCTGCTGCTGCTGCCGCATAATTAGTTTTCGGGTAAGCGATGGACCGGGCCGCCCACTGGTTAGCCTCGGCCGGCTTCTAATGGAATTCACCTGTCACCGCGCCACTTCCTGCCCTAAACCCCTCTGACGTCTCATTCCGTAATTGTGATATCACCTCACTCACTGTTACCCGAGAATACTCATTCCAGTGAAAGTGATGCACGTGTCCTATTCCCCTGACGGCAGGCGAAAGTAAGGCGTCTGTAAGGTTTTAGCT
Source organism: Schistocerca nitens (assembly GCF_023898315.1). Classification (NCBI taxonomy): domain Eukaryota; kingdom Metazoa; phylum Arthropoda; class Insecta; order Orthoptera; family Acrididae; genus Schistocerca; species Schistocerca nitens. Next base: position 205,873,278 of record NC_064614.1, read on the forward strand.
TATGTGGGAAGTCACTTGTCCCATGCTGATACCAGAACTTCATCAATATACTATTTTGTCGAAAACTGACATTTTGGGATCATGGCTGTGTACAAAATACAGGTTGATTCTCGCAGAGAAGAAAACAGCAAACCAAACACTTTTCATAATGCTATATTCACACATCAGCGCCGTCACTGGTTTCGAACCGACACATTCATCGTCAGACAGCTTATTCACATTTCGACGCAGCATGAAGCAGTGCATAAAATATAACTGCTTGCTTAGTCATACAATACCTTCAACTAACAATCACATTTTAATGTATTGTCCACTGTTGCAGTATTTGTTTATATACATAAATCACTCCATCACTTACTTTGTTTCCAATGTATACCAAAATATTTACATATTCTCATTGCAATAACGTTTTATAACAAACTCGCTTTTTTATTTGTTTAGCTTAATTGTAATCAGTTCTCATATAATATAAATTGAAAGTAACAAAACGTTTTGTAGTTTGTACATTTCTACTGTCACGTCAACATGTATGTCGAAATATCTCTGAAAGAGAAATTCTTTGGCATTGTTATGGTTGTGTGATATCGCCATCTTTTTATACATCGTTCCACGTGGCAAATCTTTTTGGTGTGTGTGAATATATATATTAGTCTAATATATACATGGTGGTCCATTGATCGTGACCGGGCCAAATATCTCACGAAATAAGCGTCTAACGAAAACACTACAAAAAACGAAACTGGTCTAGCTTGAAGTGGGAAACCAGATGGCGCTATGGTTGACCCGCTAGATGGCACTGCCATAGATCAAACGGATATCAACTGCGTTTTTTAAAATAGGAACCCCCATTTTTTATTACATATTCTTGTAGTACGTAAAGAAATATAATGTTTTAGTTGGACCACTTTTTTCCCTTTGTGATAGATGGCGCTGTAATAGTCACGAACATATGGCTCACAACTTTAGACGAACAGTTGCTAACAGGTAGGTTTTTTAAATTAAAATACAGAACGTAGGTACGTTTGAACATTTTATTTCGGTTGTTCCAATGTGATACATGTACCTTTGTGAACTTCTCATTCCTGAGAACGCATGCTGTTACAGCGTGCTTACCTGTAAATACCACATTAATGCAATAAATACTCAAAATGATGTCAGTGCATTTGGCAATACGTGTAACTACATTCCTATCAAAAGCGAGTAGTTCGCCTTTCGTAATGTTCGCACACGCATTGACAATCTATCACAAAGCGAAAAAAGTGGTCCAACTAAAACATTCATATTTCTTTACTTACTATACGAATATGTAATAAAAATGGGGGTTCCTATTTTTAAAAAACGCGGTTGATATCCGTTTGACCTATGGCAGCGCCATCTAGCGGGCCAACCAAAGCGCCATCTGTTTGCCCCCTTCAAGCTAGACGAGTTTTGTTCTTTGTAGTTTTTTCGTTTTATGGTTATTTCGTGAGATATTTGGCCCGGTCACTATCAATGGACCACCCTGTGTATTAGTCTCTCATGTCGTCGCCACAGCATGAACACAAGCAGTCAGCATTGGAACGTAATGGCGCGGGATTTTCGACGAAAGTAACCAAAACATTTCATTCTGGTAATTTGTATACATACTCTGAAATACTTACGAGGCACAATTTCAGTTCAGTAGACAGTTTCTCACATTATGCTTTGGTTGTTCAGAACCGCCATCCCAAGGAAGTTTAACCAAATGCGAGAATAAACAGCGAAAACTAATGTAAACGACGACAAAAATGTTTCTTAACGTGAACAAGCCGAACTTGTCGGTTCGAAACTGCTAACGGTGCTACGTATTTGCATAAATAGTATTAAAAAACTTTCTGTTAGCTATTTTCTTCTCTGCAAGAGTCAACCAGTACTTCATCAACATCTACTAAATAAAATGCGATCCTCTTGCTTGTCTAACCAGGTTTGTTGCTGGATAGAAAATTTCCTGGCAGACAGCGCAGCGCTTCGCCATGCATGTAGACTCATCTATAGACACTGAAGTCATGTCTGGTGAACCGCAGAAGAGCATTATCGTTGTACGATGATGACTTACTCGTGTGTGTGTCGGTAGAAGGAACCATGGAAACAAGTGCTCTCTGGAGTCGCCCCAGGATACCTTCCTTGGCCCGCAGCTTTTCTCGCTTCATACGATAGACGTTCAATAAGTAACGCAACACTTTTTTCTCTACCAATTTCGGTCAAATGTTTTTTTTTGAATTTGTTATGGGTCATCGTGCAATATTCCCGCTACAGTCCTTATACTGCCACGAAGTTCCAATAGTCTGTGACGCTATACACAGCTTTCAAAATGGCGTTGGTAATGGAATTACGTTCCAAGAAAAGAGTCGTCCTTGAGTTTCGTTTGGTGGAAAACCAGAGCATCGAAGATATTCATAGGCGCTTGCAGAATATCTAAGGAGAACAGTCATTGAACAAAAGAACAGTAAGTTGCTGGACGAGGCGTCTACCATCATCGCAACAAGGTCGCGCAGACCTGTCCGATCTCTCGCTTGTCGGCCGGCTGTGACTCATGTAAATTTGGAACGTGCGGACACTCTCGTTCGAGTTGATTGACGGACCACAATCAAACACTTCATTGCTGAAATGGACATCTCTGTTGGTGATGTTGACACACTCGGACATCAGTTGTTGCTTTACACCTTCCTTGTCCTTGGGGTGAGAAATTCCCCATGAAGCGAAATAATCATCAATGATCAACGGCATGAGGATGCACAAGGCAATGGAATCCACTGTATCAAAGACACATAATGTGTACCCACAGGACATGTAGCCTGTAATTGGTTCAAATGGTTCAAATGGCTCAGAGCACTATGGGACTTAACATCTTAGGTCATCAGTCCCTAGAACTTAGAACTACTTAAACATAACTAACCTAAGGATATCACACACATCCATGCCCAAGGCAGGATTCGAACCTGCGGCCGTAGCAGTCGCGCGGTTCCGGACTGAAGCGCCTAGAACGGCTCGGCCACCGCGGCCCGCACCTGTAATTGAAAAGGTGTCATGATGGCCTCTCCATTGGCAAAAGATTCCTGACTAATCCACCATTCGGATTTCCGGGAGGATACTGTCAAGGGGAGGACGAGCACGAGAAAGAAGATTGAATAACCAAGGAAAGGATAACGTTCTACGAGTCGCGGCGAGCAATGTCAGAAGTTTGAACGTGGTAGGGAAGCTAGAAAACCTGAAAAGGGAAATACTAAGGCTCAGTGTAGATATAGTGGCGTCACTGAAATGAAATGGAAAGAATACAAGGCTCTTTTGGTCAGATGAGTACAGGGTACTATCAACAGCGGCAGAAAATGGTATAACGGGAGTAGGAATTGGATGGTAGGGCAGAAGTGAGCTGCTGTGAATAGTTCAGTGATAGGGTGGTTCTCATCAGAATCGATAGCAAACTAATAGCGACAACCAGAGTTCAGGTACACATGCCGGCGTCGGAAGCCGAAGATGAAGAGATAGAGGAAGTATATGAGAATATTGAACGAGTAATTCAGTACGTAAAGGAAGATTGAAATCTAATTGTCATGGGGGGACTGGAATGTGGTTGTAGGGGAAGGATTAGGAGAAGCGGGCACCGAAGAAATTAATTTAATTCAGCTAGTAATATCGAATACTCTGCTCGAGAATCACAACAGAAGGAGATATACTTGGGAAAGGCCTGGATATATTTGGAAAATTTCAGTAAGAATACATCACGGTCAGGCAGAGATTCCGAAAACAGATACTGGATTGCAAGTCGTACCCAGCAACAGACATAGACTCAAATCATAATTTAGTAGTGATGAAGAGTACGCTGAAGTTTAAGAAACTGGCCAGGAAGAATCAATGCGCCAAGAAATGGGATATGGAAGTACTGAGGAAGGAAGAGGTACGCTATAAGTTCTCTGAGGCTATAGATTCTGAGGTAAGGAATAGCTCAGTAGGTAGTTAAGTTGAAGAGAAATGGGCATCTATAAAAAGAGCAGTCACAGAAGCTGGAAGGAAAACCGTCGATACAAAGAAGGTAATTGTGAAGAAACCTTGGGTAGCAGAAGAAATACTTCACTTGATCGTTGAAAGAAGGAAGTGCAAAAATATTTAAGGAAATTCAAGAATTAAGTCACTTAGGAATGAAATAAATAGGAACTGCAAGGAAGATAAGGTGAAAGGGCTATAAAAATGTGAAGAAATCGAAAACAAAACATTGTGGAAAGAACTGACTCAAGATATAGGAAAATAAAAAAAAGCTTTCTCTGACACTAAAAACAAGGGCGTTAACATTAAGAGCGCAATGGGAAATCCATTGTTAAATGCAGAGGAGAGAGCGCATAGGTGGAAAGAATACATTGAAGGTCTGAACGCGATTGAGGACTTGTATTATGACGTGATAGAAGAAGAAACAGCAGTCCATATAGAAGAGATAAGGGATACAGTATTGTAATCAGACTTTAGAAGAACTCTGGAATAGTTCAATTCAAATAAGGCAGAGAAGATAGCCAAAATTTCGCCAGAAATTCTAAAATTATTGGGGGAAGTTGCAACAGAACGACTATTCAATTAGGTGTGTAGTATGTATGAGTATGGCGATATACCATCTGAATTTCGAAAAAATATCATAGAAACAATTCCAAAGGCTGCAAGAACTGACAAGTGCGACAATTATCGCACAATCAGCTTAACATCTCAGGCACTCAAGTTGCTGACAAGAATAATACACAGAAGGATGGAAAAGAGAACTGAGGATATGTTAGATGGCGATCAGTTTGGCTTTTAGGAAGGGTGAAGGACGAGAGAGTCAGCTGTGACGATGCGGTTGATAATGGAAGCAAGACTAAAAAAAAAAAAAAAAAAATCAAAGACACGTTCATAGAATACGTCAATCTGGAAAAAGTATTCGACAACGTAAAATGGTGGAAGATGTTCGAAATTCTGAGAAAAATAGGAGTAAGCTATAGGGAAAAACGGGTAATATATAATATGTACAAAAACCAAGAGGAAACAATAAGAGTTGAAGAGCAAGAACCAAGTGCTCGAATTAAAAAGGGTGTAAGACATGGATGTAGTGTTTCGCCCCTATTGTTCAATCTATACATCGAAGAAGCAACGACGAAAATAAAATAAATGTTCAAGAATGGAATTAAAATTCAAGGTAAAAGGACAGCAATGATAAGATTCCGCTATCATCAGCGAAGGGGAAGAACAATTTCAGAATCTGCTGCATGGAATTAACAGTCTAATGAGTATAAGATATGGATTGACAGTAAATCGAAGAAAGACAAAAGTAACGAGAAGTAGCAGAAATGAGAACAGTGAGAAACTAAACATTAGGACTGGTGATCACGAAGTAGATAAGTTAAGGAACTCTGCTGCCTACGCAGCAAAATAACCCATGACGGACGGTGCAATGAGGACGCAAAAAGCAGACTACCTCTGGCAAAAACTGCTAGTATTAAACGTAGACCTTAATTTCAGGAAGAAATTTCTTAGAATATATAAGCATTAGGAACACGGCATTGTGTGGTAATGATACTTGGACAGTGAGAAAATCGAAACAGAAGAGAATCGAAGCATTTGAGATGTGATCCTATAATATGAGGGAAGGAATGAGGATATTCTGCGCAGAATCGGCGAGGAAAGGAATATATGGAAAACACTGACAAGGAGAAGGGAAAGAATGGTAGGACTTCAGTTAAGACATCCGGGAATAATTTCCATGGAATCAGAGGGAGGTGTAGAGAGTAAAAATTGTAGAGTAATACAGAGACTGGAATACATGTAGCGAATAATTTCAAGTGCTACTCCAAGGTGAAAAGGTTGATAGAGGAGAGAAATTCGTGGCTGGCAGCATCCAACCAGTCAGACCACAGATGACTATCCATACTTTCTTGCCTTTGATTCATACAACCTATTGAATTTTTTAAATCTTGTTGCGTTAACATAACAGGAACACGAATAAGTTCAGCAACAGTCTTATATATAGCCGGCGACGTAACTTCACTCCTCGTAGCTATGATGCTTCTTGTCAGTAAGAAGCGACCCTACTGAACTGTCTTCACGTTAATACCATGCTATCGGGCAAAACAGTTTGTCAAATCTATACTTACCCTAATGCAGCTATCAGTTTACAGATGGTATCTGCGATCAGTTCAACACTATAAAATATTTCTTTGGAAAAAAAAATGCTAATCTCCACTGCAAGCCACGCGCACGTAGTTATGATTATACACTACCTTATGACCTTTTTACAAAATTTGAAGTAATTACATAATGATTACAATTTTCAGATGGTTACTTCTTTCTGTCTACATGCTTTAAATAGGAGATTCTAGTGCTACGAAAGCCAGGTCCAGTACTACTACTAAAAGGGGGACGTATTACTTCGTTGTAGTAGCTGCTAACAATGATGTCTTTACAAAAAATTTAACAGTTATCACTTCTCCTTATTTCAAGCCTTTTACCTTGATTTTATTGCTTTTAAATGAATTCAGTTCTCTTTTTAAAAGGGGTTTTTCACCGTTTCAAAACTCACAGAATCAGTTTAACATCACTGGTACGTGTTGTTGGCATATATGAAAGAAAGAATCAGACAATCACGAAACGCACATGTTTTGAAATAAAATTACATATAAATCATATCAATGATCTATTTAAACTCTGCTGGAGAGTTAAGTTGACGATGAATAGAAAATCTTCAATTTGCATTAATATTAATTGGTTCAGAAAAAGCTGCTTTGGTTTCTTAATTTCGCGACAGCGTCAAGTTCGGATTCTGGTGTCTTAAGTACGCCAATCTTGTTCTCGCTAGCTAATCGGACTTCAGAATTGAAATAGCAAGAAGGACCTGAATAATTACTACAAGTCATGGTGTTCCCAGTGAGATGGCCGTAATGGCGGCTAAGACAACTTCGGCGAAGCCGGTTACTGCCGTTCATGCAGTACGACTCACCCGCATGTCCTTGCAAAACCTGTTAATAACATATAAAAAGAGTATTATTAGCATGAAGTAATAATGTATTATTCAATGTGGGAAATAAATTTAGTGTTTATTATTGTTCATACGATTTAAATAAACGTATCTGTCTTAACCGCACAAGGCCAGGAGAAGGAAAGGTATGGTGAACTATGTCAGACAAAAGACAGGTATTGCTTTACTAAAATAACTTGGTTACTAAGCTGATCTCGAGACTTTACGCATTATGATTGTTCGTTTCATGTACGTGAGTCATTCGTTCATTACAAATAACACACTTTATAGTCAGACTATTATATTTGCTCTAAAACAGATAGTTTTACTAAAATAAGGAAAAAAGAGGGAATTACTAATACGCTGTGTAATCGTTATTATTTCCCAAGAAAGTGGACAACCGATAAATTTTGCAGCCCTATTTTACTTTTATCTGGTAGAGATAGTACACAACGTACAGATCAAACTTTAACTCGTTTCATGGAACCGTACCACTTGGAGCAACAATGGCAAGATGTAAAAAAATCCTGAAAAGATATTGAAATAAATTCTGAATGAACTTTACTGCATTTAAGTAACAACGACCTATTAGCACGTAATTCACTATAACAGGAATACGGTCAAGTTAAAGAACGACGTGCGTCTGATGTGTTCATGATTTAAAACACTTTTGTTTCCTATAATACTCTGGAAGCGGGTTATCTTAAGCTTACTTAATTAAGAGTGTCTTTCTCTTAAGGGAATAGACCAGGGTGACGTTAGATTTTGTTAGCGACATTCATGATTTTTTGCAATAAATTAACAAACAAATTACAAAACTGACTTGAGATGTCTATTGTAAGCCCTTAAGATTGCATTATGTATTTTTAAGTAAAAAACTGTATAAGCTCTTTACTTAAAAAATACATAATACAGTATTGTAGGACACTATAAGACAACTACGAAAGACAACTACGAAACTATAAGACAACTACGAAAAACACGTATATTTACTTCGTATAACGGTGTTATTTTTCTGTAGACACGGTTATTGTTACAAGGTACGTACCTAGAGCCTAGACTGATTCACGTTTCTAGTTCTCTGCTCAAGATTACATTGACAACCTCGTCAAGGGCTTGATTGGTGTACGTAGTCTGGATTTCGTGCATCACCCGACCGAAATTACTGAATGACTCCTGTAAACATCTACTAATCTCGCAAATGGAAGTCAGAAAGCACGTCATTCTTCTTCTTCTTGTTTTCTTCTTCTTTTGAGTCTTTTGAGCTTTGAACGCCCCAATTGTCAGCCTAGAACAAAATCTCAAAATCTGCTTTGAAACTGATGACACTGTGTAACGTAATACGCAGGGATATTTAAAAAAATGGTTTTTAACAGAACGGTGGCACTTTGAAATAAAAGTTTCTTGACAAAAAGTTGTCATGAAAACGTGCACTAAAAATCGAAATCAAAATACATCACAAGAATCCTACGTACTGCAGCAGAAATAAGGCTGACTCACAATTTAAAAAACGATGAAATTGAAACGATAAAATTTAACTGCATGTGTATTACGCGAGTCATAGCTCCCTTCAACTTGAAAAACGTTGTTTTGAAAAAGAAAAAAGCCCTTAAATTTCGAACTTGCGTTTTCTAATATTGAAATTGAACAAATCTTTAATTGGCAATGCCAGTAACCTACAGCTGGCTGTCTTTTTCGCCGATGTCGAAACACTCTCATTTTGACGAAATTACATCGATTAACTGGCTTCCGCTTACCAATCGAAGCCTTTTTTGCACGATTTTGATTACTTTTCGCAACTTTGCTATCCATATAAGTCCGTTTGTTTGTCATTTGCAAACAGCCACGTTTTGCTTTGTATAAAAAACAGGCGAAATGACATGCAGACACGAGACAAGCGGGTGCTTTCGGACTGTTTACCATAAACGAACCATGCTACGATGAGAAATATTGTTGAGAATAGTATTTTAGTTGATACTAATACCGTCTGTGACACTGTCCGAAACCAAGAGGACCCTTGTTCCGTCGGTAATTAGTATAGTTTTACATCGGTTGCATTCGAAAGGTCGGATTCGCCAGCGCCCATACAGTAAATCGCGATTTTAACATATTTCAACATTTACAACTCTCTTTAATTGAATTAATCTTAAAAATAACCTCTCTAATAAATATTTTAAGCCAATAAAACTGAGGCTATAAAAATTCTGCTGTGGTCTAACCCCTTAACTGCAAGTAAGCAGAAAACTGATCTGAAGGTTAAAACTGTTTCACTTAACGCTAGTTTTAAATTAATTATTCCTTTCTTTTAAAGGTATACAACTTTAGTTAACACTGCGGTTGGATTCCCCTAGTTGTCTGCAAAATGTTAAACGTGTAAACATATAAAGAAAATGCTAGCGAAAGGAAATTTCGAGAACTTAAAGAGGTGTCGAACTACTCATATTCAAAAATATGTTAGGAATGCATGGAGTTTTTGGAAGTACATTGTTTACTATTTGTATACAAAACTGTACCAAATTATTTTAAGACATAAAGTAGAAGGACAAAAACTGTATCATGCACTTCTGATTATAAATTTACTAACCAGAAAGAAAAGAGGCCGTTGGATTGTTCCCAAAATGATCATCATATCTGAACGACGTTCAGTAACCCGTATCGTTTGATTCTCCTGTTTTTTTTTTCCATCGCTGCTACGAAAAGCAGGTAAGTGGAATGAGTTCGTGCAGTATGTAGAAACTATAATCTGCATATAATCGTCTAGGAGTTTAAACCAAATGTAAAAATTCCTGATATGACGTAGACGCTGGGCTCGCCTATAATGAACAACTATTATAGAAATCTATTTACAAGCTTAAATTAATATGTAGTGAGTTTACTAATACTAATTCTAAGAATAATGATAATAATAATAATAAAAATAAGACTCAAAAGAAGAAGAAAACAAGAAGAAGAAGAATGACGTGCTTTCTGACTTCCATTTGCGAGATTAGTAGATGTTTACAGGAGTCATTCAGTAATTTCGGTCGGGTGATGCACGAAATCCAGACTACGTACACCAATCAAGCCCTTGACGAGGTTGTCAGTGTAATCTTGAGCAGAGAACTAGAAACGTGAATCAGTCTAGGCTCTAGGTACGTACCTTGTAACAATAACCGTGTCTACAGAAAAATAACATCGTTATAAGAAGTAAATATACGGATTTTTTTGGTTTTGTTTTTACAATCCAAACATCTCCGAACTAATGAAATGACTCCGGTGGAAAATTATAGTAGGTTGAAAATATTATGTATTTTGGGTGTAATTCATGATACACGAGGAAAATATTATACTGAAAAGAAAAGGGGTCTTCATGATACAGTGTGAGCAATATTTGGTGGCCACTACAATTATAATTAGAAAAAGATATCAGTTACAGAAATTACTAGGAGAAACGAGGAATGTTCTTTCTGTTACATACTTTCTCGAATAATATCCTTTCACTCGGATATTTGACACTAATGTGATTTTAAGTTCCTCACTAGACAGTCGCAGCTAGCGGTGAAACTGTGATGTTGAGGGAGTCACTCTTTTTCCCGACAGCTGTGTGGACGCCACGAAGGTCAGAATTGTACCGCAACCTGACGTCCTTCTCCCTGGCTGCCGGTACCTGTTTTCCTGTCATTATTTACAGCAATGTCCGTGACGTCTACACGGACTGAAAACCCTGTTATCCGCGCAGGTTTTAATGGAGCCAAGCCATTTCTACAAGACTTATTACTTACTTCCAAATAAAGAAGGAGACTGTTTGTTACGAAACTTTCGTCTATCCATAAAATACTGATTTGCTTTGAGACACTCACCTGAAGGGAGTTATTGGTTTTGTTGGTACTTTGCGGCGGCAGTCACTTCTGCTTCGATATTGGCATCTGACACAAACGGTGAGCGGGAGACCTAGACACAAAAAGGCATGATGAACGACGAGGAGGGAGAGAGAGGGAGGGGGGGGGGGGGGAGAGAGAGAGAGAGAGAGAGAGAGAGAGCGAGAGAGAGAGAGGGTGAAGTGAGGGGGGCTGAATGGCAACAAGAGCATCGAAACATAGGCGAACGGCTGGCAGTTTATTCTCAACACTAACATTTGTAATGAATTGCGCGTAAGGCTGAAAGACCAGCTATTGTTTAACTATGCGACGAACATACACTGGAATCAGTCACAACCATAAAATTTACGTTAGGAGTATCGGTGAAGAGCAACTTGAAATGGAATGACCACATGAAACTAGATTTATGAACGATCCTAGACTGTTTCATTTCAAGAATACTCAGGAAACGCAGTTAACTTACGAAGGAGGAAGTTTCTTGAGTACTGCTCGTATGAAACATCTACCAGATAGTATTAATGGAGGAGACAGTAACAGATCGTATAGGAAATTCTCAATGCTCTCCTAGGTTGTTAATCTGTCCATAAAACGTGTCGTGCAGATATTAAAAATTGGAAAACGGAATAACAAGAAGAAAGAAGAAAAACGGCGATTCTGCAAAAGTAGATTATCATCGCACCCTAAAGTATTACCTTAACATATATACTCACACGCATAGTTTATAATTATTACAATTACCATTCTGTCTCAAGTTTAAACCACGAACGTCAAATATGCTTCTAAGGGAAGACGATTATGCTGAACTTATATCATGTAGCCTCATTCTAATACAGTACTTCGAGAACTAGAAGCACACTAAAGAGATTCAGTTAGCTATAGTCATTACGTTTTCCAAGTAATCGTGGTCATTCTAAACATCTGTTGGAGTGAGGGCATTTACGAATCACTCATTTACATCAAAAGAAAACCTTAATAATTACTGCGCCAATAGGTCACCGCATGGTCAAAGAACAAGATTACCGACTGAATTAACATTTGTCAAGATAAGAATAAAAATGAAACTCAAAACAGCATTTTCTGATAAGGAATCAAATTGTGGAATAAACTACTCAAAGAGATTAATGAGATTACCAAACCGAAATTATTTAAAGGTGTAGATCAAAAGTACCTGTTGAGTAATACGTTAATAAAGTGAATGATTACTTAACACATAGTAGGTCTGGTAAAATAAGCAATACAAGAAAGTGATGAAACTCTTCTTTGATCTCACAGTACATCGACGGACTGTAATACCTTTTTTTTTATTCTTTTAGTTTCTGTAAAACCTTATACCAAGGCTCTGCAACAGACAATACAAAGATAACATCCTGTTTCTGATCTAAACATCTCGCTTATTATGAGGTGATGCAGACTCAGTGTTTCCAGCATGCAAACGGGAACAAGCAGTACGAAAAATCGGACCCAAACGTCATCGCCATGGTCCTGATGTCGGCAGATAGTGTTTACATAGTGTTATTGGTGTTGAAACATGAATGAATATTTAGCTTCAAATTTTCACATTATAAATGAACACTTTGCATAAATGTATAAACAAAACATTATCGTGCACTAGGAATAAACCGCATTAGGTTGCACTGTTTTTAGCAAACTGATCTTGTATTCGGTACGATGGAGGCTCTAATATCTATTAGGCTGCAGTTGTTTCCTAAACTACATAAGACAAATGCTGAAAGGTAGTGGCACGACTTGTAGAATTGAAGTAAGTACAAAAATATCTGGAGAAATATCTGATCAAAGGGTTATGATAAGGATGCGCGATGACACCTTGATTATTTAAAATATACTTGACTTCTGCCTTAAGGTTATGGAAAAATTCCTGTCATTGTACGCGTGTATCTACAATGATGACTAGCGCTTCAATTTACATTTTGTTGATGATCAAGTCATTTTTGCAGATGATGAGTATGACATGAAGTACGTGATTAGGAAGTAGCACAGAGAATGTTAGAATTGGGGCCTAACCATTAATTCAGAGAAAACATAATATATGTTTACTGGGGCAATGGGTCAAGACCTCACACTAGATTTTGGTAAAGTACGGTCACTGGACTATTACAAATATTTGGGTGCCGTTATTAACGAAAATGGATGCTGTGAAAGCGAAATAAAGAACGGCAATAGCCGAGGTAGACGAACAAACAAAAAAAAAATTAAATGTTTTATGGAGCACATATATTAAATCAGAAGCGATTATTAGGATATTCAAAACTATAGTAAAAGAGTAGAGCAACGTACGGAAACATGGGAAACAACTGAAAGCATTAAGAGGAACTTACTGTCAATGGAGATGGGAGTTTTCGGTGTTGCTTTGAAATTAAAACAGTCGTAAGAATAGGAACTTGGGCCCCACTGGAATAGATTTAGCCGAAGCAAAACAACTGAGATGTTACGGATATGTGTGTGGCGTTTGGTTCAAATAGCTCTGAGCACTATGGGACTTAACATCTATGGTCATCAGTCCCCTAGAACGTAGAACTACTTAAACCTAACTAACCTAAGGACACCCAGTCATCATGTGGCGTTTGGTTGAGAGCGGATGGCCCAAGAAGATGATGGGATGGATTCCGACTAATAGAAAAAGAAGACACCCGAAAACAACAAGGGGAAGAAGGAGTCAGAAAAACTATGGCAGAGAGGAATTTGTAGGTGGAAAATTGGAGAAGTAGGAGACTTTTGAAGGTCAGATACAGGACAAAACCATAATCAGTACAACGGATAAACAGCCAAAGTTTCAAATTTACTTGATGATTTTACCTCATCGGAACCCATTTTCAAATCATCCAGGTGGTGAAAATGGTATTTACCAAAATATGAGAACCATGTCCAGATAGACTGCCAGTTATCTGTATGCTCTGTAACTGTTCATTTGCACTTTGTTATACGTATAGGCCTACGTGTGTTATCTTGACACGTTTCTTATATTTTCGGAAATATCGTTTTCACTGTCTGGATGATATGAAAATGGCTTACGACTCATAAATAGCCATCAAGTAGATAAAAGTGAAAGTTGCAACTTCGACCGTTTTTCCATTGTACTTATCATCATAACTTGATTTTCCGGCAATTACTCCGGCATGCTGGAAGCTTGTAAAAACCATAATGTTGCATTAAATTGTAATAGCAAAAATTGGTGGTATGGTTCCTACTATAAAGCCACGAGGGTCTACCTGCCAAATCTTGTCAAATTATACTCTACTCAGGATTATTTTAGGATTGACAGATACGAAAGAAGTAGTTAGTGAGGCTCATGCACGAGGAACGGCACGCATTCAGACAATTCTGTGAGAGCTTTAGCTGCAGAAACCACCCGCAGCTGCCGAACTATCAGCCTGTACAGTACAACACTTCCCACTTGCACTACATTTCGGTTTCACGAATGTCACTGTGATATATGAAGTTCCTTTGTTATCACTTCTGAAGCTTGCTTTACCGTTTTTTTCTGAGATAATAATATCTCTGTTACATACCTAGCGCTCTATTTCTCGTAATGAGAACAGACATACGACTGATTTACTCTTGCCGCCCGAGCTTAGCATATTGTGCAAAATTTACCTTAAACTACCTAATGTTAAAATACTCTGCCATAGTTCTGGCACGGAGCAGCTAAAAATAAGCGTTATCTTTAACATTTTGTTTTCAGCATATGTTCATCAACTTTTATAACAAAACAGGTTACCGCTTGTAAAAAACTTAGTAACGTCATCATGAAATGGATTTTCGTAAATATGCTTGAATAACTTGAATGAACACAGGAACTAGCCACTTTTTCGTATAGCTTTATTTCATGCAGTTGCGTATTTTGGGATGTTATTCATCTTCAACTTTCGGCATTATGTCCATAGCACAAACAGATTTATATTGTGAAGATGGAAGTGTTTGTGCTATGGTTATAAAGACGGAAAAAACAAGCCTCAAATTATAGGGAAAAAGGCAGCTGCAGCGTCCAAAATGCAGTCATGAAAAGTGTCATACTGATGATGATCTAAACGCACTATTCAAACTGAAGATGGGGAACATCTCGAAACGCGAGTTCGAATAAAATAAAGCTACGCAAAAAAATGGGCGATTTCCGTATTTCTTCAAGTAATTCAGTTCACAGCCATGGAGCTTAACCACCATTAAAGTGGATAAATTAGTGTTTCGTAAACTTTCCATATATCATACTAAAATTTTCTAGTAATTAAAACTAAAGGACAACATAATGCAGCTTTTTCAGAACAGAATCAATCTAGTTCGATGTTCGTATTTTGACTGTTCGCAGATCTAAGCGTTTAGCACGGTGTAAAAGCTTTTACTTTCATCTCAAAAACCAAAGCAGAACATACCGATAATGCATTACAAGTTCAACACAGAATTCCAAAGGCACATTCTATGAATATCTTGGAGGAATTAGAAATTTATACACACACTAAAACTTATCCAAGCGATCTCTTTAATGAAAAAATCTGTCTCAAACATGAAAATTATATAAAATTTTTTATTAAAAATTTGGAAAACGAAAAGAGATAAAAATCACAGGAAACAGAAGACAATAGACAACCGTAGAAGCAAATGATAATAAATTCTAATATCAATGGAATGCAGCTAACATTAGCGATTAGCAAAGATTCAAAGATCAATGAGAATAAACTGTCGATCCAGCTGTCAAAAGTATTTCACGAAAATATTCTATACAAACAAAATGTACGTGATTATAACGATCTAGCAACAAATAGACAGCTGAAATTACTCACTGATCCAATATGGGCAACAATTCCAATTAGATGTATGTATGTATGCAAACTGACCTCCATGTAAAACTGTTATAAACGTAGGTAAAACCAAATGTAACATCGACAGGTTTAGTTGAGAATGGCGCGATAGCGAAACAAGCATGTAATAAAGAAGTAGCATTACTAATTAAGCTATTTCCGGTGTGCCTGGAATTGTTCATTACAAAGTGTCATGTTGTTGTTGTGGTCTTCAGTCCTGAGACTGGTTTGATGCAGCTCTCCATGCTACTCTATCCTGTGCAAGCTTCTTCATCTCCCAGTACCTCTGCAGCCTACATCATTTTGAATCTGATTAGTGTGGCAAAAGATTCCGGAATAGTCCCCCATTCGGATCTCCAAGAGGAGACTGCCAAGGGGGAGGTTACCATGAGAAAAAGATTGAATAATCAACGAAAGGATAACGTTCTACGAGTCGGGGCGTGGAATGTCAGAAGCTTGAACGTGGTAGGGAAACTAGAAAATCTGAAAAGGGAAATGCAAAGGCTCAATCTAGATATAGTAGGGGTCAGTGAAGTGAAGTGGAAGGGCATCGGGTAATATCAACAGCAGCAGAAAATGGTATAACAGGTGTAGGATTCGTTATGAATAGGAAGGTAGGGCAGAGGTTGTGTTACTGTGAACAGTTCAGTGACCGGGTTGTTCTAATCAGAATCGACAGCAGACCAACACCGACAACGATCTTTCAGGTATACATGCCGACGTCGCAAGCTGAAGATGAACATACAGAGAAAGTGTATGGGGATATTGAAAGGGTAATGCAGTATGTAAAGGGGGACGATAATCTAATAGTCATGGGCGACTGGAATGCAGTTGTAGGGGAAGGAGTAGAAGAAAAGGTTACAGGAGGATATGGACTTGGGACAAGGAATGAAAAAGGAGAAAGACTAATTGAGTTCTGTAAGAAGTTTCAGCTAGTAATAGCGAATACCCTGTTCAAGAATCACAAGAGGAGGAGGTATACTTGGAAAAGGCCGGGAGATACGGGAAGATTTCAATTAGATTACATCATGGTCAGACAGAGATTCCGAAATCAGATACTGGATTGTAAGGCGTACCCAGGAGCAGATATAGACTCAGATCACAATATAGTAGTGATGAAGAGTAGGCTGAAGTTCAAGACATTAGTCAGGAAGAATCAATACGCAAAGAAGTGGGATACGGAAGTACTAAGGAATGACGAGATACGTTTGAAGTTCTCTAACGCTATAGATACAGCAATCAGGAATAGTGCAGTAGGCAGTACAGTTGAAGAGGAATGGGCATCTCTAAAAAGGGCCATCAAAGAAGTTGGGAAGGAAAAGATAAGTACAAAGAAGGTAGCTGCGAAGAAACCATGGGTAACAGAAGAAATACTTCAATTGCTTGATGAAAGGAGGAAGTACAAACATGTTCCGGGAAAATCAGGAATACAGAAATACAAGTCGCTGAGGAATGAAATAAATAGGAAGTGCAGGGAAGCTAAGACGAAATGGCTGCAGGAAAAATGAGAAGACATCGAAAAAGATATGATTGTCGGAAGGACAGACTCAGCATACAGGAAAGTCAAAACAACCTTTGGTGACATTAAAAGCAACGGTGGTAACATTAAGAGTGCAATGGGAATTCCACTGTTAAATGCAGAGGAGAGAGCAGATAGGTGGAAAGAATACACTGAAAGCCTCTATGAGGGTGAAGATTTGTCTGATGTGATAGAGGAAGAAACAGGAGTCGATTTAGAAGAGATAGGGGATCCAGTATTAGAATCGGAATTTAAAAGAGCTTTGGAGGACTTACGGTCAAATAAGGCTGAAGGGATAGATAACATTCCATCAGAATTTCTAAAATCATTGGGGGAAGTGGCAACAAAACGACTATTCACGTTGGTGTGTAGAATATATGAGTCTGGCGACATACCATCTGACTTTCAGAAAAGCATCATCCACACAATTCCGAAGACGGCAAGAGCTGACAAGTGCGAGAATTATCGCACAATCAGCTTAACAGCTCATGCATCGAAGCTGCTTACAAGAATAATATACAGAAGAATGGAAAAGAAAATTGAGTATGCGCTAGGTGACGATCAGTTTGGCTTTAGGAAAAGTAAAGGTACGAGAGAGGCAATTCTGACGTTACGGCTAATAATGGAAGCAAGGCAAAAGAAAAATCAAGACACTTTCATAGGATTTGTCGACCTGGAAAAAGCGTTCGACAATATAAAATGGTGCAAGCTGTTC
This sequence comes from Schistocerca nitens, assembly GCF_023898315.1. Taxonomy (NCBI): domain Eukaryota; kingdom Metazoa; phylum Arthropoda; class Insecta; order Orthoptera; family Acrididae; genus Schistocerca; species Schistocerca nitens. Next base: position 205,891,168 of record NC_064614.1, read on the forward strand.
GAGATTCTGAAAAAAAGTAGGGGTAAGCTATAGGGAGAGACGGGTCATATACAATATGTACAACAACCAAGACGGAATAATAAGAGTGGACGATCAAGAACGAAGTGCTCGTATTAAGAAGGGTGTAAGACAAGGTTGTAGCCTTTCGCCCCTACTCTTCAATCTGTACATCGAGGAAGCAATGATGGAAATAAAAGTAAGGTTCAGGAGTGGAATTAAAATACAAGGTGAAAGGATATCAATGATACGATTCGCTGATGACATTGCTATCCTGAGTGAAAGTGAAGAAGAATTAAATGATCCGCTGAACGGAATGAACAGTCTAATGAGTACACAGTATGGTTTGAGAGTAAATCGGAGAAAGACGAAGGTAATGGGAAGTAGTAGAAATGAGAACAGCGAGAAACTTAACATCAGGATTGATGGTCACGAAGTCAATGAAGTTAAGGAATTCTGCTACCTAGGCAGTAAAATAACCAATGACGGACGGAGCAAGGAGGACATCAAAAGCAGACTCGCTATGGCAAAAAAGGCATTTCTGGCCAAGAGAAGTCTACTAATATCAAATACCGGCCTTAATTTGAGGAAGAAATTTTTTGAGGATGTACGTCTGGAGTACAGCATTGTATAGTAGTGAAACATGGGCTGTGGGAAAACCGGAACAGAAGAGAATCGAAGCATTTGAGATGTGGTGCTATAGACGAATGTTGAAAATTAGGTGGACTGATAAGGTAAGGAATGAGGAGGTTCTACGCAGAATCGGAGAGGAAAGGAATATTTGGAAAACACTGATAAGGAGAAGGGACAGGATGATTGGACATCTGCTAAGACATGAGGGAATGACTTCCATGGTACTAGAGGGAGCTGTAGTGGGCAAAAACTGTAGAGGAAGACAGAGACTGGAATACGTCAAGCAAATAATTGAGGACGTAGGTTGCAAGTGCTACTCTAAGATGAAGAGGTTAGCACAGGAAAGGAATTCGTGGCGGGCCGCATCAAACCAGTCAGTAGACTGATGACCAAAAAAAAAAAAAAGTGTATTCATCTCTTGGTCTCCCTCTACGATTTTTACCCTCCACGCTGCCCTCCAATACTAAATTGGTGATCCTTTGATGCCTCAGAACATGTCCTACCAACCGATCCCTTCTTCTAGTCAAGTTGTGCCACAAACTCCTCTTCTCCTCAGTTCTATTCAATACCTCCTCATTAATTATGTGATCTACCCATGTAATCTTCAGCATTCTTCTGTAGCACCACATTTCGAAAACTTCTATTCTCTTCTTGTCCAAACTATTTATAATCCATGTTTCACTTCTATACATGGCTACACTCCATACAAATACTCTCAGAAACGACTTCCTGACGCTTAAAAATGTTAACAAATTTCTCGTCTTCAGAAACGCTTTCCTTGCCTTTGTCAATCTACATTTTATATCCTCTCCACTTCGACCACCATTAGTTATTTTGCTCCCCAAATAACAAAACTCCTTTACTACTTTAAGCGTCTAATTTCCTAATCTAATTCCCTCAGCATCACCCGACCAAATTCGACTACATTCCATTATCCTCGTTTTGAATCTACCATCTGGTGAGCAAGATGTATGAGACAGGCGAAATACCCTCGGACTTGAAGAAGAATGTAATAATTCCAATCCAAAGGAAAAAGATGTTAATATATGTGAAAATTATCGAACTATCAGTTTAATAAGTCACAGCTGCAAAATACTAACGCTAATTCTTTACAGACGAATGGAAAAACTGGTAGAAGCCGACCTCGGGGAAGATCAGTTTGGATTCCCTAGAAATGTTGGAACACGTGGGGCAATACTGACCCTTCGACTTATCTTAGAAAATAGATTAAGGAAAGGCGAACCTACGTTTCTAGCATTTGTAGACTTAGAGAAAGCTTTTGACAATGTTGACTGGAATACTCTTTTTGAAATACAAACTGTTCGAATTCATCGGTTATAGAATTCAGTTGAGTGGCTTACTGGCCGCATGGCAGGCTGATGTCGCAGGATGTAACAAAATTCAGCGGGCGTGTCGCGACTACATGTGTTAGATTTTACTACTACTGCTATTAAATTAGCCGGTCATGCATCTCTGATGCGCTGCAGGCAAGAAGCGAAGCCCCTGTCGGGGTAGGCCACCGGGCGGCCACGCTCTCTCCAGCTCGCCCGCTCGCCCACTCGCCGCGTCCACCGGATGTGACGTAAGGCGGCGCGCCGCGCCCAACCCTTCTTTATCTCCTTGTACGGCATATTCCGAGGCACAGGTACAAGGCCGGCGGTACACACCGGCACCGGGACCCGCACCTGACACTGCCCGCCCGGCCTCTTCTCGCTCTTCCTTTTGGACGGCCGACGCTTTGAATATACATTTATTTAACGTTTCGAGCGGCGGACGGCTGGAGGGAGCACGATTCTTGAATGAAAGTGGCTGCGTAGCGGAGGGATCGTTAAACCTTTATGCTAATTGAGCGCACGAGCGGGCCGCGCCCTTCTGGCCGGCTGATGGCGGCGTGCGCCTATTTTTTTCGCTTCCGGTGGCCGGCCGGTGCCGTTGACACGCCCGCGTCCGACATCTTGTTGCTCTCGGCAGGATCCAGTTTGTGACGAAGCTCCTCTCCTCGGCGAAGGCCATCATTCCTAATCTCAGATGCCGCCGCGACGGGCCAGCGAAACGCTTTCCGTGTACCTATTAATCATCCGAATGTATTGTTAAGCACAGCCATCTGAGGAGATTACAGGTGTAATATATAACCCGGGAGCTTCCTAAAGGATTTACACGTTGGTGAAATTGGACGGTTTCGAAATCAGTAGCAAAAACTCGTCACGTCAAATGTTCATTTACTTTTCTTTGCAAATATTCTCCCCGACAATATGTAATAAAAGAATAATTTTAATTCTGTATTTAATTCATCCTGTATAAACAATTTAACTGCTTAATATACGGATATAAAATTTAATTCGTATCATGTGAGATTCTAAATGATATTTTTAAGCATTATTGTCCACTTTGCCATTACGTAATTTAACTGCTGCGTTGTTATTGATAACTGTTGGACTTCTTCAGTAGGCGAACACCTCCTGACGTCTGTCAAATAGCGGAAATAAGACAACAGTTTTCTTGTGACTCAGAGACGTGTCATCGAATAACCTGCAAAACTGTGAGCATAAACATGTAAATCTGTGTCTATGCTTTACAGTAAGTCGTTAATTCCTTTCTTTATATGAATTGTGTGTAGCATTGTTTCGCAAAATTAATTAAGTCGAAAGCCTATATGTTTTTAACTTTTTAATTCTGTTAGCTGCCTTTTGTATCACTTACAGTATTACTTACAATATCATTTTCTGCATCATTTACCGCACCTCTTGTTGGTACATTATTTTGGTTTTCAAGAAATATCTTTATTTCTTTTCTTCCACTGTAAGTTACGTACAACTATGGAACCGTTTATCGTATTTTCACTCCGTTATATCTATTTTGTGTAGGAAATATGATCGTAGTACATGCTGTTACGTATATTACCATAATTTTTTGAAGAAAGGGTTAACTAAAATGACGGAAAAAATAATATCGAGGACAATAAAAATAACAAACATTCTCGATAAAAATTTGCTATGGAAGAAATAAAAATTATTCAAGAAACGGATAAGATGTCGGCAATGGCCTATCAGTGAGAAGCGTCTTAACATTCGATGGAACAAAGTGATGAAACCATGGTCAATCCAAATCAGGATGGCTCTATCACATAAGTAATCTCAGTTCCTCGTTGCATGAACAGCTACTTAAGGCTTTTAGATTTATTCTAGCAGTTATAATTATTGAACCACAATCAAGTGAGTATTCACAAATAATAATAATGTATTGATCAACGATGTAAGAAGTTAACAATACGACAGTATAGACACGCATCTTGTGTGTGTGTGTGTGTGTGTGTTTGTGGGCGCGCGTCGAAGGTACCGTTTGTTGAACTGTGCAATAGAAAACGTTGCTTCGCCAAGTCTGAAACCACGAAAAACCTGAGTCATAATTTGTCCGAAATCTTTCCAAGCAAGCTTGTTTATCGTTTTATGAGTGGTGCATCTCAGCGTGAGAGACATCTGCACTATGTTAGGCTATCATCAGACTTTACGTGAACAAAGTGTTAGTTTGAGCTAACAAGCGTATGAGCATTAACTAATTTATACAAATACCATGTGTGGTTGCAAAAGTGATCTAGGAAACGCATCTACGAGGCGAAAAATAAACAAATGCTACGTGTAGCTATTGAGTTGACACTATAACAAGTCTCACAAAAATAGAGAGAGAGAGAGAGAGAGAGAGAGAGAGAGAGAGAGAGAGAAAGAGTGAGAGTGAACGTGAGAGAGACTTCACAATAGCGAAGACGTTTTCTAATTTATTGCTGAAACGCTCTCATAATTGTTCAGTGCATCACAGTGAACAAAAAGTACTTATGGCACATGAAGAAGAAAATGGAGAGTACCACAGTGCTTTAACCACCATTATCGCATTTTTTGTGGTAAGTTATTTCCGTTTCACAGCCTCATTAACACCTGTGACCCCATTTATGAGACTAAAGTGTGGAACACGACCTAATACATGTTATGACCGATTTCGCATGTGCACATGAATAAAAGAAGTTAATCGCTGAAAAAGTCCTGGAATGGCAAAAATGAGCTTGAATCATCGAGATTTCAAACACTGACTTCAGAAAATTAACGTTACTTGCGAACTGATTGTAGGTAGAGAACTAAGCACACATCATTATTTTCTTGTGAAAGCTTTCCCTAGATATTAATTTTTGTACTGCTGGCCCCAAACACACATCCGCAAATAAAAGATCCCGGCAGCAATATTTTCAGTCAGCTTCTTTGGAAGCTTGCAAACACATGAAAATGATTATTTCTAGAGAAAAGGAGAGGTGTTTCTCTCCGATCAATTATCTTTCACCAGAAATTACGCATTCATTCTTTAGTGCGTAACGCAAAATTAGCACTCAACATGATTCAGACAAATCAAGGCAACATGCGTGCAGAAAAACATAAATTGCATTTATTATGTTGCAGAAACACATAACGCCAAAATAATTGATACGGTATAATAAATTAAAAGTGCTATTTTTTCTGAGCTTCATGAGCTGAAAAATTTCCTGCATATCGGTAATTTGTGCTTCTACCGATCATGTAAACGAAATCGAGTTTTACAATACTAAGCGTACGCATTTACGAGGCCTGTAATGTTAGATGCTGTACACAGCTACATCTCAATGTCGATTGACGTATTGTATCACGGTGAACCTTTCGAGGGAGAATATGTATTCTAATCAGAACCGCCCCTGGTAGACCAGGCTACAAAAGTCTCTTCCCCACCCCTCCCATAAACTAAATTTCTGGAGTTTTTTCTAAGTAGTTTTAGCAGATTTTCTAATTTTGTAAAATGATGTATATTACATAAATGAATAATACTGATAAAAATACTGCACAAAAAATTTAAATGTATAATTAAAAGTAGTATAAACTTTCTAAAAAATGGAAAGCAAAGAAAAATCTATATCTTAATGTTTATGGCAGCTGCTGAAAAATTATTTTAATATGATGCGTAATAAAGAAAAGATCTTTTTTGACCACCACTCAATCGGCAGATACCGGAAAAAATCGGAAGTCTTTTTTTCCATTAGGCCATATGCTTCAGCACCCGCTGGCTGACTTGAGATCTTACAGTACTGTAGCGAATTTGCAGCAAGAACTACAGAGGCGAATAAAGAGTGAGTTGTGTAAGCAGCAGCTCTGTGCTTCCGTAAGCAAACCGTTCCCGTGTTAACCATGGTAGCAGTAAATATCTGTTCAGTAGCAGATGTTTCCCTACGATGCTTTGGCCGTGCATTTGTAGTTGCGGGTGGAGGGAAAGGAGTACAGTCGTAGGCGGGAGATGAGAACACGAAGAGCAGGAGAGTTCATGTACCTCGCACGGTTAATTCTTAAACTGCAGGGCTTTTCTTGTCATCGGCCAGATTTGCGTCCCATTACGCCTGCGACGTTGGCATTCCGTTGGTGCGGCCCTGATGCGATTGTAAATCAGTTAATGGGGCTTTGGCTAGTCTTTATTTAAGCAGTAGCACATATTCTTGACATACCGTCGGTTTGGAACAGCTATCAACGGAGATAAAAAAAAAAAAAGATTTGCTTTAGTCAACAGTCACAATTTTCGTTTCGCCTGCCGGCTACTGTTTTCGGTACCAAATAGCATCATCAGACCATTCTCTGGCATGCAGTCTTTATGCTCGCATCTAACGTAGGAGTAGGTAGCGGATCGCCTGATCGTTGTGTTTTGTACCGAAACTGGTAGTCAGCAGGCAAAATAAAAATGTTGACTGTAGACTAAAGTTTTCTAAATCGTAGCAAATGAACGCCGGATCATCCCTTTCTACACAACTGTGGCTGAGTACTTCGTACTCTTACCAAAACCGAGCAGCTGGTTTCTGAAGACTTTGGTGTGTCAACAGTAGGAGACCGCGAACAAGAGTGCAGATATAGTGTGACGTTGCTCGAAGGTTTACGCACAGGTATTCATTTGGGAGGAGCAGGTTTGAAATCCCATCCAGCTGACCAGTTTTAGGTGTCCTTAGGTGACTTAAGACGAATGGTGGGAAGGGCCCATTTCCTCCCCCACCATTCTGTAATTCGACCTGGTGCTCTGTTCCTAATAACTTTGACAGAATTTTAAACCCTACCAAGTCGAATTACCTAGAGGAAAATTCTTACCATTATACCTTCTAATTTTCTCTACAAGAAGTCAACTTTTCTGTCACAAAGTTTCCCTTTAATGTCTAGTTTTAAACTGTTAGTATTTATCATCCACACAAAAATTTTTCACTTCGTCGTCAGAAATAATGAGTGATTTTATTAATTTGAGGGTGAGCCTTCCTGTTAATTTTTCCTCCCTGGTGTTTCCATCTATTCGGTGTCTTTTATCTTTCTTCAGATCACTTCACATCTGTTCTCTTACGGCTTCATTTTTTATTTTTGGGCAGTTTCCTTTTGAAAATATTTCTTTCTGCTGCCTCTGCTTCTCATATGTTTTGTGCTGTTAAATCTTTCCTTACTTCTCAGCTCACTTTCTCGTTAATTCCTTCTTAGAAGATACTTAAAGATCATTCTTGTTTGCGTCTATCGTTAATTAGGAATAAGAAAATAAAAAGACAATGTTCTTTTCCTTACTGGTTCTTTAATTTTTTTCTTTGTTGTGATATATTTCATGATTACTTATTTAAAATTCGAAATAATGAATGGTGAAACTAGAACCAAAGATTCAGGAGAAATTCAGCTGGTAAACGAGAAGGGAGAGAGCGGACAGGTGGAAAAAATACATCGAAGGTCTCTATGAGGAAAAGCAAGAATCTGGTGACGTGGTAGAAGAAAAAATGTGAATCGATTTACAAGACGTAGGGGATCCAGTATTACAGTCAGACTTGCGATCAAGTCAGATAGAATAGCACAGGTAACATGCCTTAGGGATTTCTAAACTAACTGGGAGAAATGGCTCCAAATTACTATTCATGGTGACGTATAGAACTTATGATATGGGAAACATACAATAAGGCTTTCAGAAAAATATAGTCCAGACAATTCTCAAGATACTAAGAGCAAGTAAGTGCGCGAATCATTGCATAACCAGCCTAACAGCTAATGCATCCAGGTTTCTGACAAAAATAATATACCGAACAATGGTAAAGAAGTTCTATTCGGTGATGGTTAGTTTCGCTTTATAAACGTAAAGGCACCAGAGGGGCATTTCTAACATTGCGCTTGATGATGCAAGCAAAACACAACAGAAATTAAGACACTTTCAAAGGGTTAATCGACACAGAAAAAGTGTTCGATAATGTAAAATTGTGCAAGACATTCGAAATTCTCAAAACATGGGTGTAAGCTTTAGGGTAAAAGGGGTAATACGTATAAGTACCAAAAGGGAGGAATAACAATGAAAGACGAAGAGGTCGGATTAAAAAATGGGAAAGAAATGATGCAGTTTCATTCTCTACTCTTCAATTTATGTATAGAAAAATAAATGACGGAAAGAAAATGAAAGCTTAGCGATGATATTAAAATTCAAGGATAAGAATATCACTAATAAGATTCGGTGATAACATTGACATCCCCAGTGAAATCAGAAAGAATTACCTACTAAATCGAATGACTAGTCTGCTGAGCACAGAGCGTGAACTGAGGGTAAACCAAAGAAAGACGAAAGTAATCAACAGTAACAAAAACGAAATTAGTGAGAAGCTTACCATCAAAACTGGGGACCACGAAGAAGAGGAAGTAAGGAATTCTGCTACCTTGGAAGCAAGAGCATATAAAAAGTAGACTAACATAGGCAACGAGAGCATTCCTAGTCAACAGAGGTCTACTAGTAAGAAATACTGACCTTAATGTCAGGAAGAAATTTCTTGAGATTGTAATTTTGGAGTACAATTTTGTATGGAATTGAATCATAGATTGTAGGAATGAGATGGTTCTTCACAGAATCGGTGTGGAAAAAAATATGTGGAAACCATTGGCAAGAAGAAGGGACAAGAGGTACGACATGGATTAAGACATGAGGGAATAATTTCCATGGTACTAGAGGGAGCTGCAAAGTAAAAACTAAAGAGGAAGACAGAGATTAGAATATATCCAAAAAGAAAACTGAGGGAGTTGAGAGAAAGAGGCACTCTGAGATCAAGAGATTCCAGGCTTGTAACCGGACTTATAACTTTTTTCATAATTAATCTCTCCAGTGCATCTCGTTTGTCGATTCTGCAATTCAGTGATAGGCACTCACTTGCGTGGATGTATTCCGATTTCACTACAAAGTAGTAATGTACTGTTTTTGAATTTCTCGACGCGCATATGAAATTTTCCCCTCGGAACTGCATTCTTCAGGACGTTGCCAAACAAAGTCAAGTCAGTCAGAGCGTCGGAATGGGGCGTGGGACGGACATGCAAATGACTGGTCAGCCCGGCGTGGGCAGGCTTTGACAGTCGCTGCTCGCCTCCAGCGGGCGATCAAATGTTTACGACATCCGGTTGTCCCACCCGATGACCGTTTTTAGCGCTGCACTGTACCAGATCATCTCCAGAAACACCCCGTGGCGTCACCTACTGCGTTATTGACTTTTTCGGTCAGTATGCATGTTGCATCGAAACTCAATCACATACTTTCTTTAGTTATTGACATGTGTTACCGGAAATACTGAAGTTCGCTGGCAGGAGGAACAAGACTTTTGGTCAGGTGAATACAGGGTTATAAATACAAAATCAAATAGGGGTAATACAGGAGTAGGTTTAATAAAGAATAAAAAAATAGGAGTGAGGGTAAGCTACTACAAACAGCATAGTGAACGCATGATTGTGGCCAAGATAGACACGAAGCCCACGCATACTAGAGTAGTTCCAGTTAATATGCAAACTACCTCTGCAGATGACGAAGAAATTGATGAAATGTATGACGAGATAAAAGAAATTATTCAGATAGTGAAGGGAGACGAAAATTTAATGGTCATGGGTGACTGTAATTCGATAGTAGGAAAAGGGAGAGAAGGAAATGTAGTAGCTGAATTTGAATTGGTGGTAAGAAATGAAAGAGGAAGCCGCCTGGTAGAATTTTGCACAGAGCATAACTTAATCATAGCTAACACTTGGTTCAAGAATCATAAAAGAAGGTTGTATACATGGAAGAATCCTGGAGATACTAGAAGGTATCAGACATATTACATAACTGTAAGACAGAGATTTAGGGACCAGGTTTTAAACTGTAAGACATTTCCAGGGGCAGATGTGGACTCTGACCACAATCTAATGTAGATTAAAACTGAAGAAACTACAAAAAGGTGGGAATTTAAGGAGATGGGACTTGGATAAACTGGCTAAACCAGTGGTTGTACAAAGTTTTAAGGAGAGCATAAGGGAACTACTGACAAGAATGGGGGAAAGAAATACAGTAGAAGAAGAATGGGTAGCTTTGAGGGATGAAGTAGTGAAGGCAGCAGAGGATCAAGTAGGTAAAAAGACGAGGGCTAGTAGAAATCCATGGGTAGCAGAAGATATATTGAATTTAATTGATGAAAGGAGATGTACTTGAGGACAATATTATGGAAACGGAAGAGGATGTAGATGAAGATGAAATGGGAGATATGATACTGCGTGAAGAGTTTGACAGAGCACTGGAAGACCTGAGTCGAAACAAGACCCCGGGAGTAGACAACATTCGATTAGAACTGCTGACAGCCTTGGGAGAGCCAGTCCTGACAAAACTCTACCATCTGGTGAGCAAGATGTATGAGACAGGCGAAATACCCTCGGACTTGAAGAAGAATGTAATAATTCCAATCCAAAAGAAAACAGGTGTTGACAGATGTGAAAATTATCGAACTATCAGTTTAATAAGTCACAGCTGCAAAATACTAACGCGAATTCTTTACAGACGAATGGAAAAAGTGGTAGAAGCTGACCTCGGGGAAGATCAGTTTGGATTCCGTAGAAATATTGGAACACGTCAGGCAATACTAACCCTACGTCTTATCTGATAAGAAAGATTAAGGAAAGGCAAACCTACATTTCTAGCATTTGTAGACTTAGAGAAAGCGTTTTTCAATGTTGACTGGAATACTTTCTTTCAAATCCTAACGGTGGCAGGGGTAAAACACAGGGGGGAAAGGCTATTTACAATTTGTACAGAAAACAGATAGCAGTTATAAGAGTCGAGAGGGATGAAAAGGAAGCAGTGGCTGGGAAGGGAGTGAGACAGGGTAGTAGCCTATCCCCGATGTTTTTCAATCTGTATATTGAGCAAGCAGTAAAGGAAACAAAAGAAAAATTCGGAGTAGGAATTAAAATCCATGGAGAAGAAATAAAAAATTTGAGGTTCGCTGATGACATGGTAATTCTGTCAGAGACAGTAAAGGACCCGCAAGAGCAGCTGAACGGAGTGGACAGTGTCTTGAAAGGAGGATATAAGATGACATCAACGAGGATATTGGAATGTAATCGAATTAAGGCGGGTGATGCTGAGGCAATTAGATTAGGAAATGAGACATATAAAGTAGTAAAGGAGTTTTGCTATTTTGGGGAGCAAAATAACTCATAATGCTCGAAGTAGAGAGGATATAAAATGTAGACTGGCAATGGCAAGGAAAGCATTTCTGAAGAAGAGGTTTGTTAACATCGAGTATAGATTTAAGTGTCAGGAAGTCGTTTCTGAAAGTATTTGTATGGAGTGTAGCCAGTGTATGGAAGTGAAGCGTGAACGATAAATAGTCTGGACAAGAAGAGAATAGAAGCTTTCGAAATGTGGTGCTACAGAAGAATGCTGAAGATTAGATGGGTAGATCACATAACTAATGAGGAGGTACTGAATAGAATTGGGGAGAAGAGGAGTTTGTGGCACAACTTGACTAGAGGAAGGGATCGGTTGGTAGGACATGCCATCAAGGGATGACCAATTTAGTATTGGAGGGCAGCTTGGAGGGTAAAAATCGTAGAGGGAGACCAAGAGATGAATACACTAAGCAGATTCAGAAGGATGTAGGTTGCAGTAGGTACTGGGAGATGAAGAAGCTTGCATAGGATAGAGTAGCACGGAGAGCTGCATCAAACCAATCTCAGGACTGAAGACCAGAATAACAAACATGTGTTACCAAGAGCGCCAGTAAATATATCCTTCAGAGTTGCCAATTAAACACTGTACATCCCATTACTCTATCGCTTTTCTTGTCTTAGCTTCCTAACACACATTGAGCGAAGCAGAAGAGCCGCTGACATAAGTACATTTTTCGAATAATAAGTTAAATGTTCCATTGGTCATTTGAACTTCTATTAAAATGGTAAGTAAAAAGTCGTTTAAAAGGCTGTATATATACACTGACGAAAAAAAAGCACAACATCAAGAAGGAGTCGCGCGACGTGAACGAAAGTCGGTAGCCGTATTTCTGCATCGGAAAGATGACATATTTTCAAATTTCGTGCCAGTCGCGTAAGAGTGGCGCTAGAAACGGCACTGTGAGGATGAAAATCAGGTTTGCTTTAAATACACGCTGTAACGGTCATGAACCTTAGTTTCCTTTCCGATCGGACCTGGTGTGTTGATGTTAGTCAAGAATGCCTTCAAGGCGACAAAGACGCCATCATCCGCGCCTCACTGGGTTTGAAGGAGATGCGTAATAGGGCTAGGAGAAGCTACATTTTCCTTCTGCTGTACTGAAGAAAGGCTTAACAGGACTATAGCGGTGGTCACGAGGGTGTACGACAGCAAGAAAAAAATGGTTCAAATGGCTCTGAGCACTATGGGACTTAACTTCTGAGGCCATCAGTCCCGTAGAACTTACACCTACTTAAACCTAACTAACCTAAGGACAGCACACACATCCATGCCCGAGGCAGGATTCGAACCTGCGACCGTAGCGCCTAGAAGCGCTCGGCCACCCCGGCCGGCACGACCGCAAGAAGAGCGCCCACCTGACGTCCACGCGTCACTTTCGCCGGTCATGTATTTTCATCAGTGACGTCTGTTGCTGAATGTGCCAGTAAATATCCTTCTGCGTTACCAATGAAACGCCTTATATCCCATTTGTCTATTGCTTTTCCTGCCTTAGCTTCCTTAAACATAATGGGCAAAAGACAATAGCTTCTCACACGTATACAGTTCTCAAACCATTAGTTAAAGGTTGCATTGATCATTTGTATTTCTATCGAATTGATGTCTAACAAGTCATTTTAAAAATCTGTGTATACATTATTTACGTGTACGGCTGCATATTGTCTGGTTACAGTAGACTAAACACCGTAGGACCTCAAACGTAATAGAAATAAACGTATTTCTCTTTCTCATTAGTGATTTTACGAATGGAATACAGATTTGATATACATTGTTCTACTGTAATATACGTGCTGCCAGGGTTGCATTAAAATTTCGATTTTTGTACTGTAGTATGTTGGCACCGCTGAATTAAAATTTTGTCTATGGAATAAAAAGTGTTGAACAAAAGAAAGGATTTAAGATTAGCTATATATATATGACGGTAATATCTGTTCCCGAAAGAACAGTTACCGTGTATGACCATGCAGCTTTGCTAGAAATGAAATGATAATTAAATAGACACCCTAGCTGCAAGCAGGCGTTGATATACTTCATTGGGGACATGTTGAAAATGTGTGCCCCGACCGGGACTCGAACCCGGGATCTCCTGCTTACATGGGAGACGCTCTATCCATCTGAGCCACCGCGGGCACAGAGGATAGTGCGTCTGCAGGGACTTATCCCTTGCACGCTCCCCCGTGAGATCCACATTCCCAACATGTCCACAACACTACATTCGTAGAGCTCCTAATAGATGTTTGCCCATCATACTCATTACTCGTGGCAGATTAATCTACCAAGTCCCGTACTAGTTCGGGCATAGCGTGTGCGTTCGCACAAGAAGGTCAAAGGCCGGGAACCCATATTTTTTTTAACTATATATATGACGGTAATATCTGTTCCTATGCCCGAACTCGTACGGGACTTGGTAGATTAATCTGCCACGAGTAATGAGTATGATGGGCAAACATCTATTAGGAGCACTACGAATGTAGTGTTGTGGACATGTTGGGAATGTGGAGCTCACGGGGGAGCGTGCAAGGGACAAGTCCCTGCAGACGCACCATCCTCTGTGCCCGCGGTGGCTCAGATGGATAGAGCGTCTGCCATGTAAGCAGGAGATCCCGGGTTCGAGTCCCGGTCGAGGCACACATTTTCAACATGTCCCCAATGAAGTGTATCAACGCCTGCTTGCAGCTAGGGTGTCTATTTAATTATCATTTCATTTAAGATTATATTATAATTGGCTTTGCTCAGTATCAGACGTTATATTATTTGAAAGATGACGAAACATTTCCGTGTCTGCATATTGTACTCCTTTATGAGACACAAACAGCTTTAATATTGAGTAAGTATTTAAAATTTCTCTGTAAGAGTTGTAGTGGTGGGTACTACTGTTAACTTCAGGCTACGATGCATCATTTATGCCGAATATCATTGGCGAATAAACACGCCGTTTGAATGCCTCACTCATAAAAAAAGTGCGCCTGTAATATGCCTGTGTGCGAACACATGTCATCATCATCGATTACTTTTGTGCAATTGACATTTTCTCCGTAAGTGATGAGGCAGACCAAAAAAATTATACCATATGACGTTAATTGGTGGAAACATGCAAAATACTCCAATACCTTTTTCTCTGTGTAAAACTGGGAATTATTAGCTAAGCAAAATGTACTAAACTTAGCTGTTGAGAAGCTCAGTGATAAAATTCTAGCTGTGAAAATTTTCGTCAGTATACACTTCCAAAATTTCGAAGCAGTCTTCCCTGTTCACTGACTAGTTTTCATGTACTACCATACATTAATAACAGTTCCTTTAGAGTTTGTTTCCGGTTAACAGTTGTGGAGTTTACATAATGGCCAAGGAAATTAAACTGTCGCCTGCATCAGCCGTATGTTTGAATGACAGGTATTTCACTGAACTACGCTTCATTAAACTAAGGGTATTAAGCAGTCGGATATCACAGCGTCACTTTTTAACAAGTGGCTAGAGGAGCTTTACCACAACATTCAAATCTGGAAAATAGGTTCAAATTTTTTTTTTAAGTCTTGATCGATTCTAAAAATCGTTATTCTTTTTTTCTATGGTCTGGCTTTTACAGCAGTCAAGCTGTTGATATCTCTCTTTTTCCTTACTAGTTTATTACGTTTTGTTCGGCCAACGATTGAATTTCAATAGTAACGATGTTCACTGAAATTGACGTAATACTTCAGGAATGGAGATTCGAGGGAATTTGTATTCCTGCTGTCAGTGTTCCTCGTTTTGGAACACAACTCTCGCTGAAGTTGTGTTCTATGATCATTACGAACCGAGGCTGTGTTCTTTCATATTTGTTGAGGAACGGCTTCTAATCAAGTTTTACAGGTGTGTTTTTCAACGTGCTAAACACTACTCGTCACGCCAACGCATTCTGTCTGCACTATAGATCTGCAACAATCTTACGGAAGTGCTAAGAGAGATTGCTGATTGATGGGTTGATGATGTGTAATGCAGTACGTAGAAGGAAAGACACATGTAAAAATGTAGTGTGTATCTTTCTACAGATCGTCTTCATCATAAATCAAGAAACTATACTATCTTGCCTAGAGTAACTTTTATAATTCTGTTTCACTTTCAAAATGTTGTCATGTGTACTTACAAATCTCATGCTGAATTTCGTAACTCTAAACACTTTATATTTAGTAAATTGAATGACAGATCACCGAAAGTGACATGTTTTATTTGAAAGTAGAGGAACTTTCTGTTTATTTTCGGTATTTGACACCTCGTATTTGGTTGCCATATATATCGAGAGTATTACTTGAATAAACACATTTTAAAGGACATCTTTAAATGTCTCAAGAATACTGCAGATTAGTTAAACCAAACGTCTTCAATGCAGACTGGCACTGCTTGCATAGCCTGTTGATCAAGGAGCAGGAAGAAAAGGGTCCAGTCACATTTGTAACTGTATATATGAATTCCGAATTAAATTAAGAAACGAGGATGCAAAGTCACCGCTGCCAGTGAGAATGCTACAGTTACACTGATTATAATTGTTCCTCTTCCGCTTAATGTCAGACGTAAAGCTGGAGTGAAATCAGAGTTGATTGAGTGTAGTCTACACTCTTCGTTTTTATTTCACTTTGTTTTTCTCTTACAGAAAGTGCTTCGTTCGATTTCATAAGGAAATTTCTTAATTCAAGTTTAAAGAAACAAAAAAGTGATTAAAAGAGTGTCCAGTGTAAATATGAGGTTTTATGGATTTGGACTATAAGTCAAAAGATCGTGTTTCGTATGTTTCTGAGTTCACTTTCTTTTAGTTTACTTATGATGCATATATGTCTGCAGACGGTTCGTTTCACTCATGAAGGTTGTAGTGGTTCTTTGTCTAATTTAGACAATGCTGATTGTCACAAGGCTCGCATAACAGCTGGTCACAGAGAGCGATAAATATGGAATAAATGACTGTTCCAGCCAAAATGTATGTGTGATATCGAATCCATAATCTTGTCTCCCTGTGGAGAAAAATGTTTGAATCTCTGCCAAGCACACAGTTTTTTCATGACTGCAGAAAAGTTTCTACACGCAAATGTGCGTTTATGTTGCACGTGACGCTAGTCTACTAAAGTCATTGCTTTTCGGCGATCTACGAAACATAGTTAAGTTTTACATGATATACGTTCAATCGTCCAGAGTCCTGCATTACCAGAAAAAAAACCGCAAGTTTTCTTTCAGTCAGAAGAATCGTTATTGGTGAACGTTTAATAGGGTGAGTTTTCAGCGATAGTTTCCATAATTTCGATACGGGAGAAGACAAATCACATAAATTTTACCTGCTGTCGTGTTCTAGACAGAACCACACCCGCCCATCATCCATAGTTATCTGATCAATTTCCACGGTAAGGCGATATACATAAAAGGAATGAAAATTATTGTGGTTAAGCGCATTTAAATACTTTATAAATCGGCGCCTGTGGGAAAACACAAAACACACTCAGAAAAACTAGGTCTGAGAAGTTCCCTCCTTAAAGGTTAATGTATGTTAAAAAGCGCTAATGTTCTGAGACGTGACTTCTAAACTGTGTTCAGCTATGCGGTTTGGACAGAAATTTACATTTTAGTCTTTTGTATAAAGCGCACTTGGACATCTGACAGTAATAAATGGCCCATCTCCTTCAAAGTTTTTCGTGCCTCATTTGCAACGGTCGAAATCGAATAAAGTGAACTTCATTGCAGAAACAACTTTTACTGGCACATCACTGCTGGGCGGAATATGACTGCTTTTTCTCTAAACATGTAACTGATATATAATGGACCGAAGACAGCCATTATTTAACAGTTATTTGGTGGAAATTGCCACTTGGAAAACTGATAGCAGATTTCAGGACGAAACGGATTTTGTTCCCCCTTTTTTCCGCACAGGGCTTCCGTGCGGATGCTCATTTTACAGGCGAGAATCCCAGCGACCCTGTTTGGTTTAAGTTCAATAACTTGAACTGTAATGTTCGGGAGCAAGTATCCACTGAGGCTAAGTACGACGACGCAAATTACGAATAAGAAGAAAGCATTCCAGGAAAATCTACGTCTTGTCTGCACTGGCAGCTGTCGTGAAATAAGTATTATTTTATACTACTTCTCCACTAGTGACCAGTTTCTTGTTCCTAAAATGATACTAGTAAGAAAATTCACATCCACTATCAGGCTGTCACAGACAGGAGGAAAATGTGCGGTAATAAAATGTTTTTAAGATATCCGGTGACTTACAGTTCTTTTTCCTTAAATACAAGACAGGAAGTGTTGAAATAGAAACACACACTTGATGACGTCCCCACGATTTAGAAAGAGCTGGAAAACTCTTCCTTGAAACAGCTGAAATTTTCGGCTACAGAAAGAAGATTCGAACTGGTGGAAAAAATGCAAATAATTACTAAATCATACATCATCGATAGTCCATCATTAGCAGACCCTAACAGACGTACAATACATATCAGAGAAAAAGGAAAACACGGGTCCACGTGTTTCAGTGAGAGCAAGATATGAACTGAAATTAACTTGTCGCAAATATGTCATATGAATACATAAAACACTGCCAACCCAGCGACCAGCATATAAAATTTCCGAAAAATTATACTGGTTTTACATATTACCTGACACATTGAACATCCTAGAGAGTTATTGTAGGTACGCTAAGTGGAAGCGAGAAACTCATTGAAAATGTAACGAATTTACTAATAGAACGAGCTAGCTAATAAAATTTCGGTCGTATTAATAAATCACAGAGCGATTCATAACTCTGTTTTACATGATAGGCGTTGTTAGAGCTGGAAACACGTATACAACGTAAAATTAAGGCTCACTCCTCCTACTGAGAACATTCTGAATCGCCAACATGGAAGAAAGCTTGACAAATACGGTCAGAAATGAAGAATATGCTCGGTATGTTCTTCTTTTTTAACCGCACAGTGAGCCTTGAGTTCCTAACACAATATCGAACGATCAATAATGAGTACTGCTTACAAGTTCAAAACGGGTTGCGTGAAACAATTCTAAACAGCGTCTGCATTTATAGAGAAACTATTAATGGCTTTCGCACCACTATAATGCAACTGCTCCAAAATAACTGCTTGATCGTGAAAATTTAGCCAAGAACAATACTAATATGATGTCCCACCTATGTTCACTAACATGGCCTCATTTGACTTTTCCGTACTCAAAAATAAAGAAAACCTTAAAGTATCGTCGTTTTAAAAGAACAGATGAGATTAAAAAAAGGCCTCGCCGAGAAATCTAAAAGCTGTTCCAAAGGTAGAGTTCCAGAAGCGTTTCGGAGATTAGTAAAAGCGTTGGCATAAGTGAATAATATCTAATGGGAACAATTTTGGAGGAGGTAACACTGACGTAGACAAATAAACAAAGTTGTTTAAAAAAATCACGTCATTTTTTGAACACACCTGGTAGACTGCAGCTTCGGAATATCATGTACGTCATTCGGTTATAATCATGAGGGGTTGAATTATGATACCTGTGTGCTCCAAATTTGGTTCTAACGAGCCTTGGTATTTTAACGGCCTGTACAAAGAGCAAAAAATGCTCGAGCAAATGAAAATGTTATGGAGGACGTAAGAAAAACACATTCTGGATTGGCAGAGTTGTCCCATTTTTACCAAACTTCCTGGTGCAACACTGCCAAGTTATATTATTACGCTAAATACAGCACACAGTTTTATTTCTAAAAGTGATTCTGAAACGTAATTGAGAAGTGCGCTGAAAAAACTTACGTTAGAATGAGTGGGAAGAACGAAACACTTTCGTAGACTACCACAAAACGAGTGTTCCACGAGCCGAAGAAAAAACACTGACGAAGACGAGGAACTAATGGATAAACCGAAAATGGGCACCAAATCTGTCGTTCGTTGTTTCCCCTGTGGAATGAAAGCGTTTGCGCTGGAGACGCCTTTAATCGCTGAAACAATCTGTTTTCGGTTATATTGTTTTTGTTTTTTTTTTCACACGAGTTTAAGCTGACTTTAAACCATCCGGAATAACTGTTTTTCAGTTTTTTGTCCCTATTATTTCCAGTAATAAATATACAAATCGAACAAAGATTGAAAAATGTTGACTCTCTCAGTTTCAAGATAATTTCGTGTTAATTTGTCCGTTTTCATGAGCGTCAACCAGCAGATCAACTACTTTCTGTTTTTATTGCCTACTGCAAATGAATTGTTGTTCAATTTATAATTTCTTTCTGTTACCACAATTTCCTTCCTCTTTTATTATTTCATACAAATGGCAGACAAACAATTAATCTTTTAAAGTAAATGAAGCATTGTGCCTGATTGCTACGTCACTTCATAAAAAATATTTCCACGCTAGGGGTGGCACAATTCTGCAATACCACGGAAGTCTGCCGACGTCAGCGAGAAACTGCTCTACATACGAAGAGGAGACATGTCACGCACACTCACACCCTAAGTCACGACATACGGCAACAGGGATATTACGGTTTCAGCAATACTGTACGAATTGTTAAGCCGTGTGTTTGTTGCTCGGTTCTATCGGCCTTGCGATTGAAATAGCACGGAAAGCTTTCAGATTTTGTAAATTTTACGAATAAAAATTACTTCCTTTTCAAAAAGCTTTTTTGTTTTCAGAATGAGATTTCACTCTGCAGCGGAGTGTGCGCTGATATGAAACTTCCTGACAGATTAAAACTGTGTGCCGAACCGAGACTCGAACTCCGGATCTTTCCCTTTCGCGGGCAAGTGCTCTACCAACTGCGCTACCCAAGCACTACTCACGACCCGTCCTCACAGCTTCAATTCTGCCAGTACCTAGTCTCCTACCTTCCAAACTTCACAGAGCACTTGCCCGCGAAAGGCAAAGGTCCCGAGTTCGAGTCTCGGTCCGGCACACAGTTTTAATCTGCCAGGAAGTTTCATATCAGCGCACACTCCACTGCAGAATGAAAATGTCCTTCTGGAAACATCCCCCAGGCTGTGGCTAAGCCATGTCTCCGCAATATCCTTTCTTCCAGGAGTGCTAGTTCTGCAGGTTCACAGAAGAGCTTCTGTGAAGTTTGGAAGGTAGGAGACTAGGTACTGGCAGAATTGAAGCTCTGAGGACAGGTCGTGAGTCGTTCTTGGGTAGCTCAGTTGGTAGAGCACTCGCCCGCAAAAGGCAAAGGTCCCGAGTTCGAGTCTCGGTCAGGCACACAGTTTTAACCTGTCAGGAAGTTTCATATCAGCGCACACTTCGCTGCAGAGTGAAAATCTCATTGTGGAAACACCCCCTAGGCTGTGGCTAAGCAATGTCTCCGCAATATCCTTTCCTCCAGGAGTGCTAGGTTCGCAGAAGAGCTTCTGTGAAGTTTGGAAGGTAGGAGACGAGGTACTGACAGAACTGAAGCTGTGAGGGCGGAGCGCGAGTCATGTTTGGGTAGCTCAGTTGGTTATTCAGTCAGAGAGCTGGGTGGCCTCTGTAATAAAAAAATAAAATAAAATAAAAAAATAAAAAATAAAAAAACTGACTGGAAGAATCAACAAACGAACTTCAAAGGATGTCATGTGACATCCGCAACGACCAAACACAACGATAAAAAAAAAGGAAGTTGGTAGAACACTTGCCTGCAAAAGGCAAGGGTTCCGAGTTCGAGTCTCTGACCAGCACACAGTTTTAATCTGTCAGGAAGTTTTTTTTTTTTTGTTTTGTTTTTGGAAACGAAAAATTTCAGCACCAAATAAATACTGAAAAATGCCGGTTATTCAGAACTAAAAAATCGGTTTGGTTTTATTCGGTCGATTTCTCCCATCCCTAAGTGGCGTCCCTATTGGATGATTAAGTAACCTGGTAGTGTGCCAATTATAATCTTATTTAAATAGTGGCAAAGTTGCCATGCTTCGCAAACTTTTCCCCGGTTATGGTAGACGCGAAAACCTTTACAAGTAAATAATTGAATATTACGCTTAGAAGATGTTTAAATAGAAAGTGAGTGTAAATGGAACTAGGATGTCGCCTGAGTGTGACGCATGCAGGAGGTTGTATTGCAAATGAGCTCTCGTCTTCGTGCCCGGTGGCGCGTCGTGGCCGGGCGGTGTGTTTGTCTAAGCTAAGAGCGTGTGTCGGCCTGGCGGAGTAGCGTAGGTCGCCGCAGAGTAAACGGGACTCCGAGGGACACGAGAGGGCCAAAGGACAGCAGACGGGAAGCGGGAGGCGCCCGGCGCCACAGCGGCGCACCCTTCCCAAACCTGTTCTCTCAGCGGGACTGAATAATCAGGCATTTCCTACACTCAGCCGGAGGCCTGCGTCTCAAAATACCAGTGCGGGATCTCGCGATACCTCTCAACTTACACAATTATTTTGGGTTCTTGCCAGTTCATCATCATCATCATCATCATTAAGATCATCATCATCATCATCATCACCATCATCCTTTCCATCTAACTGGAGATCTGTTTGAATTCCATAGGGCTCCATACTTGGGCCACATCTTTTCCTAACACGCAGTAGAAGTCACAGACGGTAGTAGATAGCACAGAAGCTGTTTATTTCTTGCAAGATGGAGTTGGACTGGAGTTTAAGAAATCAAGATATCAAGTTGTCTCCTAGGAGGTGAAACGTGGCTGCCATTTAGCCTCGTTTCATTACTTGGCGTAATTTGGTATACACGATAAAACTTCCATAGATACGTGCGTGAATCGATTCATGGTACACCTTGGCGACTGTCTTTGAGCATCAGGGCGATAGAAATGTCTCGTGGAGCTCTTTTGAGTGGCAGCCAATCACGTTTCGGCCGGAGAAAGTTTTAGAGAACCAGCTTTCGCTTTAGCACCCACCAAAGAGGTATATAATCAACAAAGAGAGGCTACCTGTGAGTTACAGCGCCCTTGGTGGCCGCAACAAGCAACACTGATGGCCATATTTTGTAACGTCAGGTACACCGAACATTTCAGCTGGACGGACGCTACAGATGCTGGAAAATCATGTGTTTTTGCTATTGAAATACAAAGTAAAAGTGTTCTATTGATCGTAAAACGGTCTCAGTGTTTGTTGAGTGTACGATTGTATTAATCGGAGTAATGATACAGTTGGGATACCGAAACTTTAGCTAGGCACCAGCATGTTTTCACATACGTAACTGTCATATTTACCAAATTTCTACATCGTATTTTCTGGATCTTCATTGTCATATGGAATGTTAGGCAGATGATTGTATTAAAGTGCAACTCCGTACTGCATTTAGTGTGTCTTCATGTGGTTTGTTCAGGGTAAAATTACGTGTTAAACGGTAACTACAATAGGCACAACGGCCTAAGATAGTCTTCATTATTTTTCGTACAGAATTCCTTTGAAAAGCAACGAGCTAAGGCAACATTGGTAACCAGCATAAGACGGGCACAAGTAGCGGCCTACTCAGTATAGCTATACACGCTCTTCTCAGCTTAGGGCTTCTGGTAAATGCTCTTTTCAGAGAAACAATAATCTTAACGCAATATCAGATGAACGGCTATAGTCTTATCTTCAATTGAAACTGCTGAAAGACACAAAAACATGACGACAGAACAAAGAAATCTAGCCCATATATCTGGAATTATCCTGAACAGCAATGATAATTAAGCTATAGAACTGCACATTAAAATTTATTTACAACTCCATCCATCTGCTTTATCTGTTAATACCAGAGACTTATATAAATATATTTCCTTGATAGATGTATAAGACAGAACTTACTAGCGTGTGTAAATAAGAGTTGTACAGAAATTCGCCATAATCTGTAGGGTTAAAGTAAGAGATACAATCGGTAATTACAAAAATGCACGTATTTACATTTATGTCACCAGAATAACGCAGAATAACGTATGAGGGCATTATTACACGGAAAATGCATATTATATTTGGGAATTATTACCCCGAACGCGTCTTGTGGCCAATAAATGAAGAAAAAGTATCGACTGGCAGTAGCAAATGTTATTGTATGACAAGCAAACCGTATGATTCCTTGTTAGCAGACGACTATATCGCTTAACGTGACGTTGCATAACATGGCGACTAAGTTTTCAATTGGCTTCAAACATGGCCGTAACTTGACCAGTCTGTGTTGTTTATGTAGGCTATTGGCGCCCACGGTGTAATTCCTGAACTGGGCAGACGTAGATCTATAACAGCTGTACGCTCCTGTATTTGGTGAGATCGCACGATCTTTTTACGATAAGGGAATGCATTTCTATTATAATTTTCTGTATAAACTTACAAGTAATTCCACTTCCGGTGATTCTTGCACGCATCGCAAATTCACTCGTTTGATTGAGAGCTTGCGTGAACTGGAACTCAATGATATGTGTTCCCATAAGGGCGAGTATATCAAACTAGTGTATTATTATCCGGTCTTGTACATTAATTAATTCCCTCTCTCAGTAGGAAGTAAGTCAAATGTTTTAGTACCTCACGGTCGAGGATTATCTTCGAGTGTTATGAAAAGTGTAACGAGATAGATATATTTCTTTGTGGAACTGACGTATGTGAATAGTGAGCACAATAATTTTCTTGACCATTGCATCAGTGTTTCATGAATACAGTACACTTTTGTCTCTTAATATCTCTATTGCTAGTCGACTTCCGCATTCCCACGGTGAATTTGGTATACTGTTATTTCGCGAGTGCTCCTTGTATGTCAGTCTTATTTGTAAAATTTTACCACCTAAATGAAGGGAAGCTAAAACAAATTTCGTGCAGGTGGGATTTTCTTCGAAATTTTTTTATGTCTTGATCACCACCTATCCCATGTATTCATAATCCTACAGCACGCAGCTCTATGCATAGAACAATATTTAATTATAATTTGCTGTCCGGACGTCTTGCGCAAGTTACTGCGTAGTTAAGTCCTTTGATCTGTAGTTTTCAGCTTCAAAAGGTACGGCAACAAGCAGTGCAAACCGTGACCGCATGAATTAAAATCAAGTCGCCTCTCTTCAAATGTTGCATTAATATGCTTCTAATTTCCAGTCAGTGGCGTTCTTGTGTTTGTTTTTAAACGTAGCGTATAAAAATGCATCGGCACATTATGCAGATTGGACACACATGATCACTGTATGAATGATGGCTATAAGGTAGGATCCACTTTACATTAACGTTCCCCGTTGTATGTTATACGTTTTCAGGAGCTAACCATTCGGTATGTAATAAACTGAGAGTAGCTTCATCCGGCATAATGTAAGGTGAGGCAGCTGGTTGAGATAGGTGTTTAATGGTTCTTCTCTGTGGAAGAAAGTTATCTAGGGTCAGATGAAGTCAGCTGTGTAGCAAATGGACTTAAACCATCAAGAGTTATCTATAAAGTTAAAATAAGGGTACCTTGCAGAGTTCCATGTTGAATCGAAAGTTTATTGAGAGCCGAACTGAAAATCAACAGAACACGATCCCACAACTTAAGGATCCAGAAGAGCAAACATGAAACACGGAAGATAATGATTCAGTGTCACATAGACGACGACGTCATTAATGACGGGAAACCGTATCGGACAGAACAATGCTGGAGAATGAACTCACACTCGCCATTTTCAAAGTAACCATTTACTTTAACAAAATAAGGGGAAGCACGGAAGGAAGTGCTACCGCGTTCGATAATACAGACGAAATCAGAGACTTTCGCCAACACTGAAAGCGTGGATGACATACTTTACGTATGTGTAAATATTTCTTTAAATATCAAGCTCATGCTGAAGACATATCTTTTCTGCAGCACAGTCAACGGATCTGTTAATATGTAGCTACTCTTTTACACAGAAAAAGAGAGAATATGATTTGAAATTTTCTGCCAACAAGTAAAAGGCAACGGTTTTTAAAGACATTGGTTACAATAACAGAAATCATAGTATGAAGGCTTTCACGACCGGATGACATATCTTCTGGTAAACCTTCCGGGATGTAAGGTCGTGGTCCATGAAACTCTTCAGCTACTAACGTTTCGTCGCTCTCAGACGTCCGACCCGTCAGTCGGCAAGACTCACCGGAGGAGAAACACCCCTCTGAAGATATCCAGCGCAGCTCTGGACGAAACGTTAGGAGCTGAAGAGTTTCATGGACCACGACCTTACATCCCGGAAGGTTTACCAGAAGATAATAACAGAAATGTTTGATAACTTTTGAGAACACGTATAATATTTTAAATACTTATGACGATATAATGCCGGCAGTAAGGGACTAAACTTGAACTAAAAACTCAACAATTTTTTTTAATAAAATAAGCGGTAGTATTCTCAGGAATTGTAAGAAAGCAGTTTTTAGAGACAGTGAAAGTTCCTCTTCTTATGCGAAAGAGGGGTAGAAATCACGAAAGTATCTGGATGCAAGCGACGAAATTGAATATTTTACGAAGCACGTGTGGGTGTAAACCGATAGATAGGAATCGAAGTCGTATAGGTAGAGAAGAAAAAGTAGAACCTTCTCTGGGTGATGTAAAAAGAGGAAATATATAAATAATTCCCCAGGATACTTGGATACAAACCAAGATAAAACAATTAATTAAGCTTCTAAAGGAAAATAGGGATGTAAGCTCCTCTGAGTTAGATATAAATAACCAACAGCATTTGTCGCAGACTAATCTACAAAGAAAAAGAAACGAAGAAGAAGAAAATACTCACCACTGAGCATATCACACGTCTCGAATGTATGTTACATTTAAATGAAAGAAGCATAATTGTGACAGGTAAGAGGAGACACCAATCTGCTGTCGATAGTGAATGTCAAAGTTCAATCTAACAACTCTATGATCATTCTGTATTATGCACATTTGCAGTGATGTAAAGGTATGGAATATTGCCACGTTCATAGCCGTGGCAAGAACGAAAAGAATCCCACTAATAATACCCTTGACACCGACTGTTCCTTTATCAAAACATTCGACAAACAGTCCTGATCGGTCTCTCAAAATTTTACAGAGGCATTGGGACTCACCAAGTATATATTACTTTCTGGGGTAAGTGACGCCGGTAAATTGTCTCTGACTCGTCAGTTAGCTGTTCAGATGTTAATCTGAGCAGTTACTGGAAAAATGTGTTGAGAAAGTCTGAAAGATGACCGAAAAATAGTGTATTGTAAAAACTTTGGAAAGAAAATAATACAAATTATAAACGAAATCAGAGAATCAGTTGATGAGTTTGTGTCTCTGTCAAGATAATCGCCGGGACGAACAACAAAAGAAATGAATAAAATAGAACAAATGTTACTAAATGTCTCTAGAAAATTAAATACAATTTTGAAAAGTGGACTTCTGACGTGTCTGATACCTGAAGTTACAATTAGTGCCAGTTGTCACTTTCGGCCACGAAAGTCGGATTTGCAGTGCAAAAAATATAAAAAAACTGATGGTTGCACAGTGAAAAATTAGAGACATGCATGAGAGAAATTACTAGGACAGAAAAAAATTAACTTGATGAATTAGCGACAGGCACTGGAAAGGAAGACGTAATTGTGTCTGATAATAAAATGAAGCTGTGTCGAATTACAATACATAAGAAGTAACCTACGTATCTACTTCACGGGATGCGGAAGGGTGACATCAGAATACACGATGGAGAAATATGGGTAGCTATAGCCGAAAGCCGGAAGAAGCTTGGGGATGGACATGAACCACCAAAAGACCTCAAAGGGTAATGGAAACTAGCGTAAGCTGATTATTGGATGTGTACATACTCTTGCACCTGCACCAATGCTTTTCTCTTAGAGCTCTTGCGTCGTCTAATTTCGCAGTGAAAGAGATCTTCACTCCTTAGTTATCCTTCTAAATGACACACCCGCAAAGGCGAATTGTGTATGGGATTAGCTTTGTTAAACGCCTGTTTTTGGATATTAAGGTAAGAAAACGTTTTCCTCATACCGATCTTACAGCTGATAACTAACTGGCAGTACCATTAACCCCTCACAAAATTTAGAATTGTGATTACATTGCTTATTATATAAGTATTCTGCCATGCTCTGTTACAATAGTGCTATTTTGCCTCTTAATTGCTTGAGGGATTAAAATGCGACTGGCGTGCCCATGAGGAGCTTTCAGTAAACAACATTAATATACGAAATACATTCAAACTGCGGGAGAAAACCTACTGGCGAAATCTTAATCTCTTAGTTTACTGTTACAGAAAATGATAACAATACAATAAAAAACAAAAACATGGTTTTAGACGTGACGTGATATAGGATTAAAAAATGACCGATCATGCGCAACAAAAAACAAACACATGATAAGTAACGGGGTACACAGGCTTAAGTAAGTGAAAGAGTGAGTTATGCCAACACAGTTACTAGTACTGGCGCTAAGAGAAGACGAAACGGCATACCACTTATACAGAAGCGTCGATAAGTTCGATCAACGTCAGAAAATACGACACTGTAATAAAGTCAGAATGTTTGAGAGCAATCAAATGTTTGTCACCAAGCTGCAGAGGGCGAGTGGAGAACACAGAAAGAATGGAAGAAAATCTCGAGAAAGATGTTACAGCAGAGGAAGAAAAATACAGACTTCGCCCAGATGTGGGCTTTACATAAAAAGTGAAACAATAGCTGCATCCTTTAACAAAATATTGCTACTGTAGAAATAAACCGAAAGAACCTCTTGCAAAAAAGTGCCATTACAATTCTGCACTACGTAGAGTAATCACAAATGAAATAGAATAAATGAGTCAATATCTTGAAATAAATAATGAGCCAGTGTGGTAGAAACTAAACCAGATATTCCAAGACCCAACAAGCAGGAAACGATCACACTAACAAAGAATAAAAAAGTACTAGCTTCATCAAATCGAGAATAACAACATGAAGTAATTGCCGATTAACATAGTCGACTGTAGATATTACATGTTAAAGGAATGAAGGACAACATAGTTATTTCTCCAGACAATCGTCAGAAACATTAAATATTTTAACTCATCTATGAAACGAAGAAATAATATAGACAAACACATGATACCGTTTTTAATTTTGGAATAAAATATCTTTTCTGTAACGATAATTTTGAAATGTATTATAACAA
This sequence comes from Schistocerca nitens, assembly GCF_023898315.1. NCBI lineage: Eukaryota > Metazoa > Arthropoda > Insecta > Orthoptera > Acrididae > Schistocerca > Schistocerca nitens. Next base: position 205,919,297 of record NC_064614.1, read on the forward strand.
AGGGCTATTAAATTAATTTTGAACTTTACGAGACTATTCAGCGAAGTGTAATTACGTCGTTCTAGACGGTGGCTAACGTGTCTCTAATACAGTGAAACACATGAGATGTGGTCAAACATTAGAAAATATTTTTCAGAGGCTAACATTCAATGGGCACAGACACATACGACTGCATAGAAACGTCTAGCCCACATGAAGATGTTACGTTCAGGCAATGAACAACGGTATATAAAAATTTTACGGAATCCATAATACGTAAATTTAACCCACAGAAAATAACACTGAAATCTGAACCTAATGCTTATAGGTATTGATCACTAAGAAACACAAAGATAGTAAGTGTGCTTGCTACTTAGTATCGATATTGAAAGGGGTGTTTACGTTAAATGAAAATACGTACGTTCTTGCCTGACAGTCCAAAATTCAGTAAAAAATAAATTATTTATCTGTGATGTACATGAATTATAGGGAAGAAGTAAAATTGCTGCTGCAAATTTCGATAGGTGTAAATCTACATATAATTAAAGAAAGACAGTTTTGTAATGCAGCATTAGCTATAGAGGCACATCTCTTAATTTTCACTTCTATTGAAGTGACAGAAACATAGTTCAATAGAATTTTATAGAAAGTAGCTCCGGTTGCAAAACTATACGCTTATACAGTCTTAATGTCTGAAAAGCAGAAAGCACGCAAGATTTTACAGAATTATTTAATGTACGACTTTGCACATTTTAATTGTTTAATAGATCAGAAAAGTTGCGAACTGAAACGAGATCATACAACAGTTTATCGAACATCAAAGTGTTATGAGTGAGCTCTGGTGTGATTATTTCTCTAATTTGTGTACGCAGTTGCAAAACAAAAGAAATGTGTCAGAAATTCTCAATACTTAATTCTCAATACTTAATTCGATTAAAAGACGATTATGTAAGTGAATGTAGTTTTCCATTGATCCGGTTAATAAAGAATTTTAAGGAGTTTATAATGTCTTAAACTCGTTTTCCATTTCATACTGGGCTTGTATGATTTCTTCAGTCATTCGTCAGCCATTTCAAAACGGCATCCTACTACAGCTAATCTTTGGAACTAATGAAACCGTAAACATCAATTTTCCTCTTTTTTGCGTACGTAACGATGATTAATTTATCCAATAGTTTTACGGCTAGTTCGAACTGAATTTAGTAAATTACCTCCGAAATAATAGACCACCGAATCAAGATATTTATTGAAACACGTCTGGCAGAAGAGCAATGTTATTTCAGAGCAGACCGCTCAAGTATAAAATATTTTAACATAACTGATAGCTTGAAGAGCTCAGTACGGAAACAAGAATACCTTTCGTCAACTATGAAAAGCTACCGAGAATGTGATCTGTCGAAAATACTGAATTTGGAAGGCAGGAAGTAACTTTTTCCTCTTTTTGCAGCTTTCTGCCGTAGATTACTGGAGGAACGAAAAGTTCCAAATGACTGGAAAAATAAACAGCCAAAACGCGAACGCAACTACAAGCCTGTTTAATGTCCTCCGTCTGCTGTAGAATTTTTGAATACACAACGTAAAACTATTCGCAGGAAAGGCAAACTCCAGGATGAGATTCAATGGATGAATCCTCAGGAGGTGCAGGGCAGACACGAAGGAGCTAACTCGCAAATGCTTAAAGCGACCAATACACGAATACTGCTCCTCAATCTAGCTTCCTTACCAGATAGAGCAGATAGAAAATAACCAAAGAAGAACAGCGCGGTTCGTTACAGGTTCGTTTATTAAACTCAAAAATGTCACGAAGATACTCATCCAACTCCAGTGGCAGAAGCTACGAAAGAGCCTGTATGCAACACAGGCTGGTCTACTGTTATTAAAGTTCCGGGAGCGCAGTTTCCTAGAAGAGTCAAGCAATATATTGCTTCCTCCTACGTATATCTCGCGAAAAGGTCATGCAGATAAAATTACAGAGATTCCAGCTGACATGGGGTGTTACCAACAATAATTTTCCGAGCACCATTCGCGACTGGATGCTGCCACTAAAGGGGAGAAGCGACAGTGTTAGACGAAGTACTTTCAGCCAAACACTATAAGGCTTCTGGGAGAGTATAGATGAAGGTGTGAATTTAACGTGTCGTAGACATCGGAGTCAATCGAGTCTACGCTCTAGCTCAGCAGGACAAAGTTTTCTGGAAGACACTGAGCGATTTGAACACTGGAGTCCCACATACGTAGAAAAGGAGGGGATCAATAGTGATGAATCACAAACTGGAATACAAGAAGGATGGGGCAACCCACTTTTCAAATGATCTGCTCTGACATCTGCCTTATTCGATTACGAGAAACCATGTAAAACCTAAATCCAGAAGTTGGAATGGGGATTCCAAAGCTGCTACTTCCATACGACAATCCAGTGCCTTAAGCGGTACAGGAATCGCACGGGATTGTTGAAGGGATGGAGCTATCGCAATAACTGATCACTGCTAATCTTATCTCTTTAGTTTAAACACCGATAAAATGACGGAAAACAATAGCAAGAAGGCTTGCGTCAAAACTGCAGAAAACCAAGTGTAGAATTGACATTTGTACTGACAATATCCTTTGACAAGGGTTGAAGAGACGAAATAGATTTCTGAATAATTGGACACCACAGAAAGCCGAAAAGCCATTAATTCACAGAATAGAGACGATCAATTGATATTTAATAAGATTGAAGATGGACAACAGAACTGGTTCCATTTGTTAAATATTATTTCCAGCGTCGATTGAAGTACCATAAAATGAGTTTTGTAATTCAGCTATCCAAAGAATGATATATTTTATGACTGGAGTAACAACGACATTAGAAAATACAGCATTTCCAGAATTAAGCGTAACAACAGTAATAAAAGAAATAAGAGGTTTGATAGTGTAAGAGAAGATAAATCTTAATCACTCGCCGTTTTATATCTTTTCAATGAATGAAAGTTTGCTTCGAAGTCACAAGCAATGGTGAAAGATTTTTTCTTGCTGTTCGGGTGCGTCTGCAGATGTCTCAAGACACAAAACGAAGGAAGTTTTACGACTATACGCAGAACGACACACAGGTTATTTAAGGAGGAGCCTGCTGTAAAAGCACTTTCAAAGCAATAATTTTTTTAAAAAAAATCTTGTAACCTGTGAGTCACCTGAGGATGTGAGATAGATTCCGAAACGAAAAGTGAGTCGTTACAAAAATGAAAAAAAGTTAATTACAGAACTCAAGAACGCACAGCTTCCTAATATCGCTATTACACCCAGTTATAAACTACTATCCCGCAAACAAGGAAAATACTTGGACATTGTTGGTAAGGCCTACTATGCATTAGTTAACGAGTGACGTGAAGAGCGATGATAACTCGGCTATAGAGTGTTCATCGCAACCCTCCAGGCACAACTACTAACGAAAGACACTGTATGTCCATAAAACTATGCAAACTTCATCTCAGTACTGAAACTAATGTAAATATGAGCGTAAAAACAGGAAGAGAAAGAAATGAGGTGAAAATGGAAGAAATAGAAGTAAGAATGTTGGCAGCTGCTGGTTGGCAGCTGCTGGTGGCTTCCTGCATTGAATTTAATCTTCTTGCTCCAGCTAACAGACAAAATATATAAAGACATAAATCGAGGGAAGAAAATGAAGCATCTGAACTGGAAAACATAGCTTAGCTATTCTACCGCATAAAGTGGCATTGATAGATGTGATTAACCGTTCACCGAAGTTGGGAAAAGGGCAAATGACTGTGTTCCTAACTATTACAAGCTGAACAGAGTAAAACAAAAAGAGATTGTTAAGAATGGCACAAAAACAGCAGCGCAGCGTAGCAGTCAAGATGATAATGGCAGTGAAGATCAGAAGAAGAACAAGAAGAAGGTGATGCTGAACAAACTTCTGGTAGAGATAATACTGTATCTCTGGTATCCAAAAGAATAAAGATCTAATTACTTTTAGAATAATACGTGAAACTTATATAATCTGCCTATAACAAAAGACATTTTTCTGTGTTATTTTATGAGAATGTGTCTGTATTATGTCGAAAGATTGTATATTTACTACACTAAATTACCTTTGGAAAAAATGAGAGGATGCCTTAATCTGTAGTGTCCTGACAAAGAACACTACCAGTAAAAGAAGATTATCGGAAATCTTAAGTGAAGTAGGTGCATGAAAACAAGAAAAGATAAATACTTGACGGCAAAACATATATGGATTGTCTCACTTAAATCGTTAACCTAAAATACTTACAAAACGTTTAAGCTACTAAAACAAGTTTTTCTACTAGTTATTGTATGCTAAGTGGCAATTATTGTTAATAAAATGAAATTTTTCACCTTACCGATTTGTTAAAGTAATTAAGATTTTCAAGGGATCAAAGGCAGGAAATAAGAACCAAATTCAAACTACAAGAATTCATTTAGGACTGAGGTGATATAATCAGACGAGAAAGCGAAGATTATACGTACGCGAACGGAGTAATTAGGTACTTAGCCGAACAGTAAGACCATATGCAAGCACGGACACAGCTAAGGAACAGAAAATGTCGTGTGGAAGAAAGCAAATATTAAAGAAAAGATACGTTCAAGAAAATAACAACGGGAACATGATAGCGTATAGTGAACTCAAAGAAACTATTTGGATCTGTAAACGAAAGTATATGACGAGATATAACAAAATTTGGTAAGAGAAATAATTGAAAACAGTAAGCGTACGGGAAAAAACGGACATTTAGTTTGAGTAGACACTACGTTTTATTAGTGAAAATGACAAATAGCACATTTACTAACAACGGGGAAAACCACAGAAATATTGATTTTTTAAAAATCTTTGTTAGTTCAAGAGAGGGACCAAAACAGAAATAAGTTAATATATAAAACAACAATATTTCGGAAATAATGCGAGATACGTAAGAAGAAGAAGTAAGCAAGAAGAAGAAGTAAGGAGGAAGGAAAAGTGCCTGGAAACAGTGATTTAATAGATACGACTAAAACTGGAGGACAAGTAATAGAAAAATAACTTGCAAAATTATTTACAGGATGCCTGCGGAGGTAGAAAATTCCAATAAAACTGGAACAAGGCTGTAACTGCGCAACTTCTGGAAAAAAGTCTACAGCCCCCTCAGCTTTTAACGTTAACCACTTAGAAAAAGCTGTGAAAGCAACAAGGAGGCTTGAGAAGTTATAGGTATAACAGAACGAAGTAATGAGTATGAATTACTCTTCTGTCTATTCTTCATGCTATTTAAATAATATCCGCACTGCTAGACGTTTAGAAAAGAGTAAATTCATTACATTAATATACTGAAGGATGTATACGTGACTGCCACACCTTTTAGTAGGCGCCTTCACAGTAGTAAGCAGTTGAGTGTTGACAGAAAAACAACGTAAGGAGATGCTATGTCATCCAAACTATTCTCGGCAGCACTAGAAGAAATTCTTAGTCACTAAACTAGACAAAATAAGAAGGAATATGTGTTAGGGGAACATCGTTTTAGTGATAACGTTATACCATTTGTCTCTCGAGCAAATAAACTGTAACAAATGATGGAAGAACTTAATAAAGTTTGAAAGCAGCAGAGAATATAAAAACGAACAAAATTAGTATAGCATCACAAAACCTGATGATGAAGTTTTATTTAATTTGGAGCAGTTTAAATTAACGACCTGATGGACAGCACAATACATAAACAGAAAGATAGTAATGGTCTTGAGTGCTTTTGCTACACTACACAGAGTTTTCAAAACTAAACTTCCGATGAGTGTAACGGAATGTTTAGTCAGTGTGCCAGCGTGAATTATCATTTCGGCTTAGAGCAGTAAGACGTAGACTTTCAATACGAGAACTATCTAAAGCCATAAGTTTACTAAGTAAACATTGGCACGATGCATCTTAATAACTAAGAGACGCTGGAAAACTAGCAAATTGATCAAGGAACAAACTGGAGTGGAAATCAGAATTACGGTTGATGATAATTAACTGGAGGAATGTGGAACATCGTACCCAGGAAATGTGTTGGAAAGTACTTCGCAGGATTCCACGAGACTTCAAAAGAGCGAAATAACGGCATAGCAAGAAAGTTTATTCCGGACAAATACTCATGTAAATTCTTTAATGGCTACATCGCTTTTGACAGATGAGACATTTTCAATAGCGCATAGGTACTTGTTGGCTGACGGCTACGTCATAACATGTGGGTAATCGTTCTAGTAAGAGCTTCACGTAAATGGAAACTCTCCGCTCGTTATGACTTAGGCATCGGCCAAGAAGTATCTAAGAGCTATTAAAAATGTCTTCTCAGTCGCAACAAGTTTAGCAATTAAACAATTTACGTATTCATTTAACTCCAGTAAACTTTATTATTAACAGTAATGCGTTCGCTCGCTATTGATCACGGCCTGTAACATGGCAAGTATAAACAAATGGAAGGTCGGTAGTTAACATTACGAACATGCACCAGCAACAGAGATACACAATTTTGATAGATAAACGTCTGAGAAATAGGTGGAATCTGTGCTGAGGCAAAAATGAAATAGCTACTAGCCTTTGTAATGATGAACGATCTCCAAATAAAACATCAAGTCGGTATATTTTATAACATGATCTGCTTTCTCAATTGAAATTTACCAATTTCTTGGGTGCTAACACTCAAGCCACTGCTTACAGATGTTTATGCAAAAATATGTAAGCACTGACTTGAGTGTTAGCACACAATAAAAAAACTGACAGCTAGAAAACCGTTTCAAAACTTCTAAATGAAGCAGGGCATCAACAACAGGCTTATTAAATTTCCACTTTTTGTTGTTTGGAGAGGAGCGAGTTGTAAAGAACATACATCTCAATGTACAATCGTGGTCCGCAAGATGTACACTTATAGATAGGCAACACCTTTTTCGACATGCGCCTCGGTTCCACGTAGCTCATGCACACGAACAGAAATTGCACATACCTCATACACACGAACAGAAATTCGCGCCTACGGTCTCAGCACTGCGGGATATCGTATTTCATCGCCCTGTCCCAACGTTACGAGACGAGCTTTAAGATAAAGCAGAATGCTGGAGATGTCAACCCGTCCAAATTTCGAATCACATCTAGAAACTCCTGACATCAAGCGTGAAATCGTCCACCTGACACTAATGTAAATGGGCGTAGGTCTGTGACTCGCATTTCTAAGCACTGTTTCGTTATAGCAACATTGACTGGTAATACTTCAGAAACTACACTCCGGCGTGTTTGCATACATGTAGTTTTAGATGCGTAGTAGGAAACTGCAAGGGATGAGAATACCTGCCACCATACCTGTGAGTAACACGACTTTCATCCTGTTTAGCGGCGAAGTGAACTGATAGCGTCTTGAAAAGAAGTTATAAGATTATCATCAACAAAAGTAAAACAAGGATAATGTAATCCAGACCCGTTAAACCAGTCGTTTCTGGGTGAAACAGAATATGTAATCAGACACTAAAAGTAGAAGATTAATTTTTCTATATGGACAACAACAAACCGTATTGACTAAAGAGACTATATAGAAAGAAAAGCATGCCTGAAATAAAGAGATGCTGTTAACGTTCAATATAAGTTTAAGTGTTAGGAAGTCTTTTCTGAAGGTACTCGTCTGAAGTATATTCTTGTACGGGTGTGTAATGTAGACATCAAGGTGACAATTTCGTAATGGGGAAAAGCGTGGAGAGTAAAAGTAGTAGAGAGACCTCGGCTTGAATACGCTAAGCAAGTTAAAATGGGCGTAGGTAGCAGAGATGTAGAAATGTAGAGACTTGCACAAGATAAACTGCTTTCACCAGTCAAATTTTGAATGATCTGAATAACCGAACACCACCCATTGGGATTTTTTGTGATCTCTCAAAGGCTTTTGATTGTGTAAATCATGAAATTCTGCTAGACAAGCTCAAGTATTGTGGCATGAGTGGGACAGTGCACAAATGGTTTAATTCGTACCTAACTGGAAGAGTGCAGAAAGTTGAAATAAGTAGTTCTCGTAACATGCAAAGATCAGCACATTACTCAAACTGGGGAACTATCAAGAATGGGGTTCCACAAGGGTCAGTCTTGGGTCCTTTGTTGTTCTTATTATATATTAATGACTTGCCATTCTATATTCATGAAGAGGCAAAGTTAGTTCTCTTTGCTGATGATACAAGTATAGTAATCACACCTGACAAACAAGAATTAACTAATGAAATTGTCAATACTGTATTTCAGAAAATTACTAAGTGGTTCCTTGTAAACGGACTCTCACTGAATTTTGATAAGACACAGTACATACAGTTCCGTACAGTGAATGGTATGACGCCATTAATAAATATAGACCTTAATCAGAAGCATATAGCTAAGGTAGAATATTGCAAATTTTTAGGTGTGTCCATTGATGAGAGATTAAATTGGAAGAAACACGTTGATGATCTGCTGAAACGTTTGAGTTCAGCTACTTATGCAATAAGGGTCATTGCAAATTTTGGTGATAAACATCTTAGTAAATTAGCTTACTACGACTATTTTCATTCATTGCTTTCATATGGCATCATATTTTGGGGTAATTCATCACTGAGGAATAAAGTATTTATTGCACAAAAGCGTGTAATCAGAATAATAGCTGGAGTCCACCCAAGATCATCCTGCAGACATTTATTTAAGTATCTAGGGATATTAACAGTAGCTTCTCAGTATATATACTCTCTTATGAAATTTGTTATTAACAACCAAACCCAATTCAAAAGTAATAGCAGTGTGCATAACTACAATACTAGGAGAAAGGATGATCTTCACTATTCAAGATTAAATCTAACTTTGGCACAGAAAGGGGTGAATTATACTGGCACTAAAGTCTTTGGTCACTTACCAAATAGTATCAAAAGTCTGACAGATAACCAACAAGTATTTAAGAAGAAATTAAAAGAATTTCTGAATGACAACTCCTTCTACTCCATAGAGGAATTTTTAGATATAAATTAAGAAAAAAATATTAAAAAATAAAAAAATAAAAAAAATAAAAATAAAAAATAAAGAAAAAGAAAAAACCACAATAAAATAAAGTTGTTATATTAACTTAAGTATGTTGTTAAATTAACCTAATTATGTCATGTATTGGAAAATTCGACTCGTTCCACATCATTACGAAATATCGTATTCATGATCCATGGAACTAGTATTAATCTAATCTAATCTAATCTAATCTAAACTCGAATGGAGAGCTGTTCCAAACCAGTCGCCGAACTACAACAAGCAAGACTACTACAGCACTGTCTTCCACACTCAAGGCATATCATTCGGAATGTAGCTTCGTTTTCACATTTTATTTAGACTCACGTTCATGCGCCATGATCCTGCAGCGGGCCGCTGAGCGAGACTGGGTAATAGACGGTAGCGCCATTCGAGCACGGAATTCCCGAACGAACGTGAGAAACGTCGAATGCAGCTACTCTCCGCGTCCAAAGCGATTGCAGTGAGATATCCCGCACTTTCAATGAAATTACTGTGCCCAGCAATTCGACAGAGCAGAAACGCCAGATGCTGACCTCCATGAGGAAATAAACTGGGCGACAAGAAGGATCCTGAATCGGACAACACTTAAGGTCACAGCTCAAACATCCACCTCTGAACTGCTACTATCTGCAATGCCTGTTTGGACGAGCTCCACTTCTGGAATTCATGGAAACTTCTAAAAGGAATCACGTTATCAAAACCATCCAAGGACTCATTGTTTCCAGAAGGAAGTTGTTGCGGCAGAATCCTTAAATATCCTACTTGTTCTTCAAGTTCTGAATACCAGATAAATCACCTTACAACGATCGCTTGGTTTTCCTGTAGCTCACAGAACCATTAACAGAACTCTTTTACTAGTCGAGCAGCAAGATAAAATGAGCACTGTACTGGGATGTTCTACTGGACAACGAAAAGGTATTCGACGAGGTTTGGTGCATGAGACTCAATTATATTCTCCTCCGTGTGCAACAGACAGTTGTTATAAAAGGCAACAAGAGCCAGCAACACAGCACAGCTGCAGGGGCCCCTCAAGGCTCAGTCATTGGTCCTTTACTTTGTTCTACATACACCGACGATAGTCCACAACAAGCAGGAGTTCAGTTGTTCTTATTTGCCGACTGCACAGCAACCCATGGAAGCAGCTCCATTTTAAAATACATTGCACGAAAACTTCACAATCATCTGGACGATATTCAACGATGGAAAATTCTCTAGAAAACCACTGCAGATGTCGCTAAGACTCAAGCTATCCTTTTCACTAATGAAAGCATACTCCATGATGTTAAAATAACAGCCAACAGCGTCAATATACTGCGGAAAACAAATATAAAATAATTAGGCCTGATACTAAATAAAAAATGAAACTAAATTTTAGGAAACAGATTGCATACATCACAGAGCATCAGCCTTACTCTATCGGATCGGGCTTACTCTACCGGATGTATTCGCCCATGAGAAATGGTCTCAGCATGACAGTGAAGATACGAATTTTCTAAGAATTCCTACTGCCGGTCGTCACCTACGGGTCCGGAATCGGCGAACACCAATATAAAGAGGTCAAAATACTTCAAAATAGATTTCTGGGTATTGCTACCTTCTGAATACACCTGTATGGAATGATCTTGAAATCCACAAAATACAGAAATCATTTGAAGTAAAGGCAAACCTTCTACAGGGCGTTTAGAAAAAGGTGGCATATCTCTACAGGATGTAGTATTGACCAAAAATAAAAGAAAAGATCCTGTAATCATACGTCCAGTAACCAACATCTGTTGAAGATGGCTCTGGGCACTATGGGACTTAACATCTGAGGTCAACAGTCCCGTAGAACTCAGAACTACTCAAACCTAACTAACCTAAGGTCATCACACACATCAAAGCCCGAGGCAGGATTCGAACCTGCGACCGTAGCAGCAGCGCAGTTCCGGACTGAAGCGCCTAGAACCACTCGGCCACAGCGGACGGCTCTGTTGAAGGTCCTCAGCTCAGAACTTGCATTTTGCTTACAGGTGAGGCAAGATTCGTAAGAGATAGTATAGTAAATTACTGTAATAGGCAGGTGTGGACAGATGCAACTTCTCGAGCAGTCATGGAGGTATGAAATCAGGACAGGTTCGCTACCACTCTATGGGCAGGAATTGTCGGTGACAGACTCACCAGACCCTACGCTTCAATAAACAGATCGACAATGCTTTGCATCACCAGTTTCTGCGGAATGACTTACCACTGCTATTGTAGAATGTTACTAACGCAGAAAGACGACTGCTGTTATGTGCGACGGATGAAAACTTCATTTTCTGCGGATTGTGTGACATTATCTCATCACAACGCTTCATGGGCTATGGACTGGTCGAGGAGGTTCGGTGGCATGGCCTACCCGTTCACCGAATCCGAATCCTTTTGGTATGTGACTGAAGGGACATTTGAAACGATTGATGTACACCAAGCCATCGCTAAAGTGCGGACGTTACACGAGTTGGTCACGAATGCATGTGGCGCAATCCGAATGGAGCCAAGCGTATTTGTGTATTTGAAAAAGTGAATGGTTCATTGCGAAGAAGATTTGAAGGATGTGTCAGGATGCACGGCAACCACAATCAGCAGTGCCTATAGTGTCCGCTTCTACATAAAAAGACAGATTAGAATGACAGGACGGATTGGCCCACATCTCAACAGGTATTGGTTTCCCATCATTACAGGAACTTCTGGTTTTCGTCCCCATCAGTAGCTGAGTTGTCAACGCAGCTGACGAATGGTTCAAATGGCTCTGAGCACTACGGTACTTAACATCTGAGGTCATCAGTCCCCTAGACTAGGAACTACCTAAACCAAACTAACCTCAGGACATCAGACACATCCATGCACGAGGCAGGATTCGAACCTGCGACCGTAGCGGTCGCATGGTTCCAGACTGTAGCGCCTAGAACCGCTCGGCCACTCCGGCCGGCCGCAGCTGACCGCGAGGCAGTGGAACCGGGTTCAATTCCTGGTACTGCCGGGATTTTTCGTTGGTTTGAAGACTGGTACGGGGTAACTATAGCCTCTTGAGCACACCTGACGAGCTACTCGATCAATTAGTAGTGGTTCCGGAGACAAGAAACCCGACAACAACAGGGAGAGTGGCGTCCTGACCACATGCCACTCCATACCGATGTCCGAAAGAACAGATACCATCGGTGACCAAGCAGCACGTTAGAATGAAATTACAATGAAATGAACACCCTTAGCTGCTTACAGGCGTTGACATACGTCAACGGGGACAGATGAAAATGTGTGCGCCGATCGGGACTCGAACCCGGGATCTCCTACTTACATGGCAGACGCACTATCCAACTGAGCCACCGAGGACACACAGGATAGCGCGACTTTGGAGATTTATCTCTGGCACGCCTCCCGCGAAACCCACATTCTCAGCGTATTGTCCCGCACTACATTCGTAGTGCCCCCGCCCAATATACTCATTACTCGCGGCGCGTTGCCGATTCCCGTAAGAGTTCGGGCACGGTTTGTGCATTCGCACACAATTCGAAGATGGTCAAGTGAGCGGTGAGCCTTAACTATACATGTCCGAAAGAACAGATACCACCTTAGTAAATATATAGTTAAGGCTCACCGGCCATCTGACCATCTTCTTCTTCTGTGCGAATGCACAAACAGTGCCCGAACTCTTAGGGGAATCGGCAACGCGCCGCGAGTAATGAGTATAATGGGCGGAGGCACTACGAATGTAGTGCGGGACAATACGTTGAGAATGTGGGTTTCGCGGGAGGCGTGCCAGAGATAAATCCCTGCAGTCGCGCTGTCCTCTGTGTCCTCGGTGGCTGAAATGTTTAGCCGGCACGGTAGCTCAGCGTGTTCGGTCAGAGGGCCAGCTACCCCCTGTAATAAAAAATCTGAGCTAATGGATCAACAACGAAGTGAAATGGGTGTCTTTCGACGTCGGCCTACAGCAGATACAACAAACAAAAACGAACAAAATGAGACTTAAAAAAAAAAAAAAAAAAGAAAATGGCTTGAGCGTCTGCCATATAAGCAGGAGATCCCGGGTTCGAGTCCCGGTCGGGGCACACATTTTCATCTGTCGCCGTTGACGTGTGTCAACGCCTGTAAGCAGCTAAGGGTGTTCATTTCATTGTAATTTCGGATCTTTATACCAACCTACGTTTGCGTCTGATTTTCACGAACATTACCTCCTGTAGGAAAATGTGATACTTTTTTTCGAACATCCAATGCAATCGTTCAGAACTGCCCCCCTCCCCGACTCCACACTCAGCCAGGGTCGAAGACAAAATTTCTCCTGATGCTAATCGACCGTGAGTTCAACGTTTAACTTCAGCACTTAAACATCCTTGAGCTTAAATCGGAAACTCGTCACAAAAAACACTCACACGAGCTCGACCCCCATTCACAAAATATAAACGTGAACACAAGAAAAGTCGCTAAGTTAACGTTGTTGCTCGAACTAAAGGGTTGCAGTGCCGATTCGATTGCACATTGTGCCGGTAGGAAGAAATGCTTCGCGAGGTGGCGCGCGGCGTCGCACGAACACACACGGGGCGCACAGTGGACGAGACGGGCGCACAGTGGTTGCAAACAGAAGACAGAGCGCGTCGCGTCGCAGCGCGAGCCAGCCGGCCCCGGGCGGCACTGAGTGCGGCGGCGGCCGCGCGGCTGGCCGGGAGGCGCGCGGCCCACTCGCCGGCGCGGCTGCAGCCCGCGCGGCCCACGTCGGCACAGCCGCCGCACGGCGCGGCGCGGGCCCACACCGTGCGTGGTCGTGGCCGTGGTCGCCGAGGGCTGCCCGCCTCATCTGCCTTTAATGCGACGCCCCGGCGCTGTCCGTGTCTCGCCTGTCCTCCTCCGTAGCCTCCTCCGCAGATCTCTAATCTTCATGAACTGCCGCTCCCAACTGGCTCGCTATACCTGACACGTCCGGCAGCGAGTTGTAAAGCTAACGTTGGCGTGGAACTGTACCAGTTTTGTAACGTCTCTTCCTGCTATTTCACGCTCAGGAACCATTATGTCACTTGAAACGCGAAATAAGTTCTGCGGTACTTGGGTAACGTGTCACTTATTTTAGAAAGAAGATGTTGATGATGATGTCTGATTTCTGGGGTGCTCAACTGCGTGGTTATCAGTGCCCGTACAAATTTCCAACTTTTGCTCAGTCCAAACTCGCCGCTTTCATGAATGACGATGAAATGATGAGGACAACACAAACACCCAGTCATCGTGAGGCAGGTAGAAAGAAGAACGCCCCTTGCATTACAAGCAGAACTTGCGACACGCCATACTGTAGTTGTCGTGTTCTCCTGAAGCCTATATCTGGTGCATTTTATGTTATAATTTACTCCTTACGTCGCGCGGGATTAGCCGAGCGGTCTAAGGCGCTGCAGTCATGGACTGCACGGCTGGTCCCGGCGGAGGTTCGAGTACTCCCTCCGGCATGGGAGTGTGTGTTTCTCAAATATGGTTCAAATGGCTCTTAGCACTATGGGACTTAACAGCTGTCATGAGTCCCCTGGAACTTAGAACTACTTAAACCTAACTAACCTAAGGACATCACACACATCCATGGCCGAGGCAGGATTCGAACCTGCGACCATAGCGTGTGTGTTTGTCCTTAGGATAATTTAGATTAAGTAGTGTGTAAGCTTAGGGACTGATGACCTTACAAGGGAACCTCCCCATCGCACCCCCCTCAGATGTAGTTATAAGTTAGCACAGTGGATGGGCCTTGAAAACCTGAACACAGATCAATCGAGAAAACAGGAAGACGTTTTGTGGAACTATGAACAAAATAAGCAAAATACACGAACTGAGTAGTTCATGTGTAAGATAGGCAACATCAAGGAGAGCCTGAGCTCAGGAGCGCCGGGGTCCCGTAGTTAGCGTGAGCAGCTGTGGAACGAAAGGTCTTTGGTTCAAGTCTCCCTCGAGTGAAAATTTTAATTTTTTATTTTCAGACAATTATTATCTGTCCGTCCGTCCGTCCGATGCGAGGTAACTGCGCCGTAGTATGGGGACGCTACACCTAAACAAACATCGAAACACACGACGTCAGTCGACTACAGTGCACGGAAGAGAGAGTATTCCTGCTAACGAGGCTCCCTGGCTGGCAGTTGACTGTTCGCTACTTTGGACGAGAGTGCATTAAATACGTGAGATGTATTCCGTGGGCAATATGAATCTAGCAAATATAGCGCACGGACGGACAGATAATAATTGTCTGAAAATAAAAAATTAAACTTTTCATTCGAAGAAAGACTTGAACCGAGGACCTCTTGCTCCGCAGCTGCTCACGCTAACCACGGGACCACGGGGCTCCTGATGTCATATTGTCATTGATGTTGCATATCCTGCGCATGGACTATTCAGTTTGTACATTTTCCTTATTTTGTTCATAGTTCCACATAACTTCTTCCTGTTTTCTCGATTGATCTGTGTTCAGTTTTTCAAGGCCTATCCAATTTGCCAACTTACAACTAAATCTGAGGGGGGTGCGATGGGGAGGTTCCCTTGTTAGCAGTTAAGGCCCATAAGATTTCACATACATTTGAACATTTTTTACTCCTTACGACTAATGCTGTTTCTAAGCACCTGCACAATATATCTGTCGAGAACGTATCGCTCCTGATACGATTTGTTGTAATAAAATGAGGGGAAACGTCATACTTGTGGTTAAAGAATTTTCGTATTTAGTTATTTCCGCGTTATAACTAGCGTTTTATGAAACTGCCGCTTTTTAAGGAAAAGGCACATTTAAGTTTCGTTAAAAAGTGTTGCTCTTGGTACGATTTGTTATGATAAAATGTCATTTAATAATATGTCGGCGAGTAAAGCCTTAAGAAGAGCCGGCCGTTGTGGCGGAGCGGTTCTAGGCGCTTCAGTCCGGAACCGCGCTGCTGCTACGGTCGCAGATTCGAATCCTGCCTCGGTCATGGATGTGTGTGATGTCCTTAGGTTAGTTAGGTTTAAGTAGTTCTAAGTCTAGGTGACTGATGACCTCAGATGTTAAGTCTCATAGCGCTTAGAGCCATTTCAACCTTAAGAAGACAGTAACATAGAATACAAGGTCGCCTGTGGCAGAATTGCAGTACAGCGTACGTAGAAGGCAGGCACGCTAAATTACAAAACATGAGATATTCAGTTCTCCTCCCACCACTTGCAGGGATTCTTTCACTTTCGTGATTCCCAAAAGGTTGTGCGTCTTTTTTATTAAATTCATAGAAAAAGTTTCTATAATATTTTATATTATATTAATATAAGTGCGTTCTCTGACAGGAGTGAGCATGCTCGATTTTGAGAACATTTATAAGCTGCTGTATTTACGGACTGGACATGGAAAAAACCTTTTTTCCTTATTACCTGTTCATCGACACTGAAGTTTTTGTAACGTGTAGTAAAGACAGAACACCATGGCTAGCATATGGACAAGCGAGGGAATGTTCGTTTAAATAGAGTAAACGTAAGAACTTTATGCATGTACGTTTTCGTAAACAAACTGTGTGGTTTGTGAGGCAAATAAAGGCGGCAGGACATCGAGAGCGCAAACTCACGTTAACCAGCTCGTTCCGTGTGCCAACGGCGCTGTGACTTGTGACGTTGGACTTCCTGTCTGCGTCCACGTCATCGTTAGCTGCCTTGTCATATGTGACTACGGCTTAATGGTCCAGTTACATGCGTTTTTATTGCCCCCTAAAGTATTAATTTAGTGTACTACAGGGAAGAATGTATGAGACTGGCGTCGTTACTATAAGACCTCTGGAAAAATATCACTCATATAGTTCCGAAGATAGCAAGAGGTGTCAAGTGCGAGAACTAAAGCTCAGTCAGCTTAGCAGCTCACGCATCCAAGCTGCCACGGAGCGAGATGGTGCAGTGGTTAGCACGCTGCCTTACCTTTCGGAAGGACGACGCTTCAAATCCCCGTTCGGTCACGCAGGTTTCCGTTTTCCGTGATTTACCTAACTTTTTCCATACAGGTGGTTCTTTCGAAAAGAGTACGGCTGATTTCCTTTCCCATTCTTTCCTAATCCGAGCTTGTGCTCGGTCTCCATAGACCTAGTTGTCGACGGAACATTAAGCATTAACCTTATCCAAGTTGCTGACAACAATAATATACAGGAGAAAGGAAAAGAAAATTGAAGATCTGCTAGATGACTATCAGTTTGGCTTTAGAGAAGGTAAAGGCGCCAGAGAAGCAGTTCTAACGTCACGCTGGATAATGGAAGCAAGATTGATGACATATCGAGATACGCTCATAGGATTTATAGATCTAGAAAAAGCGTTCTTTAATGTAAAACGGTGCAAGATAATGTTCGGAATTCTGAGAAAAGTAATAGCAAACTGTAGGGAAAGACGGGTGATGTAAAACTCTTGCATGAATGAAGAATAAACAATAAAACTAGAAGACCAAGAACGATGGTGTAAGGCAGGGCTGCAGTCTTTCGCCCCTACTGTTCAATCGAAACATCGTAACAGCAATGACGGAAATGAAAGAAAGATTCAAGAATGGGATTAAAATTCAGTGTGAAAGGATATCACTGATAAGACTCGCTGATGCCATTGCTATCCTCACTTAAAGTGAGGAATGCTAGAAGGATATAAAAAGCAGACTAGCACAGGCAATGAGGGATTTCCTGGTCAAAGAAATCTTCTAGTATGAAACATATACCATAAATTGTGGAAGAAATTTCTGAGGCTGTACGTTTGGAACACAACATTGTACGATAATGAACATAGATAGCGAGAAAACCTGGACGTAAAAAATCGAAGCGTTTGAGATGTGTTCCTACAGAAAAAGTGTCGAAAATTACATGTAGTGATAATATAAGAAATGAGGAGGTTCTCCGCAGAATTGATGAGAAAAGAAGTACGTGATAACCATTCAGAAGAAGGAACAAAATGATAGGAAACGTGTTTAAGACATCAGGGAAAACCTTACGCGATACTAGAGTGAGTTGTAAGGGTAAAAACTGTGAGAGACGACAGAATTGGAATACATCCAGCAAATAATCGAAGAATTAGGTTGCAAGTGCTACTCTGAGATGAACATGTTAGCGCAGGAGAGGAATTTGTGAAAAAAAGCAAAGAACGAGCAATACTTGGTTCAGTTGGTAAGAGTACTAGCGGAAGAAGCAAGGGAACAGACACGAAGATGAATATGGAAGAGACCAAATATATCGTAGTGAAAATAGGGTGAGAGTTTTGGGTTGAAATTTAGTGCTGTGTGTATGCATTGACCTTAAGGTTGGAGAGCTGTTCTATCCACTAAAAAAGTCTAACGTTGCGTAAAGCAAACTAATGTTTTTACTCTCGAGTTTGTATTCAAAACTTAAATACTGCAGTTGTGTGTAATGTTCAAACTATATTAACTTTGTAACGTACGCCAAAACAATTCTTTTACTAATAAATATAAGCTTCAAAAAACTATACTTATCCATTACTAGTAAGGTTAATAATCTGTGCAGTATTTAATTGTTCAGTTACATCCTTCAAATAAAAGAGAGCCACTGTATTTACTGTGAACTATAAAGTTGTGTGTACTTTTAAGTTTGTACGAACTTCGAAACTGAACTTGTACATTTGCTACAATCAGTTAAGTTATGTGTCATTACCACAGTTTCGTTTAACTGAACTTTTGTTAAGTAGAAGTTACTTCATTTGCTACAAACATAGGTAATAATCGTGTTTTTTTTTTAGAAACTTACTACTTCAACAGTTTTAATTAAACTTATTAACACACCACATAACTTAAAGTTACTTGACATTTAAATTTTTCTTAACAGTACGTTATAATATATACTCTTTAATAGTGCACACTAGATTACGTAACTGTGAGGCAGAAGTGGTTGTCAAATAGTTACAATAACATATGTACCACAAACATCAAGTGCGTTAATCGCAGACACAGAGCTACTTAGTGGGGTTTGAAATATCATGGTAGTCTTTAATTATTAAGATTCACCTAGTTTTTCATCCTCTATATATCGTTCAAAGTTAGTGTAAAAATGAATCTACATCCTGTTACAAAACTGAAATATACAATGTTATATCTTGTCTTTGTTGGTCAATGTTAACAAAACTTCTACTCAATTTAAAGTTTCCAGGTGTACGGCTTCATATTATACAAATCACATGCTTTTTACACGTTATTCTTCTTCTCTGGATACACCTTTACGTGCAATTAGTGTTCTATCAGCTATACTGATACAAATGTCCTTCGAGGCAGGTAATTACAGCTCACAACGGGAAAAATCAACATTTGATTTGCTCCATTCTTCTTCTCTCCTCGCAACACATAATAACCGCACATTTATTGAAGCACACGGTGCTATCCATTCGACCACTTCGACCAAACGAAGACTATAACAGACTGAAAACAGAGCTTTCGATGCTTGCTCTAACCTGCAGCATCCTGCCACATCATCCTTGATACGCTGCGCAAGGATACACAAATATCAGTCCTAACCAGGATGAGATTCTACAAATTCTTTGACATATTTCTACACTATTTAAGTGACTGAAACCACAATGAAAAATTGCGTTAGAATAATTATATATGTTGAAAAATACTTCAAATGTATCACAAATAAATAATGATACATACGAGAAAACGAATGTAAGTATCTGTTGTGTGCGTGTGTGTTTAATATTATTACGTTACAGCCTTTAGAAGTCGAGGATAAAAGCTTTGATCTGGTGAAAGAGCTCACATGTCTTGAGGCAGTACTCAGTGAAAGGATGAGACAGACCAGGAAACAATGGGAAGAATTCAAGCAGGCATTCGGAAAGCCGCGCAAGTGCCGACTTCTATCGAGATCCACAGAGATTGGTATCTACACGACCATATGTAATACATCCTGTGGTCCTATACGGAACAGAGATGTGGACTTCGACCTAAAAGATGGGAAGAAAACTCCTGAAATTTGAGAATGCTGCTCTGACACAGATTTTTGGACCAGTAAAGGACAGAGACTGCTGGAGAAAAAGGAAAACCCACGAATTGCAGTAACTGTACAAAGTGTTTCTTTCAGCGTTCCGTATAGCCTTCTACTCACGAATCAAATAAGAACTTTTGCCGTCTGCGATGGTCGTGTGCTCTACACACTTCTCAGAATTGAGGCTATTGTGGATACAAGGAAGTCCTCTGGACATTCCCGTTTGTCGGGGACGTAGTTGCGCAGAGAGATCAGTTCCTTTTCGCCTGTTCCTAATAGTCTTTAATAGTTCTGGAAAATTGTCTGCACCACACGCTTTGCTATTTCTCATTTCCCTCAAAGCCTTACCTCCGATAAAGTCTCCCCTTTTTTCTCTACATTTACTGCTCCTTTCTTCTTCAGCTTCATGGAGACTTTCATAATATTCTTTCCACTTATCCTGAACTTCTCTTGGATCGCTTAATAGAGTTACGTTTTTCCCTTCTATCTCCAAATTAGATTCCTGAAATATTATCTCCTTGGCTACTCGATTCAGCATTTCACGCTTGGCCTCTTTCTCCAGTGTCTCAGTTTCTGACAACCAAACCTCCAGATGTCAGACACTCAGATCGATACCAGGCGTTGTAAGTAGACAGCGTATCAATCCAAATACCGATTTAGTTCGTGCCATGTGCTGTCGTCCAGTAGAACATGCATAAACGGTAATTAAAAGTAATACTAGAGCTACGGAGAACAGGAAAATCGTATCTGTCAGTAATTGTTTCGAGAGTATCTCGTGCGTGAGTTGGTAGAGCTTGCAAGCGTCGTATCAAAGGTCCTGCTTTCAAACCCCACTCGTGACAATTTTTTACCTTATTTAGGCGTGAAACTGTTATAAGAGAGAGAACATTTTCCTGAGATGTAAAAGGACTTTCTGGAGTTTGTAGCAACATTCTTTTGGTAGTCTGCTTTTGCTTCGTTAGTTGAACGTTACGTACTTATTGCTGATTTTATTATTTTGTTTATTATTACTACTATTAGTTTTATTATTATTGTTCTTCTTCTTCTTTCTTTCTTCGTTTGGGTCAGCTAAGGTCCACGCACCAATTTCAGTGCTTCCTTCTTTGTCATTCTTTCTTTTTCCTCCAGTATTCTTTCACCTTTTCACTATGTAACCGTTTTCTCTCCTCGGACCATTTTAACCCTATCCACTTCTCCCTCTTGCCTTGCAATCCTTCCATTTTTAACACTTTCCTCTTGACACTCTCTCTTTCTATTGTATCTTTTTCACTTATGTTATTTCTTTCCAAATCTTTCCTAACTTCTTCTATCCAGGCTTTGTTGACTTCTGTCCCAAAGATATTTAAAAATCTGTTTGATTTACCTGTTGCTGTTCATTCTGTATGAGTGTCCAAAAAATAGAAGTCGCCTCTTTCGTAGTGTTTCATTTATGTTTTCTATGTTGCGATAAACTTCTTTCTTGCTTCTTAATTTTTAGACAGACACGTTTTGTTGTAGACATTCCTAGTTATTCCATAAACTCTCTCCATTTTATGTACTCTTTCTTCTACAGAGGATTTTTCTATGCCATTTTCTTGCATAATTTCTCCCAAATATTTAAATTTATTTACCCTTTTTATCTGGCCAATATCTGTTGCTAGGGATTCCGCAGCATTTTTTATTTTGTCATAAATTTTGTTTTTTTCTACAGATATTCTTAAACCTGCTTTGTTGGCTATTTCTTCTAAGAGATTGATTTGTATTCAGGAATTTGTTAGGTTTTCAGAAAGAATGGCAAAATTATCCGCAAATGCTAAACAGTGAGTTTCAAAGCCTTTGTTTTAATTTACCAGTCTGAATGGTGATAGCTTCTCTTTTTTTTTTAGTTTTTGTTTCCATTCTCTTACTATTTTCTCTAGTATGCAGTTAAAGAGGAGTGGAGACAGGCCATCACCTTGTCTTACACCTGTTTTTATGTTGAATTCCTGCAATATTATTATTGTTATTATAATTATTATTGCTTCCGCAGATGTGGTGCAATTGTTTCTTTATATTTCTCTTCTGATTGTATACTCTGTGAAACTATGAAGCGAAAGCAGACTGCCAACAGTAAAAAATAAAAAATAAAATAAAAGATGGGTGCAGGAAAAATGAGAAGAAATTGGAAAAGAAATGGTGTCGGAAGGACTGAATCGCTTAATAGAAATTGAAAGTAATGGCACCAGACATTAAGACTGCCGGAGGAATTTCGATTTTGAACGCAGGCAGCAGAACGCAGACAGCAGAAAAGGTGCACTGAAGGCTTCTCTGATGAGGAAGAACTTTGTAATGAAGTATGAAAGAAGAAATGGAAGCTGATATCGAAGACATATGGCATCCAGTATTAGAGTCAGAGTTTTGCACAGATTTGGAATGCAACAATCAAATAAGTGCATCGACATTTGTAAAATCATAAGGGGTGCACACTAAGAAGGCGGAGGGGGGGGGGGTGGAGAGAGGGAGGAAGGGGAATAGCACCAAACGACTGCTCAAGTTTATGTATAGCAACAATAAACTTCATTTAACTGCAGCCCTGTTCGGTGGTACAAGGAACCATCTTCAGGAGTCTCTGCGACACGGGTGATCACGCGCTCAATGGGCATCATCAGCATACCTCTAATAAAGGGAGCAGAAACCATATGGATGTGCTGAATTATCGTTTATGGTGCATCTGGTTGCTGCATACCAACTCAGATTTGGCTTTTTAGAATCTATGAGTCTAGGACTCTCCAAAAAATATCACCCACGTAGTCCCGAAGGTTGCAAGGGCTGGTAAGTGCGACAACTATCGCACAATCATTTTAACAGCTAATGCATCCAAGTTACCGACAAAAATAATATACAGAGTAATGGAAGACAGGTATTGATAATGGTAACAAGACTTAAGAGAGTGTTTGAAAAGAGTTCGACGCTGTGAAATAGTACAAGATGTGGGAAATTTTCAAGAAAATGGATGAAGTCCATAAGGAGACACGGGTATTGTACAATATGTACAAAAAAACCAAGAGGGAAGGAAGAATGAATCACCAAGAACAAAGTGCTGAAATTAAAAAGGTGTAAGACAGCGATGTTGCATTTCGCTCCTGATGTTCAATCTGCACATCGAAAACACAATGATGGAAGTAAAAGAAATGTTCAGGAGTGGATTAAATTTCATGGTGAAAGGAAATCAGTGTTAAGATTCGTTGATGGCGTTGCCATACTCTATGAAGTGAGAAAGAACTGCAGGACCTGTTAAATGGAATGAGCAGTCTTCTGAGAACAAGGAACAGATTTAGAATAATTGGAGGAAAGTGAAGTATTCGAAATGGTGAACAGTACAAATGAGATAAGTAATAAACTTGTCATCAAAATTAGGACCATGAAATAGAGAAAGTGAAGGACTTCTGGTACCCCAGAAGCAAAAAAATATACGATTGACGAAGCAAGGAAGACACAAAAAGCACACTAGCACAGGCAAAAAGGGAATCCCTGCCCAAAAGAAGTCTACTTGTCTCAAGCATTGGTGTTAATCTGAGGAAGATATTTCTGAGAATGTAGATTTGGACCACAGTACTGTAGGAAAGTGAATCATAGACCGCGGGAAAACCTACAAACAAAAGAATGGAAGCGTCTGAGATGTGATGTTATAGAAGGTGGGCCTGTAGGCTGAGGTATGAGCAGGTTCTCCACAGAAAAGTCGAGGAGAGGATCATGCTTACAACACTGACAAGAAAAATGGACAGGATGATAGAAGACGTGTGAAAGCACGAGGGAATAATTTCCATGGTACTTCAGGCAGCTGTAAAGGGTGAAAATTGTAGGGGAAGACAGAGATTTGAGTAAATACGATGAATAATTGATAACAATAGGTGCAAGTGTGACTCTACAGTGAAGAAGTTGTCATAGAACAAGATTGATGCCAGACCGTATCAAAGCAGTCTGAAGACTGATGAGAAAAATGTGACGGGTAAAGGGCAACTAGTGTAAAAACATTTTTTATTTATCTATAAAAATCCGTTGCTTGTTACACCCAGCAAAGACTTTCCCAACCACCATCCAGCATCGCATTTTAAGGGAAGTGGAGAGAACCCGCTAGACTCATGTGGCTGTGGCGAGGTGGGGAATAACAGTTTACGAACAGGGGCTTTACGTCAGTACCAGCCACGGCGTGCCAAACTGCACGCGAACTGGATGTGCAGCCCGTATGCATGCGGATGTTTATCCTGTCTCGGCTTTGCTGGGTCCTTCCCGGAAGTACCCGGTACAGTGCGACATTTCATTTAGTGTTTCACTGTCGTATTTTTCGATCGGCATAACTCTCTTCAATTCGACAGAATCTTCGTGTCAGCGTTGTTTGCCCTTCGCTATGTTTTTTGTAATACTGTATGAAGGACGTTCACAGGCCCAGTCACTCCGTCCAGCGCTCTACCATCACAGTCCCTTAAAAATTAATGAGAATGATGGAAGAGAGGAATGAGAGTTTTCAGTATTTATGATGCAGTCGCATAATCATCAGGTACGGTAAATTTGTTGTGAAACATCATTAAGATACCACACAGAAAGAATTTTAAGCTTTAGTTCACAATGAAAGAGCAAAATATTACCACGGTCAACAGATGAGATTAATTGTTCTGCATGTCAAGAAGCAGATTGTGCCATATTTGCGGGCCTGGAGCACCCGAAGAAACTGGTGGTACGAATGGTAAAATTTTTGAAATCCCACGGATTATTCCATTATCATTTCCAACACTGTTCAATGGAAGTGAACGAGGAGTATGGAAACTTCACATAAAACTGCAAAGTACGTTGGTTAAGTCAAGGGGAATGCCTCGAACGATTTTTCGATTTAAAACTCGCTATTTTTGAATATGAGAAGGAGAAAGGAGTGCAGGAACGAAAATTAGAACATCCGGAATGGATTGCAGACTTCCCAATTTAAGTGCACTTGACTCTACACTACCCACAGTAAGAAATTACAAGATAATTTCTTTCTGATTTAATGGGGATGCATTTAAAAAGGAAATCGCGTTAAATATAGGACAAATTCTGATAAAGACAGTCCACTTCCCTAAGTTCATTGGCGTTAAAGAAAAAGCGAGGTTTGAAGAATTCATTGTCGCCTTGAAATGATATGAAGGATAGTTTTATAAAGGTTTTGAGGACACTGTCAATCACGCATTTGTTGTCAAGTTGTTTTCGAGACCGTTTGACGTTCCAGTTGAAAGCGCCCCTGTCCACGACCAAGCGCAGCTGACTGACCTGCAAGGTAATTGCTGTTTTACTAACAAATCTTTTTACTTTTAAACTGTCCAGGACGGCTGAATATCCATAATCAGGTAGCAAAAGTGCTACAATATTTCGATCCCATGCATGTGCGAAAGACCTTTTTTGAATTATAAAACTAAACAAGTCACTATTACGTGGCAACTTGAGTGCAAAACGCTGTGAAATTTTCTACGTCTGTTCGTATAACGACGGTTTGTACCAGGCAAAAATTTTATTACGTCTTTAGCGCGTAAAAAATAAATACTGAAAATCTGTTTTGTTTGTGATCTTTGTTGTTGAGAAATGAGAAATATAATACAGAGTAGTGTGTAATGCTACTGTACTGCCATTTGAATGCGGCGCGTTCGCATATTTCCCCTGTTCCCCCTCTTTGCGCTGAGACAGCGTGGCGTGGCGGTGGGGCAAACGTGCCAGCCATGCTGAGCGTTTTGGTATTCGGGTCCGGGCACGGTACGCGAGCCGAAGTCTTGGACGTCCCTGCTCTACAGCTTACAAAAATGTATCTGGGTAAAGAATTCGTCAAATTAAAAACCCTCAATGTGTTTTTAGTGACGGAACGAACTACAATGCTGTTACTTTACACGCTAAAAACGCAACTTCGACCGATGGAGAAGAAGGGTAAGTAAGACAATGCTGGGTGAACTAGCTCAAGACGCTGGATTATCGACTGAAGAAAAAGTTCGTGGATTAGTATTTGCTTGCATAGACCAGTCATACAAGAACTGTCACAACGATACATGGCCTTGAAGGAAGTCACCAAATTTTCCAAATTTTTGAAACAAAATTTACCCTTGAAGCTTCCGATGAAACTCTGCCTGTAGCACCTGGTAGAAATTTACCGACGAATTTCACTAGTAGCGGGGGCTGCAAGAAATAAAATGTTATGTTAGGCATCCACGTGGAACCGATACGATTGTGGAGGTGGACAGTCTAAGAAATCCTTCAGTTTATAATTAAATGGCACTTCAGTCAATCATTACCCTGTAAATCACCTATAATCCAATACTTCTCGACCATCTGTGTCTGATTCATATCATGCGAAAGAAGCTTTTCTTAAATGAAACTAATAAGAAATTGTCTTCGCTCAATAATGACTAAGCAATCTGTACGTTTAATCAATTAAAAGAAACGTTTCGAATGAAATAGACTCCAACGACGTTACTGAGAAATTCAGTAAAATAAAAGAATGACACATGTGCTGTAATAATATCAATAACAACTACTCTCTAGTACTAATGTTACGAAAGTAACCGATGTTGTACCTATAAAAGCTTTGTTTCCATACATACAAAATAAAAGGCAATTTTCTTATTTTATTCTGTATTAATTCTTTGCACTCTACTTGATGGTGGCTGTGCTAAATGCTGATTCCTATTGTAAGTTTCTCACCTGTATCACACGTAGGTTACAATTAGTAAAGCATAGAGTACGCACATTATGAATACATCTATATTAGTTATTTTCTTACAAAACGCACACTACAAATATCCCAGTGTCTAAGCAGACCGAGAACCTAATTTAGTTTCTTCGACTCGGGTCTCCCACGGACTTCGTCCGCCACTATCTTCATCAATTCCTCTTATTATGTATTACCGTTATAGGTTATTTTCTTGGTGAATAATTTGTTTATTTGCAGGTACCAACTTTCGATGTCTCACTTGTGTCAACCAGCCCATGCAGTCATGTCTCCTCGATAGGAAAATTCTTTTAGTTCTTCTGCTACTGCGTAGTTCCCACATTTGGTGCTAAGCAACTCACTGTTCTCTTCCTACTACTCATCTGATAAAAATGTGTGCATTATGAACAAATGAACAAAAACTGGAGGCTAAAGAACAGAATGTTTCAAGTCTACGTACGACATGTTCCTCTTTGCGGACATTGAAGATGAAAAGAAAAATGAAAAAATGGTTGTCCGATTGGAGTGACGATTGTATTGAATGATTTAGTTGCGTTCAGTTCTGGTGATCAAAATTACAAGTACTTTCCTCCATATCAGCTGTGCACCAAGTCAGGTGGTGCACTTTACCCGCATTTGGAAAGACGGCGGGTCAAATCCCCCGCCGACCACTTATTCTCGTGATCCCCTAAGTGGCTTATGGCAAATTCCGGAATGGCTTCTTTCAAAAAGACAATGTCGAGTAGTTCCTTTCCTCCAAATGCGAGCTCTCATCTTCTTGCCTTAGAGGGGATGTTAAACCGTAATCTTCACTCAGTTAAGTGTTGCGGCATTGAAGATTTGTAGTATTAAAATTGTTACATTCTGCTTGTGTGAGAATGTGACGAAAGCTACCAGTTGATCTACTCGTTTTATTCTTTACTTTTCTGATCAGATGTATGCCAAGAGACTATTCTGGGAAAATTCTTGGAATAAAAATCAGTTTAAGACAAACGAAAGTTACGATAGTAGAAGTGTGCAAAAATTTGGAAATAAAATCTAACTGAAAGAAATAGAATGTGTTGACGAACACACATACCTTGGATCTAGAATAATGAACATTGTAATGGAGTGCAGAAGAAATAAATATAGAAGTAGCGAAGACAAAGTTGGCATTTACAGGAAAAAAACAAGATAGTTTGAAGGAATATCGGCCTCTGCTTGACTAAACGGCCAGTGAAATGTGGATAAAAATCCTTGGTCAACATCGCAAAAATTCCTTTATTGATTGCTAGTTTCAGCTCACTAATCAGCCATCTTCAGATCTTGAGCAGTTTTCTGCAATCTACCGTAGCCTGACTTGGAATATTTATGATGTTATTTGACATTGTCATTCGGAAGACAGGCAATCTGTTACGTTAAAATGTGTGGATAAAAATCCTAGGTCTTCCGATTTGACAATGTCAGTTAAAAAGTAAATGTGCCGAGTCAGCCTAAGGGAGACTGCAGATAATTACGCAAGATCTAAAGATGGCTCGTCAATGAACTGAAATTAGTAATTGACATAGGATTTTTATTCACAGATTTAACACAACAGATCACTCCTCTGGCGGCTTGACAACATCAAATAACAAGACCAATGAATTGTTTTACCGGTAGCGTTTTGTTGTGTGGTTCCGCATCTTTTAAACCGAGAAAAGAGGACAGGAAGCGGCTTAACGTATTTATGTATATGTATAAATGGGAACTTCCCCCATGAACCATGGACCTTGCCGTTGGTGGGGAGGCTTGCGTGCCTCAGCGTTACAGATGGCCGTACCGTAGGTGCAACCACAACGGAGGGGTATCTGTTGAGAGGCCAGACAAACATGTGGTTCCTGAAGAGGGGCAGCAGCCTTTTCAGTAGTTGCAGGGGCAACAGTCTGGATGATTGACTGATCTGGCCTTGTAACATTAACCAAAACGGCCTTGCTGTGCTGGTACTGCGAACGGCTGAAAGCAAGGGGAAACTACAGCCGTAATTTTTCCCGAGGACATGCAGCTCTACTGTATGATTAAATGATGATGGCGTCCTCTTGGGTAAAATATTCCGGAGGTAAAATAGTCCCCCATTCGGATCTCCGGGCGGGGACTACTCAAGAGGACGTCCTTATCAGGAGAAAGAAAACTGGCATTCTACGGATCGGAGCGTGGAATGTCAGATCCCTTAATCGGGCAGGTAGGTTAGAAAATTTAAAAAGGGAAATGGATAGGTTAAAGTTAGATACAGTGGGAATTAGTGAAGTTCGGTGGCAGGAGGAACAAGACTTTTGGTCAGGTGATTACAGGGTTATAAATACAAAATCAAATAGGGGTAATGCAGGAGTAGGTTTAATAATGAATAAAAAAATAGGAGTGCGGGTTAGCTACTACAAACAGCATAGTGAACGCATTATTGTGGCCAAGATAGACACAAAGCCCATGCCTACTACAGTAGTACAAGTTTATATGCCAACTAGCTCTGCAGATGATGAAGAAATAGATGAAATGTATGACGAGATAAAAGAAATTATTCAGGTAGTGAAGGGAGACGAAAATTTAATAGTCATGGGTGACTGGAATTCGTCAGTAGGAAAAGGGAGAGAAGGAAACATAGTAGGTGAATATGGATTGGGGGGAAGAAATGAAAGAGGAAGCCGCCTAGTAGAATTTTGCACAGAGCATAACTTAATCATAGCTAACACTTGGTTCAAGAATCATAAAAGAAGGTTGTATACCTAGAAGAATCCTGGAGATACTAATAGGTATCAGATAGATTATATAATGGTAAGACAGAGATTTAGGAACCAGGTTTTAAATTGTAAGACATTTCCAGGGGCAGATGTGGATTCTGACCACAATCTATTGGTTATGAACTGCAGATTGAAACTGAAGAAACTGCAAAATGGAGGGAATTTAAGGAGATGGGACCTGGATAAACTGAAAGAACCAGAGGTTGTAGAGAGTTTCAGGGAGAGCATAAGGGAACAATTGACAGGAATGGGGGAAAGAAATACAGTAGAAGAACAATGGGTAGCTCTGAGGGATGAAGTAGTGAAGGCAGCAGACGATCAAGTAGGTAAAAAGACGAGGGCTAATAGAAATCCTTGGGTAACAGAAGAAATATTGAATTTAATTGATGAAAGGAGAAAATATAAAAATGCAGTAAATGAAGCAGGCAAAAGGGAATACAAACGTCTCAAAAATGAGATCGACAGAAAGTGCAAAATGGCTAAGCAGGGATGGCTAGAGGACAAATGTAAGGATGTAGAGGCTTGTCTCACTAGGGGTAAGATAGATACTGCCTACAGGAAAATTAAAGAGACCTTTGGAGAGAAGAGAACCACTTGTATGAATATCAAGAGCGCAGATGGCAACCCAGTTCTAAGCAAAGAAGGGAAGGCAGAAAGGTGGAAGGAGTATATAGAGGGTTTATACAAGGGCGATGTACTTGAGGACAATATTATGGAAATGGAAGAGGATGTAGATGAAGATGAAATGGGAGATAAGATACTGCGTGAAGAGTTTGACAGAGCACTGAAAGACCTGAGTCGAAACAAGGCCCCGGGAGTAGACAACATTCCATTAGAACTACTGATGGCCTTGGGAGAGCCAGTCATGACAAAACTCTACCATCTGGTGAGCAAGATGTATGAGACAGGCGAAATACCCACAGACTTCAAGAAGAATATAATAATTCCAATCCCAAAGAAAGCAGGTGTTGACAGATGTGAAAATTACCGAACTATCAGTTTAATAAGTCACAACTGCAAAATACTAACGCGAATTCTTTACAGACGAATGGAAAAACTGGTAGAAGCGGACCTCGGGGAAGATCAGTTTGGATTCCGTAGAAATGTTGGAACACGTGAGGCAATACTAACCTTACGACTTATCTTGGAAGAAAGATTAAGAAAAGGCAAACCTACGTTTCTAGCATTTGTAGACTTAGAGAAAGCTTTTGACAACGTTAACTGGAATACTCTCTTTCAAATTCTGAAGGTGGCAGGGGTAAAATACAGGGAGCGAAAGGCTATTTACAATTTGTACAGAAACCAGATGGCAGTTATAAGAGTCGAGGGGCATGAAAGGGAAGCAGTGGTTGGGAAAGGAGTGAGACAGGGTTGTAGCCTCTCCCCGATGTTATTCAATCTGTATATTGAGCAAGCAGTAAAGGAAACAAAAGAAAAATTCGGAGTAGGTATTAAAATTCATGGAGAAGAAGTAAAAACTTTGAGGTTCGCCGATGACATTGTAATTCTGTCAGAGACAGCAAAGGACTTGGAAGAGCAGTTGAACGGAATGGACAGTGTCTTGAAAGGGGGATATAAGATGAACATCAACAAAAGCAAAACGAGGATAATGGAATGTAGTCAAATTAAATCGGGTGATGCTGAGGGGATTAAACTAGGAAATGAGACACTTAAAGTAGTAAAGGAGTTTTGCTATTTAGGGAGCAAAATAACAGATGATGGTCGAAGTAGAGAGGATATAAAATGTAGACTGGCAATGGCAAGGAAAGCGTTTCTCAAGAAGAGAAATTTGTTAACATCAAGTATAGATTTAAGTGTCAGGAAGTCATTTCTGAAAGTATTTGTATGGAGTGTAGCGATGTATGGAAGTGAAACATGGACGATAACTAGTTTGGACAAGAAGAGAATAGAAGCTTTCGAAATGTGGTGCTACAGAAGAATGCTGAAGATAAGGTGGGTAGATCACGTAACTAATGAGGCGGTATTGAATAGGATTGGGGAGAAGAGAAGTTTGTGGCACAACTTGACTAGAAGAAGGGATCGGTTGGTAGGACATGTTTTGAGGCATCAAGGGATCACAAATTTAGCATTGGAGGGCAGCGTGGAGGGTAAAAATCGTAGAGGGAGACCAAGAGATGAATACACTAAGCAGATTCAGAAGGATGTAGGTTGCAGTAGGTACTGGGAGATGAAGAAGCTTGCACTGGATAGAGTAGCATGGAGAGCTGCATCAAACCAGTCTCAGGACTGAAGACCACAACAACAAAACATAAATGGGAAAGATTAAATGAGTTGATATTGGGAGAAAATGGTGAAGAGATGCGATGAATGGGAAAAATACATCCTTCAATGGAAGTAATAAAAACGGAGAAGAATAACTGAAATGGCATATTCCGAATAATATTTGTAAAATATGTAGAGGGGAAGAAAGAAGTAGGATGGTGAAGGATGCAGTTTCTGGATGATCTGAAGCATTCTATTACAGAGAACTGAAAAAAGAAAGTAATGCATATGAAGAAATGCAACCAGTGCGCATCTGTTCACAAAACATGAAATGTTTATCGTTAGTTTCATCTTAGACTTGGCTATTTGCAACTTATTTTCTGCGTTAAGCGCCAGTAAGTTGAACCCTATCATATGAGGTACCATCTCATCAGCCTTCAGTGAACATCTTTAATTACTCTGAGTGTATTGTGTTTGTCTCAAAGTTGTAGATTACTTGTCCGTTACCAGTTCTTAAACTCTTTTATGCTGTCGAATGCTCTCTCGTGTCCCCACAAATGTTGTGCTTGTGTCGTGGTTTTTCTTAACTCCATGAATAAGTAAATACTCAAAATGTTTTCTCTTGTTCCTTTACCTTCTTTGAAACGAAACTGATTATCATTCAACATCCCGCTAAGTTTTGTTCCCTTCCTCCTTGTACTCTTGTAGTGAATAGTTTACAAGTGTGAAATTTTTGACTTACCTTTCTCTAGTTTTTAGAATTCATCGGCTAGTTTCTTTCAGGTATTGTGATAGTATTGCTTTAAGAAAGTTTGTCGTTAACTACTAACGTTGTATTCTGCTGCATACCTACCTTTCTTCTGTACTTTTTTGTGGATAACCTGTGGTATTTATTTGATACATCCCTTGCCGATTCACTCATTCATTTGCCTGTGACGGCCTCTATTATTTTCATCTTTATTTTACTCTCCTCTGTTGAAGTACACCGACCCTTTTACTTACCCTACAGTTGATCGTGACGTCAAAAGTCGAGTTTGAGTTACTTTCTTACGTATTATTGCATCTTACTAAGTAAAATGGAACCAGTACAATCTTCTCTCTCAGATGTGTCCAGCTGAAGACGTAATCCACAGTAAAAGGTTGATTGTGCCTTTGTCTAGCAGCCGTCATCAGTTGGCTGATGATAGTGATGATGATGATGATGAACAGAATAGAAAATTTGCGTAAGAATGTTGGAAATGACATGTCAGTCAAATTAGGAGGGATTGAATTCTTATTATAGTATTACTGGATGTAGGATTGTGGGTCTGAGTAGATGAATTTCGTAAATATATCTCAATATTGCTTTCACTGATTTCTAGTGCGATTATTATGAATGGAATTCAGTTGCATATTTCAGTGGCCTTTATTCGAGACTTAGTGAATTAAGAAAGGCCGTGAAGGTACAAACAAGAGCGCTGCGCTAGAGTCAAACTAGAGCCCACCTAGCGACAGAATTGCGAAACAAATATCAAACTAATTTCGAAAGCTTTAAGTCTGTAAAACACATAACTGTTTTAAAATTGTTATTTCGGAAAGAGGAGGTTTCAAACCGACAGTCATTCATCCTGATTGAATTTCACCGTCTTGTCTGTGCGGGCAAATGCTGTGATGATGTCTTAATCTGAACAATGTTTTTTCTTTTCTCTGTTGTTCTTCGGCGTATATAGGCATCTGTTTGTACTGATCTGGATGTCTACCATACTCCCTTCTGATAAGAACGACATGTCAGCCTGTGAGGATCATGGATCCTCCCACTTCAAAAATTTTGTTATATTTTGTGATAGCTGCCGCAAATTTATCGGTAGTTTCACTGCAGATGATGTATTATATAACTGCAGCTACGGCTATGTTAGCAGAGTCAGGAATTTTAGAGGTTAATAGTTGCCCACTGACAACATGATATGACATTGTGACGATGTAGTGATTTATGTTGCTTTTGTGTTTCTCGGTAGCTGCGCTGTCAGTGCGGCGGTTTCCTAACTGAAGGCGACCGGACTCAACTCCCGGACGAATCGATTTTCTCCGCTTGGGCACTTGGTGATCTGCTATCCTCAAGTTCGTAACGTCATAATTGTGTTCCACTATGGTGATGGCTGTACGGGCACGTCCCGAAAGCCAGTAAATTAAAAAAAAAAGTTATTGCGTAAGGCGCGTACTTGTCGTGGCAGACTAGCAGCACAAACTGAGCGTGTAAGCTGGTATTGATCGGTTGTGGTGGTCGATTACGCACCCTTGAGACACGTCTTACAGGTTCAACGTGAAACCGTTCATGTTGTATGGTAGAATACTGGATGTAAGAAGCCGAATGTAGTTAAAGTGTTGTTGATTCGGTAACAGCTTTTCTCAGTCGAACCCATCGTTATCCGCATCCTAAAAGTTATCATTCCAAGAAAGTGTATCATTAGGTCCTGGGAATGGAGAAAGGCAGAATCGTACTTTAATACCATTAATACACCACGCCTGCCGATCATATTATAAGCTGATGCCAGAGAAAACTCACATTACGTACCTATAAATAGACATTAATGCATCTCTGGAAGAAGGGGAGTCAACGTGTTTCAATGTGCAATTACATTTATAATGTAGCAACATTTGTTTCAAATTTTAATGGAATATTTGTAGTTACATTAATCACGTCTGACATAAATTGTATGTTGTCATTTTGACAAACCTATCTATGCGTGTGAGGTTTATTTCTCCAACAGCTAATATTAATTATTTCTTGAGAAAAATTTGTCCTGGTAATGACCTTCGTTCCAAAATTTGCATGTATTCTGAGCAGCTAACAATTATTATTAAGTTTATTTATTAGAGCAATTATCAATAATTGTAGTGTTGTGCCCTAAGTCGATACTTGTTCCATATTTCGAGCAGCCTGTTCTGACAAGGCTATCAATTAGCTGGAATATTTTATTACACAGTTTTTATATATATTGGCCACACCATACGGCCCGCCTCTGCGGTACAAGCTGTCGAGGCAGCTTCCTACACGAGGCTATCCGGTACCTGAGTTGTGGAACCAGATGGATGCCGATGTTCGCTTCCGTACCGATAGATGGGCCACCAGCGTTTTCTGCACACTTGTGAGCATCTCTTCAATGTCGTTTTGAGTGAGAACGCGAGACGGCACCGATGGTAATTCATGCAGTCGAAATATCTATAAATCTTGCCGTTCCTTGAATATTATTCCATAGACGAACTGCATACCTAGTTCATATATTTCTTCGTGTCAATAGGCTCTCTTTCCACTGCCATTGCTGTTGGCCATAGGAGCATGTACCTAACAGATCGGAAAAACAATGTGATAATATCCGACTCATACATCTGATTAGAGAGGAACAATATAAAACAAGTAGTATAGTTGGTAACTTGTCACATTCTCACACAAGCAGAAGGAAGCGCCTTTAGTGATAAGAAATCCTCAGAGCAGATTAGGGCTTAACATCACGTCTACGAGAAGGTGATTGGAGTTCACATCTGGTGACCTTAGAGAAGAAAATCGTGTCCAGGCGTCATTCCGAAATTTGCGGTAAGCCATTTAGGGCCGGCCGAAGTGGCCGCGCGGTTCTGGCGCTGCAGTCTGGAACCGCGAGACCGCTACGGTCGCAGGTTCGAATCCTGCCTCGGGCATGGATGTGTGTGATGTCCTTAGGTTAGTTAGGTTTAACTAGTTCTAAGTTCTAGGGGACTAATGACCTCAGCAGTTGAGTCCCATAGTGCTCAGAGCCATTTGAACCATTTAGGGAAAACACATTTAAACCTAAAGTAAAGTGGCTGAACGTGGATCTGAACTGCCTTATCCAGCCTACCACTTAATTTGGTGCACAACTGAGATGGAGGAAACGACTCACAATTTGATAACTAAGACTAAAATTAACTCAGTTGTTTAATACGATCGCCAGCCCGATCGAACTAAATTGTTATTAACCAGCTGGTTGTTTTAAAAAGGTAATTACAATCTATGACTGAAGCATTGTTATCCTGAAATAGTGCAAATGCTCAGACGTCAGACGCTGACAGAAAATGATGTAACATATTTTGATAGTTAGTTACATGTTCCATAGATCATTTGAATGATTGTTTTATCGAAATGATGTGGAAGGAATCAGTTTACAGGGAACGTATGCATGATTAGTGTTACCATTAATGAACACATTATGTTTTTGGTCTTACTCGTGCAACAATACTTAAAAATAAGGTTTGTTTTTTTCAACTGGCTACCTATTTTTGAGTAAAAATTCGTCAGTGGAATAGAAACAGTTGTCCGGGGTAAATATTTTAAGTCAGAGTTAAGACTTGATTTGCTACCTGTCAGACATTTTATGTCATTATGCAAGTAGTAAAAAAAATTGTTGCTGCATATTCCAACATAGGATTTACACAGCCAACCGGTTGCAACTAATTACAGCCGGCTGGCAGTATGATTCCTATGTTGAAATTTATATTCGGTTGCTGAGAAACAGCCATGTTTAAAATTGTTGCATATTGTACTCCTTTCTGAGTCACTGACAGCTTTAATAGTGGGTAATAAAGCTCATTATTTCCCTTTATTGTGGGTATGGACATTATTTTTCTTTGTATAATCTCTTCAAGATTAGCGATTATACATAGAGCAAAAATAGCTGAACTTTGTAGGAAGAGTTCAGTCTCATTCTTCTTCGAGTTCAAGTTCTCGTCAACAAGCACATGCAAAAACTTAGAGCATTCTGCACTGTTGTGCAAATCTGAATATAGTGCGTTTTTTCTGAGAACCATTTTATAATTCCAGAATGAATTTATCAGTCTGCAGCAGAGTGTGCACCGGTGTGAAACCACCTGACAGATTAAAATTGTGTGAAACTTGAAAAGATCACAAAAATACAAACAGGTCATATTTTATTATTTAAGGCCTTTAGTGTTCGATGAGTGAATTTATAAACTTGAAGAAGAAATCTGGAAGAAAAGCAAAGCAAACCTAATCAGCACTTTTACTGAAATGTGGGTTCTGCAATTTGTTGTGAGTACGCGTTCCTCCACGTTATAGACTCAGATACTCCTGACTAGCACTTGTACGTACTTTGTAGTCTGAGTTGTTCCACATCATATTGATAAAATAATCGTAAATATTATCTACGAAACATGACATAACTACACTAAAACTAAACCAAACTAAACTATTGGACACAATACTATTTCTACAGTGACTTGGTCTTGTGTAGTCTTTAGCGTTCTTAACCTTAAAATATCGATGGTATACGAACACAGAGTTTTACTGAAAACAGACACATTTTGTATTTCAGTATATCTTTTATTCTGTTTTATTCATTTGAGCTATGGGGCTTTCCTTGCCTTCATATTTTTGTCTGGTATACATTGTGAAAAAAAAGTATCCTGCCAGCGGTTTCCACCAAGATGGCAGATTTTCCATGATTATAATCCAAATGCCAGAACTGTACTAGTTGCTACGTGAGTGTTTTTTTGGAAGCAGTCCAGTAACGTATGTAAAATCTTAATGCAAAGACCCGTTATAATGGAATGCTCAATTAGTACCAAGAAATGTGATGCATAAACATAGACAAAGCCTTGCAGACAAACAAAAATTACGCGAAGCGAAATGATGTAGTGTGAGGAGGGCTATGCGAGAGGCGTTCAATGAATTCGAAAGTAAAGTTCTATGTACTGACTAGGCCAAAAATCCTAAGAAATTTTGGTCTTATGTCAAAGCGGTAGGTGGATCAAAACAAAATGTCCAGACACTCTGTGACCAAAATGGTACTGAAACAGAGGATGACAGACTAAAGGCCGAAATACTAAATGTCTTTCTCCAAAGCTGTTTCACAGAGGAAGACTGCACTGTAGTTCCTTCTCTAGATTGTCGCACAGATGCCAAAATGGTAGAATTCGAAATAGACGACAGAGGGACAGAGAAACAATTAAAATCGCTCAAAAGAGGAAAGGCCGCTGGACCTGATGGGATACCAGTACGATTTTACACAGAGTACGCGAAGGAACTTGCCCCCCTTCTTGCAGCGGTGTACCGTAGGTCTCTAGAAGAGCGCAGCGTTCCAAAGGATTGGAAAAGGGCACAGGTCATCCCCGTTTTCAAGAAGAGACGTCGAACAGTTCTGCAGAACTATCTCTAAAGTCGATCAGTTGTAGAATTTTGGAACACGTATTATGTTCGAGTATAATGACTTTTCTGGAGACTAGAAATCTACTCTGTAGGAATCAGCATGGGTTTCGAAAAAGACGGTCGTTTGAAACCGAGCTCGCGCTATTCGTCCTCGAGATTCAGAGGGCCATAGACACGGGTTCCCAGGTAGATGCCGTGTTTCTTGACTTCCGCAAGGCGTTCGATACAGTTCCCCACAGTCGTTTAATGAACAAAGTAAGAGCATATGGACTATCAGACGAATTGTGTGATTGGATTGAAGAGTTCCTACATAACAGAACGCAGCATGTCATTCTGAATGGAGAGAAGTCTTCCGAAGTAAGAGTGATTTCAGGTGTGCCGCAGGGTAGTGTCATAGGACCGTTGCTATTCACAATATACATAAATGACCTTGTGGATGACATCGGAAGTTCACTGAGGCTTTTTGCAGATGATGCTGTGGTGTATCGAGAGGTTGTAACAATGGAAAATTGTACTGAAATACAGGAGGATCTGCAGCGAATTGACGCGTGGTGCAGGGAATGGCAATTCAGTCTCAATGTAGATAAGTGTAATGTGCTGCGAATACATAGAAAGATAGATCCCTTATCATTTAGCTACAAAATAGCAGGTCAGCAACTGGAAGTAGTTAATTCCATAAATTATCTGGGAGTACGCATTAGGAGTGATTTAAAATGGAATGATCATATTCAGTTGATCGTCGGTAAAGCAGATGCCAGACTGAGATTCATTGTAAGAATCCTAAGGAAATGCAATCCGAAAACAAAGGAAGTAGGTTACAGTACGCTTGTTCGCCCACTGCTTGAATACTGCTCAGCAGTGTGGGATCCGTACCAGATAGGGTTGATAGAAGAGATAGAGAAGATCCAACGGAGAGCAGCGCGCTTCGTTACAGGATCATTTAGTAATCGCGAAAGCGTTACGGAGATGATAGATAAACTCCAGTGGAAGACTCTGCAGGAGAGACGCTCAGTAGCTCGGTACGGGCTTTTGTTAAAGTTTCGAGAACATACCTTCACCGAAGAGTCAAGCAGTATATTGCTCCCTACTACGTATATCTCGCGAAGAGACCATGAGGATAAAATCAGAGAGATTAGAGCCCACATAGAAGCATACCGACAATCCTTCTTTCCACGAACAATACGAGACCGGAATAGAAGGAGAACCGATAGAGGTACTCAGGGTACCCTCCGCCACACATCGTCAGGTGGCTTGCGGAGTATGGATGTAGATGTAGAACAGTACTAGTAACTGTCGGTTGCTGACTAACGTAATTTACTTTTCACTTATTCTTTTATCCGAATTTGCATGCCTTATACAAATGAGAGGATATCAAAAGCAGACTGGGACGAGGCGATATAGCCGTGGAGTCACGTAGGTCACTACCAATCTTCGAGCAGTTCTCGTAAAGGAGGATCGGGTGGCGTGCAGATCAGTGGCTTTTAGATTACTGGACAGTCTTTAGCAGTGCTGCCGTTGGGTGCCTGAAGCACCACAGGCAGACATACATATCTCCTGTGGCGTAATGCCCCCAACCGTGACTACTCTGATAACCTAGAACTGAAATGAGAAGGTACACTATTTTTTGCGAAATCTGAGAAGGCACTACTGCGCACAAAATGTATGGAGCTGTGCTTCCTCCGGAAAGGATCGAGGGACTTAGAGACATATCAGGCTGATTCTAACTTAGCCGTTGGCGAGGGTCATTGGTGTGTCGCCAATGACTGATTCTGCAGCCACTGCAGCCTCCACCTACAATTTGCTATGGTGAGGTCGAGCCGCAACTGCGAGACGATGTGTACAGACATTAAAGCAATTGCATATAGTTTCGTAAATTGAAGCTTCACTTTAAACCTTTGCATTCAGATTCAGTGACCAACTTGCTTTCAGCTCTGATCACAGTTTTAACGCATTCACTTCTTTAGTACTGTCTGTCTTTTCTATTAACATCACAACAATCACGGTACAACGTTGTAATTGCAACTGTTTCATTTACGCGATTGTTAGAATCTTACACCAGACCCTTTTATCAGATGTGCCAAGGTTTTACTAGAGTAGTATTGTCATTGTTTCTCAAATGTTTTCTTTGATGGAATAAACCGAATTGTAATTATTATGTCATTTACTAATCATTTAATTTCTAGTCCGTTATTCTGGAGAGTGATTAATAAACGAATGACAGATACAGGGCCTAATTTCCATTTGAATCATGCAACTTTAAAATAGCATAGTCTCCTACCCATTTACAATTGGAACACCCCTGTCCTACCCCCACCTTCCTGAGACTAAAACAATCTGGCCAGATATCAATGAAATTAATTTTTCCTGTACAAAAATCACTTATGCACATATTTGCTTTGAACAATAATAACATATGCACAAATTTTGTAATTTACGCCTGCAACAATGAAATTGTTCATTATCCCAGCACCAATTACAAATTGTTCCATGCCTCTGGCTCTGACTTAGGTTTTCAGGATGTCATAAGCAAATCCCGTAATTGGAAACCTCCTCCTAATTATTTTCCATTGGGACTCCAATTGTCGAAGGTCACTGTGGTGTAGCTGACTAGACCTCGGACCTTCACGAGGTTAGAATCTGGTGCTACAGAGTAAGCCATTTCGTTGAAGTGTATTCCCACCCGACCATACGGGTTGAGCAAGCTCATAAACATCCAAAGATGACTGTACATTATGTGCTTATCGACATGTAATCCTACACTCAGAATGACATTTCCAGCATACGAGATAAAAATAATAAGATTGGAACGCCTGAAGATTCTGCAAAAGTTGCCCGGACTAAAGCCACCGAATGATCATGTGATTTGAGAGACAACTTCAATCACTATGAATGCAGTGATCAAGAGACTCACACTGCTAGAAGACTACATCCCTTTAAGCATATCCAGTTGATCCAGTGGCAAAATGGTAGTCACGACAGACGGATACTGTGATGTAAATATGTGACAGACTCGCAGATTACAGAAGCAGTCAGGCATAACACGTGCGATAAAGAGGACAGAGCGTACGACCCTTCTACTACGTGGGTGTGAGCAGCAGACAGCACAATGTTCGACCCAAGCAAGCAGGAGACAAAGTGTCTCCTGTCACTGACCCCCGCGCCTTGGCTTCTCATGCAAAGTGCTGCGCTGAGCATTAATATCGCTCTCGTTAGTGCTGCCCACACTGCCGTCTTACCACGAAGAGATGAGAGCAAGTTATGTATTTTTAAAACTGTTTCCGTCCCTGATATATGCTACGAAAACAAATCAGCCGATCGACAACTTTTCGTTTTTTGTGAGTCTGCAGCCATATTAATGCTCGATAATATTTAAAAGTGGACATATTTGTTTCTATTAGAAAACGAGTCTTCCATGATCCTCTTCATTTGATGCACTAACGTTTCTTTAGTCTACGCTTTATCTTTTTGATTTAGAAATTCCCTATCGTTATAACTGACACCTTATTGATCCAACCCACTTCAAATTGTCCTAGTTTCTTCACATTTTGTATTGTAAATACTTTTGTGCTTGCTATGTCGTGCTAGAAAAATTATCATATAGAATATTTTATCTTTATTTACATCTGTATAGAGTCACCCGCCAGGTTAGCCGAGCGCGCTAACGCTCTGCTCCCTGGACTCGGGTAGGTGCGCCGGCCCCGGATGGAATCCGCCTCGCGGATTAACCACGAGGCCCGGTGTGCCGGCCAGCCTGGATGTGGTTTTTAGGCGGTTTTCCACATCCCCCTAGGTAAATACTGGGCTGGTCCCCTCGTCCCGACTCAGTTACACTGCTCGCAGACATCTGAACACTTTCGCACTGTTCCATGGATTACACTAGTGACAGACCGTTGGGGTACACTAATTCCTTCCCGGGTGGTACGGGGTGGCAGCAGGAAGGGCATCCGGCCACCCCTTCAACTAACATTACCACATCCGATTCACCTCGCCGACCCTGCGTCTCCGCAGGAAAAACGGCACAAGCAAAAGAAAGACTTACATCTGTATAGAGTCCATGAGCAAACGGCCTTGCCACAGTGGTAACATCGGTTTCCGTCAAATCACCGTAGTTAAGCGCTGTCGGTCTGGGCTAGCACTTGGATGGGTGACCATCCGGTATGCGGAGCGCTGTTGGCAAGCGGGGTGCACTCAGCCCTTGTGAGGCAAACTGAGGAGCTACTTGATTGAGAAGTAGTGGCTCCGGTCTCGTAAACTGACTTACGGCCGGGAGAGCGGTGTGCTGACCACATGACCCTCCATATCCGCATCTGGTGACGCCTGTTGGCTGAGGTTGACACTGCTGCTGGTTGGTGCCGTTGCGCCTTCCAAGGCCTGTTCAGACGTAGTCTACTTTAGTTTTATAGAGTCAGTTCCACAAGAAAGTGTACGCCGTTATATGTATTAAATAAAAGACGCTAATGTAAACATACGTTTACTTCAAAATACATGTTATAACTAATTGCACAATTACCTAACAGTTAATCCAATCACCACCATTATCAATTATAGCTTGGCACCTTAGCCCTCTGTCCGGTAAATCCTCCACATTCAGGAACCTCTAAATATCGTTTTACCGATTTCACAACGAATGTCTTTGACTTTCTGAGAATTTTAGCGGCAGCTCCATATGAAAGCTTTGGTCCCTTTGGATGATTTACAAGGAACATTGCCTCGTGACGCTTCAGATTTTTACACTAATTTTAAATATCAACCGACAAAACAAAACATTCAGCTCTCACACTGTTCATCTAAACACTGTGCAAAAGCGCATTGTTTACAGATTCGAGACCACTACCAGAGATATCGCTGCGGAATAGCATTTAAAATTATGGTGTACACTTTCTTGTGGACCTGGCTGTACATACTTTCTAAATTACTGCACATCGTATAGCGAAAGGTGCTTGGTACCATTATTAGCCACTTATTGTCCTACTCTGTATGTGTATATCTTTAAGATAAAGTAACTATAAGTCATCGTTGACAGCTTGAAGTGT
This sequence comes from Schistocerca nitens, assembly GCF_023898315.1. Taxonomy (NCBI): domain Eukaryota; kingdom Metazoa; phylum Arthropoda; class Insecta; order Orthoptera; family Acrididae; genus Schistocerca; species Schistocerca nitens. Next base: position 205,962,080 of record NC_064614.1, read on the forward strand.
GTCACTGTCATGGTCACATGCAAGATATTCACGATTGGAAATAAATGTAAAATCGTCAAGGACAAGGTTATTTTACTGACGAGTGAAGTGAATGTTAGCTCATCATTACAGGAGCCTACGAGAACAGAATCACACAAAATGACACATGTCAAACAATGCCCAAACAATCACATCAACACACAGTACATCCCCCCGTCTCTTTGGCGGCATGGCAGCCGTGTTTTCTCGTGCAAACGGTCATAAAGGCGCCGAATGCCATTCTGCGATAGACAATGGTTCTTGCACGCCCTGGAGAACAAACAATTACCTGCTTCATCACCACACATGTTGAATTGGCGAGAGATCTGGAGTTTGTTGGTCAGGGCAGTAGTTGTACACCACGAGCAGCACGTTAATTCGCAGCAACCGTAGGTAGATGTGCGTTGTCCACTGGCCTGCTCTCGTCGCTGAAGACAACGTAGCGTCATTCCACTCTCCAGTCAGCTCTTTCACGATACAAGAACAGCCGTTCTTGGCCGTGTTGTGGTGCTAGTGGTAGCGTGGTTAGAGGCACAAGTAACCCTAAGGCTGTCCGCCCCCGGTAGCTGAGTGGTCAGCGCGACTGAATGTCAATCCTAAGGGCCCGGGGTCGATTCCCTACTGGTTCAGTGGTTTTCTCCGCTTAGGGACTGGGTGCCGTGTTGTCCTAATCATCATCATTTCATCTCCATCGACGCACAAGTCACCGAAGCGGCGTCAAATCGAAAGACTTCTACCCGACGGGAGGCCCTAGCCACACGACATTTACATCTACCGTAAGACTGCCGCAAGTAGATGGTTCCAAACGATCCCTGATTGTATAGCAGGTGCAGCGTGTGGCCGGATTTCGTCCCTGGATTTATTCGCTCGACCATGGCTGTTCGCATAACCTGTCGATCTTGACATGCGTCTGTACAACGTGAACTCTCTCAGAACCTGGTCTACAGGTTTGGGAATGTTCCACAGAACACTACCGAAAGCGACACACCGTCGATACGTTGTGCGCAAAATACGCAACAATCCGACGATATGTCCATCCAGTTTCTTGCAGGTCCACACTGCCACCCCATTCAAATGGCCAAATTGTTCAACAGGAGTACGTACTCGTCCGTGGACCATGGTTGCACCCTAGAATGAATGTTGCAAACAATGTTCACCTTCCAGGTCAGCACGGTTACTGCCTGCAGAGTCAAAACAGTAGGTGCAAGGACAGGTTTCATGAGCGCCATCTGATCGTCGATGACTGTCCCAAATGAATCACTAACGCTATAGTCCCTCAGTACGCAAGTATTATATCCTGGTGCCACTGAACACAGTCTTCATGAGCGTTGCATTTTTATCTCGTCAGTGCGTTTTGGAGATACTAGAACTGATGTGCAATGTACCTCGAAAAGCAATATCTGAATTCACCCAATAGGGTTTCAATGCAATAGACATGTCTAATGCTGCATATTTTCTTGAAGTTAAGATTATTCAAATGTTCTCTAAAATGACTACAATATCCGGCCATTTTAATTAAGTTTTCCTTGATTTCCCTAATGTACAGTAATACACCGACTTACGCTACCACGTTTTACCCAAATCTAGAGTTACGCGATTCGCCTGCTTGAGCGCCGAGCACCTCTATTCCCTCTGTCCGTCCACACAGCTTTCGGCTGATGACAGGTTTGGACGTGATTCGTGAGGAATTGTTTTACCCGCGGAGCTCCCTTGATTGATGGATTCTAACTATGTCATCCAAACTCAGAACTGATTTATTGGTATCAAACAAGAAAGGAAAATAATAATCTTAAGAATGTGAACTTAATATTATCAAAGTATTCAACGCAAAAATTAAAATTTGTGAATTGGCAAAGAAGTTTGATCGAACCGAAATCAACAATCAGGACAATTATAATAGGTAAACAAAATATTCTCGAAGCTATGAAAAATGATCTTTCTTTGAATGCAAGTATCATTCTTAAACGTCGTGATATTGTAGCTCGGAAACAATATAAAAATTATGGTATGATAATAAAGTAAGAGTGGCCGACGTTAAGAGCATGCCGTCCAGAGGGCTAGTAGTACGGGACATCAGCCACTGCCTTCGTGGGCGGAATTCTGTTCACTGCTGTTCCAGGAGACCAAGGACTGGGGCGGCACTTGGGTTGTGTTAGTGTTGTGCATACAGCGCTTCACAAGGGCCCGTACAAGTTCTTGGTCTGTCCGCTATACAGTAGACCTTGTACTTAAGGGAAAAGATCAGGCACTAATACTACATTGAGTACATTGGTAGACGGTCTGTGCAAGCTGACCTCGTTCTTACACTAGCTGTAACTGATTTTGTGTATTACACCTAGTTGTGAATCTCCTGGATAACAGTACTTCGTGCAGTCCTTTTAGTCGTACTGGGTGAAGCAAATTTTGTATGTGTGATTTAATGATACTTTTTCACCTGAATGATATTTTTTTCTTTTGGGGGGAGGGGGGCAAATTAGATTTGATGGTTACATTTTTAATTCTGATGCTCAGTCCGTTGTTTGATTTCGTTGGGGTTGTGAACACGGTAAATTATTTTGAGCATTTGATCTCTAGAATCCAGTATGATTATATTTTGTATTCTGGCACCGTGAGCTCTGATCTTTTACTATAAAATTTTATTTAGTCGCCATGAACTGCAATTATTTGGCTTGGGCTAATATATACTAATTTTTTAATTATTGGTATCATCCTTTCATTGTCTGGGTCTTGTCTTTCGGTTTGGAATTTAATTATTTAAAGACTGGTTCTTGTTAGTTTCGCATTATTTGGAAAGCGTTTATTGCAACTCCTGAATATTTGATTTGAAATGTTCTATTCTCGTCTCTTGCTTCCACTCCTCGGCCGAAATTGCTCCTAAATCTATCTCACCACCATCGTCTTCCATATGTTGTTGCATTGCCAGGGCATATAATCACCTTACCTTTGTGCGATGTAGCTTCTAGCAGTTACAGTCGATAGGTTTTTGGTTCCAATAATTTCCCAATGATCTTCCAAACGGTCGTCACTGAAGTGTCCAGGTACCTGCTTGCTATGTCTGTCGACGTCTATGGGCTACGCAGGAAACTATCAAACGTTTCCTCGTTCGCTGTCACCCGAATTGCTAATTTGCACTCATCAAACCCTGTGATTAAACCACGGGTATCATCGATGAATGGAGTTGCCACTCAGTGCACCTTCAGGACACCTAAAATAGTCCCGTTGCATTGTTCAATCAGATCCATGTCAATCAGAACATAAAAATGAGTGTTCCTGATGTGGTCTTCAATGACTACTAACTGCGTCGTATTCGTGACAGAGAATGGAAACTGCCAGAACACGTAGATTTTGTTTCTCGATATTACTGCAAACGTCCTCGATATTAGGTCACAAACTGTTGCTGCGACGTATTCCTGGTGCCTCTTCGGTCACTTGTAATATATATATATATATATATATATATATATATATATATATATGCTAAATATTTTACAACAGGTGATACAATCTTGCTACCGCATTCCTCTCTGTTGTCGAATGGTTTTCGTGTATCTTCAATTTAAAAAGAGTATGTTGTTAACTGAACATTATCGTACAATTAGACAACCATTTCATCTCTCATGTACAGGTTGGGGCAAATAAAAGTAACCCAGAGAAGAGTTCCAGGGTGCATAGAACCACAGCCGAGGAAAGGAAATACGGTTCTAACCTGACTGTAGCAGATGTTGAAAGTGACCACAATTCGTCCCTTCGCACTTTAACCGCTGGACAGCAAGTTTCCGAAGGATGAGCAAAGCTGAACTGCTGGAATTACTGCAGTGTCATCCGAAATGTTCTTCTGCGGTTCTTGAAGACTGAGGGTTATCGCGATACACATGAGGACTCCCCACACAAAGTAATGGAACACAGGTCAGGTGACCTGGCTGGCCAGCTAGCTCTGCGACCAGACTCACCTCTGTTAACAACTCTGTCACACGTGAAAATTGTGTAAATGTGCCCCAGGGTTCGACCGGATGTGTGGGTAGTTGCTCCATCCTGTTGGAAGAACTGTAGGTCTCTTCTTCCTCCGTTAACGCTGCCGCAAATGGTTTCAAAATGTTGGAAATGTAACGCGTCTGATGAAAGAAGATGGCACCAATAATGCACTCCAAACCCCAACCTTCTGATCATTCAGTGGTGTTTCTTGGAAGTTATGCGGATTCTCCGCTGCCCAGAACCTGTGATTCTGTGAGAAACCAGGCTTCATCAGACGTAATGAGCAGAGCCGTGTCCAAGTCGTTCATTCTTATCTCAGTGATTAGCCGCTCAAAAAATTGGAGGTGCTGAGGAGCATCTGCTGGTTTTAATGCATGAATAGCAGACAGTCGGTAAGGATGCACCTGCAGGTCCAGGTGGAGTATGCGACTGCGTGACCTACTTGATATGCCGGTCTGTTGCGGCAGGGGTTGGGTTGATTTAGTAGGACTCTAAAGGATTTTCTGGTGAACTGCTGCCACATCTTGTAGCGTGCAAGAACGTTTCGGACAGTTTTTTGACTTGTTAGAAACAGGTTCTGTATGACGCTATTTTCGGACAAAGCGTTGCATGGCACTCTTTACTGGCACTTTGACACCATTTAACTTCTCAGCATACTACTGACCACACCGTTTCCATGACCATGTTGTCGCGTAACTTTCCACAATGAACACCCGCTGCTGGACTGTGAGTACCACGTCTTCCACTCACACTGACGCAGCCCTCACTATGCTCTGAACCGGTGTGGATCACGTAGCGGGTGTACACGTGGTGTATGCGTCAAGGGGTGTGGTTATATGCATACATTCACGTCCAATCGTATCCCCTCGTCCGGGCCACTTTTATTTGCCTCACCCTGTATTTCTCGTAACTCCTGGCTCCCGGTAATTCTAATTTCCTTTTCATTCCCTATTAAGCTCTCCATTGACCTATTTTACCAATACCACGACTTTCATAATTTTAAATGATGACTAATTGAAACCCTCAGCTGCCGACCGGTGTTGTTGATATACCTCGATGTGGACAGCTGAAAATGTGTGCCCAGACCGGGACTCGAACCCGGGATCTGCTGCTTACATGGCAGACGCTCTATCCATCAGAGCCACCGAGGACACAGATGAATAGCGCGACTGCAGGGACTTATCCCTTGCACGCTTCCCGTGAGACTCACATTCCCAACTGTCCACAATACTACCTATGTAATATACCTTATAGACATTTTCCCATACACTCATTACTCGCGCACGCTTCGGCGATTCCCGTAAGAGTTTGGGCAACCTGTGCGCATTCGCACAGACGAAGATCAATGGCTGGGTAGCCTTTAACTATATATATGAAGACAGTAACTGTTCTCAAAGAATAGATACTGTAGTTGACCGTGCAGCTTTTCCCTGGAATAAATGATGACTAACTGAAACCCTCAGCTGCCGACAGGTGTTGTTGATATACCTCGATGTGGACAGCTGAAAATGTGTGCGCCGACCGGGACTCGAACCCGGGATCTCCTACTTATATATAGGTATATCAACAACACCTGTCGGCAGCTGAGGGTTTCAGTTAGTCATCATTTATTCCAGGGAAAAGCTGCACGGTCAACTACAGTATCTGTTCTTTGAGAAGAACGGTCTTCATATACGAGTATTTCCTAATTTTTTCCATTTCACAATAATCAGATTGCAATGCGGGATTACCAAGCCATAAAATGATGGCTGTTAGAAACTTCTCATTTCTTGATTACAGCAAACGTCTGTCGTTCACTTCGCTGTTATTGATAAGTTATTCAATGATGTGTTTCCTTTATTAAGTGGTTATCGGCTTTCCCCATTTTTTCGTTTTTACGCTATTATTTACTACGTCTCGCTTAGGAACACACAGCTCTGTTTCAATTTTCGAGTTGTCTCAGAGCATAGAAGCATCAGACGTTTTGCATTCAATATAATTAACTCTACATCTGCAGATTAAATGAGGGACTAACGTAAAATCGGGGAATATCAGCTACTGCTAGTTGCATTGTTATACTTCTCATTTTAATGCAGTGTTTGTCACTGCACATCGAAGTCCCTCGTCGATGATCATTTCGGAATTTCACATTCCAAAAATCAAATCAAAAGCAAGAGGTTTCTCTAAACCTCTGCTATTCATGTTTGTGAGAGCTACTGACAATTTGATGGGAGCTGTTCCTACTTTTTGTCTTAGCAAAACATTTTTATTGAAATTATCTTTGTGTTAGTGGGCAAACCTGCTTGGTTCCAGTGAACTGAGACAAGTTGAAGGATGAAATGTTGGGAAGTAAAAATACATGTCTGAGCATGTTGGTTAAAGTTTACTTTGAAGGTATTTCTCTGAAAATTTTTGAAGAGCATTCTAGTTGTAACTGACGGCTTGAGACCATACAAAGGGAATTTTTTCTAGTGTGGGGTATACATTTACAACGAGGATTACACGAACACTGTTTGGAGAAGAAGAAACACGGGTACTCTGATATATCCTGCGCTATCATATTCTGTAATAACTGAGCTTTCTCAAACAGCATCAGAAATATTTACGTTTTGCTCCCGAGCTTCAAGTAAACAACTGCCTCATCAACAAATCAGTACAACACATCCCCTGATGTACTCAGTGTACACTACACAACAAAAACGGTCTTGACTTGGATAGCAAATTTTTACCACAGGTTTCGAACAGAACAGAAAAACGCGAGCGGCATACTATTTACTGTATTTGCAAATCAAAGTTGGCAGGCTTCTATGTGATGTATCATTTTACACCACAAATTCAACGTGAGAATGATTAGCTACGTAACATGACGCACTTTGTGTAAATTGCAGGAAAAACGAAATAAAACTAAAAGAAGAACATTAGGCTCTGCTGCATTTGCGAAAAGTACGACGGATATTCGCACAGAAGACTAATATTTCCAGTGGGCGGGTAACGGAAATCGAACAGTGGACCCACAGGTCGTTTAGCTGCTCATTCAGCGACCCTGGCTGCCGTGTCCATAGAAATACTAGCTTATTGTTCGGAAAGCGGACGCTAATAAATGTCTGCCCACGAACAAAGCAAGTCGGCTATCTGATGATTTGTGGACTGCGTTGTCACTGTACCGGTGTAACGACAACGAACGTTGCAGCGAAAGAACCAGCGTGTGGAGCACAGTCCGCCGTGCAAGAGGTCTTCGTCGATAAACATGTGTTTGGTTGTTTTAATTATTTGTTGCAAAAACTGCTGTAGCAGTTGTTGGAGTTTCAGCGGCAGGTGAAGAATAACGAAACACTGAAGTGATTATATTCACCTGTCTAGCATTTTACAGAAGTGTTCTTTTGTGTCCTCAGTCAATGAAAATATTTTCTTACTACTGATGACGTTCTCCTATTTGCTTCACTACCTACGTATGCACACATCTTTTGATAACACACGTTGACTCCTTTAGAACTGGTACGATTGGGTTAGCAGCTAAATAGGCTGTGGAGTGGAAATTACTGGGGGTTCTGGGAGCCTATACATTTCTTATCAGACAACACAGCATAAAAATTTGTATAAAATTTATACGTAGAATTATAAAAATATGCAACATGTGATACAGATTACTGTAAATATAGCAAAATGAAAAAAAATATTCAAGCAATACACAAAAAATCAAAATTCAAATAAAATATTCAGACAGCATTAAAGGCTTCCGAAAGAATGGAGATTAACACGAAGCATTCCTTCAATAATTCAAACCCAAAATGAAAGAACAAGGTTTATAGAAGAAAAGGATGGTACCAATAATACTAAGGACTATTGAAGTAATTCACACTATCCAAAACCAAATAATTACAATTGAAGATGAACAAATAGTACCAGAACGTCAAATTTAATTACACTAGACCTTACCAATAAAATGTACAGAATAATTTATCGTACTCACAAACCCAACATTATGAGACGATGAAACGAGCATCAGAATTAACACATAACTATCACAATTAATTTTCCCCGAAAACAATTTTACCTTTCAGGTGCAACTGCATCGTTAAATCACATACACAAAATCTGCTTCACCCAGTACTGCTGCACGAAGTAATGTTACCCAGGAGATTCACAGTTAGGTGTAACCAGTCATACACAAACTCAGTTAAATATTGTGTAAAAACGTGGTTAACTTTGTCTAGACCTGCTGCCTAATCCTCCACGTAGCGTTAGTGCGTATCCTATAACCTGTTAAGTGTAAGTTTGCCGTATAGCAGACAGACTTAACGACAACTTGCACTGGCCCTTGTAAAGTGCTATATGCAGAGCGCTAATACAGCACATATGTCACCGTGGTCCTTGTTCTCCAGGAACAACACACTTTGAGAGACCAAGACAACATTGGACATTCCATATTACGCCTAATACTAGCCCTCAGGATTGCAGTTTGTACTGCCAACCGTCAACCACAACTCAGTTCCCTTGCGCCTCTCCAAGCCTGTGCTGTTCCGTCGCTCCGCAACACACAATTTTTCAGTCATCGCTTGCGGGTGGCGCTGGTGTGGTATCTCTCTTGATACTAGCACCCTTCCTTAAAAGGCGAGGGGACTGCACCAGCCTTGACGCCACCTGCTGAATGACGTAGAACTTGCTCTGTGTCGCGAAATTAGGATGATATTTCTGTTCTACCATTTCAGTCCGAAAAAACTATTGGTAACTCCCGCTGCACTCTACGAACTATTATTAAGTTTGGGCATGCATTTTATTGTAAATTATGTTACGGTATAATCTCTGGGCCAATGTTCGAACTATCACGAGTGATTCTATCTTCAGGGTCTCTACGTGGTTGATACGTGGATGGGTGGGGAACATCAGTGGTTACGGACTTGAAAGTCGCTTCGGAGAATTTCGTAAGATGTAGTGCGCCCTTCGAGAATTTTTAACAGACGTTTGTTGAACTCTCCATACAGCTATCAACATCACAATACAACGTAAGTGGAGTGTCTAATAAATGAAATAAATTTATGTTAAGTGATTGGTAGCACTTGGTTCACAAGCTTATAATATTCCTTCCTAATATACAATAAACCAAAAAGTTTAACAGTAATCGCAATAAATGCATTTGTGGTTGAATTTTACACAGTAACAAATTATCACCAGAAAGAAATAATCACATATGACTGTTATTTGTATGTGTGGTGTCTATTCTTTTGGACGTGTCTGAAAGAACAGACACTACACGTATATGTATATGCACCTAGGTGGCAAATAGTGATAGCTTCAATGCTGATGCACTCTTTGTTCAACATCTTGCGAGAATAAGGTAAGGCTGAGAGCAATGAGGATAACGGACAGGTGACACTACGTATGTAGTGGCCGACGTATGGGGATTTGACAAGAAACGTGCTCGGATAGCCGAATTTGTTAAGGCGACCGCTCCCGATAAGCGGAAAAATCGGGTTTTGAGTTCTGGTGCGGCACATATTTTCTTTTGTTGTCGTTGGATTTGTTTCAGTGCCCGACTGCAACTCATGTCCGAATTAGTCTTTCGTCATATGGCTATTAATTTACGTACCTTTCTAATGTTTTTTATTCTAGTCTTTGATCACATGACTGGAATAAAAAAACATTTGACAGTACCTGAATCACTGTTTGTATTCGCGACTACGTCGCAGCTTGTGAAACTTATCTTTCTATCATGCTTTCAGCTCGTTACCCTATGGCAGGGCCTCTTCTGTAATGATTCGGACACTTGTAGCATTGCTCTTTCCTCTCATTTATTTACATTGGATCGTCTTTTCATCAGAATCATTATATCATATTTGTAAAAAGAGGACAAAAATACAATATGTGTTGAGACATAAAAATTTCAAAATCACACCCTGATCATGTTTACATATTGAAGACAAAAGAAGGACAATTAATCTTAGAATAACTCACTGTGATATGTTTACATATCGAAAACTGTAGATAGACTTAACATCCAGTTGTCGCGCCTTGCCTGTATTTATAGCGTCTCTAAACATACGCTTTATTATTATTATTATGCTTGAGGCCAACTGAGGACCACATCAATACAACCATTTATTTCTCTTTTCGTTTATTCGTCTCCAAAACTCTTTCGTTTTCTCAGTAAAAATTCTTTTTCTCTCATCTGACCATTTGATATCAGTTGTTTTTCTGTGCCGGTCGGTGTGACCGAGCGGTTCTAGGCGCTTCAGTCTGGAACCGCGCGACCGCTACGGTCCCAGGTTCGAATCCTGCCTCGGTCATGGATGTGTGTGATGTCCTTAGGTTAGTTAGGTTTAAGTTGTTCTAAGTTCTAGGGGACTGATGACCTCATATGTTAAGTCCCATAGTGCTCAGAGCCATTTGAACCATTATTTGGTTTTTCTGTTTGATTTATCTTCCTGAAAACCTTTCAATTTCTTGACTTCTAGTCTGCATTCGTCTCTGTTCAGTAAGGTCTTCTGTTCAGTCGGAATTTCTTCTAAGTTCTTTTTTGTCTTGTCTCTTCGCCCATTTTGTCTGTTTCCCTGTTTTGGAAGAATGTGTGGATCTTCTTTGTTAATCTGTCTGCCTGCATTCTCTCTACATGTGCGCAGATTCCAACATGTCTATTCCTGATGTCATCTGTTCTTTTAGGGCAGAGTGAGTACATCGGTCTCAAATGCCGATTTACATTCTTAATCTTGGTTGTACGTAATAATTTTTGCACGACTCTTCTTTCTATGTTTTCAAAATCTATTAATGTCATTTTGCACGCAGATAAAGGTAATGTTTCTGACCCATTTAGGATTTCGAGTTGTACAACTACATTATAATGCCATTGATTATTATCTTGAGAAAAAATTGTTGTACAGATTTATCACTTTCACGCATACTCTTTCCATTTCTTCAGTTCTGATTTTAATTGCTCCTTTTTCACTTTTATGTTTTCATTTTCACCCAGATATTTAAAGCTGCCTGTATTCTTGATGTTTCCATACCTGATTCCTAAAATTCTCGCTTATTTATCGTTATTAGTCGAGTATTTTATCTTTTCAAGTTATACCTGTAGACCTGCCTTTTCAGCTGTTTGCTCCAAAAGTTCTAATCTTTTCTTTTCATTTTCTAAGGTTTCATCTATTATTGCAAGACCATCTGCAAATGCCACACAATTTACTGCTTCTTCTGATCCACACAGCCTTAAGTAGTTATTAACTTGTTGTTCCTCCTCTACTTTCCATTCTTTTATAAATTTACCGGTAAACAACTGAATAGCATTGCTGATGAACTGACTCCTTGTCTGACTCTTGATATAACTTGGTAGGAACTAGAAGTCATTGCAAGAAATTTTTAGATACTCTTTTTGTAAGAGTTTGTTTAGTACACGTATTCGTTCGACATGGCTAAGACAACAATAGAACACAAAGTAAAAATACATCTCAATAATACATCACGAAATAAAAAACACAAAGCATAATAAACCAGATAACATATGGAAGAAATAAGCACGTAGGAAAATACACTCCTGGAAATGGAAAAAAGAACAAACACATTGACACCTGTGTCAGACCCACCATACTTGCTCCGGACACTGCGAGAGGGCTGTACAAGCAATGATCACACGCACGGCACAGCGGACACACCAGGACCCGCGGTGTTGGCCGTCGAATGGCGCTAGCTGCGCAGCATTTGTGCACCGCCGCCGTCAGTATCAGCCAGTTTGCCGTGGCATACGGAGCTCCATCGCAGTCTTTAACACTGGTAGCATGCCGCGACAGCGTGGACGTGAACCGTATGTGCAGTTGACGGACTTTGAGCGAGGGCGTATAGTGGGCATGCGGGAGGCCGGGTGGACGTACCGCCGAATTGCACAACACGTGGGGCGTGAGGTCTCCACAGTACATCGATGTTGTCGCCAGTGTTCGGCGGAAGGTGCACGTGCCCGTCGACCTGGGACCGGACCGCAGCGACGCACGGATGCACGCCAAGACCGTAGGATCCTACGCAGTGCCGTAGGGGACCGCACCGCCACTTCCCAGCAAATTAGGGACACTGTTGCTCCTGGGGTATCGGCGAGGACCATTCGCAACCGTCTCCATGAAGCTGGGCTACGGTCCCGCACACCGTTAGGCCGTCTTCCGCTCACGCCCCAACATCGTGCAGCCCGCCTCCAGTGGTGTCGCGACAGGCGTGAATGGAGGGACGAATGGAGACGTGTCGTCTTCAGCGATGAGAGTCGCTTCTGCCTTGGTGCCAATGATGGTCGTATGCGTGTTTGGCGCCGTGCAGGTGAGCGCCACAATCAGGACTGCATACGACCGAGGCACACAGGGCCAACACCCGGCATCATGGTGTGGGGAGCGATCTCCTACACTGGCCGTACACCACTGGTGATCGTCGAGGGGACACTGAATAGTGCACGGTACATCCAAACCGTCATAGAACCCATCGTTCTACCATTCCTAGACCGGCAAGGGCACCTGCTGTTCCAACAGGACAATGCACGTCCGCATGTATCCCGTGCCACTCAACGTGCTCTAGAAGGTGTAAGTCAACTACCCTGGCCAGCAAGATCTCCGGATCTGTCCCCCATTGAGCATGTTTGGGACTGGATGAAGCGTCGTCTCACGCGGTCTGCACGTCCAGCACGAACGCTGGTCCAACTGAGGCGCCAGGTGGAAATGGCATGGCAAGCCGTTCCACAGGACTACATCCAGCATCTCTACGATCGTCTCCATGGGAGAATAGCAGCCTGCATTGCTGCGAAAGGTGGATATACACTGTACTAGTGCCGACATTGTGCATGCTCTGTTGCCTGTGTCTATGTGCCTGTGGTTCTGTCAGTGTGATCATGTGATGTATCTGACCCCAGGAATGTGTCAATAAAGTTTCCCCTTCCTGGGACAATGAATTCACGGTGTTCTTATTTCAATTTCCAGGAGTGTACAATATACACACTGCAAATGGAGGTCACACCTGAACTGAAAAGTACAAAAATCATGAACCTAAAAGAATTATTTTCAAAAATGTCTGTTACTATTTAAGATATGGACTATAAACACTACAATCAAGTAGCACACTGAAGATTGCTCAGACTCTAGAGGGGCTCCTTTGGAGACATTGTGGATGTCTCAAATTCCAACTCTTTTGCATCCATGAACTACGTAATTTGAAATACGATCCATAAGTTCACCGCAACCACAGGAAGAATTTTTTGCAAGATCCCAATTTGAATTAAGCTTTTAGAGCCGTCTTCTCCAGTTCTTATTCTGTTTAATCTTGTCCTGTCTTCTTCGAAGTTCAAAACGAGGGACTTGTTTCGTCACAACAATAACAAGGGATTCATTTTGCAGCGTATTTCTTCTTCCATGTTACTACCAATCCCTTTCTTCCTCAAAAATTTCTGATACTTGGATAGTTTACCAGAGAAATGTCCTCGAATTCAACCGATCCTCTGTGTGTAAATGCTGACGAATTGGGAAATCACATTGGTTTGATAAGTTCTTATTGTTTAGTTATTTCCTGAGCTTCCTGTCTACTGAAAATTCCGTTGTTTAAGGTTTAGAACTTTGTAATCGTGATGTTAATTCTAATAAAATTATGTATTTTCAGAATGTAGGAGTTCAGCAAAGTAAAAACATAATATTCTTTATTAAATCTTTTCATATGCGCAATGGAGTGATCCATTATTTGAAACTTATTTTTGTGGATAACTTTTTGAACGAAATATTTTCGAACACTTCTTTCATAGATAGCAAAATGTTTCAAATGAGATACATAAAAATTAAGACGAAGGTTGCCCAGAAAGTAAGTTCAGATCGGTCGCGAAATGGAAACCACAGTGTAAATCACAAATGTTTCATCTGAAACTGTTAGCTACAGCTTCCAGCCACTGCTCTACATAATCACTATTACTACTTAGACCTTTGTCGTAGCGTTGTACCAACTTTCAAGTACCCTCGTCATAAAAGGCAGCTGCCTGTGCTTTCCGTCAATTCTCTACTCTTATCTATAGCTCGTTGTCTGTGCGAAAACGTTGTCTTCATAGCTAGTAGTTAATGTGAGCAGAGATTAAACACATAGGGAACCAATTACGGGCCGTAGTGCGGGTGATCAAACACTTTCCATCTAAAACTTTCATTGCCCCTGCAGATTGCGACCGAGAATTTTCACGATGTAGGAACCGTATGAAGTTCTGTAATGTGGGCTGCATAACATCAGGCGAAATATCTGACCAGGACCTCATACTAGGCGGGAGACACTATTTTCTATGCACCTATATGTGTTCACCATGCGCTCAGAACTGAGAGGAGCGAAGTAATGCAACCGACAGGCATACTAGAGTCACTGTCGAATACATATGTACAAATATTTATTAGATTATCATAATGGTTTCCATTTCTTGACCGATCGGAACTTACTTTTTGGACAATCCAGGAATAAATTTATTTTTCTGTGTAGTACTTACCTATGCAGTATTTTATATAATACATGTATACTGTAAACCTAAATTCAAATATATTTCTATAAATACATTTTTAAATTAAACTAAGCACTCATTTTCCATTCGGTATGAAGTTCAGTCCAAAACTTAAACAATTTCTGGGAACTGCAGATATGTATTTAGTAGATTGTATAAGAGAAAAACAATGTGTTGTTTGAATAGGTAAGTCCTTTTTGTTTCTAATCATCTCCTCTATTCCATAAAAAACTATAGATGACGAACGATCATTACTGTATGGTCTACATACGTTTAGTACTCGACTACAGCCCAAAAGAAATGCCTCTATTACTTATAACAGCTGCTAAACGAAATAATTACTTCTATGTGACTATTTGTATCGTATCAATCAGATTTAAGTTCGTATCGGACGATATACAAATCATCTGTATCAGTTACTACCCCAAAAGTATTTTGTCTGTCCCTTGCAACATTTCAAGCTCTCTGTGGAAATAGTGTATTATACGGCCAATTCTCCAATAGAATCTTATCACTGCTTCTTGGGCAGTTGTCGTGAATATTTTATTAACTTTTCTGCTTCACACAAGGGAGCACATAGGTGTTACATGAAGAGAATATCTGAGGAGAAGGCAATAATAGTGCTAGGACAATGTAATAAGGAAGCGTTTTTACTAATCATTGGATACCGCTGTACAGTGTGGATACAGTAACTTGCTGGGTGCTAACTTTATGTCATTGTGGTACATAATCTACACTACTTGTCACTAAAATTGTAGCGTCGGCAAGAACAACTAACAACAAAACTTTATTTATCTTGGTGAATCCTGACATAGTCAGGGTCAGGAGGCGGCCTTAATGTAATTTCTGAAATAAAAAAAATTAATTTAAACCGAAATTTTTTCTTAAAATTACAACATGAGACTACCCGTATTTTCGGCTGCTTTCTGCAACCATTTTCAGATCGCTCAAACCGTATAAAGGCAATGAGTATGCAGTAAAAACTATCATAACTAGAAGTAATCATGCAGTAACATGCATTCGCATTGTGGGCCAACAAGACTAGACATTATGCAGTTAGAAACATCATTATGAGCGCTCCGTTTCATATCAGTCTGTTCGGGCTTCTGGCGTTTCGCTTTTATTCAGCTTGTGCAAATTTTATAAAGATGACTATTTTATACGCCAGACTGGAACATTCTTGTGTAAGCGTGGCTAGGGAACAGCTGAGATTTATTTTAACTGTTACATACACTATTCTCGCTTTAATACCTGCTGTACAATTGAAAATAATGTGCTTTGATGCAAGTTTTACTTATGCAACAGGCCATTCGCCTTCATTATTACTGTCATCTTGTAGGATTATGTTTTACTTGGCTCCCTCACAATGATGTTTGTAACTACATAATATAACAGACTTGTTGGCCCAAGATACAAATACATGTCATTGCATGATTACAGTTAGTAATGTTAGTTTTTATTGGATATTCACCGCTTCTTTGTGGTGTGGACGCTCTGAAGATAGTTGCAGAAAGCAACAAAACTGGTTATTGTGTTTAATTGTTTAAGAAAAAATTATGGTCCTGGCATTAAAGCATTTTTCAGTTAAAATTTTTTTATTTCATAAATCACTTACTTTACATATACAGTATTGTAGGAAGAAAACACGAGAAAATTTGTAGGTGATTTGGAGACGCATAGCGTGGCAAAACTTAGCATATAGAGCTGCTGTATCTGGCAGCAACAATAGCTGTAACCTGCCTGGGGAAGACATTGATCTGAGGTTGGATGACAGATATGTGTATGTCATTCCTTTCTTCTTCAGCTCTAGCGAGAGTTTGTCAGTCATAGTGAGTGGTGAGTTTTGGAGTACTAGTCTCTCAGCAAACCACGGCCATATGTTTTCCGTGGCTGAGAGACCATGAGAACATGCTGACCAGGGCAACTGTACAACACCCTCTGTATCAGAATATGTCAGAACAGCAAGTTCAATATGCAATCTTACATTACCTGTTTTGAAAGATGAGGTCATGATGACAGTGAAGACAGGGCACAGCCACCAGCTGACATATGTAAGGAATGTAAAATTCTAGCGTTATGGCACAGAATAATGTACTTGATGTAGTCATGTAAAGATTAAGATGCCTTCTCTAGTAATGCAAGAAGCCAAGGAAGAAAAATGTGCTGCAAATGTGTAAAATGATGTCAGAGGGAGAGATATGCTCTCACTGTTGTGACCATGCACTGTGAAGCAAGAAGACTGATTAAGGCTTCAAGAACGCCCTTTCAAGAAGCTGACAAAGAGGAAGAATCTAGCCAGCACCTCCGAAGAGTGAAGTTGGCCAAAACTGCAGCTCCGGCTAGGCTCCTTCAGCAGCTGACTAAACAAGAAGAAGAATGAGGTCATGGCCACCCAATGGCGACACCTGGCCAATATGAGCTGTGGTATCTTCTGGGGCAGTGGTGCAGCTGTCAGATAATGGAATAACGACAGTGAAAATTTTTGCCAGACTGGGATTCAAACCCAGATTTCCCACTTAACGCTGGTGGTTTCCTTACCATTAGGTTATTCGAGCACAACACACGTCCAGCCCGTATGTCATCGGCGGATGGTGATCTATATTCGCAAATGTGGTTACAGGTCATGTATTTCATGGACTAGAGGTTGCTGATATTGTATGGGTCACAATTTGATGCTGTATTTGCTTGTGAGTGAACACCACTACTTGGTATTTGTGACATCATTTTGCTGACATATATTTTAAATCAGCGAACTGTCAAGTAATATGGTGATTCACTCTATTACAGAAACACAATACTGTCTGTCATTACATTCACAAAAGAGTAAGACGCTTAAAGTTTCACACTGTTTTTAACATTTAATGGTCGAGAGGCAGAAACAACAATAGATTTGTTGTTTCTTTTCCAATATATTATTTTATTTTTATTAATTTTGGGCCAACTATCAACTGTAAAACTTACTACAACATGTCAAATTAATCTGCACGAATGTGTCCATCTTCGTCTGTTGTTATATTGCAGCTAGTATTAAGGATATTCAAATTGTAACTTTTAGCTAATAGATCTGTGAACTACATTTGTCTTCTATGCTGCAGCATTTTAAAGTTTACTATTCGTTTTAAAACTCTATTTAATGCCATGTTCTTAAAGATGTTGCTAACTTTGTGTCTGAGGTGCTTGTAGTATGTTACAGGTAGTAGGTCGTTAGTTACTTGTTCCATAGATCATATTCACAATAAACATTATGAAATAGAACCATTAAACAGAATAAACAATGAACTCTTACACTCTACTAAATAAAAAAATTAAAAAAAGTGTTTTTAGTGCTACTTGGTATCCATTTACAGGAACTTTTTGTTTTCGATTTCAAATGACTAAATACCTCCGCTCAAGAACACCTCTGTGACATAAAGGAGATGTTATAAAGAAACCTCATAAATTTAAATTTGTAAACACTTACTCCATCTGTCAGATATTTTACTTCCATGTGTAGATTGTTAGAGAGCTTTATAGCTGCGTATTTGATGTCTTTCCACGCTAAAGGTACTCACTAAACGATAACGCCGATCATTCCTCCTCTAGTGTTCTTGCTGTTAATATCTCTGTTATTCTTAAACTCAGAAAAGCTGTTGATAAATTTCGTAAGTGAATAAATGTCCTGTGAGGCTGTCGTTAATATTCCAGCTGCTGACTTTCTTTCGTCAAATGAATTCTCCTTGCCTAAGAGAGGAGTTACCCCAGAATATTACCCCAAAAGACAGCAGTGAACGAAAATATGCAAAATATTTTTACTTACTGACTTCTGTAACCTCAAAGTTAGAAATTTTTCTCGTGGCAAAAGCAGCCGAAATTAAACGTTTTAGCATGTGTACAACATGATTTGTGCAGTTGAAGTTTTCATAAATATGCATAAGTACTTACAACTTTCTACCATGTTTATAATTCTGGCAGGTAAACTAAGCTACTAGGGGGTGGGTTATTTTTGCAAGTAAAATTTGCGTGATTTATGCTGTTTCAATATTTATAAAGCTAGCTCATTTGTGCAAAACTAGTCACTAGCTTTGATAAAACATTATTTTCTATCTTCGGTGTTGTTATTTCTTTGGTAGGCATCACAGCAATAAATGTATCATCTGCAAACAGGACTAATTTTGCCTCCGTACTGAAATAAAATCGTAGATCATTAACATAAGGTGAAAACAATAGCTGGTCAATGATCTCACCTTTTGGGACACCCACTGTAATTTGTCTCCATGCAGATGATGTAGCGTCACTCTTTGTATTACTTGAACAGCCTATGATATCTTTTTGTAATCCATTTCTTAAATAAGATCTAAACTAAGCATTTGCTGAACTACATAATCCATAAAAAATACACTTCTCTATTAGAAGATTATGACAGACACAATCAGACTCCACCGGTAAGCCACATAAGGTCTCATTCGGTGAAATTCTAAGGATAATTTTTATATTATGTACTCGTTCCCAGAGTGGATCGGGGTCCTTTGGTTTGGAGCCGAGTGGAGGTCTCAACCAGAGGCTTCGTCGACTCTGTGACGGTCTTGGCTGCAGATTTCTAGACTTGCACTATTGGGTGGGGAATTACAGGACGCCTCTAGAAATGTCAGGGGTGCACTACACAAAGGAAGCGGCTACTCGGGTAGCAGAGTACTTGTGGCGTGCACATGGGGGTTTTCTAGGCTAGGCAGTAGTGCGAGGTGTCCTGATGAACACTCACCAGTCGACGTGCAGGCAGGGAAATCAGGACGCGCTCAGTGTAAAGACACTTCAGCTATCAAGATATTAGCAGTAAATTTTCAGAGTGTTTGGAATAAAATTCCTGAATTTACTGCCCTCTAGGAAGCGTGTGGCGCGCAAATTATTCTTGGGACTGAGACCTGGCTGAACCCTGAGACAGGAAGTTCTGAAATATTTGGTGAGGGTTGGAACGTGTATCGGAAAGACAGATTAGACACCGTAGGAGGTGGTGTCTTCATTGCAGTTGACAAAAACATTGTGTCTACTGAGGTCGAAGTAGAGTGTGATTTTGAAGTTATCTGGACACGTTTAACAGGACTAGGAGAAATAAAGTTAATTGTTGGGTGTTATTACCGGCCACCAGGTTCCACCGTGACAGTTCTAGAATCATTCAAAGGGAGTCTACACTCTGTATCGCAGAAGTACCCGGATCATGATATATTAGTCGGAGGCGACTTACCTACCTAATATACACTGGGATGTCTATGGATTCACTACAGGTGGTACAGACAAGCCGCCGTGTGAATTACTTTTGAATACATTATCCGAAAACTGTCTTGAGCAACTAAATCGACAACCAACGCGTAGTGGAAATATTTTAGATCTGGCAGCCACGAACAGACCTGACCTCATCGATGGTGTGAGTGTTGATACAGGGATTAGTGATCATGATGTTGTCATTACGACTATGGTTATGAAAGTTAAAAAGTCGGTCAAGAAGGCTAGGAGAGTATTCTTACTAGAAAGAGCAGATAAGCAGTTGTTAGAACCTCACTTAGTAAATGAATCGACTTCGTTTACTTCCAGTACGGTGGACGTGGAAGAATTACGGGCAAATTTTAAACACATTGTAAATAACGCATTGGACAAGTATGTGCCAAAAAAGTAGATTACGGACAGAAAAGACCCACCGTGGTTTAACAGCGCAATTCGGAGAATGCTCAGGAAGCAAAGACAGTTGCGCTCGCGGTACAAGAAAGATCGGGAGAATGAGGACAGGAAAAGTTCGTAGAGATTCGTGCTGCTGTAAAAAGGGCGATGCGTGAATCATTCAACCACTACTACCGTTGTGGTGTCACCGCTAGACACCACACTTGCTAGGTGGTAGCTTTAAATCGGCCGCGGTCCATTAGTACATGTCGGACCCGCGTGTCGCCACTGTGTGATCGCAGACCGAGCGCCACCACACGGCAGGTCTAGAGAGGCGTACGAGCACTCTCCCCAGTTGTACGGACGACATTGCTAGCGACTACACGTACGAAGCCTTTCTCTCATTTGCCGAGAGACAGATAGAATAGCCTTCAGCTAAGTCCATGGCTACGACCTAGCAAGGCGCCATTAACCATATCTGGAGAGAGTCTCACTTGTATTATCAAGAGCAATGTACAACAAGAAATTAAAGTTAAGTATACGAGAAGCTCCGTTCTTTTCTTTATAGCTTTCATCACGTATCCTGTTTCAGACTTAACGCGAGACGGCGAGAGTTGACGCGTGCCCTTCCGGCTACTTCTCAGTGTGGCGTAGCTAGCTTGTTACGCCACAACAACCGTCATACCTTAGCAAAAGATCTTGCTAAAAAAACAAGGAAATTTTGGTCTTACGTAAAATCGGTAAGCGGGTCGAAGGCTTCCATCCAGTCACTCACTGAACAGTCTGGCCTGGCAACGGAAGACAGCAAAACGAAATCTGAAATTTTAAATTTAGCATTTTAGAAATCTTTCACGCAGGAGGATCGTTCAAACATACCGCCGTTTGAGTCTCGTACAGATTCCCGTATGGAGGACATAGTGATAGACATCCCTGGGGTTGTGAAGCAGCGGAATGGGTTGAAAATAAAGAAATCACCATGTCCTGATGGGATTCCAATTCGGTTTTGGCTCCTTACTTAGCTTGCATTTATCGCGAATCTCTTGTCCAACGTAAAGTTCCGAGCGACTGGAAAAAGCGCAGGTGACGCCTGTATATAAGGAACATATTCTCAGTTCGAATATAATGAATTTCCTTGAGACAGAGAAGTTGCTGTCCATGCATCAGCACGGCTTTAGGAAGCATCGCTCCTGCGAAACGCAACTCGCCCTTTTTTCACATGATATCTTGCGAACCATGGATGAAGGGTATCAGACGGATGCCATATTCCTTGACTCCCGGAAAGCGTTTGACTCGGTGTCCCACTGCAGACTCCTAACTAAGGTACGAGCATATGGGATTGGTTCCCAAATATGTGAGTGGCTCGAAGACTGGTGAGTGTTCATCGGAGGCGAGGGTATCATCTGGAGTGCCCCAGGGAAGTGTGGTAGGTTCGCTGTTGTTTTCTATCTAAATAAATGATCTTTTGGATAGGATGGATAGCAATGTGCGGCTGTTTGCTGACGATGCTGTGGTGTACGGGAAGGTGTCGTCGTTGAGTGACTGTAGGAGGATACAAGATGACTTGGACAGGATTTGTGATTGGTGTAAAGAATGGCAGCTAACTCTAAATATAGATAAATGTAAATGAATGCAGATGAATAGGAAGAAGAATCCCGTAATGTTTGAATACTCCATTAGTAGTGTAGCGCTTGACACAGTCACTTCGATTAAATATTTTGGCGTAACATTGCAGAGCGATATGAAGTGGGACAAGCATGTAATGGCAGTTGTGAGGAAGGCGCATAGTCATCTTCGGTTCATTGGTATAATTTTGGGAAGATGTGGTTCATCTGTAAAGGAGACCGCTTATAGAACGCTAATGTGATCTATTCTTGAGTACTGCTCGAGCGTTTGGGATTCCTATCAGGTCGGATTGAAGGAGGACATAGAAGCAATTCAGATTTGTTACTGGTAAGTTTGATCATCACGCGAGTGTTATGGAAATGCTTCAGGAACTCGGGTGGGAGTCTCTAGAGGAAAGGAGGCGTTCTTTTTGTGAATCGCTACTGAGGAAATTTAGAGAGCCAGCATTTGAGGCTGACTGCAGTACAATTTTACTGCCGCCAACTTACATTTCGCGGAAAGAGCACAAAGATAAGATAAGAGAGATTAGGGATCGTACAGAGGCATATAGGCAGTCATTTTTCCCTCGGTCTGTTTGGGAGTGGAACAGGGAGAGAAGATGCTAGTTGTGGTACGAGATACCCTCCGCCACGCACCTTATGGTGGATTGCGGAATATGTATGTAGATGTAGATGTAGAATAAAATTATAAATACCCGACTCAGTAGAATGGCCCTTCTGAAATCCGAACTGTGATTAGCTAAGTACTATACAGGTGGGTTGCAACTGTTTTACTTTCGCTTCTGAACTATCTGCACAAATTTTCTCAAAATTTTAAAAATTAACTGCTAAAAATATATGCGACAAATGAATTTTATTTTACAACGCACCCAGTCTCTTTAAAAGAAATAATTTTGTCGTCTGTAGTTTCTTTCAAATGGCTCTGAGCACTATGGGACTCAACATCTTAGGTCATAAGTCCCCTAGAACTTAGAACTACTTAAACCTAACTAACCTAAGGACATCACACACACCCATGCCCGAGGCAGGATTCGAACCTGCGACCGTAGCAGTCCCGCGGTTCCGGACTGCAGCGCCAGAACCGCTAGACCACCGCGGCCGGCGCGTAGTTTCTTTCCCTGTCTCTCTTTTAACAATATTACATACTGATTTTGATACATAATTGATCTGTCAATTTCAGAGAAGATGTGCATACTCTTGGGAATTTTACTAATTTTCTTAATATTGTACAATGCTGTGTATAATAGAAGAAAAGTGTATCTGGGTGATCACTTGTTCTGACTATTTTTGCAAGTTCTTTTTGTTGTGGAGAGACTCTGATACCTGTGGTGATTCAATAGCTTGCCACTATTTCATTTAATAATGTTGTTAGGAAACCACTTTCATTAACAGATAAACACTCAGTAAGAAATATACTGAATTTAGAATTAGCATTAGACCCATAGTAAATTTCACCCCAGCCAACGTTTTTAACTTTTGTGTTAAGAAATCAGTAATTTTGTTATTAGTCAGCCTCACTGTTTTCTTAGAGCATTTCCATACTGTACATGGAGCTACGTTAATGTTTCTAAGACCATGGCGTTATTGGTCCACTTCCTTCTGCGGTAAACGAACTTCTCGTTTTCTATTAACGTCCTAAAAACAACAACCTTATTTTTCTTCCTCACTGCAACGAAAATATGTTCTGAGCAGTACTGTCACTGTTAAAAAAAATGGTACAACCATAGCAATATCTAATAGAAGATAGAGAACATAATATGTGAACAGATGTCAAACGCTCTTTATCTTTGTACGCAAATAATACGAAGGTGTATTCAAATGTTCACGAACTATATTAATTAAAATTATAATGTCTTACCTATACTGCACCGTCACTTTCAAAGTAGGCCCTTTCGAGCGAATACACCCGATTTTGAAAAGCTTCCTGGAAGATTGTCTACGGTAGAGTGCATTGCACCCTCCGTGATTCCGCTTAAATCTCCTCTATTTTATCAAATCTCCTCTCCTTCAGTCTGACTGTCACCATAGCGAAGATGAAGAAGACGCGTAGAACCATATCTGGTGGGTACGGTGGGTAAGACACAATAGTCGTCTTGTTAGTAGCAAAAATTCCTGATTAATGTAGGCTGTATGCAGTCCTCGCCGCAATCCTTCTCATGTTCAGTTTTCTGACAAGTTATGTAGTCATGTTTTCAAATTTTCTTTATCTTTTTGTGGGCGTCCAAATCCTCAAAGTGTTTTGAGAATCTAAACATTGACCAAGTAGGCTGTTTTCTATTTATTATCTGTGAAACTGTACAGTTTCAACCGTGGGTCATTTTCAAGTTCATATCTTAGGCTTTCAGCTTCATTTCACATTGTAATACGTCGCTGGTACGCGTACGTCCAAGGTCACATGTATAAGGGAAGTCAGGTGAAAACGAGATAGACATTAAAAAGTAAGTATACTGTTCGTTATTTCAAAATTAATTGGCACTACTGCTAATATATTTATTCCACTGCGAGACAATGCGGTCAAAGCCGTTGTGGAAAGAGGTTGGCAGATACCTTCGGAAGCATGATTGTACCCAGGCGTGCACTTCTTCGTCCGAAGCAAGTCGATGACCACGATTGTCTTTCTTCAAGTCTCGAAAAATGTGGGAAACTCATGGGGAGAGATCGGGGCTGCATGAAGGATGTGTACGGGCTTCCCAGAGAATCTTCTGTAATGTACTTGAAACAACCTTGGCTCCATGTTGGCGGCCATTATCCTGCAACCAAATTATGACGTCTATATTTCTGGACGTTTGGACTAAATGGTGCGCACGGCGTAAGTGGACTCTTCGCAGAAATTAAAGCGCAGTATCACGTGGAAGCGCCCAAGAATGTTGACGGACAGCATCACTCGGTTGCATAATGATGCATGCCCACGCTTTGCCAAGGTGATTTCGACTATGTTGCAAAAGTTTCTCTGGGAAGCCCTTACCTGTCCTCTACTGAGCCCCGATCTCTGCCCATGCGACTTTCATACTTTTGGGTACCTGGAGAAAAAAGACGTTTGTGGCCGTCGGTTTGCTTCTGACGAAGACGTGTATGTCTGGTTACAATCACGGTTCCACAGGCAACAGCTCAGATTTTTCCATGGCGGCACTGGCCATCTGTTCTCACAGTGGGATAAATATATCAACAGTTACGGCGATTACTTTTGAAATAATGAAGCTTACTTGCTTTTTTCCATCTGTTTCGTTTTCATTTGATTGCCACTCATGCTGTAACGTATATCCAAGGTAATAAAGAGAACTTGGGTGGTCACAGAAATGGACTCTTCGGTTTCTGAATATTTTCTGGTGTGATACGAGTTTACGGCCGACCAGACACATCGTCAGTAAATGTTTGGTCGTTTTTGAAATGCTTTTACCACTCATAAATTTGTGCCTGACGTGAAGAGTGAAATATTAAAATTTTGCGAACTTTTGGATACCAACTCGCATGTCATTACTTATCTTCAGTTTATGTTATGACACTTCACGTGGATTGTGATGCACTTACCTATACTGGACAGCCGAAGAAACTGGTATACCTGCCTAATATCGTGTAGGGCCCCCGCGAGCACGCAGAATCGCCGCAACACGACGTCGCATTGACTCGATAAATGTCTGAAGTGATGCTGGAGGGAACTGACACCATGAATCCTGCAGGGCTGCCATAAATCCATAAGAGTACGAGGGGCTGGAGATCGCTTCTGAACAGCACGTTGCAAGGAATCTCACATACGCTCAATAATGTTCACGACTGGGGAGTTTGCTGGCCAGCGGATGTGGTTAAACTCAGGAGAGAGTTCCTGGAGCCACTCTGTAGCAATTCTGGGCGTGTGGGTGTCGCATTGTCCTGCTGGAATTGCCCAAGTCCGTCGGAATGCACAATGGACGTGAATGGATGCAGGTGATGGACAGAATGCTTACGTACGTGTCATCTGTCACCGTCGTATCTAGACGTATCAGGGGTCCCATATGACTCCAACTGCACACACTCCCACGATTACAGAGCCTCCACCAGCTTGAACAGTCCCCTGCTGACATGCAGGGTCCAGGGATTTATGAGGTTGTCTCCTTAGCCGTACACGTCAACCCGCTCGATACAACTTGAAACGAGAATCGTCTGACCAGGCAACATGTTTCCAGTTATCAACAGTCCAATGTCGGTGTTGACGGGCCCTGGCGAAGCGTAAAACTGTGTGTCGTGCAGTTATCATGGGTACACGAGTGGGCCTTCATCTCCGAAAGACCATATCGACAATGTTTCGTTGAACGGTTCACACACTAACACTTGTTGATGGCCTACCATTGAAATCTGCAGCAATTTGCGGAAGGATGTCACGTTGAACGATTCTCTTGAGTCGTCGTCTACACCGTTTTTGCAGGATCTTTTTCCGTCCGCAGCGATGTCGGAGATTTGATGTTTTACTGGATTCCTGATGCTCACTGTACACTCATGTTGTGTCCCATCGCTCGTGCGCCGACTGTAACATCACGTTCAGACGCACTTTAATCTTGATAAGCTACCATTGTAGCAGCATTAACCGATCTAACAACTGCGCCAGACACTTGTTTTCTTATATAGGTGTTTCCGACCGCAGCGCCGTATTCTGCGTGTTTACATATCTCTGTATTTGAATACACATGCCTTACCAGTTATTTTGGCGCTTTAATGTACTTATGAGCTACTAGGTACAGGTGTTGATTCAACACCTTGCGAACGACGCTCCAGATTGTCCCTCACGTAACAACCCAGTTACTCTTCAAGGCATAACACTGTTAGTAAATAAAATGAGAGTATTGTAGATGTATGTTAATATACCAGTAACTCAAAACACGACTGCCATTGCCTACTGCGAGACAACACGCCAGGTGGCGTTGTGGGCACTTGACGTGGAATGGAGAGTATACTGTAGAAGTGGAGCAGAGATGATATGAACCATATATGGGAAAATCCACTCAAATATGCGACGTTGACAAAGGGGAGAGCATTTCGGAACGGTGAAGCCGGTCTGCTGATAGCGTGCGTCATGAACAGCTATGGAAAGTACTGTAGGAGGCTCAAATCAACTGTCGGCGACAAGTTGTTAGACGCACTACTCCTTGGAGTGGACAGTGAAAAATGGAACGAAGGCTGTGAGAATAATTCTGTATTGTGCATGAACTTTGGCGTAAGTAAAGTTTTTTCGTCATAGTGTTGTACAATTTCTAAAGACTTCCCTGTTGAACTACAAATAAATGCATTAATCTATATTACTATATAAAGATAAATTTTTGTTTAAAGTTGTTACCAAAAATCTACAGTAGCTCCCGAACGAATTACTTCAGATTCTTACACGATATTCTAATAAACGTTCGGACGGACATAGATTACAAATTTTTTAACATATTGGTACATACCAGGTAAATATATATAAACCATGTAAAGGGGAAACGATATTAGCAAAAATCTTGACCGATTTACTTCAGATTTTACACGATACTCCAATAAACGTTCGGATGGACATGGACTACAAATTTTTTAAAAATACATACATAAAATCTATACTACTCTATAAAGACAAGTCGTTGTTTAGCATTTTACCAAAAATCTCCAAAAGTTCTTGACTGATTTTCTTCAAATTTTTACGCAGTTATCTAATACACGTTCGGAAGTGCATAGGCTACATATTTTTTAAGATATATATGGAATATAAACATCCGTCTACGAAATGAAGGGGAAACGTTGTTAGGAAAAATATAGAAATGTTTCTTACAGATTTCCTTCAGATTTTTACTTGGTGGTGTAATGAACATTGGGAAAGACATAAGCTATAAAGTGTTTCAAACAACAATGCACAAGTTTTCTGTCATTATTGTCTGTGAGAAAGAAACTACTGTGCTGTAACTTAACGTCTGAGGTCATCAGTCCCCTAGGCTAGAACTACTTAAACCTAACTAACCTAAGGACATCACACACATACATGGCCGAGGCAGGATTCGAACCTGGGACCGTAGCAGCAGCACGGTTCCGGACTGAAGCGCCTGGAACCGCTCGGCCACAGCGGCCGGCGCTGCTGTGCTGTACTGCTGTATTCTGTTGTGAAAATGTACAGTTTTATTTTCTTTCTCACAGACAGTTTTTATTATAAAAGCACAGTTTCGCGGCGATGTATACTGATAATATTTTTTCGGGCTACCAGCCGCGTCAGTTGGTTTAAAATCCACAATTTTATACCACTAGACGCGGCTGGGAGCTCAAGAAAACATTATCAGTTTTAATTACGATAGCAGACCATTTAAACCATTAGACAAATTGTTTCTCCCAAATATATTCTTTTTCATGATACATATTTTAAAACAAAAATAGTGTACTCAACAACGTGCTGTTTCCTTTGCTTCCTCGCAGTCGATTTTCACAGAAAACAGTAAAGTTTTATCCTATTGGCTTATGACTGGGAGATTTGTAATAACAATAAACGAGGCATCAGATCAGAGAGATGGAGGAAGAGGGAATGGACAGAGGGGGGGGGGGGATGGACATACAGTGCTGGTAGGAGATAAACAGAGAGAGAGAGAGAGAGGCCAGGAGGACATGGAAAGAGAGGAAGAGGAGAGTTGGAAGGAAATGAACAGAGAGAAAGAGAGAGGGCAGGAGGAGATGAGAGAGAGGAAGGAGAAGATGGACAGAGTGAGAGGCAAGAGGTGATGGGCAGAGAGTGAGGGGAAAAATGAACGGATGGACAAAGAGAGGGAGAAGAGGATACCGAAGGAGAGATGTGAGTGAAAGAGACAAGGATGTATTTCTATTTACCAAACGCACTTTCCAAGAGCGAAGCATTGCGGGGTTCGCTTTTCTCCTATAAGATGAAATTGTTCCGTAACTATAACTCAGTTTTCAAGGACTGCATGGACATTTAAGGAGATGATGCTAACAGTAAATGAAGGTAACAGTCGTTAATTTTTCGTACAACTGACAACAGTGTCGATCATTTACTACTAGCTGATAAACTGAAGTAGATGTATCTCCGAAAGCCGTTCATGTAGTCCTCCAGATGTGCTGTAGTTCCGAAACTCATTGGCCATCAACAAAAAAAGATAAAGTAGTAGAACTGAAGACGACTTGTCCATCTATATCACTAAACAACTAAAATGGTACGCGGTGCACCCACTCTCATTTGCAGATTGCTTATCAAACGGTTCCGGAGGCAACAAAAAATTACTTTCCAGTATTTCATACAATTACTTACCGAATTTTAAAACCTGAAAACTGCCACAATCTACTCATAATGTCGCATTACCTTATGTTAAAGGTTTCATACTGTAAGCCAATCATTAAAGTTAAAAAATTAAAGTTTAAAAACTGTATATACGTATGTACTGAGGCAACGAAACCTATGGCGCGCAAATTTCCGAGACTCCATTCAACCAGAATTTGAGAATGAGAGGACTCAGCGATTTCCAACGAGCTTCACTCGTAACCAGGGGTCCGTGCGAAGCACTGGCATTTTTGTGTTTTAAATAATGATTATATTTGGAGTGAATGTACTCGTTGTGTTAATGGTCGTTGTGGGAATAACAAGAAAAACCTTTAAAAGTGAACCGAATGGCGTGAAATAATAGTCATGAATTTATTATACATCCTTGTATATGCATTTACATGTTCCCATAAATGTGTTTTGCCTGCCGAGTGATTGTCCCGGCGACAAACCATTTCAACAATTTTAGCCACAGTAAAGACGTTACGTCTTAGTGGCAATAGCTAAATCACAAATCAAGGCGACTATGACACATCTGTTTGTCGTTTCGGAAAGATTTATTTATTTATTTACATATTTATTTTTATTTGCAAAAGCCAACTTTCACAATGAGAAGAGACAATGGACTACCGCAGGGGTCACGGCTATTTTCTACGACATTGCTATACACAAATTACCCACTTAATAAGCACTTTAAGATAAATAAAATGTAATTTGTAGTAACATAATATTCGTGATTAATAAGTTAGCTTCGGAAAAGAAAGGTATGAAGCAGGGCCTCCATGATGCCTTTTTCCCTATGATAGTTAAAAGTCTTTTTCCTGTAACATTTTTCACAAGTAAAATGTTTTAGCGAAGTATCTGTACGCAATGTCAGAAGCCGGTAAAAAATTCTTTCTAACGATTCCTCAGTCATCCCTGAACGATTAGTACGTGTTGAGAAAAAGGGATTTTGACTTGAGTTGTAATGTATAAACAATTTTAAAACTTTTCGATGCTTTTTCTCTCTGCCAACCAATCGCCCCACTCACAACACATATAAATTGTGAGAGAAAATATTTATCGCATACTTCGTTGCCGCCATTCAGCATCAGGCATGACGTTTTAAATTTCAGCTTTTCAAAATTATACCCATTCGTAACACATTTTGTAGACAGTATCCACCTAAAGCACTGAATGTGCCTGAACAGTCATATCCCTCTACGGCACTTAGTTGAGGAGAAATTACATCATAAAAATTGACAAGCGCGAAAAACTACTTTTTCTTAGAACGGAGTTCGATTCTTAAAAGAATCGGGAGGGGAGGTTTACAGGTAAGTACTAAATAAGGCCATGGCGATCATTACTGGCACTATGAGATCTACTTTCCTTCAATGTTGCCCGTTCTGTTCAATATTGCACCAAATCACAGAGGAAAAGCTACCAAGTTTCGTAAGAAGTCAGTTTAAAATAGCGCTTTCAAGAGTCCACCAGCTTTCAGGCGAGAAACCTTGGGTCGACCTTCGGGTGACAGAAGTTTGCGATGAAACACTGGAACGCCCACCTAATTCAAACCCAGACGATGAAGGCCGCAGGATACAGTCTGCCCCGTGGTGGACGGTCGGGGCTCATCTTCATCCGAAGACGACAAGAGAGATGTGATGCCTCTGGCGTACAAATCACGCTACCCATTTTATTTTGTGATGAGAGGGCAGAAGCGAATTTAAGTGGGCATCTGCTTTCTATTTTAGCATTTTATGAAACAAGTGTGACATAGCTTTTAAAATATTGTTTAATGTCTGGACACAAGCCTAAGGTGGTAGACTGGTGGTTTTAGTGTGTTGCAGTGGTTGACTCATCTCCCTTATTCCAGTGATCCGCATGCCACAGCTGTCTGCTGTACTATTTTAATTTTTCCATTTCAAAACTGATAAAATTCGCGATTTCCGTATTCGTGTGAATGTGCTTGGACGTCAGTGTGACTGTGTTTTATTTTTTATTTTTTAATTATTGTTAAAATATTATTACAAAACAACTTTTACTCACACTCATCTCACTACAGAATATTAGTAAGGGTGCAAACAAACGTGCTGTTATGCTCCCAGATCAGCACATTACCATCACCATATCGTGGCTACATCTTTAACGAGTGAGGTTATTGTGAAATTGCTGCGAGTGACTGTGATGTGGAATACGACTTTCTGTGCGCACTTCATTCTTGTAAAGGCAGTCTAAGAAATCGACAAAAAGTGACACCAGTTGTTGCCATCTGATTGCCAAATTTAAATATTAACCTGTAAATATATTGTGTGTGGTACGTGTATGGTTTGTGACGCCCTGAAATAATACAGAACAATTGGAAACGAATGTAACGGCTACAAACGTTTATGAATATGCATAGCAATACGTCGATAAGAATTACAGTGAACGTATAAGGAAGTTAAAACAATTTTATGTACTTTATATCTTTTCTGTATGGCAACATCTAAGCTCTAAACCACTTCATGCTCTACATTTTGAAGTGTACGAGCAGTCACCGACGCGAGCACACTAAAAATGTGCATTATGCATGTGCGTTGTTTCTGGGAAAGAAGGCATTTTCACAAGATCGTGTGTATCAAATCGTGTGTATCAAATCCGGAGATATAGGTGGCCAAGGGCGACATACTGCGTCATCATGGCCAGTAGGATCGATCAAACGGTTTGAAAGATTTTGATTTTGAAAATACACGAACTTCCTTACCCCACCATGGGTTGCTCCATCTTGCTGACAGATGTAATCTGTGGAATGTGGATCAAGCTGTGGCAGTAGCCACTGTTCAAGTAGGCCTATGTAATTTTTTGTGGAACCGTGTACTTCAATTTAGACCGTATTTTTGTGCTTACATAATACAAGACACATTAACTTTCAGTGAATCAGTTGATGTCCAGTTACATAGAGAAATCTTTTCTGTGTTACATTCGCGAATGTTGTGTCGGTGAGCCTTGCTATTTTTATGAAAGTTTGCCTCATGGCTAAAAATCATACATGCATCAATTATTTCTTCCTTGATGTCTTCAAGTATTGTCTTCGCGTAATTCGTACGTTTGACACAAAGATTAATATTTCAATATTTCTTTTACGTTCTCTGTAATTCTTAGCGACGTATCTCTACGAATTAAATAGCTATAGCTGTTTGCAATCGGAATATTCTTATCGAATTTTCCTGTACGATGGGGCTGTTTATAATATCTACAACCGCATGATTACTTTGCGTTTTACAATTAAGTGCATGGCAGAGGTTCATCGAACCACCTTCAAGCTATTTCTCTAAGGTTCCGCTCCCTAACAGCAAGCGGGAAAAAGGAGCATTTAAATCTTTCTGTGTTAGCTCTGATTTCTCTTATTTTACCATGATGATAAATTCTAGCTATATAGGTGGGAGCCGGCAGAATATTTTCGCATTCGGAGGAGAAAGTTGGCGAGTGATATTTCACGAAGGAATTCTTCCGCAACGAAAAACACCTTTGTTTTAATGACTGCCACCCTAACTGACGCAACATGTCCGTTGTACTCTCTCCCTGTTTCGCGATAATACAAAACGAGCTGCCCTTCTTGAACTTTTTCGATGATCTTTTCTTCTACTAGTCACTATTTTCTTCTCATTTCTATTTTGCACTACGCGTTTCTGGAAATTATTACCATTTTCAAGTGCTTTTTCTGTGTGCTGTACCTTTTATGATGTTATCGATGTGTGAGGTGACGCATTGTTTTTTGGAAATTTGTGATAAGTTCCTATGGGACCAAACTGCTGAGGTTATCGGTCCCTAGGCTTACACACTACTTTATCTAACTTAAACTAACTTACGCTAAGGACAACATACACACCCATGCCCGAGGGAGGGGAGGACTCGAACCTCCTCGACAAGGGGGGGGGGTCATGAGGGGGGGGAACCGCTCAAACCGTGGTAAGGCGCCGCATTGTTCTGTCACCTTTACAGTATTATGTAAGAACACGAACATTTTTAATTCACAATCGTTATTCATATACGGTAAGTAGCGAATTTGGAAAAAAATTCTCCTTGCGGTTTTCTTGTGGTCCACTTGCTCAGAAATGACACATATTAAACACCACACGCAGTTTTTTGGTGCACAGCATACAATCAAAACAGCAAATATACAAAAACAGAAGTTACATTTTTTTTACATATAGTCAACAGAAATAGCGCTATAGATAACCGGCCGAGTATGATACATCATTCCTTCGCAGACAATGTTGAAATTGGGCTAATTTCTAAAATCTCAAAAGCTTTAAGCAATTTTTCATAAAAATTAAGCACTTCCCTAGCGCTTCTTATTGCTTATATAGTACATACAGATAAAACTGAAAGTAAACACATTCAGTACTAGCATTTGATGAATGTTAGATTCATACAAGTTATTTTTACCTTTTCATTGTAGAAATGTAGTGCTTGTCATTTTCTAGGAGACGATTTTGGTCCACAGACAGTGATTGTCCAGTGAAAACAATTTCTTTTCAGTTTTTCAAATTTTTGCGTAGTCACAACAGGAAAGCATCCCACACACGTTCTTCACACAAGAGAGCAATCTGCACAGCACTTATTGAAACGAAAAGACATTCTATAAGCGCAGTATGGTTTCTACAGATCAAAGTCTGACAACAGAATGCAGCCTCGTCGCAGACAAACTGAGACCAACTGATTTGTCGCGCGTTCCGTTCTGCATATCTAATTACATTTTTCGAGAATGTTCTAGAAGCTCTTTGTTCAAATTGAGGAACTATTTTTCACACTAATTTGTCCGTTTCTAGAGCTATAAGCTGATTAAGGCATATTACGTAGACACAGGCAACACATCAGCTACTTTCTGTTTTTACTGTAAATTATGAATTAATTGTTGAGTTTTAAGTTTTCCTCTTACATGATGTCGCTCGTTTCTTGTGGCTTCTCCCGCTCTGAACTTTTAAGACAAATGCAGCATTGTCTTCCGTTGATACCGCACTTTGTGAAATACTTCCAGTCTGGGGATGGTGCCATTCTGTAGTAAAACTAACGCTCGGCGGAAACAGCGAAAAGCTACCATACAGATCATATGAGGCAAGTGTTGGTCACTGCATGTACGTTGATACCATGTGACAGGTCACACCAAATGTAAGAGGTATATGATTGCTTCAGAAATGCTACAAAAATTCGTATGCCTTAAGTTTGTTGCTCGTTTCTGTCGGCATTGTTGTTAAAATAGCACTTAGCGCTTTACGGGTTTTCTATAATTAGGAAATATTTCAAAGCAATGCAAATTTTACAAATAGTAATTACTCGTCCTTTAAAAAAAAAGGTTTATTTGGAATAAAAAATTTTAGCACTTGTGCTGTGGCAAAATAACATTTCGTTTCTTTTACGTGGTTGTTAGTAAAAAATAAAAACACCTGTTCTAACCGAGACCGAACAAATACCGAAAAATGTCGGTAATTGAGAATTAAATTTCCCATCCGTGCGTCTAATGGATAAAATGGAAAAAATGCCCTGTGCTACTAAAAATACATCCAGCCTATTATTTTCTAGACGAAGGATTCTAGCGGGTGGCGCAGTTGAAACTAGCCTTGCTCCCCTTTGAATGCGAATCCAGTATTTCGACTTCTGAAGTAGAGTTAACAGCTACAGCAATGGACAGTTTTATGCAAAAGTCGATTGTCAGCATTCTTCAGTCGGAATTTCAGCTTATTTCATCAGTGGAGTTAGACGTTTCTCTCTGCGTTCTGCAAAATGACTTTCTCGGTAGAGGAAAGAGCTGAAATTGTGGAAGCATACGTGAAAACAGGTTCGATTAAGTAAACTCACGAAATTTTCGAGAAGTATCCGGGTAGAAGACTATCAGCAAGGAAAGCAGTACATAGTCAGTATAAAAATTGACTCATCTACGGATCTGTGATAAACGTAAAACGACAAAGAATTCCTTCAATTCGCACACCACAAGTTGTTGTAGACATTTGCTGAAGACTTATTCCGAACCAAAAGAAGTATACGTGTAAACTGGCTCAAAAGACACATGTAAGTAGGAGGTGTTGCCAGTGGATATTGAAAAGTCTTAATCTGGAGCCATATCGTGTGACGACTGTGCAGCAATTACCTGTGGATGACGTAAGAGACGTGTGGTTTTTGAATAACACCAGCGATGGTTTATTAGACCCTTTCCATTACTTCATGAGTGCTGAAGCATGGTTTCATCTTTCTGATGATGTAAAGTCACAGAACGCGACGTACAGGGCAACGGAAAACTGTAACACTGCGGGTCAGCAACCACGGCATGATGAAAAAAATCTGCGTTTGGTGAGATGTAGCATGAACATGCATTACTGTAACGACATTTTTTTACACTACCGTCAGCACGGATGCATGTATGGTAATTTTGATACATTTTGTGGTCCACTCACTGAATATGAAAGACAATACAGCTTCTTCCAGCAAGACGGGGCAACATTCCAACGTCTAAGGTATCCCTGGAATGAGTCCATGATGCTTCCACTTGAGAACGCACCGTCAGCAAACATTTGTGGCTCGCGGTTCTAGCAAGATGTGATTTTTTTCCTGTGGGGACACTTTAAGAGCAAGGTCTATGAAGAAAATCCACACCCACACAAGAACTGAAAGACAACATCAGCTCTGACGTTGCTGCCATCGATATCCGAACTTTACGTCTGGTGTACCTGAACATGCTTAGACGTACACAGCTGTGTATTGATGTCGCAAGTGGACACTTTCAAGCTCTATTATAAATGAACACTGATCAGCCAGAACCTAATAGCCCATCTGTCCATCTTTGACACCGATAACAGCGGCGACGCGCCATGGCATAGAAGCAATGAGACCCCAATAGGTCGCTAGAGGGATTTGGCACCGCATCTGCACACAAAAGTCACTTATTTCCCGTAAATGCCGGGAAGGGGGGCGATGAGCTCTGACGCTACGTTCAATCACATCCGAGATCTGCTCGATCAGAGTCAAATCTGGCGATTTAGGGGGCCAGAACATTTTCTGGAACTCTCCACTGAATTTCTCGAACCACTCCATCACACTTCTGGTCTTATTTCGTTAAAACTTCCAATAGCGTCAGGAAACCTGATCGACATGGTGCCTTGCACGAATTCCATTGGATCAAGGGATGCCCACGTGAATAATCCCCAGAGCATAAGGGAGCCACCACCAGTTGTCTCCGCTCACCCCGTACAGGTGTCAAAGAGCTGTTCGCATGGAAGACTATGAATTAGCGGCCTCCAATCGCTGTGATGGAGAAGATGTCGGGATTCGTCAGACCATCCAACGCACTGCCATTCCGCCAGCGCCAGTGCCGATGGCCATGCGTCCATTTCAGCCGTAGCTTCCGATGTCGTTATGTTAACACTGGCAGATGCATGGATCGTCGGCTGCGGAGGCACATCATTAGAAGTCTTCGGTGGACTTTGCGTTCAGACGCACTTGTAATCTGCGCGGCATTAATGTCTGATGTTAGTTCCACCACAGCTCGCCGCCTGTCCTCTTTCACCAGTCTGCCAAGCTTACGACGTCGGACATTTGTAATGAGGGGTGGCCGCCCAACACCACGACATCTGGACGTGGTTTCACCTTGGTTTCGCTACGTATTGAGGACACTCATCACAGTACACCTCGCATAGCCGACAAGTTGTGCAGTTTCCCAGTCAACACAATCTCCCTCGGTCAAACTCAGATACACGACTGACCATTAAAATTGCTACACCAAGAAGAAATGCAGATGATAAACGGGTATTCGTTGGACAAATATATTATACTAGAGCTGACATGTGATTACATTTTCACGCAACTTGGGAGCATAGATCCTGAGAAATAACGGTCTTGATACGCCTGGGCATTGAGTCAAACAGAGCTTGGATGGCGTGTACAGGTACAGCTGCCCATGCAGCTTCAACACGATACCACAGTTCATCAAGAGTAGTGACCGGCGTATTGTGACGAGCCAGTTGCTCGGCCACCATTAACCAGACGTTTTCAGTTGGTGAGAGATCTGGAGAATGTGCTGGCCAAGGCAGCAGTCGAACATTTTCTGTATCCATAAAGGACCTGCAACATGCGCTCGTGCATTATCCTTCTGAAATGTAGGGTTTCGCAGGGATCGAATGAAGGGTAGAGCCACGGGTCGTAACACATCAGAAATGTAACGTCCACTGATCAAAGTGCCGTCAATGCGATCAAGAGCTGGCCGAGACGTGTAACCAATGGCACCCCATACCATCACGCCGTGTGATACGCCAGTATGGCGATGACGAATACACGCTTCCAATGTGCGTTCAACGCGATGTTGCCAAACACGGATACGATCATCACGATGCTGTAAACAGAACCTGGATTCATCCGAAAAAA
Source organism: Schistocerca nitens (assembly GCF_023898315.1). Lineage (NCBI taxonomy): Eukaryota > Metazoa > Arthropoda > Insecta > Orthoptera > Acrididae > Schistocerca > Schistocerca nitens. The sequence continues at coordinate 205,999,404 of NC_064614.1, forward strand.
TGTCGTTTTGCCATTCGTGCACCCAGGTTCGTCGTTGAGTAGACCATCGCAAGCGCTCCTGTCTGTGACGGATCGTCAAGGGTAACCACAATCATGGTCTCCGAGTTGATAGTCCATGCTGCTGCAAACGTCGTCGAACTGTTCGTGCAGATGGTTGTTGTCTTGAAGACGTCCCCATCTGTTGACTCAGTGATCGAGACGTGGCTGCACGATCCCTTACAGCCATGCAGATAAGATGCCTCTCACCTCTATTGCTAGTGATACGAGGCCGTTGGGACCCAGCACGGCGTTCCGTATTACCCTCCTGAACCCACCGATTCCATATTCTGCTAACAGTCATTGGATCTCGACCAACGCGAGCAGCAATGTCGCGATACGATAAACCGCAATCGCGATAGGCTACAATCCGACCTTTATCAAAGTCGGAAACGTGGTGGTACGCATTTCTCCTCCTTACACGAGGCATCGCTACAACGTTTCACCAGGCAATGCCGGTCAACTGCTGTTTGTATATGAGAAATCGGTTGGAAACTTTGTTCAAATTCAAATGTGTGTGAAATCATATTGGCCTTAACTCCTTAGGTCATCAGTCCCTAAGCTTGCACACTACTTAACCTAAATTATCCTAAGGACAAACACACACACCCATGCCCGAGGGAGGACTCTAACGTCTGCCGGGACCAGCCGCACAGTCCATGACTGCAGCGCCTGAGACCGCTCGGCTAATCCCGCGCGGCTGGTTGGAAACTTTCCTCATGTCAGCACGTTGAAGGTGTCGTCATCGGTGCCAACCTTGTGTGAACGCTCTGAAAAGCTAATCATTTACAAGTCACAGCATCTTCCTGTCGGATACATTTCGCGTCTGTAGCACGTCATCTTCGTGGTGTAGCAATTTTAATGGCCAGTAGTGTAGATAAGGCGCTTTCTCCATTCTGCACACGGACAGAACGCTCACTGATATTACATGCATCGTGCTTGTGTCTGACTTGCAGTAATTCCTGAGCAGGTGACGCTGGAAGCCGGCCGGTGTGGCCGTGCGGTTCTAGGCACTACAGTCTGGAGCCGAGCGACCGCTACGGTCGCAGGTTCGAATCCTGCCTCTGGCATGGATGATGTGTGATGTCCTTAGGTTAGTTAGGTTTAATTAGTTCTAAGTACTAGGCGACTGATGACCTCAGAAGTTAAGTCGCATAGTGCTCAGAGCCATTTGAATCATTTGACGCTGGAACGGTTTATATCGATTGTGGGTTGGTGGTTATAATGTTCTGGCTCATCAGTGTATTTCTACATGATTACTCTGCAATTCACATTTATGTGCTTGGCAGAGGGTTCATCGAACCACAATCATACTATCTCTCTACCATTCCACTCCCGAACAGCGCGCGGGAAAAACGAACACCTAAACCTTTCTGTTCGAGCTCTGATTTCTCTTATTTTATTTTGATCATTCCTACCTATGTAGATTGGGCTCAATAGAATATTTTCGCATTCTGAAGAGAAAGTTGGTGACTGAAATTTCGTAAATAGATCTCGCCGCGACGAAAAACGTCTTTGCTTTAATGACTTCCAACTCAACTCGCGTATCATATCTGCCACACTCTCTCCCCTATTAAGTGATAATACAAAACGAGCTGCCCCTTTTTCACCCTTTCTATGTCCTCCGTCAATCCCACCTGGTAAGGATCCCACACCGCGCAGCAATATTCTAACAGAGGACGAACAAGTGTAGTGTAAGCTGTCCCTTTAGTGGACTTGTTGCATCTTCTAAGTGTCCTGCCAATGAAACGCAACCTTTGGCTCGCCTTCCCCACAATATTATCTATGTGGTCTTTCCAACTGAAGTTGTTCGTAATTTTAACACCCAGGTACTTAGTTGAGTTGACAGTCTTGAGAATTGTACTATTTATCGAGTAATCGAGTTCCAACAGATTTCTTTTGGAACTCATGTGGATCACCCCACACTTTTCGTTATTTAGCGTCAACTGCCACCTGCCACACCGTACAGCAATCTTTTCAAAATCGCTTTGCAACTGATACTGGTCTTCGGATGACCTTCCTAGACGGTAAACTACAGCATCATCTGCGAACAACCCAAGAGAACTGCTCAGATTGTCACCCAGGTTATTTGTATAGATCAGGAACAGCAGAGGTCCCAGGACGCTTCCCTGGGGAGCACCTGATATCACTTCAGTTTTACTCGATGATTTGCCGTCTATTCCTACGAACTGCGACCTTCCTGACAGGAAATCACGAATCCCGTCGTACAACTGAGACGAAACTCCAAAGGCCCGCAGCTTGATTAGAAGTCGCTTGTGAGGAACGGTGTCAAAAGCTTTCCGGAAATCTAGAAATACGGAATCAACTTGAGATCCCCTGTCGATAGCGGCCATTACTTCGTGCGAATAAAGAGCTAGCTGCGTTGCACAAGAACGATGTTTTCTGAAAACATGCTGATTACGTATCAAAATGGTTCAAATGGCTCTGAGCACTATGGGACTTAACATCTATGGTCATCAGTCCCCTAGAACTTAGAACTACTTAAACCTAATTAACGTAAGGACATCACACAACACCCAGCCATCACGAGGCAGAGAAAATCCCTGACCCCGCCGGGAATCGAACCCGGGAACCCGGGCGTGGCAAGCGAGAACGCTACCGCACGACCACGAGATGCGGGCAAATTACGTATCAATAGATCGTTCCCTTCGAGGTGATTCATAATGTTTGAATACAGTATGTGCTCCCAAACCCTACTGCAAACCGACGTCAATGATATAGGTCTGTTGTTCGATGGTTTACTCCTACTACCCTACATTTTCGCTCTATTTTTGATTTTAAATAAATCATAAGATAATTTTAGCTTTTAGTTTCTGTAATTTCAGTGCATTTCCTTTATACTCACACGGGCTTCTTTTATCTGCGCCACCCTGTGATGCGTTAGAGATTAATTATAACCTTAGTTTTGGTTCAGAAACACAGGTCACCCTTCCAGTTTCTGGCAGCACTGGAAACGCAGTATATTTTTAACTAGACGCCACTGCTGCCGAACGGGGCGACATGACCCTATAAATGTTTACAGTGCTAAAGTGCCGGCACGGCCGTGGGAGACGGTGACCCAGATGGGCAGAGGCTGCGGAGGCGGCGCAGAAGCAGGTGCAGCCGCTGGCCCGAGGGTCGGTCGCGTGCCGGTGGCGGGCGCAACAGGTGTGCTGCTGCAGCCGGGGGCCGGAGACCGGCGGGCCGCGTGCTGGCGCGGCCGTGCGGGGGCGGGGGGCGGCGCCGCGCCTACGCCGCGCTGGGCCCGCCTCCGCCTCCGCCTCTCCTCCGCTGGCCATAGCGGGCCGGCCGGCCGCTCAGTCTCTGGAAGTGCGCCGCTGCGCGCCACGTGTCACGGGATACTCAGAGCCGGCCGCCGCCGCCGGCGCCGCTGCCAGACGCCTCGCACCACCTACTCCACTGATGTTGATGTACGTACCGCCACTTGCCTTTGCTGGCGCTGCTCTTTCTCCCCCTCCTTCCGGCGCCCGCCGAGGCGCTCTATTGGTTTCCACTTGTAACGGCTCGACGCCGGGAAACTGACCTTCCGCCACGCGCCGTTGCGAAACGGAATCACATTTATAAAGCGGTCCGTGGGGCGAGATTTACATCTGAGATATGCTCTATAGCTCCAGTCCACCCACTGAAGCTGCCAGTTCGTTACGTGTCTATAGCGCACGTTGTTATTAGCTACTGAATTTGGGGAGCAAAATATACGACATTCGAATTTATACAGCTTTCGTGCTGCCGGTTTCATCGTTTACACTGAAGACGTTTGAGAGTAAATTATTTTTTTTGTAGCTGATTGTAATCAGTATTTTTAGCGAGCATGCGAAGAAGAAGATCGACCTTCAGCAAAGAATAAACGCATATTATCACTCAAATGCGTCAGTTCTGCTCGCAAAGATGATTTTTTTTAAGCAGAGGAACAACTTTTTCAGATTAAGTGGACTGGACTTGTGTAACTTCTGCATGCTACCGACGCAAGTTTCCAGTTTTTTCTGCTTTTCGTTTTCAGGGAACTAACCTTCCTCCGAGCATGACTGGGAAACGGAATCACTTTTAGGTGAGGCGAGATTTACATCTGTGACACGCTGTATAGCTTCAGTACACCCACTAAAGTTGTCAATACGCTAAGCGTCTATAGCGCACGTTGTTATTAGGTACTGAATTTTGGGAGAGAAACTCCCATAAACGAAACTAGAATTTATGCAACTTTCGTGCTATCGGATTCATTCTTTTCGATGAAGCCCTTTTACAGTAAACTATAATTTAGTTGTACTCAGTACAGGGAATATCAGAAACAAGTAACGAACACGACCTTCAGCAGAGAATAAATGCGTATTACCACGCAAACATGTTTACTCTTCTAGCGAGGGTGAATTTTTTTAAGATAAAGAACATAAAATTTTTCCAACAATTTACTGAATTGAATTTGCTGTTAACACTGCGAGCTGCCGACGTAAATTTCCGATGTTTTCTTCGTTTTAAGGAAACTGACGTTCCGCCATGCATGGTTGCTAAACGGAATCGTCGTTATAGAACGGTTCGTTAGGCGAGATATACATCTGAGATATGCTCTACTGAATCCGAATTTATACAACTGGCGTGTTATTTGTTACACCTTTTTCCTGGAATAGATTGAGTGTAAACCAATTACACTGAATATTGAAAGCAGGAATAGGAATAAAAAGTAAACACTACTAATGTAACTGCACAATAAATATTTCTCAAAAATATTCACCTTTTATTCAGAGGTGGACATTTTAAGATACAAGCATACGTCTTTTAAAGAATATAGTGTACTGAATTCGTTGTTATTTTCTGCGTACTAGCACCAAATGTTTCCAGTTTTTTCCACTTTTCATTAACCCTCTTCCTATCAAACACAATCCCTCGTTTAAAACACATAGTACACAATATTCTAATAATCTGGGCATATAATATTTGCTGACTAACGCTTTTGTTACCAATAAATAACATATTGCCGTCACATCAGAAAGTACATCATTGCTAGGCATCCTGAGGCACCACATTGTCACCGACAGGAGAAAAGGAATTTTGTTACGACTTTTGGTTGGGAATTGCAGATTATAAGCAATTTATTTTGTTGGACTACAGAAAAAATTAGCCGTTCACAATGTCAGAACTACTTTCAGCTAGACTTTGCTATAAAAGTACTATAGCACAGCAAATTATTTACTTTTTATTTTCAGAGCTACGACATGACAATTTACGCCATTAGTACTACAACTTTTATGTGATTGCTTTTGCTCCTTGGACGAGCAGTCTCCTGTCTATAGTTAGAGTCCTGATAAAAGTAGTTACACGATAATTTTCCATTACAATAACCTTTATTTTTTCTGTCCGTTTATGAACGAATAGGAGATGGTATGACGGTCAGTATGAATTGTTACGTGTATTTATTTGTTGGTCTGTTATGATAATTTCCATGAAACGTTTGTACTTCAAAAGTCTCTGTGAAATTAAATTGATCGTTATTTTTGCTCCAGTTGAAACTGTGGATCCACTTCCATTTCTCTCAGTTGTGGCACTATTATCGAGCTCATTACTTATTCTTCATGTTACACAGTTTATTATCTCCGCCATGCCTTACAGAACACTCTCATGGATTTTAGCGCATGTGACTTAGCGTCTTATTTCAAATTTTCGTAGCAACGCTGTAAAACACTGTTTAGTTATTATTATTTTTAGAGTGAGAAGGGAGTGTCATACGTTCAACGTAAAACTTCTGTTTTGTCTCCGTGACGTAAAAATAATTATTTCTTTTTATTTGGTAGTCCCAAGTTCGAGATTACTTTTAAAACGTCCAAGAAACACACAGCGTATGCAGTATCTTTCAAAACATGCAGCCCATTCAAAAATTTCACCATAAAATAATTTGAATAATTGTCAGTTTATTTCTCGAAATTTTATTGAATAACTCTGGCAATTAGCAACAGGGACTTTCTTAGGTATTATTTGTTACGTAGTACATTTTACGGGTACACTTTTAATGAGGCTCCAAGTTACATGAAAAGTTACGGTAGTTGGCCTGAATGAGAGAGTGCTATTTGTCGTAAAATTACTCTACTCTCGTGCGTATGCCAGAATATTTTAAATTTTAGTGTTCCGGGAATAATGAATAAACATCGACGTTGATGTTGAAAATTAGTTTCACATAATTGTACCAAGATAATTAATCTCACACACGACGCAAATAATTTTCCTCCTTTGTTTATTTCTTATTTTTCGACAATACTGCCGAATATGCCGTACTGGAGAAAATCTCTTAAGTTTAGGCATAAAGTTTGCTGTTATTTTCAAAAGTATTTTGTTTTACAGCGTGCGTTATCAGGTACTGACGTATGTTTCTGCATCGGATGATGTTTTCAGAAAAGTATGTTGTATGCCAGCCTCTCACAGTGTGTTGACTGCCAGTGACACGCGGTGAATCACACATAACTGTGTTTCGTGGTCTACTTCAGACCGCGACGGCCGTTGTAGGCCTGAAAAAGCGGGCGCGCCGAGAAGTAACCCACCCACACTGCCACTCACCGTCCCACACATTGGCAGATGTGTGTTGATACGAACGCTACAATGATCTGTCTCTCTGGTGTAAGCAGTGAAACATGTCTTTTTATCCTACGCTTCTGAGTGTGGGAACCTTGACTAGTGTTTTGTTCTCATTCTCGAAATGATTTACCTTTTAACTGAAAACAAACAGAGAATGCCGCAGCTGTACAGTTAGATGACAAACTGACAATGACTAAATTCACGAATCTTTTCCTTCTTTTACAGAGAATCGTTGCAGTCGAAAGTCAGCCACAAAACAAGGAGAATTTGCTGAATTTACAGTGTGTAATGGCACTACACCGTAACATACAGCCTATATTTTTACCCTGTAGATGAGCTGCAGCTCACTGTATCTATTTATTGAGTGAGAAAGAAATTACTTACAGATTTTTAAAAATTCCTCCTACTAATTAAAGCTAAATAATACTTGACGAAACAAAGGCCACGAAGTCGGAAGGACATGTTCACCTTAAATATCAGTTAGTACCAAGTCTGCGTGAAGAAATGGTGGTTTCTAAGCGTTCTTGTAAACAAATAATCTACTACACCATGTCATATGATGTAAATGGACAGGATGGCAATTGTTAATATCAGACGACCGGGAAACAGTAACCTGAAATTCGTGAATACTGTACTTGTAAATAACGAGACGCATGGGCTCCATGTTGAACCTATACATTCTCTTCAGTATCATACACTCTGGATCAGCAGAACTCCGTAGCATTCCACAGCATCGAACCGAAGTCACATTGTCACAACTTCTTTCCCGAAAAAGAACTGACCCATCTGTCTATATCCGCTATTGCATAGGACAGTTACACGGGACTATAGGAATACATCGGACTTTCCTGAAGTTCACCTGCGTTGTCCAATGTGCAACTTTTGTTTACTCACAGCGCTACAGAATAAAACGCATATTTTCGTTAAAAGACGTATCCGATGTAACGTTATGTTTTGAGTAAAGGCTTACGCTTGAGCGACATTAAATACTGTCACATACTGACATTAAATACTGTAATTGGAAAATAATTGCCCTGTAAAATGTGGGCATTATCTTTTTCAACACTGGACTTAATTACTGCTTCTTCCTGTACAATGACTCGTTTGCTGATTCAATAAATATATGATATATTATAAATCTGTATACAGCGAAATAAATTTCGGACATGTGAGCTACGCTATCATGAAGAACTCTTATCTGTGCAGTATACTGAAAGCTTACAATCTAGATATTACTGCTGCGTTTGTCTTTTATATTACGTTAAAGTAGATTGGAAAAATAAAACGTCTAACACTTTTCTCTTGTCAATTAAATGTTTATTTCCCAATAGCAGACTGTTTACCTGTTTCGCGTTTACTTGTGTTGGCTGCTGGTTCTCTTGAAGAAGTTCACGTCGTTAATGCATTATCCCAGCAAAGTATTTGCAATACCTTCAGTATGATTGTTTATGCACTATTTGTTGGCATATCGCTCTATGTATGTCAATCATATTGCTGTTGAAATACGGTGTTTAACTAAATAGTGTTCTGTATGAAAGATGTTTGTTAATCCGGAATACAAAACTATAGCCTAGTACAAATGAGATCAGTTAAGAGTTCCAGGCGTCTTTTTTCTTGTTATTGTACTATACATGAAACTGGACAAAAAGGTAAGCATGATTTTGGCAACGAGGAAACCATATTCCAATTTAAGCTCTGGTTTTCTTTATTGTACGATTTTCTCACTTTATGACCAGAAAGACATTTTGATCCTGAATCAGATTTGAGTGATCCCGCAGTCACGATTAAATTCGTGGTTACTGTCAACAGCTGCGAGCCGTCACTAATAAATTTACTTGCGCGAACAACCTTTTCCCATTTTTAGGCAATACCTTTACCAAAGGATTACCTACGGCGCATTGGAATGAATGGTGAGACGGGATATTCAGAAAGAAAAGGTAAGAGAGTAAACATTAAAATGCTTGTAGACAGTATTACTGTTCAGTATTACTGTTGTTCACCCTAGACAGCTCAATAAAAATATGCAATATTTGGTGTGGTTCGAAATTTTGGATGATCAAGACGCTATTGCTGTGTTGTCGTGGTAATTTTCTATTCTGTTGCAAGCAGAAGTCAAGAAGAAGGTAAAAGAATGATTGAGCATCAAAATTTTATGAATTTTGTTCTTTAAGAAATAAATTTTAAAAAATTGTCTTCTCTCTTAGATTGAGGGACCACACTCTGTATTTACTGATTAACAACCCATTAGAGTCATTCTTAATTTTCCACTTCTGATACGATCTCTCTCGATGTTTCGAACGCATTTTAGCAGACAAACACAACAGTGAACACATAGAAGCCTAGTCCCCAGATACTTGAGTTACTGACAAGGATAACTGTCAATACTGCCACCAGACGGCACAGTATTTCGCAAGTAGCGCAACATATTTCAAAAGCTTTTGATCGACACATTATTACTGTACAATCCCTCAAAGTAAACAACACACATACAACATGACTCCAGTAGCAGGATTACTGAGCAATAGCATTAACCATCTGAGGGCCGCTTTAGAAGTGAAAGCAGTAACAAATGACAAGAAAAACAAAATTTCCCCTCGTCGAAATAGGTGGATATCCTTCGAAGTTATAATATAATAAATTTTTTAGTAAACAAGCAACTTTTATTTTTGTGACATGACCTAATGAAAGACCTATCGCTGAAAATAACGTGAACAAGGGAACGAAGCAACTTGCGGACCACCTTGCAATAAACACGATATGTTTGTTTCAAGATGTATTGTAGTCAGTGGTCAACGAGTCAGTCCTTTGAATTCTTTCACGTAGTAAGTCAGCGTGTTTCTAAGTTCACCATATAGATCTAAGTTATGAACTGGTTTTTAATGAATCACGAGGCATTATCTTGTTTATAACATACCCATTTTTAAAAAGTTTTTACTATCTACATAAGAATATCTGTAGGATTAAAGCAACGCCGTTTAATTACCTTCCCTATGTGGGAATTCAGGCCCAGTTTTCGACAGGCAGCTTTAAGTGTGGCACGGAGAACAACACAGTTGAAAATCGTTATCTCAACAATAAGTTCCAAAGCTAGCTCATTACATGCGCATTATCTGTACTTTGCAGCAGTGGAATATAGCTGTATTTCTTAGTCCTAATCATGTCGGAAACTAAAAGTTTGGGATCGTCGAACTAAAATGATCTTCAAATAAATTTATACTGTCAATTGTGCATGTATTTGTGCGTTGCGACTCCGGCTTGCAACGAAAATAATTCTTACAGCGACGTCTATCTGTCATGTCTATACAGCCATTAACTAATTTTCTCCGGTCACTAATCATCAATTGGAAACAAGTGAGCTACATCAGAGACATGGGGAACTTCACTGCAAACATTATAATGCTTTAGTAAATAGTTGTATGCATGTGGGTTCCACCGCTATATTAAGCTCAAAAGATTTGAAATTTTCTTACTTACTTACCTAAAAAATTGTCGAATATTTTATGGAAACCGTAAATATAGCATCCGTAGTGACAAAAAAATGATGTGGCACAAGAAACAGGCGCTTGATGACGACTGAACAGATAAGCAGTACCCTCAGAATCCTTTGTTTCGTTACGATACAGCTTGAGGAATAACTCTGATGATCTGCAGGCTCAAAGATATGATACTTCGATATGTCTTCATCTGTGACATAAAGCGTTAGTTTTTTCAGAAGCTTTACTAAGATTGCTGCTTCGATAGTAGCGATTTATACGTATAATTGCACGCGATGTCATGGAGACGAATAAGTGAGGAAGGTTATTAAACATCTGAACACAGCCACTGCTTCAAGCATGTAGTATTAATAACTATTACGCATCGCGTTTCGCGTTCTTAATTCACAGGTTCTTCTACGCCAGTGCTTTTGTTTTCACCAACATCTCAACTACCGCCGTGATCTACTCCTAGTTTATTTTGTAACCAACCTTACAACGCGCCCGTAGGACCGTGCAACATAGTCACCCAAATGAAAAAAAAAAATGTGACTGGTCTAATTCTTGCAAGAATCATCTTCAATCAGACCCGAAGATATTTGGTTCATAATAGGTTTCAGCCTCAACATACTGTGGAGATATTTCTCCAGGTTTGTGATCTTTAAATGTGAGACATAGGGTAAGTCCGAGAAGGTTGGACCAGTAGGTGAGACGGACCAGTGGCGTACTAAAAAAAAATATGCGGAAGTATTGCTGTCATTTTCGTATTATTTCTGGATAAAAAGTTATATTCTTTGTCCTGGTAAACTGAAAAGTTTTATCGTGCAGTTACATAATTTTGGTATTAAGACTTAATTTTTACAATATCGATGCAGCTTGACAAATGTGAATGGGGAGAGAAGGACTAGTGTTATTTGGGAGAGATGGACCACTTGTTTTAATGTGAGAGACATGGAGCACAACTAAATTTAGCTTCGAGGCATGTGCAGTAACCACACTGAAGATGGCCGCACCCTCAGAATATACTTATTTGTCGGACGATGTGTGTGTGTGTGTGCCAACAAGTGGATGAGAACAATCTCACAAACAGGCCACCCAACCACTTCAAAGCTCGTCAAAAGACTTACAGTTTCCAAGCGCATCGAACGAGCAGAGCTACCTGCACAAGCCAAATTCCATCACAGAGACTACTTCGGACCCCACTACTACTAAACCTAAAACTTTCAAGATTACCATCTCAAAACTGATTACTCCAAAGCCAAACAAGACAAAAACTTTTGGAAGAAATATCACCTGTTCCTTCTATTTACGAAACCATGAATTTTAACAAGCAGGCAGCAACAGTATCCAAAGGGCTGAACTCTACTGAAAATATTTAAACTGTAAAGAAACAGAGGGATAAGAAAAGAAAGTAAACAGAAAAATAACCACAAAAGAAAATAGTAGCGAAGAGGAAAACAGACCCATGAAGATCACCTAAGAAGAATACTGCAGATAGCTCACCGTGTTCATCAGGTGCAGACATTGTAGAAGGTTACGAAAATAACTTTGATGAATGAGATGAGGATGAATGTGTTGGGTGTGGTGAAATCTATTACGAAACTAATAAAAATAACGATCGGATTCAGTGCGTTGCCTGGTCAACATTTGGTAATAAGTTTAACTGCTGTGATGAGAGAAAGACAGGCTAATGCTTGAACAAACCAATAACTCATTATAAAAGTCAATGTTCACTCAAGATTTATAACAAATTGATGAAACTGTATTGGACTAAATTATTTAATAGTATAATTATGCATGCATTACCACATATTCCAAACAAAAATATGGGATTTTAAATCACTCTTTTCTTCATTTATAGCCATTTTTATGTGGTCCATCTCTTCTGGTACACTGGCCCATCTCACCCCACACGTGTGTGTGTGAGATGGACAACTCATACATATTTTAATTTTATCATATCTCTCGTATTTCAAGCAGCAACACCAAATAATGTATTTTACTTAAGTTTGTATGGCACTCCATACGAACAAGCTGCCAGAAGTAAAAAAAAGTGAAATTTTATCATATCTCTCGTATTTCAAGCAGCAACACCAAATAATATATTTTACTTAAGTTTGTATGGCACTCCATACGAACAAGCTGCCAGAAGTAAAAAAAAGTGAAAAGCACAGAAATTTTATGCTGAAGGAAAACAGTGGTCCGATTCTCCCGGTCTTACCCTATACACTTTCAACATTATATCGATAATTTTGCACCCATACGAAGTCCAGTTTCTGACCTATCTTCCCGGTGCCAAATTTAACCTTTATAGTCCGTAAGAAACCTCACTTCCGTTGCATTTCTTCCCTTCCGTCGAGTCTATAAAAGCCTCCTATGCAGCTCAGTGCTATAATATTTGCTATAGAATATTATTACAATATAAGAACTGTTTACGGGTTCACTCCAGTACTTCGAAAATAAAGTATCATCTTTGCAAAGAGATTTCGTTTTTCTATTAAACCTGTTGGTACCTTAAGTTAATAATCTCTAAGCTGCAAGCAGATTAACCTCACATTAGCTGGTATCCATCTGCATCATGTGCCCCCCGTCTTGCAGTACGATTATTTTCCCGACAGAAGTGCTAATTTTAGTGTTATGCGTATTAATAATGAGGAACAAATACAAGGATACAAATCTGAGAGATAATTATTTTCTAAGGGATATAACATTTATTGAAAACAACAGTGAAGAATTACGTGTTTGGAAATTGCTGCAGACTGTGCATAATGATTAAAAGAAGATTACAGTAAATGAAGTAAAATCATTGCACAAAAATAAGCACGATTTGTTTTTATTATGTTTCGGACGCTGTAAGTTGGTTTCTGATAGTTTGTGTCACTCCTGGTGTGAGGTTATTGCTCTCTCCAGCTGACTTTACATGGAGGACGTGGGTGTCACGTGTAGGCGGACTAATGGAACCCGACGGTGAAATCGATTTCTTGGAACTTGTTGTTTGATCATAACGTATACTTGAAATAAAACTTTCATTAGAAATGCGATGGAAAGCGATATTAACAACGGAAACATTTTCTGAGAAACTGACCTTCTAATTTGGTCGCTACCGAGAAATTTATAATTCGTGTTGAGCACCAAGCCATCTTTCCTTTATTTTACGTTGTTAGTTAAATGTATATAGCGAGTTTGAATGATACCCTTTCCGTCGATTCTTTGGATTGCGTGCTTTTTATTTATTAGTATAATACACATTTAAAAATGATGTACTAGTTGTTTAACTTAAGACGGCAATACTGCTTCCTACCTTTGAAAGCGTTTGATAATGTTGCATTTTGTGTGGTTAAATTTTCGCAATGAGTTTTACAATAAAAAAGGAATTTTTCTTGTACAGAAAGCAGCTTGGTGTGTCATTTATTAGTCTACGACAGAACCGTTGCATTCATTCATAAGCATGTTTCTTCATTGTTTCACTTGGTAGAGGCCTCCGTCATACTGCGAAATGAAAACAGAATTTTTTCCATTCTTCAACTTTGGTTTCGGAATCAGGCCTCGCGGCATATGGTACCAATATGGAAATAACGTACGAGTGATCAGATATTGGTAATCAATGTGTGTTACTGAAAAGCTGGACGTCCAACTTACTTTTCAGCGGGTTGTTGGTCAATGAATGATGTTTACATTTTTCAGAATTTCCATTTTCCAATAACTCCTATAAAGTTAAGTTATATGTGAAGATCTTCGAATGGCGTTCTTAGGAAAAATATTTCTGCCGTTGGGGGACTGTCATCACGAATATTCCATAGAGCCTCAACATCGATTCACAATACTCTGCTCCCCATGTAAAACTGAATGGTGAAGGATGAAATGTAGCTTTCTTGGTAATTATATTTGCATTTTGTAGGCTAGTACTCAAATTGTTGTCACCAGTGAGGTTTATCTAAATCGCTTAAAGCGAATGACAGGATGATTTCTATGAAAGGAATCGATTATTTAGCGTCCCCTCTCGTGTTCACCCGAAGCTTCGACTGCTTCTCCAAGATCTCGTTATCGACCAGTCTTTAAAACCTTTTTCTGTCCACCCATTAAATCCTTTAGAGTTTTAAAGAGCAGCTTATTGTAAAATGATGAACCGACATTCCGTCCAATATTGCACACACTGACGAAGGTCACTAACGATAGTGAACCAAACGGTTCATCGTTCTGAGGCGGTCTACCACCCATTTGAATTTTATGAAAAGTAATCGTGGCCGAGAAAACGCTCTAACCCAAACATTCTTCTTTACTTATTTAACAGATTAGAGATTTCTATTGCACTTAATGTTTCTTAGAGACGCTTAACACGATGTTCACGTTTGACGATTTTATGGGAGTGTGAAAAATTCCAAGTTGTGATTGAATCACTACTTCTTCATTAAGTAGCTGTTAGGCGTTTTCTCAGGCTGGAGACATTCAACGGCAGACAATGTAGAGTAGAGCGGAATGAATTGTTGGTTGTTCTTGAGGTTGCTGTAAAGATGAGAATATGAGTCATTCTGGAGACGACGTATTTTGACAAAGGGTGTCTAAAAGCACAAAGTTAAAATTGTTATGGGTGTTGTACATTTATACAGGGCTGCGGAGTGTGGCATGAAGTATAGAGGTAGTCCTTCTCAGTTTTTTTTTCCTCAGCAGCCAGTTTCAACGTCTACAGCTGCATACTGGGTATGAAAGAGAAAATACCACTACGCAAAGTGACGACAGCAACCGTTCACTCGGACATATGCTCTATATCAGGGGTGTCCAACCCGCGGCCTGCAGGCCACATTCGGCACGAAGCAAGTATCAACGCGGCCCACGAAGTGAACATCTATGACAAGGACCTCTAAAAAAGAAAAAAAGAAAAAAATCACAAAATTCATGTAAAGGTCATGATAAACTGAATATTTTCAATCTCAATCTCCTGCCACACGATACCATCTCTCTCCCTACTTTTCTTTTCCTCGGCGGTTTTTATTAGTAATGTTAAGTACATTATGTGCCGCCGTATTCTTCTTCTTCTTCTTCCAATGTGGCTAACGTAAACTGAAAGGTTGGGCATCCCTACTCTATATCGAACGGTTCAAAAACTGTTTTAAAGAGTTCGCAACAATTTTCTATAACATCACCGTTAACTACAACGAAATTTTATTTTCTCAGATGTACACGTTGCGTTGATTGTCTTAGTGCACCTCTGCCTTCCTTTGCAGTAGCAACAGTGTCCACAGTTCAACTTATCAGTTGACCTCGCGTACACAATTTCAATCTCCTTCCAGAATTTCGGCTTTATTTCATTACCATGTGTCTCAAACAGGTCTGACTGAAACTGAGAGTATGAAGACAAAATTTTTCCAGTCATAGTCTGAAATAAAAGAAACAAAGTCTACACTTCCTTGATCACTGTTTTAATTTACGACTATGCAGCAAATTGTGAGTTAAGACACCGTAACTGCTAAGAAATTCTTTAAAGAGCATCGTGGGAAACTAGATTTTTGAACGTGAAACAGTGGTCCTTGTAAACTTTTTTCTTCCAGGATTCAATGACGAGTAACATAAACATATAGAAGGGTTAAATTCTAAATAATGTATGCATGTGTTGCATTTCGCTCTTAATTTTTTGTAGATCACATGCACAAGAATGTCCCGAGAGTGTGGGAATATAGAGAGAACTTCATTTCAGATTTTTACATATTAATCACCACGGAGTGGTTCTAATGTTACGAACAGTTCGGGATTACGTTATTTCTCGTGCAGCTAAACGCAGTTAACAGAAGAAGCACGCAAAATGGGAAAACACACATGAAAATATTTTTGTAGAACCTCTTTCTCCACTAGAGTAATACACTAGAAGAAATACTGAATGAACATATACAGAAATGTTGCTAGATACCGCATCTTTCTTCACTTCGATATGCGGTTGCCAGCTACTTCACGAAAACAGAAAAAGAAATAAAACGTTGAAAAAGGAAAATTATGTTGAAAAAAATTATTAATGATAGCTTTTTTGTAGGTTCAGCAGCGTAAAGGGAAAGGAAAAAAAAACACGCAAGGAAACTATTTGCAATAATTTATGTTTTTCATGAAGCTTACTTACGTTTAGTTTATGTCGTTTGGTAAGAATAAAATGAGAGTAGATTGAAAATAAAAATGCCTTTAGATAGTTAATTTATGTTGCTAAATTAATATCAGTAATATAAAAGTTAATAAATATAAGACGATGTCACCTTCACATAGAATGACCAACAGTCAGACCCACATTTCCCGGGATCTCCCGTGTTACAGCGACTTTTCTTAATCCTCCTGACCGCATTAGTGACCACCTGTCACTGTCGTGCATTTCGCCTGTGATAAGTATGAAGCCCACGTGGTACTATCGATATTTGAAATTTCCTGACCAACGGAACTCGAAAAATTTTCGTATAATACTCGATACCACTGACATAGTTTTTTCTATGGAAAGAAAATGGTTTGGTTGAAGGGAAATCTAGTGGCGGAAAAAGACTGACACAGCTTACAGGTCTAAAGAGGCCTGAGAGGGATAATGCTCATTTGTTTTTCGGTTAGTACTGGCAACCCACAGGTACGATCGCCTTGCACCGATCAACAGCTCTGGTATAAATGAGACACGGAAGCAACAAAGTCTCGCGAAAGTGGATTATAGAGACGTTAATGTTTAAACATTCTCGTTACGTTATTACTATCTGAATAAACACATTCTAATAGCGTCGAAAGAGCCAGTACTTACATATCGCTTAAGTTGGGAGGAATCGAAAATAGATCACAGTCAACATGAAATATTCCAATTTGTGTAGCCTTCTTTCCTTAACCTACCTAGTGTACCTTATTATACCATAATGGGGCTTATTGCACACTTCAAAAAATGGTTCAAATGGCTCTGAGCACTATGGGACTCAACTGCCGTGGTCATTAGTCCCCTAGAACTTAGAACTAGTTAAACCTAACTAACCTAAGGACATCACAAACATCCATACCCGAGGCAGGATTCCAACCTGCGACCGTAGCGGTCTTGCGGTTCCAGACTGCAGCGCCTTTAACCGCACGGCCACTTCGGCCGGCTTATTGCACACTTCGGCACCATAAAAACTTTCTCTTTGAGGCGTTACCTCAAAACGTGATACCGTCTGACATAATACAGTAAAAGTAAGAAAAGTATGCTAGTTTTTCTTTTTTTCCTCTATTGTCATCCATTCCAAGAAAATACGATGTAGTTGTGCAACTGAAATTTATTGTGAGTATCCGTCATATATCCCTTAAAATCATGGTTAGATAATGGTCGTCTTCCTTAAAACCATGATCAGATGTTGGTCGCTCCACTTCACAATAAAACATAATTCATTTCTATGTAGAAATATATGACTGTGAAGAGAAGAAGTGATTACAGGTAAACAATAACGGTAACAAATTCACGAATCAAATCCATTACCGTAGAAATGATGTTAATAGTGTAATTACGAAGTCAGATACGTTTACCAGGTGTTCTGTGCAATTCTGGTGCCTACAGAGACTTCGTTAATTTAGATACCATAAGAAATCGGTTCGGACAGTGTTTGGTTCCAAAAGTGCTACCTGCCTACGCTACCAAACATCAGTTGAACAATATATCCCGAAAAAGTACTGCTTTTTAAAGCGGAAGTATAGGAGATATGTATGAGACGAATTCAGTAATACAGCTATTTTGCAGATTTAAAATTATATAGCCAAAATATATTGAATATGGAGATTTTTGTGATACTGTTATGGGTGTTCGAATAGCGTGACAATCGAAGTTTATGCCTCTCCACATGAACACCAGAGCGTCCCAGACATGAAATCCGTGCTGTTTTAGCCACTCTCGACGGAGAGTGGATGGTGGGAACTTATTTGCGTCTCGCCGTTCAGACAGCAGTCCATAAATATCCAAATAAACGTGTTTTTACTCCGTAGTTCCTTTACACATCTCCAAAAGTGTTTTATCACTGAATCTGTCACATACAGCTCCGGTATTAAGACAGAAAAATACCGTGGTCCCAATTTAAAAAATGATAACTACGACTGTAATTTTTAAGAATATGATACCTAAGTGATTTTAGTGCGTACTGCTCGGTTCTGTCTTGGGTCTGTTTTGTCTCGCAGTGTTATTTATATGCTGTGATACGCAGCATTATGTGCAGGCTCACGGATGAAGACTTGGCCGATATGCATCCCCAGTAGGGTTTCACTGAACGATGTGCAGAACGGCGCAACCACGCTATGCTGAGATGTTTGCGCAGCACCACAGTTATACCTGACAAGGAAACGTTACTAACTCGACTTAGTATTTGGTGGAATGCAAGTTGTCGGCCCCAGCAATTGGTGCTGCGCGAAAATTTGGGCCACAATTCTGACAGCATGCAGGTATGATCTTCTAAGAGAAACTTTTTAAACTTTCGCGGGCACTGGTTGTTTGTTCGTGAGTAGAAGGCTTATGAATTACTATTGTGGCATTGGCAATATACTTTGCTCATTGTGTCAAAGTGCGCGGTTTCTAATCTATAGCTAGTGCCACAGACCTCTTTGCCACCAAAATTTTTACGCTACTGTTCACAACTGCAACGTAAATGAGTTTGTCAGTAAGGAAATGGTGTAGCGCTGTTTAATTATTAACGGCGCTACTGTGCGTTATTTTCTTTGGTTTGAAAGCTAGCCTTGTTACAGGAAGTACATTTGTGTGAGATGCGCTTTTCTTTAACATGACTGGCATGATTAAAATGTAAAGCGACAGTAATTAACTTAATATGATAATAATTCTTCACTTTATTAGGTTTATTCATTTTGATTTTGAGGAGTATATGTAGCTGCACAGTATCAATACGAGAGTATTGTTGAAATAATATTGAAAGCATATGAAGTTTAAGTGCAAAATAACGGGAATGATGCTGTCGGAGAGTTAACACGCGTTCGTCAAAGATGAACAATCAATAGGCGTCAAGCGTGATGCCTTCTCAGTCGAATGCTGCAACTTTGGTTTCTGCAGACAAACCGGTGTGGCCGTGGTCTTCACTCGTGTAAAGGCTGTTAATTTGTTTAGCCTGGAAAATGGTAAACGCAATAATAGAGCAAGGAACTGTCGTGAAGTTTCACATGAGACTTCAAAAAACCGCTACCGAAACCTATCATTTACTAGAAGAAATGCATGGCGGAGACTGTCTCTTATATACACGGGTTTCTAAGTGTTCAAGGGTTTCCAAGACTTCCAAGAAGAAACTGAAGATGACTCAATCCCTGGACATCAAAAACGGATGAAAATATCAAAAAAGTAGGTAACCTGATTCGAACTGATAATCGGTCGAGTATTCGATCGATTGCTGAAACCGTATGAATTGAAAAAAATTAGTAAGGTAAATTTTACATAACCAGCTTAACATGGGAAAAGTGCGTGAGGAACTGTTGCCGAAAATTCTCACCACAGACCAAAAAGAAGCTCATGAAAGGTTCTACTGACACTTTGAATACCATTGAAAATAATACTAATTTCTTGGAAAAGGTAATAACATGTGACGAATCTTGGTTTTTCACTTACGATCTAGAAACTGAGCGCCAACGCATGTATTCGAAGGGCCCTATGTCACCGAGAACTAAAAATGATGAAATGAGCAAATCTAGATTGAAAGCGATGATTTTTTCGATATTCATGGAATTGTTTATCTTCATTGGTTTCCTAAAGGTCAAATTATTAATCAGAATTAATATCCTGAGTTTCTTCCCCAGGCCAGTGAGAAAATAAAAAAACAAACGCCACGAATTGTGGAAGAAAAAGTAATGGGTTCTGCTTCAAGACAACACACCGCCTATGTGGCATTATCTTTTAAGAGGTTTCTAGCGACACACAGTATCCCCGTGTTACCCACCATATTCGCCTGACCTAGCACCATGTGATTTTTTTCTATTCCTCACGATCAAATCTGCATTCAGAGGAACAAGATTTCAGCAGTGAAAGAAAAAGCGGCACGCGTCATTAAGGAGGTCACAGAGGAAGACATACAATACTGTTTCCATGAATGGAAAATTCACGTGGAGCGTTGTAGGGATACAGGAGGAAAGTTTATTGAGGCTGGCAATAAACAAATAAGTATGTCTGTGAAATAAAATTTTTTACGGCAGTAGTCCCGCTATTTTATAGCCACACCTCGTATATGCCTGAGGTTGATATATAACGCACTCATTAGTTACCATTTTCGCGTAGAATAACAGGTGTTATCGTACAAGATTTTAGAACACTGTGGACAAATGTGTCAACCTCCAGCCACCTCTTCCCTCGCCTTCAACAACACACGAGGTAGAGGATTCTACTTCTCACTCCGCTGCACAGTACTTCTTGCTAGCGCATTAGGCAGCTGCAGTGGGGCGGAGCGATTGATCAGCAATCGCTGCACGCGAAAGTTTAAAAGCTGACCTTTCAGAACGTCATAACTGCATACTATCTGAATTATGGCCTTCATTTTTGCGCGGAATCAAGTGTTGTGTCTGATATCTTGCAACTGTGCTTTTTTCTCCTTAAAACACGAGATGAGTTGGTCACTTTTCCTAGTTAGGTTTGTTGCATTACTGCGTGTTTTGTTTTGTACGTTGTGGTGATTGGATTTCTTCGCTGTTACGGAAGCATTTTACGTTATTACTTTGTAACGAGGCACTGAAGACCACGGCTCTCTTACACCAAAATAGAAAGAAAATATTCCTGAGCTACCTCCGAAATTTTGTTAGTGGATTTGCTCGTATTTAACATGTCTAAAGGTGACTGTGGTTTACCGAGTGGCTATTTCTCTACTGCAGAGCCATGCAATATAAACATATTTTTGCGTCACTTTTTTTTCTAAGACGCACTTTTAGAAGGAAATGTGGTGTTTCAGAACTAAAAGTTTTTCTTATCGATTTTACTGATGAACCAAAAATACCTAATTCTTTATATGCAACGTAAGAATAATGTTAATTATTTTATAGGCTATGAAGCGATTACTGTAGTTCATGTCTTCATCTATGATGAACAGTTAGCTTGAAAATGCGTTTTATTTTGTTACGCACTTCTGTTAGTAAGAATGTGACTATAATCGTTGGCCGGCCGCTTTGGCCTAGCGGTTCTAGGCGCTTTAGTCTGAAACCGCGCGACCACTACGGTCGCAGGTTCGAATCCTTCCTCGGGCATGAATGTGTGTGATGTCCTTAGGTTAGTTAGGTTTAAGTAGTTCTAAGTTCTAGGGGACTGATGACCTCAGATGTTAAGTCCCATAGTACTCAGAGCCATTTGAACCATATTGTAATCGTTGTTTGAAGTTGCAAGCTTCCTGCTAGGATTTAAAAACGAATTACTTGCAAACGTAAGTTTGGAACATACCATGAACTGAAAAATTCACTCTCATACATAATGTTTAAACTTGTGAAACAAACTGTTAATGCGATCTGACTGAAAAATGTATACCTAGGCAGGAAAGACTTACTTTGTGCAAAAATTTGTAATGGGCGTTGCAAAAGAAAATTGAATTTACTTGAACCTGAATGGTCGTAACGACCATCTGGCTTTGTACGAAAAGCGTGTAAGCTACAAGGCTTCCAGCACTGTAGTGTACCAGGAATATGGACCACACTACAGTGATTGATTCTGATTATGAGATTAATCGCAGTAAGATTCCTCGAAAGTTACTACCGTCACTGAAGGCAAATTGTACACTGTGCAACGAGTGGTAGTGTGCTAAGTGCTAAGTGTACGTAGGTACAAACTCATTTACATAGCAAATTAGTGAAAAGAAAATATAATTGATTTAAAAGATATTTGAACATAAAGCCACACAATTGACTCCAAAAGAAGTTATGCCACGACGGAATGTGCACCATCAGAATTCAGAAACACAAAGTTCTGAACATGTAAACAAATGAAAGAAAGCTAAATCTAAACATAGTGGAAAACGTCCAACAAATCTTATTGTTAGGGAATGAGATGAATTTAAATGTTCTACCATGTGAATATATCGAAATCTATTCGCCTCACATAGGCATCAAGACCAGATCTCCAAATGAAAGACACACTTCCAAATCACGAAAGTTTCAAAGAAATCCTCTGCGCCAAACTTCGCGATACGGACCAGAAAAATAATTGCACGTGAAGTACGTGATGTCTATGAGAGATAAGCAACATGGAATTGCAAACTCGATCATGTAGTTTACAGTCAACCTGCACTTTACCACACTACACAGTTGCAAACACTCCATCAGATTGCCCGGTAAGAAGTCACGTTAAGCACGGTGAAACTGCAAGTTTCTTCAAAGTCGCTACCCACAGTTCGCCTTATAGACTGTTCCAGAGACAAAGTATGTTGGCAGCAGTCGATTACTAGGTTGTTGTTGTTGTTGTTGTTGTGGTCTTCAGTCCTGAGACTGGTTTGATGCAGCTCTCCATGCTACTCTATGCTGTGCAACCTTCTTCATCTCCCAATACCTACTGCAGCCTACATCCTTCTGAATCTGCTTAGTGTATTCATCTCTTGGTCTCCCTCTACGATTTTTACCCTCCACGCTGCTCTCCAATACTAAATTGGTGATCTCTCATAGACATCACGTACTACGTAGGGAACTATATCTTTCAGTAAATCTGCTTTAACCGATTTGTGAAATAATTGAAAAATGAAAGTTGCAAAGAAAACAGCCAACTTTGAAAGTGATATAGGGAAAATCTGTGTCTCTTGTCTTTACCCGAGAATAAACTATTGTTATTGGTAATCTTACTCGATGTGCAGTTTTCTGACCCATGGGAAGAGATCTCTGATTCTAGAAATCTCTTAAGGACAAAATTCAAAATACGGAACAACATAACCCAGTATTCAATCTAATTCCGCGATATATTGATCTGTCAGCGCTAGAACTACTATACAGTTGAAATAACACTAGCAACTACTTTGAACAGTGGATGTTTGAATTGTTCAGTGGAACGTAATTCTATGCTCCTCTAAAAGTAGACTGTGATGTTCCGATTGTGCTTATTGGTTCTCCAATATCATATTCTTTCTATATCAATGCCGCTACAAAATTGCAACTGCAATCTCAAAGAAAAGCTCAACCGGTCCAAAGCGACCGCTGAAATTGCAGTTCACGATAGAACCGGGCTATGGATGTTTTGTACCTCTAGTAAGTCATGCAATTCTTCCGTTATTTATCTACGTTTTTGCCTGTATATGGCGCTGAAGAAAAAATTTACGAGCGAGAACACTTTACTTCAAGTCGTTTTCTTTGTGTGCGATCACTGATCGTTTTAAGTTTCATGAGCAGATTAGAAACACCAATTAAATTCCGAAAATGTCCTGTTGCACCGTAGCACATGTGAGACCTCTGTTGAGCACGTTTGTTGTTCGAAAATGTTCAAATGTGTGTGAAATCTTATGGGACTTAACTGCTAAGGTCATCAGTCCCTAAGCTTACACACTACTTAACGTAAATTATCCTAAGCACAAACACACACACCCATGCCCGAGGGAGGACTCGAACCTCCGCCGGGACCAGCCGCACAGTCCATCGTTTTTTGTGGCTGACGATTTCCATATCGACGGAACATTGAACTCTGAATTTTCTACCTTCAAACATTGCTCTGCTGCTACATTCAACTTCATTCTTAATTTGACTATTCAGAAATAGCGTGTCTTATCGACGTGCGGACGCAAACTGAAAAATACAAGTAGTCCGTTTGCATGTGGCATTCCTAGCAGCACTGTTACGGAGTTTATTTTTGAAGTGTCAGACTTAAGTTTCATACTGCCATTCTCGCACAAACTAAATTCCGTTTATTCGGCAAATGGATTGGCATTAATCAGCACCCTCTTCGTCTTTTGATTTAGGAAGTACCTCAGCACAAACGGATTGAAAGCTGTGAAAAAGATTTTAAATTCAGAGATGTATCTGTTCTGCACCCTACCATGCTCTTTTATCTCTGAAATACGGCAGTTCTGTACAGCCAGTGTTTGAAGATTAACGAGTTAAATATTACATAAGCACAAGCCTCTCCAGAAACAATACCCTATACTGAAAAATAATGATGATTCACAAGAATTTTTATTATTTGGCAAAAGCTAAAGATTTACTTGATAGAATATATGTTTATTCACGCAATACGCACAGAGTCATATTTCCTAAAATATACTTTGCTGCGTTCTCGTACATTCTCCTTTCACGCGCAGAAAATGTCGAGATTCAATGAGGTGACAAAAACACAGCGGAGTTCTATGCGTGCAAATCCGAAGGGTCATTGCAATTTTCTTCTTAACAACATAGACACTGCGGTATCGTATTTATCCTCCGATACCGGCCCGTGACTCTGAATTAAAAAGTCCTCCCTTGTACGGGAATTACACAATGCGTGACCGAGTAAAGGTCGTGAGGCTGGAATGACGACATACGGAAATTTGGGTCTGGCAGTGCGTGGGTCGTGCACGGGTATTCAGAGCCGCCAAGGCGACAGCTCACATCAAGCGGGAAATCTGAGTTTGAGTCCCGGTACGGCACAAATTTTCATTTTCATCATTTCTTTACTCAGCTGATGGTTGTTCGTATAGGCAACTGAGACTACATTTCATGTACTTCATAATGGCTGTAGTCGCCGCAGTGTTTGTTTCCTCGGCCTTGCAAGCATGTCTGAAGGAACATGGCTCCGTTCTTCTTAACAACACAAGCATTGCAGTATTTTAAATGAGGTCGGCTACAGATGAGAGATAAATCTCAATACGACGGCTGTGCTTTGAGTTGCACATTACACTATCCGCACTGTTCAATGTGCATGACTGCACAAGTTCGGCAGTCCACAGTAGTGCCACTGTTAGTTAGGTAAGCCCATCCACCACGGCAAGGTCGTACCACATCGGATGGGAAAAACCGATTTTTAATTGCCCTGAAGCCAAAAACCGCAGAAAACGCAAAATAAAATCGATTTTTATTTGTCTTGGGACGAAAAACGGATAAAAAGCAAAATGACATCGAATTAACTTTTCATAATTGGGATTCACAGTCATGCGAAATTTCTTGAAAGATATCGTGTTTGCGCCAGTGATTGTTAAAATATTTATTTCCACTACTGCAGTTTCGGCCTTTCTCAAGTATAGATGTTTTGGCTTTAAGCCATGTCTTCTTTATACAAGCCGACACATTTATATCTCGTTGTCATTTGCTGTTATATACATTCGTAACGCAGCTAAGTAGTGCTCGCCTAAGACCGAAACTGCAGTAGTGGAAATAAAAAGTTTGTCACTGGCGTAAACATGATGTCTTAAAAAAATGACATCGCTTTCTAGTTTCCGCGAGACTGGCGCAGGACATGTTCAGTACGTTGTCTACGTCTTTTTTCCACAAGCTGAAATCGAAAAACAGCATGTTCTACCACACATCCGCGCTACTGAAGGGTTGGAGTGACGTTGGCGCGCAAAAGACTCTCATAGCATTTATCAGTGATCATACAGGTAACAGGACCCGCAGGACTCATCTCCTTGAAAAGAATGCGGCTCTGCGATAAACAATGCCGTAAGCTCACATCAAACACTCATCTTTGTAGAATGAAACGGTACCGCTTGACGTGTGTACGGATTTTCTCTTCCGCATATTCTGCAGTTCTGCGTACTGAGATTTCCAGATGGAAATAGGCTTTGTCTGTCCACAGAACGTGTCATGACCATTCATTGTCCACTTCCACGCCAGAAAGAAATTCCGGAGCGAACGTTTGCCTTGCTTTCAGTCAGCAGGAAGCAACTCCTGAAAATGAGTGATTTTGTATGGATAGCAATGCAGGACTTTATGCATCGGGCTCGCGCGTTCGTGCAGTTCCCCGTGCACTCCATGTTTGCATACCACCGCTCGACCCCTCCTGCAATTCTGTGGCCACATCTTCGACAGAGGTCAGAACTACTGCGTTCCTTCCTCTGGCACACTGCACTTCAACACATCCTGTCTTTTCGAATTTTGTAATCATTTTCTCCAGACCCATAGCAGACATCGGACCAACGTCTTTGCTCATACCCCTGAGTATACAGAATTTCTGTAGGGCTACTGGCGTACAGTCACCGTTCTCGTAAAAGGACTTTACCAGCAGCGTGCGATCCTTCTTGGAGACAATCATGTTGATAGTATGAGGAACAGCCGTGTGCCACGCATCAGTTGGTCTGCATATTCCGACGCTTACACCGCCATCTATTGGTCGACATTTCGTTAATTTTTTTTATTCCATGACGTTTGCCCTTTGTCAGCATGCTGTTCAAATCTGACGTCGTTCTGATCAGTGACTCTCTTTGTACAGCGTTTGGATATCGGAACTTTAATGATGGACACTGTGTACAACAACATGCAGATAATTGGAAACTGAAGTAACAGTCAACATTTACATCAACGACTTAGAAAACTCATGGAAAGGCTGCGTTTATCTTAGTAGTTTTTATCTCTAAGGCATTTCATAACGTTACGCAGGGTAAATGCGAACTCCGGCGACAAAACATTAAATGGAATGTTGTTCAGTATTTTGGTACAAGCGAAAACGTAATCGCGTTTCTCTTGATTTATTAGCCTCATTTATGTAGGGTGAACATTAATAAAACCGACAAACTTGAGAGACGGATTCATGACTAGAACTGGAGGAAAAAAAGTCCTATGAACATGTGTCCGGAAATGTATCGTTGCCACGGTAGATGGCACTGACGAATGAAAGTTCCTTTGACCACGTGCCGTGTTCCTTATGAGTTGGAGGCTGTGTGATTGACGCAACGCACTGTAAGCAGCAGAATGGTTTGGTATTCATGTCGGGAACGAGCCGAGAATGGTGTTTGCGTACGGTTAAGCAGACGGAAAAGAAGTTAAAATCTTCTGGGTTATTAGGCCGCGTCATGTTTCTTCTAAAATGTTCGACGTTTCGACCCCTCCGCTGGGATCTTCCTCAGGATCTTTTGGTGTGCACTACTGCTAGAACTTTTGGTGACCACTACTGCTAGAACACTGTTCTGGCAGTAGTGCACACCAAAAGATCCTGAGGAAGATCCCAGCAGAGGGGTCGAAACGTCGAACTTATACCCTCACAGACACCAACTACATCACACGACATTTCAAACCCTTTCTGGGCGTTTATGTGATCACGGGTCCTTTCAGACAGACGAACTTGCAGGAGGCAGCGGACTGTGCGTACACCAGGTTTGGAGGACGGGGCTCTACAGGATATTGAGAGGAATCATAGTACAAACTCCAGGCAAGTGGCTTGCCAAATGGCGTAAGCCAAAAAAAACGATTATGTTTATCCAGTATGACACTGCATCCCATGGAGGCCACCTTGAACACTTGTAGTGACGTGGGTGCGATGCAGCGCTGTACTGAGTTCCGGGCCGATTTCATGTCGTTGTATGCACACCGTCCATTTCTGGACACCTGTTCACACGACCCTTTTCCCTTCATTTCCGACAGAGAATCCGGTCCTGTAGTTTGTTTGTTTTGTTAGTGTTCGCCCTGTATTTGCACCTGTGTTACACTGAAAATATCTTCGCTACAGCACACATGTCGATTTCGTGCGCCATGTGTCTTGTTTGGGAATAAACAGAAAAAACGAATAAATAATAAATACTGCAACATATCGTTTCCTGGTCACCTCCGTTTGCTATTTGAGTCGTATCGGCCAGTCTCCGGCGGATTTCGTTCGGCCTGAAGATGAAGGGGTGGATTTTTTTCCTAGTCTCCTTAAATGGTGCCGGTGACGGGCGGCGCACACGACATAACTAGTAATTTGCAGCGTTGCAGAGAAACTGGTAAGAGGCCTGCCAGGAGGTAGAAAATTACAAAAGCGCTTAAGAGGCAACAAGAATTAGCAGCAACAAGAATTGGCCCGTCGGATGCACACTTTCTGCTGCTGTTTTAGGAGGTCGCGAAATCGAGGAGTTGGCCGGTAACCTTCGTCAGGTGGAGGTGCCAACCTGTGGGGCTCTGGGGTGGAGTTCGTTTTTAACGTAGTTGTAGTTTCGCAGTGTCCGCCCCCGGTAGCTGAGTGGTTACCGTGACAGACTGTCAACCCTAAGTGCCCGGGTTCGATTCCCGGCTGGGTCGGAGATTTCCTCCGCTGGGTGTTATGTTGTCCTAATCATCACCATTTCATCGACGCGCACGTCGCCGACGCGGCGTCGAATCGAAAGACTTGCAGCCGGTGAACGATCTACCCGGCGGGATGCCCTAGTCACACGACATTTACATTTCTTTTATTTCGGAGTTCTAGAGCTAATGATCCTCCGCCATCTACGAGATCACTTTTCCGGTACGGACAGCCTACAAAGCATCAGAAACTGCGTTTCTGTATGCGGGCGTCGACTCTTGCTTTGGCACTTCCCTGCTTTTCTCGGCGAGAGTTCTGGATTAGTGAGCGGGTACCTGCTCAGTAAAGAGACGGCTGAGAACTGAGTGTAGAGTGATTGGCTAGCTGGATGTTAGGACTTGGCTAGGGATAATTCATATCACTAAACTTCACCTGATTCAGTGCAAATTTAGTCCGCCTCGATAGGTGAGCGGGCCGAGTGGAGGGACCAACAACGAACTTCAACGGATGTCATGCGACATCCGCTACGACAAAATACAGCGAACAATAACGAACAAAACGAAAAAAAGCAGTCAGCACGACGGTATGCCATGCAAAGGGCCCCGGGGTTCAATTCCCGGCTGGATCGGATATTTTCTCCGCTCAGGGACTGATTCTTGTGTTGTCTTCATCATTATCATCTCGTTCCTATCGACACCAAAGTCGCCGAAGAGGCGTCAACTGAAAAGACATGCACCAGGCGACTGGTCTACCCGACGGGAGGCCCTAGCATTTCATTTCAGTGCGAATTCGAGAGTGATGATTTATGTCATTCTTTCCCTATGGACTCTGAATTGTATTTTTGTGCCGGTTTGTGATTGTAAGAGAGAGCTGGTAGTAACCAGATGGAGGCGGCATACTGAACTGTTGGCGGTGAACACATTCTGTCCCAGTGGTCGGATCTCCGAGTCTTTTCTGAAAGTTGATAGATACCTACAGGGATTATAATAATTGAATTTAGATTGGAAGTTTCTCCCTTTCTCACACGTCAAAGAGAGATGGGCGACCCTTATTTATTCAGATTTTCCATCCATGGTAGAGAAGAGAGTTAATGCGGGTCCACCAGTAAACATTTCCGGTTAACTCTGTGGGAAAATACGTTGCACTGTTTGTCTCACGCTATGCACAGCACCACGATGGTGTTGATTCTCGCCGCAGCCTCGAATGTGGTTTCTCGCGATGTCAGGGAAGCTCCGAGGTACAGCCGTTACTCTCTAACGAGCCACCGGAGACAAAGTATGAACAAGAAATTCACAACAGTCATAAATGGGGAATTCTTTGGTCGAAAGTTAAAAATCTGCTCGAATAAATATACAGAGGTTAGGCAAAAATATGAAAAAACCGCGAGGAGTACATGCTTGAACAACGGCCTTGCCGCAGTGGTAACACCGGTTGCCGTCGGATCACCGAAGTTAAGCGCTATCGGGCTGCACTAGCACTTGGGTGGGTGACTATCCGGTCTGCCGATTGCCGTTGGTAAGCGGGGTTCACTCAGCCGTTGTGAGGCGAACTGAGGAGCTGCTTGATTGAGTAGTAGCGGCTCCGGTCTCGTAAACTGACATACGGCCGGGAGAGCGGTTTGCTGACCAAATGCCCCTACATATCAGCATCCAGCGACGCCTGTGATCTGGGGATGAC
Source organism: Schistocerca nitens (assembly GCF_023898315.1). Lineage (NCBI taxonomy): Eukaryota > Metazoa > Arthropoda > Insecta > Orthoptera > Acrididae > Schistocerca > Schistocerca nitens. The sequence goes on from NC_064614.1 coordinate 206,029,239, forward strand.
CCCGCGGCCGGTCGGCACCGTTGCGCCTTGACGGCCTGTTCTGGCGGAGTTTAGTTTTAGTTCTTGCTTGAACATAAATATAGATACTACCGAGCCCTGAGGTTGCGCTGTTGTATTTGACCACGAAAGACGATGTCCTCGAGGCGTTGAATTCTCCAGTCGTAGTCACAACAGTATTTTGTGTAGCCGTGAGTTCGTTATGTGGGAGCTAAGTGGCTTCGAACGTGGGCAAATTGCCGGTCCTCGTACGATGGTGGGTGCTTCCCCAACCAAAATAGCCGACGTGTATGGTGTTTCAACCGGCACCGTATCGTAGATTTGTATCTCATATAGGGAAAGCGGAAAAATATCATCTGCAAACTCTCAACGTGGATAAAAGTGTGTGTTGAGTGATCTTGACGCACGGTGATCGAAGAGGTTTGCGGCGAAAAACAACAGAACAATAGTAGCAAGAGTCACTGCACAACTGAAAGTCGAACTCACAAACCCTGTCAACACCCAAACAACACGAAGGGATCTCCATAAACAGAAAACTGCAGGGAACACCTGGAATTTCAAAACCATTCGTCTGTGATGCAAATGCCCGTAACAGGAAAACGTGAGGCTGAAGCCATAGAACCTGGCTATGGAGCAATTGAGGAAAGTCATTTGGTCGGAAGGATCTTGTTGCACACTGTTTCCAACTTCTGTCCGAATTTACGTTGTAAGAGAGAAGTATCACGGGGGTTTTTTGTTGATTTCGGCAGCCGTATCACGGTTTTTTATGGGCTCCGTATTCTTCTTCCCCTATACTGATAATTGATACTGCCTTCCGACGGAACACCTCTTCACACAACTCGCATCTTCCGAGGCAGGCTTTGTCAGCAAGTGGATGAATTGTCGCATCTCCTCTGTCACTACAGTCCCCAGATGTCAATATTATTCAGCATTTGTGGTCTATTTTGAAGAGAAGGGCGCGTGGGCGCTATCTACGTGCAATAACGTTACTCGCACTTACCACTATTTTGCAGGGAGAACGGTATAAGATTTCTTAGAAATTAATACAGGATCTGTATTTATCCATACCGAGATAAGTGGAGATTGTTCTGAATCCGAACGGTTTTCCTACAACTTATTAGGTATGGTAGGGTGTTGTGTTTTCGGTGTTTCCGTATTTTTGTCCACCCTGGTATGTTACCACGTGCAGTACTTACAGGGTCATATTTCCCAAACGGAAGATGCTATGTTTTTTTCGCACGTTGTTTCTTTTCTCATGATCAAAGTACAAACGTTGTGTTTCAATGAACTGATTACAACACAGCAGAATGAAGCAGTTCGTCGCAAAGTTCTGGAAAATGTGATCACTGTGGTTTTTGATATTGGACTGCCGCAGTGTGGATACACCAAAAATGATTTTGAGAGTCAATATGTTGCACATCTATAGTGTGCGTACTGTTCCGTTTCGCTGTGTTTTAATCACTCTATTGTAACTCCTCATCTGCAGTTCAATGACGAATGAAAGAAGCACATACAGCAGCACAAAAACTATTGCAAATATATTTCTGTAAGTACTAAATATGTGAAGATATATTTTTTCAAGCAAATCTGTAGCTTCCATTAAACAGCCATTGGCGAATGTATATCTGTTATTGCTAGTGTGACAATATCTACAGATACAACTTTTGTATCTACACCCTAATCTACCATCTTTGCCCCGCAAACCACTTCGTCCTGTGGAGGGTACTTTATGTAACACTGTAACTTCCCCCCTTTCCCTTCTCCAGTGCCAGCCACGAAAGGTTCGCGGGAGGAGCGATTGTTGGTAAGCTTCGGCGTGGGCTCGAATATAACTAATTTTTTTTCTTCAGTGTTTTTCTGCGAGATATACGTTGGAGGAAGCAATACATCTACTGACTGTTCTATGACCGTATGATCTCTAAACTTCAACAGTTAACCACAGAGTGATACGGAACGCCTCTCCTGCAGCGTCTGTCACTGGAGTTGGTTGATTATCTACGTCACGCGTTGGTGTTTACGGGATGAATCTGTAACAAAAGGTGCTGCTCTTCTTTGGTTAATTTTTCCTCTATCAGTCGTATCTGGTAGGGATGCCTTACTATAGAGCAATGTTCAAGCACTGAACGAACGAGGCTTTTGTTCAAAATGGTTCAAATGGCTCTGAGCACTATGGGACTTAACTTCTGAGGTCATCAGTCCCATAGAACTCAGAACTACTTAAACCTAACTAACCTAAGGACATCACACACATCCATGCCCGAGGCAGGATTCGAACCTGCTACCGTAGCGGTCACGCGGTTCCAGACTGTAGCGTCTAGAACCGCTCGGCCACTTCGGCCGGCGAGGCTTTTGTAAGCACTCTCTTTGTTCGTGGGCTAATTCACTGCTTATTCTTCCAGAAAATTTCAGTCTGTCCTGTGCCTTTCGTGCCATTGACTTTATGTCGTTGTTCCACGTTCCTAGATATTTTATGGAAATAATTACTTCCAGTGATTACTCTACAATCGTGAAATCATACAACAATGGATTATCAATGTACGTATACGTAATACGCAACATCTCTTTTTTTTATGACCCATTGCCATTCCCTGCACTAATCGTCAATCTCTGCAGATCTTCCTGCGTTTCACTACGGCTGTATGGCGCTGGGAATTCTTTGTGTACAACAGCCTCATCCGCGAAAATCCTCACTGAACTGCCGATGTCGTCTGCTACGTCATTTCTGTATATTGTGAAAAGCAGTGGGCTACAGCGCTCCATCTACATCTACATCTACATGATTACTCTGCAATTCACTCTTAAGTTCCTGACAGAGGGCTCATCGAACCCTTTTCATACTACTTCTCTACCATTCCACTCTGGAATGGAGCGTGGGAAAAAGGAGCACCTATTCCTTCCGTTCGAGCTCTGATTTCTCTTATTTTATTATAATGATCATTTCTCCCTGCGTCGGTGGGTGTCAACAAAATATTTTCGCGTTCGGAAGTGAAAGTTGGTGATTGAAATTTCGTAAATAGATCTTACCGCAAAGAAAAATGCCTTTGTTTCAGTGAGTGCCATCCCAACTCGCGTATCACATCAGTGACACTCTCACCCCTATTGCGCGATAACACGAAACGGGCTGCCCTTTACACTTTTTCGATGTCCTCCGTCAATCCTACCTGGTAAGGATCCCACACCGGGCAGCAATATTCCAGCAGAGGACAGACAAGTGCAATGTAGGCTGTCTCTTCAGTTGGTTTGTCGCATCTTCTAACTGTTCTGCCAACAAAGCGCAGTCTTTGTTTTCGCTTTCCTCACAATATTATCAATGTAGTTTTCCCAATTTAAGTGGCTCGTCATTGTAATCCCTAGGAATTTAGTCGAATTGACTGCCCTTAGATTTGTGCCATTTATCGTATACCCTAAATTTACCGGATTTCTTTTAGTACCCATGTGGATGACCTCGCACTTTTCTTTGTTTAGTGCCAATTTCCACTTTTCGCACCTTACAGAAATTCTCTCTAGATCATTTTGTAATTGGAATTGATCGTCTGATGATTTTACTAGACGGTAAATTACAGCATCATCTGCAAACAATCTAAGGGGGCTGCTCAGATTATCACCGAGATCATTTATGTAAATCAGGAACAGCAGCGGTACGCCCGAAATTACTTTTAGGTCTGAAAGAAGCGCAGTATCAGGTGTGCCTCAGGACAGCATAATAGGTCCGCTGCTTTTGGCGATTTACATAAAAGATCTGGTTGATGATATTCACAGCTGCGTTAGACTCTCTGCTGATAATGCTGTAGTCTACAGGAAAGTAGTATCACACGAAACTTGTGAACAAATCAATGAGGATTTGCAGAAAATAAATGCTTGCTGTAATGACTGGCAGTTATCTCTCAACATTAGTAAGTGTAACCTACTGCGTATAACAAGGCGAAAATCCCCATTAATGTACGAGTACAAAATAAATGTCCAGTCTTTGGAGGCGGTAACACCCGTCAAGTGTCTGGGTGTGACTATTCGAAATGATCTCAAATGGAACGATCAGACCACAAAAGTAACGGGTAAGGCGAACTCTAGATTACGGTTTATTGGTAGAATCCTGAAGCGATGCAGTTCTTCAACAAAGGAAATTGCTTACAATACTTTAGCTCGTCCAGTCTTAGAGTATTGTTCTTCTGTATGGGACTCTTACCAGCTGGGTCTGATAGAAGAGATTGAGAAGGCCCGAAGAAGAAAGGCAAGATTCGTGACTGGTATGTGTAGCCATCGCGAGAGAGTTACAAATCTCATAGAAAGTTTGAAGTGGGACACACTTTTAGATAGACGACACGCTAAACGGAAGGGGCTGCTCACTAAATTCCAAAATCCGATCTTTGCCGATGATGTAAAGCATATATTATTACCACCAACTTTCAGGTCACGCATTGATCACCATTCAAAGATAAGGAAAATTAGACCTCGTACTGAGGCGTTCAGACGTTTTTCCTCGCGCGATCCGCAACTGGAACAGAGGGGGGGGGATATGACTTTGGCGCGAATAGTGCCCTCCGCCACACACCGCTTGGTCACTAGCGGAGTATATATGTAGATCGCTGATGTAGAAAAATTCTCTCCGTTAAGAATGATATGGTGTGTTCTTTTAGTTAGAAACTCGTCAGTACAGTCAAACAGACGGTGATATAGTGTACGCTCTTATTTTGTTCATTAGGCGCCAGAGCGGAACTGTGTCTGTAGACAGCATCATATCTCTTGCAGATTCCCTGCTTAACTAGGTATACATCTGGAGGATATCCCACCCAACAACGTTATATATTATTTACATACTTATTCTCGGAAGAATGGACTTTATCTGTAAATAAGAAAAGTTTATATCAGAATCAAACAAATAACTGCAAATAATAAAAACACAGAAGTTCTGATCCAGCACAGATAACCTATTTAAGAAAAATATCCACACGTGTTCATTGCTTTTATTGTTTAAATGTATCGCTCGCATTATTTCTATATACAGAAGCAACCGAGCGTATCGACAGAATCTAACAGATTTCTTTACCGGACACTTTGTCTACCTCTAAACATATTAATCTTTGGATTGAAATGGCAGTGTTATTATGTAGAAGGGAGATCAGATCTTTTAACAAAACTGTTAGACGATTTTTATTTTTCTCACTGGAATGAGTTATTATTTTTAGATTTGGTGGATGATTTTGCCACTAATGCCGTATGGGGCTTGGCGTAATCTAAGATTTTGTAGCATATGTGAGAACCACTAATTGACATGCTTTTCAAACACCATAAAAAATGCGATTTTCAGATTATTTTTGTTACGACGACCGACGGTTTGGTGCCAGGTTTTTAGCATGGCTGTCCCCCTACAAACAGTTCCTATGATGTGGGTGCACTGTATGAAAAGAAATTTTTAGATATGAAAAAGAATTCTTAAATCTTGAAGAAATTGTGATCATTATTTGTTGTATTCTGCGACTTCGCAATTGCCTAGAAACTTAACTGACATTCTTGAAGCTGTTGTACGATTGTGTTTGAGACGCCGACATTGGTTCATGAAGGTAGTAGTGTTGCAGAAAAACCTTTAAGACATTAATTCAGACATATAAAATTCGTAAATGTCATTGAGGATTTAATGCAACACTGATTAGACTTAAACCATAATTCTGGACATCAAATTTGTAAATGTGTTTAAATAAGGTAAAGGACTGGAGCTTCGACTAGGACAGGCAAATGTTAAGCATAACAACACATCGACCTTGCTTTAATCGACCTCCTGGAATTTACATACAGTTCGAAAGGAACCAGTCGCGTTCAGTGGTGCAGTATACGTTGCCGCTGAGTTCTTAATTGGATACGAAATTCCTTTCACGTCGAGAGACACGGTGGCATGCCTTCGGGTACAGGATCAGTTAATAGAATATTTACGTTACGACACAATCGATGAATTCGTTAGAAAATCGAGCCAGATGGAATATAAAGCTGGTTCCCCGGTGCGCACATTTATAATTCAGCTCACAAACAATACGCGTGTAGATCGCGCGTCTAATATCCATTCAGGTGCCATAAGTCAGAGGTGGGGGAATGGTGTATCGTCGATTGTCCCTGTTGCCTCAGCATGTCAAAGATATAAATTCACCCACGCTATGAATAATTCATGCGGCGTCGCGAATAATTTGTTAAGAAAGTGTGTATGTTCCGCGCTATCAATACACGACAGCGGGGGAGTTGTAAATTGCCATAAAAGTACTTGAGGACGAGTGGGGGCTTGTCGCTGATGTTTAAATCTGCCGTGAGCTGTAACACGTGTTGAGAAAATAATGTCGTTAGACGTAACTCGCGTATATGGAGAAAGAGTAGAGCTATGTGAGGTTAGAATGGTGCTTCAACAGTGGTGTAAGTTTATTTCTTTAATCAATTGCTTAGTGCTTTCTGACTTACATGACTTACGAACTTTTAGTTGATTAATAAGTCCGCACCATCGCCAACACCATCTGTATCTCACCTGCTGAATTGTTTCTTACCTCTGTTGCAGTGTAGTGCAGAAAACTGCACGTAAATGACGTCGAGCTTGTTCGTACGAAATACAACGTGGGGAAGGTATGGTCTCCCTAATATTACAGAATATTATGACAGAGAAATTAAAACTGCAGAATGTAAGAGATCTAAGCTATCAATTACCTGTCTTTGCACAACATTCGTAGGTCCTAGATGTAAAACGCAAATGGCTTTCTCCTGATGTAAAAGGTTTCTGAATTAGTAGAACATTTTTATCATAGTATTAGCCTGCAGAGAGATTCAAAAAAGACGTTACGCACAAACAGTGAAATTACAGAAGCTGAACATCAGAGAGGAAAATGTCTTTGTCACTCATTTATAATCTTATGACAACTCCGTTTGAATGTGCTCACCAAGCTCTTCACGAAAATTAACCTTGATTTACGTTAACAAATAAAATCTTGTGGCCATTACTGCCTTTCCTGCTGCCGCTCAACCACGTAACTGCTTGTGGCGCGTTTTAAATAAGGACTACCAATTTAGCACGCCGTTTGTTCACAACATAACGTGAATGTTGGGGAGTGATTCTAAGGCAGTTACCTTTCAGCGATGACATATTAAAAATAATCTTTATCACCTGCGTCTTCTAGTGACACTAAACCAGTCGTGACTTTTAATAAAAAAATATTCTACAGCCAATGCGGAATATTTCTTTCAAAATGAGGAAGTTTGGCTGCGCTTGTCCGCAGTTTAAAATAACATGCTCTCGTGGCAGTGTCTATCATAAAGGATTTAAGCACGCCACAGATGAACATGGATCTCTTTCGATACAAAAACACGCTAGCTCACCAAGAATTCCTTACAACACCTATAGAAGAAGACAAATCTTTGATGTGCATCTAGCAATAATCAGTACTTCAGTGATAAATATTCGAATTGTGACAGGTTCTCGGTTAAAATTTATCAGAGCAGAACAAATCCCATTTTTGTATAATATTTCGTAACAGTAAACTATGTTTACCTACCTATAATTTCAATACCTGTGCACTACTCAGCACAATTCATTTCTCTCAAATTGTGTTACTTCACGCTTCTCTGAAATTACTTTTGCAGTGATAATCAACCAATGATTTCTTTCCTTCAGTATTTTCAAGATACTCCGTGAACATCCTGAACAATATGTGCTGTATCACAAGAACTTTTTGTTGGTCAATTCAATCTCAACTCAGACTTCTGTAGTTCTGGATATTCTTCAACCATTTTCCAAGACTGTAGTCGTACTTTGTCACCTTATTTTCGTGGTCTCATAATCACTTTTGTGTGTAAAAACTATCATAGCTGGGCTCCTCACGTGAAATAGTAAGGAAATTCTTGGTTAGCGACATTTAATATTGCGTTTATATTGTGCTTATAGTAATTCCCACTATTTTTGCTCGTCTGGTGCTTGGAATAAACTGTCTACCTTCACTACCTTTTTTGTGGACCCAATGGTAGCTGTAGCCCAATTGACGGAAAAGGGGAAAATAGTGTCTAGTACTGGAATCAAACTGTCAGGGGTTTTTCCGAGAATTGTAATTGGCAGAGAAGAAGCCTGTCGTGAAGGCAGTTTTTCAGCTGCAAAAAAATGCGACTTGCAACTTGTAATAAGATTTATTACGTTGCTGATGTATTTTGACATGTTGTAATTTATGGAAGTATTTGCATGATTAAATCTGTTTTAATTAGATGTTCGCATGCTGTTCTTGTTTTGATTCTGCGCTTCTGACATTCCTCACATTTATGCATTACATTAGAATACGCAAGTAGCTTCAGCTATGAGGTAACTATAGAAGAGTTAGCTCAGTATTTTAGTGCCTCTTTCCACTGTTAAATGTCACTTACAACTGACTGCGACCTCCCGATAGATGGGATGTTCGTTCAGTCTGACAAGGTCGAGAGTGAGAATCTACCGCTGCCATTACTGCAACTACCTGAAGTAATCAAGCGAAAGCACGCAGACCCTATGACGACCGCACTGCAGCCTGAAGCGACGTACTTTAGACAGGAGAACATGGTGAGATCACCTCCTTGTCACTGACAAGGAGACCAGACGGCAACGAATTTTTGTAATTATTTGTATTTATGGTACGTGGAGTTCAGAACTCAAATTTCCCAAAGCTCTTCAATACAACTCCGGAAAGTTCTCGACGAAACCGACTTTGAAATTTTCGAGTGTCTGTAATACTCTAGGTTGAGGTCAATGTTTCTACAGGTAACGTGACACTTTGGCACAATGCTCACACAGCATGTGGGGGCCCTGTGCTCGCTTTTCAGCTGACGCAAATTTTTTAAACAAAGGTACACGTTTTACGAGAATTTCATGAAGGGCAAAATAAATAAAGACGGAAACAAAATCAGTAGGAGTCGAGACTGGTTATCAATGGTTCGAGTCTTGTTTCGGTCAATATTTTTTTCGTTATTTCCACTCAGTTCGAATACTTACGACATTTAATATAAAATTGATCAAAGTTATGCTAATTAACACATATCTAGGTGTCACTTTTATGAAAAATGCGCATCTTCTGATTTCTAATTACGCATAGCATTAAAGAAATCCAGATTTCATTACAAATATAAATTCTTAAGCACCATTTTTCATAAAAGATTGTTAATGAAGACTATTTTAATGAAAGAAAATTGCAAATAATTTTTTTTTTCAAACTCATGTGTTTTAGGCTTCACGAAAACGCTTGTGCAACATGCATCTTTGTCTAAGAACTTAACACTTCCAGGAATCGAACCCAAGCCATCAACGTCGCAAGCGAACATTCTACCATCGTGCCAGACTGCTTTTCGAAAAACTGACTTTACATTAAAATATTAAAGTCAGTAAGAAAACTGAAAGTCAATTTTCTAGAGAATTTTTGAGAGTTGCTTCGAACTGCTTCGGCGGATCGATATTTGAGTGCTGAATTTCACTTAACAACCGCAAATATAAAAAAAAATTAAAAAAGTCGATTACACTGTGATTGTAAAGCAGTGCTTCTGTTCAAGCCACATTTTATTTCCTTATTCTTACAGTTTTACAATTTTGTGTCGTGTCTGTAGATACTGTGTAACATTCACTGAGTAAAGCGATACTGTAGAACGCACATATTTGGGAGTAAGAGTTCAGTTTCCGCGCTGGCTGGAGGAGCCGGTTGACCATTCAGCGTTGGACGATGGTGCGAAGAACTGCGCCCAGACGCGCGAAGGACCGTTACGTCAGCAGCGAATTATGTAGAGAAAGTACAGTTATTCTGGCGCGAAAGAAGTAATGTATAGGTGAAAAGTACTTTCTTTCAACGATATTACAACCCTAGAAAGCGATCGTCTTGATAGATAAATGAATAACGTTGAATAGTCGCGCAAATGATATACGCCAACCAGCGATTTCCCTTTTATATCGTTGTTGCCTGTACGGGTTGTCCACAAACATGAATTTGTATAGCTTCGCGTTCCACTTTAAAAGTCAGTATTTCACCATCGTTGTTTGAACATGGCTTTAGTTAGGAAGTATAAAACAAGTTTATCCACACTGTGTGCTCCGGTTGACAACTGTCACCCACGCGACCATTGGTATTACTATTTTCGTTTTTATTTCGATAGATAAGTTATTTATTTTCCAATGTTTTATTCAATAAAAATGAAGATAAACCACTGAAGTGAACTAGTTACCGAACCAGTACTGCAAGGGAACTTATGAAGTCTCGGATAGAAACATTTCCAATGCTTGGAATGGAAGGCTGTAAACAAGTTGCAGGGGGAAAGTAAGGAAAAGAAGAAGACGTTATGAGCATGATAAATCACGGGAAAAATCTACCAGGAAGTGGTGTTCAAATGGCTCTGAGCACTACGGGACTTAACTTCTGAGGTCATCAGTCTCTGAGAACATAGAACTACCAAGCGGTTCTAGGCGCTTCAGTCTGGAACCGCGCGACCGCTACGGTCGCAGGTTCGAATCCTGCCTCGGGCATGGATGTGTGTGATGTCCTTAGGTTAGTTAGGTTTAAGTAGTTCTAAGTTCTAGGGGACTGATGACCTTAGATGTTAAGTCCCTTAGTGCTCAGAGCCATTTGAAGCATAGTCACCAGTCGTCAGTCAGATGTCTTCCGCTCTAGTTCTGTCGTAAGACCGCGATGCTCTGAAGAAATGGTTCGTTTTCAGTTAATCATTACTAATTGTGTCGATATTATCAGTTTACGGTGTTCAATAAATAAATACATCATATTGGCATCCCTTTTGAACGTTACTCCGAACAGCATAGCTTCCCGCTCCATTACTTAGAAACAGAATTAGGAAATAGAACTGCCTCTTACAGAAAACCTGACGCCGCTAATATTGCTTCTGCAGGAAATATAAACTTCAACAGCTTCTCGGTAAAACAGATATGAACAATCCTATGTGGTATCACCGCTAGGCACCACACTTACTAGGTGGTAACTTAAATCGGCCGCGGTCCTGTAGTACATGTCGGACCCGTGTGTCGCCACTGTGGGATCGCAAACCTAGCGCCACCACAAGGCAGGTCTCGAGAGACTGAGGAGACCTCGTCCCCAGTTGTACGGACAACATAGCTAGCGATTGGACGTGCTAAGCCTGGCTCTCATTTGCCGAGAGATAGACAGTAGAATAGCCCTCTGCTAAGTTAACTGGCGACCACCTAGCAAGGCGCCATTTGTATCAGTGCCTATAGCTTACTAATATTCAAGAGAGATGTATTCCAAGGACTAATTAAAAGTTAAGTAACAAGCATCTACGTACTTTTCTTCTTATTCATTTATAAGTTCTCATGTTCCAGACTTCACGCCCGTCTGCGTTAGCCTTGCGTGCCCTATCGGCTACAGCATTGTGTCTAGGCTGTATGGTCTAGACACAACATCCTACACAATGGCTCAGAAAGACGTTGTACACGCTGCCAACTGAGCGAGGTGGCGCTCTGGTTTGCACACTGGACGCGCATTTGGGATGACGACAGTTCAAACACGCATCCAGTCCTCCTGATTTTAGTTTCTGTGATTTCCCTAAATCGCTTCGGCCTAATGCCGGAATGATTCCTTTGAAAGGGCACGACCGACTGCCTTCGCCAACCTTCCCTAATCCGATGGGATCGGTGACCTCGCTGTTTGGTCCCTTCCCCCCAGTCAATCAACCAACACACTAGTATACAAAATCGAACGATTTTTGTATCTAGTCAATGTCTGTAGATAATCGAACGATTTTGTATGTAGCCATCTGAGAGACATTTCTTCTCTATAATTACGCCTTTGTAAAAGAAAAAAAAAATCGCAAAACTTCTGGCTCCCGTTTGAAAAGGGAGACGTGAGACAATTTTTAGACAAAGGTGCGCAACATTTGGTAGCGTGGACGTGTCGTCAGACATGGCCTCCAGTTATTCTGTTTGCTACGTGGAGAAAGCTTCGCCGGCTTTTTATTACTTTTGTTTCTCTTATTGTTAAACAGCACCTATCAAGATGTGACCAGCGGAGAAAATGTTGAAGCTCACTGAACATTTTCACACAACATCAAATTCGTGGAAAATTAGTAATTCCGAATATAAAAATCGCAACAAGAAAAAGTTGATTATCGAAGAGATGGCAAAAAAATATTAAGTATCGGTGAGTGATGAAAAACATGCTGTCTTCTGCTTTAAGACAGAAACACGGCTTCACCACAAACAGTTCGCGTTTTCATCAATGTCTCCTTCGATTTCTATTACTATCCATTTTTATCACTACACAAGCCATGAACCCAACAAGGTCAGTCATATTTAGCAAACATCGAGGACAAGGCATTCAACTGTGTACACGAGGCAAAATATCTAGACTGTCTATATACATTGTCTAGCTACTTGTCTACAGACAGCTACTCTACAGTGTCTATAGACAATCGCTCAATTTTGTATATAGTTGTTTGCTTCCCTTAAGATATTTTGAGGAGGGATTATCTTAATCTCTGCAAAACTCGGACGGAAAAGCACATCCAGTCATACTGTAAGTCTTTTGTACAAACTGAGTGGCTAAACCGAGACAGTAAAATATTTCAATTTGCCGATGATACGAGTGTTCTAATTACAGGAAACTCACAAGAATCTCTTGTAAGAAACATAAGAGAAGCCACTGACAGGCTAACATGTTAATTTGATAACAATGACTTAACAATAAACACTGGAAAAACTGTAGCGATGGATATACACACAGCACAAACAAAAAATCTGATATCACCCAATCTAGAGCTATATGGACAGACAATTACCAAAACAGCCTGTACCAAATTTCTTCGACTTCATCTACAAGACAACTTGAAATGAAAAGCCCATATTGAGAAAATGAACAAAAAATTAAATACTACTTGCTTTGTGTTACATACATTAAAAAACTGTACCAGCTACAACACTCTTCAGTGTGTATATTATTCAGTTGTACACTCTCACCTCCCGTATGGATTATGTCCTGGGGAAATTCTGGAGATGCTATCAAAACATTCAAAATTTAAAAAAAGAAAATTATAAGAATAATGGAAGGGGGTAGATAATCGCAAATCATGTAGAGTTGTAGACCATTGTTTCAAAAAAGAATGATCCTGCCACTTTCTTGCGTATATATACTTGAAAATATAATGTATTTAAAGCAAAACTTGCTTACAAAAAGACCACTCATTACTCAAAATCACACAATACACAGCTATGATACAAGACAAAAATTGGATGTACATGTACAAAGCACCATCACAAAGTTATTTCAAAACAGTGTTATTCATCCTAGTATCAAACTATACAATGCCTTACCAGATACTATTAAACACATACAAAACATTGGTCTCTTCAAAGCTAAAGTGAAGCAGTACTTGATTGATCACTGCTTTTACACAGTAAATGAATACATACAAAAATAAATTTTTCCATGTTAACCCAATGTAGACTCATACAGAAGAACATTTGTATATTATCTCTCTGTATATAGCAATAACAACATTTATTTAAGTATTCATCATTAACTGATATAATAATGTTTGTTATTGTGTACAAAGGTATATTATATGTAAAACTGTTAATATTAATCTCTTGCACATTGCACAGCTGTAGATGAAAATGGATCAATAAATCAAATCAATGCTATTTTTTCCGGCAGAGGATACTATGTAAATTTGTACAGTCAAACGGCATTTAAAAAAATCACATTGACGTCTTGGCCACCGAATTCCCCTATACTGATGCCAGCTGATCACATCTGGGATGCTATCGAGCTCCAGCTACACGCCCACAAACCATCGTCCCTTGATTAACGATAACTGTGTGACCTGTGCGTCTGTACCGGTTGTCACGTACGAAGTGCATTCAAGTTCTAAGACATCCGATTTTTTTTTCTCCGGACTAGAAAGAGATAGAAATATGTGCATTGTTTTAAAATGAGGCCGCGTTCATTGTCAATACGTCCCAGAGACGGCAGCACCGTACGGCAGATGGAATTTTACCACCAGCGGCGAGAATGAGAACTGTTTTAAATACTTAAAATGGCGACGTTTTCCTTACTTGAAGAGCGTGCAATCATTCGTTTTCTGAATTTGCGTGGTGTGAAACCAATTTAAATTCATCGACAGTTGAAGGAGACATGTGGTGATGGAGTTATGGATGTGTCGAAAGTGCGTTCGTGGGTGCGACAGTTTAATGAAGGCAGAACATTGTGTGACAACAAACCGAAACAACCTCGGGCTCGCACAAGCCGGTCTGACGACATGATCGAGAAATTGGAGAGAATTGTTTTGGGGGATCGCCGAATGACTGTTGAACAGATCGCCTCCACAGTTGGCATTTCTGTGGGTTCTGTGCACACAATCCTGCATGACGACCTGAAATTGCGAAAAGTGTCATCCAGGTGGGTGCCACGAATGCTGACAGACGACCATATGGCTGCCCGTGTGGCATGTTGCCAAGCAATGTTGACGCGCACTGACAGCATGAATGGGACTTTCTTTTCGTCGGTTGTGACAATGGATGAGACGTGGATGCCATTTTTAAATCCAGAAACAAAGCGCCAGTCAGCTCAATGGAAGCACACATATTCACCGCCACCAAAAAAATTTCGGGTAACCACCAGTGCTGAAAAAATGATGGTGTCCATGTTCTGGGACAGCGAGGGCGTAATCCTTACCCATTGCTTTCCAACGGGCACTACGGTAACAGGTGCATCCTACGAAAATGTTTTGAACAACAAATTCCTTCCGGCACTGCAACAAAAACGTCCGGGAAGGGCTGCGCGTGTGCTGTTTCACCAAGACAACGCACCCGCACATCGAGCTAATGTTACGCAACAGTTTCTTCGTGATAACAACTTTGAAGTGATTCCTCATGCTCCCTACTCACCTGACCTGGCTCCTAGTGACATTTGGCTTATTCCAACGATGAAAGACACTCCCGTGGCCGCACATTCACCAGCCGCGCTACTATTGCCTCAGCGATTTTCCAGTGGTCCAAACAGACTCCTAAAGAAGCCTTCGCTGCTGCCATGGAATCATGGCGTCAGCGTTGTAAAAATGCGTACGTCTGCAGGGCGATTACGTCGAGAAGTAACGCCAGTTTCATCGATTTCGGGTGAGTAGTTAATCAGAAAAAAAATCGGAGGCCTTAGAACTTGAATGCACCTCGTACATCGGGAAACCTACTAAGGACTTCTCGAATCCATGACACGCAGAATGGCTGCTGTATTGTGTTCCTAAGGAGGACCAATATGTTTTTAGGCAGGGGACCATACTGTTTCGACTCAAAAGCGTAAGACAGTGTCAATCAGGAAAATAAAATTAGTAGCGGAATATGATCTTAAATTCCTGAATGTCTCTAGTTTCCATAGAATCTCTCGAGTGCAAGCTATTGTCTGTTACGGAGATAGACTATAATGTTGTTAAGCATACTGGCACATCCTATGTAGCGGAATAATGGAAAACGCAAACCGTCATCTGGCAATAACGTAGTATAGCATCCAAATAACACAGCCTCGATTTCCCATCATCTGTACCCTCACCAGCAGCGTCGACGCTATCACTGTTCCGCTGGAATTTCGTCATGCACAGTAGAATACCCGACATGATATTGTTTAATTGCTGCTCATCTTGAGTCGAAACTGAATCCAACGCATTGGCAGTTTCACATTTGCTGTTAAGATCTTTTAATTAATCACTGAGTCGAAGCTATTTTTATCGAATGTTCAATTGTATTTGCTATCTACATTCAACTTGAATTCTTGAACAACTCCTAGCTTTTCTTAGACACTTACTAAATTGAATGCCACAGTGCTATTCAACTCTAAACAATGTCTGTGAGTTTATAACACTGTCTGCCCTTTATATCGTTGTTCTGAAGGTACCTAAGGTAGGAGTCAGCAACATTTTAGTGCACAAAGCCTGCGTTATGAAGACCTGAATGTCTTGTATATCACACTCTCCACAAGGAGTTCTTTCAAATTGGACCCACATCCTCCACATACTGAACAAGTGGGGCGTTATTCGCGCGGAGTGGCCGCATGGTTAGAGGCGCCATGTCACGGATTGCGCCTCCCCTCCCGCCGGAGGTTCGAGTCCTCCATCGGCCATGGGTGAGTGAGTTGTTCTCAGAATAAGCTAGTTTAAGTTAGTTTAAGTAGTGTGTAATTCTTGGGACCGATGGCCCCAGCAATTTGGTCCCTCAGGGATTCACACCCATCTGAATGTTTGTTTTCCAAAAAAGTAATTGTCTTTTCGTTGTTCATTAAAGAAGGTGTACTCTTCTTCTATTTTACACCTACTAGAAGTCTTAGGCAAAGACATTCTTATATTGCACGATCGTAAAAAATATTTCAAATTCCACTTTTCGTACTGATGTAGTCAATGCTGATTACGTGTTACGCTTCAGAGGAGAAGACTGGCTGTTGACATTCACGTAGAGTTTTGATGACTGCAGAGCAACTGGTGGAAAGACACAGCTATCTGAAGGACTGACGCGTTTATACCCTCTTGCATTTAGAGTCCCCGTGCGACATCACAAGAAAGTATGTTCTTGTACGAAGAACACAAAAATGGTCTATAGTTCAGGGCATCATTTCAAGTTTTGGAAAAACGAGTACTCGTCGAGGAAAGCTTTGATCCGGTGAATTAGAAGTGCACTGCTGGATCAGGTGGTTCATCGTTGACGTGGCAGCTACATCGTGACGTCAAGTTCCTAATTCCGGACTTCACGCCAATTTCTTGTAATACATTCCAAACGTTGTCACTGGGTGAAGGCACGTGACACTGTTGAAGTGGATCCGTTCCAACATCAACATCTACATGATTACTCTGCATTTCACACATAGCTGCCTGACAGAGTTCGCTCTGTGACAGCACGTGGGAAAAATTAACAGCTCAGATTTATATTATTTTAATACAATGATAATTTCTCCCTAAGTTTGTAGGAAGAAAATAAAATATTTTCACATTCAGAGGAGAAAGCTGTTGATTGAAGTTTCGTGAAAAGATCGGCAAGAGCGTCCTGACGAGTTTTGTGTACCATGAGGGATCATTACCAACTTTTATTAATGTACTCTGTATAACTCAATGGCCGCAGATACTATTTCCTTGAATATATGCCACAACGGGTCTACTGTTAAATAATTGGAAAGGAGTGGAGACTGTCTCTTAAGAAGGGGACAAGCAAATTTTTATCTGCTTTTTAAAATTGTTTTTCTTTTTGTGGATGTGGATGTTGTTGTAATCAGTCTCGCTACAATAACCATGCAGTCACTTATTGTCTTTCCGTCATGATGCTCTTTATTTGCTCAGGACTATTTGTCGCTTAAGCTCAAGTATGTTTCCGCAACCAGTTGGTTATCGAATGGGCTCCTGCACTGACTGCTGACAACAATTTTCAGAGAAAACTTTAAGCTCACTTTCTGACGATGTTTTATAGCTATCACCGACTTTGAACACGTATTTTCGCCAAAATATCGAGGGTATATTTAAGTCACCAGCAACTTCAATTGGATACAAGGGTACCTGCTTGAGATGATACTCAAGTTTTATTTGAACTGTTCAAGAAGTGAGTCACGTGAGTCTGGAGTTGGTAAAAGGGACGAATTATTAACTTACACCGGTTATCGAGTATTGTCTCTACCCATACTAACTCACAGGAACTGTCTGCTTAAATTTCACTGCAAATAAACTATTCCTTATGGCAACAAACAGTCCACCACTTACATTATTTAACCTATCCTTTCTGGAAACCGTTAGGTCCTTTATCAAAATGTTGGCTGAACTTATCTCTGCTTTAGCCAGCATTCCGTACCAATAACAGCTTGAGCATCAGTGTCTTGTATTAGCGCTTGGAGCTCTGGTTCTTTCCAACACAGCTGTAGCAATACACTGATACGGTAATATTCGACTAGTTTATAGTGTGTGGTGGTACGAGGCTTTATCCTTGCCTTTCTCTTTATCCATAACAACACAGAGGCAACACTGTCCTCTTCAAGCATTCATCAAAGTCATCCTCGTGGCACAAAGACGCACTTTATAACAGGCCAGAGGAAACCAACGGCAAACTACCTCCACCAGGCTCTTACCTAGGACAGCAATAAGGGGATTCCCCCCCCCCCCCCCCCCAACGTTCATTTCGTGGATATTTGATCAGATGCGACTACGATTATCCAGCTTATACACTGAATGTAAGACCAACGGCCTTGCTCGTTGAACGCACTAGCTCCTTTAAAAGCACCAAAGTTGAACGAAGCCGGACGTGACCGGTACTCGGATGAGTGACCGTCCGGTAAGTCATGCACAGCTGACAATTTTCCCCTCACCTTTCGAGCAGAGAAGAGGAGATATGATGGGGCGAAGTTCCTGTTCACCAAATTTTGAGCCAATATCCCGCATTAAATTCGGAACCTCTTCACAGCGTCTCATGCAGTGGCGGCATGTGACCACTGCTGATGGCGATCCGTCCGTCCGTCGAATGGGGAAGTGAGGTTAGGTTGCCCCCTTCGTGCTATTCGAGAGGAGTAAGCTGTGTGCTGGCAACAAGTTTCACCCTTTCCCTTCTATCATCATATTACAACAGAGAAATGACACTACACTGCACAGACACCAATTACAGCCATCTCGTACATGTATCAGCTACACTTAACACCCAAACCTCGCACTTCGCGAAGTAAAGGTGGACCTGGCTCTCGAGGTATCCCAGCCAGTCATGCCATACGACTTTATTCTTTTACTGATCGTGAGCATAGTCAGTGTTATACATTTGTTGGCAAAATTATCCTCGTCGACGATTTCAATATCTCTTCTCTAACTGTACGTACTGGTAATTACAGATTTAATGTCTCCTTAAAAGATAGTGTTCAGTGCTTCTTCTAAATATCGCTACAGCTGGTCTAACGAAGGCCGTGGTAATCAGAACCGATCGAGAGGCTGTCCTGTCATGTCCCACACCCGCTTTATGTGCAACATGGCGTCTTTGTGCTGGCTAAGGGAGTTGGTGGAACATTATTGAGAGTGTATTGGGTAATGTTACAGGTTAACATTTGAGAACTGCCTTGCTGGGAGAGCTCATGTCCCTAAATTGTAAGGTCAGCAAGCCCGCATCTCGTGGTCGTGCGGTAGCGTTCTCGCTTCCCACGCCCGGGTTCCCGGGTTCGATTCCCGGCGGGGTCAGGGATTTTCTCTGCCTCGTGATGGCTGGGTGTTGTGTGCTGTTCTTAGGTTAGTTAGGTTTAAGTAGTTCTAAGTTCTAGGGGACTGATGACCATAGATGTTAAGTCCCATAGTGCTCAGAGCCATTTGAACCATTTTTGAAAGGTCAGCAAAAGAATGGACTTAAATATACTTTTTATCGTAATGGTTCTGTGTTCCCTCAACCAGTACAGAGCTGTAGCCTGGGCTTCCTGACTCCATGTTAACCGAAAATGGTCCTGCGTGACATCTATACTCTGCAAACAACCGTGGGGTGCAATATATTCCATAGATGTGATCCTGATACAGAGTTATCAGTTTTCATGTTGCTGCGCTCTGCGGACGGGTCTAAAACTATGGCGATGTTTGTGTTTTACCGAGACGAATCGAGTATCGGGCAGCTACCGGCGTGCCGGACCTCTCCGTGGAGGGCGCGTCGTCAAGTATCCAGCGGAGAGGCGGCAGCTGAGTGAGTGGGTGGGTGGGCCCGTTACTGGGGTGGCGTAGGGTGGGGGCAAGGCTGGGCGGCAGCGGGTCAGCGACACGCCGGGCACCGCGCGCTCGGGCCCCGAGGTCGACGCCGCGGCAGGGCAGAGCGGGCCGCAGATGCGCCGCAGATAGGCTGCCTGCCAGCACACCGTACGGTCCGCGGCACGCCGGCCCACGGCGGCGCAGAACGCCAGCACTCCCCACTGGACGCCGTGTTTATACTCCCCCCTCTCTCTCCATGTTCCGAGAGCACTAGAGTTACTCTCTACGAAATCTACCGTTCGGTATTTTTGGTATACTACATAAATGACGTACAGTGAAGCGCCAAAAAAACTGGTATAGGCGTGCGTATTCAAATACAGAGATATTATAACAAACAGAACACGGTGCTGCGTTCGGCAACGCCCATATAAGACAACATGTGCTGGTGTAGTTGTTAGATCCGTTACTAATGCTACAATGGCAGGTTATCAAGATTTAAGTGAGCCTGAATTTGAACGTGGTGTTATAGTCGGCGCACAGGCGATGGGACACAGCATATACGAGGTAGCGATGAAGTGGGGATTTTCCCGTACGACCACTTCACGAATGTACCGTGAATATCACGAATCCGGTAAAACATAAAATCTCGGACATGGCTGCGACCGGAAAAAGATCCTGCAAGAAAGGGACCGACGACGACTGAAGAGAATCGTTCAACGCGACAGAAGTGCAGCCCTTCCGCAAATTGCTGCAGATTTCAGTGCTGGGCCATCAACAAGTGTCAGCGTGATAACCATTCAACGAAACATCATCGATATGGGCTTTCGGAGCCAAAGGCCCACTCGTGCACCCTTGATGACTGCACCACACAAAGCTTTACGCATCGCCTGGGCCCATCGACATTGGACTGTTGATGACTGGAAACAAGTTGCCTGGTCAGACGAGTCTCGTTTCAAATTGTAACGAGCAGATGGTCATGTACGGGTATGGGGAGAACCTCATGAATCCAGGGTCCCTGCAAGTCAACAGGGGACTGTTCAAGCTGTTGAAGGCTCAGTAATGGTGTGGGGCATGTGCAGTTGGAGCATATGGGGCCCCTTGACGACTAAATGCGACTCTGACAGTGCTGGAAAACCTCTAAGTTATTTGATTTTCAAACAGTTGAGCAAAACTGAACGTACTCAGACTTTTCTCTCCTTACTTATTCTGATCATCACTAAACTGACACATAATATTTTTTTTTTTTTTTTTTTAGCGCAACGCAGTCTGACTTTCAATAATCTCTACAAAAGAATGCCGGCCGAAGTGGCCGTGCGGTTAAAGGCGCTGCAGTCTGGAACCGCAAGACCGCTACGGTCGCAGGTTCGAATCCTGCCTCGGGCATGGATGTTTGTGATGTCCTTAGGTTAGTTAGGTTTAACTAGTTCTAAGTTCTAGGGGACTAATAACCTCAGCAGTTGAGTCCCATAGTGCTCAGAGCCATTTGAACCCATCTACAAAAGAATGGCCCTGACTAACAATAACCTATACCTTTCATGAATCACATACCTCACAAAAATATTCGTTACTCAAACTACTGCAATACAGCGTGCGCCAATACTGACAGCTGAATAAAAAATTCTAACTACTGAAGGCACTCACTACTGATAGACATAGCAAATGAAAGATTTTGATAGAGAACAAACAATGTATTTACCTTAATAATGTTCAAAAGTCATCATACATATATCAGTTCATGATATCCAACATTACAAATTTTCTCTTTCTGATGGACACTCGTCCAGATCGTTCGCTCTCAAAACTCCGCCATCTCTCTCCCCACATCCGCCACTGCTGGCGGCTCACCTCCAACTGCGCATCGCTACGCGCTGTTCACATCCAACTGCAACGCTACAATAGCAAATATTCCAACAATGCAAACCAGCCACAGATTTCACACAGCACAGTGAGTGATTTTCATACAGAGCGCTTCGTGGCGTTACCAACATAAAAACCTAAACAGCCTACTTACAACACTTACGTATGCGTTCTGTCTGATCACCTGCATCCATTCATGTCCATAGTGCATTTCGACAGACTTGGGCAATTCCAACAGTACAATGCGACACCTCACATCTCCAGTATTGCTGCAGAGTGGCTCCAGGAACACCTTCTGAGTTTTAACACTTCAGCAGTCATCGCTCTCCCCAGACATGAACATTACTGAATATGTCTGGGATGCCTTGCAACGTGATGTTCAGAGGAGATCTCCACCCCCTCGATCTCTTACGGATTTATGGACAGCCCTGCAGGATTCATGGTGTCAGTTCCCTCCGGCACTACGTCACACATTAGTCGAGTCCATGTCACGTTGTGTTGGGGCACTTCTGAGTGCTCGCGATGGCCCTACATGATGCTAGGCGAGTGTACCAGTTTCTTTGGCTCTTCAGTGTAGTAAACAGTAAGATTACAGATGATATTGGTAGCTTTGGTAGGGAAAGAAACACAAATGAATATGTGAGAGAGAAACCGGGAGTAACGACTTCTCTTTGTTTTTTGTTTGTCCGTTTTCATATATGTAGAACTGCATATCGTTCAGAGTTAGTCCACTGTGTATTTTAAACCCTTACAGAATATAAATGGAATTTTATTAGAAAAAATTAATTGATCGCGTAACATCTGCGCTTTCATGTAAACAAAGCAATTACGTTGATGCAAGTACAGTTTACATTCAGAAACATCTCTGTAATTATTGTCGTTATTGTGTGTTCAGTAGAACGTTCTTAATCATAATCAAAGGCAGGAATTTCCTGTTATTATTGGTAACTGCGAAAGTTGTTTGTGAATATCAGAAACCCTGTTTTATATGAATTCGACGAAGTATTAAAGTGATGTCTGATATGTTTTTGTTTTGTGTTTTTTTTAAAATTATATCTATTTTTGAGGAAAATGCATTTTCTAGCTCCATGTGATAAATCTGTATTGTTTTTTATTTTTTCTATAACGTTTCACGTTACAAATCGCCAGTTTTCGAATAAAATCTGAATTAAACATTGGAAATTTCAATTTTGCTACAAATACAGTTTATTTTTAAGTAACAGATGGGAGGATAACTATGTAGAACAAAAATGTTCCGTAGCATACTCGGCCCTTTATACACTCCTGGAAATGGAAAAAAGAACACATTGACACCGGTGTGTCAGACCCACCATACTTGCTCCGGACACTGCGAGAGGGCTGTACAAGCAATGATCACACGCACGACACAGCGGACACACCAGGGACCGCGGTGTTGGCCGTCGAATGGCGCTAGCTGCGCAGCATTTGTGCACCGCCGTCGTCAGTGTCAGCCAGTTTGCCGTGGCATACGGAGCTCCATCGCAGTCTTTAACACTGGTAGCATGCCGCGACAGCGTGGACGTGAACCGTATGTGCAGTTGACGGACTTTGAGCGAGGGCGTATAGTGGGCATGCGGGAGGCCGGGTGGACGTACCGCCGAATTGCTCAACACGTGGGGCGTGGGGTCTCACAGTACATCGATGTTGTCGCCAGTGGTCGGCGGAAGGTGCACGTGCCCGTCGACCTGGGACCGGACCGCAGCGACGCACGGATGCACGCCAAGACCGTAGGATCCTACGCAGTGCCGTAGGGGACCGCACCGCCACTTCCCAGCAAATTAGGGACACTGTTGCTCCTGGGGTATCGGCGAGGACCATTCGCAACCGTCTCCATGAAGCTGGGCTACGGTCCCGCACACCGTTAGGCCGTCTTCCGCTCACGCCCCAACATCGTGCAGCCCGCCTCCAGTGGTGTCGAAAATTCAAATTCAAATAGCTCCGAGAACTATGGGACTTAACATCTATGGTCATCAGTCCCCTAGAACTTAGAACTACTTAAACCTAACTAACCTAAGGACATCACACAACACCCAGTCATCACGAGGCAGAGAAAATCCCTGACCCCGCCGGGAATCGAACCCGGGAACCCGGGCTTGGGAAGCGAGAACGCTACCTCACGACCACGAGCTGCGGACACCAGTGGTGTCGCGACAGGCGGGAATGGAGGGACGAATGGAGACGTGTCGTCTTCAGCGATGAGAGTCGCTTCTGCCTTGGTGCCAATGATGGTCGTATGCGTGTTTGGCGCCGTGCAGGTGAGCGCCACAATCAGGACTGCATACGACCGAGGCACACAGGGCCAACACCCGGCATCATGGTGTGGGGAGCGATCTCCTACACTGGCCGTACACCACTGGTGATCGTCGAGGGGACACTGAATAGTGCACGGTACATCCAAACCGTCATCGAACCCATCGTTCTACCATTCCTAGACCGGCAAGGGAACTTGCTGTTCCAACAGGACAATGCACGTCCGCATGTATCCCGTGCCACCCAACGTGCTCTAGAAGGTGTAAGTCAACTACCCTGGCCAGCAAGATCTCCGGATCTGTCCCCCATTGAGCATGTTTGGGACTGGATGAAGCGTCGTCTCACGCGGTCTGCACGTCCAGCACGAACGCTGGTCCAACTGAGGCGCCAGGTGGAAATGGCATGGCAAGCCGTTCCACAGGACTACATCCAGCATCTCTACGATCGTCTCCATGGAAGAATAGCAGCCTGCATTGCTGCGAAAGGTGGATATACACTGTACTAGTGCCGACATTGTGCATGCTCTGTTGCCTGTGTCTATGTGCCTGTGGTTCTGTCAGTGTGATCATGTGATGTATCTGACCCCAGGAATGTGTCAATAAAGTTTCCCCTTCCTGGGACAATGAATTCACGGTGTTCTTATTTCAATTTCCAGGAGTGTATATCCTCACTCTGTTTCTAGACGATTAACCGCTTCCAGTTTCTAGAAGAATGTACAAGGTGACAGTTATTGAACTATAAGAAACAAAATCGTCATAACTTCCGAACGTTTGCGTTACGACGTTCAAACTGCCCGGTTGGACATGGGACACGATGGGAATTAGTATGGGCTGTATGGTTTGGTTTAGTGACGAATCCCACTTTCATTTGGATGGGTTCGTCATTAAGCAAAATTGGCGCGTTTGGGGGACTGAAAATCCGCTTTTTGCGACTGAGAAGTCTCTTCACCCTCAACGGGTGACTGTATCGTGTGCAGTGTCCAGTGACGGAATAATCGGTGCGATATTCCTTGATTGCACAGTGATTACCGGACGGTACGTGAAGGTTTTGAAAGATGATTTCATCGCCATTATCCAAAGTGACCCTTATTTCGACAAGAGGTGCTTCATGCAATATTGAGCTCGACCCCGTCGAAGCAGGAGAGTGTTTGATGTCCTGGAGGGCACTTTGGAGAGCGCATTCTGGCTCTGGAGTACTCTGAGGCCACTGGCATGTGCCTCGATTGGCAGCAATAGTCTTCGGATCGGAACACATGTGACACCTTTTTATGGGCCCGTATTAAAGACAAGGTGTACAGAAATAACCCCAAAACCACTGCTGAGCTGAAAACAACCATTCAGGAGGTCATCGACACTTCAGCGGGTCATGCAGAATTTCGCTCAGCAGTTCATGCAGAATTTCGCTATTCGTCTGCGCCACATCATCGTCAATGATGGCAGGCATTTCGAATATGTCATAACCTGAATTCGAATATCTGTAGTGACGTTTAAATGTTGAATAAAGTGTGTGCACTCCGTAGTTTGTAACTAATTTAGGTTTTTTTCACTCAGTTCAATAATTGTCGCCGCGCGGGATTAGCCGAGCGCTCTTAGGCGCTGCAGTCATGGACTGTGCGGCTGGTCCCGGCGGAGGTTCGAGTCCTCCCTCGGGCGTGGGTGTGTGTGTGTTTGTCCTTAGGATAATTTAGGTTAAGTAGTGTGTAAGCTTAGGGACTGATGACCTTAGCAGTTAAGTCTCATAAGATTCACACACATTTGTACATTTTTTTCAATAATTGTCACCGCGTAGCAAGACACTGATCTCATACCAAAAGAAAGCAATCGAAATGGGGTAGCGTCCGATGAGTCTGCAACATACCTAACGTACACGTAACGCGATTTCGATGTTAACACTGACCAAAGCTACTAGCGAAACTACCGTAGTTTACGTTTGCTGACGACAGTCAGGTAGCCTACGGTAGTTTTACCGTTCTAGAGAGAACAGTTCCATAGTGGCAACCAGTTTCTCTACTGTATACGTCAAGTGTCGGTTATGCTCTTCAAGAGTGTGATTGTCCCTTCAGGAAACTTCAGTGCTGAACTATCTTATAATACATTGTTTACAACCACTTACCCGATTATAAAAGTAAAGAACGTTCGTAGCAACTGAATGAAAATTTTTTTGCTTTGTTCCACAAAACATATTTTTTATTGGATCTAAGTGTCTGGTTATAAGCTCAGAAATCAACTGAATTGTTGCGTAACGACTTCTTCCTTGTATGTTCCGTTATGGCAAAGGAAAAATACGTGGACAGCAATTTTCATTACCTCTTGAAGCTGATGAATCTCTCCAAAACACCGTTTCGGAGGTACTAACATCAGAAAGCAAAAAAAAAAAAAAAAAAAAAAAAAAAAAAAAATTCTAAAATTCGTTGGGAAACATGAGAGAGACAAGCACTTGCGCAAAATTAAGTGTCTGGATCGCACTTCATTTATGCACATAGATTACACTGTTCAGCAGACTGTCCCCTGATCAGAACATAAGGGAAAAATTAACGCACTGCCACAAGCCGAAAACAGTACAGTGTGTATAAGTGTATCTTTGTGGATAAATTAAGTGCAATCAATAAAGTCAATTTAAGAGAGTTAATTTAAGAATGTTCGACAGACAAATTATGAAATGACATCGTTTTTTGGGAACATAAAGTCCGTGAATGGCTGCAGATGGTCACCAAGTAGCCGAAAATAACCATTCAATGATAGGTTCAGTTGGACCGGAGAACACAGTCCATTGTATGTTAACACAGCCCACACCATTTCGGAGCCACCACCAGCTTACGCAGTGTCTTCGTGACAAATAGTGTTCGTGGCTTCGTGGGGTCTGCATCATACTCAAACCCAACCGTCAGCTCTTAGGTTAGGTTAGGTTAGTGTTGTTTAACGTCCCGTCGACAACGAGGTCATTAGAGACGGAGCACAAGCTCGGGTTAGGGAAGGATGGGGAAAGAAATCGGCCGTGCCCTTTCAAAGGAACCGTCAGCTCTTACCAACTGAAATCGAGACTCATCTGACCAGGCCAGGGTTTTCCAGTCGTTTAGTGTCCAACAGATAAGGTCATGAACCCAGGAGAGGAGCTGCAGACGATGTCGTGCTGTTAGCAAAGGCACTCGCGTTGGTCAAAGGCACTGGCGTCGCTTGTCTGCTGCCATAGCCTATTAATGCCAAATTTCACCGCACTGTCCTAAAGGATGCGTTCCTCGTACGTCCCACGTTGACTGCTGTTGTTATTTTACGCAGTGTTGCTTGTCACTTAGCGCTGGTAACTCTACGCCAACGCCGCTGCTCTCAGTCGTTAAGTGAAGGACGTCGGCCACTACGTTGTCCGTTGTGAGAGGTAAAGCCTGAAATTTGGTATTCTCGGCACACTCTTGACACTGTGGATCTCGGAATATTGAATTCCCTAACGATTTCCGAAACCGAATGTCCCATTTCGAGTTCAAAGTCTGTTAATCCCAGTCATGGAGACATAATCACGTCGAGCCCTTGTTGACATGAATCACCTGACTACAATTGACAGCTCGACTAATGCACTGCTCTTTTATATGTTGCGTACGCGATACTAACGCCATCTGTATATGTATTGCTATCCGATGACTGCTGTCACGTCGCCCGCATCTCGTGGTCGTGCGGTGGCGTTCTCGCTTCCCACGCCCGGGTTCCCGGGTTAGATTCCCGGCGGGGTCAGGGATTTTCTCTGCCTCGTGATGGCTGAGTGTTGTGTGATGTCCTTAGGTTAGTTAGGTTTCAGTAGTTCTAAGTTCTAGGGGGCTGATGACCATAGCTGTTAAGTCCCATAGTGCTCAGAGCCATTTTTTTGCTGTCACGTCAGTGTGTACTGCGATAAAAACAGTTCCTGTGCGCAATGATGATTCGCGCCAATCAAACCGGGAGTGACAGTAAAAGTTCTTCGTAGTCTACATGATACTTGATATCTGGAATCTCGGGTGGGGTGACGTATTCCTGACTAAAGTACGAGGTTGAGTCAAATGAAAACCTTAAATATTTTTTTAAATATTATTTATTCTGCAGAAGTCGTACAAAACTGTATCACTTTTCAACATAATCTCCCCCACGCTCAATGCCAGTCCTCCAGCGCTTACAAAGGGTATCAATTCCTTTAGAAAAAAATTCTTTTGGTAGTCCGCGCAACCACTCATGCACCGCGTGGCGTACCTCTTCATCAGAACCTAACTTCTTTCCTCCCATTGCGTGTTTGAGTGGTCCAAAGATATGGAAATCACTTGGGGCAAGGTCCAGTGAGTATGGTGGATGAGGAAGACACTCAAAATGCAGGTCTGTGATTGTTGCAACTGCTGTAAGGGCAGTGTGGGGCCTTGCATTGTCATGTTGCAGAAGGACACCTGCTGACAGCAATCCACGTCGCTTTGATTTGATTGCATGCCGCAGATGATTTTTAGATCTGTGTATGATACACTTGTGACAGTGGTCCCTCTAGGCATGTAATGCTCCAAAATGACGCCATTTTCGTCCCAAAAGAGAGTCAGCATAACCTTCCATGTTGATGGTTCTGTTCGAAACTTCTTTGGTTTTGGTGATGAGAAACGGCGCCATTCCTTCCTCGCTCTCTTCGTTTACGGTTGGTGGAAGTGAACCCAGGTTTAGTCTCCAGTAACGATTCTTGCAAGGAAGCCATCACCTTCTCGTTCAAAGCGCCGAAGAAGTTCTTCACAAGCATCAACACGTCGTTCCCTCATTTCAGGAGTCAGCTGCCGTGGCACCCATCTTGCAGACACTTTGTGAAACTGGAGCACATCATGCACGATGTGGTGTGCTGAGCCATGACTAATCTGTAAACATGCTGCAATGTCATTCAGTGTCACTCGGCGGTTTTCCTTCTGTATGGATTCAACTGCTGCAATGTTCTGTGGAGTCACAACTCGTTGTGCCTGACCTGGACGACGAGCATCTTCCACTGAAGTCACACCATTTGCGAACTTCCTACTCCATTCGTAGACGCTGCTGTCACAAACATCCATCACCGTACTGAACCTTCATTCGTCGATGAATTTCAGTAGGTTTCACACCTTCACTCCGCAAAAACCGAATAACAGAAAGCTGTTCTTTCCTGGTGCAAGTCGCAAGTGGGGAGGCCATCTTTATACTGAAGGTATGTGTGCATCTGCACTATGCTGCCACAGACAGGCCATTCTGCAAGCTGTTTGTAGCACGCTTACCAACTTACAGGATGTTGTTGTTGTTGTGGTTTTCAGTCCTGAGACTGGTTTGATGCAGCTCTCCATGCTACTCTATCCTGTGCAAGCTTCTTCATCTCCCAGTACCTACTGCAACCTACATCCTTCTGAATCTGCTTAGTGTATTCATCTCTTGGTCTCCCTCTACGATTTTTACCCTCCACGCTGCCCTCCAGTACTAAATTGGTGATCCCTCGATGTCTCAGAACATGTCCTACCAACCGATCCCTTCTTCTAGTCAAGTTGTGTCACAAGCTCCTCTTCTCCCCAATTCTATTCAATACCTCCTCATTAGTTATGTGATCTACCCATCTAATCTTCAGCATTCTTCTGTAGGACCACATTTCGAAAGCTTCTATTCTCTTCTTGTCTAAACTGTTTATCGTCAACGTTTCACTTCCATACATGGCTACACTCCATACAAATACTTTCAGAAACGACTTCCTGACATTTAAATCTATACTCGATGTTAACAAATTTTTCTTCTTCAGAAACGCTTTCCTTGCCACTGCTAGTCTACATTTTATATCCTCTCTACTTCGACAATCATCAGTTATTTTTGCTCCCCAAATAGTAAAACTCCTTTACTACTTTAAGTGTCTCATTTCCTAATCTAATTTCCTCAGCATCACCCGACTTAATTCGACTACATTCCATTATCCTCGTTTTGATTTGTTGATGTTCATATTATAGCCTCCTTTCTAGACACTATCCATTCCGTTCAACTGCTCTTCGAAGTCCTTTGCTGTCCCTGGCAGAATTAGAATGTCATCGGCCAACTTCCAAGTTTTCATTACTTCTCCATGGATTTTAATACCTACTCCGAATTTTTCTTTTGTTTCCTTCACTGCTTGCTCAATATAAAGATTGAATGACGTCGGGGAAAGGCTACAACCCTGTCTCACTCCCTTCCCAACCACTGCTTTCCTTTCATGTCCCTCGACTCTTATAACTGCCATCTGGTTTCTGTACAAATTGTAAATAGCCTTTCGCTCCCTGTACTTTACCCCTGCCACCTTCAGAATTTGAAAGAGAGTATTCCAATCAACATTGTCAAAAGCATTCTCTAAGTCAACAAATGCTAGAAACGTAGGTTTGCCTTTCCTTAATCTTTCTTCTAAGATAAGTCGTAGGGTCAGTATTGCCTCACGTGTTCCAACATTTCTACGGAATCCAAACTGATCTTATCCGAGGTCGGCTTCTACTAGTTTTCCCATTCGTCTGTAAAGAATTCGCATTAGTATTTTGCAGCTGTGGCTTATTAAACTGATAGTTCGGTAATTTTCACATCTGTCAACACCTGCTTTCTTTGGAATTAGAATTATTATATTCTTCTTGAAGTCTGAGAGTATTTCGCCTATGTCATACATATTGCTCACCAGATGGTAGAGTTTGGCAGGACTGGCTCTCCCAAGGCCGTCAGTAGTTCTAATGGAATGTTGTCTACTCCCGGGGCCTTGTTTCGCCTCACATCTTTCAGTGCTCTGTCAAACTCTTCACGCAGTATCATATTTCATCTTCATCTACATCCTCTTCCATTTCCATTATATTGTCCTCAAGTACATCGCCCTTGTATAGACCCTCTATATACTCCTTCCACCTTTCTGTTTTCCCTTCTTTGCTTAGAACTGGGTTTCCATCTGAGCTCTTGATATTCATACTTGATATTTATACTTACAGGATAACGGCGCGAAATACGATTTGTTATTACAAATTTAAGGTTTTCATTTGACTCACGTTCGTATATCAACAGTGTAAATACTGGATCAAGATAACGGGCTTGAAGAAGACGATTGTTTACTATTTTTGCAAAAAATGATTCTCGTAAACTAAGGGCGGACCCTGGGTAGCTCATCGGTTGCTCCCACCGCAGCTCGGTGGTCCGGCGGAGTCAGCACGGACGCGGCCGCTGACTCGCGGCCATCACGACGCTGACTTATGGCGGCTCGCGAGTTCATTAGCTGCGGACCGCACCACCGGCGGCCAAATAGCGGACCGGTGGAGAGGAGGGGCCGCGCCGGCCGCTGCGATAGGCATCGCGGCCGCGGACACCCGAGGCCGCATAAAACACCGTCGGCCGCCATTGTGCCGCGTAATCGGGGCAATTTACACACAGATAAATTGCGGCGAATTAAAACAGCGGCGTAATGCACTGCACTGACCGGGAGGAGCCGTAACGAGCCAATCGGGGCGCTATATCAGCGAGCGTGTAAACGCTGGAGCAACCTGTTTCAGCGGCGCAAGTCCTCGTATCATCCGAAGCAGATGAAGCTTTCTACTGCTCCATCTGTATGACTGAGACTTACTTTAAGATATGAGACGAATAAAGTTGGTTTGTAAATATACACTGAAGCGCCAAAGAAAGTGGCATAGGCATGCGTATTCAATACACTGATATGTAAACAGGCAGAATATGGTTGGTTACTTTTTGTTAGATACAGTAGCTGAAGCAGAAATATTGCAGCAGAACACGAGATGATTATTTTCCTCTAGCTGATCGTCACTGATGTTTCGTGATTGCTCTACTTTATTATTTATCCTGGAAGGGCACCAATTCGCCACCGACTTAGTTTTACCAACTGAATCAAATACTTCCAAATGACTGTTCAGAATGTAAAATCAAAGGCCGGTCGGGGTGGCCGAGCGGTTGCTACAGTCTGGAACCGAGAGACCGTTACGGTCGCAGATTCGACTCCTGCCTCAGGCATGGATGTGTGTGACGTCCTTAGGTTAGTTAGGTTTAAGTAGTTCTAAGTTCTATGGGAATTGATGACCTCAGCAGTTAAGTTCCATAGCGCTCAGAGTCATTCGATTTTTTTTTTTTTTGTCAAATCAAAGAGCTTTCAGCCGTCCAATTTCCGACTTATGAGTCGGCAGGTAATGTTTGAAGTGATCGTTGCATCAAGCAAAAATCTACAAACACCAGTCTCTGAATGCTGGTCCCAGTTTTGACCGGGACCCAGGTTGGAATCTTCCTACACGTCGGTCAGGAAGCCTGAAGATGGCGTAATATATGACCGAAACTGGTAACCCAAAAAATAACAGTTTGGAAATTAAGTGACTGAAACGTGTTTTATTCGATATTCTGTACTGAACAGCCGAGTCCCGCAACCATCTCTGAGAAGATGAACACACAGAGAGATTACTTTCAGCCTGCAGCGGAGTGTGCGCTGATTTGAAACTCCATGGCAGATTGAAAACGGACCGGGGCTTGAACCTGTCACCTTTGCCTTTCGCGGGCAGCTACTCTTCTGACTGAACTGTGGAAGCACGACTCACGACCTGTACTCACAGCTTTACTTCCACCACTATCTCATCTTAAACTTCGCGAAAGTTGCAGGACTGGCTCTCATTGGAATAAACAATATTGCGGAGACATGGCTTAGCCACAGTCTGGGAGACGAATTTTCATTCTGCAGCCAAATATGCGCTAACACGAAACTTCGTGGCAGATAAAACCTATGTGGTGCATCGGGACTCGATCCTGCGACCTTTGATTAGACAATAGAACACTTGCCCGCGAAAGTAGGTATAATACTATTGGAAGCTGCTGCTTTGGCTGAACAGCTCTTGTAAACTGTTTACCGATCAGTCTGAACCAAGGTTGAGGAAAGCCCGGATATTTAAGAAGAAAACAGCCCAGTGAGTAAAATTAGGTGTTATGGATTTAATCGGTTTTCATTGTTTTTTTCTCGTATTGACGGTTAAATAGTTCAATTTAAATTCCTATCATTAATTTATTCAAAATACTAGCGCATTCTTACAGTAGTTTATTAGTGCCTATTTTCTAGTGCTGCTAGTACTACATGTATTAAGAGAATCTTCTCCACCTACGGGCTTATTTGGTCAAAATTAAGAAGTAATTTAGAAGAGAAAAGGCCATAGAAATTAGTGAAGATATATAAATACTCCCAAAAAATGGTTCAAATGGCTGTAAGCACTATGGGACTGAACATCTGAGGCCACTAGTCTCCTAGATTTAAAACTACTTAAACCTAATTAACCTAAGGACATCACACACATCGATGCCCGAGGCAGGATTCGAACCTGTGACCGCAGCAGCAGCGTGGTTTCGGACTGAAACGTTTAGAACCGCGCGGCCACAGCGGCTGGCTCCAAAAAGTAGTGCATCGTTCTTTACAGTCTTTACGATTCTACATAAAGTTACAATTTTTTGCTGGTAGTGTAAGTGTTATTTGGATATTTTTTTATACTATAAGACTAATTGAAACTAAATATTAACAAAATAAATTTTTGTGATAGTAAATAATTCTCTTCAGTAAATACGATGGCTCTTTTTCATTCTGTAAGGTTAACTACCGACATGTAACGTTTTTGTATGTTAATTATGTGTTCATGATTACATACAGCTGGGTTTTAATGGTTTTTGGCTGTTTTTAAAATTATCAAGTTACAACAGCACTGATGGCAACAAAGGAGTAACTTCTTTTTCCTCTTACGCAAAACATTCGCAGGAGTAAATACCACGCTGTTCAAGAAGAAATCTTAGATAGACAAGAGATTCGTTCCTGGCTCACTTGGTTTGAAGTTTAACACTTGATGGTACCTCGTTTATCACATCCTACATTCTCAAGTACCTATGTTTTTTTGTGGGAGACAATGACCCCTTGGAAAAACGGAACTTTTGGTAAGTACCAGATTTTGCGATGGACGGTCGTGCTACGACTATCTCTCCTGGAATCGGTTAGAAATGTGGACCCGCAACGGCGTCGCTCGTCGGCTAATGGCACTGACACTGAAGAAGGCCCTGAAATAGCTTCTACGTGGAGTGGCCTGCGCAACTACGTTTATTGCCAGGAACCGAATGAACGGTCCGGAGATGCCATTTATGGCAGACGGGCTATACTTGCATTTACATCTGTAAAACGAAGAATAACAAAAAGTTTTTTGCCCATCGGCAGGGAAGGCACCGCATGTTTTTATTACTGCTGCTTCAGCGTTGAGGTACAGCACTGGAGAAAAAGGGTAGACTTTGCTTAGAGAGCTTCAATGTTTTTGCAGTGTGGATTTTAAAACATCCATCGTTTCTTTCTGCTTCTGCCACGTATGATATATATTAATTTGAAACTCTGTAAAGCTATTGCCATTTACGTGCGCCACCTTAAATTACTAGTACAGATGGAAAACTATGTAGATAGTACCATTAACGGATATTACGCAAAATAGCAGGGCTGTTATTTTTCCTATCAGAAAGCTTTGTTATCACTGAGACGGTAACTTAAAAACTTATTTACTTAGCTTACCTTCCGTTCAAAATTACTTCGTTTCCGCAGCATGCTTGAATTCTCAGTAATAATTCTTATAGCACACAAAGATTTTCAGAACACTGCGCGGTTTGCTTCGCGAACTTCGTGCAGGCCGCTGTTCGCGAACTAACACCGTCATCCTAATTCGTCACATTTATAATTTATGAGATGAAATGGAAATGAGCGTTTGGCGCCATTGGCCGGGAGGCCCCTTACGGGGCAGGTCCGGCCGCCTTGGTGCAGATCTTATTACATTCGACGACACATTGCGCGACCTGCGCGCCGGATGCGGATGAAGTGCTGATGAAGACAACACAACTCCCAGTCCCTGAGCGGAGAAAATCCCCAACCCAGCCTGGAATCGAACCCGGGCTCCTCAGGACGGCAATCCGTCACGCTGACCATTCAGCAATCGGGGCGGACATTTATGAAATAGAGTCAATCTAAAGGAACAGAAGAATTGGAGTACTTCAGATATGACTTCAAAGTTTTCCAGCAAATGCTCAATTTATTCGGCACATCAGTTTGCAGCAGTAGTTTACGTACGAAGAGGAAAGAAAGAAGACTGTAATTTACTGTAAAATTGTAGACGTGTTCATTAGAGACGGATTATAATCTTTCATAGGTCCTTAGGTTTCCACAGTGTCAATCGGAACGAAATCAGTTTGGGTATTAGGCGGCATGATTATCTGTATTAATAAACGACTAAAACAGTGCATGATGCGTAGATCCAGCTGGAGGTTGCCTGTCTAATGTCTTCCAGGAGCAACAAAAATTTTACCGTATTTCACATAATTACTGACCGAATATTTTTAAAGTGTTTTTTAAAACCCTCATGGTGCAAATGGCTCTAAGCACTATGGGACTTAACATCTGTGGTCATCAGACCCCTAGATTTAGAACTACTTAAATCTAACTAACCTAAGGACATCACAAACATCCATGCCCGAGGCAGGATTCGAACCTGCGACCGTAGCAGCCGCGTGGTTCCGGACTGAAGCGCCTAGAACCGCTCGGCCACCGTGGCTGGCGCATTGGTCACAATGTTCTTATTATTGAGGATGACAATCTGAAAAAAATCAGCCACGGTGGAACATTCTGTAGCCCATGGACACGCAATGAAACATAATTAAAAGCAAGTTGTTGCTGCCGCTTCTCAATACAGGGATTGCGTTGTGAAAGAATCCGTTGAAATTGGACGGGCTGATAACATTATTTGTAAAGGACTGAGTGAGCCGTGAACCTAGCCTGCAATAAAACCCAACACTGTCAGTTGCCAGAAATTGTCAAAGTTACGGCAGTGGTAGCTCGTTTTCGTCTGCCTTTACCACTCGCGGCGCTGCTAGTGTCTTTTGCAGTATGGGCAGCACTCACGGAACTTGGCTTTTTGGAGGTCTACGCAGGGGCGGCTCCGGAGTAGCATAAATTCGACTAGATTCAGTGATAACAGCAACTAACCTGAGAATAACGATATGGTGGATCTTCGAAATATTTTTTCAACTTGACTTTAGGATCCGGCTGCAAATCCGAAAAGAATATCACAGATCTTGCGAAGCTGCATCAACTTGATATACTATGATGCTCTTGAAACCACTTCAGCACGACACGGACTTTTAATCCACTGGATAAAGACATTAAGCGCGAAGGGATGCAAACGGTCCATAGAAGTGTTCACGTAGTCTATAGCTGTTCTGGTGTCTTCGTTACTACCAGTAGTCCCATGGAAGCACAGTATAAAACTGCAATGCGTATGTGGAGCGGCAAATCTTTCTAGCAGTCGTTCGCTTGGATTACAGAGTATCCACACATGTCCATAGACATGGTGTAACAAGAAACGTTATACATTCGATCAGGCGACACGTTTCCAGTGATATAAGATCCAATGTTGATGGTCTTGTACCATTGCGGTTGAGGAAACCGTCCCGAAACACATGTGCTACAAAACGCCACTGTTTCCGTCGCATGTACCCCGACATCAATGTGGGATATGATCACCATGCACACGTACACAGGCAGCACAACGGGTTGCCATACTTTGGATCAGATGGTAGAGCAGCTGCTGGGTATAGCCTCCCATTCTTCCACCAGTGCCTGTCGGAGCTCCTGAAGTGCCCTAGGGGTTTGAAGACGTGCAGCGATACGTCGACCGAGAGCATCCTAGGCGTGCTCGATGGGGTTTAGGTCTGGAGAACAGGTAGGCCACTCCATTCGCCAGATATCTTCTGTTTCAAGGTACTCCTCCACGAAGGCGGCTCGGTAGGGCCGTGCGTTATCATCCATCAGGAGGAAGGTGGGACCCACTGCACCCCTGAAAAGGCGGATATACTGGTGAAAAACGACGTCCTGCTACGCCTGACCTGTTACAGTTCCTCTGTGAAAGACGTGCAGGGGTGTACGTGCACCAATCATAATCCCACCCCACACCATCAAACCACGACCTCCATACACGTCTCTTTCAAGGACATTAAGGGGTTGGTATCTGGTTCCTGGTTCACGCCAGATGAAAACCCGACGAGAATCACTGTTCAGACTATACCTGGACTCGTCCGTGAACATAACCTGGGACCACTGTTCCAATGACCATGTACCGTGTTCTTGACACCGGGCTTTAGGGGCTGTCCCGTGACCAGAGGTCAGTGGAATGCACCTTGGAGGTCTCCAGGCGAGTAAACCATGTCTGTTCAGTCGTCTGTAGACTGTGTGGCTGGAGACAACTGTTCCAGTGGCTGCGGTAAAGTGCCGAGCAAGGCAACCTGCAGTGCTCCGTGGCCGTCTGCGAGCACTGATGGTGAGATATCGGTCTTCTTGTGGTGTTGTACACTATGGACGTCCCGTACTGTAGCGCCTGTACACGTTTCCTGTCTGCTGGAGTCGTTGCCGTAATCTTGAGATCACACTTCGTGCCACACGGAGGGCCCGTGCTACGACCTGCTGTGTTTGACCAGCATCCAGTCGCCCTAGTATTCTACTCCTCATAACTTCATCAATATGTGTTCTTTGAGCCATTTTCAACACACAGTCACCATTAGCAAATCTGAAAACGTCTGCACACTTACTCGCTGTACCGTTCTCCGACATGCACCAACACACCTCTGCGTATGTGGACTGCTGCCAGCGCCACCGTGCGACGACCGCAGGTCAAATCCACCGCATGGTCATACCCCGAGGTGATTTAAAGCCGCAAACCGCCAACCAGAACGTTGATTCACCATGTATCAGTATTATCCTTAATTTATGAGCATGAGTGTAGATTTTATTTCGATAATATGGTGCGAAGTCCTCGTTTGGTGAACGGCTGCGTTAAAAGGTTAATAAATAGACTCCTCGTAACTGACACGTTCCTGTTGGAAATCGTACAACAGTATGTGCAAACAAAAAGGACAACCGAGGCGGCATTGTAATAAAAGAATGGAGAAGGTTTCCACTCGCCTGACTTCCTAGGATAGGATCTTGTGTAGATGACAGCCTAATTCGTGAGGTAAATGGGTGGGAGAGGAGTTGACACTACAGACGGCGACGGGTGCTTTGAGCTACAATAAATGTAGAGAGCAGTAGGGACACTTACATGACGTGTGGCAACGCTTCAGAATTAACGCAGTGTTGTTTCATAGACATTACGTATCTCACTTAATTTTGACGATGACGAATGACGGCGAAGGAAACAAGTCAAACAGTTTTCCTGTTTGACACGTGTGCCCCTGGAACCTGAGAGGCAATCAGAAACGTGACACGAGCGGCGCGTCAGCGTCTTGTGATTGGTCGGCAAACAAACTCTTAGTCGCAGCCGAGGAGGAGTCAGCACTGGATCGGGCAGAAGTTCCGCGCGCCTCTGTTTATTGCCCACAAGAAGTAGGTTCGCACCGCCGAAAGGAAAACATCGTAGTACATGACGAATGCAGATAGTAACCGTTTTTTTTCTTTCTTTTCCCTCGTAATTTCACTTGTTTCATTGGTCTACTCACGTAACTTTTTCGTTGCTGTGATGGTAAAATTGTCTAAAAAGTAATTTTTACTATATTAACCATATCGGATATTATGTCTGTTGTCAGATATCAAAAAGGTTAGAAGTGTTTTGGTAGTATCGGCGATTATTTATCTACACTTCTACACTACTAAACGGTTCAAATGGCTCTAAGCACTATGGGACTTAACATCAGAGGTCATCAGTCTCATAGACTTAGAACTACTTAAACCTAGGTAATCTAAGGACATCACACACATCCATGTTCGAGGCAGGATTCGAACCTGCGACCGAAGCAGCAGCGCGGTTCCGGACTAAAGCGCCTAGAACCGCTCGGCCACCACGGCCGGCTCTACACTACTAAATAAAGACAAGACGTTGTGAAATGTTGTTATCAAAAATCTTGAAAAGTTTTTGACTAAATTACTTCAAATTTTTACACGATGCTCTAGTGAAAGCCCGGATGGAAATGGCCTGTATATTTTTGTTATATATGTACTACATGAATGTATACATAATATGTGAAGTGGGAACGTTGTTACCAAAAATCTCGGACGTTCTTGACCCACTTACTTAAATTTTTACGCGATACTCTAATAAACGTTCGAACAGACGAAAGGCTATATGTTTTTCGTTGCACATGAATGTGGAAAATGTTTACAAAAAATCTCGGAAAGTTTTTATCCATGTTAGTTCAAATTTCTATTCATTAATCCAACAACATTGAGCCGAACATACAGCATGAATGCATCTATTTAGACAATAATGTACAGGTCTTCTGTTAATACCGACTGCGAATAAGAAAATTCTGTGGTGTAAAAATGTGCGGTTTAGTCTTGTTTCTCGCAGTCAGTTTTAAGTACAGTAGCATGGCATTTTTAAACCATTAGAAAAACTGTTTCTCCCATATATTTTAAATACACATTGCATAAACAACAGTGAGCTGTTCCGTTTTCTTCCCTGCAATTGGTTTTAAAAGAAGACAGGAAAGTTGTATTTATGGCTTATGGGCTTCTGATTAGAATGCTACTACGGAATCTGAATCGTCTGAAACTTTCTAATCCTATCCGTTTGCAGACTGAAACCATGCGAAATGCGGTCACCGAAGCTACTATCCTCAAATCCAGTAGTGGCAAGGCCTCTCACTTGCCCTGTATGCCCATGTTCCCAGCCGTTTAATCCACTCATTTTCAGCGACCTCAATTCACAATCAAGGTTTTGTTCGCAATAACAATCAACAAGGCTCAAGGTCAGAGAGAGGGACAGTTGTGGGGAATGGGGGGGGGGGGGGGAGCACAGGAAATGAACATAGAAAGGGGGATCGAGGACGTGGGGAGAAAGAGATACGGAGGAGGCGGAGAGAGGGAGGAGAAGGTGGAGGTGGACGAATAGAGGGGGGCGGAGGAGAATATGGTCAGAGAGAGTTGGGGGAAAAGGAGATAGGACGCATCTGAAAAACTAAGGGAATCGAAAATTGACTGACATGAAGCACAGTTAGAAGGCAAGTATTGTTTTTGTAATGTGCGCTTATCAAGCTGAATTCAGTCAGTACACACAGCAGCGCACACCACTCAATCACATCTGCAGACCTCCAACACAGAGAACAGCGCTGTCAAGTAACACACTCACACAGGCAATTCGGCTGTCTCGAGGTTCTCTTCGGTAACAGCCAGCCAGATAGCACTGAAACAAACTGCGCTCAGCCTCGCCGTATCGCATGTCTCCGGCCAACGCCCTCTTCCTTGTTGTAGCCGTCCACCACGGGAGCCGCGACGTGCAGTTAAATCTAACAGTACTGAGCTCTGGGCCTGACAGATACTCGCTAGCTGTCCGAAACTTGCCTACTCGTACTGCTGGCTGTTCTGTGAAGGTTCGCACGGGGCCGCCTGTGTCGCGATGCACGCAGCACAGCGGCGCCACCCAGCTGCTCAACCATGTATGCCGCCGAATTGCACCTGTTTTAACATGTGGCGGCTGCGTCTTGTCATGGCACAAACTCCAATACATACACTACTGGCCATTAAAATTGCTACACCACGAAGATGACGTCCTACAGACGCGAAATTTAACCGACAAAAAGAAGATGCTGTGATATGCCAATAATTAGCTTTTCAGAGCATTCACACAAGGTTGGCGCCGGTGGCGACACCTACAACGTGATGACATCAGGAAATTTTCCAACCGATTTCTCATACACAAACAGCAGTTGACCGGCGTTGCCTGGTGAAACGTTGTTGTGATGCCTCGTGTAAGGAGGAGAAATGCGTACCGTCACGTTTCCGACTTTGATAAAGGTCGGATTGTAGCCTATCATGATTGCGGTTTATCGTATCGCGACATTGCTGCTCGCGTTGGTCGAGATCCAATGACTGTTAGCAGAATATGGAATCGGTGGGTTCAGGAGAGTAATACGGAACGCCGTGCTGGACCCCAACGGCCTCGTATCACTAGCAATCGAGATGACAGGCATCTTATTCGTATGGCTGTAACGGATCGTGCAGCCACGTCTCGATCCCTGAGTCAACAGATAGAGACGATTGCAAGACAACAACCATCTGCACGAACAGTTCGACGACGTTTGCAGCATCATGGACTATCGACCTGGAGACCATGGCAAAGGTTACCCTTCACGCTGCATCACAGACAGGAGCGCCTGCGATGGTGTACTCAACGACGAACCTAGGTGCACGAATGGCAACACGTCATTTTTTCGGAAGAATCCAGGTTCTGTCTACAGCATCATGATGGTCGCATCCGTGTATGGCGAAATCGGGGTGAACGCACATTGGAAGCGTGTATTCGTCATCGCCATACTGGCGTATCACCCGGCGTGATGTTATGGGTTGCCATTATTTAGTGATGAAGCACTCGTAAGGAATAGGGACAAACAGGTAAAACTTCGTTGCCTTCAGATTTTGACGACGGTTAATACATGCACTGTGTTTGCCTATTACTTTGTTGTACAGCAGACGGAATATACAAGCATAACCACAAATATCTTATGTATTTTTACTTTTATCTTATCTAAAGTACGGTTCAAATGGTTCAAATCGTTCTAAGCACTATGGGACTTAAAATTTGAGGTCATCAGTCCCCTGGACTTAGAACTACACTACGGGACATTAAAATTGCTACACCACGAAGATGACTTGCTACAGACGCGAAATTTAACCGACAAAAAGAAGCATTCACACAAGGTTGGCGCCGGTGGCGACACCTACAACGTGCTGACATCAGGAAAGTTTCCAACCGATTTCTCATACACAAACAGCAGTTGACCGGCGTTGCCTGGTGAAACGTTGTTGTGATTCCTCGTGTAAGGAGAAGAAATGCGTACCATCACGTTTCCGACTATGATAAAGGTCGGATTGTAGCCTATCGCGATTGCGGTTTATCCTATCACGACATTGCTGCTCGCATTGGTCGAGATCCAATGACTGTTAGCAGAATATGGAATCGGTGGGTTCAGGAGGGTAATACGGAACGCGGTGCTGCATCCCAACGGCCTCGCATCACTAGCAGTCGAGATGACAGGCTTCTTATTCGCATGGCTGTAACGGATCGTGCAGCCACGTCTCGATCCGTGAGTCTACAGATGGGGACAGACAACAACCATCTGCACGAACAGTTCGACGACGTTTGCGGCAGCATGGACTATCAGCTCGGAGACCTTGGGTGCGGTTACCCTTGACGCTCCATCACAGACAGCAGCGTCAGCGATGGTGTACTCAACTACGAACCTGGGTGCACGAATGGCAAAAGGTCATTTTTTCGGATGAATCCAGGTTCTGTTTACAGCATCATGATGGTCGCATCCGAGTTTGGCGACATCGCGGTGAACACACATTGGAAGCGTGTATTCGTCATCGCCATAGTGGCGTATCGCCCGGCGTGATGGTATGGGGTGCGATTGGTTAAACGTCTCGGTCACCTCTTGTTCGCACTGACGACTCTTTGAACAGTGGACGTTACATTTCAGGTGTGTTACGATCCGTGGCTCTACCCTTCATTAGATCCCTGCGAAACCCTACATTTCAGCAGGATAATGCACGACCGCATGTTGCAGGTTCTGTTCGGGCCTTTCTGGATACAGAAAATGTTCAACTGCTGCCCCAGCCAGCACATTCTCCAGATCTCTCACCAATTGAAAACGTCTGTTCAATGGTGGCCGAGCAACTGGCTCGTCACAATACGCCAGTAACTACTCTTGATGAACTGTGGTATCGTGTTGAAGCTGTACACGCCATCCAAGCTCTGTTTGACTCATTGCCCGGCGTATCAAGGCCGTTGTTACGGCGAGAGGTGGTTGATCTGGGTTCTGATTTCCCAGGATCTATGCACCCAAACTGCGTGAAAATGTAATCACATGTCAGTTCTAGTATAATATATTTGTCCAATGAATACCCGTTTATCATCTGCATTTCTTCTTGGTGAGGCAATTTTAATGGCCAATAGTGTATTTAGCTATTGCTGAGCACTGCCGGTTTCGATAGTGGATCAGATGAATTGTTTTGAAGCTTTGCTACAAGAACAGTAAAGCGCAGCAAATTTCTAGAAATGTAAAATATTGGTTCTTATGAGCCTGCTATGAGTAAAACAAGACTTTTCGTGTAGTATAAGCCTTTCGAAAAAGGCTGTGAAGACGAAAATGATGAAGTGCAGTACAAAATCAACCGATCAAGTCGTAGAAAAACAAACAACTCCCGAAGGCCAAATGATCCCGACCGGCCGCCGTGTTATCCTCGGCCCTCAGGCGTCACCGAATGTAGATACGGAGGGGCATGCGACCAGCACACTGCTCTCTCGGCTATTGCCAGTTTCCGTGGCCGCTGCCGCTGCTTCTCAGTCAAGTAGCTCCTCCATTGGCCTCACAAGGGCTGAGTGCACCCCCTTGCCAACAGCATTCGGCAGACCCGGACGGTGGCCCATGAAGTGTCAGCCAAGCCCGACAGGCAAATCGTGGATAACGTGAAATAAATCATTACGAACGATTGCCGAATCTCTGTCAAAGAAATCGTTAATAATGTTACCATACCGACTCGCTCATGCTATATCATTTCTTTGGGTGTTTTGGGCAGGAAACGTGTGACTGCAAGATTTGTGTCAAAATTGTAGAATTTCGAACAAAAACAATGTTGAATGCAAGTCACTCAGGGGCTGCTAGGTGTAGTAAGTAATGACGCAGAAGTGGTGAAACGTGTCATAACTCGTGATGAAAATGTGCTTACGGATATGATGTCGAAAACAAGGCTCAGTTGTCCTAGTGGAAACAATCTGGATCGCCAAGACCGAAAAAAGTGCGATAATTACGATCAAAACAATCTTAACGTCATAGAGCACCAAGATTTCTTGCTACAATATCGAATGAACAATAAGACATACAACGTACTAGCTGAAAGCTGTTAGCATGAAGGAACCCGAAAAAAATAGTCTGAATTTGTGACGGAATAATTCATGGCCTTTGCAAGATGA
Source organism: Schistocerca nitens (assembly GCF_023898315.1). Classification (NCBI taxonomy): domain Eukaryota; kingdom Metazoa; phylum Arthropoda; class Insecta; order Orthoptera; family Acrididae; genus Schistocerca; species Schistocerca nitens. The sequence goes on from NC_064614.1 coordinate 206,072,968, forward strand.
TAATGCACTTGCTCACACTTCGTTGCTTATTCGTGAATTTCTGACCAAAAGAAATACTGTAATAATGTTTCAGCCACCATTTTAGCCAAATATAGTCCCATGTGAGTTTTCTCTGTTCCTCAGAATAAATAAAACAGTAAAGAGCTTTCGTTTTACAGGTATAGAACAGATTAAAAATGAATCGCCGGAACAGCTAAAAGCTGTTCCAAAGATCAATTTGTAGAACTTTCGGGGGGGATTGGAAAAAGCGCTGGCATTAGTGTGTAATATCTAATGCGAATTATTTTGAAGGGAGTTCTTTCCAAAAAACAAAAATTCCCGTCAAATTTTGAACATATGGCCTATGTGCGCTGAATCTTGTTAATTCACACTTCGAACGAAACAAATATAGTGATAAATATGCAGTAGTGCATCAGCATGTAAAAGCATGCTATGAAAGTCACCTACTCCGCATAGCAAATTGTACTTACTCGGCTCTGCAACTGTAGAATTTCATCCGTTGCACTGTCTGAGGTTTACACTGTACAGATTCCGACTTCAGTTTGCTTCCGTTTCTTCCCGAAAGGTAGCTCTTTAATTAATATTTTATGTTTTATATCATGGACTGTGCGGCTGGTCCCGGCGGAGGTTCGAGTCCTCCCTCTAGGTTAAGTAGTATGTAAGCTTAGGGACTGATGACCTTAGCACTTAAGTCCAAAAAGATTTCACACACATTTGAACATTTTTTTATGTTTTACATAGTCTCTCAACTACAAGGTACTTCTCGAGAGGTCGGTGAATGCATTGGAATGTAAAAGGCGAAGTGTATTAAATAAGTGTGCATGCTAGTGAGGGTACAAGCGTTTCGACTAGAGCTTAGCGCCGAAAACACTAAGCTGAAGTAAAATTGTCTTTGGTTGTTGGTAAAAAGCAGTGGAAAGGACCATTCGGGGCACAGTCCAGTGTACGAAATGAAAACTTACTAAAAGGATTAACTTCGGAAAGAGGTCTATGGGTGACTCTCACGAGGAAAGGGCAGAGGCTAAGGCATCGTCTGCTAAGGCATACAGAGATACGAGGGTCACAAGACGGTCTCTCCTAGGTATTTTGCGGAAGGTACTGTTTCTAGTGATATGTCGCTAATAGTTTGATCGAATGGTAGTGGAGCTCTTCGTCTTCTAAGGGGCAATACGTCACATTTATTAGTAAATTTATACTAGTAGTTATATTTAGGTTAACTCCACACGAATTTATTGACTCCAATTATAAATGTAATCCTATGAATCGACGACATTACCCATCTAAATCGAGCTTTATAATATGGCTTACATTTTTTGTAGGTTTAAAGACTGCCTGTTATTTTATATGTGGCCTATAATGCATAAGAAAAAGAAAACGAAAACAGTGGAGGCCCCACACCAGCGCAAGTCCTCGGTACTAGCGCTACCTCTTTCATCTTTCTAAATTCTTTGAACCTAGTTCATACCTGACGCTTCGTTTAGGCGAAGGCTATACTGATGTTGACAGTGAACGCTGATTTAGAAGATCTATGTTGTGGTGAGAAGAGTTTTGAAATGTTTTACACTTTTTATTTTTCATCGTTTGTAGCCTGATAATACACCAAAACACGTTTCGCATCATTCCGGTTCCTAGAACTCCTGAAGACAGACGTTGACAGTGGACATTGTATCACAGATACAGTCCCTTTGACTGTTCAGAGATATCACTAAACCCGCCCAAAGATGTAAACAACCATGCACGAGCAGACTTACATATTAGGGACGGTATAGCCACCATTGCTGTGCCCCTCTCATCTCTTTCTTTCTCCTCTCCATCATAGCTTCGAATTTTACCACTCTATTTCTCTTCCTTTAAACTATCTACCTCTTCTATATCTCTTTCACCCCATTCTATCGTCTTACGACTCTGCTTGATGAGAATAACTCACAAGCTGCAAGAATATAACGAGAAAATTCCCAACTAGCAATAGGACTGACATTCATAAAAGAAAAATATGTTTACTTTCATATACATAGTCACTATTATTATTATTATTACTATTATTATTATTGATTGTTATAATTATTTTTTGATTGTTATAATTATCATTGTGCTACGTTTATAATCTCTACTTTTTTCTTTAACATAAATGCTGTATAACATGTTATATGTCCTTAATATTCTGTAGAAACTGAAATTTGTTGAATCTGAGTATGCCTGGTTAGGTGTAAGAGAGGGCCTGAAGGCCCTAATCTTGCCAGGTAAAATAAATGCATAAATAAATAAATAAATAAATATTAGACGGAGGGGGTTCGACAGCCGATCACTACCAGTAATTACACCAAGAAGGAGGTACACTGCTCGTGTTGCCTGTAGTTCAACCAAGCCTAGACGGTTAATACCAGGGTTCGAATACGTCCACATTGTTACTTTGTGCCAGGAAGGGCTTTCAACAAGGGAAGTGCCCTGGCGTCTCGGAGTACACCAAAGCGATGTTGTTCGGACATGGAGGAGATACAGAGACTAATGGTTCAAATGGCTCTGAGCACTATGGGACTTAACTGCTAAGGTCATCAGTCCCCTACAACATAGAACTACTTAAACCTAACTAACCTAAGGACATCACACACACCCATGCCCGAGGCAGGATTTGAACCAGCGACCGTAGCGGTCGCGCCGTTCCAGACCGTAGCGCCTAGACAGGAACTGACGATGACATGTCTCGCTCAGGCCTCCCAAGGGCTACTACTGCAGTGGATGACCAATACCTAAGGATTATGGCTTGAAGGAACCCTGACAGCTGACAGCAACGTCTCCATGTTGGATAATCCTTGTCGTGCAGCCACAGGACGTCGTGTTACGACTCAAGCTGTGCGCAATAGGCTCACGATGTGCGACTTCACTCTCGACATCCATGGCGAGGTTCGTCTTTGCTACCACGACACCATGCAACCCAACAACATGCCGAATGGACCGCTCAGGATTTGCGTCACGTTCTCTTCCTCGATGAGTGTCGCACATGCCTTCAACCAGCAACCATCGGAGACGTGTTTGGAGGCAACCCAATCAGGCTGAACGCCTTAGACTCACTATCCAACGAGTGCAGCGAGGTGGAGGTTTCCTGCTGTGGCATTATGTGGGGCCGACGTACGCCGCTGGTCATGTAAGGTGTCGTAACGGCTGTACAACCGACAGTGCAACCATATCAGCAGCATATTGGCGAGGCATTCGTCTTCATGGACGACAATTCGCGCCCCTATCGTGCACATCTTGTGAATGACTTCATTCAGGTAACGACATCGCTCGACTACAGTGACGTCACCCACAAACCACTGTGAGGGATCTACGCCGAATCGCTCTTGAGGAGTGGGACAATCTGAACCAACAGTGCCTTGATGAACTTGTGGATAGTATGCCATGACGAATACAGGCATGCATCAATGGAAGAGGACGTGCTACTGGGTATTAGATGTGCCAGTGTGTACAGCAATCTGACCGCCACCTCTGAAAGTCTCGCTGTATGGTGGTACAACATGCAATGTGTGGTTTTCATGAGCAATAAAAATGGCGGAAATGATGTTTATGTTGATCTCTGTTCCAATTTTCTGTACAGGTTCCGGGACTCTCGTAACCGAGGTGATGCTAAACTTTTTTAACCTCTTGTTCTTAAGTTCTAAGAGTAACCGGAAGAACGTTTTAGGCACGTCTTGACTTCCACGTATTTTCTTTTTAATGGAGAATATTACGAACAAACGGAGGGAGTCGCCATGGGTAGCCTACTCTCACCGGTGGTAGCGAATTTGTACATGGAGAACTTCGAGGAGGAAGCCCTGTCGTCATCCGTATGGAAACCTACTTGCTTTTTCCGTTACGTGGACGACACGTTCGTCATCTGGCCACATGGTATGGATAAACTCCTTGACTTCCTTACACATCTAACACATCCAACATCAAATTCACTATGGAGACTGAAACGGAGGGTAAATTACCTTTCCTTGACGTTTTGGTCAAGAGAAGGGCTGACGGCACCCTAGGTCATGGGGTGTATCGGAAGACAACGCACACTGATCTGTATTTGCACGCAGACAGCTGCCACCACCCTTCACAGAGGAATGGGGTACTTAAAACTCTAGTACATAGGGCGCGCACTATCTCCGACGCAGAGAGTCTACCCCAGGAATTGGAACATCTGAGAACTGTATTTGGAAAAAATGGGTACTCAGAGTGGCAGATTCAACGTGCTCTCCGCCCAACCACTGCAGCACAGCCTGTGGAGATGAATGAAGTCACGAGGGAGGAGGTAGGCACTGCATTTATTCCATACACAGGCGCACTCTCGGGGAAAATCGCCCGCATTCTGAAGAAACACCGGGTCGGAACTGTGTTTTGTCCTCCGAATAAAACTCGTGCACTGGTGGGGAGCGCCAAAGATGACCTCGGTTTGAGGAAGGCCGGCGTGTACCAGATTCCGTGTCAATGTGGCAAGTCGTATATTGGTCAGACGATGCGTACCGTCGAGGATCGATGCCGTGAACACCAGAGGCACACTCGACTGATGTATCCGAGCAAGTCGGCGGTCGCTGAACATTGTTTGTCGGAAAATCACGCCATGGAGTATGACCGCACGAGGATTCTGGTACAGACGTCGAGATACTGGGACAGTTTTGTTAGAGAGGCCATCGAAATTCGCACCAATGACGACCTCATAAATCGTGACTGTGGCTATAATCTTAGCAAGGCTTGGGAACCAGCGATTGGGTTAATCAAGAGTAAATCGAGCAAACGTATAGTTGTGACGACCACGGCGGACAGAGCCATCACACCGACGTCATCTCAGACGCTGTCGCAATCTGTTCCACCGCGCGACCGTGGCGCGGGGCGCGGACGGCATGGGGGAGCGCGCCGCGGGCGGAGGGTATTTAAATCGGCCGCCGCCGCGACCGAACCCAGTTCCCTCTGAGCAGCCATAGCGTACGGATCTCCGTGCCGGCACGTTCACAGGAGCTCAGTCCGTCAGTTCACCTGATGATGGCGACGTGTATGATCGCCGAAATATTGTGCCCGTTGGACACTATTGACCGGCAGCACACCCGTGGATATTTTGATTATTACAGTTGTAGTTGCCTGTGTTAGATATAAGAGTCACTACAGATGTTGATCGAGTTTAGTGTTGTTACCAGGCCAGATAGAGTATACGTTTAGCGTGAATAGCATCAGATATTGAGAGCTTACTCTGAAGGACACGGAAACGCCACGTACACGTGTGAGGCAGTGTTGTCAGCGCCTGACAGAGTTTGAAAGAGGCCTCACTGTGGGTATCAGTTTGGAGCGCTGCTCTAATCGGCCACTATCCAAATTTACGGGCATTTTGATGTGACATTGGTTCGATGTCGTACTGCATAGTAACGTGAGAACAGGTATGTGCCATGTCAAGGTTCCGGTCTACCACGTCCGATCACCACAAGGGAGGATCGTCGTCTTGCACATCAAATGGTTCATATGGCTCTGAGCACTATGGGACTTAACATCTGAGGTCATCAGTCCCCTAGACCTAGAACGACTTAAACCTAAGTAACCTAAGAACATCACACACATCGATGCCCGAGGCAGGATGCGAACCTGCGATCGTAGCAGCAGCGCGGCTACGGACTGAAGCGTCTAGAACTGCTTGGTCACAACGACCTGCTCTTGCACATCAACCACACCGTAGCTCCTTCACATTTGCGCCTGCCATCCGAGAGCAAATAATGGACTGCCGGTATCATCTGTGTCATCCTGCAGCACTGGTCATCCCATGCGTAGGCTGCCGTTTATACCACAACAAAAACAGTCGCGTTTGGAGTGTTGCCGTGACTAGACGGCATGGACTACTGATGAAAGACGTAGCACTGTGTTCAGCGATAAATCGCGGTTCTAAACTTTCCTGGATGACTATCGGCTGCGAGTGTGGTAACAACATGGGGAGAGGTCCCGTTCTTGCAGTGTTTTGGAGAGGTACAGCGGTGGTAGCCCTGGCGTCATCGGGTGGGGAGCTATCACGTATAGGTTCAGGTCACGGCTGGTAATGACTGAGGGAACTCTGATGACCTGTGTCCTGATATGTCACCTGTCATGGGAGATTATCGAGATGCCATTGTACAACAAGACAATGCTCATCCACACACGGCACGTGTCTCCATTAAATGTCAGCATGATCTTGAGATACTCCTGTGGCCAGCAAGAAGCACACTTCCATTCAAATGTTCAAATGTGTGTGAAATCTTATGGGACTTAACTGCTAAGGTCGTCAGTCCCTAAGCTTACACACTACTTAACCTAAATTATGCTAAGGACAAACACACACACCCATGCCCGAGGGAGGACTCGAACCTTCGCCGGGACCAGCCGCACACACTTCCGTCCTCCGCAGAACATTCGCGGGACCAGCTCGGGTCTCAACTCCGTCCCAATGGCTATCAAGGAGCAGTTACTACAGCTGTGGGCCAGTTCGGTTCAGTAGTGGATACAAGAACTATGCGACACCCTTACCAATCGAATCAGTGCACCCAAGACAGAGGGGGTTCAACGTCGCACTGATAAGCGGGCTTAAACTACAAAGTTCGTATTCGATGAATCCTATTCCCTTCCTGTGTGCTTCCCTGAGTTTTTTTTAAGTAGTGTTTGTAAGCCATGTCGAACAAATGTACAACGTGATCACAGATTCATTCGCGAATTTATTTCACTTTTTTTATTACTAGTAAAGGCACCTGTCTTTTGCAGCATTGAACCCAACTTGCCAGTCCGCCGCCCATAATTCGAGGTCGCAGCAGGCCACGTAATGCAGGCGATCAGCTTGGGTAGTTAGAGTGGATTCACACGCTGAGCGTCGACGTCGGCGAGAGTGTTGCAGAAGCTGGTGGTGGGTGGCATGCGCAGACGGCGGCGGCTCGACCTTGCGTGCACGCCGGCAGTCCCACAGCCGAGGCTGCGCGGCCGGGCTGATCACTTATTCATGCGGGCTGCGCGCCTCTTATCTGTCCGGGCCGATGAGCCGCCATTGTGTCCGCGCGTGTGTGTGCGTGCGTGTGCGGGTGCGTGCCTGAGCCAGTGTAAATGTTTGCCAGCAGCGAGACTGCCACCTCGCGCCCAACGGGAGCTGCGCGAGGGTCGGCCGTTTGGCGCCGAGACCCGCTGGCGGGGCGAGCAGACGGACTCGCTCTCACAACGTCTCCATTTCCGCGAAATAATAAAGTCCGACAGGTGTCGGAATGTGGTAAAGAGATCAAAGGAGTATAAATGACTGTTTATTTAGTGATGAAGCACTCGTAAGGAATAGGGACAAACAGGTAAAACTTCGTTGCCTTCAGATTTTGACGACGGTTAATACATGCACCGTGTTGGCCTATTATTTTGTTGTACAGCAGACGGAATATACAAGCATAACCACAAATATCTTATGTATTTTTACTTTTATCTTATCTAAAGTACGGTTCAAATGGTTCAAATCGTTCTAAGCACTATGGGACTTAAAATTGGAGGTCATCAGTCCCCTGGACTTAGAACTACACTACGGGACATTAAAATTACTACACCACGAAGATGACTTGCTACAGACGCGAAATTTAACCGACAAAAAGAAGCATTCACACAAGGTTGGCGCCGGTGGCGCCACCTACAACGTGCTGACATCAGGGAAGTTTCCAACCGATTTCTCATACACAAACAGCAGTTGACCGGCGTTGCCTGGTGAAACGTTGTTGTGTTGCCTCGTGTAAGGAGGAGAAATGCGTACCATCACGTTTCCGACAATGATAAAGGTCGAATTGTAGCCTATCTCTATTGCGGTTTATCCTATCACGACATTGCTGCTCGCATTGGTCGAGATCCAATGACTGTTAGCAGAATATGGAATCGGTGGGTTCAGGAGGGTAATACGGATCGCGGAGGTGGATCCCAACGGCCTCGCAATCACTAGCAGTCGAGATGACAGACATCTTATTCGCATGGCTGTAACGGATCGTGCAGCCACGTCTCGATCCCTGAGTCTACAGATGGGGACGATTGCAAGACAACAACCATCTGCACGAACAGTTCGACGACGTTTGCGGCAGCATGGACTATCAGCTCGGAGACCTTGGGTGCGGTTACCCTTGACGCTCCATCACAGACAGGAGCGTCTGCGATGGTGTACTCAACGACGAACCTGGGTGCACGAATGGCAAAACGTCATTTTTTCGGATGAATCCAGGTTCTGTCTACAGCATCATGATGGTCGCATCCGAGTTTGGCGACATCGCGGTGAACACACATTGGAAGCGTGTATTCGTCATCGCCATAGTGGCGTATCACCCGGCGTGATGGTATGAGGTGCGATTGGTTACACGTCTCGGTCACCTCTTGTTCGCACTGACGGCACTTTGAACAGTGGACGTTACATTTCAGGTGTGTTACGACCCGTGGCTCTACCCTTCATTAGATCCCTGCGAAACCCCACATTTCAGCGGGATAATGTACGATCGCATATTGAAGGTCCTGTACGGGTCTTTCTGGGTATAGAAAATGTTCGACTGCTGCCCTGGCCAGCACATTCTCCAGATCTCTCACCAATTGAAATCGTCTGTTCAATGGTGGCCGAGCAACTGGCTCGTCACAATACGCCAGTCACTACTCTTGATGAACTGTGGTATAGTGTTGAAACTGCACGGGCAGCTGTACCAGTACGCGCCATCCACGCTCTGTTTGACTCAATGCCCAGGCGTATCAAGGCCGTTATTACGGCCAGTGGTGTTTGTTCTGGGTGCTGACTTCTCAGGATCTATGCACCCAAACTGCGTGAAAATGTAATCACATGTCAATTCTAGTATAATATATTTGTCCAATGAATACCCGTTTATCATCTGCATTTCTTCTTGGTGTAGCAATTTTAATGGCCAGTATTGTACTTTAACCTAAGTAACTTAAGGACATCACACACATCCATGCCGGAGGCAGGATTCGAACCTGCGACCGTAGCAGCCGCGTGGTTCCGGACTGAAGCGCCTAGAACCGCTCGGCCACAGCGGCCGGCTTTCTAAACTACGGGCAGTGTTTAAATAGTTTATGTACACTGAAAAGCTAAGGAAACTACTGCACTTGCCTAATATCACGTAGGGCCCCCGCGAAGTAGTGCTTCGACACGGCGTGGCATAGACTCGACTAATGTCTGAAGTAGTGCTGGAGGGAACTGACACCATGAATCCTGCACGGCTGTCCACAAATCCGTAAGAGTAAAACGGATTGGAGATCTCTTCTGGACAGCACGTTACAAGGTATCTAAGATATGCTCAATAATGTTCATGTCTGGGTAATTTGGTGGCCAGCGAAAGTGTTTAAACGCAGAAGAGTGCTCCTGGAGCCACTCTGTAGCAATTCTCGACGTATGAGGTGTCGCATTGTCCTGCTGTAATTGTCCAAGTCCGCCAGTATGGACAATGGTCATGAATGGATTCAGTTGATCAGACAGGATGCTTACGTACGTGTCACCTTTTAGAGTCGTATCTAAACCTATCAGGGGTCCCATATCAGTCCAGCTCACACGCCCCACACCATTACAGAGCCTCCACCAGATAAAAATTGTCCGCTGCTGACATGTAGGGTCCATGGATTCATGAGATTGTCTCCGTACCCGTACACGTCCATCCGCTCGATACAGCTTGAAACGAGACTCGTCCGAGCGGGCAACATTTTTCCAGTCATCAACAGTCCAATGTCGGTGTTGAAGGGCTCAGACGAGGCGTACAGCTCTGTGTCGTGCAGTCATCATGGCTTCACGAGTTTGCCTTCGGTTCCGAAAGCGCATATCGATCATTTTCCGTTGATAGGTTCGCACGTTCACAGTTGCTGATGGCCCAGCATTGAAATTTGCAGATTATTGCGGAAGGGGTGAACTTCTGTCACGATGAACAATTCTCTTCAATCGTCGTTGGTCCCGTCCTTGCAGGATCTTTTTCCGTTTGCAGCGATGTCGGAGATGTGATGTTTCAGCGGATTCCTGATGTTCACGGTACACTCGTGAAATGGTTGTACGGGAAAATCCCCACTTCACCGCTACCTCGGAGATAGTGTGTCCCATCGCCCGTGCGTCGATTATAATACATCTACATCTACATCTATACTCCGCGAGCCACCTTACGGTGTGTGGCGGAGGGTACTTATTGTACCACTATCTGATCCCCCCTTCCCTGTTCCATTCACGAATTGTGCGTGGGAAGAACGACTGCTTGTAAGTCTCCGTATTTGCTCTAATTTCTCGGATCTTTTCGTTGTGATCATTACGCGAGATATATGTGGGCGGTAGTAATATGTTGCCCATCTCTTCCCGGAATGTGCTCTCTCGTAATTTCGATAATAAACCTCTCCGTATTGCGTAACGCCTTTCTTGAAGTGTCCGCCACTGGAGCTTGTTCAGCATCTCCGTAACGCTCTCGCGCTGACTAAATGTCCCCATGACGAATCGCGCTGCTTTTCGCTGGATCATGTCTATCTCTTCTATTAATCCAACCTGGTAAGGGTCCCATACTGATGAGCAATACTCAAGAATCGGACGAACAAGCGTTTTGTAAGCTACTTCTTTCGTCGATGAGTCACATTTTCTTAGAATTCTTCCTATGAATCTCAACCTTGCGCCTGCTTTTCCCACTATTTGTTTTATGTGATCATTCCACTTCAGATCGCTCCGGATAGTAACTCCTAAGTATTTTACGGTCGTTACCGCTTCCAATGATTTACCACCTATGGCATAATCGTACTGGAATGGATTTCTGCCCCTATGTATGCGCATTATATTACATTTATCTACGTTTAGGGAAAGCTGCCAGCTGTCGCACCATTCATTAATCCTCTGCAGGTCTTCCTGGAGTACGTACGAGTCTTCTGATGTTGCTACTTTCTTGTAGACAACCGTGTCATCTGCAAATAGCCTCACGGAGCTACCGATGTTGTCAACTAAGTCATTTATGTATATTGTAAACAATAAAGGTCCTATCACGCTTCCTTGCGGTACTCCCGAAATTACCTCTACATCTGCAGATTTTGAACCGTTAAGAATGACATGTTGTGTTCTTTCTTCTAGGAAATCCTGAATCCAATCACAAACCTGGTCCGATATTCCGTAAGCTCGTATTTTTTTCACTAAACGTAAGTGCGGAACCGTATCAAATGCCTTCCTGAAGTCCAGGAATACGGCATCAATCTGCTCGCCAGTGTCTACGGCACTGTGAATTTCTTGGACAAATAGGGCGAGCTGAGTTTCACATGATCTCTGTTTGCGGAATCCATGTTGGTTATGATGAAGGAGATTTGTCTTATCTAAGAACGTCATAATACGAGAACATAAAACATGTTCCATTATTCTACAACAGATTGACGTAAGCGAAATAGGCCTATAATTATTCGCATCTGATTTATGACCCTTCTTGAAAATGGGAACGACCTGCGCTTTCTTCCAGTCGCTAGGTACTTTACGTTCTTCCAGAGATCTACGATAAATTGCTGATAGAAAGGGGGCAAGTTCTTTAGCATAATCACTGTAGAATCTTACGGGTATCTCGTCTGGTCCGGATGCTTTTCCGCTACTAAGTGATAGCAGTTGTTTTTCAATTCCGATATCGTTTATTTCAATATTTTTCATTTTGGCGTCCGTGCGAAGGCTGAAGTCAGGGACCGTGTTACGATTTTCCGCAGTGAAACAGTTTCGGAACACTGAATTCAGTATTTCTGCCTTTCTTCGGTCGTCCTCTGTTTCGGTGCCATCGTGGTCAACGAGTGACTGAATAGGGGATTTAGATCCGCTTACCGATTTTACATATGACCAAAACTTTTTAGGGTTCTTGTTTAGATTGTTTGCCAATGTTTTATGTTCGAATTCGTTGAATGCTTCTCTCATTGCTCTCTTTACGCTCTTTTTCGCTTCGTTCAGCTTTTCCTTATCAGCTATGATTCGACTACTCTTAAACCTATGATGAAGCTTTCTTTGTTTCCGTAGTACCTTTCGTACATGATTGTTATACCACGGTGGATCTTTCCCCTCGCTTTGGACCTTAGTCGGTACGAACTTATCTAAGGCGTACTGGACGATGTTTCTGAATTTTTTTCCATTTTTGTTCCACATCCTCTTCCTCAGAAATGAACGTTTGATGGTGGTCACTCAGATATTCTGCGATTTGTGCCCTATCACTCTTGTTAAGCAAATATATTTTCCTTCCTTTCTTGGCATTTCTTATTACACTTGTAGTCATTGATGCAACCACTGACTTATGATCACTGATACCCTGTTCTACATTCACGGAGTCGAAAAGTTCCGGTCTATTTGTTGCTATGAGGTCTAAAACGTTAGCTTCACGAGTTGGTTCTCTAACTATCTGCTCGAAGTAATTCTCGGACAAGGCAGTCAGGATAATGTCACAAGAGTCTCTGTCCCTGGCTCCAGTTCTGATTGTGTGACTATCCCATTCTATACCTGGTAGATTGAAGTCTCCCCCTATTACAATAGTATGATCACGAAACTTCTTCACGACGTTCTGCAGGTTCTCTCTGAGGCGCTCAACTACTACGGTTGCTGATGCAGGTGGTCTATAGAAGCATCCGACTATCATATCTGACCCACATTTGATACTTAACTTAACCCAGATTATTTCACATTCGCATTCGGTAATAACTTCACTGGATATTATTGAATTCTTTACTGCTATAAATACTCCTCCACCATTGGCGTTTATCCTATCCTTGCGGTATATATTCCATTCTGTGTCTAGGATTTCGTTACTGTTCACTTCCGGTTTTAACCAACTTTCCGTTCCTAATACTATATGCGCACTATTTCCTTCAATAAGCGATACTAATTCAGGAACCTTGCCCTGGATACTCCTGCAGTTTACCAATATTACGTTAACTTTTCCTGTTTTTGGTCTCTGAGGACGGACGTTCTTTATCAACGATGCTGATGTTCTCTCTGGTAAGCCGTCAGGTATTTTATCGTTTCGCCCAAGGGGGGGGTCCCTCTAACCTAAAAAAACCCCCGTGTGCACGCCACACGTACTCTGCTACCCTAGTAGCTGCTTCCGGTGTGTAGTGCACGCCTGACCTGTCTAGGGGGGCCCTACAGTTCTCCACCCAATAACGGAGGTCGATGAATTTGCAACCATTATAGTCGCAGAGTCGTCTGAGCCTCTGGTTTAGACCCTCCACACGGCTCCAAACCAGAGGACCGCGATCGACTCTGGGCACTATGCTGCAGATATTAAGCTCAGCTTGCACTCCGCGTGCGATGCTGGTTGTCTTCACCAAATCAGCCAGCCGCCGGAAGGAACCAAGGATGGCCTCAGAACCCAAGCGGCAGGCGTCATTCGTTCCGACATGTGCTACTATCTGCAGCCGGTCACACCCAGTGCGTTCAATAGCTGCCGGAAGGGACTCCTCCACATTACGGACGAGACCCCCCGGCAAGCACACCGAGTGCACACTGGCATTCTTCCCCGACCTACTCGCTATTTTCCTGAGGGGCTCCATAACCCGCCTAACGTTGGAGCTCCCTATAACTAATAGGCCCGCCCTCTGTGACTGTCGGGACCTTGCCGGAGAATCGGCCACTGGCCCAACAGGCGAGGCATCCTGTGGTGGCTCGGAAACGATGTCATCACCACTAGGAAGCACCCCGTACCTGTTGGAAAGGGGTAAGGCAGCTGCCACGCGGCCAGATCCCACCTTCGCCTTTCGGCCAGGCATATCGTACATAACCTGCCAGTGTAGCAGCAGTAACCTATCTAATAACTGCGCCAGACACTTATTGTCTTAAATTGGCGATGCCGACCGCAGCGCCGTATTCCGTCTGTTAACATATCTCTCCCCCCCCACCCATGAACCATGGACCTTGCCGTTGGTGGGGAGGCTTGCGTGCCACAACGATACAGATAGCCGTACCGTAGGTGCAACCTCAACGGAGGGGCATCTCTTGAGAGGCCAGACAAACGTGTGGTTCTTGAAGAGGGGCAGCAGCCTTTTCAGTAGTTGCAGGGCAAACGGTCTGGATGATTGACTGATCTGGCCCTGTAACACTAACCAAACCGGCCTTGCTGTTGTGGTACTGCGAACGGCTGAAAGCAAGGGGAAACTACAGCCGTAATTTTTCCCGAGGGCATGCTGTTTTACTGTATGATTAAATGATGATGGCGTCCTCTTGGGTAAAATATTCCGGAGGTAAAATAGTCCCCTATTCGGATCTCCTGGCGGGGACTACACAGGAGGACGTCGTTATCAAAAGAAAGATAACTGGCGTTCTACGGATCGGAGCGTGGAATGTCAGATCCCTTAATCGGGCAGGTAGGTTAGAAAATTTAAAAAGGGAAATGGATAGGTTAAAGTTAGATATAGTGGGAATTAGTGAAGTTCGGTGGCAGGAGGAACAAGACCTTTTGGTCAGGCGAATACACGGTTATAAATACAAAATCAAATAAGGGTAATTCAGGAGTAGGTTTAATAATGGATAAAAAAATAGGAGTGCAGGTAAGCAACTACAAACAGCATTATTGTGGCCAAGATAGACACGAAGCCCACGCCTACTACAGTAGTACAAGTTTATATGCCAACCAGCTCTGCAGATGACGAAGAAATTGAAGAAATGTATGATGAAATAAAAGAAATTATTCAGATAGTGAAGGGAGACGAACATTTAATAGTCATGGGTGACTGGAATTCGGTAGTAGGAAAAGGAAGAGAAGGAATCGTAGTAGGTGAATATGGCTTGGGGCTAAGAAATGAAAGAGAAAGCTGCCTGGTAGAATTTTGCACAGAGCATATCTTAATCATAGCTAACACTTGGTTCAAGAATCATAAAAGAAGGTTGTATACATGGAAGAAGCCTGGAGATACTGACAGATTTCAGATAGATTATATAATGGTAAGACAGAGATTTAGGAACCAGATTTTAAATTGTAAGACATTTCTAGGGGCAGATGTGGACTCTGACCACAATCTATTGGTTATGAACTGTAGATTAAAACTAAGGAAACTGCAAAAAGGTGGGAATTTAAGGAGATGGGACCTGGATAAACGGAAAGAAACAGATGTTTTACAGAGTTTCAGGAAGAGCATAAGGGAACAATCGACAGGAATGGGAGAAAGAAATACAGTAGAAGAAGAATAGGTAACTTTGAGGAATGAGATAGTGAAGGCAGCAGAGGATCAAGTAGGTAAAAAGGCGAGGGCTAGTAGAAATCCTTGGGTAAAAGAAGAGATACTGAATTTAATTGATGATAGGAGAAAATACAAAAATGCAGTAAGTGAAGCAGGCAAAAAGGAATACAAACGTCTCAAAAATGAGATCGACAGGAAGTGCAAAATGGCTAAGCAGGGATGGCTAGAGGACAAATGTATTGATGTAGAGGCTTGTCTCACTAGGGGTAAGATAGATACTGCCTACAGGAAAATTAAAGAGACCTTTGGAGAAAAGAGAGCCACTTGCGTGACTATGAATAGCTCAGATGGAAACCCAGTTCTAAGCAATGAAGGGAAAGCAGAAAGGTGGAAGGAGTATATAGAGGGTCTATACAGGGGCGATGTTCTTGAGGACAGTATTATCGAAATGGAAGAGGAGGTAGATGAAGATGAAATGGGAGATATGATACTACGTGAAGAGTTTGACGGAGCACTGAAAGATCTAAGTCGAAACAAGGCCCCGGGAGTAGACAACATTCAATTAGAACTACTGATGGCCTTGGGAGAGGCAGGCCCAACAAGACTCTACCATCTGGTGAGCAAGATGTATGAGACAGGCGAAATACCCTCAGACTTCAAGGAGAATATAATAATTCCAAACCCAAAGAAAGCAGGTGTTGACATATGTGAAAATTACCGAACTATCAGTTTAATAAGTCACAGCTGCAAAATACTAACGCGAATTCCTTACCGACGAATGGAAAAACTGGTAGAAGCTGACCTCGGGGAAGATCAGTTTGGATTCCGTAGAAATGTTGGAACACGTGAGGCAATACTGACCCTACGACTTATCTTAGAAGAAAGATTAAGGAGAGGCAAACCTACGTTTCTAGCATTTGTAGACTTAGAGAAAGCTTTTGACAAAGTTGACTGGAATACCCTCTTTCAAATTCTGAAGGTGGCAGGGGTAAAATACAGGGAGCGAAAGGCTATTTCAATTTGTACAGAAACCAGATGGCAGTTATAAAAGTCAAGGGACATGAAAGGGAAGCAGTGGTTGGGAAGGGAGTCAGACAGGGTTGTAGCCTCTCCCCGATACTATTTAATCTGTATATTGAGCAAGCATTAAAGGAAACAAAAGAAAAGTTCGGAGTAGGTATTAAAATCCATGGAGAAGAAATAAAAACTTTGAGGTTCGCCAATGACATTGTAATTCTGTCAGAGACAGCAAAGGACTTGGAAGAGCAGTTGAACGGAATGGACAGTGTCTTGAAAGGAGGGTTTAATATGAACATCAACAAAAGCAAAACGAGGATAATGGAATGTAGTTGAATTAAGTCGGGTTATGCTGAGGGAATTAGATTAGGAAATGAGACACTTAAAGTAGTAAAGGTGTTTTGCTATTTGGGGAACCAGCCAGAGTGGCCGTGCGGTTCTAGGCGCTATAGTCTGGAGCCGAGCGACCGCTACGGTCGCAGGTTCGAATCCTGCCTCGGGCATGGATGAGTGTGATGTCCTTAGGTTAGTTAGGTTTAATTAGTTCTAAGTTCTAGGCGATTGATGACCTCAGAAGTTAAGTCGCATTATGCTCAGAGCCATTTGGGCCATATTTGGGGAGCAAAATAACTGATGATGGTCGAAGTAGAGAGGATTTAAAATGTAGACTGGCAATGGCAAGGAAAGCTTTTCTGAAGAAGAGAAATTTGAAACATCGACTATTGATTTAAGTGTCAGGAAGTCGTTTGTGAAAGTATTTGTATGGAGTGTAGCCATGTATGGAAGTGAAACTTGGACGATAAATAGTTTAGACAAGAAGAGAATAGAAGCTTTCGAAATGTGGAGCTACAGGAGAATGCTGAAGATTAGATGGGTAGATCACATAACTAATGTGGAGGTATTGAATAGAATTGGGGAGAAGAGGAGTCTGTGGCACAACTTGACTAGAAGAAGGGATCGGTTGGTAGGACATGTTCTGAGGCATCACGGGATCACCAATGGAGACCAAGAGATGAATACACTAAGCAGATTCAGAAGGATGTAGGCTGCAGTAGGTACTGGGAGATGAAGAAGCCTCCACAGGATAGAGTAGCATGGAGAGCTGCATCAAACCAGTCTCAGGACTGAAGACCACAACAACAACAACATATCTCTGTATTTGAACACGCATGTCTATATCAGTATCTTTGGCGCTTCAGTGTATATTCTAAGGTATTTCATAAATCTAGTATTAATGATGCTTTTTTAACATGTTTTGATCAACTTCGGTTTTTCTTCTAATAGTATGCTCATTATGAAAGTGCTCCTATAAGTAGAACGTGCTATTTTTCGTTGATAACAAGTGTCTCTAGTCATATGCGAGTTCTAACGAAAATTACGGACTGCTTTAAACGTGTGTTTATGGAACATGATGGTCTTCTCATAACACTATTGTAGAATGTATGTGTTAAACTCAGCAAACACGCAAACATTTGCTCAATTGCAGAATTTGTTTAGAGCAGCTCGTAAAGCTTACAACGGCATTTCGATTAAGAATATCGTTGTAGTGCCATACATAAACTTCCTGACGCCACCATCTTACGTCAGACTTCAATAAAATATGTGTCTTTGCCAGTCTAGTAATGTACGTACGAACAACCTACAGAATGAATAAACAAATTAGAACACTTTCTTCTGTTTCTGTGACACAGCGGAGCTTCTAATGTAATATGTTTGCCAGTACGTAAGAGCTGCAAATTTGGGCTATCGCTAGAAGAGCTGCCAAGTGTGGTGCCCATTCATAGTACGATATGCTCATATCCGACGTCTCAGAGGATAACGTCTTCTCTGAAAACCTCTATGTTGATCACGGATGGGTACATCATTAACGGGGGCTTACAGAGGCAAAAGATTTCACGACGCTCCTCAACCAAACTCATAGGTCTTAAGATGGGGGAACGAGCCAGCCAACGTACTGTACCTTCTCGATTAATCCATTGCCTTTTAAACGTCTGTGTGAGGCGTTTCTGGATATTTAACAGAAAATGGAGTGGTACTCTATTATGCATGAACCACATCTCCAGCCGTTGTTGGACTGGCACCTATTCTAGCAGGACAGGCAACTTTTTTGACAGGAACTGAGTATGCCTTGCATGAGCCAACCTGTGTGATCGTGTTATTCTGTCACCAATATTCCTGCCTATACATTAACTGTATAATGAAGCCCATTTTTTCTTGCTTTGGTTCATACAACCACTTACAAATATATGACATTCTTTTTTTAACAGTTTGTATTTGACTGGCTCGGGGAATGTTTGACTAGTAAGAGGGAGTGCTCAACAGTAATATCATCGAATGTTTTATGTGAAAACTCTTAAAGCGTTTTAAATAAAATAAACGTTCTGCATCTTAATTCTTCTTGTCCACATATTTATTTCTCAACATAATCACCCTAGCGAGGAACTCATTTCTCCTAACGAGAGATCAGTTCATTGATACCGTGCCCGCATCTCGTGGTCGTGCGGTAGCGTTCTCGCTTCCCACGCCCGGGTTCCCGGGTTCGATTCCCGGCGGGGTCAGGGATTTTCTCTGCCTCGTGATGGCTGGGTGTTGTGTGATGTCCTTAGGTTAGTTAGGTTTAAGTAGTTCTAAGTTCTAGGGGACTGATGACCATAGCTGTTAAGTCCCATAGTGCTCAGAGCCATTTGAACCATTTTTTTTTGATACCGTCATGTAGAATGTTTGACTTTGTTGACGGAGCCAGAATGTCACCTCTGTTTGCACCGATTCATCACCCTCAAACGATCGATGACAGTGAACCCAAGTCGTCGGATTATTGTAGATTTGCAGCGCTTGTGTGTGGCCTGGCATTGTAATCCTGAAGGAGTGTGTGCTCCTGTTTCTCAAGCACCGACGTACTTACAGTACGCACCGCCACATTACCCGCTACAATTCAGAGCCCTCTAGCGGCACAGGGTGGCAACTCGCGTCAGAGGAGCGGGAAAGTCTACCGAGATTATGCATGAATGTAATACGTCAACAGATACTGAGGCATTACTTTTCAGCACGTCCACGCAGAATCCAGTACGTTATGCTACACGACGAACTTTGCACTGATGCGAGAGTAATGTTTTCATTGTAAGCATAAAAAATGATCGGGACATATGAGCAGCACTATATTTCATTGACAAAGCTGTTCTCTAGAGGAAAGTATCGTCATTCGACTTTCGTTTGGAAAAGCAGGAAAACTGGAGAAAATTTCCATTAGGTGATTCAATGACAGCTCTCATTACATTTGGATTAAGAGAATATCTGTAACGAAGAGAAAGAACCCGACAGAATCTGATCGCTAGATCAGTGTTGGACATCTTGAGATATGACGTCATGTAACTATTTGGGGGTGATACTGAGTAACGATGTGAATGAAAGGACACCGGGGATGTAGAATACTGGGTCTTTTCCGGTCATTTAGGTGTGTGTTGTAGTTTTGTCAATGAGCATGTACTTGGTAGATACGGCCTGCTGTCAGATCACAGATCTAGTAGATTGAGGTGGTGTTCGATGAACGACGCAAACACATCAAGATTTAACTTACCGCAATAAATTTCTTTTGTTTCCTTGAAAATCTGAGTAGGGCGTTTTCGTGACTTGAAACTGTTGTCCTGTTTTTCTTTATTGAAATTATAGGTGGAATTCGTTAGGAAGCAGCTGGAGGCGATATATGATTTGTTAGCGGTGTACATATTCCAGTCCAATGGTGGATCTGAGAATCTTCCTAACAGTAGCTAGATAACTATAGGCCTTTCAGTAATTGACTATGGAGTCTGGGAAGTTTAATCCTGTCTCACGAATCAAATCGAGACTGGTATCCTTTTTCATATTGATTTAATGTAGTAGTAAACAGAGGATTAATCCGGGTTCTCCGACAAATATTTCAGAGTAAATCATTGAAGCAATACAGTGAAATTTGTGGGGGACACCGAGCGAGGTGAGTATTCTGGCAGCGGTTGTGACTGGGACTTTGTGCGATGTGACGAAATCTCCCAGGATTTTAAGAAAGAAAGGTCTAAATTTTATTTCGAGAGGTTTAGAGAAATCATCTTGGGTATTAGTAAGCCACGTCAGCTGTATTTAGTCCTTTGCTGTTGGATCACTACGGGTTTCGTGGCACTAAAAGCCACATCTTCAGGCGAACATATAACTAAAAGATTAGAGCTGAAAAGCTCGGATTAGCAGAGCGGTCTAAGGCGCTGTAGTCATGGAATGTGCGGCTGGTCCCGGCGGAGGTTCGAGTCCTCCGTCGCGCATGGGTGTGTGTGTCTGTTTGTCGTTAGGTTCAAATGGCTCTGAGCACTATGGGACTTAACATCTGTGGTCATCAGTCCCCTAGAACTTAGAACTACTTAAACCTAACTAACCTATGGACGTGACACACATCCATGCCTCGAGACAGGATTCGAACCTGCGACCGTAGCGGTCGTGCGGCTCCAGACTGTAGCGCCTAGAAGCGCTCGGCCACTCTGACCGGCTAGTCGTTAGGATAATTTAGGTTAAGTAGTGTGTAAGCTTAGGGACTGTTGACCTTAGTAGTTAAGTGCCATGGATTTCACACACATTTGAACGAAAGGTCGGAACTTCGTACCGAACATTCGTTATCAGTCAGAACACACCACTCAAAGACTGTATGTCATAGAATAGAACAGCCGTATTCCAATATAGAGGATGGGACCGCTTCTGCGCTCTATACGCAATCGAGAACAGGGGAGAATTACACAGCATTCCGCCACGTCCCCTGTTCGCGATTCCGTATAGGTTGGAGAAGCAAACCAATCCACTATATTGGAATCCGGCTGTCTTATTCTATGACATAACATTTTAGTGGTGTTTTGTTTTGGCGGATAACGAAAGTTGGGGACAACGTGCCGAGCATTTTAGCTGTAAAGTTCTAGGTACACGTTCACCGGAAGATGTGGCTTTTATTCCCACGAAACCGGTGGTGATTCAATATTGAAGGACTTAGAAAATTTATGGGGTTATTTTGAATGAGATAAA
This sequence comes from Schistocerca nitens, assembly GCF_023898315.1. Taxonomy (NCBI): domain Eukaryota; kingdom Metazoa; phylum Arthropoda; class Insecta; order Orthoptera; family Acrididae; genus Schistocerca; species Schistocerca nitens. Next base: position 206,094,142 of record NC_064614.1, read on the forward strand.
ATAATCTGTTCAAAGGGCTAGAGATGAAGGGTTGTGGTTGACGCCCTCGGAAAGGGGGGGGGGGGGGATTGGGTGGAGACGATATCTCTTGCCAAAGTAATGTCGGCTAACCAAACAATGCTTAGTCGTGCAAGGCACCATGACGGCCCAGGAGTATCGTACCCTGGTTGCAGTCCACGTACATCCCTTCATGATGATCATCTTTCCCGACGGCAGTGGTATTTTTCATCACGATAATGCGCCATGTCGCAAGACCAGGGGCGCGATGGAATGGTTCGAGGAACATAGTGGCCAGTTCCAGTTAATGCGCTGGCCCCGCAACTCGCCAGATCTGAATCCGATCGAACACATCTCGATATTTATGTGAATTAGGTGACCAGCACCACCACATAAGGGAACCAAAGTCAGTGAAATGTTAACCAGCAATGGGTGAGCAAGTAGCGCTAACCGTATTCCATTATTTTTTGGCAAGGGAGAGAGAGAGAGAGAGAGAGAGCAAGATATCAAAAAGAACATAAGCGAACACCTCCCAGTTTATAAGGTCACCTACTACTTCAAGCTAAACAGCTTTCTTGATCACACTAACTCCGACTGCAAGCACTTCCAGCTGCTGGGCAGTGTGGTTAAGGAAACTATGGAAACTGAATTCATAAGTGACCTTATAGAGACAGAAACTGTTTAAATTCAGTTTGGAAACCTGCCCTTCCCCTGGTCAAGCGACAGGCGGACAATGTTACTGCTACTTGCTCAGCAATTGTTGGTTAACATTTCACTAGTATTTCACTACTGATAACGTTCTGACTTGTTCAAATGTTTCAAAATGGCTCTAAGCACTATGGGACTCAACATCTGAGGTTATCAGTCCCCTAGAGTAGACTTAGACCTATTTAAAGCTAACTAACCTAAGGACATCACACACATCCATGCCCAAGGCAGGATTCGAACCTGCGACGGTAGCAGCAGCGCAGTTCCGGACTTAAGCGCCTAGAACCGCTTTGCCAAAGCGGCCGTCTCTTACTAGTTCATCTACTGATACGTAACTGCGCTAGTTGTTTATGCTGTGTCATCTCTCGGCATACGCAGTCGTTCGGCTAGCGGGGGCTAACATCACCATGCAAAACTGTCTCACGCTGCATTTGTATGTGTTGGCGATTGTTAAAGACAGATACCTGACAGAATTCTTGTAAGTTACTTCAGGAGCATATATTTATTCTGAATAAAATCCTTTTTGGGAACAGGTTGCGTCACTTTGTACTAAAACGCTATTAAACCGGACATTTCGGCGGTTTTCGCAGCGATCCTCTTTAGAGCGCCTAAACTGCTGGTTTAGAAGGAAATTCTATTGAAGAAGATTGTAGCGAAGACGACAGAAACAGCAATGTTAATAGCGGTTTTAGTTTCAAAATGTCGTAGCCTGCTGCCAAAAAGAATTTTATTCAAATTGAAGCATTTGCACTTATAACACAGTTTTAACTTGTAACCTCCCCCTCACTTATCGACCTTAATGACAGTGAAAAATTAAACCGCGTGTACCTAATGGAAATTTGGAAAAAAGCAATCGTCACCGAAGTTAACCTGTCGGTAAAGAGGGAGGAAAGAGTTACATCTAAATGAAAGGAAAAATGTAAATGAAACTGGTGGAAATTAATTTTGAAAAGGGGTAAAGTTAATAAAGAAAGTAAATGTGCGGCCGTTACGTTAACAATCAACTAGCGGTAATTAGATATTTGAGATTTGGGGGAAATTACGGCCGCCAGTCCTAAGGACAATTACTATAGTAACTGAAAAAGAAAGGTTATTACACATATAATTAGCACTAGAAGCGTGGCAACTGAAGGTTGACACGTGTAGTGTGAAAACTGAAAGTTTGTCAGAAGTAATAAATTTCGCTGCACTCTGACTTAATTTAGCAAAAGAATTAATGAAACCGGAAAATCGAAAGTTAATTTAGTGACTGAAGTTAATAGTGAGCTTTCTTTCTGAAGCACATCGAAATACAGTTAGTATTGGACTACCTCAACAATCATTTCTAAAGCTACTTGAATCTACGCAATTTAGAAAGAAGAGATTTAACTTTGAACTTGAATTAAACGATTCTGAACAATTAACAATAGTAAAATTTAGTACGTACCAAGCTGAGCTGCAGTCACAGGTAAGCTAAAATACGGTAACAATACTCGCACTCTTAATTTGTGCTTGTGTAATCTAACTATTGTAGCCAGCTATGAATACTTAAAGTGAACTTTGAAATTAAAGCAGTGAAATGGAATTATGCTGGCGTTTGAATTTCAACGACACTCGGGTTCATTTCGGAAAAGGAAGGGACCCTGCTTGGCAATGCAATTGGGACAATGAGCAACAAAGGTTCATGCTAAGTTGCTGTAATTTTGCGAGGCAAATGGAACAATTTGAAAAGCTGAGGTCTGCCATACAGTTCTGAAACTTTACGTGCTTTTAGTCTTCCTTGTTGGTTGATTGAAGGTTTGAAGCCGTCGATCGAGGAGGTGGCGACAGTCACTCATTGTCGGCCGTCGCTGTTGCAGAAGCTGGATGTTGGCGCGCCTTCTTCTCGACACGGTCACCAGGCGAAACGGGCTCTTGATGTGCGCCAGCTAATGCTTCCCGTCCGCGACACCATGTCTGAAACTATCATCGCGAGTCGAGCGCAATTACATGCTGCCAAACCCCGAAAGCGCGGCAACTCGCGGGAGCGTCACACAACACACCTGCTCCACTCGCTACTCCAGCCAGACCCCGACTGCTCTGCCCGCGCTCCACGCGGCAGAGTTAACACTACCAAAGATCCTACACACTTTGATTCTTCACACGACCTATCGATGTAATCGTTCGATAGCAGTTTTCCCTAGGCAAGACCCAGCGTAAAAATACAAATAATATTTACGAAACAAACCAATTATACATCGACATAAATGCATTATATATATAAATAGTAAAACAGTTACAATATACGAAGACACAGAAATGTTATATATTCAGGTAACAAAAATAAGGAAAACAAATTTATAGTACAATAGATGGAAATAGGAGGATATGCATTTCCGGCGTTACAAACTGTTCAGAAGCTGGGCAAGTAACGATTTAATTGAGCTGTTTAAGACTTCACCGACGTAGTAATCTCTTCATTGGTTCATGGGCATAGCGTCAGGTAATGCGGAAGCTGCAGAATATTTTAACGTGAAAGCTGCTCCTCATTTCATGTGCTTATTGACATGTTGCCGCAGTGGCTCGCCAATATGTACGTTGACTCGCTAGAAAAACGTAAGCGCCAAGGTATGGGGCTGTAACGTCATCGTGGACCAATTACAGAGCACGGCGGCATCCAGTGCCCCCTGCCGGAGAAACGAGCCGTGGTCTTCGCTTGCCCGACGTGGGGACAGTGCTGCCGCAAATCGCGGCCAAGCGCGCGTGCGGGTAGAGTGTTTGCACCCAGTTTGAGTGTATGGACTCCGATGCTCTGTCTTGTGTTGACTCGGATTTGTTAGTCAGGGTCCGATATGTCTTAGTACCGCAAATACTGGTTTCCATGCCTTGCTGAGTTGAAATCCCGTGTCTCGGTTAATAAGGCACTTAAACGTATTTCAACTGCTTCTTTAAAGATGGAGCCCCAGTGCGTGACAGCGGACGAAAGGATGTTCGTCTCTCCGTAATTCACGCTGTATCCCGCGACAATACACTGTTCAGCCACTGCAGACTTCTCTGGCTGACCCAATCTGGTGTAGCTGAACACTATCTTGACCTGGGACATAGCATGAACTATGCTCAATGATTCGTCTTCAACGACGTTACCGCCCCACCCTTTGGTGCCTGAGCTTTACTAGCGAGTCAGCGTATGTAATGCCGAGCCACTGCAGCAAGCGCATGAATATGACGAACAGCTGTCTCATCGAAATGTTACGCAGCCTCCACAACACCACCCAACACGACGCCCGTGAACAAATGAAGCAACGGCTTACTTAATTTAAAATGTCTATAGTCTAATCTACGAATTCGATCATATTGTTGTAATGTGAGTAAATTTTGCCTTCACGCACGTGTGTTTGTGTGTGTGTGTATGTATGTGTGTGTGTGTGTGTGTGTGTGTGTGTGTGTGTGTGTGTGTGCGTGTGTGTACAATGACAGTGAATCTACGTGTATGTTTATGTACACTTATGTGTTCAAATGTGTATGAAATATTATGGGACTTAACTGCTAAGTCTTCAGTCCCTAAGCTTACACACTACTTAACCTAAATTATCCTAAAGACTAACACACACACCCATGCCCGAGGGAGGACTCGAACCTCCGCCGGGACCAGCCGGTACACTTATGGTTCAAAGCATTATGACCACTTGCTTAATAGTGTGTCGGTCCACGTTTAGAATGCTGCAATGCCGGTACAGCAAAGATTTTGTGTTACACGAATTCGGACACTCCTTGGTGGGGCTTCCGAAGGTATGTGGTGTGAGATATCTACGCTTAGATCGCACTTGTGGTTTCTGGGTAGAGATCTGGCGTCCGATAGCGTCCCAAGTAAAATCCATTGGGTTCAGAAAAGACGAAATTGGTGACCAAGACATGAACAAGAGTTCACTATCATGCTTTTCAAACCACTGTAGAACAATTCTGGCCCTGTGACACGGATAGCTATCCTGTATCCTGCTGTCAGCTGTCATCGCCTTCAGGGAAGATAGCAAACATGACGGCATATCCAGGCACGAGCATCAACCAGCTGACACGCTTCATTGACGCACAGTCCAATCTCGATCATCTCATGCCCATTACATCACGATTAACGATATCGGTGGCTTGACATGGGAACACATAGGGGTTGTCTGCTGCTGAGCGCCATCGTCAACAATATGCGCTGAACCGAGTGCTGCGAGCCACTCGTGTCTGCACCGGCACTACACTATGTTGTCAGATCTGCCACAGATTTCTGCCTATCCTTTCTTACAGAGAGGGAAAGCCTTCGACCTCCACGTTCTGTTCAAAATTTCAAATTGCTCTGAGCACTATGGGACTTAACTTCTGAGGTCATCAGTCCCCTAGAGCTTAGAACTACTTAAACCTAACTAACCTAAGGACAACACACACATCCATGCCCGAGGCAGGATTCGAACCTGTGACCGTAGCGGCCGCGCGGTTCCAGACTGTAGCACCTAGAACCGCTCGGCCACTCCGGCCGGCTCCACGTTCTGTGACGAGGCACATACGTACAGCACCCTGTCACCAACTCATGGTTTTACCGTGCTTCAGACACTTCCTGTAGATACGACAGTAGCATGGGAACAGCTGGCCAGCTCCGTCGTTTCCGAGATGCTAGTTCCTGGATACCAGACCATAACAATCTGCTCTTTGTTAAAGTACCTTATGTCATTGTTCCAAACTTAGCGAATCGGATCGCCGCTAGAATACTGTATCTTTCTCCCCTCATGATATTGACATACTTTAGTTTTCTGGTTTTCATTGTGTTCCACAGTTCCTCATCCTTACTGATTCGCCGTAGAACGTCGCTATTGGTAATTTTTGTGTCCCGAATATTTCTAATGCCTCAGTCTTCTTCACTGTTGCCTGATTAATTGTTCATTCCTCCAATCCATACAAGAGTAGTGGGATTACGTAACATATAATTATTCGAAGTCTTAGTTGCGAGAGAAAGTTCCAGTTGGTAAAAAGATCTGATGAGATATTTGGAATTTTGCAAATAATCATATATTTGGTTTTGCCAAAATTCATTTTCAGGGCTAATCGTTCTGGCCGTTGATCTTCAAATAGTGTCGGTAGCTGTGTTACATTAACTGCCGCAACTAAAGTGACATCAATACAGTGTAGATTATCAATCATTTTTCTATTGACCATTATGCCTATTTCTACCTGTGATATATCGTGTCTGAAGATCGCCTCTGAATAATAAATAGAAATGGGCACAGAACACAACCTTCTCTTATTCCTCGCGTTATTTTAATATCTGATGTTTCTCCTCCACATTACCAGTGTAGGTTTTTATTATTGTATTCCTGTCGGTAGTTTTCACTTCCATCCAATATGCTCACTAGTTTCTAATGCAGCACTTTGTCAAAATACTTTTCGAAATCAATAAACAACATTACATCTGGATTCATATCTAGGCATATTTGTATCAGGCTGTTCACTGCAAATAAGCTTCTCTGGTACCCATATCGTTACGGAATCATAATTAATTATCTCATACTATATTCTAGTTTGTTTTATATTCGATTGTGGCTAATTTTGTGGAAAAACATGCGACATTAAACTTATCATTCTGTACTCGACGTATTATTTCGCATTAACTTGTTTTGGTATCATAACAAAAGTAGATTTTAGCCATTCTGTTGGAATGCGTCCTGTTTCCTATTTATTAATATATATGTGAACTATATTTGGAGTTAGTAACTGCCTGTCAGCCTTAGAAGTTCCTCTGCTATGTCATTCGAACCAGGTAATTTCCCCAGTGTTGCACTTCACTTTCCGGAGCTGATGGACTGTATGCTGCCATACCTTCCTTAGCTCGTCTCTGTGGCCTTCAAAAAGTTCTTTTGCGTATACTTCCCATCTACGCTGAAAAGCATCAGGCTCGTCCCAGACAGTCGTTTCATTTTCATTATTATTAATTAATCGTCAATCATGTGATAGCTTCATTTTTCCTTTTTCTCGTTTAATTCACGCTTTGGTATGAACATAGGTGGTACAGCTGACTGTAGATATCAAGCATTTGTTAAGTAACTCTAATTAACTCCAAGTATTTAGTCTGCATTTAGTACTAGGTTCGAGAATTTAGTAGAATCTTGGAAGCCATCCGCATAGGAACAACTCGGTAGCCATAGATCGGGGAAGTGCCCCCAACGGACAACTTAAGATCTTCGCCGCGTAGTGCAGGGCAATGGGACAATGCCCAGAATAGGGGCCGGACACGTAGGTCCGCAGTGGCGCTGCCTGGTGTTCTTTCGGAAAAACTGGGCAGGCATCTGCTGGACAGGCGACGCAGAATGGATCTTAGCACTGAACGATAAAGAGAAGTCGGGACTGTGTGAGATCTGTTCATTTCTTTACGTGGTGGTCTGTTCATCTAAAACGATCCGTGGGTTTTAAACCACTTGACGCGACTGGAAGCTTGAGAGAATTTTATCGATCTCACACGTGCTTGTTGGCCGCAGGCAGGACGCTGGTCGTAAAAGAATAGTGTGAAGGTGGCCGCAGAGGTAGATAAGATCTTATTTAGGTCGTGAGAGTACAAAACTCGTGTTTGGGACTGGAATGTCAGCTGCACTTTGGAAAGAGCCTGCGTGCCGACAGCATGTCGCCAGGATACGGAGTTTGTTGACCCTAGTACAGACTGCACCAAGTAGAGGAAGAACGACGACTAGGCACTGAGCCCGAGCAGGGATCGCGCGACATTTTCTGAGAAAAGCAAATGCAGGTGCTACTCGCATTAGTTATCGCAGAAACTTTTCTCACGAGTGGGACACTGTTGCTAAATTGTTAGTATTTTGTCAAGTTGGGAAAATAAGAACGTTTCCTACCCATAAAAAACTTTCAGAGCAGAGATGGCAAGTTGTGCTACGAGGTTTCCCATTCAGAGAATGACTGACAAACCTTTTGACTGAACAAGGTGACAAGTATTGAACCATATGAAAAAAAAAAACTTAAATCAGTTACAAACTACAGAATGCACACACTTTATTCAACATGTAAACGTCACTACAGATATTCGGATTTAGGTTATGACATGCTCGATATACCTGCCATAATTGGCGATGATGTGGCGCAGACGAATAGTGAAATTCTGCATGACCCGCTGAAGTGTCGGAACATCGATGCTGTCGATGACTTCCTGGATGGCTGGTTTAATCCCAGTAATGGTTTTGGGGTTATCGTTGTAGGCACGCGGGATTAGCCGAGCGGTCTAAATCGCTGCAATCACGGACTGTGCGGCTGGTCCCGGCGGAGGTTCGAGTCCTCCCTCTGGCATGGATGTGTGTGTTTGTCCTTAGGATAATTTAGGTTAAGTAGTGTGTAGTATTAGGGACTGATGACCTTAGCAGTTAAGTCCCATAAGATTTCACACACATTTGAACACCCTCTCTTTACTGTAGCACCACAAACCTCACAAAAAGAAGTCGCATGTGTTGAGATTCGGAGAATATGATGGCCAATCTAGGCCCATCCAGTGGCCTCTGGGTACCCCACAGCCAGGATGCAGTCCACGAAGTGCTCCTCCAGGACATCAAGCGCTCGCCTGCTTCGATGGGGTTGAGCCCTGTCTTGCATGAACCACATCTTGTCAAAATCAGGGTCACTTTGGATAATGCGGATGAAATCATCTTCCAAAACCTTCATATACCGTTTGGTAGTCATCGTACTATCAAGGAATATCGCACCGATTATTCCGTGACTGGACTTTGCACACCACACAGTCACCTTTTGAATTCTCGATCGCGAAATGCGGTTTCTCAGTCCCCCCCAAAAAAACAGGTTCAAATGGCTGTGAGCACTATGGGACTTAACTTCTGAGGTCATCAGTCCTCTAGAACTTAGAACTACTTAAACCTAACTAACCTAAGGACATCACACACATCCATGCCCCCGTGGCAGGATTCGAACCTGCGACCGTAGCGGCCGCGCGGTTCCAGGCTGTAGCGCCTAGAACCGCTCGGTCACCCTGGCCGGCTCTCAGTCCCCCAAACTCGGCAATTTTGCTTATTGACGATGCCATCCAAGTGAAAGTGGGCTTCGTCACTGAAACAAACCATGCACGCGCATACTAATTCCCCTCATAAGAGAGTGTGTTTTGGGGAGGGGGATTCCGTGAAGAACTGGAGCACAGAGGATTTTGCGAGGTTGCGAGGTGACACTTGGAACTTGGAGTGGGACTGGAGGCTAGGAGGTATTTAGATGCTTGATAGAGACACATTAGGAGACTGTAGTCTTCAGATGGGGCTCACACAATATTTGACATGTGGGGTGAGAGGCAACACATCGCATGCAGTCCACGTTGCTGCGGAAAGGAAACACGGTAAGACCTCTTTGCAAAGACGAAGGGTGGATGGGAATGGTTAGGAGAAGGTAGGCGTATTTTTTTAACTTAATGGGACACTGGCTCAGAATTGCATTAAGTAACTGGTGGCTCACTAATAATTCGGGCACTTTGGGGTTTTGCACGTGATATCCCTCATCAGGCAGCAGATTGAAGCAATTGTCATTCGTCAGTGGAATCGTTTGTTTCTTGTTTTTCCCAATGAATTACGACCTATTATTCTGCTCATTTTCATGAGAAGAGAAACGTAAGATTTAGATCAGTGCTCCTCAAAGGGGATACGTTATGCTCGACAACTAGTCCAATAAAATTACGTATCGTATCATGCAAAAGCTAGGATAGTATATGCTTGATTTTGGGGTATGTTGTATGTCATCGGAGTACGATTAAAAAATCAATGTTTTTTAAGCGTGGCGGACCACTTCGGACACTATCCGAACTTTTGCACGGAATTCACCTTTTCTACCATACGTACCAGGATATTTTGTCTGCCTCGCACTATTGGAAGAATGAGCCTCTGTATCCACGGACGTCGCTGTTATATTGCTCGATAAATTGTGCAGTTTAAGACGTTTAATCATGCCCGTTGTATGTTTTGATACATTACGGAAATTTTTACGACAAATGTTGCAAGTAACGTGATCTCCATCCTCCGTAAAGTATTGCCAGCACCATGATGTTCGTTTTCGAGTGTCCATATTGATTTGAATAACAGCTTGACTCGAATGACACCTGAGACATATTAGTTATGAGCGGAGCGAGCGTGTTTGTCTAGCGGCGGCATTCAATTCATAAAACAACAGCGGCGCCCGCATCTCGTGGTCGTGTGGTAGCGTTCTCGCTTCCCACGCCCGGGTTCTCGGGTTCGATTCCCGGCGGGGTCAGGGATTTTCTCTGCCTCGTGATGACTGGGTGTTGTGTGATGTCCTTAGGTTAGTTAGGTTTAAGTAGTTCTAAGTTCTAGGGGACTGATGACCATAGATGTTAAGTCCCATAGTACTCAGAGCCATTTGAACCACGCCGCCGAGCCGTTTCTCGTGAGCTTCTCGAGAATTGCTTGAGAACTAGAGGCTCGAGGAATTCTCGGTGCGCTCTAGTTGCCGCGCCTCGCCATCCCATCACTGCTCTTCAGTACTGCCTGGCCAGGCCTACAGGTGAACACCTGTGTCAGTGGTTCTCCCCGTGGCACATTTCCAGCACGCCCTCCGCGACAGAGTCCTATACTATTCCGCTGCGATATCCATGGCAGTTTATCTGCATCCAACTCTAGGTCTGCAAGAGGGGACGCTGAATTACCTGAGTTCAGAGAATATGCCCCTGTGTCTCCTTAGGTGGGTTAATGCGCGTGTTTGGTTGAATGAGCAAAGAATAACGTCCAAAATAAAAATAAAAAATTAATCATTCCGTAGGAACTGGTAACCCACGTATATGGGTCAACCCACGTAAGCGGGTCAATCGGCTGAGTGGCCAATTCTCTAGAGCGTCGCGTCAGTCGGCAGACAAGGCCGCCGCAGAAGAGAAGTGCAGGCGCAGCGGCCGTGTCGGCAATTGCGGTGCCTCCCACGCGGGCCGCGTGACGCGCAGCTGCCGGCCGGTGGCACGCAGCGCCGGCGCGACGGCGACACGCGGCGACACCTGCGGGGGCGGCGCGGCGCGGCCCGGCCGTGCTCCCGTCAGCCGCCGGCCATTAAGCAGTAATCGCCGCCGCAGCGCGTCCGCCCATGTTCGGCCCAGAGCTCCGCCTGTACACGGGCCTCTCATTTGGCCCATCGATACAACACCCACTTGTCCGCGTCCCGCGCTGCAGCGCTTTTGAAAGCGTTCTCGCCGCATCAACATGTAATGTGCTCAGAAGCTGAGAGGCTCCGCATACATGCCTCAGTTAGATTGGAATGTGTGTCTTTACAATTACGTTCAGTCTACGCTACTAATTATAATGCACTAATGATAGCTGCAGTGTCAGTTAAAAATCTAGATCTGCAATGCAGTAAATAAAGACGGATGACATTACTACCTATAGTAACCTTCTTTCCGTCCTCAATTACATCACGCTCGTGGGCCACGGCCACTATCATCCCCATCGAGTGGTTTACACGAAATAGAGTGATAAAAGAAATCGCAACACCAAAACGTAATTAATATACACTACTGGCCATTAAAATTGCTACACCAAGAAGAAATACAAATGAAAACGGATATTGATTGGACAAATATATTATACTAGAACTGACATGTGATTACATTTTCACGCAATTAGGGTGCATAGATCCTGAGAAATCAGTACCCAGAACAACCACCTCTGTCCGTAATAACGGCCTTGATACGCCTGGGCATTGAGTCAAACAGAGCTTGGATGGCATGCACAGATACAGCTGCCCATGCAGCTTCAACAAGAGTAGTGACTGGTGTATTATGGCGAGCCAATTGCTCGGCCACCATTGACCAGACGTTTTCAGTTGGTGAGAGATCTGGTGAATGTGCTGGCCAGGGCAGCAGTCGAACATTTCTGTATCCAGAAAGGCACATAAAAAAAAAGGGTTCAAATGGCTCTGAGCACTATGGGACTTAACATCTATGGTCATCAGTCCCCTAGAACTTAGAACTACTTAAACCTAACTAACCTAAGGACATTACACAACACCCAGTCATCACGAGGCAGAGAAAATCCCTAACCCTGCCGGGAATCGAACCCGGGAACCCGGGCGCGGGAAGCGAGAACGCTACCGCACGACCACGAGCTGCGGACAGGACCTGCAACATGCGGTTGTGCATTATACTGCTGAAATGTAGTGTTTCGCAGGGATCTAATGAAGGGTAGAGCCACGGGTCGTAACACATCTGAAATGTAACGTCCACTGTTCAAAGTGCCGTCAGTGCGAACAAGAGGTGACTGAGACATGTAACCAATGGCACCCCATACCATCACGCCGTGTGATACGCCAGAATGGCGATGACGAATACACGCTTCCAACGTGAATTCACCGCGATGTCGCCAAACACGGATGCGACCATCACGATGCTGTAAAGAGAACCTGGATTCATCCGAAAAAATGACGTTTTGCCATTCGGGCACCGAGGTTCGTCGTTGAGTACACCATCGCAGGTGCTCCTGTCTGTGATGCAGAGTCAAGGGTAACCGCAGCCGTGGTCTCCGAGCTGATAGTCCATGCTGCTGCAAACGTCGTCGAACTGATCGTGCAGATGGTTTTTGTCTTACAAACGTCGCCATCTGTTGACTCAGGGATCGAGACGTGGCTGCACGATCCGTTACAACCATGCGGATAAGATGTCTAACATCTCGACTGCATGTGATACGAGGCCGTTGGGATCCAGCACGGCGTTCCGTATTACCCTCCTGAACCCACCGATTCCATATTCAGCTAAGCGTCATTGGATCTCGACCAACGCGAGCAGCAATGTCGCGATACGATAAACCGCAATCGCGATAGGCTAAAATCCGATCTTTATCAAAGTCGGAAACGTGATGGTACGCATTTCTCCTCCTTACACGAGGCATCACAACAACGTTTCACCAGGCAACGCCGGTCAACTGCTGTTTGCTTATGAGAAATCGGTTGGAAACTTTCCTCATGTTAGCACGTTGTAGGTGTCGCCACCGGCGCCAACCTTGTGTGAATGCTCTGAAAAGCTAATAATTCGCATATTAGAGCATCTTCTTCCTGTCGGTTAAACTTCGCGTCTGTAGCACGTCATCTTCGCGGTGTAGCAATTTTAATGGCCAGTAGTGTAAAATAATGAAATTTTGGGAATACATTTGCAAGATCACAGGTTAATGTAAGCGCGAGATAAGGAAAACACCTCCTGGATTGCAGTACATGACTGCCAGCGTAACAGATCGAATCGCCAGACTGACGAAGAGTTTATCAGTCACTGTGCGTGGAATAACCAAGAGAGCGCTCCTACTATTATATAGAATCGTACCCCAGACCATAACTGTTACCGTAGTTCCGGTGGGTCCAGCACGCAGACAGGTTGGTTACAAGACCTCAACTTGTCTCCTTCTAACCAACACACGGTCAACACTGGCACCGACGCAGAATCAACTTCCATTAGTAGTAGCAGTAGTAGTAGCTTTATTCATCTGCAGATCTCTTTTTACAAGGATATAGGACATGTGAAAGTATTTACAAATTTAGATCAATTTAAAATAAGCTAATTCGTATACACAGATATATACAGACTTCTAGTTAGAGACAATCATTAGATTTACTCCTGGTATAAAATATTTTTTTTTTACAAATAACTTATTAAATAATGTAATGCCAAACTGTTCTCTCATATCTCACTATCTGTCACCGCACGCACTATACACACATTGTTTCGTAACACTTCACTCCCTACACACACACACACACACACACACACACACAGACACAGACACACACACACTGGTGATCTGACATTTTCTGTACCACAACTTTCCATTTGATATCCTGAAAAACTGAGTCAGCATCCCTCCATAATGAGTGAGATGTTGAGCTCAGAAAGAGGAAGCGGTGTTGGTATTGTGCTATGCATAACTCGGGGGTAAGTATTCCTAGAAAGGAAAAAAAGAAGGAGAAAAACATAAAGTGAAGGTGTTATGTGGAATGTTGGATATTTTATAATCATTATAATCATTATTATTATTTATTTGTATAACATTTTTTATCAAACCCTTAATCTGTTTTAGCTAAGTAATCCTTCAATGTATAGAGTGTATTGCATAACAGGTACCTTTTAGCTGCCTTTTTAAGTGTATTTTTGCAATTTCTTTACTCTCTTTTGGTAGTATATTATACAGTTTTATTCCTTGATGGAAAATGCTGTTTTGAGTTTTATTTTTATTTTTTCTTGGTAAATGTAAGTTGAGTTTATCTCTTGTTGCAGAGCTGTTTGTGCAGTAATTACCAATGTTATTTTTGATGTGTACAACTGACTGGTAAATGTATTCACATGGAGCAGTTAAAATCCTGTGTTTTGAACAGATCTTTACAATGAGCTCGACTAGTATTTTCGGTTATTATTCTTATGGCTCTTTTCTGGAGTTTGAAAATTGTGTTCATAATTTGTGCATTTGTTCCCCAAAAAAGAATGCCATAGCTAAGAATGGAGTGTACATATGAATAATATGTAACTAAAAGACACTGCATGTTACACACTGATGATAGGATTCTAAGGACATAATATGCTGATGACATTTTGTTTGCAAGTACCTTTGAGTGTTCACACCACTTCAACTGAGAATCAATATTCATTCCCAGAAATTTTGCATTTGTTACACAGTCTATAGAGGTGCCATCTACATTTAATTTAACATTGTCATTTTTCCTCTTCAAACTGAAATTCGTGGCATTAGTGTTCTTTATGTTCAATGTCACTTTATTGCTTATTGACCAATCATAAGAAAAACAGGCTTCCACCCTGCCCTCCAATGAGCTCTCGCTTGACAACACTAAAGTCAAAAATGGTGGCGGGTTGGGGTCAGTGGAATGCAGGACGAGGGCGTCTAGCTCGGAGCTGTCCTTGAAGTAACCGGTGCTCGTTGTGTCACTGTGGTACCAACCGCTGCTAACATTGCTGCTGCAGATGCATACGGTGCTCTAGAGCCATACGCCGAACAAGCTGGACTTCCCTATCGGTAGTGCACATGGCCGTTCGGAGCATGTCTGCAGCTCGTGGTCGTGAGGTAGCGTTCTCGCTTCCCGCGCCCGGGTTCCCGGGTTAGATTCCCGGCGGGGTCAGGGATTTTCTCTGCCTGGTGATGACTGGGTGTTGTGTGTTGTCCTTAGGTTAGTCAGGTTTAAGTAGTTCTATGTTCTAGGGGACTGATGACCATAGATGTTAAGTCCCATAGTGCTCAGAGCCCCCGTTCGGAGCATGTTCTTCTTGCCACTGTACATTCTCGAGACCACCGCTGCTAGCAATCAAGTTCAGTGGCTACATTCCTGTCAAATATTTCTGCAGTATCGTAGAAGGAAGATCCAGCTTCACGTAGGCCTGTAACACCACCCTGTTCAAACTCATTGAGGTGTTGATAATGGCCTCTTTGTCGCCTTCAAGGTACTCTTGACCCACATCAACCCACCACGTCCATTCTAAAAAGTAACGAACGCTAATGACCGTTACAGCGTGTACTTAAAGCAAACCTGATTTGCATTCTCACAAGATCGCTACTAGCGCCTCTCTTACGTGACTGATGCGAAATCTCAATAGACATCATCTGTCAGATGTAAAACTACGCCTCATCCTCCTTCCTTCTTTTGACACCGCGACAAGATAGTGGGACTGTTCGGTAGGTTCTCGGGAATAGATGTACGACAACAGCTATAAGCCGGGACAATCTTACAGGCATAGTTTCTCCATTGGGAAGAGATTACTGGAAGCTGAACTGAGATCTCGAGTTTTCATACTTAATTTACCAATGGCACCCTGCAAGAGATAACACAGGCAAACACTGACGTGGGATGGTGATATGTACATACAGAAATGGCGATAGTATCGCGCACAGCAGCTATAAAAGGGCGGTGCATTGGCGGAGCTGTTTTTTGTACTCAGATGATTCATGTGAAAAACTGTCCGGCGTGATTATGGCCGCCCGATGGGAATTAACAGACTCTGGACGCGGAATGGTGGTTGGAGTTAGAAGTATGGGACATTCTATTTCGAAAATCGTTAGTGAATTTAATATTCCGAGCTCACAGCGTACCGAGAATTCTAAATTTCAGGAATTACCTCTTACTACGGACTATTGGTTTGAAGATTTCCAGCCGTGCGGTTAAAGGCGCTGCAGTCTGGAACCGCAAGACCGCTACGGTCGCAGGTTCGAATCCTGCCTCGGGCATGGATGTTTGTGATGTCCTTAGGTTAGTTAGGTTTAACTAGTTCTAAGTTCTAGGGGACTAATGACCTCAGCAGTTGAGTCCCATAGTGCTCAGAGCCATTTTTTGAAGATTTCCAGTGAATGACTTGGCCACCCAGATCGACCGACATGATTGCCATCGAATATTTACAGCAGGTAGTCTAGAGGTCAGTTGCGCCGGCAACACATTCGCTATTATAGACGTCTATAGAGGCAGCACAGCTCAGTATTTCTCCAGGGAGCTTCCAGCGACTTGTTGAGCCCATGCCACCGTAACGAAAAAAATGGTTCAAATGGCTCTAAGCACTATGGGACATCTGTGGTCATTAGTCCCCTAGACTTAGAATTATTTAAACCTAACTAAGCTACGGACATCACACACATCCATGCCCAAAGCAGGATTGGAACCTGCGACCACAGCAGCAGTGCAGTTCCGTACTGAAGATCCTAGAACCGCTCGGTCCCAGTGGCTGGCTGCCACTGTAACGTAGCCAGAGGCTATGAAAGAAATCGCCACTTATGTATGTCCTAGCCAATGAGTCATGTACACCTGCTACTACGGCAGCGTGAGAACGGCTCCTGTGTCACTTCTTAGCGACCGTACATTACCACCTTTAAGAACCTAAATAAATGGTATGAAATATTATTCAATCATTTTCAAAATCGGTACACTACCTTTTGACATTCAGGAGAAGATTATATCCACATTTCAGCTTTATAACTGTAATAGTTTCAGAGATATAAAAATTGCTAAAAAAGTCAAAAACCGACACTTAGGGAACTAAATTCAGTTTGGAAATATAATAAATTGGAAAACATAAGCAGAACTCTCAGTGTGCAGAATTAATTGATTGAGATTTTCGTATTAAAACTTTAATTGTTTTTCGTTGTCGTAATATAAAAATCAGACAAAATTATTATTTGTGTTTAATATTGTTGTGGGAGTAAATGTGAGTGAATGAGAGTGTGTACTTGGGACATTCGTCAGATTGTAATGTTGCAATATAGACCACCTTTAGTAACCTGAGAGAGTGTCGTGGGAAAATGTTCATAGGGATTTTACTCACTTTCCTGATGACGTATGTCTAGGTGTGATTGCTATTGTAACAGAGCAGCCAGAAAGTCAGCTGGAGTATTATCTGTATCTAAAGAATATTTCCAGATTTATTGCCTTTTCGTTTTAGTTTATCAAACATCACTTTAATATTTGTACATCAGAATGACATACAGGGTTTTTCAAAAATGACCGGTATATTTGAAACGGCAATAAAAACTAAACGAGCAGCGATAGAAATACACCGTTTGTTGCAATATGCTTGGGACAACAGTACATTTTCAGGCAGACAAACTTTCGAAATTACAGTAGTTACAATTTTCAACAACAGATGGCGCTGCGGTCTGGGAAACTCTATAGTACGATATTTTCCACATATCCACCATGCGTAGCAATAATATGGCGTAGTCTCTGAATGAAATTACCCGAAACCTTTGACAACGTGTCTGGCGGAATGGCTTCACATGCAGATGAGATGTACTGCTTCAGCTGTTCAATTGTTTCTGGATTCTGGCGGTACACCTGGTCTTTCAAGTGTCCCCACAGAAAGAAGTCACAGGGGTTCATGTCTGGCGAATAGGGAGGCCAATCCACGCCGCCTCCTGTATGTTTCGGATAGCCCAAAGCAATCACACGATCATCGAAATATTCATTCAGGAAATTAAAGACGTCGGCCGTGCGATGTGGCCGGGTACCATCTTGCATAAACCACGAGGTGTTCGCAGTGTCGTCTAAGGCAGTTTGTACCGCCACAAATTCATGAAGAATGTCCAGATAGAGTGATGCAGTAATCGTTTCGGATGTGAAAAATGGGCCAATGATTCCTTTGGAAGAAATGGCGGCCCAGACCAGTACTTTTTGAGGATGCAGGGACGATGGGACTGCAACATGAGGCTTTTCGGTTCCCCATATGCGCCAGTTCTGTTTATTGACGAAGCCGTCCAGGTAAAAATAAGCTTCGTCAGTAAACCAAATGCTGCCCACATGCATATCGCCATCATCAATCCTGTGCACTATATCGTTAGCGAATGTCTCTCGTGCAGCAATGGTAGAAGCGCTGAGGGGTTGCCGCGTTTGAATTTTGTATGGATAGAGGTGTAAACTCTGGCGCATGAGACGATACGTGGACGTTGGCGTCATTTGGACCGCAGCTGCAACACGGCGAACGGAAACCCGAGGCCGCTGTTGGATCACCTGCTGCACTAGCTGCGCGTTGCCCTCTGTGGTTGCCGTACGCGGTCGCCCTACCTTTCCAGCACGTTCATCCGTCACGTTCCCAGTCCGTTGAAATTTTTCAAACAGATCCTTTATTGTATCGCTTTTCGGTCCTTTGGTTACATTAAACCTCCGTTGAAAACTTCGTCTTGTTGCAACAACACTGTGTTCTAGGCGGTGGAATTCCAACACCAGAAAAATCCTCTGTTCTAAGGAATACACCATGTTGTCTACAGCAAACTTGCACGTTGTGAACAGCACACGCTTACAGCAGAAAGACGACGTACAGAATGGCGCACCCACAGACTGCGTTGTCTTCTATATCTTTCACATCACTTGCAGCGCCATCTGTTGTTGAAAATTGTAACTACTGTAATTCCGAAAGTTTGTCCGCCTGAAAATGTACTGTTGTCCCAAGCATATTGTAACAAACGGTGTATTTCCATCGCTGCTCGTTTAGTTTTTATTGCCGTTTCAAATATACCGGTCATTTTTGAAACACCCTGTAGATGCATCTGTATATAAGGATTGGCGCAGGCCAGTTTTGGCGCGAGTATGATCATGAGCGAGCATTCTGATCGGCAGCGAGTATGGTTAGCCAATCAGAACTGAGACGGTTCCCGCTCGTTACCTGATACTGGTAGCGAGGCCACAAGAAGGGATTCACTCGCCAGCTTCGGTCGCGGAAGGACAAGTTAAATGTGATGTTTCTCACTGTGTGAAAATGAATGAATATGAGTTCCTCGTGTTTGATACGTGTCGCGACGAACGCTGATGTGTTTACGGATAGTTTTGTGAAGTTTGGAAGTTCTAGAACTGCATAATTGGACAAATATTCGCATGTGAAATACGGCCTTCATAGCATCCGCATGGCATGTTTCAGTATTCAACGAATGGGCATTTATGGCGAGCAGTTTTCTTTTTCTTCAGAAATCCATACGAAGGACCGAATGTGTTAATTCATATTAGTGGTGAAATTAATGACTGTGAAAACTTTGTTTAACTCGGGTCGGATTTGGACAGATTTCTGGCTGCTGTGCGTGGGAAATGAGTGTATGAAATGTGAACTTGACAAAAATAACTAGTGGTTTAAATATGGACAGAATAGTACCGTTTCTTTGGTTACAAGAACAAATAAACATTTTTGTCTGGAAATTTCGGACATTATTTTCCAGAAGCCAATCCATTATCTTACCGCCTGATAAATTTTTTATTGACAGTTTCCAACAGAACTTTATTTCATTGCTAGAGTTGCGCGGCCTCAGTAATTGTAGATATTAGATGGTGTTTTTTTATCAACGCTGCTTTTACATCATCTTGTAAGTATCTACGTTGCCGAGTGAAGGGACATCGAACAGACGCCGTTCTGAGGTAGGTGAATTTCTAATTTGCAGCCCGCACAGCACACGGAATCCTCAAAATCCGCCCCGCTGTACCACGTGTAGTTGACTACACCGGGCAAAAGGAGATCCTACACGATATTAAGAGGTATGCCAAGACTTTCGTCACCTCAGTGTACGTAGTGCAGAGCCAAAGTCAAGAGCTACTTTGAGGGGCTTCTGATGTTCAGCGATGAATATCACTCCTGTTTGTGGCGGTCAGGCCGACGCCAACGGTCCATAGATGGTAAATTGTTACTAGAAGCAACACTCTTTCAAGACCTATATGTCCCAAACTCGCGAAGTGGTGGTATGGAGAGATATTTGATCCAGCCTGTGAAATGAGGTTGCAGTGGAGACGACGTGAATTCTGAATATGAACAACATCAATCTGTACCTCACATGGTTCAGTGACCAGTGTCCACGACACCTCAAATGGAGGAAGAGAGTGTACAAGTCACTTTGACAGCCATTGCAACAAACACACCACAAATGCATTTTTTACAACTACACTCCTGGAAATTGAAATAAGAACACCGTGAATTCATTGTCCCAAGAAGGGGAAACTTTATTGACACATTCCTGGGGTCAGATACATCACATGATCACACTTACAGAACCACAGGCACATAGACACAGGCAACAGAGCATGCACAATGTCGGCACTAGTACAGTGTATATCCACCTTTCGCAGCAATGCAGGCTGCTATTCTCCCATGGAGACGATCGTAGAGATGCTGGATGTAATCCTGTGGAACGGCTTGCCATGCCATTTCCACCTGGCGCCTCAGTTGGACCAGCGTTCGTGCTGGACGTGCAGACCGCGTGAGACGACGCTTCATCCAGTCCCAAACATGCTCAATGCGGGACAGATCCGGAGATCTTGCTGGCCAGGGTAGTTGACCTACACCTTCTAGAGCACGTTGGGTGGCACGGGATACATGCGGACGTGCATTGTCCTGTTGGAACAGCAAGTTCCCTTGCCGGTCTAGGAATGGTAGAACGATGGGTTCGATGACGGTTTGGATGTACCGTGCACTATTCAGTGTCCCCTCGACGATCACCAGTGGTGTACGGCCAGTGTAGGAGATCGCTCCCCACACCATGATGCCGGGTGTTGGCCCTGTGTGCCTCGGTCGTATGCAGTCCTGATTGTGGCGTTCACCTGCACGGCGCCAAACACGCATACGACCATCATTGGCACCAAGGCAGAAGCGACTCTCATCGCTGAAGACGACACGTCTCCATTCGTCCCTCCATTCACGCCTGTCGCGACACCACTGGAGGCGGGCTGCACGATGTTGGGGCGTGAGCGGAAGACGGCCTAACGGTGTGCGGGACCGTAGCCCAGCTTCATGGAGACGGTTGCGAATGGTCCTCGCCGATACCCCAGGAGCAAAAGTGTCCCTAATTTGCTGGGAAGTGGTGGTGCGGTCCCCTACGGCACTGCGTAGGATCCTACGGTCTTGGCGTGCATCCGTGCGTCGCTGCGGTCCGGTCCCAGGTCGACGGGCACGTGCACCTTCCGCCGACCACTGGCGACAACATCGATGTACTGTGGAGACCTCACGCCCCACGTGTTGAGCAATTCGGCGGTACGTCCACCCGGCCTCCCGCATGCCCACTATACGCCCTCGCTCAAAGTCCGTCAACTGCACATACGGTTCACGTCCACGCTGTCGCGGCATGCTACCAGTGTTAAAGACTGCGATGGAGCTCCGTATGCCACGGCAAACTGGCTGACACTGACGGCGGCGGTGCACAAATGCTGCGCAGCTAGCGCCATTCGACGGCCAACACCGCGGTTCCTGGTGTGTCCGCTGTGCCGTGCGTGTGATCATTGCTTGTACAGCCCTCTCGCAGTGTCCGGAGCAAGTATGGTGGGTCTGACACACCGGTGTCAATGTGTTCTTTTTTCCATTTCCAGGAGTGTATAAGGGCTTGTTTATTAATTTTCAAATCAGCACTACATTTGTATGATCCCGTATTTAACAAAGAGTTCGCATTTTCTCAACTCAACGCTTCGGTTGGGTCGTTTGGGAGCTTCTTCAGCAGAACTCCTCTTGACGTTGTGTAGTGTATAGTTAGGAGACAAAAGCCATGGGATACTACGTAATACCGTGTCGGAACTCCACTTCCCGGTGTAGTTGAGCAACTCGACCTCGTGTGGACTCAACAAGACGTCGGAAGTCCCCTGCAGAAATATTATTCCATGCTTCCTCTATAGCCGTTCATAATAGCGAAAGTCTTTCCGGTGCAGGATTTTTTGCACGAGCTGGAATCTCGATTATGTCCCATAAATCTTCCATGATCTCGGTGGCCAAATCATTCGCTCGAATCGTCCAGAATGTTCTTCAAACCCATCGCGAACAAGACATGGCACACTGTCATCTGCAAAAATTCCATCACTGTCTGGAAACATGAAGGCGATGAATGGCTACAAATGGTCTCAAAGTCGCCAAACATAACCATTTCCAGTCAATGATCGCTTCAGTTGACCAGAGGACTCAGTCCATTCCATGGAAGCACAGCCCACACAGCTTTATGGAGCCACCATCAGCTTCCGCAGTGCATTGTTGACAACTTGGGTCCAAGGCTTCGTGGGGTCTGCGCCACACTCGGACTCTACCGTCAGCTCTCAGCAACTGAAATCGAGACTTATTTGACCAGGATGCGGTTTTCCACTCGTCCAGGATCCAATTCATACGATCACGAGCCCAGGAAAGGCGCCGCAGGCGATGTCGTGCTGTTTGCAAAGCCGCTTGCGTCGGTCGTCTGCTGTCATAGCACATTAACGCCAGATTTCGCCACACTGTCCTAACGGATACTTTCCTCGTACTTCCCACGTTTATTTCTGCAGTTGTTTCACGCACTTTTGCTTGTCTCTTAGCACTGACAACTTCATGCAAATGCCACTGCTCTCGGTCGTTAAGTGAAGGCCGGTGGCCACTGCGTTGTACGTAGTGCCTGAAATTCGATATCCTCGGCACACTCTTGACACTGTAGACCTAGGAATATTAACTTCCCTAACGATTTCCGAAATGATATGTGCCATGCGTCTAGCTACAACTACCGTTTAGAGTTCAAATTCGGTTATTTCGCGTCGTGCGGCCATAATCATGCCGGAAGCCTTTCACATTAGTCATCTCAGTCCAAATGACAACTCCCTCAATGCGATTCCCTTTTGTTCCTTGCGCTCACGATGCTACCGCCATCTGTATTCGTTCATATCGCTATACTATGACTTCTATCACCTCAGTGTCTTCTCTAATTTCCATGTTTACTACGTTCACTTTCAGTTGCTAATGTTGGTTGCGATATGTGTTGTCAACAGATAAATCTCGATTGTGAAGCAATGCTTCTGTTCTACCAATATTCCTCAAGGGAACAAGAGTGCAGTGCTAGCAACTTAGCCAGGGCGCTCGACCATGTGACAGTGGGCGGTCTCACCAGATCTACCATCGGCCACGCATTATCCGTAATACCACAGAGGCCGCCGCTCATCAACAACGGCCTGTCACGAATAATTTAATCCGACCGTTACGAAGCGCTATTTTATTACAGAACCGGGACTAATACTTCATAGTGCCCTTCTTCCATTTCTGGGCAGTGGTAAGCCACCGCCACATGAGCTGTGTGTTAGGAACTTTTCCTTCGCTGGGGGTTCGAATGTCATGTTTAAATACCACTCTACTTTGTTACTCTTTCCGAAAGATGATAAAATTCTTCTGGGCGTTTAATACGTGATATTGTAGTCTAAGACGCAACTGCCTGAATTAATATAAGTAACCATGCTATTAAGAGTAGTATATATGTAATTTAGTGACCTAACTCCTTCTCCAGGAAGCTGCATGTGAAAATTTTGTTAGTCTTGGTATGCAAATAATAATAATAATAGTAAAAATAATATGTTAACACAGTCAATATGATTGCAGCAGCTTCGTTGCGACACAATATTAACTTCACTTGGTTGGAACATACTTATTCTGCCTTCGTTTCTATATGTAAGTGAACGATAGCTTCTTCTGGGATGCAGTAACTTCGTTGCGGCACAATAGTAACTACTTTGGTTGGAACTTGCTCATTCTGCTGTCATTTTAATACAGATGTGAACTATAACTTATTCGAGAATAATACGGAATCGTTTCATTAGTCCGTACTTCTGAACTCCCGTTGCGCCAAACGAAGTCCTATTTGCGGCTACGGCCAGAAGTCACGCACCATTAGCAATTTGCGGTGTGAAAGACAACTTACGCCAAAAACCCCTCCGTAGTTTTTATAGCAGACGTTTATTCGCGGGAAATGGGACCGAAGGCCTGAGTCCAGTCCGACACAAACTGCGCTCCAGTATCCGTAAAAAAGTGAAGTTGTGTGGTGTTGTTGGCTGGGAGACCACGAGTGGCAGGCTCAGACGCCTAATTCTTAAGATTTTTCCCATCTGTCGTGCACACTGGCATCTTCCGTTCGCGAAATGTCAGACTCATGTGTTATGAGTATCTACATCCACATACATACCTCTTAAGCAACCGCGTGGTTCTTGGCGGAGTGTACCTTCTGTCACCACATTCCCTTTCCTGTTCCACTAGAGCGAGGGAAAATCGATTTTCTATGACCCTCCGTATGAGTCCTACTGTACGAGTCCTACTTTCTCTTGCCATGCCTTCGTGGACCTTACGTGAAATGTGCGTTGGCGGCTGTAGAATCGTTCTGCAGTCAACTCCAAATGACAGTGCAATACATTTTCTCTTTAGTGTTCCACGAGTGTTCTCTCCAGGGAAAGCAGCGTTCAGAAATGATCTCTGTAACTCTCGCGTGATTGTCATATTTTCGGTTAATAATGCAGCAACACCCTCCTAAACTGGTCCGCTGTCATTCTTTAATGCAACCTGGTGTGGGTCCCAAACACTCGGAAAGTACTCTAGAACTGGTGACACTAGTGTTCTATACGCGGCCTGCTTTATCTCTCATTAATCCGAAGTCGACAATTAGAGTTCCCTACTACCGTCCTGACTGCGGGTCACATTTTATTTCACTTTGCAACATTACTCCTAGATATACTGCGCCAGTCTCTTCATTTCTGAGTAAATCTGCATACTGTATTCATATCTTGGTCTCCGTCTTTAATACCCCTCACACCCTCACACCTCCACCCCCCCCCCCCCCCACACACACACACACATACAAACAAACAACTTTCTTCAATGAGCAAACTGACGATTTCTTTGCATGTCCTATTACCCGATCCATTCTTTTAGTCAAATACCACAAATGTCTTTTCTCCCCAGTCCTATTCAATATCTCCTCGTCAATTACACTATCCACCCATCAGTATTCTTCCCTAGCACCACATTTCAAAAGCGTCTATTCTCTTCTTGTATGACCAGTTTATCATCCACGTTTCTCTTACGTGCAAGGTTACGCTCGAGACGAAAACTTTCAAAGAAGGGGTATTAAAACTTTAATTTATAGTACATATTAACAAATTCATAAACTGCTCTTAAAAAAATGAGTTTCATGCTATAGCCAGTCCGCATTTCATATCCGCTCTACTTCGGCTATCGTCAGTTATTTTTCTGCCTAAACAGCAAAATTCATGTACTACTTTTAGTGTCTCTTTTCCTGCTCCAAATCCTTCAGCAACGCCTGACTTTAGTCAACTTTTGTTGATGTTTGCCGTATAACATCTTCTCGAATCACTATCTCCATTAAGGTGCTCTTCCAAGTCCTTTGTTGCCTCTGTCTGAATTTCAGTGTCACAGGCAGACCTCAAACTTTTTACTTTTTTTCTTGATCTTCAATTCCCATTCCAGATGTGTCCTTGGTTTCTTTTACTGCTCGGTCAATGTAAGTACTGAATAACATAGGGGATTGTCGAGAACACTGTTTCACTCCCGCCTCTTGAATAACATGTAGCGTATGGTACAACACTTTGGTCACTCCATTTGCAACCACTGCTTACCTTTCATATCCTTGCAGCTGCAGTCCGTTTTCTGCACAAGTTGCAAATCAATTTTTGCTCCCTGTATTTTATCCTTGCTACTTTCAGAATTTCAACAAATGTATTCCAGACAACGCTATAAAAAGTTTTGTCTAAATCAAAAAATAGTATAAACGAAGAACTGTCTTTCTTGTGTCAATATTTGAACATAAGGTATAGAGTCGGTACTGCCTCGCATATCCCTGCCTTTCTCTGGAAACCAAACTGATCTTCCCAGAGATGGACTTCGCCAAACTTTTCATTTATAACGACCTTACACCTCCACTCTATTCAGAAGTATCGGGAACTTTTATCGTCTTTTATTACGAGTGGTTACGAGTGGCTGGCTGTGGCAGCTAAACTGTTCGACCTTGCTGCAACCTTTACTTGTTTTTGCTGTGTCTCAAGGACTCGTAAAGAGTAAAACAATTACACACTGAGAACTGTTTGACTTGAACTGAACTCTCTTACAAATGTTAACCGCGTAAAAAACCATTTTGAATGTTATTTTGGCTTTCGTATTAATTCCGGAGCGTTTAATAGAAAATTGGGAAAGTGGGGGGTCGTATTTTCCAGAAACAACGTTCAACCCTTCACTCCACTCCTTACCTTCAGTTATCGTTTTGATAAATGTCCCACTAAAACACAGTTCCAGTATTCACCTCTTAGCCAAAAAACAAACCCAACTGATCTTGAGAGCTTTCCTTCCGAAAAAAACAATTATGGCTTATTATATCGTCGATAGTCCTAATGGGACGAATTTTGCAAATAATCCTGTTCACCAAACTTGAAACGCTTAATGAATTTATCTTTGAGTAATTGTAATTTTACCTTTCAGTAACTGAAATAAACTCACAAGAGCTTTAACACCTTCCTCTTCATTAATCACTTTACGAAACTTTTCAAATAAAAATAAAATTATTTTTTTTCAGACTGAATTTACTTTAGTCCTGAGAAACTAAGCAAGTGAATTTAATCAAGTAATACTAAAATGCGACCCATCAAATTTGCGTGTCTACACTTTCATAAGTAAATGAACCACAAATAATTTTAACACAGGATTTAAGCAAACTAAATAGAGTGTACTTGAAATAAGAATGTAACACATATTAGAATGAACTATTACTATATCAATCCCAAAATCACTGTCATAACAGTTGTCTACCTTTTGCAACATTCTTGAATAACATGGTGCAATTCCTGCCGCACCATAATGCTGCCTGGCAGTATCTTGCATCCACTGCTACAATTGACAGGAGATGAATTATTACCACAAAAGTACTAATTATCGCCCTCATTCATCAATTACACAAATTTTAACCTAAAAAATTGAAAGTCCTGAACAGTGCACCATTACGTGGCCTCACTCAACCGCTGTTAGGTGGCTACTTCCTCCTCTTCAGTCTCTCTGCCGTAGTCCTCGTTCCAAAGAATCTTTTTGTAGAAAAAAAACAAACGACAATGTCACCTGTTTACCCTACTCCAACGCTGAGTCAGCAAACTGCTCATTTCTCCCTTAGAAAAGGCATTCCAGAGACGAAAACGGTAAGAGAGAAAGGTTGGACGTTCTCAGGGCTAATGACTTCCCACTTGCATTAGCTGACTACCTCTCTCTTCATTACTGTAAATTATTCCTTCCTCGGGGAGAGACGAGACTTCGCATATATGAATGATTTAAGTAGATCAATTCATAACATGAAATAAACTGTTCAATTGCTGGTTACAATATACTTTTACAATCATTTTGCGACATCTCTCCCCCACATTCACTTTGAAATAATACGGAAATGTTAATTTAAAGCTATTACGCTATATCTTCTTCTGTAAATAATTCGTGTCAGTATTTTACAAGCATGTCTTATTAAACAGATGATTCAGTGATATTCACTCTTGTCAGCATCAGTCTTCTTTGAAATCGGCATTGTTACATTCTTCTTACCGTCTGACGTATTTCTCTTGTCTCATAGAACTTGTAAACGAGGTGAAGTAGTTTTGTCATGGTTGGCCCGCCCAAGGACCTCAGTAATTCTAAGGAGTGTCATCTACATCAGCGGTCTTGTTTCGGCTTAGAACGTTCATAGCTCTGTCGAATTCTTCTCGCACAAACATATCTCTTAACTCATCTTCATCTTCTTCCCCTTCCCATTGTATAATATTACTTTCGAGTTGGATCACTTGCTACTCCTTTCAGCTTTCCCTTTTTTGCTTAGTACCGCTTTACCATTTGAGCCCATAATATTCACACGGCTGCCTCATATTTCTTCAAAGGTTTCTTTAAATTTCCTAGTGGTAGCGCCTATCTTTACCCTAATTAGCCATAACTCTGCATTGTTGCGTTTCTCTTCCAGCCCTTCTTGCTTTGCCATTTTCTGCTTTCTGATAATCTCATTTTTTAGACGTCTGTATTCCTTTTTTCCTGAGTCATTTGTTTCAATTTTGTATTTCACCTTTTGTGAATTAGGTCCAATATATCGCGTATTATCAAAGGATCTATACTGGGCTTTGTCATTTTATCCTCTGCTGCCTTCACTATCTCAGTTTTCAAACTTGTTCCTCCTTCTTCTGTCGTCTTCCATTCCCTTGTTACAATCAGTGTCTAGTGCTGCTTCTGAAACTCTCAATAACCTCCGGTTCCTTCAGTTTGTCCAGGTCCCACCTTCTCAATTTCCTAGCTTTTCGCAATCTCTTCAGTTTTAATCTGCAGCTCATAACCAACAAATTGTAAGCAAAGTTGACATATGCCCTTGTAAAAATTTCTCAGTTTGTAATGTTTCTCTTGCCGTTA
The DNA here is from genome assembly GCF_023898315.1 of Schistocerca nitens. Lineage (NCBI taxonomy): Eukaryota > Metazoa > Arthropoda > Insecta > Orthoptera > Acrididae > Schistocerca > Schistocerca nitens. The sequence continues at coordinate 206,122,469 of NC_064614.1, forward strand.
CATAATTTGTTTGAAACCTTCCTATGTCTCCAGTTTTCTTCCACATATATAACCTTCTTTCATGATTTTGAAACTAAGTATTAGCGATGAGTAAATTACTCGTATATTCTATTTAAAATACTACCACGTGCTTTCCTGTGTCATTCCTTCCCTCTAGTCCTTTTCCTCCTACTATTTTCCCTTCTTTTAATACTTTCGAATTTCAGTTCCCCATCACGATTAAGTTTTCGTCACTCTTAACTATCTCAAGGAGGAGGAGGAGGAGATTACTGTTTAACGTCCCGTCGACAACGAGGTTATTAGAGACGGAGCACAAGCTCAGATTAGGGAAGGATGGGGAAGAAAATCGCCCGTGCCCTTTCTGAGGAACCATCCCGGCATTTGCCTGAAGCGATTTAGGGAAATCACGGAAAACCTAAATCAGGATGGCTGGACGCGGGATTGAACCGTCGTCCTCCCGAATGCGAGTCCAGTGTGCTAACCACTGCGCCACCTCGCTCGGTCTTAACTATCTCAATAATTTACTTCACCTCATCGTATATTCTTTCAGTCTTACCATCATCCTCGCTGACCTGGTTGTCATGTAAATTTGTACTGTGGTAGTTGTTGATTTTGTCTATCTTGGTTACGATAAAGCGAAAATGCTTCCATAGCGCTCGAAATAGGTGACGTCATCGGTAAAATATTTTTTTACGAAGAATAAAGGCTATACTGTTACTTTTTTCTTTCACACAACTGCCCTTTTTTCGTTGCTATCGGTTTCGGAGGAACTACAGTATCATCTTTAGGTACACTAGCAACGTGTACAGTATTCGGTCTCGCCGTTAGTACCTCGGAGTGCGGCAAAGTACCTTTAACAGGATACATTTGCCATTGTACATCATATTGGTCACAATTCTATCACGTCGATCACAGTGATAAATTGCATGAAAGTGAAGCAGCAGCTGCTTCAAAAGAGATAATAACTAAATAAAGAACAATAAACAGTACTCACTGTGGTATCAATGGCTACGACGCCACGGCGTAGGTGCAAGTTCTTAGATTGGCACTACGACACCAACACCGACGACAGCGCCCTCTAGCCGGCGCTGTGATCAGATTCAGCCATTTTGATCAAGAGCAGACGGCCGGGACACTTCACACCTCAGTGCAAAGTTATGTATACATTTATTAACTTGTTTTTGCCTATAGTAAACATCTATAAATTGACACGCAGTACCGACGTGTTATACATTGTCCTGTTCCTGCTCACTTCCTACATTCGCCCTATCCTTCAGTTTATAGGAGTAGATCCACGCGTCGCCTTCCAGGCGGGATACAAAACTCACTGGAGAAAAGCAGTAAATGAATGGTATTTATTCTCCGAAGCAAAAAGAAATTTAAATGATCTGGTCGAGCTGGAGAATTTCATGCCATACAGCAGCCTCTACTAAATACCAAGAATACGTTGGAACATTAGTAGATTCGATGTTACTAAATGCTGTATACAGAATACTTCCAGCAAGGTTTCCGGTTAATTGCAGTACTTACTGTGTTTTTGCAGACAAATTTGGTAGATATTGTAGATTATTATTTGACTTCACGAACTCTCGAAACAACTGTCCTATGGGCAGACAATATAATCCCAGCTATTTAGAAAGTTCGTGGTCTTCAGTTTTAATGTTGAGACACCATAGAACGAAACAGATATGCTGAGCTTTCATACAGACATGAGATATGGTTTACATACAGATTAGCACCAAGAGCACTACACTAAATTGTGTAAAGGTTTAATAAAAGTGACGTAAAGTCGTCGTCCTGCAAGATTACAATGAACCAGCAGCTATTACCGTTATTTGAAAGAAGTCATCACAAAGTAACATAGTATTACAACAGATGTGTGTGATGTGTCAAAACATATGGTGGCGCACAAATATAAATATTTACCGTAGGACAAAGACTATGAGACGTCAGCTCGTTGCGACTTAGCAGGCCACCTGCGTGTGTTATAGACGCTAGCGTCAGGAAGCCACACTGACGTTCAGTTTCCAGCTGTCGCCTGTGACGCTCTAGCAGAGCAGCATGTTACGTATTTAACTTTTTCTGTGTTTTCTTCGTAGTTTATTCTTTTACTCTGTGGTTGATTTTATATTTAAGAGGTGTAATCGTGCGATTTTGTAACTGTAAAGTGTAGATTCAGGCAGTATGGCTCTAAACACTATGGGACTTAACTTCTGAGGTCATCAGTCCCCTAGAACTTAGAACTACGTAAACTAACCTAAGGACATCACACACATCCATGCCCGAGGCAGGATTCGAACCTGCGTCCGTAGTTGTCGTGCGGTTCCACACTGTAGCGTCTAGAACCGCTCGGCTACTCCGTCCTGCGCACAGCTTTCATTTCTCTTTGTAGTTCAACTACAGAACTGAGCCTCCATTGATCACAAGTCCACAGGATAGCAGATTGCATACTTCGGTTTCTCTGTGTGTGGTTTTGTAGTTTACTCCTTAAGTTGGTCGCACTGGGACGTGTAGGATACGCGGATGCTGTGAGTGAACGCAGGAGGAGCTGGCCACAGTTCGCGAACATTTGAAGGAGCTTTCGGTTATAGTGAGCCCTCTTCAGGTTGCTATATCGGGGTGTTGCGGTGCCGGAGAATCTCGTACATAGCGTGGGAGACCTCAGGTGTCTCTTGTTTCACCCACTGGGTATGCTCAAAATGGCTCAAATGGCTCTAAACACTGTGGGACTTAACATCTGAGGTCATCAGTCCCCTAGACTACTTAAACCTAACTAACCTAAGGACATCAAACACATCCATGCGCGAGGCAGGATTCGAACCTGCGACCGCAGCAGCCGCTTGGTTCCAGACTCAAGCGCCTAGAACCGCTCGACCACCACGGCCGGCTGGGTATACTACCAAGGCACTTTCCAGTGTGACAAATGCGATGGAACTGCCCTCGCTGCATCCTGAATAGCAAGTGGTAAAGAGTTCGCGTTGCTCGAACCAGAGTGCCAATATGGATGCTGTCTGGCCGTCCTCATCCATTCACCCTGTAAGTGGACAGATGGCTGCTCCTTCAGCAGGGTCCCAGCAGACACAGGGGTGGTGGGATTTGCTAGTTACCGGGAGCTTCAATGTTAGGCGCGTTGTGGATCCCCTTAGGCAAACAGCGTTCAGGGCCGGAAAGAGAACCATTGTGCACTCGGTATGCCCGCCAGGGGGACTCGTCCGATAAGTGGAGGAGGCCGTCTCTGCAACTACTGAGCGTGTAGGGTGGTGTCATCTGCAAGTTGCAGTTCACGTCGGCAACGACAAAGACTGTCACTTAGGTTCTGAGTCCATCAGTTCATAACGGAGGCTGACAGAAGTGGTGGAGACTGCTGGCGTCGCCCACGGAGTGCAAGCAGAGCTCACAATTTGCAGCATTGTTCCCAGATACGATTGGGGTCCTTTTGTTTGAAACCGAGTGGAGGTTTGAGCCTAAGAATTCATCGACTCTGTGACGCTTTCGGCTGCAGATTTAGGGACCTGCTTAATCTTGTAGGTAATTGTAGGAATCCTCTGAATAGATTAGGTGTGCACCACGCGCAGGAAGCAGCTACTCGGGTAGCAGAGTGCTTCTGGAACGCGCATTAATTATTTTTTTTAACTTGGCGGTAGTTTGAGTTACTTTGATGAACACTCGCCAGTCAACCCGCAGCTAATGAAATCAGACCGCATTTAGACTAAAGACACTTCGACTGACAAAATTTTATCTGTAAGTTGTGCTATTTACAATTTGTACAGAAACGAGATGGCAGTTATAAGAGTCGAGTGGAATGAAAGGGAAGCAGTGGTTGGGAAGGGAGTGAGACAGGGTTGTAGCCTGTCCCCGATGTTATTCAATCTGTATATTGAGCAAGCACTAAAGGAAACAAAAGAAAAATTCGGAGTAGGTATTAAAGTCCATGGAGAAGAAGAAAAAACGTTGAGGTTCGCCGATGACATTGTAATTCTGTCAGAGACAGCAAAGGACTTGGAAGAGCAGTTGAACGGAATGGACAGTGTCTTGAAAGGAGGATATAAGATGAACATCAACAAAAGCAAAACGAGCATAATGGAATGTAGTCGAATTAAGTCGGGTGATGCCGAGGGAATTAGATTAGGAAATGAGACAATTAAAGTAGTAAAGGAGTTTTGCTATTTGGGGAGCAAAATAATTGATGATGGTCGAAGTACAGAGGATATAAAATGTAGACTGGCAATGACAAGGAAAGCGTTTCTGAAGAAGAGAAATTTGTTAACATCGAGTATAGATTTAAGTGTCAGGAAGTCGTATCTGAAAGTATTTGTATGGAGCGTAGCCATGTATGGAAGTTAAACATGAACGATAAATAGTTTGGACAATAAGAGTATAGAAGCTTTCGAATTGTGGTGCTACAGAAGAATGCTGAAGATTAGATGGGTAGATCACATAACTAATGAGGAGGTATTGAATAGGGGAGAAGAGAAGTTTGTTGCACAACTTGACTAGAAGAAGGGATCGGTTTGTAGGAAATGTTCTGAGGCATCAAGGGATCACCGATTTGGTACTGGAAGGCAGCGTGAAACGTAAAAATCGTAGAGGGAGACCAAGAGATGAATACGCTAAGCAGATTCAGAAGGATGTAGGTTGCAGTAAGTACTGGGAGATGAAGAAGCTTGCACAGGCTAGAGTAGCATGGAGAGCTGCATCAAACCAGTCTCAGGACTGAAGACAACAACAACAACAAGTTGTCGAAGTGGTTCGTAACAAATTTTGCGACTTATTGTCTTCCAGGAGATCTGTCATGCTCAAGCTATTCTTCGAACGGAGAGCTGGTTGAACCCCAAATTAGGTAGCTCTGAAATATTTAGCGAGCCATCGAACGGATATCGGATAAATAGATTAGACGGCATAGCAGCGGGAATGTTTATTGGTGTCGAAAAAAATATTGTCTCTATTGACATCGAATCTGAGTGTTGATTTTGTAGTTACGTAGAAGCATGTAACACGTCTAGATGAAATCAGTCCGCAGCTCGTGGTCTCGCGGTAGCGATATCGCTTCCCGAGCACGGGGTCCCGGGTTCGATTCCCGGCGGGGTCAGGAATTTTCACCTGCCTCGATATGACTGGGTGTTTTTGTGTCGTTATCATTCATCCCCATCACGGACGGAGGAAGGCAATGGCAAACCACCTCCACTAGGGCCTAGCCTTGTACGGCGGTGCGGGTCTCCCGCATCGTTCCCCTACGCTCTGTGAAGGAGTATGGGGCTTCATCATCATCATCATCAGATGAAAACAAGTTAATAGTTGGATGTTTTCGCCGGGGACTCGATTCCAGTATCACAGCTTTCTGTCAATCAAAGAGAATTTTGCAATCAGTAGCGCGAAAATATCCACATCATGCAATATTAGTTGAAGGCGACTTTAACTTACCGAGTATAGACTGGAACGTCTATGGATTCATTGAAGACAGTCTTGTGAAGCACTTTTGAACATCAAGTGCCCACACATAACGGAAAGTTCAGACCTTGCAGCTTCAAACAAGCCTGACCTTACCGACGGTGTCAGTATAGATGATGATGATGATGATGATATTTGGTTTGAGGGGCGCTCAGCTGCGCGGTTGTGAGCACTCTTACAAATTCCCCATCTTTTCACTGTCCAGACTCCCCAATTCCCGAAGGATGGTGAAATAATAAGGACAACACAAACACCCAGTCCCCGGGCGGAGAATGTCCCCGACACGTCCGGGAATCGAACACGGGACCCCGTGATCCAGAGACAGCAACGCTAGTCACTAGACCACTAGCCGCGGACGTCAGTATAGATACAGGGATTAGTGATCATGATGTCATCATACCGACTATGGTTACTAAAGTTACTAAATTAATCAAGAGAGCTAAGAGAGTATTTTTGTTAGAAAGAGCAGATAAGCAGGTTTTGGAATACAACTTAGACCATGAAAGGCCGACACAAAAATGGTTCAAATGGCTCTAAGTACTATGGGACTCAACATATGAGGTCATCAGTCCCCTAGACTTAGAACTACTTAAACCTAACTAAGGACATCACACACATCCATGCCCGAGGCAGGATTCGAACCTGCGACCGTAGCAGCAGCGCGGTTCCCGACTGAAGCGCCTAGAACCGATCGGCCACAGCGGCCGGCGAGTGGCCAACATTTAATTCCACTATGATAAACGCAGACGAATTATGGGCAAAATTCAAATGAATCGTATTGGAGAAGTACAAGTATGTGCGAGTAATTTGATTAGTGACGGAAAAACCCACGTGTCTTTTCCGTCACTAACCAAATTACTCGCCACATACTTGTGATCTCCTTACGTAAGTGGTCTCTTTACGTAAGTGATCAGTCACAGGTATGGTCCGGGCAAGGTTGTCATGAGCAAGAAAGTGTTCCGAACTCACATTCAGAGACGAAAGAAAAGTTCGACGGAAACCTGAAAGTAATATCGAGTCGTCAGCCAAGAGATATTCAGAAACACAGAAGGGCTTATAGAGTGTGTCTAAGGGTTTTATGAACAGCGAACTGATTGTGGCCTGCAGTGCCGCTTTGTTATGCATAGCGGACGGGAGGCTCTGCCTATAGTTGTTGCCTACGGCTAAGGTCTTTGCCAGCGCGAGGCCTGCCTGTCGAACGTGTCACCCCATTAGCATTATCTGTGACTGCCATATCGATATCTCCGTCCGCTTTCGTATTCCATAGTACTATCATTGTCTAGCGAGAATTCCAAAGAATGAACTGTTATTCGCTTTGGTTAATAATATTTCCATGGAGACCTTCTAAACCCTTTTCTTGTCTTCGATGGTGAAGAAAGACTTCCTCAAGAAGATAATACGCATTTTCTCATGGCCAGTTGTGTCCAAATGATTGCCAAATGATTGGAGGAGCAAGCTAAATGCTTAGAAGTATGTTTCTGTCTCTCACATCCTTCGTATGTTAGCCCTATTGATCATGTCTGTATTAACTTATATCCCCCGCAAGGTACTGTAGAGTGCGTAGCGGTAGGTACTTAACGTTACTACCAGCCACTCCCTGTTCTATTCTATCTACAAATCCAGTAAGAGAAGAGTTATTGTAGTCCTAAAATGGTTCAAACGGCTCTAAGCACTATGGGACTTAAAATCTGAGGTCATCAGTCCCCTAGACTTAGAACTACGTAAACCTAACTAACCTAAGGACACCACACACATCCATGCCCAAGGCAGGATTCGAACCTGCGATCGTAGCAGCAGCGCGGTTCCAAACTGTAGCGCCTAAAACCGCTCTGCCACAGCGGCCGGCTTGTAGTCCTCCGTGAATACTCCAATTTCTTATCTTATTCTAACTATGAGAGATATTTGATAGGAAGTGAATATTTTTACACAGTCTACTTTGAATAACGTTCTCCTACATTACCGCAGCAAAAAAGAAAAAAAAAACCTTTTAAAAGTTGAGTATTTTCACCCTGAACTGGTTTCATGTTGGTCTTAATTTTTATGCTAAGATTATCATTATTATTTCCTAAGTTGAAAATGTACAACAGGTCATAATACAATGACGGTAAAATTCGCAGTACCAAAAAATAATTACTGTAGAGTAATGAAATTTCTTAAATACGTTTGTCCAGGTAACATATTTCAGTGATTAATACTGCAAGATCACAATAACAGATGTAACCGCCAGGCTATTGAGTGCAAGCATACGAACGTGAATGCATTGTGTTGTACATGTGCGGGATGTCAGTATGTGGGATGGAGATCCATGGCTGTTGCACCTAGTCGGTCAGTACAGGGATGGTTAATGCTAGTTGTGGATGACGCTGTAATTGTTGTCCCATATGTGCTCGATCTGGTGATCGAGCAGGCCAGGGCAACATGTCGACACTCTGTAGAGCATGTTGGGTTACAGCAGCGGTATGCGGCCGAGCGTTATCCTACTGGAAAACTGCCCTGGGATGTTGTTCATGGCCGGCCGTGGTGGCCGAGCGGTTCTAGGCGCTTCAGTCCGGAACCGCGCTGCTGCTACGGTCGCAGGTTCGAATCCTGCCTCGGGCATGGATTATGTGTGATGTCCCTAGCGTAAGTCAGTTTAAGTTAGATTAAGTAGTGCGTAAGCTTAGGGACCGATGACCTCAGCACTTTGGTCCCATAAGACCTTACCAAAAATTTCCAAAAATTTCCAAAAATTTGTTGTTCGTGAATGGCACTCAACAAGTCGAATCAGCAGATTGACGTACAAATTTGCAGCCACTGGCACCGAGGCAGAACCAGCTTTCAGCAGAAAACACAACAGACCTCCAACCTGCCCGCTAATGACCTCTCGCTTGACACCACTGAAGTCGCAAATAGCGGTGGTTTGGGGTCAGTGGAGCGCACGCTACAGGGCCTCTAGCTCGGAGCTGTCCTAGTACCGACTTTCCTCTCAGATTCCTCGTGTCACTGTGTCACTGTGGTGCCAACAACTCTTCAAGTTGTTGCTGCAGATGCACTACGCCAAACCTCATTGTCTTCCTTCTCGGTAGTTCCACGTGGCCATCCGCAGCCCAGTCTTCTTGCAACCGTACATTGTCGTCACCACCGCTGCCAGTAATAATGTACAGTGACTAAATTCCTGCCAAGTATTTCTGCAATATCGCAGAAGGAACATCTAACTTCCCGTAGCTCTATTACACGACCTCGTTAAATACCAGAGATGTTGATAATAGCGTCTGTGTCGCCTTAAGGAAATTCTTGACTAGCATCAACACACTACATTCAATCTCAAAGGTAACTATTGCTCACGACCGTTAGATCGTGTATTTAACGCAAACATAGTAGCCTTACTAACGCTACTCCTATGCGACTGGCGCGAAATTTGAACAGACATCGTTTTCCAGATGTAGAAACGTCTTTACGGTGTTACGATTTTTTTTCGTCAATATATTTCCTCGGAGACCTCGTTAGCCCTATTTTTATCCTTCCCCGTTTGGGCACACTTTCGCCCGCATCTCGTGGTCGTGCGGTAGCGTTTTCGCTTCCCACGCCCGGGTTCCCGGGTTCGATTCCCGGCGGGGTCAGGGATTTTCTCTGCCTCGTGATGGCTGGGTGTTGTGTGCTGTCCTTAGGTTAGTTAGGTTTAAGTAGTTCTAAGTTCTAGAGGACTGATGACCATAGATGTTAAGTCCCATAGTGCTCAGAGCCATTTGAACCATTAGGGCACACTTTCTCAAAATATATTGCGCGTTTCCTCATGACCAGTTATGTCCAAGATTAGAGGTGCATGTTAAAGCCTTAAAAGTATGTTCTGGCTATCTGATTCCTCGTATGTTAACACTGCTGGTTGTAGGTCTACATCGACGTATATATTCCGCAAGCCACTGTAGACTGCATGTCAGTAGGTACTTTGCACTACTTGTGACGACTCCCAGTCCTATCCATTTGCGAATGGAGTGAGGGTAGAATGACTGTAAGACTCCGTGCATGCTCTAATTTATTATTTTATTCTCATGGTAACTGTGCCAGATTTTCGAAGGGAAAAATATAACACTACACAATCTACTATAAATAACGTTTACCCGCTTTTCATAGGAGAAAGTCCGTTGTAAAAGTTAATTATTTTCATCATTAAATACTTTTATGTTGGTCTTCATTTTTATACTCTAAGTATCATTATTTAGTTCTCAAGTCAAAGTTTTACGACTGTTTATAATATGTTTAAACACTCTATAATAAATCTACAATAGTTTACAACATTTTTTCTGTGGATTTTATTAACGTTTCTGTAGCCACTTTCTTTTGAATAAAATGAGCGATAGTTCAAATATTCTTCTATATCACATGTAAGTATGAACCGTACGAATGAAAGCATTTCCTAGAGGACTAAGTATTGGAATTCTGAGAACAGTTTCAAAAGCTAAAGACAAAAGGTTTTTCTGGTGATACCATGTTTTCAAGGCAACATGGGAATAAGTACGTGTTCTCAAATTTAATGTTTGAAGCTCGAGGAGTAGGCCTAATGCAAACTGTTAATAACTGATCAAAGCTGAGCTTTACGCACAATACGGAACGTGAAGAGCCCAAGAGAGCGAAATGTAAAACATCCATGTTTCTGTTCATGATTATAACTTTTGAATTCAGCCGAAGAAGCGCATCTAATATCGAACCCAATCATCCTGGCCGGCCGGAGTGACCGTGCGATTCTAGGCGCTACAGTCTGGAGCCGAGCGACCGCTACGGTCGCAGGTTCGAATCCTGGATGTGTGTGATGTCCTTAGGTTGGTTAGGTTTAATTAGTTCTAAGTTCTAGGCGACTGATGACCTCAGAAGTTAAGTCGCATAGTGCTCAGAGCCATCATCATGTAAATGCAGTGAATTCGAATTTCAGGATCCAAAGCTGATCATCCAGTCTTGGCAGCGGACAAAACTGATAGGTGAACATAGATAAGAGGCTAAAACATCATAAGTGAGTCCATGCTTATTTACTCGTATTTATTGGATGTTTTTACTGGACACCTGTGTCGGTGACAGAAGTTCAAAGACTGTTTAATAAGATACATAGGACTTACTGAAAGACAATAAAACTGAATAGTCAAACATGGATTACACAGTACGAAACTGAAAATAGCATGGAAACTAAAAATAGGAGGTAATAGACTTATAGTATAGGAATTTACAATGTTTGACAAATTTTGCTAATGTTCGAAGAATGGGAAAAGTGTCAAGGTTTGTACTGCGAACGTATTAATTTTTTATTTCTTAATGTACAGTTGTCATAGTTTTAGATTAAATATTTAAAACAATGATAATATAATAATAATGATAATAATAACTGTGGAAGTAATAGTAGTAGCAATAAGTAAAAGTAATAGAGTAATTGTTTGGCGTTGTACGCATGTCGATACTTTCACCATAGAATCCACAGTGATAAATGAAGAAGGAAGAAAGAAATGCGTTCAGTCTCCACAGAGAGAGGGTTTGATCTATGGATAGCTGCCTTCAGCCTGGATTATTTCCCTGAGACAGTGGATGCCGTTCATTTTGCGGTGATTTTTATGTTACTCAGTTAGGGTTAGTTATCAGGTATTATATTCATGATTACGAACCGTAATTCGAAAAGTAAAGAGGTAAAAAATAAGGTTTATAAGGACACATATAAACGATGGGACATGAACTGAAATATCTCGCATATTGAGGATAACACCTCGACTGGAATACGCAACGCAACAACCACAGGATCACTTGTCAAGTACAACAGGAAAATTTAAGAACCTATGTAAGGTTTTCAGAAGTATAAATCGTAGAAGAATTAGAATAACTTACAAAATTAGCCATTCAGATGAACAATTCAAACTAAGATGTCAAAAATGTTATTGATCGTACAACTGAAAAAAGTTTAAATTACCTTAATATATTGTCAACACTCCATCCACCATGTGTCTGTGAATTGTGAAAGGAAAATAAGGATGTCGTTTAAGCTGTTAGTTAGAATGTCTCTAGGCAAGCCATTTATATAGTGGGCGATTAGTATCTATTGTAGAGCTAATTACTGGTATAACATTTGTATTTTACGAATAATGTACTTAAGTGCGCAAAGTCCAGTGTGAGAATCTGTGCTTTATTGTTTCACTTTCTGACATAATTTCGTGATTATTTCGTTGGGTGTACTGGATGCGTATGTCTGGGAAGCAAATTTATTTCACTAGAAAGGTGTACTTCCTGTGTGGCCTCAGTTCCTGTTTGTCGGCACGAACCAATTAGTGAGTATCATTAGGAAGGACAACCGTTTCCACAGAGAGGTGTACAGTTTTCGCGGAAACTGGGCTGCAGTTGCCCTGTGCTTTTGTTGGCAGAGCCGGCGCCCATCCTCACTCAGGCCAAAGGACGCCGTCCACCTGTACATACATCAAATGACTGGCTGGACGCCGTGGCGCCACCCGACCGGTGTGGGAACGTCGGTTGCTTCTCTCCTCCCCCCCCTCCCCCTCCAAGGCGTGTCTTTGGTTATTTTTATTTATTTATTTTTTAAGTCATCAGTTGAGGGCTTTGAACTAAGATTATGGTCGACACGTCTCCCTACAGCTGTCTGGTGCTGATCAATACATGTTAGCTGACTTTTGGGGAAATGCAAGAGTAGCAAATGCGACAGGGTGATACATATTCTGAGCAGCTCAGCATCATGTGGTGCTTAGTTGGTTATAATTTGTGGCCTCCTTTTACTTCATTAAGGGGCTCCGGAACGCCCTATACTTGCAATGTTAAAATAACGCTTATAAATTACATCTTTCCTCACAAAGTATTTGAGGTAGGAAGTTGAAGTTTTTACAGATTATTTATTGGAATATGGGCTACAACTTAACACAGGGATTTTACAAAATTTTAGTTCAGTTATTAAAGATGATTTTTTTCAATTGTAATGAAAATTCACAACATTTTTTTGCAATTTTTTATTTATATATTCAAAAATATACAGTTTTTTGGAAAAAGGCTGTGTTAAATTATGCAGAAGGTACTGTGTAGCATTTACTGAAAGTTTGAAACAAATATGTTTGGAAGATCCTTAGAAAACATGTAATTAGTATGAGAAAATAAAAGTTTTGGGAATCGAGCGACAAAGATTGGATTAACTTTTTAGTGCATTCCAGGTCCATAGGATGGATTATCTTCATCCTCTGCAAACTCCTCCTCTAGCTTCCTCTTGTTCCTCCTCCTGTTTACTCTTGTTTGTATTTCTAGACTCTTTACAGCCCTGTCTGCAGTCCGAAGGGGTTCCTTGTCTAAAGCAAGCATCGCTCGTACCATGTTAGAACCTATCTTCATTCCCATATTTCTAAATACCTTGCACCTTACAATGTTGCCATAATTGAATGTCGCAACAGCATCATACACACCAAAGTGAAGTGTTTCTATTCCAACAAATACAGTCTTGGGGATTCTCGACCATATAACACTATTTACACTTTCATTGGGGTTTTGAGTTTTTCCGTGAATACACTTTTTCAACAGTTCAGGTGCTGCTAAGTCTCTGAAAATAGGTTTTATCACCTCCATTATTGCATGAGGCAGACTATGCTTATGAGTGTACACTTCACCAGTTAGCAATTCTTTGTTATATTTACACCAACCGTCTTCTTCTTTGGGACACAAGCTATGTTGGGGATTTTCATCGTCTTTATTGTTTACAGTAATAACACATACCTTTGGCTTTCCAACATTTCTCCTTTTCTTAAAAGCCTTCAGAGGATTTCTAATAACTTTACTTTTACTCATTATTATACTTCAACAAAACAGAGACTCAAGAAACAGAATTAATTACGAATATTTTCGAGATAACGACAGAGTAAATAAACATGAAACAATCGACAATCACACCAGCGATATATATTGAACCATCACAGGTTAGCCACAACACATACTTTATCTCACATCACTAAAATGTACCTGATGAACACGGACGTTAATAATAACACCATTTGACAGCAGTTTAACAGCGCCACAGTGGGTCACGCCCATGTAGAACACATTTCAAAAAAAATTTAAAAATAGTTGTAGTCTTCGGAATTGAATAAATTATATATCTATTAAAAGGTAATAGTCTGCAGATTCAGTAAACGCAAAAAAGTAAAAATTGAACTTTTCAAGATTTTGAGCCTTTCCGGAGCCCCTTAACAATGACTTCACGAGCTGCCAGGATGAGGAGGTCTTCTTGCGTTTTCTCTGTAGAGTCTTCTATACAATTTGTGCCATTTTGTAATTTGATTTGAGCTTTAGAGGACTTTGTTCTGTGTTCACTTTATGTGAATTATGTCATTCACTGAGCGCACATAAATATCTGTTACTGTCAGTCTTAGATTTCAAGATCCTTTACTGTCCTACAATTTCCCATGGTTGGGTGACCAAATATGTATAGAGTGTAACAAAAAAATTTGTGGCACAAATTGCAGGATACATTTCCCACACGTACACAAAGAAATGTAATTGTTGTTTGCGTCTGGAAACGCTCTGTTTTCGTGTTACAGCTCATTTTTTCCAACTCATTAATGATAGGAAACACATAATCGGCATCTATGAACAGATGTCAGTCCTAACGTAACTGTTGAAACACGTCATCGACAAAGACTTTCTGTTGCTGGTGGCAAGTTACTACGGGACCAAACTGCTGAGGTCATCGGTTCCTAGACTTACACAGTACTAAATCTAACTTAAACTAACTTACGCTAAGGACAACACACACACTCATGCCCAAGGTTGAAATGGCTCTATGGGACTTAACATCTGAGGTCATCAGTCCCCTAGAACTTAGAACTACTTAAACCTAACAATCCTAAAGGACATATCACACATCCATGCCCGAGGCAGGATTTGAACCTGCGACCGTAGCGGTCACGCGGTTCCAGACTGAAGCACCTAGAACCACTCGGCCGCACCGGCCGGCCATGGCCAAGGGAGGACTCGAACCTCCGAGGGGAGGAGCTGCGCGAACCGTGGCAAGGCACCCTAGACCGCGCAGCTGCCCCGCGCAGCTTTGTATCAGTGTTTGGGCCGGCATTGTTGGTGACTGACTGTTAGGGCCTCACTTTCTTCCACCCATGCTCAACGTACAAAGTTATCATAATTTTGTACCGAATGTGGTACCGTATCTGTTAGCAGATGTGCCTTTAACTGTGCGACAAAACATCTATTTCATCCACAATGGAGCACATCCTCATATTAGTGTTAATCTCCGTCTGCTTCTAAATAATAGATTCGGTGACGGTTGGACAGGTAGCCATGGATCAACTGCCTGGCCTCCACGCTCTCCGGACATAAGCCCGCTGGACTTTTATTCGTGAGGGCATTTGAAAGATCTTGTGTATGTAACCCCAGTACAAGATGTTCAAAGTCTCTATGTCAATATTATGGAAGGCTTTGAAAATGTACGTTATAAACCACGGATACATCAGCGCAGTGGGTTGATGCATGTATCAATGCCCAGGGAGGGCGTATTGAACCTGTGAGAAAGAGTTGTATGTGGTATGTTGATGCGTTCTGTTCGTGTTTGATTCGCATAATCAGTGAGTGCGAAAAAATGAGTTGTAACAAGGTAACAATGCGTTTGCAGACCCGTGTTCGTAAAACATAATTTCTTCGTCTACGTGTGAGGAATTTGTCCTACAATTTACGCCGTACAATTTTGTTACACCCTGTATAAGGCAATATCCTGACTGACACATCATCGCCCAGCCCAAACCGCGAGTACGGAAGCTTGAAATTAGGAGAGGGCATTGAGCTTACACTGTAGTGGTCGTTTAAGAAGAGATTTTTCGAAATTCCGCTCCTAAAGGGATGAAATACGGGCTGAAACGTCCTTTGAAACCATGCCACTATTAAGGCAATTTTGAAGTAAGAACTACAAAAAGTGATATATGGTTTCTCAGTCAGAAATTAAACAGTGTGACTATTTCAGCATTTTTGAAAATTCAGGTTGTAAAATAGTGGTTGAAAGTTTTTTTAAAAAATAAATCATTATTAAATAACTAATGAACATTTTAAAGCTACATCTATGAAAATTGGTATTGATCGCGGTTAGAAACATCGACCTTCTGTAAGTCTATCCTGAGGTATGTTTCTAAAATCTGGAAAATGTAAGAAAGGGACTTAAGCAAGATACAGGCTTGTAAATAAAATTACGCAGAGGCACAACAAAAAGTTATGATGACAAATAAAAGTGTCCTTACAGGGGTTTTTAAGTGACAACATGTGATAAAATACCTAGGAAGATACATGAACTGAGGTTTCAAGGCAACAGACCGATGGAAAGTCCAATTGATAGGTGGCTGAAAGGAGTGAAGATGGGTTTTCAAAGAAAAGGAGATGACTGGCTCAGGGTGATGACAGAGTGGTTGTAGAAGGTCAGAGGAAAGGGAAGAGGTTTGTGTAGAGCGGACCAGGCAACTGACTGGAAACGCTTCTTCATGATAATGATGATAATGCTGACAATGATGAATCTCAAAGTCACTATCCTGGATGTTGCTTATTAATTACTTTGAGAAAAAGGAGCACATGTCGGTATCATCGTCGGTGAACCTTTACCGGTACGTGCTAGTGAACCTCATCACCAGCAAACGATGGGAGTGTTGGTGACATCAGGTGAGGTGCAGCATTCATGCAACAGACTTACAATGCCTGCAGTTCAACTTAAGAGTATGTTCCATCACCGTGCTTTACGGTCTTAATTCATGAGTGATTGTGGGACTAGGCAATTAATCGTTTAGTTCATGGCTACTGCAGTTACGTGTCTTCTGCATCTCTTCCTTCTCCTGGCAACATGAATTGTCTGTGATATGACAGTATTATCTGGCTAGGATAATACAGTGCTACGACTCCACCATATTACAATTTCATCATCGTGTAGCATCTTCGCATCGGGTGGGACAGATACAGAAAACATGCTTCCGTCGATATGTAGGAAATTAATCTGGAAGCAATATTTCTACATGGATTAGTTCACATATATAACTACCAGAAGAAGAATTTCTTTAACATTTTTGGTTTATTATTGCTTCGAGTATGTAAGATCACAAAGCATTAATGTTAAAAATTAAAATACGTGTGGCTTTAGTTTATTTTTCCGAAATAACATTCAAATTCTTATGCCTGTTGTAATATCCTCTAATTCTATGTGGCGGAGCTCGTCAAAGAAGCGTGTATTTTAACGAGCTGACGAACGGAAACTGTTCTCTCACGAGCCGTCTTCGTCTGCGTAAAGAGGAAGACAACTGAACATCCAACAGCAAAAACACATAGTTTCCTCACCACAGATCGTACAGGACAATTTCTTTAAATAATATCATAAAAACTTGGAACTTGCTAGCTGAGATAACACATACGCTTAGTGAAACCGTTAATTTTAGACTTGCCTACGTTTAGATCTTAGTTACAAAAAAATGGTTCTGAGCACTATGGGACTCAACTGCTGAGGTCATTAGTCCCCTAGAACTTAGAACTAGTTAAACCTAACTAACCTAAGGACATCACACATATCCATGCCCGAGGCAGGATTCGAACCTGCGACCGTAGCGGTCTCGCGGTTCCAGACTGCAGCGCCAGAACCGCGCGGCCACTTCGGCTGGCCTCTTAGTTACAGTCCAGAGCCAAAGTCTTATAAAAGAGTGCGGTGAGAGGTTGTGCAGTTTTCTGCAGAAAGTAATCACATTTCCAGGTCTCTTCTCTAGTTTATCAACACCTGATAAAAATAACTGAAGAAGAGAGAAAGGTCGCATAGGTTTGGGAAAACACCTTTCTATGTGGCTTTAGCATGAGGCAGGTCACAACGGAAAGCTAGTAAAGACAACTTTTATCGTTTATTTTTCAGTTTCTCGTTTTTACGGTTCCGTACATCAGTCGGTAAAAACGGAACCTTTATGGGATAACTTTGCTGTCTGTTTGTTTGTCTGTCAGACTTTTAAAAAATGCTTTTTCTCAAAAAATTGAAATTTATGGCACATATTGAGGTCTATGGTCGCTTTGCTGTGTAACAAATTGAAGCCTTTAAGGCAAGGTAGTCAAAAGACACGGCCATTTATGTCACACATTTTAATGCTCGCAAACTCTCTTATCGAAACCTGTAGGGTATTTCACGCTGGCCTTGAGTCATGAAATTTGGCAAAAAGGGGAGATTTCACAGTACAACCAAAGGAAAAAATCCAAAACCCGTAAATTTGTAATTATATCACACGAAAACAATTATAATTTGTTACCAGAGAGTCTGTCTGTCCGTCCATCTGTTAAGACCGCTTTTTCCTAAGAACGACTAGACGTATCAAATTGAAATTTAGGTCACATACTAAGGTCTATGGTCCCTTGGCGGTATAATAAGCGTTAGCTTCAGAGTCAATGCAATCAAAATGGAACGGTCATTAATGTCACATATTTTGCTACTCGCAAACTCACTCATTAAAAGCTGCAAGGTAACTCACGTTGACCTGGAATAATAAAATCTGGCGATAAACAAGTTTTCACAGCACAGGTAAACCAAAAATTTAAAAAAATGTTAATCTGTAGTTATATGACAACAAAAAAATATTTCTTTTGTCATTTTTATCCTACACCAAACTTGAAATTAATACAATCAGTAGTTCTGCATTCAGGCTGACTGAGTCGCAATGGTGAAAGTCGAATATCAGGCAAGGAACGACCTCAATGCTCACACGACCCTTTTGGAATTTATCCATCATCAGATAGTCAGGAGCGATTATTGCACCTAGATTTTTTTAAAGTTTATTAAACAGCTAAGTTGCTACTATGCAGCTAATGAGAGTGCTTTGAAATGATCTGGTCCCCATTGTCTTTGATTACACCATTATAGCGATTGAGTCGTTTTGAGGAAATTATGGGAAGGACCTGATTTGGTGTGCAACTTTTTCTTTCGGTCAAGGAAAAACGATTTTGAATACCTGTTTATGGCCTACAAATATGAGTTTGACCAGGGCTATGCACCCACTCGGTAGTAAAGGCGGTAAAACGTCAGTTCCCTATTCTCAAACTTATCAGTATACGATTACCGTAATTTACGCAGTCATATGCCCTCTAGAAGTCTATCCTTGCCGCTCTTTTAACTATCGGTTCCCAGAATACGTTTGTTTAGCGCCCGGCCGCTGTGATGTGCTCCTTGACGTACGGAAGTGGACGTTACGCTACATTGGTGTCCCGTGTGTTACTTGGCACGGCGCCACACGTAACCCTTCTCTTCGCTAACGGTGTAGCTCTGCTGCAGAAGAACACGATGGCAACTCCAGCCCCATTCGCTTGAAGTCCTTTGAAGTCTCAGCAGACCGTATATTTCAGTACCATAAACCTACTTTACTTCACGTTTAACGACCAGTTGTATACTCAGGGAAAAAGAAAAAAGAAGTCCTGTCTGAATAACATACCTAAATCAACTTTCTGTAAACAAGATTCCTCTGTCGAATTCTAATCGAACTTGAACATTAGATGACATGAACATTCATAACAAAATTTATGAAGTATTTACAACACATATATACCCACGCTGTTGGTACCTTTTTTCTAGGTGGCTGACTTTCATTCTAACTTACCAGTCCTTAGATGATTTGCTTGGCATATCACAATCACGTCGGATGAAAGATTACTGCCAATATAATTCATTATTACATGTGAGTGTGCCCTGTCCATTTATATATAATTATATGTTGTCAGCGAAAAGTATTGTTGTTTAATAGTAATAGTAAATAGATTTTGTAAATGTAAAGCACAATATATGAAGAGTAAGGCATTCACTGCGCATTTGTAGCGTTTTCATACCCAAATATGGAAGTGAAACGATATTCAGCAACGCTACTGCAACAGCTTTTTTTTTCATTCTGAGGGTCGTTTGTCTTTCCCACATACACATTTGTTACAGTCAACAATCTGTTGATTCCCTAGTAAAATAAAATGAATGATTACTAAATGTGCTTCTAACTTCGTTCGTCGTCCTCATACCTCAACTGTTAGGACACTTGAAAGCACGTCACCTGACAGACTGAAGAGAAACAACTTTACAAGAATAAATAAGTTTTGGTGGATGTTCTGATGGCACCACAAAACACAATTTACTTACGAAGATATTTCATCAGATGTAGATAACAGTTTTATTTTTGTTCTTCGAAACTAAAAAGTTTCAATTAAAACACAATCAGTGAGGCTATCAACAGAAATAATATCATTTCATTTTGCTGATAGACAAGATTCGATAGAAACAGTATCATTTCATTGTGCTGATATACTATACGTGTTTCTTTTCTACATTTGATTCTGCAAAGTAACTCGCAGCAAGTGAGACGTGATCTGATAGCTAGGACTCTGAAGTCGTCTGCGTTCAATGGATGTATTGCCACTGAAGATGAGGCATGAGTGCTCGAAATCATTACGGTGTTATTAACCAAATAAATAAATCTTTGAAATAGTGCCTAGTCACTGTTTATTATGTTCATTTAAATTCTACAGACATGAAATTTCATTGTTATGTTATATTCATCCGACCTGTAATACCGTGTGGTGCGTTTTCTTATTTCTACTTTGTATTACTGTGTACTCAGACGGCTGAAAGATTGTAACCACTTCTTTGTTGTCCTTGTCTCTGTAAATAGTTTTCCTTGAGTCTGGTTTTAATATCACAGTCAGATCTCAGAAGAATGCTGGTTGTCGATTCCTTACTGGCGAGACTATGGCAGAAGCTACATTTTCTCAACAAGAAGAGCTCAAAGAACTTGTCGTGGAGGTATAGCGGGCGACAAATCTTACTGACAGTCCTGAAATTTATATTACACTGAGGTGACAAAAGTCATGAGATACATCCTAATATCGTGTCGGACCTCCTTTTTCCAGGAATAGTGCAGCAACTGTGAAGGATAGACATTCCGCGTCGTACTATAATTTCATCGTTTCAGTCTATTATAATAGCAGCCATGCAGTAAGATAAGACGAGGAAAACGACGTGAAATTTATCATTTCATTGTAACTATAGTATATGTTGACGCATGTGTTCTAGAAAAGGATCATCTTTGCATCGTTAGCCGACATCAGAGCTTGGGCGCGCCAGAGATCATCCTGGGCAAGATGGCCGCTAGAAGAGCAGCCGATGGACATGAGATTTTCTGTTTTAATTGTTTAGAAATAATGGTAGCGCCCTATGTTTGTCTGTATTGACGGTTCAGCTATGGTACTGAAGGGAGTTTCAGTCAGTCAGTATTGATGAGCTGAGGAGACAGTGATCTCTGGTCGGGAAGATGACATATGCGTTACTGCGTTTGAGTTGGGACGCATTTACAAGCGTTGTGATTGACATGTACGTGGCGCAAACTGTATCGATTATTTCGTCAGTATGGAATTTTCCGCAATTTCATGGAGTATAGGAAGCTGTTCTTGGACTGAGTTGTGTTTAAAGTACAAGGTATGAAGAGTGCTGTGACCAGTCTAGGACATGACGAATGTAAGTATTTTCTGAACTTTGTCAGAGTCGGGCTCCTCGTATTTTGCATGACATTTGGCGAAAGGGCGAGCAATTTTAAGTTGGTATGGGTTTAGTCAAGAGTGGCTTGTACGTTGTGTCAGTATCCAGTATTTGCTAATAGAATTCAGTCGTTAAAATATGACGATACTAAAGTTTTGACTTCAGTTATTTTGTCTGAAGTGGTCCGAGTTCTGTGACCTGTAATACTAGTTAGTGCACACGCCTGTGGATTTGAGTGTTGCATTGTATTAGGGGATATTTATGAAGGCACCCTCTCGGATAGGTGAGTGTCAGACATGGTTGTATTT
Organism: Schistocerca nitens; assembly: GCF_023898315.1. Taxonomy (NCBI): domain Eukaryota; kingdom Metazoa; phylum Arthropoda; class Insecta; order Orthoptera; family Acrididae; genus Schistocerca; species Schistocerca nitens. Next base: position 206,143,736 of record NC_064614.1, read on the forward strand.
TTTTGAACTGGAGTATTTGTTTATCGAGCATATTTTCGAGCTTTTGTGGGTCGGCGAATCAAGCACAGGAAAAACCGTTCGGAGGTGAATTATTGTACACAACGAAATTTGCCCGTACCAACTGTTAGTGACATAACCACTGAGATCGCACTACCGCAATCGAACCGTTTCAAAGCGTGAATTCCAGCTGTTACCATTATTTCTGTAATAAAGGTGATAAGTGACTTTAATTTTGGATTTGCTATTGACCATGCGAGAGGACAACACCTGAAGTTGAGATATAATGAGATGGTGGCACCTAGGATTAATTTTGGGTCGTTTTTGTATTTTTAATCTCCCTTAGTAGGGGGTGGGGGGGCTATTAGCTTTTTGGCAGTCACTCATTCACAGTCGACGTTTGATCATTATAAAGCGCTTACATTTAAAAAGGAAATAAAATAAACTTTCATTAATTAAAAATAATTTTTAGTCCAAGAGTTATCATTTACTTATAACAATCTTTCAGTAACTAATTTTGAAAAGAAAACAATTTAAGAGGAAAACAAAAGTTACAGTTCTGATATTTAGCAAGTAGCCTCAGCACGCACAAGTCAGAGATTAGATATGCACAACTGAATTGAGAATAGTTAAACCAAAGATTAGCGCCTTATGGCTTGAAATATTGAAACAGTTTTATAAGAGAGTGTTTACAACACAAATTTCTCGACAGTTCGAGCAGCTTTTGCGATCTTCTTTCTTAAAAATAGTATTTATATAGCCCAGCTCCATTTCCTTGGATACTGAAGCTACATGTAAAATTTTACTGAATAACCGTGTTATTAGTTTGACAGTTAAAATATTTTTGTGAATTAAACTAATTTATATTTATTACCTATGTTTCTATGCATCATCATCAACTGATTTTGATGCACAGACATACATCTGTAATGTCTTTCTATCACAGGCAAACTTGAGACTATTTATGATCTAGCCACGCACTTCTCTATGAACATAATTCCTAGGAGTTCTTCAAAATTAGATCGTATCTAATGATTGTGTGATCAGTATTTTAATATTCATCTCTAAGCTACATTTTTGGTATCTTACGTCACGTTCTTTTTGTCGTATCATCAGAAACAGCCGTGAATATCACCTGTTCATCTGCAAAAGGAAGACCTTGACTTATGGGTCATCTGTTTGCTAGTACACACATGGCATTCTCTTGTCCGCCTCAGGAGACCACATGAGACATATAGTCTAGTTAGAATCGAAGAAATTCATTAGAGATAGTTTTTTTGGACATATTTTTTTAGTGAATATACGCCATCTGATCAAAGGTAGCCTTACACCCTTATTTAAAGTTGATTTTTCCACTAGATGTCAGGAGAGGCGAGCCCGGCAATATAAGAGGCAGGAAGTATTGTGACGTCGGTAGAGAAGCATAAAACAGCAGAATGGGTCATCAAGGGAGCTCAGTGACTTCGATCGTGGACTAGTCGCTCAGTGCTACCGGAGTAAGAAATCCATCAGGGACATTTCAACCTTTCTAAAGCTGTCCGCGTTGACTGTTGCTATTGTGAAATAGAAACGCGAATGAACAGCCACACCTACTCCAAGACCAAGTAGCCGTCTTGCACTGACGGAAAGGTACCAGACCGTTGAGCACTGCAGAGGGTGGTCGTAGAAAAGTGACATGAAATCAGCGGAAGGACTCATTCTTGAGTTCCACAATGCTACCAGCAGTCCACCTGGCACAATGAATGCGAGTTGGCAGCTAAAAAGCATGAGGTGCAGTGGTTGAGTAGCTCCTCATAAACCACATATTTCTACAGTGAAGGCTGAACGACACTTCAGGTTGTGGAAGAAGTAACGCCACTGAACTGCTGATGAATGGAAACGAGTGATTTGTATTGTTAATCTTGATATACCGCGTGACAATGACACGTAAGGGTTTGGATTTGACGAAGGCCTGCCATCATCTGCAGTGCCAGCAATGGAATATAGAGGAGGTGGTGTTACGGTATGCCTATAAACTCGCGTTCGGGAGGGCGGCGGTTCAAACCCGCGTCCGGACACCCTGATTTAGGTTTTCTGTGATTTCCCTAAATCGCTTCAGGCAAATGCCGGGAGGCACTGCCGCATTCCTTCCCCGTCCTTCACTAATCCGATGGACCGATGACCTCGCTGTTTGTTCCCCTTCCCCAAAACCAGCCAATCAACCAGGCAAGTGGCGCAATGCCGTCGCATTGAACGGAGATTATGTTGAAAAAAAATGGTTCAAATGGCTCTGAGCACTATGGGACTTAACAGCTATGGTCATCAGTCCCCTACAACTTAGAACTACTTAAACCGAACTATCCTAAGGACTTCACACAACACCCAGTCATCACGAGGCAGAGAAAATCCCTGACCGATTATGTTGAAAATTATTGGAGAGTAATATGGTGTATTGGAGTCCTGAATAAAACGAATTGGCCGGCCGCGGTGGTCTCGCGGTTCTAGGCGCGCAGTCCGGAACCGTGCGACCGCTACGGTCGCAGGTTCGAATCCTGCCTCGGGCATGGATGTGTGTGATGTCCTTAGGTTAGTTAGGTTTAACTAGTTCTAAGTTCTAGAGGACTGATAACCGCAGCAGTTGAGTCCCATAGTGCTCAGAGCCATTTTTAAAACTAATTGGCTTTCAGAAAAAGAGTGTTACGTTACTTATTTAACGCCCTTAGCAATAAAGATATTTTTCCGGAGCATCGATATTCATCTGAAGGAAGGGAATCCGACAGGATGCATTTTGGGTCCACTCCTGCTCCATCCGTGTGTGAATGATCCTCCACTTAACGTTCATCTAGCAGAATTGGTACTTTCTGCAGACGACACTAGTGTAATGTACACTCCTGGAAATTGAAATAAGAACACCGTGATTTCATTGTCCCAGGAAGGGGAAACTTTATTGACACATTCCTGGGGTCAGATACATCACATGATCACACTGACAGAACCACAGGCACATAGACACAGGCAACAGAGCATGCACAATGTCGGCACTAGTACAGTGTATATCCACCTTTCGCAGCAATGCAGGCTGCTATTCTCCCATGGAGACGATCGTAGAGATGCTGGATGTAGTCCTGTGGAACGGCTTGCCATGCCATTTCCACCTGGCGCCTCAGTTGGACCAGCGTACGTGCTGGACGTGCAGACCGCGTGAGACGACGCTTCATCCAGTCCCAAACATGCTCAATGTGGGACAGATCCGGAGATCTTGCTGGCCAGGGTAGTTGACTTACACCTTCTAGAGCACGTTGGGTGGCACGGGATACATGCGGACGTGCATTGTCCTGTTGGAACAGCAAGTTCCCTTGCCGGTCTAGGAATGGTAGAACGATGGGTTCGATGACGGTTTGGATGTACCGTGCACTATTCAGTGTCCCCTCGACGATCACCAGTGGTGTACGGCCAGTGTAGGAGATCGCTCCCCACACCATGATGCCGGGTGTTGGCCCTGTGTGCCTCGGTCGTATGCAGTCCCGATTGTGGCGCTCACCTGCACGGCGCCAAACACGCATACGACCATCATTGGCACCAAGGCAGAAGCGACTCTCATCGCTGAAGACGACACGTCTCCATTCGTCCCTCCATTAACGCCTGTGACGACACCACTGGAGGCAGGCTGCACGATGTTGGGGCGTGAGCAGAAGACGGCCTAACGGTGGGCGGGACCGTAGCCCAGCTTCATTGAGACGGTTGCAAATGGTCCTCGCCGATACCCCAGGAGCAACAGTGTCCCTAATTTGTTGGGAAGTGGCGGTGCAGTCCCCTACGGCACTGCGTAGGATCCTACGGTCTTGGCGTGCATCCGTGCGTCGCTGCGGTCCGGTCCCAGGTGGACGGGCACGTGCACCTTCCGCCGACCACTGGCGACAACATCGAAGTACTGTGGAGACCTCACGCCCCACGTGTTGAGCAATTCGGCGGTACGTCCACCCGGCCTCCCGCATGCCCACTATACGCCCTCGCTCAAAGTCCGTCAACTGCACATACGGTTCACGTCCACGCTGTCGCGGCATGCTACCAGTGTTAAAGACTGCGATGGAGCTCCGTATGCCACGGCAAACTGGCTGACACTGACGGCGGCGGTGCACAAATGCTGCGCAGCTAGCGCCATTCGACGGCCAACACCGCGGTTTCTGGTGTGTCCGCTGTGCCGTGCGTGTGATCATTGCTTGTACAGCCCTCTCGCAGTGTCCGGAGCAAGTATGGTGGGTCTGACACACCGGTGTCAATGTGTTCTTTTTTCCATTTCCAGGAGTGTATATCATTAGACAGTAAGCAACAGAAAAATATTGTGGTTCTCTAAAAATTGACTATCCTATATATTAGAGAAAAGAGACTAGATTCAGTTCAGTACAGCAAACAGAGTTTAAGGAGTACTGCTATCTTTGGTTTTATGACGTAGTAATATCGAATTCTTTGCTCACTGCTGGGTTCTGGAATTTCGACGCTGAGTGCGCTTTTCTGTGGCGGAGGCAAAGTCTGTTTAACGTCAACAGTGCCCATGCGCTACTGGTCGCATGCATGTATGGGATTGTTTCTCGTGGTTAGGTTTTGGCCCCGTTAGTGTGCTAGAAAAATCGCTTAATGCGTAGGACATGAACTCTCTGTACTATAGAGTAAAAGTCCGGAGACGATGGCTATATCTGGGTGACCATGCACCCTGTCATACAGCAGCATCTCTGAGACATTAGTTTGTGGGCAACACGTTCCTGAAATGGACTGGCGTGCCCAGAGTGCCAACCTGAACCAACTGAATACCTTCGGCATAAGTTAGAACTTCGCTCCAGACCCCAGCGTCCCTCGTTATTACCTTCTCTGCTTTTGGTTGATGAAGGAATATGGGATGCTATTTCTTCACGTATGTTGATACATCGAGACACCTTACTGAAACTGTTACTGCTGGCACTCCTAGTAGGTGTCCGGTTACTTTTGATCGGGTAGTGCTTATTTATAACTGTCGAATATTCCATTTATTTTTAATTTGCCACAACTTCATTCGCTACCATTGTGTCACATGAAGATTAGACAAGTGTTTAGATTTCTAATAAGATGAATATCAATTATGTATGGTGTCCCACATCTGAGATGTCTGTTTCAGAATCGCCGTTAATTATTCAATGGATTTGTGGCACGAAGACATGAGGGAGGAGTCGGTTTGTGATTCTAACCCTGTCCAGTCTGCGCTTTAGATTTTGTGTTCCTCTGATAAGCCCATAACCAATTTCTTTCCCTCATCTTTGTCCAATTGGAGTAGTCACTCGGTTCCAATTATTGCTATACTGACAGAAGATGAAGCTCTAACCTTACTTCCTATGTATCAGAAATTTTACTGATATGTACTGAGAAATTATTCGGCATGAAGTTCGCTTCCTACTGCGGTACATAACAACAAACGTGACTTGCGGAAAATGAAAAGCGTAACTGCTCGCTGGGAACGGGAGCTGCGGGTACAGTTCATTAGCATTCGCTACAGCTTTGTGGCTCGCACGTGCATGTCGTTCTCACTGAACTGCTTCCACAGCTGCTACACCGGAGATGTTTTCCGACTGCCGAGTTCTTTGTGCACCGGGAAGGCACCGCCGAGCCAGCACCAGCAGCAGCACCGGCCCCGGCGGGAGTCGAGCTACGCCCCTTTATAACGATCGCCTCAGATCGTTAACGCTCAGCCTGAATTATGCCTCGGGTCTGCGCGGACTTGCCGTCGTTTCGCACTTGGCGATTTATCTCGCCATCGGACGGCCTCCACTTGCTAAACCCGGTACGCTCCCAGCGCAGAACGAGCCGGCCGCTGCCGTGGGCCGTGTGTTATCCCGGACATCGACGTCTCTTATTGTTGCCTTCTTTTTGTTTCCCGGGTACTGGCTGCTGCGGGCTCGCTCATACTCCCTCGCGAGATCGTGTATTCTGAGAAAGCATTTATTGCGGCCTGTAGCGTACGCTGTCCGATACGAGTGCTGCGATTAATTAAACCTCCGTTTTTCTCTTATTGGTTCTTTATATTGTTCGGCGAGTAATTTTCTTACATGTTCGACAGATAATTTCGAAATGTCGAGCCGTTTGTCGAAGCTGCCTCGCGCGCGGCGTTGCGGTGCAGAGCGGCGTCGATAGATTTTGTCTCCGTAATGCGTTTAAAGCGTATTAAGACGCGGCGGGTGCGGAGGGCGCGGTAATGGCGGTATCCGCGGCCAGATCGCCGGGGGTTAATTAATAGGGCCCTCTTGTCCCCGCGGCGATAGCATCGGCGGTCGGCGCGTTTGCCGCGACTCCCACCACCGGCCGCGGCGGCGGCGGCTGCGTCAGATGCGGCGCGTCTCGGCGGTAATTGCCGGCCGGTAGCTCACGGCGAGCGGCGCGCGCGTGCCCTAGCGGGGGTCGACCAGGGCCGCGCTGCCGCCACAGCCTGTGGCCCGACGACGCCGGACCACCTCCATCCACAAGCAGTAGTCCGCGAGGGAGTGCTTAAGGTGACCACGAAAAGTGCATACGCGCACCCCAATACAGTGCTGTCGATATATCTATATCGATAAATTTCTCCCAAATATCGGGCTTTGTGGAAGATGACAACGATGAATCGATGTATTCCACAACGAAACACTGTCTCGAAATCTGGCAGAAAGTCCAAAGATATTTTGGTCGTATGTGAAATACACCAGCGACAAGACACAATCACTGTCTTCACTGCTCGATAGCGATCGTAGTGTTGTCTATGACAGTGACGCTAAAGCGGAGTTAGTAAATACGGTTTTCCGAATTTGCTTTACCAAGGAAGACGAAGTAAATTGTGATATTCGTGGCTGTGGTCGCCAGTATTTTATCTTGCTAGATGATCACCTTGATGTAGCTTGATAAACGTGAAGTAGCATATGGTACGACCGAGCGAGATGGCGCAGTGGTTAGCACTCTGGACTCGCATTCGGGAGGACGACGGTTCAATCTCCATCCTTCACTAATCCGATGGACCGATGACCTCGCTGTTTGGTCCCCTTCCCCAAAACCAACCAATCAACCAGGCAAGTGGCGCAAGGCCGTCGCACTGAACGGAGATTATGCTGAAAACTATGGGAGAGTAATATTGTGTATTGGCGTCCTGAATAAAACGAATTGGCTTTCAGAAAAAGAGTGTTACGTTACTTATTGTAAGTCCGCAGTAATAAAGATATTTTTCCGGTACATCTATATTGATCTGAAGGAAGGGAATCCGACAGGATGCATTTTTAGGTCCACTCCTGTTCCATCCGCGTGTGAATGATCCTCCACTTAACGTTCATCTAGCAGAATTGATACTTTCTGCAGACGACAATAGTGTAATGTATATCATTAGACAGTAAGCAACAGAAAAAATTGTTAACAATGTTCTTCAAACAATTTTTAAGTGGTTCTCTAAAAATTGACTACCCTATAATTTAAAGAAAAGACACTAGATTCAGTTCAGTGCCACAAACAGAGTTTAAGCAGTACTGCTATCTTTGGTTTTATAACGTAGTAATATCGAATTCTTTACTCACTGCTGGTTTCTGGAATTTCGACGCTGGGCGCGCTTTTCTCTGACGGAGGCAAAGTCTGTTTAACGTCAACAGTGTCCATGCGCTACTGGTCGCTTACATGTATGGTCTGATAAATTTGGTAAAGCGTGCGATCATCAGTTGAAAGCATTACGTCAGTTCGTAAGGTAAAAGTAGTTTAGTGATTCGGTTTATTTAAGGAACGGTGCAGAATTATGAAATTTTGGGACGAAACAGCATCGTGGCTGTTGGTCCGTGACTTTAGTAAGTGGAACATGTTGCTGTTGGAACAGATACGAAACTGTTTCCGTGAACAATGATTACCTGTTAAATTAATGAGAAATTGCAATGTTAGCAGTGGTTTCTTCTTCATGAAAGAGGCCTAAGCGTAACGGTTAATACTCGTACAAGAGTGGATGAGTCTAGTCATTGTTAGGGAGTTACCCACAAAGAGAATAAGAAGACGAAGTGATGTCGATTTGTACTGTTACTATTTCAAGCTGACATTCTTTTCATTTACAATTGAGAGCCTTTTTAATATTTTCAAGCGTAAGAGACGGGTGTTGGTATTAACACATGATCGCGTTTACGAAGGAACGAAGCACGTTCTCTTTCTAATGCTTCTATACACGAGTCCGATAGCCGCAAAACTGAAAAGTAACTGAATGGGATAAGAAGTGCTCTACGAGAATCATGCCAGCAACTGCTGTAAAACATAAAATTTTTTGGACCATATTTTGATAAACTTGAATTCGAAGAAGTATATTAATGAGTTGCTCAAATAACTAGTACTACTACTTTTTCTCGTCTTGTAATTGCTAATCTGGGAAACAAAATCAACCTCCCAAAATATTTTGCATATTTCCACTCAATAATGACTTATGGAACAATTTTCTGCGATAATTCACAACTTAGAAAGTTAACGTTGATTCCACTAAAGCGAGCAGTGAGAATAATGTGTTGAACCGCACTCGTGATGTAGGCATCTCCTCAAGGATGCACCATCACAATAAATTCCATCACCGATGACATTAGAGATGTATAATCCACCAATACTTCAAAAGAATAGTGATGACCACATCTAAACACTACAGGAAAAATATCTTTATTATCAATTATTAAATCTGTCAGACAGAGTTCAGAATGCAGCAACAAAGTTTCTGATCGTTTTCCAACTCTGACAGCAGCAAAGTAAGTTTTAAATCTAACCTAAAATCGTTTCTTCTGGATAACTCCTATTCCTCACATGCCTTTTTTGAATAACTGGCAGCCTTTAAAACAAATGCATGAGTAGGGCTGAATATTTGAATTTTCTTTAACGTTAATGGAACGTGTAACTAACTAACAAATACTGTCGATAAATCGGCATTGATACATTTCCGCGATAGAAAGATCTTTGTGATACACTTGGCAACAATGTATCGATACTTCGAAACGTAAATATTTTGTGGAAACAAGATCGATGGTCATACATCGAGATAATATTGTCTATATTTCGACGACATTTTGCTGATATATCAGGTTTTCATCATTCTGTTTAATATATCTTTATATAATATAATGGATGTAATAATCAGTGTTTTTCACACTGTGTTATAAACTTGGATATGTTAAATGTTTCTGGTCTCATGTTGATCGCTCTGGAGCTGAAAGGAAGTGAAAGCCTTGTTATCATACCCAGACCGTTTAAAAAGCGAATTGTCCGTACAAACTTTCGCCAAGGTAGCATGGTAATTCCACTACCAAATGGTTTCATCCATTTGGTAAATACAACCTCTCCAAACCTAAGCTTGACCACTAGCTGCTCTTTTGAGAATTTTTGACAGGTGGTTTGAGGACAGATAGCAAACGCATTTACATGTCCGCCTGTGTTTCTAGACCAGAAGTACAAAAAAATACATGTACTGGGATCCAAATACATCAAGCGCTACTAATCAGGCTAAAAAAACTCATTGTAGCGCTGTCATGAAGCCAAAGACTGAAACAGACACAATAGCAGATCCTTGTGAAATATGGTCACACTACAAACCGCTCACAATGAACACAACTAAGAAAATGGGAACGTCATCGTAGCATGTTGCGAACCTTGACTCACCAGTCCCTCTACGTGTAAACACTTGTAGTTGACAATCACAAAGCAAACCTTTAGAGATATGAAAAAAACTCGATGATATGTACCCGACAACTTATGTTTTAATAAGGCAGAACTAGAATGTTTACGCCACCGCCACCGCTGTCGCAGCCGAGAGCCTGTTTTCGAAGGTATGCTACTCATCGTCATTGAAAAAAAGCTGATCGTTTGACAAGCTCTTGTCAATGATTTTAAATGATAAGCGGAAAAATACTGCCAGTAAAGGTATTACGCTTGTTACTGAAAAATCACAGTATAGTCTACGCTCTAAAGTGGTGTAACTCTAACGTTTACACACATACAAAAAATGAACGCTTTTTCAGTTTCAGAAGTGAATGGAATTTTTGACACATCTTCGTATTTTTCTAAGAATTGTCTCATTCTTGATTTGATAATGTTTTATTAGTACTAAAATTGAGACCATTGTTGTGTATCATACTTCCCAGCTAACACTGATCCACGATAATAAATAAACCGTGAAAACCTATTTCCGTTCCTCCTTTTCAAATACTAATTTCAGTACAGAGGAATCATTTTCTCTCTTGTATCTATGTACATCTAGGGAATTTAATTTTAAAATTAGACAAAATTTTTGACAAATAGTATTTCTTAATTCTCTCTGACAGACCACTCTTACAAAAGGTTTAAGCAATAACTGTTTCCTATTTCACTCGTAACGTTGTTTTCAAACAAAAACCATTATTTTTTATTTATCCAGATTCTGATATCTTATCTCCGATGTCAGTCAGACAGACGATCGTAACACATCAGTACTGCAGAAAATTTTTCCAGCTGTAGTGAGTACTAACCCCTGTCTGGCTGGTAATTCTTTCGAATTAGCACACAGATACCAACTGTACAACAAACAATGTATTTACCTTAATAGTGTTCAAAAGTCATAATATATATAGCAGTTCATGACATCCAGTCTTACAAATTTCAAAACTCCGCCATTTCTCTCCCCACATCCACCACTGCTGGCGGCTCACCTCCAACTGCGCAACGCTACGCGCTGTTAACAGCCAACTGCCCAACACTACAATAGCAAACAACAATGCAAACCAGCCACAGACTGCACACAGCACATCCAGTGATCTTCATCCAGAGCGCTACGTGGCGTTACCAATAATAAAACCTAAACAGCCTACTTACATAGCCCCCATGCTCCCCACAAAAAATTTTAAAAAATTGCTTTGGGCACTGGCCAATACATATTTGTTAAAATTTTTTCACAATTACAATAACAAAGAAATCAAATGCACACACTTATTGATACAATGTTGGTCAAAAGCTAAAATTTTCTCACAGTCCATAATGACAGTCCTGATCGTTCATCACAGTAAAATAGCAGTGTTTTTCTCAAAGTCTGAGCAGTAAAAGAAAATGCACACGGAAGTAGTGGATTTCCATGCAGTCTTGAAGAAGTAGTGTTGTCCTTCCAACGGAAAGGCAGTGCTGACTCTCACCATGCAGACAGGTAATGGGCCACAACAGAGCAAATCCACCGCAGAGTCAGTCGAAGTTTTGAAGAATATTGGTAGGTAGGTCATCACAGAGTAGACCCACTGTAGTCCTGGTAGAGATTACGGTATTGGTGGACCACCAGAGGTGCAGACCCAGTGCAGTCCTTGTAGAAATAATGGTACTGGTGGGCCATCAAAGATGCACACCCACTGTAGTCCTTGTAGAGATAATGGTATAGGTGGGCCATCAAAGATGCAGACCCACTATAGTCCTAGTAGAGACGGCCAGCAGCCATCTATTGCGACTGTGCAGCTGCAAAATCACCATCGAAGAGTCTTGCGGAGAATATAGCAAGTCCATAAACCACCACTTGTGCACGCACAAAGTTTTTGGAATTGTCCTTAGAACCAGCAGTGCTGTTAACCAGTCCCTTGCTGAATTATTAACACATGTGCAAACACTAACAGTCCCTACTTCTCACATATTGTCCATATACCATGACCAACAGAAACGTGTGCACTGAAATGAATGCTTACAAGTTACTTAATTTGCTGAACTGGTGTCCATTACAATTTTATAACATGAGAATACAATTACAAAGATACAGAAAACATAATCAAAAACATAATAATTCAGATAACATTTGTAATAAAACTGGCTTTACAAAAGAATAGAAATAAACATGTACATCAGTGTTACAAGAATTATGGCATAAGTACATATATAAAAGATTAGAATAACTTTTGAAACATCAACTTCACACATGAGCATTAAAACAAAACAGAATAAATAATGTCTAAACATCGTTACAAAGTAAATAACATAGTATTAGAAAAATTCTACAATATAACTCTCACCAGATAAACACGTAAAGACAGGAAGAACACAAATACCCAAGGGTACACAAACACATAGGGGGATAACACAAAAGGAAGGGACAGGGTTCGTTTTCAGTGTAACATTTCGTACTGCAGTATTTTGCAAACAAAACTTTCCTATGTATACCTGCTTTCTGTACTTTTTTCGTATAACTTCTCAACGCATTTCTTCCAATTCATCGCAACTCATTCTCTTATATAGTCTACCCCCTCTTAAGGTAACTTAAATCTACTGAGCTCAGATGCTAAACTAAGGGACGAGGCAATGCAGCAACATATTTACACAAACAGCAATGACAAAAAATGCAAATTGGCAAAGCAAGCAGCAGTAAATCTAAACTAACAGAGAAAATGCAACATTACAACTAATAAGAGCCAATGTGCAGCAACAAGAAAAACCAATCAGTAGTAAAACTGGCTTAACAGAGTAATACAAAGTGACATTCAGTAGCACTAGGCCTGGCAAACAGCAGAAGCAAATGCTATAACTTATACCTAAACATGGCAAAGCTCGAGCAGAAAAAATATTACACTAAAGACAACAATGCAGACAAGGGAAAAGTCTATTCACATCTTAATGTTTATGTAATTAAAGTGGTGCACCACAAGAAGTTATTCTACCAATAAAATTACCAAGTAGTTGAAAAGAAAATTATGTATGCAATTCCTGTGAAGGAAAATGTCTTTTTGTGCTCCTTCGTTTTTTTTAAGTAGATCATAAAGTTATTATTTATTGGATTTGTAGGCATAAAATATTTATATTAATACATCTATAAAATTTTATTTTAACCAATGCTGCAGTGCAGCTAGAAACTAGTTATTAAACAAAATGAGCAAACTCTCAACTAGAAAGACAATAGATGTAAAATGTTTCTCATCATTTCATTAGGCATTTTAGTAAATATCATAAATTGAGAGCTCCACAGTGTAATCATATGTTTTGAAGTTCGAGCTTATCGTATTGGCGATGCTTTCTACAAAGAAATGTCAATAGCGAGGATAATGGCCTCTTTTTTTTTTCACCTAATGGCTTTTTCTCCAGGTAGGTGGCACAGCTGGGCGCCCATGACACATTACGTGATGGTCACTTAACTTTCTTACCGAAATATTTACGATAGCAGTGACAGTCTCATATAAAAAATTTCACAGGTTGGGAATTTGTGTTACAAATGTGTAGAAACAAAATCCTATAAATATAAAGTGTCCAAAAAATATTCGTCATTGTGATACATTCACACATTTACACACATTTCATAACTCTTAAAGTATGATTCTTCGTTTCCAATATCCTTTTTCGCAAATCAGAGTCGCTAACCACTACTCATTATTCCTTACCTTATCACACATATACATATTCTTCGACACTTCTTCAATATTTCATCATAATAAATACGTAGCATAATCAAATTCCTGATATACGGTAGCATCAGCTTATTGATTATAAACATACCTCAACAGCATAATACACATCGTCATCGTAATAATAACATCATAAAACTCAGCCAAATCTTAAAATCGTCGTAGCTTCCTCCAATAATTTCAAAACCTAAAAAAATTCTCTGCTCATTTCAATAGTGTCATCTACCTCAAACGTACTTTAAAAATCATGATCCCAATCCAATTACATCATTGAAGGTTCTCATAGTATCACAATGGTTCCAAAAAATATAAACAGTTCACAAAGTACAGACAAAATACAGTTTCATAAGTGTGAAGTTATCCAACTGTGTAATTGTGTAAACATGTGTCACTGATGTAGTAAAAAAAAACGTTTGTCTCTCAGTTAAATGATCAGATAGCTGTGTAATTTATGTGTTAGAGAAATATGGTACCGATGTGTAAAGTTGTATAAGCAAATACCATATTAGCTAGGGCTCCTTGTGCTTGCCAAACACATGGTACACAAAGTAAGCGTATACCCCCCCTGAGGATTAATGTAATTATACCCTCAGGTGTTACAGATTACAGCAATGGAATGAAATGTACCACGGAAAACCTTTGTATCATTGTACTTCAAATATCTTTAAAAATAAATGTTTTAAGTACAAAATTGATCACTCAAATACGTGTACTGTAGCGCTGAACTGTGCGTCTCGTTGTAAGATAATCTCTGTGGAAGTGTCGTAGTTATTGTCCTCCGAAAGCTAAGCTCTGCAGAAGTCAATGTACTTACCTCATGATAAACAAAAGTGAAATGCTTTGCGTATAGATATCTTAGTTATTACGCTTATTGCCGTGATGAAGAAAGTACTGTGCTGTAACGTATTGTTGTGCTACGGAAAAGGCTGTCTCATTGCAGCTATACCACAAAAGTTACTACTAAAACATGTTTTACTTTCCAGAATAATACAGAAAAACTGTGCAGATATAAAAGAGAAACACCGCAAAAGCAACATTGGAAATTATCACTCATTAGTAGCGTCGTGATAAAATCGTGGAGCTGTCACATAAACTAACCACTGTGTCATTTGGTACCTCACAGAAAGTACTTTAAATCCAGAATGTTTTTTCATGTAAACCAAAATGTTGCATTAAAATCTCATTAGCAGTACCAGTAAATGTTCTAATTATGTAAGCCTTATAGTCGTTACGTAATCGTGCAACTAACAAGCAAGAATGTACACACACAAGAACACTGTGACGTCTGTTCACTATAACAATGCACTCGTAAATACTGCCTAAATATGTTCCCTAGGTTCTAGACTGGATAGTTAACTTCAAACATTGTTGCATATTAACAGATTCTACGTCTGACAAAGCATACTAGTAATGTAAAGTGAAAAGTTATATGGCAATGACAAAGTTAAAAGGCAGATTATCTTCCAATAAACGGTTTTACACGTGAAATGTGGTGTCAACCTTTGCTCTTCCTAGTATGCAGAGTTTCAACTTCAACGCAATTATCATGTGGTATACGTCGGATTCTGTAAGGTCCATTGTAAACTAGAAAGAATTTGTGACTCAAGTGTTTATTCTTATGTGACAATGAATAAGCTTTAATGAGAACTTTCTGACCAATATATAATTTCTTTGCATTTGCTTTACTGTGTAGTTTTCTCCTTTTGTCTGCTGCAGATTTTATATTTTTAATAGCCAAATCAATTGTCTTTGTGTAGAAGTTTACGTGTATTCGGGAAAGGTACAAGCTCTCTCTGTTCGGTGGTTCTTCATTCTTCAGTACAAGAATAGGTGGTAAAGCAGTGGAGTCATGAGGCATTTCATTCAGCACGGTTTGAAATAAGTGTAAATATCTGTCCCAATGCTGATGCTTTCTGTGACAATAAAGTCTGCAAAGCTTATTGATTTCTTTCATAATCCGTTCGGAGGGGTTACAATGTGGTGAGTACAATGAAATAAAAACAGGTTTGATTTTATGATTTCGAAGCATGCGTGACCAAACAGCAGATCTGAATTGCGGTTCGTTATCTGAAATGACTTTAGCATCGTGGCCAACTTCAAGCAAGAAATTTTTAACAAAGGCGTTGGATACAGACCGTCCAGTGGCTTTACGTAACGGAGTGAAAGAAACAAATTTGAAGTAAGTTCAACAGCGACTAGAACGTACGAAAATTCATTCGATGTTCTGACAAGGGGTCCCAAGAGATCAACAGCAGCAAATTCTTTTAATTTAGAAGGAATGATAGGAAATAACGGAGCACGATGTGAGATAGTAGACGGTTTCGCCTTTTGACAAAGTTTACAAATAGACAAGACTCTTAGAATTCTCTTTTCCATATTGTTAAAATAACAAGTCGTTCGAAGAGTATGATAACATTTTCGTGGACCAAAATGTGCGTAGCTGAAATGAATGTACCAAATGAGCTTATTGACAAAATCATCTGGAATTCAAAGTACCCATAGCTTGTCATCAACAGTGCAGCGTTTGAAGAGTATGTTGTTTCTAACCAGATAATAATGCCGAATCTGAGTGTGTGTCTTTTCATGCCATTTGCTTTTGATATCTTTCCAAATCGGATCTTTATCTTGTTCATGAGCAATGTCTTTTAAAGATGTGGTGATGAAGTTTTCAAAGGCGACTTTCTGAATGTAAAGAATACTGAAATTTTTCTCGAGGTTGCCTTCTGTGTTACTTTTCTCAATCCCAGTCGGTGCGCGTGATAGTGCGTCCGCAACAATGTTCTCCTTGCCGGGAATGTAGACTTGCAGAAACAATGCCTAGCGTTTTAACCCGTCATGATTTAATTTTGAAGACATAAGAAATTGTAATGAACGGTGATCACTGTATACTTTTACGTGCTTACCAGAAAGAAAGAAACGGAATTTGTTAAATCCTCAAACGATAGCTAAAGCTTCTAATTCAGTAACGCAATAATTTTTTTCAGATTTTGATAGCACTCGGCTAGCAAAAGCAATGGTTTTCTGAACAGTGGTGTCATTTTCTGTGGCTTCTTGACATAAATGGGCACCAAGACCGACTTTAGAAGAATCCGTGCTAAGGCAGAACTCTTGTGACAGATCTGGATGAGCCAGTATTGGCGCGTTAAGTAGCGATTCTTTCAAAGAATTGAATTCCAACTGTGCTTGTTCGTCCCAGTTCCAAATAGTATTTTTTCCAGTGAGAGAACAAAGTTTTGGTGTAACTAGAATTTGCATATTCAGAAAACGACGGAAAAATTTACGAGACCTAGAAAACTGCGGACTTGTTTTTTTGTGAATGGAACTGGAATGGCTCTGATTGCTTCTAACTTTTCAGGATCCGGCTGAATGCCTTCAGAAGAAATAATATGTCCCAAAAACTTCACCTTTGTCCTACCGAATTCAGACTTTTCCAAGTTAACTGTAATTCCAGATTTTGCAAAAATATGTAACACGCTGTTGAGGATGCGATTGTGTTGTTCCCATGAGGCTTCTGCTATCAGAATATCGTCCACATATAAGATGATGTGACGTTTTAAGAACTCAGGTAATAAGGAATTTAGTCCGCGAATGAATGCTGCCGAAGAAATGTTCAAACCAAAAGGAAGTTTCCGAAACTGATAACAAACGCCGAAACAAAGGAAAGCTGTGTATTTTCTACATTCTGGATGAAGTTCGATCTGATAAAAGCTGGATCTGAGATCAACAGAAGACAATACTTTTACACCATTGAAATTTTGAAGAAGTTCTTCCAACGTTTGCGGCCTGTCTGTTTCAGGAATGATGATAGTATTGATTTGTCTCGAATCTAAGACAAGCCTGATCGATCCATTTTTCTTCTCAACACCATGTAATGGATTGTTGTATGAGCTTACTGCAGGCTCAATAATACCCTCGTCAAGCATAGATTGTATTTCTGGTCTAACACGGTCCCTATAATGCGCCGGAATTACGTATGGTCTAACACAAAATTTAGTATGCTCACGAACACGAAATTGGTATTGAAATCCCTTGATTGTTCCTGTTTTGTGAGTAAGAACTGTGGAATGTGCTTGTAAAATCTCAAGAAGGTCTTGCCTATCAGTGTCATTACAATTCTCAATTGTTTGAATTTTATTCTGAATTAACTCATTAGTATCAAATGCGCCGTCGATATCATCCCTGTCAGTACTTGCAGAGTGATTGTTAGTGTCAAGTTCCGTCGAAAATTCCGAACTGTTGTCTAACAGGAGGTAAAGCCGATTAATTTCTTCGTCATGGCTTGAGAGCCAATCTTCAAATTTCAAAGCTATTGACTTACCTTCTTTCTCTAAACTTATTTCAGCATCATGAAAGTTTAAGATTGCTTTGTATTCATTAAAAAAGTCTTCTCCCAATATAATTTCCGTCGACAATAATGGAACAATAAGAAAGTTCATAGAGAAGCTGTGGCTTTACAAAAGTTGGTTTGTTGGCGTACATCTACACTTTTTCCAAAGATTGCACCTTGTAATTTAATCTTACGTAACGGAAGTGTGGGGCAATCGTTCGATTTGTTGCATTTGCTAAAGGCTGTTTCACTAATTACTGAAATGGGTCTGCCAGAGTCAAGTACTGCCGTAAATTTTACGTCATTTACTGTAATGTGAATCACAGGATATGCAATGTTGTTATGTTTTACGTCGTGTTCCTGGAGTAAGATGTCCCTAACGTCTTCCATTTTTACGTAATTACTAGCTACGGCAGCTGCGTCGTCAGTTTCATAAGTACGTTTTGTGGCTGCCAGCGGTATGAGTCATCGCCTATTGTCTCTTTGATGGTGCGCGTCGTTATTGGGATTTGGAGACCTAACTTCTACAAATTCACCTTGCCGAGAGGGTCCGGCCCTGTTTGAATCCCGCCAGTTCTGATGCAATTCAGGTCTGTCGTACGTACATATAGTCTGTCGTCATGTCGGTAGATTCCATAGTTTCTTTCTTGTCGGTCACGTGGTGGAGAATTTCTCCCTGAATCGTAACTGCGCGCTGGACCGTTGCGTCTAAAGTTATTCTGTCTCCCTTGATAATAATTATTTTGGTTCCCATATTGTCTGTTCCTCTGATTGTCTCTGTGATAATCACTACCGTGGAGAGGCGATCTTTCCCTGTAGTTATTACTACTCTGTCAACGGTTGTCATACGGGTGGTGTCTGTTTTGGTCACGATTTGTGTTGTGAGAATAGCCTTGTCGTGTCCAGTTATTATTTCTGTCATAGCGGAATTGTGACGGATGTGACCTGTAATTGTTGTGTTCCTGTTTTCGCGTTCCGCGATTGTCAGTGTCAATTTCTAATTCTGGTAAGAGTCCCTGAAAAGCTTCAATGTCGTCTTTGCAACGTCCTGCCAAAATAATATGTCGTAAACGTTCAGGCAATTTGATTAAGCAAATGCGGATGAGTTCGAGGGGCTGTAAGGGTTTGACAGGTACTGATTCTTGTGCAACATGTCTTCAAAATATTTCACAAGACTGGAAAATTCAGATTGTTCGAAATGTTTCATCATTATGATGCTATGTTTTACTCGGTCTTGTGTAGCTTGAGACCAATATGCTGAGAGGAAGGCATGATAAAATTCTCCTTCACTGTGGCAATCGTGAATGACCGATCGCGTTCTTACAGCTGGTTAATTCTCTAAATAGTCACACATGAATTGTAATCTGTGCTCTAAAGACCATTTGGGAGGAAAACAATGATAGAATTGATGAAGCCATGCTTGTGGATGAATGTCGTTGCCGGAATTCTTAAATGTTTTGAATTTACGTGTAGTAATAAACAGCTTATAGTCAAAATCATCATGTCGGTGAGTCGCATATCGGTCATTGTTACTTCGTGTCGGCGGTTCCATCTCAAAATTCGGTGCACCTTGCCAATTTCTTTCATAATTTCCGAAATGCCCTGTGTAATTATTTTGCGGCTTTTCCGTATTTCTAAGTCCCTCTTCCCGTGTTGGAGCGCGAGTGTCCTCTGAAATATGTCATTTTTGTGTTACTTGTGCCAACTGATCATGTACTTCCCAGATTCTCTCTTGTGTTGCGTATTAATTTGATTCTGATTTTGTTTGAATTTCTTAATTTGTTATACTCTTCTGTGTCAGTGATGGCTATAGGTCTTTTGTCATTCAGATCATCATCTACCTTTGTAGATAAGTTAGTGAACTGATCCGATAGTTCGGCTACTTTCTCCGATAGTGTACTTATTTCCTCAGTGTGTTCTTCTGAACCAAGTTTCAGAGTGTCCATTTGTGTTGAAATCGTATCTACTGTGTCCTTTAAGTTTTCCTGAGTTTTTGCAAGTTGCGTAACCGAATCGGTAGATGCAACTGAGTCAATTTTAGCTTGCAAGGTCTCGTGATTTTCATGAACAATGGTTTGCAGTTCTTTTATGGCTGCTTCTTGATTATGTAATGCATTTTCATACCGCGAAAAAATTGGTTGAAAATGCTCACAAATTTGTGTTTTTACGTCATTACAGACTTTTTGACATTTCGATTCAATGTTATGTAACTCAGTAATTATATCTTCACGTGTTTTTGGTGTCTAACTTTTGAAGCTTTTGCTGTGTTTGTCTCTGATTTTGCTCCATTGTGTCTAACGTTTGAAGCTTTTGCTGTGTTTGTCTCTGATTTTGTTCCATTGTGTCTAACTGTTGCTGTGTTTGTCTCTGATTTTGTTTCATTTGTTGCATTAATTGCAATAATAATGTATTAGTGTCTGGAATCTGTTCCTCTATGCTTTTCGGCAGTGCATTTGCACCGGCAACATTCATATTTTGACAAGCAGAAAATGTGTCTTGACTTATTTGAGAAAACGGTGAGGGCGCAAAACCTGAATCAAGATTGTGTCCTGTCATTTCGGATTCCTGAGGCGAGCTGTTGCCGACCGATCGATCGATAATGCTTCCCTGTTCACTAATTGTTTCACTGCTTACACCATTATTTGCAGCCCGCTCCATTTCCCTACGCACAATTACCAAATTACTACTTTGAACATTATTTAATTCATAACTCAGCGGCGCTAACACACTGCTTTCGCCTTCACTGTCATTTCTCAGTTTACTTTGGAGCCTAGTATTACGTTTTTCACACGCCATTATTGTCACAATATTTCACACAACATAGAAAAGCACAAATTGAAGAGCAAATTAAGAAAACACATTAACATAGCAGTGAAAATAATATCTCGTTAATTTGAAGCGCAGCTGCGAAATACTTGGTGCAAATCTACATGCATGCCACAACTGTTTTACTGTACAAGAATGAAAAACACAACTACAAAGGAAATACTCTCTACAATTACGCGCTAGCAATAAACAAAGGCTGCACTAATTACACAAACTACAAGAAAAAATCAGACGATTCCAGTGAGGTATCCTCGGCTAAGGGTCGACATATGAAACGTCCCCTTAGAAAAATTAGTGAATTACTGTGCTGGTAAATCCCTTACGTTATTTGATTTTCAAACAGTTGAGCAAAACTGAACTTATTCAGACATTTCGCTCTTTACCTATTCTGATCAACACTAAACTGACACACAATATTTTTTAGCGCAACGCAATCTGACTTTCAAAAATCCCTACAAAAGAATGGCCCTGACTAACATTAAACTATACCTTTCACAAATCACTTACAAAAATCTTCGTTACTCAAGCTACTGCGATACAGCGAGCGCAACTACTGCCAGCTAAATAAAAGATTCAAACTACTGAAGGCACTAACTACTGATAGGCATAGTTAGCAAATGAAAGATTTTGATAGAGAACAAACAATGTATTTACCTTAATAGTGTTCAAAAGTCATAATATATATAGCAGTTCATGACATCCAGTCTTACAAATTTCAAAACTCCGCCATTTCTCTCTCCACATCCACCACTGCTGGCGGCTCACCTCCAACTGCGCAACGCTACGCGCTGTTAACAGCCAACTGCCCAACACTACAATAGCAAACAACAATGCAAACCAGCCACAGACTGCACACAGCACAGCCAGTGATTTTCATCCAGAGCGCTACGTGGCGTTACCAATAAGAAAACCTAAACAGCCTACTTACAGCAGTTTTCCTGAATACGTCTTCTAGATAACTTCAGACGTATGAGAAACCAAAAATATCGCTTTATGTGCAAAACTAATAGCACAATACTATAAATTAAGTAACATTTGAACTGAAGGCGAGTCACTTACCTCTCTCCACTTGTAACAAAGTTTTCCGACATACTGTTAACATATACCCTGGATCGCACACAGTAGAGGTCTGTTCGTAAGTGCTTCTAATGTTTCAGAACGCTACAACACTTTCGCTCCGAGAGCCAATGCAAACAGAAGAGGTAAATTTTAAATAGACCCCGTAGGTGATTATTTCGTCTGCTCTTAATGGCGCGATAAATTATTTGAAAGGAACAACACCAAGCAGCATGGTTAAACGTGATATTTGCAGAGATATCTTGGCTTTTGCGTTTCGTTGATGTGTTACCGTTCCTGGAATTTTCGCTGAATTTGTTATACTTTCAAGTTTTTTTGTAGCTATATATGACAACAACTGCAGTAACAATATTGTACTTCATGTATTCATTATCACACTGCACGCAACGGTTATGTGCTCTAAACGCTACGAGTACATACAGTAGTTCCGATCTTTTGATTTTGCGTGTGCAGAGAAAAGGAGGTGGCATGGATAAATAAGCATAACTCTGAAACACTTGGGTAAAATTCAGCTTTTACGTGTTACACACGTGACTTTCAGATGCATCTATATACTCTGGGGTAAAACATTTCTACAACAGGTAAGTGTACAGTCTCTAAACGGCATAGTAATGACATCTAAGGTTGTTGAAAATGATCGATTTTTAGTAACGGATATAGTCTTTGGGATGGCTAGAATGGTTTGTGACAGACCTGATGACGTTAAGAGTCGTAGTTCAGTCCAGAAGAATGAACAGGACTCTCGCTTGAAATGCCTAGGTACGAAAATAATTGCTGTATCATTTTACAAAGAACTAATAGTACAAAAAATTATTTCCCCTGCCTATATGTTTGAAGATATGTCACATTGTACCCAGGAACTTAGGCTTGCCAACACTCGTTCCTCCCGCGCACTTATTGCGACAGGGGGGTAACTAATCAGAAGACCGGGAAAACTACTGAACATGCCGAGAAAAGTACTGCTCCCCCTGCTTTAAGACGAATAGCACCCTAGAACGTATAAATCATCAACTGTAAAATAACAAACGTATATAATTTTATACACGAACTTCTCTTATTAGCCTTACAATTCTTTCCTGGGAATTTATTGGCAATCCCAAACTTTCCTTTGCTTTTCATTTTCATGCTTTTTTTTGAAATTGTTAATAAATACGTACAGTGAGCTTTATTTCGTTTTATTTGCAGTTGAAGTATCGTAAATACTGGAAATAGAAAGGAACTGTGCATACGGACTCAACCTCACGATCCACACTGGGCCACAATCATGAAAACCTGGCCAAAACCGATTATTCTGCTCCAATATGCCAAAAATGGGTACAGTGGGGTTTCCGACCCTTCTGATAACGTTTTTTTACAAAAAAAGTTAAAAAATTCGTATCTAGTATGGCGAAAAGAATCTGGGAAAAATTAATGACGCGACCAAAAATTTTTTCGCTGCACATTTATAATTTTAATGGTAAACCTTATTACACAACTGCCCCTACTGCTGTCTTATTTACAGAAGATATATATTAATAACAAAACAACGGAAGTGTTGTAAGTCTTCTTAACGTTCTTCCTCTTGTACTTATTGTTATTTATCTTTATTTCCTTCTTCATCACCTCTTCATAATCTTCAGCATCTTATTCCCCCTGTCCTTTGCAGCAAGTGTCAAGAGAGCTACCGCTTCCAATGACCAAGTTCGCACTTTCCTCACAGACGATTTCAGCATTTGTGATATTAAAGTGTAATTTAACAAAATCAATTTATCGAGGGATAGCTTATGGATATGAAATAATGTAATTATTTTTTAGAGACTACTTTTTATATTTTTAATATATTTAAAATACATTTTTATATTTAGTAATTATATTTTCAATTTGTAACTTATTAGAAATTTTACAGATACAACAGTTGTATGATTATGTGTGTACATGTGTTTTATTCGTAATTTAATACAATTTTCAATCTTATTTTCTCAGTATAAATAACGGTATTTTGCATCTGCCAGTTAAAAAGATTAAAAATCGGAATTTCGGCAAGTAACTGCATAGACTGATTCGCGAATAACAGTACGTTTTTAAGAACGGAATGAAAACGAAGACGCCATGTCGTGTGATCTAATACTTATCTCTTTTTTCCACTCCCATTTTACAATTTTTTTTTGCACTTCGGTAAGATGTTAATTAAGAAAAACCAATTATTAATTAATGACTAAATAAATAAAGAAGTGTTGGTAATTACCTATATACCTTCTGAAATAGTCTATATATTTTTTTTTAAAGTGGGCCTGATTTCGCTGGACTAAAATATTACATCCGAACCAAATGCAACACCTTTGGGAGAAGCAGCTGGATGCTTCTAAGACCGGAATTCAGTAGTTCCGGCATTACTGTAACCAACATGTTAAACGAAACTTCTTAACCCTGAACTTTCTTTATTTATGGCCGCTTTTTCGGGATTCTGACTCAATGCCTGACCATTGGTTTATCGTTCTGTACTCTTTCGAGTATGCAAATAGCTGCCTAGAATCTACGCAAACATAAATGGGTCATGTCTTCCCTGACCCGCGCCAAAAATGCTCGCCCTCCAGAGTGGCCGAGCGGTTCTAGGCGCTACAGTCTGGAACCGCGCGACCGCTACGGTCGCAGGTTCGAATCCTGCCTCGGGCATGGATGTGTGTGAAGTTCTTAGGTTACTTAGGTTTAAGTAGTTCTAAGTTCTAGGGAACTGATGACCTCAGCAGTTGAGTCCCACAGCGCTCAGAGCCATTTGAACAAAAATGCTATTTTTTCCAAACGTTTAGCCATCTGGAGTTCCCATTCCTGTCACTTTCATTTCTCGAAAAGCTCTGCAATACCATAAATCCGAACGAAATCGATGATGAAGAGTAGGCACGAGACCCTTGTTAAGTGTATGTTTTTCCGCGCCATTCGAGTGTGCATGAAACAATGAAGCGAAAGACGAAGTTCCGTTGCGTACAAGCTGCAGTTTGCTTTAGTGTCAAGACTAACAATGAGTAGGGCATGGGGACTAACTACCTTTCTCAGTTCCTGTTCACATTACCTTGCATTCGTTCCTAAATTATTAAACACAACAGTACAATAGTGAAATTAATTTGATATAGTATTGCTGGTTATGCCTTCACGTCCCAAAACTGGTGACTTGGAACGAGTTCGTTCAATTATGTCCGAGACAGCCTTCCCGCAAAGCCATTCCCTTTTATTCCACCAGGATACGCCTGTCCAGTGAGTTGCCGCATATCAACGTCCACGGGGAACAGGCGGAAGTCCACTCTTGGATGTGGTGACGCTCTCGCTCTCTCAAGGTTCAAGTACCTGTCTACAAGGCGCGGCCGTTGTTCGTGCAACAGTAATTCTTTCAGAGCGGGCCGTTGGTGTGTTCTGACGACTCCGCTGCTCCACGGAGATGGTACTTGATCTGTCTGAGAACAGTCGAACATTATGTGGCACTGAGAAGAATGTTACTTTTTGCAAAGGGTTAATGCACTCTGGTATTGGAGGTGACGCTAACGAGGGCGGACGGTTGATGAAGTGAGTCCAGACGTCAAAGCGCCACAACTTAGTGCAAGAGAGATATCTTCTTTATATCTGCAACAGGTTTTCCACTCCACGAAGAGTATCAGCTTTTGATTTTCCGTGAAAATACTCTAGATTTTAATACGTTTAAAGTAACATTATTATAATTAAACACTGAACCATTGTAACAGTTTTCAAGTAAAGAAGACTGTCAAATGGACATATCCCATTACTGTTTCATGACTCTAGTACAGACTTGCAGGTCATATATAAAAAAGGACGTTACAAGGAAGAGTAACCAAAATTGCAAGGGGCAAAGCGGCTTTCTATAACAAGACAAAGCTGCCGCATCCAAAAACGTAAAGGTTGAGACGTTTCTGAGACCGTTACTCCAGGGTGTAATCTATTAAATCCCTCCCCTCTCCCCTATAACCAGATACCCCAGCATCATAATCAATCTTTAGAATTAAAAACAGTTTTCTTTGAACACATTCATGTTTAAAATGATGGAAGACAAATTTTATTTAGTTTTTCTAAATGTCTTAGTAAACCTCGGACTAACGAGTCAATCAGATACTCGGTGCTGTTTATTTCTAACAATCGTTTTCGTTTATGGAACGATGACGCAGTTCTCAGTCCATCGATAGTGCTAGCTGCAACTCCTTCTGAAGAACAGAAGGCTATCCACTCTGAGGGTAAACACTTGTAACAAAACACCACTTTTCTGTCGCTACCAAATCTGTTTCATCCACACGTTATACCACATTTAAAACCAACCAAATTAAAATGTGTGCACAATAATTAGGCCTGCTCTCTGACGATCACTTGATCGTCGACTGCTTATTTCTGAACCGTCAGAAACTGAGAGACTTTTCGCTGTCAATGCTTTGTGTCTGACCACCACCACTACTACTACTACTACTACTACTACTACTCCTAATACTAATACTACTAGTAATAATATACTGCGTAGACCCTACAGCGGCGTACTGCCTATTACAGAGTTACTGTTGTGCTGTCAATTAGTTCATTTATTGTTGAGAAACGAATACTGAAGCAATTTCTGATCAAATGCAGGAACTAGGTACAACCTGGAAAAGCAGATGTTTAAGCATATGTATTTTACAGTTATAGGTGCAAGGTACAAAGTAAGCGCTTGGGAGGCATACTACGTGAAGATGATGTTGTTCATACATTTGTTACAAAAACTGTAAGCCCCACCACAATTTGTCACATTTTAGTGCAGGTATTTTTGGTAACTTTCCTAATCGGCCTTAAAATATTATGAAATAGTGATAATAATTGTGATATATTAAACAAATAGTTTCATGACTAAAAACAATGTAGGAAAAGACAGAGTGCTATTTACCGTAAGGCCGGCCGAAGTGGCCGTGCGGTTCTAGGCGCTGCAGTCTGGAACCGCGTGACCGCTACGGTCGCAGGTTCGAATCCTGCCTCGGGCATGGGTGTGTGTGATGTCCTTAGGTTAGTTAGGTTTAACTAGTTCTAAGTTCTAGGGGACTAATGACCTCAGAAGTTGAGTCCCATAGTGCTCAGAGCCATTTACCATAAAGACACGTAAAGTTGCAGACAGACACAATTGAAGGACACAAATAGCTTTCGGCCACAGTCTTCGCCAGTAAATGAGAAACACACACACACACACACACACACACGACCGTCAACTCCAGTATCTCGGTGGCGGATTACGGCCCGACATGGCGAAGACTGTGGCTGAAAGCTATATGTGAGTGTCTTACAATTGTGCCTGTCTGCAACTTTACGTGTCTTCTTTAGGGTATGAAGCAATCTGTCTCTTCCTACGTTGTTGATATTCGTATCTGGAGCTTCCATTGTTTCTTAGTGTCATTGCTGAAATACAGTTGAAACATTTTCATTTTACCCTCAGAAAATTACGTTTTACCACACATGGGGTGGTAATTATGCCCCGGTTGGGAACCACTCTACTAGAGACTGTGTTCTGGACACACCTCTAGCGACATCAGCTGTCAGGTCCAGTCCCTCAGATACACAGCTAGAACCGTAGCTGTCTGGCGATATACGCCGTTCCATACCCTATTACATACAAAATACCGAGTGAGGTGGCGCATTGGTTAGTACACTGGACTCGCATTCGGGAGGGCGACGGTTCAAACCCGCGTCCGGCCATCCTGATTTAGGTTTTCCATGATTTCCCTAAATCACTTCAAGTAAATGCCGGGATGGTTCCTTTGAAAGGGCGCGGCCTTCTTCCTTCCCCATCTCTCCCTAATCCGATGGGACCGATGACCTCGCTCTTTGGTCCCCCCCCCCACGTCAGCCAACCTACACAGCCTCGCTCGTTATGACAGGAATCACATCTTGCATCACATCGGCAAAAATTGTAATATGATGACAAAACTGTCATGTTTTGAGATTGCAAAGGGTCACTTATGGTGCAATGACAAAAGCGATCTTAGGACCCGCAAAAATCAAATCTACACGATCGAAAATCGTGCAGTTTATGAGTACAATAGTTTGTGAAGCATCCTCGGCAGAGTTCTGAGAATCGTCTTGGTTGCATTCCACAAACAATTCCCACGGCTGAGCTAAGCCATTTCTCCGTTATATCCTTTCTTCCAGTACTGCTAATTCCGCAACGAATTCGGGAGAAATCCTGTGAAGGTTTGAAGATAGGCGATCAAGTACTGGTGGAAGTAAAGCTTTGAGTTTAGGACTTGAAACCTAAAGGCAAAGGTTCCAGGTACGAATCCTGGTCAGCAAACAGTTTGAAGGAACTGTCATTTTATTGTTCCTTCACATACCTAGATTATACGCTTCTTCGCAGTCACGTAAAATTATGTGTCTCTGCACCATTCTTTCGTAAATATCTGTGTGCTTTAAAATTTAAGAACCAAATTTGTACCCCCTCTTGTACTTTAGGGGATGATGGACGAGAATAATTTGATTTAGTCCGTGACGGTATCACAATTTCTTCGCTTATGTGAATTATCATTTTCCTGCTTTTCAGATGCACTGCTATTCATCCGGTCAAGTATCAGTGCCCTCAAAATCTGATTATCAGTTTCGGAATATCAGTTTTCGAAGTAGAAACATTTTGCATCAGACTGGTAAATATGCTAGTATGGAATTCACCACACCACCTGATCATGCATAAATTTGCACAAGTAACGGTTTTGAAACTGTGACGCCATAAAGAATAGAATGAATCTTATTAAGCTCATTACTTCGCGTCTCAGTAATGCATGTAACACAAATTTTGTTTAACGAAAAATGAAGAGTTTACATTCATTGCTGTACCTGTTTATAAGAGTCAGAAGGGCGGTTTTACGTGATTTAATGTTTTACATCCACTTCACAACCATCCTTCTTGTTGTGTTCTTAAACAAAATATCTTGACCATAGTGAAAAAACGCTTCGCAGTGCATTCTCAGACAAAAACGGCAGTGATCTAACCTGAAGAAAATCTTAACACATCTGTAGAAGATTCAATTATTTACAAATTATCCTGAATATGGCTCTTATTCATAATAAGGGAGGCTTTTGCCTTAGAATGCAGACCATACTTCAGTAGCAACTGTCTGAAGAGTAAAAATGACTTTGTTGGCCACATCCATACTAACATTATAAATGCGAAAGTACCTCTGTCTGTTACGCGTTCACGACTAAACAGCTGAACCGATATCCATGAAATCCGCTATGGAGATAGCTTGACCGCTGATGAAGAGCATAGACTATTTTAGAAAGTGAGTAGCACAACATATTTACTGATTTGAAGAATATAACGGGAAATATATAACAATAATTACTCGTTGAAAAAGCTATTTACTCTCTAACGTTTGAACTTTATCATATTCGTGAAAATGCTTTTATTGTCTGCTGAGTTCTACATAGTACGATTCTGGCAGTGAATATAATGTTTACGCACTGCTCTATGTGTTTCATCCATACTTCCATATTAATATCAGTACCAAGCCCGTTGGCGTCGTTTCACCCGGTCTTTCCTGGCGGTCACCCATCCAAGTGCTAACCGGTCCTTATAGTGCTTAACTGCGGTGATCACAAGGCCGTCGCATTTTAGCCGCTGAGCGCTATGCGTCTCTCACAGCTTCCAAGGCGCTTGAAGACTCAAAAGGACGGCGTCACTTAAAGGCCGTACGACAAACGGAGAGTCATGGCTTTACGTGTGGAACATGAGAGGGTTTTGCTGAGGATAAAATTGAATCTGATCAATTAATTTACTATGTTAATCATAAAGTAGTCATCATACAGGGACGGATCAAAAATGTAGGCAGCATAATGCATTAAAATGGAAGGGAGAAATGGTTGGTTTTTTGTTGCTCTGGTGGCAAAATCTCACATTCAGTACTAGGTGACAAAGAGAAACCCCTAAAAACTCTACTTCTGCGCGAATGTAATGACTCGAGGCACTTTTAAATATAATTAGAAAATATAATGCATGCTTTAGATACGACATGAAGGAAATTAACCTGCAACACATGCATTATATACCTATATGCCGGCACTGCATACATTTTTATACAGCCGTCTCTACACCACTATACACACAAACACATCATAAAACGACTAGCTTGAGCCGTGCGATTCCAGGCGCCTCAGTCCGGAACCGCGCTGCTGCTACGGTCGCAGGTTCGAATCCTGCCTCGGGCATGGATGTGTGTGAAGTCTTTACGTTAGTTAGGTTTAAGTAGTTCCAAGTCTAGGGAACTGATGACCTCAGATGTTAAGTCCCATAGTGCTTAGAGCCATTTGAATCATTTTGACTAGCTAGCTTACTCGCCATCACATATCATAACAAAACTACTGATAAGCGAGCGAAGCAGCGGATAACAGCTAGCAGTTGATGTGTTAATTCTAGATTATTAGCTAACATTGCAATGAATACTGACAAAATACGAAATCTGTAAAGGATTATTTTATGGCAGGATATGATATGTATGTTTTTTATTTTCCAGGAGGAACCGCGGGTACCAGCGGCCAGTGTACGACTACAGAAGTAAGTACTACCAATCGAGACCACTTCCGTACTCATCGCACCTTACTGCAACGTCAAGTTTATTTTTGTGAAAAACCGTCTCAGCAGGGTCTTGCCCTTCTGCCGTTTTTCCCAATAAACGGGAAAGCCTACTACGAGAGGTGTAAAGTCATTAACGGTCTTTGTGAGGAGAATGTCAGTACTTCTCTGTTTTACAACGACGAAGCTAGGCTATGTCAGCAGTTCACATATCTTTGATTTTACTGGATAGATCACAGGGCAAAGAAACTCACAAAGGGAAGCGCTCTTTCATTTATTTCAAGCAGAGGATCTAACAGTCTTCCGCCTGTGCTTCGAGGTGTGCCTGATTATAACAGCAGTAAAGCCGCTGGTTTTATTTCAGAAGTGTCACATTACTTGCCGGACACTTGTGGCCTGGCGAAAGTCTTTGAGAATTGCCGCCGGGCGCGAAGAGTTTGGAGAAGGACGCAGAGAGATTTTCATCTGACAACAGTTTGGGTACAAATCTGTTCGCAAAATATAAAGAAAAGTGTATATTGGACAGTTAGGACACAGGTTGATGTAGTAAAGTACCCGCTTCTTAGCCTTCGCTTGTTTGCTCACGGCTTCTGATCGGTGAGAGATTTTGCACAGTGCCACTGAATGTTTCTTGTCGAACTTCCCTTAACGTATGGACTGCAGTAATCAAATGCAACATATTATCAAAAAACCTTTTCAGTACAACATTACCGATGTTTATCTAGTACTCAACACAAGCTGCCTGTACATATTTAGCTGCAACCAACAATAACATCGTTGATATCGGCTACACGAGTAATACATATATGTTGTTATTTACGTGTTATTGCTAACAGTATTCACATATACGAAATTATGTGTACACGGAGAGGCGAACGTTGTCGACAGTGGGGTTCTTATGGATAAAGATGCTGTAAGTAGGCTGTTTTGGTTTTTATGTTAGTAACGCCACGTAGCGCTCTGTATGAAAATCACTGACTGTGCTGTGTGCAGTCTGTGGCTGGCTGGACTCACTGTTGGAATATTCGCTTGTGTAGTGTTGGGCAGCTGGATGTGAACAGCGCGTAGCGTTGCGAGGTTGGAGGTGAGCTGCCAGCAGTGGTGATTGTGGGGAGAGAGACGGCAGAGTTTCGAGAGCGGACGATATGGACGTGTGTCCGTCAGAAAGAGGAGATTTGTAAGACTGGATACCACGAAATGATGACTTTTGAACATTATTAAGGTAAATACATTGTTTGTTTTCTATCAAAATCTTTCACTTGCTAACTATGCCTATCAGTAGTTAGTGCCTTCCGTAGTTAAAATCTTTTATTTAGCTGGCACTATTGGCGTTCGCTGTATTGCAGTAGTTCGAGTAACGAAAATTTTTGTGAGGTGAGTGATTAATGAAAGGTATAGGTTATTGTTAGTCAGGGCCATTTTTTTGTAGGGATTATTGAAAGTCAGATTGCGTTGCGCTAAAAATATTGTGTCAGTTTATTGATGATCAGAGAAAGTAAAGAGAAAGCTGTCTGAGTACGTTCAGTTTTACTCAGCTGTCTCTGTATCAAATAACGCAGAAGTTTACCAGCACAGTCATTCATAATTTTTCCAAGGGGACGTTACAGTGCGTCCAGAAAACATGTTCGTAAGTAGTTCAAATTACTAACGGCATCGCTTTGTATGTCTGCCGCCATTTCTTACTCATTGAATTGCTTCCGATTATCGTATTTGTATTTGTGGTCCATCATGGCACGTAAGGAGAAGGATTTTATACGCCGCTAAGCCGTTTTCTAGCAGTGAACATTGTTGCCATGTAAATCGAAGGTGGCCATAATCACTAATAAAATTCAGCTTCGAAAGCAGGTAAAATACACACTTTACACAATCACATCACAAAAGCAGGGCTGTATTTATTTCTGACCTCGTGTGAAAATTATGATCCTCGAATTAAATGGATAAAAATATCAGGAACTTTTCCATGTAATAATAGAATTAAGCTTCTAAGTCCACCACAGAGATCCTGTTACTTTCAACAAATTATTTGCAGAAAACTATCACGGTCATTTTGTTAGTCAGAGCTATCAGCATCCGTACTAAACCTGCATTTATGCCTAGGTTATTTGGCTTACAAATGTGTTAGGTTGCATACTTACTATGCTTT
The DNA here is from genome assembly GCF_023898315.1 of Schistocerca nitens. Classification (NCBI taxonomy): domain Eukaryota; kingdom Metazoa; phylum Arthropoda; class Insecta; order Orthoptera; family Acrididae; genus Schistocerca; species Schistocerca nitens. The sequence continues at coordinate 206,176,024 of NC_064614.1, forward strand.
ACGCGATTAGGCCCAGAGGAACGCGAGGATTCTGCTTTGGGTCTCCAGTCGCCTGTCACCCTCCATGCCGATCTGCAGCAAGTCTTCACGTATTCCATCTTAAATTTTTCAGCGTAATATAAAATACCGCCTCACTGTAGAATCAATGTTTAGACGACTAAACTGTTGGTCTTCATTAGGTACTGCATCGAATGTATTTAGTTATGTTAGCTACTCGTATATGGATTGAGTCAGGATGAGAGCTCTACTAAGACCATGACGCAATCTGCCGAAGACGATTGGTTTAGTCATCGAAACACTGACCATAAACATGGAATTATTAGCTCTGATCGGAATTATAAATTACAGTTTCTAAAAATGAGTAAACCCCTAGAAAGACCTTCAAAATCGCTTCCCTTAAACAATGAACATGTTTTTCGCTAACTGGCGAATTACTTGTTTTTAGAGAATTATTCCTTATTCTGTCGACAAATGTCGAGAAAAGAAAGTAAAAAGAAGTAGCTGAGTTCTTAAATGACCAGTTGCAAAACTTGCAAATTTTGTTTCAGCGACTGCAAAATTACAAGATTTAACTGAAGTGACAAAAACTCAATAGAGAATCATACTGATAAGTTCTAGGGGAGAAATCTAACAGCGTTCTAGTTACCTGTGACGTAATTTTTATTAACACTGAAAATGGGAATGGCTTTTGATTCCAGTTTTCGATTAAGTAGCTGAATGGTGCTGACGATGACACTGAAGAGGAGGGAAACAAAACAAATATGGTAAGTAAACAAGTCTACTTACGCTTAACTTGTTTAAATTCCAATACAAGGACATCTACATCCACATGACTACTGTGCAGTTCAAATTTAAGTGTTTACCAGACGGTTCATAACACTATTTTCAGACTATTTATCCACCACTCTACTCTCTGAAAACACGTGGAGAAAATGTACATATAATCTGTTTCGTGCGAGACCTGCTTTATCTGATTTTATCATGATCATCATTTCTCCGAAGTAGGTGGAAGTCAACAAAGTGTTTTCGGACTCAGAAGTGGAAGCTGGTCAGTGTAATTTCGTGAAAACATCTCGCGCAACAAAAACCCTTTTTGTTTCAACTACCGCCCTTCCAACTTGCTTGTCTTATCCATGACACAGTCTCCCCTATTATGTGATGATGTGAGCCTCCCGAATTTGAAGTCTTTCGATGCCCTCCTATCAGTTCTGACGGGTAAGGGTCCTATATCTCCTATAACATCAGCGGTTTCATTTAAGCTATATATCGTGTACCGGTTTCGGTCACAGACCATCGTCACTGGATGCAAGGTAAAACAGATCAGTTAAAAACATATCAATATCTTTCTTTGAAGCTAATACAACAACAAGACTGTCACAGTGAAACCACACAAACAACTATCGTAACCCATCCTTATAATATTAATGAACATATGTCACAAAACTTCAAGTCTAGACACGAGTAGGAACTATTTCTATGACGGTTTCAATTCAGATGTGTAATGCGTCCACGTCTCCTGAGGGAAAGAGAAGACATTCAGAGTTGCTTCTCCTGGTATGCAATAGGGTAGATGTGTGCTACGTCAGACGGTCACCTGATGATGTAATGCATCAGTACTGCTCTGTACGTACAACGTGCTAGGTTCTGTTTGTTTTGGAATGATGTAAACACGTAATGTTAGTTTTAATACACCTAAATTTGCTTAATTGACAAAGTGGATGTTTCGTTATGCTTCCTTTCGAATTGTTATTTAATAATTATACTGCGTCACGCCTAGCTAAATTCCCGAGGCAGGAATGGATAAGTTAAACAACTGAATTGAAATCACCATAGAAAGTTTTCGGACATAGGTTCCTACTCAAAATGTTATGTACTCACTCCTCTCTACAAGTCCTTGAAGTTTGTAACGGGGATTTCCAAACACTCTGTATAGGTTAAATAAAACACCTGATGGCAGAAATGCATTAGTGTAGGCAGTCTCTTTCATAGCTTTGTTACATGTAAGTTTTCTGCCATTAAAACCCAGTCTGATTTGCGTTACACATAATGTTTTCGGTGTGGGTTCCAGTTGAGGTGTTTTGCAATCAAATTTTAAGAGAATTTTTTTAGTTCTCATGAGTAGAACGTCACGCTTTTATTGTTCAGGTTCAATTGCCACCTTGCGCAGCATGCAGATATCCTGTGTAAATCATTTTCTAATTTGATTTGATCTTTCGATGATGTTACTAAACGGTAAACGACAGTATTATCTGTAAATAATCTCTGAGTGCTTTTCAGATTGTCTCCTAATTGAGTAAGAAAAGAATAGGGCGTAAGAGGGTCTACAGCGTTTCCTTGGGGAAATGCAGATATGTGGTTTGATTAGATGACTTCCCGTCAGTTACTACCAATTCTGACATTCAGGAAATCGCGAATCCTGTAGCACTGCTGAGGCAATACTCCATACACAGGCTATGTCTTTAGAAGGCGCCGCGCGGGGTAGTCGCGCGGTCTGAGGCGGATTGCCACGTTTTACGCGGCTGCTCCCGTCGGAGGTTCGAATCCTCCCTCGGGTATGGATGTGTGTTTTGCCCTTAGCGTAAGTTAGTTTAAGTTAGACGAAATAGTGTGTATGCGTAGGGGCCGATGACCTCGGCATTTTGGTCCCATAGGAACTCACCACAAATTTTCATTAGAAAGCGCTTGTGAGGAACCGTGTCAAAAGCCTTCTGGGAATATAGAAATATGGACTAGAAATTTGGTTTCAACTTGATGTCCCCTACCGATAGTATTCTTCATTTCGCGCCAATAAAGAGCCATTTCTGTTTCACAAGAACGGTGTTTTCTGATTAAGTGTGAATAGATGTTTTTCTTCGAGGTATTTCAGAATGTTGAAACACAAGTTATGTTCCAAAATCTTACTACCAATGTCATTGATATGCATCTATAATTCAGCGAATTACTTCTGTTTCCTTTGATGTTCGAGTATATTGTTGTGACTTCCGCAACTTTCCAATCTTCAGCTAAAGATCTTTCTCCGACCGAGCTGCCGTGTTTGACTGCTACAGGAGGGACCCAACGTGATACGGTAAGTTTCCAGAATGAGCGGAGTGTGCGCTGATATGAAACTTCCTGGAAGATTAAAACTGTGTGCCGGGCCGAGACTCGAACTCGGGACCTTTGTCTTTCGCGGGCAAGTGCTCTACCAACTGAGCTACCCAAGCACGACTCACGCCCCGTCCTCACAGCTTTACTTCTGTCAGTACCTCGCCTCCTACCTTCCAAACTTTAGAGAAGCTCTCCTGCGAACCTTGCAGAACTAGCACTCCCGAAAGAAAGAATATAGCGGAGACATGGCTTAGCCACAGCCTGGGAGATGTTTCCAGAATGAGATTTTCACTCTGCAGCGGAGTGTGCGCTGATATGAAACTTCCTGGCAGATTAAAACTGTGTGTCGGCCGAGACTCGAACTCGGGACCTTTGCCTTTCGCGGGCAAGTGCTCTACCAACTGAGCTACCCAAGCACGACTCACGCCCCGCCCTCACAGCTTTACTTCTGCCAGTACCTCGTCTCCTACTCCGCTGCAGAGTGAAAATCTCATTCTGGAAACATCCCCCAGGCTGTGGCTAAGCCATGTCTCTGCAATATCCTTTCTTTCAGGAGTGCTAGTTCTGCAAGGTTCGCAGGAGAGCTTCTGTAAAGTTTGGAAGATAGGAGACGAGGTACTGGCAGAAGTAAAGCTGTGAGGACGGGGCGTGAGTCGTGCTTGTGTAGCTCAGCTGGTAGAGCACTTGCCTGCGAAAGGCAAGGGTCCCGAGTTCGAGTATCGGCCCGGCACACAGTTTAAATCTGCCAGGAAGTTTCGTGCTACGGTAAACTACACTCATTACTGTAGAATCAGGAACCGCTCTTCTCACTGTTGCAATGTTACCCGAAGAAATTTCAATAAAAACATTAGATTGCTTGGTGTGATTCCAAACGAAGTGAAGGCGGTAGCCAGTGGCCATACTGGTGGACAGGTGTGTGCCAGAGGGACGCGTGCTGCGACTCACGTGGCGGCCTCCGTGTTTGATCGCCGGGAGGGCGTGTTGGCTGGCACGGCTTCCTGGTGACGCATCCGGGCCCCTGGGTTCACTGGAGGGCATCGCAGCTGCGCGGAATGTCGGGCCGGGGCCAACAGCAGCCGCTGAGGACTGCGTATTACACTACATCCTTCTATTAATAGTTTAAATGTTATTTGTAGCCCTTTCATCTACGTAAAATGCAGGGTGTGGAATAAAACATTCTATACAACAACCTTCAATTTTTATTGCTTACAGATGTACGTCTTTTACAATGTAACCCAAAAAAATACAGATGCTGCTAAGCAAGTGTAAAATAAGTTCAGAGTTGATATTCGTAAATTTCACTTCCGACTTCAATGCAGTTCCGAATTCTCTTAACAACACCACATGTACTGCACCGTAACTCTTCTGGCGTCGTGTTGGTATCCTCTTATGAGGGCAGCACTAGTCCTAATCCGAACAATCGCTTCGTCTCTTTTGTTTACTTTTCCTTTATAGACTTAGCCTTCCGTCTCTGTAGCGAGAGTACTTCTAGTACCACCAACTGATCCCACCTTCCCTGTTCCATTCGCGAATGGAAAAAAAAGTTCAAATGTGTGTGAAATCTTATGGGACTTAACTGCTAAGGTCATCAGTCCCTAATCATACACACTAGTTAACCTAGATTATCCTAAGGACAAACACACACGTCCATGCCCGATGGAGGACTCGAACCTCCGCCGGGACCTCGCGAGTGGCGCGTGGGTAGAATGATTGTCGGCAAGCCGCCGTATTAGCTCTAATTTCTCGAATCTTCTTGCTGTCGTCATTTCGTCAGATGTGTATAGGAAGACGTAATATGTTGTCCGACTCTTCCTGAACGTGCTCTCTCTCTAAATGTCAATAGTAAATGTCTTCATGAAACACAACGCCTGTCTTGTAGCCTCTGCCACTGGAATTTGTTGAGCATTTCTGTTACGATCTCACACCGACTAAACAATCCCGCGACGAAATACGCCCTTCTTCGTTGGATTGTCTCTACCTGTTCTAGCAGTCCCACTTCAAAAGGGTCCAGACTGGTCAACAATCGATACAAGTGCCCTGTTAGCCGCTACTTTAGTGGATGAGTTACATTTCGTGAATATTTTTCCTGTACATCTCAGTCTCGCATCTGTTTTTCCTACTACTTGCTGTACGTGGTCATTCCACTTAAGGTCGCTGCGGATAGACATCATTTTTGACGGTAGTTAATGTTTACAGCAAATGGCCAAATGGTTCAAATGGCCCTGGGCACTATGGGACTTAACTTCTGAGGTCATCAGTTCCCTAGAACTTAGAACTACTTAAACCTAACTAACCTAAGGACATCACACACATCCATGCCCGAGGCAGGATTCAAACCTGCAACCGTAGCGGTCGCGTGGTTCCAGACTGCAGCGCTTACAACCGCTCGGCCACCCCGGCCTGCACTGTTTACAGCAATTCATGATCAATAGTGTAGTTGCATAGTGGTGGATTTATTTTCCTTTATAAGCGCAATATGCTTTAGGGTCATCTGCCAGTTCCTGCATCATTCACCAACCCTCTGTGGGCCCTTCTGCAAATCATTACTGTCTTCAAGCGTTGTTACCACAGGTCAAAATCTAAAGAGGTAAGGTTCTTGAACCTTGGGGTCTGAGAAACGTAAGCATTTTTGCGGATCCATCTTCCAGGTTCAGATGTTGTGTCACCTGGCGACTAGAACGTGCAGAGGCCCTGTCATGTTAGAAGCACATACCGATCCTTGCAGGCAAAGAAACATCTTCCATTAATGATGTAACCTCGTTTTCAAGGAGTCTAGATGACGGGGTCCTGTAAGAAGATGTCGTAACAAGACAGCCCCAAACAACTGTTTGTCTACGACACCACACCAAACATTTAGTGTGGAACATCCTTGAAAACGTGTCTCCACAAAAGCGTGTGGGTTTTCGTTGGACCACCGACGTGAGTTAAGAGTGTTGTTGGCACCGTGACAAGTGGAAGAGGGTTCGTCAGTAAAAGTATTAACGAGAGCTCTCGGCAACTTTCACTTATCCAACGACAAAATTCTACCAGCATCTCCTCCTCGAAGGTGCTGAATCTAATGTAAGTGATAAGAATACAGCCCGTGCACACGAATGCTCTCCATATTTTTGCATTGGAGCAACAACAAGTGAAGGAATTTTGAGTGTGCTTGTTGAAGGACTACGTTCTAATTTACTGAATAATATCTTGCACTTCATCCACATTCTATTTATTAGCACGTTCATACGAAATATGTCTGTTTGGCCAGAATAAGTTTCACACAGTTTAGTGGAACCCTTGAATGTGGTACTCTGCGGTTAGAAATCAGTATGCCGTATTCTCTACTAACAACATCTACAGCGATTCCATTACAAAATCCGTACAAAAATACTATAGAGTCATACTCAGCATTTGTAAATACGTGCAGCGTACTTAAGTGGTAAAATAGAGTTGGCCACTAAATCGAGATCGGAGTTGAAAAGTTCAGCATGTAATCTAAAGTACAACGTCAGCACTTGAACTTCAAAACATCTCACGTAGGCGGTCGGAAGGTTCTTTTCACAGGTAAGTCCCGTTTTGGTCTGGAGAGTAATTCTCGATGGATTCGAGTCTGGAGAGCACGAAAACACGATTTCGGGACCCAAACGTTGCGGAAAGAATCGCTATCGACGAGGATCCCTAATGGTGTGGGCAGGGATTATGTTGATCACTCGAAAAACTCTTCAAGGACAGCAAGATTTAACTGCTGTCAGGTACCGTGAGGAGATCTTTGGACTCAAAAAATGGTTCAAATGGCTCTGAGCACTATGGGACTTAACTTCTGAGGTCATCAGTCCCCTAGAACTTAGAACTACTTAAAACTAACTAACCTAAGGACATCACACACACCCATACCCGAGGCAGGATTTGAACCTGCGACCGTAGCGGTTGCGCGGTTCCAGACTGTAGCGCCTAGAACCGCTCGGCCACCCCGGCCGGCCGATCTTGGGACTCTTCTGCGGTTGTTGCGAGGTGCTTTGGGCCCAGAATTCGATAATGCTCGACGCCTTTGAGTACGGATGGTTGATGTTTCTTTGGAAATAGAACATACTGCACGTATGGGGTGGCCTGTTCGCTCTCCCGATTTGAATCCCATAGGGCACGTCTGGGAAGTACTAGAGAGAGGGTGCATCGCGTCAACATACACCAACCACTCTGCAAGAATTGTGAGCAGCTTTGTAGGAAGAATGGGCATTATTGCTTCAACATGAGATTGATGACTTCATTCACAGCATGTCCCGTCGTTTCAGGCCTGTATTCCTTCCAGATAGCCAGCACGGTAGCTCAGCGTGTTCGCTCAGATGGTTAGCCGCCCTCTGTAATAAAAAAACTGAGATAATGGAACGATGATGAACTTGAATAAGCATCATGGAACGTCCGCACCGAACAAATAGAACGAACAATCTCGACCAAAATGAGATCAAGGGTAGGAAAAAAGATGTGGTTACACCCCACGCTGAGCTCGTTAAACAATTGTCAGAACCTGTGTGCAAATCTGTTAAGTTGAAAATAAAAAAAGGCATTTTTGTCTGCCGTTACGCATGTTGCAGCTGATTACAACGCGTATTTTTTACATTGTTTCTACTTTAATATCACCTGTTTATACTATTTTGTGGTAAAATAAACACAGTCCTGCAAAATTTCCGTTTGTTGCTTTAATTTTGGCCACCAGTGCATGTTAACTGGTGTTCATTTTCCTATTTATGTCTTTCTCTTCTTCAAAAGTTATGTCATGGTGGAACCTGTTCCATTCTTATGTTACTTTTGATTGCCTTAGTTCTTACGGAGTATTTTCCTAAAAATGTCATTGTCTTTGTTGTTGACATCTTCTGGTAAGAATAAAGTTCACTACTCGCCATTAAAATTGCTACATCAAGAAGAAATGCAGATGATAAACGGTTATTCATTGGACAAATATATTATACTAGAACTGACATGTGATTACATTTTCACGCAATTTGGGTGCATAGATCCTGAGAAATCAGTACCCAGAACAACCACCTCTGGCAGTAAAAACGGCCTTGATACGCCTGGGTATTGAGTCAAACGGACCTTGGATGGCGTGTACAGGTACAGCTGCCGATGCAGCTTCAACAAGATACCACAGTTCATCAAGAGTAGCGACTGGCGTATTGCGACGAGCCAGTTGCTCGGCCACCAGACGTTTTCAGTTGGTGAGAGATCTGGAGAATGTGCTGGCCAGGGCAGCAGTCGAACATTTTCTGTATCCAGAAAGGCCCGTACAGGACCTGCAACATGCGGTCGTCGATTATCCTGCTGAAATGTAGGGTTTCGCAGGGATCGAATGACGGGTAGAGCCACGGGTCGTAACACATCTGAAATGTAACGTCCACTGTTCAGAGTGCCGTCAGTGCGAACAAGAGGTGACCGAGACGTGTAACCAATGGCACCCCATACCGTGACGCCGGGTGATACGCCAGTATGGCGACGACGAATACACGCTTCCAATGTGCGTTCAACGCGATGTCACCAAACACGGATGCGACCATCATGATGCTGTAAACAGAACCTGGATTCATCCGAAAAAATGACGTTTTGCCATTCGTGCATCCTGGTTCGTCGTTGAGTACACCATCGCAGGCGCTCCTGTCTGTGATGCAGCATCAAGGGTAATCGCAGCCACGGTCTCCGAGCTGATGGTCCATGCTGCTGCAAACGTTGTCGAACTGTTCGTGCAGATGCTTGTTGTCTTGCAAACGTTCCCATCTGTTGACTCAGAGATCGAGCCGTGGCTGTACGATCCGTTACAGCCATGCGGATAAGATGCCTGTCATCTCGACTGCTAGTGATTAGAGGCCGTTGGGATCCAGCACGGCGTTCCGTATTACACTCCTGAACCCACCGATTCCATATTCTGCTAACAGCCATTGGATCTCGACCAACGCGAGCAGCAATGTCGCGATACGATAAACCGCAATCACGACAGGCTACAATCCGACCTTTATCAAAGTCGGAAACGTGGTGGTACGCATCTCTCCTCCTTACACGAAGCATCACAACTACGTTTCACCAGGCAACGCCGGTCAACTGCTGTTTGTGTATGAGAAATCGGTTGGAATCTTTCCACATGTCAGCACGTTATAGGTGTCGCCAACCTTGTGTGAAGGCTCTGAAAAGCTAATCATTTGCATATCACAGCATCTTCTTCCTGTCGTTTAAATTTCGCGCCTGCAGCACGTCATCTTCTTGGCGTAGCAATTTTAATGGACAGTAGTGTAAGAATACGTGAGTCTCTGGAGACTCTGCCCATATCTTCCTGACACATTGGAAAGCTATCAGTTGTAGCGTCATTCCTTCGAGCACGTGGGTGTGATCAGTGAGGTCAGCACTGGCAGCGAGGACGGCCAGCAGTCAGTTCGGCGGCGGCTGTGGCAGACAGTGTGGCGGCTCGGGGGGCCACACAGGTGGCGGCGGGCAACACCTGTGCCTCGGCTAGCAGGGCTTCCTGCGGACGCTTTACGAGCGCTCTGGCCGCCGCCTCGCATGCAAACGCGACGCCGCGAGCGCGTGCCCGCCTTTGCCACGCCGTCCGTATCCGCTCCACACGTCCGCCGCCGCCAGCCGCTTCCGTTCCCCGTGAGGGAATCCCCCTATTCCGAGATCGGACCGCCACACCGTTTCAGCAGTGGCACCAGATAGCGAAACCAGGTGTAGCCGCTCAAGAACGTGAGGGCGCGGCTGGTTGTAACAATCTAAAGCTATGTGAATCTTCAGGTTTTGGCGGCGCAAAGACTGTTCCAGTAAGTTTCAGGTGTGCAGCCGCAACAGTTCTCCTGCTTCTTCTAATATTTCGGCTTTATAACTTTCAGCCATCTTCAGAGTGAGCCGCAAGACTGCCGCTCCAGTCTTTTTTTTTTTTTTTTCCTTATTGAATTTCGATTCCCCCCTAAGGGGGCGGGCTGGCAGCAGCTTAGTACGCTGCTCTTCAGCCTACAAACGTAAGAAGAAAATAAGAAACAAGAAAAGCAGGCGATAAAACGGTGACGTAAATTGTAAAACGGCGGAAAATTGTGGAAACGTAAAACATAAAGCAAAGGGTTGGCAAAGCGAATAAAATACACAGGATGCAGACAGATAACATAGTAGACAGACAATTAAAAAACATGGCGACAGTCTGGTTTCTGTTTGCAAGAGATATAAAATCACACCCAGCGACAGTATGATGGCCGTTCGCAACACTTCGGAAAAGACACACAACACTGAACACTCACTTTAAACACTGCACTAAAATGTCGGCACAAAGAGGACACACCATAGCCTAGGGCAGATGGGGGGGAGGGGGGGTGGACCCAGACAGATGAGGGGGAAAACAAGGAGGGAGGAGAGGAAAAACGAAAGGGGGCGGGAACCAAAGGAGAGAGAGGACTCATAAGTCGGAGAGGAGGGGCAGGGCAGACGGGAGAGGGCGGAGGACTTGGGGGAGAGAAGGGGGGCAGAGAGAGGGTAGGTGGGGAAAAAAGAGGATGGGAGGGGGGAGAGAGGGAGCACAAGAAAAGGGTTGAGGAAAGGAGGGGGGGGTGAGGATCAGAGTTGATAGGAGGGATAAATGGAGGGAGAGAGGGCATCATCTGGGAGGGGGAGTTGATGGAAACCACCTTGGGAAAGGAGATGAAGGGTGTAGAGATGGAGGGCAGGTGGGACACAACAGTGAAGACGTGGCAGGGGACGGGGATGGGAGAGGAGCAATCAGGGGGTTAGGGGGATCAAGGCGGCGGGAGGTGTAGAGTATGCGGACATGTTCGAGGACTAGGAGCAGATGGGGGAAAGGAATGAGGTCATAGAGGATCCGCGTGGGGGACGGCAGACGTATACGGAAGGCGAGGCAGAGTGCATGACGCTCAAGGATCTGGAGGGACTTATAGAATTTGGGGGGTGGGGGCAGATATCCAGACGGGACTGGCATAACAGAGGATGGGACGGATTGCCGCTCCAGTGCTCGCTTGGTCCCTTTATACTCGTGTACCGCGCAACTGCGCATGCGGCAACAGATGCAAATGCGCCAGAGTCGTTGGTCGGCGGCAGAGACGTGCACAATGCGCGAGTAACATTTATGACTCCGCATTCGATCAGTGTTGGCATGTCGATATATAGTTGTGAGCTGCACTGTGACGACGTCTTAGTGAGTTTATTACACCAAGTGCCGGATTCCATGATTTAGCAAGGTTGAAACCACTATCTCTATTAATTAAATTCGACGTCAAGTGAATCTCAATTGTCCCCTTCACTATCGAGTCCCAAAAAGATGATGTAGTTGCCAGAATTTCGACGTTGTCATACAACATACTGCGACCAGTGTCAATACAATGCTCTGCCACTGCCGACTTGTTAGGTTTTAAAAGTCGTGTGTATCTCCAGTGTTCTGTACATCTTTCTTGGACAGTACGAGTTATGTGTCCAATGTAAGAAAGGCCACATTCGCATGGAATTTTGTAAACTCCAGAATTTCGGAGCAGCAAATCATCTTTGACGGAGCCCACGAGTGCAGCCGTCTTGGGTGGAGGACGAAAAATCACTTTAACTTTGTGTCTGCTGAGAATCAGTCCTATTTTTGATGAGAGGTTACCCACATATGGCAGGAAGGCAATCGATTTAAAGGTTTCTTCGTCTGCTTCTGCTTTCTTTGGGGCCTCTTTCGTTTTCATTTTCAGTGCCTTCTGTATTTGTTGTGGAGAGTACCCATTGTCTTCAAACACTCTTTGTAAGAGGGAAAGTTCACCTTGCAGACTGCTTTCTTCAGAAATAATATGCGCTCTATGGGTCAAAGTTCGGAGAACACTCATCGTCTAGGCAGGATGGTGGCAGCTATTTGCACGTAAATACAGATCCATGTGCGTCGGCTTCCGATACACTTCATGTCCTTAAGTGCCATCCTCTCTGCACCGGACCACAACATCCAAGAAAGGAAGGCATGCCTCGTTTTCAATTTCCATTGTGAACTTTATTGATTCGCTTGACGTCAAATTTAATTAATATAGTGGTTTCAGCCTTGATAAATCATGGGATCCGACACTTAGTGTAATAAACTCACAAAGACGTTGTCACAGTGCAGTTCACAACGATATATCGACATGCCAACACAGATCGAATGCGGAGTCATAGATGTAACTCGCGCATTGTGCACGTCTCTGCCGCCGACCAACGTCTCTGGCGCATTTGCATCTGTGGCCGCATGCGCAGTTGCGCGGTACACGAGTATAAAGGGACGAAGCGAGCACTGGAGCGGCCCATCCATAATGCCACTTCCTACACCTTCTACCCCTCTGCAGGTGTGCCCCAGGGCTCTGTCCTCTCCCCTCTCCTCTACCTCCTGTACACGGCAGATATGCCCCAACCCCCCCCCCCCCCGCACCCCTCCAGTACGCCTCTTGCAATATGCTGATGACACCGCATTCCTCGCCCTCGCTCCTACCCTCCAACGGTCCCAACGCCTTCTCCAGAATCACCTTGACCTTTTTGCTGCATGGTGTAACCAGTGGCTCCTGAAACTCAACCCTTCCAAGACCCAGGCAATCATCGTAGGTCGTACCACTCGCTCCTTCCGGCTCCTGGATTTCTCCCTTACTGTCTGCGCCCGTCCTGTCCGCCTCACCCCCACCCTCACCTACCTTGGCCTCACCATTGACCGTCACCTCACCTGGATCCCTCATCTCCGCTCCATCCAATCCAAAGCCCACAACTGCCTCCGACTCCTCAAACTCCTCTCCGGCCGGACATGGGGGTGCACCCCTCTACCATCCTCCACACCTACAAATCCTTAATCCGTCCCATCCTCTGTTATGCCAGTCCTACCTGGATATCTGCCCCCCCCCCCCCCCCCCAAATTCTATAAGTCCCTCCAGATCCTTGAGCGTCATGCACTCCGCCTCGCCTTCCGTATACGCCTCCCGTCACCCACGCGGATCCTCTATGATCTCATTCCTTTCCCCCATCTGCTCCTATTCCTCGAACATATCTGCATCCTCTACACCTCCCGCTGTCTTGAACCCCCTCACCCCCTGGTTGCTCCTCTCCTCTCCGATCCCCGCCCCCTGCCCCGTCTTCACCATTGTGTCCCCTCTACCCTCCATCTCTACACCCTACATCTCCTTTCCCAAGGTGGCTTCCATCAACTCCCCCTCCCAGATGATGCCCTCTCTCCCTCCATTTATCCCTCCTATCAACTCTGATCCTCACTCCCCCTCCTTTCCTCTGTCCTTTTCCCGGGCTCCCTCTCCGCCCCTTCCATCCTCTTTCTTCCCCACCTCCCCTCTCTTTGCCCCCTTCTCTCCCCCGCGTCCTTTTACATTTCCCTCCTCTGCCTCCTCTCATTCCCTCTCGCGTCTGCCCTTCTCCCCCTTTATTAGTCCTCTCCCTCCTTGGTTGCCCCCCCCTTTTCGTTTTTTCCTCCCCTCCCTCCTTGTTTTTCCCCCTACTCCAGGTCCCCCCCCCCTATCTGCCTTGGATCGGGAGTGCCATCTCTGTGCCGCCTTTTTCGTGCAGTGTTTTACAGTGTGTTTTTCCAGTGCGTGCTCCGTGTTGTGTCTTTTGGGAAGTGTAGCGAACAGCCATCATACTGTCGCTGGGTGTGCTTTTTATCACTTGCGAACAGAAACCAGCCTGTCGCCATGTTTTTTAATTGTGTGTCTACTATGTTACTTGTCTGATTCCTGTGTATTTTATCTACATTGCCAACCCCTTTTGCTTTCTGTTTTAACTTTCCGCAATTTTACCCCATTTTACACTTTAAATCGCCATTTTATCGCCTGTTTTTCCTTGTTTCTTTCTTCTTCCTTTATTTAAAAAAAGCATGTAGGCTGTAGAGCAGCGTAGTAAGCTGCTGCCGGCCCGCCCCCTTCGGGGGGAATTGAAAATCAATCAAGAAAAAAAAAAAAAAAAACTGGAGCGGCAGTCTTGTGGCTCACTCTGAAGATGGCTGAACATAATACAACCGAAATATTAGAAGAACAAGGAGAATTCTTGCAGCTGCACACCCGAAACTTAATGGAACAATCTAAAGCTAGTCACAAACTTGAGAGTTTTTCACTCTCTGAGAGGTTTTGCGAGTAATAATTGTCCTGTGAGCAGTGCCAAGAGTCAACTTGCAGGCAGTGTCCGAGAGATTTCAGCTATTTAAACTACGCGAGTTTAGACCTCTGATGTAGGCGCCAACTTCCATCTCTCGAGAGCTGCTCGCCGTCGCTCGCAGACGAGGAAAACTGTTATGATGTCCGAAAGAACAGACAACACGCATTCATATAACTGATTTGCCTCGACGGGCAATGAACCCACAACCATTAGTGTGGATGCACATTACGATCGACCTCCTGCGGCAATCTAAAATTAGCGAGCTTGGAGGACATGGACATCTGTGGATAGGTGGAGCCAGGTGGGAGTGTAAATCGGCTGGTGTGCCTGCCAAGATAGTCCGCACATTTGCAACTAACACTGTGTCCCAGTGCCGCAGTGGTTAACGCAAAATAGGCTTGAACTTCTTTGTTGCAGATCGGGCAAAATGATGCCCAAACATTTACTGCAACTGGCCAGTAAGCAGGAGGTCCCGGGTTCGAAGCACATTTCCACTCGTCGTTGCTCATTCTACAGCGAGTCCTGATGCAGTTGATATAATTAGTTCTTTCCCTTTGTAATTGAGATGCTTCTGTGTTGGCAGCGCTGTGTAGCGCTTTGCATTGGATCTCTGACTGCGCTTTCTTTGTAAGAGACTCTGTGGCTGGTAGGACTCGTTGTTAGAAGTTAGTCGCCAGCAGTGATGGAAGTACTGTTGGGCAGTTGGAGGTGAACAGCCAGCAGTGATGGATGTTAGATATGAGAAGCTAGCATTGATCGAGGCTAGAGGTCTGAAGTGTTAGTGTAGGTTAACGATCTATACATGCTCGACTTGGAGAATGAATATTATTCATGATTATATACCTTTGTACTACATGTTAATGACGATTTATATCGTGTTTGAACTCGATGTCACATTATTAACGTAAAAAAATACGATATTTGGTTTGCAACAAAATCTTTCCTTTACTAACCACATGTCTATTACTAGTTAGTGGCTTTAGTAGCTAGAATCTTTTGTTTAGCTGGCAGTATAGACGCTCGCTGTATTGCAGTAGTTCGCGTAATGCAGATATTTGTGAGGTAAGTGCTTAATGGAATGTAAAGGTTATTGTCACGATTGCCTCTTAGTCAGGGCCATTCGTTTGAGTTAATTATTTGAAGTCAGGTTGTAAATTTTTTTGAGCAGTCAGATTGCGTTGCGCTAGAATATTGTGGGTCAGTGTTGACATGATAAGGAAAAGTAAAGAGAAAGTAGGCTCTGTACGTTCTGTTTTACTCAGCTGTTTCAAAATCAAATAACGTAGAAGTTTCGTCTTCTGCAATTTAACTACATTCATCTTCTGCAATTTAAAGTACAGACACACTCATTTAAAGAAAGAAGTTTCACCTTTCCTTTTCTTTCTCCCTCACCTCTCCCTTCAATTTAACGAAAAAGAAAAACTATATCGACATTGTCGAGAGAGCTGAGAGTACCCGGAGAGTGCTGAGAGGCCGTAATGCGTCCCGGATTTGTGCCGAATTTCGCAGTTTGTACACGGCCACATGTTGTTAACACATTTTGCCGTACTCGTGCACACATTAAGTAAAAGTACCCACAAAACTGCGTGTTTTGAGCCATAAAAAGTGTCCGTGGCATGTTTCTGAGTGAAGACATCGCCCGTTGCACCTACTAAACAAACAGCATGAGCAGCTACTCCATTTCGAAAATTCTTCACTTAAGCAATGCTAAGCAGCATATATACTATATACAATTAACAAACGAAAAAGAATTTCACTTCAGAGACTCAGTCCCACTTCAATACAGAAAAAACAAGAAAAGTCTTGCACGCTACCCACTATGCCACATCAACTGTAAACGTGTAGCGGCACTGACGGGGCAGTTGAGACCACCCTCGAGATAGATGTACACTGTAAGTGAACGTCAGCGATGTGTCGGCAACAAAAGTAACGGAGAAAGTTGCCAAGAAATGGCACTCGGTTGTCCGTCTAATTAGTCTGTACCAGGAAAGGTCAGTGTTATTGGAATATACACTTACTGGACTACAGGACTTGAGCTGATAGGCGGTTTGTTGGCTGCAATGACTACAGTTTTTAACGCCTTCGCAGAACAGATTTACCAGAATATCCACAGTTCCAGGAATCAGAAAAAGTAGTTTTATATCACAGATTAATTTACACAGAGAAATAAGTTATGTTTAAAGTAATCGTTCTTCAACTCGGGTAATTGCCATTAAACTTCCAGTAATATAGCTGTATCCATAATTTTATAAGACGTGGTATTTATTGACTGTATTGTTATACTGGCTGTTCAAGAACAGACCTTCAGGAACCTAGGAATGGTTCCTTAATTCAATACAAGTAAAAGAGTTCAAATAAATGAATATCCGGGAACGATTCATTTATAAGATATCCGCTCTATACTCGTATGACTTCTGAACGTCTATAGGTATCAAGATGAAACTGGTATAATGTAATTTCATCGTAATTATTATTTTGCCAAATATTAACGACGCTGATTCTAGAAATATTTGTGTTACAATTTAATTGATTCGTACATAATAGTATCTAGACTGGAAATTCTGAGTCCAATTGTTAACAGTATGTCTTCCATCTCCATCGCTGTCTATCTCGTTAAGTTCCCACATTGTTGTGGATTTTGCATCGCAAGCTCTACAATGAGGTTCTTGCATACTCCAGACTCACACCCGCTCTCTTATCCAACAAGAGCGCGGTCGTTTACGTTTTTTATTTGCCACTACAATTATTAGAAGTGCAGCTGCAGTCCGACGTAGTTCCATCGCAAATTCTTCCTTCACGCACAGAACTACGGCAGAAAAATCTTGCGGAGAGCGATGTCACAACTCTCACAGACATTCTCACCCTGCCCTGTGAAAACGCCCCCGAAATCTTCTCTCGCAGGAATCTCGTTCGCTTACAGAAAGTAATCGCAAGGAACTACCAGGCAGTACCTTTCAGCGAAAATTCACCGCTGTCTGAGAACAACTGTTGACAACGTAGTCCACAGAGAACGGCGACCTGATTCTATATTTAAAAACGAACAGTCGACATCGCAATAATAGTTCTTTAGTAACCAGTTTCAGCTTATCTGCAAGCCATCTTCAGAATTTTTCGACCTCCTATGGCTGGTGCTGGTGGCTTCTCGGATTTTTCATTATACCACGATCGTACACTCAAATCTGAATATCTGAGAGTACCAAACTGTCTGAGATCAAAAAACTCTCACATATATCCCAGCCCTAATAGTTCACGCAGGAGTTGCAGGAAGACGTGTGCACATCAGGCTTACGTTGCTAAAGTTCTGTTTGCTCATCTTGCATCTTCTAAAGTAATGTCCCTCTCACTGAGGATCTCGCACGATCATGGTGCGTTGCTAGCTTCGCTCTCTGAATCTGTTTTCAGTAAGGAATACAGGAAAACCCGTTATATGTGGTTTTGTTGTGCGCGTTTTCGCATACATGCGGCTTTAATTTTGTAAGTCCAGTGCTGTAATCTATCAACAGTTCGCGGAAGCTGTAACGCGTTAATGCATCTCAACGTGCATTTTCTGTCGTGTTTGTCGAGACACGGGTTGTCAGTTCAGTTCAGTAGAGCTGTTTAGTTGCACTTGCCAGAATCTGTGTTTAAAAACTCGGCTAAGAGGAAAGAAAGTGTACCTAGCAAGGGAGAGAAGTCTGCACGAAGGTCGTATTCCCTAGAAACAAAGTTTGAAGTTTAGTATCGTCATGAGCAAGGTGAGCGTACTCGTATTATTCACACTCAGCGTGCTTTGGGACTTAGTGAATCCACTGCGAGTAATATTCACGATAATGTGGAATCAGTTCGAAAAGTTGCTCAATCTTGAACTAATTTAAGTGTGATTAGAGTGACCAGATCTCACTCGGAGGCGATGCAAAGAATCGGAAAAATGAAAAGCGACTGAATTGAGCACTACAACCAACAACACATGCCGCCCTTTGGAGTTGCTATTCAAGCTAAAGCCAAGAGCTTGTATACAGATTTAACGAAAGTAGAGGATGATGCATCACCTTTCTGTACCAGCTCAAGTTGGTTTCATAGCTTCAAGCTTTCACAACATTAAAATTACAGGAGGCGGCTGCTGCAGATGAAGTTGGAGCCAACAAATTTAAGAAGAGGTTTAAAGAAAGGCTACACTGCGAAGCAGGTTTTCAGCGTTGACGAGAGGGGTTTGTTTTGAAAACGTGTTCGTAGCCGCGCCTGCATTTCTACTGAAGGAAAAGCAGCACCTGGCCTGACACACCATTCTTTACAGAGAATTTCAAATTAAAACTCCTTATGATCTGCCACTCTGAAACTCTTAGGGCACTAAAGGGTTCTAACAAGAGCAGGCTGGGATTTCATTAGAGATGGATTAAAAAAGGCTGGATATTTCTACGATTTTTTGTAACAGTTTTGTTAATGGATTGAATAGACGATTAAAGCAATACTGTGAGAAAGAAAATAAGTTCATTTCAAATTTTTTTTTCTTCCTGTGAATCTTCCAGTGTTAAATTTTTGTGTGTATAAATTTTGCAATAAAATGCGTTTCACAAGGATCATAGAGGTTATTCTTGGTAAAAATACTAAGAACTTCTGCTGTTTTAAACTTAATATGTGGGTAAACGTAAACCTAACTCCATATTTTACGTGCAAAATGACTCACGATTTACGCGATTCATTGTGCGCGGTGATTCCGCTGAACGTAAATATCGCGAATAACGATATTTACCGGTAAGTAACTTTTAAGGGATGCCAGGAATGTATTGTTTCTTGCAGTATTTGACGCAACACTCAACACAATCGCTGATACAATCACAGTTATATCCTGCTACACATTTCAAATTTATTGATACTGAACTACTGTACGATGTCATACGCAGTACTGAACAATGCGACACGCTTAACAAAACGGAAAACGTTGTATCCTATGATTATGATATCAATGAATCACAGTTGGAATCGGCCAATTCAAACAAACACCTGACACTTTGTAGGGATATGAAATGGAATGATCGCATAAGATCAGTTGTGGGAAAGCAGGTGGTAGACTTCGATTAATTTGTAGAATACTGGGGAAGTGGAATCAGTCTACAAAGCAAATTGCTTACAAATCACTCGTGAAAGTCATTCTAGAATATGGCTGAAGTATGTGGGACCATTACCAAAGAGGACTAACAGGGGATGTTGAACTCACACAGAGAAGGGCAGCACAAATAGACAGATTTTTATGACCCATGGCAGAGTATTACGGTGATGCTGGAGAAGCTAAACTGGCAATCTCCTGAAGATAGAAAGAAAATCCATCCCGAGAAAGCCTACTAATAAACGGCTTTAAATGATGACTCTGGGAATTTGCTACAGTCCTGTACATACAGCTCACATATGGATCTTGAGGACAAAATTGGAATAATAGCAGCACCCTCAAAGACATTCAAACAATCTCTTCCCGCTCTCCATATGTGGACTGAACGGAAAGAAACCATAGTAACTGGTAGAATGGGACATACGCTCTGACATGCACCTCACGGTGGTTTGCAGAGTATGGCTGTAAATGTAGATAAGAACTTCCCCTCAGGGAGTGTCACCAGTGAGTCCTCACTCAAGATTCCTGGTGATGACTGACTACACCCAAACGTTGTTAAGCTTCAATGGAGCCTCCATCTCTTAGCTGCCATTAGACAGAGGTCAGGAAAGGCAACGCTTCGTAGAAGGCTAATGAAAGAGAGAAAATAGTCCTGACGTGAACAACCGTGACTTAGGTAGTGGTCACGACGCAGTAGACTACGTAATAGTAGAACTGAAGCCAGATTGCACACCATTAGAATCGTCACCACGCCAATTAGCCGTAAATATAACAGAAGTTTCCGGAAAATGGCAGTAAAGTGGAATCTTATTTATCAGTCCTGATTAATCCGGTTCAAATAGCTCTAAGCACTATGGGACTTAACATCTAAGTTCATCAGTCCCCTAGGCTTAGGACTACTTAAACCTAACTAACCTAAGGACATCACACACATCCGTGCCCGAGGCAGGATTCGAACCTGCGACCGTAGCAGCAGCGCGATTCCGGACTGAAGCGCCTAGAACTGCTCGGTCACAACGGCCGGCTGATTATTCCGGATCTCTGTTCATCGGATCGGATTTTTTTTTTAATTTTATATTTGTATTTATTTTTTATAAACACTTGTTGTACGGTATTTCATATCCCGGACGTAATAGTGGCAACACTCTACTACGAGGATCTCTAAATTTAAATTCGGACAACTGCCACACACGGATCCTACCTCAGAATGAGCTAACAAGTTACACTGAACTATCCAGTACTGTATGGCCCACGTTTACTGCGAGTGGAAACTGACAGCAAAGAGAAAGAAGGCAATAGCGTCCCGCAGACAAAACTGTATAAAGATACTTTAAATTGAACCTTACAAGTTCGCTGCTAATAGTTTTATTACATATCGTACAATAGGCCAATTACGGCGGTATTGCCATAGTCCAGTACACGTCTATCTGTGCGAAACGTACATATTGCATCATTGATGAATCCTTGTGCCAATTGTCGCTATTTTTATGATGAGTCATCAGTGATACTACACGTACGTCTCTCTCGGCTAAATGTGTACTTGACAATGGCAATACCGCCGAAAGAGGCCTATTAGTAGCTAACTTGGAAGATTCAGTGAAAAACTTCATATTATGTTTCATTCTGAACACCGAACTATACACAAAAAAGAAAAAAAAAACAGTGGTGTATAAGGATGGATAAAGGAGAGTTCTTGAAAAACATGACTGCTGAATATGGTGTTGAAGCATCTGCAAAGGTCCCGGAATGCTCAGGCAAAGATATTACAGACAAAGATGGTTATCTTGGAAATAACAATGACACTGACTTCACTATAATTGTTGATGAAGTAACTGCCGTTCATTCGTCTGCAGAAAATAAAGATAGTGGCGATGACGAAATTTTCGCTCAACCTGAAGAAGCTATGACACTTTCAGAGACGACAAGGCACCTGGACAAAATAATGGTTCTTGGAACACTAGTGTAGAGTGACACATCCACGTAGAGACATATTTGAAGAAAAATACCTAGCTGTGATAACAGAGGGATCAGTAGCTTAGCCCAAGGTCTTGGTTAGGTGGGTAAGTGGCTGTTTGGTTGTGAGTTGGTGAAACCAAGGAAAGTGGAAACAGAAAAGTACCTGTAGTGTCTTGGGCTCCAGAAGTGCACATGTGTCTTGGAACGCAAGATGGAAATAACTTCTATCAAAATATTACTGGTGTGACGCCTGCGTGTTCGTGCTGCGCATAAATGACATGCGGAACTGGTTCAAATGAAACTTTATGATTATTTCGGTACACAAAACTCAAGATTTGTCTTAAAGCCGCGCGGGGTAGCTACGCGGTGTTGGGAGTCTTGCACGGTTCGCGCGGTTCCCCCCGTCGGAGGTTCGAGTCTTCCCTCTGGCGTGTGTGTGTGTATTGTCCTTAGCGTAAATTAGTTTAAGTTAAATTAAGTAGTTTGTGAGCCTAGGCACCGATGACCTCAGCAGTTTGGTCCCATAGGAACTTACCACAAATTTCCAAAAATTACTTGTCTTAAATATGTGATCAATACTTCCGTGGAAACAAAGTATGATTTGAGTCTTTATATAAAATAAACTCATTGCCGGAAAAATAAGTGTATCTGGAGAGATAACGTCAATTTTGATCGGATAACGGCATATGCCACCTTCTTTTTTTTTTTTTTTGGTCATCAGTCTACTGACTGGTTTGATGCGGCCCGCCACGAATTCCTTTCCTGTGCTAACCTCTTCATCTCAGAGTAGCACTTGCAACCTACGTCCTCAATTATTTGCTTGACGTATTCCAATCTCTGTCTTCCTCTACAGTTTTTGCCCTCTACAGCTCCCTCTAGTACCATGGAAGTCATTTCCTCATGTCTTAGAAGATGCCCTATCATCCTGTCCCTTCTCCTTATCACTGCTTTTCACATATTCCTTTCCTCTCCGATTTTGCATAGAACCTCCTCATTCCTTACCTTATCAGTCCACCTAATTTTCAACATTAGTCTATAGCACCACATCTCAAATGCTTCGATTCTCTTCTGTTCCGGTTTTCCCACAGTCCACGTTTCACTACCATACAATGCTGTACTCCAGACGTACATCGTCAGAAATTTCTTCCTCAAATTAAGGCCGGTATTTGATATTAGTAGACTTCTCTTGGCCAGAAATGCCTTTTTTGCCATAGCGAGTCTGCTTTTGATGTCCTCCTTACTCTGTCCGTCATTGGTTATTTTACTGCCTAGATAGCAGAATTCCTTCACTTCATTGACTTCGTGACCATCAATCCTGATGTTAAGTTTCTTGCTGTTCTCATTTCTAATACTTCTCATTACCTTCGTCTTTCTCCGATTTACTCTCAAACCATACTGTGTACTCATTAGACTGTTCATTACGTTCAGCAGATCATTTAATTCTTCTTCACTTTCACTCAGGATAGCAATGTCATCAGCGAATCGTATCATTGATATCCTTTCACCTTGTATTTTAATTCCACTCCTGAACCTTTCTTTTATTTCTATCATTGCTTCCTCGATGTACAGATTGTAGAGTAGGGGCGAAAGGTTACAGCCTTGTCTTACACCCTTCATAATACGAGCACTTCGTTCTTGATCGTCCACTCTTGGTTGTTGTACATATTGTATATGACCCGTCTCTCCCTATAGCTTACCCCTACTATTTTCAGAATCTCGAACAGCTTGCACCATTTTATATTGTCGAACGCTTTTTCCAGGTCGACAAATCCTATGAAAGTGTCTTGATTTTTCTTTAGCCTTGCTTCCATTATTAGCCGTAACGTCAGAATCGCCTCTCTCGTCCCTTTACTTTTCCTAAAACCAAACTGATCGTCACCTAGCGCATTCTCAATTTTCTTTTCCATTCTTCTGTATATTATTCTTGTAAGCAGCTTCGATGCATGAGCTGTTAAGCTGATTGTGCGATAATTCTCGCACTTGTCAGCTCTTGCCGTCTTCGGAATTGTGTGGATGATGCTTTTCCCAAAGTCAGATGGTATGTCGCCAGACTCATATATTCTACACACCAACGTGAATAGTCGTTTTGTTGCCACTTCCCCCAATGGTTTTAGAAATTCTGATGGAATGTTATCTATTCCTTCTGTCTTATTTGACCGTAAGTCCTCCAAAGCTCTTTTAAATTCCGATTCTAATACTGGATCCCCTATCTCTTCTAAATCGACTCCTGTTTCTTCTTCTATCACATCAGACAAATCTTCACCCTCATAGAGGCTTTCAATGTATTCTTTCCACCTATCTGCTCTCTCCTCCGCATTTAACAGTGGAATTCCCGTTGCACTCTTACTGTTACCACCGTTGCTTTTAATGTCACCAAAGGTTGTTTTGACTTTCCTGTATGCTGAGTCGGTCCTTCCGACAATCATATCTTTTTCGATGTCTTCACATTTTTCCTGCAGCCATTTCGTCCTAGCTTCCCTGCACTTCCTATTTATTTCATTCCTCAGCGACTTGTATTTCTGTATTCCTGATTTTCCCGGAACATGTTTGTACTTCCTCCTTTTATCAATCAACTGAAGTATTTCTTCTGTTACCCACGGTTTCTTCGCAGCTACCTTCTTTGTACCTATGTTTTCCTTCCCAACTTCTGTGATGGCCCTTTTTAGAGATGTCCATTCCTCTTCAACTGTACTGCCTACTGCGCTATTCCTTATTGCTGTATCTATAGCGTTAGAGAACTTCAAACGTATCTCGTCATTCCTTAGTTCTTCCGTATCCCACTTCTTTGCGTATTGATTCTTCCTGACTAATCTCTTGAACTTCAGCCTACTCTTCATCACTACTATATTGTGATCTGAGTCTATATCTGCTCCTGGGTACGCCTTACAGTCCAGTATCTGATTTCGGAATCTCTGTCTGACCATGATGTAATCTAATTGAAATCTTCCCGTTAGAGAAGCCATACGCTATTACTAGCTGAAACTTGTTACAGAACTCAATTAGTCTTTCTCCTCTTTCATTCCTTGTCCCAAGCCCAAATTCTCCTATAACCTTTTCTTCTACTCCTTCCCCTACAACTGCATTCCTGTCGCCCATGACTATTAGATTTTCGTTCCCCTTTACATACTGCATTACCCTTTCAATATCCTCATTCCTTAGTTCTTCCGTATCCCACTTCTTTGCGTATTGATTCTTCCTGACTAATGTCTTGAACTTCAGCCTACTCTTCATCACTACTATATTGTGATCTGAGTCTATATCTGCTCCTGGGTACGCCTTACAGTCCAGTATCTGATTTCGGAATCTCTGTCTGACCATGATGTAATCTAATTGAAATCTTCCCGTATCTCCCGGCCTTTTCCAAGTATACCTCCTCCTCTTGTGATTCTTGAACAGGGTATACGCTATTACTAGCTGAAACTTGTTACAGAACTCAATTAGTCTTTCTCCTCTTTCATTCCTTGTCCCAAGCCCAAATTCTCCTATAACCTTTTCTTCTACTCCTTCCCCTACAACTGCATTCCTGTCGCCCATGACTATTAGATTTTCGTTCCCCTTTACATACTGCATTACCCTTTCAATATCCTCATACACTTTCTCTATCTGTTCATCTTCAGCTTGCGACGTCGGCATGTATACCTGAACTATCGTTGTCGGTGTTGGTCTGCTGTCGATTCTGATTAGAACAACCCGGTCACTGAACTGTTCACAGTAACACACCCTCTGCCCTATCTTCCTATTCATAACGAATCCTACACCTGTTATACAATTTTCTGCTGCTGTTGATATTACCCGATACTCATCTGACCAGAAATCATTGTCTTCCTTCACTTCACTGACCCCTACTATATCTAGATTGAGCCTTTGCATTTCCCTTTTCAGATTTTCTAGTTTCCCTACCACGTTCAAGCTTCTGACATTCCACGACCCGACTCGTAAAACGTTATCCTTTCGTTGATTATTCAATCTTTTTCTCATGGTAACCTCCCCCTTGGCAGTCCCCTCCCGGAGATCCGAATGGGGGACTATTCCGGAATCTTTTGCCAATGGAGAGATCATCATGACACTTCTTCAATTACAGGCCACATGTCCTGTGGATACACGTTACGTGTCTTTAATGCAGTGGTTTCCATTGCCTTCTGCATCCTCATGCCGTTGACCATTGCTGATTCTTCCGCCTTTAGGGGCAATTTCCCACCCCTAGGACAAGAGAGTGCCCTGA
Organism: Schistocerca nitens; assembly: GCF_023898315.1. Lineage (NCBI taxonomy): Eukaryota > Metazoa > Arthropoda > Insecta > Orthoptera > Acrididae > Schistocerca > Schistocerca nitens. The sequence goes on from NC_064614.1 coordinate 206,201,475, forward strand.
ACCTCTATCCGTTCCTCCGCCCTCTTTGACAAGGCCGTTGGCAGAATGAGGCTGACTTCTTATGCCGGAAGTCTTCGGCCGCCAATGCTGATTATTTATCAATATTTAGGCAGTGGCGGGTATCGAACCCGGGACCGAAGACGTTTTGATTATGAATCAAAGACGCTACCCCTAGACCACCTGCTGGATAGATATGTACTGATAATGGTTTCTGTGTCGTCCGCCAAGGGATGGCGTAGTGGTATAGCTACCAGACAGGCACCTGTGTGTACACTTTAATAGGTAATGCTGATAGCAAGACAGCTCGGTGTGGTGCAAACGCATGAAGCAAGCAGACAACCATGCCGCAGAAACGCACTCGTACTTCCCACAGTAGAATGAGCAACTTTGAAAGGAGTTGCCCCGCCCCCCGCCCCCCGCCCCCTCCCCGCTCTCCTATGGCTTTCCGAGTGGCGTGATGATCCTTTCGGACAATTGCCACACAAGTTGGACGCGTTGTGTCAGTTGTACGACGATGCTGGATCAATAGCCACGTGAACGTTCTCACACTCGTAGATAAGGTTCTGGACTTCCAAGCAGCACGGACACCTACCATGGAGGCAGATCGTACAGCTACCAAAGCGCAGGTAAGAGGGCTTGTGAGTCCCGACGTGTCAGCACGAACTGTTATTGGTTGTGGGACTGCGGGCACACACACCTCTAGCCCGTCTTCCACGAATCATTCACCTTCGTTGTTTGTAGAGGGGACACCAACCAGCGCTCAGTACGTGCAGAATGTTGTTAGAACCGTTGTTTTGCCGTTGTTGCAACAGGAAGATTATGTGTTGTTCCAACAGGATATTGTTAGCCCGCACACTGCCCGTGAAACTCAAGGTGCTCTGGAAGACATGCAGCAAGTGCTCTGTCCAGCACAATCTCTGGATTGGTCTCCCATCGAGAACGTGTGAGATATGATGCGACGAAAAGTGCGACTTGTCAGCCAACAAGTCTTAGAGAACTACGTGAAGGAGTCGAGCGGGCGTGGCATAATGTGTCCCATGACAGTATTCCCCATCTGTCCTATCGACTGAATGCCCGAGCCAGCGCCTGCATTGCTGCCCGTGGACGCTACACTACTAATTAATGTGTGTGTTTCATCACGGTACCTGATACATCAGAACTGCTTGTGCTATTGATCTGTAAATATAATCATTTCATGTACTCCATCTGTACTTGAGTGAATTGGAGACCTCTACAAGATGTATTAATTTTTGATTCCGGCAGTGTATGACATGTGTCTACAGCATTTAAGACATTTATTTCTATGTGTTTCTAACTTCCCGGATTACCTGGATTATGGATTATCGGATGACCTACAGCCCTACCTTGTCCGTACAAGCGAGATTCCGCAGTACTGACCTTTTGACGAATGTACTGATGCCGGTATACTACGATTTTACCAATATCGACGTCTTATCCATTACTGGAACTGTCTACAACAGAGTACTATCTAACAAGTGTTTGTACTCTCAATCGAGATTTTCACTGAATTATGAGGAGAAAGCTCTTTTCAAGAGTTTTTTAATGCCGTAAAAAAGACATACCAGTCCATTTAAAACGAACATATTTGCTTCAGTGCCTCCGTTCATACGAGACTTGCGAGTATTAACCATATAAGAAAACGACATTTCCATCATCTGCTGTGATTAACCGGTTATCTTGTTCCAATATATTAAGCCGTTGGCGACATAAAAGTAGTGTTGCGTCTTACACGATTGGCACTGTAGTTGAGTACAACGTCACTTGACATTACGAACGCATGCTAGACAGTACTACATAACGCAACACAAAGGATCACTTTTTAGAAACTTCCTAATTGTCCTCCATTGCTACGCATCAGTTTGAAATTTCGCTAAAAGGTGCCTCTACATTCCGCTATAATGCTGCAAAAGCGTCCTCGGTAGGTCTCGGCGACGCAAGGCGTCGACATATGCGAAAAAAAGCGTCAAAGCCCAGAAGTTCATGTGTGGTGTGTAGTGGGTGCGTTACTGATGTCACATTGGCAGAAAATTTCACCACAATTCTGCCCAACGCCATCTTGGACGAGTCACACGATGGGAAGGTTGTCACATGCACTCTTAGCCACATCCATTCTTTTGTCGACTGCGATGGCGGTCAGACCCGCGGGGTCCAGCGTTTAACTCATGACGTTTTCTTGTGAGTGGCCGAGGAACTCTCACGAAAAGGCCTCAGACGGTGGAATTCAGGAGCAACCACCCTTTCGCTTAGGGCGTTGATTCCCACACATTTCGTCGTTGAAAACGACAGTTGAAGTGCAGTGAGCACCAGGACGGCGTTCTCGACAACATTCAACACTGCTGACACACCCCGGACGTTTCAACCCTACTCTAAGGACGTAATGAGACTGCAACCCCACTGAACGTGATCTGGCCTTTTGGGGTGTAGCGCGACAGCAATTTTTGATCTGATATACAAGACATATTAATAGGATTTGTCGACCTGGAAAAGCATTCAACAATGTAAAATATTGTAAACATGTTCGAAATTCTGAGAACAATAATGGTCATCTGTAGGGGAAGACAGTTAATGTACAATTTGTACAAGAACCAAGAGGGAATAACAAGAATGGAAGAAGTACGAAGTGCTCAGATTAAAAAGGAGTAAGACGGGAATGTAGTCTTTCGCCCCTACTGTCAGTTTACACATAGAAGAAGCAATAAGGGAAATAAAAGAAAGGTTCAAGCGTGAAATTAAAATTCAAGGTGAAATGATATCAATGATAAGATCCAATCAAGACATTGCTATCCTCAGTGAAAGTGAAAGAGAATTACATGATTTGTGGACGAAATTACTGGGAATGTGTGTTTGGAGCACAGCATTGCACGGTAGTGAAACATGGACGGTGGGAAAACCGAAAGAGAAGAGAATCGAAGCATTTGGATGTGGTACTAGAGAAGAGTGTTGGAAGTTAGGTGGACTGATAAAGTTACGAATGAGGAAGTTCTCCACAGAATCGGTGAGGAAAGCAGTATATGGTAAATACTGATAAGAAGAAGGGACAGGATGATAGGATATCAGTTATGACATCAGGGAATACTTTCCATGGTCGTAGAGGGAGTTATAGAGGGAATACATCCAGCAAATAATTGAAGGCGTAGGTTGCGATTGTTACTCCGAGATGAAGAGGTTGGCACGGGAGAGAGAAATTTGTGATTCGTGGCAGGCCGCATCAAACCAGCCAGATTGGCTCTAAGCACAATGGGACCTACCATCTGAGGTCATCAGTCCCCTAGACTTAGAACTACTTAAACCTCACTAACCTAAGGATACTGTTGTTCCCGTGCCGGCCGAAGTGGCCGTGCGGTTAAAGGCGCTGCAGTCTGGAACCGCCAGACCGCTACGGTCGCAGGTTCGAATCCTGCCTCGGACATGGATGTTTGTGATGTCCTTAGGTTAGTTAGGTTTAACTAGTTCTAAGTTCTAGGGGACTAATGACCTCAGCAGTTGAGTCCCATAGTGCTCAGAGCCATTTGAACCATTTGAACCTAAGGATAAGACACACATCCATGGCCGTGGCAGGATTCGCACCTGCGACCGTAGCAGGCGCGCGGCTCCAGACTGAAGCGCCTGGAACCGCTCGGCCACACCGGTCAGCGTCCATCCAGATTGATGACTGGTTAAAAAAGTAGTGTGGAGCCCATATCCATACACGTATATAGTTCTGGCAATACCGGCCATGACCTTCTTCTTCTGTACTGATGCCCTCTTACGAGATTTGGTAAGAATGTCTTCCACGAGTAATGTGTGTGTTGGATAGGGACACGACGAATGTAGTGTGTGGACATATAAAGTGAGAATGTGGGTCCCGCGGGAGATGTGCGCGAGATAGTCCCTGCAATCGCACTATCCTCTGTGTCCTTGGTGGCACAGATGGATAGAGCGTCTGCCATGTAAGCAGAAGATCCCGGGTTAAAGTCCCGGTCGGGGCACACATTTTCACCTGTCCGTGTTGATATATATCAACGCCCGCCAGCAGCTGAAGATATTAAAATATAATTCTAATCATCTGAGTGGTGCTTTAGCGCCTGAGGGCAGGCAACCAATTCGAACGGGTGTAGAAGGGGTTACCTGCTCTCTGGCGCTTAAGCACCACTCAGCTGATTGGCTATCAAAGTCTCCGTACAGGTACATTTTGAAAGTGCGCAACAAAGGTGCACAGGTGGCCACGAGGGTGTTACTGAGCTGTGGGGGAGAGTCTTAGTCCAAAGAAGCCTCTTGAGTGTTAAAAATAAGATGTCATCTTCGACCTCATTAAATTTTCGTTCTAAGATTTGAAAATAGTCGAAGGCTCTGCGATTATGTCCGGATCGGTGTATACAGTGCCATGAGTGGAAATTCTAGGTGTACCTGCATGGGTCTGATACCTGTAAAGCCGTCTGAGCTCGGTCCAAACATAGGAGGAGATGCCCTTGTGGCAGTGGTGGAGACGTATCGTTCTTCGCTTAAAAAATTAAAATAAAATATATGTCCGTAGGCATTTTTTCCCCTCAGAATGTGCTCCGCGGACGCTGCAGGCAAGGTCGTTTCTTGAGTGAGTCAGAGAGTCTCGCTCTTAAGGAGCCACTGGACCTAAGCACGGGAAGTGGAGGAATTTGGGCAGAATTGTGTCACGTGGCCAGGGGGCGGCGGGTGTCGCATATTCCGGTGCAGATTGGGGCAGGAGACGGCGCCAGCGCAATTCGGCGCTAACTGGCCTCGCGTCTGCGGCTGCGCTGCGGCTGCGTGGTCTGACGCACACTTCCGGCACGCCAGTGACATCATTAAGGCGGCGGCGCAGACGGCGCGGCGGTAATTGCTCCAATTGAGGGGCACTCCGACTCCGAGAGGAGGCCGCCGCCGTGCCCAGGTGTCGTCCGGCGGCGCCGAGGCCTGGTCAAAAGTATCCGGACACCTACTGGTCAACGTGACGCTTTTAAATGTGCTGGGACACTTTCATCAATGTGTTAGAATGTCTGTGGTGGAACGGCATGCCATTCTTCCTCAAGAACCAAAACAAAGGAAGGTAGGATCTGGGGTCTGGAGCGAAGTTAATGTTGCAGCTCATCCCAGATGGGCTCCATTTGGTTCAGTTCGGGGCTCTAGGCAAGCCAGTCCGTTCCAGGAATGTTACTGTCAACAAACCATTGCCTCCCTGGTGCTGCTTGTGACAGAGTGTCTTCTTAAACTGATACAAACATCCATCGTCCCTGAATGTTCCTGTACCGTACACAGTAAACAGTGCCGTAAAATACGTTCGTGTCTTCCCGTATTTAGCGTTGGCATAATCAGGACAATGGTACCACGCCCTAACCACGGCCGCGCGGGGTAGCCAGGCGGTCTATGACGTCTTGTTACGGTCCGAGCGGCTCCCCCCGTCAGAGGTTCGAGTTCCTTCGGTCATGGGTGCGTGTGTCGTCCTTAGGGTAATATAGTTTAAGTTAGATTAAGTAGTGTGTAAGCTTGGGGACCGATGACCTCAGCATCATGGTACCATAAGATCTTACTACAAATTTCCAAATTTCCCAACCACGGAAAACACAGCTATAGAATAATATCACTTCTTCTGTAATTCGCTGTTGGCATTGTACGCAATTGTAGGTAACAATATTGATCGGCCTAACTCCAGCCTGCTGACTTTTGTGAGACTGCAACTCATTTTAAATTGTGATGCATTAAGGGGCTCCGGAACGCCCTATACTTGCAATGTTAAAATAACGCTTATAAATTACATCTTTCCTCACAAAGTATTTGAGGTAGGAAGTTGAACTTTTTACAGATTATTTATTGGAATATGGGCTACAACTTATAACAGGGATTTTACAAAATTTTAGTTCAGTTATTAAAGATGATTTTTTTTTCAATTGTAACGAAAATTCACAACATTTTTTTGCAATTTTTTATTTATATATTCAAAAATATACAGTTTTTTGGAAAAAGGCTGTGTTAAATTATGCAGAAGATACTGTGGAACATTTACTGAAAGTTTGAAACAAATATGTTTGGAAGATCCTTAGAAAACAAGTAATTAGTATGAGAAAATAAAAGTTTTGGGAATCGAGCGACAAAGATTGGATTAACTTTTTAGTGCATTCCAGGTCCATAGGATGGATTATCTTCATCCTCTGCAAACTCCTCCTCCAGCTTCCTCTTGTTCCTCCTCCTGTTTACTCTTGCTTGTATTTCTAGTCTCTTTACAGCCCTGTCTGCAGCCCGAAGGCGTTCCTTGTCTAAAGCAAGCATCGCTCGTACCATGTTAGAACCTATCTTCATTCCCATATTTCTAAATACCTTGCCCTTACAATGTTGCCATCATTGAAAGTCGCAACAGCATCATACACACCAAAGTGAAGTGTTTCTATTCCAACAAATACAGTTTTGGGGATTCTCGACCATATAACACTATTTACACTTTCATTGGGGTTTTGAGTTTTTCCGTGAATACACTTTTTCAACAGTTCAGGTGCTGCTAAGTATCTGAAAATAGGTTTTATCGCCTCCATTATTGCATGAGGCAGACTATGCTTATGAGTGTACACTTCACCAGTTAGCAATCCTTTGTTATATTTACACCAACTGTCTTCTTCTTTGGGACACAAGCTATGTTGGGGATTTTCATCGTCTTTATTGTTTACAGTAATAACACATACCTTTGACTTTCCAACATTTCTCCTTTTCTTAGAAGCCTTCAGAGGATTTCTAATAACTTTACTTTTACTCATTATTATACTTCAACAAAACACTCAAGAAACAGAATTAATTACGAATATTTTCGAGATAACGACAGAGTAAATAAACATGAAACAATCGACAATCACACCAGCGATATATATTGAACCATCACAGGTTAGCCACAACACATCACTAAAATGTACCTAATGAACACGGACGTTAATAATAACACCATTTGACAGCAGTTTAACAGCGCCACAGTAGGTCACGCCCATGTAGAACACATTAAAAAAAATTTAAAAATAGTTGTAGTCTTCGGAATTGAATAAATTATATATCTATTAAAAGGTAATAGTCTGCAGATTCAGAAAACGCAAAAAAGTAAAAATTGAACTTTTCATGATTTTGAGTTTTTCCGGAGCCCCTTAAAGAGACAGCCAGATTTGCAACTAAGATGGATGTTTATTTAGTCGGCGACCAGTTTCGGGCTACTCCCATTCTCAAACCATCCAGTGTTCACCAGGTAAAACGTCCGCAGCAAATAATGTGTATGGTTAACGAACACTAGTTGCTACCATACACTTATGTACCCACTTTATTTACTGCTGCTATGGACGGACATTTTACTTGGCAAACATTGGTTATTTTGAGAATGGTCCTATCCCGAAATCGGTCACCGACTAGATAAACATCCATTTTAGTTGACACTTTGGCTATCTCTTTTTGGATCACAATCGTGCAGAGCACCACAACTGACACTAATGTTAATGACTGAAGAAAACCACCTCAGCCGTATTATTACAAGAACAGGTTTCGTTCGTTGAACATAATTGTTATTGGTTTGGCATATTAAGAACCACATCAAATAACTTAAGTGCTCTTTGTATTCCCTCTCTTTCTTTCCAGTAGTTCTTTCAGATTGCTGGAATTATTTTTTCCTGCAAGCTGAAGGTGTTTGTCTTGGGGTTACCGTGATTCACCCAGCAGTCGTCCAGGGCGATCAGCCAGCTAAATAAGTCATCAGGATTGGCCTGGTACAGTTGCAACATTTTTGCTGTTGCCTCCATTCGGCCTGTCATGGAAACCGACTTGCTGCGACGTTTGTCATTTTCAAAATGTTGTACGACGAATCCTCCTTGCAGAAACTGTTAAAACTATGGTTATTCCTCGTAGTAATAGCAGAGTTAATAATGGTGGAAACATATGTAGATTTTGGGGTTGGGTTGTTTGGGGAAGGAGACCAGACAGCGAGTTCATCTGTCTCATCGGATTAGGGAAGGAAGTCTGCCGTGCCCTTTCAAAGGAACCATCGAGGCATTTGCCTGAAGCGATTTAGGGAAATCACGGAAAACCTAAATCAGGATGGCCGGACGCGGGATTGAACCGCCGTCCTCCCGAATGCGAGCCCAGTGTGCTAACCACAGCCGGCACGGTAGCTCGGCGTGTTCGGTCAGAGGGTTAGCTGCCCTCTGTAATAAAAAAAACTGAGTGAATGGATCAATAACGAACTTCAACGGGCATCAGTTGACGTCCGCCACGAGCAATTGAAACAAACAATAACGAACAAAATGAGATTACAAAAAAAAAACCACTGTTATGTAGATTTTGGTAGGAGTAATATTGTGATGACTATGGTAGTAATATTGAAATAGCAATAGTAGTAACTTAACAGCAGCAGTAGTAGTAGTAATAGTAGTAGTAGTAGTAGTAGCAGTTGTAATTTTTTCTGTATTGATAATGATAGAGTCATTATAATTTTCCATAAAGTAAGTGTACAGATACAACTGTCGAGAGAAGATTCGACCTATTTAAAATATTAGGTCATCATCACGTTCACCGCTGAGTGTCGTAAACCCATGAACCAAGCGCCTCCATCCCAAACAATCACCAGCTTCTCTTGGAGTTTGCTGAAGGGACAGACAGGAAATCTTGTTGATTTGCTCTATCTCCCTGCTTTCGCTCTCTCGGTCTCATACAGCCGTTTTTTTGATTTTTTTTTTTTTTTTTTTGTTGACACGAGAAGAACGGCTCCTGGAGATACAGACTTGCTCAGTAATGCACACATTAGTTCTTCTTTTGACCGATTTTATGTGCAGCATCGTGTGCCAGCGTCAAAGTTTAAATGCGTCAGTCTCAATTCCGCGGTGGCCAAGCGGTTCTAGGCGCTTCAGTCCGGAACCGCGCGACCGCTACGGTCGCAGGTTCGAATCCTGCCTCAGGCATGGATGTGTGTGATGTCCTTAGGTTAGTTAGGTTTAAGTAGTTCTAAGTTCTAGGGGACTGATGACCACAGATGTTAAGTCCCATAGTGCTCAGAGCCATTTGAACAATGTCAATTCCGTCCTCTCTTGGAGATCCGACTGAGGAACTTCTAGCTCTGGAAAACTTAGAAGTGAGCAAAATCATAGGTTTCTCATGCGAAAAACTTCGGTTGTGGTTACCTGTTGGCCTCCAAATTAGGTGATACACTATAATGTAAAGTAATCTGTGGCGTTACTGTCATAATGTAACATTACTGTCACATGTTACCAAGCAATATTAATTCATATTCTGCAGCTATTTTGCAATTATCTTATTGAGTATATTGGAGCAGTATGCTTGGAAAGACAGCCTTGCACTCGCACACGGGGGTGGTGTGACGCAGGAAACGTCACTGTGGCCACTTTTGTCGGCAGAAGGTAGTCTGTGGATCTCATTTGGTCGAGAGAGCCTCCTCTAGGGATATGGGCACCTTCGTGGAAGTCGGGAAGCGATATCCTGATACAGTGCTGGCAGGTGACTCCACCCCGTTTGGTTAGTGAGTGCCGCAGATGACCCACAGCCCACATACAATAACTGAGCGTGACATTTTTGCGTTTCTCATATACTTCAAAGAGCCAGACACAGTGGCACCATCCATACAGCGTGGGAGAGTCAACTACATTCCCTCTAAAAACTTGGTTCAGTCAGTAGATTGCTTCACTTTGGTCATTGTTCTTGGTGCATAAGGTTAACCAGTCATAAAGACACTGCTTCAGCCCAGTGTCAACTTCATGTTTAAAAATGTGTGTCTTCTAAAGAAGGGGAGTTACAAGTGATTTTCCCTGGCCTATCAAGAATGTAGCTAGAGTTCTTGCCCATGACATTGACAACAGCATGGAGACATCGCCTTCAAGTAGAGTGTTTTGCAAGTAGAGAGTTGAAGTCAGTGAACTTAGATTCTAGGATTCTGCTCTGGGCTGTCACAGACAGGGATCATTTTGGCCACCGTCTGGTGCTGATCAGCGCATGCTCTGTGTTTAGGGGAACGTAAGTGTCCCAATTGCAGTGCCTCAAACTACATTGTATACAGCTCATTACTTGCTTACTTTGATACACAATTTGTGTTGCTTGATTTGTGGCTTCTTGTAGTAAGGTTAAGTCTGATTTTAGAGTTGCCCGTATACGTGGGTCTCGTTGCACTTAGTTCATACAATCTTACATACTTTTCGGTTCTTCCCTACTGTGTTAGCGTCTGTTTGTTATTTGACTTGAGTTGAACAAACTTTTCTGTCTGCTAATTTTGTCGTGACCTTTGTCAAGCATTGGGGCACATAAATAACTACTAATCTCAGCCTTGACTTACATTTCAAGATCTTTTAACTGGTCGTACAGCTTTGCCTGGTAGGCGACCCTTTAAAAACAAATGTAATCTGCTGCGTAGGCAATTGTGTCAATTGTCCTTGAGCACAGTTGTAATTCACAAGAGTAATTTACTTATTATTTTGTGTCAGGAACGAGCATTGCACTATCTTGTCCTGTATTGCTACAAGTTCGTTTCATGAAAAAGGGGGCTAGAATTTTCAAAACACACACATCAAAGAAAGTTTTTCATCACCTCGTTTCCGAGTGTTTAGGAACCTGTACGGAAAATTGGAATAGGGATCAACATAAACATCATTTCCACCCTTTTTATTGCTCATGAAAGCCACACATTGCATGTTGTACCATCATACAGCGAGACCTTCAGAAGTGGTGGTCCAGATTGCTGTACACACCGGTACCTCTAAAGTCCAGTAGCACGTCATCTTGCATTGATGCATGCCTGTATTCGTCGTCTCTTACTGTACACAAGTTCATTAAGGCATCGTTGATCCAGATTGTTCCACTCGTCAACGGATATTCGGCGTAGATCCCTCAGAGTGGTAGGTGGGTCACGTCGTCCATAAGCAGCCCTTTTCAATCTATCCCACGCATGTTCGTTAGGATTCATGTCTGGAGATCATGCTAGCCATTCTAGCCGAGCCATGTCATTATACTGAAGGATGTCATTTACAAGATGTGCACGATGGGGGCCAAATAGTCGGCCATGAAGACGAATGGCTCGCCAATATGCTTCCGATATGGTTTCACAGCTCGGAGAATTGCATTCACGTATCATACAGCCGTTACGGCGCCTTCTATGACCACCAGAGGCGTACGTCGACTCCACATAATCCCACCCCAAAACAGCAGGGAATCTCCACCTTGCTGCACTCGCTGGACATTCTGTCTGAGGCGTTCAGCCTGATCGGGTTGCCTCCAAACACATCTCCCACTGTTGTCTGGTTGAAGGCATATGCGACACTCATCGGTGAAGAGAACGTCATACCAAGCCTGAGCGGTCCATTCGGCATGTTGTTAGGCCCATCTGTACCGCGCTGCATGGTGTCGTAGTTGCAAAGATGGACCTCGCCATGTACGTCGGAAGCGAAGTTGCGCATCCTGCAACCTATTGCTTACAGTTTGAGTCTTAAGAGACGTCCTGTGGCGACACGAAAAGGATTATTCAACATGGTGGCTTTGCTGTCAGGGTTCCTCCGAGCCATAATCCGTAGGTAGCGGTCATCCACTGCAGTAGTAGCCCTTGGTCGGCCTGAGCGGGGAATATGTCCAAACAACATAGCTTTGGTTCACTCCGAGACGCCTGGACACTTCCCTTGTTGAGAGCCCTTCCTGGCACAAAGTAACAAAGCGGATGCGATCGAACCGCGGTATTGACCGTCTATTCATGGTTGAAGTACAGGCAAGACGAGTGCATGGTTGTGTACATCTTTGGGTGAGTTTAGTGACACTTCTGTACAGTCAAAAGGACTGTGTCTGTGATTCAGTACCTATAGTCAACGTCTATCTTCAGGAGTTCTGGTAAAACTTGACATGTATAAATAAATAAATAAGTAAATACGCGTGGAAGAAGTCTGCTGGAGCAGCAAGTGTCCTGCCAGTAGCGGTAAGACTGCCCGGACACGCAACAGCGAAGTAGACAGAGAGGAAGAACAGGGAGGGGAACTGGGGGACAAGGAGGGCCCGCCGAGTGCAGAGGCCATCCGGTCAAGTGGCGGAGCGTCACGCCAGCGCCACGGCGCTTCCACCTCGCGGCCCAGCTGTCCAGCCGGGGCGCGCGAGCTCTACTCGCTCTCCGCTCTGGCTCAGTATCCGCGTGTCACGCAACCAGAGAAAGATGGTGAAAAACTGCACCATATTTGAGGCATTCATTGATATCTGATCTTCTTCCAGTGCAACTAAGCCTTTTTGATGGATACTCTTATCAGCTTACATTGTTTGTTTCCAATCACCAGTTCATCGTCCAGTTTGACACTGTACACGGATTCTTCCTGTCGTGTACCAGTCTTCTCGTCTCCGAACACCTATTACACTCAAACACCCCTCTGCTGTGGGCATGTATGCACGTCTCGCTACTCCGTTCCGCAGGTGTGTTCCGTAAGTGCTACGGTCGTCTGATTGCTCCTAACCCACCGACCTCCCACGGCTGCGGACGAGTTTCGTGCCTGATTGTGTGCTATCATTTGCAACAATCCTCATTTCGATATCTTGGATCATGTATGTGATATGACGATTGTTTTGATCACGTGAATGGGCATGTAGCGCGTGGCCGTCCTTCGGATACAAGACCCAATAACACGAGAAGGAAATGAGGTGTTCTTCTGCTTCCAATTTTAAATAACGTTCTGATATCTTATCGGCATTTCATGTACTGCAATGTATGAGCTAAAATGAACAGCACCTAAAGTTTTCGCAATGAGTTTTTACCTGTGCAAAAATCTTTAAAATTTCGCGCAATGTTTTACTTAATGCAGCACAGTAACTATGGCTTAGAACGAAAAGAAGTTCAGTACCTTATGAAGGCAAGATATCAACTGTACAATGTACAAACATCAGTTTTTTTCACCAAACAGTTGTCTTAAAAAGGGACGGTAAGCGTTTAACAGCAGCCGGCAAGACCGCAGGGGCGTAACAGAGCGCGTCGTGCCCGACCGTCTACCGGATGTAAAACTGAATAACTCATGAACGAGATGAGATATCGTTTTGCTTTCAATTTTAAATTAAATTTCGGTATCTTATCTACATTTAATTCGCTACAGTGTGTGAGCTAAAGTCAACCATACGCGATATATACACCTCTACGAACTCTTCACAATTTTGTGTAGTGTTATACATAATTTGACACAGCGCAGTAAATGTGACGGATAACGAAGAGAAATTCATTTCTTTACGGAGTGAAGGTAATTACAGTGTAAGATGTGCAGAAATCAAATTTTTTCACCCAATAGTTTTCCAGCAAACGGGTGTTACGTATTTCATCTGGGCCGTTTCTCGCCACAGGCGCCAGCATTTGGCGAGTGGCACAGTCATAACATAAGCAGCCTGAGCGCGGAATGCAGAGAGATCGTTTGTAGCAGCCAAACGGTTATTTTGCCTCCTTACACAAATTTTCCTTCTACTGCTACTCCAGTGACAATCGAATCTGTCCTGGAAGCATCTGGAGAGGAATCTCAGTGATTTCGGTGCGGGATATGTAATCGGAAGAAGTGGAAGTCAATATACTGTCAGGCCATTCCGATTTAGTTTCAGATAACGATGAATGGCGATGTGATTACCTTAAAAATTCCAAAATCGGTTTCTTTACCCGTATTCGCTCATTTGTGGGCAATGTAAATGAATGATGCGACAACAGTGTCAGTGAGACAATGTACATCAATCCTCCTTTCATTACCTGCCTGATGATTTGCCGGCCGCCGCTGTGGCCGAGCGGTCCCAGGCGCTTCAGTCTGGAACCGCGGGACCACTATGGTCGCAGGTTCGAATCCTGCCTCGGGCATGGATGTGTGTGATGTCCATAGGTTAATTAGGTTTAAGTGGTTCTAAATTCTAGGGGACTGATGACCACAGATGTTAAGTCCCATAGTGTTCAGAGCCATTTGAACAATTTTGAACCTGATGATTTATCACTTATCCGACTAACCCGTCCCTTCTTCCGGTAACGCACAATTTTCCACGGACTTCTTCCTTACCTATCGCTGTGCAGTAACTCTTCCATTAGTACTTTAAGTGTCCACCGTTTTTTTTGTTTTTCTTTTTCGTTTTGTTTCTCTTTTCTTAGTTTTTTTTTCACTTCTTCGTTGCGTCACTTCATAAAACCTCCCAGTGAGTATTTTCTTCCACCACCCATTCAATTACAGTTTTCAGCAAATATGTGCTCAAATGTATCTCTTCGATTCACTATGTTCTTTTTCCTTCCTTACACTATCAGTCCATCTGATGTCCAACTGTCTATTTCAGACGCTGCTCGTCGGCCTGTTTCAAACATGGCTGTCTCTCAGCAACCGCATATACGTTTCAGCATAGAAATCACACAGCCAACCGGTTGTTAATAACTGTTTGCTACATTGGTCTAGGTTTCTACACACTTAAGGATGTCTTCATCAAAATTAAATTTTAAGAAATAGTAAAGTTACATTGCGACTAAGCAATGGTCAAAATGGTTCAAATGGCTCTGAGCACTATGGGACTTAACAGCTATGGTCATCAGTCCCCTAGAACTTAGAACTACTTAAACCTAACTAACCTAAGGACATCACACAACACCCAGCCATCACGAGGCAGAGAAAATCCCTGACCCCGCCGGGAATCGAACCCGGGAACCCGGGCGTGGGAAGCGAGAACGCTACCGCACGACCACGAGATGCGGGCAAGCAATGGTCAAAATTTCATTCTGGTGAAGTCATCGTTAGAAGTGTCGAAACCTAGGTCAATGTACCAAACAGTTATTTGCAACCGATTCGCTGCGTAATTCCTATGCTGAAAGGCTACTCACTGAATATTTCTCTGGACTAAAGATTAATATTGTTGGACATTAGCTTCGGTTTCTTTTTATAAAAAGTGCTTGATCCTTTTGTATTCCTTGCTGTTACGTCTACCTTCTTTGTCCTATTTCTGAGACAGAGAAGATCTCTTCAAAATATTTAGTCATCCAGCACTGACTGGAGATCACGGCTGTCTCTTAGGTGACCTTCACCACAGTGACCAAGTACGCCATTTTGCTCTTATCAATCGTCAGAGTTTACCCCGTATTTAGTTACGGACTTCGTTGTGCTCAAAAATCGGCAAATTTATTTGATTTTACTTTGTGGTCAGATGCTCTTCCTGTCGCGGCCAAAATCTGTGAACTGTGTAAACTTTGTTGTGTGTGTGATCGTATTTTAACACACTGCTTAATTTTAAAACTTTTGGTGCCGGAACGCAAACAACACCCCGCTCCCTCCTCGCCCCCCCCCCACCCCCCACCCCAAAACCATAAAATTACAACACGAGATATAAACGGAAGATGCTACCGCGTGTCGCCATAGCAGTGTTACTTTGCTTTCTAGATCACAACTTCGAAATGAAGCTCAGCTTATCTTGGGTATACTGTATACACACACACACACACATACACACCCACGCACACACACATACACATTACGTCGGCCACGCCACTACCCATCACATCATGTTAGCCACCCATTATCTCTTTCACTTTTGCTGACGCAACGGCAAATTATAGTTACGCTGCAATTAAATACCCGTGTACTATTGTAAATCTCCGGTTCCGATTTGTTCCAGTGAATGAAAAATATTCCCTGGAAGGTGCCACAAAGCCGTTTAGTGCGTTCCGACCGAAATTAAGTCCTGTTTGAACTGTTTGCGAGGCAAGAAATGAGGACCAGCCAAGCATTTGTGTACATGAGGGTAGGAAACCGCCTAAAGCCACAGTCAGAATGGCCGGTGCTCCTAGCAACGTTGTTCATCCACCGCGAGGATCGATCCTGGTGTAACTAACCTTCCTGCCTGGCAATGCCATCGAATAGCAGTAAAACTTTATTACACTATCAGCTGAGAAATCCGGCTTTGCTCGGGTCAGAATATATGGCAAGGGAGAAGCCATGAGTATCATTCTAGATACATCTGATAAAGGAAACTATGAATGCAGTCATCCTGTTACTACGTTAGTTCGGACGCTGTGTGTGGCAGGTGGTTGAGTGTGTTGGACAAGAATTCGCGAAATATGTAGTAATAAATATTCGTAGGTGAAGCTAAATAATATATGATTTACGAACTTTACCGTCTATGTGAGAGTGTTTTTATTGTTTCATTCACGATGTAATGTAATGGTGATAGAGTCCACAACGTGTTTCATCCGTACTGCGGTGGGTGGAAGTGGGTGATTGTGATTGAATAATGCGCGATGTGGAACGTTCACTTCTCTTACAAAAAGCTATATTCTCTGTGAGTTTCGAACTCTACCGTACTAGTGAATATACTTGCTTTTACAATCGTCACCCTGTTCCATCTGTACTGGTACCGACATTACGTTTCACAGACATATTTAACCACCAGTAACATATCGGGGCAACTAGTAATTTAGTGATATTGTCTTAACTTAATGCCGGCCGCGGTGGCCGAGCGGTTCTAGGCGCTTTAGTCCAGAACCGTGCGACTGCTACGGTCGCAGGTTCGAATCCTGCCTCGGGCATGGATGTGTGTGATGTCCTTAGGTTATTTAGGTTTAAGTAGTTCTAAGTTCTAGGGGACTGATGACCACAGATGTTAAGTCCCATAGTGCTCAGAGCCATTGCAACCATTTTTTTCTTAACTTAATAGGATTTAAATGAAACTGGAAAGGAATGGAAGTTAGTTTATTTCTTTAGGCATTTACTTTTCATTGCATATGTTCATAAGAGAGTTGGAACACGGTTTTAAGATTCGGCATTTTGCCTGGGAAACGAAATCATGTGGATAAACAAGTAATATTAAATCACCCACATAAGTAATAGATGTACTCATATGATAAGGATTATACTCACGATGAATAATGCAAAAGAATAAGCGAAGTGACTGACGGAAACGCGCTAAATTATGAAAAGGATTATACTCATGAAGAATAAGCGAAATTTTCTCAGAAATCACTGTAGTCTACCGCCCGTAGCGAGTATTTTTAACTTTAAGCCTGTTTTGATGTTTTACTTTGTGTTTCTGTTGATCATCGGTAATGTGAGTCTGGCGAAAACGCACTGAAAGATTAAAAACTGGTGTGTTCGATATTACAGTCTCAATGACGAAACGGTGCAAGCACAGTGTTGTGACGGATGAATGAAACAAACGTACTTTCACATGCACATAAAGTTCATAAGTCTCAGAGTATTTTCCTAAGAGTATTTAATTTGTAAACCCTCCTCCTTAGTTTTGTAAAGGGCTCTTCGTTACTGCTGTGGAGGCCGAGTTGCCACTGTGTGCTGACTGTGCGTTCGTGAAATGGCTCTTAGGGCAGTACACCGCTAAGACAATTTCTCCTTGCCACTATTACTCCAGCTGTGCCCCAGGGTCAGGTAACAGGATAGCAGAACGAAGTTCTACAACACTCCAAGAAATTAATAACAAAGTCACACAAATGAATTAGAAAGGTTTACTGATCTTGCCACTTGTTGAATGACTAAGTCTACAACCCTACATGTAATATAACACAAGAAAGGCTCTCAATGATAAATGGAAATAAGGGTAGGCAAACTTCACAGTACATAGAAAATGCAATTTTACAACAACTGTCAGTTCAATTCTAAGAGTTCACTATACGACGCTCCGTATCTAGTCAGCCCTGCACGATGATTTACTAGTGATCGGACGACACAATAATTTATTGCTCCATATTTCGCAGATTTTTGGTCACTACACTTACCCACTGCCACGCACAGCGACCAAACTCCTTTACTAACAGCATGAGGTCAGAGGTTCCATACCACCACAGCCATGAGTGGAATGGCAGTGGGTGGTCATGGAGAAAAGTGTGTCAGTACGGCTGTCAGTGCTTACACACACAGGCCTTTTATATATGCACTGGTCTCCAAAATTAAAGCAACAAACGGAAATTTTGCAAGTTTGCTTTTATTTTGTTGCAAAATAGTGCAAACAGGTGCTAGTAAAGTAGAAACAATGTAAAGAACACAGAACGTAAACAACTCCAACTTTCCTGACGATAGACGTAAATGTTCTTCATTTTACCAACTTAGCAGATTTGCACACACATTCTGGCAGCTGGTTAATGTGCTCAGCATGGGGTGTGACCACCTCTGGCAGCAATAAAGGCCTGACAACGACGGGTTATGCTGTGAGTGATGCCATCAGTCTCATGTTGCGGCAATAATGCTCATTCTTCCTGCAAAGCTGCTCGCAAGTCTTAGAGATTGGTTGGTGCATGCTGACGTGATGCGAATTCTCTCTGTAGCGCATCCCAGACATGTTCTATGAATTCAAATCGAGAGGGCGAGCAGGCCACACCATACATGCAGTACCTTCCGTTTCTAAGAAAACATCAACCACCAATGCTCAATGAAGTCGAGCATTGTCGTCCACCAATACCAAGTCAGCGCTCACACCACCTCGCAACAACCGCACACGAGGTCCCAAGATTTCATGGCCATACCTCCTGACAGTAGTTAAACCTTGCCAATTCACCCGGCCAATTTCATGAAGAGTTGTTCGAGTGGTCAGCATAATTCCTGCCCACATCATTAAGGATCCCCCTCGATGTTGGTGTCTTTCCACAGTGTTCGGGTCCCAAAATCGTGTCCCACGTGCCCTCCACGTGCGAATACGTCGAGAATCACTCTCCAGACCAAATCGGGACTCGTCTGAGAAAACAACGTTGGCCCATTGTTCGACTGTCCAGGTGGCATGTTGACGACTCGAATAAACGTTCCTTTCTGTGAAGACGCATCAGAGGTACACATGCAGAAGGTCTCCGACAATAAAGGCTACACTACCGAAGCCTCCTGTACACCGTTTGTCCAGTGGACGCTATGAAGTCAGATGCAAGTTGTCGCGCGGTAGTAAGGCAGTACCGTCGTTCCCTTACGGACAAATAACGGTCCTCTCTTTTTGATATGACGCGTGGTCGGCCCTGCCCTGGTCTTCAGGATACTGTTTCGTGCTCTATACAATGTCGCCCTTTGTAATTCTGTCAGAGACAGCAAAGGACTTGGAAGAGCAGCTGAACGGAATGGAGGATATAAGATGAACATCAACGAAAGCAAAACGAGGATAATGGAATGTAGTCGAATTAAGTCGGTGATGCCGAGGTAATTAGATTAGGAAATGAGACACTTAAAGTAGTAAAGGAGTTTTGCTATTTGGGGAGCAAAATAACTGATGATGGTCGAAGTCGAGAGGATATAATATGTAGATTGGCAATGGCAAGGAAAGCGTTTCTGAAGAAGAAAAATTTGTTATCATCGAGTATAGATTTAAATGTCAGGAAGTAGTTTCTGAAAGTATTTGTATGGAGTGTAGCCATGTATGGAAGTGAAACGTGGACGATAAATAGTTTAGACAAATGTGGTCCTACAGAAGAATACTGAAGATTGGATGGGTAGATCAAATAACTAATGAGGAGGTATTGAATAGAACTGGACAGAAGAGGAGCTTGTGGCACAACTTGACTAGAAGAAGGGATCGGTTGGTAGGACATGTTCTGAGACATCGAGGGATCACCAATTTAGTATTGGAGTGCAGCGTGGAGGGTAAAAATCGTAGAGGGAGACCAAGAAAGGAATACACTAAGCAGATTCAGAAGGATGTAGGCTGCAGTAAGTACTGGGAGATGAAGAAGCTTGCATCGGATAGAGTAGCATGGAGAGCTGCATCAAACCAGTCTCAGGACTGAAGACCACAACAACGACAAATTGTCACCACATGAGAAACAACAGGACGAAACACATTAAGCTTTCGGGCCACTTCAGTTTGTGACTGTCCTGCTCTCATTCTTCTTATGGCCCTACACCGCAGAGAGATTGGGTAGGTGTCTTCTTTGAGCCATACCGTCTGTGACTGCATACACAGCAACTGTTGATGTGGGACTACCCGAGAAACACTACCCTGTTTGATAAGTGCCCTGACGTAATTGCTGACGTGATTGCCCGTTAACCGGAGTGCCATCTTCGTGCAGAAAGCGATTGTAAGTACATCTGTTGGTATTTTGTATGAATTAGACACAAGACGGGGAGACAGCGATTGTTGCTTTAATATGGGACACTAGTGTAGACATAGTATACAGATTACAATTTTGAACCCGAGTTTTCACGTACGAGAACCTAATTTAACTCGTGACTGGACTGCCGAGCTGATTGCCGGTACGCTGCCCCGCGGCGGGCACCTCCTGCCAGCTGACGAGGCGCTGTCGCAGCCGCAGTGGAGTGGAGCGGCCGGCAGAGGCGGCGGCAGCGGCAGCGGGAGCGGCCGTGTCCTTGGCGGCAGAGGTCGCGGGGTCGGCGCAGGCGACGCTCGCCGTGTCCAGGGCGCGGCCACGGGCCGCACTCGCGGCTATTCTGGGCGCCGTGGCCCCTGACCCGCTCTCATAGCCGCTTGTGGATCTAATTCCCCGTCACACTGGTCGCCATCGCCACCGCAGACCGCGAGGCGTTCTGCCAGCTGCAGACCCCTCCTCCACCTTATCGAATGGGACCGCGCCGAAATCGACGTGACCCTGGCAACACTCATCATCATCATCATTTTAGACTGATTATGCCTTTCAGCGTTTGGTCTGGAGCATAGTCCCCCTTGTAAAATTCCTCCATGATCCCCTATTCAGTGCTAACATTGGTGCCTCTTCTTATTAAGCCTATTACTTCAAAATCATTCCTAACCGAATCCAAGTACCTTCTCCTTGGTCTACCCCGACTCCTCCTACCCTCTACTGCTGAACCCATGAGTCTCTTGCTTCTCCCATGCGTGTAACATGACCCCACCATCTAAGCCTGTTCGCCCTGACTGCTACATCTATAGAGTTCATTCCGGTTTTTCTTTCATTTCCTCATTGTGGACACCCTTCTGCCATTGTTCCCATCTACTAGTACCTGCAATCATCCTAGCTACTTTGATATCCGTAACCTCAACCTTATTGATAAGGTAACCTGAATCCACCCAGCTTTCGCTCCCATACAACAAAGTTGGTCGAAAGATTGAACGGTGCAGATAACTTAGTCTTGGTACTGACTTCCTTCTTGGCCAGCCGGAGTGGCTGAGCGTTTCTAGGCGCTACAGTCTGGAACCGCGCGACCGCTATGGTCGTAGGTTCGAATCCTGCCTCGGCCATGGACGTGTGTGATGTCCTTAGGTTAGTTAGGTTTAACTAGTTCTAAGTTCTAGGGGTCTGATGACCTCAGCAGTTAAGTCCCGCCGGCCGCGGTGGCCGAGCGGTTCTAGGCACTACAGTCTGGATCCGCGCTACCGCTACGGTCGCAGGTTCGAATCCAGCCTCCGGCATGGTTGTGTTTGATGTCCTTAGGTTAGTTAGGTTTAAGTAGTTCTAAGTTCTAGGGGACTCATGACCTCAGAAGTTAAGTCCCATAGTGCTCAGAGCCATTTGAACCATTAGTTAAGTCCCATACTGCTCAGAGCCATTTGAACCAATTTGATTTCCTTCTTGCAGAAGAGAGTAGATCGTAACTGAGCGCTCACTGCATTAGCTTTGCTACACCTCGCTTCCAGTTATTTCACTATGTTGCCATCCTGTGAGAATATGCGTCCTAAGTATTTGAAACCGTCCACCTGTTCTAACTTTGTTTCTCCTATTTGGCACTCAATCCGTTTATATCTCTTTCCCACTGAAATTACTTTCGTTTTGGATATGCTAACCTTCATACCACAGTCCTTAGATTTCTGATGTAGCTCTGAAATATTACATTGCGAACTTTCAGTCGAATCTGCCATCACAACTAAGTCATCTGCATGTGCGAGACTGCTTGTTTTGTGTTCACATATCTTAATCTCACCCAGCCAGTCTACTGTTTTCAACATATGATCCATAAATAATATAAACAACAGTGGAGATAGGTTGCAGCCTTGTCTTACCCTTTAAGCTACTCTGAACCATGAACTCAATTTACCGTCAACTCTAACTGCTGCCTGACTATCTATGTATAGACCTTTAATTGCTGGCAATACTATCTTTCAGAAATATACCGATTTCAGCTGCATATGAATTTTTTATTTACAGGAGTACGACTGGTTTCGTGATGTCAAATCACATCTTCAAGTGTACATACGTCAGCAAAACATTTAAGCCATGATACGGGAAGGATGGGGACTCAACTTTCTCAAAATAAAATACTGTTACCCGCAACAAGCAGGGCGTCACTGTTCAAATTGACCAGCTGATAAACTGACGTGGTAAAAGCGCGTTTGCTTCGTACTAGGAAGCGGCGGCCAGCAACCCTCCAACCGCCTCGCCATACAGGGTCACATGTCAGTGTGCTCCTGTGTCTCACAGAGGACATTACCGCCACCGTATACGCAACGTGAAAAGTTACAGACGTTCTCACTCGTAGAACAAATGATATTGCGGAGACATGGCTTAGCCACAGCCTGGGGGATGTTTCCAGAATGAGATTTTCACTCTGCAGCGGAGTAGGAGACGAGGTACTGGCAGAAGTAAAGCTGTGAGGACGGGGCGTGAGTCGTGCTTGGGTAGCTCAGTTGGTGGAGCACTTGCCCGCGAAGGGCATAGATCCCGAGTTCGAGTCTCGGTTCGGCACACAGGTTTAATCTGCCAGGAAGTTTCATTCTCGCTCGTATGCAGATATCATGGGAATGACTGAGGCTGAACCATGTAAACTATAGAATGCTTCAGTCTAAAAATCGATTCAACCTAATAGACCAGACGTAAGAGCATATAAGAACAAACCCAGGATAAGTAGCCAAGCAGTCGAATAACTATGACACGTCCTTGAAAGGAAGGATTGCATCATGGTTGTATCACATTAGGTTGCACGCAGCTGCACTGAAAGTCCATATCTTTCTACAGAAGCACAACACCATGTGAGACAATCTTAAGTTATTTTCCCTGAATTATTAATCAGTACAGCCAAGACACTGAAATGTCGTATTAATATTCCATGTTATCATTTTGGTAGTATATTAGGTACACCAAAAAGTGGGACCATAATAACATCTCCATCGCTCAAGGTGGTGGACAGCATGTCGTGTCAACACCACGTTCTTGTAAGGTACACCAACGTAGAATTAGTGCAAAAACCAAATATAGTGCTCCATGATCATCAGGATAGACAGGACAAACGGATATTGCAGTAATTTCTGGTAATTAGGTCAGAAGGTGAAGGACATTAAGTCTTATGCCAGTCATCATTGATAATTACACTAGCCTATCAACTGATTTGAGTAATTGGTGGCACTCATCGCCCAGTTACTGAACATTTCTGTACCATGTATGAAGTATTACAGAATAATGTTCATAAGTCATCTGATTACAGACAACATTGGCACTCATTGACCAGTTACAAACCATCAGAAGTCATCATTCAAAACAGGAGCTAATGAGTGTAGCATCAAGCTACTGGTATTCATATATATAGCATGTAAGTGACATAATATAAATTTAAAATATAAGAAACAGTGGCATTCATTGGCCAGCAAGTATTGAATATTACAAAACATTTTTTATCATTCAAGTGACATACGACATATTTAAAATAATTATTGGCACTAATTGATCAGTTACGAATCATCAGAAGTCATCAGTCAAAACAGGAGCTAATGAGTGTAGAGCATGCATGCACTATTACAAAATATCATTCACTATTACTCAGAACTCATCATTCAAGTGACATATGACATATTTAAAATGTATCATACTGTAACTATTACTCAAGGTCTGTGATTAGAAAAACATCATTCAGTATTACTCAGAACTCTCTTAAACTGATAGCATTATTTGGGACTGGTAATAATTTTTTTTGTGCTAGCATGGCATTGCGTTGGGATCGATAATTAATTGCTGGGGCATAACAATATTTGCTTTTGACTTATTGCTGTAAATGAGGATAGGTAACGTCATTCATCATGAGTCAGCTGTAGCAAGGTTATGAAACAAGTAGAGTATATGTGATCGCATTCATGAATGACACACACAAATGGGTAAAAAAAAATGCAAGTACTAGAACAGGTTTAATGACCAACTGCTTATAGCACATTAATTTCATGAATAGCTTCTCCTGGGAAAAAAAATACAAAATGGACTATTAAGCTGAAAGAAGAAACGCATATTATGCTGAAAAGTAGTGAACTTCGAATTAACAGGTAATGAAATGTGTATTAAATATATATGTTCTCTAGCTATCCTTTCCAAAACCTTCAGTCATCATACCATGCGACATAAGACATACTGTGAAGACGAACTGCAACAAATACTTAAATAACTACATAGCATAAATACACTCCTGGAAATTGAAATAAGAACACCGTGAATTCATTGTCCCAGGAAGGGGAAACTTTATTGACACATTCCTGGGGTCAGATACATCACATGATCACACTGACAGAACCACAGGCACATAGACACAGGCAACAGAGCATGCACAATGTCGGCACTAGTACAGTGTATATCCACCTTTCGCAGCAATGCAGGCTGCTATTCTCCAATGGAGACGATCGTAGAGATGCTGGATGTAGTCCTGTGGAACGGCTTGCCATGCCATTTCCACCTGGCGCCTCAGTTGGACCAGCGTTCGTGCTGGACGTGCAGACCGCGTGAGACGACGCTTCATCCAGTCCCAAACATGCTCAATGGGGGACAGATCCGGAGATCTTGCTGGCCAGGGTAGTTGACTTACACCTTCTAGAGCACGTTGGGTGGCACGGGATACATGCGGACGTGCATTGTCCTGTTGGAACAGCAAGTTCCCTTGCCGGTCTAGGCATGGTAGAACGATGGGTTCGATGACGGTTTGGATGTACCGTGCACTATTCAGTGTCCCCTCGACGATCACCAGTGGTGTACGGCCAGTGTAGGAGATCGCTCCCCACAACATGATGCCGGGTGTTGTCCCTGTGTGCCTCGGTCGTATGCAGTCCTTATTGTGGCGCTCACCTGCACGGCGCCAAACACGCATACGACCATCATTGGCACCAAGGCAGAAGCGACTCTCATCGCTGAAGACGACACGTCTCCATTCGTCCCTCCATTCACGCCTGTCGCGACACCACTGGAGGCGGGCTGCACGATGTTGGGGCGTGAGCGGAAGACGGCCTAACGGTGTGCGGGACCGTAGCCCAGCTTCATGGAGACGGTTGCGAATGGTCCTCGCCGATACCCCAGGAGCAACAGTGTCCCTAATTTTCTGGGAAGTGGCGGTGCGGTCCCCTACGGCACTGCGTAGGATCCTACGGTCTTGGCGTGCATCCGTGCGTCGCTGCGGTCCGGTCCCAGGTCGACGGGTACGTGCACCTTCCGCCGACCACTGGCGACAACATCGATGTACTGTGGAGACCTCACGCCCCACGTGTTGAGCAATTCGGCGGTACGTCCACCCGGCCTCCCGCATGCCCACTATACGCCCTCGCTCAAAGTCCGTCAACTGCACATACGGTTCACGTCCACGCTGTCGCGGCATGCTACCAGTGTTGAAGACTGCGATGGAGCTCCGTATGCCACGGCAAACTGGCTGACACTGACGGCGGCGGTGCACAAATGCTGCGCAGCTAGCGCCATTCGACGGCCAACACCGCGGGTCCTGGTGTGTCCGCTGTGCCGTGCGTGTGATCATTGCTTGTACAGCCCTCTCGCAGTGTCCGGAGCAAGTATGGTGGGTCTGACACACCGGTGTCAATGTGTTCTTTTTTCCATTTCCAGGAGTGTACATAAACTTCAACATTAGCCTCATCTGCAAAGAAAAACTTAAAAGTGGTGTGTTTAGTGGCCATATAAAGTTTATCACTATCAACACCTGTAAACAAAAACTTCATTATTCATATCACCGTAACTCCATTATTATCATAACCTGTAAAGAAAAGCTTCATTATTTATATTACTATATTCTTCATCACTATTCATCACCATTCATTATCATCTGCAAAAAGATACTTCGTCGTACAACTATTCATAGTATAGAGTTCCTTATTTCTAGCATATTTCATCACTAAAACTAAGATGTGTAGTTCTGTCTGACAGCCTGCATCAATCGCCTCGTATTCTGAAAGAAAAAATTAGTTAAGACTGCTATCATACGATGTGTATAGTATATTCGTGTTAATGCTTGTTAATTCTGATCCATTTACTCTTCGTGACGAGGTGTTGCATCTTATTTCGTTCATTCCGAAGGTGAAATTCCCATTTCACAGTAATCCACTGTGGTTTGTTTAATTTATTTCTTTCACACGTTATTGCTTTTTGAAAATGATGAACAATGATTAATGTCTTGCATTTAAATCATATACCCATTAAATAAAAACTGGTTTCTAGTGATATAATTAAGCATACAGCATAGCATGACAGAAAACGTATTATGTCAAAAACATAGACAGTGTGCAGGTGCAAAAATGTACACAGAATATCATAATGTAGCAGCAAAAAAAAATTTAAAATAGTCACGATGTTGAGATATCATAAGGCAAAATGTCAAAGTCAACTGGTGTTTGTTATATCTTAAATATTTCATAGTGCATACAAACAAAACAGGAAAACAATCATACATACACGAAAAATGAAAAATGTGCACGGTCTGATGTGTAACGACAAGAAAAGCGACCTGCTAACCTTACCTTGCCGGGCACTTGCCAAGAAAAAATACGATAATCATCAGTAAGTAGTCACATAAATATAATTGCATAAGTGGTCATAAAAAAATCAGGAAATGGCATTACAGTGTGATAAATCATAAAGTATGTTCATTCAATAAAGGGTTGAATATTGAAGACATGGTGATTGCCTTTACTTCTTCTGGTTCTCAGAGTTTCGACGTGTACTACATTGGGGTGAGGAATGCTGCGAATTCGATATGGACCTGCATATAGAAGCTCAAATTTACTACATCTACTTTTTCCTCTGTTAGATAAATAATGTGAACGTACTAATATCTTCTGTCCAATGTGAAAGTCACGGCGTGTACAAACCTGTTTTTTCTGTCCTCTCCGGCGCTCTGCGGCACGTTTGATGTTGTTCAGCGTAATGTCAATTATTTCATGGTGTCGTACTCGACGAGATGTAGGAAAGGTTACTAATTCTTTAATTTTGTTAGGTGGTTCAACATTTTTCAGTATAACAGTCGGAGATAGCATAGTAGATTCATTTGGTATGGAATTAATTACATCTTTGAATGAGAGTATGTGTGTGTCCCAATCAATATGTTTTTATGGCAGTATATTCTACACAGTTTACCAATTTCTTTCATTAATCGCTCACAAGGGTTCGAAGAAGCATGGTACCTGGATATACAGATCGGAAAAATGTTTCTAGCTCGTAACATACGTGTCCATATAGCAGATCGAAACTGTGATCCATTGTCGGAAATTACTTTCAATACATGCCCTACATGAAATAGAAAATGATTTATAAATGCTTTCGAAACAGTTTTAGCAGTAGCTTTGCGTAACGGAGTGAAGGGAACAAATTTCGAAGTGAGTTCAACAGCGACAAAAATGTAGCAAAAAACTCTATTAATTCTGGGAATCGGACCAAAAATGTCTACAGCGGCCATGTGTCTCAATTTAACAGGTACAATGGAATGTAATGGAGGAATATGTGAAGTCGTATCTGACTTAGCTTTCTGGCAGATTTTACATGACGCTAAAACTCGTCGAATACGTTTCTCCATGTTGGTAAAATAACAGTTCTGTCTCAGTATTAGAAAACATTTTCTGGCTCCGTAATGTGTGTAACTTAAATGAGTATACCAGATTAATTTGTTAACAAATTCGTCAGGAATGCATAATAACCAATTGTTGCTGTCAGGGTGAGAGCGGCGAAACAGAATATTATTGCGTATAGTGTAATGGTTTCTAATGGTAACATTATTCCTATCTTGCCAAAGGTGTTTAATTTCTTTCCACACGTTGTCTTTACTCTGCTCATGCGCTATGTCTCGTAATGACGACGAAATGAAATTCTCAAATGCCACTTGACGCTGAAATTTGCTTTGCAGAAGTTGGTTGCGATGTCTTGCTGATTGTTGCTGAGAGAACGGGATAGTGCGTCTGCTACAATATTTTGTGTACCGGGAATGTGAACAATTGTAAAATTAAATTCCTGTAAATAAAGTTTCCATCTGCTTAATCTGTCGTGTGTAAATTTAGCGGAAAGTAAAAACTGTATAGCTCTATGATCTGTGTAAACGGTCGTATGTCTTCCATAAAGAAAATGCCGAAATCTCGTAAATGCCCATACAACACAGAATGTTTCAAGTTCTGTAACAGAATAATTGCATTCAGCAGGTGACAGAATGCGACCCGCAAAGGCTATGTTTTTAATTACTGTACAACCATCTTCTTCAATTTCCTGAAAAATGTGTACACCTAAAGCGGTGTTAGAACTGTCGGTGGCAATGGAAAAATTTCTAGTAAGATCTGGATGTGATAAAAGTGATGCATTCATTAAAGCTTGTTTCAGGATCACAAATTCAGAATGTGCTTGGCTATCCCAGGACCAAATAGTGTTTTTAGCTTTCAATTGACATAATCTAGGGGTGTCTAAAGCAGAGTAATGAATAAATTTACGAAAAAAGTTAATTAAACCCAAAAAGCTGCGTAGTTGTTTCTTCGTCGTAGGAACAGTAATGTCACGTCAAGCTTGAAGTTTTTCCGGGTCAGGCGCAATGCCCTCTGCTGAAATTACATGTCCAAGAAATTTTATAGAAGTTTTGCCAAAGTGCGATTTACTGAGATTAACTGTGAGTCCTTGTGCACGAAAAGTTCGTAACAGTTGTTCAAGAATCAGATTGTGTTCAGACCAGTTAGCTTCTGCAATAAGAATGTCGTCTACATACGTTGTGATTCTGTCTTTAAGTTCTGTAGGAAGTATAATATTCAAACCGCGAATAAATGCTGCTGAAGAAATAGTTAAACCGAATGGTAATTTACAAAATTGATAACAGTCACCAAAACAGAGAAAAGCCGTGTACTTTCTGCAGTCCGGATGGAGTTGAATTTGCCAAAATCCCGATTTCAAATCTAATGTGGAATAAATAGCAGTACCATGAAATTTCTGTAGAAGTTCTTCTAATGTTTGAGGGCGATCCGTTTCATTAATAATAATGTCATTGATGTGCCGCGAATCAAGTACGAGGCGAAGCGAACCATCCTTTTTCTTAACAATATGGAGCGGGTTTATGTACGGACTAACTGCCGGTTCAATAATTCCTTGGTCAAGCATAGCTTGCAATTCTTTCTTAACTTGTTCTCTGTGAATATACGTAATGGGTTAATGTTTGGGTTTAAATGTGTCGTGCTGTTTAACTTGAAATTCATACTTAAAACCGGACATAGTACCAGGAACGTTGTCAAAAACTGGAGCTTGCTGTAAAAGAATTGTGCGTAGTTGCTGCGTTCGTCGTCTGTATTTGCACTGCTCTGTTTAACTTTATCAGAAATCATCTGTATAACGTCATAGTTGGCTTCGTCTGGAGTATTATAGCTGTGTACGTACGTATCTGTTAACAATGTGGAATGACAGTCTATGTTACGTGATGTGGAAATGACCTCTGTACGATTAATTGTTTGTTCTTCTGCAGATAAAAAGTGCTGAAATTCTAAAGCCAGTTGTACAATTTCATCCTTTAACATTAAATAGGAGTTTTGAAAGTCAATAATTGCGTCGTGTTGTACCAGAAAATTCGTACCTAAAATAACGTCTGTCGTCAATAAGGGAACAATCCAAAAATTTGAGTGAAATGTATGACCTGCAATACAAAATGATAAATGTATCTGTAATTTTACATCTACTCCTTTACCAGATACTGCTCCTTTTAGTTTTGCCTAATGGTAATGTAGGATAGGTATTCTCTTTGTTACATTTGTTGAAAGATTCCTCATTTATGACTGACATAGGTGATCCAGAATCGATTACTGCTGAAAATTTGGATGATCCAATCTTTACTTCGATGACAGGGTGTGAAATGGTCTTTTGAATAACTGGTCTTTCCTGTAAAAGAGTGTCTCGGATGTCGTCAAAAGTAATAACATTTTCGTGAACAAGATTCTGCGTGTCAAAAGTATTGCTTGCGTTGCTGGAAGATGCAACCTGTACTGTATCTAGTCAAATTCTATCTGACATGCTATTATTTTCAGGAGGATGCTGTGGCATTTCCACTATTTGTACTGTTCTGTTATTTCGTCCTGACGTATTACGTTCGGGATGATATCTACTGTCTGGTTCATTCATGATAATCTGTTGTTGTGGATGATTCTGCTGCTGATAAGACCGACTGTTATTAAACGTACGCTGAAAATTGTGCTCATTTCTTTTACGTGTGTCATGATAGTCATTTCTATACGGTGCATTGCGATAGGAATTGAAATGGTGTGTTTTCTGTACGTAGTTATTTCCTTGTTGCTGTGCGTTACTATTTGTTGGAGCTGATGCTATACGTGTAGGCGGCGAGACATTAAAGCTTGGTTGACCTTGTACATTACATTGTTGGTTAGGTATGCTAACCGGTTGGTTTTGTTGCTATTGCGGTGAAAAACCTCTATTATTACCGAAATGTGGTACCTGTTGCTGATAATTTTGACGATACTGATAATTAAAATTTTGTCTTTCATTAAAATTACGCTGGTAGTTCTTACCATTTCGGGAGTGTCTAATAAAAAATTGTCACTTTCGGTAAAACTTCTCGTATCAGGTTTTCTTTACTCATTCTTAATCATAGATAGATCGGTAGTTGAAGAGCTGTTTTGATAGATATAAAGGATAGTAGAAGAGAAGGCAGCAGTGCAGAAAACTAAAGATGAAACAGCACTACTACGGCTCGGGGCCCTGTGCACGCTACGGCACATATTCAGCGAAGCGTAATGAATCCCCTGGGGTCTATTACGCGCTGCAAATAAATTTTAGCTTCTGCATTACAGGCAATGGCGGTGAAAGTACAAAAATAAATTGTCGTATCCAGTTCAAAGCGTGTACCTGTGCTCTGTCATTTTTAAATATCTTAGATTTTTTTACGGATAAAAATTGCTTATAATCAACGTTATCGTCTCTGAATTTGTGAACAGGTTCAGGTTTGTGTGAGAATCTGTTTGTCTGTGTCACTTCGTATTCTAAGTCACGTAGTCTCTGTAAATTACCTAAGTTACACTGGCTGTGTGAGTGTGACAAATGTTCGGAATGTGCCGTATGCTGTGACGTGTTAGTGACTGAAATATTTTTCATTTCTGTCACTTTAATACGTTCGTCAATTTGGCTGATCTGTTGTTCAAATTTCTTATCGACTTCCGTATCCAGAGTGCGTGAAACTTCTGCTGACATTAATTCAAACTCGTCGCGTATCTGTGTTGCGTTTTCTGAACATTGTTCAGTGACTGCATTAATTTCATCTCTATGTGATACTGTTGTGGCTTCATGTGTATTATTTAATTCTTGTGCAACAGATCTAATTTCTTCACTACTGTTCCTAGCACAAGCCTTAATTTCGTCACGTAATTGTTCTTTTGTATCATGACATTGCGCGGCAGCGGCTGTAATCTGTTCACTAAGCTGTCTGGAATTGTTGTCTAATTTTTCATTCAACTGATTGGAATTGTTGTCTAGTTTTTCATTAAGGTTGTCATGTTTTTCATTAAGTTGTTTGAAATTGTTATCTTGCTTATTATTCGACTGAGACTTTCATTAATTTGTTTGTTCGATTCATTGAGTCGTTTGTAATTGTCGTCTTGTTCTTTCTTAAACTGTAGCAATACTGCCATAATTTGATCCAAGCCAAAATTAGCGACTCTATTTTCTATGCTGTGTAATGGTGTATGTGCATTTTTCACGTTTTCTGTAACCATTTGGTCATTCTGTAATTCTTGAAAAGGTTTGCCAATCGGATGTGCACTTTGGGTCACTACCTCGGAATCAAATAAATCTGACGTATTCTGATTACACTGTTCATTTTCGTTAGAAACAATCATCTGTTCGCTACGTAAATTTTGCAAATTAGGCGTGTCAAACTAGACAGCGTTCATTGTAATGGAACGTGCCGCGTCATCAATTGTCGTTAAATTAACAGAGGACACAATTGAATTTGTTTGCTCATCATTAGCATTAAAATCATTACTAGTGGTCGGTACGCACTGATTGTCTGTAAATGGAGGATTGTCATCGTATTTTTCATTGAGTTGTTTGCACGATTCATTAAGTTGTTTAAAATGGTTGTCGTGTTTTCCATTCAACTGTTTGGAATTTTCATTAAGGTTGTCTTGTTTTTCATTAATTTGTTTGAAATTGTTGTTTAGTTTTTCATTCCACTGTCCGAGATTTTCATTACGTTGTTTGTACGATTCATTAATTCGTTTGAGATTTTCATCAAGTTGTTTGTGCTCATTGTCTAGTTTTTCATTGAGTTGTTGTAATAATGCCATAACTTGATCCCAGCCAAAATTATCGGCTCTATTCTCTGTACTGTGTAATGGTGTATCTGCAATTATCACGTTTTGTGTAACCATTTGGTTATTCTGTGATTCTTGAAAATGTTTGCTAATCGGATCTGCACTGTTGGTCACTAAATCGGAATCAAATAAATTTGACGTACTTTGAGTACATTGTTCATTTTCGTTAGAAACATTTATCTGTTCATTACGTAAATTTTGCAAACTGGGTGTGTCAAGCTGGGCAGCGTTCATTGTATCAGAACGTGCCGCGTCATCAATTGTTACATTTACTGTGGATATAATAGCATTTGTTTGCTCATCATTAGGATCAAAATCAATGTTAGTGATCGGTACGCACTGATTGTCTGTCAATGGAGGATTATCGCTAAGACACTGAGTGTCGCAAGTATTATCGGTCAAATTATTAGAGTCGGCTATTTCATTCATTACACATCGCGATGTACGGTTAACAGTTTTTCGCGGCATTTTTCACAAATCAACATTAAGCACAAATGAAACAAAGACGAAGCAAAAATGGAACAAACACAATTACAACAAAGAGCAACAAATTGCCGATGATCTGTGAAAGAAAGAGTGACAAATTAGTAAATGCGTTGCGCCAGATGCAAACTACATTTAAATAAATAAGAGCAGATATATGACTAGTTTTCAGAGATTCACAAAGAAATACGATCCTGGCCGGATGTCGCCAAGTGTAACCTCCCCACACGTAATAATAATTAAATGAATTTTAAATATGAATAATGATTGTGATTCTAATTTAATGTAACCTCTGAACAAAATTGGTTCTCATTTAACGTCTCCATGCAGAAATGCATTCACATTTGATGTACCCACAAAATTCTTTTCTCATTTAATGTTAAGTTCGAAACAGAAAAATTCCTAAACCCCGAAATAAAAAAAAATTCAGTAACCTGGTAAATTTTAGGACGACAGCTGCGCTGCGCCACGGCCCTGTATTCTGAATAAAAAAAAGCAAAAATTCTTACCTCAATAAAAACGGCGAATATATCTGCTCTTACCTAAAAAAATTTCCGGCACAGCTCCGTGCAATGCTGGCCTATACATTTGTGATTCGTGAAAGGAATGATCATGCATTGGATAAATTCTTTAAATTGAAATGAATGCTTTTTAAAAAAATTACTTTATATTATAAAAATTATTATTAGGGCATTATTTTTAAATTGGATGACAGTTCACATACATTACTAGATATGCGCGAGGCTGCTTCTTTACCTTATACAATAATACTCATCCTCCAGAGTCCCGACCAGAGCAGACCGCAGACACGCGCAGACTACTGCCGACTACTGCCGACTACTGCAGACTAGCACAGACTAGCGACAAGCAACAACTAACAACATACTGCTCTCTGGTCAGAGACTCTCCTATGCCTTGCCTATTGCAGGCAGCGCATACCTCTTACAGCCATTACTAATATTCATTGCATTGAGAGATTGTAGGGCACTCTCACTTTTGATATGGTGTCATGCTGCTTAATGTTCTTAGGGAAGACCATCTTTATTACTTGGTTACTATATCTGATACGATCTGACTACATTCATATGATGAAATGGTTGGCAGTAATTAACGATCTTGCTTGTGTGCTCTAGTGAAGGCTTTACCTGTGTTCAAAGAAAGAGTGTGCCAAGTTAACTAACTCCAGAAAAAACGTATGGCGGCTGAGGGCCGAGGGGAGCGTTTTTTCTGTGGAACCTGGGTGAAAACGTTTGGGGACAGTCAAGTCCCTTAGCCTCATTGTGCAGACACATTGGGTGGTGCCGGTCGGTCGGCGTCCACGTCCAGGTAGGCTGACTAGCGCCGAGGAGTCGCTGCAGCTATGAGCAGAGCTTTGTACGAACTGATGACTGGCAGTAAATCAGAGGATTGGCCGTTAGGTAGGAAGCCGATGAGACAGCTGTCAGTTTCTGCGAATTTCAGTGGGACAGGGCAAGTGGCGCCCAGGCGTCCAGACTCTGCTACAAAACATATTTGTGAAGGCACGAGTTTATGGCCGTTCTTCCAACTTAGATGATGCAGTTGATGAAAGGTTCAAAGAAATCTTGAGTCTAATTTTAAACAAGTATGCGGCTCATACAGTTATAGTTGTGATGACTTCACTTTACCCTCGACTTGGCGAAAATACATGTTTACATCCGGAGGTACGCATAAAACATCATCCGAAATTTTAGTAAACGCATTCTCTGAAGATTACTTCGAGCGATTAGTTCATGAGCCCACTCGAATAATAAACTGCTGTGAAAACACACTCGACCTCTTAGCAACAAATACTCATGAGCTAATAATGGTTTCCATAACGGATACAGGGATTAGTGAACACAGAGGTGTCGTAGCGAGACTGAATGCCGTAAATCTCAAATCCTCCAGAAAAAAACCAAAAAATATCTATTCAAAAAAAGCAGACAAAAATTTGCTTGACGCCTTCCTGGCAGACAATCTCCACTCCTTCCAAATTAACCGTGTAAGTGTAGACCAGATGTGGCTTAAATTCGAAGGAATAGTATCGACAGCAACTGAGGGATTTATACCAAATAAATTAGCAAACGACGGAGCTGATTTACACCCACCCCCCTCCCCATGGCACACAAAACAGGTCAAAACACTGTTGCGGAAACAACAACAAAAAAACGCATGCCAAACTTGAACGAACGCACAACTCCAAAACTAGCAACCTTTTACTGAAGCTTGAAATTTAGAGTAGACTTCAATGGGTGATGCTTGTAACAGTTTCCACAACGAAATCTTGTCTCGAACCCTGGCTGAAAATCCCAAGGGTATCTTATGTCAAATATGCTAACGGCAAGACATAATCAATGTTTTCTCTGCACGATAGCAATGAAAATACTATCCATGACAGTGTTCCTAAAGCAAAGTTCCTAAACACAGCGTTCCAAAATTCGTCCACGAAAGAAAATGATGTAAATATTCCAGAATCCGAATCATTAACAAATATCAACTTGAGTAACTTAGAAGTGAACATCCTCGGGGTAGTGAAGCAGCTTAAATCAATTAATGAAAGCAAATATTCCCGTCCTGACTGTATACCAATTAGGTTCCTTTTAGATTATACTGACGCAGCAGCTCCATACAGTTATACAGGGTGTCCCAGCTATCTTGTCCACCCAAAATGTCTCTGGAACAATAACAGCTATTGGAAAACGACTTTCACCGGTATCAATGCAGGGCTGGGGCCCACGAATGTACATATTTGGAAACATTCTAAAACGAAAGCATATGTGTTTTTTAACACAAACTTATGTTTTTTAAATGGACCTCCTATATTTTTTCTTCAGCAATCCATAGCAGGACAAAGCACATACACAATGGCGTTGATTGCATCGCAATATTCCCATTACGTCCCGAGATATTGAGACGCGAAGTTGACGCTTGAAACACCCGACATGCGCTGCTAGCGCACGTCCTGAGGCTCAGGCGTGAACCCCATGCTGCCCGTAACCGCGATGTGATTGACATGTGTAATCACACCTCCATACTTATCAAGAGGTCCGAAACGAATAATACGGTCTGCTGCCATCAACCCTCATAAGCACATAATGGTTTCCCTCTTGTACGTTTTACGTATCTACGTACACAATATGAACCAGTACCAATCGGTGTGCACCCGTCAGGTTGTCTTATTTATCCTGCACACCCAAAATAAGGTTTATCTAATGCGTTATACGACCCATTGTGCCTGCCGCGCAGGGCCTGGCTCTACCTAGTCAAGTGTCCAACGTAGTTCCCACTACTGCCACAATTACCACTTCGCCTTGTTTATGATTTGCGACCCATGCAAACTCCTGTACTCCACCACCCTCCGAGCATCCCATTTGTTGTTGCTTTGGCGTGCAGTACACCGCTTGCCAGTGTAGTCGTGCATCAGAGTAATCTAGTGACGACACGGAGGTAGTACACATTGCGAATAAACGTTGTGTTGTGGAACTTATACTGTACAGTATAATGTATAAACATGAAGATATGGTAGAAATTCTGCTGGTCTATGGAGAATGTACGTTGACGGGAAATACGTTATGAGATTGCTTGTTTGTTGATAGTACTGTTAGCGAACATTATGATTATTAAGTTAATATGTCTGTTTTCGACCCTACTCTACATACCTGTACTGTACCCTGTTGTAGGTGGACGAAATGCTTTTCAGGCAGAACGACTGTACAGAAGACGATTCCCTGACAAGCCATCGCCTTCGCGCCGGATGTTTGGTCGTCTCACTTCTCGTCTACGTGAAACGGGAAGCTTAAATCCAAGACCTCGACATCGTCCTAGAACACGCACAGATGAACGTGCTGAAGTTGCTGTGCTCGCTACCATAGCTGTGAATCCTCAAATCAGCACACGTCAAATTGAACGTGAAGTTGGTATGTCGAAATCAAGTGTACATCGTATTCTTAAACGTCATAAATTTCATCCTTACCATGTTTTTTACACCAGGATCTTCATGGAAATGACTTCCGCAATAGGGTAACATTTTGTCGGTGGGCTCAGGAAAAACTTCTGACTAATCCAAATTTTTTTGGCAGATCTTCTCTTTGCCGACGAGGCATCATTCTCCAACAAAGGAATTGTCAATATGAGGAATATGCATTATTGGTCCGCAGACAATCCAAAATGGCTCCGTCAGGTAGAGAATCAACGTCCGTGGAAAGTTAATGTTTGGTGTGGGATTATTGGAGATACTATTATCGGACCTTTCTTTATAAATGGCATCCAAAATGGCAGACAATACTCCAGATTTCTACGACACAATCTTCCTGTTCTCTTGGACACCGTACCCCTGAACCGGAGAATGGTCATGTGGTATCAGCATGACGGATGCCCTTCACATAACGCCTTACGAGCAGGACGACTTCTGAACCGTAAGTTCCCTGGTAGGTGGATTGGACGAGGTGGCCCAGTTAGGTGGCCTGCCCGATCTCTGGACCTTACACCGCTGGATTATTTTCTTTTGGGAGCAGTGAAGGATGCTGTTTACCAACATGAACCAACAACACCAGAGGACATGAAGCAACGCATTATTGATGCTTGTACAGCCATCAAAGAGGAAACAGTAGCACGAAGTAGGGCATCCTTCATTCGCAGAGAGACCCTATGTATGCAAGCCAATGGGCATCACTTTGAGCATGAGATGTGAACGCTATGTTTAGTATGTAGTGCTGGTATCACAGTGGAAGTTTCTACAAAGGGCCATTTTACCCAGTGATGTTAAGAAACATTTTTTTGCAACAATTAGTCATTTAACGCATTAGATAAACATAACATTGATGATTATGTGATAATAAAACTAATTGGTTAAACATGTTTACATTAATCTTCTATGTCCTACCTGAACTTCCCAAATCAAAACATTTTTACCTATACAACGGTAAAACTTTTAGTCACTAAAACCATTAACATGAATTTTACTATTACGTGTGAATGATTAACTGTCACTTGCCCTATATCTACAGTACAGTAAAGTTTTAACGTTGAACGGCATTACCTTTTTAGTAACGAATTAACGATAAGCGAAGTTAACTTTGTGACTAACGTTGCGGTACACAGATATGTTACATAACAGCATCACCCCTAGCCTATGGGATAAATACCTGCTGGAATGTACGACGTTAATGCAGGATGGCAGCAGACCGTATTATTCGTTTCGGACCTCTTGATAAGTATGGAAGTGTGATTACGCATGTCAATCACATCGCGATTACGGGCAGCATGGGGTTCATGTCTGAGCCTCAGGACGCGCGCTAGCAGCGCATGTCGGGTGTTTCAAGCGTCAACTTCGCGTCTTAATATCTCGGGACGTAATGGGAATATTGCGATGCAATCAACGCCATTGTGTAAGTGCTTTGTCATGCTATGGATTGCTGAAGAAAAAATATAGGAGGTCCATTAAAAAACATAAGTTTGTGTTAAAAAACACATATGCTTTCGTTTTAGAATGTTTCCAAATATGTACATTCATGGGCCCCAGCCCTACATTGATACCGGTGAAAGTCGTTTTCCAATAGCTATTATTGTTCCAGAGATATTTTGGGTGGACAAGATAGCTGGTACACCCTGTATATACTCGATGAATGGTCCTTACCCAAAGACTGGAAAGTTGCACAGTTCACACCAGTATTCAAGAAGTAAAAGTAATCCACTAAATTACAGGTCCATATCATTAACGTCAATATGCAGCAGGATTTTGGAACATACTATGTTAGAACATTATGAATTACCTCGAGCAGAACGGTCTATTGACACTTAGTCAACACGGAGAAAACATTGTTCTTGTTAAACACAACTAGCTCTTTACTCACACGAACTGTTGAGTATTATCGACAAGAAATTTCAAACTGATTCCGTATTTCTAGATCTCCAGAAGGCTTTCGACACCGTACCTCACAAGCGGCTTGCAGTAAAATTGCGTGCTTACGGAATTTCATCTCAGTTATGCGACTGGATTCGTTATTTTCGGTCAGGGAGGCCACAGTTCGTAGTAACTGACGGAAAGTCATCGAGTAAAACAGAAGTATTCTCTGGCGTTCGCCAAGGTAGTGTTCTAGGCTCTCTGCTGCTCCTTCTCTATATAAACGCTTTAGGAGACAACGTGAGCAGCAGTCTGAGGTTGGTTGCGGGTGACGCTGTCGTTAACCACCTAGTAAATTCATCAGAATACCAAAACGATTTAGAAAAGATATCTGTGCAGTACGAAATTTGGCAATTGACCCTAAATAATGAAAAGTGTGACGTCATCCATATGAGTGCTAAAAGGAATTTGTTAAACTTCGGTTAAACGATAAATCGATTAAATCTAAAGGCCATAAATTCTACTAAATACCTAGGGAACACAATTAGAACAGCTTAAATTGGAATGAACACACAGAAAATGTTGTGGAGAAGGTGAAGCAAAGAATGCGTTTTATTGACAGAACACTTAAAAGATGCAACAGATCTACTAAACAGAGTGCCAACTCTACGCTGTCCGCTCTCTTTTCGAATACTACTGGGTAGTGTGGGATGCTTACCAGGTAGGATTAAGGGAGAACATCGAGAAAGTTCAAAGAAGTGCAGCACGTTTTGTGTTATCGGTAAATGGGAGAGAGAGTGTCACGGACGTGATACAGGGTTTTAGGTAGACATCATTAAAGGCGTTCCTCGTCGCGGCACGATATTCTCATGAAATTTCATTCACCAACTTCCTCGTCTGAATGCGAAAATATTTTATTGATGCCGACCTGCCTAGGGAGAAACAATCATGACAATAAACTAAGGGAAATCAGAGCTCGCACGGAAAGATGTAGGTGTTCGTATTTTCCGTGTGATATTCGAGAGTGGAAAAATAGAGAATTATTTGAAGATGGTTTGATGAAACCTGTGCTAGGCATTCACTGTAATTTGCTGAATATTCGTGCAGATGTACATGTAGATGTAGACGTAATAACTAATTCAGTTTCACTTTTGTAGTGCCCTGTATCAATCATTACGTAATTGTCTCGGAATCAACTTTCAAGAGTTCTACATATTTACCTGTGCCAATAAAAGTTTGATATAACTTGCTGTCTTTTGGTAAGTGGTAAATAAATATTCTACATGATACAGGCTGTTCACCAAATACGAAAAGCGTTAAATAGCTATTCAGTGATTTTTCCAGCATTCTTCAAGGAATGTTTCATAAATAAAAAGAATGAAAAAGGAAGGTTGTAATAAAAGTTCTCGAAGAACTGTCTGAGTTTGGGACAAGAGGTTGGAAAAAGCACACTCGAGGCCCACTGAAAAATTGGGAAACCACGAAAAATCATTCTGTGGCGGGATGGAAATTTGAGTATCACTCCTGCAGACGTCAGTCATATGTCTCTGCAACTTTTTTCCTGCTCTGTTGAATACCTTATGTATTTCAGGTTATTACCATACGAGGTAGTCTCCCTTAGTGATTTGCAAACTTTGGAGGAACGACTTAGCGAGTCTTAAAATGCTTTGACGTCCGTGTAAAGAGCGTGCAAGACCACACCTGCAGGATAACCCGGCTCCGCTTAGGAAACGATACGCTGGCCGTGACCGGAGACGAAAGTAGTTCCACGGAATCATGAATGGAGACCTGCGAAGGGGCAATCAGAGGCGTTTCGAGTCTTTTAGTGGCTGAGATGTTTTTGTAAGCATAGCTAAGTGAGGTGCAGAGTGGATGCCACTGCGGACATCGTGCGGGAATTTCCATAACTCTCACAACTGGTCGGAGCAGTGCTTTGACTGACTTGGTGTTGTCATCCATTTTTTCCTTTCTTGTTCTAATATTTTTATCTATTACACCCACCATCCACTATAATCTCTTAGCTACTCTAGTCTTTGCCTGTCCCTCCGCGCGACTGCTACGGTCGCAGGTTCGAATCCTGCCTAGGGGCATGGATGTGTGTGATGTCCTTAGGTTAGTTAGGTTTAAGTAGTTCTAAATTCTAGGGGACTGATGACCTCAGATGTTAAGTCCCATAGTGCTCAGAGCCATTTGAACCATTTTGCCTGTCCCTGTTATTTTTCTCCAGCATTGCTTGTAAAAGTTCTGGCTTTTGCAACCATTGTTACTTTATTGCCACTCAAAGCATCCTGCATACCGTAGCAGGGAGCAGACGCCA
The DNA here is from genome assembly GCF_023898315.1 of Schistocerca nitens. Taxonomy (NCBI): domain Eukaryota; kingdom Metazoa; phylum Arthropoda; class Insecta; order Orthoptera; family Acrididae; genus Schistocerca; species Schistocerca nitens. Next base: position 206,242,526 of record NC_064614.1, read on the forward strand.
TCTGAACGTACTGTCCGGTGTATGTCACCAAGGAACGCTAAACTTTTCTTTTTGCACACGGCACGATAATTCGTTGCGCTTCTTCATTTAGCTGAAGTGGCATTGGCGGAGCACCCTACACTCCGATTAGTTAGTGGGGTGCATTGGTAGGGTAAGAAACATAAATGCATGTGTGTACATCATTCGGTGCTAGTCTACAGTGTATTTTATGTACTTACAGAACATAAATTGCATTCTAAAGTAATAAAAATTAGTTCATCGCGTAACTTCCATGCTTTCCTATAACCAAAGCAACCACTTTTGATGCAAGCACTGTTTACATGCACAAACACAAACAATATATATGTATAATTATTGTTGTTAATTTGCATTCAATAGAACGTTCTTAATGGTAATCGAAGGCAAGAGTTTCCTGCTGTTGTTGATCAATGGAAAATTGTTTATGAATAAGAGAAACTTCAAAACGAAGTACAGAAGCGAGTTTTGTTTTGCCTTATTTTTTTACCTCTGTGTTGGGAAAATCGCGCTTGTTAGCGCTTTATGATAAATAGTATTCTTTATTTTTACTGCAACACCCCTCTGTTTCACGTTACAAATCAAAGATTTTCGGATAAAAGCTAAATTTATTTATAAATATCGTTTACTTTTAAGTAACAGACAGTAGGATAAGTAAGTAAAATAGAGATGCTCCTTAGGTTACCTGGCCCTCTATGTATCCTTAGTTCCTATATGGTTCACCATTTTCGGTTTTTAGGGGAATCTAGGAAGATACTAATCGTCTATGTAAAGAAAGCAACCGTAATAAGGTAACGCCCGATAGGTATGCAACATACATAATATACAGGTAGCCGGCTTCTGTGACCGAGCGGTTCTAGGCGCTTCAGTCAGGAACCGCGCTGCTGCTGCGGTCGCAGGTTCGAATCCTGCCTCGCGCATGGATGTGTGTGATATCCTTAGGTTAGTTAGGTTTAACTAATTCTAAGTCTAGGGGATTGATGACCTCAGATTTTAAGTCCCATAGTGCTTAGAGCCATTTGAACCAATATACAGGTAACTTGGGTACGACCTTAACTGACCAATGAAATGATAATTAACTCAAGACCCTAAGCTGTCGACTGGCTTTGGGACAGTTGAAAACGTGTGCCCCGACCGGGACTCGAACCCGGGATGTCCTGCTAACATGGGAAACGCTCTATCCATCTGAGCCACCGACGGGACAGAGGATAGTGCGACTGCAGTGGTTTATCCCTTGCACGCTCCCCGTGAGACCCACATTCCCAACTTAATGTCCACACGCTACATTCGTAGTGCCCCTGCCCATTACACCCTCGTGATGACTGGGTGTTGTGTGATGTCCTTAGGTTAGTTAGGTTGAAGTAGTTGTAAGTTCTAGGGGACTGATGACCATAGATGTTAAGTCCCATAGTGCTCAGAGCCATTTGAACCATTTGAACCCATTACACTCATTACTCGCGGCAGACAATCTTACCGAGTCGTGTAAGAGTTCGGGCAATGCGTGTGCATCCAGCACAGAAGAAGAAGGTTAATGACCGGCTAGTCTTAAGAGAGCTGCATGGTCATTGATGGTATCTGTTCTTTCGGACATGTCCGAAGAACAGATACCATCTTCATGTATTAACTGACCAAAGCTACTACAGAAACTAATGTAGTATACGGTAACTTATGACAGTCTATTGTTGCCTACGGTAGTTTTACAGCTCTAGCTGTGTGGGTTTTCAAGAACGTCTTCATTTCCACAACAATGATACAAATAGATCTCTTTTAGTGTAGAAAGCATTTTTGCCTTTGTCAGCTTACTGTTGGTATTGCTCTGCCTCCGCCAAACGCAGCACACAGCGTTATCCTCGTATATCACCTTACTCCAGGCAGTAAGAGCGTGGTACATCATATATAGCACGGTCAGTCGCCTCCTACGTGACGCTCATACCAAGAACTACTTCATACACCCGCACAAGACATTGAATTACGCAACTCATTTGTCAATTGTTACGTCTGCCACCACCAAAGACCGCTGAAACCGTAAATATTTTTTTGTGCATGCACCAAACAGTTCACATTATGACATTTACACGCCAAGCGCATGCCTTAAGACACCCCACGCCTACACTTGGGCAGTTCTCACAATTTTCGGCAGTTTTTTCGACTTCCATCAGTTCTAGTTCAACATCAACAGTTTTCATTCCAGTTATCTTCAGTGCCGACGGACTTCCAGTCGTCGGTCAGTTCAGACCCAGTATTGAACCTTGATAGCCAAAAGTTTTACTTGTTCAGAGACAGAAACGCTCTAAACTACAGTCCATACTGAAAATGAGTTAGATAAGTTAGTAACCATCTACAACATTAGGTCAGATTGGATTTGAAACCTTACATCAGTGCTGCGTCCTCTCTGCAAGCAAGAACTGAGTAGATTTTGACGTACATTGTTTCAATAAATTACTGTTATTGTTTCTCAAGTGTTGCTTAGAGATTATGTTTTAGATACATTGGCGTGTGAAGATCTTGTAGTTAGCGTGGAAGCGGCCACTTCCATTCAACTATGGATATCTGTGGCAGGGGGATTCGCTTCCTGCTGCCTTCATGTTGGCACGTACCTTTCGTGAACACAATAGATGTCTTTCTTGCCTCGATCATCTTGCGTAATCTTACTTGCGGCGTAGGAAAATTCTTAAACTTTTTCCACTTCCGCAATCTTGATAAGTATCTTGTCATTTTTTGCTCTATTTATTCTTCATCTATTTCCGCATTAAGCGTACAGTCGATTTCTTTTGGTGCGTGCTCTGTGTTTTCCTTACATCCGTGGAAGGTCTTGTGCAAACCGAAGCATCGACATCTGGTCTCAATGCTATTCTATTTCTCCTTCAATACTCATTTCGCTACCTTCTCTGTTTCTTCGGCGTACAGGTTTAACAACAACGGGCACAAGGCGCAAACTTCACACCAATATTAAGACAGACTTGTTGTTCTCGACCTTCCACTTTTGTTCCTCCCATTTTGGTTTTGTAGACATAGTACACACACAAATTGAAAGTCATACAGATATCGACGGAAAATGCAAAACTGTACACTTAGGAGGCCTATGGACGAATGTGTGACGCTGCAGCGTAGTTTCACCACGAGACTGGAATAGAAGGGAGAACCGATAGAAGTACTCAAAGTACCCTCCGCCACACACCGTCAGGTGGCTTGCGGAGTATGGATGTAGCTGTAGATGTAGAACTGGCAAGGATACTAAACGAGGGACATTTCGGGACCAGGGCATAAAGTCTTTGCGAATTTCATTCTGTGTGATGAGTTGGACAGTAGTTATGCCTCGCAGACAGGCGCGTGAACAGCGTACGCAAAAGTCAACATTTGAGAGAGGCCGTGTACTTGGCCTCAAAGAAGTAGGTTGGAGTAATGAGCGAATAGCTCTACATTTGAATAAGGGTGATGCCCCTGTTCGATGACGTCGGCCAGGAATGGACGAACGATACCCCAACACAGCGTCACGAGAAGCGGTCGATCTAGAAACACGTCAGAACGTGAGGACCGAGCAGTTGTCAGGGAGCCACTCAGAGCCACGGATTCATCATGATCATCGATCTGATGCTCAAACGGTTCTTCAGTAACCATAAGGGCCATTAATAAGGGGACCACAGATTGGCGAGTAATCTCACGCCGCCCCTTGCGCCGATTATGTTGCCCTCTGCACACCAACAGACACGTCTCCAGTAGTGTCTGGCACGTCGGGCCTGGAATCTGACTGACACTAGTAGAACTGTTTTCAGTGATGAGTCCCGCTTCAAACTGTCAGTGATCAGAGAAGACGTGTCTAGAAACGCCCTGGCGAGCGGTGGCGTGCCGATCTGACTGCCGCCCACCATTTCATTTCATTAAAGGACCTCTCTGGTTGTCATCGTTACAGCACAAAGGAACGTTGAAGATATTCTACGCCCCTTTTTGTTGCTCTTCAAGACAATCCATCTGGGCTTACATTTCAGCAAGATAATGACCGCCCGCACACGGCGAGAGTTTCGGCTGCATGTATTCGTTCTTGCAAAACCCTACCTTAGCCAGAAAAGTTGCCGGATCTCTCTCCAGTTTAGAATGTTAAGGCATTATAGGCAGGGATGTCCAACCAGCTCGGAATTTTGAAGATCTAACGTTCCAGTTGGATAGAATTTTACACGATATCCCTCAGGAGGACATACAACAACTCGATCAATCAATGCCAAGCCGAATAACTGCCTGCAAAAGGCCAGAAGTGGACTAACGCGTTATTGACTTGTTCAGTTTGTGAATCTCTTTCTCTTGAATCAACCATCCAAATTTTATGAAATTGTAGTCATTTGTTGGTCTGTACATGTACTTCTAATCTACTGATTTCCGTCCCATTCGGACAATTCCTTCGTGGTGTGTCCTTTTTTTTTGCCTTACAGTGTATTACGGTTTTCAGTTTTCCAAACAAAAGTTTTTATTCAAAACAATCTCTTTTGTTCCGGAAGATGTTATAAGCAAAAGTATGTGTCATATACTCCCGACAGAACATTAAGATGCATATGAAAACCGGTCTGTTCTGAATCAGTCTACTGTAGCGAAAGCAGTTCGTCTGCTGATTTAACTGGGAACACATAACTAACCGTTTTCCAAACAAGTCCCACCTCACTGCTTACGTCATCGGTTTTGACATCGGCTTCACTGCAATAAATGTACATTAATCGTTTACGCAACAACTGCACGACTTACTTATGTACACACCCAAGATATACTTAGAAACTTTTACAAAGTTCAGCATTTTCATGACGCACAACTGTCGGGACGTACACACGCGATCGGTATACGGAGAAAAGCGGTGAATGTATGCGAAAGGAACAGTGTCCATATCCCAGTCTGGCCAGTGATATTTAGTTTTCGCGTGGTTTGCCAGAATTACTGCAGATGAATGACGGGATGGTTCCTGAAACCATAGATATGCTATGTTCTTGCTCAACACGACTTTACGCTTCGTGTCAAATGATCTCGACGCCCCTTAGGCATCTGTCATTTTTTTGGCAGGAGAGGGAAGGAGTCATGATTATCCTGATTGTTTTCATGCAGCCCATCGCAGTTTTCTTTCCTGTGCCAAAATGTTCATTTCAGAAGCCTGAATTATTTGTTGTATATATCGAAATATATATTTTATGTATAGAGACTGAAGCAGCAAGTGAAAATTTGTTCAAATGGTTCAAATGGCTCTGAGCACTATGGGACTCAACATCTTAGGTCATAAGTCCCCTAGAACTTAGAACTACTTAAACCTAACTAACCTAAGGACATCACATACACCCATGCCCGAGGCAGGATTCGAACCTGCGACCGTAGCAGTCCCGCGGTTCCGGACTGAAAATTTGTACCAGAATCGGAAATCGAACACGGGCCTCCTGCTTACTAGACAGACGCGTTAGCCACTAAGCAACATTGGCACAACGGTTCAAGCAAATGCACTGATTACCCTTGCACGCCTTCCTCCTTGATCCAAATTCTTACTTCACCCCCAGTATACTTTAGATTCCTCCCTGCACACGAACACTCGCCGCTTCAGTCTATATACATAAAATCATACCTGCATGAGAGTAGTAAAGTCTCTAAAATTGTGTCATGTCATTTGTATAAGTACCTGTACCTGGGTTTCAGGCTGGATCCCCCATTTACGTTCAATGCCGAGGCGCTATTCCAGAATATGGAATTCGTGTGTAATGGGGAATTTAAAGCAGACTGATGCGACAGTGAGAATTTGGATCGAGAAGGGAGGCATGCCAGTGTATTAAGTGCAGTTCTGCAATCTGCTGTGCCAAGGTGGCTTAGTGGCTAACGCATCTACCTAGTAAGGGGGAGACTCGAGTACGATTTCCGGCCTAGCTACAAATTTTCATTCGCCACTTCAGTCTTGATACATGAAATCATATCTGTATGAGACCAGTAAAGCCTCAGAAATTGTGTCTTACCAAATATATATATCGTTCCAGAATTTTTGAGCTGCCGGACGCTATGGCCGGGCGGTTCTGGGCGCTTCAGTCCTGAACCGCACTGCTTCTACAGTCGCAGGAACGAATCCTGCCTCGGGCATGGATGTGTGTGATGTCCTTAGGTTAGTTAGGTTTAAGTAGTTCTAAGTCTAGGGGACTGATGACCTCATAGTGCTTAGAGCCAATTTTTGAGCTCTATAGCTCCCTTGAGTATCTACAATGCTAGTTATACGCTAATGTCTTAGGACATTTTCCGTCGCCCTGTCCCTTATTCGAGATGGTATTGTAAGTAGGCTATCTAGGTTTTTATGTTGGTGACGCCACGTAGCGATCTGTATTAAAATCGCTGACTACGCTGTGTGCTGTCTGTAGCTGGTTGGACTCACTGTTGGATTATTCGCGAGTGTAGTGTTGGGCAGTTGGATGTGAACAGCCCGTAGCGTTGGGCAGTTGGAGGTGAGCCGCCAGCGGTGGCGGATGTGGTGAGAGAGATGCCAGAGTTTTGAGATGGTAATATGTGCCGACGATATGGACGTGTGTCCGTCAGAAAAAGGAAATTTGTCAAAGTAGATGTCAAGAATTTATATCTATACTATGACTTTTGAACACTATTAAGGCAAATACATTGTTTCTTCTCTATCAAAATCTTTCATTTGATAACTATATGCCTATCAGTATTTAGTGCCTTCAGTAGTTAGAATCTTTTATTTAGCTGGCAGTATTGCCGCTCGCTGTTTTGCAGTAATTCGAGTAACGAATATTTTTGTGAGGTAAGTGATTCATGAAGTATATAGGTTATTGTTAGTCAGGGCTATTCTTTTGTAGGGATTATTAATAGGCTGCGTTGCGCTAAAATATTGTGTGTCAGTTTAGAATTAACGATCAGAATAAGTAAAGAGAAAGCTGTCTGAGTACGTTCAGTTTTACTCAGCTATTTCAGTATCTAATAACGTAGAAGTTTACCAGCACAGTCTTTCTTTACATTCAAAGGGGAAGTTTCAGTATCTTCTCATATTCCTTTCTTCGCTGTTCGGCTCAGAATGTCTTCATTTCTCATTTTATCAATTTACTTAATTTTCAGTACAGTACTGTAACACCACAAAAGCTTCAGGTCTCTTATTTTCAAACAACCACCTTACCACATTTTAAACTTGAGCCTGCATCAGACTTTCCATCATCAATGTGTTCACCCATTTCACGTCCGTCTGTGACTATTGAGTCGAGACTGGCTGAATGCATCGAATGAATCAGTCAGTCTGTATTGTTATCAGAGTGACTGCTCAAAGGGCCACATCATTGGGATTTCGACACTTTGTATCTCGTGTAACCCTGGGCATCAGCGAAGACAATCAGAGACAGCACGATTCCAGTCGCGTCGCGTTATGAACTTCCGTCGGCTGGCGACAGCCGCGCTTTGGAAACGGACGAGTTAGTCGCTCACCGCCCCCTGTTACGCGGGCAGCATAGCCAACAGCTGTCCGCACGGCTATTTTCCCGTCTCGCTCGAAGCGCGCACGCTGTCTCGATTCGCTTTGTGACAGCGGTCTATCGATTCTTACAAACAGAAGGGGGAGCGCGATCGATCGCCCCGTTCTAAAAGCAACAGCCGCTGCGACCGCGCTGACGCAAGCAGTAAAAACAAGCGTCAGGTGCGTTATGACGTCACGGTTGTTTGCCGAAACACGTATGCGGCGCTCCTGTCGTCGGAGGCGGTTACGCAAGCGAGCATTGTGTCCTCGTAATTCTCGTCCGTCCGTGGCTCGCCAAATATTATTCCCCCCCCCCCGGACGTAAAAGATACGCACGTCATATTACGTAAGCTACGATGGATTCACTCACTTAACAGCTGGTAACTTCGACACGAGGTAAATGAGTATATAGCAAAAAATGGTGAAAGAACAGCCACCATATTTCTACTTCCCGGATTAAGCCTGTGATTCTAACCCGATAAATTAGCCCACTTCTTGCTTGGTCTTTTCAACTATATTTTGGTAGTATTTAGAAAGTTTACTTTGGTAGTTCTAAAGATAAGGCTGAATGCCTCTATCACTCGATTTTTTGTAGTATTGAGACGATCTTCAATTCTTTTATAGTCTTCAAAGTCGTCATCGTCGCTATTGAACAGTTAAGAATTATTTAAAAGGACCACTGCTGCCATTTTCAAGTGGAATACATTGAATCAGCAAAATGGGGTTGCATGTATAATTGAATCATTTCACTAATAGGTGCTATTCATCTGTCAGTTATAAGCATATTGGACAAAAAAAAAATCAGCTCCCAAGAGACCAATCAATGTAGTCAGGGGATATTATTCTAAGTGGGGACAAATCACTTATGGGGTTCCCCAAGGCTCCATTTTAGGTCCGCTTTTGTCCTTGATATAAACAAACGATCTTATATCTAATATACAACAGGATGAATTAGTTCTTTTTGCGGATGACATTAGCAATGTAATCAATCTAAACATACAAACAGCAACAGAAGAAATGGTAAACAACTTCCTTAAAAGCATCATTGACTAGTTTTCTTCGAATGGTCTCATTCTCAATTCAAAAAGATACAACAGACTCAGTTCTGAACAATTGGAGGTACTACACCAATGAAAAGATACTGCTCCAACGATAAGTGTAACACATTGTGAAAAAATAAAAAATGTGTGGGAACTGTAGAGTTCTTAGGTGTGCATGCTGATGAGAACTAAATCTGGAAAAAGATTATTTTGGGACTCCTAAGACAACTTAGTTCAGCCACATTTGGACATCGAATCATTACAAATACTGGGGAAAGGCAAATCAGTAAGTTGATATATTTTGGATATTTTCATTCACTGATGTCCTGGACAAGACAAGCCTACTAGCATCAAACATAGGCCTTAATCACAGCATTGTATACTAATGAAACATGGACTGCGGGGGAAAAGCGTGTAACCTCCCCACAAAATTCGTTCTCATTTAGTGTAACCTCAAAACAGAAAAAATCCTAAACTTCTCAACAGTAAAAATTATAATTATGTCGTTCACATTCAGTGTAACGCCCCAACAAAAAAATAAATTCAGTAACCTGGTAAAAATACAATGTAACTAACCTCTCAATTAAATTGTCGCTCACTTATAATTTTTCAATAATTGACTGTGAATTTAACCTGGTAATTTTGGACGTCGGCAGTGCTGCGTCATGGCCCTGAAAGATCATTCGGAATAAAAAAAGAAAAATTCTTACCTCAATGAAGTCGCCGGATAGCGCATATATATATATCTGCTCTTAAAATAAATTTTTATGGCACAGCCCTGTGCAATGCTGGCCGATAGATTTGTCATTTATGAAAGGAAACAACTGATTTATCTTTTGCAATAATCGGGATGCTCATGGATTGGAGAAATTAGTAACTTCTTGAAATTGAAATGAATGGTTGTTGAAAGTTATTTTTTATGAGAAAGATTATTATTAGGACATTTTTCAAACCTTCACATGGGACTTGAGATAACAATACTACATATGCGCGAGGCTGCTTTTTACCTTATACAATAATGCTCAGGCTCCGGCATCGCTGCACCACGACTGGCCCAGCCAACACGTTACACCAGACCAGACTGCTCGCTAGCAACAAATTACTGCTACAGCTACACAGTTCCTACTGCAGTCAACACTGCTCTCTGGTCTGAGATTCTCTTATACCTTGCATATCGCAGGCAGCGCGTGAGCAATACATCGAAATTACATCTGCTCGGACCTCTTACAAGCGGAACAGAGGAGAATCGAAGCATTTAGGATGTGGCGCTACAGACGAATGTTGACAATTAGGTGAGCTGATAAGGTAAAAAATCAGGAGGTTCCCCGCATAACTGGCGAGGAAAGAAATACGTGGCAAATACTGACAACAAGCAAGAAGAAGGAACAGGATGATACGACATGTGTTAAGACGTCAGGGAATAACTTTTTGGCTTTGGGAGAATGTAAAGGTACCAGAGAGGCAGTTCTGTCGTTGTGGTTGGTAATGGAAGCAAGAATGAAGAAAAATCAAGACGCGCTCATAGGATTTGTCGACCTGAAGAAAGCGTTACCAATTTAAAACGGTGCAAGATGTTCGAAATCCTGAAAAAAAAACCCAGGGGTAAATTATAGGAAAAGACTGGTATTATGCAATATATACAGGAGCCAAGAGACAACAATAACAGTGGAAGACCTAGAATGAAGTATACGGATTGAAAACGGTATAAGACAGGGATTTAGTCTTTCACCCCTGCTGTTCAATCTATTTGTCGAAGAATCAATTACGAAAAATAGAGAATGGTTCAGGAGTGGAATTAAAATTCAAAGTGGAAGGATATCTATGTTAAGATTCGCTGATGACATTGCTATTGTCAGTGAAAGTGAAGAAGGAAAGAAGGGTTACGGGACCTGTTGGATGGAACGAATTGTCTAATGAGTACAGAACTGGATTGAGAGTAAATTGAAAAAGGACGAAAATAATGAGAAGTAGAAGAAATGAGAACAGCGAGAAACTTTATATTATAATTGGTGCTCACGAAGTAGATTAAGTGAACAGTTCTGTTACCAAGGAAACATAATAACCCATGACGGACGGAGCAAGGAGGACATAAAGAGCAGATTAATATTGGGAAAAAAGGCATTCCTGACCAAGAGAAACCTACCAGTATCAAACATAGGTCTTAATCTGAGGAAGAAATTGTTAAGAATGTACGTCTGGGCCACAGCATTGTATGGGATTGTGGGAAAACCGGACCACAAGACAATAGAAGCATTTGAGATGTGGTGCTACGGAAGACTGTTGACAGTTATGTGGACTGGTAGTATGTACAATGGAGGTTCCCTGCAGGATCGGCGAGGATAACGAGGAAAGGAATACGTGAAAAACACTGACAAGAAGGAGCGACAGGATGACAGGATACCTGTTAAGATATAAGAGAATAATTACCAAGGTAACAGGGGGAACTGCAGAGGGTAAAAACTGTAAAGAAAGACAGTAATTGGAATACATCCAGCAAATAATGGAGGACGTAGGTTGCAAGTGCTACTCTGAGATGAAATGGTCGGCACAAGAGAGGAAGTCTTGGTAGGCCGCATCAAACCAGTTAGAGGCTGATAGCGGAAAAAAAGCAAGCAGCCTAACTTCTACAGTAAAATATGCATTTGGCGCACTTTGCAGTTCCTTTTACAGTGCTGCCATCTGAGAGTTATGCAGTGAACTCAGTGGTACAAAGACCGCTTTTTTGGGTTACGTGTGTGTTTGACTGTGTGCCTATGCATCACGTTTTTGTACCCGTTAAGTAAATATAGTGAGAATTAGTGATGTTTACTGTGAGTCAGTTATCAATTTTGTATAAAAGTGGATCAGAGACTTTACATTAAATTTTTCTACAAGACCAAAATAATGTGCATTAAAGTTTTAGAAATGTTAAATATTGCTTTTGGTGCATCTGTTATGAGTAAAACAAGGGTTTATGATTGGTATAAGCGTTTCGAATAAGGCTGTGAAGAAATTGAAGATGGCGTGCGCCTTGGGCACAGCAACACGTCACCAACCGATGAAATCGCGGGAAAAGTGAAATTAATGATTATTGCCGAATCACAATCAGAGAAGTCGCTGATGATGTTAACATATCAAGTGACTAATGTTATGAAATTTTTCGGATGTTTTTCTCATGAAACCACAATCTATTAGAAGACTGTTAAATTTCCAACAAAAACAGCGGCGAGTACAAGATGTTGATGAGTAGCTAGGCGACGTCAATAAAGACGTAGAGCTACTGAAATGCATCATAACAGGTGATGAAACACGAGTTTACACATATGATTAAGGGTCAATCGTTTCAGTTGGAGCAAGACCGAAAACAGCTCCACAAGTGAATGTTCTTCGGTTTCAGTGGGTTAGTTCACTACTAGTTCTTGCTACCACACCAGTCAATAGAAATTACTACTTATAATGTAACGTCGTACGCGTGAAACAATCCGAAACAAATTTCTCGTTATGTGACGAAACAATTTACTGCTTTTACACCACGATAATGCTGTTGTTCGTTATTTTTGTCAAAGCAATGCTGGAATGATGGCCTAGCCTCCAAGTTCGCAAGACATAGCAACATATGACTTTTTTCCGTCCACAGAAATAAAAAAAACCTTAAAACCGTCGTCGTATAAGGCACAGATGAAATTAAAAATACATCGCTGAGAGAGTTAAAAGCTGTCCCAACGATTGAATTCCAGAAGTGTCTCTGCAATTGGAGAAAACGCTGGTGTAAACGTGTGATTTCAAAAAGCGGACTATTTTGAAAGTATAACATTGATGCAGACGAATAAAAGAAAAATTCCCCTTTTTTTGTAGCACATCTGGTATTTATCGAGCTGATGTCAAGGTTCGATTTTTAAGTTATAATTAGCATACAAAGACAGTTGCAATCTAAGTGTATTTGTAACCTTACAGTGTATTTCTTTGTTTTTAGAGTTTGAGATTTCGTAGTTGTATGTTTTGGTTGTGGTAAGCAGCAGAAATTCTATTTTCTGTACGTTAACTTTACAGAATGCATCAGCGGCATGTGCTGGTGATATGTTAATAGCTTCGATCGTTCTCACTAATCTCATTTTTGTGTACATCTATGAAGAATAACACTGGGAACTGGAAACAACTTTCTCTAAGAGCTTGATTGGCTGTTAAAGGACTTTTGATTTGGCCCTTGGAATTTCCGAAGAGAATAGTGGCGTCATTATTAACAGTTTTAAAGCAAAATAAAAAGTAAAGCACTTGATCTACGTAGTGCAGAAGGATCTATGAAGTGCAAGAAAAAGGGAAAATAAGTAGCGAGGAGAATGTGGACAGCTTGTTCTAAGAGACTTGTCACATAGCGTGGCAGAAGAGAGAAAAGGAAGAAAATTTAGAGTTGGTGACCAGTCGACAAGTATGTCATTAGGAACTGAGTACAAACTTAGAATGTAAACGCAGAACGACCGTGCCTCTTTCGGAATATTCCTAATTGTGTTAAATGATTTAGAGGTACACCAGAAACTTAAGCTTGTATAGCCAGACGTTGATCTAAACCCCAAATTCGCAAATGCGGATATAGGCCACCTCGATCAGAGAAGGAAGATGGGAAGGAAGTCGGTCTCCAGGGGAGGATAATACAGTAACGAAGGCGTAGTTCGAGAGAGAGAGCAGCGAGTGGTTTGAGACCATCAAATTTAAAAGCGTAGACGATGTATCCATCAAATTGAAAAGCGTAAATGATGTATCTTTAGAGTTATTAAAAGCTATGGAGCAGATCTTCTTTAGTCGGAGTTTCAGTAAAGCTATCGAAGAAGGCTTGTCCGGTAAATCTGAAAATTATCCGTTCGGACGGCTCTGATGTTTCATGCTTGTAAGTGGCGTTTGATAATAACACACAAAAGAACAGAAAGAATGATTGCAAAGGTGCAACTTGTATATGATAATTTCTTCAATCACCTCAGAAATAAGAGGGCACTAATTTCGTGCTTCAACAATAAAAAAAAAAGGAAAACAAGTAGGATAAATCCAAGCAGTTTGTCGACTTAGGGAACATTGTAGGCAAAATGAGGTGGAATAAAGTATTATAAATCTTGAGACACTCCAGTAATGTAATTTATCTACAGAATCACAGTGAAAGTGCGAAAACCGTAAAAAGGCATTTAAGGATGAGATTTTAAACACAAAGGTAACCATGTTATTCCCTCATATCACCATTATCTTTAAGTAAGTAGCACAAGAAGCGAACTGTATGAGACATGGCGGGAGAACGACATCTGGTTCTAAAGTAGAGAAATGTAATGCATTTCACAGGACACAAGAGAAGTTATTGCCTTTGATTGTAAAAAATGGTTCAAATGGCTCTAAGCACTGTGGGACTTAACATCTGAGGTCATCAGTCCCCTAGACTTAGAATTACTTCAACATAACTAAACTAAGAACATCACAACATGCATGCTCGAGGCAAGATTCGAACCTGCGACTGTTGCAGCAGCGCGGTTCCGGACTGAAGCGCCTAGAACTGCTCTTCCACAGCGGCCGGCCTTTGATTGTAAATCAAGTGCCGTGGAACTGGAGTAAATCACAGACTAATAAGTCGTGTGACGTAAATTGGAGCTAGTGCACACAGTAAGTCGTGTGCACTGAAGTGAAAGCGTTCTATCATTAAGTAATATAAAAGGAAGCAGCAACAGTAAAACTCAAGTACGATTTGTGCTGAAAGCGTGTGGTATCCTCATCAAGTTGGATTCACGGGAAACATTGAGTGAGAAAAACAAAGGGCAATGAAAACCATCAGATGTATGTGTTTTCCTTCAAGGCAGGGTAAAATATGTTAAAAAGCCTGATCTGGCATACAACATTAGAAAAACACCTAACATATCTTGAAAATGTACATTAACAACTTTCAAGAAGATGTTTTCGGGAAATAGCCCATCAATAGTCTGTAATCTCTAAACATCATTTTTATGGGGACCTGTACAGGAACATAAAGAAAGACCCCCCAGGATGCCGCTAAGTTAGTATTTTAAGAACAAGCAAGGATAAAATACAGATCGTAAGCAAAACGTCGGCAGAGACATTAAGAGCAAACCAACGAATTAATTTTTTCACATTCATCTTTTGATGTCCTGTTATTTGTTTTTAGTAGTGGAGGAGAGTTGAAGTTTGTAGATTTTGTAAAGCAAAAAGTACTGCAGTCTAAGTGTATTTAAATGTGCGTGAATAATACAATATAGAAGACCAACATAAAGCATTTTTATTTATGGAAGTATGTGAAGTGAATTGTTTTGTAATTACGAGAAATGCCAGTGCCCAAGGAGTCCTTTAGCTTCCTGCATCTTCAAATATTTCGGCGAAGTCCGAGCGTCAAAGGAGATTAAGTTAAGCAAAGACAATATTTGCAGAAGCTATTATATATATATATATATATATATATATATATATATATATATATATATATATATATATATTACAGACCTCACTAGGATTTACAGATCACAGCTGTAGGCTGGCAGTATAAGTCTCAAGCAAACAAAACAGGCTATTTTCCTTTCGTTGTGTCTGACGAAAATCAATTGCTTCTAAGCACAACGAATTCGCGCCTATAGTATTATTTCAACACGAAATTACTTTTTTTCTATTTTTTACCTGTCTCTGCAATATTAGCGCCTATCGCAAACTAAACCGTGTGACAGGACTGCCAATATAATGGCATAATCCGTTTAAGCCGTGTGCGCATTGACGCGGATAGCGAGATATGAAATACGCGTCGCTGTGTAATTTCAGCTGTCGTTGGGAAAAATGGCCCCTGTCAGAGAGACCGGTCGGACTGACCGTTTCACTGAACCACTGTTTCCAGAATTTGGCATTTCTGTTTCCTGGCTGACAGCTGCTGTCCGAAAGGGCAGTCGATAAGCGATACGGCCGCAATACATGAAAGTTCCGGTCCAGTATATCTACACAGAGTACAAAAACGGAATAGTAATTGCTAATATTCCCCAAAAGTGCTACACGCGCTGTACAGCCAGTTCATTGACTGAACTGCATGTTAAAAAGTAATAAGTCATGTAGAATTACACTGGCTAATAGTTACTGTTCAGCTGGCAAATTCAAGTACTGAGACAATAGCCGATAAAAATCAAGGTGATAAATCCTAACTAAACTATCTGCGGAGCAGTGTAAACTAATTCAGAATTCGACGTATCGTAAACATTATAATCTTTTGAATATTGTTAGACCTGAGTTTCTCCCGGCGTATGCAGTGTTCAAATGACTTACGAGAATGCAGCGGAGTGATGTCGTCGATAACCGCTAATATTTCGAAAGGTAACCACCCCGTCATTTTCGAGGCAAAACTGCACCAAGAAAGTGCTGTGCATGGGAGTTTATATTGGTATTATGTGTTAATCATACTATCATGACCGTGGAGTACCGGTGTAGTGAGCATAAGCGTCAGACACGCTTACAACAACCTAGCAAATCGGCTATTGCAGAACATCGCTTTAGCCCCAGCTGTCCTATGGAATATAGCAATACGGAGATTCTGGCATGCACTTCCAGCTATTGGGATAGTGTTATTAAGGAAGCAGCTGAAATTATATTATCCAGTAACTTGGTAAATGGAGAAAGGGGTTTCTGCTCAAATTATCCTTGGAGTCCTGCTCTCTTCCTTGTCAAAGAAACAGAGGGACAGATTTAATACTTCCTCACCTGTATTTTAGTAATTTTTACCATCGATAACTTCTGACGTATGTCATCTTTGGTTATGTAGTGGCACTAGTGCTCACAGAGTGTGTGTGTGTTATGTCCGGAATTTTTCTGCAAAGCGAGGCTGTTAATTCCATGCACAGCGTTTTCTTGCTGCAATTTCACCCTGTAAATAACGGATTGGTCACCAGTCGAAATATTGTCGTTTGTAGACGTAAGTTCCCCCAAGTTATTTGACCTAAAATTTATAATTAAAAATAAATGCAATTGTAAGAATGCATTAAAGTAATGATGTCTGAGGGGCAAGAAACAGACTACATTGCAGCATGAGAAAAGCAAGAATGTAATGGAAAAACTCCCGCTTCGTAAATATTTGTATAGTGGCAGCACAATGAAATGGAAGTAGCCATGATAACATTTTGCAGATGTACGAAAGTCGTACCACCAAATCTGTTTCAGTAAAGAGCAGCAAAGTGCAAGCGAGAAGAAAGATGGATAGATGACGTTGGTAATGGTAGATGCCTGCTAGCGCAACTGATGTGATGAGCTGAAATTTTAATTACTTTCAAGGTACGTCGGATACGTTTCTAAGCTCCACGATCGTCTTGGTGCCGTTCTTGAGGAATAGACTAGGCGCCGACTAAAGGTTTCACCTCCTTCTCTTGGTGCTAGCAGAAAAACAAACACAACAGTTTAGTGCAGACACATTAGGAGCAGTGATGGCAAAAAACCAAGGCCAAAGACCTAGCACTCATCATTGGGGAAAAACGGATAGCAATGTTCGTGATGAAAAATTGTGTGTACAAAATAAACGCTTCCCAAGGAAGGAAGGAAAATTTGGGTCAACAACGAAATCATTACAGGCGGAACACTAGCGCCCTTCAAAATAACAATTCTCTAATTGATTCAGGGATACTAGGGAAATCTAAGCCTGGATGGTCCCACGGGTCTCAAAATCCGATCCTCCTCGAAGTGAGTAGAGTGCGTAAACGACTGTGCCGGCCCCATGGCTAATACCGTAAAGGGCGGCCAGATCAGCCCCTTGTCGATGATTTAGCCAATGTAACTAGTAAGGCGTGCGAATAATGTTTCTCGCCTCGATAGAGTTTTTACTCCACATTATACGTCGGGGAGTTGGAAGATAGGTTTCCCCTGACGACTGTGGTCAGAGTTGTGTGTGAAAGGAAAAAAAGAGAATGAGACATTAAAGATAACACATAGCTTTATTTTTCTACATAATTTCCAAGTACATTGAGACTTTTGTCATACCGATTTATAAGCTTCAAAAAGCCTTCCAGGAAAAAAATCAGGGTGTTGCATACGAAAGAAGCGTTGAACGGCTTGTTTGACGTCAGCATTGCTGCCAAAGTGCCTTCCGCCGAGAGTCTCCTTCAAAGCACGAAACAGATGGAAGTCACTTGGTGCGAGATCCGGACTGTAAGGTGGATGGTGTAGGCGCTCCCAACCAAGTGCTGCAATATGGTTTTGCGTTGCCGTCGCTGTGTGTGGTCTCGCATTGTCATCCAACAGCAGAACGCCAGATCTGAGAAGGCGAGGACGCTTTTTTCCGAATCACCTCTTCCACAGTACCGCGCTGCATTGATGGTTGCATCCACCAGAAAGTCCAGCAGCAAAACTCCTTTGGCGTCACAGAAAACGGTGAGTATCACTTTACCTGCAGACGGAGTGCTTTTGAAATTATTTTGGACAAGTGATGACGGATGTTTCCACTCCATGGATGTGGCCTTCGATTCGGGCGTGTAATGGTGGACCCACGTTTCATCCCCCGTCACAATCCGAAACAGGTCATTGCCAGATCCATGGTAATGCACGAGCTGTTCCAGGCTGAACGTGCGCCTTCACCTGCTGTGTCGTCTTCCGCCCATATCACACAACTCTGCCCACAGTCAACAGGAGAAACTTATTTTCTAACTACCCATCGTACTTCAGGTACACAGATGGACCAAAAACTTATGACCAGTGCCGACCGCGAGATCGAATGTCACCTGGTGGCTACGCGGACACGTGACGCAGTAAGTATATAGGCTGATTCCGTAATGAAGTCAGAAATTTTCAGGGATGATGGAGAAAAGTAAATGTATCAATTTGAGGTAAGGTGCCGTGGTCCGCAAACGACCGTGTCGAAAGTTATAAGCGAAAGTCGTTCTGATACCTCTGACAGTGGAACAATGTATCGGTACTGCTGTTGCTAAGATTCTAAGACTCTAGGATAGATAACTTTCAAAGGTGGTAGTATGGACCAAAACAAGAAAAAAATGTCTGGTATATATGGGTTCCAAAACGCATATCTTAAGAGGTCTGTGCACTTTTTCACCTACGATACTGTGAAACACATTTCTTCTACTGCAAGCTCGTTGGTTTCCATATTTTTTGAGATGTTGCGACACACCTCTTCTACTGAATAAGGGCTCATAGTTTTTGACGTATGCATTTTAACGCCCAAATTTACTGGACCCCTTTTCCTTGCTTTTGTCCACACTACCACCTCCAAAGATGTAGAAACCAAAGAATTTGCAGCAGATGTGTTCGATATTAGCGAAGATGAACAAGTGTTCATAGCTCCTAAGGTACGCACATTACTGATAACATTTAGTGGACCTTTTTTCTCGTTTTGGACCACACTACCTCCTCTTAAAGTTGCGTACCTTAGAATCTACGCAAAATCAAACGGTACTTGTATTCCACCGTCAGAGGTACTGGGAAGATTTTCGGTTATAACGCCGCGCGGGGTAGCCGCGTGGTCTTGGGCGCCTTGTCACGGTCCGTGCGGCTTCCCACGTCGGAGGTTCGAGTCCTCCCTCGGGCATGGGTGTTTGTGTGTGTGTGTGTGTGTGTGTGTGTGTGTGTGTGTGTGTGTGTATGTGTGTGTGTGTTGTCCTTACTGTAAGTTAGTTTGGCTCTGAGCACTATGCGACTTAACTTCTCTGGTCATCAGTCGCCTAGAACTCAGAAGTAATTAAACCTAACTAACCTAAGGACATCACAAACATCCATGCTCGAGGTAGGATTCGAATCTGCGACCGTAGCGGTCGCTCGGCTCCAGACTGTAGCGCCTAGAACCGCACGGCCACTCCGGCCGGCTAAGTTAGTTTAAGTTGGATTAAGTAGTACGTAAGCATAGGGACCGATGACGTCAGCAGTTTGGTCCCATTAGACCTTGCTACGAACTTCTAATTTTTTCGCTTATAACTTTAGATTCGGTCATTTTAGGAACGGGGTCCGTTACATCAAATTGATACATTTATTTTCCCCTTCATCACCGTGGAGTAGGTCGTTACGATCCGTCACTTGAGAATGATCATCTGGGAAATGGCGAAACTGGTCGTCTATTGTGTGCTACTGTCGTTAGCTCCTAGGGAAAGTGATTGAAAGACGGTGAATCCACGATCAGGCGGCAGGGTGGTGCATACTCCATCAGAAAAAGTGGGGGTCGGAGATTTGCCCTTCATCACCTTGGAATCACCCTGCGTAAGTGGAGTAGGTCGTTACGATCCGTCACTTGAGAATGATCATCTGGGAAATGGCGAAACTGGTCGTCTATTGTGTGCTACTGTCGTTAGCTTCTAGAGAAAGTGATTGAAAGACGGTGAATCCACGATCAGGCGCCAAGGTGGTGCATACTCCATCAGAAAAAGTGGAGGTCGGAGATTTGCCCGTCCTGTATAGAAATGCAGCAGCGTCCTAGCTCAGTTTGAATCGATTGGGAGAGGGATTAGAGCAGTCGATGCCACCAGAGGTAATCTCGCACAGTGTTTTCACCCAAATCACCTACCAATTTAATAGTGTATGCTTCCTGCTGTACTTCATATGCTCAGCAACTAAATTAGTAAAGAAGCTATTTTGTCTGGTGTTCCATTTTTCATGGCCATCGTTACACATACTGCTAGGAGTGACACACAGCACGGTACTTTGCAGAGGAGGAAAGCAGAGGTAGATGTAGGTGAGGATGCTGCAGTGTGGATGTATATGAGGACGCCGGATGAGACCGGCACCCTGGGACAACGTAGGGGCTTCCTCCTGGCCGCGGGTGCCGGCTATCTCTCGCCGTGCCAGTAAGTAATGCTTTCCGCTACCGTAACTCTAAGCATCCCGTCCGGCGGGATAATAAATACCAGCCGATGCTATCTGTCGCTCTGGGCCCGCCACGCCCGCTCAGCCAGTACCGGCTGCCGTCGTGCGCACAGTGGCCCACTACCAGCACCACCAACAAACCACTCCCGCTACGTGGACCGGCATTTCGCTGCGGCTGCAGCCGACAACCGAGGAAGCTGTCCGTTTGTGCCTACATGTACCTTACCACACCAAAAATGACTAATTTCACGACAGGTTCTTTCTATTCCAAGTACAACTTTTAATCTTCATCTCCGTATTGTTTCTCGTAGCCTTAGACAGTCCGGCATAAGCTCATTTCCCTTTCATATCCGCCCCCAATAGCTGAGTGGTCGCCGGCACGGTAGCTCAGCGTGTTCAGTCAGAGGGTTAGCTGCCCTCTGTAATAAAAAAACTGAGTTAATACATTAACAACGAACTTAAAAGGGTGTCTTACGACGTCCGCCCCTACCAGATGCAACGAACGAAAACGAACAAAATGAAAATTAAAAAAAAAAGAGTGGTCAGCGCCACAGAATGTCAATCCTAAAGGCCCGGGTTCGATTCCTGGCTGGGTCGGAGATTTTCTCTGCTTAGGGACTGGGTGTTGTATTGTCCTAATCATCATCATTTCATACCCATCGAATCTCTAGTCGCCGAAGTGGCGTCAAATCGAAAGGCGTGCACCCGGCGAACTGTCTATCCGACGGGAGGCCCTAGTCACATGATATTTACATTTACCACTCATGCTGTAGTGTCCGTGGGAATGACATGATGCCGTGCTGCGGTTCATCCTACGCTCTTCCAATCTCTTCATTTCTTTGCACGCACTTTACCCAACAACCACAATATATGTCTATAAATAGTGTCTTATGATAGTGAAAGTCTGCAGATTTCCCATCCGCAACTTGGTCCATTACCGCTTAACGCATTTACAAGTAAAGGACCTGATGGATAATGTCGAAAGAACCATGAGGCTTTTCGTGAACGATGCTGACATACACTAAGAGGTTTCAACGCTAGAAAATTTTACCGAAATGCTTGAAGACATGCAGAGGAACGATGTTTTGCACAGTGATTGGCAATTTATCCTCAGCGTAAACAGATGTACCGCACTGTGTATAAACAGATAAAAAGTCCATTGTTCTATAATTACACTTTTGCCGAACAGTCACGATAAACAGTCAACGCTATTAAATACTAGGGTTATGTGTACGGAAAGAGTTAAAGAGGAACGACCACACAAAATTATCACAGGTAAGACAGTTTTCAGAGTGAAAATTTTCAAGAAGTGTAGGCCATCCATGAATAAGTAACTCATGAAACCTTCATTCGACCAATACTTGAATATTCGTCTTAGTATCCGGTGACTGTGTCCGAGGGGTTCTAGCCGCTTCAGTCCGGAACCGCGCAACTGCTATGGTCGCAGGTTCGAATCCTGCCTCGGGCATGGATGTGTGTGATGTCCTTAGGTTAATTAGGTTTAAGTAGTTCTAAATGCTAGGGGACTGATGACCTCAGATGTTAAGTCCCATATTGCTCAGAGCCATTTGAACCATTCGTCTTAAAAATGGCTCTGAGCACTATGCGACTTAACTTCTGAGGTCATCAGTCGCCTAGAACTTAGAACTAATTAAACCTAACTAACCTAAGGACATCACACAGATCCATGCTCGAGGCAGGATTCGAACCTGCGACCGTAGCGGTCGCTCGGTTCCAGACTGCAGCGCCTAGAACCGCACGGCCACTCCGGCCGGCCCATTCGTCTTAGTCTGAGATTCGTACCAGATGGGATTGATACAATAAATAGAGACGATCAGAAAAAGAGCAGCAGGTTCTGTCACAGGTTCATTTAGTAAGGGTGACAGCGTCACGAAGATGCTCAACCAACTTTGGTGGCTGACACTGCAACAGAAGTGGTCACGTTTACTGTTAAAATTTTTAGAGCGCACGTTTCTAGGAAAGTCAGCCGATATATTGTTTCCTCCTACGTATATCTCGCAAAAAGGCTTTGAACGTAGATTCAGAGAGATTCGAGCCCATGCGGAAGCTTACCAACAATTTTTCTTCCGTGGACCTTTCGTGACAGGAACAGGAAAAGGGAGAACGGGGGAAATGACTGGTATACAAAGCACGCTCCGCCACACACTATAAAGTGGATGGCTGATGTAGGTGCAAGGTGTCCTGCACAATTAGGGTCAATATCAGTGAGACGAAAGAGGAATCCTGACGAAGTATTTTGAGATAATGGGTCAATGGTCGTATACGAACGTAATCTTCAAGCGAGAAAAGTGTTTGTAAGCTATTTCTGATTCGTAACAAACACCTTGGTAGGCCTAACTTGAAAAAATGTCGATTTGTCTGTGATATGCACACTGTGTTTACCGATGTTTCGAGATTTTGACTGACAGTCAAATACGGACCATTAATCACGATAGAAAAGACCAGACATGCACTTATCGTACGGTAGAGAAAGGTTTAGTAACCGAAAAACTGGAAGACCGTACAGAAAAATATTTCGCTACAGGCTTTACCCACAGAAAAAGAAATTTGTCGCTGTGGGTAGTCTGACTGTCCCCACCTTTTTGTTGCCCAAAATGGTTTAATAATGTAAGTTGGGCGGCCGATCTTATATTCACAGCACTTGCCACGCTCAGACAGTGACACACTGCACCGAGTGACATCGACAATCGAATTTAAATAATCCCTTCTGTTAATGATAAAAGTACTCATCTTTTTAGTTGCTCTTCTTTCTTTTATACTGATGGTTCGTTGTGCATTTTGCTCTCTGTGGTTTATCTGTTAATAATCGTCTAGAGGATGATGGGGTTGATGTTTTAATAATAATATGAATTCTGGTGGATTTTTTTCAGGATTACGCATATATTTTCAGTCATTTCACTTCACAATGGAACAAGGTATAACTCGTTCTCCGTCCTTGCGCTTCAAACTCGTACGACCAACAGCACAAAAGAACAACGACGTATCTCTTACAACTCGTAGCCAAAAAATTACTATCACATAGAGATCTATTTATGCAAAACAATCTTCGGAACATACATTTCATCAATAAAATACAATTAATTGTCTATCTTTTTTGAGAAGTGCAGAATCATCGTTGTAATTACATTAAGTATTTATAAACGTTGACATTTAAACATTTTAGCATAGCTATGTGGTGCTGGGTTTTTGGTTTTTGTCTTCGGTGCGGTATCGTTCACTTCATATGATCCAAAGTCGGTACTCTCACCATAACCAGTTGTATTACAGTAGGAATCTACGAGAATCTGGGTCGTTCAGGATACTGGCTGCTGGCCGAGGTTCTCGACAAACACTGTTAACAAGGTATAACTTGTAGAGGTGATGCTGGAGACGATTCAACCAGAAGCAGCCGTCAACTCGATTATTTCAATACATTCTTCTGTGCATATGATGTGGAGAGTAATGCTGGAGGAGAAATTATGTCCTATCACAAACACGTATCAAATTACTTTGGACGAACACTGTTGACGTGCCAACGATTTATGTTATAAAGCAGAAATTGATACCGGCGGTCATCACTTTGACCAGCTGCTGCTAGCTAGTTTGTGTCCACAAAAACTGAATACTCAGTGCTGACTGTCGGTTACGTACGTCAATACATGCAGTTCAGGATCGTCTACAATCAGTGCAGTTTTGATATGAGGTTTGGACCACCGCGAATAGTGTTACTTGCAACGTTCCAACTTCAGTAAGCCGCAGTTTGGAAGAGAGTATCTCCCCTGTTCTTGAGAATACTATCCTTGACTTGGTGAGCTAGTTACCATCTCTTTCGGTTGACGGCACTTAAGTGTTTTAAACAACCATTTTTTTAATGTTTTCTGTCTATCCTTAGTTGCTTCTATCTTGCTATTATTATTATTGCTGTTAACATCATCATCTTCTAGGAGATGCCTACTGCCTACGAAACTTAATAAGAGGCTGCTTGTTTTTATGTTACACATGTTTCGCTTCTTTTATTTACGAGGCATCCTCCTTAGACTGTAATACACGAAAAAACTGTAATATATTAATATTTCTGGAAACAACAGAAAAATTTATCACAGGAATGCAACAAATATGTATTACAGACCACTGAGTAGCCTTAGTAAATAAAAGAAAGAGAATCGTATATAGCATAAAAAGAAATAGCTCTTCATTTTGTTGCAAATGGTTCAAATGGCTCTGAGCACTATGGGACTCAACTGCTGTGGTCATTAGTCCCCTAGAACTTAGAACTACTTAAGCCTAACTAACCTAAGGACATCACACACATCCATGCCCGAGGCAGGATTCGAACCTGCGACCGTAGCAGTCGCACGGTTCCGGACTGCGCGCCTAGAACCGCGAGACCACCGAGGCCGGCATTTTGTTGCATAGAGGGACCACGTCTTCAAGAAGATAATAATAATTGAGTTCAGCGTAGTCATGTGACTATATTTCCTGAATAAGGCCTCACGAGTGTTACAGTCCATGGTAAATATTATTCAGAAGGCTTTTAGCATATTATATTATCTACAATTGTTGATCAGAGTACGTACGAAAGAGATATTCACGTTTAAAAATTAAAAGAAAGCAAAACAATCGGAAAAGCTTTTTTTTACAACAACGAAACAGCTGATTGGGCTGTTAATCCTAGATACCACCAAGACTAGGCAGAGACATGGCGTGGTCTTTCTCTCTGAGCGATGGTTCAAATATTGTATTGACTAGAAGATCTTACGCATTAGGAAGAGCTGAGTAGAGGATTCAAAACGTTCTAAGTGGCGGCTAGTTGGCGACTGTTCGTCTTTACCAAACATCCCAAACATGATATACAAAATTCAGATCCGTAAGCCTCGCAGAACTACCATCTCGTTGATTCATTCACTTCCGAGGAATCCTTTCATGAGAGAGAATTTTGAAGATAGGGATTCCAATTTGTTAAAAAATCTTGGTCAGCTGCAGATATTATTCAACCTCTGTCTCTCCAGTTGCCGTTTCCCGTTATTTCCGCTAATATAGTTTGTTCATCAGTGAGGAATCAACAAGTTACTACTTGTTTACTCACTCCTTCTTGCACACTTCTCATTTCTATCATTTTATTTTGTTTACTGGTATCACTGTTTTTTGAGTTATTTAAGCAAATTATACGTCAAATGTTCATGTTCATTGCAACTTTGCCGCTACCGAACCACGCTATCAAGGGTCCTACATGCGAACAACAAAATGCTCCGATGCCAAACAACTGAATACACTAAGGCTATATAACGGGGACAAATCCATGCAATCGAGCAGGACTGTTCAAGTCTCAAGACAAAATTTCATACCGTGGTTAATTTTTTTCCACCTTGCCGTTTCTGTAACTAGTCGTCAGTCCAAAGAGTTTCGAGACTGAATTAATTAAAAAAATTTACAGAAATTAAAATGGTGGTTTCACTTCTTCAGGTAATAGTCTTCCCCGCCCCTAACTTGAATACTATGCACAGCATGTTCATGTAACGACGTGAAACAGTCAGAGAAGTCCTTATTTGGAAAGACGTTCAATTCGCGCGTCACGTTTATGGTAATATCCTCATGTGTGAGAACAATTTCAAATTCTCAATTTAATATGTCTGCTTTATGCCTGTTGTTTTCAGTTTCGAAAGCAGCCTGAACCACCAGACACTGGATAGAAAAATTTGGTTTCGTTTATAGTCTTTACATAAACGTACGAGAAGTTCTTGCAATTTTCCGATAGATCTGTCACCAGGATCTGTCTGTGAAAATTGTGTTGATCCGCAATTTTTTCCACGAGTTTTTTCTACCATTACCCCTATATTCGGTTTTGTAGTGAGAATGTTGTGCTCTTTTTTTCTCGCAAGATATTCCGAATAATGTCATTACACCAAAGTGTGTCTTGACTGCTTTTCATTTTCTTATTTGGTATGTATTTAAGTAGACCGCGCTTTGTGATATCTTTCAACTTTAGTCCCAATCCTTCTGTGTTTGTCGAATTTAAGTTAAATGATCTTCAGGGTTTAGGATTAGCAAGACAGCAGGTGAAGTCCAAGGTACAGTGACCGAGGACCGGAATCCACAGGGAACGCCAAAAGGATTGCGGTTCACTATCGCCGCCACATCTTACCAGTCTCCTTCGTGCCTCAGCGAGATCTTCTGTTCCCGTGCCGTGAATCTCCACACGTCGTTTCAGGTTCTCTGACGACATTAACTAAAAACGCCGAATGACTTATTTCGCGGGATCCTTCTCAATAGTGATGAACGAGATGGGGAGAGAAACAAGAGACGCTATAGAAATTAAGTTCCTTACTCGTCCCTTTATTTACAGTCGGCCCAGCAGACAGTTAAACAAAACATTATAGGTCATAAATTACTACTTGGAAATAATTAATATCGTTACAATAGCAGTAAATCAAAGTCCCTGAAATAGCCTCGTCGCAAGTTCGTACACAATTTATTCGACTCGTAAATTCTCAAGATCGTTGGATGCCGGGGAATTTCCATCACTCACGCTTGTGACAGCTATTCTGTGTAGCCTTCGTTATACGACTCTGAATATATTCTTCACGGCTCATCCAGGAAATGCGTTAACCGTGCATCCCAAGTGTCGCGTGCTTAACAACACTGAAAATCATCTCTAAAGATTTATTTCCTGTTCATGCAAGATGTTTCTGAAGGTCGTTGCGTATCTTTTACCGCTCTCCTGACTGATACGCATAATTCTTATTAAATGACACATAATGGTCAGTAATACTTACCCTACATGACGGTGAAATATTGACTCCTAAAATATCGTTTGAATGAAATAAATACTACTTGTGACTGACTCTCTGTAGAGACTTCCATTACTTTTGTTAGTTTCAGTCATGTTCCTTCATAATCGGAATTTGATATGAGTGTTTTTAAATATATTATTATTATTATTATTATTTTCGAATGAGGCCATTAGGAATACGCAAAGTACTTACAGTTAGGAATTTGGCTTCCTTTATGACCCTACTTCTTTCATGCTCTTCTTTTTTTCCCTCTCGGTCAACTTGCCATTTGTAAATTTTGAACCTGAAGATTTCTCTGTTTTGTACATCTTTTCATGCGATCCTGCCAATATCAGATCAGTTTTAACCTCGTCAATCAGTTTCATCGTGTCCGTATTTGCTTTACTCCTGTCGTCACAGAATTAGACTATGTTTCGGCGTTGTTTCGACTACGGTGTAGAAGTTCCGCTGGGAAGCCCTCCTGCATGCCCCAAGCAGTAACGGTCTCTCCCACGCGATTTCCATATTTTTGAAGCCCGGAAGAAAAACATTCGTGGCCGTCGATTAGCTTGGGACGAAGAGAAGTACCCTTGAATACAATCACGATTACACAAACAACCGCAAACATTTTTCCACTGATTCATTGACCGTCTTGTCTCACAGTGGTATAAACGTATTAAAATTAATGAAATTAATGACGATTAATTTTAAACTTATTAACTATTTACCTACTTTTTCCATATGTCTTGTTTTCATTTGACTGTCCCTTTTACTTCTGACGAAATCATACCACAACCATTATTACGATAGATATGACCAATATGTTTCGAGTTTAGCACGGAGTTTGAATGATGAGCTGTACGCGCGCAATCTTTATCGGCCTAATTGTGGCGATGTGCGTTTCTTCCATCACGTGGATTCGAACTGTGTATTTGTGAGTCGGAAACCAAGTCATTGTAATCTCGTTCAGAGAGCCATATAGGTAAATAACAAAGCTCATTAGTGTTAGCACTTACAAGCAATAACGTGCTCTAACTGTAATATATCTAATAAAGTTTTGAATTTCCGTGAAGGTCAGGGAATCAGTGGTCAACTGGAGATACACACGTCTGTAGATATTTCCTATCTCAAAGCATAGTAAACCCCAAATTCAGTGAAGTGCCAGTCTTTAAAATGAATTTCTGTTTTCGGGATTATATGTCTGTGAATATTTGATGCATCACTCAACTTTGTACCCCCACGAAAGCTATCACATGTCTTCAGTGATAGATAAGATTTCGTTATCCGGTTCTGAAAATTTTTGGTACGACAGAAAACTTTCGGGATATTTTCGTTCGGCACGCTCTGCTTGATTATTGAAACTAGAGTCGTCAACAGGTTCTCTGCGTCACCGTTGTGTGTTGAATTTCGCCCTACAAACACTACGGCGTGGGGCACATCGCAGCATCACAGACAGCTACAGCAGTGTCCTCAAAGGAGCGACTATTATAACTTACACTCGTCCCTTTTCTCCAGGCCTTAAGCAGCCTCTATATTCGTATGATCTACGCGTCAGATTTCCAGGAAATCTATTTTGCTGTCCCACACCCAACAGAATCTTATCCTGGTCGGAGCATTTTATAACGTTTTTCACATATATATTTCTCTCTCGAGTATACCCTTCAATTAGATGGAGGCAGGCGATAGGAAGAATGGCTCGCTTTTACCGGTAGGTCTCCCGGGGCGACCTTTCAAACTGGCTGCATCTATCTGCACTGTCGATCACCAGCTCGGATTCTAGCCGAAAATTGTTCCAGGCTGCGGGCGGCTGGACACCGGGCAATAAAATCCATCTCCACACTAACATTTTCTGATTGGTCTAGCGTCAAATACAGCGCGAAAGAAGGTATGGAAGGGAGCCGGAGCGAAAACGGTCGAATCGTCTGTGGGTTAATTGCTTTATTGTTTTATAATTACAAGGCGTAATATTCTAAATTGTTGTTGTTGTTGCTGTTGTGGTCTTCAGTCCTGAGACTGGTTTGATGCAGCTCTCCATGCTACTCTATCCTGTGCAAGCTTCTTCATCTCCCAGTACCTACTGCAGCCTACATCCTTCTGAATCTGCTTAGTGTATTCATCTCTTGGTCTCCCTCTACGATTTTTACCCTCCACGCTGCACTCCAATACTAAAGTGGTGATCCCTCGATGTCTCAGAACATGTCCCACCAACAAATCCCTTCTTCTAGTCAAGTTGTGCCACAAGCTCCTCTTCTCCCCAATTCTATTCAATACCTCCTCATTAGTTATGTGATCTACCCATCTAATCTTCAGCATTCTTCTGTAGCACCACATTTCGAAAGCTTCTATTCTCTTCTTGTCTAAACTATTTATCGTCCACGTTTCACTTCCATACCCGGCTACACTCCATACAAATACTTTCAGAAACAACTTCCTTACATTTAAATCTATACTCGATGTTAACAAATTTTTCTTCTTCAGAAACGCTTTCCTTCCCATTGCCACTCCACATTTTATATCCGCTCTAATTCGACCATCATCAGTTATTTTGCTCCCCAAATAGCAAAACTCCTTTACTACTTTAAGTGTCTCATTTCCTAATCTAATTCCCTCAGCATCACCCGACTCCCGACTTAATTCGACTACATTCCATTATCCTCGTTTTGCTTTTGTTGATGTTCATCTTATACCCTCTTTTCAAGACACTGTCCATTCCGTTCAACTGCTCTTCCAAGTCCTTTGCTGTCTCTGACAGAATTACAATGTCATCGGCGAACCTAAAATTTTTTATTTCTTCTCCATGGATTTTAATACCTACTCCGAACTTCTCTTTTGTTTCCTTTATTGCTTGCTCAATATACAGATTGAATAACATCGGGGACAGGCTACAACCCTGTCTCACTCCTTTCCCAACCACTGCTTCCCCTTCATATTCCTCGACTCTTATATCTGCCATCTGGTTTCTGTACAAATTGTAAATAGCCTTTCGCTCCCTGTATTTTACCCCTTCAACATTCAGAATTTGAAAGAGAGTATTCCAATCAACATTGTCAAAAGCTTTCTCTAAGTCTACAAATGCTAGAAACGTAGGTTTGTCTTTCCTTAATCTATTTTCTAAGATAAGTCGTAGGGTCAGTATTCCCTCACGTGTTCCAACATTTCTACGGAATCCAAATTGATCTTCCCCGTGGTTGGCTTCTATCAGTTTTTCCATTCGTCTGTAACGAATTCGCGATAGTATTTTGCAGCTGTGACTTATTAAACTGATAGTGCAGTAATTTTCACATCTGTCAACACCTGCTTTCTTTGGGATTGGAATTATTATATTCTTCTTGAAGTCTGAGGGTATTTCGCTTGTTTCATACATCTTGCTCACCAGATGGTAGAGTTTTGTCAGGACTGGCTCTCCCAAGGCTGTCAGTAGTTCTAATGGAATGTTGTCTACTCCCGGGGCCTTGTTTCGACTCAGGTCTTCCAGTGCTCTGTCAAACTCTTCACACAGTATCATATCTCCCATTTCATCTTCATCTACATCCTCTTCCATTTCCATAATATTATCCTCAAGTACATCGCCCTTGTATAGACCCTCTATATACTCCTGCCTACTTTCTGCTTTCCCTTCTTTGCTTAGAACTGGGTTTCCATCAAAGCTCTTGATATTCATGCAAGTGGTTCTCCTTTCTCCGAAAGTCTCTTTAATTTTCCTGTAGGCAGTATCTATCTTACCCCTAGTGAGATAAGCCTCTACATCCTTACATTTGTCCTCTAGACATGCCTGCTCAGCCATTTTGCACTTCCTGTCGATCTCATTTTTGAGACGTTTGTATTCCTTTTTGCCTGCTTCATTTACT
Source organism: Schistocerca nitens (assembly GCF_023898315.1). Taxonomy (NCBI): domain Eukaryota; kingdom Metazoa; phylum Arthropoda; class Insecta; order Orthoptera; family Acrididae; genus Schistocerca; species Schistocerca nitens. The sequence goes on from NC_064614.1 coordinate 206,273,445, forward strand.
GCATTTTTATATTTTCTCCTTTCATCAATTAAATTCAATATTTCTTCTGTTACCCAAGGATTTCTACTAGCCCTCGTCTTTTTACCTATTTGATCCTCCGCTGCCTTCACTATTTCATCCATCAAAGTTACCCATTCGTCTTCTAATGTATTTATTTCCCCCATTCCTGTCAATTGTTCCCTTATGCTCTCCTTGAAACTCTATACATTTCTTTCAGTTTATCCAGGTCCCATCTCCTTAAATTCGTAGTTTCTTCACTTTTAATCTACCGTTCATAACCAATAGATTGTGGTCAGAGTCCACATCTGCCCCTGGAAAGGTCTTACAGTTTAAATTCTGGTTCCTAAATCTCTGTCTTACCATCATATTATCTATCTGATACCTTTTAGTATCTCCAGGGTTCTTCCATGTATACAACCTTCTTTCATGATTCTTGAACCAAGTGTTAGCTATGATTAAGTTATGCTCTGCACAAAATTCTACCAGGCGGCTTCCTCTTTTATTTCTCTCCCCCAATCCATATTCACCTACTATGTTTCCTTCTCTCCCTTTTCCTACTCTCGAAGTCCAGTCACCCATGACTATTAAATTTTCGTCTCCCTTCACTACCTGAATAATTTCTTTTATCTCATCATACATTTCATGAATTTCTTCATCATCTGCAGCGCTAGTTGGCATATAAACTTGTACTACTGTAGTAGGCGTGGGCTTCGTGTCTATCTTGGCCACAATAATGCGTTCACTATGCTGTTTGTAGTAGCTTACCCGTACTCCTATCATTATTAAACCTACTCCTGCATTACCCCAATTTGATTTTGTATTTATAACCCTGTACTCACCTGACCAAAAGTCTTGTTCCTCCTGCCACCGAACTTCACTAATTCCCACTATATCTAACTTTAATCTATCCATTTCCCTTTTTAAATTAGTCCATTCAAATTCAGTGTGTACCTATTCAGAGAAATAACAGATATGATCAATTCTACATCTACACTTACAGCTAGAGGGTTCATCGAACCACTTTCACGCTGTTTCTCTACCGTTCCACTAAAACAGCTGGCGAGAAAAACAAACACTTAAATCTTTCGGCGCGAGCTCTGATTTCTGTTATTTTATTACAACGATCATTTCCCTCTATGTACGTGGCTGTCAGAAAAATATTCTCATATTCGGAGGATAACATAGGAGATTGAAATTTCGAGAAAAGATCTCGTCGTAATGAGAAACGCCTTTGTTTTAATATCGTATCCGTGATACTCTATCCCCCCTCCTCACCCCCCACGAGCTGCCCCTATCTGAACTTTTTCTATGTCCTATGCCAATCCTGTCTGGTAAGGCTCCCGTACTGCACAGGACTGCTCTAGCAGAAGACGAACACCCGTAGTGTAAGCAGTCTCTTTAGCAGGCTTGTTGCTATGTATAGCATCATACGTCTGTATTAGTGACTACAACGGGTCTGAAGATGTTCAGTTAAGAATGAAACCGGTGATCAACATCAAACTTACTTGAACAAAAGGAAATACACTCTCGAGAAAGAAGTCCTCTGACCTGTAGTGCAGTCGCGCGTATTTGTGTAGAAATGTTCCTAAGACTAGTACACCATTCTTTGTTGACACATTGGACATTCTGCGTTGATACACCAACAAATAGGACAACTACGTTCACGTTGTGGTCATAGGCACGTCAAAATTCGATAGCTCCTTTCTGTCATTCTGTCACGCCTTCATGTCGATCGGTGTTACTGCGCTGATTCCATACATCAGACTGGGTCATTACCTCACCTTACTGCCATGTACTACGTCAGCAGTGAAGAGTGACCCCTTGGTACCACTTCCACCGTATCTGCAGAGCATATTACCAACAAGTGTGTTCGTTGGTGGGGCGACTATTTTTGTAACAGGTACCTACAACAATGCACTTAACTAAGACGGAACAGATGCATATACTTTAATGTATACATCTAGTGATTTTCATGTTTAGAAAATTTCATCAGTGCATTTACCTACTTTTTTTTAATACTTAGCTGTCTGACAAACAGAGCTCAGTGACAAACACATCAGTTTAACACTTTCATATTTAGATGTTTACACCATTCCAAACAATCTTAACTGCTAAGAGAAACTAGCTTCAATTGTTGAGATAGTAATACCCACTGTACATGAAAATCTTTCTGTCTAGAAGCATTTATGTCATGGACTGTATTACATAATATGATTACATGGTAAAGACAAATTTTATCGTTAAAGACAATATTTTCAGTAAAATAAGCAGTGGGGAAGTTTCTGAAGAAATTAATTTGCCACTTTCTGACTTATCATTTAGTAATATGCTACCATGAACTGCTGTGTGAATGAAAATTTCTAATTCTTCATATGAGTCCATTTGGTGTCCCTTGTCCATTTTATGAAATATTTGACCATCGTTTACGATATCGAGTAATGGATGGACATTGTCCTTTATGTGGGCAGCTATTGCTAATTTATTACACTTTAACAGAAAAAAGGATGCTCCACGAAGGAATTACCTTTCGGAACGGAAATCGGTAAGTATGATGTACATATACATAAAAAATTGTTATAATTTCAGAAAGACTGGAGTTATTGAAGAGAAAGAGCTTCAGCAACTGAGGAAGTCAATAACGCGTTGGTCCACCTCTGGCCTGTACGCAAGTAGTTATTCGCGTTGATATTGTTTGAAACAGTTGCTGGATGTTCCCCTAAGGTATATAGTGCCAAATTCTGTCCAACTGGAGAACTGGAGCATTGGATCATCAAAATTCCGAGCTGGTTGGAGGGCCCCGCCAATAATTTTACAAACGTTCCCAACTGGGGAGAGATAGCGTGACCTTACTCTTCAAGGTAGGGTTCGGCAGGCACGATGACAAACAGTGAAACTCTCGCCATAGGCGGGCGGGCACTGTCTTACTGAAATGTAAGCCCAGGATAGCTCACCATGAAGGATAACAAACCGAAACGGAGAGTATCGTCGACGTATCGCGTAAGGGTTCAAATGGCTCTAAGCACTATGGGACTTAACATCTGAGGTCATCAGTCCCCTAGAACTTAGAACTACTTAAACCTAACTAACCTAAGGAAACCACACACATCCATGCCCGAAGCAGGATTGGAACCTGCGACCGTAGCAGCAGCGCGGTTCCGGACTGAAGCGCCTAGAACCGCTCGGCCACAGCGGCCGGTTGCTGTTAGGGTGCCACGGATGACATCCAAAGGAATTCTGCTATGAAATGAGTGGCACCCCAGACCATCGCATCTTCTTGGGGGGCCATATGTCGGGCGATAGTCTGGTTAGTATCCCACTGCTGTTTGGAGCGTCTCCAGACGTCTATGCTTGTCATAGGGGCTCAGTTCGAAGCGAGAATCTTCACTGAAGACATTTCTACGCCAATTAATGAGATTACAGGACGAAGACGTCTCTGAAGACGCCCTGGACAACGTGGGATACGAACCTGACTGTCGCCCGCCATACGGCTCGTCAACCAGGATGATGAATGATGATTGTGGCTGCCATTTCATTTCCCAGCAGACCCCACTGGTTGTCATCTGCGGAACCCTTGTAGCTCAGTGGTACGTCGACGATATTCCATTACCCACGTTGTTGTCCTTCATGGCAAGCCATCGTGGGCTTATATAAGCATCATACTGGTAGACTGTGGAAAATATGTCATTCGTTTGGAAACCTGTTCAGCAATATTACCTAATGATGAAATTATCGTTCCCGTCTTCCACATCTTTCCGAAGCAGTGCCGCCTTGTGGTTTACTTGTAGTTACGTTCTATTACCTTTATTGTGCGACTGCAATAACTGTTGGTTGCTAAAGACCTGTAAAGCATAGTTTTTAATTATATTTTTGTCTTCCTCGTTTGTCTCTTCCAACAAAAGTTTAATTGCATTGTACATAATCGCACTTGTCAGATAATGAAGAAGTTTTTTGCACATACGGTAAGCAAATACTGCAGTGCCATGCCACATAGTACTATTGTGCACCAGAATAATATTCTGGGAGACATTAAAATTTTCTAAAATTGATCCCTGGCAATTCCAGATGCAGAACAGAATGGATCGACAGCCAGGCACATTGTCAGCGTGAGAGAAACTCTGATGAAGCAGCAACAAACACAAAAGCTATTGCAGCGTCTGAATAGGCTGAACACTGAAGGAAGCAATGTAGCAAAATGACATCATGGCAACAGAGGGATATGGTCGTGATAGTGACTGCCCAAACTGTCCCAAGAAAGCTCAGATCGAACGCAAGAGTATCTCTTCAGGTACTGACAGGGCGGAAAAAAGCGTCTAAAAAGCGAAGATGAGATATCTTGAAGCAGTCAAGAGCTGTCACAAGCTCAGAAAACTATGGCACATTTGGTCATCCCTGCACAAGGACGATGTCATGAACATAGCCTGGTAAATACATATATTGTGACTTCTGCAGATTAGTTCTCAATTGTACCTCAGTTGCGGCTTGGTGTTGGTGCTAAACAGTACTGAGAAGGAACCTGTGACACTCCATCTGTGGCCTGCTGAGATGATTACAACCGGTGATGCCGCTGCCAACTAGATCTGATGGACTCTGCTACTACTAAGAGCTCCTGCTGCCTCATTCTCGCCTTCACTAACGGACAAGCTTTGGCGCCGTTGCAACATCAGGCTTCTGCATCAGAAAGAAACATTGTTATGCACTTTTAATAAATTTATCATACACGAAATACCTAATACTGACTGTTGTGATCAAGTACTGCCAAAAGTTAAGTGTAACAGACATTTTTACTTACGCTTGTCTAACGGTCCCTATTAAGATAATCATCTATAAAGCTGGAGTGGCCTGTCAAAAAGTCTTTCAAACTCTGTTTAAACCGTGCCTTATATGAAATCAAGTTATTGATGGTTACTGGCAATTTATTGTAAAAGTGTGTGTTCCTGAATATTGGCCCCCTTTTTGGACCAAGGTAAGTGATTTTAGCTCTTTATGTAGACTGTTCTTATTCCTAGTATTGATACTATGTATTGAGCTATTGGATGGAAACAGAGATTATCACTTGAAACAAACTTCATTAAAGAATAAATATACTGAGAAGCAGTGGGTAGAATACGAGGTTTCTTGAACAAGTTTCTACATGACACTCTCGAATTTACACCACAAATTATTCTTATTACGCACTTTTGCGTGCTAAAAACTTTTCTTCGGTTTGTTGATTTACCCCAGAATACGATCCCGAATGACGTAATATAATGAAAGTAAGAAAAGTATGCAAGTTTTTTTATATTTATATCTCCTACATCTGATACCATTCTCACTGGAAATACAAATTTGTTTAGGCTTTTCAGAAATTCTGTGGTATCCCCTTCCCAATTTTTTATCGAGTTGTTATCCCAGAAATGAAGAGAAATTTGTGGCACAACTTGACTAGAAGAAGGGATGGGTTGGTAGGGCATATTCTGAGGAATCAAGGGATCACCAGTTTAGTATTGGAGTGCAGCGTGGAGGGTAAAAATCGTAGGGGGAGACCAAGGGATGAGTACACTAAATAGATTCAGAAGGATGTAGGTTGCAGTAGGTACTGGGAGATGAAGAAGCTTGCACAGGATAGAGTAGCATGGAGAGCTGCATCAAACCAGTCTCAGGACTGAAGACCACAACAACAACAACAGAAAAGACTCAAACCTTTTCGCAGCACTGCGGGTGACACCATAATATTCTAATTTACTGATTCACACAGTGAAAGGCTTTTGACAGGCGCAGAAAATGCCAGCAGCCTGGTCTATAGTACGGAGACAGCAACGAGAACATGTGGTGTAACAGACGACAAGTGGTCTGTTGCATGCGCCATCTATCCCCCCTGGCCTAGCACAAATTCTAATTAAATCATAAAATTAAGTTGCGGGTTGGGATTTGGTAGTTATGTGCATAAATACTGCGGAAGTATTTGGTTTTTATATGTGCAGATAATTCAAACACCGAGCCAGCAACGGGCGCGGACTTTCGTAGACGCGGCAAGTAGCGGGCCGCCATGGAGGAAACACAGTGAGGCTGATGACGTCGCTCCATGGAGGTCCAGAGTCGCGGAAAAAACGAAGAATGTATAATGAGTAACTTTGTGCATAACAGTGAAAGTAGGAAGAAGCAATTTAATGGCCGGTATCGCAGTAGGCGGTACCTCAAGAGCCGACTGTACATTGGTATCAGAAATAAATCGCTGGAACTATTGTAAAAAAGGAGTTCTGAATAAGAGTTATTACGAGAAGCAGTCAGACAGCGTCAGTTACTGGCGAATGATCGCCATAGGCGACATTTTCTTCATCAGCTGCGCCGTCCCCTCTTTCGCTCGACGAATTTAGTCAACATTAAGACAGAGCCGAACTACGCAAATAATAAAACTCATTAGTGGGGCAGGGAGAGCGCAAACGCTCGACGTCTCTTCAAACCGTCGCCCCTTTGCGAGGTCGAGAAGGAATCGACCAGAGCTGAGGACGAATACGCGTTTCCGCGACGGCGTGACGTTATTTGGCGTGAACCTGTAACGCCGGAAATGCATATCCTCCTATTTCCATCTATTGTACTATAAATTATTTTCCTTACTTTGTTACCTGAAGATATGATATTTCTGTGTCTTTATATATTGTAAATTGTTCTATGTTGATGTATAATTGGTTTGTTTTGTAAATATTATTTGTATTTTTACGCTGAGTCTGGCCTAGGAAAAACTATGCTATCGAACTATTACATCGATAGGTCGTGTGTAGAACCAAAGTGTTTAAGATATTTGGTAGTGTTAACTCTGCCGCATGGAGCGCGGGCAGAGGGAGTCTGGCTGGAGTAGGGCAGTGGAGCAGGTGTGTTGTGTGACGCTCCCGCGAGTTGCCGCGCTTTCGGGGTTTGGCAGCGTGTAATTGCGCTCGACTTGCTATGATAGTTTCTGACACGGTGTCGCGGACGCGAAGCATTAGCTGGCGCACATCAAGAGCCCGTTTCGCCTGGTGACCATGTCGAGAAGAGGGCGCGCCAACATCCAGCTTCTGCAACAGCGACGGCCGACAATGAGTGACTGTCGCCACCTTCCCGATCGACGACTGCAAATCTTCAATCAACCAACAAGGAAGACTAAAAGCACGTAAAGTTTTAGAACTGTATGGCAGACCTCAGCTTTTCAAACTGTTGCATCACAAAAATGAACCCGAGTGTCTTTGAAATTCATACGCCAGCATTAAAGTAATATCATTCCATTTCACTGCTTTAATTTCAAAGTTCAGTTAAAGTATTCATAGCTGACTACAATATTTAGATTACAGAAGCAGAAATTAAGAGTCCGAGTTTTGTTACCATATTATAGCTTACCTGTGACTGCACCTCAGCTTGGTATGTACTAAATTTTACTATTGTTAATTATTCAGAATCATTTAATTCAAGTTCAAAGTTAAATCTCTTATTTCTAAATTGTGTAGATTCAAGTAGCTTTTGAAATGATTGTTGAGGTAGCCCAAGACTAACCTTATTTTATTGAATTTCATAGTGCTTCAGAAACAAAGTTCACTATTAATTTCAGTCAATAAATTAACTTTCAATTTTCTGGTTTTATTCATTCTTTTTCGAAATTAAAGTCAGGATGTAGCGAAATTTATTACTTCTGACAAACATTCAGTTTTCACACAGCACGTGTCAACTTTCAGTTGCCACGCTTTTACTGCTAATTATATGTGCAATAATGTTTTTTTCAGTTATCATAATAGTTGTCCATAAGACAGGCGACCGTAATTTTCCCCAAATCTCAAATATCTAATTAACGCCAATTGATTGTTAACGTAACGACCGCACATTTAATTTCTTTATTAATTTTACCCTTTTCTCAAAATTAATTTTCACCAATTTCATTTGCATTTTTCCTTTCATTTAGATGTAACCCTTTTCTCCCTCTTTACCGACAAATTAAGTTCGGTGACGATTGCTTTTCCCAAATTTCCGTTAGGTGCACGCGGTTTAATTTTTCACTGTCATTAAGGTCGATAAGTGAGGGGGAGGTTACAAACCCCGTCTCGGCCACAGTGGGGCCGACGCTGGCCAGAGAGAGCGGCGGGGCCGGCAAGTGCAGGCGGTGTGCTGTGCCGACAGCCGGCGGTGACGGCCGGTCAGAGGCATGCGGTGCGGGCGCAGGCGCAGCCCGTTTAACACGCTGACACATCTGCTAGATAGCCGCCATCCATCACGGCGTGCCTGCCGATCAGATAGCGCGCGAGTAATTGGGGCCCGCGGCGGACGCCGGACCTTCCCCCGCCGCTGTCCCGGCCGTCCCCCTGGCACCCCCTCTTCCTCCGTCAGTTCTGGCTCCAGCGCCGGTCCAGGGGACCGTTTAGCGGCGCCACGGCCGCACCGTTGACCGCTGACCGCGTACCCCTGCCCCGTCTACAATTTACGCCCTTTGTACGACTCTCGGCCCATTATATGTAATCTGGCAGCGGCCGCTGGTCCGTCGCCGCTTTGTCCCACCGCGGCCGTCGGCGGTGCACGCAGCTGTTCACAGAGCGCGCGCCCACCGCGCCGTACCGTATTACCTACAGGCGACAGAATTCATGAAATAGAGATTTGCACATATTCAGATGGTGTAGTATCGCGCACAGGAAGTATAAAGGGCAGTGCATCGGAGGAGCTGTCGTACTCAGGTGTTTCATGTGAGAAGTTGCACGAAGTGATTAGGGCCGCACGACGGGAATAAACAGACATTGAACGCGGAGTAGTATTTCGAGATAGATGTGTACAACATTCCATTTCGGAAATCATTAGTAAGGTCAACATCCCGAAATCCACATTCACTAGGGAGCGCCGAGAATACCAAATTTCAGGTACACTACTGGCCATGAAAATTGCTACACCAAGAAGAAACGCAGATGGTAAACGGATATTCATTGGACAAATATATTATACTAGAACTGACATGAGATTACATTTTCACGCAGTTTGGGTGGATAGATCCTGAGAAATCAGTACCCAGAACAACCGCCTCTGGCCGTAATAACGGCCTTGATACGCCTGGGCATTGGGTTAAACTGAGTTTGGATGCCGTGTACAGGTACAGCTGCCCATGCACCTTCAACACGATACCACAGTTCATCAAGAGTAGTGACTGGCGTATTGTGACGAGCCAGTTGCTCGGCCACCATTGGCCAGACGTTTTCAGTTGGTGAGAGATCTGGAGAATGTGCTGGCCAGGGCAGCAGTCAAACATTTTCTGTATCCAGAAAGGCCCGTACAGGACCTGCAACACACGGTAGTGCATTATCCTGCTGAAATATAGGGTTTCGCAGGGATCGAATGAAGGGTAGACCCACCGATCGTAACACATCTGAAATGTAACGTCCACTGTTCAAAGTGTCGTCAATGCGAACAAGAGGTGACCGAGACGTATAACCAATGGCACCCCATACCATTACGCTGGGTGATACCCCAGTATGGCGATGACAAATACACGCTTCCAATGTGCGTTCAACTCGATGTCGCCACACACGGATGCGACCATCACGATACTGTAAACAGAACCGAAAAAATGGCGTTTTGCCATTCGTGCACCCAGGTTCGTCGTTGAGTACACCATCGCAGGCGCTCCTGTCTGTCATGCAGCGTCAAGGGTAACCGCAGCCACGCTCTCCAAGTTGATAGTCCATGCCGATGCAAACGTCGTCGAACTGTTCGTGTAGATGGTTGTTGTCTTGCGAACGTCCCCATCTGTCGACTCAGCGGTCGAGACGTGGCTGCACGATCCGTTACAACCATGCGTAAAGATTCCTGTCATCTCGACTGCTAATGATACGAGGCCATTGAGGTCCAGCACGGCGTTCCGTGTTACCCTCCTGAACCCACCGATTCCATATTCTGCTAACAGCCATTGTATCTCGACCAAAGCGAGCAGCGATGTCGCGAAACGATAAACTGCAATCGCGATAGGCTACAATCCGACCTTTATCAAAGTCGGAAACGTGATGGTACGCATTTCTCCTCCTTACATGGGGCGTCACAACAACATTTCACCACGCAACACCGTTCATCTGCTGTTTGTGCATGAGAAATCGGTTGGAAACTTTCCTCATGTCAGCACGTTGTAGGTGTCGCCACCGACGCCAACCTTGTGTGAATGCTCTGAAAAACTAATCATTTGGATATCACAGCATCTTCTTCCTGTCGGTTAAATTTCGCGTCTGTAGCACGTCATCTTCGTGGTGTAGCAATTTTAATGGCCAGTAGAGTATTACCTCTCAGCACAACGAAGTGGCCGACAGTGTTCACTTACCGACCCAGAGAAACGGCATTTGTGTAGAGTAGACAGTGGCGAATCAGTGTGGGACTTAACGACTAACGGATCTTTTAGGAGAGCGCGGCGAAATTTGGTGTTAATGGACTACGGCAATAGACGACCGATGTGAGTGGCTTTGCTAACAGCACGACATCACCTGCAGCGCCTCCCTTCGGCTCGTGACCGTATCGATTGAACCCTAGACGACTGGGAAACGGTGGCCTGGTCGGATGAGTCCCGATTTCAGTTGCTAGTGGTTCAGATGGTAGGGTTCGAAGTTGGTGGACACCGCACGAAGCCATGGACCCAATTTGTCAGCAAGGCACTGTGCAAGCCGGTGGTGGCTCCACAGTGGTGTGGACTGCGTTTACATGGAATAGAATGGGTTCCCTGGTCCAACTGTACTAATCATTGACCGTAAATGCCATCCGTGGATATCAAGTTCGCAAATAACGATGGATGACTATACACCATGTCACCAGCGCACAACTGTTCGCGATTGGTTTGGACAGTATTCTGGTCAGTTCGAGCGAATGATTTGGCTATCCCGATCGCCTGACAAGGAATCCTATCGAACATTTATAGTACGTAACTGAGAGGTCACTATGAGAACAGAATCCTGCGCCGGCAACGCTTTCGCAATTACGGGCGACTGCAAAGGCAGCATGGCTCAGTACTTCTGCGGGGAACTTCTGCGACAAGTTCAGATCATGCCATGTCAACTTGCTGCTCTACACCTGGCAAAAGGAGATCCGACACGATATTACGAGGTATCCCACGTCTTCTGTCATCTCAGTGTTTATCGGATCCTCACGTCACCTTTCATTCTCTATACGTCGCTTCTTTTCACTAGAAAGCAGGAACCCCTGCCTCTGATTCCGTTACGGGGAATGTTACTCGGCCTGTTTTTACATTTATTTATTTCATTTTGTATCCAATAGCCAGATAAATTGTATTTTAATGGTAATGCAACTGTAAATCATAGATATGGCAGAATGCTTAAACAATATGCAGAAAACGTTAAAGAAAGTTGTTGGCAGCAATCAGTAACCCTAACCCCACCCCTGATTCTTCAAAGAATCGACCTCCCCGTATAAAACTTAATGTTTGGATTACGAAATTATGCAATAAATTGCAAAGAACCGTTGAAGTTGCACTATTAATTTTCTTTATTACTTGGTGACTAGTTTCTGGTCCAAGCTCATTAACGAATCGTCTTATAAATCAGGAACTAAATAGTAAGCACTTTCTATATCACAAAACTGTGTCACATTACAAAGATAACTGATGATAACTGGTACATAGCAATAAGCAAAGCAATAACATACATTACGCCAGCCACATGACTGTTCATTTTTGTTGGACGCATATTGTAAACCAGTACAGGGCTGAATTTCACTCACCTGAGACATCGAAGTGAGCAAGGTATTAGGAAGACCAGGACAGGGAGTGCTTATCGGAAATGCACCGTCTAGCAGCAATTTTATTTTACATAAATATTTACCTTTTTTCAATTATTTATGAAGTGATTGCCCGCAAATATGGCAACAAAAATACATATTTCAAATACAAGCAAAAATCTTTGCAAGACGATAGTTAAGTTGTAATTTGTAACGGAAGCAAAAAGGCGTTCTATAATTCATAAAAAACTGAAAAAAGGGAAAAATATATGTAAAATAAGTTGCTGCTAGATGGTGCAGTTCCGATAATAGGTGAGTGAACTTCAGCCGTGTACAGCTTTAAAACACGCGTCCAACTAGAATGAATATATGTTATTGCGTAGCTTATTGGAAAGTACCATTTGTCAACAGTTATCTTTGTACTGTGATACAGTTTTGTAAAGTACATAGCCCTTACTATTGGGTTCTGTTTTCAGAATGATTTGATATTGGGATTAGACTCGAAAGTAGTCATCAAGCAATAAAGGAAATTAATATTGCAACTTCGACGGTTCTCTCCAATTTATTGCATAATTTGGCAAACGGTACAATTGCTGACGTCATGCCTCTCGGAATGCTAGAGTTAGTAAAAATTAATATCCGGTGATGAAGTTTCACCGCAAGAACAACGAACATTCAGTAGCCTGTAAACGGTTGCCCTTTCATTACTTTGGCCGCGCGGGATTAGCCGAGCGGTTTAGGGCGCTGCAGTCATAGACTGTGCGGCTGGTCCCGGCGGAGGTTCGAGTCCTCCCTCTGGCATGGGTGTGTGTGTTTGTCCTTACGATAATTTAGGTTAAGTAGTGTGTAAGCTTAGGGACTGATGACCTTAGCAGTTAAGTCCCATAAGATTTCACACACATTTGAGCATTTTTTTCATTATTTTGTGGGAATGCAGGCAAGAAAATGTTTAGAGAATGAAATTATGTTTAAGGTTTTCTGGAAGTCGCTAAGATCTCTCATGTTAAAATACTGGATAAATACTGTCTGGTGTGGGTAATTTGACCACTGTGGGTTACTCTGCCTTAAGACATACACACAGTTTCTACCTTTTATTACTTGCCTTATTGCGTTAAATATTTTTTGTAAGATTGTGCTTCTTACAAAGTACATTGTGAGAGCATTTTAAATTTTTAAGTTCGGTCAATAATTATATGAAATACGGCAATTGAAATGTTTCTTACCCCTAGAAGCCGGTAGCAAGGCAGCCCATAATAGGAGCGGGCGATTGTAGCATTTTAGGAGCAGAGACAGTAAATAAATATCTAGAACTTCGGTATTAATTAATACGCGAAACATTACTCAATTTTTTTTTTTCAGTCGAGAAATTTGCAAGGTCGACAGCATTGTCTGTGGCGAAAATAAGATCTTCCAGTGTAGATCTTGTCAGAAACAAAATAACAAGAGAACAAGTGTTGAACAGTTTGTGCCCCTCTGCCTCTCTAAAGACTCGCGGATCGATTTGGTCTCCAGGGACGTTACATCTTGCCATAGATACTTTTGTTCTTTCTTTCTTTTTACTCCACTCCTTAATCTAGAGGGTTTTCCAATTTTCGAATCCTGATTTTTACCAGATACTACGGTTTCTTTAAGACAGACCATATAGTGTAGGTTGATGAGTCTACCACGCCATATCCGGAGTCTATATGCATTATATATTGTATGCAAATTATATTTGTATCTCAGGAAGTTTTCTCTGAGCTCCAGTCTCTGTATGGGTGGTTATGTGCGTACAGATGGTGAAGTCTGTTACGTTCTGTCTTATATCTTTATGCCTTTTCGGCCCCTTCACTCTATGTGGTGTGGTTTAAGCGAGGATATAAACTTTCAGTGGCTGTACGCTTTAGGCGGTTCATCTTCTCTGATATTGTTAGTAGGAACATTTTAAATAAAAACAAATATTTAACGTAAAATAAAACTTAAAGTACACACAAATCTCTTAAGTTTGCTTTTTTCATTGACTTAAGTTTCGCTTCATCAATCTGCGTTTTGCTCAGTTCCTCGTTGGCATTTTCAAAGCTTTGTATGTGCTTTCATGGCTACCGTAGCGGCCATGAGGCCTTCGAAGTACCCATCGTGCTTCACCTGACACAGTAGTCTCCTGCTTCTCAACATGATGTCATGAGATAAGGTTAAGACAGTTCTGCATCCTATTTCCGTTTTGTTACAAGCCATATTCATCATGTTACCAAATGTTTTCTTATGACCCTTAATATATTTTAGTTTGTAATACTCGTGTTCGATGCATAACTAGAAAACGATGAAACTGAACTTTTCATAATGATTAACTATATAAGATGCATACTGCCCGATCAGCCACATTATTCTGATGTTCTTGTCCTTTGTAAAAAAACAGTTTCTGAGGCCAAAGTACTTCAGATGACTGTGTCTGGGTTTCAGATATTAATCTTAGGAGTGCTATATTTCTCCTCATTCATATCCAGTTTTCCATATGACATCCAGACCTGAATCTGTGACTTGGAGTATCGTTTAATAAACATTTGTGACATTTGTCTGTTCCATTGAGTCCAATCCGATCAAGTCTCTCATTTTTTTTTTTGTTACGTTATTTGCCGCCTTGTAACATGATATTGTAACTTTGCTTGAACGTATCTGGGGATTCGTATTTTCCCAAACTTTTCTCCATGCTATATTTGGGAACTTGTTGTCAACCTCACTCTTCATTTCATTCTCCTGCACAATTTTAATCATCCCCTGCAGAGCAATGTATTTAGTTGTATACGTCAAACATCAACACCATAACGGATGTCTCCTGAGAGACTGAAATATACTATTGCCAGAACCCTTTACAAGGAACATCTTTATTTGAACAAGTGATACTTGGCGTCTGGAGCATCGTCAACATGTCAGAGGATGATTCTATTAAATGCTGAGGAGTGAATCTGAGATTGCAATGTTTCTCTGACGTGCAGCTTTGTTAACTGATAACGGGAAGGTTCACCCAAGAATGTATTCAGTTTGCGCATGAAAAAGGAAACTAAAAATGCTTATAGTCAATTTCTATGCATACTATTACAATGAATTTGTCACAAAAGTATTGTTTTACATTTCATACATTGCGCCCATACCTTCATGCATGTAAATAAAATTACTTTGATATTGCACTATAGATGAATTTGATTAGTCTCTTGTTTAGTAAGATATTGGAATAAGAAACAGTACAGGTACGGGTAATCTATGACTAACTTGTAGCCGGCCGTTGTGGCCTAGCGGTTCTAAGCGCTTCAGTCCGGAACCGCGCTGCTGCTACGGTCGCAGGTGCGAATCCAGCCTCGGGCATGGGTGTGTGTGATGTCCGTAGGTAACTTAGTTAGGTTTAAGCAGTTCTCAGTCTAGGGGACTGATGACCTCAGACGTTAAGTCCCATAGTGCTCAGAGCCATTTGAACCATTTTTGAACTAACTTGTATATCCGGAAACGGAATATTGCTCTTGTAACGAGCGCTCGAGATGTCTACCTGGTGAAGCCTATCTGATTATGGTTTCCTACGGTTCTTCTGAATCGTTCCAGCCAAATGACGGAGTAGTTCTTAATGCTGTCAATGGCATTCCCCTTCCACTTTCCCTGCTCGTTACTATTGGTCGGAGTCAATATCTTAACTGTTCTAATTATTTTTTCAATGTTTCTTATTATTATTCATTTATCTACGAGACAATTTCGTTTATCGTTTGTCTAGGTAACAACGGTCCTATGGAATACAAAATAAAACAAATAAAAAAGACTGTATGCCATCTTAATATGCTTTATTACGATAAATTTTCTACAGATAAAATACTGACACAGAAGTGATTTCATAAAGGCACTACAATGCCTTTTAAGTTATTTGGCTTAAGTTAGATACACCTACCCATGCTGACAGTGCGATATAGATGTTATTCTGTCAATCCACCATTATAATCCATCTTTTGTTTTTCTTTGGGCATTTGACACATAGCGGTTGCAACTATTTTCGCGTGGTTATAATTTTTTTCGTCCGAAGGATGTGCTGTGATAGCCAACTTCACATTAAATGACTTCGCTTGGTAAGAGTGTAAGGACTATCGAAATGAAACCCATTAGCGTTACGCGCGTGCGTCGTCGGTCACTTTCACTCAATTTCAGCAGACTTAAAGAGCTTCATTAAGCGATCCTAATGCTTTAACGATCGCTATAAAGCCGCGAGACATTTATGTAGCTGTCTTTCCTGACATGGTTGCCGCGGCCAAGCGCCGCTTCATAGCGGGAGCCTTCTAATTTATGACGACATCAACTGTCGTGCACGCGGGCCGACCATACGCACAGTTCCATAGACGACGATTTCGCAGAACATCTCTGTAGCAGTCCTTCGCCATCTTCCTTCTTGGCCTGACTGGATCTGTTACGTCACTTTACTTCCATAAACCCATTATTTTGTTCAACAAGAGAACAGCGGTGTACCAGATACTGATATAATTGAGTTTTCTTGCCTGCATAAATCTGTAGCGCCTCAGTATAATAGTCTTTAAATACGATGTTTTATGAAAGACAATAAATAGAGTCTCTGGTATGGTAACGTACGTCTGCTACGGCAGAGATGCAGCGCAATTAATTTGAATCTGTTATAGATCCACTTGCTGACTCTAACAGCGTAAAGAAAGAAAAATTAATTCTCATTTCTCGTAATTTACATTGATCAATTTTAAATCTCCATTGATAGAAAGGTCCTAAAGTTTTTTTCACGTCAGAGTTGACTACGTATTCAGGCACTGGGAGCTGATAAAAAAGGATAGAAATATTAGAGGTGGTCTGACCTTAGCTACCTGTCAGGCGGCATTATCTAAAATTTTGAAATGAGTTTCCATATTAGTCCTACGACATTTTATCTTTCGCAGTTTGAAACTCGGCACCACTAAAATAAATTTGCGCCATGATTTAGATTCCACGTTTAGCTATCCGTTTAGTGCATGAGGCACGTACCTTTTCAATAATAGATAGGGCATAATGCCCCCGAAAACGAACAAATAGTAGTCCTCAACGTCCCATCTACATTGCAGCGATTAGGTACGCAGCACAAGCTTGATTTTGACAAACATGGCCGAGGAAATCAGCCGTAGCCTTCTGGATTGAATAATTGACACAGGCGTTAATTGATATAGAGAATAATGCGACCACAAAATAACACTACTGCCTTTGGATTTTACTGTTGGCACTACACACGCTGGCAGACGACGTTCCCCAGGCATTCGCCATACCCACACCCTGCAATCGGATCGCCACACTGTGTACCGTGATTCGTCACTCTACACAACGTTTGTCCACTGTACAATCATCCAATGTTTATACTCCTTACACCAAGCGAGGAGTCGTTTGGCATTTGCCGGCGTAAAGTTTTCTCACCTCCCCCTAACTGTCATAGTACGTGCAGTGGATCATGATGCAGTTTGGAATTCCTGTGTGACGATCTGGATAGATGTCTGCCTATTAAACATTACGACCCTCTTCAACTGTCGGCGGTCTCTGTCAGTCAACAGACGAGGTCGGTCTGTACGCTTTTGTGCTGTTGTGCTGTACGTGTCCCTTCACGTTTCCACTTCACTATCACATCGGAAACAGTGGACCTAGGGACGTTAGGGGAGTGGATACCTCCCGTACGGACGAATGAAGCAAGTGACACCAAATCACCTGGCCACGTTCGAAGTCAGTGAGTTCCGCAGAGCGCCCCATTCTGCTCTCACACGATGTATAACGCCTACTAAGGTCGCTTATATTGAGCACCTGGCAGCAGGTGGGAGCACAATACACCTAACATGAAAAAACGTATGTTTTTGGGGGTGTCTGGATACTTTTGACCACATAGTGTATGTTTTGGCTTATCAGTATATGTTTCCCGCGCCCGGGTTCCCGGATTCGATTCCGGGCGGGGTCAGGGATTTTCTCTGCCTCGTGATGACTGGGTGTTGTGTGATGTCCTTAGGTTAGTTAGGTTTAAGTAGTTCTAAGTTCTAGGGGACTGATGACCATAGATGCTAAGTCCCATAGTGCTCAGAGCCATTTGAACCAGCCAGTATATGTGGATACTATCTGCGAGATATGTTGCGAATAGAATTAGTAACAACGAAGTAATAAACTTAACGTCTTGTATGATGCAGCTCGCATTCAATTTTATGACGTCATATACCCTTACCTAATTGCCACACAGTAATGTAATTTTTCTGGTTCATACTGTCTGCAAAGCGTATTACGAATACAGTTAGTAGTAAAGAAGTAGTAAATTAAAAGTTCATGCTTCATGTGGGAGCTTTAGTGCGTAAACAGCGAAAATATAATAAGCGACAAACTTTTCTCCTTTTATCATTTAGAGGTGGACATCAGCGAGAAAAATATTCGTAAAAACTTAAAATTATTTGTAAAGTTTGTTGCAAGTCTCTTACTGCAAGTCTCTGACGACTCTCAGTCTCGGATACTGAATAACTAACGTATGGATATTCTCAAGTCGTGAGATACACTGCTTTTTCAACCCCACGTCCATTTTCCGTACGCCATTCAGCAGGCTCCCCTGTGTTTGAACGTTGATTTCTCGGAAACGCATGGTACTAGAGCAGTGTTTATTACATCTAGGTTTGTATCAAATACGTAAGAAATAAGAATAAAATCAAAGATTCGTTACAGTGTACGCTTCCCTTCTGAGGCACAAACTCGGCAACACCACCGTGCGAGTACTCCAGTCTAGCTGGCTAATCCGATGGACAGTGCAGGCTGCTAGTTGCGGGTTGCCTATCTAATGGCTTCGAGGGGTAGTAAAAATTTGATTTTCAATGTTTCACGTAATCACCGGCCAGTTTAAAAATTTAAAATGATGTCTTTACCTACTCATTACGAGATGTAATCTTGCGTTGAACATTTAATAATATGAATCAACTATTATAGTTAGAAACTGTGCATATTTCTTGAGCCAGTTTAATTCACAGCGAGAAAATTAACGAGTCTCTATCCATCCAGTATTTGAGAACAAAACACTTAAGGACTTCCGTTAAACTTTACACATAGTTTCAAACGTTTACAAAACTTTTTCTTCTTGACGTATAGTAATTAGTTTCCGTGTTATAATGTGTTAAATAGGGAAACTTTAATTATAACCACACGTTATATTAATGAAATGTATTGCGAATACATAAACAGAAAAACCCTTTAATCTATTATTGGCGATGTGAAATGTAACTACCTTATAAAATTAATCGTGAGTAAGGGAGATGACGAACTGAAATTCATTGAAGGAATCCTCGGGAAATGCAGTTCATCAACAAAGGAAGTAGCTTAAAAAAATGGTTCAAATGGCTCTGAGCACTATGGGACTTAACTGCTGAGGTCATAAGACCCCTAGAACTTAGAACTACTTAAACCTAACTAACCTAAGGACATCACACACATCCATGCCCGAGGCAGGATTCGAACCTGCGACCGTAGCGGTCCCGCGGTTCCAGACTGTAGCGCCTAGAACCGCTCGCCCACTCCAGCCGGCGAGTAGCTTACAAAACACTCTTTCGACCAATACTCGAATATTGCTCGTCAGTATGGGACTAGACCAGATAGGTCTGATAGAGACCTAGAGATAAGATCCAAAGAAGAAAGCATGTTTCTTTACCGATTTAAAGTAAGCGCGAGTGCGTCAGAGAAATGCTCAGCCAACTACAGTGGCAGACGGTGCAAGAGAGGCGTTCTGCATCATGTTATGGTCTACCATCAAAGTTCCGACAGGGTACGTTCATAGAAGAGTCAAGCAATACACTGACTACTCCTGCGTAAATCTAGCGATAAGAACACCAAGATAAAATTAGAGAGATTCGAGCTACACGCAGGCTTACCAGCAATCGTTATTCTCGCGAACTATGAGCGACTGCAACAGGAATAAGTCAGCTGACATTGGTACCTTTCGCGACACAGCGTAAGGTGGTTTGTGGAGCGTAGATGTAGGCGCTTGAAGCTATTTTTTTACGTGGGAGTTCCATTTTTCAAAGAATCTGTAGCGAGGGTTAACTGGTAGAAGCGAACAAACACTTAAGAGTCCGAACTGAGTCGGACGCAAACCCTTCCACTTGTCGGAGCGCGCGCGCTCGATGAGTGGGCGATTTGCCTGCGAGCCGCCCCGGGCCTCGGGATGGCCAGGCCCGGCTGCCGTGGCCGGCCCTACCTCCCCCTCCACCCCCTTCACGCCGCCTCGGGAGACGCTGGAGAACAGCGCTCGGACTGTGGCCGGCACGTCGCTGTCTTCACGGGCGGCCGTGATTTATCCCCGAGCTGGAGGTGAACATGAATCAGGACGGCCGCCGCGGCCGCAACTCATCCCCGGCGACGGGCACAAAGGAAAACTTTATTACCGGCGCGGCCGCCGCTATTCACTCCGCAGTCTCAATGGGCGCCGCCCCCCCCCTCCCCTCTGTTGCTACCCACCCACACCTCCACCACCACTGAAGCCTCCTTCCACGGCCGTCCTCTCACCGCATCTCTCTGATCCTCCGCTGAGCGTCCTGTCAGCTCAACACTTGTGGTAGTGGCGTCAGTGCGCCCGCTCGATAGAGGCCAGTTGTTGACACAGCCTTTTGCACTTCAGCTGGCACTTATTCTCTTCTGACGTCTGCTCGGTGTCGACAACACCAAGTGGTGCAGATGTCGTCTCGCATCTAGACCATATTCTCGTAAACTGCATTCGATGTAGACGGCCTTACTACTTTGATTTTTGAAATTTTCCCTGCGTAAAGAGTATTCGATGAAGTTTCTGGACTGCACCCACGATATTTCGGCTGCCAACCATTAACCATCTTCAGGAGGCTGTTTTGCACTGCAGATTGTTAGTTCACATCGCTAACTTTATACCAAAAAGAGCACGGAGACGCTTGCGCAAAGGCAGCCGCTACATGAGTGACCTCTGACAAGTTTACGGCATCTTCGATTATTGCTCCATCTACGCTATGCAGGCGCATCCGTAATGGTGAAACTACTTGCGCGCAATCTGTCGGAATGCGCACTCGTAGAGTTAAAATTCGCATGTCAGTATTAATAACGTTATCTGTCGTTAGACATGTCATCAGTCATAAGATGTTTGCTTTCTCAATAAATTAAAAAAAAATCAACAGGTCCCACTCCTTATACAGTTGAAAGCCGCCATCTTTTTAATAAGATCTTCGCCGCGTGGGATTAGCCGAGCGGTCTAAGGCGCTGCAGTCATGGACAGTGCGGCTTGTCCCGGCGGAGGTTCGAGTCCTCCCTCGGGCATGGGTGTGTGTGTTTGTCCTTAGAATAATTTAGGTTAAGTAGGGTATAAGCTTAGGGACTGATGACCTTAGCAGTCAAGTCCCATAGGATTTCACACACATTTGAACAATAAGATCTTCCGCCAATCGTATTTCCACTGATTCCAACAGGATCTCGACGAAGCCAAAATTTCCGTGGCTGAATAATTCATGGAGTGTCCTGTAGAGAAACAATGCTCGGCTGTGGCTGACTTATTCGGCTGCGAAAGGCGAATGTGGCGCTCACTTACAACGCTTGAGTCCCAGTCCTCTGTAATCCCAAATCATCCTCTGCCGAACCGAGAAGAGCACAAGTCTTTGTAGATGGACAGAAGATTACTTTGACATAATGCATTTTTTCTGCAGAGGACATTCCAGGCATTGTTCTGCCATGGAAGTTTCGGCCTCGACGAGATCCTGCTGTGATTCAGTTACACTCCTGGAAATGGAAAAAAGAACACATTGACACCGGTGTGTCAGACCCACCATACTTGCTCCGGACACTGCGAGAGGGCTGTACAAGCAATGATCACACGCACGGCACAGCGGACACACCAGGAACCGCGGTGTTGGCCGTCGAATGGCGCTAGCTGCGCAGCATTTGTGCACCGCCGCCGTCAGTGTCAGCCAGTTTCCCGTGGCATACGGAGCTCCATCGCAGTCTTTAACACTGGTAGCATGCCGCGACAGCGTGGACGTGAACCGTATGTGCAGTTGACGGACTTTGAGCGAGGGCGTATAGTGGGCATGCGGGAGGCCGGGTGGACGTACCGCCGAATTGCTCAACACGTGGGGCGTGAGGTCTCCACAGTACATCGATGTTGTCGCCAGTGGTCGGCGGAAGGTGCACGTGCCCGTCGATCTGGGACCGGACCGCAGCGACGCACGGATGCACGCCAAGACCGTAGGATCCTACGCAGTGCCGTAGGGGACCGCACCGCCACTTCCCAGCAAATTACTGCCACTGTTGCTCCTGGGGTATCGGCGAGGACCATTCGCAACCGTCTCCATGAAGCTGGGCTACGGTCCCGCACACCGTTAGGCCGTCTTCCGCTCACGCCCCAACATCGTGCAGCCCGCCTCCAGTGGTGTCGCGACAGGCGTGAATGGAGGGACGAATGGAGACGTGTCGTCTTCAGCGATGAGAGTCGCTTCTGCCTTGGTGCCAATGATGGTCGTATGCGTGTTTGGCGCCGTGCAAGTGAGCGCCACAATCAGGACTGCATACGACCGAGGCACACAGGGCCAACACCCGGCATCATGGTGTGGGGAGCGATCTCCTACACTGGCCGTACACCACTGGTGATCGTCGAGGGGACACTGAATAGTGCACGGTACATCCAAACCGTCATCGAACCCATCGTTCTACCATTCCTAGACCGGCAAGGGAACTTGCTGTTCCAACAGGACAATGCACGTCCGCATGTATCCCGTGCCACCCAACGTGCTCTAGAAGGTGTAAGTCAACTACCCTGGCCAGCAAGATCTCCGGATCTGTCCCCCATTGAGCATGTTTGGGACTGGATGAAGCGTCGTCTCACGCGGTCTGCACGTCCAGCACGAACGCTGGTCCAATTGAGGCGCCAGGTGGAAATGGCATGGCAAGCCGTTCCACAGGACTACATCCAGCATCTCTACGATCGTCTCCATGGGAGAATAGCAGCCTGCATTGCTGAGAAAGGTGGATATACACTGTGCTAGTGCCGACATTGTGCATGCTCTGTTGCCTGTGTCTATGTGCCTGTGGTTCTGTCAGTGTGATCATGTGATGTATCTGACCCCAGGAATGTGTCAATAAAGTTTCCCTTTCCTGGGACAATGAATTCACGGTGTTCTTATTTCAATTTCCAGGAGTGTATTAATGAATAGGTGGAAATAAGTTTGGCGGGAAATCTTAGTAATCGTGATGGCGGCTTTGAACTGGCTTAGGCATGGGACCCGGTGCTCTGTTTCATTTCTTCGGAAAGTAAACATTTTATGATTAATGACACCCGTAGTGGCAGTTGATTTTATTAATTTTGACATCTGAATTTTAATTCCACGAGTGCGCACGTAGTATCATTATTACGTATGCACCTCCGCGGCATAGATGGAGCAACAATCGAAGAGGGCGTAACCTCGACAGATGTCACTATGCAGAGGCTGTCTCTCCCCATGCATCTGTGTTCCAATTTTTGGTATACAGTTAGCGGTGTGCAGCAGCAATCTCCGGTGCAAAATACGCACCTGAAGGTGGCTGAATGTTTATCAGCCGAAATATCATGGCCAGAAGTCGACGTAATCCGGCTGCAATCCCGAAACTTCATGAAATGCTTTACTGTTGTCTGTTAACTTTGAGACTTACTGGCTGTAATGTATCTGCGTGAAGTTTTCAGACTGAAGTCATCATTGCCTATGGTACCCGCACAAAGCTAATATTTCTCGTGTTCCAACGTTCCTTCCCTTGTCCTTCGTGATGTGTTAAATTGCGAAGTGTCACCTCACCCGTCGCTGGAATCCACGCGCTCCACTGATGTCCAGCGCTCGACTCAAACTATGCGACGTTTTACACAACTGACTGGCTATCGGGAGAACCGAAACGATTTTCGCCAGTTCTACCATTTTAATACTCGGTAGCAAAAGTAAAACTGTCCCGAAGAATATTTCATGTACTTTAAGCCACTTAACCCAACTTACATCATCCACCCCAGGTTCGCAAGATGGAAGTTGGTTTGCCTAACTTAAAGTGAGTGAAATTTTTTTCTGGGTTGCTGTATTTTTCCCACCCTGTGCAGTCTTGATAAAATTTGCCAGTATCGCTTTCATCAACGAGATAAGTATAAAACAGTCATTACATTTGCAACAATTACATATGACCTGTAGCAACACGATATTTTACTTGAGAATGATAGATGTAGTATATGTTTACTTTCGGCAGCAGGCACGCAGGGTATTTCAAAATGGATGAAGACAGTCAGTTGGGATGATTCTAAACCTACGCATCGAAACTAAAAGTTTACCTGGCTCCAGCTGTAACTTGCTAGTTGTATTGTTGCCAGTAGGGTCTCCGTGACCCCGATACCTCGCGTCGAGCCAAGAAGGCGTTAATGCGGCAGCAAAAAGCGTATGGCGCTATCGGTTACATCATAACGATCGAGATAGCGGTGTACTGACCACACGCTCCTCCTATCCGCATCCTCAACTGAGGATGATACGGCGGTCGGATGGTCCCGATGGGCCACTTGTGGCCTGAAGACGGAATGGTTATCGGTTACAACAGGTGAAACTTAATTACAACTGTGTGCCACGATTTTGGTCGAGAGTACGACAGTATAACGATAAATAGCCCGCAAGGATCGCATCGTTGGCCACCAAAGTCATCCGATTTCACGGTGTGTGATTTTGCTCTTGGTCAGTCTTGGTGAAAGACTCCATCTATGCCCTTTCCAACAACTTTCGGTGAACTGCGTTGGCATATAACAACGCAGTTATTGTGGAACCATCAAACATGTAGTCTATATGTGTGTCAGGCGTCCCAGTGGATGGCACACTGAAAACCTGTGAAAGGTAAATGATAATATGATCTACAAGTAATTGTAGAAAGTACCCCATGGAGGTAAGAGCATGCATGTAAAAGATAACCCTTGTAAAATCTGATGCTTCCTTTGAAAACGAAACCGTAGTAGTCCTATGCTTAAGTTTCAGTCTGAATTCAAATAGAAGATATAGTCTCTTTTAATAGGCTGAATCTTTTTGAAACACCTCGTATCTGACGAGTTACATTTTCTTCAATTAAAGGAACTGATGTACGCAGGGCCTTCAGAAAATAAATTACACCTGTCGTCTCACGCTAAGAGCACCGTGCAACCACGGTGGCGCTTTGTCAGAAGGGAATAAATGTTCCGTGTTTCCCGCAAACACAGTTCTTCTGCGGTACAGACAACTGCTCCAGCGCAGTGATTGCCGCAACTGAAAACGTACTCAAAAGCTGAAGTGCGTGGCCCAACGTCTACATTGCTCACAGATTCACCATGAAATTCTGGCGGTACGTGGACCAACCGTATTGAAATGGTGGCAACAATTTGACCAAGGCCCCATAGACGTGGTGATGCTGATCGTGTGATTTCCATCTTTTCGGTAAACTGAAAGAACATCTAGGGGGAAAGATTTTCAATCTATGACGAAAATACAGCACTTCTGGAATGAGTCCGTCACTAAGGAGCGGATTTGTGTCGTCGAGGAGTTGAGTGCCTGGTAGAACATTCTGACCATTGTTGATGCTGCTGCATCATTTTAGGTGTAGCATTGAAAATAATGATGTTAATAGGCGTAATACTTGGACTTTAATCAGAGCGTTATGAAATAAAACGCAAACACAGTCTGAGAGTATATATACATACATTATTTATTTAAATATCCTACGTCGGATGCAGTATTTAAAAAAAAATCATCAGACTCTTTCTTTGTCTTCTTCTTCTTCGTACCTGTACAGTATTTCCCAAACAAAGCTTTCTGATATGCAATAAATTCCGCGCGTGTCTCCCTCAATCCAATGGATGCCTCACAGGACTCGGGTTTTTCGCACACGCATTTAATCAATCTGTTACTCTTTTGGTTCAGCGTTCATGTGCAAACAAAGCTACTGCTCCAAATCATCAACATGTACAATATGCACACGTAGGAAGTTTACAACATCATTGTATGCAGAGTCTATGCTCGGCAACCAACGATTCAGTCTCTCCAATGCAATACGTAGCGCAGTACCCTCATCGTCTATGTTCATAACTGAGGTGTGCCGTAGACAAACACCCGATTTCACACATAGTGCACAGTCATCATAGACTGTTGTAATACATAGTATTATATCAGTAAGTCGAATGTCTGGGGGAGAAAGAGTTGGACAATACTCTGTAGTCGTCTGCTGATTGATGTAGCGCTCTGCACGACATATTTCGTCCCTGTCTAACTCAGAAACTGTCACTTTAAAACCCTTCGATGCATTTTCAATTTCTACTCTCGCATGCAAGCCCCAAACATGATGTACTTCCATACAACATTTTACATGTTTCGTTTCAAAAATGGTTCAAATGGCTCTGAGCACTATGGGACTTAACTTCTTTGGTCATCAGTTCCCTAGAACTTAGAACTACTTATACCTAACTAACCTAAGGACATCACACACATCCATGCCCGAGGCAGGATTCGAACCTGCGACCGTAGCGGTCGCGCGGTTCCAGACTGTAGCGCCTAGAACCGCTCGGCCACTCCGGCCGGCGTTTCGTTCCACTGGTAGTTAAATTGTATATAGCATTGAAAAGCATGGGTACACTCGATACCTTCTTACCCACAGCATCTGCACTCTGTGCCTGCACTAGCACAGGGATGTTCTGTTGGGATGGGTCGTATGTTAGTGGCCACTACTGTCCTCCAATTTGTTTAGGACCACCAGCAGCGTTCGATGTGTTGGGAGCAGATCGCGTGTCCTCATGATGCAAATCGATGAGTGGGACAGGGAACAACTGCGTGCGGGTCTCGACAAGATGGCAGCCGAGGTTGCTGCAGGTCCATAGGTGGTAGCGGTCGGCATATCGGCGCTAGAATCTGCAGACTTGGAAGCGTCGAGGACTACTGCTGAACAAAGACGAGGAAGCATTACTTATGGACCAAGACACGAAAACAACCAATAATAATAATAATAATAATAATAATGCTAACCATGGACAAAGATGTGATCGGGTGTAATTACTTTTCCATTTCTTCCTGTTCTACAGAGCTGTGTTGGATTGCCAATGCTGTTCAAATGGCTCTGAGCACTATGGGACTTAACTTCTGAGGTCATCAGTCCCCTAGAACTTAGAACTACTTAAACCGAAATAATCTACGGACATCACACACATCCATGCCCAAGGCAGGTTTCGAACCTGCGACCGGAGCCGTCGCGCGGTTCCAGACTGTAGTGCCTCGCACCGCTTGGCCACCACGGCCGGTGCGACTGCTGTTGATGCTTCATGGTTCTTCTTCTCCTGCTGCTGCTGATGGTTGACTGTGAGACTGAGGTCCCAGAGCTGCCGAGCCTGCCCTATACCCCCTACAATGACATTACCATATACTGTCGTTCTATTGGCTGAAGTCTAACATGTGACTGGATTAAGAGTTCCTATTGGTCCCTGCCATTTTTACCACAGACCGCCATATTTGCTTACGTCACAGAAGGTACGACAGTGCCCTCTGGTGGCAGTACTGTGTACTAGGTAAGTTAGACTCCTGACCTCTTGGTGAACACACTCAAATTGTTGAAATAAACACTGCATGCAAAATACTTACATCCATCCTATCCAGAAGCTCAGCACAGGCTGAGTCCTTTTTCCACCAATTCCAAGGAAGAGGTGGCAGTTGGATGACATAGTTTAGTGGAGGTAGCTCAAGTGTTTTTCCCGCTATTTTCTTAGGTTAGTGGAGGTAACCCAAGTGCCGTTTCTTCCCCACCAAAATCTGAGCTTTCCACCATTTTCTTGAGGAGGGGAGGGGTTAGGTTAGTGGGAAGTAGCCCAATTGACCTATTTTCCCGCCAAAATTTGAACTTCCCACCATGGCGTCATTGTGACGTTGCCACACCTTCCAATGGCTCTGAGCACTATGGGGCTTAACTTCTAAGGTCATCAGTCCCCTAGAACTTAGAACTACTTAAACCTAATTAACCTAAGGACGTCACACACTCCATGCCCAAGGCAGGATTCGAAGTTGCGACCGTAGCAGCAGCGCGGTTCCGGACTGATGCGCCTAGAAACGCTCGGCCACAGCGGCCGGCGCTAATGCAGGTTGTCTACACTTTCTGAAGAGTATTTCATGAAGTCAATCTCCTCTTCACTCCAGGGATTCCTAACTCAGTTCATGCACCATTTCCGTAACACTCGCGTGTCGATCTAACCTACTAGTAAAAAACCTAGCAACGCGCCTCCGAGTTGATTCGAGGACTTTCTTTTTACCCAACCTGTAGGGATCCCAGACATTCAGATAGTGCCCAAAGAAAGGGTCACAAAAGTGTTCTGTACGTGGTCTCGCTTATAAGTGAACTACACGTTCCTAGAATTCTCCCAACAAACTGAAGTCGACCATTCGCCTTCCCTATAACTTGTCCTATTTCACATTTCCTAGATGTAAAATCGAACTGGCTGTGTCAAGCAGCACACCACTAACACTTACTCGAATATTACATGACTGTTCTTCGTATTCATCTGCATGAAGATATCATGTGTGCGCCGTGCGGTGTAGCCGAGCGGTCTGGGGCGTTCTCTCAAGGTCCGTGCAGCTTCCCGTCGGAGGTTCGATTGCTCCCTCGGGCATGGCTGTGTGTGTGTCGCCCTCAGCGTAAGTTAGTTTAATTCAGTTTAAGTAGTGTGTAAGCTTAGGGACCGATGATCTCAGCAGTTTGGTCCCATAAGACTTTACCACAGATTTCCATTTTACGTGTGTGCTCGTGAAACCACGTCGCTCGGCTTAGAGCAACTTTGACCCGCACACAGGCGCGTGTGGCTGGCGAGGCGACCTGACGTTTCCCGACTGTTGATGCAGCCTGCGTTTACCTGCGAGCGGACGGAAGGTAAGCCGCCGGCCTGAGTCCGCTGCGGACGGCACGGGAGGGAGACACGCCGGCCGAATATGGAGTTGCGACCAATCGGGCCGGCAGTTTGGCGTTAGTTTAACGACGTGCTGTTGGTTTAGGAGAATTACCCCGGGTCGTTACCTGGCGGGCGCCCGCGGCCTATCCATATGCATGAGCGCTGGCGGCGGCGGCGGCGGCGGCGGCGGCGGCGGCGGCGGCGGCGCTGGCCACGTGATTCATGCGGACCCGCTGGCACTCCCTGCCGCGTTGGGCGCCGGCGCCGATCCTGGGCCCCCTCCTCTCTAGCGGAAGACACGTCTTACTAGAAACCCGTCCGAGGCCGCGGCGTTACCTCATGGTAACGGAGAGGCTGGCCACTGTTGGGTAGGATTTTAGTAGGGCAAAATGTTAGTTGAAGGGGCGGGGAGGTGAGGGCAGACAGGAAACCGCCTATCTGCAGCTAGTCGTCATTGAACCACAGAATTCTCACGCTCTATTTAGCTGTGGAATAACTCGTATGCAACTCCTTTTGCTGCAGCGTTTACTTGGATGTCCTCCTGGCGATTGCCTTTTGTTATATACACCACTGGCCATTAAAATTGCTACACCAAGAAGAAATGCAGATGATAAACGGGTATTCATTGGACAAATATGTTATACTAGAACTGACATGTGATTACATTTTCACGCAATTTGGGTGCATAGATCCTGAGAAATCAGTACCCAGAACAACCACCTGGGCATTGAGTCAAACAGAGCTCGGATGGCGTGTACAGATACAGCTGCCCATGCAGCTTCAACACGATACCACAGTTCATCAAGAGTAGTGACTGGCGTATTGTGAGGAGCCAGTTGCTCGGCCACCATTGACCAGACGTTTTCAGTTGGTGAGAGATCTGGTGAATGTGCTGGCCAGGGCAGCAGTCGAACATTTTGTGTATCCAGAAAGGTCCGTACAGGACATGCAACATGCGGTCGTGCATTTTCCTACTGAAATTTAGGGCTTCGCAGGGATCGAATGAAGGGCAGAGCCACGGGTCGTAACACATCTGAAATGTAACGTCCACTGTTCAAAGTGCCGTCAATGCGAACAAGAGGTGACCGAGACGTGTAACCAATGGCACCCGTACCATCACGCCGGGTGATACGCCAGTATGGCGATGAAGAATACACGCTTCCAATGTGCGTTCACCGCGATGTTGCCAAACACGGAGACGACCACCATGATGCTGTGAACAGAACCTGGATTCATCCGAAAAAATGACGTTTTGCCATTCGTGCACCCAGGTTCGTCGTTGAGTAAACCATCATAGGCGCTCCCGTCTTTGATGCAGCGTCGAGGGTAACCGCAGCCATGGTCTCCGAGCTGGTAGTCCACGCTGCTGCAAAAACGTCATCGAACTGTTCGTGCAGATGGCTGTTGTCTTGCAATCGTCCCCATCTGTTGCCTCAGGGATCGAGACGTGGCTGCACGATCCGTTACAGCCATGCGGATAAGATGCCTGTCATCTCGACTGCTAGTGATACGAAGCCGTTGGGAGGATTCAGCACGGCGTTCAGTATTACCCTCCTGAACCCACCGATTCCATATTCTGCTAACAGTCATTGGATCTCGACCAACGCCAGCAGCAGTGTCGCGATACGATAAACCGCAATCGCGATAGGCTACAATCCGACCTTTATCAAAGTCGGAAACGTGATGGTACACATTTATCCTCCTTACATGAAGCAACACAACAACGTTTCACCAGGCGACGTCGGTCAACTGCGGTTTGTCTATGAGAAATCGGTTCGAAACTTTCCTCATGTCAGTACGTTGTAGGTGTCGCCACCGGCGCCAACCTTGTGTGAATGTTCTGAAAAGCTAACATTTGCATATCACAGCATCTTCGTCCTGTCGGTTAAATTTCACGTCTGTAGCACGTCATCTTCGTGGTGCAGCAATTTTAATGACCAGTAGTTTAATTCTAATCAACTCGCACCTCTTTTCGTAAATCTCTGCTCGGTTGGGATCATTCGATCTATTCCTAATGGACTGCATCAGATGAAAACCCCTTTATGAAGTACAACCTAAATGTTTACATAGCACAAGTTACTTTTTATGCTACCAATACACGCTAGCGGCCATTACAGAAAATTGCTCGAAACTGCCCTTCGCTTTCCATATTAATCTTTTCCTGGTATTTACTTTCTCAGCTTTCTTCGTGTGGTTTACGTTTCTCTTTAAGAAATCATCACCAGACGGATTATTTCAGTATATTATCAGGTAGAAATATTTATCCTAGACGACATGAATATCTGTACATCGTACCCCCCATGTTCTGGTCCTAAATCAATTGTCAATGAAAACATCTGAGATACTAAGTAGTTCCACTATATTAACATCTTTTAAGCCGCAAAAAATTTCACAGGCACACGGATTTGTACTACACGTAACGGTGGAAGACTAGTTTCTAAAACAATAAATTTTGCAGAATGAAACTTCCTGGCAGATCAAAACTGTGTGCCGGACCGAGACTCGAACTCGGGACCTTTTCCTCTCGCCGGCAAGTGCTCTACCGACTGAGCAAGTGCTCTACCAACTGTGCTACCCAAGCACGACTCATGCCCCGTCCTCACAGCTTTACCTCTGCCAGTATCTCGTCTCCTACCTTCCAAACTATACAAAAGGTTCGCAGGAGAGCTTCAGTAAAGTTTGGAAGGTAGGAGACGAGGTACTGGCAGAAGTGAAGCTGTGAGGACGGGGCGCGAGTCGTGCTTGGGTAGCACAGTTGGTAGAGCACTTGCTCGCGAAAAGCAAAGGTCCCGAGTTCGAGTCTCGGTCCGGCACACAGTTTTGATCTGCCAGGAAGTTTCATATCAGCGCACACTCCGCTGCAGAGTGAAAATCTCATTCTCGAATTTTGCAGAATATTATACTAGTCTTGTGCGTTTTCCTCATACATAATACTGGCAGTTTGTGTTAGGTAATATTACTTTATATGCAGAGAGGTAAGGTTCTTCTTGTCTATATATACAGAATGATCTGACGGATAGGCTGAGCAGCAGTCTGCGAATGCTTGCTGATGACGCTGGAACGTACGGGGAAGTGCGGTTGTTCAGTCGTTCCACGATACAGGAAGTCTTGCTCGGAATATATATTTACATGAAATGTATTCGTAGTTGCGAATATGGACAACCATGAGCTGTATAATGGAATGACTCAGTGACAGTTTGTGGCGGGCCGGGACTCGAACCCGGGTTTCTCGTTTACGCGAGCCATCGCCTTACAATTAGGCCGTCTGAGCCCGACTCACGGGCAGATTCAAAGTTTCATGAGTCATGAACAACGTGTCTGAAACCTGTATTCGTACAACGGTTTTGTATATTCCCGTACAGGGGTGACATTTCACTTGAAACTCGCTGGCCCGGCGTCGGTGGATAAATACGATATTGCAGTGCCTGTGTTATTCACAAATATGATGCAAAGTCCATTCGGACATGCATGCATTTTAAGAAGTACGATGCAATGGTCCTTTTGCATCGTACTTCTGAACAAGATAAGCGCTGGAATATCGTATCGAATTTATATTTTGTGTGATGAGTGTCAGGTTACCCTTAATGTAGAAAAATGAGAAGGAAAAACAATGTTCCAGTAGAGTGTTAGTGGTGTGTTGCTTGACACTGTCACATGGATTTAATACGAGAGTTCGAACTCAAATAGTGGCAACTATTTATTCACAGTCGATAAAAAAGAGTTACATGTTTGCACCTGTTACTGTCCTTCAAAGTAGTCATCATTGTTGTGTAGAACCCGTTGCGGCGATGTGGAAGGCGTAGTATTGGTGGTGCGAATGGAGCGTCTACTGCCTGTCGAATCTCTGGAACATTTCTGAAGCGAATGCACGAAGTTAAAACTGAAGCGCCAATCCAACGAATGGCGTCATTATGGGTCGCCGCGAAAGTCGAAAGTGCGTCAGAGCCCCAGTGTGGTGAAAGTTATGGTGATTCTCGTGTACGACTGTGATGGTGTTATCCTAACGCATTACGTTCCTCCTCGGCAAACCGTCAATGCACAATATTACTGTTCATTTTTGGAGCATCACCTGCGACCAGCTTTGCGAAAGAAGCGGCGACACTTTCTGCGCAACCCACCGATCATTTTGCACGACAATGCGCGGCCGCATACAGCGCAAGCTGTGGTTGCTCTGTTCGGTGGATGGGACTGGGAAGCACTGTACCATCCACCATACTCCCCGGACTTAGTCCTTGTGACTTTGATTTGATTCCAAAGATGAAGGAACCACATCGTGACTTTCGCTTCACAATTGTTCCAGACATTCGCACCATCAACAGAACAGACTTTGCTACCGGTATACTACGCCCTACAGATCGCTGGCAACGGGTTCTACACAACGCTGGTGACTACTTTGAAGGACAGTAACAGGTGAAAACATGTAATTCTTTTGTATCTGTTGTGAGTAAATAGAAGCCACTATTTAAGGTCCAGCCCTCGTATCTAGGCGTAACCTTACTAAGCGCTACGAAATGAAACGAGCACAAAAAAAAAGGTTCAAATGGCTCTGAGCACTAAGTGACTTAGGCCGGCCTGAGTAGCCGTGCGGTTCTAGGCGCTACAGTCTGGAGCCGAGCGACCGCTACGGACGCAGGTTCGAATCCTGCCTCGGGCATGGATGTGTGTGATGTCCTTAGGTTAGTTAGGTTTAATTAGTTCTAAGTTCTAGGCGACTGATGACCTCAGAAGTTAAGTCGCATAGTGCTCAGAGCCATTTGAACCATTTGAACTAAGGGACTTAATATCTGTGGTTATCAGTCCCCTAGAACTTAGAACTACTTAAACCTAACTAACCTAAGGACATCACACACATCCATGCCCGAGGTAGGATTCGAACCTGCGACCGTAGCGGTCACGCGGTTCCAGACTGAAGCGCCTAGAAACGCACGGCCACACCGGCCGGCTAAACGAGCACATGCGGCCAGAAGTAGCTAAGGCAAATGGTCGATTTCAGTTTATTGAGAGGGAAGAATGTGTTTTGTTTTGTTGTAGGGCGCAAAAACTACTGGAGTCATACGCACCCATGTCAGGGGTATAGAACACAAAGACAAGAAGAGAAGTTAAAATCGACGGAAGAGAAGACAGCTAAAAACAGAGACATTGAGGAAGGTCTATGAAATACGCCATAGAGAAAAGGAGGTCTTGAACTAAAGATAAAATGTCGTTCGCCATATTGCTACGACGGATAAAAAGTAAAACACGTTCGACAGACCGCGCGTCGTTCGCTAAAAC
Organism: Schistocerca nitens; assembly: GCF_023898315.1. Classification (NCBI taxonomy): domain Eukaryota; kingdom Metazoa; phylum Arthropoda; class Insecta; order Orthoptera; family Acrididae; genus Schistocerca; species Schistocerca nitens. The sequence continues at coordinate 206,307,313 of NC_064614.1, forward strand.
GGCCGATAACTCACACGGCAATCACAAACGAGAACGTAAGTGGTTGAAAAAAGGGCACTCCGTCAGGAAATGGCGGACCGTCAAACGTCGAGGGCAACAAGCACAAACTGGTGGGGGAGCACCGCTTAAAAATTGTCGATGGCTAAAGAGAACAGTCTCGATACGCAGCCTAGCTAAAATGATCTTCTCAAGGCGATAGGGCCGGGAGCAGTTCGTCCAAGCCGCTGGGAGAGGCTTAATAGCTCGGAGCTTGTTCTCATGACGGGAGGACCAGTGGTGATGCCAAAGTGAAACCACTTGCTGACAGGCGCCAACACAGAGGTCATCGGATGGAATGTAAGAACTAGCAAGCTGAGGTACGAGAACTGCAACCCTGGCAGCAGCGTCAGCGGCCTCGTTTCATCTCAGATCGACGTGACCAGGAAACCACGTAAAAATCACAGTGGCTCCATCAAGAATGAGCAAGAGAGAGCTTTCCTGAATGCGTTGCACTAAGGGATGGATAGTGTACAGCACACAGAGGCTTTGAATGGCACTGAGAGAGTCGGAGTAGATGATGCAATTGAAAAGCCTCTATCGCCAGATGTACTGCGTGGCCTCATACAGGACGAAGAACTCTGCTGTAAATATTGAGTAGTGTTCCGGAAGTCGATACCGAACGTCGGTACCAGTTACAAAGGCAAAACCGACAACACGGACTGTCCGAGAGCCATCAGTCAAAACAAAGGTACTGTCGCAAAGTTTCGTGCGAAATTCGTGAAACTGAAACCGAAAGAGCGAGGCAGGAGTATTGTCCTTAGGAAGCGAATGAAGGCCAAGGTGAACACGTGTCGCTCACGAAGCCAAGGTGGTGAAGGGTTCACAGCCATCGGGAATGTGGCAGGTAGCGTGAAGTTAAGAAACTTGCTGGTATATTGGAACTGTGTGCCGGACCGAGACTCGAACTCGGGACCTTTGCCTTTCGCGGGTAAGTGCGCTACCAACTGAGCTACCCAAGCACGACTCACGCCCCGTCCTCACAGCTTTACTTCTGCCAGTACCTTGTATTCTACCTTTCAAACTTTGCAGAAGCTCTCCTGCGAACCTTGCAGAAGTAGCACTGCTGAAAGAAAGGATATTGCGAAGACGTGGCTTAGCCACAGCCTGGGGGATGTTTCCAGAATGAGAGTTTCACTCAGCAGCAGAGTGTGCGCTGATATGAAACTTCCTGGCGGATTAAGCGTGAAGGTAAGCCGCCGGAGCAAGAGCTGAAAGCAAACTCGAGGAGGTAACAGAGAAGAGGGAAGAACGTGTAGCCTGTGAATAAAGGTAACGGTGTATAGAACACTAGTGCGACCCTTTCTCAAGTACTGCTCAAGCATTTGGGATCGTCAGCAGGTCGAATTATAGGAAATCGTCACAGAAGTTCAGAGCGTGCAGCCGCGCGGGATTAGCCGAGCGGTCTCAGGCGCTGCAGTCATGGGCAGTACGGCTGGTCCCGGCGGAGGTTCGAGTCCTCCTTCGGGCATGGGTGTGTTTGTTTGTCCTTAGGATAATTTAGTTTAAGTAGTGTGTAAGCTTAGGGACTGATGACCATAGCAGTTAAGTCCCATAAGATTTCACACACATTTGGACATTTTCAGAGCGTGCAGCTACATTCGTTACCGGCAGGTTCGATCAACACGTGAGTATCACAGAAACGCTTGGAACTCAAATGGTAATCTCTGGAGGGGAGACGACGTCCTTTTCTGGAAACTCAGTTGAGAACGTTTACAGAACCAGCATTTCCGGTTATGTCGACATACATTTCGCATAAGGACCGCGAGGACAAGGTAATTAGGGCTCACACAGAGGCATACAGATAGTTGTTTTTCCTTCCCTCAGTGTGCATGTGAAGCAGGAAAGGAAATGCCAAGTAGTGGTACAAGGTGCCGAAAAAGTGGGTTACGGACGGAAAAGACCCATCGTGGTTTAACAGCGCAATTCGGAGAATGCTCAGGAAGAAAAGACAATTGCACTCCCGGTATAAGTAACATCGGGAGAATGAGGACAGGAAAAAGTTAGTAGAGATTCGTGCTGCTGTAAAAATAACGATGCGCGAAGCATACAACCATTACCACAGTCATACCTTAGCAAAAGATCTTGCTGAAAACCTAACGAAATTCTAGTCTTACGTAAAATCGGTAAGAGGGTCGAAGGCTTCCATCCAATCACTCACTGATCAGTCTGGCCTGGCAACGGAAGAGAGCAAAACGAAAGTTGAAATTTTAAATTTAGCATTTGAGAAATCTTTCACGCAGGAGGATCGCACAAACATACCGCCGTTTGAGTCTCGTACAGATTCGCGTTTGGAGGACATATACATCCCTGGGGTTGTGAAGCAGCTGAATGGGTTGAAAAGAAATATATCGCCAGGTCCTGATGGGATTCCAATTCGGTTTTACAGAGAGCATTCTACTGCATCGGCTCCTTACTTAGCTTGCATTTATCGCGAATCTCTTGCCCAATATAAAGGCCCGAGCGACTGGAAAAAAGGGCAGGTGACTCCTGTATATAAGAAGGGTAGAATGACGGATCCTCAAAATTACAGACCAATATCATTAACATCGGTTTGTTGCAGGATTCTCGAACTTATTCTCAGTTCGAATATAATGAATTTCCTTGAGACAGAGAAGTTGCTGTCCATGCATCAGCACGGCTTTAGAAAGCATCGCTCCTGCGAAACGCAACTCACCCTTTTTTCACATGATCTCTTGCTAACCATGGATGAAGGGTATCAAAAGGATGCCATATTCCTTGAGTTCCGGAAAGCGTTTGACTCGGTGCCCCACTGCAGACTCCTAAATAAGGTACGAGCATATGGTATTGGTTTCCAAATATGTGAGTTATTCGAAGACTTCTTAAGTAATAGAACCCAGTATGTTGTCCTCGATGGTGAGTGTTCATCGGAGGTGAGGGTATCATCTGGAATGCCCCAGGGAAGTGTGATAGGTCCGCTGTTGTTTTCTATCTACATAAATGATCTTTTGGACTTTTGGATAGGGTAGATAGCAATGTGCGGCTGTTTGCTGATGATGATGTGGTGTACGGGAAGGTGTCGTCGTTGAGTGACTGTAGGAGGATACAAGATGACTTGGACAGGATTTGTGATTGGTGTAAAGAATGGGAGCTAACTCTAAATATAGATAAATGTAAATTAGTGCAGATGAATAGGAAAAAGAATACCGTAATGTTTGAATACTCCATTAGTAGTGCAGCGCTAAACACGGTCACGTCGATAAAATATTTGGGCGTAACATTGCAGAGCGATATGAAGTGGGACAAGCATGCAATGGCAGTTGTGGGGAAGGCGGAGAGTCGTCTTCGGTTCATTGGTAGAATTTTGGGAAGATGTGGTTCCTCTGTAAAGGAGACCGCTTGTAAAACACTAATACGACCTATTCTTGAGTACTGCTCGAACGTTTGGGATCCCTATCAGGTCGGATGGAGGGAGGACATAGAAGCAATTCAGAGGCGGGCTGTTAGATTTGTTACTGGTAGGTTTGATCATTACGCGAGTGTTAGAGAAATGTTTCAGGATCTCGGGTGGGAGTCTCTGGATAGTGAAGTGTGTCCATCTATGGTTGGTTGGTTGATTGATCTGAGGGGAGGAGACCAAATAGCGAGGTCATCGGTTCCACCGGATTAGGGAAGGATGGGGAAGAGAAGTCGGCCGTGACCTTTCACATGAACCATCCCGACATTTGCCTGAAGCGATTTACGGAAATCACGGAAAACCTGTCAGGATGGCCGCACGGGTCTTTGGACCGTCGTCCTCCCGAATGCGAGTCCAGTGTATTAACCATCGCGCCATCTATGGCACATCTGTAACCGAGGTTGGTGGCGGTGTAACACTCTGGCAGGACGGAGCTGACTAAATGTTTGTGTCGGTGTGAGCTTACTGTGTGTTTATAGGACGGGTGCAGACGAGTTAACGGCGCCGCACGCCCACGGGGCCTTATCTGGCCGCGGCTGTGCCCCGGGCTACGCAGGTAGCAGCAGCGGGCAGCCGAGCTCAGCTCGCGCGGCTGTTGACACACGGCAGGCAGGCAGGCACAGTCACTGCTCAAATAAAGGCGGCACTGAGGCCGCGGTGGCGCCGCCGCGCTGAGGCGCGGGCCCCGGCCGCACCCACCACGGCGAGGACCGGACCGGACAGCAAGGCGAGGGGAGCGGCCCAGCGGGCGAGCGGCCGGCCCGGCCCGGCCCCATCCACGGGCGCCGGCCGCAGAGCGCCTTTGTCTCGCGTCGCGGCGCCGCCTCCGGCCGCACCGACACGTGCGCAACAGAGTTAACGAACCGCCAGCCTGACCTTCAGCTACTGCCTCCAAGCGGCTGCGGCTCCAAAACACCGGCTACCAGCAACAAAACTCACACACAAACTGCGAGTTCACCACCGTATTGAGCGAGGTGGCGCAGTGGTTAGCACACTGGACTCACATTCGGGAGGACGACGGTTCAATCCCGCGTCCGGCCATCCTGATTTAGGTTTTCCGTAATTTCCCTAAATCGCTTCAGGCAAATGCCGGGATGGTTCCTTTGAAAGGGCACGGCCGAGTTCCCTCCCCATCCTTGCCTAATCCGATGAGACCGATGACCACGCAGTTTGGTCTCTTCCCCCGAAATCAACTCCAACCCCACCACCATATTGTAATCTTGAGCTCAGTTACCGTGTTTTTTTTTTTTTCCTTCATTGAATTTCGATTCCCCCCTAAGGGGGCGGGCTGGCAGCAGCTTAGTACGCTGCTCTTCAGCCTACAGACTTTTATTTTAAAGAACGGAAGAAGAAAAGAAACAAGAAAAACAGGCGATAAAAAGGTGACGTCAAGTGTAAAATGGCGGAAAAATGCGGAAAGTTAAAACAGAAAGCAAAAGGGGTTGGCAATGTTAATAAAAGACACAGGAATCAGACAAGTAACATAGAAAACACACAATTAAAAACCACGGCGACAGTCTGGTTTCTGTTCGCAAGAGGTAAAAGGCCCCCCCTGCGACAGTATGATGGCCGTTCGCAACACTTCCCAAAAAACACTACACGGAACACTCACTGTAAAACACGCACTGTAGAACACTCACTGTAGAACACTGCACGAAAGTGGCGGCACAAAGATGACACTCCCGAGCCATAGGCAGATGGGGGGGGGGGACCTGGAGGAGGGGGAAGAACAAGGAGGGAGGAAGGAAAAAAAACGGAAAAGGGGGGGGGAACCAAGGAGGGAGAGGACTAATAAAGGGAGAGAAGGGCAGACACGAGAGGGAATGAGAGGAGGCAGAGGAGGGAAATGTAAAAGGACTCGGGGGAGGGAAGGGGGCAAAGAGAGGGGAGGTGGGGAAGAAAGAGTATGGAAGGGGGAGAGAGGGAGCCTGGGAAAAGGACAGAGGAAAGTAGGGGGAGTGTGGATCAGAGTTGATAGGAGGGATAAATGGAGGGAGAGAGGGCATCATCCGGGAGGGGGAGTTGAAGCTACCGTGCCCCGTTTTTGTTCTTTTTTTTTTCTTTATTGAATTTCAATTTCCCCCGAAGGGGGCAGGCTGGCAGCAGCGCAGTATGCCGCTCTTCAGCCTACAGACTTTGTGAGAAAGATCAAGTGAATAAATAATAAAAACAGGCGATAAAATCGGAGACTTAAAGAGTAACATGGCGAAAGGAGATTGTGGAACTTAAAACAAAGAACAGAGGGATGATGACGCTAAGAAAATACATACAAAGCAGACAGGTAAAACAATAGACAGACAATTAAAAAACACGGCGACAGTCTGGTTTCTGTTCGCAAAAGACATAAAATTCACACCCAGTGACAGCATGGTTTCTGTTCGCAACACGAGAAAGACGAACAACACCGAACAGTCACAGGAACACTGCACTAAAAAGTTGTCAAATGTGACAGACCACAGCCGAGAGCAGGTGGGGGGAACCTGGACAGATGACGGGAAAATAAAAAAGGGGGGTGGGAGCCGGGAAAGGAGCTGATGGAGGATGAGTACCCATAAGAGGGGTGGGGGGCACTGGGCAGACGCGACAGGGTGGGGGGTAGGCAGAGGAGGGGAATACAAAAGGACTCGGGGGGGGGGGGACAAGGGAGGTAGGGAGAGGTTTAGTGGGGAGAAAACAGGACGGAAGGGGGGAAGAGGGAGCCCAGGGAAAGGACAGAGGAAAGGAGGGGGAGTGAGGATCAGAGCTGATAGGACGGATAAATGGAGGGAGAGAGGGCATCATCCGGGAGGGGGAGCTGATGGAAGCCACCTTGGGACAGGAGATGGAGGGTGTAGAGATGGAGGGTAGGGGGGACACAACGGTGAAGGCGTGGCAGGGGGCGGGGATCGGAGAGGAGAGGAGCAACCAGGGGGTGAGAGGGTTCAAGACAGCGGGAGGTGTAGAGGATGCGGATGTGGAAGTTACCGTGTTTGCCGAAAATAACATAAATTAACGATGGGGACATTTTCTTCCAATTACACCATTTTGTTTTGCTTCAATACCCAAATATGTTTCACCACAGTTGTGTCATCCTTACTGGGATTTTTCCTTTTATTTTTCTGATTATAACGGGTGCTCCATTGATCGAGACCGGGCCAAGTATCTCACGAAATAAGCGTCAAACGAAAAAACTACAAAGAACGAAACTCGTCTAGCTTGAAGTGGGAAACCAGATAGCGCTATGGTTGGCCCGCTAGATGGCGCTGCCATAGGTCAAACGGATATCAACTGCTTTTTTTTTAATCGGAACCCCCATTTTTATTACATATTCGTGTAGTACGTAAATAAAATATGAATGTTTTAGTTGGACCACTTTTTTCGCGTTGTGATAGATGGCGCTGTAATAGTCACAAAGATGTGGCTCACAATTTTAGACCAACAGTTGGTTACAGGCAGGTTTTTTAAATTAAAATACAGAACGTAGGTACGTTTGAATATGTTATTTCGGTTGTTCCAATGTGATACATGTATCTTTGGAAACTTATCATTTCTGAGAACGCATGCTGTCAAAGCGTAATTACCTGTAAATACCACATAAATGCAATAAATGCTCAAAATTATGTCCGTCAACCTCAGTGCATTTGGCAATACGTGTAACGACATTCCTCTCAACATCGAGTAGTTCGCCTTCCGTAATGTTCACACATGAATTGACAGTGCTCTGACGCATGTTGTAAGGCGTTGTCAGTGGATCACGATACTAAATATCCTTCAACTTTCCCCACAGAAAGAAATCCGGGGACGTCAGATACGGTGATCGTGCATGCCATGGTATGGTGCTTCGACGACCAATCCACCTGTCATGAAATATGCTGAATGAGATTTTCACTCTGCAGCGGAGTGTGCGCTGATATGAAACTTCCTGGCAGATTAAAACTGTGTGCCCGACCGAGACTCGAACTCGGGACCTTTGCCTTTCGCGGGCAAGCGCTCTACCAACTGAGCTACCGAAGTACGACTCACGCCCGGTACTCACAGCTTTACTTCTGCCAGTATCTCGTCTCCTACCTTCCAAACTTTACAGAAGCTCTCCTGCGAACCTTGCAGAACTAGCACTCCTGAAAGAAAAGATATTGCGGAGACATGGCTTAGCCACAGCCTGGGGGAGGTTTCCAGAATGAGATTTTCACTCTGCAGCGGAGTGTGCGCTGATATGAAACTTCCTGGCAGATTAAAACTGTGTGCCCGACCGAGACTCGAACTCGGGACCTTTGCCTTTCGCGGGCAAGCGCTCTACCATCTGAGCTACCGAAGCACGACTCACGCCCGGTACTCACAACTGTACTTCTGCCAGTATCTCGTCTCCTACCTTCCAAACTTTACAGAAGCTCTCCTGCGAGCCTTGCAGAACTAGCACTCCTGAAAGAAAGGATATTGCGGAGACATGGCTTAGCCACAGCCTGGGGGAGGTTTCCAGAATGAGATTTTCACTCTGCAGCGGAGTGTGCGCTGATATGAAACTTCCTGGCAGATTAAAACTGTGTGCCCAACCGAGACTCGAACTCGGGACCTTTACCTTTCGCGGGCAAGCGCTCTACCTCAAGGTTCGCAGGAGAGCTTCTGTAAAGTTTGGAAGGTAGGAGACGAGTTACTGGCAGAAGTAAAGCTGTGAGTACCGGGCGTGAGTCGTGCTTCGGTAGCTCAGTTGGTAGAGCGCTTGCCTGCGAAAGGCAAAGGTCCCGAGTTCGAGTCTCGGTCGGGCACACAGTTTTAATCTGCCAGCAAGTTTCATGAAATATGCTATTCAATACCGCTTCAACCGCATGCGAGCTATGTGCCGGACATCCATCATGTTGGAAGTACATCGTCATTCTGTCATGCAGTGAAACATCTTGTAGTAACATCGGTAGAACATTACGTAGGAAATCAGCATACATTACCCCATTTAGATTGCCATCGATAAAATGGGGGCCAATTATCCTTCCTCCGATAATGCCGCACCATACAGTAACCCGCCAAGGTCGCTGATGTTCCACTTGTCGCAGCCATCGTGGATTTTCCGTTGCCCAATGGTGCATATTACGCCGGTTTACGTTACCGCTGTTGGTGAATGACGCTTCGTCGCTAAATAGAACGCGTGCAGAAAATCTGTCATCGTCTCGTAATTTCTCTTGTGCCCAGTGGCAGAACTGTACACGACGTTCAATGTTGTCGCCATGCAATTCCTGGTGCATAAAAATATGGTACGTGTGCAATTGATGTTGATGTAGCATTCTCAACACCGATGTTTTTGAGATCCCCGATTCTCGCGCAATTTGTCTGCTACTGATGTGAGGATTAGCCGCGACAGCAGCTAAAACACCTACTTGGGCATCATCGTTTGTTGCAGGTCGTGGTTAACATTTCACATGTGGCTGAACACTTTCTGTTTCCTTAAATAACGTAACTATCCGGAGATCGGTCTGGAAACTTGGATGATGTCGACCAGGGTACAGAGCAGCATACATAACACACGCCCGTTGGGCAGTTTGATCACAATAGCCATACATCAACACGATATCGACCTTTTTAGCAATTGGTAAACGGTCCATTGTAACGCCGCTAATGTATCACGAAGTAAATACCGTCCGCACTAGCGGGATGTTACGTGATACCATGTACTTATACGTTTGTGACTATTACAACGTCATCTATCATAAAGCGAAAAAAGTGGTCCAACTGTAACATTCATATTTCTTTACGTACTACACGAATATGTAATAAAAATGGGGAATCCTATTTTTTAAAAGAACGCAGTAGATATCCGTTTGACCTATGTGAGCGCCATCTAACGGGCCAACCATAGCGCCATCTGGTTTCGCCCTTCAAGCTAGACGAGTTTCGTTCTTTGTAGTTCTTTCGTTTGATGCTTATTTCGTGAGATATTTGGTCCGGTCACGATCAATGGACCACCCTGTATATGTATATATATTGTATGAATGTCTGTGTGGGTCTTAGAAGGTACGCTTCATCGGACTTTGTTGTTATACACTGCAGAGTGAAAGGAACTGGGTCACATGCCTAATATAGTGTAGAGCCCTCACGAGCACGAAGAAGTGCGCAACACGACGTGGCATGAAGTCGACTAATGTCTGAAATAGTGTTGGAGGGAAATGACACCATGAAGCCTGCAGGACTGTGCATAAATCCGTAAGAGTACTAGATCTCTTCCGAACACCACGTTGCAAGGCATCCCAGATATGTCCTATAATGTTCGTGTCTGGGGACTTTGGTGGCCAGCGGAAGTGTTTAAGCTCAGAAGGGTGTTCCTGAAGCCACTCCGTAGCAAATCTGGACGTGTAGAGGGTCTCATTGTCCTGCTGGAATTGCCCAAGTCCGTCGGAATGCACAATAGACATGAATGGATGCAGGTGATAAGACAGGATGCTTACGTACGTGTCACCTGTCAGACGTATCTAGACTACCACGGGTTCCATGTCACTCCAACTGCACACGCTCCACACCATTACAGAGTCTCCACCAGCTTGAGCAGTCCCCTGATGACATGCAGGGTACATGGATTCATGAAATTGTCATCATACGCGTGCACGCCCATTTTCTCGATACAATTTGAAACGCGACTCGTCCGACCAGGCGACATGTTTTCAGTCATGAACCGTCCAATGTCGGTGTTGACGGGCCCAGGCGAAGCGTAAAGTCTGTGTCGTGCAGTCATCAAGAGGACACGAGTGCGCCTTCGGCTCCGAAAGCCTATATCGATGATGTTTCGTTGAATGGTTTCCACGCTGACACTTACCGATGGCCCAGCATTGAAATCTGCAGCAATCTGCGGAAGGGCTGCACTTCTGTCACGTTTAACAGTTCTCTTATGTCGTCGTTGGTCCCGTTCTTGCAAGATGTTTTTCCAGCCGTGGCGATATCGGAGATTTGATCTTTTACCAAACTCCTGATCGTCGCAGTACACTCGTGAAATTGACGTACGGGAAAATCTCCACTTTATCGCTATCCCGGAGATGCTATGTCCCCATTGCTCGTGCGCCGACTATAACACCATGTTCAAACTCACTTAAACTCTATAACCTGCCATTGTAGCAGCAGTAACCGATCTAACATTTGCGCCAGACACCTGTTGTCTTATATAGGTTTTGCTGACCGCAGCGCTGTATTCTGCCTGTTTACATATCTCTGTAGTTCAATACGTATACCTATACCACATTCTTTGGCGCTTCATTGTATAAACTATATATGTACTTCACCTGTTATTTAACATTCTGACTGTACTCTTGCTGACAACCGAGATCAGCCACAGGTCGAAATTAGTACAGCACATGAGATGTGTTCCTTGGAGTCTTCCGCAATGGCATGTCTGAATAAAATATCGGTTTTCAAGCTGCGTCAATTCGATTAAAATTCTCTTTTACGACTGTCTCCATCATTGAAAACTGGAGAATTTTATTCTAACTGACGCGGCTTCAAAAACGATAAGATTTTGTTCACTACATGATGCGGTTTCTCCGTACTAAAGCTTTACAAAATTTTCACCGACGTCCACAGGTCAGTCCATCTGTACAAAGAAAACAGAAAAACACGCAAATACAAACCAGCCACAGATCAGGACAAGACAAATACATCAATAGTAAGCCCAAGAAGGGGCACAGGCCACGATTTTTTCGGATTATATATTTTAAAGGGTGGATTATAAACAAAAATTCAACGCAATCGAAATCCTATAATCGCAAGTGTTTGCAGATGACATGGAGTGCTACTTTAGGCCGATGCTCATTTCGGTTGGCAGCCATAGGACACACACAATGTAAAATAAAAGGCAAAGTACATATTAACTGCCCATGGAAAAGTGGGGTAAGTCAAAATTTATTCACTTTTCGGTAGAGGAAATTTAAACTTTCAAGACTGCAGAAAAATGCTTATGACACACCAGTAGAGTGTAACCAATATAATTAAGATGCCTTTGAAATAAAAACAGGCGTGAGGCAAGGTGATGGACTCTCTCCATTGCTATTTAACTGCGTTCTAGAAAAAGTAATACAAGAGTGGCGCGAACGAAAATTGGAGTTCAAAATTGACCAACCAGTGAAATTAGGACGAACAAATATTCGAATAGACTGTTTGGCCTTTGCAGACGACTTGGTTATTCTAACGCAGGACATCCAAATTGCTCAGAAACAAATAGAAATCCTTAAAGAAACAGCAGAAAGAGTAGGTCTCCAAATCTCATTTGAAAAAACACAGTATATGACTAGCAACAAACTGGCACCCAAACTTTTGGAAACTAAGTATGGAAAAATCAAAAGAGTCTCACAATTCAAATATTTAGGTGAAACAATCTCAGAGACTGGTCTAGAAAAAATTGGAAATGAAATTCGTTGTCAAAAGATGGAGACAGCTTTTAGACTTACAAAAGACATCTACAACAAAAAATGTCTCTCGAGGTACTCTAAATTGAGACATTACAACACGGTCATAAAACCAGAGTGCCTTTATGGGGCTGAAACGCTAATTTTAAACAGAAAAAAGGACATTCAAGAAATCCAAAAAAGAGAAAGAAAAGTAATCAGAAAAATTCTAGGTCCAAAATATACTGAAGAAGGAACATACAGGCTAAGAGCAAATAGTGAAATTCAACAATACACCAGCATATATTCAGATATGAAAAAACGCAGATTAAAATTTTATGGGCATATTAAAAGAATGGATGCTACCAGACTAACTAAACAAGTAGTGGAATTCTACGAAAATCGAAGTAAAGCTAAATTTGAGACAATAAAATGGATTGCTGCTATAAAAGAGGACATGAAAGAGGCAGATATAAAACAAGATGAAATTCAAGACAGAAAATTATTTAGGCAAAAAATTCATGACTGGGTAGTTGGTCAAGCTGAAAAACCAAAGAAAACTGGAACCACATGGTCTGATGAAAGGAAAAGAGCTCATTCCGAGAGAATGAAAACAATTTGGGCAGAGAGAAAGTCTAAAAGAAAATAACTGAATGCCCCGTGATTGTACTTTGCGTGGTCCAGTAGGGCCCAAACGTGAATAATAATAATAAGATGCCAAATTTAATGAGTGTAGGAGAACTACAAGAGCAAAAAGAACTGAAATTATACGAAGAAAAAGGTAAAACACCAGAAGGAGGCACATTATTACCACGAAAAGAACGTGGGAAAGTCATCACTTTTAGTTGCATTCTCGTACCATCATTCTGTCGTTTAACTTTGCCGATTTCTTTTTGTTAGTCTTGGATTATGGTACGTCATGTGGTAGATTGTAATAGAAATTTCTTGTGTCGTGACCACGAAACTATTTAACTTCTTGACCATCTGCATTTTGTTCATAAGATATTGGCAGGAACTCTGAAAACATACCCGGAGAATTAGTTATTTACTAAACAGTCTTCATTTACCTAATTTTGAAACAGATTTTTGATCAAAGCGAAGTCGAATTTATTTTTAAATATTTTCTGTTATGTCTCACGTGCAACAGGAAGTTCAGCTAATTTCTCTTTATACAAGGTGGGTAAGGAGGAAAGATACGTGCTTTGAGGGTGATAGTGTTAGTGGTTATGAACAAAAAACTTCATATGGACGTATGCCGTATTCCGAATGGTTTCCGAGATACAACACATTTAATATCTCTTTTGGACGTTTTTCTTGAATAACTCGAAAACCGCACCCTCCAGCGAAAACGTGCCGCAGTACAAAATCAAACTTTATTAAATTTCCTACAAGAAAGGTCCTAGTAATTTTTTTCTCTAGAACTAATGGTTTGTGCGAAGAGTGCGTGAGAATGTTGAAAAACTCTCTGCCGACCAGAGTGGCCGTGCGGTTCTAGGCGCTACAGTCTGGAGCCGAGCGACCACTACGGTCGCAGGTTAGAATCCTGCCTCGGGCATGGATGTGTGTGATGTCCTTAGGTTAGTTAGGTTTAATTAGTTCTAAGTTCTAGGCGACTGATGACCTCAGAAGTTAAGTCGCATAGTGCTCAGAGCCATTTGAACCATTTGAACCAAAAACTCTCTCGACGCGCATGCGCTGTAGCTTACGTAGTTTTTGTAGGCCAGTTTGAGGTAGTTTCCCGACTTTTTAGACCACAAGTGGCCCGTATCAAACTGTTCGTCTCAGATTGCTACCTCAATATGCTTCCTCAAATTGGCCTACAAAAACTACGTAAGCTACAGTGCATGTGCGTCAAGCGAGTTTTTCAACATTGTCACGCACTCTTCACACAAACCTTTAGTTCTAGAGAAAAAAATGAATAGGACATTTTTGTAGGAAATTTAATATAGTCTAATTTTTTACTGCGACAAGTTTTCGCTGGAGGGTGCGGTTTTCGAGTTATTCAAGAAAAACATACAAAAGAGATATTAAAAGTGTTCTATCTCGGAAACCATTCAGAATAGGGCATACGTCCATATGAAGTTTTTTGTTCAGAATATCACCCCTCAAAGCATGTACCTTTCCTCCTGCCTCACCCTGTATAATTCACGACATTTTGTTATTCATAGTTCTTCTGTAAGGCAAATTCTGTTGGTCTTTCCCTTGCCGTAGCGTCTGTTTCTTCCCATAAATTCATCTGTATGGTTCATGACGGTCGCCTTTCTTTCTTTTGATAGTTTCAAACGCTGGCTTGATGCATGCCTCTTTTGCTTTCGGTATATTTTCCAATATCCTTCCGAAAACCTTTTGGCTAACAGGAATTTAACTCACAGTACCATCTCATTTGATTCTTACAGTGCACCGGAAAGAGCAATCTCTGCCAGGGTAATTGTCATACCTAGGGGTTCTACGAACATGTAATATCATATAAATTAAGCTAGTTATATAGGAAGATAGATCATTACAGTTACCTAACAAATTGAAATTCCTGATTAGCTGTTCTCTTTCTTGGGGTTTTATTTATTTGAAAAACTCAAACAATGAATATTTGCAGTCACTGCCCAACTCATGAGACGTTGTCCTAAGACCCCTACAAACATTGTTCATTCTGCCACAACGTTTTCTATTTTTAGCTGATTGATTAACAGGTGGCTTCTCGCCTTTTTCTACGATGATCCACACAGTTTAAAGATCCTAAGAGGACCACACTATAATCGCACTTCACTCTAAACAATTTTACTATAAGGGCACAACACAGAGTACGAAACTCAATGTAACACAAAATTTTGTACATCGCTGCACGTTCAGAGACCGGAATAGTTACAACTGAAAGAAAAACAGCCCTTGGTCACTATTTTTAACAAATTAACCTGGTTTCAACACTGCTAGGAGTGTCTTCTTCAGAATTTGAAACAAAGAATGGTCTATATTCTATAACATGGTCACAGAATAATGACTAAAAACGTATGATAGGGTATAAGTACGGAATCATCGTAAAAGACTGACAGTACTTATATGTCATTTATAAAATAATAAATATGCCAAAAGGGCATTAGTCACGAAGATATATAAGATAAAAAAAAATTGTGATAGCGAGCCACTAAGGGCTGCTCGTTACTTGCGTGGTACAGGTTGCAAAACGTGTCCGTTTAAATATCTTAAATATCTTTGTGAATAATGCCCTTTTGGTATATTTATTATTTTATAAATGACATATAAGTACTGTCAGTTTTTTACGATGATTCCGTACTTATACCCTATCATACGTTTTTAGTCATTATTCTGTGACCATGTTATAGAATATAGACCATTCTTTGTTTTAAATTCTGAAGACGACACTCATAGCAGCGTTGAAACCAGGTTAATTTGTTAAAAATAGTGCCCGAGGGCTGTTTTCTTTCAATTGTGTCAATCTAACACGTTAACAGTCGCAAACCAACTGATCTACCAGGTGTAGTGCAAACAGTGGAAGCAAACCATCTGATCTACGAGGTGTAATGCAAACAGTGGAAGCAAACCTTAGACTTGCCCCGTTCTTTCCTTGAGAAAATCGGGTTAGAACTTTCTTTCCGTTGCCACTAAAAGTGTATCCTTTTGTATCTCGATAACTTGGCACGGTATGTGAAAGCCATTTTATCTGCCTTTTAGTACCGAGGGCTGGCCATAAGAATGTGCCATTAACTTATTTCCTGATTAAATGGACTTACCCTGTTTTTCCCTTGGTGTTTTCATATCTAGTTTCTAAGCCAAGGTCAAGAAAATCTGATGTGTCATATTTTCTAACCTAAATATAATCTGTATATATGAATTTCAGAAAAATAAAATAACTCACTGACGATGCCACAACTGAGGTGAAGTATGTTTGGGTGTTGTTGTGGTCTTCAGTCCTGAGACTGGTTTGATGCAGCTCTCCATGCTACTCTATCCTGTGCAAGCTTCTTCATCTCCCAGTACCTACTGCAACCTACATCCTTCTGAATCTGCTTAGTGTATTCATCTCTTGATCTCCCTCTACGATTTTTACCCTGCACGCTGCCCTCCAATGCTAAATTTGTGATCCCTTGATGCCTCAGAACATGTCCTACCAACCGGTCCCTTCTTCTTCTCAAGTTGTGCCACAAACTTCTCTTCTCCCAAATCCTATTCAGTACCTCCTCATTAGTTATGCGATCCACCCATCTAATCTTCAGCATTCTTCTGTAGCGCCACATTTCGAAAGCTTCTATTTTCTTATTGTCTGAACTATTTATCGTCCGTGTTTCACTTCCATACATGGCTACACTCCATACAAATACTTTCAGAAACTACTTCCTGACACTTAAATCTATACTCGATGTTAACAAATTTCTCTTCTTCAGAAACGCTTTCCTTGCCATTGCCATTCTACATTTTATATCCTCTCTACTTCGACCATCATCAGTTATTTTGCACCCCAAATAGCAAAACTCCTTTACTACTTTAAGTATCTCATTTCCTAATCTAATACCCTCAACATCACCCGACTTAATTCGACTACATTCCATTATCCTCGTTTTGCTTTTGTTGATGTTCATCTTATATCCTCCCTTCAAGACACCATCCACTCCGTTCAACTGCTCTTCCAAGTCCTTTGCTGTCTCTGACAGAATTACAATGTCATCGGCGAACCTCAAAGTTTTTGTTTCTTCTCCATGGATTTTAATACCTACTCCGAATATTTCTTTTGTTTCCTTTACTGCTTGCTCAATATACAGATTGAATAACATCGGGGAGAGGCTACAGCCCTGTCTTACTCCCTTCCCAACCGCTGCTTCCCTTTCATGTCCCTCGACTCTTATAACTGCCATCTGGTTTCTGTACAAATTGTAAATAGCCTTTCGCTCCCTGTATTTTACCCCTGCCACCTTTAGAATTTGAAAGAGAGTATTCCAGTCAACATTGTCAAAAGCTTTCTGTAAGTCTACAAATGCTAGAAACGTAGGTTTGCCTTTCCTTAATCTTTCTTCTAAGATAAGTCGCAAGGTCAGTATTGCCTCAGGTGTTCCAGTATTTCTACGGAATCCAAACTGATCTTCCCCGAGGCCGGCTTTTACTAGTTTTTCCATTCGTCTGTGAAGAATGTTTGGGTATTAAAGCAAAATCGCAGATGTGTATTTGCAAAAAGGTGGGCCCATCCTGGATTCATAATATGCAAATACACTTCTCGGGTTTTCCGCCTGATAAATTTGTGCTGAACTCACAACAGTTCATGGAAACATCTGGCCAACATCTTCAAGTGGTGGCAACTGGCGCTGTCTGCTGCGAGCCGCGACTGGCGATAATCGAGCGGAGGGGTGGAAATTTATTACGCTATGAGCAGGAATTACCATGCACTGGAAGGCGCTTACGGTTGGATGAAAACAGCGCTCATAGTGCCCCTTATCGGCAGCCGAAGGGTGGTGAGTCGCTCGTGCGCAGTTGTCACTCGCTGTACTGCCGGACAGTCTTGTGTTTAAAAGCTGAATTTACCCTCTGCAGTGGGCTGCGTCGGGTCATGAGTTGCAGGTTCTTGTTTCTCCTGTTTTAATTTAATGGCAGCCAGTGCTGAATTGCGGGCAGAAATTAGTTCAAATCCCGCATCCCTGTTAATAAGCTTATCTCTCGCAAGGATATGTATGGCTTGCCAAGAAACACAATCCGGGAACGATGATGTTGCAGATAAAACTTGAGTCCTGTCGTAAAACATGTGTTGTGCCGTGTTCAGGCAATGCTCCGCTACCGGCGATTTATCAGGCTGGCCCAGGTGTGTATGCCAATGGTGTTCACCGTGCGACATTTATGTCCAGTACAACATATCCCACACTGGTGTGAGATGTTATACGCGCCGTATTTTCTAAGCCAAGATCAACTTTGACCGAACACAACATTCCACATTTTGCATATGGATGAAAAACGCCGTGTCCCTGGATGGTTCTTTCTGATCCTGAAGATAAGCCACCAAAATACGGCAAGAAGGCCGTTGCAGTGGGTGCCTCTGCATCTTCAAAATGGTTCAAATGGCTCTGAGCACTATGGGACTGAACATCTGAGGTCATCAGTCCCCTAGAACTTAGAACTACTTAAACCTAAGTAACCTAAGGACATCACACACATCCATGCCCGAGGCAGGATTCGAACCTGCGACCGTAGCGGTCGCGCGGTTCCAGACTGTAGCGCCTAGAACCACTCGGCCACTCCGGCCGGCTGGCGGTTCCCTGCTCAAGCTGTTGTAGCGTACGTAAGGTGCTGCTCCCCAACAGGAATATTTTCTCTTTTGAGGGGAATGGGGAGGGAATGTCGGGAAATGCAGGCCACCATGGGAAATTATAAAGCTGTTGGCCAGCCATGTAGTCTCCGGTCATAACCCATTTAGGAGGATTAGGAAAAGATCGGCTACCGCCTCCATACTGGGGAACACCATTTTCGCCTGACACTTCATCTGGCAGACGCAAGTGCCACCTGACATGACGCAAAAACGATATGTTACAGGTCATGACTTGGCCGTACCTGTTTGCTCGCATAGTAGCCAGCGGCCGGTTCCCTGGATCCGTGGGAAGGAAAAATTCGTTCTGCCTGCAGAGAACGAGCCGGTCTCTCTTTAAAAGTGCCAAATGGGTGGCAGTCTGCGTAGACTTTTCAAGATCGAGTCATTTCCCCAGGATGGCCGGCGTTTTTTTCAAAACAAGTGAAAAATAAACTTGAAAGCCATGGCAGGAAGCACTTCTTTGCTGAGCTCCATTAGTAGCAACAGGAAATGGCCAATGGAAGTGTTTGGATACTATTCCTGAGGATGATTGGCCGAAAGGCCTAAATACACTACTGGCCATTAAAATTGCTACACCAAGAAGAAAAGCAGATGATAAACAGGTATTCATTCGACAGATATATTATACTAGAACTGACATGTGATTACATTTTCACGCAGTTTGGGTGCATAGATCCTGAGAAATCAGTACCCAGAGCAACCACGTCTGGCCGTAATAACGGCCTTGATACGCCTGGGTATTGAGTCAAACAGAGTTTGGATGACGTGTACAGGTACAGCTGCCCATGCAGCTTCAACACGATACCACAGTTCATCAAGAGTAGTGACTGGCGTATTGTGACGAGCCAGTTGCTCGGCCACCATTGAACAGACGATTTCAATTGGTGAGAGATCTGGAGAATGTGCTGGCCAGGGCAGCAGTCGAACTTTTTCTATACCCAGAAAGGCCCGTACAGGACCGGCAATATGCGGTCGTACATTACCCTGCTGAAATGTGGGGTTTCGCAGGGATCTAATGAAGGGTAGAGCCACGGGTCGTAACACACGTGAAATGTAACGTCCACTGTTCAAAGTGTCGTCAATGCGAACAAGAGGTGACCGAGACGTGTAACCAATGGCACACCATACCATCACGCCGTGTGATACGCCGGTATGGCGATGACGAATATACGCTTCCAATGTGCGTTCACCGCGATGTCGCCAAACACGGATGCGACCATCATGATGCTATAAACAGAACCTGGATTCATCCGAAACAAAATGACGTTTTGCCATTCGTGCACCCAGGTTCGTCGTTGAGTACACCATCCCAGGCGCTCCTCTCTGTGATGCAGCGTCAAGGGTAAACGCAGCCATGGTCTCCAAGCTGATAGTCCATGCTGCTGCAAACGTCGTCGAACTGTTCGTGCAGATGGTTGTTGTCTTCCAAACGTCCCCATCTCTTGACTCAGGGATCGAGACGTGGCTGCCCGATCCGTTACAGCCATGCGGATAAGATGCCTGTCATCTCGACTGCTAGTGATACGAGGCCGTTGGGATGCAGCAAGGCGTTCCGTATTGCCCTCCTGAACCCACCGCTTCCATATTTTGCTAACAGTCATTGGAGCTCGACCAACGCGAGCAGCAATGTCGCGATACGATAAACCGCAATCGCGATAGGCTACAATCCGACGTTTATCAAAGTCGGAAACGTGATGGTACGCATTTCTCCTCCTTACACGAGGCATGACAACAACGTTTCACCAGGCAACGCCGATCAACTGCTGTTTGTGTATGAGAAATCGGTTGGAAACTTTCCTCGTGTCAGCACTTTGCAGGTGTCCCCACCGGCGCCAACCTTATGTGAATGCTCTGAAAAGCTAATCATTTGCATATCACAGCATCTTCTTCCTATCGGTTAAATTTCGCGTCTGTAGCTCCTCATCTTCGTGGTGTAGCAATTTTAATGGCCAGTAGTGTATTAAAATAATTTCGTGGAGTAGCTTTGGAACTCAAGTCGGAAGTCGTCCTGCAGCCTGGTGAGATGAGTTGGCAAACTGCGGGCGCTGTACGGTGAGTTAATGTTTTATAGTGTTTAATAAAAGAGGGGTTAAGTGATCTTTCGTGAACAACGTGGTTACCTTTCCGTTACGACGAGCCTAGTCAACGGTCGGGCCGCGGTGGGTACACCGTTTCGCGGCAAGTCACATAAGTAAAGGACCGTCGGGAGTGGCCTGAACTGAAGACAGGTGACCGTTGGGGACGTCACGCACTGCTGACAGCTGTCCGTTTGTCTTCACGGCAGACGAGAGAGGAAGGGTGATGGCGGTAAGTCCCTGACCATTAGTCTTGGCGCCAGTTCTCTGGATTAAATTCCAAAGCCATCTGCAGTGTGTCATGACATGAAGGCATGCTACGCTATTGACGGTGATAAGTCCGCCGCATGGGAACGTTAACCTTGACGGGCCTCTTTGGTGCTATTCCAGAAGAGTGGGCACCAGGTTTCAGCGTCTCCCTTCTGTCATCAGCATCCAATACATAGAAGATACTACAATAAACACACCCACTACAGTTACCTACTATTCACAGTTACATTTAAACAGTACACAATGTTCACACTTCGCAAACGAAAGATGCCTGCGAGTGGGAAGGATGGGAAGAAACCTTTCCAATTCAGGCGGCTGAATCTGCCCTTCGGGGTCTTCCAGCCATTCATGCCGTACATCTTCATCTTACCTTACGAAGAGTCTACATGGCATTCGAAAATGCTTCCCCGTACACGGGACTGAATTTGTTCTTAGACATTAGCAAACAGGAGGAGGAGTTGAAAAAAAGAGGCAGCCTAGTCGCGGCTTAACTCAAGCCAGTAAATTCCATTCGAAATTTGAGTGTATTTATATGCGTGTCTTGGGACCTACTGGCGTTGAATTCTTATCCTGTTCTGCTGTTTTGCAAATGATCGGCGGAGGATGCGAAGACGCACGTGGATTCGGTGTATGAACTGTTAGCCGTCGCAGGTCGGGAACTTTCTGAAATTGATGGGCATCTACAGGGCTTTAATTATTGACTTTGGAGTGGTGATAAATTTAATTCTTTCTCACTGATCAAAGAGAGGCAGTCAACTCTAACGAGGACTGGTTGGAAGCCGTGGCAGTGCGGAAAATTAACCCAGACCCCCTAAAAACCGTTTCCTAATAACCCTAGAACACTAAGGGGGAGAATTTGTACATTGTTACTAAACAATAGTAAATTTTACTAGCCTCTATTTTCTTCAAAGCCAGTCATAATTTATAGTTTATGCACTAGTTAATTACACTTGTAAGTACTCCAATGGTATGTCACGTACAAAATAAGTACAATTGTCATTTTTTAGACGCTATGCTGTCAGTATAAGAACGTCGGGAACCGCGAATTGGTACCAACCGCAATCGCAAATTGTAAGAGGGTTTAGTAATCTAAGGTTAAATCTGCAAACAGAAGCTACGTCACTTGGTTTGTCTCGTGGTCCGCGCGTTGTTGTACGCCTTCCGACCGCTAGAAGTGTGTAGTACTAATTAAAGGAACGATTCATTTTTACCCGCCTCGCGTTTCACCATGTTCATTATTCATTCAAGTGGTTGCGGCTACAGTTGTAAAGCGCATGCTGGATGCAGGTAAAGTGTCACTGTCAAAGTGTAAACTAATATAGTTTGTGTGAAAGTGTTCTGGACATCAAAATGGAGGCAGACAGATACGGAAAAAAGCCGCCTATACTGTCGCAAACCAGCACCCAGCATTATGCTACTACCAGTAATGATGTAACTTCCCGGATCCTCCCGAAACCATCTGAAGATGAACCTGAGAAGGTTCGAAAACCGGTTTATGGAATAAATCATTATTATTCAAAAAAAAGTGACTGGTTGCAGTTGTGTATAACTTATTTACATTCAATTTACAGTCACGGTTCTAAAATATCCGTAATGGATAAGCATAATAAGGAAGACTGAATCGTGCAAGGAATATGTAGAGGGACTATACAAGGAAAACGAACTTGGAGACAATATCATGGAAAGGGGAAGAGGAAGTAAATGAAAATAAGATGATGGATATGATACTGCGAGAAGACTTTGACAGAGCTCTGAAACAGCTAAGTGAAAGTAAGGTACCTGGAGCAGATGACATTCCAACAGAATGATTGAGATCCGCAGAAGAGCCAGCCATGTCAATACTAATCCACCTCGTGCGCACGATACGAATATATATGACACAAGCGAAAAAGAGGAGTGCAAAGTCAACTTTAAGGTCTGCCTATAACATTGTAATTCAGTTAGAGACGTCAATCGACTTGGAAGAGCAGTCGAATGGGATGGACAGTGTCTTGAAAAGAGGTAATAAGATGAACATCAATGAAAGTAAAACTAGGGTAACATAATGTAGTCGAATTAAATGAAGGGATGATGAGGGAATTAGATTAGGAAATGAAACACAACAAATAGTAGATGAGCTTTCTTATTTGGGTAGCAAATTATGTAACGATGGCCGCAGTAGAAAGAACTGAAAGGAAATCATTCTTTAAAAAAAGAGAAATTTATGAACATTGAATATAAATTTAAGTTTTGTAACTCTTTTGTGGAGGATTTTGTATGGAGTGTAGCCTTGAATGGAAGTGGTACGTGGAAGATAAACAGTTCACAAGGGTAAAACGGAAGTGTTTCAATTGGTGTGCTACAGCGAGTGCTGAGGTATTGAATTGATTTGGGAGGGAAAAAAATTAACCGCACAACTTGACTGAAAGAACGGATCGGCTGGAAGAACACACATACAGAGATGAACAGGCTACCACAGGGTACATTAAAGAGGAGGGTTGCCATACACCAGTCCTCGGGCTGAAATTCGCAACAATAACAAAACAACTTATTTTTATGTACGCCGGTCTTCTGGCGGTAGGCGTGCTCGTGGCTTGCAGTTTTGTCTGCTGAAGTCGGATCTCGTAATTTACATCTTATAGACTAAGAACGAAGAGGCCGAATACAACCACATCCAAATGCACCATAACCTGTCACAGCCCTTATGCGTATCATAAGTTACAACTCTTTGTGGTAATTACTGTAACTGATTTTTTGTTGTTTTCTGCGGAACATCTGAGCAACATCTGGAAGTCAAATGAAGTTGCGTTACAAGTTATCGGCAGATTTTGCATACTGTTAAATGTTAATCAAGCAGTTCGTTTATTAAATGTACAATAACTTACCACGTCGTTAAATCATATTGACGTACTACAGTTTTTAGTGTATTAAGCGTTGCATGTATTTAGGAGAAGATTTGATAGATTCATTTATTATACACATAAACTTATTTCTTTCATATGCGAATGTGATACACAAACATAAGTCGGAGCAGAAGAGGTGACTCCAGTAGATGGAGTGTCCGGAATAGCCTACATATAGCTTCGTGCCAGTTTTCGGGAATTACGTAAGTGTCATCTTTACCACAAACAAAACAGGAAGGAATCGCAGTTAAGTTGGCTACTGTTACAACAGAGGCAGGATATACATATAAAAGTTGCGGAAAACCAGCAGGAAAAGCACGCTATTTTTATCCCTTACAGATGTCAACTACGCGTCTGCCCTCTTGAGGATTGCACATAGAAGTCAATGTGGTAGCATTCCGTCCCGAGTGAGTGATGTTAGTGACACAAAGCAATAACACTGTCGAAAGCATGTAATGCAAATACACGGAAATCGTAATGTCAATATTGTCCATTAACTTCTAACCAAGAAAGTAATTATTCTTACGGATATTCGCTGATATTCCCGCGGACGACCGCATCAGCGCATACGGCTACTGATAACATTCGGGGTGACCACTATCCACTTGCTGCACAGAAGACAACATGACCAATTAAAGTGGTTAAGTAAGATGGTGACAGCTGTCCACGTGTATCCGGTGCCATGCTGTCTGCAGTGGGTCCCGCAGAGGTAGGAGTGCGCAGTGAATCTGTTATGATGACGACGAACGAATCGTCGGCTATGTGAATGACTGGTAGCCCACGCTTCTTTGCATATACAGCAGGTTTGTCAGTGAAGTCGATAAGGACCTGGCTGCATGGTCTGGGTCTACAACGACTAAAATAATTAGAAGTCATTGGTAAAAAATAATATATTGTACTTAAGGGGAGGTTTGCTATCTTTTGGTTCAAAAATCGATTTTTTTAAACTGTATTTTTGTATCTATAAAAGTGTTTAGAATCCACCTCTGAAACGGTTTTTCCCAATACGGAACGGAAATGTTTTTTATTCGCGGTTGAATAAAAAAATGCACCTGCCTGAAATCGGCATTTTTCACGCACCAGTTTTTTCTTTCGTAGGGCGAGTTACTGTACCGGTGCTTGGAAGGAAACACACAAAATTCAAATGAAACTTTGAACGCGTGTGTTTGTAAGTTAACCCCCAAGCATTTGCATTCTGGTGCGAAGACTGCGAAAATTGCGACTTCCCTGGCAGTGAGAAGCTTCAACGAAGGGCATTCAGCAATTCTGAAGACCATGACAACGATGGACGTCACCCTAGGACTCTATTCGACGCTGTTCACCAAGCATTCGGACGACCAACGGATTCAAGCGGGCGAAAACCGCTTGTCACCGGCCGTACGAGCGGCTCTGGAGCAGCGCAGGATGGCCCAGATCGAGCAGAACGTCCTTTATGAGGAAGAGGAAGGACTAATTTATGGACCCGGAATATCAGACCGAACGTAAGTTGCATAATATTGCATTTATACGTAGTCAAAACTTCAAACGCGTTTTTCTCGAAATGACTTTTTTGTCGTGCGGTATGGTAACTTCAAATCTACTGAACCGATTGGCATGATTCTTTGTTTCCGGCGAAGCTAACTAAATTGTCTAGGAGTTGTACCACTTTTATTCCGATCCATCAACTATAAATATTTTTACTTGGCCGACGAAGTCGAAAAATCGATGAAAAAAACCCTATTTCTTCAAATGGCCGACATTTTGTTTCCTATGGTCCAAATAACTTTAGCTAGGTACAACTCCTAAAGAATCTTCTATACTTCGCTAACGTCAACTCAATTTTGATTTCAGACGAGCCGGCTGACCTGTGACATACTGCGCGTGGAGGTCTACATCGAAATTTTGTTTCGTTCCGACGGCACTTCCGCCTTTGCTCTTCGACATGTCCGGTCGAAAAAATTGCAGTTTGCAGAGGAAATATCAATAATTTTTTTTTACCAAATTTGAAATTGATATCTATAACACATCCCGAGAAAAATATTCTCAAAGAACTTGCTTTTTTCGGGCCAAAGATAGTATACCTCCCCTTAACTGGTGGTACAGGAGTCTTCATAGTCAGGAGGAATATCATTACAATAAGAGAGCTATAGAGGCGTCACATAGGCCATACTTTAACTAAGCGCCTTGTTAGACGTTACTTTCTATCAGCTGAAGGCTATGCTACTCTCTCCTACTTGACGTCCCGAGCAAGACTGGCCGAGCGCACGCTAGAGACTTGTTGCAAGCCGCGGAGCGGCGCTAGTCTCGACTCGCGGGTCCAGCGAAACTAGTACGGACAGCGGTCGACAACTGCAACCCCAAAGTGTGGCGTCGAACATTGATACCATCGCCGGCACGGTAGCTCAGTGTGGTCGGTCAGAGGGTTAGCTACCCTTTGTAATAAAGAAACTGAGTTAACCGATCAACGACGAACTTAAACGGGTGTCTTACGACGTCCGCCTCGAGCAGATACAACGAACTGAAGCGAACAAAAGGAGATTAAAAAAAAAAAAGCACAGAATCACCTCAAACTTGCACCGCAGATATTGCGGAAATGGAAAGTGCTGTTGATGTGTGTCTTTTACTGGATGGATTGGTAGTCACTGGCTCGTATTTTTAGCCAATAAACAGACTGTAATAATATTTAGAAAGTATATTTCCTGTGCGTACATACATTTCTTAAATTTAACGAAGCATGATGACACTAACAGACTAAAAATAGCCTAAATTAAAATGTCAATGGTGTTTATTGAAGGATTCTAGTGCGAGTCGTTCACGAGATATCGTATTCTGAAAAGTTCACACGTCGACACTTGTGCAATACCTATGGTAGCACTCTTAAGAACGACGCAAGTGCATACACTTGTTATGTGAATTCTGGCCAGTAACGAGAAAACTGATCATGACAGTTTGTGTGCAAAATGACCACCGGCAGCGAAAATACACGCTTCCAGTCTTGTATGGAATAACTGCCGCACACGTGCTAGCATTTCAGCGGAGATGTCAGACCAGGCCGCAGTAATACGTCCTTGCATATCATCAGGTGTTCCTGGAATGTCCTCTTAGACAGCGTCTTTCAGCTTTCCCCACAGAAAAAACTATACAGTTGTCAAATCCTGGGAACAGGCCGGCCAAGGTACACGTCCTCTGCGTCCAGTCCAACGATTTGGAAACAGTTCGTAAGACATGCTGTAGTATTTCGTGGACTACGGGCTGGAAAGCCATCATATTGGTACCACAGGTTTCTCCGAGTCTGTAGAGGAACAACCTCTAGTATCCGTGGAAGATAGCCTGGTAGAGGCTGCGCTACTTATGCGCCTTCAGTGTTCCGTCTACGAAACACGGGCCTATGAGCTGATGGTTCACTGTCCCACACCACACCACACGTTTACACCCCATGGACGCCGACCTGACGAAGCCAACAGGGATTGTCAACAGACCAATAGTGCATATTCGGCGGTTTATCTGGCCATGACTGGTAAACGTGCTCCATCACTAAACAAGTTACGTGATATATCTGGAGTATCCTGTCTTAATGACCACAAACGAAAGTTAACACGATTCCCCAAATCGTTTCCATGTAGCTCTTGATGGAGAGAGATGTGATATGGATGGAACATATGTCTATGGGGCATGCGTGGCACACTTGCTTAACTCATGCGACATCCTCGTAAGATTACGCCGTAGCTAAAGTGCGGATCTACAGCAACAGCAGTAAGAGCATAAATTTCCCCCTCTTCTGTTGTCACTTGTTTCCTTCCGTTGCATTATCTAGGTGTTGCACTACCACTTTCACGTAACTTGTTGAAGAGGTTGATAAATAACAGCTAGATGGTTGAGATCTGTTAGGATATCCTGTAGCATACACCACAGAAGAACGAACTGCATTCTTCCTACACTCTCGATGCACCATGAGCATGTCAGATTTTTCTGCACTGATAAATCTCATCGTTCACTCACGACCTATTGTTTGGACTGTCACACATTAACTTCCTAGCAAGTAACAATGCACTCGAGGAACACACAAGAACACTGTAAGCAAACATGACAACATGGTACCTAGCAATTATGCAAGTTGAGGGGCACTTCCAAATGTCGGCGTAGGAACTTTTCAAAATGCGATATCTGGTAAGCTGCTCGCACCAGAACAGTGCAACAAACACCACTGACATTCCACTTTGCTCTTCTTTTAGTCTGTTACTATCAATATGCATTGCTCCATTTAAAAAGTGTATCTTTGCACAAAAAATATACTTTCAAAGTATTATTACAATTGTAAGTAGGCTGTTTAGGTTTTTATATTGGTAACGCCATGTAGCGCTTTATATGAAAATCACTGGCTGTGCTGTGTGCAGTCTGTGGCTGGGTGGCATTGTTGTAATATTAGCCATTGTAGCGTTGGCCAGTTGGCTGTTAACAGCGCGTAGCGTTGCGCAGTTGGAGGTGAGCCGCCAGCAGTGGTGTATGTGGGAAGAGAAATGGAGGAGTTTGGAAATTTGTAAGACTGGATGTCATGAACTGCTATGTATATTATGATTTTTCAACACTGTTAAGGTAAATACATTGTTTGTTCTCTATTAAAATCTTTCATTTGCTAACTATGCCTATCAGTAGTTTGTGCCTTCCGTAGTTTGAATCTTTTATTTAGCTGGCAGTAGTGGCGCTCGCTGTATTGCAGTAGTTCGAGTAAGGAAGATTTTTGTGAGGTAAGTGATTTGTGAAAGGTATAGGTTAATGTTAGTCAGGGCCATTCTTTTGTAGGGATTTTTGAAAGTCAGATTGCGTTGCGTAAAGATATTGTGTGTCAGTTTAAGCACAGTCATGTATAATTTTTCAAAGGGGACGTTTCACAATCTGTTTTTTGGTTAACAATAGCAGGCCCTGACTAACAATTCATTCTGTGCAAACAGCACATCAATAGTGCCTTCCATTTCTGCAATATTTCCGGTGCAAGTTTTAGGTGATTTACCCTGTATAAGGTGGGCCCAACTGAAAAGGAGGCCTTTGCCGTAGCGGCATTGTACGTAATGACAGTGGTGAATGTGTTTGCCAAGAGATTGTATGGTGCTACTCCCAGCTGGAAAAGCGGAGTTAACAGCTTCGAGGTAATGTCCTCATTTCTGGAGGTTTCCGATCAGCACAAAGAGCAGTTATCCTATTTCTTCGCACAGAAAGGGAGCATGTTTCTCAAATTTATCGTAGAATGAAAGAGGTGTACGTACAGTTGTGCCTCGCTCGGTGCACAGTATTCCAGTGTAAACTTCAAGGACGTGCCATGCCCAGGGGAAGGCACACGTTTTCACCACCAGTGCCATAATTTCGGCTGTAGTGGAACTCGTACAGCCGAATCGTCGAAAGATCACGCATAATACTGCTGTGCTATTGAACTGTGCAGCACATAATCCACGACAGGCTTCGATATGACAAATTTGTGGGCCGTGGGTACACAAGCATCTTCCAAAGAATCAGCGAGAATAAGTGTTTGCTTGATCCATCTTCAGAGATACGCGGAGCAAGGAAGGATTTCATTGCTCGTTCAGTGGTATGTGATGAAACGTGGTGTCATCACTTCGACCCTACCACCAAACGGATGAGCTGAACTGACGGCATTTCGGCTCCCCTCGTTAAAAAAAGCCCCCTCTGCCCCCAAGGGGCTGATGGTCAGTTTCTTTTTCGACGAAGATGTGCCTGTACTCATCGACTGGCTACCACGGGGTGCAACAGTTAATGCTGAGCAGTATCTGAACACGTTGCTGAAGCTCAAAAAGGCCATAAAAAACGAGAGTAGGGTCAAGATCTCCAATGGGACACTGCTTCTCCAGGACAAAGCTAGGCCACTTATGGCCAAGAAGACCCTCGACCTTTTTCAGAAAGTTCGAGTGGAGGTCCTGAAACATCGTCGATACAGCGCCGCTACCTCCACATTGCTCTTGCCTATTTTCCGCCCTTAAAACAATCTCTGAAAGTTCACAGGTTCACCCGTGACAAGGAAGTGCAGGAGACCGTGGAAAACTGGATCCGTCAGCAACCCAGAAGTTTCTACGCTGAAGCCAATCACTCACTTCCTAAGCGCTGGGATCGGTCTGTAAATCTCAATGACAATTATGTAGTTGCACTGTTCCATATGAACTGTAATTACTACATTTATTAAAATTTCTTTACACGTGACTGTAGTCTACTTTTCATTTGGACACAACTTATAGGTCTGAGGAATATAGCGCAAGTGAAGAACAGTCATAAAAATTATTTGCAGAGGTTCACCTAGCAACGTGTTGCGCTTCATTTTGACTGATAGCGATTTCAACTGACGAGGCGTCGAAACTGTTTGTGAATTTTATAATCAATTATCGAAGCCAAGTCTATCGCAGCATCAAACAACAAACTCCTTGAACAAAACTAAAAATTTACAGCATGTGAATTTCATTTCTTTATATGTCAGATATATTTATGTCAACAGTGGAATATTGCAGATCGCTTTCGGATTTAAGTAATACAATACTTTCGAAATTGTACTGTAGTATTTCTGTAAGAATGAATATTTCGAATGCTGAAACCAGTTTAATTCATTACCCCTTCATCCTTCATTTGCTACCATGAACTGAGAAATGGTAGCAACTAAAGACCTAGTAGGAAAATAGGTTGAGTTTGATGGGGAATCAACTCTTTTCGCTAATTCCGAAATTCTATTGCATATGAATAAAGAAGCTGTTGTGTGATATTCACAGTCAGTTAAATGACTGTTCTGAGGAGTAACACTGCTTCAACAGATGCTAGAAGACAAAAAATGACTTACACCTAGAACTGTAATCCAAATGCATCAGGTGAATTAATATTAGTAAAATATAAATCGAAATGTTGGGTCCCCCATAGCTTTGAAAATATGTTACGCTTACGCAATATAAGAGCAGTTTTGGAATGCTGTATGATGAAACAGCTTATACAAAGGTCCTGAGTTTTTTAATTCCGTATTAATATTACTTACATTGTTCCACAAAATTTCTGGCGAAGTGCCGGATTTCAGTACTTGCTGCCACAATATTTCAGCACAGTGTCCTCTGCCCATCTTCAGACGTGTACTGATGGCAGTAGAATGACCTCCCATACTTAAAAACTCCTTAAGAGTATGCTTGGTGTACCCAGCTGTCGCTGCACATACTTTACCTGAGCGCATGCGCTCCTGCCGTAAGACTGCTCTGCTGAAAGCGTTCTCCACCAAGTTAGATCGATCGTCTTCTCGAGGCTCTGGCTCTGAGCACTATGGGACTTAACAGCTATGGTCATGAGTCCCCTAGAACTTAGAACTACTTAAACCTAACTAACCTAAGGACAACACACAACACCCAGTCATCACGAGGCAGAGAAAATCCCTGACCCCGCCGGGAATCGAACCCGGGACCCCGTGCTCGGGAAGCGAGAACGCTACCGCGAGACCACGAGCTGCGGACGTCGTCTTCTCGAGGAAACATCGCAAATCGGCTGCGGCTCCATTGCATACCATTTTCGCTACAATTACGCAACGGCTTCGAGAACAGGATACCTTCACAGTCAGCAGTCGTGACTGTTGTGCTCCAAGGAGACGCCGCACACCCTAAGTGTATGAGGTCGTAGTGCATCAAGTTGAAGATATCCCGTCAACGAGCACATGAACAGTTTCTTTGGTTATTAATGAGTGGAATTGTAAAACTAGTGATGTACTGTGTAACACCTAATAGTCACACCTAATAAATTACTTTTAAAACTACTCAAGCAGGCCGGACTGGGCGAGCGGTTCTAGGCGCTACAGTCTGGAACCGCGCGACCGCTACGGTCGCAGGTTCGAATCCTGCCGCGGGAATGGATGTGTGTGATGTCCTTAGGTTAGTTAGGCTTAAGTAGTTCTAGGGGACTGATGACCTAAGATGTTAAGTCCCATAGAGCTCAGAGCCATTTGAACCAATTTGAAGCCACTCAACGAATGCCGCTACCCACCTCCACCCCACCCCCAACCCCTAATCTTCGTGGCAAGTGTTCTTGTAATGACGTGTAGGTACCGTTATCTGTTCAGTCTTCTGCGTGTAGATGTATCAAATTCATCTCCTGCCATGAATGATCCAACTGCGGGGCGGATTGTGGAAGACGCTTCGCAAGAAGTTCGAAAGTATTGGCTGTACTTAAGGTTCTTCACGACAGCACAATGGCGATCGGTTAAATAGTTGCAAAACTCCATGATATCTGTGGCAACATCTCCAGATTAGATTAGATTAGATTATTACTTGTTCCATATAACATGAATACGACACTTCGCAATGATGTGGAACGTGTCAGGTTAATAAAAAATGTCTGTACAAGATATCACATTACACAAAATGTTGCACGACACTAATGTTTAAGTTGTTGTTTTTTTCCCTTAATTTATATCTAAAAATTCAGCCAATGAGCAGAAGGAGTTGTCATCTAGAAATTCTTTTAATTTATTTTTCAATGTTAGTTGGCTATCTGTCAGGCTTTTGATGCTGTTTGGTAGGTGACAAAGTCAGATTTAACCCTGCATAGTAAAGATCATCCTTTCTCCTGGTGTTATAGCTATGCACACTGCTATTACTTTTGAACTGGGTTGGATTATTAACAACAAATTTCATAAGTGAATATATATACCGTGAGGTTACTGTGAGGATCCCTAGATCCTTAAATAGATGTCTGCAGGATGACCGTGGGTGGGCTCCAGCAATTATTCTGATAACACGTTTTTGAGCAATGAATACTTTTCTACTCAACGATGAATTACCCCAGAATATGTAGCCATACGAAAGCAGTGAATGAAAGTAGGCATAGTAAGCTAATTTACTGAGATTCTTATCACCAAAATTTGCAATAACCCTAATAGCATACGTAGCTGAACTCAGACGTTTCAGCAGACCATCAATGTGTTGCTTCCAGTTTAGCCTCTCATCAATGGACACACCTAAAAATTTTGAAAATTCCACCTTAGCTACAGACTTCTGTTCAAAGACTATATTTATTACTGGAGTCCGTTTGCTGAGAACCACTTAATAATTTTGTGAAAAACATCATTTACAATTACATCACTTAGTTCATGGTTTTTGGATGTTATTACTATACTTGTATCATCAGCAAAAAGAACTAACTTTGCATCTTCATCAATATGGAATGGTAAGTCATTAATGTATATCAAGAACAGTAAAGGACCTAAGACCAAACCCTGTGGGACCCCGTACCTGATAGCCCCCCAGTTTGAGGAATCAGCTGTTTTCACATTACATGAACCACTTATTTCAACTTTCTGCATTCTTCCAGTTAAGTATGAATTAAACCATTTGTGCACTGCCCCCTTCAAACCATAATTATTTAGCTTATCTAAAAGAATTCCATGATTTACACAATCAAAGGCCTTTGAGAGATCACAAAAAATACCAATGGGTGATGTCCGGTTATTCAGAGCATTTAATATTTGATCAGTGAAAGCGTATATAGCATTTTCTGTTGAAAAGCCTTTCTGAAAACCAAACTGACGTTTTGTTAGTACTTTATTTTTACAAATATGGGAGTCTACTCTTGAATACATTACTTTCTCAAAAATGTTTGATAGAGCTGTCAGAAGAGAGATTGGGCGGTATTTGTTGACATCCGACGTATCCCTCTTTTTATGCAATGGTTTTACAATGGCATATTTCAGTCTATCGGGGAAAACACCCTGCTCCAAAGAGCTATTACATACGTGGCTGAGAATCCTACTTATCTGTGGGGAACAAGCTTTAAGTACCTTCCTGGAAATGCCATCAATTCTGTAAGAGCTTTTACTTTTCAGTGAGTTTATTATTTTACTGATTTCAGAGGGAGAGGTTGGTTGAATTACCGTTGTTTCAAACTGCACAGGTATGGCCTCTTCTATTAGTAGCCTTGCCTCTTCTACTGAAGATCTAGATCCTATTTTCTCCACAACATTTAAAAAATAATTATTGAAAATATTTTCAATTTCTGATTGTTTGTCAGTACACTTGTCATTCAGTTTTATGGCACTCAAGTCTTCCTGTGCTCTTGGTTTCCCTGTTTCCCTTTCAATAATATTCCAAATTGCTTTAATTTTATTATCAGAGTTACTGATCTCAGACATGATACACATGCTTCTGGACTTTTTAATAACTTTTCTTAGTACCACACAATAGTTTTTATAATATTGAACAATTTCAGGGTCAGTATTTCCTCTTGCTGTTAGATACAGTTCTCTTTTACGGTTGCAAGATGTTCTTATTCCTTTAGTTAGCCAAGGTTTTTTAAATGTTTTCTTGGAATTATGTTTAACTATTTTCTTGGGAAAACAATTTTCAAATACCCTTAAAAATGTATCGTGAAATAAGTTATATTTCAAGTTTGCATCGGGTTCCTTATACACTTCATCCCTGTCTAGCTGCTGTAGGCTTTCTCTAAAGTTTGCAATATTTATATTGTTAATTGAACGCACTGCTTTGAAAGCCTGATTTGATATACTGCATGGAGGTATGTCATGTACTATAACTAGCTGTGCACCATGATCTGAAACACCATTCTCAACAGGATAAGCATTTATGTCCTTAAACTTATCTTGGTCTATAAAAAAGTTATCTATCAATGTACTGCTGTTCTTCGTTATCCGGGTAGGAAAATCAATGATGGAGCTCAAATTGAAAGAACTGAGTAATACTACAAGGTCATTCATCCTATTACACTCTTTCAGGGAATCAACATTGAAATCCCCACAAATGATAATTTGCTTCCCCCTGTCTGACAGATAGCACAACAAAGCATCCAAGTTTTCTAGAAATAGCTGGAAATTCCCTGAGGGGGACCTATACACTGTTACAATTATGAAAGTGCCATCATTTAGTTTAAGTTCAGTGACACATGCTTCCATATGTTGCTCTACACAAAATTTTTTAGTTTCTAAATTTTTTACACTGTGGAAGCTTTTGACATATATGGCAACTCCTCCTCTCAACATACTATCTCTACTTACATGTGCAGCTAATTTGTACCCATCAATGCTAACATTTTGCATATCAGTGACAATGTGATGCTCAGACAGCCGGTCGCTGTGGCCGAGCGGTTCTAGGCGGTTCAGTCCGGAAACGCGCTCCTGCTACGGTCGCAGGTTCGAATCCTGCCTCGGGCATGGATGTGTGTGATGTCCTTAGGTTAGTTAGGTTTAAGTAGTTCTAAGCCTAGGGCACTGATGACCTCAGATATTAAAAGTCTCATGAACCATTTGAACCTCCAGACAAATAATGAATCACGTGACCTCGGACCCAAGTGACGGCGTTGTGATTCGCTGTCTGGTAACAACAGGGAGCGCGTGAATCGACATAAGCAGACGACATCCGTAAGAGAGCCAAAATTTAACACATAAAAGCCCAGATAAATTCCGCCAGCCCGCAATGTATCCGGCGTTTGTCTGTATCCTGAACGTATAATTTCACATATGAATCACCGATACACCATTTCGTCTGAGGATATCACGCGGAAAAAGGCATGTAAAGTTCCTCGAAAACTTTGACCGTCGTTATTTATGGGAACAGTTGAGTATCTACGGACAAGTCGAGATACGTGTTGGCTTACTTTTCATCTTCTTCGACTGGGAGATGTTTCTGGGAAGTTGGGTGATGGCAATTTCCATGTTCTCATCGTTAGGCTGGACAGCCACATCAAACCTGTCGTCGAACTCAAGACCACAACAAAAATAAAGGGAAGCAACCTCCGAGTTCCTTTTGCTACCGTGAGGCGATATGCAAGTGAACCATTTGCTGAACTCAGAATTGTATTATAAATTCCCCCAATGCGATTATCGTACGCTTAATGGCATCTGACTACGCGATACAGGCCTCTGTTGAGGAACCGGAATGCGTGAGGTCGCTTGCCTCATAGAAAGTAGTGATAGATGTAAATTATTAACATCAAGTTAACCCCACCAAAATTTTTGGCTAGGTTGTGAGATAGGATTGATATGGCAGTGTAGGTAATCTGAAATAACGGGAAAGGTTATTCCATTTGAGAATTTATATAAGCTCATAAATCGCATTAATAAGGTGATGTCTCTTGAATGTGGCCAGATTCATAACTTAATAAGGAGAAAGGAGTGTAACACAAACCTCTGTCTAAGTATAAAGTCTAACGATGCGGATTGGCACTTAACTGAATGAAATGAAACTAGCGTTTGGCGTCATTGGCCGGGGGCCCCCTTGCGGGGCAGGTCCGGCCGCCTTGGTGCAGGTATTATTACATTCGGCGCCACATTGGGCGACCTGCGCGCTGGATGGGGATGAAATGATGATGAAGACAGCACAACACCCACTCCCTGAGCGGAGAAAATCCCCAACCCTGCCGGGAATCGAACCTGGGCCCGTAGGACGACAATCCGTCACGCTGACCACTCACCTATCGGGGCGGACACCCTTAATTGAATGAAGCACAAGGTTTTACGTCACGTACTTTCATCTGCATCTAATCACAGAAACAATGCGAGAATATGCTGCGATGCTGAATAGGTCAATAGTCACCCGTTTAACTTCCGTGAACTGCAATGCTCACCATGCTACGGCCTTAGATGCGTATATTACCTATTCTGCTCTTCTGCTCCACGGCACGGTCCCCAGCTGGGTGTTCTGGTCGTGTTGTTATGCCTATCAGGTGTGATGTCTCTGCAACCACAGCGGCGTGCGTAGGCGACACAACCCCCGAAATTAGCCGAGTTTCTGGATTAGGTACACAGCTACTCTGCAGTCACTCAGTACGGAGTACTGCGTCCTTATCGGACGGATGCAGAAATGTAAGTGTCCTCTTTCTACCAAAAACCTAGTGCGTCATGCCGCTCCGCTGGTGTTGCTGTCCAATCGCAAGAATTTAACCAGTTTTTCACCAATGAGCGCTACTCCCACTCGACTGTGAACGTGCGGAAAACACCGCTTATGTCACGTCGATGAGGCCAATCGCGGCCACCTGTGGGAGTCGCCGCTCGTCCGAAGAACTTTCCAGACGCTTCCTTGGCGCCAACGTCTAAATGGACACATTACTCTCGCCTGTGCCACTTTTGTGAGCCCAGAGCGACACGGCCGAGGGGGAAACAAAGTCTTTCTGCGTTATTCATTTTGGGGAGACACCCTGCTTGCCTGGAAGTGTTCTGCCGGTAACGCCGCCTGCCTGTCGGGTGGCTTCAAAGCCTTGCCGCTGGAGATTGAACTCACGGTGCCAACATCCCTGGGGTTCTGGAGGTTCTAAAAGTCGACCTTTGGATTGACTTGCTGTTGGCTTCCCACGACCGGTACCCTAAGTACAACCCGCACGACACTGTCTGCAAAAATTATTCGCACTTAACGCAATGCAGCATCTTCTCATTGATCATCCCTTAGCCATCTCTGTTAGCATAGTGCGATGAACTGCAAATTTGTTCACATCCATGCTGATACTTGTCATTACTGCTCTAATTAAATATTCAAAAATGCAAAGCGGCGACTGATGTGGGCGTTGCATTCCCAGTGCGTAGCCCATATAGTTTGCAGGCAACTTGCAACAGCAACAGGTTTGAGACTGATTTAACATGCTCATGCTTACCTGGTAGCTACATACGCAAACTGTCGCAAGTTATGAGCAGAACAGAACAAGCTGCTCTACTCAAATTCAAGCAAAGTTACGCCCAATCCAAGCAGGCTATACGAGTCTCGCTTTTCTGTCCGTATTCCCACGGTGCTACGCTACGTAGCAGTTTATTCTTTACGCTTTCATTGAAGTGTTATCAGTAGGGTTCAGAAGTTGATGAAAATACCCAAGTATCACAAGACGAGGCTCAATGAAATATATACTCATTTTGGTTATTGCAAGAGAGAAAGTGTTAGATTTTATAACCTTTTCAGTGTATTTCTGGCTTATTTCTTTCTTTCGATATGAACGCTTTCCTCTGCGACTTTATTCTCTTTCGACTAGTAAACTGGCTATTCTCGATTCGATCCATCATCAGGCCACCTCTAGTAATGAGAACCATCTTTGAAAGTCGAGATCCTTTGCATCTAAGAACTTCAAGATATTATAATACAACCTCAATTGAATAAGGTCTTGAAAGTCTATTTTCTTCAACCTTAGTGTGTTCCAGCTAAATATGACCCCTGTTATATCAATTTTAATTACTTTTACCAGGATGTCTATTACAGGTTAGCTGAATTCATTATAAATGTCCAAAACAGTTCATTCTAAATTCCCCAAATGCAGTTAAGCAAACATGAAGTTGATTTTTCACGCTACGTTAATCTAAAAAGTAAATGTCTGAAAGAAGAAGCTTTGCTTTCATACTAAGCTTTCTTAGCACTGCGTTGCATACCTCGATAACGTGGTTTTTAATATCCATTGAGCCATACTTTCCTCCTATTTCGATCAATGTTTGCCCTAAATTTAGAAAGCGTATTTAGTGATAAATAGCCTCAAGTACTTAGCACACATTTCATATTCAAATAACTCCAAGCACTATGGTACTTAACATCTGACGTCATCAGTCCCTTAGACTTAGAACTACTTAAGCCTAACTAACCTAAGGACATTATACACGTACAGGGTGTTTCAAAAATGACCGGTATATTTGAAACGGCAATACAAACTAAACGAGCAGCGATAGAAATACACCGTTTGTTGCAATATGCTTGGGACAACAGTACATTTTCAGGCAGACAAACTTTCGAAATTACAGTAGTTACAATTGTCAACAACAGATGGCGCTGCGGTCTGGGAAACTCTATAGTACGATATTTTCCACATATCCACCACGCGTAGCAATAATATGGCGTAGTCTCTGAATGAAATGACCCGAAACCTTTGACAACGTGTCTGGCGGAATGGCTTCACACGCAGATGAGATGTACTGCCTCAGCTGTTCAATTGTTTCTGGATTCTGGCGGTACACCTGGTCTTTCAAGTGTCCCCACAGAAGTCACAGGGGTTCATGTCTGGCGAATAGGGAGGCCAATCCACGCCGCCTCCTGTATGTTTCGGATAGCCCAAAGCAATCACACGATCATCGAAATATTCATTCAGGAAATTAAAGACGTCGGCCGTGCGATGTGGCCGGGCACCATCTTGCATAAACCACGAGGTGTTCGCAGTGTCGTCTAAGGCAGTTTGTACCGCCACAAATTCACGAAGAATGTCCAGATAGCGTGGTGCAGTAATCGTTTCGGATCTGAAAAATGGGCCAATGATTCCTTTGGAAGAAATGGCGGCCCAGACCAGTACTTTTTGAGGATGCAGGGACGATGGGACTGCAACATGGGGCTTTTCGGTTCCCCATATGCGCCAGTTCTGTTTATTGACGAAGCCGTCCAGGTAAAAATAAGCTTCGTCAGTAAACCAAATGCTGCCCACATGCATATCGCCGTCATCAATCCTGTGCACTATATCGTTAGCGAATGTCTCTCGTGCAGCAATGGTAGCGGCGCTGAGGGGTTGCCGCGTTTGAATTTTGTATGGATAGAGGTGTAAACTCTGGCGCATGAGACGATACGTGGACGTTGGCGTCATTTGGACCGCAGCTGCAACACGGCGAACGGAAACCCGAGGCCGCTGTTGGATCACCTGCTGCACTAGCTGCGCGTTGCCCTCTGTGGTTGCCGTACACGGTCGCCCTACCTTTCCAGCACGTTCATCCGTCACGTTCCCAGTCCGTTGAAATTTTTCAAACAGATCCTTTATTGTATCGCTTTTCGGTCCTTTGGTTACATTAAACCTCCGTTGAAAACTTCGTCTTGTTGCAACAACACTGTGTTCTAGGCGGTGGAATTCCAACACCAGAAAAATCCTCTGTTCTAAGGAATAAA
The DNA here is from genome assembly GCF_023898315.1 of Schistocerca nitens. Lineage (NCBI taxonomy): Eukaryota > Metazoa > Arthropoda > Insecta > Orthoptera > Acrididae > Schistocerca > Schistocerca nitens. Next base: position 206,346,470 of record NC_064614.1, read on the forward strand.
CCATGTTGTCCACAGCACACTTGCACGTTGTGAACAGCACACGCTTACAGCAGAAAGACGACGTACAGAATGGCGCACCCACAGACTGCGTTGTCTTCTATATCGTTCACATCACTTGCAGCGCCATCTGTTGTTGAAAATTGTAACTACCGTAATTTCGAAAGTTTGTCCGCCTGATAATGTACTGTTGTCCCAAGCATATTGCAACAAACGGTGTATTTCTATCGCTGCTCGTTTAGTTTTTATTGCCGTTTCAAATATACCGGTCATTTTTGAAACACCCTGTACATGCCCCAGGCAGGATTCGAACCTGCGACCGGAGCAGCAGCGCGGTTCCGGACTGAAGCGCCTAGAACCACTCGGCCGGCAGCTCACATTTCCAAACACTTGTCAGCCACTACGTCTTTGTCCTCTTTCGAAATATTTATGGAGTGAGGAAACTGCTGGTCGAATTTACAAACATGTAACATACTCGAGGTTCCCCAGTAAGTGTTTAGTAACTTTTTACACAATTTGCAAGAAAGACTCCCGCCGATTTATCTGAAGCTGCCTCATATACAGACTACAACTTCTTCCTTGCTAGACTTGCGTTCTGTTTCGTGGCTGGTATATATTCCTCAATTCTTAAATTATCTTCAGTCTGCTTTAAGTTTGGTTTGTTAATTTTGTTGCTCCCACCGTTATGGTACGTGAGCTGCAGTGAAACTACCTACGCAAACATATACCTGGCTACTTGTTTTGTAAATAAAACTGCCTTTTCCTCCTGCTAGTTACTTTATTTTATCTCATACGCGTTTCACCTTCTCCTGTTATAAGGCATCTTCAGGGATCTATAACGATACAGTTTTGTTATTTTTAGATTATTAAACAGTTCACTTCGCGATTTTTTTGTTGTTGTAAAAACAGTAATTACTTACGATTTGCTGCTCTGCGTTTCCTCACATCTGGTCTGGAGGTCGCACTACCACTTTTATCACTGCCATATAATCACATCTTTGTGTTCTCGCCTTCCACACACTGTTCCCCATGTTTCTCACTCTTTTCTTGGTAGACTGTTGTTCTTTTGTCTCTCGCCGGCCGTTGTGGCCGAGCGGTTCTAGGCGCTACAGTCTGGAACCACGCGACCGCTACGTTAGCAGGTTCGATCCTGCCTCTGGCAAGGATGTGTGTGATGTCCTTAGGTTAGGTTTAAGTAGTTCTAAGTTCTAGGGGACTGATGACCTCAGCAGTTAAGTCCCATAGCGCTCAAAGCCATTTGAGACATTTTGTCACTCTATGCAACTATTTCGTCGTATACTGTTTTTCACAACGTAAATATTGCGACACCATTACGGGCAGTTTTATTTACAAAACAAGTATTTATATGAAACTTCCTGGCAGATCAAAACTGTGTGCCGGACCGAGACTCGAACTCGGGACCTTTGCCTTTCGCGGGCAAGTGGTAGAGCACTTGCCCGCGAAAGGCAAAGGTCCAGAGTTCGAGTCTCGGTCGGGCACATAGTTTTAATCTGTCAGGAAGTTTCATATTAGCGCACATTCCGCTGCAGAGTGAAATTCTCTTTCAAGTATTTATATGCTTGCTGCGGAGGATGGCCACACAAACAAATTTGATATACGTGGTTATTCTGCAGTTGCGTTGGACTGAGAGCCCTACCTGTTGTCAGGTACACCAGGCTGAACGGGTCCCGCCAAGCTTGCTAGGCTAGCGGAAACCCGAGTTGGCCTACTTTGACCACTGTGCCTCACAAGGGAACCTCCCCATCGCACCCCCCTCAGATTTAGTTATAAGTTGGCACAGCGGATAGGCCTTGAAAAACTGAACATAGATCAATCGAGAAAACAGGACGAAATTGTGTGGAACTATGGAAAAAATAAGCAAAATATACGAACTGAGTAGTCCATGCGCAAGATAGGCAACATCAAGGATTGGTGTGAGGAGCTGCGGAACGAGGGGGCCTTGGTTCAAATCTTCCCTCTAGTGAAAAGTTTAATTTTTATTTTCAGACAATTATTATCTGTCCGTCCGTGTCAATTGTCAAAGTTCAGGCACTCACACATAATCAACTTCGCTCTCCAAAATTCCAGGACATGTTCAAATGTGCTTGGACATATGCAGGATTTGACAGTCTACACACGGAAAAATTTGAAAACGTTAAAAACATATGTTTCGACAGAGCACAGGGAAAACTGTGCGTCCGCAGCTCGTGGTCATGCGGTAGCGTTCTCGCTTCCCACGCCCGGGTTCCCGGGTTCGATTCCCGGCGGGGTCAGGGATTTTCTATGCCTCGTGATGACTGGGTGTTGTGTGCTGTCCTTAGGTTAGTTATTTTAAGTTCTAGGGGACTGATGACCATAGATGTTAAGTCCCATAGTGCTCAGAGCCAATAATAGAAAACTGTGCGACTGTGAAACTGTTGTATTCATTTGTTGCAGTTCATGTGACAAACTCTTGTTTTCATCACTTTTTTGGGAGTGATTATTACATCCACAAGAAAACCTAAATCGGGCAAGGTAGTAGAATCTTTTTAGCCATTCGCCAAGTGTACAAGTTAGGTGGGTCGACGACATATTCCTGTCATGTGACGCACATGCCGTAACCAGTGTCGTATAGAATATATCAGACGTGTTTTCCTGTGGAGGAATCGTTTGACCTATGACCTTGCGATCAAATGTTTTCGGTTCCCATTAGACAGGCACGTCCTTTCGTCTACTAATCGACGGTTTTGCGGTACGGTCGCAAAACACAGGCACCAAACTTATTACAGTGAACAGAGATGTCAATGAACGAACGGACAGATCATAACTTTGCGAAAATAAAGAAATTAAAGTTTTCACTCGAGGGAAGACTTGAACCTAGGACCTCTGGTTCCGCAGCTGCTCACGCTAACCGCGGGACCACGGCGCTCCTCAGCTCACTTTTTCCTTGTATTGCGTATGTTGAACATGGAGTACTCAGTTTGTATACTTTGCTTATTTTTTTAATAGTTCCACACACCTTCTTCCTGTTTCTCGATTGATCTGTGTTCAGTTTTCCAAAGCCTATCCACTGTGCCAACTTATAACTAAATCTGAGGGGGGTGCGATGGGAGGTTCCCTTGTCAGTGCACACGTACTCTTGTGTCTCGGCGGCGACAAGTCGAGCTGATTGCGGCGGAGATAGGGGCAGGCAGGCTGGAAGCAGAATTTATACACCTCTGGTAGGGACACGGTTACCGTTAGCGCCTCTCTGACTCTGCGGCACTCGGCCGCTGCTGATTGAGTCGCTAGTTGAACGCCCGCCTCGCAGTCCGACCGGACGGAGCCGGCGCGCGGAAAATACGTAAGGAGACGCTGCGCTATCTGACACTCTTGCATCCAGCCGCACTACAGCGCCTGAGTCTAATTGCGGCGGTGTCAGCCGGCTTAAATCTGGCGTACACAGCGTGCAGCGAGGTGAGGTGCGGTGCGGTGATAAGGCGTCGCTGAATGGAGCCCTCGGCGCCGGCTTTCGCGGAGCCAGTTACGCGCCTGAGTTATCGCCGCCAACGCCGGGCCCGCGGTGGCGATACGGGCCGGCGAGACTTATGGCGCCTCTTCCCGCCGGTTCAAAGGTGCTGGATTTATGTTCGGACGTTTCACTTACAATCCATTAACATGCGCTCTCCCCCTCCCCCCCCCCCTCCAACTCCTCCGCGCACGTCGTACAGACTGAGGGTCTTACTAGGTGCGGACCGAGCGTCAAGCCCGCACGGAGCATCGCCGCGGTGCTAAAAGGACGCGCTTGTAATAGGGGACGCCGGCGAACGCGACAACAGCGGGTGTGATGGATGGCGAGCGTAACTCACGCCAACAGCGGGCGGAGGTGGACGCGGGAACCGGGCACCCGGCCTTGGCGAGACTTATGTTTACAATTAGTCGACGGATGTGTCATTAGTGCTGTCACGCGCCTCTCCCGTGTAGTTAGCTGTAGCTCCACCCACGCTCCTTCGTATTCTTGTCTACTACATTACAGGCCCAAAAACCACGACATACATCCTGTCTGCGCCCACCTGTACAGCTAAATATATACGCCGCAAATCACTGCAAAGTACTTTTTTCTTTTACTTTGCTCTGTGTTAACTCTTTTTCCACATTTACAAAACTGCATGCGCCCTAAGCAGCAGAGTGCATTCCCACGTTTAAGGGGAGGTTTACTATGTTTTGGTTCAAAACCTCGATTTTTTAAAAAATTGCGTATTTTGATCCATAAAAGTGTTTAGAATCCACCCTTGCAAAGGCTTTTCCGAATACGGAAGGGAAATGTTGAGCAAAAGAATATGCCCCTACCTGTACGGCTAAATATATACGCCGCAAATCACTGCAAAGTACTTTTTTCTTTTACTTTGCTCTGTGTTAACTCTTTTTCCACATTTACAAAACTGCATGCGCCCTAAGCAGCAGAGTGCATTCCCACGTTTAAGGGGAGCTTTACTATCTTTTGGTTCAAAAACTCGATTTTTTTAAAAATTGCGTATTTTGATCCATAAAAGTGTTTAGAATCCACCCTTGCAAAGGCTTTTCCGAATACGGAAGGGAAATGTTGAGCAAAAGAATATGCCCCTGCCTGAAATCGCTCTTTTTAACGCACCAGTTTTTTTTTCTTTCTTTCAGAGGACGAGTTATTGTACGGGTGCTTGGGAGGAAACATACAAAATTCAAATGAAAGTCTGAACGCGAGTGTTCGTAAGTTAGTCTCCAAGCATTTGCATTCTGGTGCGAAGACTGTGGAGATTGTGACTTTCCTGGCAGTGAGCAGCTTCAACGAAGGGTATCCAGCAATTCTGAAGACCATGACAACGATGGAGGTCACCCTGGGAGTCTATTCGATGCAGTTCGCCAAGCATTCGGACGACCACCCGATTCAAGCGGCCGAAAACCGCTTGTTACCGGCCGTAAGAGCGTCTCTGGAGCAGCGCAGGATGGCCCAGATCGAGCAGAACGTCCTTTATGAGGAAGAGGAAGGATTAGTTTATGGACCCGAAATATCAGATTGAACGTAAGTTGCATAATATTGCATTTATATGTAGTCAAAACTTCAAACGCGTTTTTCTCGAAATTACTTTTTTTTTATCGCGCGGTATGGTAACTTCAAATCTACTGAACTGATTGGCAGGATTCTTTGTTTCCGACGAAGCTAGCTAAATTGTCTAGGAGTTGTACCAAGTTTATTCCGATCCATCAACTATAAATAGTTTTACTTGGCCGACGAAGTCGAAAAATCGATGAAAAAAACTCTATTTTTTCAAGTGGCCGCCATTTTGTTTCTATGGTCCAAATAACTTAAGTGAGGTACAACTCCTAAAGAGTCTTATATACTTCGCTAACGTCAACTTAGTATTGATTTCAGAAGAGCCGGCTGAAGTGTGACATACCGTGCGTGGAGGTCTACATCGAAATTGTGTTTCGTTCCGACGGCAATTCGGTCTTTGCTCTTCGACGTTTCCGGTCGAAAAAATTTCAGTTTGTAAAGGAAGTATTAATAAACATTTTGACCAAATTTGACATTGATATCCATCCCGAGAAAAAATTCTCAAAGTACATGCTTTTTTCGGGCCAAAGATAGTAAACTTCCCCTTAAGTAGAAGAAATACACTCCCTGAAAAAAAAAGGTGGCTAAAGCACCCACAAGAGAACGAGGAAACGTAATGAAAATTAAAGGGTGAGAGGATACGTGGTGTGATCATAAAGTAACGGGAATCTTTTAATTTCGTGAGCTTTATACATCCGATTTTGAAAAAACTTCTTTGTGTTGTTGCTACACGTGTTAGTGATCTATGTTTGCGTTTTCAGCTGTTTTCAGCATTTAGTTCATTGTTGACAATCGAAAATGCTATAGGCCCCATTTGTTTTCGAGTGCTCGGCGAATTTTTACTTCCAAAAAAGGCGGATCAAAGAATTTCCATTATATTTTGCTTGAAAGTGGGATAAAGTGTAGCACCGCATTCCAAATGTTGACTGTGACTTTTGGCTAATCTGCTATGAGTAAGACAAGAGTTTACCAGTGGTACAAACATTTCAAAGAGTGTCGAAAAAGTGATGAAGACGACGACCGCCGTGGACGCCCTAGCAAATCACTTACTGACAACAATGTGGAAGAAGTAAAGAAAACGATTCTGGCAAATCGCCGAATCATCGTTAGAAAGGTTTCTGATGATGTCGGCACTACCTTTGGCTCATACTAAACAATTTTTCGGCTGTTATGGCCATGAAACGAATAGTAGCAAAGGTTTTTGTCCCAAAATTGTTAGATTTCGACCAAAAACGACGTGGCGTAGACATCGCTTACGAGTTACTGAATGAAGTCGACAATGATGCAGTACATCTAAAGAAGGTTATAACAGGTGACGAGACATGGGTACGAAGTCGAAACCAAGGCCCAGTCGCCCCAATGGAAACTGCCTGAAGAGCCAAGACGGAAAAAGATCGACAAATTCAGTCACATGTGAAGCTTCTTATCATCGTTTTCTTCGATTATAATGGGATAATACATCATGAGTTACTGTCTTCTGATCGTACGGCTAATAAGGAATACTACCTGGCGGTTATGTGCTGTTTCTGTGGAGCAGTCCGAAGAAAATGACCAGAAATGTGCCAAAACTAGTCGTGGAACTTGTTCCCGCTCACACATCGGTGCCTGTTCATGATACTTTTGCCCAAAAAAAAAAAAAAAAAAAAAAAAAAAAAAAACAACTTTATGTCGCTTAAATCACCGTATTCATCGGAAATGGTCCACTGTGACTTCTTCTATTCGTGAGGCCGGAGAGACCCGTGAAAGGACGTTGTTTTGCCATCACTGCTGACGTGAAAACAGTATCACAAATAAATAAAAACACCTAAAGCCGTCCTCATGATTTTATTTTATTTTGACGCTACCAGTTTCAACGCTTTAGTGCGTCATTTTCAGGCTGTTTTTGATGCGATACAGGTCGGAGTGCTGACGCATTATCTGCGTATCTCGTAATGCTGACAATAAATGTGGTATGAATGGGGATCATATCAACCTGTATCGCATCAAAAACAGCCTGAAGATGACGCACTGAAGCGCTGAAACTGGTAGCGACAAAATAAAATAAAATCATAAGGACGGCTGTAGGTGTTTTTATTTACTTGTCACGATAGTAAACGGCAGTCGTCCCAGAGACCTCCTGCTAAAAGGATGGACATACAAAAGCCTGAAAACAGAATCGGCGAAGGAGCTGAACACCATAAGGGAAAGTGCTTCCAAGATTGGACAAAGCGCTGCACAAGTCTATTACAGTCTGTTAAGTAAGATCGTGGTTTGGTTAATCAGGAGAAAAATGTATTTGAGAACAAACTAAAACATATGCACACATCATATATTACAATTAATAACATGTCCCATCAGCATCGATAATTGCATGCCATCTTGGAGGCATGCTTTTACGCGTATTCACGTAGAAGAAACCTCTAGATTTTTCGAATTTGCGTTGACAATAATTGTTTCAAAGTGAAGATCTTTCTTTCCCTTGCAGCTTTTTTTTTAATGTAAGGCAGTACATTTTCAGCAGGATTAGCATCAGGCGACTATGAGGGCCAATCCAGTACCCGCACACCTTTCTCCCTTTTCCAGCTTGCTGTGGTGCTTCGGATCGTTGTTCCCCTGCAGTATCCCATCTTCATTTTTGTAGATGAACCAACGTTTGGCAGTTGGCATCAAATATCCATAATAAACGCGACGCATACTCTGCACTCATGTCTCATCTTGTGTACCTCAGTCAAGAATTTAAAATAAACTAATGTTTCATGGAGATAGCATGAACGACAAAGGTTCCCTCTGTTGGGCTGTGAAAGCACTAAGGCGAGATCTTTTATCATTTGTGTGTCATGCCGACCACTCTTTACTTAACAGACTGTATATGAGGGAACCGATGACCTCGCTGTTTGGTGCACTCCCCCGAATCAACCAGTTTGGTGCACTCCCCCAAATCAACCAACCAACCTTTCATGAGACAAGCTGGCCCCAACCGTTATAACTGATCCTTGACATCCCTGATTCTACCACTCTGACGGAGTTGAAGTCGGAGTTGCTTTCACACATGTTCTATCTGCAGCCAATCTAAGGATCTGGCTGGCCAAACACAGATAGTTGATAGAGACGTCTGCCATTTGTGGACGAGCATTGCTCTGTTGAATAATGGCACCACGATGCTGTGGCACGAGAGGTAATACAGGAGGACACAGGATGTCCGTGACCTACTGTTGTTTTGTCAGGAGTCCCCTCAATCACTAAAAGTCTTCACCTCTAGCTATAGACGATTGCTTCCTACATCGTGACATCAAGAGTAACCTCGCTGTGCCTTTCCAAAACATTGGAAGAATGTAACCTCTCACAGACGGCCACACTCGCTGTCGATGATCATTTACATCTACATACACAATCCGCAAGCCATTGTACGGTGCGTGGTGGAGTGCGTCCTGTAGCAGCACTAGTCATTTCCTTTCCTGTTTCACTCGCAAACAGAGCGAGGGAGAATCGACTGTCTATATGCATCCGTATGAGCCTTTATTTCTCGTATCTTATCTGTGTGGTTCTTGCGCGAGATGTATGTTGGTGGCAGTAGAATAGTTCTGCAGTCAGCTTCAGACGCCGGTTCTCTAAATTTTCTCAGTAGTGTTCTTTCCCTCCAGCGATTTCCATTTGAGTTCCTGAAGGGTCTCCATAACACTTACTTATTGTTCCAAACTACTGGTAACAAATCTAGCAGCCCTCCTACTAACTGCTTCGATGCCTGCCTTTAATTCAATTTGCTACGGATCCCAAACATTCGAGCAGTACTCAAGAACAGGTCGTACTAGCGTCTTATATGCGGTCTCCTGTTCAGATACACCACTCTCTTCTAATATCCTCCAGATAAACTGAAGTCGACGATTTGCCTGTGCTACCACAATCCTCATATTCTCGCTCCATTTCATATCGTTTTGCAATGTTACGCCCAGATATTAAAACGATATGACTGAGTCAAGCAGCACACTACCAAAACTGTATCTGAATATTAGTAGTAGGGCAAACTTCAGTTCAGTGCAATTTGTTAGTGTGGGTTGCCTACATCAGGGGCAAGTATGCACTCAGGGACAAACTTATTGTTCTCCTTTGATTGACAGGTAGTAACCCCCTGCGGATAATCTACCCTCCTGATTGACATGTCATTAACCTATTGTTCCCCCATCCCTCCCCTCACCCCCAAACCCTCAGGAAACCTCCAACCCATCCTCTCCCCCTCACTGATACAGGTACTTTCAGGTCAGAGTTATTCAAATAGCCCCCTATCACTCTTATGAGTTTGATTGACTACTTAATTAAACTGATCAACTAATTAACCCTTGCCCTCTGGTAACCCCCTCTCCTCTCCCCTCCTCTCCCCTCCTTTACTTCGAAATTGGCGGCTCTGTGGTGGACAGGAAGGATCTCATGACAGAAATTTCAAGGGTATATTGTTTACTTATACAAAATTCACTATGCAGAAGTTGGATTCCTCTTGCTCATCATTCTCTGCTTTTTGGGAAGATGCAGGTCTTGTAAGAAGTAATCAAATCATCAGTGTTTCCTTTTGTTCCAATCACACAAGGAATACAGTCATGAAACACCTATCACACGTAATTACACAGTTAAAAATCTTTTCATCACGAAGCATGCCCATCCACTAGACCACACAGAACGCCACTGCATATGCTGTCAGGAGTTGGGGTGCACTGGTGGTCCCCACAAAGCGACGATGCGGCCGTCAGCTACCAAGCCACATGCAGGTGTCCGTTCAGGTCCTGTAACTGACAGATTGGTTGTGACACTAATTCTCGAACAAAAGGATGAGGTGCGACATCTCATTCATACTTGACACCTGAGAAAATCCTCTCCAACACACTGCCACCAATTTTCAGGTAGAGGGGAGGAGGGGGAGAGGGGTTGAAGGTTACCAGATGGGAGGGGTTAATTAATTGATCAATTTAAGTAAGTAGTCAATCAAATTGATAAGAGTGAGAGGGGGCTATCCGAATAACTCATCCCTTAAAGTGTACTTGAATCAGTGAAGGGGAGGATGTGAGTTGGACGTTTCCTGATGGGTTGGGGGAAGGGGGAGGGAAGGGGTAACAATAGGTTAAGGACATGTCAATCAAATGGGTAGATTACCTCCAAGGGATCATTACCTGTCAATCAAAGGAGAACAATAGGTTTGCCTCTGAGTGCATACTTGCCCATAATCTAGGCATCCCACACTAGCAAAATGCACTGAAACGAAGTTTGCCCTACTACTAATATTATAGGTTTGTTTTTGCGATCATTTGCCTAAACTTTCATTTTTCCACAATTAGAGCTAGCTGTCATTCATTGTTCCAACTAGAAATTTATCATCTTAGAGTCATTCTACTTTGACATGTCCCTGTACACCACAGCATCATCAGCAAACAACAGCAAATTGTTGCCCACAGTGTCCAACAGATCAGTTATGTATGAAACAAATAATAATGGTCCTTATACTTTCCTGAGGGGCTCCTGGCAATATGCTTGACTCTGGTGAACACTCGCCATTGAAGACAACATATTGGGTTCTATTACTTAACGAGTCTTCGAGCCACTCACATATCTGGGAACATATTCCGTTTTTTCGTACCTTCGTGAACAATCATCCAGGACAGTACACAATCGCTATTCATCGCTGAGCACCAGCAGCCCACGCTTTCTGGACATGGCAACACTCAGAACGTAGCAGTTTGTGTTGTGACGTTAACGGCAGCTTACGTATGGGACGTTAATTTCTACATCTACATGGATACTCTGTATATCAGATTTAAGTGCCTGCCAGAGGGTTCATCGGACCACCTTCACAATTTTCTATTATTCCAGTCTCGTATAGTGCGTGGAAAGAATGAACACTTATATCTTTCCGTACGAGCTCTGATTTCCCTTATTTTGTAGTGGTGATCGTTCCTCCCTATCTCGGCCGGTGTCAACAAAATATTTTCGCATTTGGAGGAGAAAGTTGGTGATTGGAATTTCGTTAGAATATTCCGTCGCAACGAAAAACGTCTTTCTTTTAATGATTTCCAGACCAAATTCTGTATCATTTCTGTGACACTCTCTCCCATATTTCGCAATAATACAAAACGTGCTGCCTTTTTTCGATGTTTTCGATGTTTTCGATGTACACCCTCAGTCCTATCTGGTAGGGATCCCACACCGCGCAGCAGAATTCTAAAAGAGGAGGGACAAGCGTAGTGTAGGCAGCCTCCTTAGTAGGTTTGTTATATTTTCTGAATGTCCTGCCAATAAAACGCAGTCTTTGGTTTGCCTTCCGTACAACATTTTCTATGTCTTCCTTCCAATTTAAGTTGTTCGTAATTGTAATATCTAGGTATTTAGTTGAATTTACTGGTTTTAGATTAGAATGATAATCGAAGTTTAACGAGTTCCTTTTAGCACTCATGTGGATGACTTCACACTTTTCGTTCTTTAGGGTCAACTGCCACTTTTCGCACCATTCCGATATTTCTTCTAAATCGTTTTCCAGTTTGTTTTGATCTTCTGACGACTTTATTAGTCGATAAACGACACCGTCATCTGCACACAATCGAAGACGGCTGCTGAGATTGTCTCCCAAATCGTTTATACACTCCTGGAAATTGAAATAAGAACACCGTGAATTCATTGTCCCGGGAAGGGGAAACTTTATTGACACATTCCTGGGGTCAGATACATCACATGATCACACTGACAGAACCACAGGCACATAGACACAGGCAACAGAGCATGCACAATGTCGGCACTAGTACAGTGTATATCCACCTTTCGCAGCAATGCAGGCTGCTATTCTCCCATGGAGACGATCGTAGAGATGCTGGATGTAGTCCTGTGGAACGGCTTGCCATGCCATTTCCACCTGGCGCCTCAGTTGGACCAGTGTTCGTGCTGGACGTGCAGACCGCGTGAGACGACGCTTCATCCAGTCCCAAACGTGCTCAATGGGGGACAGATCCGGAGATCTTGCTGGCCAGGGTAGTTGACTTGCACCTTCTAGAGCACGTTGGGTGGCACGGGATACATGCGGACGTGCATTGTCCTGTTGGAACAGCAAGTTCCCTTGCCGGTCTAGGAATGGTACAACGATGGGTTCGATGACGGTTTGGATGTACCGTGCACTATTCAGTGTCCCCTCGACGATCACCAGTGGTGTACGGCCAGTGTAGGAGATCGCTCCCCACACCATGATGCCGGGTGTTGGCCCTGTGTGCCTCGGTCGTATGCAGTCCTGATTGTGGCGCTCACCTGCACGGCGCCAAACACGCATACGACCATCATTGGCACCAAGGCAGAAGCGACTCTCATCGCTGAAGACGACACGTTTCCATTCGTCCCTCCATTCACGCCTGTCGCGACACCACTGGAGGCGGGCTGCACGATGTTGGGGCGTGAGTGGAAGACGGCCTAACGGTGTGCGGGACCGTAGCCCAGCTTCATGGAAACGGTTGCGAATGGTCCTCGCCGATACCCCAGGAGCAACAGTGTCCCTAATTTGCTGGGAAGTGGCGGTGCGGTCCCCTAAGGCACTGCGTAGGATCCTACGGTCTTGGCGTGCATCATCCGTGCGTCGCTGCGGTCCGGTCCCAGGTCGACGGGCACGTGCACCTTCCGCCGACCACTGGCGACAACATCGATGTACTGTGGAGACCTCACGCCCCACGTGTTGAGCAATTCGGCGGCACGTCCACCCGGCCTCCCGCATGCCCACTATACGCCCTCGCTCAAAGTCCGTCAACTGCACATACGGTTCACGTCCACGCAGTCGCGGCATGCTACCAGTGTTAAAGACTGCGATGGAGCTCCGTATGCCACGGCAAACTGGCTGACACTGACGGCGGCGGTGCACAAATGCTGCGCAGCTAGCGCCATTCGACGGCCAACACCGCGGTTCCTGGTGTGTCCGCTGTGCCGTGCGTGTGATCATTGCTTGTACAGCCCTCTCGCAGTGTCCGGAGCAAGTATGGTGGGTCTGACACACCGGTGTCAATGTGTTCTTTTTTCCATTTCCAGGAGTGTATAAATAAGGACCAGCAAAGGGCCTATAACACTACCTTGGGGAACACCAGAAATCACTTCTGTTTTACTCGATGACTTTCCGCCAGTCCCTAAGAACTGTGACCTCTCTGACAGGAAATCACAAATCCAGTCATATTACTGAGACGATATTCCATAAGCACGCAATTTCCCTACGAGCCGCTTGTGCGGTACAGTGTCAAAAGCCTTCCGGAAATCCAGAAATACGAAATCGATCTGAAACCCCTTGTCAATAGCACTCGGCACTTCATGTGAATAAAGAGCTAGTTATGTTTCACAGGAACGATGCTTTCTAAACCCATGTTGACTGTGTGTCAATAGACCGTGTTCTTCGAGGTAATTCAGAATGTTCGAACACAATATATGTTCTGAAATCCTGCTGCATATCGACGTTTACGATATGGGCCTTAATTTAGTGGGATAATCCTACTTGCTATCTTGAATATTGGTGTGATCTGTGCAACTTTCCAGTCTTTGGGTACGGAACTTTCGTCGAGCGAACAGTTGTCTATGATTGTTAAGTATGGAGCTAATGCATCAGCACACTCCGAAAGGAACCTAACTGGTATATAGTCTGCACCAGAAGACTTGTTTGTATTAAGTGGTTTAAGTTGTGTCACTACTCTTATTTCTTATTCCTGTTGTTGCTAATCACTGAACAGCTTTGTAAGATGGCACAGAATATTGCATGGAATCCATTACATGTTGTCAGATAGCAGGCGCAGATGTGAAGGGGCTACGATGTGTTTGGAGCAAAGTATGAACATCCTCTCTTGTGCTTCTCAGCCGTAGCAGACCGGATTATTGACAACGATTATGCTTGCCTTCAAGTCGCCGTGTAGTCGGACCACTGTCACATCCTAACGCCGTACAGATCTGCATATTGCACAATTCGACCAGCTGGCCAAATGGAGACCCACAATGACGCCACTTCCAGACTCCTTTAGGTGCTGATGACACTCTCGCTCACGAGTACGCGGCATCTCCGTATCTTTTACAGCGATCTCTTAACATCAGACGTCATTAAAGACCGTTATATATCCTGTCAGGCTAGGTGGCGACATTAAACATTAAAAACACCACTGCACTCTGGTGGGCCATCTGTCTGTCAGAGAGAACGGTAGCTCTGCTCATTTACGCACTCTCGATGGCGCGTAAGGGTACGAATTTACATACAACATGTCTCTGGATGGTTCACTTTTTTTGGCAAGCAGAAAAAACTGAGAAAAAAGACAGAAGAATAATTGGAAAAATTCTGTTAATTACCATAGATGAAAATGGTGACTACAAATTAAGAATCAATCAAAAAGTGTATCCAAAAATTCGCAGAGTCTAAGATAAAATGATAAGAAGGCGGGTGAGTTTCTTTGGACATCCGAAAAGATTAAAGGACAACAAATTAACATAAGTAATCTTCCTAAAAGAACAGAAATCAGTGGAAAAGAGATACTCTAATGGTTTTGGAAGATATGAACATAACTGAAGAAAACTTTCAAAACAGAGAAAAATTCTGAATAAAATACAAAGGGTTGAAGGGCTTTCGAGAAAAAGAGAGGGAACGTGACAAAGTCTTCACCGTGGAACAAAAACAACAGCAGAACGATAGAATGAAACGTATGATAAATATTTGAAGAAGTAAATGACTTGAAAGAACGATTCATCTGAGCGACTATTTTACATGGTTCACAATTGGCCAAATTAGTCACGAGAAGAAGAAACCTTCTTCCTAACCATTCTCAGATGGGAGCCTTTGAGAATAATTGTTTATATGTTTCTATACGTGCTGTTATTAGTCACCTATTTTCATCGCCAGCCTCACGATAACGATTGGTAGTCTATTCTGAAAATCAGTTCCTTAAAATTGTGGAATTAGTTTCTACATTCCCATCTTTACTCCGTAATGCAGCTTACGGAGTGGTGTGTGAGTAAATCTGGTACCACAATTATTCAGTCCATTCCTTTCGCTGTTCTGTTCGCGAATGTTTCGTGGGAGGAACGACTGTTGGGAAGTCTCGGTAAGGGCTCTAGTTTCTCGCGAGATGTCCAACGTCTGTCTTTGGAGTGAGATTTCGCAAAATTTGTTTCATCCACCTTCAAGGGATGTAGTCCCTTGAGAATGAGCCATGAACTCGTTTGCCATCTTCTTCAACCTGGAGATGGTTCCTCAGGTCAGGAGACAGCTTGTTTCCCTCTTCATTCTTCCCTAATCCGAGGCAGTGCACCGACTTTATTGATCTCGTGATAAATTCTAATCTTCTTTCCTCCTGTTATATATGCTTGATGTTCCCTGTTTGTCCTGTCTTCTATGTATGCAAATAACTACTGGTCTTACCAGTGTTTAGAAACCTCTCATGTGCGTTGCATGTTACCAAGTTCATGTGGTCGTTCTATTTCATTCCTTACACAATGTGTAAGTTCTATGTTGCGACTAATATTCAATATACGCGCCTAAGTCTAATTTTTCCAAAGAGAGTTTTTTGTTTTGCATCACAATGGAACCTTTAAACTTAAATCTGACTGTGTACGTAATGTAACTTTATGCTCACTAGTGGCTGTATGTAACCACTACTTCCATTCATATGGATGTTCTGTGTTTAAAGTACCTACGTGCATAGTTAAGTACACTGTACGCAGTTCTCAAGAAAAATATGCATCTGAGCTACCACACATGGTAACAATACTGCTGTGCAAACTTTATATGTAATCTCAATGCTTACATTTGGAATGAAAATCAATTATACAGCCACTGAACTAATCAACACTGGACTGTCAATGTAATCCGAAAATACAATCACTGTACCCTACGTACCTAAACAATGTTCAAATTCGGCCTAATAATCGTTCCAGCTTACCTGTGAGACAACGCATACCTATACTGTGCCTTGCGACTGTCTGCCTGAAATAAATCACGCTGCTTTTTCATTGTTGAAATAATCTTGCCATGTGCTACACAAGATATTACGCGCCAACTTAATATACAGTTAACAGTCGGATCTTGTGAACTGCAGTGTGAGTCCGAATCACTATCCTTCTAAAACTTTTGAATGGCAAATGAAATCTGGAGGATCTGTGTCGAATAATTTGAAAACAAATTTCGTTTCAAATTTGTATCGCTTGGCAGAAACCAAATATAAAAATTTCTGAATTGCTGGACATTGTTATTAACAAAACAGTTGAAATTTGGAAAAAAGTAAATTTACAACGTTAGATCTTCAACAAAACTTTCATGAAACTTTCTTCTTTAAACGAAATTTATAATCAGCATTTAATCATGAAAAACGGTAAAGAGCGATATATCCTTTTCCTGAGTTCCCATCTATGGGACAATGAAACAATATCGCAATATTCGAACAACGCGAGTTACGAAAATTTACAAAGCAAAGCAGAAAATGCCCCATAATCACGACATCCCATTTTCTGCAAACCTAGCCCATGCATCTAGATATTACCTTCTTTGATACATTCCAAATTGCAGCAACTAGCATTACGAAATTAGGCCCCTGCACCAGTGCACACGTCTGCTTCCAACCACATTCGACAACCTAGTCTTCCTCTCGACCGTGGACTGACTACTAGACAGCATGAACTTTAGAATCCAGAGAACCTCCCTCACACACGCAGTTAGGAAAACTGTTATCTGTTGCCAATATCGCATACAAAACTGCCACTTCGCATGCTGTAACAACCTTTCAAATGTACTTTATAGGCGCCTGAATGACGTGACGGTTTCAATTTGTCACTCACTAATCGTCTAGTACTATATTACATTATTATGTTCCTCCGAGGACATAACTTTACGTTCCTCTCCGTTAAGAGCTAAGTGCCACCAGGCTATCGTGCAGTACTTCCTCATAGGTAACGACGTCATAAAACTGTTCGGGAAACCACTACAGTATAACAAGAACGATAATGATGCTATCACTGTTCGCGGGAGCACCTCTAAAGTTACTTTTCTATGTGTAGAGAACTGTTCATCGGGAATGGTGTACTGTATTAAGTGTGGCAAGAAGTTTCTGCTCCAGTAAGTAACCTGTCCGGATACGTCTGGCGAAGGTATTATATTTAGTATACAGAACTTAATTGCTTTACGATAAGTTGCTTCATTTATCCATCCGTAGAGTGCGGCCGGTTTAGAAACACGTAATTTTATTTTCCAGTACAAGCCATCGTACGTTTGCAATATAACTTTCTCCAGCACTCACAAGGGAACCACCCCATCGCACCCCCCTCAGATTTAGTTATAAATTGACACAGTGGATAGGCCTTGAAAAACTGAACACAGATCAAACGAGAAAACAGGAAGAAGTTGTGTGGAACTATGGAAATAATAAGCAAAATATACAAACTGAGTAGTCCATGTGCAACGTAGGCAACATCAAGGAACGTCTGAGCAAACGAGCGCCGTGGTCCCGTGGTTCGAGTGACCAGCTGTGGAACGAGAGGACCTTGGTTCGAGTCTTCCTGCGAGTGAAAACTTTACTTTCTTTATTTTTGTGCCTCTCCAATAGGAACCGAAAGCATTTGATCGCAAGGTCATAGGTCAACCGATTCCTCCACAGGAAAACACGTCTGATATATTCTATACGGCACTGGTGACGGCATGTGCGTCACATGACAGGAATGTGTTGTCGACCCACCTAACTTGCACACTTGGCGAATGGGTAAAAAGATTCTTCTACCTTGCCCGATTTAGGTTTTCTTGTGGATGTGATAATCACTCCCAAAAATGTGATGAAAACATAAGAGTTTGTCACATAAACTGCAACAAATGAATGCAACAGTTTCACAGTCGCACAGTTTTCCCTGTGCTCTGTCAAAACATATATTTTTTACGTTTTCAAATGTTTCCGTGTGTAGACCGTCAAATCCTGCATATGTCCAAGCAAATCTGAACATGTCCTGGAATTTTGGAGAGCGAAGTTGATTATGTGTGAGTGCCAGAACTTTGATAATTGTCTGAAAATAAAAACTTTAACTTTTCACTCGAGAGAAGACTTGAACCACGGACCTTTCGTTCCGCAGCTGCTCACGCTAACCACGGCACCACGGCGCTCGTATGCTCACATGTGCCTTGATGTTGCATACGTTGCACATGGACTACTCAGTTTGTATATTTTGGTTATTTTTTTCATAGTTCCACACAACTTCTTCCTTTTTTCTCGATTGATCTGTGTTCAGTTTTTCAAGGCTTATCCCTGTGCCAACTTATAACTAAATCTGAGGCGGGTGCGATGGGGAGGTTCCCTTGTCAGTCAAGTATGAGTTTCCGCATAACCTCTATCAGAAATCTGTACAAATCTGCTTCCAACAGATGTATCCCAGAAGACGATTTATTGATGGAGGTTTGACATATTCGTTTTATTACGGTACACGTACGATAGTGTGCAACTGAATTTGAAATAATGTACTTCGTAACCGGTCCAATTGTAAGAAATGAGCTACAAAGTTTATTCCAGTTAAATGTTCGCGTAAATTCTTTAACGGCTAAACCGGTTATACTAATAAGTCTTTTCAATAGACGTATAAAATATAAGAAACAATACAGAAGTAGAAATGTAAAGACATTAAATATATTAAATACAACGAATACGTAAATAAACTACATAAAATTTGACATTGGTGCCATATGTACTGCTTGACCGCATAGAACTGACCTCAGCTCGGTCCGCGAGGAACTTCACTGACTCGTCCACAATCTCAAAAGGCAACATTGATGCCGCCATCACTTAACAACGCATTGAGCATTGATTAACGTCCGTTGCAAGCAATCTAAAATTACCGCTACACTGACAAAGTACACGTCTGACTTCTTCGTCTACGACCTGACCTTAAGACACAACAGCAACTTCTCATCTTTTCTAGAGTCAGCTGACGAATGGGATACAACCCGTCGGCTTTGACCAATGGCGTCATAGTTTACTCGTCGACATTTATGTTTTTATTTTCGAGCCATAGATAATAAATCGGTTATCTTCCATGGCTAAGCGTTATCACTGTAAATTAAAATAAATAAATGTGTTTTTAAAAAGAGTGGGCTAGACACTGTGTAAGATTTTTGTACCTTGTATTAATTTAAATTATTTGTTCGTTCCAATTCATTCGGTATTTATTTCCATTCTTAGCTAGTTTGAGATAAACTGGAATGATTGTTCTTCATTCTGGACATTTTATGCTTTTTGATTTTTGTTTGTAGGTATAGATTTATCTGTTCCTATGAATATCGAGACTTAAAGCAGGCATACGATGACAAGCATTCGGTTTTTGAAATTATGTGGTCTTAGTGTTGATTATGTTCGATGTCGTGAGTGCGGCGAACTTATGAGCCTGATAAGAATGTCAGCGTCCAATTCGACGAGAAACGGTTTGAGAAATCTAGGCTGGCCTTGAGGAATGTAATAAAAATTACATACTGTTGTGTGTGAGGTAACCTGTGTGGTTGTGTGTAAACGAATGTCGTGTGAGTGAGCGTACCGTTCTAGACTGGTATTCTTTTTGTAGGGAAGTATGTGGGGAATACATAAAGTATAGGGGCCCTTGGGGGGGGGGGGGGGGGGGGCGGGTGCTATCGTCGAAACTGATGTGTCGCCTTTTGCCAAAACCAGGTAAAAAAAGGGGGAACTTGCGGTGAGATTGTGGGTTTAGGAGTGCTGTAATTTCAGGCCGAGAACGTGATGGTGTAGTTTTTAATGTAGTTCCTAATCGGACGAAGAAAGTATTGGTGATATTAATAGAAGATCATGTGGCTGAGGGTTCTGCATGTATTTCATATGGGTTTTCTTCATGTACAGATTTGGGGAATAGGGGTTTTCAGCATTTTGTCGTGAATCATAACACTGAATTCCGAAGTTCAACTACGAGGGCTTGTACCAGTAATACAAAGATTATAGGTCAGCCATAAAATCTGTTGTAAGGAAGGAGAAACGACGCATCTCGATACCACAGAGCCATTTATATGAATATTCTTGGAGGTGTGGTGTACCCGATACATATTGCCAGTTCACGTGTTTCCTTAAACGTGTTGGACAAATGAATTCTCCAAGATTTGTTAGGTAATTTCATGTTTGGATTGGGGGTGGGGGTTTAGTCAATAAGGTTGGTTGGTTTGGGGAAGGAGACCAGACTGCGTGGTCATCGGTCTCATCGGATTAGGGAAGGATGGGGAAGGAAGTCGGCCGTGCCCTTTCAGAGGAACCATCCCGGCATTTGCCTGGACTGATTTAGGGAAATCACGGAAAACCTAAATCAGGATGGCCGGACGCGGGATTGAACCGTCGTCCTCCCGAATGCGAGTCCAGTGTCTAACCACTGCGCCACCTCGCTCGGTTAGTCAATAAGGAAAAGGATGGGTACTGATCTGGAGTTTTTGTGGTTGGTGCACCATTCTTCATTTTCTCCTCTTGGGTATGTTCAATCATCATCTGCCGACAGATGATGGTTGACGGTATCGCTATAGCACGCAGAAATCTACTAATACCAGTACCAGTGGCTCCTGCTTTGATCAGAACCAAGGTTGAGTCTTGCTACACGTCGGTCAGGGGCCTGAAGATGGCGTAGTAAATCGCCAAAACTGGTAGCCAAATAAAATAAGTTTGAAAACTAGACGGCTGAAAGGTGTTTAATGTCACATTTGTCTTTGCTGTTAAATCTGTGCACTGTACAATCGCTGGTAACTTCTGACGTCTATGATGACAGCCTGCGGGTTGTATCCCCATCTTCAGTAATGCCCTTTCCTAAGTACCAAGCAGTATCCTCAACCACTGCGCCACTCCGACAACTGGTTAACGCAACCACCCAGTAAGCAGGAGACGCCGCTTTCGGGACCCGGTCAGGCACACATTTTCATTCGTCGCCGCTGACTCTGCATAGAATACCAATGCAATTGACATCAACAGTTCCTTCCCTTTTCTTTTCTTTCTCTCCCATCCATTTTAAATTTACATAATATGTGTCACAGATGCGGATTCTGCGTGGTGTCCGAAAGAACAGACAGCACGCATCTGTATAAGCACAGCATCATCTACAGGTCCTCTTCCGGGCTCGTGACGAATACAGTTGGACCGTAGATGACCGGAAAACTGTTGCCTGGTCAGATGAGCCCAGATTTCAGTTGGTAAAAGCTAATGGTAGGTTCAAGTGTGGTGCGGACCCCACGAAGGAATGGACCCAAGTTGTCAACCAGGCTCTGTGAAAGCTGGTGGTGGTTCCACAACGGTGTGGACCGTGTTTTCAAGGAATGGACTGGGTCCTCTGGACAGACTGATCATTGACTGGAAATGGTTATGTTTGGCCACTTTGAGACTATATTCAGCCATTCGTGGACTTCGTGCCCCCAAACAATGATGGAATTTTTATGGATGACAATACGCAATGTCTACGGGCCGCAACTGTTTGCTATTTGTTTGAAGAACATTCTGGAAATTTCTAGTGAATGATTTGGCCACCCAGATGGCCTGACTTAAGCCCCATTGAACATTTATGGGGCATAATTGAGAGGTCAGTTCGTGCACAAAATCCTGCACGGCAACAGCTTCGCGATTATGGAGGACTATAGAGCCAGTATGGATCAGTGTGTCTGCAGGGGACATCCAACGACTTGTTGATTCCTTGCCACGTCAAGCAGTCGCACTATGCCGAGCTAAAGGAGATCCGACACCAAATTAGGAGGTATCCCACCTCAGTGTATTTCGATTCGTCCTCTCTGCGTTTAACGGTAGGTTTCCTTTGGTACTCTTACTTATAGTGATTCTGAAATGTGTGTTCTTGTAGGACAACTATCCAAGGAGTTCCACCCAATAATATCCCAACAGCAGATTCTGTACACAATTTATTAAATTGCCAATACTAAACTCTTCTAAACAACAACAAATTCATATAACTTACAGAACTTAACAAAGGGTTAAAAGAGTGAACTTTAAAAACAATAACGGCGGCATGCCACCATAAAATCAAAGAACCTTTCACAATAGTGCTTTTAGAGTTTACCCAAAAGACAAATCCAATAAAAAGTTAACTTGAAATTACAATTTAAAATGATTTATATAGAAAAACTTTAGGAAAGATAATGGCGCTTGGCACCATAAATTGAAAGAAGCGCAACACGCAACCAATAAATATAATAACAAAATAATAACTTGATACAACCAAAGGACGAGGGCAACTCCCAACGCAATCACAGACGAGCGAGCTCTCAACACTTCGGAGCCTTCCCAGTAGAAACGGTCCCCAAAATAAACCGCTGAGAGCTCCCCGACATGCTTCCCACAACTGCGCATCACGTACGCACCTTGGTTATGTTCTGTAACACACGACAGGTAATATCAACACAAGATAAAATTCAAAAATACAATATAACATCTCGACAGCATATGATAACCTCGGCGGCGTTAACTCGGGCGCTCTTAATAAGCGCCGGAAGCCAACACACACAAATCTCAATAAACAATTCTCGCTTCTTAAAACTAAACAACAAAAGTGAAGCGCACATGAATAGTCAAACCACAGTCTTAGAAGTGCCGTAACGACACCAAACGCGACTATTTCACCAACTTAATAATAACACAGTAAGAAAAATTCAGAACATACCACTAAAAGCTGTTAGACAACCAAATTGACGAGATCGTGTTGTTCAGGTTCCAGAAAACCACATATACCAAGCAGCAGTTCAAAATGGTTCAAATGGCTCTGAGCACTATGGGACTCAACTGCTGTGGTCATAAGTCCCCTAGAACTTAGAACTACTTAAACCTAACTAACCTAAGGACAGCGCACAACACCCAGCCATCACGAGGCAGAGAAAATGCCTGACCCCGCCGGGAATCGAACCCGGGAACCCGGGCGTGGGAAGCGAGAACGCTCCCGCACGACCACGAGATGCGGGCCAAGCAGCAGTAATTCACTAACTGTATACTGTACAAAACCGCCCTTCTTAGGCAGACTTTACCTAACACATCAAATGCCAAATATACCACACATGAACGCAACTCCGGGCAGGACTCCAGTTAAGCAAATAAATTAGTATCACCAAATATCGTAACGAGCCACACACACATAGCAAAAAGTTCCAACAATGCCGTCCCACATCAGAATGACGTTCAGAAACTACTGCTGGAGCTTCCAGCGGAAAATCTGACGAGCCAACCGAGCCCACACCCTACCCTGGCAGACGACTCCAAAATTCAGCGACTAGTTGTCACCGAGCCACAGTATCACAGGACCCCACCGGACCTTCACATCAGACAGGCAGGCAGAACAAGTACGCCGACTCCAATTAATCACCACCGCATGGCCAGCACAGCGGCGAGTCGCCTGCGCCCCAGGCCACTCTGCTCATATTGCGAGGCACAACAGCCTTAGCGCTAGTCACTAGCAGGTCAGGCAGAGCGAACTTCACGTTCCGTGCAATACCCGAAAACCAACTACCCTCTCGCTTTCCGCCGGGCACCGCAAACACACGCCAGCGACGTCTTAGCAAATCGCCACCGGAGCGTCACCGGCACCAGGACAGCGAACTAAATCGATTACAGTGCGCGCTCTGAACAAGATCACAGGATAGCGGCGCGCGCCATATCAGATTCCTTCGAATTTTTTTTGCTGCAGCTGCTTCAGTGTTGGTTCCCAGCGTCTTCTGCCGATTTTAGCGTAGTGTGTGAGGAGGGGAAAAAAAAAACGCTACCGACACACTTGCGGAGGTTGTTCAGCGATGTTTGTTGAGTGATTTAATACAGGGGTCTTGTAGATTGTAGCGGATCGTTTCGGAGTAATTTGATGTTGGCAGCACAGTTAATAGTTGAAAAGAATGCAGTGGAACGAGTTAATACTTGCAGAAAAAGGTACGTCGACAGAGCGGCGACAGCGCAGCTCCGCGCCCGGCCAGCTGTCCCTCAACCTGTTGCCGCGCCGGGAATGTCTCGCCTAATTATCCGCTCGGGGTGTCGGCGCGTCGCAGCTGCGGTCCCGCGGCGTACCGGTTCTGCAAGGTGTCTGCGCGCCCGTGCGAGGAAGTCGCGATACGTGCGCCGCCTGACGAAGGAGTCCGCGCTGACGACATCGCCGTGGCTCGCTAGCCGACCTGCAGCTGGCCAGGGTGTAGCCGCGTCCTCGCCGCACACGTCGGTAGCCGAGTGTTCCCGGGGATCGGAATGGCTTAATACGAGCGCGGGCTAACCGCACGCGTACGCCATAACGGGCCTATAAACAGGGCCCGGGCATGCTCCGTGGCTCCTCGCCGATGCCGCATAATTGACGAAATCAATTACGGCGATCGGCGTTTCCTGCCATTATTCGTGAAAGCAAAAAAGAAACATCGACGGGAAGTGCAGTCGTAAAGATAACTCGCCCCTTCGCTCGGCTCCTTCGCGTGTGAGTACATCGTCGTTTACATGTATTGTTGATTTACGCTTCTGTCTGAAGCTATGTCGGAAGAATGCTGGGCCCTTCCAGGCCGGCGAGTGGATGAGCAGGCGTTCATTCATCAGCGGAAGGAATTAATCGCATCTTGTTTTCGAGGATTAACGAGGTTCCCATCTATTCAGCCATAACACCATTCTCGTAATAGTGTTTAAATTCATTCATCAGCGGAAGGAATTAATCACATCTAGTTTTCGAGGATTCACAAGGTTCCCATCTGTTCAGCCATAACGCCAT
Organism: Schistocerca nitens; assembly: GCF_023898315.1. Taxonomy (NCBI): domain Eukaryota; kingdom Metazoa; phylum Arthropoda; class Insecta; order Orthoptera; family Acrididae; genus Schistocerca; species Schistocerca nitens. Next base: position 206,371,200 of record NC_064614.1, read on the forward strand.
TCCAGTCATGCAGTAGCAGCCGGCCGAGACACAAGCAGCAACGGGGAAGTAGCCGATTGAGTGACTTTCACGAGTTCCTAACCAGGAGCGAATTTTATAATTACATCTGTGTGCTTTAATAGTTTAGTTTCTTGAGTTTCTGCGTATTCGTTTAATATCTAATAGCCACAGTTCTCGCGTTTCCGTTTGAGTCGGAAAGTAAACCGATTTTGTGACATCTTACATGTGGTGTCACCGCCAGACACCACACTTGCTAGGTGGTAGCCTTCAAATCGGCCGCGGTCCATTAGTATACGTCGGACCCGCGTGTCGCCACTGTCAGTGATTGCAGACAGAGCGCCGCCACACGGCAGGTCTAGAGAGACTTCCTAGCACTCGCCCCAGTTGTACAGCCGACTTTGCTAGGAAGGGATCACTGACAAATACGCTCTCATTTGCCGAGACGATAGTTAGCATAGCCTTCAGCTACGTCATTTGCTACGACCTAGCAAAGTGCCATTACCAGTTTATATTGAGATTATAATTATGTATCATCAAGAGCGATGTTCTCCAATTATGGATTAAAGTTAAGTATTCCAAGAGCTCCGTACTTTATTTAGTAGACTCAACTCCTTTAACTGTTCCAGAACTCACGCCAGTCTGCGTGAGCTTAAACGCGTGCATTTCGGCCTCCTCTAGCAACACGGTGTTGGCTCTTCTGCCAGCACATCATTACAAGTTACCAATCAGGGGTGAATTATTTAGTTTCATCTGAGTGCTTCGGCAGTCATGGTTTTGAATCCTTGCGTATTAATCTAATTTATTAGACACAGTTCCTACGTTTTCGTCAGGGTCTACAGCTGAGTTGCGCAGTACGTGCCGATAGTCCGTTTATCTGCATAGTTTAGTTTTCCACGGTCTTTAGTATGGACAGGGACTGCGATTGCTGTGTGCGGATGCGAGCCGAGTTGGTGACACTTCGCTCTCAGCTTCAGGCTGTGATGGCTTGAGGCTGCAGTGGATAGGCACCACTGTTGTAGGCCGGCCGTGCAGATCCAAAGGACGTCCAGCACGGCCTAGTCCTCCGATCGGTCCTCACCGGTGGCCAGCCCAGTTGCTGCTCGGACAGAGGTTGACCCCTCACCTGTGGTCGGGTGGGATGTCGCCAGGTCGCCCCGGGAGGTAGCAGGCGGCGAAAGACTTCCCAGGCGGCAACACGTAAGCCCTCCCCCCCCCCCCCCCCCCATGGTTTGTCTGACAAACAGGTTCCAGGAGCTGTCTGTGTCTGACACTGCCACTGAGCCAGATGCTGTTACCTGTCCTGTTTCAGAGGAAATATCTCAGCCTGCAAGATCCGGGCACTCACAGACGGTGGGATTATTGGTAATTGGGAGCTCCAACGCTTAGCGCGTTATGGAACCCCTTAGGGACATGGCTGCCAAGAAGGGAAAGAAAACCAATGTGCACTCCGTGTGCATACCAGGTGGTGTCATTCCAGATGTGTAGCGGGTCTTCCCGGATGCCGCGAAGAGCGCAGGATGCAGCCAACTGCAGGAGGTTGCTCACGTCGATACCAATGATGTGTGTCACTTTGCAACTCTCTGGTTTCGAGCGGCTAACAGAAGTGGTAAAGGCCGCCAGTCTTGCTTGCAAGATGAAAGCAGAGCTGACCATTTGCAGCATAGTCGACAGGACCGATTGCGGACCTCTGGTACAGAGTCGAGTGGAGGGTCTCAATCAGAGGCTCAGACAGTTCTGCGACCGTGTAGGCTGCAGATGACTCGACTTGCGCCAAAGGGTGGTTGGGTTTCGGGTTTCGCTGAATTGGTCAGGTGTCCACTATACGCAGGAGGCGGCTGCACGGATAGCAGGGGCTGTGTGGGGTGTACTGAGCGGTTTTTTAGGTTAGAGGGTCTCGGAAAAAACACAAGGAGGGCTTCAGTCACAAAGGGTGCAGGCCAAACACAGGAAGAACGTAGATGCAGGAACCATAGGTATAACTTGTAAATTGTCATAGCCGTGTTGGGAAATTACCAGAGCTCCAAGCGCTAATAGAAAGCACTGATGCTCAAATCATTATAGGCACTGAAAGCTGGCTAAAGCCGGATGGATATGTTCAGCCGATATGTTTGCGAAGTACCTAACGGTCTTCAAAATGGTTGCCGCCTGTGTATTCAACCATGTAGTCGTCGTTGAAGAGTTGACCACCAAGGACAGATTTTACGCGTAAGAAGAGATGAAAGTCGCTAGGAGCGAGGTCCGGGTTGTACGGAGGATGATCAAACGCGTCCCAGTGAAATTCCCATAAGAGTTGTTTGGTCACATTCACCGTGTGAGGTCGGGCATTATCGTGGAAAGAAACAAGACCTTTTGACAGTAATCCTCGCCGCTTGTTCTGTATTGCTCGGCGCAATTTTTTAATGGTCTCGCACTAACCATGTGCATTGATTGTTGGGCCTCGTGGTAAGTAATCAATCGGCAAAATGCCTTTTCTGTCCCAAAAAGAGACGCACATGACTTTTCGAGGTGTCCTAAAACGACGTAGGAAAGAATGTTTGCCGGTACGAAACAGTTAAAAATGCTTTCCTTGGATGACGTGGTAAGTTTACACTGTTCATTTTCCAATACTTTGTACATATAACTCTAGCCCTATGAACGAGAGTCCGCAACACGCTACTGCGTTGAGATGGGTGATGGCAGCTCTTAGCTCGTAGATATAGGTCAGTGTGAGTCGGTTTGCGAAACACACTGTGACCCAAGGAACCACCTTCTTTTCTGCGGTTCAAGATATCAAGAAACGGGTGGTATCCATTTTTTTCTACTTCCATGGTGAATCAAATGCTGTGACGGAAGGGGTTAAGGTGTTCCAGAAATCCAGGAAGCCTTGCTGCTCCGTGTGGGCAAACTACAAAAGTCCACATATTTCCAGAAACATTCGGGTTTCAAAACCACTGATTGAAGTGCTTTTCTCTTGAAGTCTTCCATAAAAACATTACCCGATGCGACGCCTCTGAACCAGTGAAGCAGTGACCACGTCGGGAACGTCTTAAACAGCAAAACTGAGTATGTTTATTCTCATTGTAAGCACAACTGATAGCACATGTACCTATAACCACCTGTTCCAAACAGTTTTCTCTTTACGATAGGAACTAGGGCTAGTGGTTAATTTTCCGGCCTGGCAGATAATGGTAAGCACAGTATTTGTGCAACAATAGCTCTCAGATTTACGCAGTCTTTGATATAAGGCGAAAGAGAGTCATAACACAAAACAAAAAAAGGGGAGACTACTTTTAATATGCTAGCAACTCGTCCTAATGCTGTGTCTGACAATTCGCAAATAGAAACGCACTGCACACAGACAAGAGAAAGCTTTCCAATTATACGCCTCTGGGTCTCCAAGCCAGTCATGCATACAGTTTTATTTTTTAACTGATTATCTTAGTACTCATGTGGAGGAATTCACACTTTTTTTATTCTATAGGGTCAAACTGACACTTTCTTCGCCACACATATATAATGTCTAAATCGTTTCATAACTCGTTTTGATCTTCTGCTGATTTTACTAGATGGCAAAGGATAGCATTATCCGCAAACAGCCTAAGAAAGCTGCTCCGATTGTCTTATAAATCGTTTATACGGGTTAAGAACTGCGGAAGACATCTAAGATTTCGCTGGGGACCCTAATATATGAGCAGATATATCATCTGGTCTAGACGACTTTCCGTAAATTAGTACGAACGTAACGGTGGAAGGTGGAATAATGCTTCACACAGTTAGTCCAGACAGTTAAGAGGCAGCGCGCTGCATGTATATTTGGTGCTGTGGAACCACCCACTAACTTGTTACGCTACTCAAGTCCGTGGGTTGGCTGGAGGGCCATCACGTTCAACTGATGACTCCGCCGCGGGAGCGTGGGACCGAGATCGATGTGGACTCGAACGATAAACTTCATTAGCAGGTGAAAAATGACGGCGTAATTAGTAAGCGCAATTAATAAGGAATGTGTGTGTGTGTGTGTGTGTGTGTGTGTGTGTGTGTGTGTGTGTGTGTGTGTGCGGCGTTGCGGGTGGGCGGTGGTCGCCGCGGGCGGCAGCGATGTACGGCCACCTCGCCCTCCAAGGTTCACCAGCCTCTCTTCGCTGCCACTCCTATACACCAGTACTCCGCCCGCCGGCCTGCAGGTCAAACGGACGATGTGGGTTTAGTCGAAGGCTTAACGTACGCTTCCAACACTGGCAAAGGATCTGAAGCCGTATGTAGGCTGTCCCACTTACCTCGAATACTCCAAATAACTTATTGCTCAGAAGCAAAATAAAAAATACATCAAGCAAGTGTTGTTCTAATTAAAAACAGAATTGCTTGCAATTGGCTCGTTTATTAACAACGCGTTTCGCCTTCCTGGGACATCTTCAGATTACTTTAAAATTTTCAATTTAAGTCTCATTTTAAGATAATATTTTCAGATAATCTGAAGATGGCCCACGAAGGCGAAACGCGGAGTTCATAAAGGAATAAGTTGCAAACAAGATTTTTTACTGAAGTATTCTACACATTGTTGCTGTTCAAAAATGTTCAAATGTGTGTGGAATCTTATGGGACTTAACTGCTTAGGTCATCAGTCCCTAAGCTTACACACTACTTAACCTAAATTATCCTAAGGACAAAGACACACACCCATGCCCGAGGGAGGACTCGAACCTCCGCCGGGATCAGTCGCACAGTCCATGACTGCAGCGCCCTACACTGCTCGGCTAAATTGTTGCTGTACCATACGGCCTAATGGAGTTGAAGAAGTGTTATTTAGCTACCAGTGTGGTTGCCTTTCTCGCAAATATGTTCGTTACGAAGACAATAACAGTCTTTTTTAAGCAGTACTCTGTATGTTTATTCTGTGTTCCACTTCCACTTCCCAAGACCTCAACAGACACATATCATACCATTGTTAAAAACGTACATGGCATAGTAGACAACATCGGAAGTTCCAACGGTATTTTCACAGATGATGCTGTTGTATACAGAGAAGTCGCAACGGTATAACATGGTAGCGAAATGCAGGAAGACCTGAAGGGGGTCGGCCCTTCGTGCAGGAAGTGGCAATTAACCCTTAACGTAAATAAATATAACTTGCTGCGTGTACATAGACAAAAAGACCCATCACTGTATGATTACACGAGTGCAGAAATATCTCTGGAAGCAGACGTATCCCTAAAATATCCAGGAGTATTCCTACAGAGCGATTTACAGTGGAGCGACCACATAAAACTGCTTGCAGGAAAGACAGATGCCAGACTCAGATCCATGGAAAAATGTAATGCAGGAAAGGGACAGGGTGGTTGGGAAATCATGACGGCCAGCAGCACAAGGTATTGTGTTAATGCAATGGCGAAAGAAGAATATTTGCGCCGGATCGAGACTAGAACCTGGATTTACCGCTTCTCAAGAGCGGTTGCCTTAACCGCTTAAGCTATCCGGATACGGTTCCTGATCGACACAAATTTCCAGCGACCGTCGTCCATGAAATTCACTACTCGGAAATTCTGATTCCCTTAGGAGATCGGACGATATTTGTGCATTCGCATTGAAACAAAAGTCGATCAGCATTCCGCCTCTCTTTTTTTCTTTTTTTGAGAAATGTGATCAGACAACAGTCAGACATGTACAAGACAGATCTATTGGAAGAATACTCAGGAAATGTAATCAATCAAAGAGGAAGATATTTTACAAAAAACGATCATTCCACAAATACTTGAATATTGCTCGTCAGTACGGGATCTGTACCAGATAGGAGTGATAGAGGAAACAGAGACGATGCAAAGAAGAGCAGCACGTTTCGTTGCACGTTCATTTAATAAATGCGAAAGCGTCACTGAGATGATCAGCCAACACCAGTGGCAGACGCTGCATCACAGTGTAGTTTACTGTTACATTTTTTAGAGCGTACACTCCTAGAACAGTCAACCAATATACTGCTTCCTTCATCGTGTATCCCGCAAAAAAAAATCTTGAAGATAAAATTAGAAAGCTTCGAGTCAACACAGTGGTTTGCCGGCGATCGTTCTTGCAACGAACTGTTCGCGAGGAATAGAAATGGAGGAAGTCACAGTGGTAGAAAAAGTTTCCTCCCCCAAACACAAACAAAGTGGCTTGCAGAGTATAGACGTAGATGTAAAAGTAACATAAAACTAACTTTGCTTTACTAGTGCACAGCGCAGGTACGCGGGATGAAGTAATTCGTCCATTAGCTCGAGTTGCCGAGAAAACAAATGGAAACACAAGGAAAATGCACACTGATCATTCACCAAAATGTCTTCAGTTGGAGAGTTGTGTAACTACAGTGTATACCAACGAAAAGAAGGTAGAAATGCCACTTGTCTTTGGAGAATGTAATGTAACGGAATAGTGTGTTTCTATTTGCGAATTGTCAACCATGGCATTCTGAATAGGATGTATTTAAATAGACGTGCTGCTGTTCATCTCTTCGTAACGAACAATGGCACAAGATAGGCAGTCATGCTGGTTAACGTGCCACTGGTAGCCAAACAACTTTTGCTTGATAGCTCTTTTCATTTTGCTACTGGAGAAATAAACTGTTTGTGGTGGTCAAGATAAGTGCAACACACTGTACCGTAAAAGCAGGAGTATGAACGAAATTAAACAACGAACAATTTTATTACTGAACGTAGTCAAATAGCTGGAGTATTTCTTGACTTCCGAATAGCATTTGCCTCGGCAAGCCTGTTAGCTGGGGTGGAGATTTATCGGCCGATGTAGAAGTAATTTCAGGCGTGCCAGAGGGAAGGGTGATTCACGCAGATATTCATATATTTTAATATGTTATTCTACAAGTAAAACTAAAGAAAAAAGTTCATATAAACATAGGTCCGCAAATGTTTAGTTACGGAGTTACGGCTAATCAAAGATTTGGCCTGAAATTTAGCAACTTTACTAATATGAAGCCGTCGACAGACAGTACGAGGTTTAAATAAAGCAAGATTTCCGTTTATTTTGTTGTTATTAGTCTGGTGAATCTAATAAAACATGTCCCAGCCGTGTATCTGCAGTAGTTTTCCAGAACATCCAGAGAAGCAATGGACGAAATTAAGAACAACCCTGTGAAACTGAAACGAGCAACAAAATCTGTTCATACACGTGCAGGTAAATGTATTGAACTCAGTGGAGACATTTTTGAATATTTATTGTGAATTTATTGTGAAATTGTATGTACACTGTATAACTTTCTTAACTGTAAGCTTTGTTTTTTCCGGTTTAATGTGAATTCACGCGTGCTATTGTACTAATAAAAGTAGATTGTCTGACACATTCATACAGTTTCAGTTAACGTTATTACTATCAGTTTTCCAAAATTAAATTCTCTTCAACTTCTGTATAACACATTGTGCACTTGTCTGGAATTTAAAGAACAAATTGGGCCAAGTAGTTAATAAATTTAAAATTTTACTAAATTACGACTTTGCTTCTGTGGATGTTCTGGAAAATTACTGCAGATACACTTTTGAAACATGTTTTATTAGATTCATCTGATAAATAACAACAAAATAAATGAAAATCGTGCTTTACTACAGTTTTGCGATGGCTTCATATTAGCGAAATTGCTAAATTTCAGGCCAAATCATTTATTAGCCGTAACTTCGTAACTAAACATTTGCGGACCTACGTTTATATGAACTTTTTCTTTAGTTATACTTGCAGAATAACATATTAAAATATTTGCATATCTTCGTGAATCACCATGTATATTAGTACAAATAACTTTCTGAGGAGGGCAAACACAGCTCACAGACACAATGAATAACAATCAAAAATTATAATAATTAAAATTAAAATTATAATAATTAAAAACTTCAAGAATAATTAGATGTTTCCAATAGCTGCATAGACGTATGATGATGCTTTATTCGCAACTACAGGTTTCACATATGTACAGGCATATCTTCATGTTATTCAGCTAGAATAAAAATTACTCTGTGAAATATTATGAAAGGGTAGAAGTACTGAACTATAGACAGTGGTGGCACTCAATAAAAACAATGAGTAGTACTCACAATGGTTATATTTTCATAATGTGGAGGGATAGTTTCGGTGTCCCAGCATCTGGAAAACGGGTATAAAACGCCTAAAAGTTAAGTAACGTTTAGAGAAAGAACTGTATCTCACGAGAAAATATCCAAGAATTAATACTGCAGTATGGAACCTAAACGTCGAGAATGGAAGAACCATCAAAAATAGCTTACCGGATAACACCCCATAGGATACATTACATGAATCAGTAGACATCAGCTGTATATAGCCGTGTAAGTAAGACTTAAAATCCTATATGATGTGCGTAAATCCACCGTATTACTAACAGGCTGATGTGCTGAAAGCAGCCCGTGGAGGCTAGCAGTACAATGTCAGGCAGAAGGCCACGGTGCCGAAGAGGAAAGTAAAGTACACACACGGTCAAATGCAAGGAGGAACTCATACCCAGGAAATCAAACGAAGGCTGGGAATAGCACTACATAACTTTAGAAACTCAATCGTTTATTGTTGATGGAAAATTAAAGTTAAAACATAATCGACATGTCATTAGTACCTCCATATTATATAACTAGCACTGACGCAGTATTTGAACATTATATAAGTGGCGCACCGAGTATACACAGTCAGACGGAGTTCGTTTCGAATACGGGAAGATGGGTACAAACGAGAAATACGATGAAAATGCACATAACTTTACCACACTAAAACACTACGACATCGCTGATGAATTCAAGTTTTTTGCTAATAAATATGATTCTGTTATTATTAACAAGATTGTAACGTATGTGTATAGAGTTAATGTAAGGATTGAAAGACTAACACTTGATGATAGAGCTAACAAAAAAATATTTGATGACCAAGGGGAATTGGAAAAGATTCGTATAGCATGTACCAATAAATTAGGTCCATTTAGTCTGAGGCCGGAACGTTCATCCGGCGTTCCTTGGAGAAAATACAGTAGAAAGAACCGATTTAAATTTGTTACTTATTGTAAGCCAGAAACTAGTGCCGATATTAATAAGGTAAAGGGATGGCCTCATTTAGAAAATATGTGTAAATGTAAAAACAAACTGTTTCAGGGTGTCAACCCATTTTATATTGGTTTAGAAATCGCTGGTGATGAACCTGCAAAGAATGATGTTGTACAGAGCGAGGTGAAATATGTTACTTTTGTTGTTCGTAATCGTGTATATATGACGTTTTGTAAAAGGAAAGGAACAGTAACGTTCTAAATAAAGGTTATTGTTACAGCTAATGTCTGCGTTGGAATTCTTTTATCAAAACTGGGAACACATAAGGACCTATCCAGACGACCTACGATTGGCATTCCTTGTACCCACGAGTCAACAGAGAATCGACGAACTTGCTATTACATTTTACGGCAACAAGATAAACTATTCTGCTGCAGTGATTGTTTTAGAAGAACTGTGGTTTTACAAGCCAAACCTTAATCAATTAATACAACAGTTTAGGGACGCTTATAGGGAATATGTATTTATGCCAAACGGTATAAGATGTGCAAACAGATATTACGATTTTAGACAGGGTAGATACAGACCTCTGTGGTACACATATTAGAACCTCAATAATATTCTCAGAGTCCTTCTCAGACACACAGCCGTAGGCCATCCTAGAAAATGGCCTCACGTCCAGTGAGGTCTCCTACTCAGGGTAAAAAGAAGTATAGGCTTGTGCACGAGTTGGATAAAGAGAAAGAAAGGTGGCAATGTACATGCGAGTATGACTATTGTTTGCACTTTAGAGGGCAATCTTTGGCTAGGCTTTATTATGTATTGGACATTCCAGGATGGCGTACAACATGCGTCCCGCTCTGGGATTCACAAGAAGAGAGTATGAAAATGCTACCCGTAGTCTACAACAAACCCAAGGTGGCCAACATAACAAAACTTCTTCTTCGTCGGAGCACTAGACTAAGCGAAAATCATCCTATTCGCTACCAGCGAGAAGTCAGATACTCAAAATTCGATGAGATATTGTTGTGTCTCAATTCAGTCTGGATATTCATAGTTAAACCTTGATCTCGCTTTAATGCTTTCATGATATGTATTTCTTCCAAAACATTTAAAACATTCCTTTTGTTTCCTTAAATATAACACTCCAATTTTTATAGTACTGGAAATATTCTCTTCTGTTCCTCTTAGATGAACTGAGGTACCTGATTTGAGGCAGGCGAGGTTTACGCGTTTTTTGAATCGTAAATTAAAACTAAAACCAGTCTGACCTGTATATTCTGTGGGCAGTCATGGCAGGCAATCTCATAAACCCCAATGCCCTTGAGCATCTTCATGATTCGCGGCATAAAGACTGTTCCTAAAAATTTCGGGTGTGCATTGTGTTTTATCTTTAATTTTCTATTAACAGGTTGAATTTATGCGGCTGCACGCCCCAAATTTTATGGAACACACAAAGCACTTATTTGAAGCACTTTTTTTTCATTGTGCCTTTATCTGCTACCAAAATTCCTTGGAATAAAGGCTGCAGGATGTACATTTTTCTTTTTTAACTTTCCCCCGTATTTCGATAAACTACCGAAATAAGGTAATCTGTATAGCTCGGCCAGAGAGTACTTTGATCTGACGGAAACAGCGTTATGGCCGAACCAACAGTGCTCGCCGAATTGAGAGCTCGGGCGGACCATTTCTTGCCGAGGACTTCTTTGCTGATTTTTGGATGGTATATTTCCATGTACATACAGTGCTTACTCTAGACGTTAGTTTATTTTTAGTCATTTTATTCCCTTTCACATTACTGTCCCATTCATTATTTGCTTTTCCTCCACTTTTTTATGGTCCTGTTTCATTCAGTTTTCATGTTATAAACACTTTTGACGAATATCTTTTGAGTGTACTAAATTTTATTGTGATACCCCACCATTGTGATTTGACTCTTAACGTGGATAATTTCCCGTTTGCTGGGACTCCGTAATTGTCCCTCTATATTATGAAAACATAATCATTACGAGTACTTACTGTTTTCGTTGAATGCCAATAATATCTGTGGTTATACAAGGTGAGTCACTAACTATTTCCACCAAGAATAACTCCGAAAGTATGATAGGGGGCTGAAAAGTTTGTGGGACGAAAGTTTCATGGGACAACGGGGGCCATAATATGACGTTGGTTTTTTGTTGTTAGGTGGGGTCACTTCAGACATATTAAGGTCAACTTTGTTTTTTTTTAAAATGGGATGCTATAAAGAACTGTTACTTGAAAAAAGCTGCAGAATTATCCAGTCAGATCTTGATAAGATTTCAGTGCCGCAAAGACTGGCATATTGCATTAAATATTCAGAAATGTAAAACTGTGCACTTAAGAAAACAAAGTAAACGTAGTACTCTATGACTATTAAGTCAGTGAGACATAAACTGGGTGAGTCAGTTCATAGAAATACCTGGGTATAACAATTTGTAGGTACATGGAGTGGAACGATTACATTGGTTCAGTAGTACATAAGGCAGGTGGCTTCGAATCACTGTTGGAAAACTGGAAATGCAGTCTACAAAAGAGATACTTATAAAACCCTTGTACTTCCATCCTAAGGTATTGCTCAAGTGCGTGGAACCCGTAGCGAAAAAGATTTAAAGCGATATTAAAGGATACAGGAAGGGCAGTACGAATGGTCCCAGGTTTCTGTCTCTCACGGCAATGAAGCAAGAACTTTTCTGAAAGACAGTTGAGGACAGGCACAAACTATCCCGTGGAAGCCTAATTACAAAATTTAAAGATCCAAGTGAGGAATTTAGAAATATATAAAAACGCCCTACGTGTTGTTGCTGTACGGATCGCGAAGACAAGATAATCACAGTTCGTACAGTCCTGTTTCAGCAATTGTTCTACCAGCGCTGCATACGCGAATACTAAGGGAAGAAGCCATAATAACTGGTAAACTGGAAGTACCACCTGCCGTGGCTATTTTCTTGTCGTGTCTTGAGTTACCTCAGTTGCATGATCATACAGTTGCTAATGACACGTCATCCGAGTCAAATCTGTTGTGCCCTAGAAACAAGGCAACAGTCAAAACAAGGCTTATTTCTGTTTCACTGTCGACGTATTGCTCCTCGTTTTGCCATGTCTTTGCACATGTACGAAGTATATTATAGTAAGAGAGACTGCGACAATAAATTGCTTTTGCAACATAGATCGATATACATTCTTCAAGCTACTTACTTTCTATTTTAACATTATTGAATTGAAGTTGGTGAAAACTGTGAGTTCTTGAAATCCGTAATTAATTTCAGGATTTCGTTTTCCCACCTTTGGCCATGGATAGATATTTCCATTTCTTCCAGGATGTCCAATTTACAGCTCTTCTCAAATTTATGCAGTATTTTAAGATCGTTGTCTATTGCGATGCTGTGTCTTGACACTTATTTTTGCTTCATAATAACTGTATTGTTAGCTTTATGAAATCTGGAACAATCAGTATTTTCTTTAAAACAGGTTTTAAAATTTATACCCTTTTGACCATTTGAAAGGTCTCTGTTGGATTCCTTTCATGTTAATTTCTTAAATCTGTTGTCATTTACGGCAAAAATTCCTCTTCTAAATTTACTGTGGCGTTTCTGACTATCTGGGAGGAGACTGAGTAGTGGAACGTGTTACTTTTACACATAAACAAGAACGATCTGTCACACTACTACACTTTAAAACACAGTTTATATGTAATTCATGTCATACAGTCTCATACGGAACCTACATCCGCTTTCTTTTATATACTGTATATGATAAGATACTGTCATCCCCCTTCTGTGTGAGAGGATTAATGAGCAAATGTATTTCTAGTTGCATGCTTGAGGGTAGCAGACAAGCCTGTCTGCTAGAGAACAGTAGGACCAACGTCGGTACAGGTAGCTACGCTTTCTAAGAGCAGAGAGGTTTCTGTTCTTAGTATGGTCCTGTCCGTCCCTTGTCATGTTGGTATAGGAAGCTGCCTCTCTGGTCACTTCCGTTTTGTATACGGAAGCACCCTTGTTAGGAGCCCAGGTCTGTCTGTCCGCGGCGAGCGTCAGAAGTGGTAAGATCTCCGGCTAACCGCGTGTCTGCTAAGTCCGTAGGACAATGGATTTCTTAAGTTCAGCCTAACTGAAAATTTAATCACTTATTTCAGGTTTAGCTCTAAAATATCTAATGTTATCTCAAATTGCAACGCAGTGTAATTCGCGTGTGAAGTTCAGAATATCTTCCGGTAGTTCTTTGTCACTACTTTGTGAGTAAAATGGAACCACGTGTTGATCAGTAACTCTAAGATCATCAATCTTAAATGCGAATGTGCGTGAGATTATGTCTCGTCCTGACAATATTTTTCAATATAGCAACTTTTCTCTATGTTCAACCCACGTGGGGTGTACTTTGTGAGACCAGTACCACGTGCTTATACAATTGTTTGACCCATCAGGTTAATAGTAAGACGATAGTAACCAGTTCGAGGTTTTTCTTTAGTAAATTGCGTTTCGATGTAATTTATTTTAATTATCAAAATTATTGTGGAGTTACACTCTTTGTGTAAACCAAGTTGACCACGTGAAGCATGTGGTGTAAGCATCAAAGTAGCCCTCAGCTATTCTTTTCGGGAAGGTTTCACAGAGAGTTAGTATGAATTTAGTATACCAGTGTGTGGTAATTTCATGACGGACAGGATTTCGCTACGAACGTAACTTCTTTGGGTGAAAATTAAATCGGTTGGTTGTGGTTAATTTCCTCTTGCATATGTTTCAACGTTCTTTGTGTGTTATTTTATGAATGCAGTGTTGTATGCAGTCTCCCAATCTTGGCTCCATATTTGATGTGTTCCATAAGATTAAAAACTCACATTTTCACAATCCTAAGTAAGGCACCAGTTAAGTTATGAATCGAGTTTAATATGTTGAAATTTCAATGATCAATGTTAAAATAAATTTCCAAATATAAACTGATTTTTTTTATTTAAATTTTCTTCTTATATATATATATATATATATATATATATATATATATATATATATATCACCGGTTGTCGTATGACTATTAAAAGATTATAATTAATGTTAGTCTGGTTGGGAATTTGGTAAGCTAGACTGGATACCTGGTGAAACAGTTGCGCAGTAATGCAAGGTTAACTTCCGCAGACAGCTCACAGCTTTTAACCCGCTTTTATTGTCTATCAGTACCGCTTTCAGAACAAATTAAAGCAACAACATTACACATTGTAGTCTTTGTTGCAGTGACGGCATATCACTTTATAAATTCATGATTTGTTCGTTCCTCAGCTGGTCGTGAGATGCTTCACACCAGTTTCTTCCTGATGTTGGTGATGGGAAAAGTGGTTCTGATATCTCTGCTTTTAAACACCTTCGATTTTTTGTCTAACGTGATCTCTAAATATGGTGTAGATATATACAAAGTGTCCGTAAAGTAATGGTGCAGTTTTAATCAGTCACATAAAAGCAGTGAAACAAGACAGAAATGTGAAACGAGATGGAAATGTAGGAGAGACTTTCCTAGTGCGTATGCCTCTTCAGCGCAGTAGGATGTGGGTTCTATTTGTTGTCCTACACGTATCTAAACGATATTCTAGTTCTTCACACGCACGTATAAGGACATCTGGTGTAAGAGAATGAATAGCGGTTGTGATTCTCTGTGGTAAATGAGTAACGTCATTGATGGGTTACTGTAGTTCTAATGGCGTTAGGTCTGGGGTTTGTGGTGACCTTGACTTAAAACCATCCTGTCATATCTACCGCTGCGGAAATTTTGTGTACAGAAATTCGCAAACATTTTTGGCATAGTATGGAGGAGCGCCGTCTTGTTGATGTTCATCATAGTCGATCTCATTAAACGTATCAGAAACAAACTTCAATCGTTAGGGTCTATTAGTCGGTTTGTTAGCGTGCAACGAGTGCTATTTGTAACCTGCTAAACGGAGACGTTTCCTTAAAACCTTATGAACTGTAGTCTCTTTCAGGCCTAATTCTGCAGCACATGCAAGCACAGATTTTTTGGGGCTCCTTAGATAGCTATCCCGCATAGCTTCTACATACTCGTCACTTACCGAAGACTATAAAAACGGGGTTTGTCCAACAAACTGCCGGTATCCATTAACATTATCTCACCGAGTAATGTTATTTCTATGTGGTGGCTCTTCGTTGTATACGTGGCGATATTCAAGTTGAACATTGGTCACGGACTCGAATTTAGTAAGCCACAGAACACACTGGACTTTTCTCTGTACAGTCGACATCTCGCGTTAGTGTTTAACGTCCTGGTGACAACGAGTTCATTAGAGTCGGAGCACAAGCTCGGATTATGGAAGTATGGTGAAGGAAAGCGGCCGTGTCCTTTCGAACGAACCATTTCGGCATTTGCCTTAAGAGATTTAGGGAAACCCAAGTCAGGATGGCCGGACGCGAGTTTGAACCGTCGTCCTCCCGAAACCGAGTCCACTGTGTTAACCAATGCGCTAGCGCGCTTGTTTCTATATCTCGACTGACATGGCGGTACGTTGTGTCATCACCTGCACCCGCTCTACAGAAACCCATTGTGATACCGTCCAGTGTAGAGCAAGTTTCAACCTTTCGTATTGTTTGTGTTAGCCACAACAAGCGGTCATAGGTGCACCATGATTTTACGGAAGCAGTATGTGTGGTGTCTAGGAAGACTGCTTACTCGGATCTCTAGACAACATTCAGACAAATCGTATTAATGAGTTTTATTATAAAATGAAAATAACAATACGTAACTTTGACAATTACACAGATGTTCGCAAGCAAAGGGCGACATACAAAATAAGGAATCTTCTTCAGTATAAACAATTCCAAGTCTATGCTACATAGAGAGTATAAAAGAAGTGATCTAGGTAATCTTGATGCTTTTGTAGAACTGTCCGTCACCAGTGGTGGCGGCGCTTATGTCCTCCTCACATAAGCGCCTCTGCTGTCACGTTGTCATCCTGGAGAGGGGTCGGTCAGAGTGCGATTGGCTGACGTCTTTTCACAGCCTTCCCGAGTGGCGTGCCGGCTCTTGACTTTACGCCGTAACAATATGAGTGTACAAAAAAACACACACCACGCAATCATATAATTTGATAGGCCTAGGTGAGCAATGGATCCACCATCTCAGTGCGGATGCACCGATACGTCCCACCTCCTGTGGGAATCTCAGAAATGGACAGCGGCTGTGGTCAAGTGGCGCTTGATTGGAATGCTGAGATTGTCCGTGCAGTTGCCGTAACGCTGTGTCCCGGATGACGCAGTGGTTACCGCACCTGCCTTTTAACCAGGAGGTACCAGGTTCGAATCCCGGTGCAGTGTACACTTCAACTCGTTGCCGCTGATTCCGCGTAATTTCTGAATGCAGCTGACAGCAGTGATCCCCTCTCTTTCCTTTTCTTTACTCCCCTCTCCAATTTACATGTAATGCTCTGTATTTTGTTGGTCATTGCGAAACTGTGTATCTGATTCTGAGAGTTGCAACATTACGTTCCATTGGTAATAAAATTGCAAGGGTAAATGTCCTGAAACTTACAACAGTGTCGGTAGAGGAAAGAGTTTTGATAAATTTCTAGCCCATTACACATTTTCAAACAGATAGTTCTTTGGATAAGACGACTGAGTGCGAAAGAAAAGCAGAGACTGCAATTGAGAGTCTTAAAGATGTCGAATGACTGAGCAGATCGAAATCTCGACGATTTCGTGCGAAGTAGTTCATCAAAGCCGCTTAGGTCTATAAAAATCCGGGCAAAACACGCGCCGTACCCCTGTGGTCAGTCGAGGCAGGCGCACACTCAGAGAAATAAAAAAAAGTTAAAAAAAAGGACGACCGATTTGTGGAGTGGATGGGCGTCGGGCCCGGGGGAACGAATCGCCATATAAATCACTAGCGTGAAAGGAGCGGGCGCCTCGATTTGTGGATGCAAATGCGCGTCGGCGGCGGTGTTTGGAGAGGCGCGGCTACCGGTGTGGCACGAGCCACCGGCCCACGGCCCACGGCCCACGGTGGACGAGTGGGCCGCGGCAGAGCAGCGGAACGGCGGGCCGGAGCAGCGACCGCCGGCCGCGAGCCATTCAGTAGCCACACACCAGACACACACATTCCGCTGCCGGCTGACAAAGGCCGCGCTGCTGGCTGCTGGCCGCCACTGCTACTTTTCTGTCCGCTGGCGCCCACGCCTCGCCTGCACCAGTCACTGAATGAGTGCCTCCTCTTCTAAAGCATACCGAGCATACTGGCCTCTTCACCTCAACTCTTCCACTCACTTCGTGCTTCCCTGACACACACACACACACACACACACACACAACATAATCACGTGAGCTCGCGTTTTACCTCTACTAGATCTACGAGGTGCGCGAGAAAAATAAAGTCTTCAGGTCCAGATTGTAAACCGATTAGGTTCCTTTCAGATTACGCTGATACAATAGCTCACCGACAGATCTGTACCTGCAGATTGGAAAATTGCGCAGGTCGCACCAGTGTTTAAGAAGTGTAGTAGGAGTAATCCATCGAACTACAGACCTATATCATTGACGTCGGTTTGCAGTAGGGTTTGCCGGCCGGAGTGGCCGAGCGGTTCTAGGCGCTACAGTCTGGAACCACGTGACCGCTACGGTCGCAGGTTCGAATCCTGCCTCGGGCATGGATGTGTGTGATGTCCTTAGGTTAGTCAGGTTTAAGTAGTTCTAAGTTCTACGGGACTGATGACCTCAGAAGTTAAGTCCCATGGGGCTCAGAGCCATTTGAACCATATGCAGTAGGGTTTCGGAGCATATGCTGTATTCAAACATTATGAATCACCTCGAAGGGAACGATCTATTGATACGCAATCAGCATGGTTTCAGAAAATATCGTTCTTGTGCAACGCAGCTAGCTCTTTATTCGCACGAAGTAATGGCCGCTATCGACAGGGGATCTCAAGTTGATTCCGTATTTCTAGAGTTCTGGAAAGCTTTTGACACCGTTCCTCACAAGCGACTTCTAATCAAGCTGCGAGCCTATGGGGTATCGTCTCAGTTGTGCGAATGGATTCGTGATTTGGGACCACTGCTGTTCCTGATCTATATAAATGACCTGGGTGACAATCTGAGCAGTTCTCTTAGGTTGTTCGCAGATGATGCTGTAATTTACCGTCTAGTAAGGTCATCCGAAGACCAGTATCAGTTGCAAAGCGATTCAGAAAAGATTGCTGTATGGTGTGGCAGGTGGCAGTTGACGCTAAATAACGAAAAGTGTGAGGTGATACACATGAGTTCCAAAAGAAATCCGTTGGAATTCGAGTACTCGGTAAATAGTACAATTCTCTAGGCTGTCAATTCAACTAAGTACCTGGGTGTAAAAATTACGAACAACTTCAGTTGGAAAGACCACATAGATAATATTGTGGGGAAGGCGAGCCAAAGGTTGCGTTTCATTGGCAGGACACTTAGAAGATGCAACAAGTCCACTAAAGAGACAGCTTACACTACACTCGTTCGTCCTCTGTTGAATATTGCTGCGCTGTGTGGGATCCTTACCAGATGGGATTGACGGAGGACGTCGAAAGGGTGCAAAAAAGGGCAGCTCGTTTTGTATTATCACGTAATAGGGGAGAGAGTGTGGCAGATATGATACGCGAGTTGGGATGGAAGTCATTAAAGCAAAGACGTTTTTTCGTCGCGGCGAGATCTATTTACGAAATTTCAGTCACCAACTTCCTCTTCCGAATGCGAAAATATTTTGTTGAGCCCAACCTACATAGGTAGGAATGATCATCAAAATGAAATAAGAGAAATCAGAGCTCGAACAGAAAGGTTTAGGTGTTCGTTTTTCCCGCGCGCTATTCGGGAGTGGAATGGTAGGGAGATAGTATGATTGTGGTTCGATGAACCCTCTGCCAAGCACTTAAATGTGAATTGCAGAGTAATCATGTAGATGTAGATGTAGACATAGATTTTTTTTATCCACCAAAGTTCGAATTTTTTTCAAGCAACAGTATTGTCCTCTTCCGTGCATTTCCTTCGGCATTCGGGAGGACGACGGTTCAATCCCACGTCCCACCATCCTGATTTAGGTTTTCCGTGATTTCCCTAAATCGCTCCAGGCAAATGCCGGGATGGTTCCTTTGAAAGGGCATGGCCGACTTCCTTCCCCATCCTTCCCTAATCCAATGAGACCGATGACCTCGCAGCTTGGTCTCTTCCCCCAAACAACGCAACGCAACCAACCCTTCGACAGCTATACGCTTGTGGAGACGTTGTTCCCTGTCTTGGTAGCAGCGCTGAAAGGCTTCAGCTGTTAGGGCTTTTAACATGTCGGTCACATTCTCCTGAATGTTCTCCAGCGTCCCAAAATGACATTAATTTAAACATTTTTTTCAATTTTTGGAAAATAAAAAAGTCATAGGGACTCAGATCAGTTGAGGTCAAAAATTCTATGATGGAACTGGCTGTGTGACATGGGGCGTTGTCATGGTGCTGCATCCACTTGTCTGCAATGTGCAAAACTTCAGTCAAAATTTGATGTATGGTGATAGTGTTTAACAGGTCATTCATCATTCTTATTGTTAAACGTCGTGTGGGGCGGCGGAGGGGTAGAAATATTTTTAGTGTTGGTTGTTAAATATATTACTGCTGCATTAATGTTTGCTTGCTGTCAGTTTCTAGCTTTAGAATGTTGTTATGCTGTCATTCGCCGTTCTCAACACTGGCTCTCTATTTACTTAGTAGACCCCCAGAAAGCGATTTGACAAAACCTGAAGCCTGTAAATAGAGTTCCTAGTGCCCACTTCCTTGAGATTACAATTATAGCTGCAGCTTGTAGCTCTGTAGAGTCAGGAAGTTGTTCGGGATTTCTAATCAAAGACGACTTTCCAAAATAGTTGAGTATATTCTCAAAATCACAAATATACACACAAATATCCCTCCAACCTAACTAACAGAACAGTTCAGAGTCTATTGCGCCAATGCAACTATAAATGTCCGAAATAATTGTTGAAATGAATGCTCGCCATAATTTGATGAAATATCTCATCAAACGCCACGCTATATTAGTAGTAGAATGTCTGTCCCGCGACGGCACGTGAAAATACGACAATACGCACACTGAGGCTAGATAATGAAATCATTCCCGAATTAACACTTTACTTGAAACGCTTTACTGGTTACGCGCATCTCGAGTAACAGAATACGGCACCCGAGGCTGTTAGTAGCACTGATACTGGCGCAGCGCGATTCCCGACACAGATGGCGTGTCATTCAGCGTCTGGAGAGAACTGGGGCCTTTTTTTTCCTCGCACAGTGCTCTTATATATAAAGCCGGGGTGCGGACCGCTGAGAAAACGCTCGATCAAATCGGCTGTCTCGACTAGCCGCTGTGCTAGTAACGCACCACTTCAAGTTGCATAATAAATTTTAGCTTCTCTTGCTGAAGGCCGATGAAGCTCTTAATTTAACAGTGCATTCAGCACGCAGGGAAGTATTGATAATAAATTTTTGACGTGGCTAACTTTAATAACATAGGCGAGAGAATTAATTTAATTGCACTGCACGCAGCAGATGGGCTCTGAACTGTCCCTTTTGAGATCCGCTATCGCTATAATTTAACAGATATTTGAAAGAAACTTTTTACAGCTTCATCATCATAGCGGACCTCCAACCTATTAAAATCTAAACATCCTAGTATGATTTATAAGCTCACTTAATCTATCTTGCTTCCTCTAGTTTTGAGATGAAAACCACAAAATCATGAATTTACACTAACATCTTAATTTGTGAAATCCAAAGTACTATTTTTATTAAATCATTATGAAAGCTGAATCTAAATACAAATTTTGCAGTCTCTAGCTCTTTTCTGTGCCGCCAATTATTTTTATAGAAAAACGTCCAAATAAAGGAAACGGCTGAAGTTATCAAGCTGATATTTAACACACATTAGTTTATCATTATTCCAGACATACTAGGACAGTTTTATGTCATTTGCTTGCTTTTTAAAGTATTGCGCAACATCTATGACGTCAGAGCTAGCAGACTGACTAACACACAATGGAAACTGATGTGAATTTGCTGCAGCGTGAGTAGGCTGCTTCCCTACATCACCCTCTACTTAAATTTTTTTTTGTTTATGAATGTTAATGAATGGAGAAAAAAAAATTAATTACAAAAAGGGAAGCAAGAGTACAATTTAAACTCCCTATGAAAAATCAAAATTGAATTATAAACATATATAAATATTAAAAGAAACTGATTTCCTACATTAATCATTTAAATTGCGGGCATTTTCACTGCCTCTTTAGAAATGTCATTACTCAAATTTTAAGCAAAGTCAATGAAATATTTTTGGCATACATATTGCCTTAGACTAACAAACACATAGAAATTGAAAAACTGTGAAAATCTTAGTTACATTAAATACATCAAATACATTTTTACACACACAAATTCAAGGAAGATAACATGATACATAAACAGTTGATTATTCCTTATCAGTCTTTTATAAACCTGAAAGAAAAGTTCACAACTAAATTTTTACACATGTGGTTGTAGCCGCTTTGGCTGGCGTCCTACACTTCCATTCACAAGGGTAGAGGAGGGGAAGTTGCTATGATGTGCGTCCTTCTCGATCTCTCTAAATTACAAGGGGAAAGGGGAGGGGTCACTGTGAGTTGTGTCCAAATCACTCCACGCTTTCACGCAGCTACCAGGCTGCCATTATCTGGTTTGTCCTGTAGAACAAACAAAAAGAGTGCCTCAGACTCTGTTCACTTAACATCTAAGGGTGGGTCACAATGAAATGGGGATATATACATCTTAGCCTTCAATATGTTGCTGGAACAAAGTTAACAGAATCTTTTTCAATAATACTCTCGAGGTTACTTAATTGTCATAAATTGGTAAACAAATGGCTCAAAACGCCTTTAGTCATGTACTAGATAAAATTTATGCTCAAGACATACAATCATAAATCATATTTAGTCTGAATTTATTATTTCAGGGCCAGAACACTGAACCAATGCTCAGTACATTTCTGATACATTTGTCTTTTATTCACTTAACTGACTCATTTTTTTATTACTTCATTCTTAGAGATAGTATGAGTATATTTGATTAGTAGTTGTTCCTCAGCTTCTTTATACATGTGAGTAACTTTTGGTAATAGTACAGTTGCGAGTGTTCAAAACACACTACGTTTAGTTGTTTACTAAATTCACTTATTGGTCCTCTGCTGTTGTCAGTTCCATATCTGCAATTAGGTACTTATTTACTTTGGCGTGTATTTATGCTGAGCTAAAATAATGTTTTACGTCTGCCATTCCGTTACTTATTTACTTTGCTTAGCGTATATACTTATTTAACACTCACTCTATTAATTTTTAAAGCATAGGATAGCACATTTTATTTCATATCCTTAGTGTATTGCAGCTGATCAGTTTGCTCACGTGGCAATCCATTTCCACTCGATCGGACGCTAAAACCACAGGTAGTCTCTCTCAGACCTACCACTAAAATGCATCAAATAATTATGGACGAGCGTAATGCTAATTTCCTTAAACCTATAGGACACCATGAGCTACTCTGTCTCATTTAACATAAGGGTACCTATGGTCGCATTCACGCCTCCAACTTATAACCTCAATATGTGTAGGTGTATCCTGTCACACACTACACTAAAATAACGGCCAGCTCCAACCTTATAAATACTTCAGGGACGTGTCCTTCACGTCTCAACCACAAACACTGCTCAATTCTATTACACTGCTATTCCTTGCTACATAAGGTGAGTTTATTCTTACAAATTATCTGCATATTTTTCCTAACACTAAGCAATCTCTTTTACTATTTCTTAGTTAGCTTTAATGCATACACTAGGTTTCACTACCACTTCAGATCCTGCTTGTACATGAATTTGTACATCTTTTTTAAAATATTATTGTGGGACCATTTTCAATAAAACAACACTTGTACTTATAATATTACCAGGGTTCTATACATAATTGTTACTCAAATACATTTTATCTTAATTACGTCATACTTCTCTATTGTTTGTCACTATTAGGGTTGTCATATCAGGTGTTTTTCTTCACTAATCGGTAGATAGAATGGTTACATAACGCACGGCTTGATAGCCATAACAGAAAATTTAATATTTGAAAAAGAAAAAGCCGAAATTTTTGTGGATAGGAAAGATGAAGAACGAGTGAGACCTGAAAAGGAAAGAAGATCTCACACAGCTGGGACTGCACAGCTGCCACACTGTGTAGAGGTTACAGAACAACCTCCTCCCTACAGCATTCATTAGTTGAATGCTGGCTTAATAGTCATATCGGAAAATTTAATGTGGTGGAAAGAAGAAGTTGAATTTTTTTTTTTTTTTTTTTTTTTTTTTGTGGATATGAAAGATGAAGAATGAGTGAGACCTGAAAAGGAAAGAAGATCTCACACAGCTGGGACCGCACAACTGCCACACTGTGTAGAGGTTACAGAACAACCTCCTCCCTACATCCTTCATTGGTTGCCTATGAACACGCCACGTCGATCTGAAAATACTTTATGATACCTTTTTAGAATCTGTATCAGTTCTTCCTTCTGATTGGCGGAAATTTTACTGATTTCTTGCAATTTAGCTTCTAGTTTGTCTAAAATAATTGCTTCTTCTTCTTCTGTGTTTAGCTTACTTCCACTAAGGTTAACATCTTCGTCCCAATAGCTCCTATTTCTCAGAACTCGTATAGGCAGCTCCCAAGTTTCATCATCAGTTACTACATGTTTATCACTAAAAGGGACTGTAATTACTCCGGTTATTGGCAAGACCATTTTTAACTGGCTTCTTTCAAAGTCAACAACACTCTGATATTTCGATAAGAAATCTATGCCAATTAAAACCTCAATACTCAGATTGTTTACAATTAAACATGGATGATCAATTAAATTACCATTAATGTTAAAGGGCAGCAAAGCTTCTTGCTTTACTGTTTTTGACACTTTGCCAGTAGCACCAATTATTCTCAGTCCTGATACCCTCATTACTGTAAGCTTGTCTTTACCTGGTAATGCATCAAAGAAGGACTGTGATATTGCACTCACCTCACTTCCACTGTCTAAGAGACAACGTACATTGATACCCAACATATTCACTATTATTATAGGGTGGCTTATTCTAGGTTGTACAGGTGGTTTCTCAAATTCATCTATTAGTTCCTTTTGGATTTGTCTCCAACTAAAGTGATCGACATCTGTCTTCATTACATTTAGGTTACAGTGTGTAGGGGTTTCCTGAATTACATTTTCAGCTGCCTTTTCCAGTCTGTCTATTAATTTTAAATCGAAACACTGCACGACTTCATTACATTTAGTTTGCTGAACGTGACCCAAATTACTATAGTCTGAGCGATTCTGCGCCTCCAGACCGGGCATAACACTAGTTACAGCTAAACCACTTTTACTATCTTCGTCGGTTTCCTTCTCAAGTGACAACTGGTCACAGCTACCGGGTTCATCGACCCCCAACAACCTACCCTCTACATTCTCACTTACTTCCTGTCCTAAATCTATTAGTACATTATCAACATCCTGCACAGGCACTTTAGATAAGAGCACATCATCTTCATCGTAAATATAGGCATGAATTTCTTTTGCTTCCTCACCTGACAATTCCGTACTTTGTAGCTCTTCCCTATCATTACACTGTTGCGCCTTCTCTTTTTCTTCCCACTTAGAAAGCGTCTCTAACACGGTATCTATTAAATACTGTGAGTGATCTAATATTTCTGTTGTATCCTTAGGTGCTACCGACTCTTCATCCACACGTTCAGTTTGAGTATTTTGATCGGTCTTACCAATTCCTTTAACTACTGGCCTAGGAAAAGTAACCGCCTGGTGAGCGCCAGTGTCCTCATAGACGGGAACTAGTTTTCCTGCCTCGGCCCACTACTGTTTCCTTTGTTTTCATTATAGTTAACTGGCATAGCATTACTTTCCGTACTGTGGTTTACATGCATATTTCCTTTTGAAACAAAATTATTATCCCTTGGATGCCATTGTTGATTCTGATAATTATTCCCCCAATTCCTACCTCTCCTAGGCTGGCGAACACCTACTGTTCTGATGTTTACATTGCCATTTTGCTCGTTCCTAACATTGCTATTATTGTTATTGCCATTTCTGTTATTACGTGCTTGCTCCTCATTGGCAGCAACACGTTCTACACGTTCCAAATACTCAATGAAACGATCTAGATTGTCTCTAGGGGCAGATATAATTCTAGTTTGCCAATACCATGGCAATTTGGCTTCAAGACCTAGTATAATCATTTCTGGTTTTAGCTTTTCGTCCAAATGTGACAACCGTGAAATCCATGACCTAGCAAATTCTTTAATAGACTCTTTGCCTGCATTGAAGCGTTTCCCACTCCAAAATTCTCTTAACACTTCATTTTGCTTATGGCTAGACCAATACTCATTAATGAAAGCAGTTTTAAACTCCGCTAATGTTTTACACTTTAACATAACATCAGCTGACCAACGCATGGCGTCCCCTGCTAGATGGCTTCTAACAAATGAGATTTTCTCTCGTTCAGACCCGGTTGATGGAATCACATCTTCAAAATCGTTCCAGAAATCTAGCGGGTGAATATTTTTATCTGGATCGAACCTCAAGAACTGCCGACACCCGATAAAAGCGGCGTATGCAGCTACAACTTGTTGTACACTACCATTACCAGAAGCTACTTTACTCTCAAGGTTAGCAATGTTAGTACTGATATTTTCTACTTTCATTTCTACATTATCTACTCTTTGTACAATATGAGTAGTATCAGTTTTGATTGCATCTATGTCAGCTTGACATATGTTGACTTTAATATTAACATCTTTAAACCTATCTGAGCACAGTTCAGATTCCGTCTCGATCTTTTCTGTTAACTTGTGCTCCAGCTTCGCATCTTCCATTTGGAAGTCTTTGCGGACCTCAGCAACTTCGGATTTAACTGTTTTATACATCTCAGAAAACTGTTGAGCAACCTTTTTCTTAATATCCTCATGGTTGCAATCTATTTTATTATTTAAACTGTCTAGATCCTCTTTCAACTTATTGCAACCAGCCTTGAAGGTATCGTCCATTACCTCCAATCGTTTATTAAAATTAGTTTGACTGGCCACAATCCTGTTATTTACCTCAATTATTTCAGACTTTAATTCAGCATTCATTCTAGCTGACATTTCTGCATGACTACTTTTGACCTCAGTTATTTCAGCTTTTAAATCAGCTGTCATTTGAGCATTACTGGCTGACATTTTTGCATTACAGGCTGCTATTGCTTGTAATATAACATTTAAATCAACAGCCCCAGTATCTTTGCGTTGCTCAATAGCTGGCTTTTTATTACTCTCAGGTGACGAAAAACTAGCTCCAATACCAGAATCATCAAAACTAAATGAAACATCTGATTGATCAGACATGTCTAACTTTTTCTGTTTAAATTCTACTATCTCTGATGACTGTTTCATTTTTAATTCATCAGAGAAACTATCATCCAATAAATTTACAATTTCAATTTTCGGCTTTACTACAGGGGTCTCTATTACAGAATCATTACCTCTTCCCACACTACTGTTAGGAGACAATACTTCATATTTTACTTGAACATTATTATTTTCATGCATATTTACACTTGAAACGTAGTCTGAATTTACAGTTCCCTCAACAGACATGGGTTCTAATTTAAATTTAAACTCAGTTTCTTTTGGCGTTTCCATCGCCGACAGTCTTTTAGTGCAGGTTAGTAAAATTTTTAACAGTTTTTCACTTAACTTAGTTCCTTCTGCACGACGTTGTCGGCACGGCGTACCAGGATTACTGAGGCGACGCGGCACGTTGAACTGCAGACGGCACTCCGACGGCTGATGTGTGTTTGCGTGGCCCGTAACTACAGGCTCGGCTCCGGCTGCTGCGGCTGACGACTGCGGTGGGGTGAAACTGGCTTCTCTCGATACCGGCAGCACCGCTAGACTCAGTGCCAGCTCCGTGAATCCAGATGCGTTGTTAATCCAATTGCGTCGTCCACATGCACACGTAACACTTTCACTGTTCTGTTACTCAGCTGCGTGTCGCATTCCACTCGCGAATTCGAATAGTTAAAAATCACTTTCACTTAGTTTATTTTCCTGGCCGATGCACCATATGTGGGGCGGCGGAGGGGTAGAAATATTTTTAGTGTTGGTTGTTAAATATATTACTGCTGCATTAATGTTTGCTTGCTGTCAGTTTCTAGCTTTAGAATGTTGTTATGCTGTCTTTCGCCGTTCTCAACACTGGCTCTCTATTTACTTTGTAGACCCCCAGAAAGCGATTTGACAAAACCTGAAGCCTGTAAATAGAGTTCCTAGTGCCCACTTCCTTGAGATTACAATTATAGCTGCAGCTTGTAGCTCTGTGGAGTCAGGAAGTTGTTCGGGATTTCTAATCAAAGACGACTTTCCAAAATAGTTGAGTATATTCTCAAAATCACAAATATACACACAAATATCCCTCCAACCTAACTAACAGAACAGTTCAGAGTCTATTGCGCCAATGCAACTATAAATGTCCGAAATAATTGTTGAAATGAATGCTCGCCATAATTTGATGAAATATCTCATCAAACGCCACGCTATATTAGTAGTAGAATGTCTGTCCCGCGACGGCACGTGAAAATACGACAATACGCACACTGAGGCTAGATAATGAAATCATTCCCGAATTAACACTTTACTTGAAACGCTTTACTGGTTACGCGCATCTCGAGTAACAGAATACGGCACCCGAGGCTGTTAGTAGCACTGATACTGGCGCGGCGCGATTCCCGACACAGATGGCGTGTCATTCAGCGTCTGGAGAGAACTGGGGCCTTTTTTTTCCTCGCACAGTGCTCTTATATATAAAGCCGGGGTGCGGACCGCTGAGAAAACGCTCGATCAAATCGGCTGTCTCGACTAGCCGCTGTGCTAGTAACGCACCACTTCAAGTTGCATAATAAATTTTAGCTTCTCTTGCTGAAGGCCGATGAAGCTCCTAATTTAACAGTGCATTCAGCACGCAGGGAAGTATTGATAATAAATTTTTGACGTGGCTAACTTTAATAACATAGGCGAGAGAATTAATTTAATTGCACTGCACGCAGCAGATGGGCTCTGAACTGTCCCTTTTGAGATCCGCTATCGCTATAATTTAACAGATATTTGAAAGAAACTTTTTACAGCTTCATCATCATAGCGGACCTCCAACCTATTAAAATCTAAACATCCTAGTATGATTTATAAGCTCACTTAATCTATCTTGCTTCCTCTAGTTTTGAGATGAAAACCACAAAATCATGAATTTACACTAACATCTTAATTTGTGAAATCCAAAGTACTATTTTTATTAAATCATTATGAAAGCTGAATCTAAATACAAATTTTGCAGTCTCTAGCTCTTTTCTGTGCCGCCAATTATTTTTATAGAAAAACGTCCAAATAAAGGAAACGGCTGAAGTTATCAAGCTGATATTTAACACACATTAGTTTATCATTATTCCAGACATACTAGGACAGTTTTATGTCATTTGCTTGCTTTTTAAAGTATTGCGCAACATCTATGACGTCAGAGCTAGCAGACTGACTAACACACAATGGAAACTGATGTGAATTTGCTGCAGCGTGAGTAGGCTGCTTCCCTACAGTCGGTCTACATCTACATCTACATACATATTTCAAATATCTTCCGGGAATTCAGCCAGGTAACACTTTCAGCGACCGAAAGTGTTACCTGGCTGAATTCCCAGAATATATTTGAAAGTTGTATACGCCAGGAGAAACTCAGGTCTCACATCTACATACATGCTCCGCTATCCACCATACGGTGCGTCGCGGAGGGTACCTCGTACCACAACTAGCATCTTCTCTCCCTGTTCCACTCTCAAACAGAACGAGGGAAAAATGACTGCCTATAAGCCTCTGTACGAGCCCTAATGTCTCTTATTTTATCTTTGTTGTCTTTCCGCGAAATATAAGTTGGCGGCAGTAAAATTGTACTGCAGTCAGCTTCAAATGCTGGTTCTCTAAATTTCCTCAGCAGCGATTCGCGAAAAGAACGCCTCCTTTCCTCCAGAGACTCCCACCCGAGTTCCTGAAGCATTTCCGTAACACTCGCGTGATGAGCAAACCTACCAGTAACAAATCTAGCAGCTCGCCTCTGAATTGCTTCTATGTCCTCTCTCAATCCGACCTGATAGGGATTCCAAACGCTAGAGCAGTACTCAAGAATAGGTCGTATTAGTGTTTTATAAGCGGTCTCCTTTACAGATGAACCACATCTTCCCAAAATTCTACCAATGAACCGAAGACGACTATCCGTCTTCCCCACAACTGCCATTACATGCTTGTCCCACTTCATATCGCTCTGCAATGTTACGCCCAAATATTTAATCGACGTGACTATGTCAAGCGCTACACTACTAGTGGAGTATTCAAACATTACGGTATTCTTTTTCCTATACATCTGCATTAATTTACATCTATCTGTATTTAGAGTTAGCTGCCATTCTTTACACCAATCACAAATCCTGTCCAAGTCATATTGTATCCTCCTACAGTCAATCAACGACGACACCTTCCCGTACACCACAACATCATCAGCAAACAGCCGCACATTGCTATCCACCCTATCCAAAAGATCATTTATGTAGATAGAAAACAACAGCGGACCTACCACACTTCCCTGGGCACTCCAGATGATACCCTCACCTCCGATGAACACCCACCATCGAGAACAACGTATCGGGTTCTATTACTTAAGACGTCTTCGAGCCACTCACATATTTGGGAACCAATCCCATATGCTCGTACCTTAGTTAGGAGTCTGCAGTGGGGTACCGAGTCAAACACTTTCCGGAAGTCAAGGAATACGGCATCCGTCTGATACCCTTCATCCATGGTTCGCAAGATATCATGTGAAAAAAGGGCGAGTTTGCGTTTCGCAGGAGCGATGCTTTCTAAAGCCGTGCTGATGCATGGACAGCAACTTCTCTGTCTCAAGGAAATTCATTATATTCGAACTGAGAATATGTTCTGGAAGCCTACAACGCTGGTTCAAGCTCACCTGACGAACCCAACCCTGAAAATCTTCATTTGGATTGCTACGAGATTACACTGCCAGTTGGGAGCAACCGATGGACCCTTAGGGACATACGTATTCACCATTTTGAATTGTTTGACGAAGTTCGAAAATTCCTGTTTACAATTATCGTTTGGTTGCCAGAACTTTTGCGAATATCTGAAATCTCAGAACGATGGTATTACACTGATGTCATTGTCATCAGAGGACCGAACAATATTGATGAATTCAGTAGACGAATTGCTTCTATCGCATCAGTCTACCCTGGAGAAATTATCATATGGAAACATGATGACGACCACATCCACCTCGTCCACGATTGCACGTACTCCTCTAGACGATGTAGATGCCGATTTAGGATTGACCCATTTATTGCCACCAGAATTAAGAAATGTCCACGACGAAGGAGAGCAATCACAGCCATGTCCGACCTCGACTGGTTCAATATACTCATATATTTCTTCTTGCAAAAAAGGCCAAGTCGGGGACAAGTATGGATTAGAGGAACCCATAAGAGAGTGCCTGGTGAATTTGAAATTGTACAATGGGTCAGTTTCATCGAGGGATCCCTCTCAGTATTGGAAAGGGAAAACCCTCGAATTAATGATCAGTTGCAACAAGAACTCACCAGAGATGGCTCACGTAAATGGCCTCATACAAAGCGCAAGCCAATCTCTGACTACCAAAGGTGCAACCCTGAAACGACGGCAAAAAAGCTACTTTCCATATTAATGTCATACAATTGCATACCACCAGAAAATTTAGTGAATGTAATACCATCTGGTCATCCATATTTCATTAATTTGATTGACCCTAAATTCAAACGATTTTTCGATATGGGTTTAGAACTGTATAAAAAAACCATAAATGATTTGGATTTACATGGTTTAGAGAATTTATTGTGTTCTGGTTCAGAAGATGATATTTTTTATTCTCATTCCACAAATGTTTGGGAGTACTATTATACTCTTCAGGATTCTCTTGCTTGGCTAAATAAACTTTTATTGTTTCAATGTGCAGATGATACTGACGATGTTACAAAATTTTTAACAAATCTTGTATCTTGGTTCAATAAAAAAGGATTGTATCAATGGCAAGAATTTGAAGGTAAAAGTGTATATGTACCAAATAAAAAACTAAACACATTATGTATTGTTGGTCCACCAAATAGTGGCAAAAATTGGTTTTTTGATTGTATAATTTCACTTGGTTTAAATGTTGGCCACATTGGACGTTGTAATAATAAAACAAATCAGTTTGCATTACAAGATGCTGTTAATAGACGTGTTATTGTTGGTAATGAAATTTCTTTAGAGGAGGGTGCAATTGAAGATTTTAAAAAAGTGTGTGAAGGTATTGCTTGTAATATTAGAGTAAAGTACAAAGGAGACGCTATATTAAGACGTACTCCGTTATTGTTAATTTCAAATTCTGAACCAGTTATTTGTTCTCACCCAGATTTTAAAGATATTCGTGTACGTACAATTAGGTGGAGAAAGTTTGATGAGTTAAAAAATGCTTGTAAAAAGCCGTATCCTCTGGCTTTCTTTCAATTACTTCAAACGTATAATATTGATTATTAAATAAAAGACAAGAATTTGTACAATGTATATTTTATTGTCAATTATTACAACAAATAAAAATAAAGTATAATTGCTACATTTCAAATTACACTTGTTTAATTTCGTATTGACCCTTATAAACAGATGATTCCTCATTCCTTTTTACATTAGACATATAAATCATATCAGATACTTAAACATTTGATACAGTTGCTCTAGGATAATGTGTCTCTAGACCATCTGCATAAACTGAACATTCTGCAATAACTTCAAACAACATTTGAGTATCAGTATATTTTGTAACATCACTATTTAAACTGCTTGTGCTTAAAGCATATGTAGGATTAATGCCTACATGTAGGCTCGGTTGAACATTTGTATCGTGAAGTCTAATATTATATCCAGCAGAAGCAATATCAGCTTTTTCTATTAAATTATTATATCCTGATACTTCTGCATTTGTGACGGGAGTAACAGCTCCCACTAATTGTTCTTCCATTCTTGCCGGTTCAAAGGGTGTTAAAGAAAAACTATCACATGACATAAAAGGATTACAGTGCTTATCAGCATTAATGTTATACCTTTGATTTACATTTTGAGAAGTAGTTGTAATAGGAAACATATCAACGTTAGCTACTTTTGGAATTTTCAGAAAACCTAATGTTGGTGTATACGTATAGTCAACAATAACACTTCCTGTTCGTGCATCTGCATCTACTTCAGAAATACAAGACTGTACACATTTCCAACCCCAATTATGTAAACCCTTATCTTTTGAGCTAGAAACACACGCATAATAATATTTCAAATTAACTGGTTGTCCAAATTGATGTGCAGGCACTTTAGTAAGAAAGTCTGCTTCGTCATTTCTATAACCATACCATGACTTCCAAATGGAATCAAACTGTCGTTTATGATCTATGGTAGTTGTTTCCATAGGTGCATTTGCAGTAAATGCTGTAGGCTTTACATTAATACCAGGTATTTTCAAATTAATACCAACACTTGTAATCATATTCTTATTTTGATTTAATGTTGCAAGTTCTGTATCACTTGAATTAGTCGGAAAAGCAATTCTAGGATTACGTGCAATTACTTTTACAGAACAATGAACAATTCTACTACCATCAGGTAATAAATCGAATTCAGACGGCGTCATATACAAAAATGGCCGATCAACGGGAATTTCTGCTAAAGGAGTAATCATACATACTGCTTTTTCATGTTCAATCACTTTGTATGCTAAACCGTATGTGAAAAATCTATGAACTTTGCGATATCTTGTAATATTACCAGTATCTAATATAGAAGGAGCAGGTAATGGATCAACACGAGTATTAGGTGAATCACCCAGTACATTAGCAGATGGTGCTGCAGTGCCTGGTAACGTTTTTTTTTTTTTTTCTTAGATCCACCAGATTGACCTGCTGCAGCCTGTCGTTTACCTGAATCTACCTGCATTGGCGAA
Organism: Schistocerca nitens; assembly: GCF_023898315.1. Taxonomy (NCBI): domain Eukaryota; kingdom Metazoa; phylum Arthropoda; class Insecta; order Orthoptera; family Acrididae; genus Schistocerca; species Schistocerca nitens. The sequence continues at coordinate 206,404,342 of NC_064614.1, forward strand.
CTCATACCTTCGTCACTGTCAGAATATGGTACTAAACGTTGTGGTTCAGAATGTTTTTGTGGTTCTTCTGGTCCTTCTTCGTCTTCGTCTTCTTCGCTATCTGATACTTCGTCGTCGACGTGATGTTCGTCTACAGAACTTGTTCCAGTGGCTGAACCAGATGTTGATGGGCGATCGTGATCTATAGGCAAACCACGGCGAACACGAGACATTAGCCATTGTTCATAGGCATACCGTTTCCGGCCTTCATGCATAAACTCCCAATTAGACCGTTCCCACGGTGGAATTTCATAATTCTGAAGGCCAAATGGAACTCTGCAAGTAATAAACCAGGTAAATCATCATCGTCGTCTTCGGAATCAAATACTTGGCTTAATGAGCCACCACAACGTACACTTCTGAATAAAGGACTATTGGCACAGAACATGCACCAATGGCTATATTGCTTAATTTGTGAAGGACAAATTACACCATTTGAAAAATATGGTGGCTTGGTAACCATATTAATTTTCATACCAATGAGAAGTGGTTGTAGTAGCGGATTTTGCCAGGAATCTGATAATTTATATAAGCAATTTTCACAAATGGTAAATACGAATTGCTTATAAGTAATTTCATAAAAAAACATTTTAATTTTAAATCGACTTTGCCAGAATGTAGTAGTATCGAAGAAAGACATTGTGGTTAAAGCGAGTGTTTCCCATGGAACTCGAATTCCAGCTCTTATTTTGGAAGCTGCTTCTATTGCATCATTTACAATTTCGTTAATCATCGGGACATTTTCACTTCTATCAAAAATATAGAATTCTGGCAGTCTATATGAATTTAGCATGAAATTGAATTTTGAATATCTGAATTGCAGTAAAATATCTTCTCGTATGGTTTGTGGTACTTCTAATTCATACACATCTAAAGCATTTGTAAGTCTTCCACAAACAGCAATTCGTGCAAGTTTGTACAAACTGTCCATTATACAGAAATGTACTTACTGTTTCTGGCAGCTCGTCACAGACAATAGACGTTTTCGACGTGTAGTCAGAGGACATACTGTGAAGACAACAATTTTATGCCCCTTATATACTAGATTGGTTGTTAAGCAATTTCAGTTATCAATACTTACATGTCTGTCACTCCAAAAAGACAACTTTTACACGCGCCAACCTTTTGCTGGCGTGGGTGCTTGCTCAGATAATTGTCCTAAAAGGACAAATCCTTCTACCCTTCTTATATACAGGCGTCACCTGCGCTTTATTGCAGTCGCTCGGGACCTTACGTTGGGCAAGAGATTCGCGATAAATGCAAGATAAGTAGGGAACCCGTGTGATCTAAGAACACGCACAAGTTGACGCTTTCATCAGTTTTTGAATTTGGAGGAGCACCCTGAACGTGATACATCTTCAATGTGTTCTCGGCCTTGATAACGAATGTTCCTCACAGGCCAGTTTCAACTTTTTACAGGTCATATTTGCGAATTCCCCAGGTTTACCGTAAAGTTTGATGGGATGACGTTGCTCTAAATTCTGCTGTTCCATTTGCGGAACATACAACAAAACTCAGTTTCACTGATAGCGCTCTCAAAAATCACGCGATGGCTGTACGGAGCTGAAACTGGAACTGAGCATCTATAAGGGATGAAAACACCAGTCTAGTAGAACAACACAGCGTTGTCAGATTGCTCACAGTATTGTCATTCTCATTACTTTTCTCACAGACCTCGTACATCTATACTCTACGAGCAACCTTACCGTGTGTGGCAGAGGGTGCTTTGTGTACGGCCGTCACATCCTCATTTTGATGTTCAGACGCGAATGGTACGCAAGATGAGCGATTGCCGCTAAGCCTCCGTGTGAGCTCTACTCTCTCTCTTTTTACCTTCATGGTCCTTTCGCGAGATGTACGAAGTAAGAAGCAATATATTGGTTGACTCTTCTCGGAACGTAAGCTCACGGAACATTAGCAGTAAAGCACACTGTAGTGCAAAAAAATGGCTCTGAGCACTATGGGACTCAACTGCTGTGGTCATAAGTCCCCTAGAACTCAGAACTACTTAAACCTAACTAACCTAAGGACAGCACACAACACCCAGCCATCACGAGGCAGAGAAAATCCCTGACCCCGCCGGGAATCGAACCCGGGAACCCGGGCGTGGGAAGCGAGAACGCTACCGCACGACCACCTGTAGTGCAGAATGCCCCTTTTGTAGCATGTGCCACAGGAGTTGGCTGGGTATCTTCGTGACGCTTACGCACTTACTAACTGAACCTGTAACGAAACGCGCTGCCCTTCTTTGAATCTTATCTATCACTTCTATCAATACTGTTCGCTATGGGATCCAGACTAACGAGTGTCATTCAAGTTACCGTCGAACGTGGGTTTGCCAAGCTACCTCCTTTGTGGTGGATTTCCTTAGGACTCTTGTAAGGAATCTGTCTGGCATCAACTTTGTATTGTATTGTATGTATTCTATGATAACCGGGGGCCTGGAAACGACGGAGAGGTTCCGACCCCGCTGCAGGCGCAGTGGTTCACAACCCCACAACGACTACCGCAGTCCACTTCACCCCTCCGCCACCCCACACCGAACCACTGTTTCAGGGTTATTGTGTGGTTCGGCCCCCGGTGGACCCCCCCCCCCCCCCCCCCGTGAACGTCTCACACCAGACGAGTGTAACCTCTATGTTTGCGTGGTAGAGTAATGGTGGTGCACGCGTACGTGGTGAACTTGTTTGAGCAGCAATCGCCGACATAGCGTAGCTGAGGCGGAATAAGGGGAACCAGCCCGCTTTCGCAGAGGCAGATGGAAAACCACCTAAAAACCATGTGCAGACTGGCCGGCACACGGGACCTCGACACAAGTACGCCGGGCGGATTCGTGCCCGGGACCGGGAGCTCCTTCCCAATCCAGAAAGCCGTGCGTTAGACCGCACGGCTAATCGCGCGGGGGATTTTCTCTGCCTCGTGATGACTGGGTGTTGTGTGCTGTCCTTAGGTTAGTTAGGTTTAAGTAGTTCTATGTTCTAGGGGACTGATGACCTCAGATGTTAAGTCCCATAGTGCTCAGAGCCATTTTGAACCATTTAATCGGGCGGGGCGGCATCAACCTTACTCAATGATTAATTTGATGGGTTCTTTCCACTTCAAATTTCTCCGTAAAGATGCTCCTAGATATTTTAAGCGTGTGACTGGTTGCACTGATTGCTCTTCAATCATGTAATCAAACAATCCCTGCACCAAGCATCCACCCTCTCTACGTCTTACTGCATTTCGCTACAATCTTCAAGCATTGCAGCTTCACATTGTACAACAGCGTAATACTTGAGAAGACTCGTTATCCATTAGCTCATTTACACCCCCTGAAAAATAAAATGAAGCTCCGGCGACAGGGTCCTGTGTCAATGTAACTTCGTACAGGCACACACTCCAGCGGCGGAGGTGTAAATGATTAGCGCTGTGTCTGGTAGAACGGCTACAATAATGCTTTAGTGTTATTCAGGTATATCACTATACCCAGGTCTCGTTGGTACATAAATGGCGCAAGCAGCGTAAGATATCTAATGATCAATCACTATGGAGGACACCAAGATGCAACGTATTCGTGTGCCAAAGCGTTATCAGCAACTGAGAGTGTTTGAAAAGGGCGTCACTGAGGGTCCCCATTTGGCTGGCAGGTCGAATCGTGCAGTAGTTACACTGATCAGCCAGAACATTATGACCGACTACCTAATAGCCGGTAAGTCTACCTTCCGCAGGGCTAAGAGCGGCGAAGCATATTGGGTAGGAAGCAATTCCACCTTGGTAGGTTGACAGACGGAGTTGGCACCACACGAGCACACACTATTCACCTAATTCCTGTGAATTCCGGGGCGGGGGGCGATAAGCTCTGACTCCACATTCAAACACATCCCGGATGTGTTCGATCAGGAAAGAATGAACACTTATATATTTCCGTACGAGCTCTGATTTCCCTTATTTTATCGTGGTGATCGTTCCTCCCTACGTAGGTCGGTGTCAACAAAATATTTTCGCATTCGGAGGAGAAAGTTGGTGATGGGAAATTCGTGAGAAGATTCCGTCGCAACGAACAACGCCTTTCTTTTAATGATGTCCAGCCCAAATCCTGTATCATTTCTGTGACACTCTCTCCCATATTTCGCAATAATACAAAACGTGCTGCCTTTCTTTGAACTTTTTCGATGTATTCCGTCAGTCCTATCTGGTAAGGATCCCACACCGCGCAGCAGTATTCTAAAAGAGGACGGACAATCGTAGTGTAGGCAGTTTCCTTAGTAGATCTGTTACATTTTCTAAATATCCTGCCAATAAAACGCAGTCTTTGGTTAGCCTTACCCACAACATTTTATATTTGTTCCTTTCAATTTAGCCGGCTGGTGTGGCCGTGTGGTTCTAGGCGCTTCAGTCTGGAATCGCGTGACCGCTACGGTCGCAGGTTCGAATCCTGCCTCGGGCATGGATGTGTGTGGTGTCTTTAGGTTAGTTAGGTTTAAGTAGTTCTAGGTTCTAGGGGACAGGTGACCATAGATGTTAAGTCACATAGTGCTCAGAGCCCTTTCAATTTAAGTTGTTCGTAATTGTAATACCTAGTTATTTAGTTGAATTTACGGCTTTTAGATTTATCATGTAACGTAACCGAAGTTTAACGAATTCCTTTTAGCACTCATGTGGATGACCTCACACTTCCCGTTATTTAGGGTCAATTACCAATTTCGCACCATTCAGATATCTTTTCTAAATCGTTTTTCAATTTGTTTTGATCTTCTGATGGCTTTTTTAATCGATAAACAACAGCGTCATCTGCAAAAATCTAAGATGGCTAATCAAATTGTCTCCCAAATATAGATAAAGAACAGCAAAGGGCCTATAACACTACCTTGTGGAACGCCAGAAATCACTTCTGTTTTACTCGATTACTTTCCGTCAGTTACTACGAACTGTGACCTCTCTGACAGGAAATCATAAATCCAGTCACATAACTGTGATGATATTCCATAATCACGCAATTTAACTACGAGTTACTTGTGTGGTACAGTGTCAAAAGTCTTCCGGAAATCCAGAAATACGGAATCGATCTGAAATCCCTTGTCAATAGCACTCGACACTTCATGTGAATAGAGAGATACTTGTGTTTCACAGGAACGATGTTTCCTAAGCCCATTTTGACTGTGTATTAATGTTCGAACACAATATATGTTCCAAAATCCTGCTGCATATCGACGTTTACGATATGGGCCTGTGATTTAGTGGATTACTCCTACTACCTTTCTTGAATATTGGTGTGACCTGTGCAACTTTCCAGTCTACGGGTACGGATCTTTCGTCGAGCGAACGGTTGCATATGATTGTTAAGAATGGGGCTAATGCATCAGCATACTCCGAAAGGAACTTGATTGGTATACAGTCTGGACCAGAAGAGTTGCTTTTATTAAGTGATTTAAGTCGCTTCACTACTCCGAGGATATTTACTTCTACGTTACTCATGTTGGCAGTTGTTGTCGAATCGAATTCTGGAATATTTACTTCATCTTCTTTTGTGAAGGCATTTCGGAAGGCTGTGTTTTGTAACTCTGCTTTGGCAACACTGTCTCCGATAGTACATCCATTGCTATCGCGCAGAGAAGGCACTGATTGTTTCTGCCGCTAACATATTTCACATACGACCAGAATCTCTTTGAACTTTCTGCCAGGTTTCGAGACAAAGTTTCGTTGTGGAAACTGTTATAAGCATCTCGCACTGAAGTCCGCGCTCAATTTAGAGCTTCTGTAAAACATCGCCAATCTTGGGGATTTTGCGTCTGTTTTAATTTGGCATGTTTGTGTCATTGTTTCTGCAACAGTGTTGTAACCCGTTTTGTGTATCAAGGAGGATCAGCTCCGTCGTTTGTTAATTTATTTTGTATAAATCTCTCAATTTCTGCAGATACTATTTCTTTGAATTTAAGACACATCTGGTCTACACTTACATTATTAATTTGGAATGAGTGGAGATTCTGTCTCAGGAAGGCGTCAAGTGAATTTTTATCTGCTTTTTTGAATAGGTATATAGTCGCTTATTTTTAGAGTATTTGGGGATTACAATATTCAATATCGGTACGACAACCCTGTGTTTACTAATCCCTGAATCGGTTTTGATGCTCGTTATTAACTCAGGATTATTTGTTGCTAAGAGGTCAAGTGTGTTTTCACAACCGTTTACTATTCGCGTGGGCTCATGAACTAACTGCCCGAAATAATTTTCAGAGAATGCATATAGCACAATTTCGGATGATATTTTTTGCGTACCTCCGGAATTAAACATGTATTTTGGCCAAGATACCGAGGGTAAATTAAAGTCACCTCCAACGATTATCGTATGAGTCGGGTACGTGTTTGAAATCAAACTGAACTTTTCTTTGAACCTTTGAGCAACTGTATCATCTGAAATTAGTCCTATGCTGACACAAGCAGTGAACAGAGTCACATGTGACGTCACCTTAGTTCCACTGGAGTGAAAAAACACTGCCGGTACATCTAATAATTACAACTCACTGTACACCCTAACCAAACGTAACCAAGAGGGTATTTTAAACATTTCACGTATCTAAATGTTTGACGTAATGTTATCCGTGATTAATGTGGGTATGAAGAGAAGTAGAAAATGAGCTCTAACATGGAAATAAAGCGTTTCCGGACCCATCCACAAAACACTTTTTATTCCTCTATGTGACAGGAACGTTAGCTGCAAGTTTGGCCATATTTTTTTTCTACACCCTGTATAACGCTCTTGAGCAGTGTGAGATACTGAATAGTCCCTGTGGAGGGTGTATGGAGGCCGCCTACTCGTGTAAGAGGGTATTATCAGCACCAGAAAAAGTTTGAAAGGGATGTCGCTGTAGGTCACCATATGACCGGCTGCTCTAATCGTGTAATACTCAGATTTGTGAGGCATTCGAACAGTTCCCCGATGTTGGATTGCATGGATACACGACGGCAGGCACACGCTGTTCGACCATGTCTGATCAACCCTAGGAAGTCACCGTATTGTGCACTTCGTAACCCATTCACATCTGCGCCTGCCGTCCGAGGACTACCTGCAACATTCTAGTCATGGTCGGAGACTAACTACAGCCACGTACAGGCTGCAGTTAACACCACAGCACAAGCAGCTGCTTTTGGACTGCTGCCGTGATGGGTAAGCATGAAGTGCTGCTGAATGGCGGCGCTTCGTGTTCAGCGATGAGTCGCGGTTCTGCACTACCCCAGATGTCTGTCGTCAGCGAGTATGACGGCGACCTGAGAAGATTTCCCATTATTCCAAAATTTTAGAAAGGAAAAGCGATGTTAGTGCTGTCGTCAAGGGGGTCTGGAGCCATCAGATATGACTTGACGTCCTGGTTGTTAGTGACTGAGGGTACCCTGAAAGTACAGTGATGCCTTAAGAAGGGCCTGTGCCCACATTTGTTACCTCTCATGCGACAGCTCCGTGGCGCCATTTTTCTTTGACACACAGTATGTGTCCCTACGAACTGTCTTCGTGGTGTTGGGTAACTGCTATCACCTGTGAGATCTCCATATCTGTCCTCAGTAGTAAATGTGTGGGACTAGGTAGGGCGTAACTCCATCCGGGTGCCAGTATCCAAGAAATGTAGGACCAATTGCACTGAAGCGCCAAAGAAATTGGTGTAAGCATACGCATTGAAATACAGAGATATGCAAACAGGCAGAATGCGGCGCTGCAGTCGGCAACGCTATATGAAAGAACAAGTGTCTTACGTAGTTGTTTGATCGGTTACCGCTGCTACAATAGCAGGTTATCAACATTTAAGTGAGTTTGACGTGGTGTCATAGTCGGCGCACGAGCGATGGGACAGAGCACCTCAGGGGTAGCGATCATTTCACGAATGTACCGCCAATATAAGAGAACCGGTGAAATATCAAACCACCGACATCGCTGAAGTCGGAAAGAGATAATGCAAGAACGGGACAACGACGACTGAAGCGAATCATTCAACGTGACAGTAGTGCAACACTTCCGCAGAATGCTGCATATTTCAGTGCTGGGCCATCAACAAGTGTCAGCGTGCGAACCATTCCAGGAAACATTATCGATATGGGCTTTCGGAGCCGAAGCCTAGCTCCTGTACCCTTGACGACTGCACGACACAAAGCCTTACTCCTCACCTAGGCCTGTCAACACCGATGATGGATCGTTGATGATTGGAAACATATTGCCTTGTCGGAGGAGTCATGTTTCAAAATGTGTCGAGCGGATGGACGAGTAGAGTATGGAGACAATATCATGAATCCATGGACCCTGCATGTCAGCAGGGGACCGTTGAAGCTGGTGGAGGCTCTGAAATGGCGTGGGGTGTGGGCAGTTGGAGTGATATGGGACCCCTGATATGTCTAGATATGTCTCGGACAGGTGACACGTACGTAAGCATCCTGTCTGATCCCCTGCATCAATATCATGTCCATTGTGCATTCCGATAAAATTGGACAATTCCAGGAGGAAAATGCGAGAACCCACCAGTTGATTATTGCTACAGAGGGCTCCAGGAACTTGTCATGGCCATCAAACTCCCCAGACATGAACACTATTGCGCATATTTGGGATGCCTTGCAACGTGCTGTTCAGAAGAGATCTCCACTCCCTCTCTCTCTTACGGATTTATGGACAGCCTTGTAGGATTAATAGCGTCGGTTCCCTCCAGCACTATTTCAGACATTAGTCGAGTCCATGCCACGTCGTGTTGAGGCACTTCTGCGTGCTTGCAGGGGCTCTACACTATATTAGGTGGGAGTACCAGTTTCTTTGACTCTTCATTGTAGGATAGTTGTGGGCCATCTTGCCTGAGGAGAGGGTAAAACGGCTTTTGGGCAATCTTCCCAAACGAATCAGGGTATGCATCCGGGCTACAGTGGGTCAACGTCTTAGTGATAAGAGGACAGATACTGTCAAGTTCATTGTAAATTCGACCCGATTTTGTAGCAACTGCAGTAAGTTGAAGTACTCTCTCAACCGGTGAAGTTGCATTTCGTTTCCTCCTGCACGTTTGGGCGTTTGCCTTTTGATGTCAGGTTGTTATAAATGTTGAAGCTCGGAGTGACCGTACAAGTGATTACGTCGGCAGGCGGCGCTGTTTTCTGAATGAAAGGCAGCAGGGAGCGCGACATTGCGACACGGCCGGCACCTTCCAGCGCTCCATTCACCAGGAGCCAAACGGCGGCCATTAGGGGGGAACATGAATGGAGCGGTGAGGCGAGGCGAGGCGAGGCGAGGCGCGCGTCTTTACGCAAGATGCGCGCAGCCGCCAGCCACCGGCCGCCGGGAAAGTGGTCGGCCGTGGCCCCGATACCGCAGCGTCCTCCCTGCGCCCACCGCGCCGCGCCGCGCCCACGCCAGGGTACTCTCCAACTCCCTCCTGACGAGAGCCCTCTCGCCCTTGTCCTCCAGGCAGCCTGTATAAACAATACGGCAGGCCCGAGTCCCTGACGTTGCTTGAAATGCTCCTTTCCTCCGCGAGGTCAAAACAGACCTGCTGTCATTCAGCAGTAGAGAGGTAGCTCGACTGGATGAGATTCCTATTTTCTACATAGATTATGCCCAAGAACTTGCTTCCCTTCAACCAGAAATTTATTGTACGTCCATGTAGCAGCGAAGTGTACCAACCTATCGTGAAAAAAGCGTAAGTTATTCGCGTTTCCATGGGGGCTTATCGGATAGATGGACATAATTACACGCCCATACTTTATAACCTCTCGGGGACTAGAAATCTACTCTGTAGGAATCAGCATGGGTTTCGAAAAAGACGATCGTGTGAAACCCAGTTCGCGCTATTCGTCCATGAGATCAAAATGGTTCAAATGGCTCTGAGCACTATGGGACTCAACTGCTGAGGTCATTAGTCCCCTAGAACTTAGAACTAGTTAAACCTAACTAACCTAAGGACATCACAAACGTCCATGCCCGAGGCAGGATTCGAACCTGCGACCGTAGCGGTCTTGCGGTTCCAGACTGCAGCGCCTTTAACCGCACGGCCACTTCGGCCGGCCGTCCATGAGACTCAGAGACCCATAGACACGGGTTCCCATGTAGATGCAGTGTTTCTTGCCTTCCGCAAGGCGTTCGATACACTTCCCCACAGTCGTTTAATGAACAAAGTAAGAGCATATGGACTATCAGACCAATTGCGTGATTGGATTGAAGATTTCCTAGATAACAGAACGCAGTATGTCATTCTCAATGGAGAGAAGTCTTCCGAAGTAAGAGTGATTTCAGGTGTACTGCAGGGGAGTGTCGTAGGGCCGTTGCTATTCACAATATATATAAATGACCTTGTGGATAACATCGGAACTTCACTGAGGCTTTTTGCGGATGATGCTGTGTTATATCGAGAGGTTGTAACAATGGAAAATTGTACTGAAATGCAGGAAGATCTGCAGCGAATTGTCGCATGGTGAAGGCAATGGCAATTGAATCTCAATGTAGACAGGTGTAATGTGCTGCGAAAACATAGAAAGAAAGATCCCTTATCATTTAGCTACAATATAGCAGGTCAGCAACTGAAGCAGTTAATTCCATAAATTATCTGGGAGTGGGCATTAGGAGTGATTTAAAATGGAATGATCATATAAAGTTGATCGTCGGTAAAGCAGATACCAGACTGAGATCATTGGAAGAATCCTAAGGAAATGCAATCGGAAAACAAAGGAAGTACGTTACAGTACACTTGTTCGACCACTGCTTGAATACTGCTCAGCAGTGTGGGATCCGTATCAGATAGGGTTGATAGAAGAGATAGAGAAGATCCAACGGAGAGCAGCGCGGTTCGTTACAGGATCATTTAGTAATCGCGAAAGCGTTACGGAGATGATAGATAAACTCCAGTGGAAGACTCTGCAGGAGAGACGCTCAGTAGCTCGGTACGGGCTTTTGTTGAAGTTTCGAGAACATACCTTCACCGAGGAGTCAAGCAGTATATTGCTCCCTCCTACGTATATCTCGCGAAGAGACCATGATGATAAAATCAGAGAGATTAGAGCCAACACAGAGGCATACCGACAATCCTTTCCACGAACAATACGAGAGTGGAATAGAGCGGAGAACCGATAGAGGTACTCAGGGTACCGTCCTCCACACACCGTCAGGTGGCTTGCGGAGTATGGATGTAGATGTAGATGTAGATGCAGAAGGAAAATTTTCTGTTTAAACATCAATTTGCCTTCCGCAAACTGAGGTCTTGGAGAAAACAATTCACTCTGTTCGCACATGAGATCTACAGTGCCGTAGGCAACAGCGACCAGGTAGATTCCATGTTCCATGATTTCCGGAAGACACTGGATATAGTTCCGCACTGTTGATCATCGAACAAAACTCGAGCGTTCGATGTACAAAGCTAGATTTTTTATTGTACTCATGAGTTGAGACGGTACGTCATGTTATTTGAGTGATTACAAAATCGATTCAAATTTACACAGGACTTAACATGATGAACACACTTATCACTACGAAGTTACACCCCCTATGGCCTGAATGAATGCACTGACACCGTTGTGAAATGTATCATAGAGCTATCGTATCCTCTCCTAATGCCAGCTGGCCCACAGCTGTTGTAAGCGGTCCTTGGCACTCGGATGAAATTGGCATTGGAATTAGTCCCACACACGGACAAGAAGAGAATAGAAGCTTTCAAAGTGTGGTGCTACAGTAGAATGCTGAAGATTGAATGGGTAAATCACATAACTAATGAGGAGGTATCGAATAGATTTGGGGAGAAGAGGAGTTTGTGGCACAACTTGACTAGAAGAAGGGATCGGTTGGTAGGACATGTTCTGAGGCATCAAGGGATCACCAATTTAATATTGGAGGGCAGCGTGGAGGGTAAAAATCTTAGAGGGAGACCAAGAGATGAATACACTAAGCAGATTCAGAAGGATGTAGGCTGCAGTACGTACTGGGATATAAAGCAGCTTGCACAGGATAGAGTAGCATGGAGAGCTGCATGAAACCAGTCTCAGGACTGAAGACCACAACAACAACATGATCTGTAGATCTGGGGATCTAGCTGGCCACAGGGGTAGCATACCTCAATATCATGCAGACAGTTCATATAGAGACGTGCCATGGGTGGACGAGCATTGCCGTGTTGAGAAACCCACCACAGTACTGTCGCATGACAGGTGACACCTGTGGACGCAGGATGTCCTTGAAGTATTGTTGTGAGGTCAGTGTACCTCAGTCACTAACAGCCTGATGTCAAGTGATACCCGATGGTTCCCCACACAATGACGACAGGAGTAGCTCTGTTTTGCTTTTCCAGAACAGTGAAAGAACGGGATCTCTCCCAAGGCAGCCGCCAAACTCGCCGGCAACGGTCATCCAGGGTAGTGCAGAACCACGATTCATCGCTGAACACAACGTGACGCCATTCATTAGCATCCCATGCTGCCCAGTCATGGAATAATTCAAAACGCAGCCGTTTGGGTAGTAGTGTCAACGGTAGTCAACGCACGGGTCAGTAGTCGCCTACTTCGGCTGGTGCTTGCCATAGACCAATACGAGCGTAGTGTGGGATGACACAGACTGTTACAGGGGGTGTCTTACATGTTATCAGGTGGCAGGAGCATATGTGGAGGATTTCGATGTCCTAACGGTCCTTGTAGAGGTTGAGATGTGGTCTACTGTAATGATAACGCCTAGTATGCCTGCCCACACGTTCCCATACAGTTTAATATCCCCCACAACTATGGATATTGGTCGATTTGAACTAAAGGGAAAATGGAGACTTACAATGAGACCTCTTTCAGATTGTGTCAGGTGCTCACGACGCTTTCTCACACGAGTGCATGGCATCTCCGTGTCGTTCACAGTGATCGCTCAACATCTGATGCTGTTCAAACCCCTTATATACCTTACCAGCTGTGGTGCCGACAGTATTTTTTCAAATTTTTTTTTGAGGTAGTCTTCTGACTGGTTTACTGGTTTGATGCCGCCCGTCACCAATTCCTCTCCTGTGCCAAATTCTTCATCTTAGAGTTGCACTTGCAACCTACGTCCTCAATTATTTATTGAGTGTATTCCAGTCTCTATCTTCCCCTACAGGTTTTACTCTCTACACTTCCCTCTAGCACCATAGAAGTTATTCCCAGATGTCTTAACACATATACTACCGTCCTGTTCCTTCTTTTTGTCACTATGTTCCGTATATTCCTTTCTTCTCCGTTTCTGCGGAGAATCTTCTCATTTCTTATCAGGCCACATAATTTTCAATATTTTTTTGTAGCACCACATCTCAAATGCTTCGATTCACCTCTGTTCCGGTTTTCCCACAGTCCATGTTTCACTACAATACAATGCTGTGCTTCAAATGTATATTCTCAGAAATTTCTTCCTCGAATTAATGTCTGCGTTTGATACTAGTACATTTCTCTTGGCCAGGAATGTCCTTTTTGTCAATACTAGTCCGCTTTTTATGACCACCATGCTACGTCCATCGTGGATTATTTTGCTGGGTGAGTAACAGAATTCTTTAACGTCATACACTTCTAGATCCCAAATCTGATGTTAAGTTTCTCGCTGCCTTCTTTTCTGCTACATCTCACTACCGTCGTCTTTCTTCGATTTACTTTCAATCCTTATTATGTACTCATTAGACTGTCCATTCCATTCAACAGATCCTGTAATTCTTGAATTTCACTGAGGATAGCAATGTCATCAGTGAATCTTAACACATCCTTTCACCATGAATTTTAATCGCTCTCTTGAACCTTTCTTGCTTCTGACAATAATACATACGAACAATATAGATACACTTTCGTGGCTGTTCTACCTGTCACAGAGAATTGCAGCTGTATTCATTTACATACCCGACTATGGCGTGTGTATGTCCAAAGTTAAATTGATACCCAAGTATGTCTGCTGCAACAAAAAAAAAAAAAAAAAAAAAAAAAAAAAAAAAAAAAAAAAAATTGGTTCAAATGGCTCTGAGCACTATGGGACTCAACTGCTGTGGTCATAAGTCCCCTAGAACTTAGAACTACTTAAACCTAACTAACCTAAGGACAGCACACAACACCCAGCCATCACGAGGCAGAGAAAATCCCTGACCCCGCCGGGAATCGAACCCGGGAACCCGGACGTGGGAAGCGAGAACGCTACCGCACGACCACGAGATGCCGGCTGTCTGCTGCATGTTTGTCATCCATGGTATACGAAATTAAGAGCTGTCGGGCTTGGCTAGCTCTTGGACGGGTGACCGTTCGATCCGACGAGCGATATTGGCAAGCGGGATGCACTCAGCCGTTGTGAGACAAATTGGGGAGCTACTTGAGTGGGAAGTAGCGGCTCCGGTCACGGAAACTGACAACGGGAAAGAGCGGAGTGCTGACCACACGGCCCTCCATATTAGCACCCAGTGACGCCTATAGACTGAGGATGACCCGGCGGTAGGTCAATACCGTTAGGGTCTTCCGTGGTGTGGCGTGTTCGGGTGGAGTTTAGTCTTAGAAGTCGAAAGGTTCATGAAGTTACGATAAACGTACTGTGAACGAGTTCTTTACATTTCGCCTTGGAAGCAGTGAGTGTGGATACGTGCATTTCACTTACTGCATACAACCATCATGAAATTTGAAGTTTTCATTGTTTGTGCTATCTGGTATGTGAATTCCTTGTATAATGGCTGAAACAGAGACCAGAGGATCGTTTGAGGTAAGTGGGTCTGACTATTGGGCGTGGCACTGTGTCAGCTGCGGGCAAAAACATCGCGCCAAGGACAAAAGCCACCGTCTTAGCCTAGGAATCGGTTAGCTGTCCTTGTAGTGTTGACGCTGTAAGAGGACGTGTAGACCACGAACTAATGCTTCATTTGTCATCGTAGCAACTTGACAGAAGCCGCTATAGAACCCGTTTTCCGGAGCTGTCCAATTAACATTCTACCACGTCTGCTATTAATGCAACCCAGTTGATGACTATAACCCAGGTTCTCGCATTTTCTCACTGTATGTGTGTATGTGGTCTCTGTACAATAAGTTAACGTTTCCTCCAGTGTACTGGCGGAGCGTAGTAAAAATGACACCTTTTATGCATCTATACGAGCTACTTAGTCTAAAATTGTCTTCACGGCTATTACAAAAGCAGTAACGATATGTAGAAAAGTTGTGTGTAAGAAAAATCTTGAAAGTGTATAGCCAAATTTTTGTAAGACAACAGTCTCGTGCGTCCTCACGCATCTGTCAGTTCAAATTTTGTATCATTTCTGTTTCACTTTTCCTGTAGTCAGTCCTCTGTACTACTGGAGGAGAAAGACTGAGTGGTCGTTCGCAGGTGTGTGCTGTAGGATATTAATGAAGCGGGTGGTTTGGAATTTAGAGGTGGTGCTGATGTGAAAAGTTTATTGACACGATCGTAGGAGTTTGATGGTGAATAATATCAGGACGAGGCTGTACTTAAAAATGAAGAAAATATAGGGAGGGGCTCTGGTGTGCCAAAGAAGGAGGAGACAGCAAAGAGCGAAGATTATTCGTGATCTAGACGTGGGAGTCCATGAAAATTCTGTCGGCGGAGGATTTTGATAGCGTGTTGGTATAGAGGCGACGGAATGCGGTGACTGGAAAACACCAGAAAACCAGGATTAGCAATAAGAGACTAAAACTTGGTTCAGATACTTCATTTACAGGGCGCAAAAGTGTTCATGGGTGATCAGTATAAAGCAAGGAGCGAAAGACGTACAGAGTGAATGAGCTGCTCCTTCCGCTTGGTCTTACACAACCTCTGACGCCTTCAGGTATCAGGCGCAATATTTTCATGTTCTCTCGCTCGCCACGTGCAACCTGTTAGTCCTATGAAAAAAAAAATGAACAGGACCCTTTTGTAAGAAATTTAATGTGGTTAAATTTTCTTTTGGGATTCGTTTTCGTTAGAGGCCTTAGTATTCGAATTATTCAAGAAAAAAATGTAAAAGTGACCTTCAATACGCGTTCTCTTTGAACTGCTCGAAAACTGTGGGCTTCAGCAATAACTAATTCCAGTACAAAATTTAACTAAATTAAACTTCCTACAAAAAGGTCCTGTTCATTTTTTTTCTGTAGGACTAATAGTTTTCGCTCGGCGAGTGAGAGAATGCGAAAACTTTGCAGTGCTATTTAAAGGTGTTGTGGGCTGCATAAAATCCCTCAGTAGGGGCAGCTGATTCACCCTGTCTAATGAGCTGGTTGAGGGTTCGAGCTGGGAATCTGAATCTGATGCGGAAGGTAAATTTCATTTCTCCACAATCACATTCAATACCTCCTCACAAGTTATTCCATCTACCTGTCTGATCTTCAGCATGCATATGTAGTAACACATTTCTAAAGCTCTGATTCTTTTGTCTGAGCTAATTATTCCCCACGTTTCCCTTCAGTACAAGGCTAAATTCCACCCAATCACCTTCAGAAAATATTTTCTAACATTTAAATTTACTTACGATGATTTCATCTTTATCAGAAATTATGCTCTTCCTCTTGCTAGTCTACTTTTTATATCCTCTCCATTTCTGCCAACATCGGTAATTTCGCCAAAAGAAATTTTCTGCTACTTTCATTATCTCATTTCCTAATTTAACTCTCTCAATATCGCCTACATTCCATTTCACTTGTTATAATTTTCTTGATGTTCATCTCATGACCTCTTCTCAGGACGCTCTACATTCCGATCACCTGCTCTACCTCGTACTTTGCTTCTCTAATGGAATTACGTCATCATAAATCTCAAATTTTGTATTTTTTCTCCATGAAATTTATGCCCTTTGTAAATATCGCCTTGGTTTCCTTCACAGCTTTTTCAGTGTACAGGCTTAATAACATCGAGAATACGTTACGACTGTGTCTCATTCCCTTCTGAATTACAGCTTGCCTTTTATGGTCTTCGAGTAATAACTACACCTTGCTTCCTGTACAAGTTGTGGATAACCTTTCACTCTCTGTATTTTATATTTGCTACCTCCAGAACTTCAAAGAGCATAGTCCAGTCGACACCGTCAATCGGTTTTTCTCAACCTAATTCGCAAATGCTATAAGCATTTCGTAGTTGTTTGTATTCCTCCTGGATGTCCAGCCGGATACAGTTCTTTACGTAACACGATATTTTGACGGCGTACCTTGCCGTCACCTCTGATACCTGGGGAATTAGAGTCTTAGGTATATCATGCCTCCTTTATAGCCGGCCGCTGTGGCCGAGCGGTTCTAGGCGCTTCAGTTTGGAGCCGCGCGACCGCTACGGTCGCAGGTTCGAATCCTGCCTCGGGCATGGGTGTGTGTGATGTCCTTAGGTTAGTTAGGTTTAAGTAGTTCCAAGTTCTAGGGGACTGATGATCTTACATGTTAAGTGCCATAGTGTTCTGAGCCATTTTGAACCTCCTTTATATCTTATCGCCGCTGTACCTCTTCCATCACTACCAGCCCAAAAACCTCACCGGGTGAATTGGGGGCCACACGCGATAGCTGCATGCTGGGTAGCAACATTTTTTTTAAAACTGGCTTTCGGGACGTGACCAACCAACCATATCAATAGTGTGATGACAGTTAGCACGATACGAACGTAAGGACAACACAACACCCAGTCTTCGATCGGAGAAAAACCTCTGACACGGCCGGGAGTTGAAGCCGAGCCATTTTGCGTGGCAGCTGCTGAGGTGGACGGAAACCAACTTTGGCCCCTCAGTTTCGTGCTGCCAAGGTCGGAAGCGCAAGTCACACTCGACCGACGTTGTGACTTCAGTCAGCTGAGCACTTGGCCCTACGCCTACTGAGAGTGAAGCAACTATCTCTAGTGATTAGGTAGTCGACCATTCGTATTTCAACAGCTTGCTTTACAACAAAGTTCCAAAATGACGAGGTGTTCCACAGCCGTTCATATTTCATTGAATCCCCTGTAGCTACGCAGCGTTCTGCAACTGCAGCTTTTGTTAGTTGCTTGCGTTCGATGTGTCTCCTCTGCTCCTGCCCACACAGCATACCTAGTGTATGTTTTACCGCTGGAATGGTAGGAGCGTGGTTGGGGTAGAGGAGCGTGCTGGTGGTAATATTGGACCTAAATTTCACGTCATTTCTTAATAAGCAGAAAATTAGCAGATTACACATGGTAATTAGAACAATTTAGCAGTCATTGATCATAACAGTGTCTAATATCCACCTGAATTTCATCACGTTTGCCACTAGAAAAACAAAGAAAATCTTCCAGAATGAGATTTTCACTCTGCAGCGGAATAAGCGCTGATATGAAACTTCCTGGCAGATTAAAACTGTGTGCAGGACCGAGACTCGACCTCGGGACCTTTACCTATCGCGCGCAAGTGTTCTACCATCTGAACTACCCAAGCACGCCTCACGACCTGTCCTCACAGCTTCAGTTCTGCCAGTATCTCGTCTCCTACCTTCCAAACTTCACAGAAGCTCTTCTGCGAAACTTTCAGAACTAGCACTCCTGGAAGAAAGGATATTGCGGATCGGGAGTCGTGCTTGGGTAGCTCAGATGGTTGAGCACTTGCCCGCGAAAGGCAAAGATCCCAAGTTCGAGTCTCGGTCCGGCACACAGGTTTAATCTACCAAGAAGTTCCAAACAAAATCTTGTTTGCAAGTCAATAAAAACGTTTAAAATCTAATAATCTCATTTCTTCGAAACAACATAATTTTTCGAAAAAATATAACAATTCCACACACACACACACACACACACACTCACGAATACATTTACTTTTCACGTAGCCTTACAGCAACTAACGCACTAAACACCGATAAATGGTGGCTACCTTCCCTCAATAACTATGACATATATTCCATCATCTGTCATACAATCCGTCTCTGACAGTACAGTAAACATTTAAAGTCATGTCAATGGTAGTTGCCTTCATAAAATAGCTCTCACTCAAACAATAAATTGTTTTCTATCATTTAAAAGACACACACCTACGACATATGTGATAAATAAGGAATGCAAAATTCGCTACTGACTTTATACAGGGGACGAACGAGGCAGAATGTTGTCATTCAAAAGAAGCGCCTCACCTATACTAGAGTACGCCCCGATAGCTGAGTGGTCAGCGTGACGGATTGCCGTCCTACGGGCCCGGGTTCGATTCCCGACTGGGTCGGGCATTTTCTCCGCTCAGGGACTGGGTGTTGAGCTGTCTTAATCATCATTTCATCCCCATCCGGCTCGCAGGTCGCCCAATGTGGCGTAGAATGTAATAAGATATGCACCAAGGCGGCCCGACCAATGACGCCAAACGCTCATTTCCATTACCTATACTAGAGACAAACACATTAACATATACTGTTTAACAAACACGAGATCATGCTAGAACGCAACGTTAAAGCGATGCAAACACGGCGAAAGACGCCGTAATAAAACACAATGACGGCTTAAAACAACGCCGCTCGTATGCCGATCAACCTCACTGCCAAACAACATCAACGAGAAGGAATGCAAAACGAAGTCCCTTGACCACTTAAACCCTACTTACAAGTACACATCACACTGCTGCAGCGGATAAGAGGAAAACAAACTAAACAGATTCTTCCCGAACGAAACTCAAGGCGGCCGCTGTGGCCGAGTGGTTCTAGGCGCTTCAGTTCGGAACCGCGCTACTGCTGCGGTCGCAGGTTCGAATCCTGCCTCGGTCAGGATGTGATGTCCTTATGTTAGTTAGGTTTAAGTAGTTCTAAGTCTAAGGGACTGATGACCTCAGATGTTAAGTCCCATAGTGCTCAGAACCATTTGAACCGTTTTGAAAAGAAGTACGTTCACACGTAAGAATCAAACAAAATTTGTGACGAGATTGAGAATTTCTTGGCAAGGCGAACGCCGCTCGTTCTCTTCTATGGAGAGAGAACGACAGATGTGATAGAAACTTCAGGCTTACATCAAGGAAGTGTTCTGGGACCTTCGCTGGTCACGATGATTATTGATGACCTAGCAGACGATGTTAATAATAACATAAGACTTTTGCAGCTCGCGCAGTTATCTGTAATGAAGTAATATCTGGAAAAGGCTGCACAAACACACAATCAAATATTGATAAGATTTCAAAGCAGTGCAAATACTTGGTTCAAGTTATGAGCCCGGAGGATAAACGACCGTGGCTGGTGCACCGCCCAACCTCAGTGTGGTTTTTGGGAGGTTTCCCACACTCGTTTAGGCAAATACTGGGCTGGTCCCCACATTCTGCCTCAGAAATTACGGTTCACAAACAGATAAAATGCAATCAGACAGAGAATCTGCAGACAGGTGGCACACACGACTCCCCCCCCCCCCCCCCCAATCACCCCTTAGGTAACTAACGACTCTGGCGAAAACGAAAATTGACAAAATTCGGGTATTTCGTAATTCAAAGGACGGTAAAGCATGTGAGAGACTAGTTAACTGATACGACGCAAAGCGTACACCAAACAGAACTAACTCGGGACACTGAACAAACGCAAAATAGGGCAAAATGAAGGTTGCTAGTTTGTTTCACTTACGGCAGAGCGTCTCATAGTGCTTAGAGGCATTTGAACAAAATTCGCAGTGAAACACGACACACAGACAACAATTTATCAACCACAATGTCTGCCAGGACGGTCACTGAAATACTAATCCACGACAGTATCTGCCAAACAACGTCACTGAAACATTGACGAACCACACATTACATGCCCGTCACTCTGTTCTAGCATCCTCCAGCAGTAAAGAGAAAAACAGACTAATTAGCCTCTACCAACACAGAATGTGTGGTGAAGCACAACAAGCGCGTAATGACTTCAAGTCAGCGATTAATGGCATGATGGCTATCTACGTTCTTGCAGCCACAGAAGAGCACGTTGCTAGTATGATCCGTCACTTCCGCATCCACGCCAATCGGAAAATGACAAGCATAGCATCAATACCGGTGCCGCCCACCGTACACAGCAGCGAGAAGTACATCTATATCTACATCTACATACTCCGTAAGCCAGCGTACGGTGCGTGGCGGAGGGTACCCTGTAACACTATCAGTCGCCTCCTTTCCTATTCCACTCGCAAACAGATGAATGGAAAAACGACTGTCAGTATGCCTGCGTATGAGCCCTAATTTCTCGTATCTTATGTTCGTGGTCCTTACGCGAAATGTGTGCTGGCTGCAGTAGAATCGTTCTGCAGTCAGCTTCAAATGCCATTAGCGTTCCTCGGACATCACCTCCTCTCCAGGAATTCCCCTATGATTTCCGTAACACTTGCTTGTTGTTCGAGCCTATCAGTCACAAATCTCCAGCCCGTCTTTGAATTGTTACCGTGTCTTCCTTTTAATCCGACCTGGTATGGATCCCAGACACTCTAGCAGTGTTCTCAGAAAAGGTTGCACTGGGTTCCTATAAGCGTTCTCCTTTACAGTTGAACCACACTTTCCCAAAATTCTCCCAATAAACCGAGGTCGACTATTCGCCTTCCCTGTAATAATATCATATAATCGTTCCATTTCACATCGTTTTTCAACTTCCATTTCAAATCGCTTTGCAACATAACTCCCAGATATTTAAACGATGTAACTGGTCAAGCGGGACACTGCTGAGGCTGTTACGGGTTTATTTTTCCGCATCCATACACGGCGGTGAGAAATGGCTGGCAAACAGCTTGCGACTCCACAACATCCATCGGGGAGCCGCACTGTGTTAACAGCAGGCAGACAGTCTGCATTCATAGACCGTAGCTTCGCAGCATCTGTCTGGGGGTCGTACTCCATACAGGGCAGCGAGAAATGGCTAGCAAACAGCTTGCGACTGTACAACATCCATCCAGGAGCCAAACTCGTACATGGCAGCGAGAAGTGGCGGGCAAACAGCTGCACTGGTTGCCTACAGTTCGGCACTGTCCTCATCGCTCAGTGACCGCGCTTTAGTGACCGCAGGACACATATGGCTGCTCCACAAGGCACTGCAGCCGACAGTTTGTTCACACACAGGCGGTCTCATTCCTCTCTGCACCAGCCAACCACTAACATTTCTCCCTTGGCAGTCAAGCCAAGCATCTGTGATATTATAGGCAGAAACATTCCTGGCACAGCTCAATCACATTTGCACGGAATACGGTAGACATCAAGTTTACGAAGTCCCACGTAATCCCTCGCCATAGCCAATACTGCAGGCGTTTTCAAAGATGGACGGTAAGTGGGTTAATACTAGGTTGAGGGAAGATTCTGCCGATTTTGTTAAATACTTTGCCGCGATACGGCTGATGCGTCGTTGTCTTATACTCCTTGTCAAAATGGTTCAAATGGCTCTGAGCACTATGGGACTTAACATCTGAGGTCATCAGTCCCCCAGAACTTCGAACTACTTAAACCTAACTAACCTAAGGACATCACACACATCCATGCCCGAGGCAGGATTCCAACCTGCGACCGTAGCGGTCGCGCGGTTACAGACTGAAGCGCCTATAATAGCTCGGCCACACCGGCCGGCCTACTCCCTGTCATGTTGCATTTGCTGGCCATGTATCTTCCGTCAGAAAGCGCGTCAGATTGGACTCCCGCCGTATCTGTTCCTCTTGAATAAATACTTAGAGTGGTAAAGATCCCTTGGTCGGCTTTCTTCATCGGATATCGCACGGACCCCGTGGACCAGTATACGTAGCACACGCTCTTGCTGTGAATGAAGATGACGGATGGAGCGTGGAAATACAAATTAGTGAGGGTATACACTGTGTCCCACAATGCAGACCTCTTGACCTCTGACTGGGACTTTCAAAAAGGGGAGTTAGCCATTTTCTTCCATCATCACAATAAATTTGTTGCTGAGGCAAGGCATAAATGGGGCAGACAGTGCGGACACAGTAGATTCACCAAGCTCAAGCAGTGAATGTGTATACAATTTACAGCTTACATGAGAGAAACACAGAGTGGACTTAAACACCGAATAACAAAAATGTGGTCTTCTGCAGGAATAAATACCCAGTGCAAAATAAGATATGTTCGGAAAATAAGATTCTAGAAAGAGTGAACACAATCACATATTTAGGCTGAAAACTGTCCTTTCTGGTACAAACAGTCCAAGCTGAAAAGGACAACAGATATAGAGGGGGTGTCCAGAAAGTAAGTTCCGATCGGTCGCGAAAAGGAAAAGACTATGAAAATCCAACAAAGCTTTGCACAGATGTGTTGAGCAGTGTCTCTAATATGACCATAGATAGCATCACGTCGTTCTTCTCATGTCTGAGTTCACAGTGACGCGTAATGATGTCTGGAAAATATTGTCTCCCGCCAAGTACGAGAGCCTGGTGAGAAATTCCGCCTGAAGCTATGTAGCCAAGACAATTCTCAGCCGCATTCTGCAGAGACAATGAAGATGCTTCTGCATCGTTTTCAGTTGGAAATGTTTGATTACCCACAATACAGCCCGTAATTGTCTGCCTCATCTCTGCTCACATGAACTGCTGGCTATGAAGACAACATTTTGGCACAGACAACGAGCTGTAGGCCAGCGTAGAGAATTGGCAGAAAGCACTGCCGGCTGCTTTCTACACTCCTGGAAATTGAAATAAGAACACCGTGAATTCATTGTCCCAGGAAGGGGAAACTTTATTGACACATTCCTGGGGTCAGATACATCACATGATCACACTGACAGAACCACAGGCACATAGACACAGGCAACAGAGCATGCACAATGTCGGCACTAGTACAGTGTATATCCACCTTTCGCAGCAATGCAGGCTGCTATTCTCCCATGGAGACGATCGTAGAGGTGCTGGATGTAGTCCTGTGGAACGGCTTCCCATGCCATTTCCACCTGGCGCCTCAGTTGGACCAGCGTTCGTGCTGGACGTGCAGACCGCGTGAGACGACGCTTCATCCAGTCCCAAACATGCTCAATGGGGGACAGATCCGGAGATCTTGCTGCCCAGGGTAGTTGACTTACACCTTCTAGAGCACGTTGGGTGGCACGGGATACATGCGGACGTGCATTGTCCTGTTGGAACAGCAAGTTCCCTTGCCGGTCTAGGAATGGTAGAACGATGGGTTCGATGACGGTTTGGATGTACCGTGCACTATTCAGTGTCCCCTCGACGATCACCAGTGGTGTACGGCCAGTGTAGGAGATCGCTCCCCACACCATGATGCCGGGTGTTGGCCCTGTGTGCCTCGGTCGTATGCAGTCCTGATTGTGGCGCTCACCTGCACGGCGCCAAACATTCATACGACCATCATTGGCACCAAGGCAGAAGCGACTCTCATCGCTGAAGACGACACGTCTCCATTCGTCCCTCCATTCACGCCTGTCGCGACACCACTGGAGGCGGGCTGCACGATGTTGGGGCGTGAGCGGAAGACGGCCTAACGGTGTGCGGGACCGTAGCCCAGCTTCATGGAGACGGTTGCGAATGGTCCTCGCCGATACCCCAGGAGCAACAGTGTCCCTAATTTGCTGGGAAGTGGCGGTGCGGTACCCTACGGCACTGCGTAGGATCCTACGGTCGTGGCGTGCATCCGTGCGTCGCTGCGGTCCGGTCCCAGGTCGACGGGCACGTGCACCTTCCGCCGACCACTGGCGACAACATCGATGTACTGTGGAGACCTCACGCCCCACGTGTTGAGCAATTCGGCGGTACGTCCACCCGGCCTCCCGCATGCCCACTATACGCCCTCGCTCAAAGTCCGTCAACTGCACATACGGTTCACGTCCACGCTGTCGCGGCATGCTACCAGTGTTAAAGACTGCGATGGAGCTCCGTATGCCACGGCAAACTGGCTGACACTGACGGCGGCGGTGCACAAATGCTGCGCAGCTAGCGCCATTCGACGGCCAACACCGCGGTTCCTGGTGTGTCCGCTGTGCCGTGCGTGTGATCATTGCTTGTACAGCCCTCTCGCAGTGTCCGGAGCATGTATGGTGGGTCTGACACACCGGTGTCAATGTGTTCTTTTTTCCATTTCCAGGAGTGTATGATGAGGGTATTAGAAAGCTGGTACAACGCTACGACAAATGTCTAAGTCAGAACAGCAACTACGTAGAGAAATAGCTGGAAGGAGTAGCTAACTGCTACAAATAAAACATTTCTCATTTTCACTGTGGTTTCCATTTCGCGATCAATCGGAACTTACTTTCTGGACAGTCCTCGCACACAACAGTGGGATCATTAATAATGTAATGAAACCTTCCCTAGTCCAGAAGTACGCCAGAACAGACGTTAAACTAGTAAGGTCTTAGCCAGACCTGTTGTGCTATGGCAGTGTCGCTTGGACGAAACGAAAGTACTGACAGACTGTGAAATGAAATTCTGTGGCCGAGCTGTTCTAGGCGCTTCAGTCCGAAACCGCGCTGCTGCTACGGTCGCAGGTTCGAATCCAGCCTCGGGCATGGCTGTGGGTGATGTCCTTAGGTTAGCTAGGTTTAAGTAGTTCTAAGTTCTAGGGGACTGATGACTTCAGATGTTATGTCCCATAGTGCTCAGAGCCATTTGAACCATTTGTAGCTGTCTACACCAAGCGGGACCACAAAAGGAACGAAGATGAGTTGAAGGAACTTGAAGTTTAACCCGTCAGATATAATATTCAGAACAATCAAAACGACTGAAGAACGCTTTAGAACGAATGGGCTCAAAGATGATCCTGAAAGCCATGTTATGCTACCTCGTTAGTGGTGTAAGATCACTAGGTCGATCAGTGAAAAGATGGCAGGAGAACTTCTCGACGAACCTGAAAGACGCCATGGGTTTAACACACTGATGTACAAAACTTATGGACGAAAGTAACTACCGCATCGTGTGTCAGTGCTAAGTAACATAGCTCGCTGAAACTTGGACAATACGTAGAAAGAACAGCTGTTGTGCAGAAGATAACTGACTGATAGAAACACCCAATGAGACGAACAGAAATGACACTTTTATTCAAAGTCAATAATTACAAAGAAGTCACCGTGATTTATGATGGTGCCCTGCACGTTCTAAAGGCGGGATATGGTTTTCAGCAATAGTAGTAGTAGTAGCTTTATTCATCCGTAGGTCTCTATTTACAAGGATATAGGACATATATGAAGTCTTCACGGTTTGTCAGCCGAGTAGCATAGCCGTCTCGTAGCAACGTCTCGATGGAATGCCTCTCTATCATATTCAGGCGAAGTCTGCTACTCGGCTGACAACCGGTGAAGACTTCATATATGAAATTCGCCGAGAAAGCCTGCACTCGCAGATATAGGACATGTAAAAGTATTTACAACTTCAGACCAATTTAAAATAAGCTAATTCGTATACACATGTATTTACGGACTTCTAGTTAGAGACAATCATTATATTTTACTCCTGGTATACAATACTTTTTTTACAAATAACTTATTAAACTGTTCACTCATATATCACTATCAGCCACTGCACACACTATACACACATTGTTTCATAACATTTCACTCACTACACACACACACACACACACACATACACACACACACACACTGGTGATCTCTGGGCCATTTTCTGTACCGCAACTTCCCATTTGCTATTCTGAAAAACTGAGTTAGCATCCCTCCATAATGGGTGAGATGTTGAGCTCAGAAAGAGGTAGAGGCGTTAGTATTGCGCTGTTCATAGCTCGGGGGTAAATATTTCTAGAAAGTAAAAAAGAAGGAAGAAAAACAAAGTGAAAGTGTTATGTGGAATGTTGGATGTTTTATAATCATTATTGTTATTTATCTGTATAACATTTTTTTATCAAACCCCTTCTCTGTTTTGTCTAAGTAATCCTTCAATGTATAAAATGTATTGCATAACAGCTACATTTTAACTGCCTTTTTAAATAAGTGTATTTTTGCAATTCTATAATCTCTTTTGGTAATTTATTGTACAGTATTATTCCTTGGTAAAAAAATGCTGTTTCGAGTTTTACGTTTATTTTTTCTTCGTAAATGTAAGTTAAGCCTATACCTTGTTGCGTGGTCATGGATAGAGCTGCTTGTGCAGTAATTACCAAAGGTATTTTTGATGTGTACAACTGACTGGTAATTGCATTCACACGGAGCAGTTAAAATCCCCAGATTTTTGAACAGATCTTTACAGTGAGCTCGACTAGTATTTTTGGCTATTATTCTTATGGCTCCTTTCTGGAGTGTGAAAATTGTGTTCATACACTCCTGGAAATTGAAATAAGAACACCGTGAATTCATTGTCCCAGGAAGGGGAAACTTTATTGACACATTCCTGGGGTCAGATACATCACATGATCACACTGACAGAACCACAGGCACAATGACACAGGCAACAGAGCATGCACAATGTCGGCACTAGTACAGTGTATATCCACCTTTCGCAGCAATGCAGGCTGCTATTCTCCCATGGAGACGATCGTAGAGATGCTGGATGTAGTCCTGTGGAACGGCTTGCCATGCCATTTCCACCTGGCGCCTCAGTTGGACCAGCGTTCGTGCTGGACGTGCAGACCGCGTGAGACGACGCTTCATCCAGTCCCAAACATGCTCAATGGGGGACAGATCCGGAGATCTTGCTGCCCAGGGTAGTTGACTTACACCTTCTAGAGCACGTTGGGTGGCACGGGATACATGCGGACGTGCATTGTCCTGTTGGAACAGCAAGTTCCCTTGCCGGTCTAGGAATGGTAGAACGATGGGTTCGATGACGGTTTGGATGTAGCGTGCACTATTCAGTGTCCCCTCGACGATCACCAGTGGTGTACGGCCAGTGTAGGAGATCGCTCCCCACACCATGATGCCGGGTGTTGGCCCTGTGTGCCTCGGTCGTATGCAGTCCTGATTGTGGCGCTCACCTGCACGGCGCCAAACACGCATACGACCATCATTGGCACCAAGGCAGAAGCGACTCTCATCGCTGAAGACGACACGTCTCCATTCGTCCCTCCATTCACGCCTGTCGCGACACCACTGGAGGCGGGCTGCACGATGTTGGGGCGTGAGCGGAAGACGGCCTAACGGTGTGCGGGACCGTAGCCCAGCTTCATGGAGACGGTTGCGAATGGTCCTCGCCGATACCCCAGGAGCAACAGTGTCCCTAATTTGCGGGGAAGTGGCGGTGCGGTCCCCTACGGCACTGCGTAGGATCCTACGGTCGTGGCGTGCATCCGTGCGTCGCTGCGGTCCGGTCCCAGGTCGACGGGCACGTGCACCTTCCGCCGACCACTGGCGACAACATCGATGTACTGTGGAGACCTCACGCCCCACGTGTTGAGCAATTCGGCGGTACGTCCACCCGGCCTCCCGCATGCCCACTATACGCCCTCGCTCAAAGTCCGTCAACTGCACATACGGTTCACGTCCACGCTGTCGCGGCATGCTACCAGTGTTAAAGACTGCGATGGAGCTCCGTATGCCACGGCAAACTGGCTGACACTGACGGCGGCGGTGCACAAATGCTGCGCAGCTAGCGCCATTCGACGGCCAACACCGCGGTTCCTGGTGTGTCCGCTGTGCCGTGCGTGTGATCATTGCTTGTACAGCCCTCTCGCAGTGTCCGGAGCAAGTATGGTGGGTCTGACACACCGGTGTCAATGTGTTCTTTTTTCCATTTCCAGGAGTGTATTTTCTGCGTTTGCTCCCCAAAAAAGAATGCCATAGCTAAGAACTGAGTGTACATATGAATGATATGTAACTAAAAGACACTGCATGTTACACACTGATGATAGGATTCTAAGGACATAATATGCTGATGACATTCTGTTTGCAAGTAGCCAGTGTGATCACCACGGAAGGCAAAGCATGCTCTGCAGTGTACTCCCATGCTGGCGACAAGCTGGGTAAGGAGTTCTCGTGGGTGGCCACTCCATTCTCCACCCGCACAGTTGACATCTGCTAGGTTGTCTTGTAGATTAAAACTGAAGAAACCGCAAAAAGGTGGGAATTTAAGGACATGGGACCTGGATAAACTGACTAAACCAGAGGCTGTACAGAGTTTCAGGGAGAGCATAAGGGAACAATTGACAGGAATGGAAGAAAGAAATACAGTAGAAGAAGATTGGGTAGCTCTGAGGGATGAAGTAGTGAAGGCAGCAGAGGATCAAGTAGGTAAAAAGACGAGGGCTAGTAGAACTTCTTGGGTAGCAGAAGAAATATTGAATTTAATTGATGAAAGGAGAAAATATAAAAATTCAGTAAATGAAGCAGGCAAAAAGGAATACAAACGTCTAAAAAATGAGATCGACAGGAAGTGCAAAATGGCTAAGCAGGGATGGCTAGAGGACAAATGTAAGGATGTAGAGGCTATCTCACTAGGGGTAAGATAGATACTGTCTACAGGATAATTAAAGAGACCTTTGGAGAAAAGAGAACCACTTGTATGAATATCAAGAGCTCAGATGGAAACCCACTTCAAAGCAAAGAAGGGAAAGTAGAAAGGTGGAAGGAGTATATAGAGGGTCTATACAAGGCGATGTACTTGAGGACAAAAGTATGGAAATGGAAGAGGATATAGAGGAAGAGGAAATGGGAGATATGATACTACGTGAAGAGTTTGACAGAGCACTGAAAGACCTAAGTCGAAACAAGGCCCCGGGAGTAGACAACAATTCCATTATAACTACTGACAGCCTTGGGTGAGCCAGTCCTGACAAAACTCTACCATCTGGTGAGCAAGATGTATGAGACAGGCAAAATACCCTCAGACTTCAAGAAAAATATAATAATTCCAATCCCAAAGAAAGCAGGTGTTGAGAGATGTGAAAATTACCGAACTATCAGTTTAATAAGTCACAAATAAGTCACCAGATGTACTGCGGCGTGTACGACATTCATTACGCCAGAGATTGCAATTGTGTGGAGCAAATGATGGCCACCACATTGAACATCTATTGGCCTTACATGTCGGGACACACTATATTCCACTCCGTAATTGAAAACGGAAACCACGTGTGTACGTGTACCTCACCCCTCATGGTAATGTACATGTGCGTCAGTGAAAAAGACCAATAAAAAGGTGTTAGCATGTGGACGTAATGTGCTGTTCCAGTCTCTTCTGTACCTAAGGTCCATCACCGTTCCCTTTGGATCCCTAAGTAATTCGGTGCTCTCCGATACACACGATCGAACAGCGGAGGAGTGGTACTCAAGCGTCAAATTTATGTTACAAGATCTCCGGATGTAATTCACATTTTACAATGCAACAAACGGCACTGATTACTTATTTGTTTATATGCTCAGATGTGCTAACACAACTAACGTGGTTCCATTTAAAAAACGTAGGTTTGTGTTAAAAAACATACTTCGGTGCATTTTTTATGATTTGTATTAACCAATTACACTAGCCCCTCTCCTCACGTTCGGTCTGTGGAATAGGTTCGTCAGTATTTGATGTGGTTTACGAAATACACTCCTGGAAATGGAAAAAAGAACACATTGACACCGGTGTGTCAGACCCACCATACTTGCTCCGGACACTGCGAGAGGGCTGTACAAGCAATGATCACACGCACGGCACAGCGGACACACCAGGAACCGCGGTGTTGGCCGTCGAATGGCGCTAGCTGCGCAGCATTTGTGCACCGCCGCCGTCAGTGTCAGCCAGTTTGCCGTGGCATACGGAGCTCCATCGCAGTCTTTAACACTGGTAGCATGCCGCGACAGCGTGGACGTGAACCGTATGTGCAGTTGACGGACTTTGAGCGAGGGCGTATAGTGGGCATGCGGGAGGCCGGGTGGACGTACCGCCGAATTGCTCAACACGTGGGGCGTGAGGTCTCCACAGTACATCGATGTTGTCGCCAGTGGTCGGCGGAAGGTGCACGTGCCCATCGACCTGGGACCGGACCGCAGCGACGCACGGATGCACGCCAAGACCGTAGGATCCTACGCAGTGCCGTAGGGGACCGCACCGCCACTTCCCAGCAAATTAGGGACACTGTTGCTCCTGGGGTATCGGCGAGGACCATTCGCAACCGTCTGCATGAAGCTGGGCTACGGTCCCGCACACCGTTAGGCCGTCTTCCGCTCACGCCCCAACATCGTGCAGCCCGCCTCCAGTGGTGTCGCGACAGGCGTGAATGGAGGGACGAATGGAGACGTGTCGTCTTCAGCGATGAGAGTCGCTTCTGCCTTGGTGCCAATGATGGTCGTATGAGTGTTTGGCGCCGTGCAGGTGAGCGCCACAATCAGGACTGCATACGACCGAGGCACACAGGGCCAACACCTGGCATCATGGTGTGGGGAGCGATCCCCTACACTGGCCGTACACCACTGGTGATCGTCGAGGGGACACTGAATAGTGCACGGTACATCCAAACCGTCATCGAACCCATCGTTCTACCATTCCTAGACCGGCAAGGGAACTTGCTGTTCCAACAGGACAATGCACGTCCGCATGTATCCCGTGCCACCCAACGTGCTCTAGAAGGTGTAAGTCAACTACCCTGGCCAGCAAGATCTCCGGATCTGTCCCCCATTGAGCATGTTTGGGACTGGATGAAGCGTCGTCTCACGCGGTCTGCACGTCCAGCACGAACGCTGGTCCAACTGAGGCGCCAGGTGGAAATGGCATGGCAAGCCGTTCCACAGGACTACACCCAGCATCTCTACGATCGTCTCCATGGGAGAATAGCAGCCTGTATTGCTGCGAAAGGTGGATATACACTGTACTAGTGCCGACATTGTGCATGCTCTGTAGCCTGTGTCTATGTGCCTGTGGTTCTGTCAGTGTGATCATGTGATGTATCTGACCCCAGGAATGTGTCAATAAAGTTTCCCCTTCCTGGAACAATGAATTTACGGTGTTCTTATTTCAATTTCCAGGAGTGTATATCCAGCGGTAACGTTAGGTGACTCACCCTGTACATGCGTTATCCGGCGACCTCATCGAGGTCAGAATTTTCTATTTATTCAGAATGATCTTTCAGGGCCATGACGCAGCACTGCAGACGTCCAAAATTTACCAGTTTAAATTCACAGTCAGTTATTGAAAGGTTATAGGTGAGCCACAATTTTATTGACAGATTAGTCACATTTTATTATTGGTAAGTTACGGAACTTATCTGTTGGTAGGTTACGTATTCTTATCGTGGGGAGGTTACAAGTTCATGTACCACGATAAATGAAACCACGCCTCATCAGAGAAAGAAGTTTCATTAAGAATATTCCTTCCATTCTGTTGAAAGAAATTTTTGAACCATTGACAATTATGCAGTCTCTTGCCATGATCAGTATTTTTCAGTTCTTGCACGACTGTCACTTTGTATGGGGAAGCCGGCCACTGTGGTCGAGCGGTTCTAGGCGCTTCAGTCCGGAAGCACACGGTTGTTAAGGTCGCAGGTTCGAAACCTGCCTCGGGCATGGATGTGTGTGATGTCCTTACGTTAGTTAGGTTTAAGTAGTTCAAAGTCTAGCGGACTGATGACCTCAGATGTCAAAGCAGAGAAAAGAAGCACAATCAGCCAAAATGAAAATGTTCTGGCAAAAGAGGAAAACACGATCAGGCAAGAGATAAAAATCTTTGTGGTCCATAGCAGGCCGAAACGATAACAAAAATAAATAAATAAATAAAATAAAAAAAATAAAAAATAGCTTCCCAGCACACGGTGTATGCCAACAATAAAAGCATCACTACAACATGTTCTGATGTCACGGAGTCCTATTCTTATGTTTGAGGTTCGAATAAAGGCCACCTTTGCCATTTTTGGTCATTAGCTTACTGCTTAGCTGTTTAAAGTAATGAGTAACGCTGGTGGCCACACGCGAGGTAACGAGTGCTGACGGACGGCGTGGCACTGGCAACGGGACTCTGGAGGAGAGGGGGCCGGCGCGCCCTCTCTGTGCAGAGCGTAGAGTGGTGGCGGTGGCAGACCGCGCCTCGCCCGTCTCGCCGCGGTTAACGGCTTGGGTGTAGCCGGCGCTGCGTCGCTGTATTTCACACGGCGGCCGCCGCCGCCGAGACTGGGTCGCGCCGATCACCGCCCGCCTTCATATAAACTCCCTGACGCGCCGATCTTAACTGCTGACAAGGAAACGCCTGAGTGAAACAAAGACACCCAACTGCGCCGCTCTCGGAGGAGGCTGCTGAAATGTACGGCAGCTCGAGGTGCAAGTAGCAGTCACAATACGCAGTACGTGAGAAAACGGAATGCAGCTGGGATAAACCGTGTTTGTGCCTGATTTCGAATGCTACTGAAATTTCAACTCCTGTGTATATTTCAGTACGTCCTTGTCGCACTGGTAATGGCTGGCTCTGAGCACTATGGGACTCAACTGCTGTGGTCATAAGTCCCCTAGAACTTAGAACTACTTAAACGTAACTAACCTAAGGACATCACACACATCCATGCCCGAGGCAGGATTCGAACCTGCGACCGTAGCGGTCGTGCGGTTCCAGACTGTAGCGCCTTTAACCGCTCGACCACTCCGGCCGGCTGTCGCACTGGTAATACCGGTTGCTATCAGATCACGAAAGTTAAGCGCTGTCTGGTTTGGCTAGTGCTTGGATGGGTCACCGTCCGGGTTTACTGAGCGCTGTTGGCAAGCAGGGTGCATTCAGCCCTTGTGAGGCAAATTGAGGAGCTTCTTGATTGAGTAGCAGCCTCTCAATGTCAACATACAGTAACCGTAGCGGTCGCGCGGTTCCAGACTGCAGCGCCTAGAACCGCTCGGCCACCCCGGCCGGCTACTGTGACTTCATGTCTTCTTAAATTATACAGGATGTTAGGGGTATAAATGCAGGAATTATTGTTGGTGACTGAAGATACTTTACTGATCAACAGTTAGTATTTACTTCATTTGCAGACTAATAATTGAAACAATTGTGAGTAGTACGTTTCTAGGTTGGCTAGTACAGCCAAGCCCACGAAACAAGAGCAAGCCATTAATGCTTGCCGGCCGGAGTGACCGAGCGGTTCTAGGCGCTACAGTCTGGAACCGCGTGACCACCACGGTCGAAGGTTCGAATTCTGCCTCGGGCATGGACGTGTGTGAAGTCCTTAGGTTAGTTAGGGTTAAGTAGTTCTAAGTTCTAGGGGACTGATGACCTCAGAAGTTAAGTCCCATAGTGCTCAGAGCCATTTGAACCATTAATGCTTACTTTCCCCTGGGCACCAGCTCACGTGTTGAACTGCACATACGTCGACGCAAAAGACTTAGTCTATATTGACAGGGATAGTTCACTTAGTGGTGTAGTTCTTTCAATTGCAAAACAAAAAAATTGTATAAAACACACATATTTTGTTTCCTTTGGAGTCGAACGTAACAGAATTAAAATTACGCTATCCCATCAAAAGTATCTGGACACCTATTAATGGACATTAATGTGGTTTTCTCCACCCTTCGCTTTGTGACTGGTTGAACTCTGCTGGGGACACTTTCAATATCTGAATATCTGTGGAGGAATGGCAGCCCATTCTTCGTCAAAAACGGAAGCAAGACTAGGTAGTGATGTTCGGCGCTGGAATCTGGAGTGAAGTCGACCTTCTTACCGATGCCTATGGGCTCTGGTCGGGACTTCGTGCAGGCCAGTTCATTTCAGTTAACTTATTGCGCACAATGCTGTAAATTACACTGAAGAATCAGAGAAGCTGATACAGTTGCCTATTATCGTGTAGTGCCCAGTCACAAGTGCCGCAACACGACGTGGCATGGACTCGACTAATGTCTGAAGTAGTGCTGGAGAGAATTGATACCTTGAAGGCTGCAGGGCTGTCCATAAATCCGTAAGAGTACGAAGGGGTGGAGATCTTTTCTAAACAGCACGTTGCATGGCATCCCAGATATACTCAATAATCTTCATGTCGAGGGAATCTGGTGGCCAGCGGAAGCGTTTAAACTCAGAAGAGCGTTTTTGAAGCCACTCTCTAGCAATTTAGGACGTGTGGGATGTCGCAGTGTCCTGCTGGAATTGCCCAAGTCCGTCGTAATGCACAATGGACAGAAATGGATGCGGGGGATCAGACAGGATGCTTACACATGTGTCACCTGTCAGAGTCGTATCTAGATGCATCAGGGGTCCAATATCACTCAAACTGCACATGCCCCACACCATTACAGAGCCTCCACCAGCTTGAACAGTCCCTTGCTAACATGCAGGGTCCATGGATTCATGAGGTTCTCTCCACACCCGTACTCGTACATCAGCTCAATACAATTTGAAACGAGATTCGTCCGACCAGGCAACAAGTTTCCAGTCCAATGTCGGTGTTGACAGGCCCAAACTAGGCGTAAAGCTTTACGTCGTGCAGTCATCAAGGGTACACAAGTTGGTCTTCGGCTCGGAAAGTCCATATCGATGGTCTTAAGTTGAATGGTTCGCACGGTGGCACTTTTTCATTGCTCAGCATTGAAATCTGCCGCAATTTGCGGAAGGGTTGCACGTCTGTCACGTTGAACTATTCTCTTCAGTCGTCGTTGGTCTATTCGTGGAGGATCTTTTTCCGGCCGCAGCGATGTCGATGTTTTACCAGCTTCCTGATATTCATGGTACACTCGTTAAATGGTCGTACGGGTAAACCCCCACTTCATTCCTACCTCGGAGAGGCTGTGTGCCATCGTCCGTGTGCCGACTGTAACACTACTTTCAAACTCACTCAAATCTCGATAACCTGCCATTGTAACACAAGTAACCGGTCTAACAACTACTCCAGACACTTGTTGTCTGATACAGGCATTGCCGACCGCAGCACCGTATTTTGCCTGTTTACTTATATCTGTATTTGAATACGCATGCTTGTACCAGTTTCTTTGGCGCTTCAGTGTATATGTCGTCGTTCGTCTGGCAATCGTGTGAACTAGTACACACTTTACATAATTCCCGTACGGGAGAGGAGATTTTAGTTGAGTGTCGCTGCCCGGTATCGAGGAATAAATACACAGTCACGGCAATATCATAGTCTATCACAGGCTTGTTGAAACGTCTCTGATGGATTTGTTACTCAGGTGACATCCAGGGACTTGTTCATGTTCAAAGTCACTGAGCTCTTCTAACCGACTGATCTACTGTTACTGATTCTCTACTAGCAATTCAATACTCCCCGCCCCTTTTTACACTGGCCGCTCATGACATCTAACAGTCAATTCGGCATTACATATGGTTGTCCGCATACTAGTCCCAGTTCAAAATCAT
This sequence comes from Schistocerca nitens, assembly GCF_023898315.1. Lineage (NCBI taxonomy): Eukaryota > Metazoa > Arthropoda > Insecta > Orthoptera > Acrididae > Schistocerca > Schistocerca nitens. The sequence continues at coordinate 206,440,370 of NC_064614.1, forward strand.
AGGTGAATGAAAACTAATTGCCGGCCGTTGTGGCCGAGAGGTTCTAGGCGCTTCAGTCTGGAACCGTGTGACCGCTACGGTCGCAGTTTCGAATCATGCCTCGGGCATGGATATGTGTGATGTCCTTCAGTTAGTTAGATTTAAGTAGTTCTAATTCTAGGGGACTGATGACCTCAGATGTTAAGTCCCATAGTGCTTGGGGCCATTTGAACCATTTTTCTTTCTGTAACGTCTGTTAGCTGAGATTCTTATCAGTTGCTATTCAGAAACTACTGCCGCATTTCGTGTTATTACAAGGTGTACAACTTTGCTCCCGCAGCTTTTTCCCCAACATTTGAGGCTTTAATGAAACAAATTGGTTACACATGTATCATTCAAAGTATTTTCCATCGCTGGTCACTGCTTTCTCCCATCTTTCGGGCACTGTACGAATCCCGCGTCGAATAAATTGTTCGTCTTTTGAAGCGATCCGCGAATCGAACCAGTTTGTGACATCTTCGTGAGATCGGAAGTGTTGGTCGTCCAAGCCATGTGCCATTGATCTAAACAGGTGATAGTCAAAGGGAGCAATGTCTGGAGAATACAGCAGTTGGGGTAGGACTTCCAATTAAGACGTTTCCAGGTCCATTTTCACCACTTTTGCAACGTGGGGTCGAGCGTTGTTGTGCTACAAAATCACTTTATCGTGCCTCTCGCTGTACTGCGGCCGTTTGTTTGTTAATGCTCTGCTCAAACGCATTAGTTGCTTTCGATAACGAACACATGTGATTGTTGTTAACACCTCATAGTACACGACGCCGAGCAGGTCCCACCAAATGCAGAGCATGATCTTGGGGCCGTGAATATTCTGTTTGGCCGTCGACGTGGAAGCATGGCCGGGATAACTCAATGTTTTTTTGCGTTTAGGGTTATCGTAATGGACCCATTTTTCGTCCCTGGTCACAATGCGATGCAGAAATCCCTTCCGTTTTTGCCTCTGAAGTAACTGCTGACAAACACACAATCGCCGTTCAACGTCTCTTGGTTTCAGCTCACACAGGACACAAGTTCCTTCTTTCTGAATCATGCCCATAGCCTTGAGACGTTTTGAAATGGTTTGCTGTGTCACTCCCACTAATCGTGCCAATTATTCTTGAGTTTGACACGAATCTTCACTCAGCAATGTCTCCAATTCCGCATCTCCGAAAACATTCTCTCTTCCACCACTACGCCGGTCTACCATCTTAGAATCACCGTTCTTGAAGCGTTGAAACCATTCACGACACGTTTTTTAACTAATAGCGTCGTTACCATACGTACCTGAGAGCATTTGACGAGACTCAGACGCTGTTTTCTTCATATTGAAGCAAAATAGTAACACTTCCTGCAAATGACGAGAATTAGGCTCGTAAACTGACATTTTCAATGAAGAACAACTTTATGATGCAGACACAAATCGACTAATGTTAGAATGAGGTTCTATTGACTGAGGTCCAAGCTAACTGCCTGACATCTGCGATCTGTTCCTTTCGACCGCTACTTACCGTTGTCGCCACCTATTGGTTCAAATGGCTCTGAGCACTATGGGACTTAACATCTGTGGTTATCAGTCCCCTAGAACTTAGAACTACTTAAACCTAACTAACCTAAGAACATCACACACATCCATGCCCGAGGCAGGATTCGAACCTGCGACCGTAGCAGTCCCGCGGTTCCGGACTGAGCGCCTAGAACCGCTAGACCACCGCGGCCGGCTCGCCACCTATTGGCAAACGGCGGAAGCAAAGTTGTAAACCTTGTAGATGTATCTTTAACATACGACAGCACGTCAAAACGTAAGTTACATATAATTATTGCAGTACAAGTTTTATTAAAAAGCTGCAGTAAGCTTCAGATTGCGCAGATACATGACACTGCTTTACAACATAGTCACCAAGTCTCTCAAAACATCGGCCGGTACTTTCCGCCAATCGCTGAATATCTCGACCATAGAAATCCGCTCCTCCAACCCGAGCCATGCGAGAAGTGCTGTACGAACACCCTCACCTTCTGAAACTCAGCGATTGCTACGTATCAGTTCTTCTATTGCGTGTGTCGCCTGTGGTTGACATTCCCTATGAGCGTCACCCACGACTGTACAGCCTTTGTCAAACTGATGACACCATTTCACTACCACTGGACTCGACACTGCATTTAGTTCTCACACCCCCAGAATTTCTCGGTAAGTCCGTTTGCAGTTTAGAAATTTTGCCCTCAAGAATTGTACAGTCCAGCGTACTTCACCACTGAAGTACGTTTCCAGTTTTCGTGCCATTTCGCTCTCACCCTGTGATGCACGTGTTTTCGCACCGCAGAACGGTGTCTGCGTGGAACTCAGAACTCGTACTCTATTCTGACAACGCCACACTCCTGTTCCGCAATGGTCTTAGCGTGGGACGATATGTGTAGCTCACTTTCTGAAGTCCCCTCGTACGAAAATGACAGAATGTACAGAGGGAAGGGTGTGAGTGACGGTAAAAGGAAGAACGATGACATAGTCTCTATACTGTGTTTAACCTGGAGACCAATAACCTCGTTTCGTCAAGTTATCTACCTTTTCCATTTTCCTCCAACAGTGTCTTCGCCATCTACAGAAAGCAAGGTAGTAACAGCAGGCCCATATCGTTAACATCGATATGCAGCAGGATTTTCCAACATATATTGTGTTCTAACTTTATGAATTACCTCGAAGAGAACAGTCTATTGACACTCATTCAACACGGATTTAGAAAACATCATTCTTGTGAAGCACAACTAGCTCTTTACTCACATGATGTATTGAATGCCACTCACAAGGGATTTCAAATTGATTTAGTATTTCTAGATTTCCAGAAGGCTTTTGACACTGTACCACGTAAGCGGCTTGTAGTGAAATCCCGTGCTTATGGATTATCGTCTCAGTTATGTGATTGGATTTGTAATTTCCTGTCAGAGAGGTCACAGTTCGTAGTAATTGACGGAAAGTCATCGAGTAAAACAGAAGTGATTATGCTTATCCATTACGGATATTTTAGAACCGTGACTGTATATTAATGTAAATAAATTATACACAACTGCAACCAGTCACTTTTTTCATTAATAATGCTTTATTACATTAACCGGTTTTCGAACCCTTTCAGGTTCATCTTCAGATGATTTCGGGAGAATCCGGGAAGCTACATCATTATTGTTAGTAGCATAATGCTGGGTGCTGGTTCTATGGCAGAAAGATGGGTCACACTTTAATGTATCGCCATGACTATAGATTATCTGTCGATATGGATGTGAATTTAGTTTTTTTTTTTTATCGACAGATAATCTATAGTCATGGCGATACATTAAAGTGTGACCCATCTTTCTGCCATAGAACCAGCACCCAGCATTATGCTACTAACAATAATGATGTAGCTTCCCGGATTCTCCCGAAATCATCTGAAGATGAACCTGAAAGGGTTCGAAAACCGGTTAATGTAATAAAGCATTATTAATGAAAGAAGTGACTGGTTGCAGTTGTGTATAATTTATTTACAAAAACAGAAGTGATCTTTGGCGTTACCCAAGGTAGTGTTATAGGCCCTTTGCTGTTCCTCATCTACATAAACGATTTTGGAGACAATCTGAGCAGCCGTCTTCGATTGTTTGCAGATGACGCTGTCGTTTATCGACTAATAAAGTCATCAGAAGATCAAAACAAACTGAGAAACGATTTAAAAAAGATATCTGAATGGTGCGAAAAGTGGCAGTTGACCTAAATAACGAAAAGTATGAGGTCATCCACATGAGTGCTAAAAGGAACTCGTTAAACTTCGGTTACACGACAAATCAGTCTAATCTAAAAGCCGTAAATGTAACTAAATACCTGGGTATTACAATTACGAACAACTGAAATTGGAAGGAACACATAGAAAATGTTGTGGGGAAGGCTAACCAAAGACTGCGTTTTATTGGCAGGACCTACTAAGGAGACTGCCTACACTACGCTTGCCCGTCCTCTTTTAGAATACTGCTGCGCGGTGTAGGATCCTTACCAGGCAGGATTCACGGAGTCCATCGAGAAAGTTCAAAGAAGGGCGGAACGTTTTGTATAATCGCGAAATAGGGCAGAGAGCGTCACTGATTCAGGATCTGGGGCGGACATCATTAAATCAATTTCAGTCACCAATTTTCTCCTCCGAATGTGAAAATATTTTGTAGCCGCCGACCTATGTAGGGAGAAACGATCATCATAATAAATTAAGGGAAGTCAGAGCTCGCAAGGAAAGATATGCATGTTCGTTTTTCAGCGTGCTGTACGCCATTGGAATAATAGACAGTTATTGTGAATGTGATTCGTTGAACCCTCTTCCAGGCACTTAAATGTGATTTGAAAAATATCCATGTAGATGTAGCTACGCCTTATTGGTGAATTCTCTTGAGATCTCCTTGTATTCATCTAATATTATTTGGCCTTCGTGCACCTCGCCACCCCCTTCTTATCCCTCCACAGATAATCTCTTATTTTTAAAAAAGAACATAGCTGCGCTTCAGCAATGGTGCACGTAGCAACTCGATAGGGTTTGAAAATATCAGCCAACCGTATGCAGAATTAAAGTTTTATTAGCCTTTTACCTTGTTTTGGACGAATACAAATTTGACTTCTTCAGAAGGAAAATGGACTCGTAGAAGAAAGTTTTACGACAAAGCCGTATAGTGTTGGGCTGTTGCCTTCAATTATGGATTTTAGCTGTTGATATTTGTGATTGATATGCAGACTGTACTAGATAAGAACCTTTTCGATCCAACATCCCTTTATGTCAATATGATTCTACGAGTCCACTTTCCTTCTGAAGAAGACAAATCTGTGTTTGTGGAAACCAAGCTAAAGGGTTAATAGACTTTTAATTCTGCTGCTGGTTGGCTGTAATTTTCCAGCCTCAGATTGTTTCTCGTTCTCTCCGGCTGTGTCCTATTGCAGCTGGTGCCTCTTGGGAACTTACCTTCTCGGCAGTAGCCTGTGGGTCAAAAGGCCTTTGCGAGAACTTAATCTTCGTATTGTGTAACAGCAGAGTGGATGCACCTCGATTCAGCGGTTCTGGGTCATTACGACTTCGAAGTTGTGGCAACGCAGCGGCAGGAGTTGCGAAACACAGCGACAGCTTTTAATGCTTTACCGATGTGAGACCAGTTCGCCCGCCTTGACGGTTTGCCCATAGTTTCTGGAAACAGCTTCCAGGCTATTTTATTGCGTTGCTTACACGCGGTCCCTGTGCTCGACCGCTGTCGCACTCCGCAGGAACATAAACACCAGTTCGACGCCTGCTCGCTGCACTCATCCATCAGGGCGCTCGTTTGTCGGCGTGTGCAGCAAATGGCGGCGGTAACGGCGTCCTGGCAGTGGGGCGTTCCCCCAGCTGATTTACTGCAGCGCGGCTGGGGCCAGTGCGGTATCGGAGACTTCCCCACCCCTCTCCGCCTCCCCCGCACCCATACCCTATGAATACGTCTCGCCGCTTTATGTCACACTACTGATATTTTTATACAGCGTTTTGTGCGCCTTGTGGCACATTTACGGCCCGGGAAGGAAATTTACGTTGCGCCCTTTCCCGCGACTACTCACTTTCGCTCTTTCTATTTTTTTCATTTTTTTTCTGAAGAAGCGAAACTGAGCGAGTAGTCGACCTTGCCCGTCAGAGATCGCCGCAGCGGCAGCTTCCAACTCCCGCAGTCCGACTCGCCGGTCGAATCTTTGTTGCGGTAATGACTCCACCCGCCTTATTTACGCCGACGTCTCTCATAAGCCAGAAACACCATTATGAGCTGCCCAGCGGCTTCCCTTGTTCGTGACTCGCAGAAACATCTCTGCCTCACCTGTGCGATGTAGTTTTCATTTTTTTTGTCTTTTTTAAAATTAAATTAGGTGTTCTTTACGGTACGTTGAACCATAGCGGGGAGAGCCTCAACGAGGTAGCATTTGTTCAAAAAAATAAGAATGATTTAAGGTTGGGTCCGCCTTTCAGCAGGTACACAAATTATCGTTCTGTTTTATCATCCAAACACGTTTCGCCACATTTGTGGCATCCTCAGAAACTTTTTTTTTTAATTTTGTTTTGCTGAAGTACCTACATACATACAGTTTACTTTTAGCACAGGGAATATGACACATCAGATTTGCCTTTTAATTATATATGGACTTTCCATTTTACTTTCCATTGTGTGTGTTTTGGAGGCGCCAACCAAAATCAACCATTGGTCCAAATTTGTACACCACGTCTTCCGCAAACATAAGGGATGCCAAAAAACATCTGCAATGAATTTCTGTTTATTATTCAATCTTTAAAATGTATGTTCTGGCAAAATTCGTGGCATATGCACAGGTCAGAACTAGTCAAATATTTCAATGGTAAGGCCAAAAATGTGCCTATGCCACGAATTTTACCAGAACATACCTTTTAAAGTTTGGGTAATAAACAATAATGTACTGCAGACGATTTCCTAACATCCCTCATGTTTGCAGATGACATGGTGTACTAATTTAGACCTGTGACTAATTCTGGTTCGCAGCCGCGGGAAACGCACAATGTAAAATAAAAGGTAAAGTGCATATATAATTTAAATAGCAACCAAATCTGATGCAGCATATTCACTAACCTAAAAATAATCTGTTTGTGTGTATTGCTGGAAAATGAAATAAGAAAACACCTTTGAGGATGCCACAACTGTGGTGAAACACGTTTGGGCGATAAGACACAAAACAATAATCTGTCTACCTGAAAAAAGGCTGAACCATCCTTAATCCATTATCAAGAATAAATGGCGCACAATAGCTGAATATTGCTCGTCTGGCAACCTTACCAAACAGGATTGATGGAAGAAATACAGCAGATGGAAAGAAGAAACGCCTTTCATCACGAAGAGCCTCATCCAGCTCAAGACACTGCAAAAGAGATGTCGTGCGTCACGGTGCGGTTTACTGTTAAAATTCCAAGACCGTACGTTCCTAGAAGATATGATTTTACGGTTGGGCATCCACAACTTAGATACATGGTAGAAATATTAAAAAATAATCCTGTTAAGAAGGAACTGCTAACAGCGAACGCGGCTACCAAAAGTTTTCTGGAAGACTTAAATAGTGGCAGTACTGGGTGCACAACTATAAAAGGGCAGTGCTCTGGTGGAGCCGTCATTTGTACTCATTTGGTCCGTATGAAACAGTTTCCGACGTGGGTTTGGCGGTACCGACTCTGAAGCGGAATGATAGTTGGAGAAATTTAGACGCATGGAACACTCCAATTCGGAAGTCTTAGAGAAGTCAATATACCACGATCCACAGTCTCAAGATGTGCCGAGAATACGAAATTTCAGACATTACTTGTCACCACGGACAATGCAGTGGTCGATGGACTTCAGTTAACGACCGAGAGCAACAGCGTTTGCATAGAGTAGTCAGTGCTTACAGACAAGCAACACTGCTTGAAATAAAGTCAGAAATCAACACGGGGCGTACGATGAAGTAACCGTTAGAGCTATGCGGTGAAATTCGGCGTTAAAGGGCTATGACAGCAGGTGACTGGTGCAAGTGACTCTGCTGACACTACGACATCGCCTGCAACGTCTCTCTGGGCTCGTGACCATGTAGTTTGGACCCTAGGAGACTGGAAAACCGTGGCCTGGTCAAATGACTCCAGATTTCAGAGGAATGGACTACGTCGTCTGGTCCAACTGAACCTATTACTGACCGGCTACTTGGAGACGATTTGCAGTCATTTATGGAATTCATGTTCCCAAACAGCGATGAAATTTTTATTGATGACAATGCGCGATGTCACCGGGCCACAATTGTTCGTAATTGGTTTTGAGGACATCCTGGACTATTCGGGCGAATGAATTACCCACCCAGTTCACTGACATGAAACCCATCGAACACTTATGAGATGTAATCGAGAGGTGACCTCGCGCACGAAATTCTGCACCGGCAACACTTTCGCAGTTGTGGACGGCTATAGAGGCTGGGGACTTCTAACGATGAGTGCACGCCACATCGAGTTACTGCACTAAGCCCGGCAACGGGTGGTCTGACACGATATTAGTTTTTCTTCTCAGTGAATATACTTCTCCTACCGTATCTCGAAAAATGATAACGGAGGTGATATTAGAGAGATTTGAGACCACACGGATATTTTTCATCAATTGTTCTTTTCGTGGAATTATCTGCACGGCCACACGCCGTAAGACGGGTTGCAGAATGTGGATGTATGCATAGATATACAACTACAAAAAAAGAAATAAGCTAATGTCCCTTGCATGGATTGTTAAGTTATCCCAAAAAAGGGTCCCATATGACACGGAGGAATGAAAATAAGCGAGTTTGCCAGCTTAATTATTATTTCTATCTGTTTTCAAGTATTGGTAGGACGTTGTTTTACATATTCACTCGCATGAGCAATTGAATGAGACAGACGCAACCCGTAACGTATCGCCTCCTCTTCCACCCTGATGACGGCAATCTTACATTGTGGAATGCTTTTCATGACACACCGGCAGCTTAGGAAAATAATCCTGATTGTTGCTAGTCGCCAGTAACGTAATTAGAATATGACAGTCGATTTGCGTTACCTGGGCCCGTTTTCGTAGGGACGTAGCTTTATGACAGGGGAAAACTGAGGAAGGTCGAAGAGAAGTTAGAGAGAAAGTACAAAGTACATGCGGAGAAAGAAGACGTAGAGGAAGAAGAAGGACAAATAAAGATTGGAGAGTACTAAAGCTGGAAGGGGACGGAGATATATGATAGGAAATCACGAAGAGATGTGGTTTGGACAGCACTGAGCAACAGCTCCATAAGATTTACGTCTTCCTACTGTGGAGATGCTTGTGTTCCAAGTTTTGATTTGTATTACGGAACAAGGGACTATTGAAATGTGTACCTTTTCATTTAATCGAAAACAATGTTGGTATCAATACACAAGTATACAGGTTGAGCAGCGATGAGGATTAAAAAAAAAAGCGTGGTGAAACAGGGAGTGGGAGGGGGCGAAGGAGGGACGAGGAGGGAAACGAAGCAGAACTACGGCGTGGCCAGCGGATACCCTCGTTACTCCATCTGCTGATCACGGAGCGGACTTTGCGGAAGCAGAGACTATGCGATTTGACTCGGAGTTTTCCTACTTGCCCCTGTTGGACATGAAGCCCTGGAAGGGTGGGACCAGAAAGGAAACTATTACAATCGGAACCCTGTGAATGCTTAACGTCAATTGTCAAGACCACGCGGAGTGGCCGCCGGCTTGAGGCGCCATGTCACGGATTGCGCTGCCCCTACCGCCGGAGATTCGAGTCGTCCCTCGGGCATGAGTGTCTTTGTTGTTTTTAGTATAAGTTAGTTTACATAGTGTGCAAGTCTAGGGACCGATGACCTCAGCAGTTTGGTCTCTTAGGAATTCACACACATTTGATTTTTTTTTCTTCAGTCGTCAAGATTTGCAGAAATATTGGGAGATTGGGACTGTTATCAATTGTACATACACCAAAGAAGTCTGAACAAGACGAGAGCAGGAACCTAATGTTGACACAAGAGTCAGCTGAGACGGCCTCTCTGGACACTGTGGCCACCCCAGCGGCTGGTTTGGAGGAAGCGAAACACGAGGGCATCTCTCAGTCTCGCCCAGCCAATCTACCCCCTTGCCGACAAGGAAGCCTTTCTCACCACTGCGGGCAACACAACTCCGGACTAAGCTGAGCAAGCAGTAAAAGAAAGCATAGACAAAATTTGGAGAAGGAACTGAGTTTCAAGGAGAAGACATAAAAACTTTGGCGTTTGCCGATGACATTGTAACTCCGTCAGAGACGGCAAAGGAAGTGGAAGAGAAGTTAACGGAATGGACAGTGTTTGAGAGGAGGATATTAGATGAAGATTAACAAAAGCAAATCGAGGGTAGTGGAATGTAGGCAAATCAGGTGATGATAAGGGAATCAGGTTAGGAAACGAGACACTTGAAATAGTAGATGAGTTTTGGTTTTTGGGGAGTAAAATAACTGGTGATGCCGCAAGTAGACAGGATGCACACGGTCCAGTCGCAATAATGTCATCGCCGTCTATGTTCGATGTCAACGTGCAGTAACTGCTCGCAGACGACAGGTGGAAGTGCTAGCAGTGGAAAGCGTTTTGTTGGGACGTGGAAAACAATGCAGTCGTTGTAATGCGGAAATGAAGCGATTTATCTGATGATGAAAAGGTGAAGATCGTTGGCTTTCGGGCCAAGAGTGGATGAACTGGTAAGTTTTTAAACTGTTCGCGTGCTGTCATAGTTGAAGTATACCATGCACGAGCAACTGTTGCTATCCAAAACTGGCGTCCAGGCAACTCTGGTATACCAAGGGCTATAGATGACAGGGACGAACAACGACTGCAGAGATGTGAAGTGGCGAATAGACGCGCAACTGTTGCGCAACTCAAACTTCCTGGCAGATTAAAACTGTGCGCCCGACCGAGACTCGAACTCGGGACCTTTGCCTTTCGCGGGCAAGTGCTCTACCATCTGAACTACCGAAGCACGACTCACGCCCGGTCCTCACAGCTTTACTTCTGCCAGTATCTCGTCTCCTACCTTCCAAACTTTACAGAAGCCCTCCTGCGCAATTGGTTGCTACCAACAGCGTCTTTTCAACGACCATTCAGCGAAAGAAGCTGCGTAGGGGGCTCCTCAGCAGGCGCCTGGCTCATGCACCCATGCAAACTGCTGTTCGTGGGCGACAAAGGCTGGAATTTGCGCGCTACTGCCACAACTGGACGTTGAGTGAGTGGCGTCGAAAAGGTGAAGATCGTCTGAAAGTGAACACCCTGCACAGAAATTAAGAAAATCAGCCTTCAGTTGCAGGTAAAATTTTATTAGTTTACCTAGGTTTCGATGCCAATAATGGTATCTTCTTCAGAACCTATAAATTAACCCATACGGACATATGTTACACACTGAAATACCTCATCAATCTAACGATTTCATAACAGACTAAAGAAAATCGTGGTACTTAACAAAAATTAAATTATTTTGAGGGCTAAACGTTGGACATGTCACAGAATAAAATTAGAACAGAATAAAGACGCATAGTCATAAGATTATGCCTGTCAAAACTAAAAACATTAGGACAAACGTAGGCGGAGCTACATCGGCCAGGAATAACAGTCACACGTAAGCAACAAGGGAACTAGGTGTCGCGAGCAGCTCCGCGGCGAAGCTCGGCCAGCAAGCGCTAGAGACAAGCTGTCTCAAAATTACTTAGAGCAAACGTAAATTGTAAACAAATTGTGATGGGAAGCAGCCCTACAAATGGACAAACCTACCTAAGGTACAGTACATTAAACTGTTTACATGAGAACTAGCTAAAAAGATGAAAATTTACATTCAAATATCATACTAAGGGGCCGAAGCCCCACTACCGTAACTAATAAAGTAGTATGGGAAACACAAGCGTGCGAAGCATAAAATATCTTGAACATAAAACAGGCAAATTAAGAAACACCTTAGCAACTAGGTCACATTACCAGTATAATATAAAATTCATAGAGACACGATATACATTCGCACTACAATAAAGACACAAAGCAGATAGGAAACAGCATGGGCCATTCGAAACATACTGTGGGTCAATTCCACTGGAGTAAAGGTTGAAATCCTTCGAAATAATTTCTATTTTTAGTTGCACCTGATCATTGAGTAAATTTTCTCTATCAATAATAAGATGTTTAAAAATTTTCAATTTTTCAAGGGTGTCTAATTTACAAACTTTGACTTAATTATGCAAAAGTTCTGCATCTTTTAGAGGCTTGGGAGCATGGGCCTTTTGGACAAGATGTTCAGCAAATGCAGATCCTCGTGTTCCATCAACGCTTTTAGCCAGCAGATGCTCTTTAAACCTAAAAGACAGGGCCCTTCCTGTCTGGCCAATGTAATTACAGGGACACTCAGCACAAGTTATCTTACACACACCTGACAGAGATGATTTATCAGTACCTTTATCAAGTGAATGGACGAAATTCTTTTTACGGTTGTTGGTGATAGAGTATGAAACTTAACACCCTAGATTTTTTAATAAACGGCCTGCCTTATAGGATACGTTACCTGTAAAGGGTATTGATATGTATTTCGTAGCCTGGTCTTGATTGTGGGTACCTGAACTGAAAAGGGCGGTAGACTTCTTTCATGTTTTTTTTTTTTTTTTTTTTTTTTTAAACAACTGTCTCACTAAACTGGGATTATATCCATTATTCTGACCTATGTTTTCGAGGACCTTTAATTCGTTCTGTAAATTGACTGGCGAAAGCGGAATGGAAAGGGCTCGACGGATACTCGAGTGAAAGAAGGCCATTTTATGGGCCTGAGGATGCGTGGAATCAGCTGGGATGATGTTGTCGGAATAGGTTGTTTTTCGAAAAATGTTGAAATCTATTGTGTAGAGTCAGATCGAGATAGTCTAAAGTCCTATCAGCTGTCTCATTTTCTTGCGTGAAGCTGATTTGTAAACACTCTGCAACAATCGTCGGAGTGGTCCAATGCGAAGGGCGGCGCGTTATGGTCTGTGGGATGTTTTCACGGCATCCTCTGCGTGATTTCGTCTTAATGAAGGCACAATGTGTAAACACAAATAACACCTATCCTTGTGGACCATGTCAAGCCCTACTAGTAGTTTGATTTCCCTCGGTACGATGGCATCTGGCAGCAAGACAATGCAATGTGTCACACAGCTCACAGTGTACATGCGTGGTTGAAAGAGCAGCAGGATGAGTTTGCCCCATTCCCCTGGACGTCGAAATCCCCCCCCCCCCCCATTTAAACCCAATCGAGAATCTGTGGCACAACCTCGATTGTTCTGTTCACACCATGAATCCTCAATAGAGAAACATTATGGAGCTGGCCATGACACTGTAGTCATCATGGCTCCACATTCCTGTCGGTATCTTCCATAACCGCATTGACTCTCTTCCTGCCTATCTCGCAGGACTCCGTACTGCAAAGGGGGATTATTCAGGCTTTTGACAGGTGGTCACGTTGAAGTGACTTGACTGTCTAAAATGTATATTGGCTGGTACGTGGCCCCCTTAATACGACCATGCTCAATCCATACTACAACTACACTCCTGGAAATGGAAAAAAGAACAGATTGACACCGGTGTGTCAGACCCATCATACTTGCTCCGGACACTGCGAGAGGGCTGTACAAGCAATGATCACACGCACGGCACAGCGGACACACCAGGAACCGCGGTGTTGGCCGTCGAATGGCGCTAGCTGCGCAGCATTTGTGCGCCGCCGCCGTCAGTGTCAGCCAGTTTGCCGTGGCATACGGAGCTCCATCGCAGTCTTTAACACTGGTAGCATGCCGCGACAGCGTGGACGTGAACCGTATGTGCAGTTGACGGACTTTGAGCGAGGGCGTATAGTGGGCATGCGGGAGGCCGGGTGGACGTACCGCCGAATTGCTCAACACGTGGGGCGTGAGGTCTCCACAGTACATCGATGTTGTCGCCAGTGGTCGGCGGAAGGTGCACGTGCCCGTCGATCTGGGACCGGACCGGACCGCAGCGACGCACGGATGCACGCCAAGACCGTAGGATCCTACGCAGTGCCGTAGGGGACCGCACCGCCACTTCCCAGCAAATTAGGGACACTGTTGCTCCTGGGGTATCGGCGAGGACCATTCGCAACCGTCTCCATGAAGCTGGGCTACGGTCCCGCACACCGTTAGGCCGTCTTCCGCTCACGCCCCAACATCGTGCAGCCCGCCTCCAGTGGTGTCGCGACAGGCGTGAATGGAGGGACCAATGCAGACGTGTCGTCTTCAGCGATGAGAGTCGCTTCTGCCTTGGTGCCAATGATGGTCGTATGCGTGTTTGGCGCCGTGCAGGTGAGCGCCACAATCAGGACTGCATACGACCGAGGCACACAGGGCCAACACCCGGCATCATGGTGTGGGGAGCGATCTCCTACACTGGCCGTACACCACTGGTGATCGTCGAGGGGACACTGAATAGTGCACGGTACATCCAAACCGTCATCGAACCCATCGTTCTACCATTCCTAGACCGGCAAGGGAACTTGCTGTTCCAACAGGACAATGCACGTCCGCATGTATCCCGTGCCACCCAACGTGCTCTAGAAGGTGTAAGTCAACTACCCTGGCCAGCAAGATCTCCGGATCTGTCCCCCATTGAGCATGTTTGGGACTGGATGAAGCGTCGTCTCACGCGGTCTGCACGTCCAGCACGAACGCTGGTCCAACTGAGGCGCCAGGTGGAAATGGCATGGCAAGCCGTTCCACAGGACTACATCCAGCATCTCTACGATCGTCTCCATGGGAGAATAGCAGCCTGCATTGCTGCGAAAGGTGGATATACACTGTACTAGTGCCGACATTGTGCATGCTCTGTTGCCTGTGTCTATGTGCCTGTGGTTCTGTCAGTGTGATCATGTGATGTATCTGACCCCAGGAATGTGTCAATAAAGTTTCCCCTTCCTGGGACAATGAATTCACGGTGTTCTTATTTCAATTTCCAGGAGTGTATTATCAGGACGGGAAACGGGATGGCGAATCATGGCTGGTAGTCATACTTTGATTTACACAAACTTAATTTATTAACATAAGGTTACTTCAGATGATTCTCCACAATCTTCAGTACAATGCAGCAGTTACTTAGCATAAGTTCTTATTGCAACAAGACAGTTAAAAGAAGCCAACAAGTATAACCATAAAATGCATATGAAATCAGTTAAGAAACAACTAGCAAACGCAGTATTGCCGTGGCTTCGCCACACTTAACAAAAGCCTACAACTGACAGTACAGTTCCTATCAGAGTGGGCCAGCCACGTAATTGCATTTGATTACTACACGGCCCAACACGGCCCAAACAACACTTAGAACTCATGTGGTTGACGATAATTCACTAGAACATGGATATGTAACAGAAGCAAGAAAGATTGCCATGAAATAAACACAGATTACACTTTACGTGACTACATACTGTAACGTCAATAGAGATGTGACACAGATTCAACATGTACTGTGGACTGTCTATTACTACAGAGACAATCACTGCAATTAGCCCAAAATTACTTGACAATCGATAGAGAGAATCTATTTGCTAAACGTTTAGTTAGTTGCAGGTCTATCTTTATGTAACCCAAAAAACATTTGCTTAAACATCACAAAATCACAATTAAATTACAAAACGCGTTTTACCCGCCTTGGCGGAAAGGAAATATATACTAAATTTTTGGTATGGGGTCTTTGCCCAAAGCAATCCAGCACTGGCAGGGTTACGTAAACACAGTAGGACTAGGCTGCGGGTTACACCTCACTCCCCGCCAAGGCGTTGGCACTTAACAGCAGCTTTTGTCAAACACAGGGCAATTGCAACTCTCTGAAACACACACAAAAATACAGGGCAGAATATCCTTGCACCAGACATACGTGCATCAGTCTACCAAATGTTCCGTCCACAGCAATCACTGACCTTTAAATCTAAACGATTTAAGGACGGTTCACCGGTAATAGTAACATCAGAGAGAGATCAACCAGTAGAGTTATAACTATGACTTCACTGTGAAGCCAACATTTAACCAGCTAACACGGAGCTCATCCACATACTTTTCGATTAACACACAATCACCCAGCGAGCGAAACGCCTCCTAACACGTCGCTCAGCCACATACACTAACGGCCAGCTTACTTGATGTTTGCACACAGCACAACTCAGCGGCTCATGCAGCTTAACCACTGTACTTCAGGGACCTTTCCCTTGATAGAAATCAGGAAACTTGGATCTCTCAATGTTTTTCTTTCGAAAGCTGACGGCCGAATTTCGAAGCCCGACAACCCGGAAGAAAGCCACACGATATCCAAAGATCACATATAACCTCCAAACTCGATCGCAACGATATAATGAGCGTACCCAGTGCTGGCGCCAGTCCGCCACGGCTCACTGGCAATAGCAAGAAAAGCGGTTTTGAAGAAAAGAAATTTGAAGAAGAGTAATTTCGAATAAAGTGTTAAGTGTCAAGAAGCCTTTCCTGAAGGTATTTTTCTGGAGTATAGCCTTGTACGGAAGTGAAACGAGGACGATAAACGGCCCAGACGAGTAGAGAATAGAAACTTTTGAAATTTGATGCTACAGAGGAATTTAGCTGAAGAGCTGTGGCAAGATTATACACTCATGTTCGTAAAAAAAACAGAACGCCTTGAACGACTAGAGACAGGACATTCAAATTCACAGTACATCTCCATTAGTATGTTCTGCAGAAATGACTATCATTTCAGTCACCTCGGTTCAGAATGTGTGCTGTTGCCTAGTAGGCGCAGGGTCCGCTGTGGCCCCTGGTAACTTGTTCCATGCGTGATGGCATCGAACCGTCTAAGGCGCGAATGCCGTCCCGTAGTACAGCCATCCATGCTGCATTCACGTGGCTCCAAGATTCATCTATGGTGGTTGGCACTGGGTCACAGCGCTGCACCCGTCGTTTCACCATATCCCACATATTTTCAATTGGCGACAAGTCTGATGACATGATGGATCAGGGAAAAAGGCTGACATCCTATGACACCAACTAGGCACGCGTTCGTGCAGCAACATCTGGTCGTGCATTGTCTTGCTGAGAAATGGCGTCTGGGGTGATGTGCACAAAGAATATGGCTACGGGTTGCAGGATGTCATTCACATACGTCACACTGGTCACAGTGCCCTGGACGATCACTAACCGTGATTTGTGGTTGTACCCAATAGCAACTCACATCATAAGGCCTAAAGTTGGCGCTGCATGTCTTGTGCGAATGCGGGCATTGTGACGCCGCTCACCTTGTTCACGGTGTACCATAATCTGGCCATCATTTTCAAGCAAATAGAACGTGGATTCGGCCGAAAACACTGATGGCATTCCTATTCCCAGTGATGTCGTTCTGTGCACCGCTGCCGCCCAGTATGTTTCTGCACATTCGTCAAAGGCGGGCATAGAAGTGGACGACGGATATGTAACCCATACAGTCACGCCTGATATTGAACGATGTGTTACAGTGTTTCACTAGCGCATCAGAGGACACAGATTTGTCCTACAATGCCATTCGGATGAGGTGTCGATCTTTCCTGCGGGTGGTATGGGTGATACGACCTGACCCATCTTGTCGTGTTCAACAGCTTCCGTGAACCGTTGCACACAATGCATTGCCGAAACACTTTGGCCCACATGAGCAGCAATTACCCGGATGGGTGCATCAGCTTCACTCATGCCAATAATGCGCTGTCTTTCAAACACACTGATTTGACGGTACCGGCCGCGGTGGTCTCGCGGTTCTAGGCGCGCAGTCCGGAACCGTGCGACTGCTACGGTCGCAGGTTCGAATCCTGCCTCGGGCATGGATGTGTGTGATGTCCTTAGGTTGGTTAGGTTTAAGTAGTTCTAAGTTCTAGGGGACTGATGACCTCAGATGTTAAGTCCCATAGTGCTCAGAGCCATTTGAACCATTTGACACTTTTCTTCGAGGTAATTCATAATGTTTGAAGACAATATATGTTCCAAAATCCTGCTGCATATCGAAGTTAACGATATGGGCCTGTAGCAGTTGAGTCCCATAGTGCTCAGAGCCATTTGAACCATTTTTTTGATTTGACGGTACGGTTCGCGCATACGTCTGCGAAGCATCCTGCACGTCTGCTCAGGTGACAATGTCCCATTACCTTCGCTTTATAGCGGCAACGAGAGCCATAGGCACATTTTACCGGTAGGTGGTGTTGCACCGCGATATCGATGTTGACCCGAACTCGTCGGCCGACATGGTTCAAATGCTAATCAAATGCAAATGGCTCTAGGCACTATGGGACTTAACATCTGAGGTCATCACTCCCCTAGACTTAGAACTACTTAAGCCTAACTAACCTAAGGACATCACACACATCCATGCCCGAGGCAGGATTCTAACCTGCGACAGTAGCAGCAGCGCGGTTCCGGACTGAAGCGCCTAGAACCGCTCGGCCACAACGGCCGTCCAAATACTAATCATTTTTGGAGAATATAATGATGTACATGTTCTCAGAATAGGAACATCCCATCTCCAGTCGTTCAAAGCGTTCTGTTTTTTTTTTCTGAACATGAGTGTATAAATAACGATGAGGTACTGAATAGCAATGGGGAGAAAAGAAATATGTGGCCTAACTTAATTAAAAGAAGGAATCAGTTTTTAGTATGGTATCGTCTAGACACCGCAGTGGTACACCAAACTCGTTAACACTCATCACTGCCACAGAAGTGAGTGAGGTCTCCCCGCAATCCACAACGACGAATTGGAGAGGCTGAAGAAGACCACGGACTCTCTCTCAGCATAGCAGCGTCCTCGCACAAAGGTCGGTATAGAACCAAGCTTGGAAGTGCTCTGCCCCAGTTCGTAATTTCGGTACAAGTAGTCAACATCATCGAGCAGGGTAAAGAGTCATTCAGGAATGAAATGGAAATGTACTTTCGCAAACGTTGAACATTGTACTTCTAGAGAAAGGTTGTAATTTTATGCTTCAGGTGATGTTTTAGTAGTCAATTATAGTTGTAAATTATCGCGCACTCCTATGGCAAAGGATCGTATAAAGAAAATCTTTGTATCATTCACGTAATAAAATAAGTTATCAATTAATTTGTTTTAGTTCAGATGAGCCATTATGAGAAAGCATATAATCCATAGTTATGACCGGACGATTGAAGTTTCATCTGTTACGATATGCTCTGGGCAATCAAGCGATCACCATTTTAGTACTGGTGAGAAGTGCGGGATGAGCAAGGGGGGGGGGGGGGGTAATATTCTAAAATTGTAGATGGAGCCAGAAGGACGAATACACTACTGGCCATTAAAATTGCTACACCAAGAAGAAATGCAGATGATACACGGGTATTCATTGGACAAATATACTAGAACTGACATGTGATTACATTTTCACGCAGTTTGGGTGCATAGATCCTGAGAAATCAGTATCCAGAACAACCACCTCTGACCGTAATAACGGCCTTGATACGCCTGGCCATTGAGTAAACAGAGCTTCGATGGCGCGTACAGGTACAGCTGCCCATGCAGCTTCAACACGATACCACAGTTCATCAAGAGTAGTGACTGGCGTATTGTGATGAGCCAGTTGCACGGCCACCATTTACCAGACGTTTTCCATTGGTGAGAGAACTGGAGAATGTGCTGGCAAGGGCAGCAGTCGAAGATTTTCTGTATCCAGAAAGACCCGTACATGACCTGCACCATGCTGTCGTGCATTGTCCTGCTGAAATGTAGGGTTTCGGAGGGATCGAATGAAGGGTAGAGCCACGGGTCGTAACACATCTGAAATGTAACGTCCACTGTTCAAAGTGCCGTCAATGCGAACGAGAGGTGACCGAGATAACAATGGCACCCCATACCATCACGTCGGGTGATACGCCATTACGGCGATGACGAATACACGCTTCCAATGTGCGTTCAACGCAATGTCGCCAAACACGGATGCGACCATCATGGTGCGGTAAACAGAACCTGGATTCATCCGAAGAAATGATGTTTTGCCATTCGTGCACCCGCGTTCGTCGTTGAGTACACCATCGCAGGCGCTCCTGTGTGATGCAGCGTCAAGGGTAACCGCAGCCATGGTCTCCGAGCTGATAGTCCATGCTGCTGCAAACGTCGTCGAACTGTTCGTGCAGATCGTTGGTGTCTTGCATACGTCCCCATATGTTGACTCAGGGATCGAGACGTGGCTGCCCGATCCGTTACAGCCATGCAGATAAGATGCCTGTCATCTCGACTGCTAGTGATACGAGGCCGTTGGGATCCAGCACGGCGTTCCCTATTACCCTCCTGAACCCACCGATTCCATATTCTGCTAACAGTCATTGGATGTCGACCAATGCGAGCAGCAATGTCGCGACACGATAAACCGCAAATGCGATAGGCTACAAACCGACCTGTATTAAAGTCGGGAGCGTGATGGTACGCATTTCTCCTCCTTACACGCGGCATCACAACAATCTTTCACCAGGCAACGCCTGTCAAATGCTGTTTGTGTATGAGAAATCAGTTGGAAACTTTGCTCATGTCAGCATGTTGTAGGTGTCGCCATCGGCGCCAACCTTGTGTGAATGCTCTGAAAAGCTAATCATTTGCATATCACAGCATCTTCTTTCGGTCGGTTAAATTTCGCGTCTGTAGCACGTCATGTTCGTGGTGTAGCAATTTTAATGGTCAGTAGTGTAGATTAAGGAGGTTGATGTAGGTGGCAGTAGCTATTACGACATGAAGAGGGTTGCACAGGATAGGGTAACGTGGAGAGGTGCATCAGACCAGTCTCCGGGCTGAAGACCACAACAGCAACGACGGGACGTCGCGACTCCTATCAATGGCACACACGTCAAAGAACGGTGAACCGGCCGTGACGCGCGGGACAGCTGAGGCGGCGTTTTCTGGGCCCGTGGCTGGTGGAGCGTAACGCGGCGGGCGGTTTCGGGTGTCGGGTGTCGCCTTGACCTTTGGGCGGCGGGTGGCGGCTCGCGCTGCGGGCAGCCGGGCACCGCCCCTCTCCGTCTGCCGCCGGCAGATGCCTCGCCCGATGTCCGGCCGGCAGAGCAAAAAGAAGCCGCGACACACCGGCCGCTCCTTTTTCTGTAGCACCGTCCTCCTTCCCCTCCTCCTCCTCCTCCTACTCCTGCTGCTGCTGCTACTCGCATCTTGGGTAACGCCCTGTCCTGCGCTGCGCCTGCCGCCCGTAGAAGGACATTCGTCTTGTACCCAAACCCAGGTCTGCGCCAGACACGGAGACACCAAACAAGCGGAGCAACGAATGAAACTGCACTTTTCTTTCCAAAACGGGTTTTTCGCGATCTATTTATTTAATTTATCGTGTGTATTTTTGACACAGTGAAAAAAAATACATAGAATGTAAAGCGTAATACCGGGTGATCAAAAAGTCAGTATAAATTTGAAAACTTAATAAACCACGGAATAATGTAGATAGAGAGGTAAAAATTAACTACCATAACAAAGTAAGACAAAGCAAAGATGATGTTCCGTTTAGTAGTTGAGGCGAGATTTTGTCCGGGATGACAAGAAGACAGCTCCTACTTGTCATCACCGATTTCGTACTGATTTATGATATATGGAGGGCTTAGCCAGAAATGAAAGTAACATAAGTGGAAGCTTCAGGTGGCGAAGCGCTTAGAAAAAATAGCATTTTCGACCCGGGTTGGGAGAGATATGAGCAACTTGTTTCGCTTGACGAAGCGGAAAGGGCACAGAACGCTAATCCAAGGATGTGCATCGATTATGCGCGAAAACCTTTTTTATTTTCAGTTTTTACATTAGTTACCCTGCAAATAGACTGAAAAAATGCTCCAGTGGTTCAAATTGCTCTGAGCACTATGGGACTTAACATCTGACGTCATCAGTACCCTAGAACTTAGAACTACCGGGTGATCAAAAAGTCAGTATAGATTTGAAAACTTAATAAACCACGTAATAATGTAGATAGAGAGGTAAAAATTGACGCACATGCTTGGAATGACATGGGGTTTTATTAGAACCGAAAAAAAAGAAAAACAAAGTTCACAAAATGTCCGACAGATGGCGCTGGACAGCAAAATGACAGTGACTGCGCATGACAATCGTGTATAAAAGGAGCTGTAATGAGAGAGAGAATCAGATGCGCCAGCAGTCGCAGCATGTTGACGTTACCTGAAAAGGCACTTTTAGTGAAGCTGTATTATCAGAATGGGGAATGTGTTAATTCAGCGTTACTATCCTATCGCCATAGGAAGGGGATTCGAACGGGTAAAGGTCCGTTGACGAATGCAGCTGCGGCAAGAATGATTTCGAAGTTCGAAGCCGCGGGTTGTTTAGACGATAGACCCCGTAGTGGTCGACCGAGCACAAGGCGTAATGCTGCTGAGATAGTGCAGGAAGAAATGGAGACTGAAGTCAGCGCTCGTGCAGTCGCACGTCGCACTGGCATTCCATGCACTACTGCTTGGTAGGCACTTAGGCGTACCCTCTGATGCTATCCGTACAAAATACATCGGCATCATGAACTGTTACCTGGCCATTTAGTGAAGCGGAGGGCATTTGCGGTGTGGGCGTTTCAAAAGATGGCGGAAGATGACGATTGGTTGAGTGACGTGTTGTGGACCTACGAAGCTAATTTCACGCTCCGAGGGTCTGTCAACTCCCACAACTGCAGAATTTCGGCTACCGAAAATCCTAGAATTGTCGTGGAAACTCCATTGCACGACGAGAAAGTCACGGTATGGGTTGGATTTACCACATCTACCGTTATCGGGTCTGTTTTCTTCGAGGAAATGCGTGATTCTGGTTTTGTAACTGCTACCGTGACGGGTGATAGGTACGCCGATATGTTACAGCATCGCATCATCCCCAGCCTGGCTGATAAACACCTGCTCGAACGTACGATGTTTATGCAGGATGGCGCTCCACCCCATATTGCTAGACGCGAGAAAGATCTCTAGCGCGCGTTGTTTGGTGATGATCGTGTACTCAACCGCCACTTTCGTCATGCTTGGCCTCCCAGGTCCCCAGACCTCACTTCGTGCAATTATTGACTTTGGGGTTACCTGAAGTCGCAAGTGTATCGTGATCGACCGACTTCTCTAGGGATGCTGAAAGACACCATCCGACGCCAATGCCTCACCATAACTCCGGACATGCTTTACAGTGCTGTTCACAACATTATTCCTCAACTACAGATATTATTGAGGAATGATGGTGGACATATTGAGCATTTCCTGTAAAGAACATCATCATTGCTTTGTCTTACTTTGTTATGCTAATTATTGCTATTCTGATCAGATGAAGCGCCATCTGTCGGACATTTTTTTTTTTATTTTGTATTTTTTTGATTCTAATAAAACCCCATGTCATTCCAAGCATGTGTGTCAATTTGAACCTCTCTATCTACATTATTCCGTAATTTATTCAGTTTTCAAATTTATACTGACTTTTTGATCACCCGGTATAATCAACATGAAATCTTAGAAACAAACATTTAGAGCATTTGCGTAATTTATCGACTCTAAGAGTCGCCAACAGTGCGTCTTCTGGTCTACCACGGTGTGATTTTATCTGGAATTCTTGTGTGATGTGCCTGATGGTCTGTGGTTATCTGGACTCACGAAGTGCGGATGGTTGCTTACCCCATTTGTGCAAAGAATATGCGCATCTGGCATGTTGAAGTGTAAAGCCTTTTGCCTGAGAAGTCAAGCCCCAGAGGTTTTTGGGTGATACACCGAAAAAAAAGGAAAAAAAGGAATGGAAAGAGGCAAAATCCTCAAAGGCTGTGTCCAGTGGCACCAAATTATAGAATCTGCATACTGAGGGATTACAATGTTGTGATTTATCTGTCACAGTCATCAGCAATCAAATGGCATCCTGGAGGCTTGTCTGTGAGTACACTTACTTCATTAAAAAAATCTGCAGATAGTAACAGTGCTTATCTTGGAGGTGAACACAGAATGCTACATCCATTCCAGGGTACAGCCATGCCCCATCTACAAGTATGTACTCCAGTCAAAGAACACCAGCAGTTTGCGGGAATTTGAACGAGGTAGCATTGTGGACCTGTGGCAAGCTGGAAGGGCATTTCGACAGACTGCTACACAAGTTATCCACTAAATTACAGGCCCATATCGTTAACTTCGATATGCAGCAGGATTTTGGAACATATATTGTCTTCAAACATTATGAATTACCTCGAAGAAAACTGTCAAATGGTTCAAATGGCTCTGAGCACTATGGGACTTAACATCTGAGGTCATCAGTCCCCTAGAACTTAGAACTACTTAAACCTAACTAACCTAAGGACATCACACACATCCATGCCCGAGGCAGGATTCGAACCTGCGACCGTAGCAGTCGCGCGGTTACGGACTGAGCGCCTAGAATCGCTAGACCACCGCTGCCGGCGAAGAAAACTGTCCATTGACACACAGTCAACATAAGTTTAGAAGACATCGTTCCTGTGAAACACAACTAGCTCTTTATTCACATGAAGTGTTGAGTGCTATTGACAGGAATTTGAGATGTATTCCGTATTTTTAGATTTTCGAAAGGCTTTTGTCACTGTACCACACAAACGGAGGTAATGAAATTGCGTGCTTACGGAATATCGTCTCAGTTATGTGACTGGAGTTGTGATTTCTTATCAGAGAGGTCACAGTTCCTAGCAATTGACGGAAAGTTATCGAGTAAAACATAAGTGATTTCTGGCGTTCCCCAAGGTAGTGTTACAGCCCCTTTGCTGTTCCTTATCTATATAGACGATTTGGGAGACAATTTGAGGAGCCGTCTTAGGTTGTTTGCAGATGACGCTGTTGTTCATCGACATATGAAGTCATCAGAAGATGAAACAAACTGCAAAACGGTTTAGAAAATACATCTGCATGATGTGAAAATTGGCAGTTGACCCTAAAAAACGAAAAGTGTGAGGTCATTCACAAGAGTGCTAAACGGAATTCGTTAAAATTCGGTTACACGATAAATCTAAAAGCCGTAAATTCAACTAAGTAACTAGGTATTACAATTACGATCAACTTAAACTAAGGAAACTGCCTACTTGACGCTTGTCCGTCTTCTTTTCGAATACTATTGCGCATTGTGGGATCCTTACCAGATGGAACTGACGGATTACACCGGAAAAATTCAAACAAGGGCAGAACGTTTTGTATTATCGCGAAATATGGGAAAGTGTGTCACAGAAATGATACACGATCTGGGCTGGACATCGCTAAAAGAAATGCGTTTTTCGTTGCATCGGAAACTTCTTGCGAAATTCCAATCACCAGCTTTCTCCTCCGAATGCGAAAATATTTTGTTGACACCGACCTACTTAGGGAGAAACGATCACCACGATAAAATAAGGGAAATCAGTGCTCGTACTGGAAGATATAGGTGTTCTTTCTTTCCGCGCGCTATATGAGATTGTAATAATAGAAAATTGTGAAGGTGGTTCATGAGTCCTGTGCCAGGCACTTTAATGTGATTTGCACAGTATCCGTGAAGATATAGATTACGTTGGGCAGAGTGCATCGTTGGTGCGTCACTGTTTACAGCAGTAGTTGGTGAAACATTTCCCACATCTGTAGACCGGTTTATAGACGTCCGCGTAGTGCAGATCCACGTCAAGACCGACGCATCGTCCCAGGTAGGAAATTCGGAAACATGCTACACATACTGTGTCAATGAAGACCATTGGGAAGCGGTTGCCCAGAGCGGGACTAAGACAACAGGTGCATCTGGGCAGGAAGCCACGTGTATGGCCGTAGACCTGGGGAGCAGCCTATTCCGGAGTGCGTGTGCCTACAACATACAGGTCCCATCGCAATTCCTGTGATCCGCTGCACTGAACAGACTGGTATAACCTTGCTACCACCATATCTTCGACAGGAACGTGATGTACATTTTCAGCAGTACAGCGCACGTCCACAATGCAACGTGCTCTTCGTAATTTACAACAACTGCCCTGACTAACTAGAGCACCAGATCGGTAGCCAATTGAACACACGCGGGATATGGTGAAGTGGGAACTTTTTCGTCCTCCAGTACCTGCAAGAACCGTTGGCAAATTGTAGCAAAGGGTGCAACAGGCTTGGGACAGTCTATAGCAGGATGCCATTCGGCACATTTATCATCGTTTCCATTCGAGAATATACACTTGCGTTGCCGCCAGAGAGGGGTAAGCTGTGTACTGAATCTACTGTTTGGCCACCTTGTAACGCCGGAAATCCATATCCTCCTATTTCCATCTATTCCACTGCAATTTCTTTTCTTTATTTTGTTACCTGAAGATATAACATTTCTGTGTCTTTGTATATTGTAATTGTTTTACTATTTGTATATACGAGGCATTTATGTCGATGTATAATTGGTTTGTTTTGTGAATATTATTTGTATATTTACACTGGGTCTTGCCTGGGGTAAACTATGCTGTCGAACGAATACATCGATAGGTCGTGTGGAGAACCAAAGTGTTGAGGATCTTTGGTAGTGAACTCTACCGCGTGGAGCGCGGGCAGAGACGGGTAGTCTGGCTGGAGTAGTGCGGTTGAGCAGGTGTGTTGTGTGACGCTCCCGCGAGTTGCCGCGCTTTCGGGCTTTGGCAGCATGTAATTGCGATCGACTTGCTATGATAGTTTCTGACACGGTGTCGCGGACGCGAAGCATTAGCTGGCGCACATCAAGAGCCGCTTTTGTGATTAACGCTTTATGTCTCTTTAACTTCTTTTGTAGTTATCTATAATCAAACTTCCAATATTATGGTTACTTTCTTACTGCAACTGGGTTTTTAACGCGCCGGTGAGTTTGACGGGAAGATCATTCTATTTATGAGCGGCACGCTCTGCTACATCACTAGAGCATTTGACCTCTGCTAAAATTCTCTTATCGTTTTTCTGTCCTAATGTCGGTTTCGGATTTTAGTTTAAATCTTTTGATAGAGATATCTCTTCAACTCGAAGGGAAATATCTGTAAGATTAACAGGCTTGCCTAAGAACTAGTGTTTTTTAGGCACAGAGCGCTCACTTTATTCTTCGCACTCAAGCTTGCCCTCAGAACTGCCGGGTTTTGTCTCGAGTTTGTGTTATCGGGAGTGTTAGTTGTATGTTAACAGTGCTACACAGCAGCATGGATAAGCTTACTTGCTGCTACGGTCGCAGGTTCGAATCCTGCCTCGGGCATGAATGTGTGTGATGTCCTTAGGTTAGTTACGTTTAAGTAGTTCTACGTCGACTGATGACCTCAGATGTTAAGTCCCATAGTGCTTAGAGCCATTTGATAAGCTTACTGATGGAAAGACGATATGCAGCTCATGTACAGATTCACTGAACGCAATGGGAAAGCAGTTCGACGACTATAGCTGAGCTGTTCCCGAAGCGACGGCGACCATGTCACAGTACTTTTCTATCTGTCTGTGTTTTGTGTCGTAAGTTTTTTTGATTTCATATTACAGGCTTCCTCTTAACAGTGAAAGTATTTTCATAGAAGCAAAGGTAGCTGGGATAAGAAACCGAATAAATCACTATTAGATGATACTTTGCGTCGAGCCTGGAAGTCTAGTGGTAAAACATTTACCTGGAAACCGAGAAGTCGCGGGATCGAATCCCGGTCAGATAACGGAAATTTTCTGTCTGCTTTTAATGGAGCCTCCACCTGTCAGTGGCGTGAGGTATCGAAACGACAGAAATTGATACCCTGTAGTAAATGACTGATGGACCAAGTAGTGCTTTCCTGGATTACAACAGCTGAGAAAAGTCTGTGACGACGCGGTAATGGTAGGTGGGTGGGAGACATTAGAAAACAAGCAAGAGCAACCTGTATGTGTACAGATTACGACTACCATGCGTGGAAAAGTATAGGGGAGACATCTGTCCAGCAGTGGCGACCGAGTAAATTATGATTTCTTGATCCAGGAAGTCACTGTTCCGTATATGGCGGAGGATGTTTTGTACCACTATTAGCGATTTTCTGTCCATTTCCAATCGCGCACAGATCGAGGGAAAAACTACTGTCTTTATTGCTCTGTAAGCAACCTAATCTCACTGCGTGAATACCACTCTATGCGTAATATCCGATGGTGGCCACTAGTATTGTTAAACAACAGTGTTTCGCTAAACAAGGGCGCCATCGTTCCAAATATTCACTTTTAAGTTCCCGGAGTATCTGTTTTAGAGGTCTGCATAGGCCGTATCGATCTTACACGGAGCGTTATTCAACACCTGCTGTAATACGCGGCCTGTAAACAGTGGAACAATACTCCAGAATGTGTCCTACTAGCGAGCTGTATGCCTATTTCTTTACAGTACACAGCAGTTTCCCAGAGCCCTTCGACAAAACTCTTCTAGTGGAGGTCCTCAGAACTGATTTCATGCATTCGTTTCATTTCTTATGCCTTCTCAGTATTATCGAATAATATTTAAACAAGGTCTTCGCCACTAGCCGCTAATCTTATGATCGCATACTGTAGGTCTTTTTTTGTATCATCCTGGTTTTTTTCACAAGTGAAGAAAGCTACCATTCATTACATCAACTGAAAATGATGTACAAGTATTTCTGAATTTCCTTATTGTTTTTCAAAGACTATATCTGTAATATACACGCCGGCCACTGTGGACGAGCAGTTCTAGGCACTTCAGTCTGGAACCACGTGACCGCTACGGTCGCAGGTTCGAATCTTGCCTCGGGCATGGATGTGTGTGATGTCCTTAGGTTAGTTAGGTTTATCTAGTTCTAAGTTCTAGGGGACTGATGACTTCAGATATTAAGTCCCATTGTGCTCAGAGCCATTTGAACTAGTTTGTAATATACACTGCCAGATAAAAAATAAAATAAAAACAAAAAACAAATCATCCGGACACCTATTAGTAGAAATTAATATGATGTGTGTCCCTTTACCGCCTTTTCGGCGGCATGAACTCGAAAAGGGACATTTTCAGTGAGGTGTCTGATTTTGTCTGCAAGAATGATTGCCCGTTAATCCTCAAGACCCCACACCAGAGTAGGTAGTGATGTCGAACACTAAGATCTGGAGCAAACTTGACGTTCTAACTCACCCCAAAGGCCTTAGGGATGTTGGGTTCAGGTTGGGACTCTGGCCAGGCGAGTACATTTCAGGAATTTTACCGTGCACAAACCATTGCCTCATAGCTGCTCCCTTAAGACACGCTACACTGTCATGCTGATACAATCGTCTCTGAATGGTCCCTCTATGGAGCACTGTATACTTTCGTGTAAAATACGTTAATATTCATCTTTATTTAGATTATCATTAAAATGTTATGCTGTTTTTTCTTCATGAAGTTTATTAATCTGTTAGGAAACAGGCAGAGCTGGTCTATTTATTGCTAGTATTATGCGTTTTCCATTCCAGTGGTCGGATCTCAGGGTGTTTCTGAACTCGTGTTAGGCAGCCGCAGGGCGTTATTCAACGGTTTTGGAACATTGACAAGTTCTACATTGTCTGGCAGGTCAAAATAAGGCTGGCGATCCTTATTAAGATTATTTTGTATGGGTAGTAGTGCAGAAAATTGATCCAGGTTGGCCAATAAACGATTACAAGATAATCTTCGGAGTAATAAATCGCGCAATTTGTCTCGCCTGCCAATAGCGCGTGGGTTCCGGCCGCGGGAGCGTCTGAGACTGTGCGTGACGCCAGCTCCGAGGACGAGACGAAAGAACGTTCCATACTTGCTGTACAGAACAGTATCGACAGCGAACTAGCTGGTAGTGTGATGAGTTGGACTTCAGATATCTCAGAGGTGAGCGTAGAGAAAACCAGCGATCACCGAGAGAATCGTATACACTAGTACAAATATTATCTTGCTCATATTGAATAGAAAGGGTGATCTGTAAATATTCAGCCTGAATGAGAACAACTTTTCAGCTAAGATCGCATTTGCAAAATGTTTATTTAGGATGACAGGTTTCGGTAAAACAGAGTTACCATCATCTCATCCATGAACACTACACATAGAGTGTGAAAATTAAATTATGAAAACCAGCGTACATTGGCATAAGTATAATACATAGGGAGAGTTATTACTGTAGGCACCTCGGTAAAGGTTATTGCAAACAGGTCTATAAAAGTACTCCATTTCTTAACTAGCTGGGAAGCTGACGTAAGATGCATTGGCATGTCAAAGTAAAAACCATTATTTACAAAATGTTTCGCCAAATGCATCCGTTCCATATAAAAAGTCACAGAGTAAATCACTGGCCTGACACAAGTTATCAGAACACATCTTGGCATTTAGTACCGCTAGAGGTCGCTTGAGCATTCATGTCTTCGTCAACTGCAGATGTAAATATGTGATTTTAATAAAATATGGTAACTGGTACACAACCGTAAAATTTTTGTAGCAGGTAGAAAATAAAATATTTTTAGAGACAGAAAGAGCATACGTAACTATATATAGTATGTATACGCATGCTTTTTCTGTCTCTATAAAATATTTTAGATTCAACCTGCTAAGAAAATTTTATAATTGTGTACCAATTAGAAAATTTAAACTGTGTAGCAAATATAGGATTACATCGTTCAGCTGAAGAAACAGAAGAATATGTTAAAATGTCCTTTCACAAAACTTAAATCAACTAGAAGCAGCACCAACATCCTTCCCTGAAAGTAATGTTATTATAAAAATTCTGAAAAACGTAAGATCTTGTGGGGTTGATGGAATTTCAAATAGAATTCTGAAAAGTTGTTCCAACTTAATAAGTAATGTCCTTAGTGATATATGCAATGCATCAGTGACACAGAGAATTTTTCCAGACAGGTTAAAATATGCAGTTATTAATCCACGCCATAAGAAAAGTTGACAAGACAGACTTAAACAATTATTGTCCATTTTCCTTATTGACAACGTTTTTCAAGAGTAGTCGCACACTTAAGTGGAAACAATTGAGCTAACATATAACAGTTTGGATTCCAGAAGGGTTGCTCGGCTGGGAATGCTATTTATACAATCACACATGAAACAGCACAAGCCTTAAATAATAATACATTGCCAGTCGGTATTTCGTGTGATCTGTCCAAGGTCTTCGATCGTATTGATCATGATACTCTCTTAGACAAAACTCAAGTTTTATGTAACTGATGGCTCTTGAATGATATTTGACAAACCGAATGCAAAAGGTTGTGCTGAATCATTCAGACAACGTCAGACAGGTAGAGAACTTTAGTGACTGGGGTGAAATAACACAGTGAGTGCGTCTCTGTTCCTCATACATGTGAATTACTTCCACTTTTCAATAAACATAATAGGTCCTTTTGCAGACGATACTAGTGTTATAAATCACATCAGAGAGAAAATAACAAAGGAGTTAGTGAACGATATTTGTCCTTGCAGGGTCTACAGCCACTTCACAAACCTTAAAGCAGGAAGTACACTTGTTTGTAGCATGACAAGTATTCAGACGGACAATACGTAGACGTTTCTAGCACATCGGGCCGTCGCACGCTAACCATTGCTGCTGCTTCCCTTGACAGTCATCCGGCCGCAGTGGCCGAGCGGTTCTAGGCGCTACAGTCTGGAACTGCGCGACCGCTGCGGTCGCAGGTTCGAATCCTGACTCGGGCATGGATGTGTGTGACGTCCTTAGGTTAGTTAGGTTTAAGTAGTTCTAAGTTCTAGGGGACTGATGACCTCAGAAGTTAAGTCCCATAGTGCTCAGAGCCTTGACAGCCAGCAGACCGAGGCACTGCGACAGCGGGTGCGCCCAACGACAATGTAGAACACAGAAGTCTCACCACGTCGTCTTCTCAGACGCGTCTCGGTTCAGCGTTTAGCACCACGTTGGATGTATCCGTGCGTGAAGCAACCTAGGAGAACGTACGTGGCAAGATTTCATTCGCTGTCGTTATGGGAACTCTCGACAGTGGACGTCAAATTGATTCCACATTTTTAGATTTCCAGAAGGCTTTTGACACCACTCCTGACAAGCGACTTCTAAGTAAATTGCGTGCCTATGGACTACAGTCTCAGTTATGTGACTAGGTGCGTTATTTCTTGACAGAAACGTTACAGAATAATTAACGGAAGGTCATCGAGTAAAACAGAAATAATATCTGGCGTTCCCTAATGAAGCGTTATGGGCCCTCTGTTGTTCCTGATCTACATAAACGATTTAAGAGACAATCTGAACAGTCCTCTTAGACTGTTTGCAGATTATGCTGTCATTCACCGTCATGTAAGGTCACCAGATGATCAAAACGAATTGCAAAATGATTTAAAGAACATATCACTATGTTGCAGAAAGTGGCAACTGGCTGTATATCATGAAAAGTGTTAAGTCACAAACATGAGCACTAAAAAGAATCCGCAAAGATTCAGTTACTCGGTAAGTCACACAAATACAAAGGCTGTTAGCTCAACTAAATACTTAGGGATATCAAATACCAATAACATAGATTGGAACGATCAAACAGATAATGTTGTGGGGAAAGCAAACCAAAGACTGCGACTTATTGGCAGAACACTTAGAAATTGCCTGTCCGCCCTCTTCTGTAGTACGCTTATTGTTGTGCGGTGTAGGATCCGCATCAGATAGGATTGACGGAGGAGATCGAAATACTTCAAAGAAGCGCAGCTCTTTTACTGCTATCGAGAAACAGCGGAGAGAGAGACCTGCATACGACACGCGAAGTGGGGTGGCAGTCGTCAAAACAAAGGCGTTTTCCGCTGCTGCAGTAAAATTCTCGCGAAATTTCAATCACAAACTTTCTCCTCACGGTGTGAGAATTGTTTGTTAGCGCCCACCAAAATAGGGAGAAATGATGATCATAATAAGATAACAGAAGTCAGAGCTCGTGCTGTTCGGGAGCGGAGTGGTAGAGAAGCAGCTTAAAGGTGGCTCGATGAACCCTTTTCCAGGCACTTAATTGTGAATTGCAGTGCCGTCATGTGGATGTAGATGTAGAGCGTCATACCGGCCCAGCGCGCGACGAGATCGAACGGAGTACCACTGCGCATAAGATAACATCTACACTGCTAGTCAGTGATTTGGGCAACACCCGTTACATTTCTGACCTGTTACGGACGACGTAAGTGTTGTATCTTTCAGGTCTCCTGTGCGTTATGTTTCGTGAAGATAAAGAAAGACCGCATACTGTCTTGCCGTTCTGATCTACACTCCTGGAAATTGAAACAAGAACACCGTGAATTCATTGTCCCAGGAAGGGGAAACTTTATTGACACATTCCTGGGGTCAGATACATCACATGATCACACTGACAGAACCACAGGCACATAGACAAAGGCAACAGAGCATGCACAATGTCGGCACTAGTACAGTGTATATCCACCTTTCGCAGCAATGCAGGCTGCTATTCTCCCATGGAGACGATCGTAGAGATGCTGGATGTAGTCCTGTGGAACGGCTTGCCATGCCATTTCCACCTGGCGCCTCAGTTGGACCAGCGTTCGTGCTGGACGTGCAGACCGCGTGAGACGACGCTTCATCCAGTCCCAAACATGCTCAATGGGGGACAGATCCGGAGATCTTGCTGGCCAGGGTTGTTGACTTACACCTTCTAGAGCACGTTGGGTGGCACGGGATACATGCGGACGTGCATTGTCCTGTTGGAACAGCAAGTTCCCTTGCCGGTCTAGGAATGGTAGATCGATGGGTTCGATGACGGTTTGGATGTACCGTGCACTATTCAGTGTCCCCTCGACGATCACTAGTGGTGTACGGCCAGTGTAGGAGATCGCTCCCCACACCATGATGCCGGGTGTTGGCCCTGTGTGCCTCGGTCGTATGCAGTCCTGATTGTGGCGCTCACCTGCACGGCGCCAAACACGAATACGACCATCATTGGCACCAAGGCAGAAGCGACTCTCATCGCTGAAGACGACACGTCTCCATTCGTCCCTCCATTCACGCCTGTCGCGACACCACTGGAGGCGGGCTGCACGATGTTGGGGCGTGAGCAGAAGACGGCCTAACGGTGTGCGGGACCGTAGCCCAGCTTCATGGAGACGGTTGTGAATGGTCCTCGCCGATACCCCAGTAGCAACAGTGTCGCTAATTTGCTGGGAAGTGGCGGTGCGGTCCCCTACGGCACTGCGTAGGATCCTACGGTCTTGGCGTGCATCCGTGCGTCGCTGCGGTCCGGTCCCAGGTCGACGGGCACGTGCACCTTCCGCCGACCACTGGCGACAACATCGATGTACTGTGGAGACCTCACGCCCCACGTGTTGAGCAATTCGGCGGTACGTCCACCCGGCCTCCCGCATGCCCACTATACGCCCTCGCTCAAAGTCCGTCAACTGCACATACGGTTCACGTCCACGCTGTCACGGCATGCTACCAGTGTTAAAGACTGCGATGGAGCTCCGTATGCCACGGCAAACTGGCTGACACTGACGGCGGCGGTGCACAAATGCTGCGCAGCTAGCGCCATTCGACGGCCAACACCGCGGTTGCTGGTGTGTCCGCTGTGCCGTGCGTGTGATCATTGCTTGTACAGCCCTCTCGCAGTGTCCGGAGCAAGTATGGTGGGTCTAACACACCGGTGTCAATGTGTTCTTTTTTCCATTTCCAGGAGTGTATATCGATACAGAAAATGTTGGATTGCCCCTGGCCAACACATTCTCCATACCTCTCACCCAATAAAACATCTTGTTTTGAGCTGCCGAAAGACTGTCTTACTACCAATCGCCAGTCGCTGCGGTAGAGTTGAAGCAGTATGGAATGAGGTTCCCGTATCTGTCATCGAAGCTCAGCTTCCTTTTCCATTGTATACCCACAATACACTGCCGAGCCACAACATTATGACCACCTATCCAACAGCCGGTATGTCCATCTTTGGCACGGGTAATAGCGGTGACGCGTCGTGGCCTGCAAGAAATAAGGCTTGGTAGGTCTCTGGAGGGAGTTCGCCACACATTTGCACACACAAATTTCCGTAAATTCCGGGTGGGGGTGAGGGGGGGGGGGTGATGAGCTCTGACGCCACGCTCAATCACATCCCAGATGTGTTGGGTCGGTTTCAGATCTGACGAGTTGAGGAGTGCAGCACATCAATTGGAACCCGCCACTGTGTTCCTCGAACCACTCCATCACACATTGCGACATCGCGCATTATCTTGTTGAAAAATGCCATTGCCATTGGGAAAAATGATCGTCATGAAGAGGTGTGCGTGGTCTGAAACCACTGCACGAAACTTCTTGGCCGCCATGGTGTCTTTCAGGAGCTCCACTGAGCCCATCGATCCTCATCCGAATTTTCCTCAGAGCATAACGGAGTCGCCGCCAGCCTGCCTCCGTCCCGTAGTACAAGTGTCGAGGAGCTGTTGCCCCGGAAGAAGACGGATGCGCGCCCTTCCACTGGCATGATAAAGAAGTTATCGGAATTAATCAGACCATGCAACGCTCTGCACTGCGTGACGTCCAGTGCCGATAGTCACGTGCCATTTCAGCCGTTGCTGCCGATGTCGCGATGTTAACATTGGCACATGCATGGGTCGTCGGCTGCAGAGACCCATTGTTAGGAATGTTCAGTGCACTGTGTGTTCAGACACACTTGTACTCTGCCTAGCATTAAAGTCTTGTGTTAGTTCCGCTACAGTTCGCCACCTGTCCTGTTTTAGCAGTCCGCCCAGCCTACGACGTTCGACATCTGCAGTGAAGTGTGGCCACCCGACCCCACGACGTCCGGACGTGGTTTCCTTCAAGAAAGGAAATAGGAGTAATCCATTTAATAACAGACCCATATCACTGACCTCAATCTGCAGTAGGGGTTTGGAGCTTATACTGTACTAGAACATTATGAATCACCTTGAAAATATCGTTCTTGTGCAACACAGCTAGCTCTTTATTCCCATGAAGTAGTGAGTGCTGTCGACAAGGGATCTCAGATCGATTGCATATTCCTTGATTTCCAGAAGGCTTTTGATACCGTTCCTCACAAGAGACTATTAATCAAATTGCGTACATATGCAGTATCGTCACAGTTGTGTGACTGGATTCGTGATTTCCTCTCAGCGAGGTCACAGTTCGTAGTGACAGACGGTAAATCATCGAGTAGAACAGAAGTTATATATGGCGCTCTGCAAGGTAGTGTCATAGGCTCTCTGCTGTTCCTGATTTATATAAATGATCTAGGTGATAATCTGGGCAGCCCCCTTAGATTGTTTGCAGATGACGCTGTAATTTAACGTCTAGTAAAATCATCAGACGATCAATTCCAATTACAAAATGATCTAAAGAGAATTTCTGTATGGTAAGAAAAGTGGCAATTAGCAATAACAAAGAAAAGTGCGAGGTCATCCACATGGGTACTAAAAGAAATCCGATAAATTTGGGTATACGTTAAATCGCACATATCTAAGGGCTGTTAATTCGACTAAATACCTAGGAATTACAATTACGAGCAACTTAAATTTGTAAGACCACATAGACAATATTGTGGGGAGGGCGAAACAAAGACTGCGGTTTGTTGTCAGAACATTTAGAAGATGGGACAAACCCACTAAAGAGAATATTGCGGCGCGTTGTGGGACCCTTACCAGGTAGGATTGACGGAGGACATCGAAAATGTGCAAAGAAGGGCATCCCGTTTCGTGTCATCGCGCAATAGGGGTGAGAGTGTCACTGATATGTTACGCGAGCTGCGGTGGCAGTCACTGAAACAAACACGGTTTTCTTTGCGGCGAGACCTATTTACGAAATTTCAATCACCAACTTTCTATTCCGAATGCGAAAATATTTTGTTGACACCCACCTACGTAGGGAGAAATGATCATTATAATAAAATAAGAGAAATCAGAACCTGAAGGGAAAGATTTAGGGGTTCCTTTTTCCCACGCGCCATTCGAGAATGGAATGGTAGAGAAGTAGTATGAAAAAGGTTCGATAATTCCTCTGCCAGGCACTTAAGTGTGAATTGCAGAGTAACCATGTGAATGTAGATGTAGATGTGGTTTCCGCACGTGTTGAAGACACTCACCACAGCACTCCTCGAACACCCGATAAGTCATGCAGTTTCCGAAATGCTCGAGCCTATGGCCTATAACAATCTTCCCTCGGTCAAACTCAGATAGATAGCGCTCTTATAGCGCTCTTCGCCATACTAGACGCGAACAGAATGCTCACTGACACAACATGCACCGGGCGTGTGTCTGACTAGCAGTCATTCCTCGCCAGGCGACGCTCCTATCGCCTGGATGGGTTTATGTCGATAGTAGGTCGGTGGCCATATTGTTCTGGCTGATCAGTGTATGTTCTCTTCAGCTCTGACATAAACTACTGGCTATTAAAATTGCTACACCAAGAAGAAATGCAGAGTATATGCGGGTATTCAATGGACAAATATATTATACAAGAACTGACATGTGGTTACATTTTCACACAATTTAGGTGCATAGATCCTGAGAAATCAGTACCCAGAACAACCACCTCTGGAGGTAATAACGGCCTTGATACGCCTGGGCATTGAGCTTGGATGGCGTGTACAGGTAAAACTGCCCATGCAGCTTCAACACGATACCACAGTTCATCAAGAGTAGTGACTGGCTTATTGTGACGAGCGAGTTGCTCGGCCACCATAGACCAGAAGATTCAATTGGTCAGAGATCTGGAGAATGCGCTGGCCAGGGCAGAAGTCAAACATTTTCTGTATCCAGAAAGGCCCGTACAGGACCTGCAACATGCGGTCGTCCATTATCCTGCTGAAATGTAGGGTTTCGCATGGATCGAATGAAGGGTAGACCCACGGATCGTAACACATCTGAAATGTAACGTCCACTGTTCAGAGTGCCGTCAATGCGAAAAAGAGGTGATCGAGACGTGTAACCGACGGCACACCATACCATCACGCCAGTATGACGATGACGAATACACGCTTCCAAGGTGCGTTCACCGAATTGTCGCCAAACACGGATGCGACCATCATGATACTGTAAACAGAACCTAGATTCAACGGAAAAAATGACGTTTTGCCGTTCGTGCACCCAGGTTCATCGTTGAGTACACCATCGCAGGCGCTCCTGTCTGTGATGCAGTGTCAAGTGTAACCGCAGTCATGGTATACGAACTGATAGGTCATGCTGCTGCAAACGTCTTCGAACTGTTCGTGCAGATGGTTGTTGTCTTGTCTGTTGACTCAGGGATCGAGACGTGGCTGCACGATCCGTTACAGCCATGCGGATAAGATGCATGTCATCTCGACTGCTAGTGATACGGGGCCATTGGGATCCAGAACGGCGTTCCGTATTACCCTCCTGAACCCACCGATTCTATATTCTGCTAACGGTCATTGGATCTCGACCAACGCGAGCAGCAATGTCGCGATACGATAAACCGCAATCGCGATAGGCTACAACCCGACCTTTATCAAAGTCGGAAACGTGATGGTACACATTTCTTCTCCTTACACGAGGCATCAGAACAACGTTTCACCAGGCAACGCCGGTCAAATACTGTTTGTGTATAAGAAATCGGTTGGAAACTTTCCTCATGTCAGCACGTTGTAGGTGTCGCCACCGTCGCCAACCTTGTGTGAATGCTCTGAAAAGCTAATCATTTGCATATAACAGCATCTTCTTCCTGTCGGTTAAATTTTGCGTCTGTAGCACGTCATCTTCGTGGTGTACCAATTTTAATGGCCAGTAGTGTATTTGCAGGGATGAGTGTGGGTACGGTTAAAGGCGGGGGAGACGGCGGCCTGTATCCTCTCACTGTAGGCAGCGAGCTGCAGAGAGAGGTGCGTGTGGACCGGGGGGTGCGTGCGGAGGCTGCGTGTGGGCGCCGGCGGCAAGTGGCAGAGTGCCGTCTTCCTGGCGGGCGCGTGCTGGCCCGCCGAGGCGCGTGGCGCTCTTCCGGCCAGCTGCCGGCGCGCTAACTGCTCCAGCCGGGCCCGTCCGATGACCCGCTGCAGCCTCCGGGGAGGAAAGGATCAGCCGCTCCCGACAACCACCTGCCACCGGCGCTCTTCCGGCACTTGGCGGCGTGCCGTCCGCTGGACAAGACTCCACCAGAAGGGACGTGCTTGCGAACAGGGCACTTGAAGACGCTACATCTCTCTATAACTAGGTCGTACCTACACTATCTGAGCAAAAGTATTCGGACACCTAATACACAAACGGCCATTAAAACTGCTACTCCACGAAGATGACGTGCTACAGACGCAAAATTTAGCGTACAGGAAGAAGATTTTGTGATATGCAAATGATTAGCTTTTCAGAGCATTCACACAAGGTTGGCGCCGGTGGGGACACCTACAACGTGCTGACATGACGAAAGTTTCCAAGCCATTTCTCATACACAAACAGCAGTTGACCGGCGTTGCCTGCTGAAACGTTGCTGTGATGCCTCGTGTAAGGAGGAGAAATGCGTACCATCACGTTTCCGACTTTGATAAAGGTCGGATTGTAGCCTATCGCGATTGCGGTTTATCGTATCGCCACATTGCTCCTCGCGTTGGTCGACATCCAATGACTGTCACCAGAATATGGAATCGATGGGTTCAGGAGGGTAATACTGGACGCCGTGCTGGATCCCAATGGCATCGTATCACTAGCAGTCTCGATGACAGGCATCTTATCCGCATGGCTGTAACGGACCGTGCAGCCACATCAACAGATGGGGACGTTTGCAAGACAACAACCATTTGCACCAACAGTTCGACGACGTTTGCAGCAGCATGGACTATCAGCTCGGAGACCGTGGCAGCGGTTACCCTAGACGCAGTGTCACAGACAGGAGCGCCTGCGATGGTGTACTCAACGACGAATCTGGGTGCACGAATGGCAAAACGTCATTTTTTCGGATGAATCCAGGTTCTGTTTACAGCATCATGATGGTCGCATCCGTGTTTGGCGACACCGCGGTGAACGCACATTGGAAGCATGTATTAGTCATCGCCATTCTGGCGTATCACCAGGCGTGATGGTATGGTTTCCCATTGGTTACTAGTCTCGGTCACCTCTTGTTCGCATTGACGGCAATTTGAATAGTGGAAGTTACATTTCAGATGTGTTACGACCCGTGGCTCTATCCTTCATTCGATCCCTGCAAAACCCTACATTTCAGCAGGATAATGCACGACCGGATGTTGCAGGTCCTGTACGGGCCTTTCTGGATACAGAAAATGTTCGACTGCTGCCCTGGCCCGCACATTCTCCAGATCTCTCACCAACTGAAAACGTCTGGTCAATGGTGGCCGAGCAATTGGCTCGTCACAATATGCCTGTCACTACTCTCGATGAACTGTGATATCGTGTTGAAGCTGCATGGACAGCTGTACCTGTACACGCCATCAATGCCCAAGCGTACAAGGGCCGTTTTAGCGGCCAGAGGTGGTTGTTCTGGGTTCTGATTTCTCAGGATCTATGCACGCAAATTGTGTGAAAATGTAATCACATGTCAGTTCTAGTACAATATATTTGTCCAATGAATACCCGTTTATCATCTGCATTTATTCTTGGTGTAGCAATTTTATATATTGCCAGTAGTGTAGTAGACATTACTATTGGGTATTCCCACCCTTCACCTTTATGACGACTGGGGACACTTTCAATGAGATGTCTGTCTGTGAAGGAATGGCAGCCCATCCTTCCTCAACAGACGAAGCCAGAGAAGATAATGACGTTGGATGGTGCGATCTGGAGCGAAGTCGGCGTTCAAACTCTTTAGATGCACCACTGGATTCAAGTCTCTGGAAGGCCAGTCCATTTCAGTGATGTTACTGCCTACATACCATTGTCTCACACATGCTGCTTCATGACAGACGGCATTGTAATGCTGGTACAATCATTGTCGGCGAACTGTTCTTCGGGGGCGCACAACCTTTTTGGACTTGACATCTAAGACGAGCAATTGAGTCCATTTAGAGATCTAGTGACTTAAAATGTCATGAATGTTTTAGCACTAAGCAACACCGTAGCCAAAAGTAAGAATTTCAGTTACACAAAGTACATAACAGGTAATTTGCTCTATATCAAAAGTTGTAGGCCTACGACTCAGTTTTTAAGATATTACAGCTCTGTAAAAAAAGGGAAATAGCATTAAACTGTTGAAAAAAGTTTAATGGCATTCTTGGCTTTGTACATAATTGGCAGGTCATTAGAATCTGCTCATCTGGTGAATAATTTGTCAAAATCAACCTCCACGGTCTGGAAGATGAGGTGCTTATTTGCCATGTCAGTACGAACAGCAACTTTGGTTTCGATAACACAAAATATTTAACTGATCATTACCTCAGTCAAGCACATTATGGTTTCGTGAAAAGTGTTGCCTACTGGAGGCGGAGCTTTTTCCCGTCTCCCTTCCCCCCCTCCCCCCCCCCCCCTCCCCTGCATCCAACCCTGAACACTCTTCCCGCAAACCCTACTTATAAGACGCCAAGTTATACTTCGTGATTAGTTACCCACCACGAAGAGGGGAAGACTGTTGCTGAGCGCGAGCATTAAAAGCGGTGAAATGCAGATGGAGACGAAAGAGGCGGAGACATTGGTGTCAGATTTATCGCCAACAAATACCGTGAAAAACACTCATTGTCAACAAACTCGTATTTTGCAAAAACAGTTGGTTTAAACAGTATTCGGATGAAGGTATTGAAATATCGACGTGTAAGGTCGCGGCGATCGAACGGTCGACCGCGATCGACCGCTAGAGTGTCCCTGGTCTGCTGTACAATGTGTTCATATGATTCCGGATGTAGTGATTTCTTAACCACAATGAGTCCACAACCTAATCGGGAAAGATACCCACATAACGTAACAAGACCTCCTCCTTACTTCACTGCTGGCTCTACACAAGATGGCAGGTAACGTTCTCCTGGTATTCGCCAAACGGGAACCATTCCAGCGGACTGGCACAGAGCTTAGCGTCATTGATAACTCGAAACCACTAGTTTCCATTCCTCCAGTGGCGTAGTTCTTTATTCCAACTCAAGCGTCGCTTAGCGTCGAATACAGAAATGTGTGGCATATGTGTAGCTGCTAGTCCATTGCAACCCAATTCTTTAATTCTCTAAGCATAGTTATTGTGCTAGCTGAACTTCTGGCAGCTCTTTACAATTTGTGGGTGATTCCTTCCTCCGATTTCACGTGATTGTTTTTGTCGACCCTCCTCAATGTTCGGTGGTCCCTCCTTGTCAGTTCATTATGTCTGCCTGGTCTCCGATTAGCTGTGTTAGTTCCCTTGTGTT
The DNA here is from genome assembly GCF_023898315.1 of Schistocerca nitens. NCBI lineage: Eukaryota > Metazoa > Arthropoda > Insecta > Orthoptera > Acrididae > Schistocerca > Schistocerca nitens. Next base: position 206,482,052 of record NC_064614.1, read on the forward strand.
CCGACTTTACAGTCACATCGTCAACAGTCGACTTGCACAACTTTAGATGGCTTTAAAAGGCCTTGATACATTTGTTACTCAGGTGATATCCATTGACTACTCTCCGTTCAATATCAGCGAACTTTCTTGATATATCCATTGTGATGTGTTGGCAGAAGAGCCAACACCGTGTTGCTAGAGGAAGCCGAAAGGCACGCGTTTAAGCTCACGCAGACTGGCGTGAGGTCTGGAACAAGGTAAAGTAATTATAGTAGCCAAAAATAGTACATAGCTTCTGGAATACTTAACTTTAATCCATAATTGGAGAACATCGCTCTTGATGATACATAATTACAATCTCAATATAAACTGGTAATGGCGCCTTGCTAGGTCGTAGCAAATGACGTAGCTGAAGGCTATGCTAACTATCGTCTCGGCAAATGAGAGCGTATTTGTCAGTATATCATCGCTAGCAAAGTCTGCTGTACAACTGGGGCGAGTGCTAGGACGTCTCTCTAGACCTGCCGTGTGGCGGCGCTCGGTCTGCAATCACTGACAGTGGCGACACGCGGGTCCGACGTATACTGACGGACTGCGGCCGATTTAAAGGCTACCACCTATCAAGTGTGGTGTCTGGCGGTGACACCACACATTGTGCTGCCACTGCTTCTCTACTGAAGCCTCGTTCTGTCCTGGGTATTCTGCTCTCGTGACATCTAGTGGTCAATTTCGCATTACGTAGTGGTGTATCGATACTTCTGATCAAGTACTGAAAGATAATGGGCATTACAATATCGTTACACAATAGTTAGAATGTGGTCCAAGAGCAGAGCACCGTGACGGGGGGTAGGGGGGGGGGAGGTTGCGTAGTGGGTGGCCATTGTTGGTAGTAGCGGAAGTGAGTGGGACACTAGTTGCTGAAGCTGGACCCCTGTTGAAAGTCCGATCGATACGGGCGTCATTAAACAAGGGTAAAGATTCGAAGGCGAGAGAGAAAGCGTGATGAAGCTGAAGTTCTCTCGTTGAACCAATGCGAAATGCCGTGATCGTAATCAGGCAACGAGAGAGGGATCGTTATACAAGTACAAGGAAGTCGTCTTCAGACGTTTGCGCTGTTTGGCACAGGACTTGATCATCCAAGCCACCTTGTTCACTGTGCTTGAACACGATCGAAATGCAGACTCAGATCCAGCTAATGTCTATGTTTTGTCATCAGACGTTTCACGTTGTTACCTACATGATTTAAAAACTGGAAAACTGACTGTGGAAGTTTAAGTTACAAATAAGTTTTAAAAAGTACTTCATTTAATTCACATCTGTATATCTGCTCTGCAAACTAACTACAATCTCTAATGAAGGTTACGAAGTACGTCAGTATCACATTTCGCCCTTCCTATTCCTTTTTTCATGAATGGTGGTGTTTTGCTCTTTGGATCTGCTCACAATAGTCAGCATTGGTTTTTCTCTGCATATTGCTGACACTCAAATGTCTCTCCATCAGCAAACTGAAGGTTCGTGGCCATCTCAGGCTGTATCCCATCAACGGATCAATTCTTTTCGTCAAACTGTGCCATAAATTTTGTTTTTTCTCATTACGATTCGGTAGCTCTTCATTTATTATCCAGTCTAATAATCTAAGCTTCAACATTATTCCACGGTAGCTCTTCATTTATTATCCAGTCTAATAATCTAAGCTTCAACATTATTCCATTGTACCACATTTCATTATGTTTTACTCACTTCTTTCCTGAATTTTATATCGCCAACAATTCACTTCCGCAGAAGGCTACATTACAGACAAATGCTTTCAGAAAGGATTTCCTTACACTTAATTTATGAGATTATCCATAAGTTCCTCTGAGCTTTGAGAAAACAAATGCGTCAAAAATATAAAACATTCAGAAAAATGACACACATATCTCCATCACTCCAAATATTGTGTTACTGGAAGCTTCACTCCGCGCATTGTAGAGACTCTCGGTGAGATTTGACCGAGTATTGATCGGTGTTTATCATAGGACGTGAACACCTCACTCGCCTAGTGCACTTTGCGCGGAAGGTGTCGAAGCATAGTCCCTCAAAGGACTAATATCTCTGCCTTGTCATCAGAGATGAGGAGAGGAGAATTACTGCATCCTTACCTTGGGTACTTTTTAATTCGAGCAGATCTCTGTTGATCTTCCACGTTCATTATTGTCATTTGTTTCTTGCACATATTTTATATTACCCATATTTCTCTTCAGAGTATACGTAATTCTCCATCTGGTAACACTTAATTCGTCGAACGTCTTTCCTAGGTCGACAAATCTCATAAAAGTATCTTGATTTTTCTTTAGTATTGTTCCAGTACTGGTAGAAGCCGACCACGGGGAAGATCAGTTTGGATTCCGTAGAAATGTTCGAACATTTGAGGCAATACTGACGTTACGACTTATCTTAGAAGAAAGATTAAGGAAAGGCAAACCTACGTTTCTAGCATTTGTAGACTTAGAGAAAGCTTTTGACAATGTTGACTGGAATAATCTCTTTCAAATTCTAAAGGTGGCAGGGATAAAATACAGGGAGCGAAAGGCTATTTACAATTTGTACAGAAACCAGATGGCAGTTATAAAAGTCGAGGGACATGAAAGGGAAGCAGTGGTGGGGAAGGGAGTGAGACAGTGTTGTAGCCCCTCTGAGCAAGCAGGAAAGGAAACAAAAGAAAAAGTCGGAGTAGGAATTAAAATCCATGGAGAAGAAATAAAAACTTCGAGGTTCGCCGATGACATTGTAATCCTGTCAGAGACAGCAAAGGACTTGGAAAAGCAGTTGAACGGAATGCACAGTGTCTTGAAAGGAGGATATAAGATGAACATCAACAAAAGCACAACGAGGATAATGGAATGTAGTCGAATTAAGTCGGGTGATACTGAGGGAATTAGATTAGGAAATGAGACATTTAAAGTAGTAAAGGAGTTTTGCTATTTGGGGAGCAAAATAACTGATGAGGGTCAAAGTAGAGAGGATATAAAATGTAGACTGGCAATGGCAAGGAAAGCGTTTCTGAAGAAGAGAAATTTGTTAACATCGAGTATAGATTTAAGTATCAGGAAGTCGTTTCTGAAAGTATTTGTATGGAGTGTAGCCATGTATGGAAGTGAAACATGGGCGATAAATAGTTTGGACAAGAAAAGAATAGAAGCTTTCGAAATGTGGCGCTACAGAAGAATGCTGAAGATTAGATGGGTAGATCACATAACTATTGAGGAGGTATTGAATAGAATTTGGGAGAATAGCAGTTTGTGGCACAACTTGACAAGAAGAAGAGACCGGTTGGTAGGACATATTCTGAGGCATCAGGGGATCACAAATTTAGCATTGGAGGGCAGCGTGGAGGGTAAAAATCGTAGAGGGAGACCAAGAGATGAATACACTAAGCAGATTCAGAAGGATGTAGGTTGCAGTAAGTACTGGGAGATGAAGAAGCTTGCACAGGATATAGTAGCATGGAGAGCTGCATCAAACCAGTCTCAGGACTGAAGACCACAACAACAACAACATTGTTCCAGTTCTCAAGCATCATGCTAGACTTCCCTCTCTGATGCCTTTATCTTTCTTGAACCCACACTGATCGTCTACTATAAGACCCTGTATTTTCTTTTGCAATCTTCTTTATAATACTCCAGTCAGTAATGTGGGTATTTGACCTGCCGAACTCACTGCGCGAAAGTTCCCGCATTTGTTTATTTTTTATTTTATTTTTATTTATTTATTTATTTATTTATTTATTGCAATTACAGCATTGTGTCCATGGTATACTTCCAAAAGTGCAGTTGTATTTGTATGTCTCCAGTGTGATATAGACTACACAATGATTTGAAGAATCGTATGGTTGTCATCTCACCTATTGATTTTGAAAATTCAACAGGAATCTGTTAATAGTAAGTCCTCCAAATTTCCACTTTGTCTTTCAAATAGACTCTCATTATATTATCTGTCACGTTATCATATAGTTGTCCGCCTCCTAGCTGAGTGGACAGCGTGAGTGACAGTAACGCGGAGTACCCGAGTTCAATTCTCAGTACTGCCAGAAACTTTTCCTAGGTGTGAAGACTAGGGCGGCCTCCCCTCAACCTCTTGTTGGCTAAGGCGGGACTACTTGAATGACAAGTAGTGACTCCAACGTTTGCAAAGCAAACAGTGACCGGGTGAACGGTATGCTGTCCCCTCGGTCTTCCATAACGCATTTAAATGACGCTAAATCTGAGGATTACACGGTGGTCGGTCGGTCCCTATTGTCTGGGGCCAGACCGGCAGATCTTTCTTTTTCTTCAGCAGTTAGGTCCTCCCATAGTACAAACTCTCAGTGTACTATTTTCATATATTGTTTCTTTATTCTGTGTTTAACAGCGATATTCCTAGTGCCCTCTTAATGTCGATGCTTTCACTTTAACTTTTCTCAATAGTTACTTTAACTTTACTACACGCCGAATCTGTCCTTCCGAAGACCATTTCCTTTCGATACCTTCACAGAGTTCCTGCAGTCATCTCGCTTCAGCTTCCTTGCCTAAGGTGTCACAGATGTTAAGAAATCAAGCATCTTCACCCTGGGAGGACACTGGAGAACGGCTGACGTAACGGAACGGGGAAGATCCACGACAGCGCGAGTGCGCTGCGACTAACGGGCGCACGGAATGGACGCGGCGGCGCTGAACATTACCATAAGATCGTAAATCTGCAGTCCAGTGCGGGCGTCGTGCCCCCCTAATAGTCGGCCGGCTCGCGAATTACAGCGGACGCGAAATTTATGCCCTGCGGCGAGGAAAGTAAACCAGGCAGCCGCAACACCTAGCGGACAGTCCAGTCTCTGTCCCAGGAATGGACCTTAATTATGGAGCCGCGCGTCTCTTTGAGCGACGACTACCTTCGGTTGTGAAATTAATGCTCCCGGCAGTGCGCTGACCTCACACCTGCCATCTCGCAGTCCCATTGCTAGTCCAACATTCCGTAGCTTTGCGGTGGTCACTGGCCCTAGAGACATAGGCTCCATTAGGTACGCTTGGGTAGAAGTGCCCATTTGCGGAGCTCTACTGTATTATCATGGAACGAAAGCAGTAACACCTCAGGAATAATGAGCCCGAGACGCAAGTCGGGAGTGGCACTGCAGCGCTAGGTTCCGTATCCAGCCCTTCCGCTGGAGCTGACTGTTATCTTGTGATGCACAGTACCCTAGGACCACAGAAACCCTACATTTCACAAAGGGTTGCCCTGCTACAGCCAATTTCCACCGCTGTACAAGGTGATTCAGCTGCCCCTACGTATGGATTTTATGCAACCCACAACACCTTCAAAAACTACGTGCGAGATGTTAATATACTCTCGCTCGCCATGTGCAAACTATTAGTTCTACAGAAAAAATGAACAGGAACTTTAAGCAGGAAAATTAATGTACTTATTTGTACTGGCATACGTTTCCGCTGGTTGCTATGATTTTCGAGTTATTCAAGAAAAAACAATTTGAAGGTCATTTTTGTACATTTTTCTTGAATATTTGGAATACCACTGCTTGTAGTGAAAATGTATCTCACTAAAGAATTTCCTACAAAAAAGTCCTGTTCATTTTTCTGTAGGATTAATAGTTTGAGTGTAGCAAGTAACAAAAGATGAAAATCGTGCCAGTGTACCAGAATACGTTGTGAGTTCCATAAATCCCATAGGCAGGCACCTGAGGCATCCTGCATAGCTCGATTTGGTATAACAATAAGTCGGAAAGACTGACAGCACAACTAACATGCCTGTGACTTTCATATCACAGGAAATCTAACACTCCAGCTCGTCATAGTTCAATCGCAATCGCAATTGTTCGATGTACCATGTGTTTCCTACACGTAAGATGCACGCTCGATAGGAATCCATGGAAACACGTTGCCATTATGCAGTAGCACGCACTTGAATAATTTGGAAATTTGTGGTAAGTGCCGGCCGTTGTGGCCGAACGGTTCTAGGCGCTTCAGTCCGGAACCGCGCTGCTGCTACGCTAGCTGGTTCGAATCCTGCCTCGGGCATGGATGTGTGTGATGTCCTTAGGTTAGTTACGCTTAACTAGTTCTAAGTCTAGGACACTGATGACCTCAGATGTTAAGTCCCATAGTGCTTAGAGCCATTTTTGTGGTAAGTATCCATGGGATCAAACTGATGAGGTCATCGGTCCCTAGGCTTCAACACTTCTAACTCAAACTAAGTTACGCTGAGGACAACACACACCCATGCCCGAGGGAGGGCTCGAACCTCCGACGGGGGAAGCCGCGCGAACCGTGGCGGCTACCTCGCGTGGCACACACAGTAGAGACTTGCTTTGCAGGAGTCTATGAACAACCTCCAATGATCACCTTTATGGTCAATGCTCATAGCTGCCATTAGTCTCTGTACATCAACAATAATACCAAGTTATTTTAACTTTCGAAAAATGGAAGGAATAGCATATCGCGGTTGAGGAACGTATTCATGTTTACCGTCTTTCAAGACGATTGCACAGTTGTATTCTTCAAGCCAACAGTTCAGCATTACCTTTCGGCAATTCCAGGTCTCTCAGTAGATCATTAAAGTCACGCTGTGTTATTTTGTGAATCTCATTTCACTTATTGTTACTCACACACTCACACACACACACACACACACACACACACACACACACACACACACACACACACACACACAAAAGATCAGGACCTTGCGAAGAACTGGGTTTTGAAGGTGATAGTGCAGCACTAGCTTCACTACCGCCGTCGTCACTACCACAATGAGGTGGGAGAGGAATGGGAGAGGAACAGGCAGACCGTCTTCGTGAGGCACTGTTAACAAGACTGTGGTATGTTAGGATATGTCGAAGAAAAGTTTTCTCCTTGGAAATACCATGTGTTAATGGAGTTGTCAGACAAAAGTAACAGTCATTCGCATGGGCTGCTAGTTCTCGCCAGATCACGGGTATAACAAAGGTCGTGGAAGACTTTTTACGATGGCACCTCGAATGAAGACTCGAAGCACAAGACAAGCCCAGGGTTTGTCCTGGTACCTGTTTTTACAGCCAAAGTACAGTCTGTACTCCTTCCTAATATATCACATTATTGGCCTCCTTTGCTGTTTCAATGTAGCCTGTCCGCAGAAGTAGCAAAAACTGTCGGCACTGTTTATGTATTTGCGAGGCATATTGTATCACAGGAATTACAACGGCCACACGCACTAGCTACACTTTAATAACACTTTCTTCCAGCTCAAGAACAGAACACACCTCGGAGGAGACTGAAACTACGCTTAAATGAAACATTCTCCGCTCCTTCCTTCTTCTTTCCCTTCCCCTTGTTGCTGCAAGCCCGGGTTCAGAATAACGACAAAATACACACAGCTATGTTGCCTGAAACTTCCTCACTCTGCCTGCAGTCAGTGGGATTTCGAAGATTATATGGAAAGAGATTGACAATAAATGCTAATAAAATACAATTATAATTAAAAAGACCGCTTTATCTAAGAAACGAGAGTTAATTCCAGTTTTTCATTGTCGTTATCGTTATCCGCGTGGTCGATATAATCAAAGAAACATTTATTTCATCCCAGTTACGCGTTCACTGTTGACTTGTGTTATTAGCGGTCGCATTTTCAAGTTGAGTGGTTGGATCTCGGAATATTTCTGAAAATAGTCAGATAACTGGAGCTATTTAATTATTGCCTTGGAGTTTTGAGAAGCGTAAGGCAGTCTCGTGGGTCAAATCGAAGCTGGCGACCCGTATTTAGCATTCAAAGAAAGTGGCGAATAGCATATGATGTGACACAAGCAGTCTTGAAGCAGAGCGTATACTTTGAGTTGTCAAGGCTGTACGTCTGGTTGGTTAGGAAGGAGTTGAAGTTTGTGATGTCTGAAGATGGGTGCAATCCCGAAACGCGTAACATGTTCTAATAAAAGAGTCAATTGAACATCTCATGACTTTATTGCGATTGCACAGCATTGGTTGCCAATTATTATATTCACATTGATGAGCCACAAGTCATGGGCTACTCCATAATACCGAGTAGGACCTCCTTTCGCCCGGCGTAGCGTAGCAGCTCGACATGGCATAGACTCAACAAGTCGTTGGAGGCTTCTGCAGAAATTTTGAGCCATGCTGCCTCTATAGCCGTCCATAATTGCGAAACCATTGCCGGTGCAGGGTTTTGTGCTCGAACTGACCTCTTGACTATGTCCCATAAATTTTTGATGGGATTTATGTCTGTCATCTGTGTAGCCAATTCATTCGCTCGAATTGTCCACAATGTTCTTCCAACCAGTCGCAAACGATTGTGGCCTGGTGACATGGCGCACGGGGCTTCGTAAAAATTGCATCGTTGTTTGGGAACATGACGTGCATGCATGGCTGACAATGGTCTCCAAGTAGCCGAAAATAACAACTTCCAATCAATGATCAGTTTAGTTGCATCAGAGGAGACAGTCCATTCCATTGAGGAGCCACCACCAGTCTTGTTGACTAGTTCGGACCATGGCTTAGTCGAGCCTGCGCCACGTCGTAACCCTACCATCGGCTCATTTCAACTGAAATCGGGAGTCACCTGACCAGGCCACGAATTTCCAGTCGCATGAGGTCCAACCGATATGGTCACGAGCCCACGAGAGGCGCTGCAGGCGATGTCGAGCTCTCAGCAAAGGCACTCGTGTCGGTCGTCTGCTGCTATAGCCAGTTAACGCCACATTTCACCGCACTGTCCTAACGGATGCGTTCTTCGTACGCTCCACATTAATTTCTGCGGGAAATAACCGCAGAAATTAATGTGAGTTGCTTGTCTGTTAGCAATGAAAACTGTACGCAAACGCCTCTGCTGCCGGTCGTTATGTGAAAGGCATCGGCCACTGCGTTGCCCGTGATGAGAGATAATGCCTGAAATGTGGTACTCATGGCACACTCTTCACACTGTGGATCTCGAGATACTGAATTACGTAATGATTTCCGAAAGTGAATGTCCCGTACGTCTATCTTCAACTACCAATCTGCGTTCCCGTCGTGCGGTCATAATCACGTGGGAAACATTTTTACATGAATCACCTGAGTAGAAATGACAGCTCCGCCAATGTACACTACTGCTCATTAAAATTGCTACACCAAAAAGAAATACAGATGATGAACGGGTATTCATTCATTGGACAAATATATTATACTAGAACTGACATTTGATTACATTTTCACGCAACTTGGGTGAATAAAGCCTGAGAAATCAGTACCCAGAACAATCACCTCTGGCCGTAATAACGGCCTTGATACGTCTGGGCATTGAGTCAAACAGAGCTTGAATGACGTGTACAGGTACAGCTGCCCATGTAGTTTCAACACGACACCACAGTTCATCAAGAGTAGTGACTGACGTATTGTGACGAGCCAGTTGCTCGGCTACCATTGTCCAGACGTTTTCAGCTGGTGAGAGATCTGGAGAATGTGCTGGCCAGGGAAGCAGTCGAACATTTTCTGTATCCAGAAAGGCCCTTACAGGACCTGCAACATGTAGTCGTGCATCATCCTGCTGCAATGTAGGGTTTCGCAGGGATCGAATGAAGGGTAGAGCCACGGGTCGTAACACATCTGAAATGTAACGTCCACTGTTCAAAGTGCCGTCAATGCGAACAAAAGGTGACCAAGACGTATAACCAACCCATACCCCATACCCTCACACCGGGTGATACGCCAGTATGTCGATAACGATTACACGCTTCCAATGAGCGTTCACCGCGATGTCGCCAAACACGGATCCGACCATCAAGATGCTGTAAACAGAACCCATTCGAAAAAATGTTTTGCCATTCGTGCACCCAGGTTCGTTGTTGAGTACACCATCGCAGGCGCTCCTGTCTGTGATGCAGCATCAAGGGCAACCGCAGCCATGGTCTCCGAGCTGATAGTCCATGCTGCTGCAAACTTCGTCGAACTGTTCGTGCAGAGCCGGCCGTGGTGGCCGAGCGGTTCTAGGCGCTACAGTCTGGAACCGCGCGACCGCTATGGTCGGAGGTTCGAATCCTGCCTCGGGCATGGATGTGTGTGATGTCCTTAGGTTAGTTAGGTTTAAGTAGATCTAAGTTCTAGGGGACTAATGACCTCAGAAGTTAAGTCCCATAGTGCTCAGAGCCATTTGAACCATTTTTTTGTTCATGCAGATGGTTGTTTTCTTGCAAATGTCTCCATCTGTTGACTCAGGGATCGAGACGTGGCTGCACGATCCGTTACGGCCATGCGGATAAGATGCCTGTCATCTCGACTGCTAGTGATACGAGGCCGTTGGGATCGAGCACGGCGTTCCGTATTACCCTCCTGAACCCAGCGATTCCATTTGCTGCTGACAGTCATTGGATCTCAACAAACGCGAGCAGCAATGTCGCAATACAATATAGCGCAATCGCGATAGGCTACAATCCGACCTTTATCAAAGTCGGAAACGTGATGGTACGCATTTCTCCTCCTTACACGAGGCATCACAACAACGTTTCACCAGGCAACGCCGGTCAACTGCTGTTTGTGTATGGGAAATCGGTTGGAAAATTTCCTCATATCAGCACGTTGTAGGTGTCGCCACCGGCGCCAACCTTGTGTGTATGCTCTGAAAAGCTAATCATTTGCATATCACAGCATCTTCTTCCTGTCGGTTAAATTTCGCGTCTGTAGCACGTCATCTTCGTGGTGTAGCAATTTTAATGGCCAGTAGTGTACCTTGTGTACGCTATACTACCGCCATATGTATATGCTAATCGCAATCCTATGACTTTTGTCTCCTCATTGTATAGTTGAACGAGTAGTGGACCCTTGGTGGAGCTTTCTAAACTGCGAAGTTCATGTCTGTCGAGAGTTGTCCGCACAGCGTGTCAGTAGGCTCCCACCGGAACCAGAGTGTAAAACGTCTCTGTTGGATTCCTTTCATGTTAATTTCTTAAATATGTTGTCATTTACGGCATAAATTCCTCTTCTAAATTTACTGTGGTGTTTCTGACTATCTGGGAGGAGACTGAGCAGTGAAACGTGTTACTTTTACACATAAACAAGAACGATCTGTCACACTACTACACTTTAAAACACAGTTTATATGTAATTCATGTCACACTGTCTCATACGGAACCTACATCCGCTTTCTTTTATATACTGTATATGATAAAATACTGTCATCCCCCTTCCCTTCTGTGTGAGAGGATGAATGAGCAAATGTATTTGTAGTTGCATGCTGGATGGTAGCAGACAAGCCTGTCTGATAGAGAACAGTAGGACCAACGTCGGAACAGGTAGCTACGCTTTCTAAAAGCAAAGAGGTTTCTATGCTTAGTATGATCCTGTCCGTCCCTTGTCATGTTGGTATAGGAATCTGCCTCTCAGGTCACTTCCGTTTGTATTTGGGAAGCACGCTCGGTAGGAGCGCAGGACAGTCTGTCAGCGGCGAGCGTCTGAAGTGGTAAGATCTCCGGCTAAGCGCGTTTCTGCTAAGTCCGTAGGACAATGGATTTCTTAAGTTCAGCCTAACTGAAAATTTAATCACTTATTTCAGGTTTAGCTCTAAAATATCTAATGTTATCTTAAATTGCAACGCAGTGTGATTCGAGTGTACAGTTCAGAATATATTCCGGTAGTTGCTTTGTCACTACTTTGTGAGTAAAGTGGAACCACTTGTTTATCAGTAACTCTAACTAAGGTCATCAACCTTAAATGCGAAGGTGCGTGAGATTATAACGTCTCGTCTTGACAATATTTTTCAATATAGCAACTTTTCTTTATGTTCAACCTGCATGGGGTGTACTTTGTGAGACCAGTACCACGTGCTTATACAATTATCTGACCCATCAGGTTAATAGTAAGACGATAGTAACCAGTTCGAGGTTTTTCTTTTGTAAATTGCTTTTTGATCTAATTTATTTTAATTATCAAAATTATTGTGGAGTTACACTCTTTGTATAAACCAAGTTGACCACGTGAAGCATGAGGTGTATTCATCAAAGTAGCCCTCAGCTATTCTTTTCGGTAAGATTTCACACAGAGTTAGTATGAATTTAGTATACCAGTGTGTGGTAATTACATGACGGACAGGATTGTGCTACCAACGTAACTTCTTTGGGTGAAAATTGAATCGGTTGGTTGTGGTTAATTTCCTCTTGCATATGTTTCAACGTTCTTCGTGTGTTATTTTATGAATGCGTGTTGTATGCAGTCTCCCAATCTTGGCTCCATATTTGATGTGTTGTGTAAGATTACAATCTCACATTTTCACAATCCTAAATAAGGCACCAGCTTAGTTATGAATCGAGTTTAATATGCTGAAATTTCAATGATCAATGTTAAAATAAATTTCCAAATATAAACTGATTTATTTCTTTTTATTTAAATGCTCTTTTTTATATACATATCACCGGTTGTCGCATGACTATTAAAAGATTATAATTAATGTTAGTCTGGTTGGGGATTTGGTAAGCTACACTGGATACCTGGTGAAACAGTTGCTCAGTAATGCGAGGTTAACTTCGCCAGACAATGGTCTTGACTATCAGCACCGCTTTCATACCAAATTAAAGCAACAACATTACAACTGGGTAGAGAGACCCCTGCGGCAGCCGCGGCCTAGCCGGCGCCCGTCGAGCCTTGAGCACGCGACTCGCAGTCCTCCGCAATTGCCCCCGGCTGGCTCCGCTTACGTCAGCGGCGACTCGGTCGCAGCCGGCCGGCCAGATTTTATAATGCGATAGCCGGGCAACGCGCAAAGTAGGAAGTAATTCTTTCGTCGCAGAAAGGAAACAGGTGTTTGTGGTGTCAATTGTTGCGGCGGCGAGGCATGCCGGGATGGGCGTGTGTGGGCTCGCTGAGATCAGCGCAGGACGGAGGAGGATGCGGCGCATTACCGACATCACCATAGCTAGTTAGGCCACACCTTCCCCTCCAGCTGCCCTTCCGGCCGGCGACTGGCCCGGCTGCGCTGGGCGAATCCTCTGTCCCCGCTCCTCGGAATGCTGGAGAACTGAGCCAGTGCCAGCCCGTCACACAACTCTACTGTTCACGTGAATGGGCGACGCCTCGTGCCTGCGTTGGGTTCATTACTACAATCTGCTGTGGAATTATAGAACGTAATATGACGTTTAGCTCACTCTGTTGTTCCATGAGATCCACAGCGCTGCAGACATCGGCGCTAAAGTTGACGCCGCGTTCCTTTACTTCAGGAGGCATCTGATACAGTCCCGTACTGTAGTTCAGAGCTTACCGAGTATCGGACCAGATTTGTGACTAGACTGAAGACTTTTTCTGTAGACAACACTTAATGGACCAAAATCGACAGATGTAAGAGTAATTTCAGAAGTACCACAAGGAAGTGTGATATGACCGTTACTGTTTGCAACATACATGAATGATTTAGAGGATACCGTCGGAAGCTGATTGCATGTGATGTGTCTGTCTGTAATAATATAGCAACGTCAAGAGACTGTAGCGAATGGCAGCAAGACGTGTAGAGGATCGATGAACGGTGTAGGAAGTGGCATTTGACCCTAAGCATTAAAAAAATGTAACATATTTTGCATACGTAGGAGAAGAAATCCACTAGTGTACAGAACATTGTTTCTGAGAAACTGCTGGAAGCTGCAGTGTAAAATAGTTAGGAGTAACCATTCGGAGCGCCTTTAAGTAGAATGACAACAGAAAACAAACGGCAGACGCCAGATTCAGAGGAAAAATCTTAAGGAAACGTAATTCATACACGAAAGAAATCACTAATGAACCATTAGTTCGACCGAATCTCTTGTACTGCTCATCCGTGTGGTACCGTTACCAGGTAGTATTAATAGGAAAAACAGAGAAGATGCAACGAAGAGCGGAGCGTTTCGTTACGGGACCGTATAGTTGTTTGCGAGAACGTTACAAAGATGCCCAACAAATTCCACTAGTAGACACTGTAAGTGAAGTGTCGTGCACCATGAACAGGTTGCCTACACAAATTCCGAGAAAATTCGTAAAATTGAAAGTAATACATGTCACTCTCGAATGCAACAGGGGAGGGGGGGGGGGGGGGAAATCAGTGGTGCAATAGGCACTTTCCTCCATAAATCGTAATTACCTGCGAAGTGCAGACGTAGATTTAGACGCAGATACCAAAAGGAGTATGAATGTCACTGTGTTAGAAGGCATGCTTTGCAAACCTTACACAGGCATGAAAACGCAAAATAAACAGAAAATCACGTACTGGAGCAAAATATAAACTGTAGTACAAATGTAAGACTGCCATATAAACATCAGTAAGTGATGATAAGAAAATAAATGAACTCAGCGCCAGCCGTAAAACTTCATCGAAACATATTTGGGTATTAAAAAAGAATAGTTTGTGTTTCCTCAAGGCACAACTGTACTTCCATAAACATACATTAAGAAGCGAAAATATGAAGAAAAAGTGAGCTTCAACCACAACATGAATATTTCTGTTATTTCGATGTTCCAATGTCATCTTCATTTTATTGTAAAGACGCATGCCATTTGTAATACACACACAAAAAAAATTGCACCACCTCGGTTCCGAGAGTTCCAGAACCTCTACAGAAAATTGGAATAGGGATCAATATAAATATCATTTTCGCCCTTTCTATTACTCATGAAAACCATACATTGCGTGTTGTACCACCATACAGCGAAACATTCACGGGTGGTGATCCAGATTGCGTACACATCGGTACTATAATAACCATAGCACGTCCTCTTGCATTGATGCATGCCTGTATTCGTCATGGCATACTATCCACAAGTTCATCAAGGCACTGTTGGTCCAGATTGTCCCACTCCTCAATGGCAATGCGGCGTAGATCCCCCAGAGTGGTTGGTGGGACACGTCGTCCACCAACATCCCTTTTCAGTCTGTGCCAGGCATGTTCGATAGGGTTCATGTCTGGAGAACATGCTGGCCACTCTAATCGAGCGATGTCGTTATCCTGAAAGATGTTCAAATGGTTCAAATGGCTCTGAGCACTATGGAACTTAACTTCTGAGGTCATCAGTCCCCTAGAACTTAGAACTACTTAAACCTAACTAACCTAAGGACATCACCAACATCCATGCCCTAGTCAGGATTCGAACCTGCGACCGTAGCGGTCACGCGGTTCCAGACTGTAGCGCCAAGAACCGCTCGGCCACTTCGGCCGGCTGAAGGTTGTCATACACAAATTGTGCACGATGGGAACGCAAATGCCTCGCCAATATGCTGCCGATATGGTTGCACTATCTCTCGGAGGATGGTATTCACGTATCGTACAGCCGTTACGGCGCCTTCCATTACCACTAGCGGCGTACGTGGGCCCCACATAATGCCACACCAAAACAGCAGGGAACCTCCACCTTGCAGCGCTCGCTGGACAGTGTGTCTAAGGCGTTCAGACTGACCGGGTTGCCTCCAAACACGTCTCCGCCGATTGTGTGGTTGAAAGAATAAGCGACACTCATCGGTGAAGAGAACGTCATGCCAATCCTGAGCCGTCCATTCGGCATGTTGTTGGGCCCATCTGTACCGCGCTGCATGGTGTCGTGGTTGTAAAGATGGACCTTGCCATGGACATCGGGAGTGAAGTTGTGCATCATGCAGCCTAGTGCGCAGTTTGAGTCGTAACACTACGTCCTGTGGCTGCACGAAAAGGGTTATTCAACATGGTGGTGTTGCTGTCATGGTTCCTCCGAGTCATAATCCGTAGTTAGCGGTCATCCACTGCCGTAGTATCCCTTGGGCGGCCTGAGCGAGGCATGTAATCGACAGTTCCGGTCTCTCTGTATCTCCACCGTGTCCGAATAACATCGCTTTGGTTCACTCCGAGATGCCTGGACACTTCCCTTGTTGAGAGCCCTTCCTGGCACAAAGTAACAATGCGGACACAATCGAACCGCGATATTGACCGTCTAGCCATGGTTGAACTTCAGACAACACAAGCTGTGTACCTCCTTTCTGTTGAAATGACTGGAACTGATCGGCTGTCGGACCCCCTCCGTCTAATAGGCGCTGCTCATGCATGGTTGTTTACATCTTTTGGTAGTTTTAGTGACTTCTCTGAACAGTCAGAGGGACTGTGGCTGTGATACAATAACCACAGTCAACGTCTATCTTCAGGAGTTCTGGGAACCGGGGTGACGCAAAACTTTTTTTGATGTGTGTATGTTTAATAAATCAAACCTAATACACTGCGCCTCATCTCGTTACAGAGATCACCGCATCCAACGGAAGGTTAACGTGAATTCGGTCTCCTGTCCTATCCACACGCTGTCTCAAGACTCTATAGTTAATATCCTAAGTTTCTGAAAAATCATGATAGGTTCTTTTCAAGCGTGCACCAATAGAAAAGAATTTCATTTGAGTCTGGAGGAGCTAGACTCATTTGAAATAATTTGCGGTATCTCCATTCCTGACACACGTAACGTTGTCTGAAATATAAACATTCATCGAATTGTAATAATCACGAAAATACTAGCGACTTTTTTCGGCATCTCCGATGTATATCGACTGTTACTAAATCACTTCGATTCGACAACACGCAACATACTACAAATCCACATTGTAGTTCCGCGTTGCGATAGTACCCAAAATAGCGCCAGTTGTGTGGCAGTTCAATGATAACCACCGGTGGAAGAAAGAGTAAACCTCCTCGGCTTGTGTAAGCGTATACGCTACATTTAAGGGGTCCTCATATGTTCAATAATATTTTGAAACCGTCAATATATTATCCGATTGAGGACGAGTACTATCAGAAAATATTCTGTGATATCTTTTGGATCCGTGATTACGATTTTAGTCAGTAAATCAACGTACGACAAGTCGCTCCTTGTTTCAGCCATTCTCGAATTCATTTCCTCTTTTCGTTGTTTCCTACTGCTTACCAGCTGTAGCTGACGAAACTTCAGCGCAAGCTTTTTTTTTTTGGATGTTCGACATCTTTACTCTCTAAAATCGCGTTGCTGACCGACAACATCATTGATGGCGCGAGAGTCACTTCAATTAATTGAAGGCTTTGCAACAATACATAAAACATGACATCCACTGTAATTTATTTATACGACAAAAGTTTTTGCCATAACTAAAAGAATTAATGTTTTTTGAAAATCAGATATTTTCGAATCCCGTTATCGAATTTATGTTTAGCAGAACTGTGTATTTTTAATAACATTGCTACGATATTAAAATGTATCGGAAGAAGAAACTTAATTTAGCTAGCTACTGTTTCCAAGTGGCTACCTTTCTTTTGGCTAAATTGTGTTGTGTTTGTTTTTCAATAGTTGCTGAACGAACCTGGAATGCGCAGCCATTTCTGGCAGCAAGTCCGCCCAGCTGGACTGGACGGAGCGGTCATTTAGGAGAACTGCACCGTTTAAGGTCGGAGGGGCGGCAGGGGGGAGGGAAGAGGAGAGGGAGAGGGATAGAGAGCATCATTTTCGGCTGGCAAGTGGCGTCGGCCGTACGTGGAGACACGACGGAAAAGCCAATTCAAGAGAGTTACGCCAGGAGCCGGCTCAATTGTCTTCGCCACGGATATGGTGATTAACACCGAGGCGCCTCAATGGACAACACCCTTGCCGCCTGCGTGGCGCGCCTCTGCAAACAACGCGCCAAGAGTTTCGGCACGCGTGCACGTTTACAGCTATTTATTGTATGTGAGATAGTCGACCAGGCCCCAACCAATATTTGTTCTAACCATTACAAACCCTCAAGATGTACAAGATAGCTACATTCCTTCTTGAAAATGCCCCAAGGTTAGTCTTCTGTCCTGAAATGACGTGAGTATTAGCACGTGACTGAACACATTGAGAGAACTGCAATTACCAATACACCATAGATTTTGAAAAAAAAAAAAACATTTGAAGGGGTAGATAGAAAGAGGCTACGACAAACGTGGAAACCCAAATCCCTTAATAAACTGCACCAAAAGTTCTTATAATAGAACTAGTATTATACTTGACGTTTCCTGTTTCATAGAGGAATACATTTTAATAAACCAAGGTGTGACACAGGAGTGTACGTCTCGCCTATTTTGTCTGATATTTATGGGAAGAAAGAGCGCCAGAAGTGATCCATATAAACAAGGTAGTTAGTCTGTTTGTTATATGTTCCATGGATTATTTTGCACTATAAATCGTAAAAATGTGGAACGAGTCATTTTAGATTCACATCGCAAATTAATTTGCACATGTCTTCACATTCATAACATGTCTATGTCAATTTTTTTAAAGGAAAAAGATATACAGATGTGAGTTAGTAGTGCCTGCCCACCACCTTCGACACGTTATTGTAATAGCAATTCTTATACGGGATAGAAGGCGTTGTCAAGAAGGAACGTCCTCAGTTTCTTTTCAGATTCTAGTTTGGTGTCTGTCAGATATATTATATCACTGTGTAAGTGGTCAAAAAAAAATGGTTCAAATGGCTCTGAGCACTATGGGACTCAACATCTTAGGTCATAAGTCCCCTAGAACTTAGAACTACTTAAACCTAACTAACCTAAGGACATCACACACACCCATGCCCGAGGCAGGATTCGAACCTGCGACCGTAGCAGTCCCGCGGTTCCGAACTGCAGCGCCAGAACCGCACGACCACCGCGGCCGGCAGTGGTCAAAAATTGTTTTTGCAGCATTGCGCACCCCTTTTTATGCTACAACCTTAGTGTAGAGTAATGAGTGTCATTTTTTCTTCGGATATTTTGATTACGTACAGCATGGCTCCTTTTGAAATGTAGTGGATTACTTACAACAAACTTCATAAGAGAATAACTATACTGTGAAGCAGTAGTCAGAATACCTAACTCTTTAAACAAATTTCTACAAGATAATCATGGGTGAGCACCACATATTCTTCTTGCTGCACATTTCATTCGTAATGAGGACTTCTTTTCTTAAAGATGATTTATCCCAGAGCATTATTCCATTTGACATTATTGAATGGAAGTATGCAAAATATGTCAGCTTACAGATCTATAATAATTTGAAACACCTACAGCCGTCCTTATGATGTCATTTATTATATGGCTACCAGTTTCGGTGCTACCATACAGCATATTCAGGCCTTAGCAGATGCGTAGGTGGTTAATGTTCTTATACATGATGTATTAGTGGCCAATATCTATAACTGGTTTCGCAGACTACCTGTAACCGATATGCTGTCTCTCCAGTCATCAACTATAGTGCTGCTGGTGCGGAATGCTGAGCACAGTCTGGAAAAGCACAAGGCCGATTGAAGAAGTATTGAGAACCGCAGAAGACGTAACTGCTTTAAAGGAAGTAACTGAAAAGAGATACGCGGTCATTAATATGCCACTCTCCTTGGTGCAGTGGTCTAATAGAAGAGGAACTAGAAAGGAAACTTTGATGAGAAAGGTCAAGAGTAGAATTCTTGGATGATGTCAGAAGACGGAGATCATATGAAATAATGAAGCGAGTGGCTCGAGTAAGATTGCAATTAAACTATCATGCTGCCAATCAAGCGTAAGGTTGAGTCAAAGAATAAGAATAAATGTTCGGTTAGCAACGTTTCATCAGCACGCCTCTGTTGTGCTCAGACAGTCTCAGGTGCTGCATCACTGCTGGTGTTCTTCACGCCAGTCGTTCGGTACATTTGTCAGGGCAGACGATCGTAAATAACAGCGGAGAATTAGTCCTGGGGAGTGAAGGAATTTCACGGCTCGTTTTAGGCGTCTCCGAATAACAATTTACGCATTGGTAGCAGCCGTCGTTTAATTAAGACGAATGGTCGGAAGTGCACCTTGGTCGCGTCGGCGGTGGGTGAGGCCAGCTTAATTCCGAAGCGCGAAATGCACTCGTGCCGCTGTCGGCACGTTAGGCCGACGCCGGACGAGCTAAAAAAAATCTGTACGTGAGGGAACGCTGCGCGTGTAACGAAAATGGTGTGACGTGGTGTCGGCAGCGGCAATTAGGGTGAATTAGTGCGGTACACTTTCTACGTAAGGATTGACTCAAGCGCCACAACTCCGGATATGGCAATTAAGCAGAAGTAGCGTAAAATACTCGCATCCCGTATTATAATGCTGCGGCCGCGTGTTCTTCTAATTACGACTAATGGCGTCTGCGTCTGGGCCTCAAGAAATCTCTATCCATCTGCCGCCGGGCTCACTGTTAACGCGGCTAATTTTCACCACAGCTGTGCCAACGTGCTGAAGTAGTCGCCTCCAAACTACTCGGAAGGCCCGTGGGCGTACGTGCTCTCGTGAGCATTCCATCCTGTCGGGCAAAAAGGACGCGTCGTTGATACCTTTCTTTTATTTACCTACTAGTTGACGAACCCGGCATTGCCCGGGTATTCATTTTGCCATTTTTCTATTAGAAACGAAAACAAAAAATTGACTGTGTTTTTAGTGTAATCCCCCAGAGAGTTTCTGTACGCTGGGCGCAACTGCTTCCCGTGTCTGCAACGCCATGTTGTAAACATCTTTAAGGCGACATCTCTTCTTAGCTACAAGGGCTGAAAATAAGGTCCAATCGATCGGGAAATGCAAACCACAGTGAAAATCAAAAAGTTTTTATTCGTAACAGTTAGCCACACCTTCCTGCTACCTCTAAATAATCGCCGTTCCGACTTAGACATTTGTCGTGGAGTACTACAAACTTTCCAGTACCCTCGTCACAGAAAGTAGCTGCGTGTACTTTTGCCAATTCTCTACGCTGGTCTGTCTTTCGTTGTTTGTGCCAAAATGTTGTCTTCGTAGGCAGCGGTACATGTGAGCAGATATGAACTACGGAGGGAGCCAATTAAGGGCGGTGTTGTGGGTGATGAAACACTTCCCATCGAAAACGCTGCAGAGTCTTCACTGTCCCTGCACAATGCGGCTGAGAATTGTCTTGAAGAAAGAAACGCATAACGCTTATGTTATGTGGGCTCCGTATTTTCTCACCAGATCCACATACTTGGCGGGAGACACAGTTCTTTTAGGAATTTATATGTGATCACTTCGCACTCTGAACTGAAAAGAGGGACGTGAACCGATTGAAAGGCTTACTAAAGACACTGCCCAATACATCTGTGCAAAGCTCCATCGGATTTTCGCAGAGGTTTCCATTTCGCACCTAATCGAAATTTCCGAATACGCCTCGTATGTAGATGGCGACTGGTTTCGCCTACAGTCGGTTGGGCTACAGAGGTGATAGTAATCAAAAGCGCTGCCAGGAGTCAGAGATTTCCTTAGTTTGACTCCACTGTAGGAGCGTATTAGTACTAAAGATTATATACACACATCAAAAAATGTTTTGCGTCACCTCTGTTCCGAGACTTTTGGAAACTGTACAGAAAATTGGAATAGAGATCTTTATAAACATCATTTCCGTCCTTTTTATTGCTCATGAAAACCACGCATTGCCTGTTGTACCTTCATACAGCGAGACCTTCGGAGGTGGTGGTCCAGATAGCTGTACACAGCGGTACCTCTAATACCCAGTAACGCGTCCTCTTGCATTGATGCATACCTGTATTCGTCGTGGCATACTATCCATAAGTTCATCAAGGCAATGTTGGTCCAAATTGTCCCACACCTCAACAGCGATTCGGCGTAGATTCTTCAGAGTGGTTGGTGGGTCACGTCGTCTATAAACAGCCCTTTTCAATCTATCCAAGGCATGTTCGTTAGGGTTCAAGTGTGGAGAACGAGCTGGCCACTCTAGTAGAGCGACATCGTTTTCCTGAGGGAAGTCATTCACAAGATGTGCACGATAGGGCGCGAATAGTCGTCCACGAAGACAATTGCCTCGCCAATATGCTACCGATGTGATTGGTACGACGGAAGACGGCATTCACGTATCGCACAGCCGTTACGGCGCCTTCCATGACCACCAGCGACGTACGTCGGCCCCACATAATGCCACCCCAAAATAGGAGGGTCCCTGCATCTTGATCCACTCGCTGCGTAGTGCGTCTCAGTCGTTTAACCTGACCGGGTTGCCTCCGTCGATTGTCTGGTTGAAGACATATGCGACACTCATCGGTGAAGAGAACGTGATGCCAATGCTGAGCGGTCAATTCGGAATGTTGTTCGGCCAATCTGTACGGCGCTGCATGGTGTCGTGGTTGCAAAGATGGACATCGCCATGGATGTCAGGAATGAAGTTGACCTTCATGCAGCTTATTGCGCAGTTTGAGTCGTAACACGACGTAATGTGGCTGCACGAAAAGCATTATTCAACATGAAGGCGTTGCTGTCAGGGTTCCTCCGAGCCATAATCCACAGGATGCGGTCATATACTGCAGTAGTAGCCCTTGGACGGCGTGAGCGAGGCATGTCATCGACAGTTCCTGTCTCTCTGTATATCCTTCATGTCCGAATAACATTGCTTAGGTTCACTCCAAGACGCCTGGACACTTCCCTTATTGAAGGCCCTTCCTGACACAAAGTAGCAATGTGGACGCGATTGAACAGCAATATTGACCGTAAAGACAAGGTTGAAATACAAAAAACACGAGTCGTGTACGTCCTTCCTGCCGGCCGGAGTGGCCGAGCGGTTCTAGGCGCTACAGTCTGGAACCGCGCGACCGTTACGGTCGTAGGTTCGAATCCTGACTAGCGCATGAATGTGTGTGATGTCTTTAGGTTAGTTAGGTTTAAGCAGTTCTAAGTTCTAGGGGACTGAAGACCTCAGAAGTTAAGTCCAATAGTGCTCAGAGCCATTTCAACCATTTGAAGGGTAGAGTCACGGGTCGTAACAAATCTGAAATGTAACGTCCACTGTTCAAAGTGCCGTCAATGTGAACAAGAGGTGACCGAGACGTGTAACCAATGGCACCCCATACCATCACGCCGGGTGATACGCCAGAATGGCGATGACGAATACACGCTTCCAATGTGCGTTCACCGCGATGTCGCCAAACACGGATGCGACCATCATGATGCTGTAAACAGAACCTGGATTCATCCGAAAAAATGACGTTTTGCCATTCGTGCACCCAGGTTTGTCGTTGAGTACAGTATCGCAGGCGCTCCTGTCTGTCATGCAGCGTCAACGGTAACCGCAACCAGGGTTTGCGAGCTGATAGTCCATGCTGCTGCAGACGTCGTTGAACTGTTCGTGCAGATGGTTGTTGTCTTGCAAACGTCCCCATCTGTTGACTCAGGGATCGAGACGTGGCTGCGCGATCCGTTACAGCCATGCAGATAAGATGCCTGTCATCTCGTCTGCTAGTGATACGAGGCCGTTGGGATCGAGCAAGGAGTTCCGTATTACCCTCCTGAACCCACCGATTGCATATTCTGCTAACAGTCATTGGATCTCGACCAACGCGAGCAGTAATGTCGCGATACGACACACTGCAATCCCGATAGGCTACAATCCGACCTTTATCAAAGTCGGAAACGAGATGGTACGCATTTCTCCTCCTTACACGAGGCATCACAACAACGTTTCACCAGTCAACGCCGGTCAACTGTTGTTTGTGTATGAGAAATCGGTTGGAAACTTTCGTCATGTCAGCACGTTGTAGGTTTCGCCACCGGTGCCAACCATGTGTGAATGCTCTGAAAAGCTAATTATTTGCGTATCACAGCATCTACTTTCTGCCGGTTAAATTTCGCGTCTGTAGCACGTCATCTTCGTGGTGTAGCAATTTTAATGGCCAGTAGTGTATGTCTACCTGTTTGCAAAATGGGTTGTGAATAGATCAGGTAGAAAGAAATAATAAATTTAAACATCGTGCATAGCGCGGCAGTTTTTGTACGCATATCATTGTTTATGACGTCATAACTCCTGAACTATGATACATTGGTGGTTGTTAACCCTGACATCGATTGTTGATTGACAGAAAGCGATGTGTTTAATGTCGTTGAAATCAGTCGAGTGGTTTAGGTGAGGATGTGGAACACACACACACACACACACACACACACACACGTATATAAATGCATACATTTTTGTAATGTGTTTGGATTTATAGATTTATTTATCCGGTACGAAGAGCAGAGACATACTCTCCGTTGTTTATGTCACTGACACACATTAGTGCTTGCGTGTTATAGTTGGAGGTAGTAGTTTCGAATCGTGGTAGTGAAAGAAATTTTCGCCACTAGGTGTCCGTCGGCAAAGTGTGTCTGCAAGTTTCCATTACCGATGCACAGCTGCTAGACGTGTTAGCGATTCTAAAGTGTGTGATGTTAGATGATGGTGGACAATTCATGATCATAAGTGTGGGTGCCAGTTTACTGTGTCAAAAACCCGAAATCTCTTTGGAATATACACGGAGTATAGGGACATTAACCCAACAGATCTCCTGGTTGCTGTCCATCAGAAATAGGAATGAGCTGACACTGCTTTTTACTTTTCTCCTTCCTTTCGAAAATCATTCACGATCACACAAACATAACATAACACTGTACGACCATTCGTCATAAACTTTCCGGAAGATATCAGTATACTTCGTAGGAACAGTCAAAGAAACAAGAGGTCACAATATATTTCAGTATGGCCACTCAATACGGATGGAAATGGATCAAATAGTTCAAATTATTACTCATGACTAAAATGAAATAAACATGTACAGCTGCACTCAAAAACTCTTTAGACAATAGAATATGAAAGAAAATTATACGAAGCCAGTTACTGGAATACGGAAGGCGGACTGTATCACTTTCGCGTCAGTCAAATAGGAACAGACACTACGAATATGAAGCTATCATATAGCATACTGTAGGGTTCTACACTGAAGAGCCACAGAAAAGGGCACACCTGCCTAATATCGTGTAGGGCCTCAACGAGCACGCAGAAGTGCTGCAACACGATGTGGCATGGACCGGACTAATGTCTGAAGTAGTGCTGGAGGGAACTGACACCATGAATCCTGTAGGGCTATCCATAAATCCATAAGAGTACGAGAGGGTGAAGATCTCTTCTGAACAGCACGTCGCAGTACTTCCCAGATATGCTGAGTAATGTTCATGTACAGGGAGTTTGGTGGCCAGCAGAAGTGTTTAAACTCAGAAGAGTGTTCCTGGAGCCACTCTGTACCAATGATCATATGGCATTATCGGCTCGGAGCCCTCCATATGTGTAATGTTAGGCATCATGGTACAAGTCCTACTTGACGCCACTTCGCTGATTTGTGCGTCTTTACGGGGAAGATGAGATGAAATGATTCGGACAACGCAAACAATCAGTTCCCACCCGAAAAAAGTATGTGATCCTGGAATCAAAGGCGGGTCCCCACGATCTAGAAGTAGCAACGCTAACCAGTAGACGAAGAACCGAGGAGAAACAGTGAATGACTGAATAATGCCGTCATTGTCAAGAAAAGAAACAGATAGTCTTACTTTACTGGCGTAGCCATCGGTGGCATGTTTCATTCTTGGTTATACACAGTATTAATAATCGCCAATAATGATTGTTGCAGACATTTTCTTCTCCAGTATTTGTTGTTAACCTTAACGCAAAATTTTCAGAGCTTGCGCATCGTTCGAGGCGTCCGCACTTGCAGGTGAATTTCCATCGGTCGGGGACGAAGGCCATGGGCAGACTGCAAGGCGCTTAGCCCTACAAATGTCTGTTGTCGATTTCATGTGGGCTGGCTAAGAACCTGCAGTAAGCTGGTACTGTCGGTGGGTACGTCTCTTGGATACAATGTCAATGGTTGAATGATTCAGGATACCACCGTCGGCGGTTCCACCAGCTGGCCGGTGGAGAAAGGTGCTCCTGTCTGGATGCTCAGACCCTTTCACACTATCGCTCATTAATGTCAATAAACATAATAACTGACATCTGATGCCCTGTGAATGGCATGTAATACTACAAATACGATTGAGTAAGAGAAGGAATAATACAGTATTGGAAAACATGTCAGGTTTGTGCGTTTGTTTTTAAGTACATACAAAATGGTTACCTGAACTGGTGTTCTTTTTTCACCTGTGTGGCGAGTGAATGTCTGTTCCATTCTGCCCTGTGTTCCCTGTAGTGTTGTGATTTCGGCGGTGTAATTCAGTGGTACGATACATATTGAATGATACCGTGCACGTTGTTATTGTGGCTCCAAGAGTCGAGATATCGACAGTTTTAAACGTGCTCCAGTTGTAGCACTCGGACGAGCAAGTTGTTACCTCCACCTCACTTATCGACCTGAATGACAGTGAAAAATTAAACCGCGTGCACCTAATGGAAATTTGGGAAAAGCAATCGTCACCGAAGTTAATTTGTCGGTAAAGAGGGAGGAAAGGGTTACATCTAAATGAAAGGAAAATGCAAATAAAATTGGTGGTAATTAATTTTGAAAAAGTAAATGTGCGGTCGTTACGTTAACAATTAATTGGCGTTAATTAGATATTTGAGATTTGGGGAAAATTAGGGTCGCCAGTCCTATGGACAACTACTATAATAACTGAAAATGAAAGATTAATGCACATATATTTAGCACTAAAAGCGTGGCAACTGAAGGTTGACACGTGTTGTGTGAAAACTGAATGTTTGTCAGAAGTAATGAATTTCGCTACACTCTGACTTAATTTAGCAAAAGAATTAATAAAACCGGAAAATTGAAAGTTAATTTAGTGACTGAAATTAATAGTGAACTTTGTTTCTGAAGTATACTCGAGACATACATAAATCTGACAAAATCCCTCCAGCGCGCAAACAAACAACTGCGTACAGCAAAAGGCCTATTACCAAAAAACTCCCAATTAATACCAAAGTCTCCTCCGGCGCTACTAGCACTATTACGGCAGGCTGCGACCTCTCATGTCGAGCGTTTTCTATCCACCACGCCCTGCGTCCCACCACATCCGACTCCCCTCGATAACTGCTCCTCGCTACTGCTCGCGATGGAAAATGGAAATGCCGTGTCGCTATGGCCTCCCGTCGGGTAGACCGTTCGCCTGGTGCAAGTCTTTCGAGTTGACGCCACTTCGGCGACTTGCATGTCGATGGGGATGAAATGATGATGATAAGGACAACACAACACCCAGTCCCTGAGCGGTGAAAATCTCCGACCCAGCCGGGAATCGAACCCGGACCGTTAGGTATGACATTCCCTCGCGCTGACCACTCAGCTGCCAGGGGCGGGCAGTGTTCGCGATAATAATATCTCAGACACAGAGTTTGTATATGCACACAGCAGAATCATAAACGCCTAACTTTCTTAGTGGATGCTGCCAAACTTGTATACCAGGAGACTGACAGGGCAAAGACCGTTCTTGACTAGAGGCTCTTTGACGTATATGTACAGGTCGAACGAAGCAAAGATATCAAAAATAAATTATGACAAAAAAATTCTA
Organism: Schistocerca nitens; assembly: GCF_023898315.1. Taxonomy (NCBI): domain Eukaryota; kingdom Metazoa; phylum Arthropoda; class Insecta; order Orthoptera; family Acrididae; genus Schistocerca; species Schistocerca nitens. The sequence continues at coordinate 206,509,272 of NC_064614.1, forward strand.
TCACCAGTATTTGGTCAGCAAGATATCAGTTGGTGGCATAAAATTATAAAATTCCTGGTCAACAAATGCTCTACCATTTAATTGCTAATTGGTGGTGGTGGGGGGGAGGTGGTTGGAGGTGTGAGGACTGAGGGGGGGGGGGGTTACCTTGGAGGCATTCGCGAAAAGGAAGTTGCTAAGTATCCCCACAAGGCTCTTCCACCTGTCTTATATCTTATCTTATCACCCATACCAACACAAATACGGCACTGCCCTTGAAGTACATTCATCACAGCCAGTTACTGTCAAGACATTTGTCACGCAAGCTGTTGAAATACTGGCAACTAGAGGGTGTTGCACTGGCCTGTGAACCATACAAACAAACATTTCGAAACTGCATATTTAATGTGGCAGTCGGGCACGTTTGCTGCTCAGCTACGGTGACTTTTATCCAATTTGTTTTTGTAATGCCTTTTTACCTGGAGCCAAGAGACATAGCAACCTGCGGATGGTGATAATTGCATTTCAGACTGATCTACACAGGGCGCCTTTAATTTTAAGCCGGCGAGCGCCTTCTCGCCCTGAGGCGTTGACGTGGTCCGGACGTTGACCCCAGCCTCCGTACGGAGGAGCTACCATAGATGGGTCGGGCCGAACCCAGCAGCCGTCGGTCGCACCCACTGCTTGCTGCCTGCATTCGGTAGTCGCGTGGAAACCGGTGTTCTCACACACGCAGGTCGCTGACTCTAAATTCGCATTTACAGCTGCCCGTGACATCCTGCCGTCTCTCTGCCAAGATGTCCACAGTACAGCCTCCGAAGCTTATGTGGACTTGCTTTATTTTCTGTTGCGCTCCTCGAACATACTTCTTCCACGAAAGACAATAATGATTCTACATTTTTTAAGCATTTTGTCTGAACAGTAACACAGAATTTATAAATCCAAGTCATAATTTTCTGAACGACTTCGAACATTCGTCCCCAGTTACACTATCTGATCAAAGGATCCTGGCATCTCTATGTTACGCCGAATTGCCCACGAGATATCACGAGAGGACATGGATGGAGGAGGGATGTGTGTAGTTAACCACATTTTACCGAAAACAAAGGAAGTAGGTTACAGTACGCTTGTTCGCCCACTGCTCTAATACTGCTCAGCAGTGTGGGATCCGCACCAGATAGGGTTGATAGAAGAGGTAGAGAAGATCCAACGGAGAGCAGCGCGCTTCGTTACAGGATCATTTAGTAATCGCGAAAGCGTTACGGAGATGATAGATAAACTCCATGCAAGAGAGACGCTCAGTAGCTCGGTACGGGCTTTTGTTGAAGTTTCGAGAACATACCTTCATCGAGGAGTCAAGCAGTATATTGCTCCCTCCTACGTATATTTCGCGAAGAGACCATGAGGATAAAATCAGAGAGATTAGAGCCCACACAGAGGCATACCGACAATCCTTCTTTCCACGAACAATACGAGACTGGAATAGAAGGGAGAACCGACAGAGGTACTCAAGGTACCCTCCGCCACACAACGTCAGGTGGCTTGCGGAGTATGGATGCAGATGTAGATGTAGATACAGTGCAATGAAAGAAATACAGCAATATGTGGAGAGACCTTCGAAGATTGTTGAACGAGTTGCCACTTTTGAAATACATTGAGGTAACAAAAATCATGGGATAACTCCTAATATCGTGTCGTACCTATTTTTGCCCGGCTTCGTACAGCACCTCAATCTGGCATGGACTCAACAAGTTGTTGAAGTCCCCTGCGTAACTACTGTGTCATGCTGCTTCTACAGTTGTCCATAATTGCGGCAGTACCAGGGGCGTTTGAAAAGTCCGTGCAAAAATAAAAACTACTTACGTGTTTGCGGTAAACCTTTTTTATTTTTCGACAGTCTCCTTTTAGACTTATACACTTCGTCCAACGCTGTTCTAATTTGTTGATCCCTTCCGAATAATAGGAATTGTTCAAGTTTGCAAAATAGCTATTAGTTGCTGCAATCACCTCCTCGTTTGAATAAAATATTTGTCCCGCCAGCCATTTCTTCAAATTGGGGAACAAATAGTAGTCCGAGGGAGCCAAGTCTGGAGAATAGGGGGGATGTGAAACGAGTTGGAATCCTATTTCCATTAATTTTGACACCACAACTGCTGAGCTGTGTACTGGTACATTGTCGTGATGGAAAAGGATTTTTTTCTGTCCAATCGCCGGCGTTTTTCTGGCAGCTAGGTTTTCAAACGGTCCAATTACGATGAATAATATGCACCTATAATAGTTTCACTCTTTGCTAGATAGTCGATCAGGATTATCACTTGCGAATCCCAAAAGACAGCCGGCCGAAGTGGCCGTGCGGTTAAAGGCGCTGCAGTCTGGAACCGCAAGACCGCTACGGTCGCAGGTTCGAATCCTGCCTCGGGCATGGATGTTTGTGATGTCCTTAGGTTAGTTAGGTTTAACTAGTTCTAAGTTCTAGGGGACTAATAACCTCAGCAGTTGAGTCCCATAGTGCTCAGAGCCATTTGAACCAATCCCAAAAGACAATCCCCATAACCTTTAAGGCCAAGGAACGGTCTTCGTCTTTTTTGGTGCAGATTCTCCCTTGATAACCCATTGGTTAGATAGTTGTTTGGTCTGTGGAGTATAGTAATGTATCCATGTATCATCCACAGTGACGAAACGACGACGCTTATTTTAAAGTCCTGCGGATTCTTCCTGAACAGCTGCAAACCATTCTTGCAGCAGTTTACACGATTCCGTTTGTGGTCAATCGTTAGCAATCGCGGAAACCATCTTGCGGATAGCTTCCTCATGTCCAAATGTTTATGCACAATATTATGTATCTGTTCATTCGAGATGCCCACAGCACCAGCAATCTCACGCACCTTAACTCTTCTGTCCCCCATCACCATATAATGGATTTTATCAATGATTTCTGGGGTCGTAATCTCCACAGGGCGTCCAGAGCGTTCAGCATCACTTGTGCCCATATGGCCACTCGGAAAATTTTGAAACCACTTATAAACTGTTCTAATCGAAGGTGCAGAGTCACCGTAATATTTATCAAACTTCTCTTCAGTCTCCTGAGACGTTTTGCCTCTCATAAAGTAATGTTTAATCACCACACGAAATTCTTTTTCGTCCATTTTTTGACAATCACTCGACTTCCTTGATTCACACGAATACCGAACACAAAGAAATAGACCAATATGGTTGAAACTTGGTGAGCGTTCTTTCCAAAGATGCTACTAACTAAACATGACCTCGATACGCGCCGGTGGTGCCATGTCTCGGACTTTGCACAGACTTTTCAAACGCCCCTCCTATTTCCGACGCAGGATTTTGTGCACAAGCTGACCTCTCAATTTATGTCGAACGATACTAATGGCCAAATCATTCTCTCGAATTGTCCAGAATGCTCTTCAAACCATTCGCGAACAATTGTGGCCCGGTGACATGGTGCATTGTCGTCCATAAAAATGAAGACCATGAATGGCTGCAGATGATCTCCAAGTAGCCCAGCATAACTATTTCCAGTCAATGATCGGTTTAGTTGGAGCAGAGGACCCAGTACATTCTATATAAACACAGCCCACACCTCTATAGATCCGCCACCAGCTTTCAAAGTGCCGTGTTGATGATTTGGGTCTATAGCTTCGTGGGTCTGCGCCACGCTCGAAGATCACCGCCAGCTCTTGCCAGCTGAAATGGGGACTCATTTGACCAGGTCATGGTTTTCCGGTAGTGTAGGGTCCAACTGATGTGGTCACGAGCCCATGGAGGCCCAGCAGGCGACGTCGTGCTGCTAGCAAAGGCACTCGCGTCGGTCGTCTGCTGCCAAAGCCCACTAATTTCGTCGCACTGTCCTAACGGACACTTCGTCGTACGTCCTATATTTTTCAAGCAATGTTGCTTGTCTGTCATCACTAACAACTCTCCGTATACGGTCGTTAAGCGAAGGTCGTCGGCCACTGCATCCTCCGTGGTGAGAGGTAATGCCAGAAATTTGGTATTCTCAGCACACCCTTGACACTGTTGATCTCGGAATACTGACTTCCCTAACGATTTCTGAAGTGGAATGTACCATGCATCTAGTTCCAACTGCCATTCCGCGTTCAGATTTGTTAACATCCATCGTGCGGCCATAATCGATTCGGAAACCTTTTCGCACGAATCACCTGAGTACAAATGACAGCTACGCCAATGCACTGCCATTTTATACCTTGTGTACACGATACTGCTGCCATCTCTATATAAGCATATCATTATCCCATGGCTCATGTCACCTCAGATTAATTATGAGTCCATTCAAATAAAGTTAGTAAAAGAGATTAATACCAAGATAAAAACCTAGACACTTCTAGCAGTATGAACACACACACACACATTCAACTACTGATAGAGTGTTTCGTTCCAGCCTTTCTGGCACACAGTGCTCTCAATCGCATGAAACAATATACGCTGCCTTATCTGTGCGCTCTGAATCAGCGGAAACGTCTCGTTGTAGAGCACAATGGAGCGCCTTTCCTTTTGATACTGCCGAGTCACCCGCCGGACACACACAAGAAGCGACGTAGGTGGCCGTAGATACGACGGCAATTAGTTAACCCCACCCCCGAATTCAATAGTCCCACTTGCTTCTTCCTTTTCTGCAGTTGTACCGCAGCCTGAGGTCTCTCGCCTTCATACAATGGCGGACCACTAGACTTGGGAATGTTCCACATGCAATCAGTTCTTGATCCCTAGCCACAGTAGATATTCCCCCGCCGTATGTACCCAGGTACGGGATTCATAAATAACGAAAGATTTTTTTTTTCTATTGCTTCACCTGTACTTATTTGTGTTAGTTTTACACGCTATCGACTTCGAAGCTTGGTAGTCGTATTTTCAGTGCCTTAATAACACGCATGTATCACAACTTTTGGTACATGCAGTGGTTGGAACTCACGCACTGATTGGCCCTACGTATCGTTTGCATTACGAAACACTATAATTTCGTACACTTGAAGATGGGATTTTAAAATCTCTGAAACGATCGTGGTTTAAATAAACATTAGTGTAACTGAAGCCGATCTCCCTAAATTAATTATCACTCGTGATTCAGTTGAGATCCCCAAATACTGAGAAAGAACGTGTTTTTTTCTGGCGTTGCTCCAGCGTACATCATTAATTTTAATTTATCATAATCGATGTTTTCGAAAGTTTTTAATTGACTCAATAATGATTTAAATAGTAAAATACTGCACCTGTTACCTTTTTTCGATTATTATCACCACGTACTTTAGGAATATATTCCAATTTTGAAGAGTTACCATGTCCATTGGTACTGCTAGTGACGTCTGTGTGGGTGTTACTCTACTTCCCTTTCCCTGCAGTCATCTGTTCGTTGCTTTACTGCAGTCGGAAAATAAAATCATAGATCTTTTCCTAGGCGCTAATGTTAGAATGCAGTATTTTTTGTGTATTTACTAACAGTTATTGTGTCTTCTTCTTGCGCGGAAATTCACACACACACGCAAACCATCATTCATACTCTTTCCTTATACAGAAACAGAACATGGTATAATGGAGATACTGTCGAAGACCGTGCTGCCAAAGCAGAGTTACTAAACACAACCTTCCGAAATGCCTTCACAAAAGAAGACGAAGTAAATATTCCAGAATTCGAATCAAGAACAGCTGTCAACATGAGTAACGTACAAGTAAATATCCTCGGAGTAGTGAAGCAACTTGAATCACTTAATAAAAGCAAGTTTTCTGGTCCAGACTGTATACCAATTCGGTTGCTTTCAGAGTATGCTGCTGCATTAGCTCCATACTCAACAATCATATACAACCATTCGCTCGACGAAAGATCCGCACTCAAAGACTGGAAAGTTGCACAGGTCACACCAATATTCAAGAAAGGTAGTAGGAGTAATCCACTTAATTACAGGCCCATATTGTTAACGTCAATATGCAGCAGGATTATGAACTGCCTCGAAGAAAACGGTCTATTAACACACAGTCAACACGGGTTTCGAAAACATCGTTCTTGAGAAACACAACTAGCTCTTTATTCACATGAAGTTCTGAGTGCTATTGACAAGGGCATTTCAGATCGATTCCGTATTTCTGGATTTCCGGAAGGCTTTAGACACAGTACCACACAAGCTGTTTCTAGTGAAATTACATGCTTATGAAATATCGTCTGTTATGTGACTGGTTCAAATGGTTCAAATGGCTCTGAGCACTATGGGACTCAACTGCTGTGGTCATCAGTCCCCTAGAACTTAGAACTAGTTAAACCTAACTAACCTAAGGACATCACACACAGCCATGCCCGAGGCAGGATTCGAACCTGCGACCGTAGCAGTCGCATGGTTCCGGACTGCGCGCCTAGAACCGCGAGACCACCGCGGCCGGCTATGTGACTGGATTTGTGATTTTCTAGCAGAGAGCACAGTTCGTAGTAACTGACGGAAAGTCATCGAGTAAAACAGAAGTGATTTCAGGCGTTCCCCAAGGTAGTGTTATATGCCCTTTGCTGTTCCTTATCTATATAAACGATTTGGGAGACAATATGAGTAGCCGTCTTAGGTTGTTTGCAGATAACGCTGTCGTTTATCGACTAATAATGTCAGAAGAAGATCGAAATAAATTGTAAAACGATTTAAAAAAGATATCTGTATGGTGCGAAAAGTGGCAAATATTCAGCTTGGAAAGGTGTAGGCAGGAACCCGCACCAGGATGAAGTTTCAGCATATTTTAGAACTTCCCATTTTGTTCAGACGCTGGTGTGACTGTGTGGGTAAACTAGGGCAATGTTGAGGCTACTACATTAGTAAACCATATCTCTGATAACTATAAGGGAGTGTAAAGAGCTTAGCAAAATAACTCTTATTCACAAATAAGCAAGCAATCGTGATGCAAAAAATGTGAAGTAGTCTATACTGCTGGAAATGGGCCAGACAAACGAAACTGATAACAATGTAAGAAATCCCAGGGACTTTATTAATCAGTGGGCAAGAGCAAACTTCATTATTAGTTAATGGCTAATAGAAAACTTCTGTCGATACAAGTCTTGATAAGGACAGTTATCGTGTCTACAGCTGACCTCACTAGGCGACGGATATTACGAGTACGTGGCATATTCGTAAGTGTGAGTTGTGCATTCCATACTCTCCACGTCTCAATGAAACTATTCATCTTATTACCAACCAACAAAAAATATAAAGCAGTAAGCGTTCTTTCGTATGAAAAAATATTTACCTGAAAACCTGGTGCTGGTAAACATTTGTACGTAGTTTACTATAAGTATCTGAGCCATAAATTTCGATGGACCAGCACAATGGCCGGCCATGGTGGCCGAGCGGTTCTAGGCGCTTCAGTCTGGAACCGCGCGACCGTTACGGTCGCAGGATCGAATCCTGCCTCTGGCATGGATGTGTGTGATGTCCTTAGGTTAGTTAGGTGTAAGTAGTTCTAAGTTCTAGGGGACTGATGACCTCAGGATGTTAAGTCCCATAGTGCTTAGGGCCATTTGAACCATTTGAACCAACACAATGAAAATTGAGCACTTTTTGTCGTTAATGATAGCCACCCTGGAAGTAAAGTTCACATTTTAAGATAACAGATATGTCCAATGATTTATAATAGGGATCACAACGGATACACGAAGTCGGGAGAGTATGTCTAAAGAAACTGAAGAACACAGTTCAATCCCTCCTTTGCTAGCTTCTCCTGCTATAACCTAAAATTAACCAATCCAATTTAAGAACTAAAAAAAAAAAAAAGAAAAGAAATTAAAGCCGTCTGCAACAGTACAGTTCCACTAACAAGGGAACCTCCCCATCGCACCCCCCTCAGATTTAGTTATAAGTTGGCACAGTGGATAGACCTTGAAAAGCTGAACACAGATCAATCGAGAAAACAGGAAAAAGTTGTGTGGAACTATGAAAAAATAAGCAAAATATACAAACCGAGTAGTCCATGCGCAACGTAGGCAACATCGTGGGTAGTGTCTGCACAGGAGCGCCGTGGTCCCTTGGTTAGCGTGAGCAGCTGCGGAACGAGAGGTCCTTGGTTCAAGTCTTCCATCGGGGGAAAAATTTACTTTTTTTTAAGTTATGATCTGTCCGTTCGTTCATTGACGTCTCTATTCACTGTAATAAGTTTAGCGTCTCTGTTTTGCGACCGCACCGCAAAACCGTGCGATTAGTAGACGAAAGGACGTGCCTTTCCAATGGCAGCCGAAAACATTTGATCGCAAGGTCATACGTCAACCGATTCCTCCACAGGAAAACACGTCTGGTATATTCTATACGACAATGGTGACGGCATGTGCGTCACATGACAGCAATATGTTTTCGACCCACCTAACTTGTACGCTTGGCGAATGGGTAAAAAGATTCTTCTACCTTGCCCGATTTAGGATTTCTTGTGGATGTGATAATCACTTCCAAAAAAGTGATGAAAACATAAGAGTTTGTCACATAAACAGCAACAAATGAATACAACAGTTTCACAGTCGCACAGTTTTCCCTGTGCTCTGTCAAAACATATGTTTTTAACGTTTTCAAATTTTTCCGTGTGTAGACCATCAAATCCTGCATAGGTCCAAGGAAATCTGAACATGTCCTGGAATATTGGAGAGCGAATTTGATTATGTGTGAGTGCCTGAACTTTGATAATTGTCTGAAAATAAAAAAATAAACTTTTCACTCGAGGGAAGACTTGAACCAAGGATCTCTCATTCCGCAGCTGCTCACGCCAACCACGACACCACGGCGCTCCTGTTTTCTCACTAGCCATTATGTTGCCTATCCTGCGCATGGACTACTCAGTTTCTATATTTTGCTTATTTTTTCATAGTTCCACATAACTTCTTCCTGTTTTCTCAATTGATCTGTGTTCAATTTTTCAAGGCCTATCCACTGTGCCAACTTATAACTAAATCTGAGGGGGGTGCGATGGGGAGGTTCTCTTGTAAGCATTGTTTGTTGGTTGGTATGCCGTTGCCTTCGTCCCACCTTTTAACAGATTTAGTCAGCCATTTATAGGGAGGCCTACTGACCTCAAATAATACTTCGGAAATGTTCCGATTTATCCACTTGGCACTACATTTTCTAGCATCCACAGTTCCAGTCGTTATCTTTAGATGACAAAATTACACAACGTAAACTCAATTTGCAACAGTGAACTACAAATAAAAAATGACTTTCGATAAATTAACCCATAGAAAGCGGAATATTAACATGCGAAACAAAAACGCTACGAACTTACGTAGCAACCGAACAAATGCGCTTACTTGTACCATATTGTGACTGACTGTTCTCTGTGATCAATGAGAAAAGAATGATATTCTACGTTCACATAAAAAAAACTACGTGAAGTCATAGACTCTGTGATTGTCATTAAATAATGTACAAATGTCTCTCTAGCGTTTTTACGTTTGAAATGTTTACACAATTAACTTAACTGGCGCAAATAATGAGGATCTTGCGTGTACAACACGAAATCACACCCACGCTCTCCCACTATAACTGCTGAGCTGCTAAACGTGAGACAACGGAGCTTCACAACAAAAGTGAGGGGCAGAAGTAACAGTTTTAACAAGAGTGACTGAATTCTGTTGTTGAAGTAATGACGGACTGCTAGCTCCATTGGAACATTTGACTGTATTGCCAGTAAATTACAATAGTCCATTTGACTAATAATCTTTAGCTACCGGGACAAACAACTTAATATGATAATATTGCAGCATATCGAGGTAATCATTAATGCTATTTAACATACTGATCTTCCACAAATATGAAACAACTTAAAAGCATGCAGACAATATCATGTCTTGTAAGCTTTTCGTCACTCTAGTGTGTACAAAATGGAGACGAATCTGCAGCCACATTGCATTCACACACTATTTCGAAGCAAGACTCCGGAAATGGTTTCCTTTTGACGCGTAAATAGCAAGCCTCCTGCTTGCTGCAACTATATGCAACCGTAAATATTCTGAAGTCACGCAGTGTAGACTTCGTTAAAAAGTTAAATTACATCTACATTTATCGTCAACATGATTAGCTTTTACCCAACTTCCAGTCTATATTATCACTCCCAGGTTTCGGAGCATAAAATTACAAAATAAAAAAAGCAACATGGCAGAATAAACAGAATAGGGCAAAATGAAAATGAATCATCCAACTTTAACATTTGGTCATTTTGCTATAAACGAATAAAAATGCTACCCTGTACCAATAAAAATACTTTTGAATGTCTGTGATATTGTTTATATTTCTTTTACACTTATCTGCAAGCTTCTTGCCTGAAGACTGATCGATTTTTTTTCTCAAACTCATCTCAGGTATCTTCCGATGAAACTGGCTTCCGATTTGTTTTACTGTCCAGTGTTCCCCATAAAATGTCAATACATATTATATCGAGAAAGTGAGGAGATATTTCAATAACTGTAAGAGTGTTAACAGTATTAACAGGCGCTTTATGCACATTTTGTGCCGTGGGCTGTTTACCTTTGTCGAATTTTAATTTATCTGAGAACTATTATGTTGAGCGAGGCACGTTTTACAGAACTCAATTTCTCTGTTATTACTGACATTTCTGTAGCTTATAGAAGGATGTGTTGAAGGCCACTCGCTGGCTTGTAGGTGTAGCGCAACTGTAAAAATAATAACTATTGGGCTACAGGGCAAGAAACAAGGTGTACAGTTATACTTACTTAAGCAAGGGAAAACATGGTCACGTCCTCAATGGAAAAATATTGACACTGAGGTAAAATGGTACTATCTGAACGACAGGATTGAAAATTCGACTTATGTACTGACGGAAAAAAATTGCAGCTCCAAGAAGGAGTTATACGACATAAACGAAAGTTGGTAGACATGTTTATACATTTGAAAGATGATATATATTTAAAATTCCCACCAGTAGCATAAGAGTGGCGCTTATAGCGTCAGTATGAGGATGGAAATCAGGTTTGCTTTAAATACACTCTATAACAGTCGTGAGCATTACTTACCTTTAAGATCGGACGTGGTGAGTTGACGTTCATCGAGAATGCTTTTAACGCGCAACACCTCAACGAGTTTGAACGGGCTCGTGTAATAGGGCTAGAAGTAGCTGGATGTTCCTTCTTCGACATTGCAGAAAGACATGCGGTGGTCACGAGAATGCGCGGTCGGAAGAAAACCGGGCTCTGGACGTCCTGAAACTTCTTTATTTCAATGTGTGAATCTGTACTTAAATTGCTGAATGACTGAGAAGATCAAACTTCTACGTTATTTGATTCTGAAACAGCTGAGTAAAACTGAACGTACTGAGCCTACTTTCTCTTTACTTTTTCTTATCATGTCAACACTGACCCACAATATTCTAGCGCAACGAAATCTGTCTGCTTAAAAAAAAATTACAACCTGTCTTCAAATAATTAATACAAAAGAATGGCCCTGAATAAGAAACAATCCCGACAATAACCTATACATTTCATTAAGCAACTACCTCACAAAAATCTTCGTTATGCGAACTACTGCAATACAGCGAGCGTCAATACTGGCAGCTAAATAAAAGATTCTAACTACTAAAGCCACTAACTACTAATAGGCATGTGGTTAGCAAAGGAAAGATTTTGTTGCAAATCAAATACTGTATTTTTTACCTTAATAATGTGATATCCAGTTCAAACACGAATATAAATCGTCATTGACGTCCAGTGCAAAGATATATAATCATGAATAATTTTCAATCTCCTAGACGGATGTGTACAGATCGTTAGCCTGCGCTAACACTTCAGACCTCTACCCTCCATCAATGCTAAGTTCTCACATCTAACATCCATCACTGCTGGCTGTTCACCTCCAACTGCCCAACAGTACTTCCATCACTGCTGGCGACCAACTTCCAACTGCCAAACACTACTAACGATTAACTTCCAACAACGAACCAGCCACAGAGTCTCTTACAAAGAAAACGCAGTCAGAGATGCGATGCAAAGGGCTACACAGAGCTGCCAACACAGAAGCAGCCCACTTACAGTCCACCTGGCACAACCGAGATTAAATACCATCGTGTTCGGCGTACGGCTCTGGCGCATCGTACTGCATCTACAGCATCAATATTTCAACAGAAGTTCGCACCACAGTGACACAATGAACTGTTACAAAATGTTTGCTTTAAGGGGCTCCGGAAAGGCTCAAAATCATGAAAAGTTCAATTTTTACTTTTTTGCGTTTTCTGAATCTGCAGACTATTACCTTTTAATAGATATATAATTTATTCAATTCCGAAGACTACAACTATTTTTAAATTTTTTTTGAAATGTGTTCTACATGGGCGTGACCCACTGTGGCGCTGTTAAACTGCTGTCAAATGGTGTTATTATTAACGTCCGTGTTCATCAGGTACATTTTAGTGATGTGAGATAAAGTATGTGTTGTGGCTAACCTGTGATGGTTCAATATATATCGCTGGTGTGATTGTCGATTGTTTCATGTTTATTTACTCTGTCGTTATCTCGAAAATATTCGTAATTAATTCTGTTTCTTGAGTCTCTGTTTTGCTGAAGTATAATAATGAGTAAAAGTAAAGTTATTAGAAATCCTCTGAAGGCTTTTAAGAAAAGGAGAAATGTTGGAAAGCCAAAGGTATTTAGAAATATGGGAATGAAGATAGGTTCTAACATGGTACGAGCGATGCTTGCTTTAGACAAGGAACGCCTTCGGGCTGCAGACAGGGCTGTAAAGAGTCTAGAAATACAAGCAAGAGTAAACAGGAGGAGGAACAAGAGGAAGCTGGAGGAGGAGTTTGCAGAGGATGAAGATAATCCATCCTATAGACCTGGAATGCACTAAAAAGTTAATCCAATCGTTGTCGCTCGATTCCGAAAACTTTTATTTTCTCACACTAATTACATGTATTCTAAGGATCTTCCAAACATATTTGTTTCAAACTTTCAGTAAATGTTACACAGTACCTTCATAATTGAACACAGCCTTTTTCCAAAAAACGGTATATTTCTGAATATAGAAATAAAAAATTGCAAAAAATGTTGTGAATTTTCATTACAATTGAAAAAAATCATCTTTAATAACTGAACTAAAATTTTGTAAACTCCCTGTGTTAAGTTGTAGCCCATATTCCAATACATAATCTGTAAAATGTTCAACTTCCTACCTAAAACACTTTGTGAGGAAAGATGTAATTTATAAGCGTTATTTTAACATTGCAAGTATAGGGCGTTCCGGAGCCCCTTAAGGGCAGCTTCGAGCCAGACGCCTACAATCACCCCAAAACCAGCATCATTTGCGACTTCAGTTGCATTGGAGGGCAGGGTGGAAGTGGGTTTTACATTTCCTGGTGAACGCTGATTCTGCATTGGTGCCAGTGATGGCAGTGTGGTGGTTAGAAGGAGGCCAGTTGACGAACTGCACCCTTCTGTCTCCGTGCTAGACGCACTGGACCTACACCAGGAGTTACCGTCTGAGGTGCGATTTAGTATGACAGCAGAAGCACTCTCGTGGTTATCGCACACACCCTGACTGCTAAACTGTTGCATGGGGGCTTAATAAAAATATTAATGCAAATAATTTTAATTTTTTTTTTTTGCTTTAGTAGCTGTCTGTCCGATTACGAAGTCTCGTAACGGTTGGCCCTGACTATTATTATTACGCAATCTGACTGCTTAGAACAATAACAAAGAATGAAATGGAAATTTTCATTAACACAGTTAATTAATTAAGCCCCCAGCAACTATAAAACCAACGCAACAACAAGCACAAGAGTAACTGTTCTGTGTGTGGGAGTGTGACTCAACGTACGCATCTGGCACGGTTCTTCTTCAACAACACAACAATTTTTAAATAACATTATACTGAATTAATTAAAGAAAATACAAATACCATAATTACTCAAGAGAACCACAATTACACTCTAATCCAAGAACCCAAGCCAGATGCTTTGTTGACTGAACCTGTAATGACACATTATTTAAAACATGGAAATAATGAAAAATAAATCAAGTTTCGTTACCTTCATATATTGACCAAAATCACTCTCATAATTACAATATATCTCCACACCGCCTCGCTATTACCACATCTGAACAAGAACCTTTCAGTATCACATCTCAGCAAGCACTCCCTACTAGCACATCTGAACACCAACTGACTACTACGAGCTCTCCCCAAGCAGTGACCTCTAGCACATCTCAATAATGACAGCCCGTGGAGGCGGCGGAACAATGCTCTCTAGCGATCTCTGGCGCTGTGGCTCAGTGTAGCCACCTTTCATATGCCCTTCCTCCACGGCTAGAATTTGATGGTATTTTTGCCAGCATTGGTGGTGAAAATACCACCAAATTCGTCAAAAAAATACAGACAAAAATAAAAGATAATATTAATACGTAAATATCATATAACTAGATAAAATTTTGGCTTTGCACTGACCTTTCAATAACCTATTATATAGAATACAGTAAGCAATACAAATTCTTTCATACATGTGACTTTACATAATAGTTTACACAAGTATTATGTGGTTAAACAGTTCAATCAATAGCGTCAGCAATGACGAATATGTGCAGGTAAGAGTCTCATAACTTTCCACAAACAGTAATACACAAAAAAATCAGTTTATACAAATATTCACATAAACGCTTTCCATAGCCCATGAATAAGCAGTTGACAGTTCCAGCAATAGCACCCAGCAATGGTCAACAGGTGCAAATACCAATAAGTAACATTTTTTCAATAGAAGCAGTCCATCAGTGGCACCCAGCAATGTTGAGCAGGTGCAGACACCAACAAGTAACACCATTTCAGTAGAAGCAGTCCATTAGTGGCACCAGAAATGTTGATCAGGTGCACACAGCAACAGGTGACTTCATTTCAGTAGAAGCAATCCATCAGTGGCACCCAGCAATGTTGAGTAGGTGCAGACACCAACAAGTAACACCATTTCAGTAGAAGCAGTCCATTAGTGGCACCAGAAATGTTGATCAGGTGCACACAGCAACAGGTGACTTCATTTCAGTAGAAGCAATCCATCAGTGGCACCCAGCAATGTTGAGTAGGTGCAGACACCAACAAGTAACACCATTTCAGTAGAAGCAGTCCATTAGTGGCACCAGAAATGTTGATCAGGTGCACACAGCAACAGGTGACTTCATTTCAGTGGAAGCAATCCATCAGTGGCACCCAGCAATGTTGAGCAGGTGCAGACAGCAACAAGTAACACCATTTCAGTAGAAGCAGTCCATTTGTGGCACCCAGCAATGTTGAGTAGGTGCAGACACCAACAAGTAACACCATTTCAGTAGAAGCAGTCCATTAGTGGCACCAGCAATGTTGATCAGGTGCACACAGCAACAGGTGACTTCATTTCAGTAGAAGCAATCCATCAGTGGCACCCAGCAATGTTGAGTAGGTACACACAGCAACAAGTCACATTTCTCAGCAGAAGCAGTTCCATAAAATTCACTAGCACTGATCACACTGTTCATCAGAGTTTATAAGCAGAAATTAAACATGTCCTAGTGGCACCAATCATGTAGAAAAGGTACAAGTAACAGTCCATAATTTTTTACAATCACTGATCACACAGTTCATCAGCAGAAATTAAACATGTCCTTGTGGCACCAATCATGTAGAAAAAGTACAAGTAACAGTCCATACTATTCACCATAACTACTGAGACAGTTCAGTCATGAACAATAGTTTGAATGCACATACAATTTCTTTAACAAATTATTATCAATGCTCTTACACTAAACATACAAATCATAATAAACACACAAATGATATCAGTTAATTGTCATATTAACTATTACAGTACACAATAACAGTTAACCTATAATATTTATGGGTGTCAGTGCAAGCCACTACCAACAAATAAAATAATATTTAGGAGATAGGTGGGTAGGATTAGGAAAGGAAAACACACAAAACACATCCACTCATCTTTCATCCTCATTAAGTGCTACTGTGTAATTGAATAGTGTTAACTGTGTAAATGTAACTCTGTCCAAGATTTGATGTTCATCATGTGTACCAAGTAGTAGTGGCAGCAATGTATAACAGTCAATAATAGTTAGTCAACGTCATAGTCATCATGTCAAGACCAATGTTTGCCAAGCCAGATCAAATTGTACTGTTGCTGAACAACTGTCAGTGAGCCAAGATATGCAAATACTTCCTCTCTTCAAAAAAAAATGTATACTGCTTATTGATTTAACAAAGTGTGTGTGTAGGCAATCTTCTTTCTACTTGAGTGTTCTAGTCTGCCATCTTCATCCTCCTTGTTCCATATGGACCAACAAAAAAAAAATATGCTCCTCACTTACTTTACCTCTTATCCACCAAAATTCCAATAATCATCACTTAACTTCAATAATACCTCATTTACCTTACCTCTTGTCCACGAAACTCGAATAATCATCAACTTCACATAATCTCAATACCTCAATAATACGTCTATACATATAAACCTCAGCACCAATATCATTTCACTTCCATAACAACTCTTTCCTCTAGTCAGTCTCCTCGAACAAGTACAGACAAAATCCTAGTGCAACTTCAATTCAGCATCCCATGCAATCCGAAGACACAGTGTCCACACACAACCTCTGTGTAATCCATCTGACCCAAATTTTCTACTCATTATAAATTATAATATACATTTTGGTTCCTTGTCCATCATTAAATAAAAGAAATGCATACATGACCTCTAACAGACTTAGTTCGAATAACTCTCAGTAATTAAGTACGATTACGGAGTGTGAATGATCATAATATTTCACAGTGTGTACACCACTTCAAGAATCATGGCAAACAGAAGCAAACATGTGGAGTATTTCTTGTGTCAAGTGTCACTTACTATTTCAATTGCTCACGAAGAATGCCGTGTAATAACTGTCAATGGTCTAACCCTAGTGTTGGTATGTCATGTCGTTAGCTTCCTTCCTATTAGCATAAATTTATACAGCTTCCATAAAACCTCAGCTCATGTGACTTCTATGACTTTCTTTTACTAATGTCGTTCGTCGAATTATAGCAGTTCATTTTCTTATCTTAAAAATATAAGGCACTGAGCGTAAGCAAAACATGCAATAGCGAGTAAATATACCAGTAGAGAACAGAATGTCAACAAGTGGATGCAGCACAATCCCTATAACAAGGCTCTGCCAAGCGAACAATCTACAATTAATACCATAGTGTAACCTAGTCTCTATGTTTGTACACAGTATATCAGCATTTCTATATACTAAATTGAAGGGTAGTTATGACAACAAAACAGAAATGTGTAAATATGCAATCCATAAGCAAGGCAGCAAATATGTTATCTATCATAATAAACAGGTCATTAGCATCATATCAGCATAAGCAAATAAATGTTTATATGTAATCTTAATAAGTAAACATGAAGGCGCAAGCAGATAAATCACAAAGTATAACTTACATATCTAACCACATCAGCACAATTAATCAGGTGACAATTATAATTTAAATAAATAAGCACAGCAGGCACATAATAAAAAAAATATGACGTCAGTGAAAAAGCATAGCAGCCAAGCGATGCATAATATACGCAAGTAATAACACTGTTCATTAATCAATAATTGTCAAAATCAGTAAATGTACACAAGCACGTCGCTTCACAAGTAATTTCATAGAACATAAAATTTAGCACAAAGTATGAGTCACGTAATCGCGAGCAGCAAATTACGTCTAAAGTACGTACCTAAGTGGAATTATGTTACCTGAAAAATAAACTCAATTAACCGTTACCTTTTTTTGTCTATTACTTTCTTCTTCGAAATGACATTCTTCCTGAAAATTTTCTCCAAAGCAAGTCGTCTTAACGTCGGACACGCACAGAATTTACCTGAAGGTCTTAAATATTTTACACAACCGTATCCTGAAAAATACTGAACGTTAATAACATAATTTACCAAATCACTATAGTTTTATACTGAATTTAATCCGAGAAATTAGACTGTGTATTTGTTTACGGCTGTCAGTGCATTCGCACTGAGCGCTCGATCAGCTGTAGGCGCGTGACGTAGGAAGGTAATTGTTTGCGGTCAACGACTGCCTTGTGCGGCGCGCAGACTGACTGTTGCTTTGAGTATGTGCCGCCGCCAAACACAGCGCGGTATCCTTGTACTCTCTCCATGTTTACGTAAACTGTTGGTTTCTCACAAGTATGTCATTCCACAAAAATTTTTACGTTAGATATGTGATGTATTCCCTTAGAGCGTCGAGATTTAAGAGTTTCTACTTCAACAGTGTTATCATGTATAATTTTGCGAACTCTATATGGACCGTTATAAAGCAGAAAAAATTTGCGACACAAGTCTTTTCCTTTATGAGACAAACGGTGGGACTTAATTAACACCTTCTGGCCAACTGACAAGATTTTTAAACGACCAGGACGTTTCGCTGATTTCTCTCTTCTAGCAGCCGCCGATGCAATATTTTGTAGAGCCAGGTTGACAACTTCAGTATGCCGCAGTTTCCGTGAAGGCGGAAAAGGAACGATTTCAGAAATGCGATTTGTCGGTGCTTTATTCTTTAATATCAGTGTAGGCGGTAAAGAAGTTGAATCATTAGGAAGTTCATTCAGAATGTTTTGAAAAAGATGAAGATACTGATCCCACGTTCTGTGATTCTGATGACAATAAAGACGACACAATTTATTGATTTCCTTCATCCATCTCTCTGAAGCGTTAGATTGAGGGTGAAAAAGTGAAATAAAAATTGGTTTAATCTTACGACGCCGTAGAGTACGAAGCCAAATTTTAGAGCGAAACTGTGATCCATTATCTGATATAACCTTATCAACATGACCAACTTCCTTAAGAAAATGTTTGATGAAAGCATTAGATACTGAACGAGCTGTTGCTTTGCGTAAAGGTGTAAAACACACATATTTTGATGTCAATTCCACTGCTACGAAAATGTACGCAAAACCATTAGTAGAATGAACCACTGGACCGAACAAATCGACTGCAGCCATCTCCTTTAATTTCGCTGGAATGATAGGAAACAACGGTGCTCTGTGAGAAACCGTTGGCGGCTTAGCCTTTTGACATAATTTGCATTTGGCAAGAACAGATCGAATACGTTTTTCCATATTACTGAAGTAACAATTTTCTCGTAATTTATGAAAGCATTTTCTGGGACCAAAATGCGCATAACTGAAATGTGTGTACCAAATCAATTTATTGACCCACTCATCAGGAATACAAACTAGCCAAACAGAGTTGTCGACCGATTTTCGTTTGAAAAGAATGTCATTGCGAACTAAATAATGCTGTCTAATCGCTACGCTTTCCTTTCTCCTCCACTTCTCCTTAATGTCCTTCCAGATTGGATCCTTATTTTGCTCCTTAGCGATGTCCTGGAGCGAAGACGAAATAAAGTTCTCAAACGCAACACCTTGAATGTACATCAAACAATAATGGTTTTCTTTGCCGTCCTCTTCGGCACTTTGTTTCAAACCCATAGGTGCACGTGATAAAGCATCAGCAACAATATTTGAAGATCCCTGTATGTAAACAATACTAAAATCAAATTCCTTTAGGTACAACGCCCATCGTGACAATCTGCCATGAGTTAATTTTGTCGACATAAGAAATTCCAGAGCTCGATGATCGGTGTAAACCTTAGTATGTCTGCCAAACAAAAATGTGCGAAATTTTGTGAAAGCCCAAACAACAGCCAAAGCTTCAAGTTCCGTAATCGAATAATTCTTTTCGGATTTAGAGAGAACACGACTTCCAAATGCAATAGTCTTCTGTACTACAACGCCGTTTTCTTCTATCTCTTGAAATAAATGTGCACCTAGGCCTTTGTATGATGAGTCCGTCGCCAAACAAAAATCTTTAGATAAATCCGGATGTGAAAGAAGTGGGGCAGCAACTAAAGCGTCACGAAGTTGTTCAAATTCTGATTGAGCTTCCTCATCCCAACACCAATTAGAATTCTTTCCAGATAGTTCACATAAACGAGGTGTGGCCAAATTGTCCAATCTAACAAAGCGTCTAAGAAAATTACAGACACCAAGGAAACTACGAACATCACGTTTTGTGGTAGGAACAGCATAATTATGAATAGCGTCTAGTTTCTCTGGATCAGGGAGAATACCTTCTGTAGAAATAATGTGACCGAGAAATTTCACCTGAGAACGACCAAATTCAGATTTTTCCAAGTTCACTGTCATGCCAACTCGTGCAAAAATACGTAATAATGAATCCAAAATTTTGTTATGCTCACTCCAAGAACGTTTAGCAATAAGAATGTCGTCAACATAAGAAGTAATATTGTCACGAAGATAAACAGGTAAAATTTCATTTAAGCTACGAATGAATGCTGCTGAAGATACAGTAAGTCCAAACGGTAATTTCCGAAACTGGTAACAGTTACCAAAGGCTAAAAAAGCAGTATATTTTCTACAATCAGGGTGGAGTTCTATTTGCCAAAAACTTGCGCGCATATCAATCGTGGATAAAACTTTAATTCCATGGAAATGTTGAAGAAGTTCATCTAAATTTTGTGGACGGTCAGTTTCAGGAATAATAATATTATTTATCTGTCTGGAATCCAGAACCAAACGAATTGACCCATCCTTTTTAAGAACAACGTGTAATGGGCTGGTATAAGGACTGACTGCTGGCTCAACAATGCCCTGATCTAACATGTATTGAAGTTCATTCTTAACCTTGTCTCTGTAAGCCAAAGGAATAGCGTACGTTTTTCCGCGAAATGGTGTGTGTTCTTTTACTTTAAATAAATATTGTAAGCCTTGTATAGTTCCTGTGTGATGACTAAACACTGTAGCATGTGAAGTCAAAATATGGTGCAGCTCTTCTCTTCCAACGTCATCTGGCACTTCAGCTTTCTTAACCTTTTCATTAATTAATTCTTCGCTATTAATTACATCATCCATCGCGTCCCTGTATCTATTGTCATTGTCATGAATAAACACACTGTCGTCATAATGCTCAACAAAAGCATCAGAAGTAAGAAACCTTAAACATTTTGTATCTGATTCAGATCTTGCTAAACACTCGAAAAATTTCAAACATTTCAGCATTCCGGCAACAGTCAAATTCACACTTCCTTCTTTAAAGTTCAAAATTGCCTTATGTGCGTTAAGAAACTCCATACCTAAAATAATCTGTGTACTGAGTAATGGAACAATAATAAAATTAGCAGAAAATTCGTATCCTTGACAAATGAAATTTAGGTTGGTCTGTTGTTTAACTTCCACACCTTTTCCAGAAATCGCTCCTCGAATTGTAGTTTTAGAAATAGGTAACACGGGACAGGCAATAGTTCTTTCACATATACGAAAAACTGATTCACTAATGACGTTCAATGGGCTCCCAGAATCTAAAACTGCAGTGAACTTATTCTTACCCACACATACTTCAATAACAGGATGTAAAAATGCGTCTACATTAGTTTCCTTTTCGTCTAACAAAATGTCTCTCATGTCTTCCAGTCGTACGTAGTGTAAAGTCGAAGTGTCATTACTTTCTGAACCGTCTATATTGCTGCCAGAAGCCGAAGCTGCTAGTCATTGTCGATTGTTTGCGTCACGTCTTTGATTATTCGCGTCATTTCGCGGATCAATTTCTACTAATTGCACTTGTCTCTCTGAAGTTCTGTCACGTGGAGGATGCCAATTAGGTCCTTCCTGTCTGTTAGATGCAAATTCTTGGTTGTGTCTGTTATTAAAATTTCTGTTTTCCTGTCTGTCTGCATAACTACTTCTTGTGTAATTTCGACTGTCACTTCTGAAATTATTGTTGTATCTACTACCCTGGTTATTTCTGTAGTAAGAATTTCTGTTACTGTATGAATAATTTCTATCTTGATGATACCGATTACTGTTTCCGTATGGTTGATCATTCCGGTAGGAATTACCGTTATTATAATTGTCTGTGTAATTTCTGTTAGAACGTCTGTTATTGTCATAAGGCTGGTATCTATTGTCCTGTCTGTTACGTCTGTCATTCTCAAAGTTACCCAAATAACGTCCGTTCCGATCACTATCCCTTTTCTCTGAAAATGTATTGTAATTACTGCTACTTGAAAAATTACAAGAAGTCCCGTCGTCGTTGTCATACTCAAGTTCTTGTAGCAAAGTCTTATAAGTCTCAATGTCGTCTTTACATCTTCCGGCTAAAGCAATTTGTCTTATGGATTGTGGCAGCTTAGTTAAACAAATGCGAATTAATTCAGTCGGACTGTAAGGGTTGGAAAGGAACTGATTCTTTCGAATCATGTCTTCAAAATATTCTGCTGGCGTGCGGAATTCAGACTGTTTGAAATTACGCTGCATAATAAGACTGTGTTTGACTCTGTCTTGCGTGTTTTCGGATCAATATGCCGATAGAAATGCATGATAAAAATCATTCAGATTATTACAATCTCTAATGAGTGCACGCATCCGCGTCGCCGGTTCGTTTTCTAAATATCCACACATAAATTCCAGTTTGTGACTTAGTGGCCAATTTGGTGGGAGTGCATACATAAATTGATCTAACCATGCACATGGATGTATGTCATTTTTAGAATTGCGGAAGATCTTAAATTTCCGAACAGTCAAAAAGTGTTTATAGTCAAAGTTTTCGCCTCGTGGCGACAAAGACCTACCGCGTCTGTCCCAGTTTGAATGTCGATTATTGTCAAGTTCGCGCGCCTGGCGCTCTCTTGTTGTGTCCCGTAAATGAAATAAATTACTTTCTTCAAACCCCTCTGCTATCTGTGATTCTAAATTTCTTCTGCTGTCTTTTCCTACGATTTCGCCTTCAATTTGTTTGACTTGCTTTCGTAATGCCTCAACTTCCCTTTTAACGCGTTCATTAAATTTTCCCTGATTTTCAACATGCTTATTTATGTTCTGGTACTCTTCGGTTTCTGCAAATGGTAATGGAGCTGTATCATCTGAATCTCTATCCCCATTTAAACTAAGACTTGTCAATTTATCTGAAATCTCCTCAACTCTTTCCGATAAATCACCTATTTGTTCTTTCTGTCTATTTACGTCTTCCGTAAGTGTCGCGACTCGGGTTTCAGTATTAACACATTTGGTAGTTAACTGTTCATATTGTTGTGTTAGTTTATTTATTCTGTCATTTGGTACGGATTCCTCGATTCTCTCAAATATTTCTTCCTTATCGTGTGCACGTTGTAAATTTAACTCTGAAAATTTCTGTACTATCACGCGATCTCTCTCCTCCTGTTCTCTATCCTGTTCCCTTTGTCTAATCTCTACTGCAATTAATCTATTATTGTGAGCATTCAAAATCGGTTGTACTTCTTCTCTGATTTCTTTCTTTAATTCATCTTTCATATTTTTGAAAAATGTCCCTATTCGTGAATCTAACCGTGTTTCCATTGTTTCCATCTCTGTTTTAATTGTGCCTATTTGTGATCCCAACTGTGATCCCAGTGAGTCTAACCGTGTTTCCATTGTTCCCCTATCTGTTTTTAATTCAGATCGTAACTGTGATCCCAGTGAGTCTAACCGTGTTTCCATTGTTCCCATCTGTGTTTTAATTGTTCCTATTTGTGATCCCAAATTTAATATTGCACCCATCAACTGCTCCATATTAGCTTGTTCGCAATTCCTTTCGCCCCTAACATTTCCCGCAAAACCAGTTTCATTCGTCATAGGTGTAAAGCTATCTGTGTTTGATGCTATTCCAGAATTTTCTATCGTTAATCTCGTATTCTGTGAATTTTCTGATTGAGAAAAATTTTGAAATGGTTCCGGACTACTTTCCCGACTTATTAAATTGATTTCCACTTCATTATTCAACATACTGTTCTCCTGTGTTGGCGAGTTCGCCATGTCAACAATTTCGTCATTCTCACTATTCATCATTTTTGCCTTTTTCATTGATCGCGTAATCATTTACAAAATATACAAAACTCGTCACTATATGAAAATTACACACAATGACTCTTTATCTCCAACAATACCCTTCACACGAAATGCTTCCCTCAAACACGATTAACGAACAATTGAAATAATTGCATTAAATTGTCAAACGCGTATACAAGGCAATAAAAATTAAATTTTGAAAAATACCATTAGAAGAATGCTAATTACCAAATCTACACATGCAATATAGACTACAATTACTAACTACAAATTACTACAACAATCCTACTGTCTACTATTTCTACAATCAGAAGAATTCCAAGGGACGATCCGAAGCAGTGGACGCCACGTGCATGGGGGCTTAATAAAAATATTAATGCAAATAATTTTAATTTTTTTTTGCTTTAGTAGCTGTCTGTCCGATTACGAAGTCTCGTAACGGTTGGCCCTGACTATTATTATTACGCAATCTGACTGCTTAGAACAATAACAAAGAATGAAATGGAAATTTTCATTAACACAGTTAATTAATTAAGCCCCCAGCAACTATAAAACCAACGCAACAACAAGCACAAGAGTAACTGTTCTGTGTGTGGGAGTGTGACTCAACGTACGCATCTGGCACGGTTCTTCTTCAACAACACAACAATTTTTAAATAACATTATACTGAATTAATTAAAGAAAATACAAACACCATAATTACTCAAGAGAACCACAATTACACTCTAATCCAAGAACCCAAGCCAGATGCTTTGTTGACTGAACCTGTAATGACACATTATTTAAAACATGGAAATAATGAAAAATAAATCAAGTTTCGTTACCTTCATATATTGACCAAAATCACTCTCATAATTACAATATATCTCCACACCGCCTCGCTATTACCACATCTGAACAAGAACCTTTCAGTATCACATCTCAGCAAGCACTCCCTACTAGCACATCTGAACACCAACTGACTACTACGAGCTCTCCCCAAGCAGTGACCTCTAGCACATCTCAATAATGACAGCCCGTGGAGGCGGCGGAACAATGCTCTCTAGCGATCTCTGGCGCTGTGGCTCAGTGTAGCCACCTTTCACTGTATGTCAATCTAGTTATTCGACCTGTTACGCTGCCGTTCATAAACAGCATTCCAGTGGTGTTTTCCAACAGAACAACGCTCTCCCGCATACCGTTGTTGTAGCCCAACGTGCTCTACAGGCTGTCGAGATGTTGGCTTGGCCTGCTCCATCACCAGATATGTCTCCAATCGAGCACATATCAGACATCATCAAACGACAGCTCCAGCGTCATTCGCAAAGAACATTAACCGCTCCTGTATTGACTGACCAAGTACAACAGGCATAGGACACCATCCCACAAACTGACACGCAGCACCTGTACAGCACAATGCATGCACGTTTGCATCCGTGCCTTCAACTGTCTGGCCGTTATACCGGTTATTACTGTACCAGCATTTCATTTGCTTACATTAACCAGTGGTATTTCAAGTTAATCACTTCAATATGTTACGTAGACAAATATATTTTTAAAATTTCATTACTCTATAGTAATAATGTTTTGCTGTTCCGATTTTATCCCGTCAGTGTAAGTCATTAAATTCACAACACTGATATTATGATTGTGGAGACATATTTTCTACGTGCCATTGTTTACTTCCTATTCGCCTATTTTTCTTTGTGTAATATAGTAAAAGGGAGGTGTATTGTTGAAGTGGGACAATGTATGTGGATGAATGAAAGGTGAAGACAGAAGTACATGAAACATATGAATTATTTATGCGAAGATAAACAAATAAATGCATAAAAATAATGGAAATTATTTTGGAAGGCCACTATATAGCTGACAATAATAAGTATCGGTTTGCTCCTAACGGGGTAAATGCAATAAATATCGTACAAATTTCTCAGTCATTATTGTCGTTTCGAGTACACTGACAAAGCCCCTCCATTTTGCTTGTATTTTAATGTATTACAGTCCCTCGTGTAAGTATCTAAAAATGTTCACATGTATGTGAAGTCCTAAGAGACCAAACTGCTTAGGTCATCGGTCCTTAGACTTACACACTACTTAAACTAACTTATGCTAAGAACACCACACACACCCATGCCCGAGAGAGGTCTCGAACCTTCGGCAGGAGGGGCCGTGCAGTCCGTGACACGACGCTTCAAACCGTGCGGCCTATAAGTATCTATTGTTTCATGTTAGTTACGCGCTGATTAATACGCCTATAGGTATTAGTGTCTTCTTTACATTATGTTAACACATATTACGAAGTGCATAGGTTTAATATACCGTTACTTAGCACATTCCCGTATTTATTCACAAATTCTTCTCCAACCGCTTTATGCACACATATACAAATAATTAGCAATGTTTACCCGAGGCTGCTTACTTTTTATGTGCCATGTGACTTTAACGTGTCCTCCCCCCCCCCCTTTCCTCCTTCCTCCTTCTCACCCTTTTTTCTAGTTTCATTAGTTTTATTCTGTTTTCGTTTTAGCTATTAACCGTTTTATTTGTGAAGCAGGCATTGGCCGTCCAGTGCGGCTATGCGCTCCCTTGTTCGCGCAGTAAGCGCCACCTGCCATAGTTAGCGACTGGCAGTACCTGCACGTCTTACAAGGGGAGGCCGCCAATTGTGAAATTCAGATTCGATTCATACTGCGCATAATAAAAGCTCATGACCAGAGGTGTAATGTGGCAAAGCACCAAGATGCACTTCTCAGCCGTTGTCGAGAAAATCGACAGTTAAAATAAACCGTTGCTGTGAAATACTCTCTACGATTAACACTTTCCTACAGCGTCGTGGCGCAGCGATAAGCGCTCGGGTTCGTAATCCGAAGGTCGCCGGATCGAATCTCGCGCCATGCAACCTTTTTTTTAGTATTTTTTTGTAATTCAAATGTGTATGTATACACACACACACACACACACACACACATATATATATATATATATATATATATATATATATATATATATATAATTTCCGGCAATCAGTTGCAATAATTATGCATATAATAAGTTGTTGAAAGTCGTTTGTCGTGGAAAAACTGGCGACTTCGAACATCATTATGTTTTCCGCAAACAAAGTTGTATTTCACAAATGTTATTAATTGTCTTCATAATGTTAACCACGTATAGTTAACGGAAGACGTAGAAACGGTATTCCGAAACGAATACGTATAGCGTAAGTCAAACGTTCGAATTAGAATAGAAACCCCACGAACACAAATTTGCTGTGGCAGGTATGAAATATAAACTTCGTTACTCGCTCGTTACACTTGAAGGACAGACGTTGAATGGGCCGAAACCAGCTGCCGCATGACAGCGTAGTTGCCTGCTAACTTCGAAAGAAGGTAGATGCGGTCCCTAGCGCAACTTTTAACATCTTCGAAAATCAGAGCGGACGTGAGAGCTTTGGTATACCCTGTTAAACAAACGGAAAAATGGAGGCGGTACAATTGGAGAGCGATCCGCCTTCACCAACATGCATAAGCAATTCATTAACAGTTTATGTATATATATATTTGAATTACAATAAACTAATAATAAAAAAAATGTTGCATGGCGCGAGATTCGATCCGGCGACCTTCGGATTACGAACCCGAGCGCGTACCGCTGCGCCACGACGCTGTAGAAAACTATTGATCGTAGAGAGTATTTCACAGCAACGGTTTATTTTAACTGTCGATTTTCTCGACAACGGCTGAGAAGTGCATCTTGGTGCTTTGCCACATTACACCTCTGGCCATGTGCTTTTATTATGCGCAGTATGAATTGAATCTGAATTTCACAATTGGCGGCCTCCCCTTGTTAGTGTACTCTACTTACTAACCTTGTACGTGCCATACTATGAGGACTATTCAGAAAGTAAGGTGCGATAGGGTGCGAAATGGAAACCAGAGTGAAAATCCGCTGAAGCTTTGCACAGATGTGTTGGGCAATGTCTCCAGTGTGCCTGTCGATCGCATCACGTCGCTCTTTTCAGTTCTGAGCGCACAGTGAGCGCATAAAAAAGCCTAGCTGAACAGTGTCCCCCATAAAGTATGAGGGCCAAGTGAGAGATTTCGCCTGATGTCATGCAGCCCACATAACACAACAGTCATGTGGTTCCTTCTTCATGACAATTCTCGGCCACACTCTGCAGGGGCAAGGAAGATGCTCCTGCAGCATTTACGATGGGAAGTCTTTGATCACCTACAATACAGCCCGTAACTGGATGTCCCTGAGTTTCATCTTTGCTCACACGAACCACAGGCTTTGAAGACAACTTTTTTTTTGGCACAGTCAATGAGCTGCAGACAAGCGTAGAGAGCTGGTGGAAAAGACAGGCGGGTTGCCTTCTATGACGAGAGTAATGGAAAGGTGGTACAACACTAGGATAAATGTGTAAGTTTGAGCGACGACTAAGTAGAGATTAGTTCAAATGGCTCTGAGCACTATGGGACTTAACATCTCAGGTCATCAGTCCCCTAGAACGTAGAACTACTTATGCCTAACTAACCTAAGGACATCACAAACATCCAAGCCCGAGGCAGGATTCGAACCTGCCACCGTAGCGGTCGCGCGGCTCCAGATTCTAGCACCTAGAAACGCTCGGCCACTCCGGCCGGCCTATGTAGAGAAGTAACTGGAATGTGAAGCTAATTGTATCACATAAAACATTTCTGATTGTCACAGTGGTTTCCATTGAGCGACCGATTGTACCTTACTTTCGGAATAGTCCTCGTAAATGTCTGCTGGAGCAAATGTCAGATGTGTTTTATTTTACAGTATTACGACAATGCCCTACAACATTGCATTTTAACTGTTGATACTTGTGGATGACATGCACATTCTACTAGACAAGAATCTATGGCTTCAACACTCCTTTATGTCAATACGTGATTTTACTAGTGAATATGCTTATCTAAAATTTTTGCAATTATTGTTTATCGAATGTGGTTCATTTCTGATCAACATTTGTAACTCTTTTGTAATAATTTGTTCAATAGATCTATTTTCCTTCTGAAGATCACAAATTTACATTTGTCAAAACAATAGTAAATGGTTAGTATATATTTAATTATGCAACTGATTGGCTGCTATTTTTCAATCCTAACGACTTAATGAGTTAATTTTGCATGCTAGAAAAGACAGAATGTGTTCAGTTCAAATATGCTAGTAGATGCCATGTAATGGTCAATTTAGCCCGAGGTGATTCCAATGTTGCAAGTGTGAACAGCAGTGAACACTAATGAATGGTTTAAGTGTTGCAATACTGCTGGTGCACTATTATAATACGATTATGTTTCTTTTAAGAATGGCGATCACTCCTTACGTGTCAGAGTCGACGTATTCAGCGT
The DNA here is from genome assembly GCF_023898315.1 of Schistocerca nitens. Lineage (NCBI taxonomy): Eukaryota > Metazoa > Arthropoda > Insecta > Orthoptera > Acrididae > Schistocerca > Schistocerca nitens. The sequence goes on from NC_064614.1 coordinate 206,538,492, forward strand.
GCCTGTGACGGGCGTCTAGTAAAATTACTCCCCAGGATTAAAGAGAAAAAAATGTTCCTGCCACACGAGGCCGGTGATGTTTACAGATAGTAAGAAAAAACGCTAAGTAGTCGCGGAAGTGACGTCAGTAGACAAGAATTCCATCTGACCATAGCGAAGCTGGTTATTTGCTGTTGGCTCCTGGTGCTCTTAGCGCCAGTTGCTTAGGAGTGTTTGCCTACACGACACAGCAATCCAGTTCGCTCCCGTAACTTCCGCTGCTGAGTCTGTAGCCTCTGAAGCTGTCAGTCTGTCAGTTAGACGAGATCTTCCCGATATACTGACTACATTTCGACAGTTTCTGCTCCCAGTAAATCGTTCCTAGCAGAGTTTTTATACGACCTTGGTGGTCTAAGTTTTGTCACAATTCACCGGAATATTCACCGGTTCCGCTATTGTTTGTAGTTAGTCTCTTGCGTACGGTATGAGAGCGCTAATTAGGTATCTGTTTAACACTGTTCTGGAAAGGAGATAGAAATGACAGTGACAGAATTTGCTAGCAGTTCGTCGCACCAAGATATTATGTAGGGTACCCCTACACCCTCTCCTGTGCGGCTTATCAGAGAGCATATTAAGGAACTGTCTAAATTTATTCTGAAAAAAGCCAGATAGTCTTGATTCATCTATTGACCTATAGAACTTTGCATTTCCGAAATTCGTGCTGAACTGGGTTCACTGTCTAAAACCCGTAAACTAATTTCTACTTCCTCAAATGTCGCAAGACCCACCATAGGCAAATGCAAAACTGCAGTTGGCCTCTGCCTCTGCCTGAAGAGTGAGGTGGATCCTAGTAACACGTGTCCCAAGGGTCTTCACAAACAGCTCAAGTGATATTGGTCGATAAAAGTACAGATTTCATTTGTTCTTACCAGGTTGAAAGGTGTCTGGCTATAATCCAAACAACTGTAACTCGTAATTGTCAAGAAATTCTGAGAAGCATGTCAATTACAGCTAAACCCTATGATAAAATACACTCCTGGAAATGGAAAAAAGAACACATTGACACCGGTGTGTCAGACCCACCATACTTGCTCCGGACACTGCGAGAGGGCTGTACAAGCAATGATCACACGCACGGCACAGTGGACACACCAGGAACCGCGGTGTTGGCCGTCGAATGGCGCTAGCTGCGCAGCATTTGTGCACCGCCGCCGTCAGTGGCAGCCAGTTTGCCGTGGCATACGGAGCTCCATCGCAGTCTTTAACACTGGTAGCATGCCGCGACAGCGTGGACGTGAACCGTATGTGCAGTTGACGGACTTTGAGCGAGGACGTATAGTGGGCATGCGGGAGGCCGGGTGGACGTACCGCCGAATTGCTCAACACGTGGGGCGTGAGGTCTCCACAGTACATCGATGTTGTCGCCAGTGGTCGGCGGAAGGTGCACGTGCCCGTCGACCTAGGACCGGACCGCAGCGACGCACGGATGCACGCCAAGACCGTAGGATCCTACGCAGTGCCGTAGGGGACCGCACCGCCACTTCCCAGCAAATTAGGGACACTGTTGCTCCTGGGGTATCGGCGAGGACCATTCGCAACCGTCTCCATGAAGCTGGGCTACGGTCCCGCACACCGTTAGGCCGTCTTCCGCTCACGCCCCAACATCGTGCAGCCCGTCTCCAGTGGTGTCGCGACAGGCGTGAATGGAGGGACGAATGGAGACGTGTCGTCTTCAGCGATGAGAGTCGCTTCTGCCTTGGTGCCAATGATGGTCGTATGCGTGTTTGGCGCCGTGCAGGTGAGCGCCACAATCAGGACTGCATACGACCGAGGCACACAGGGCCAACACCCGGCATCATGGTGTGGGGAGCGATCTCCTACACTGGCCGTACACCACTGGTGATCGTCGAGGGGACACTGAATAGTGCACGGTACATCCAAACCGTCATCGAACCCATCGTTCTACCATTCCTAGACCGGCAAGGGAACTTGCTGTTCCAACAGGACAATGCACGTCCGCATGTATCCCGTGCCACCCAACGTGCTCTAGAAGGTGTAAGTCAACTACCCTGGCCAGCAAGATCTCCGGATCTGTCCCCCATTGAGCATGTTTGGGACTGGATGAAGCGTCGTCTCACGCGGTCTGCACGTCCAGCACGAACGCTGGTCCAACTGAGGCGCCAGGTGGAAATGGCATGGCAAGCCGTTCCACAGGACTACATCCAGCATCTCTACGATCGTCTCCATGGGAGAATAGCAGCCTGCATTGCTGCGAAAGGTGGATATACACTGTACTAGTGCCGACATTGTGCATGCTCTGTTGCCTGTGTCTATGTGCCTGTGGTTCTGTCAGTGTGATCATGTGATGTATCTGACCCCAGGAATGTGTCAATAAAGTTTCCCCTTCCTGGGACAATGAATTCACGGTGTTCTTATTTCAATTTCCAGGAGTGTATGTTAGGCTCTGCTTTTCCTGTCTGCTCTTCTCCCTTCTCAACGTATGGGGATTTTTGAATGTAAATAATATTTCCGCTGACATACCTGCTTGTACTTCACGCACTGTAGAATGGTTTGTTTACAGACATGACAGCGTAAGATAGCCGGCCAGTGACTGAGGGTGCTCCGAAGATTCTTAATATACTGATGTCTATCAGTGTCAATTTCTCTTTTTGGCACCGCAGTTAGTCCTTGAGTGTTTGTGTTCAGATTATTTAAGAAGCATCATCATTTTCAAAATTAACTGAAATTATAGTAGTACACTATCAAAATAATCTAATTACATGCATGAACTTATCAATAACACGTTACATTTTACTACCATTTTAAGATACCGGGAAATGTAATTTGCAAAAGTTAGGTTAGCTGGCCCAGTTGTAAATCAACATGCTGAAGGAAAATGTGTAGACCTAGTGTTCAAAATCAAGTCTATGTCTGAGGGCGTGCTGAAAAGTGATACATCCGAATTTTTTATTCCGATTTCAATACCGGTTGAATTACATCTCATGCGTACTACTCTACATCTACATCTACATCAATACTCCGCAAGCCACCTGGCGGTGTGTGGCGGAGGGCACTTTACGTGCCACTGTCATTACCTCCCTTTTCTGTTCCAGTCGCGTATGGTTCGCGGGAAGAACGACTGTCTGAAAGCCTCCGTACGCGCTCTAATCTCTCTAAATTGACATTCGTGATCTCCTCGGGAGGTATAAGTAGGGGGAAGCATTATATTCGATACCTCATCCAGAAACGCACCCACTCGAAACCTGGCGAGCAAGCTACACCGCGATGCAGAGCGCCTCTCTTTCAGAGTCTGCCACTTGAGTTTGCTAAACATCTCCGTAACGCTCTCACGGTTACTAAATAACCCTGTGACGAAACGCGCCGCTCTTCTTTGGATCTTCTCTATCTCCTCCGTCAACCCGATCTGGTACGGATCCCACACTGATGAGCAATACTCAAGTATAGGTCGAACGAGTGTTTTGTAAGCCACCTGTTTTGTTGATGGACTACATTTTCTAAGGACTCTCCCAATGAATCTCAACCTGGCACCCGCCTTACCAACAATTAATTTTATATGATCATTCCACTTCAAATCGTTCCGCACGCATACTCCCAGATATTTTACAGAAGTAACTGCTACCAGTGTTTGTTCCGCTATCATATAATCATACAATAAAGGATCCTTCTTTCTATGTATTCGCAATACATTACATTTGTGTATGTTGAGGGTTAGTTGCCACTCCCTGCACCAAGTGCCTATCCGCTGCAGATCTTCCTGCATTTCGCTACAATTTTCTAATGCTGCAACTTCTGTGTATACTATAGCATCATCCGCAAAAAGCCGCATGGAACTTCCGACACTATCTACTAGGTCATTTATATATATTGTGAAAAGCAATGGTCCCATAACACTCCCCTGTGGCACGCCAGAGGTTACTTTAACGTCTGTAGACGTCTCCCCATTGATAACAACATGCTGTGTTCTGTTTGCTAAAAACTCTTCAATCCAGCCACACAGCTGGTCTGGTATTCCGTAGGCTCTTACTTTGTTTATCAGGCGACAGTGCGGAACTGTATCGAACGCCTTCCGGAAGTCAAGGAAAATAGCATCTACATGGGAGCCTGTATCAAATATTTTCTGGGTCTCATGAACAAATAAAGCGAGTTGGGTCTCACACGATCGCTGTTTCCGGAATCCATGTTGATTCCTACAGAGTAGATTCTGGGTTTCCAAAAACGACATGATACTCGAGCAAAAAACATGTTCTAAAATTCTACAACAGATCGACGTCAGAGATATAGGTCTATAGTTTTGCGCATCTGCTCGACGACCCTTCTTGAAGACTGGGACTACCTGTGCTCTTTTCCAATCATTTGGAACCTTCCGTTCCTCTAGAGACTTGCGGTACACGGCTGTTGGAAGGGATTTAGATAAGGAACTGCAGTGCGGTCTTCCTCTGTGAAACAGCTTTGGAAAAAGGTGTTTAGTATTTCAGCTTTACGCGTGTCATCCTCTGTTTCAATGCCATCATCATCCCGGAGTGTCTGGATATGCTGTTTCGAGCCACTTACTGATTTAACGTAAGACCAGAACTTCCTAGGATTTTCTGTCAAGTCGGTACATAGAATTTTACTTTCGAATCACTGAACGCTGTTTGTCTGAGAGGTTTTGGCTGCGTTTACACTTGGAGTGAAGCTCTCTTTGCTTTCGCAGTAGTTTCCTAACTTCGTTGTTGAACCACGGTCGACTTTCACCCTTCGTTGTCACAAGTTGCACCCTCTGCCATCAGAGGGCCCCGAATGTGTAAGGTATCTATGTACCGGGTGATCAAAAAGTCAGTATAAATTTGAAAACTGAATAAATCACGGAATAATGTAGATAGAGAGTTACAAATTGACTCACATGCTTGGAATGGCATGGGGTTTTATTAGAACCAAACAAATACAAAAGTTCAAACAATGTCCGACAGATGGCGCTTCATCTGATCAAAATAGCAATAATTAGCGTAACAAAGTAAGACAAAGCAAAGATGATATTCTTTACAGGAAATGCTCAATATGTCCACCATCATTCCTCAACAAAAGCTGTAGTGGAGGAATAATTGTGGTGTCACCGCTAGACACCACACTTGCTAGGTGGTAACTTAAATCGGCCGCGGTCCTGTAGTACATGTCGGACCCGCGTGTTGCCACTGTGTAATCGCAAACCTAGCGCCACCACATGGCAGGTCACAAGACACGGACATGACCTCGCCCCAGTTGTACGGACGACATAGCTTGCGACCAGACGTACGAAGCTTTCCTCTGATTTGCCGAGAGACAGATAGAATAGCCTTCAGCTTAGTCCATAGCTACTACCTAGCAAGGCGCCATTTGTATCAGTGCTTATAGCGTACTAATATTCAAGAGAGATGTATTCCAACAAGAGAATTAAAGATAAGTATTAAAACGATACGTACTTTTCTTCTTATTCATTAATAAGTCTCATGTTCCAGAACTTCAAGCCCGTCTGCGTTAGTTTAGCGTGCACCTAGCTACCTCATTGTGTCTATGCTGTATGAACAAGACACAACAATAATGTTGTGAACAGCACTGTAAAGCATGTCCGGAGTTATGGTGAGGCATTGGCGTCGGATGTTGTCTTTCAGCATCCCTAGAGATGTCTGTCGATCACGATACACTTGCGACTTCAGGTAACCCCAAAGCCAATAATTCGCACAGACTGAGGTCTGGGTACCTGGGAGGCCAAGCATGACGAAAGTGGCGGTTGAGCACACGATCATCACCAAACGACGCGGGCAAGAGATCTTTCACGCGTCTTTGGTTGTTCTAATAAAACCCCATGTCATTCCAAGCATGTGTGTCAATTTTTACCTCTCTATCTACATTATTCCGTGGTTTATTAAGTTTTCAAATTTATACTGACTTTTTGATCACCCGGTACGTGCGTGACAAAGAGCGTGCTGCAGTCGAGTTACTAACCGCACAAAACGTGCCTCCAATTGACTTCCATAGAAGAACGTGTGCGGTGAAGACTGTAGCGATATCTGTACTGTGAGACGCAATGTTGTTCGTGCTCGTAATGAAGGAAACGATGGTGTCAACCTCAACCTGTGTGGAAGCACTCGGAGTGGACAAACGCGAGACTCGTCGGACTCGGGTTGATGAACTCATCAGAGAAAATCGAGGGATAACACAGACAGAGCTCTCAGGTAAGTATGGCATATCACGTGAGTTTGCGCAGTCCACCATTGCAAAGCTACGATACAGAAAACTGTGTGCACGGTGAATGCCTCGAATGCTCACTCCCGACATGTAGCAGAGGAGACTGGACATCTGTCAACAATTTCTTTTGCGTTTTGAGCTTGTATATGATTGATTCCTTAACAGAACTGTGACAGGTGATGAAAACTAGGTTCATCATTTTTAACAACGAAAACAGGGCAGCATCAGTGAAATTCTGCCAGAAAGGACCACCTACGCCAAAAACGTTCAAGACCATGCCATCAGCAGGCAAAGTAATGCTCACAATCCTCTGTGGTGTTCGCCGGCCGCGGTGGCCGAGCGGTTCTAGTCGCTACAGTCTGGAACCGTGCGACCGCTACGGTCGCAGGTTCGAATCCTGCTTCGGGCTTGGATGCGTGTGATGTCCTTAGGTTAGTTAGGTTTAAGTAGTTCTAAAGTTCTAGGGGACTGATGACCACAGCAGTTAAGTCCCATAGTGCTCAGAGCCATTTTTGAACCTCTGCGATGTTCAAGGTATGCTGCACTTGGAATTCGTGCCTAAAGAAACCACCTGCCGCCTTTCATCCACCGTCATTGATCATGCTCAGTACAATCCCGACTTGGCCCCATCACATCTTGATCTGTTTCCAACACTTACAGGACATATTAGAGGATTACACTTTGATAGAGATTGTAGTATTAGTATCTGTTTCGATAGCTTAAATAAACTTAAATTCGATAATCTAACCATGCAGGCTCATAAAAGCCATACAATTTGTATAAAAATTTCTTAGATCGTCGCTGAGCAGCGACCCCCTGATATTTCAAAGAATACCTTACTCGCCACAGCGCGGAATACGAATTGTTGATAAACTGTATCGATAGCGATATTTTGTGTTTCTTATTTTTTGACAGCTGAAGAATTGAAATCCTCTTCTGTTACCACAGTCGTGATAGTTTTTAAAGACGGCGGACGCGTATATGGCGTGGTCCGCAATCACTAATTAGTTATTATAAAACATTGCTATTGTGCAGTGCTATGTAAGAATTTATGTGTGCAGCCAAGATGAACTGTCGAAAATGTTAAAGGACTTTATTTAAAGAAACAGCCAGCGAGATGTAAAATTAAAATGTACGGAGACTATTGTTAGCAATACTGACTAAGGTAATTAAATTGGTTGTTGTGCTCTCAAATGCTGTAGTTCCTGCTTATTACTTAAAGTATTTCTGTGCTATCCATCTCCTATTAATGGCAATTGAAATAATGGTGTTTTTATAGTTTTCATCAGCTACCAGGGACCGACTGCATGTCGGCAAACGTCGTAGTTAAGGCAGAAGGCGCAGTGCTATTTACCTTGTTTGTGATTTAAATCCAACTTCTTTTAATGTGTGGTGTAGTATAGCAAAGAAAATTTCCAGCTCTGTCTGATCCCTTAGGTTTCTCTGTTCGTAGTTGCTATGTCTCATATCCGGTCGTGATCTAACGTGACCACGACACAAATAAATTAAGTGGCAATGCGAACTCTGTTCTTGATCTTGAGAACGGTACGCCTTCTGGAAACGATTTCAGGAAACTATCACATAGAGTACTTAAGTTTTTTTTTTTTTTAAAGTCGTTGCTCTTCCCGCCAAGACGTGGTGCAAAACTCACAACAGATTTCTGAATCTTCAAAAGAGAATAATAATTTAATCAAAATTTAAGTATTTCTTAAAAAAAAGAAAAGAAAAAAGAAATACCACAAGATGAAGTGGAGCACGCAGGGGTGAGGTTATGGCTCCGTCAACAAAGTCAAATGCTCTACAGTGATAGTATAAACGAACTGGTTTCTCGTTGTGGTGAAATGTGTTTGTAGCCAAGGTGCTTAGTTTAGAAATAAATAGGACAACATGAAGACTAAAGATGTACTCGTGGCATGTTAATGAAGTTTTATTTTATTTAAAAAGCTTTAAGAGGTTTCCCAAAAAGTTCGGAGGCACTGATTTTTGGCACGCCCTTGTACTTTTGGTATGTGCCACATCTTAAAGCACATTGGTTACTTTTGAGCCTATTATATCTCATATAATGCAAAGATAGTGCATCACAGATATGGTTAGTTACCTGGGGAATTCGCTGTGAAAGAAGATATATACGCTGAATATGAAATTACGTTCATAAATTGTCAGGTACCTAACAAGGAAGTCCAACGTCCAGAAATCTGTAAGAATTATTTCTATTACATTCAATTCCCCAACGAAGTCCCATTGTTTACATTTCACATTTACTAGCATTTTATGACGTTTAATAAGGCCTTTCTTAAAGGATATACAGTCGACAGAGAAGCAAACATATCGATCTCTATATTGATAGAATCCCATTACGCTGTTCTGAATCTGGAAATAACAGAACGGAATCCAGTTTGTTCAAGGCTCGCTTTCACAACTTCTTTTTCTTTTCACTTGTATACCAATATTTACAAATTTATAATATTAGATCGGTTAAGGAAATGTTTTCTAAAGAATGTATGTACAGTACATTAATCTTGGCTTATCTTATACCACCGCACCTCGCTCAAACTTTTAAACCGTTTCGAACAACTGATTAAATGGCTTTTATATCGGTTACACGTATATCCGATGAGATTGCCATAAACGTCTCTATGTAGTAGTAGTACGGTATTCTGCCTTACGGCAAGTCTTGTCATGGATTAAGCCTCTTCTACTTTTGTCTGTCCATAGCCAGTCTTTTCATTTCTGAATATTTGTCTCCTTCGATATTGTCCAGCATTTAATATCTTTTTTTTCCGCTTCCCCTTTTCACCTCCACCATTCCTTCTATTTCTCCCTTCAATAAACAGTTGTCTCCTCAAACAATGTCCAATCCAGATCCCTTTTCTCTTTCTGATGACTTTCAGCATGTTTCTTTCTTCTCCAACTCCTCTTAACATTTCTTTATTCCTTACCCGGTCTTCCCATTTCACTTTTACCATTCTTCTCCATATCCACATCTCTAGTGCCTCCAATCTTCTTTCATCTTCCTTCCTCAATGTCCAGGTCTCCGCACCATATAGTTCAACGCTCCAGATGTAACATTTGGCAAGACTTTTCCTCAGATCTTTGTTTAGTGGTCCACAAAGTAATTTCTGTTTCCTCTTGAATCCTTCTTTTGCCATTGCAATTCTTTTTTTAATTTCTGTTGAGCAATACATATCATTCATTATTACACTCACCAAGTAATTGAAGTTACTCACTTGCTCTATTTCCTCACCCATATTTTCATACGGTATTTTCTGCCCTTTCCTCCAATTACCATGCTTTTCGTTTTCTTCTTTTTAATCTTCATCCCGTATTCTTCTGATTTTGTGTTCAGACCATCTAACATTTGTTCCATCTCTCTTGCACTCTCTACCATCACAACCATATCATCTGAAAATCTTATACACTCCACTCTCCGACTCCCTATATAAACTCCTCTCCTTCCCTCAAAACTTTCAGTAATAATTTCCTCCAGGTATATACTGAACAGTGTTGGTGATAAACAACAACTTTGTCTTACACCTCTTCGCACTTCAATTTCTTCACTCATCACACCTCCTATTCTTACTTTTGCTTCTGGTGCAGATATAAATGTCTAATTAGCTGTCTGTCCCTCCAGTCATCTCCATGTTTCCATAGGATTTCCATCAATTTGTCCCTTCTCAAGATCAATGAACACAACATACACCTTCCTTTTCTTTTCCATGTGCCTCTCCCCTGTCACTCTCAGTAGTCCTATGGCATCTATGGTTCCCACTCCTCGCCTGAAACCAAATTGTTCATCTCCTATTACGCAATTCAGCTTTCCATATAGCCTTCTGTTGAGCGTCCTCAGCATTGAATCAATCCCAAGAATAAAAGAATCCCAGTTTTAATGCATTAGTAACCAGTAACGCAAATATAATCGTGATATTTTTGAATACGTCACATCGACAAATACTGTTGTAGAGCTTCAGAATGAATGGCTGTATTTGTAGAAGAAGAAAAAACAAGGATGTCTTTATCTTGTACCCAGCGAGGTGCGGCATTGTTCAGGTACTAGACTCGTATTCGTGAGGACGGTCGTTACTGGATTTAGTTTTCCCGTAGCTTAAGGCAGATGCCGGGATGGATCCATTAAGAAGAAAGCGACTGATTTCCTTCCCCGTCCTTCCTTAATCCGAGTTAGTTTTCCGACTCTAATGACCTCGTCGTCTAGGAGCCTTTTAAGCTTTACTTTAATTCACTAGTTTGCTAGCTTACGAAACAATAGCGGTTATTCTACGACTCTCTTTTGCTGATCTCTTTAACGTAAAGGCGAATCTTTCAGGTATTCGATACTGATGCTCTCTATACTCGTATTTTATGCACTTAACGACATTGCAGAATTGTACGGAATACCTTATACAATTCCACTGTGTTGTTAAGTGAATAAAATACGAGTATAGCGAGTATCAGACGCGATTTGTGACTAGATTCAGGTCATTCCTGCAGACAAAACTCAAAACGTCGTTACTAACTGAGCAAAATCGACGGATGTAAAAATAATTTTAGAAATTCTATAAGGAAGTGATATAGAGATGTTTCTGTTTACAGTTTACATGAATGATCTAGTGGATAACGTTGGAAGCGATGCTGTTTGGTATAGGAAGGTTACAAAGGTGGAAGACTGTGGCGAAATGCAGGAATGCATGGAACGGATCGACGACTGATACTGTGGCTGTTAGTTGACCCTGAACGTAAGTAAACGTAACACGCTGCTCAGAAATAGGAGAAGATATCCGCTACTGTTCGATTACACTATCAGTGACAAATCTCCCGAAATAATAATTAGCACAGGATAACAGTAACAATCCAAAACGACCCGAAGTGAAATTACTGCATGAAACAACTTTTAGGAAAAACGTATGCCGGACTGAGATTCAGTGGATGAATCTTAAGAAAATGTAATTCATCCACGAAGAAAGTGACCTGCGAAACATTTGTCGAACGACTCTTGAGTATTGTTCATCAGTCTGATTCTCATACCAAGTAGGATTAATAGAAGAGGTAGAGAAGATCCAACGAAGAGTGACGCGTTCCGTGGCCAGTTCGTTTACTTCGCGCGAGAGCGTTATGCGAATGCTCAACCGACTCCAACCGCTTCAGGAGACGCGTTCTGCGTCGCGGAGAGGTTGCCTAGTGTAATAGCGAGAGAGTAAGTTCCGGAAACAGTTGGTCAACGTGTTACTTCTTCCCGAGTATGTCATGCCAAATTAAAACGACGAAGAACCGCAGAAATTGGAGGATCATACGGAACTTTAGCGACAATTATTCTTGCAATGTGCCATTCGTGAATGAAACAGAAAGGGGGGGGGGGGGAAAGATGTTGTACCAAAACATCCTCTGCGTAAGGCGGTTACAGAGTACAGACGTAGATGTGGAGATGCCTCACACTGTGATCTGAAAAAGCTAATACAGCGTCGTTTAACTCCTTAATCTACAACCACGTGTGAAACCCGTGGTCCGGTATTCGGGCCAGATGTGACTATCCCGGCCCTGGCCCGTGAGACGTCGGTCGGGCGAAATGTAACCTGCACGGGCCTGGTGCGTGGTACGACGGTCGCCACTTGTGATGTGCCTTACCACACAGAAGACAGGCCAGCCTCGTCATGGATTCTTATTAACTCTTTGGATCGCACACAGTTGTTCTTAGTCACGTTTGCATGTCAACACACATGTTCTTAAATGTTATGGAGGTATCCGAACATAATGTTTACAAAATGTAAATGTTATGATTAGAATGCTGATACTTCTGTCACCGACAGTGACAATAGTGACGTCATGCGTCCTGTACGACAAAAATGCAGGCGATTCGTTTTTCGGGATTATACGGCTAACGAAGATGAACTACCTGCTTGGATGTAGAAGTGATATGCAAATGATTAGCTTTTCAGAGCATTCACACAAATTTGGCGCCAGTGGCGACACCAACAACGTGCTGACATGAGGAAAGTTTGCAACCGATTTCTCATACACAAACAGCAGTTGACCGGCGTTGCCTGGTGAAACGTTGTTGTGACGCCTCGTGTAAGGAGGAGAAATGCGTACCATCACGTTTCCGACTTTGATAAAGGTCGGATTGTAGCCTATCGCGATTGCGGTTTATCGTATCGCGACATTGCTGCTCGCGTTGGTCGAGATCCAATGACTGTTTCCAGAATATGGAATCGGTGGGTTGAGGTGGGTAATACGGAACGCCGTGCTCGATCCCAACAGCCTCGCATCAGAGACATCTTATCCGCATGGCTGTAACGGATCGTGCAGCCACGTCTCGATCCCTGATGGGGACGTTTGCAAGACAACAACCATCTGCACGAACAGTTCGACGACGTTTGTAGCAGCATGGACTATCAGCTCGGAGACCATGGCTGCGGTTACCCTTGACGCTGCATGACAGACAGGAGCGCCTGCGATGGCGTACTCAACGACGAACCTGGGTGCACGAATGGCAAAACGTCATTTTTTTCCGATGAATCCAGGTTCTGTTTACAGCACCATGATGGTCGCATCCGTGTTTGGCGACATCGCGGTGAACGCACATTGGAACCCTACATTTCAGCAGGATAATGCACGACCGCATGTTGCAGGTCCTATACGGGCCTTTCTGGATACAGAAAATGTTCGAATGCTGCCCTGGCCAGCACATTCTCCAGATCTGTCACCAATTGAAAATGTCTGGTCAATGGTGGCCGAGCAACTGGCTCGTCACAATACACCAGTCACTACTCTTGATGAACTGTGGTATCGTGTCGAAGCTGCATGGGCAGCTGTACCTGTACACGCCATGCAAGGTCTGTTTGACTCAATGCTCAGCCGTATCAAGGCCGTTATTACCTCCAGAGGTGGTTGTTCTGGGTACTGATTTCTCAGGATCTATGCACCCAAACTGCGTGAAAATGTAATCACATGTCAGTTCTGGTATGATATATTTGTCCAACGAATACCCTTTTATCATGTGCATTTCTTCTTCGTGTAGCAATTTTAATGGCCAGTAGTGTAGTACTAATTCCAGAACTATACAGTGACGTCTGGCATAAAAGAGGCAACCTGACGTCAGGTAGGAGTAAATAAAAGAGAACTACATATATAATCGTGTGGATTTAATGAAATTAAATAGATAGTCTGCATTGCCCACAAGAACAAAGAATTCAACTGAACTGGTCGAAGAGGGTTATTACAGAAACGCTCATATCTAGAACAACAAGGCTGCTGAAAAGATATCTGCAAATTACAAGATGTTTGAACTTCGCAAATAATGGTCCGGTTGCCAATGCAGAGACTTCGAGCAAAATAATAGTATTGACCAAGTATTTGAACCAAAAACGTAAAGAAGTGTATACAATGAACTCGGACATTACTATCGATGAATCTCTCAGAAATCTATGGCACGCGGTATTAAATTTTAGAAATTATATGACTCAAATTCAGGTTATTGCTACAACTTTAAAATATATACGGACCGTGAAAAGACAATTTGTAACGATAGCGCCTCCGAAATTGCTTTCAAAGAGTACTACTGTCGGTGTTACAGAGGACATACTTCATACCTAGATAATCGGTACTATTCACAAAATTTATGACACAATAGCACAGTTATAAAAAGAGAATATAGCACGACAGTAGGAAGAATATACCAAAAGATTTCTATAAAATAAAATTAAAGGTGTGTGTGTGGGGGGGGGGGGGGAGGAATACCGAATGAGGAGCTGCAATAAAATACTCACTGTAAAATGGAAACATAAGCGAGATGTTCGTATGGCGACAAATGGTTCAAATGGCTCTGAGCACTATGGGACTTAACATTTGAGGTCATCAGTCCCCTAGAACTTAGAACTACCTAAACCTAACTAACCTAAGGACATCACGCGCATCCATCCCCGAGGCAGGAATCGAACCTGCGAACGGAGCGGTCGCGCGGTTCCAGTATGAAGCGCCTAGAACCGCTCGGCCACTGCGGCCGGCTGTATTATGGAGACAAAACACGAAACAGTAGAAATGATTACACGAGGATCCAATCGTACTTCGAACCCGAGTCGTATTATAGGGTAAAAAAAGAGAATGATTGCAACTGGTCGGCAAGACAAAATAACAGCATGCTTCCAATCATAAAAAAATACATGAAATGATATTGAAAAATATTCTTTTATTTGTTAGATATTGGTTTTTCCAGTTCCTTCATTTTGTTGAACTAAAAAATAACGGTAAAAAACATACCTTGAATCGAACAGCATCAAATCAAGTCCGTCAGTACTCTGGAAGGTTCGCACGAAAACTAAAAAACGTATTGAAACAACGTGGAAACGCAAGAGACGCGCAGATCCGTTACATGCACTCGTATGTTTCGAATGATATCACACCCTTAAGATAATTTATTTGAGTTGTCGCTTTATATAAGAGTGCAAATTATATGAATTGTGAACATGTTCATGAATTGGAGATAAACTGTATTGATTTATATTATATTGCCAAGATCGGTATTAAATGTTTTGTGGTATTTCTAACACTATTATTACATGAGGTTGTAATTACTTACCAGGTACTTCAAAAAGGTAAACCAGTTGGATCTTACACATCCGTAAGTCGTGCGCGATTGGTGCAATGTCGGACCAATTTGCCCAACAGTCGAATGGTCTGAAGTTCAGGCGATCGTGTTTACATTTTGGACCCAGGCTGTTAGAATTTAAATCGCGGGTTAAAGGGTTACAGAAATGCTACGTGCGAAATCGCAGGTATATACTGCGTATCGACTAAACGAGTTTCTGAAGCACGGCTTTATCGAATCGCAAATCATTAATAATATTAATTGTACCATTAAGTTATTAAAGGCCCGGATACGCGAAAACGCTAACGCTCCCACTTCTGGGACCCGGGAAATCGATCCTGCCCCAGATAGAATATCCCTCGCGCATTAACGACGCGGGCTGGTGAAGCCAACGGCCTGGCTGCGTTTTTGACACGATTTTCCACAGCCAAATAGGCGAATGTCGGGTTGGTGCCCACTTCTCGCTTCAGACGAATAATACGCAAACACTTGGAAAACGTTGTCGCATTTGAACATGCGGTCTACACTACACGGAAAGGATGGGTTACAGAGATTCTTTGATGGGGAAATGGTATCCGACCTGTAAATGCCACTAACACTGCCAAAACCGATATGCAGCGATGTCAAATGCGTAGAGCATTTGTCAACTATGGCCTGTGTGTCTCAATCGTCCCTTATCAAGAGTTCGAGCGGCCCGCGTTTCTCAGCCTTATTTTGTAACAATATGCATCTAGCAGCTAACAGCTGAATCCAAAAGTGGTAACTAATATGAGAGTTTCTTATGAGCGTAGTTTTCCTGCTCAATAACGAACAAAAATCTGCACAGAGACAGTATTTTAAGGTGTACTCAGTTTTAGTGGACGTTGATGAATTCGGCCGTGAGCTAACGAGGAGAACTCGATAAGTTCAAAAATGGTTCCAATGGCTCTGAGCACTATGGGACTTAACATCTATGGTCATCAGTCCCCTAGAACTTAGAACTACGAGGGCCGTTCAGAAAGTAACCTCCGGTTGATTTAAAAAAATACACCAAGTTAAATAAAAATATTTTAATATATACATCTTACAACTACATCTTTGCACTATTTTTCTACATAGTCTCCATAGCGATTGAGGCACTTATCGTATCTCTTCACAAGCTTTGAAATTCCTTCTGCATAAAAATCACCCGCTTGTGCCTGGAGCCAGCCTGTGACCGCATCTTTGAGCTCTTCGTCGTCATCAAACCGCTGTGACCCGAGCCATTTCTTCAAATGCATGAAGAGGTGATAATCACTTGGCGCCAGGTCTGGGCTGTAAGGTGGATGGTTGATAACGTCCCACTTGAAGGACTCAAGAAGGGCCGTTGTTCTGCGAGCAGAGTGAGGACGGGCGTTATCGTGCAAAAAAACGATACCGGAAGTCAGCATACCACGGCGTTTGTTCTGTATAGCCCGTCGTAACTTTTTTATTGTTTCACAGTACACGTCTTGATTAATGGTCGTACCACGTTCCACGAATTCAACCAACAACACCCCTTTGGCATCCCAAAACACCGTTGCCATCAGTTTTCTGGCAGAAAAATCTTGCGAGGCTTTTCTTGGTTTGGTAGGCGAATTTGAATGTGCCCACATCTTTGATTGTTCTTTTGTCTCAGGGTTCACGTACTTAATCCAGGTTTCGTCACCGGTCACGATTCTGTTTAACAATGGTTCTCCTTCGTCCTCATAACGTGACAGAAAGTCTAATGCAGAGGCCATTCTTTGAGTTTTGTGGTGGTCGGTAAGAATTTTGGGCACCCATCGTGCACAGAACTTACGGTAACCCAATCTTGCTGTCACTATCTCGTACAAGAGAGTCTTAGAAACCTGTGGAAAACCAGTAGACAACTCCGACATTGAGAAACGTCGATTTTCACGAACTTTTGCATCAACTGTCTGAACGAGTTCGTCAGTCACCAATGATGGTCTACCACTCCTCTCTTCATCATGAACGTTTTCTCGTCCACTTTTAAATAAACGTACCCATTCACGGACAACTCCTTCACTCATAACTCTTGGTCCGTACACGGCACAAAGCTCACGATGAATAGCTGCTGCAGAATATCCTTTGGCTGTAAAAAACCTTATGACAGCACGCACTTCACATTTGGCGGGGTTTTCTATTGCAGCACACATTTCAAACTGCCACAAAAACTAAACTAGCGCAGGTACGACGTTCACTCGACCACGGCTTGATGCCGACTGACCTGTTGAGTGCGTGAACGCACAGATGGTGTCGCTACTCCCCCCACAATCCGCACTGTGACCAATCGGAGGTTACTTTCTGAACCGCCCTCGTACTTAAACCTAACTAAGGACAGCACACAACACCCAGCCATCACGAGGCAGAGAAAATCCCTGACCCCGCCGGGAATCGAACCCGGGAACCCGGGCGTGGTGGGAAGCGAGAACGCTACCGCACGACCACGAGATGCGGGCAAACTCGATAAGTGGTATAATCCGATATACCAGAAACTTCTCTTTGTGGAAGAGGAGCTAAAACAAGCAAACACGTGTCTCAGCTTATCCGTATTTACGCGACCGTTTCTTAGAAAAGGAGAGTCAAAGTTTCCGCCGAAATTTAGATGTTTTTCAGCGCGCGGTCAGCTCAGCCGAACGGTGGCATAGTAGCTATCGTCACGGTCTCTCAATTTTGGGACCAGTGTTCGAAATCCGACTATTCTTTTTATTTATTTTGTTTTACTTTTATAATTTATGTACCTGTGTCCATAAAAGGTTCTGCACGTCCGTTTCTTATCAAGTTAGAGGATACAAGGGCACAATATTCTTTGTAAAATTAAAACTGGGTTTCATAAAGTGTCATACATTTATTATATATTACATATTTCTTTCTTACATCTGTTCTTAATTCTTATGGTTATTCTTCGTGAAGATTTGGCGTATTCCCTTGGATGATACCGGTCGTAGAAACATTCGAAACATACACATTCCGAACACCAACATAATGCGGAGAAAGGTTTGCGAAAGCGACATTTCTTCATATGCATCTCGCACAGGAAGTGAACGTCGTTAACAGTTTTGAAGCTTTCACACCCTGGCATTAATTTCGAGGCAAATCACGCATAACTGATCACTCTGCCGAAAACTGGCTCTTGCAACAGATTATGAATCAAAATACACTACAGGACTTTTAAGTAAACAATTTGAAATACACTACTGGCCATTAAAATTGCTACATTAAGAAGAAATGCAGATGATAAACGGGTATTCATTGGACAAATATATTATACTACAACTGACATGTGATTACATTTTCACGCAATTTCGGTGCATAGATCCTGAGAAATCAGTACCCAGAACAACCACCTTATACGCCTGGGCATTGAGTCAAACAGAGATTGGATGGCGTGTGCAGGTACAGCTGCTCATGCAGCTTCAACACGATAACACAGTTCATCAAGAGTAGTGACTGGCGTATGGTGACGAGCCAGTTGCCTGGCCACCACTGACCAGGCGTTTTCAATTGGTGAGAGATCTGGAGAATGTGGTGGCCAGGGCAGCAGTCGAACATTTTCTGTATCCAGAAAGGCCCGTGCAGGACCTGCAACATGCGGTCGTGCATTATCCTGCTGAAATGAAGGGTTTCGCATGGTTCAAATGAAGGGTAGAGCCACGGGTCGTAACACATCTGAAATGTAACGTCCACTGTTCAAAGTGCCGTCAATGCGAACAAGAGGTGACCTAGACGTGTAACCAATGGTACCCCGTACCATCACGCCGGGTGATACGCCAGTATGGCGATGACGAATACACGCTTCCAATGTGCGTTCACCGCAATGTCGCCAAACACGGATGCGACCATCATGATGCTGTAAAAAGAACCTGGATTCATCCGAAAAAATGACGTTTCGCCATTCGTGCACTCAGGTTCGTCGTTGAGTACACCATCGCAGACGCTCCTGTCTGTGATGCAGCGTCAAGGGTAACCGCAGCCATGGTCTCCGAGCTGATAGTCCATGCTGCTGCAAACGTCGTCGAACTGTTGTCTTGCAAACGTGCCCATCTGTTGACTCAGTGATCGAGACGTGGCTGCACGATCCGCCACAACCATGCGGATAAGATGCCTGTCATCTCGACTGCTAGTGATACGAGGCCGTTTGGATCCAGCCCTGCGTTCCGCATTACCCTCCTGAACCCACCGATTCCATATTGTGCTAACAGTCATTGGATCTCGACCAACGCCAGCAGCAATGTCGCGATACGATAAACCGCAATCGCGATAAGCTACAATCCGACCTTTATCAAAGTCGGAAGCGTGATGGTACGCATTCCTCCTCCTTCCACGAGGCATCACAACAACGTATCACCAGGCAACGCCGGTCAACTGCTGTTTGTGTATGAGAAATCGGTTGGAAACTTTCCTCATGTCAGCACGTTGTAGGTGTCGCCACCGGCGCCAACCTTGTGTGAATGCCCTGAAAAGCTAATCATTTGCATATCACAGCATCTTCTTCCTGTCGGTTAAATTTCGCGTCAGTAGCACGTCATCTTCGTGCTGTAGCAATTTTAATGGCCAGTAGTGTATTTTCTCCATTAATTAATTTTTTTTAAATTCATTAAGCAGACATACAACTAATAGACGATTAAGGACAAAGTTGTTTCAGTGTACAATGGAGAACATTCATGTATAATCTCCTACGGACATGGATTGCTAAATGAAAAACAAAAATAAAAGTAATAACCTGGGGTCGAACACGGGGCGCAGAATTGCGAAGTCGCGACGCTAACAGCTGTTCAACCTTTTCGTTCGTATAATTTTCTCACTAAAGGAAACATGAAGTACCTCGAAAACTTTGGTCGTCGTTTTCTCGGAAACGGTCGAATATCTGCTGATAAGCCGAGACGTGTGTCCACTTATTATGTCCCCCTCCCACCCCTCCTTCCACTGAGCGCAGTTACTGGTGAATCGGGTTATGGCACTTGCCGGGTTCTGCTCCTAAGTTAAGTTGGCCGTCTAGCGCTCAGGGGCTTAGCGGTAAGCAGCGGCG
Organism: Schistocerca nitens; assembly: GCF_023898315.1. Lineage (NCBI taxonomy): Eukaryota > Metazoa > Arthropoda > Insecta > Orthoptera > Acrididae > Schistocerca > Schistocerca nitens. Next base: position 206,558,300 of record NC_064614.1, read on the forward strand.
TCACTGCGGGGTTAAAGGATGCGGAAATGGTGGGATGTTTTATTGTTTACTTCCATTATTGACAACTCACGGACGTTCGCGACTCATACCGATGAGTAGCTGCGGCATAAATTTTGACACGAAATTAACGTGGATTCGTGAACGCTCATTACAGGGCATCTTCGAAGGCAGTACATATATTTGTAGCAAGGAATTGCAAATTAAACCAATGCTCTTGTAATACAATTCAACGAGCAGAAAGAAATGACATTCAAAACAGTTGGAAACATTTGTGATTGTGTCTCACATTGCATTATGCATTTAAATATAAATACAATTACTACGGGGTGTTCGAAAGTCTCCCCGCAGTGCCGTATGATTGTTTGCCTCGCGTGCCGTATGCAGCAGTGAATATACCGAAATGAAACTCAGTGAAATACAAGTTATTAATTTATTGAATATTGATTTTTTACTTACAAATTTTTGCATTAAATGTTGAAAGCCCCCCCCCCCCTGCTGTTGAATTCAATTCGTCTAATCATGTTTCCAAACACAAGCTGTAACATTTCTTCTGTAACAGAAGCAGTGAGAGTGGATATTGTAGTTTTCAATTCATCGATGATTTTGGACGGTTTTAAGAGACAGTTGCTTTCGCTGCACCCAGAAGAAAAAGTTAAGTGGTGTTAGGTCAGGCGATGGTGCAGGCCAAAGTCCCTGTGAAATTATGTGAGCCGCGTGGGATTAGCCGAGCGGTCTCAGGCGCTGCGGTCATGGACTGTGGGGCTGGTCCCGGCGGAGGTTCTCATAATCTACATCTACATCTACATCTACATACTGCGCAGTCCACCATACGTTGCGTAGCGGAGGGTACCTCGTACCACAACCAGCATCTTCTCTCCCTGTTCCACTCCCAAACAGAACGAGCGAATAATGACTGCCTATATGCCTCTGTACTAGCCCTAATCTCTCTTCTTTGTGGTCTTTCCGCGAAATATAAGTTGGCGGCAGTAAAATTGTACTGCAGTCAGCCTCAAATGCTGGTTCTCTAAATTTCCTCAGAAGCGATTCGGGCATAGGTGTGTGTGTTTGTCCTTAGGATAATTTAGGTTAAGTAGTGTGTATGCTTAGGGCTGCTGACCTTAGCAGTTAAGTCCCATAAGATTTCACACACATTTGAACATTTTTTGAAATTATGCGATCACCAAAAACATCAGCAAGCAGTGACATTGAAAGGCGAGCTGTATGCGCGGTAGCACCATCTTGCTGGAAATAGCCGTTCAGTATTTCACTTAACACTAGTTCTCCTATGGATAGGTACAGAATATCACTGCAGAAACGTTGTGCTTTTTTTGTTTCATTGAAAAATATGGGACCCACAATCCGACGTCTAGAAATTACAATCCAAACCCCTATTTTCACATAATGAAGTGATTCCTCATGAATAAACAATGGATTTGCAGTACTCCCCATACCAGAATTTTGCCAGTTCTTGTACCCGGATAAATGAAACCACACCTCATCAGTGGAAAACGTTTCATTAAGAATATCGATTCCATTTTGTTGAACGAAATTTTTGAACCATTGACAATAATGCTGTCTCTTGCGATTGTCATTATTTTTCAGTTCTTGCTCGACTGTCACTTCGAATGGGAAAAGTTCTAATTTTTTCCTTGCAGCGGTGTGGGCCGTTCCGACACTAACATCGATTTCCTGGGCGAGTTTTCTTACTGACTTGTTCGGACTCATGGACATTTTATCGGAAATATCGGGTAGTTTATCCTCAGACAAAACGCTAGGACGACCACTTTTCGGTGCATCTGTCACTGAACCCGTAATTCGAAATTTGTTAATCAAATCTCGCACAGTATCGCGATGTGGGAATGTTGTCTACAGGAAAACTGAATCAAATGTTTGACGAACTGAAACTGTGTGTTTACCGGCAGCTTTGAACACTTGTTCGACTAAAAAATGGTTCAAATGGCTCTGAGCACTATGGGACTTAACTTCTGTGGTCATCAGTCCCCTAGAACTCAGAACTACTTGAACCTAACTAACCTAAGGACATCACACACATCCATGCCCGAGGCAGGATTCGAACCTGCGGCCGTAGCGTTGGTGTGGTTCCAGACTTTAGCGCCTAGAACTGCTCGGCCACCGCGGCCGGTGTTCGACTGAAAACACACGTTCTTCAATGGTTAGCATTTTAACAGTGACAAAAACGAAACAAACGAACAAAGGAACTAAACTTCAACGTTCAGGTCGACACGTAACGACACACACCAACGATACTACTAACGCTGGCTGAGATAAACGAAACAAATGCTGGGAGGGTCCACTTGAAGGGAAGTAACACAGGCAGGCGAACAATGATAGGGCACGCGCTGCTAACAATCATACGGCACTGCGGAGAGACTTTTCGAACACCCCCTACTATTGATATCCGCCCACAGAGATAACACAATAACATTTTGTCAGGTAATTCGGGCGCCACAGGTTTCGCGCCGCCATGGGTGGCAGCAATGTGAAACAGAGAGCAGTCGATACGATGTTTTGCGAATGGTAGCGACTTCTGATAATCAGTACCTGGTGACCGACGGTCTTCTTATTATAGCTAGTATACTGGGGGGGGGGGGGGGGCAGATGATATAGAAATTTATGTAAGTTACCAATTAATAACGAGATCGAAGTGGGAAAAGGGAACAGGAAAATAAGATTGTTGTTGTGGTTTTCAGTCCTGAGACTGGTTTGATGCAGCTCCCCATGCTACTCTATCCTGTGTAAGCTTCTTCATCTCCCAGTACCTACTGCAGACTACATCCTCCTGAATCTCCTTAGTGTACTCATCTCTTGGTCTCCCTCTACGATTTTTACCCTCCACGCTGCTCTCCAGTACTAAATTGGTGATCCCTCGATGCCTCAGAACATGTCTTACCAACCGATCCCTTCTTCTAGTCAAGTTGTGCCACAAACTTCTCCCCAATTCTATTCAATACCTCCTCATTAGTTATGTGATCTACCCATCTAATCTTCAGCATTCTTCTGTAGCACCACATTTCGAAAGCTTCTATTCTCTTCTTGTCTAAACTATTTATCGTCCACATTTCACTTCGATACATGGCTACACTCCATACAAATACTTTCAGAAACGACTTCCTAGCACTTAAATCAATACTCGATGTTAACAAATTTCTCTTCTTCAGAAACGCTTTCCTTGCCATTGCCAGTCTACATTTTGTATCCTCTCTACTTCGACCATCATCAGTTAATTTGCTCCCCAAATAGCAAAACTCCTTTACTACTTTAAGTGTCTCATTTCCTAATCTAATTCCCTCACCATCACCAGACTTAATTCGACTACACTCCATTATCCTTGTTTTGCTTTTGTTGATGTTCATTTTTTATACTCCTTTCAAGACACTGTCCATTCCCTTTCAACTGCTCTTCCAAGTCCTTTGCTGTCTCTGACAGAATTATAATGTCATCGGCGAACCTCAAAGTTTTTATTTCTTCTCCATGGATTTTAATACCTACTCCGAATTTTTCTTTTGTTTCCTTTACTGCTTGTTCAATATACATATTGAATAGCATCGGGGAGAGGCTACAACCCTGTCTCACTCCCTTCCCATCCACTGCTTCCCTTTCATGTCCCTCGACTCTTATAACTGCCATCTGGTTTCTGAACAAATTGTAAATAGCCTTTCGCTCCCTGTATTTTACCCCTGCCACCTTCAGAATTTGAAAGAGAGTATTCCAGTCAACATTGTCAAAAGCTTTCTCTAAGTCTACAAATGCTAGAAACGTAGGTTCGCCTTTCCTTAATCTTTCTTCTAAGATAAGGCGTAAGGTCAGTATTGCCTCAAGTGTTCCAACATTTCTACGGAATCCAAATTGATCTTCCCCGAGGTCGGCTTCTACCAGTTTTTCCATTCGTCTGTAAAGAATTCGCGTTAGTATTTTGCAGCTGTGACTTATTAAACTGATAGTTCGGTAATTTTCACATCTGTCAACACCTGCTTTCTTTGGGATTGGAATTATTATATTCTCCTTGAAGTCTCAGGGAATTTCGTCTGTCTCATACATCTTGCGCACCAGATGGTAGAGTTTTGTCAGGACTGGCTCTCCCAAGGCTTTCAGTAGTTCTAATGGAATGTTGTCTACTCCCGGGGCCTTATTTCGACTTAGATCTTTCAGTGCTCTGTCAAACTCTTCACGCAGTATCATATCTCCCATTTCATCATCATCTACATCCTCTTCCATTTCCATGATATTGTCCTCAAGAACATCGCCCCTGTATAGACCCTCTATATATACCACTGATAATTTCCTTGAAGAAGATACCGGTGATTCGCCTGTGAGAGTAAAATGTACTGTCGCAGGACGACTGGCTGACACGTGTGACGTCATGTGTTGCAGGTTGGCGGCCCCTGAATGCTGGCTCCTGGGTGTCCGCGCCTCCGGCGGCATGGTTTTCTGCTGCAGGCAAGTAACACGTCACATACATCTCACATATATCAGTCTGCCTTTCTTCTTTGTAACAAGCCGAGCCATTAAAACAGTCATCACCAGTAATTCTCTTCTACTTGCAATCTGAAGTGTCAGTTTGTAAACGGCGGGGGGCTGTTAAAGATTGCGATTACTCACACACTGTTACTTTTACACACTACACTCATGTGGATCGGAATATTTAATGACCATCTGCCACTCGGCGCTTATCTTCTCTTTGCTGCAACCACCAACCGCAAATAGACGGCTGTTACTGCTGTATTTAATTAGCTGCTCTACGTAATGAAGACCACAAATGTCTGGTCGAGATCCCCGTATAGGGAAAGTCCGCGAGAGTTGGACCATTGGATGAAACGGACCAGTGGCATAGTTCACAAATGCGCCGCTGGAGAGCAGCTTCCGCTACTTGCGAAAAAGCTCTTTTGTAAACAAACGTAGCATGTAACTGTTTCTGCCATTTTCGTGTTAGTTCTGGAGAAAAATCACGCTCCCTGTTCTGGTAACCGAAAAGGTTCATCGTGTAGCTACATAATTTTAGTATTAAGTCTTAGTTTGCGCAGTATTATTTCAGATGTTTTCCTGAGACACTGACAAATGTGCAGGCATGAAACTACCCTAAAATGGCGACCAGGGTCGCTGCCTACAGATAGAAATCAGAGAAGTGGCCACCGGGTTCGCTGCCTACAGATGGAAATCAGAGTCGTTCATCTTACCCAGAGTTCCTACATTTGGATGTCTACATGTTCGCCTTCGTGAGCTATGTCCTCTGTGTCGGTGTTGGAGGAGTCCGTTCAAGTGGAATCCTCTTCTGAACTGACCCAGTCGTCTCCCTGACGTATGACATTAACTTTGAATGATGAGTCCCTTGCTAGAGAACGAAATGCTTACGTCCGCTTTTCTGAGATGGCTACGCGCAACCCAAGGCGGTAGTTCGTCCATGGAAATTCACAATACGACCAACGGAAACAAATACAAGACCTGTCCTTGGGATGCAAGTGAGACCCATTTCGCCGGCCGGGGTGGCCGAGCGGTTCTAGGGCCTACAGTCTCGCACCGCGCGACCGCTACGGTCGCAGGTTCGAATCCTGCCTCGGGCATGGATGTGTGTGATGTCCTTAGGTTAGTTAGGTTTAAGTAGTTCTAAGTTCTAGAGGACTGATGACCTTAGAAGTTAAGTCCCATAGTGCTCAAGAGCCAATGTCGGGTGAAATGAACCAATGTTACCTGGGAGAGATGGACTACTTCTTTTAATGTGAGAGAGATGGAGCGCAATTAAATTTAGCTTCAAGGCATCTACAATAATCCCACTGAACATGGCTGCAGTCTCAGACTATACTTATGAGTCGAAAGATAGGTCTGTACTATCAAATGGAAGAGCGCAATTAAATTTAGCTTCAAGGCATCTACAATAATCCCACTGAACATGGCTGCAGTCTCAGACTATACTTATGAGTCGAAAGATAGGTCTGTACTATCAAATGGAAGAGCATATTCTCACACACAGGCCAACAAACCACTTCAAAGCTCACCAAAAGATCTGCTAATCCCAAGTACATCAAAAGTGCAGAGTTATCAAATGCCTTCACTGACAAGTTTCAAGATTACCACCTCAAAACCGACTACTCCTAAGCCAACACAGACAAAACGTTTGGAAGAAATATCACCTGTTCGTTTTGTTGGTGAAACAATGAAATTGAGGAGGAAGGCAGCACTTGTATCCGAAGGGCGAAACTCTGCTGAAAATATTGAAACCGTAAAGAAAAAGTGGGATAAAAAAAAAGAAAGGAAAAAGAAAAAGGCACAAAAAAGATCACCAAACGGAAGTGGTAGTGAAGCGGAAAACAGACTGAAGAATCTCAATAAGACAAATACTGCACACAGCTCACCGTCTTCATCAGATGCAGACATTGTAGAATATTACGAAAATAACTTTGATAAATGAGATGGTTATGAATGTTTGCTGTGGCGAAATCTATTACGAGATTAATAAAAATGACGATTGGAGTCAGCGTGTTTCCTGTTCACGATGGTCAGCTATTGGTATTAAGTGTAACTGCTGAGGTGAGAGAAAGACGGTCTAATGACTTCTCTGATTACTTCTTTATTGTGTGGTTTTGTTCTGATGAAAGTCTTTGTATGTGAATGCAGCTTGCCGCTAACTTGGTGTAATGTTTGTCTGTACAGAAGTGTATCTGTCGTCTTTATCGTTCCTTCACTTTCACACCTGAATCAGTACAGTAAAGTCAGGGCTTCGTATATTATGATTGGCTGATCCGTAAAAGGACAGACAAACAATTATACTACTGGAGGATTCTAAGTAATTTCTAGAATTACATTCACTCTCTCTCTCTCTCTCTCTAATTTATATGTGTACAATGCAAATATAAATTACTTGAGATCAGCCTGGTCGAATCTCTGGTAGCACCCTTCGTCTTAATATTCAGCGGCTGTCTTGCTAGAAAAAATCTTTACATTTGTTATTATTATTAAGCGCTGCATTCAGTTGGGAAAATCAATCGTTTGAACAATTCGTTCAGTTTACGACAGATCTAATATTTCAGATGTTGACGAAGCCTTTTTGGACGATTTATAAAACTCATAGATTGCAGGTTCTCTTCGTCACAGCTGAAACTTCCCAATTAATTACAGGGCCTAGACAATCATCAATGATTCAGACAGAGAACTCATTCTTCATTCACTCGATAATAAAATGGTCACAAACCTTATTTCTGATGAAAGACGTATATTGAATCCTTTTTAATTACAGGTTCCGTTTCCGTGTATTTTAAGTCTCAGGAAATTTACTTTTTTTTTACAGGTTTATCATTTCTTTATCTATCCCGCTATCGGCACAAATTTCCCTTGTTCGCTTTAGTGCAAAGAAGAGTACCTAAACTTCTTTAGAAATCCAAAAATCCTCCCACCGATATTTCCGAAACTGTTCCTTACTCTCTCTCTCTCTCAGCTATAATAACCATGGAGCATACATATCTGTACCTCTGTTGTTCCAAAGAATAAACGTATTAGAAAAATACCGTCGGCGCATATCTTACTAAAAAATCTGATCAGATATTTTTCAAACGTAAATAAATGTGGATGATTTGATTGATCACTATTAATTAGTGCGTGGTAGAGGGTAATTTTCCGTGGGGATATTACAACGGGCTAATGCTAGAACAAAACCAGGAACTCAGTAGAATAGCCAATGTTCAGTTAAGATTTACAATAATCTTCCTGTTGACAAAATATTTAATAGCATAATTTTGTACTCATCACAACATATTCCAGACAAAAATATAAAAATTTAATCAACTCTGTTCTTCATGTAGCAGCCCCTTTTATATGGACAATCTCTTCCAGTAGATTGGCCCTGTGTGTGAGATGCATCACTGATGTATATTTTCATGTCCTCATATCTCTTCAATTTTATGTGCTAGTGTCTCAATAATATGCTGTACGCGATTTCACTTGATGCTCTATACGAACAGGCTGCCAGAAGTCGAACAATGTTGAAAAGCAAATAAATTTTGTGCTGCAGAAATAATGTGGTCCAACTCTCCCGGCCTTACCCTATTCTGTCAGTATAACATATTATTGCGGGCTCCACCTTTCACACTCTGTTTGGTCACACAATGGACGTAAGCTGTAATTACCAGTTCGGTAGCAGTGGTCTATTTGCATACACATTCGTGCTGGTCAACTACCCTGTTTTCTACGAGGGTAATCGCAAAAGTAAGGTCTCCTGTCTTTTTTTTATAAATACATAGGCCTGTTTATTTCAACAATGGTTAACATCTGTTTACAGCTTGAATATTTATCTATTTTCGACAGAATCACCATTTCTGTCGATGCATTTTTGTAGACGCTGTGGCAGTTTATGTATGCCCATGTCATTCCAGCTTGCCGCCATGCCGTTTAGAAAGTTATGAACTTCTTCTTTCACCTCGTCGTCGGAGTTGAATTTCTGGGACCACAATTAACGCTGAGAGGCGCTGTGAGACTCTCAAGAAACTCAAACGGGCAATTCAGAACCGGAGAAGAAGAATGTTGAGCAAGGGCGTACACATTCTCCATGACGACGCTCGCCCACACATCGCTCGGCAAGCTGTTGCTCTCCTGCCACAGTTTCAGTGGAACATAATCACCCACCCACGCTATAGTCGTGACTTGGCGCCCAGTGACTATCAACCGTTCCCTAAGTTAAAAGAACATTTGGTCGGTAAACGATTCAGCTCCGACGACGAGGTGAAAGAAGGTTCATAGCTTTGTGAACAGCATGGCGGCGAGCTGGTGTGATATGAGCATACAAAAATTGCCACAGCGTCTACAAAAATGCATCGACAGAAATGGTGACTATGTCGAAAAATAGCTAAATGTTCAAACTGTAAACTGATGTAAACCATTGTAGAAATAAACAGGTCTATGTACTTGTGGAAAAATAGGAGACCTTACTTTTGGGATTACCTCGATTACTTGAAAACCCCTCTTCGCATTATTATTACTGCTTTTCATAGCAGACACGGTTTCTTGTAATTAGCGTTAGTTCACCCTGGCAATGCTATCGATCACTTTAACAAGCGTACGCGTAACCGTTTCGCAGCGCGTCTGATGGTTGCCTCAAAGATACGACAAATGAATGCGGATAGTATTCTTTTCGTAACAATTTACAAATATTTTGCTGATGAACACTCATACAGAACATAAAACTTCTGCTGTAAGAGTTTTATCCGGTTTCTGGAACACAACAGTTGGCGTTTTGCAGGCCCACAACGCAAGCTCACGCAGTACTCACTAAAAATTTCGCTCTGCACTCTCGAAAGGTCAACTATTAATTCTGAGGCGGGCATCTTAGAACTTGTGATTAAATATATCGCTGAATTTGTCATAACAGTATCAGAGTAGGTCCAAATTTTTATTAATATTACGTCTATACCAAAACATGGATCAATAAAAAGTTGCGATCTATGGCCCAAGAGAAACTACATAGCTTTATGAAGAGGTAGCTACAAACGTTACCTCTAAGATGAAATAACTGACACAGTGATGTTTAAAGAAACGCTACCTGCGAAACTTTCACGTAAACACGCCAAGATTGAAAACTTGTCACAAACGACCATGCATAAATACATAATAATTCAAATTACAGCGAAACAGTTGGACTGTTCATCAAAAGTATCAAGCAAAATGCGTAACGTATCACACGGGACCGCAGCACTAAAATAGCACAGATCGTGTCGTAGGTTTTGCAGGATACAGATTTGCGGTGGTCACCGTACGGAGTTGCGCTTAGTGCTTGTGAGAAGGAGAACCAACAAATGCCGTTTCTGGGAAGACAGGCTGTCTGTTTCCTGGTACGGGTTGTTCTAATCGCGCTCCTCCTTCGGCGCCGGCCGCTTGCACATTCAGTGCACATCCTCCATTCCGAGAAGGCGCCACGTGTGTGGTTTGAACGCTTCGCTAGCAGCAGGTGGCGCCTATCCGATGACTAAACGGAACGTGAAGCACCTTGCCTATACCACTGGAATTATCCACCCCAACACTCTTGAACCCAAGAGTCACTTGTCCAGAAATATTGTCTATATTGGAAGCAGGCATATTTGAGGCCTGAGGTAGCACAGCTGTGTAAAGAGCAGTATAAAACCAAACGGAAACACCTAACCATTCGACACTGCATTTAGTAATACAGGGTGGGGCAGATAAAAGTGGCCTGGTCGAGTGGATACGATTGGACGTGAATCTATATATGTACGAGGGACACTCTAAAAGAAATGCACACTATTTTTTTAAAATCCATCTTTTATTCTACATGTCTGAAAACTTTACAGTGTGTAGATACATCCTTTAGGAACAACCTTTTCACTTCTCCACATAATTTCCATCCTCTCAAATGCCTTACGTCATCTTGGAACCAGCGCCTGTATACCCGCACGGTAAAATTCTGGACCAACCTGTTGGAGCCACTGTTTGGCAGCATGCACAAGGGAGTCATCATTTTCAAACCTTGTTCCACGAAGAGAGTCTTTCAGTTTCCCAAAGAGTTGATAGTCACGTGGAGCCAGGTCAGGACTGTAAGGTGGGTGTTTGAGTGTTGTCCATCCGAGTTCTGTGATCGCTTCCATGTTTTTTTGACTGACGTGTGGCCGTGCATTGTCGTGCAACAGCAAAACATCCTGCTTTTGCCGATGTGGTTGAACACGACTCAGTCGAGCTTGAAGTTTCTTCAGTGTCGTCACATATGCACCAGAATGTATGGTGGTTCCACTTGGCATGATGTCCACAAGCAAGAGTCCTTCGGAATCGAAAAACAGCGTAGCCATAACTTTTCCAGCAGAACGTGTGGTTTTGATTTTTTTTTCTTGGGTGAATTTGCATGATGCCACACCATTGATTGTCTCTTCGTCTCTGGTGAATAATGACGGACCCATGTTTCATAACCTGTCACAATTCTTCCATGAAATTCATCTCCACCATTCTCGTGCTGTTCCAAAAGTTCGCTGCATACCGTTTTTCTTGTTTCTTAGTAAGCCACTGTAAACACCCTGGGAACCCACCTGGCACAAACCGTTTTTAACGCCAATACTTTCAGTATTCTGGAAACACTTTCTTCCCCTATCCAAACGTAGCATGACAATTCGTTCACTGTGACACGTCTGTCAGCAGTCACCAATTCGTTCACTCTCTGCACACTGGAGTGTGTGCAGTACGAGGCCTGCCGCTGCGAGGACAATCCTCAATATTGCCGTGTCCACTTTCATCATGTAACCTGCTTGCCCACCGAGTAACTGTACTGCGATAGACAGCAGCATCTTCATACACCTTTTCCAACCTCTTGTTGATGTTTCCCAGTGTCTCGTTTTCACAGCAGAGCAATTCTATGACAGCACGTTGTTTCTGACGAACGTCAAGTGTAGCAGCCATCATGAAGACATGCTGTGACGGAGCCACTCACGGGAACAGGTTGAATTAAGTTTGAAAACAAACGGGAAGGATATTTCTACATACTGTAAAACTTTCCCACATGCGGAATGAAAACTGTATTTTTAGGAAAATAGTGTGCATTTCTTTTGGAGTGACACTCGTATTATATGTACTAACGGAGGATGAAGAGACCTAGAGCTATTTCCAACAGGATGCAGCAACTGCCCATACAGCTGCCGGGGCCTTGGAGCATATTTACACATTCTACACCCCTGACAGAGTTGTTAGCAGAGGCCAGTCTGATCGCAGCCCAAGCTGCCCAGCCAGGTCACCTGACTTGTCAGTATGCGATTACTTTGTGTGGGGAGTTCCCAAGTCTAACGTGTATCGCAACAACCCTCACAGTCTTCAACAACTACAGCAGAACATTTCGGATGAAATTGGAGCAAATCTTGCAGTCCAGCTTCGATCTGCCTTCAGCAGCCTGCTGCCCGCAGCTGGTGGTCCAGTGGCTAGCGTTGCTGCCTCTGGATCATGGAGTCCCGGGTTCGATTACCGGCCGGGTTGGGGATTTTCTCTGCCCATGGACAGGGTGCTTGTGTTCTCATCATTTCATCATCATCATCTTCATCATTTGTGACAGCGTCTAGACTGGACTGTGAAAAAAATGGACGCTGTGAGAATTGGGACTTCGTACAGGCGCTGATGACCACACACTTGGGTGCCCCACAAACCAATCATCATTCAGAAACTTGCTGACTGGAGCCCAGAAGTGCCAATAAATGACTGACGGTCATTTCAGCATCTGCTACATTCAGGTTAATACTGTATTTTCTTTGCTCCATTGTATTTCTTTGTACATTGGAACTCTGTTCTCCAGGCCACTCTTATTTGCCCCACCCTGTATTATACAAAGCTTTGTGAGGTTCAGTACTTTAGCTTCAGGTGCATTGTTTATGCTGATTGGTCCACCACAGGTTGAGAATCTTAAGTTTCAGCAAAGGTTGCGGATATCTGAAGATGGTTTTCGCAAAATGATAGTAAATGAAATGGTTGTGGCGGCTAATTTAGCAACAATTCGTAGTATATGTACGAACGAAGAATCTGAACAAGTCATGTTTTATTAGCTAGATACATGCATTTATTGTTTCTGATAGATGACAAGAGGATTGGTACGTAATATAAAACAATAACGCCACGGCACAATTTATTTCAGAGTGAACTAACAGAATGACGCAGTGGACGGGTAATGCCATCACACTGACAGCGAAATATGACACGACATTATTAGCTTTCTTGTTTCTACGAGAGGCCAGACGTAAATTTTGTATGAACATGTGACAACGTGGGGCGTGTTTCCGCATGGTACACGTCACTTAATTACGTGCATATTATAAAGAAAACCGAGCACTTCATTTGTTACAGTTATTTTGTGGCGTTTAATTTCTTAATTCCAGAAAGAAATACGTAACATTTTATTCGAAAGGAACCATGCTGAACTGAAGAACAACATAGTTTTAGAAAAAGAGAGCAGCCGAAAGGAAATGCTCCTGTATCTCCTGCAAAGGATTGTGAGGTAACGGGGGAGTTGTGGCGCCGTGGAAATATTCTAAGTTCGGAGTTGGCGTGGCCGTACTGGGGACTCCGGTGGGCCGTGGCTCGTCGACGGCCACGTGGTGCCGAACGTTCGCTGGGGTCCAGGAACCGTGGGGCTGCGAATTCCACAGTGACGCTGTGTCGATGAAAGATACTTGTATGCGGAGAGTGTTAAAGATGGCGGACTTTGTGCAACCATCATGGCAGACTTTTCACAGTTTGTATAGAAATTAATAGTAGCCACATGAACTATGATACCTCAAAAAGAAACATGTACATTACCAGATTTGCACGATGATTCTGATGGTGTAATTAGATTTTCAATATCTTTATTAGTTTTATGTTTAGTATCTGACTGTAAATTATACAAGTAACACCAGGCAAATAATTTCCGAGATCTAAACGTTTCATCCGATTTTGTCGATTGACATGTCTTTAGAAATCTATTAGTGTAAACCTAAATTGGTATAAATTACAGGCAACTAACTTGAATAGTACATGAGTTATTGAAGGTCAAACTGGCCAATACTATCGATCGCGTCAGGCCATAAGTACTCCACAGTTACAAGAAAAACCTGTAGCAGAGTGCTTATAAATATATTTATTCATCAATGTCTGTTTATATCCGATATATGCTATTCATGAAGAAACTGGTCAATTATTTACTGTATTTTTGAAAGCACAGAGACGTTAGTCTACTGGCCTACCTTCGGTTCTACCCCTTTGATATATGTTTATTTAATTTGTTTATGTATTTAATAACACTGCTAAACACTCCTTCGCAATTTTCATACTGGTTTCGGGCGCCTTCTTCACGTTCTTTGCGGCGAACTCAATTTCTTGTCCTTAGACCGTCTAAAATTTAGCGTCCCTACTTGCAAAAACTTAGATTCCACTCACTTCCAGTTTGAAGAAACACGCGCAACCGATAATATGCATTGAGGTCATGATCGTATTCTTCTGTTTTTTCAATGCACGTGCGATGACTTCCTCAGACTGCCAAATTTGCTGCGATGCCTCTGGTTCACGTTCTAAGCGCAACGTTTTTCTAAACTCCAGAATACGACATTTTTCAGACTGCTTATGTATACCTGAGATGTCCCTACATTTTATACCACTACTATCCCTTGATAGGCTTACTAAACTTAATACTGAATTTCATAAGAGTCAGCCGCTGCAACAACCCTCTAAATGCTCAATCTGAATGCCATTTCTAATTGAGTCTCTGCATTTCGTCAAAGTCGATTTATTCTCAGACTTCATATCCAGCGCACCCTGCTGCGGTGCAGCAAGAATCTCCATTAGGTCAGTGTAGTAGATATGATGCTCGTATGACAGTATTGTTTGAACTTAACACCGCTCTAGCTACTGGCCCTGTTATGATTTCGGCATTTAACCCTTAAAAAAATGGTTCAAATGGCTCTGAGCACGATGGGACTTAATTTCTGAGGTCATCAGTTCCCCAGAACTTAGAACTACTTAAACTAACTAACCTAAGGACATCACACACATCCATGCCCGAGACAGGATTAGAACCTGCCACCGTAGCGGTCGCGCGATTCCAGACTGTAGCGCCTAGAACCGCTCGGCCACCCCGGCCGGGTTTAACTCTTAAGCTCTCTACTTACAGTACGAGAAAGCGAACGTGTACGTGAAGCTTGACGAGATTTGTGACATCACAAAGTCGAATTCGACGCCCATGAGAAAGGCATGCCGCGGTGCGTGCGACACGGCACTTGACATTGCAGGTCCTACGAGTGTCAACACGTTCAAATGCTTGCAAGCTCTCCATAGCACACGGCAAAGTTAAGATCTTTGGCGCGAACATATTCAATTACATATTGATTTCCCGTGGGCCCTGCAAGGAATCGAGCGTTCGCGAAGAGTGGCGGACAAGTAGACTAGCGTGACGTCACAAGTCGTTGCAGGGCCTGTATTTCTCGTAGGCCACGGCGGACTTTTTGTTGCTGAGCATTCCCAAGCATGGACGACAGAATTAGACGTGTCAGATTTTTGCAGCGTGTAAAGGAACTTACACAAAAGATGTATGATCACTTTCTACTCCACAAGCAGAAATCCCGATAGATTACACTCTTTGCTTGCGAAGCTTGTGCGTGGTAGTGTTTATATCAAAATTCATTACATGCTACGAAGCTGTGCTGAAGAACGCTGTTACAAAGCACTGACGCACTGAGAACGCTTTGAAACTCGTCGTTTTTGGTACGATTAGTTGTAGTTACCTGGTAATTATTCTCGAGTCAGAATCATACAGATTTACAGTAGCCATACAAATGAATATATATATATATATATACAGGGTGCTTCAAAAATGACCGGTATATTTGAAACGGTAATAAAAACTAAACGAGCAGCGATAGAAATACACCGTTTGTTGCAATATGCTTGGGACACCAGTACATTTTCAGGCAGACAAACTTTCGAAATTACAGTAGTTACAATTGTCAACAACAGATGGCGCTGCGGTCTGGGAAACTCTATAGTACGATATTTTCCACATATCCACCATGCGTAGCAATAATATGGCGTAGTCTCTGAATGAAATTACCCGAAACCTTTGACAACGTGTCTGGCGGAATGGCTTCACATGCAGATGAGATGTACTGCTTCAGCTGTTCAATTGTTTCTGGATTCTGGCGGTACACCTGGTCTTTCGTCCCCACAGAAAGAAGTCACAGGGGTTCATGTCTGGCGAATAGGGAGGCCAATCCACGCCGCCTCCTGTATGTTTCGGATAGCCCAAAGCAATCACACGATCATCGAAATATTCATTCAGGAAATTAAAGACGTCGGCCGTACGATGTGGCCGGGCACCATCTTACATAAACCACGAGGTGTTCGCAGTGTCGTCTAAGGCAGTTTGGACCGCCACAAATTCACGAAGAATGTCCAGATAGCGTGATGCAGTAATCGTTTCGGATCTGAAAAATGGGCCAATGATTCCTTTGGAAGACATGGCGGCCCAGACCAGTACTTTTTGAGGATGCAGGGACGATGGGACTGCAACATGGGGCTTTTCGGTTCCCCATATGCGCCAGTTCTGTTTATTGACGAAGCCGTCCAGGTAAAAATAAGCTTCGTCAGTAAACCAAATGCTGCCCACATGCATATCGCCGTCATCAATCCTGTGCACTATATCGTTAGCGAATGTCTCTCGTGCAACAATGGTAGCGGCGCTGAGGGGTTGCCGCGTTTGAATTTTGTATGGATAGAGGTGTAAACTCTGGCGCATGAGACGATACGTGGACTTTGGCGTCATTTGGACCGCAGCTGCAACACGGCGAACGGAAACCCGAGGCCGCTGTTGGATCACCTGCTGCACTAGCTGCGCGTTGCCCTCTGTGGTCTTGTTGCAATAACACTGTGTTCTAGGCGGTGGAATTCCAACACCAGAAAAATCCTCTGTTCTAAGGAATATACCATTTGTCTACAGCACACTTGCACGTTGTGAACAGCACACGCTTACAGCAGAAAGACGACGTACAGAATGGCGCACCCACAGACTGCGTTGTCTTCTATATCTTTCACATCACTTGCAGCGCCATCTGTTGTTGAAAATTGTAACTACTGTGATTTCGAAAGTTTGTCCGCCTGAAAATGTACTGGTGTCCCAAGCATATTGCAACAAACGGTGTATTTCTATCGCTGCTCGTTTAGTTTTTATTGCCATTTCAAATATACCGGTCATTTTTGAAACACCATATATATATATATATATATATATATATATATATATATATATATATATATATATACAAATTGTATTTATGTTACATGTGCCCAGCACTTTGTAACCTCCAAGGCGCTTGGAGTGGCTTGCAGGAGATCAATCTTCAAGCAGGATGTAGGGCACAAAAGGCACTGGAGCATGTGGCTTGCGTTTGTTCTTGTCCACAATCACAGGACGTATCTTCTGTTATGAAGCACCATCTCTTCAGGTTGTCTCTGGATCTTCCAACTCCTGATCGTAATCTGTTTAAAGATTTCCACACCAGCCAGCTTTCGTTGTGTCCAGGTGGTAGTTCTTCAGCTTCTGGCGTCTGCAGGTGAGGCGTCGACTTCCTCCATAACTCCAGCCTTGCCTTCTCTGGTGAAATGGTGAGCTTCTCGGATGTTTTCAGGAAGCTCTTTCGCGATCTCAGCCGTTGCTGTGGTGGATTATGTCCATGCAGTGGACGGGCACTGTCCAGTTCCACTTTCAGTCTCTCCTTGTTGGCAGCCACTGTTCTGCGTACCCATGGTGGTGCTATTCCAGCCAGGCAGTAGAGCTTATCAGTTGGGGTAGGTCTTAAGCAACCTGCGATCAACCTGCAGGTTTCGTTGAGAGCAACGTCTACTTGTCTGGAATGAGATGACCTGTACCAGACTGGAGAAGCATATTCAGCAGTAGAAAAGCACAGTGCCATTGCAGAACAGCGAATAGTTTGTGGATGTGATCCCCAATGTGTCCCCAGAAACATCATCTTGGTCCTTTTCAGGACCACAGTTGACCATCGTATCGATGAATACCTGGTAATGACATGGGCGGATGAAGCTTTTAGGACATTACAGTAACAAAGACATGTAAATGTAGTGAGTGGAGGAGCGAACTCTGAACTGAAACTTCGCTGTTTCGCGTCCTTCTTTCAGCATATATATTTTTATTCGTTTAAATGTTGTCTACAATTGTCTGAGGCTTTCGTATTAATTTTATAGAAATATTCTCTGGAATATTCGGATAGTATAAAGTGACGGCTCTTTGCTGACCTTCGGCTATCGGCAATAGAGCTAACGTAGTTGCTTTACACAGGTCCACGTCAGATATAGCCGACATTGTCGCTGGGAAGTCGTGCGATTGCATGTCGTTTAGACGAGTACGATCCACCATCCCAGCGACTGCAACTAATCTCTTAATGTGTATGTCCAACCATTCTTTGTCTTCGATCCATTATGTACTTTGTTAGGAATTCTCTATTCCTCGTTGACCAGTTGCAGGATGTTTTCATCTCTACTTAAAATTTGTTGGTTTGTTATGTAAACACGTACGTATCAGCCTCAAGTTACCAAACTGCAAGAAAACATCTACTGATCATTTCAACGTTCTTCTCTTAAGCTACTAAATTGCAGTGGGTCATTTAGTCATCTCCACTTAGAATTTGTTGGCTTGTTGCGTAAACATGTACGTATCAGCCTCAAATTACCAAACGGCAAGAAAACATCTACTGATCATTTGAACGTTCTTCTATTTGCTATGAGTCATTTAGAGTCCAACGTTATTCTGCTATTTAACTACAATAAATCGTTTAGTGTTCAACGGTGTTATTATTTATAGCGAACCATACACGTATTTGGCGTGAAAGTGAGTTTTTATAAGCATTAACATGCGTTATGACTGCGAGTTGATTTTGTTTAGCGCGCATAAAGGTCTAGGTGCTGTACTAACTGTAGGAAAACCTCCATTACTGAGTTGACCAACTTTATGTAATGCGACTCTGTGTTTAGTTTGCAGTGAGTTGATTCCCAGAAATTCATTCACAGTTTTCTGGAAAGAGGACTTTGCGCCCCACTGATGGTCATTGGCGTCTCCGACTGTCCATCAAGTAGAGCGGCTCCGTTGATACGCGAGACCACTAGGGCGGGACATACAAACAGCTTGTCATTTAACTCTGCGAAAAGAGAAGGGCACTTTGCGCAGCATGGAACTATGAAACACACCTGCTGCTCTCCATGACAGACAAAAAATTTCACTAACTGCACCTCAGATAAAACCGTTTAATGCCGAAGTGCCTGTATACCATCTTTAAAATCAGTTACAAATGCTGTCCTTCCTTCCTTACATATACGTATTACAGTTACTGGAAATTCGTATTTGCAATTACTAAGGAATGCCTGTTTAGTTTTATAAAAGGTGTAAACATCGTCAATGGTAGCATATTTGTCTGATTTCTGCGTAGAGCTGGAAGTGTCGTCTGGACGCGCATTTTCTAGGTATACTGTTTGGCATGGAAGTTTTTGGCCCATCGTCAAGTTGGCTTGCAGACTGCATATTTCTTGATGTAAAAGACGATAAAAAATTATACACCATCAGCGTTTTTCGTACAGCACTACACATTTGCTTCCTGAAGTGAGAAAATGTTGTACCACAAGTGATGCAAAATATTGTTGTGTTTTACGTCCAGAGACGTGCAGTATTGCAAGTCAGTGTGACCTCGGGGCAAGAGCATGAGTGCCAAACACAGAAGTACCTGGGAAATGTGCATGCAGACAGCACCTCCAGATGGATGCTGAAATTGGACTGACCATGTTTTCGATGAAAAAAAAAGAAACACGGTAAAATAAATATCCATCCCACGGACAATTTATTGACCGGTGGCCTTCACTTAACAATCGAGGGCAGTGGCGTTTGCGTAGAGCTGTCAATGTCAACGGACAAGTAAGACTGCGTGAAATATCTGCAGAAATCAATGTGGGACGTACGGCCTACGTATCCGTTAATACAGTGCTATGAAATTTGGTGTTAATGGGCTATGGCAATAGAGGATCGACGCGAGTGCCTATGCTAACGGCGCGACATCGCCCGCAGTGCCTCTCCTGGGCTCGAGACCATATCGGTTAGATTTCAGACGACTGGAAAACCGAGGCCTGGTCAATTGAGTACCGATTTCAGTTGTTTATAGCTGATAATAGGGTCCGAACGTGTCGAAGACCCCACGAAGCCACTGACCCAAGCTGTCAACAACTTGCCCCCCTTCTTGCAGCAGTGTACCGTAGGCCTCTAGAAGAGCGTAGCGTTCCAAAGGACTGAAAAATGGCACAGGTCATCCCAATTTTCAAGAAGGGACGTCGAACAGATGTGCAGAACTATAGACCTATATCTCTAACGTCGATCAGTTGTGGAATTTTGGAACACGTATTATGTTCGAGTATAATGACTTTTCTGGAGACTAGAAATCTACTCTGTAGGAATCAGCATGTGTTTCGAAAAAGACGATTGTGTGAAACCCAGATCGCGCTATTCGTCCACGAGACTCAGAGGGCCATAGACACGCGTTCCCAGGTAGATACCGTGTTTCTTGACATCCGCAAGGCGTTCGATACAGTTCCCCACAGTCGCTTAATGAACAAAGTAAGAGCATATGGACTATCAGACCAATTGCGTGATTGGATTGAAGATTTTCTAGATAACATAACGCAGCATGACATTCTCAATGGGGAGAAGTCTTCCGAAGTAAGAGTGATTTCAGGTGTGCAGCAGGGGAGTGTCGTAGGACCGTTGCTATTCACAATATACATAAATGACCATGTGGATAACATCGGAAGTTCACTGAGGCTTTTTGCGGATGATGCTGAAGTATATCGAGAGGTTGTAACAATGGAAAATTGTACTGAAATGCAGGAGGATCTGCAACGAATTGACGCATGGTGCAGGGAATGGCAATTGAATCTCAATGTAGACAAGTGTAATGTGCTGCGAATACATAGAAAGAAAGATCCTTTATCATTTAGCTACAATATAGCAGGTCAGCAACTGGAAGCAGTTAATTCCATAAATTATCTGGGAGTAGACATTAGGATTGATTTAAAATGGAAGGATCATATAAAGTTGATCGTCGCTAAAGCAGATGCCAGACTGAGATTCATTGGAAGAATCCTAAGGTAAAGCAATCCGAAAACAAAGGAAGTACGTTACAGTACACTTGTTCGCCCACTGCTTGAATATTGCTCACCAGTGTGGGATCCGTACCAGATTGGGTTGGTAGAAGATATAGAGAAGATCGAACGGAGAGCAGCGCGCTCGCTACAGGATCATTTAGTAATCGCGAAAGCGTTACGGAGATGATAGATAAACTCCAGTGGAAGACTCTGCAGGAGAGACGCTCAGTAGCTCGATACCGGCTTTTGTTGAAGTTTCAAGAACATATCTTCACCGACGAGTCAAGCAGTATATAGCTACCTCCTACGTATATCTCGCGAAGAGACCGTGAGGATAAAACCAGAGCGATTAGAGCCCACACACAGGCATACCGACAATCTTTCTTTCCACGAACAATACGATACTGGAATAGAAGGGAGAACCGATAGAGGTACTCAAAGTACCCTCCGCCACACACCGTCAGGTGGCTTTCGGAGTATGGATGTAGATGTAGATGTAGAAGGCACTGTTGAAGCTATTGATGTCTCCTTAATGGTGTGGGATGTATTCACATGGAATGGAATTGGTGCTCTGGTTCAACTGAACCTATCATTGACTGGAAATGGCTATGTTCAGTTACTTGGAGAACATTTGCAACCATTCATTGTCTTCATGTTCCCAAACAACTATGTTATTGTTATGGATAACAATGTGCCATGTCACCGGGCCAGAATTGGTTTGTAGAACATTCCGGACAACTCGAGCGAGTTGTTTGGCCACCCATCGAACATTTATGGGACATAATCGAAATGTTAGTTCGTGCTGGCAACACTTTCACAATTTTGTATCGCTGTAGAGGCAGCATGTCTCAGTATTTCTGCAGGGGACTTCCAATGACTTGTTGAGTCCATACCATGTCGACTTGCTGCACTACGCTGGGAAAAATTGGTGCGACACGATATTAAGAGGTATCCCATGACTTGTATCTCCTCAGTGTATATGCCGATTGAAATGGGCCTCACTTTCGTCCCAAGGACAGGTCTTGTATTTGTTTCCGTTGGTCCTGTTGTGAATTTCCAAGGACGAACTACCGCCATGGGTTGCGGAGCTATCTCAGATAAGCGGACGTAAGCATTTCGTTTTCTAGCAAGGGACCCATCATTCAGAGTTAATGTATACGTCAGAGAGACGGCTGGATCAGTTCAGAAGAGGATTCCACTTCAACAGACTCCTCCAACACCGACACAGAGGACATAGCCCACGAAGACGAACAAAATGGTTCAAATGGCTCTAAGCACTATGGGACTTAACATCTGAGGACATCAGTCCCTTAGACTTAGAACTACTTAAACCTAAATAACCTAAGGACGTCACACACATCCATGCCCGAGGCAGGATTCGAACCTGCGACCGTAGCAGTCACGCAGTTCCGGACTTAAGCGCCTAGACCTGCTCGGCCACAGCGGAAGACGAACATGTACACACCCAAATATAGGATCATTAAACATGGATCAAACCAGAGAGACATAAGTTATCATATAATCGTGATCTGCTATTTTACCGGGCGCCAACTTAAACATGTTACTCGTAATCCTCACGAGGCGGGACCTCCACGTGGTGCAGCGTGCGCGGCAGGGCCTGTGTCCTCAGCTGCGTAGCGTAAGAGGTGTGCGGTGTGACTCGCTGAATCCGACAAAGTGACTTCAACATCATTCACGCTCTGACATCTTTCTTCATCATTGATGTGGAGTTAATTGCGTTACTTTATGTCGAATGGTACCCCTTGTGTCTGGCGTTTCGTTCCGGTCATTAGACACGAAACACGTAGTGGAAGAGTTCAGTGGATCGATACCAATAAATGTTATTTCGAAAGTACCAGTCTGTTATTCATGTGAAATGAGTTAGTGGCAACTCTTGAAAACATAAACTAAAGTGGCCGGACGGTAATTAAAATTACTCCGGAATGCGTCATGCACGTTAGAAACGGTTAGGAACGATGCAAAACTCTACCATTAACATTCCATCCCTTGTGGACAACCATCTGAGACGAAGTGCCGACGGATGACAGATTAAAAGGAACCCAGTTCTATATTAGTCATTAGTTGATCTGTTTCCTATTTATAGACTTGCATCGACTCTGTAGATAAAGATATCCACCTGTTGCAGATTCTTAGAACACATTTTGTGCTCAAATGTGATGAAATATCTCGAACGGAATGTACGCATTCAGATCAGCAAGGATTCCGAAAATATCGATCATATTGAAACCAACTCACACGACATCCTGAAAGTCGTTGGTCAAAACAGGTAGATGTAGTGTATATTGAATTCAGAAAAGCAATTTCTCCAGTGCAATACGTACTTTTAGTAGTTAAAGTATCATCATAGGGAGCATCAAGCGATATTTGCGACTGGATTGAGGATTTATTGGTAGAAAATCCGCAGCATGTTATTTCGGATGGAAAGTGACCTAGAGATGCAGAAGCACCTTCAGTGTTCCCCAGAGAAGTGCGTCGAGACCGCTGCTGTCATGCTGTTTATCAACGACCTTACAGACCTAGGTAAAGCAAGTGGCAGACTTCGTTTCATTGGTAAAACACTACGGAAGCGCAGTCAGTGTACAAAGCAGTTTGCCTACAAAACATTCGCGAGAGTCATCGCAGAATATTGCACACGTTTGCGGGACCCGTAGCAAACAGAGCTAACAAGCGATATTGAACGTTTACAGAGAAGGGCAACATAGATATTGTTGAATCTTGGGAGAATGTCAAGGAGATGCTGAAAAAACTACCGGCCGCGGTGGCCGTCGGTTCTAGGCGCTTCAGTCCGGAACCGCGCTGCTGCTACGGTCGCAGGTTCGAATCCTGCCTCGGGCATGGATGTGTGTGATGTCCTTAGGTTAGTTAGGTTTAAGTAGTTCTAAGCTCTACATGTGAAAAGTATTTAAACCGAGAAACTCTGGGAGGTTGTAGGGAACATCAAATCAATTTTTTTTTCCCCAAGGTCATTTTTTCCTATGAGGAGTATTTAAACCGGTAGAGGAAGACTTGTCTGGCGGCAAATTAATTAAACCAACAAACACTTTTTCATTTTTTTATGACCAAGAGACAACACATTAACACAACCCAATTTCAATTACAGTTGATTTTCAAAAATGTCTCCATTGACACGTAAACGAAGGCTACACTGTCGGATCATGTTCTGTCTGACACGGGCAAAAACATCAGGAGTGTCCTGAATTGTTCCCCACACAAAAAAGTGGGGATCGAGCAGGCCATGGTACAGGACCACCTCTGCCAATCCACGTGTCTAGGAACCGTCGGTCCAGGAATCGACGTACACGACGGCTGAAATGTGCCGGCGCCCCGTCATGTTGGAACCACATGCGTTGTCTTGTATGGAGCGGGATGTTTTCCAGCAATTCTGGCAATGCTCTAGCGAGAAAATTGTAATAGTGCCTGCCATTTAATGGCCTCGGTAGCAGATACAGCCCAATTAAACAGTCCCCAACAACACCGACCTATACATTAACGAAGAACCGCACTTGATGAGCGCTAGTAACTGTGGAATGCGGGTTATCCTCACTCCATAAATGCGAATTGTGCAAGTTGAAGAATCCATCAAGCCCGAACGTTACTTCATCGATAACAACTCAGAAGATGGAAATGTAGGATGCATTTCACACTGTTCCAGGTACCACTGAATTGTGCTGTGGCTGGATAATCAACTGGTTCTAGGTTCCACAACCTGGGAGTTGTAAGTGAAATGGACGTAACAATTGCTCTCGAAGGACTGTTCTTACACTGGTCTGATTCGTCCCCATTTTACGTGCAATTGCACGAGTGATGATTGAAGGATCCCGCTCCACATGCTGCAAGACAGCTTCCTCAAATTGCAGTGTTCTTACCGTGCGACGGCGTCCCTGTCCAGGTAATCTGCTAAATGATCCGGTCTCACGCAGACATTGGTACACAGCAGAGAAGATCGTATGATGCGGGATACGGCGATTAGGATATTGTCGTCGATAAACCCGCTGTGCAGCTCGTCTGTTGTGGTGCGCTACGTAGTACGCACCAACCATATCAGTGTACTCACTCCAAGTGTATCGCTCCATTAGTAAACAGAGACAATACACTACTACACTGGTGGATAGCAGTTTCCTACAACTGAAGAGCGTAATACGCTCTCTAATAGTTGAAGATCGTAATACGGCCTCTATCAACTGAAGAGCGTAATACGGCCTGGACCGGTTCAAATAATCACCATAGGAAAAAATGACATTAGGGAAAAATATTTGTTTTGATGTCCCCTACAACCTCGCAAAGTTTGTCGGTTTGAATACTTCTCACCCTGTAGGGGACTGATGACCACAGCTGTTAAGTCCCATAGCGCTCAGGGCCATTTGAACCATTTGTTAAGTCCCATAGTGCTCAGAACCATTTGAACCATTTTCTGAAAAAACTGAACTGTCATGTGCTAGAAGATAGACAGAATCTATACCGTGGAAGCCTACTTATAAAGTTTCAAGAACCAATTGATGAATCGAGGAATATACCACAACCCTCTACGCGTCGTTCCTGTAGAGGCCCCCAAGACACGATTAGACTTCCGTGAATTTTCACTTCGCAGTGGAGTGTGCACTGATATGGAACTTCCTAGAAGACTGAAACTGTAAGCCGGACCAGGATCCGAACCTGGAGCCTTTGCCTTTCGTCAGCAAGTGTTGTATCGACTCATCTCCACAAATATCACTCACGATCCGTCCTCACAGTTCTAATTACGTCAATACTTTGTCTCCCACGTAACAAACTTCACACATGTTTTTGTGCCTAACTTGCAGGACTAGCACCGCTGGAAGAAAATATATTGCGGAGACATGTGTTAACGACAGGCTTGGGTATGGGTAAGTCATGTCCTTTCTTCCTGGACTGCTAGTCCTGCAAGTGGGGCGGGAGTACTTCAGTTAAGTTTGGAACGTGGGAGATAAGGTACTGGCGTAATTAAAGCTGTGAGGACGCGTCGTGAATCGTGCTTGGGTAACTCAACTGGTACAGCACTTGCTCGCGAGATGCAAAAGTCGGAGCTGGAGACTCGCTCTAGCACATAATTTTAATCGGTTAGAAAGGTTTTAGATTAAACTTATTAACGCTCGCACAGAGTTCAAGCAACCATTCTTTGCTAGTTCCTTACGTGAATGGACTGGAAAGCAGCTGACCGGAAAAAACCGCAACACCAAAAAATAATTAATGAAGAGTAATGAAATTTCTGGAATACCTCTGACTAGGAAACATATTTAAGTGGTTAACATTGCAAGACCATACGTTATTGTAAGCACGAGATAAGCCACTGTAAATGTGAAATGCTGGTACATTAATAAGTGGTGTAACCACCAGAATGTTAAATGCAAGCATGCAAACGTAGATGCATTGTTGTAGAGGTGCGGGTTGTCAGTTTATGAAATGGAGTTTCATGCCTGTTGCACTTTGTCGGTCAAGTTAAATATGATTAACATGAAGAATGTATATGGGGCACCAACTTTGTCGTAAACAGTCGTTGTGGAATGGTGCGCCACGGGGTGTTGCTGTATCATGATAACGAAAGCCCGATGTCACATATGTTGCGATGTAGAAATTACTTCAACTCAAGTCGAAGACACTCGAGCACCTTTCCTATAATCCTGATCTCTCCCGAAGCGATTATCGTGCCTTTGGTACCTTAAAAAAGGCCTTGAAGGGTCGGCGATTCCTATCGGCCGAGGATGTGCAGCAGGCAGTTACGGATTTCTTGAAGCAGCAGAACACGTTCTTTTTTTACCAATCGGGCATCTTCAACCTGGTGCGACGGTGGTATGATTGCCACAATGTTCACGGCAATTATGCTTAAGTTGCGTACCAGTTGTTGACTATACGGCAAAGAACTAAAATTTTTGATCGCTCCTTATAGATAACCCATAACAAGCTGCGTGAACTAGTTTTTAAGAATGGAGGAACGCATTCGCCTTCAGCGTGCGTATGGACAGGTCTTCAAGAGTTCTGTGCCACTCATTTTAATTGGATGGTTGACGACTGACACAGCTACAGGAGTCTGAGGCATTCATTTTAGCTACTGGACTTGACAAAAAGCTTAACGTATCAGTCAGCATCTTAACCGTCAGTGGCAGTCGGCATTCAATCCTTTATCGATATAAAATGTCAAAACACTTGGAACACACTTGTGCTCATAAACTGAGTGCTGTATCGCAGAGGTTTTGGTAGAGAACTCGTATCGAGAAGACACTATGGTCCAATTAGGGCTTGAAGGTCCAACGCTACCTGCCGGCCACCCGTGTCATCCTCAGTCCTTAGGCGTCACCGGATGCGGATAGGGAGGGGCATTGGAAATCACAGCGCTCTCCCGGCCGTCGTCAGTTTTCGTGACCGCTGCCGCTACTTCTCAATCAAGTAGCTCCTCAATTGGTCTCACAAGGGTTGAGCGCAGCCCATTTGCCAAAAGCATGCGACAGACCCGGACGGTAACCCATCCAAGTATTAGCCAAGCCAGACAGCGCTTAACTTCGGTTATCTGATGGGAACCTGTGTTACCACTGTGGCAAGCCCCGTTGGCAGTATTAAGCAGACGAGAGGCTGAAATTCCTGCTTAACCTTCCTGATTTATGATTTCTGTGATTTACCATCAGTCACAGCGAATGTTGGTATATCTCCTCAGACAAAATTATGGCCGATTTGCTTCGCCGTCCTTGCCCAATCTCAGCTAGCGCTCTATCTGTAATGACCACAAGATCAACGAGGAGCCAAACTCACGACTTTGTTTTGCTTGGAATAGCTGTAGCAGGTCTCTAGGGTTTCTTCACTAAACCGTAAACAATTTTGTTGTATTGGATGTACCGAATACTGTCGAAGAGGTGTTGTATGTTATAGCGTTTGAAAGTGGCAACTGGAAGAATAATACAAAATATACTACATATATGAAAATATTATTGCAAATCATAATCTCACAGGCTTGTTAAAACTGAATCTGCTTCCGAAACATACTTCTCCACCGTCCTGTAAAAGACAGCACACAGCCTCTTTCCAGGCGAGGCCATACCGAATATTCTCTCACAACGAGAATCAGCCATAGGTCGCTCTCTGAGACAGTCCAAACTTGGCAGAACGAAAGAAGGGTGAAATAAAGGGACACCTATTTTGGTTTAGGTACCAACACTCAAAAATTTGATGCCACTTCATGAGTCCTCTCACGCGGCGTGTGTGCGAGAGTATTTGTGGAGCAGCGACTAGGAGCACGGAATAGATTTTCTGCGCTCCGTGTTCAAATCCAGATTTACGTTGTTGTTTTTTTCTCTCTCTTTTGCCGTCGCGGAATTGTGTGACGTCAATATTTGTATGACATCATGAAATACAATGGTATTACCGAGCGAGGTGGCGCAGTGGTTAGCACACTGGACTCGCATTCGGGAGGACGACGGTTCATCCCGTCTCCGGCCATCCTGATTTAGGTTTTCCGTGATTTCCCTAAATCGTTTCAGGCACATGCCGGGATGGTTCCTTTGAAAGGGCACGGCCGATTTCCTTCCCAATCCTTCCCTAACCCGAGCTTGCGCTCCGTCTCTAATGACCTCGTTGTCGACGGGACGTTAAACACTAACCACCACCACCAATGGTATTACTGACAAAAGAAGTAAGCATTGCAAATATTATTAAAAATAGCTTTTATCATTGCATATGACACGGATTAACGTTTCCCAGAAAACTATTACCAACATTTATAATAAGACAGTGGCAAATACACAAGAGTCACAAAACCGGGGGACCTTCCAAAAGAACCCATCATCAGTTTTTGGACAAAATTTTGGGACATTACAAAAACTAGCCCCGTTTCTCTACATTATTGACTGGTGAACTGGGCAAATCCATAATTACTTCTACGACGGGCTGTTTGACGATGAAATCGGAATACCTACGTTTACATCAAAAGTAGTGCCGCCGAAGTGTATACCTTTACTTTACCCCTGCGACGCATTCTCTTACTGATAGCTGGAGAACAGCATTCACCGATTAAAGAAGTGCCCATTTCCATCGCACAATAAAGGGAAATTGCAGATACAAGTGATACAGTTAAAATAAGCGGTTTCATCTATTATCAACAGCAGGCAGCGAATCTCGAGAAAGTGCTTCAAAATGCATAGTTTGCCGCAACGTTATCGCCAGATCACGAGGTATTTTGTTACGTTAAAGAGGATATTTTCCTATTATATTAACTTAAGAAATGTGACCGTGGCATATGTAAGTTAACAGATTGCTTGTGGTGTTCCGAATTTTTATGCGTTGAATGTTTTTTATATTAAATATGACAATGGGGTATGCAGTGCTTCTCGTGGAACATAAAAGTAAAAATCAAAGGAAAAAATGAAGTACTAAAATATAAACAATTTTTATTTTCAGTTACTTTAAATGAATCTTATACAATTTGTGATGATGAAATCTGCTTTTAATGTGATTTGGAACGGTCCTTACTTTTGTCAATAATTACATTGTATTTCAGGGCCACAGAAAGTAATGATCACATAATTCCGCTACAAAAGCAACATAAGAGTGGATTTAAACACGGGAGGACAAAGATTCGAATCTGTGCTTCCAGCCACAATTTTTTTTTTCCCGTAGGCCTCCACCCTCCCAAAAGTTACATAGCGGGTGGGTTCGAACTCGGGGTTCAAGATCGTTCAATATTATTCACAGGT
Organism: Schistocerca nitens; assembly: GCF_023898315.1. NCBI lineage: Eukaryota > Metazoa > Arthropoda > Insecta > Orthoptera > Acrididae > Schistocerca > Schistocerca nitens. Next base: position 206,587,663 of record NC_064614.1, read on the forward strand.
GATATCCCGTGACCAGGTATTTGCCCAACAACTGCAGCATCATCTCACGTGGAAGCACGCTGCGCGAGTGGACTGATGACAAAGAGTCGAAACTTTGACCATAATTTGCTTCAAAAATATTGAGTGTTGCCAACTAATCCAAAATACGAGTAGGTGTCCCTTTATTTTCACCCTTCTTTCACTCTACCAGAGAGCGACCTGTGGAAAGTTCCCCTTGTCAGATACTTTTTTTTTGTCCTAAAATGAAGCTACCCACAGTAAAGAGTTACAGTGTCCTGCGCGCAATAAGGCTCAGTTCGTGAAATTCCTGCGCTGAGATTCTTCTCGGTCTCCAAAAACACCTCGAGTTCTGCTAATAGCTTTAGATTAATACAGTCACAAGCGGTTGTATAAACAAGCGAGGATCAAAGACCGGCGGCGTTCCGAAATAGCCGGTGATCGAGGCTGGCGGGCGCACACCGTGCAGCCGGAGTTCCAGGAAGGAGGTGAGCGGACGGCTCATTCCAGTGTGCGCGAGACAAGAGGTCGGAAACAGAGCTCACGGTTCTGCGAAGACTGCCGAGGCGCCGGGGTCAGGGCCGCAGGGAAGGGCCTCAGGGGCCGTGTGTCAGCGACCAGAACAGCACGCCGGCGTAATGTTGCGGCCACCGCCTACTACGTGCCATCTCGCTACTGTAACAGCCTTCCCATTGGCGCTGGACCAAATAACGTCAACTCACATCCAACACGTCGTCCAAAATAGCATGGACACTAGAGGAAACCGATGCATCTCACAGTCAATGGGATTTTATACCCTTTTTCACTACGAATATGGTACAATTTTTTGGATTGCAAAACATTAATGACTAGTTAACTGTTTTTTTCATTAGAAGGATAATATCACCTTAATATTCAAATCAGGCGGTCTGTGGGGCATTGTCGTCTTGGAAGATGCATTCCCTTAGCGACAACAACGCTTACCCCATTGAATACTATGTCCAGTCAGATTAATGTGATCACCTGTCGAAAGCGTGAATAATCCTCTTTTGCAGAGCGTACCGTTGCGAGATGTGCAGAAACAGAGCTAGTGAGCTTCTGGAGTATAACAACAGGGGTGTGAAGGCATGCCGACTCTAGCGCTGTGGCGAGCTGCACTAGGTTCCTCGGTTGAGGACACACGGCGTGAACAGCCCGGTCGATTCTCAAAAAAATGGTTCAAATGGCTCTGAGCACTATGGGACTCAACATCTTAGGTCATAAGTCCCCTAGAACTTAGAACTACTTAAACCTAACTAACCTAAGGACATCACACACACCCATGCCCGAGGCAGGATTCGAACCTGCGACCGTAGCAGTCCCGCGGTTCCGGACTGCAGCGCCAGAACCGCTAGACCACCGCGGCCGGCGGTCGATTCTCGATTGGGTGTAAATCTGGGGAGTCTGGTAGCCATGGGAGTACGGTTAACTCATCCGGGAGCTCCTAGAAACACGCATGTACACTGTGAGCTTTGTGACACGTTGCATTGTCCTGCTGGTAGATCTATTTCTACATCTACATCTAAGTGGTTACTCTGCAATTCACACTTAAGTGCCTGGCAGATGGTTCATCGTACCATTTTCATACTACTTCTCGACCATTCCACTCTCGAATGGCGCGTGGGAAAAAGGAACACCTAAACCTTTCCGTTCGAGATCTGATTTCTATTATTTTATTATGATGATCATTTCTCCCTACGTAGGTGGGTGTCAACAAAATGTTTTCGCATTCGGAAGAGAAAGTTGGAGACTGAAATTTCGCCGCAAAGAAAACCGACTTTGTTTCAGTTACTACCACCCAAACTCGCGTATCGTATCAGTGACATTCTCACCCCTCTTGCGCCATAACACGAAACGAGTTGCCCTACTTTGCTCTTTTTCGATGTCCTCCGTCAATCCTGTCTAGTAAGGATCCCACACCGCACAGCAATATTCCAGCAGAGGACGGACAAGTGTAATGTAGAATGAAATTTTCACTCTACAGCGGAGTGTGCGCTGATATGAAACTTCCTGGCAGATTCAAACTGTGTGCCGGACCGAGCCTCGAACTCGGGACCTATGCCTTTCGCGGGCAAGTGCTCTACCAACTGACCTACCCAAGCACGACTAACGCCCCGTCCTCAGAGCTACTGGTGGAATTAAAAGCAAAATTTTGAAAAACACAGCCCTCAGTCGCGAACACAATTAATTTGTAACCTAGATTTCGGTGTCACAAGGGACACCTTCTTCGGACAAAATTAAAACTAAATATTGCAGCATAACGTACCAAAAAATACGAAAGCTGCGGTGATACCTGACAGCTTCAGATAGTGTTGACTGTAGCAGAGGACACATGGCAGCCCTTAGTAGCTTGCACCTCTGTTGCATTTTATTTTAATTCTGATTATCTGACGCTGTCAGATATGATTGCAGCTTTCGTATTTTTTGGTACGTTATGCTGTAATATTTAGTTTCAATTTTGTGCGAAGAAGGTGTCCCTTGTGACACCGAAACATAGGTTACAAATTAATTGTGTTTGCGAATGAGGTCTGTGTTGTTCAAAATTTTGTATTATACAACAGTTGCTGATTGACAGCCATGTTAAAAACCTTAGGAATTAAAAGGTGTGGTCTTTCCAATTTAAGTTGCTCGTAACTGTAATTCCTAGGTATTTAATGGAATTGACAGCCCCTAGTTTTGTGCGATTTATCGTATACCCAAAATTTATCGGAATTCTATTAGTACCCATGTGGATGACCTCGCACTTTTCTTTGTATAGTGCTAATTGCCGCTTTTAACACCATACAGAAATTCTCTCTAGATCATTTTGTAATTGGAATTGATCGTCTGATGATTTTGCTAGACAGTAAATAACAGCGTCATCTGCAAACAGTTTAAGGGGGCTGCTCAGATTATCACCTAAATCATTTATGTAAATTAGGGACAGCAGAGGGGCTATGACACTACCTTGCGGAACGCCAGATATCACTTCTGTTCTTCTCGATGATTTACCGTCTATCAGAGGAAATCACGAATCTAATCACACAACTGAGACGATACTCCATATGCATGCAATTTGATTAATAGTCCCTTGTGAGAAACGGTATCAAAAGCCTTCAGGAAATCTAGAAATATGGAATCGATCTGAGATCCCTTGTCGACAGCACTCATTACTTCATGGGAATAAAGAGCTGTGTTGCACAAGAACGATATTTTATGAATTTCTGAATCCGTGTTGGTTATGTATCAATAAGTCATTTTCTTCAAATTGTTTCATAATGTTCGAGTACAGTATATGCTCCAAAATCCTACTGCAAATTGAGGTCAGTGGTATGGGTCTGTAACTCAATGGGTTACTCCTATTTCCTTTCTTGAATATTGCTGTGACCTGTTCTACTTTCGAGTCTTTAGGAAGAGACCTTTCGTCAAGTGAGCGGTTGTACGTGACTGCTAAGAAAGGCGCTATTGTGTCTGCATATGTAGGTGCCATAGTGCTGAGGAAAAACAAACCGCATGTAAAGGTGGAGATGGTCCCTTAAGATCCACTGTTCTTTCCAGAGCGACGCTATCACTCAGGGAATGCCACGATAACTTTCCCCAGACCGTAACGCTCCCTCCCCCGACCTGGATCGTTCCGACGATTATTGCAGCGTGTTTACTTTTAGACGTTTCACGCCATACATGCTAATGGCCATCTGTCCGATGGAGTGTAAAATGTGATTCATCTGAAAACAGGCCGGCCGGGGTGGCCGAGCTGTTCTAGGCGCTTCAGTCTGGAACCGCACGATCGCTACGGTCGCAGGCTCCAATCCTGCCTCGGACATGGATGTGTGTGATGTCCTTAGGTTAGTTAGGTTTAAGTAGTTCTAAGTTCTAGGGGACTGATGACGTCAGAAGTTAAGTCCCATAGTGCTCAGAGCCATTTGAACCATCTGAAAACAGCAGCCGGCCGTTGTGGCCGAGCGGTTCTAGGCGCTTCAGTCCGGAACCGAGCCGCTGCTACTGTCGCAAGTTCGAATCCTGCGTCGGGCAGCGATGTGCGTGATGTCCTTAGATTAATTAGGTTTAAGTACACTACTGGCCATAAAAATTGCTACACCAAGAATATGCGCAGATGATAAACGGGTATTCATTGGACAATTATATTATACTACAACTGACATGTGATTACATTTTCAAGCAATTTGGGTGCATAGATCCTGAGACATCAGTACCCACAACAGCCACCTCTGGCCGTAATAACCGCCTTGACACGCCTGGGCACTGAGTCAAAAAGAGCTTGGATGGCGTGTACAGGTACAGCTGCCCATTCAGCTTCAACTCGATACCACAGTTCATCAAGAGTAGTGACTGACGTACTGTGACGAGCCAGTTGCTCTGCCACCATTGACCAGACGTTTTCAATTGGTGAGAGATCTGGAGAATGTGCTGGCCAGGGCAACAGTAGAACATTTTCTGTATCCAGAAAGGCCATACAGGACCTGAAACATGAGGTCGTGCATTATCCTGCTGAATTGTAGGGTTTCGCAGGGATCGACTGAAGGGTAGAGCCACGGGTTGCAACACATCTGAAATGTAACGTCCACTGTTCAAAGTGCCGTCAATGCGAACAAGAGGTGACCGAGACGTGTAACCAATGGCACCCCATACCACCACGCCCGTATGGCGATGAAGAATACACGCTTCCAATGTGCGTTCAACGCGATGTCACCAAACACGGATGCTACCATCGGGATGCTGTAAACGGAACCTGGATTCATCCGAAAAAATGACGTTTTGCCATACGTGCACTGAGTTTCGTCGTTGAATACACCATCGCAGGCTCTCCTGTCTGTGATGCAGCGTCAAGGGTAACCGCAGCCATGGTCTCCGAGCTGATAGTCCATGCTGCTGCAGACGTCGTCGAACTGTTCGTGCAGATGGTTGTTGTCTTGCAAACGTCCCCATCTGTTGACTCAGGGATCGAGACGTGGCTGCACGATCCGTTACAACCATGCAGATAAGATGCCTGTCATCTCGACTGCTAATGATACGAAGCCATTGGGATCCAGCACGGCGTTCCTTATTACCCTCCTGAACCCACGGATTCCATATTCTGCTAACATTCATTGGATAGCGACCAACGCGAGCAGCAATGTCGCGATACGATAAACCGCAATCGCGATAGGCTACAATCCGACCTTTATCAAAATCGGAAACGTCATGGTGCGCATTTCTCCTCCTTAGACGAGGCATCACAACAACGTTTCAGCAGGCAACGCCGGTCAACAGCTGTTTGTGTATGAGAAATCGGTTAGAAACTTTCCTCATGTCAGCACGTTGTAGGTGTCGAAACCGGCGCCAACCTTGTGTGAATGCTCTGAAAGGCTAATATTTGCATGTCACAGCATCTTATTACTGTCGGTTAAATTTCGTGTCTGTAGCACGTCGTCTTCGTGGTGTAACAATTTTAATGGCATGTAGTGTAGTTCTAAGCGTAGGAGACTGATGTTAAATCCTGTAGTGCTTAGAACCATTTGAGCCATTCTGAATACAGCACCTGTCGCCACTCTGTGGATGTCTAGCTGCGGCACGACAGTGCGGTTTCCAGCCTTCATCGCCGGCAGTCACTGCAGGAACCAGGCGCCTCATCGGAGGTCCACATGCAGGGACGATCGCTGAACGGTCGTTGAGGAGACACTGCCGGCACTCCCTTGGTTCATCTGGACGGTCGATTGCTTGTTTATTGGCCCGTACACATTTAGGCAGTCGTCGTTGACTCCTGTCAAATGGTTCAAATGGCTCTAAGCACTCAACATATGACGTCATCAGTCCCCTAGACTTAGAACTACTTAAACCTAACTAACCTAATTACATCATACATATCCATGCCCGAGGCAGGAATCACACCTGCGACCGTAGCAGCACCGCCGTTCCGGGCTGAAGCGCCTGGAACCTGACTCCTGTCATCTATGGCCCGTGCTGCACCACGGCTGCCTCGTACCACTTCTGGATGGCGCCATTTCGCCTTGCGCGGTTTAATTTAACCACGGCGGCAAGCAAACAGTTTAAAAACTTTGCAGTTTTGAAAATGCTTCCACCCTTTGGCCCGGAAGTCTCTGATCATGGCTTTTTGTACGTCAGATAAATCGCCCTTACTGCGACAATGACTGCACTGACGAAATAAATCTCGGAAGAACAGCCTGGTATGAGTGTGCATAGGTCACAATATTTCGGCAATCGACCACGTTGCCATCATCAGGTGCGCTGATGTCCTAATCGACGGTGGGCCGGCGCCATGCATACAGGGTGTTACGAAAAGGTAGGGCCAAACTTTCAGGAATCATTCCTCACACACAAATAAAGAAAAGATGTTATGTGGACATGCGTCAGGAAACGCTTACTTTCCATGTTAGAGCTCATTTTAGTTTCGTCAGTATGTACTGTACTTCCTCGATTCACCGCCAGTTGGCCCAATCGAAGGAAGGTAATGTTGACTTCGCTGCTTGTGTTGACATGCGACTCATTGCCCTACAGTACTAGCATCAAGCACATCAGTACGTAGCATCAATAGGTTAGTGTTCATCACGAACGTGGTTTTGCAGTCAGTGCAATGTTTACAAATGCGGAGTTGGCAGATGCCCATTTGATGTATGGATTAGCACGGGACAATAGCCGTGGCGCGGTACGTTTGTATCGAGACAGATTTCCAGAACGAAGGTGTCCCGACAGGAAGACGTTCGAAGCAATTGATCGGCGTCTTAGGGAGCACGGAACATTCCAGCCTATAACTCGCGACTGGGAAATAGCTAGAACGACGAGGACACCAGCAATGGACGAGGCAATTCTTCGTGCAGTTGACGATAACCCTAATGTCAGCGTCAGAGAAGTTGCTGCTGTACAAGGTAACGTTGACCACGTCACTGTATGGAGAGTGCTACGGGAGAACCAGTTCTTTCCGTACCATGTACAGCGTGTGCAGGCACTATCAGCAGCTGATTGGCCTCCACGGGTACACTTCTGCGAATGGTTCATCCAACAATGTGTCAATCCTCATTTCAGTGCAAATGTTCTCTTTACGGATGAGGCTTCATTCCAACGTGATCAAATTGTAAATTTTCACAATCAACATGTGTGGGCTGACGAGAATCCGTACGCAATTGGGCAATCACGTCATCAACACAGATTTTCTGTGAACGTTTGGGCAGACATTGTTGGGGATGTCTTGATTGGGCCCCATGTTCTTCCACCTACGCTCAATGGAGCACGTTGTCATGATTTCATACGGGATACTCTACCTGTGCTGCTAGAACATGTGCCTTTACAAGTACGACACAACATGTGGTTCATGCGCGATGGAGCTCCTGCACATTTCAGTCGAAGTGTTCGTACGCTTCTCAACAACAGATTCGGTGACCGATGCATTGGTAGAGGCGGACCAGTTCCATGGCCTCCACGCTCTCCTGACCTCTGACCTCAACCCTCTTGACTTTCATTTATGGGGGCATTTGAAAGATCTTGTCTACGCAACCCCGTTACCAAATGTAGACACTCTTCGTGCTCGTATTGTGGACGGCTGTGATACAATACGCCATTCTCCAGGGCTGCATCAGCGCATCAGGGATTCCATGCGACGGAGGGTGGATGCGTGTATCCTCGCTAACGGAGGACATTTTGAACATTTCCTGTAACAAAGTGTTTGAAGTCACGCTGGTACGTTCTGTTGCTGTGTGTTTCCATTCCATGATTAATGTGATTTGAAGAGAAGTAATAAAATGAGCTCTAACATGGAAAGTAAGCGTTTCCGGACGCATGTCCACATAACATATTTTCTTTCTTTGTGTGTGAGGAATGTTTCCTGAAAGTTTGGTCGTACCTTTTTGTAACACCCTGTATATAGGACAATCTCCCTCCCGCTCCTCCCTCAGGCGCTTCCTATGAGTCGGTGCGCTCCGCGCCCCGCGCGCGGTCCAGGTACAGCATCCGTTCTCCCGCCGTCTGGCTGCTGCGTCCTAGGTCTTCTCGTTCAGCTGGGTCTGCCCGAGATTTATTTCGTCATATAATACGCCTGGAGAAATTGAAGAATCACAATGACTGCACTGTTTTCCGCGTCCTCCCGACAAAGTTTATATACCAACCACTGTTAGTGGTGCCACATGTCTCTGAGTGGTCATTGCAAAGTGACGTCGAACGCAGGTAGTGGTCATATTAATGTCACTTGACCGTGTATAAGGATACCCAAACCATTTTTTTAAGTTATCCGTATTTTCCGTACTACTGAAGAACTCACTAAGAAACTACAGTTTGATGATTCAAAACAGTACCAAATTTCCACTGTACTTCATTACGCCACAGGACCAAATCTTGATCACCCTGTTAAAATAGCACACTGCTCCCTTCTGAGCTCAGTGGACGGTATAGGGTTGGTACTAGGCGGTCGTCTGACCCTCGACTGCTGAGATAAATGTTGGCAGTGAGGTGGTGCGAATGTGCCACTCGGCTGAGTGGTATCATGCTGTAAGATGGTCGACAATGATATATGAGGCAACGGCAGAAAGGAGTTATGTGTTTGGACGTGAAGCTGCTGGATTTATTGCCAAACCAACGCAAACTGTCCAACGTGTCTGCAAATGGTTCAAATGGCTCTGAGCACTATGGGACTTAACATCTGAGGTCAACAGTCCCCTAGAACTTAGAACTACTTAAACCTAAATAACCCAAGGACATCACACAGATCCATGCCCGAGGCAGGATTCGAACCTGCGACCGTAGCGGTCGCGCAGTTCCAGACTGAAGCGCCTAGAAGCGCTCGGCCACACCGGCCGGCCCGTGTCTGCAAGAAATGGTTTATCATTCGCAGCCATGTAGCGTAAGAACTGTTGTCGTAAACATATCCTAGCCGACAGAGAACGAAGACGAGTGTCACACATTTTGAATGAGGGTTACAAACCCAACAGGAATTGCTGGAGCCAGTGAATACGTATCTATCTCAACCAGTTTGCAACCGTACATTGCGGAGGAAACTGCATGCAATGAATTTTTGGAGTCTGGTACGTCATAAAGGTCATTGTCCACAGCAGCATATGGAGTTAGGAGTCTTAGACAGACAAAACCACGAATATTAGAATACACGGTAGCGGTCATGAAGTGTACTCGCAGTAGCGAGCTGCGCCACTGACGTCATGGTGAACGCGATCAGCGATCAGTTGGTCTCAGTCGCCATAGATTATAGTGTTGTAATAGCGTTTACGAGACGAAAAAAGAATGGTTCAAATGGCTCTGAGCACTATGGGACTCAACTGCTGAGGTCATTAGTCCCCTAGAACTTAGAACTAGTTAAACCTAACTAACCTAAGGACATCACAAACATCCATGCCCGAGGCAGGATTCGAACCTGCGACCGTAGCGGTCTTGCGGTTCCAGACTGCAGCGCCTTTAACCGCACGGCCACTTCGGCCGGCTACGAGACGAAACCAAGCTTGTTTACGGCAGTGTTAATTTTTATTATTGACTGGCGATTGACTTAAGACTTACGCAGAAATCATCAGTGTATTTAGGGATTTTTAGAGTAAGTTTTTAAGTCAAAACTAATGTTTTTGTGCGCGATCGCCAGTTGCACTAAACGCAACAGACAACTAAGTAAATCGGGATTTAAGTTTCGTAGATATATATTTTTAACAATGACACGAAACGAAAATGTAAAAATGCTTGTAAATAGGCAGATTTGTTTTTGAATTGAAATTGCTCGTGTTTGTTCAGTACATTTAACTGTTTCGGATTATGAAAGGAATTTCAAAAGGGAATGTCTGAATATTGCTTCGAGACGCAAGATAAGTTCATACGATTTGCCGACCTGGAAAAAGCGTTTGACAGTGTAAGATGGTGTAAGTTGCTGGAAATTTTGAGAAAAATAGGGGTAAGCTATAGGAAGAGACGGGTAATACGCAATATGCACAAAGGCCAAGAGGGAATAATAAGAGTGGACGACCACGAACGAAGTGCTCGGATTTAAAAGGGTGTAGGAAAGGGATGTAGTCTTACGCCCTTACTGTTCACTCTGTACACTGAAGAAGCAATGATGGAAATAAAAGAAAGGTTCAGGAGTGGTATTAAAATGCAAGGTGGGAGGATATCAATAATAAATTTCGCTGATGACATAGCAATCCTGAGTGAAAGTTAAGAAGAATTACATGATCTGCTGAATGGAATGAACAATCTAATGAGTACAGAATAAGGACTGAGAGTAAATCGAAGAAAGACGAAAGTAATGAAAAGTAGAAGACATGAAAACAGCCAGAAACTTAACATCAAGTTTGATGGTCAGAAGTAGATGAAGTTAATGAATTCCGCTACCTAGGCAGCAAAATAACCTGAGCAAAGAGGACATCAAAATCTGACTAGCACTAGCAGAAAGGGCATTCCTGTTGAAGAAATGTTTACTAATATAAAAAATAGGCTTTAATTTGAGGAAGAAATTTCTGAGAATGTACGTTTGGAGCACAGCACTGTGTGGTAGTGAAACATGAACTGTGGGAAGACCGGAACAGAAGAGAATCGAAGCATTTGAGAAGTGGTGCTACAAATGAATGTTGAAAATTAGGTGGACTGATAAGGTAAAAAATGAGGAGGTTCTGCGCGCAGTTCTGTCTCGTTGAACGATTCTCTTCAGTCGTCGTTGGTTCCGTTCTTTCAGGATCTTTTTCCGGCCGCAGCGATGTCGGCGATTTGATGTTCCACCGGATTCCTGATATTCACAGTACATTCGTGAAATTATTGTACAGGAAATTCCGCCCTTCATCGCTCTCTCGGGGATGCTGTGTCCCACCGCTCGTGCGCCGACTATGACACCACGTTCAGACTCACTTAAATCTTGATAACCAGCCATTGTAGCAGCAGTAACCGATCTAACAACTGCGCCAGACGCTTGTCGTCTTATATTGGCGTTGCCGACCACAGCGCCTTATTATGCCTGTTTATGTATCTCTGTATTTGAAAATGCATGCATATACCAGTTTCCTTGGCGCTTCAGTGTATATCTTCCTGATACTTTTCACCATACGCCATGGTCGACAGAACAGAGCACGGTTGATATTAAACAACGCGTTCAACTTAATATTACTGAGCATAATATGTTTGCGCTTGTGCTAAGCACTCGTAAGTGGAACAAGACACTTTGTATCAACAGTGGTCGGTACCTATGGAAATGGTATTATGACGAAACACATCAGGAAGAAATAAGAAAAATATTTTTTAATGAAGACGAGAGTTTCATTATAAGCGTGTTAGTTTAACTGTGGGTCGCATTTTCATATTACATTTCTTGACAATTGTGGAGCATCTAATAGTATTTTTTGAGCGTGTCATTCAGTGAAATCAACGTAAATATTTATTTCAGTGTACTTTAAAACTGGCATACTTGGTAGAGGCCTAGAATGTTAGTGAGAACTTAAGTTATAAACAAACGCCTCAGCCACTAACAGTTATCTAGGGGATAAACTAAGTAAATTAAACATAACAGTACGCTGGATCAAATATTTACTGAGAAAAAAGCTACACTCCTCGTTGCCAACACAGTTGCGTTGTAGTACCAAGTCTCGAAAGTCAAGATCTGCTAGTTAAATGCCGGCCGAAGTGGCCGTGCGGTTAAAGGCGCTGCAGTCTGGAACCGCAAGACCGCTACGGTCGCAGGTTCGAATCCTGCCTCGGGCATGGATGTTTGTGATGTCCTTAGGTTAGTTAGGTTTAACTAGTTCTAAGTTCTAGGGGACTAATGACCTCAGCAGTTGAGTCCCATAGTGCTCAGAGCCATTTGAACCATTTGCTAGTTAAAACTTAGAGACTATTAAAGCTTTCAAGCAGTTTCTCCATGTAAACTCTAGGAGGACAGTAAAATGCTTTGTTGAACCAGCAGATATTTGTCTCTAACTATACATAAAAAAGTAGAAATATGTATTCAAATAAAAAATTCACTGAAATGTTTTTCAATCTGAGGTTACTGCGCATGCAGACCTAGTGACAGAAACACCGAAAGCTTCAAACTGCAAGCTATCATTCTTCAAGACGAGTGGAAGACTAGTTGCTAGACACCAATAAGAGTTTTCAGGAGCTTTGTTCCGAAAACCCAACACATTCTTTTGAGAACAGTGGTACGGCTGCGTGTCAAAAACTCGCCTAAAGAAATTACTTTCTGCTCCTTGTCATTAGCGATTGATGTGAGTTTCAATGAGGCATCATAGTGCAAAAATAACTTCTTTCTGTATGGCTCAGTTGCTCCAGTGACATAAAGCGAGAATCCACTGTGCGACAGACACAAATTTTCGCTCTGCAGCACTCTGAACGATACAATGAACTTCCAGGCTGACTAAACGTGGCAGCTAGACTGTTAAACGAACTCCGATCTTCGCCTTTATGCGGCAACACTTTACTAATTAAATCAATGACGCATGCGTGGTGGCCGTCCGCGGTGGTCGAGCGGTTCTAGGCGCTCAGTCCGGAACCGCGCGACTGCTACGGTCGCAGGTTCGAATCCAGCCTCGGGCATGGATGTGTGTGATGTCCTTAGGTTAGTTAGCAGTCTCAAACCTAGTTCCTTTCAAAGCTGACTTGACTTTAGGGAAAAGAAAAAAGTCACAGGGGGCCAAATCAGGTGAGTAGGGTGCATGATCTAAGATGGGAATGTTGTGTTTTGCCAAAAACGTCTTCACTGACAACGCACTGTGAGCTGGGGCATTGTCTTGGTGAAGGATCCATGACTTTTTTCTCCACAAATCGTTCCGTTTTCTCCGTACTCGCTCACGTAGGGTAGCCAGGACGCTAATGTAGTAATGCTGATTCACTGTTTGTCCCTCTGGTACCCAATCAATGTGCACAATCCCTTTGATGTAAAAAAAAAAAACAATCATCATTGCCTTGAATTTCGATTTTGACATTCGTGCTTTTTTTTGTCGTGGAGAACCAATGCATCGATTGGCGTTTAGTTTCGGGATCGTAAGTAAAAAACCACGATTCATCGCAAGTAATAACATTTTGTAAGAAGGTGGGATCACTTTCAATGTTTTCCAGGATGTCAGAACAAATCATTCTTCGGCGTTCCTTCTGTTCAATTGTGAGACACTTTGGAACCATTTTTGAACACACTTTGTTCATGTTGAAACTTTCATGAAGAATCTGCCTAACACTTTCCTTGTCAACTCCTGTTAACTCAGACACTGCTCTGATTGTTAAACGTCGATCTTGTCGAACAAGTTTACCGATTTTTTCAATGTTTGCATCAGTTTTTGCTGACAATGGTCTGCCAGTGCGAGTGTCATCACTGGTGTCTTCGCGGCCATCTTTAAATCGTTTAAACCACTCAAACACTTGTGTTCGCGATAAACAATCATCACCGTACACTTGTTGTAACATTACAAACGTTTCACTTGCAGATTTTCCTAGTTTGAAACAAAATTTGATGTTAACACGCTGTTCTTTCTGTACACTCAACATTTTCCGACGCACAGACAAAATGTCAACTACTTAAAACAGACGCCACGGGCATACTGAGTGCAGGAGGCAGATGAAACTCGAGCAGTAGGCGGAGCGAGAGTCACGTGACAGGCCACGCGACTTTCAGCCTTATTGCATTCGTTTTATTGTTTCACCAGTACTAGTCCGGTTTTTCTCTAGCTTCACCTCGTATGTTATAAACAAGCGTTACACATTATACCTGGTGGCCTTAGTGGATCCTAAGTCATTGTCTGAGCATTTCATATTCGACTAATGTTTCTGTAAGAAAAACCAACGATTAGAGTCATAGTCCAGCCTGTAGGTTGATTTATTTAGGAAGTTTCAGTTCACTGTATGCTTGGCGCTCCCATATTTCACCCAACCCTCCATCCTGTGCCAAATTCGGTTCCAGCCCGCAAATTCCCGTATTACGGAATCACTGAACTAGTTTGCTTCAGCTATTTCTGAAACAGCGCCCACCGAAACTGCATACGATAGAAATAGCTGAATGGTGTAGTGCTAACCCTCAGTAATGAAGATCTCTCACGTTTCAGTAATCAGCGGCCGGCCAAATTATCTGCTGAGCTGGGTTTCGTAAGGTTGAACCGACACCCACTTCTGAGGGACAGTTACGCTAAAAATAAGCAGGAATTACGAGCGGCTCTTAATTGGCACCGTTAGGAATGGAACTCAGGGGTCACTGCGAGCTGCCAACTCTGGCTCGCTAGCGGCACCGAAGTCACGGGCAGCGTCCGATGAGTTGGAGCGGGCACTCATTCGTTCTGTAAACTCTACACAATCAGTCCGCTTACTTTTGTGCCTTTCCTCTCCATCTACATCTACGTAGATACTAGGCAAGCCACCGTATGGTGTGTGGCGGAGGGTACGCTGTACGATTACCATACATTCCTTATCCTGTGACGTGGTTTCTGTGTTTCTGAACGTCCCTATGCACGTGAAAGAAAGCTGTGAACAAGATCAAATCCTTAGGTCGGACTCGTCACATTTCGTCATTCTTCTAGTTTTCCGATATTCGCGTAATATTTTTCGGTATATTTTGTGGAGACGTGACAAGCAATTCTAGAAGTACTTTAACTACAAGAAAGTCAGCACACTTCTGTCTTAGAAAATGGATTTTAATTAAATGAACTTTAATTTAAGGGGCTCCGGAAAGCCCTATCTTTCCAACGTTACAATAGCGCTTATAAATTACATGTTTTCTCAGAAAGTATTTGAGCTAGGAAGTTGAAATCTTTATAGATTATTTATTGGACTATTGGATACAATTTAACACAGAGATTTTAAAAAATTTGAATTCAGTTGTTAGAGATTTATTTTTTCTGTTGTAATGAAAATTTACTACTTTATGCGCCATTTTTCGTTTCTAAATTCAACAATATAGAGGTTTTCGGGAAAAGGCTGTGTTAAGTTACGCAGGTAGGTCCTGAGAAAACATGTAATGTGTGTGAAAAAATAATACTTTTGGGAATAGACCGACAAAGGTTGGATTACCTTTTCAGTGCATTCCAGTTCCATACGATGCATTATCTTCACCTTCTGCAAATTCCTCCAGCTTCCTCTTTGTCCTCCTTCGGTTTACTCTGGTTGTATTTCTAGACTATTTACAGTCCTGTTAGCGGCCTGAAGACGTTCCTTGTCTAAAGCAGCCGGCCGGTGTGGCCGAGCGGTTCTAGGCGCTACAGTCTGGAGCCACGCGACCGCTACGGTCGCAGGTTCGAATCCTGCCTCGGGCATGGATATGTGTGATGTCCTTAGGTTAGTTAGGTTTAAGTAGTTCTAAGTTCTGTGGGACTGATGACCTAATTAGTTAAGTCCCATAGTGCTCAGAGTCATTTGAACCAGTTTGTCTAAAGCAAACATCGTTGGTACCATCTTGAAACCTATCTTCCTTCCCATATTTCGGAATAATTTGCACCTTACAACGTCGTCATCATTGAAAGCAGCAACAGCATCTTACACACCAAAGTAAAGTGTTTCTATTCTAACAAACACAGTCTTGGGGATTCTTGACCATGTAACACTATTTACACGTTCATTCGGGTTTTTGACGAACACGTTTTTTTCAACGGTTTAGGTGCTGCTAAGACTCTGAAAATAGGTTTTATCACCTACATTACCGCATGAGGCAGATTTAAATGGTTCAAATGGCTCTGAGCCCTATGGGACTCAACATCTGAGGTCATCAGTCCCCTAGAACTTAGAACTACTTAAACCTAAGGACACCACACACATCGATGCCCGAGGCAGGATTCGAACCTGCGACCGTAGCAGTCACGCGGTTCCGGGCTGAAGTGCCTAGAACCGCATGGCCACCGCGGCCGGCCCATCAGGCAGACTATGTTTATAAGTGTACACTTCACCAATCAGCAATCCCTTGTTGTACTTACACCAACTTTTTCTCCTTTGGGACACAAGTAATGATGGGGACTTTCATCGCTTGCAAACAATCTTTAAAAAAGTTGTAGTCTTCTGAACTGAATAAATTATGTATCAATTGAGAGGGGGAAATATGTAGATTTTTATACTGAAAAAAAATAAAAATTGGACATTTCATGATTTTGAACCTTTCCGTAGCTCGTTACACTAATTTTTTGCAACTGCATCCTCGTTGTTGCACACGTAAATAGTTCTCACTGTACACTTTAGATTTGTCGCTGAGATCATTTCAACGACACACATGTGGTGCGTGGTTGAAATGATCTCAGCGACAAATCTAAAGTGTACAGTGAGAACTATTTACGTGTGCAACAACGAGGATGCAGTGGGAATCTGTTGGACGAATGTTATGAAAACAAACACTCGAAACCGACGTTTCACGACAGTTAATCTGTAAAAACACGCCAAATGTCACAAAGAAAGCGTGTAAACCGTCTGAGGATGAATCACAACGATTCGAAACCGGTAACGGTTTCCTTTGAATAGAGGAACTGAAAGTAAATTTGTGGCTGGTTGCTCTCGTAACACCATCAAGAACTAACAAGTTTGACTGGATGGGCGATTGTTCTTCCTTTCGTAATTTGAAGGAACCCTTTATTTGGTTCAAATGGCTCTGAGCACTATGGGACTTAACATTTATGGTCATCAGTCCCCTAGAACTTAGAACTACTTAAACCTACCTAACCTAAGGACATCACACAACACCCAGTCATCACGAGGCAGAGAAAATCCCTGACCCCGCCGGGAATCGAACCCGGGAACCCGGGCGTGGGAAGCGAGAACGCTACCGCACGACCAGGAGCTGCGGACCTTTATTTGGTGTTACCAGTTTGCTGCATATGATGAGCCCGATACAGAGCTGGCTCAGTAATCTGTACACAACAGATCTACGGTTGTCGACAGAGCGGCCCAGAGATTCCCATTCGGTAACATCAGTCGTGTTTGCAGTAACGCACAGGCGCGCCAGAGGCAGGAACCGTTAGGCGGAGTCAGAGCCTCGCAAGGTGCGGGTATTACCGTGCACCAGCGAGAAGAACGCGGCGCTGGCGGCGCATCATTACTTTGCGATTAGCTGCAAGCGCGGGCTGGTGTATCGGGCGGCCGCGGCATGGCCGCGTAATGGCCGGCGCATAGTGTCCGTAATAAGGAAATAAGCGGGCCCGCTCGCCAGCTATTTGGCGCGCCGTTTCACGGCCTGTTATTTTCGGTAGCCCGCGCACGAACCGTTCAGCGGGAGAATCTATCGCCGCCTCGAAGGGCCGCGAGGGCCGTCACGGTGGGTGTCTTCCGAGCGGCGTTCGTCGAATGCGAGGGCGCGCGCCGCGATTAAAGGCCGCGACTGGGGGAGTGCGGGCTCGTAGACAGCAATTTTCGTCTACGGCGCCCCCAGGCGAGCAACAGTCACCCGACACGTGAACACAGCGCGCCCAGTGTCATTAGAAAGATAGCTATCCCACGCTCGAAATAATGAATTCACCGGAATTCGTACTCATAGCCTGGATTCTGCCGTGTAAATGGTATGAAGTGGCGTCGTTTTGATAACTTCGCTGGATGCATGTTTCTCTGACTGTGCTACACGGTACAAAGGTGCACGGCTGCCGGCCAGGGTGGCCGCGCGGTTCTAGGCGCTACAGTCTGGATCCGCGCGACCGCTACGGTCGCAGGTTCGAATCCTGCCTCGGGCATGGATATGTGTGATGTCATAGGTTAGTTAGGTTTAAATAATTCTAAGTCCTAGGGGACTGATGACCTCAGACGTTTAGTTCCATAGTGCTCAGAGCCAGAGCTGTTGAGGTTAAGTCAGATATTTGCTGTGTATTTTGGAATGGAGAGCAATATGGCCTGTGTACGTACATGAAGTGCGGTATGGGAAGGGAGAATGGTAGTGATATGGTAGTGATGGGCGCTCCGTTGCGAACGGGGGGAGGGTGGGAGGACGTACAGTTCTGCAGTTGAAGCCTACGCACAAACAAGTATTTGCGTGACTTGCGAGCGACAGCTATCGAGTCTCAAACGATGGTATTAACAGTTTATATCAGTATGACCAGTAATTCGAAAAATAGTAGACGTTCGAAGTTAGCAGTTCCTCACTAGAGTACCAAAAAAAAAAAACAAAAAAAAACAAATAGTCCCATAAAAAAGATCAATCAACACAAAATCCCATTAAGCGTTGCTGGGAGAACATCTCATAAAAAGGGTTAAAAATGCAGGGTAACATACAACGTCACTTACTATGATAGCCGGCCGCTGTGACCGAGCGGCTATAGGCGCTTCAGTCCGGAACCACGCTGCTGCCACGGTCGCAGGTTCGAATCCTGCCTCAGGCTTGGATATGTGTGATGTCCTTAGGTTTAAGTAGTTCTAAAGCCGTCGGCACACGGACCGTGCATTCGAACGTTGAGCGTTGAGCGTGCCGAGTTTCTGACGTGACAGCATGGAATCGCACGCTCGGGAGTCTTTCCGAACGTGCAGAGCGATATCTGGCATGTCGGATATTCTGAGCGTACGTCTGAGCGTTGACCAATGAGATGGCACAAGGCCGCCTACGTCACAAGCACGCAGTCTCCCTTCAGTACAGAGTTGTGAGGCGCCATATTGGCATTCATTTCAAGCCTATATGTATATATGCCGTTCCGAGTACCAGAAAATTGAGAATCACTGCAAAACCCGTTGTTAACTGTGTGATTCGTTCCAATAAAATAATCAGAAACATCATATTCGTGGCAAAAGAATTATTGTAACTTGCGTATAATGAGAGTAGGCTATTTGAAGGCAGCTACACACTGAATATCCACCCAAAACGCATTGTTCTTGGTATAATTTCTTATAATTAAATTTCAGTTAGCAACATATCTACGATTAAGGTTCTTAGCAAGCGGTAAGATACTATGATTAGAGACGAAAGGTGTCATGTTGGTTTAGCGTAATGAATAGCGTCCCTGTTCAATTACCGCCGGCACGGTAGCTCAGCGTGTTCGGTCAGAGAGCTGGTTGGCCTCTGTAATAAAAAAACTGATTGAAACGATCAACAAACGAACTTAACCGGATGTCATGTGACGTCCGAAACGAAGAAACACAACGCTCAACAACGAACAAAATGGAGACAGGGGAAAAAAAATATCCATTGCAAGTTTTTTTGTTGGGGCGGTGGTTCGCGTCCCGACACAACCAATTTTGTTTTCCTAACATTCGCGTTTTTAATAGGCTCTGATACTTTATTATTAGTTTAATATAAGTATAGACTACAATATTTGATGTTATGTAAATACAATTTCACCTTTTTTTGAGGGGTGCCTTTGTTCGATTGGCTTAATCTAAAGGACAGCTTGCGCTACTTGTATAAAGATATTTTGCTCCTTCTTCTTTTACGCATCGTAACTCACATGTTGCAAAGATTCTGCTACTGGGTTGGAACAGTGAAGACTGACCTTCGGGTTTTACTAAAATGTGGAAATGATGAAATAATGTTTATCTTATGCGGAGAAGTATTCCAAATTTGTAAGGCACTGTTTGTAATGGAACTTATTGATTGGACATGGTACTCTCCTTTTCCTGGACGATGGAAGAAATGTGCGTTTTAATAGAGCTAACGTGGGAATTTTACGCGCGCCCGTTGAGTGAACAGTGTGATTTACGAACTAGGAACGTTGGGGCCCACGTACCGTATGCACGAGTCGCATCGTTCCTGAGCGTTCAGCAGCACGTTGAACTTGGCACGCTCAACGTTAACGTTCGACAGCACGGTCCGTGTGCCGACGGCTTAAGTCTAGGGGACTTATGACCTCAGAAGTTAAGTCCCGAACCCTTTTACTATGATAACGATTCGATTATTTATCGTATTGATTACATTAAAACTTCTTGAATAAAAACTATCTATATTACTAAACTGCTACACATCAACATTCCAACAAAGCTCACCAGCATAACATAACACAAATAACAATAGCTATAGGCGAATATCAAGGTCTTTTACACAACGGGTGGTTGTAATTAAAGTGCAGCTACTTACACAGGTTCAGGGTGGCCTGTGACTATGGTACATTAGCGAAACTTGATATATATTGTAATACGCTACTGCGGAACCGATTTATGCCGCAAGGAAGTTAGTTCCTGTTTGTCCCCCAGGTGCAAATCTGACGTTATGAATGCAAAATAGATGTATAGAAACGTTTCCATATGCAATGGATTAAGAACGGGACATGGGCGGAAAAGTCAAACAAGTGAGAAAGGTATAATATTGATTTTATTATTTATCGCCGCTAACGTAGTTTGTTCACGTGAGCACCGGCCACGCCGACAAGATGCTGTACAGCGCCAGATTTCTACCTGGTGGTCAATATTGGAACTATTATTTTTGCAACGCAAATCGGTTCCTCATTGATGGATTAGCATATCTACCAGGTTTCGCTACCACACGCTGCCGCCGGCCAGTGTGGCCACGCGGTTAAAGGCGCTTTAGTCTGGAACCGCGCGACCGCTACGGTCGCAGGTTCGAATCCTGCCTCGGGCATGGATGTGTGTGATGTCCTTAGGTTAGTTAGGTTTAAGTAGTTCTAAGTTCTAGGGGACTGATGACCTCAGATGTTAAGTCCCATAGTGCTCAGAGCCATTTGAACCATTTTTGAACCACACGCTGCCAATCGTCACTATCACGAAATTTTTGAAAGGACATCGATACAACATTAGTACCTGTCTATCTTTCTGCTCCACAGTCACAAGATGGGATTAAGTTTTGTCCCACTTGTGGAGGGCGTCTGTACATCCTCAGAGGCTTGGTAGGACGCGGTTCAGGATAGTACAAGTGCCGGCCGCTGTAGCCGAGCGGTTCTAGGCACTTCGCCGGCCGGGGTGGCCAAGCGTTTCTAGGCGCTACGGTCGCAGGTTCGAATCCTGCCTGGGGCATGGAAGTGTGTGATGTCCTTAGGTTAGTTAGGTTTAGGTAGATCTAAGTTCAAGGGGACTGATGACCTCCGATGTTAAGTCCCATAGTGCTCAGAGCCATTTGAACCAGTTTTGATAGTCCAAGTTACCTCTGGCTCGTCAAATCCAGGGGGACAATCTTGTTGCCAACAGTGTCATCATTCATTTTCAGTAAAAATCCTGGTTGTGATAAGAGCGGTATCTCTCGATATTAATATTTTTCATTCCACAAAGAATACATCGTTCAGTATTGGAAGGTCAGGGTTGTCGACAACCTTCTGATATTCACGTAGTAGCGCAATCTTCTGTCTGGCCTCAGTAAATGGTATGTGACTGTTTCCGTACTGGAAAAATAAAATAAAGACCATGTGTCTCGCGGATATTATTTGTCAGTCCCCTGACAACTTTCTCATCGTTACTGCCTAATATAAAATTACCTACTCCTTCCTCAACGTCTTTCCTCAAGTAATGAAGCTTGGGAAGTAACTGACATTATATTTCTCCCCTCGTCCTTTAGTACTTTTATAGTGCTATTGGAGTAGTTAGTGCTTCCTGTGTAACTCCCTCAAACAAACTTTTTAATGAGAATTTTGGTTCCTCGTTCTCGTCTTCCGCTACAAATTTAACGGCTTTGCATGTAATCACACGGGCTTGATTATGAAGAATTTTTTTTTTTTTTTTGCGCCTACGAGGCGTAAAGACTGTAGTGCCATGATATTTGCATGAACATCTGAATTCACACTTATGTTTCCACATATAGTAAAGAGATAGTAACAAGAACGCTCGAAGAGCGTAAGTCGTGAAGTGACCGTCAATTGGAGTGGCCGTTCCTTCGGAAAAATGGATGGGTTTGTTCAGTGCTCAGCATGAGAATGCATTTCTGGGCAGGAGATGATATTTTGCGAAAGCTCTAACTTAAGGAATTTTAGTCGACAGGTGTACATTGGACCATAGGGCCATACATTACGTCAATTTATGAACGTTGTGCAGACCACTATTTCATCATTATCACCACGATCACCACCACCACAAACATCATCATCATCATCATCATCATCATCATCACCATCAGCCAGTCGGTGTTCACTGTCAGGTAAAGGCCACAAGCAGACTTCTTCACGCTTTCTGGCGTACTTCTTTTCGATTTTAAAGGGTGTAATTTCTTCTAACGTCATTTTTCTCACACATCTTAAGAGTAATAAACGACTTTTCTTATAACGTATTTTATTGACTAACGCAGATTCATACCCAATCTTACATACTATCTTCGGTTATGAACATCAATATTATTCCTGCATATTATCTGGTATCATTTAATTTAAAAGATGTTTTCCTGGTCACTTTTAGTTCTGTTTTTATTTCTTTCTCTTGTAAACCAGTCCCTGTCTTCAATTACCTAAATCCAAAACATAGCG
The DNA here is from genome assembly GCF_023898315.1 of Schistocerca nitens. NCBI lineage: Eukaryota > Metazoa > Arthropoda > Insecta > Orthoptera > Acrididae > Schistocerca > Schistocerca nitens. The sequence continues at coordinate 206,609,913 of NC_064614.1, forward strand.
AAACGGTTCTATGACTTCATTATTAATTTATATTATGTTTGAACGTGTTGCTTGAGCATTGTTAATTATCAGTATAACTGATTCTCAGCCCTAGATTCAAACTTGCAATATTAAGCTCTTCCACTCATCGATAAGTTTATTTGCAGTTGCGACAAACGGTATAACGTCATCAGCAAAGTGAAGCTGCTTCAGGTATATTCCATTAACACACGTTCTTTCTTCGTTTTCCCATTTTGAAGAGATGAATAAACATCTATAGAGCTGCCGAGAATAGTTTCTGTCATGTGACATCTGAAAGCCTGTCTCTTCCTTCAGATATTATTTTTTTGCTGCCATGACGCAGTCAGACGCAAACTATCGCAATGGTACACTTATTTTTCTATACGCTAACATACGACGCATCAACTCTTAGTTTGTCATTTTTTCTGCCGCATTGAAACCAAAAATCTATTAAAATTTTCCAACCCGGCGTCAATTGGAAATTTATGCTAGTTGTTCACTTCTTAAATTTTTGTACACGGTAAGAGCCAATGCAAGCCTTATAATGTAGAAATGTTACCCTCACGTAGCAGTAAATCTAACCTCTCATAAAATTCAGTTTAATGAACAACTGACACAGAAGCGGTCTCTGCCCAGAGACAACGTCCTTCTCTACCGCACAGAAAATTATACATTAGTCTGCAGCATAGGTTTCCACAAAAATGGTTCAAATGGCTCTAAGCACTATGGGACTTTACGCCTGAGGTAATCAGTCTCCTAGGCTTAGAACTACTTAAATGTAATTAACCTAAGGACATCACACACATCCCTGCCCGAGGCAGGATTCGAACCTGCGACCGTAGCAGCAGCATGGCACCGGACTGAAGCACCTAGAACCGGTCGGCCACAGCGGCCGGCAATTTCCTCTCGTTGATCCTCTTTTGCACTATATAGAATACCTACGATTTAACCGTCAAGAATGGATGGACTGCTAGAAAAAATTGTTTTCGTAATGGTTACTGAGAAAATCTGAGGTTTTTATGTAGCAAAATGTTGCGCTCTATTTCGAATAACGTCAGAAGCATATAGTCCGGCTTCAGATGATCATTTTGCTACAAAATATGGTTTTAGAAAAGTGCTTCACATAGAAAAGTAACGGCGCTTTTCGTTATATTACTTGTCGAAAACATTATTTCCATAGCTGCTGAGATTCCAGAAATAATATTTAGATGAGACGCCATATAAATGGCGAGTAAAAATTGTATACTCACTTTGAACTATACTTCAAACTATGTTTCTCTTCCTACAGGGTCATGTTTCTGAGAAAAAAGTAATTTTTTATTTCCTCGGCAGACGGCAGTAGGATCATCGATCTACACTCGAAACCCAGGCGGTGGCAGAAACTGACGTCAGGTATCGGACGTTCGCTAGAGTTTTAAAGAACAGACGAAAGCTATCACGTGGATGTGGAAGTCTCAGGATGTTACTGCGGACCGGAAACAGTGCGTATACGAAGGTGATACTCATCCACCTACAATGAATGCGAGGTCTATGGAACCGCGTGTGCTGTGCAGAAATTTGACCTCACACGGCTACAAGTGACTAATCCTCAGATGTGGTGCTGTTTCACCATTCAACAAAAAGATTATCAATTCAGGGGTCACATGACAGTGATGTAAGTACATAAGATTACTTTTTTTGAACAAGTTCAAAGGATTGTTACTCGCGAACGGGATTTTTAAGTCACACTGTTTCGTCGGACAAAGCAAATTCAGTGTTAATGGAAGTATCTGTTACCATAATGTACTCGACTAAAAATAGTCCCTAGAGTACTGCTGATAAGGCTGTGAATTTTTTTGGATATGAATGTGAGGTACAGTTTCTTTAAGGGATTCATTGTGCCTTTTCGTTTTGTAGGTATCGTAGCTGGAGAGAGCAAAGCAAAATAGCAAAGCTCCAATTACTGGCCCTGATGAGATAATCTGCCAATAGCGTCATTATTTTAACGCCCTCAGCTTCAGCGTCACCTGTAAGGAAGAAAATTAAGAGATGTAAAGATAATTTCCGGAGTGTTTCAGGGGAGTGCGATACGACCGTTACTATTTACAGTCTACGTAAATGAACTAGCAGATAGAGTCGAAAACTCTTTAAGACTGTTCGCAGACGATGCTGTTATCTTTAAGAAAGTATCAACGCCAGAAAACAGTATAGATTTTCATAATGACCTTCAGAGGACTGATGAATGGTGCAGGCTCTGGCAGTTGACACTGAACTTCACTAAATGTAACATATTGCTCATACGCGAGAAAAGAAATCCACTACTGTACAACTACACTATTGATGAAAAATTGATGGAAACAGAATCTACCGCAAAATATCTACGAGTAAGTATCCAGAGCGACCTTAAGTGGAATGGCCACATAAAACGAATAGCAGGAAAAGCAGGTGCCCGACTGAGATTTACAGGAAGAGTCTTAAGGAAATGTAACTCAGCCACAAAATAAGTGACTTGCAAGACAGTTGTTCGACCGATTCTTGATTAGCGTTCATCAATCCAGAGCCGTTACCAGATAAGAGTGATTGAAGAGATCCAGCGAACAGCGCCGCCTCTCAGCACGGGTTCGTGTACTCGGCGTTAGAGTGTTACCGAAGTGATCAACAAATTCCAGTGGCAGACGGTACGAGAGAGACACTGTGTATCATGGAGAGGTTTACTATTGAAATTTCGAGACGGTACATTCCGGGAAGAGTCGGAGAACTTATTATCCTCCCCCCCCCCCCCCCCCCATATACAATTGACGAAATGACTGCTACGAGAAAACTCGACGGATTGGGACTAATACAGAGGCTTCCCGACAATCAACATCGACATCTACATCTACATGGTTACTCTGCAATTCACACTCAAGTGCCTGGCAGAGGGTTCATCGAACCATTTTCATATTATTTCTCTAACATTCCATTCTCGAATGGAGCGTGGGGAAAAGGAACACCTAAATCTTTCCGTTCGAGCTCTGATTTCTCTTATTTTATTATGATGATCATTTCTCCCTACGTACGTGGGTGTCAACAAAATATTTTCGCATTCGGGAGAGAAAGTCGGTGACTGAAATTTCGTAAATACACTCCTGGAAATGGAAAAAAGAACACATTGACACCGGTGTGTCAGACCCACCATACTTCCTCCGGACACTGCGAGAGGGCTGTACAAGCAATGATCACACGCACGGCACAGCGGACACACCAGGAACCGCGGTGTTGGCCGTCGAATGGCGCTAGCTGCGCAGCATTTGTGCACCGCCGCCGTCAGTGTCAGCCAGTTTGCCGTGGCATACGGAGCTCCATCGCAGTCTTTAACACTGGTAGCATGCCGCGACAGCGTGGACGTGAACCGTATGTGCAGTTGACGGACTTTGAGCGAGGGCGTATAGTGGGCATGCGGGAGGCCGGGTGGACGTACCGCCGAATTGCTCAACACGTGGGGCGTGAGGTCTCCACAGTACATCGATGTTGTCGCCAGTGGTCGGCGGAAGGTGCACGTGCCCGTCGACCTGGGACCGGACCGCAGCGACGCACGGATGCACGCCAACACCGTAGGATCCTACGCAGTGCCGTAGGGGACCGCACCGCCACTTCCCAGCAAATTAGGGACACTGTTGCTCCTGGGGTATCGGCGAGGACCATTCGCAACCGTCTCCATGAAGCTGGGCTACGGTCCCGCACACCGTTAGGCCGTCTTCCGCTCACGCCCCAACATCGTGCAGCCCGCCTCCAGTGGTGTCGCGACAGGCGTGAATGGAGGGACGAATGGAGACGTGTCGTCTTCAGCGATGAGAGTCGCTTCTGCCTTGGTGCCAATGATGGTCGTATGCGTGTTTGGCGCCGTGCAGGTGAGCGCCACAATCAGGACTGCATACGACCGAGGCACACAGGGCCAACACCCGGCATCATGGTGTGGGGAGCGATCTCCTACACTGGCCGTACACCACTGGTGATCGTCGAGGGGACACTGAATAGTGCACGGTACATCCAAACCGTCATCGAACCCATCGTTCTACCATTCCTAGACCGGCAAGGGAACTTGCTGTTCCAACAGGACAATGCACGTCCGCATGTATCCCGTGCCACCCAACGTGCTCTAGAAGGTGTAAGTCAACTACCCTGGCCAGCGAGATCTCCGGATCTGTCCCCCATTGAGCATGTTTGGAACTGGATGAAGCATCGTCTCACGCGGTCTGCACGTCCAGCACGAACGCTGGTCCAACTGAGGCGCCAGGTGGAAATGGCATGGCAAGCCGTTCCACAGGACTACATCCAGCATCTCTACGATCGTCTCCATGGGAGAATAGCAGCCTGCATTGCTGCGAAAGGTGGATATACACTGTACTAGTGCCGACATTGTGCATGCTCTGTTGCCTGTGTCTATGTGCCTGTGGTTCTGTCAGTGTGATCATGTGATGTATCTGACCCCAGGAATGTGTCAATAAAGTTTCCCCTTCCTGGGACAATGAATTCACGGTGTTCTTATTTCAATTTCCAGGAGTGTAGATCTAGCCGCAAATAAAACCGCCTTTGTTTCAGTGACTGCCACCCCATCTCGCGTATCATATCAGTGACACTCTCACCCCTACTGCGCGATAACACGAAACGAGCTGCCCTTCTTTGCACATTTTCGATGTCCTCCATCAGTCCTACCTGGTAAGGATCCCATACCGCGCAGCAATATTCCACCAGAAGACGGACAAGTGTAATGTAGGCTGTCTCTTTAGTGGGTTTGTCGCATCTTCTAAGTGTTCTGCCAACAAAGCGCAGTCTTTGTTTCGCCTTCCCCACAATATTATCTTTGTGGTCTTTCCAATGTAAGTTGATCGTAATTGTAATTCGTAGGTACTTAGTCGAATTGACAGCCCTTAGATATGTGCGATTTATCGTATACCCAAAATTTATCGGATTTCTTTTAGTACCCGTGTGGATAACCTCGCACTTTTCTTTGTTTATTGCTAATTGCCACTGTTCGCACCATACGGAAATTCTCTCTAGATCATTTCTTCCCAGACGACATTCGCGAGTGGAACACGGCACAGGGGACCAGAAGTATCCTCGACCACACACCTTCATACAGCTTGTTGAGTATTGGTGTAGATGTAAGCGTAGATGTAGAAAAAACATCAGTCAAAGCTTGACAATGAGCTACCATTGTTTTTCTCATGTAATTGTCTATCTGTCCCATACGTCACTTGACATCCTTTCCAAACGACAATTAAGAATTGTATCCAAGACGACGGACTTCGAAATAACCACCGTGTAGGAACCATATCTCACAGGTTGAAACCTTCCCGTCTCCTTTATATCTCTTTTGTTACGCAACCTTTCCTTTTACAATAACCTATGAAACCTTCCCTTAGGATTTCTACCTCTTGCTTAGTAATAACAAATGAAATCTTCCTTTTGAAATTAATTCTCTTTCTCAATGTTTGCATACAAATTTAATTGCTGCTTATTAAAAGTGATTTTCTGATTATTTCGACGAAACATAGAATGTGTCGTCGTCGTGGCCCTCAGTCGTTATCTGCAATAACCCAAAACTGTTCCTTACCTGCCGGCCGAAGTGGCCGTGCGGTTAAAGGCGCTGCAGTCTGGAACCGCAAAACCGCTACGGTAGCAGGTTCGAATCCTGCCTCGGGCATGGATGTTTGTGATGTCCTTAGGTTAGTTAGGTTTAACTAGTTCTAAGTTCTAGGGGACTAATGACCTCAGCAGTTGAGTCCCATAGTGCTCAGAGCCATTTTTTTTGTTCCTTACCTTTTTTTACTGTTACTGGATCGCCATCTGACTGCTACATCGAACTGCGACATGAATATGCATACTCTGTTTTACTATACTTTATTAACTGCTGGTGGGCTGTCATAACAAGCGGCTGTATTTATTACCAAAGCTGACGTTATTCTTTAATAGCATAGCTGACGTTATTCTTTAATTTCTTTGGCTGACGTTACTTAATTCATAGTTAAAGTTTTCCTTGTCAACAATAAAATTTTGCAAAGTTTTACGTTGATGGTTTTTGGGATTGATTATAATCAGTAATGCAATATTGCTGGCAAAAATTAATTATATTCTGAATGAAATGATTTTACAAACGTTCAAATGGGACTTACTTTTTACAATAATCTTACAACTAGCATTGCGCAATCATACCTTCAGTAGTCTTGAGTTTCTCAAAAAAATAATTGAATAATATTAGTTCCTCTTATGATAATAGTTAGCTGATGTCTCCGCACATCCGTTTATAATCTCTTGTAAATCATAGCTGGTGGCTGGCAGGCACAACGCTCCTCTCAACCTCTCGCTTCAGACCTGCTACCGTCTCGCTTCACTTCTCGCTTACTACTGACTTCCTACGGACGCTAAAGTGCGGACTCTCCTGCCAACAATGCTTTCTGGTGCAGACAATCCCTGCTACCAATACAAAATGTATCAATGCGCGGTCTTTCCCGCTCTTGTCTTAAAATGTATCCGTACGCTGTCTCTCCCGCCCTTTTTAAAATTATATCAATGTGCGGTCTCTCTTGCCAACAATACTTTGATGCAGACATTCCCTGCTACCACAATTATTTCCAACATGACAAATATTAATTATTCCTACTTAATCCTATTAATAAACATCTTTCATAAATTGTGGTTTGACGACAATAGAAATACACACGTCTTACAAGGTTTACCGCTTCTCCTACCTCTAACAAGGGAACCTCCCCATCGCACCCCCCTCAGATTTAGTTATAAGTTGGCACAGTGGATAGGCCTTGAAAAACTGAACACAGGTCAATCGAGAAAGCAGGAAGAAGTTGTGTGGAACTATGAAAAAAAAAGCAAAATATACAAACTGTAGTCCATGTGCAAGATAGGCAACATCAAGGACAAACATAGCTCAGGAGCGCCGTGGTCCCGTGGTTAGCGTGAGCACGTGCGGAACGAGAGGTCCTTGGTTTAAGTCTACCCTCGGGTGAGAAGTTTAATTTTTTGTTTTCAGACAATTATCAAAGTTCAGGCACTCACACATAATTAACTTCGCTCTCCAAAATTCCAGGACATGTTCAGATTTGCTTGGACATATGCAGGATTTGACGGTCTACACACGGAAAAATTTGAAAACGTTAAAAACATATGTTTTGACAGAGCACAGGGAAAACTATACGACTGTGAAACTGTTGCATTCATTTGTTGCAGTTTATGTGACAAACTCTTATGTTTTCATCACTCTTTTGGGAGTGATTATCACATCCACAAGAAAACCTAAATCGGGCAAGGTAGAAGAATCTTTTTAGCCATTCGCCAAGTGTACAAGTTAGGTGGGTCGACAACATATTCCTGTCATGTGAAGCACATGCCGTCACCAGTGTCGTATAGAATATATCAGACGTGTTTTCCTGTGGAGGAATCTGTTGATTTATGACCTTGTGATCAAATGTTTTCCGTTCCCATTGGAGAGGCACGTCCTTTCGTCTACTAATCGCACGGTTTAGCGGTGTGGTCGCAAAACACAAACGCTAAACTTATTACAGTGAACAGAGACGTCAATGAACGAACGGACAGATCATAACTTTGCGAAAATAAAGAAATTAAAATTTTCACTTGAGGGAAGGCTTGAACCAAGGACCTCCCGTTCCGAAGGTGCTGACGCTAACCACGAGACCACGGCACTCCTGAGTTATACCTCTCCTTGATATTGCATATCTTGTACATGGACTACTCAGTTTGTATATTTTGCTTTTTTTTTCCTAGTTCCACACAACTTCTTCCTGCTTTCTCGATTGACCTGTGTTCAGTTTTTCAAGGCCTATCCACTGTGCCAACTTATAACTAAATCTGAGGGGGGTGCGATGGGGAGGTTCCCTTGTAAGTAATTGACTTCAGTTTCTTTTAATCTGCTGTATTTGCTTTAGAAAGATGGGTCCACACTTACCGACCACTCTGTAGACATCGACATAACCTGTGGTGGCATATCGATGTTTAGTGACTTCGTGACACCTCCACGTCATAATTCGGCAACCAAATACAGTACCACACGAGATAGCTGCCGGTGATGACGACAAACTAAGTCGAAAGCTTAACAACAAATCTGATGCCATAAGATATTTTAGAAGCATTTATCAAAGAAATTCCAGGTACGAAACTAAATTTTCTATGACCGCTTGTAACCTCCCCCTCACTTATCGACCTTAATGGCAGTGAAAAATTAAACCACGTGTACCTAATGGAAATTTGGGAAAAGCAATCGTCACCGAAGTTAATCTGTCGGTAAAGAGGGAGGAAAGGGTTACATCTAAATGAAAGGAAGAATGCAAATGAAACGGGTGGAAATTAATTTTGAAAAGGGGTAAAGTTAATAAAGAAAGTAAATTTGCGGTCGTTACGTTAACAATTAACTAGCGGTAATTAGATATTTGAGATTTGGGGGAAATTACAGTCGCCAGTCCTAAGGACAATTACTATAGTAACTGAAAAAGAAAGGTTATTTCACATATAATTAGCACTAGAAGCGTGGCAACTGAAGGTTGACACGTGTAGTGTGAAAACTGAAAGTTTGTCAGAAGTAATAAATTTCGCTACACTCTGACTTAATTTAGCAAAAGAATTAATAAAACCGGAAAATCGAAAGTTAATTTAGTGACTGAAATTAATAGTGAGATTTGTTTCTGAAGCACTACGAAATTCAATAAAATAAGGTTAGTCCTGGGGCTACCTCAACAATCATTTCAAAAGCTACTTGAATCTACGCAATTTAGAAATAAGAGATTTAACTTTGAACTTGAATTAAATGATTCTGAACAATTAAAAATAGTTAAATTTAGTACGTACCAAGCTGAGCTGCAGTCACAGGTAAGCTAAAATATGGTAACAAAACTCGCACTCTTAATTTGTGCTTGTGTAATCTAAATATTGTAGCCAGCTATGAATACCTTACTGAACTTTTAAATTAAAGCAGTGAAATGGAATAATATTATTTTAATGCTGGCATTTGAATTTCAACGACACTCGGGTTCATTCCGGAAAAGGAAGGGACCCTGCTTGGTAATGCAATTGGGACAATCAGCAACAAATGTTCATGCTAAGTTGCTGTAATTATAGTTACGAAAATGGAACAAATTGAAAAGCTGAGGTCTGCCATACAGTTCTAAAACTTTACGTGCTTCCAGTCTTCCTTGTTGGTTGATTGAAGGTTTGAAGCCGTCGATCGAGTAGGTGGCGACAGTCACTCATCGTCGGCTGTCGCTGTTGCAGAAGCTGGATGTTGGCGCGCCTTCTTCTCGACACGGTCACCAGGCGAAACGGGCTCTTGATGTGCGCCAGCTAGTGCTTCCCGTCCGCGACACCGTGTCAGAAACTATCACAGCAAGTAGAGCGCAATTACATGCTGCCAAACCCCGAAAGCACGGCAACTCGCGGGAGCGTCACACAACACACCTGCTCCACTGCACTCCCCGGCCAGACTCTCTCTGCCCTGCCCGCGCTCCACGCGGCGGAGTTACCACTACCAAAGATCCTAAACACTTTGGTTCTCCACACGACCTATCGATTTGTTCGTTCGACAGCATAGTTTTCCCTAGGCCAGACCCAGTGTATAAATACAAATAATATTCACAAAACAAACCAATTACACATCGACATAAATGCATATATATACACTCCTGGAAATTGAAATAAGAACACCGTGAATTCATTGTCCCAGGAAGGGGAAACTTTATTGACACATTCCTGGGGTCAGATACATCACATCATCACACTGACAGAACCACAGGCACATAGACACAGGCAACAGAGCATGCACAATGTCGGCACTAGTACAGTGTATATCCACCTTTCGCAGCAATGCAGGCTGCTATTCTCCCATGGAGACGATCGTAGAGATGCTGGATGTAGTCCTGTGGAACGGCTTGCCATGCCATTTCCACCTGGCGCCTCAGTTGGACCAGCGTTCGTGCTGGACGTGCAGACCGCGTGAGACGACGCTTCATCCAGTCCCAAACATGCTCAATGGGGGACAGATCCGGAGATCTTGCTGGCCAGGGTAGTTGACTTACACCTTCTAGAGCACGTTGGGTGGCACGGGATACATGCGGACGTGCATTGTCCTGTTGGAACAGCAAGTTCCCTTGCCGGTCTAGGAATGGTAGAACGATGGGTTCGATGACGGTTTGGATGTACCGTGCACTATTCAGTGTCCCCTCGACGATCACCAGTGGTGTACGGCCAGTGTAGGAGATCGCTCCCCACACCATGATGCCGGGTGTTGGCCCTGTGTGCCTCGGTCGTATGCAGTCCTGATTGTGGCGCTCACCTGCACGGCGCCAAACACGCATACGACCATCATTGGCACCAAGGCAGAAGCGACTCTCATCGCTGAAGACGATACGTCTCCATTCATCCCTCCATTCACACCTGTCGCGACACCACTGGAGGCGGGCTGCACGATGTTGGGGCGTGAGCGGAAGACGGCCTAACGGTGTGCGGGACCGTAGCCCAGCTTCATGGAGACGGTTGCGAATGGTCCTCGCCGATACCCCAGGAGCAACAGTGTCCCTAATTTGCTGGGAAGTGGCGGTGCGGTCCCCTACGGCACTGCGTAGGATCCTACGGTCTTGGCGTGCATCCGTGCGTCGCTGCGGTCCGGTCCCAGGTCGACGGGCACGTGCACCTTCCGCCGACCACTGGCGACAACATCGATGTACTGTGGAGACCTCACGCCCCACGTGTTGAGCAATTCGGCGGTACGTCCACCCGGCCTCCCGCATGCCCACTATACGCCCTCGCTCAAAGTCCGTCAACTTGCACATACGGTTCACGTCCACGCTGTCGCGGCATGCTACCAGTGTTAAAGACTGCGATGGAGCTCCGTATGCCACGGCAAACTGGCTGACACTGACGGCGGCGGTGCACAAATGCTGCGCAGCTAGCGCCATTCGACGGCCAACACCGCGGTTCCTGGTGTGTCCGCTGTGCCGTGCGTGTGATCATTGCTTGTACAGCCCTCTCGCAGTGTCCGGAGCAAGTATGGTGGGTCTGACACACCGGTGTCAATGTGTTCTTTTTTCCATTTCCAGGAGTGTACAAATAGTAAAACAATTACAATAAAGAGACAGAAATATCATATCTTCAGGTGACAAAATAAGGAAAAAAATTATAGTACAATAGATGGAAGTAGAAGGATATGCATTTCCGGCGTTACACGCTCAAAGTGCTTATAAATTGTTTGAAGCACCACGTGTGTTATTTCAGCTGTTTCGTTTAACGTGTGTGAGTGTCGTGTCGGTGTACGCGAGTGCTTGATGGCGCAGCCCCGCGCCGGCGGGCGCGCTGCTAATGCCCGGGCCTAATTATTTAACATTACGGTGTTCGGCGCGTGGACTAACGACGGGCGGCGATGCGCCTCTGATTTATTCGTGTGTGCCGAGGGGGCCAGCCTGTGTTGCTGTGGGAACGCACCCAGCACCGGCCTAGCGCTCCGGGCGCTTCCCGGCCAGGCTCGCTTACCCACGTGTGCGCATCCATCCACCGCAGCAGAGGGTCATCCACTTCCAGGGGCTACGTCATCACCACACTCGGGCCTCTCACCTTTACGAGGTTTCTGTCTCGCAGCGACACCTGTTTCCTCAGTTTTTCATTGTCCACAGTGCTGATAATAATTGAAGAAGGAAGAGGTCATTCACACTTCTGAAGATGTGCTTCATCTGTAAAGGAGACCGCTTATAAAACACTAATACGACCTATTCTTGAGTACTGCTCGAGCGTTTTGGATCCCTATCAGGTCGGATTGACATAGAAGCAATTCAGAGGCGGGCTGTTGGATTTGTTACTGGTAGGTTTGATCATCACGCGAGTGTTACGGAAATGCTTAAGGAACTCGGGTGGGAGGCTCTAGAGGAAAGAAGGCGTTCTTTTCGTGAATCGCTACTGAGGAAATTTAGAGAACCAGCATTTGAGGCTGACTGAAGTACAATTTTACTGTCGCCAACTTATATTTCGCGGAAAGACCACAAAGATAAGATAAGAGAGATTAGGGCTGGTACAGAGGCATATAGGCAGTAATTTTTCCCTCGTTCTGATTGGGAGTGGAATAAGGAGAGAAGATGCTAGTTGTGGTAAGAGGTACCCTCCGCCACGCACCGTATGGTGGATTGCGGAGTATGTATGTTGATGTAGATGTATTCGTTGCTTCCGTTTGGTTTTCATCTGAAAGACAAGGTTTGATAATACAATGAAGGCTTTTACTACCGTTGTCTTAGCTGCTGCTGACGCTGCCGGATTGGATTGGGCCAAAAAACTTTTTTCGCATCCTACGTTTCGTTCAGAGCTACATTGGGCATATTCAGAAGTGATCGCAGTTCGACTGAGTCTTGTTCACTGGCTGGTCGCCGGCCGGAGTGGCCGTGCGGTTCTAGGCGCTACAGTCTGGAGCCGAGCGACCGCTACGGTCGCAGGTTCGAATCCTGCCTCGGGCATGGATGTGTGTAATGTCCTTAGGTTTAATTAGTTCTAAGTTCTAGGCGACTTATGACCTCAGAAGTTAAGTCGCATAGTGCTCAGAGCCATTAGAACTGGCTGGTCGAAAGTCGGAGAGTGACATAAATAACGTGGAAAAGGAGCATGGTAAAATTTTACATGTGACTGGCGGAGAAAACCTCTGAAGATATCCAACGCAGTTCTCGACGAAACGTAGGAAAAGTTTCGTGACCACGACCACACACGATGGGAACTTTACCAACGCCTAGGGTTTGGTAGGAGTATACTCTCCTCGCCAAGAGGGAACACTTCAGGCACAACCAGGATTGAATCCGCCCACCTCAGGGTCAGTTACCATGCAGCAGTATTATGGGAGACTAATGGAAGACTTCGCTTCCAAGGAAGGGTTCTGGGAACTTACAGTGCATCTGTAAAGGTAACCGTTCGCAAGCCGACAGTGTGACCAAGTCTGCAGTGCTGCTCCAGTGTTTGGATAATTGTTAACTGGACATGACAACAAATATGAACGAATTCACAAATGCGATAGTAGAATCATAATAAATCGGTATCGTCCCTATGGAAGTGTAACAGAGATGGTCGGTGAGTTGGAATGGGAATACTAGGGAAAAAAGGGAGATTTATCTTGCGATAGAAGTTTAGAGAAACTGTATTCCAAGAAAACTGCATGATCATCCTGACGTCACTACTGTAGATCTCGTGCAGATACATAGGAATAGGATAAGACAGGTTAGGATGCACACAGACGCATACAGGAAATAACTTTTCCATTGCTTAATACGTGAATGGAACAAGACGTAAAGTCACCAATGCTGCTGTGGAAGATCTTACACCATACACTTTCCAATGGTTGTTCAATTAGTATGTAGATGTAGATTCAGCAGTGAGCGTTAGTACTCTTCGTTTCGGTAGCATGTATACTAGTCCGTTATGTGTGCCACTATTTTAAAGAAATAAGCCTAAACCATCAATGTTATCTCCAAAAATTAAATTATACACTCGCATATCACCTATCTGTAACATAAGTGTCAGCACAGCAAATCTAAACCGAAAACAAGCAGATCACGAAGAACTATTGTGGAATTTCTTAAACTTGACACAAATTCTGTCCTTGCAAATGTACCATCACAAATAATTTTTAATTTGAATGACTTTATTCTGAAAAATTTGATTACCCTATGGGAAAGAAAATTAAGAATACGAGGGTAATCCCAAAAGTAAGATCTATTTTTTTTATAAGTACATAGACCTGTTTATTACTACAGTGGTTTACATCAGTTTCCAGCTTGTACATTCAGCTATTTTTCGACATAATCACTATTTCTATCGACGCATTTTTGTAGACGCTGTGGCAGTTCTTGTATGCCCATGTCATACCAGCTCGCCGCCATGCTGTTCAGAAAGTTATCAACCTCTTCTTTCACCTCGTCGTCGGAGCTGAATCGCTTTCTGGCCAAATGTTCTTTTAACCTAGGGAACAAGTGATCGTCATTGGGCGCCAAGTCAGAACTATAGAGTGGGAGGGTGATTATGTTCCACTGAAACTGTTGCAGGAGAGCAACGGTTTGCCGAGCGATGTGTGGGCGAGCGTTATCGTGGAGAATTTGCACGCCCTTGCTCAACGTTCCTCTTCTACGGTTCTGAATTGCCCGTTTGAGATTTTTCAGTCTCACAGTACCTGTCAGCATTAATTGTCGTCCCAGCGATTCAGTACCAACGACGAGGTGAAAGAAGAGGTTCATAACTTTCTGAACAGCATGGCGACGAGTTGGTATGACATGGGCATACAAAAACTGCCACAGTGTCTACAAAAATGCATCGACAGAAAAGGTGATTATGTCGAAAAATAGCTAAATGTTCAAGCTGTAAACTGATGTAAACCATTGTAGAAATAAACAGGTCTATGTACTTATAAAAAAATAGGAGTCCTTACTTTTGAGATTACCGTCGTATAAACATTGTGTTTGCAAGGCTTTCATTACCCAGCATTTTCTGATAGTGTTGCAAGTTTCTCCAGTAATGATCAAAAACCAGGGCAGTCAGTAAATAAATATCACGAAATGGAAGCAAAGATCCAGCTCAAAATTTCATACGAAGAGATACAGTACATCAAAGGAACCAGATCACAATGCAACAAACAGCCTGTAACGATCAAAGTGGGGTAAAGCGCCAAGTAGAAAGATCCTATTGTAATTGTTCCTGTTTAACACTGAGAGTACTGTACCCTCATGTTAGTAATTCAGACACTCTGGTGCTCTGGTGCACAGACTACCTCTGCTAACACTGATCCAAGACTGTCTGCCTACGCAATGCATGAGCTCGCCAGAGCGAGTCGCCCTTAGAAGTTCGACAAAAACGGACGGTATTCGTACAATCGTCGTTGTTCCTCTGCCATATAAATTGTACAAGGGGCGTTCAATAAATAATGCGACACATTTTTTTTCTGAAAGGAGGACGTTTTTATTCACGATTCCGATACACCAAAGTATTTCCCGGTCTTTTGGTTGCAAAACTCTTTTTTCAGTACAATCTCCGTTCAATGTCCGCAGCTCGTGGTCTTGCGGTAGCGTTCTCGCTTCCCGCGCACTGGGTCCCGGGTTCGATTCCCGGCGGGGTCAGGGATTTTCTCTGCCTCAAGATGAACACGCTGATACGGGTGTATTCGGCCGGCCGGCACGCAGGAGATTTGAGAGGTTTGCGCGACCTTCTTGCGATGATGGCAGACGCCTCGCACAACGACTCACCGTGCTTTTGTTAACTGCCAGTTCTCCGTAGACATTCTGCAAGCGCCTATGAATATCTGCGATGCTGTGGTTTTCCGCCGAACGAAACTCAATGACAGCTCTCCGCTCGGAACACACCTCCGTACAGACGCCATTTTGTGGAAGTTATATATAGCGCCACTGCCTATCGGAACTTGCTGAAACCACAAGGGCTCAATGGTGAACATTCCACGATGTCTCGAAAGAAATCCCGCATTTTCTCAACCGAAATTGAACGAGAAAAGAATGTGAAATTCAAGACTTAGGAATGAAAATGAAAACAAGGAACTGAATGGATTTGGAGGATAATTAATGATATGCATTCACTGAGAACAACTCACATACAGAAAGGGTTATTACATGTAAACAGTACCAACTGTCTCATTGACTTTACTTCGTGGCCTATAAAACACCCCCAGAAACTGAATGTCATTAACTTTCATCATTTTAAAAATAAAAGTGTTCAAAGAAAATTCTGTTTCATTCCGAAGTTTAGTTAGGTGCTAAATTAGGTGGTGACGAGGGGGTCTAACGGCAGCGGGAGAAACGGGTTACGTCGATTAAATACCTGGGCGCAACGCTACAAAGCAAGATGAAGTGGAAGGAGCGTATAAGACTGTAGTACGGAAGGTGAAAGGTCGACTTCGGTTTATTGGGAGAAGTTTCGGAAAATGTAGTTCATCTGTAAAATAGGCCGTATATAAGACACCAGAGCGAACTATTGTTGAGTACTGTTGGAGTGTTTGGGATCCGCATAGGTCAAATTAAAGAAAGACATCGAAGCAATTCAGAGACGAGCTGCTAGATTTGATACCGATGGGTTCGAACGACACGCAACTATTGCGGATATGTTTCGGGAACTCAAATAGGAATCACTGCAGAAGGGAAGGCGACGTTATTTTGGAGGACCAATACTGAGAAAATTTAGAGAACCGGCGTTTGAGGCTGACTGCAGGGCGATTCTACAGCCGCCAGTGTGCATTCCGCTTTTGGGCCATGACGATATGATCAGAGAGATTAGCGCTCGTTCGGAGGCATACAGATAGCCGTTTCTCCCTCTCTCTGTTTGCGAATGGAACAAAAAAAGAAACATCTGGTAGTGGTACAAGTACCCTCCACCACACACCATACGACGGTTTGGGGTAGATGCAAATGTAGCAGGATAAAGGAGAGCCCACACTGCAGTTCACATCACAAACGCAACTGGAGAATCTATGGATCCTTACTGAGTTCCCTGATTTGTAGCCCTTAGTGCAGTTCTGTGATGCAGTAGGAGGACGCGTACTATCAAACCTGTATCCAGCCAGCATTCTTCACGAAATGTAGAAGCTTGTGTTTCAGGTGTGGTAAAAAACTCCGCGACATGACATTCACAGACTCTTTGATTCAAGCTACAGTGAATACAATAGTGTATTTGTGCCAGTAGGTGTCAGTCGTAACAGCTCATACTGATGTTGATGGTGGACAGCAATTCCGAATGGCATGTAAGCTTAGTCATTTAATACCAATCGTATGATCCCACAAAGTAGGATAAATATCGGACGGGTGCTTTATGGTGTAAGAGTTTCTGTTATCGTCGCTGTATTTTTCATTTGAGACGTCTAGGAAATCGCCAGCGGACGCGCTTCTTTTCGCCAGGTGTATGTGCACTGCATCAAGTTGTCTACCGTTTACTGAACCGACCCTTCCATTTACATACACTACTGACCATTAAAACTGCTACACCAAGAAGAAATGCAGATGATAAACGGGTATTCATTGGACAAATATATTATGCTAAAACTGACATGTGATTACATTTTCACGCAATTTGGGTGCATAGGTCCTGACAAATCAGTACCCAGAACAACCACCTCTGGCCGTAATAACGGCCTTGATACGCCTGGGCATTGAGTCAAACAGAGCTTGGATGGCGTGAACAGGTACCGCAGCCCACGCAGCTTCAGCACGATACCACACTTCATCGAGTGTAGTGACTGGCGTATTGTGACGAGCCAGTTGCTCAGCCACCATTGACCACACGTTTTCGATTGGTGAGAGATCTGGAGAATGTGCTGGCCAGGGCAGCAATCGAACATTTTCTGTATCCAGAAAGGCCCGTACAGGACCTGCAACATGCGGTCGTGCATTATCCTGCTGAAATGTGCGGTTTCGCAGGGATCGAATGAAGGGTAGAGCCACGGGTCGTAACACGTCTGAAATGTAACACCACTGTTCAAAGTGCCGTCAATGCGAAATGGCACCCTGTACCATCACGCCGGGTGATACGCCAGTATGGAGATGACGAATACACGTTTCCAATGTGCGTTCACCGCCATGTCGGCAGCACGGATGCGACCATCATCATGCCGTAAACAGAACCTGGATTCATCCGAGAAAATGACGTTTTGTCATTCGTGCACCCAGGCGCTCCTGACTGTGATGCAGCGTCAAGGGTAACCGCAGCTATGGTCTCCGAGCTCATAGTCCATGCTGCTGCAAACGTGTCGAACTGTTCATGCAGATGGTTGTTATCTTGCAAACGTCCCCATGTGTTGACTCAGGGATCGAGACGTGGCTGCACGATCCGTTACAGCCATGCGGATAACATGCCTGTCATCTCGACTGCTAGTGATACGAGGCCGTTGGGATCCAGCACGGCGTTCCGTATTACCCTCCTGAACCTACCGATTCCATATTCTGCTAACATTCAATGGATCTCGACCAACGCGAGCAGCAATGTCGCGATACGACAAACCGCAATCACGATAGCCTACAATCAGACATTTAGCAAAGTCGGAAACGTGATGGTACGCGTTTCTCCTCCTTACACGAGGCATCACAACAACGTTTCATCAGGCAACGCCGGTCAACTGCTGTTTGGGTATGAGAAATCGGTTGGAAACTTTCCTCATGTCAGCACGTTGTAGGTGTCGCCACCGGCGCCAACCTTGTGTGAATGCTCTGAAAAGCTAATCATTTGCATATCGCAGCATCTTCTTCCTGTCGGTTAAATTTCGCGTCTGTCGCACTTCATCTTCGTGGTGTGGCAATTTTAATGGCCTGTAGTGTATGTTGTATTGCAGATGTGGATCTGTCCGGTTGCACTGTGGTACAAGTAAGGTGTCAGGGTATGGTATGCTCTCGGAACATTACAGTGTTTTGTTGATTCTGCGTCGTGCTTGAGACTCATACCGAAACGGAACGCTTGCTCTCCATTTGTGTGACCACCGCTTTGTGAACTCTTCCGTTGCAGACTGTTGCCTCCAGATCGAGGTGGTAGGGCAGTAGCGCGCCGGGGGTTCCTGCAGAGCCCGGTGTCTGCCCAGGGGTGAGTACCGCTCGTACTCACGTCATGGCTGTCGCTAGACGCTGAGTAGGTCTACTTGTATGTCTCAACACCAGGTTTTTATGTTATTTATTTCAACGTACTGTCCAGCACCTGCACGAAAGTGGCTCAGTACATTGAAACTATGTAAATAAGTTAAATAAAATGATCCGGTGTTGAAGATATACTAGCAGATCGACTCAGTCGAAGAAATTAGTGATTTTAATTTCTTTTACTCCTGGCACGAAAAGAAACAATTACTTTGCACGCCATTTTATTTTTATTTGCAGCACTGTGAGAGGATTATGTATTGCACCAATGTAGAAAGGCACTCTGAGTTCAACTCTGTATTTTAATATTATAGCTCTTAAGGGTTCTGAATAATTTGCGATGATTCTCGTAAGAGAGTTGCGAAAACTTATTTAGTGTCTAACACCTAACATCTTCGCTATAATTGGCACTACAGCCATAGAATTGTTGAACGGAGGCATAAATTTTGCACATAGACCGTGACAGGTATTAGTACGTCTTCGTAATTACACAAACGATTTCAACTTAAAAAAAAAAAAAGAAATTTCGAAGTGTTTACAGAGAGCAAAATGACAAACACAGGACGATTCGAGCAAACTCACGCAATGTACTACCGTTCTTAATGGTATGTAAATTACTAGTATAATTAAAGTGCTAGTTACCATTCGTGATAAGGGGATAATTCTTTTCAAACTCCGATTGGTTGCGAAATGGAAGTCACAGTGAAAATCAAAAATGTTTTATTCTGAATAATTTTTGAGAACATACACCGTGGAGAAACAGCAGACTGGCTCAAAGTATTTTAAAATGGATTAAAATCAATCTTTACGGAGTAAAATATGTCTTTACAATGGTTACCGGTTTCGGTCAGAATATGAACATCTGTAGACCATTTTATACCAAGATAGTTGGCGGTGGCTGTGAACGCAACAGTTGTGACTCAACGAACGTCAACTGCTGTCACGGTACAAACGGTCTGAAGATGATCACGTTCTGACCCAAACGGGTAATGATTGTAAATAAATATTTTACTGCAGTCATGATTGTTTTCAATACAGTTTGAAGTATTTTACTCGCAATATTTAGCTACACCTTACAGCTACTTCTCTACATAGTCTCTACTCCGATTTAGATATTTGTCATAGTGTGGTACCAATTTTCCGACACCATCGCCATCGAAGGCCCGCCTGTGCTTTCTGCTGATTTCCTACGCTGATCTGCAGCTCGCTGTCTGTACCAAAATGCTGCCTCCACAGCCAGCAGTTCGAGTGAGTGCAGGGCTGAATATCGGAGGAAGCCCAGTCCGGGCTGTAACGAAAACGCTGCAAGAGCGCCGTTGTTACAACTGCAGTATGCGGCTGAGCTAAGTCACGAGGAAAGAAACGCATAGGGGGTGCATGAAATCGGGTGGAACCCCTCGGCAGGCGCTTCAAACTTAACAGGAGATTACTGTTCCAAGCATCTTTACGTGTTCACTGTGCTCTCAGAACTGGAAAGTCCAACGTGATGCAGCTGACAGGTATACTAGAGACACTGCACAACACATCTGCACAAAGCTTCATTCGATTTTCACTGTGATTTTAGTTTCACAACAGATCGGAGGTCTTTTTTTCCAGAATAGAGGTCATTAATGTGCAGTTATTTTAATTGCTGTCTTAGCCAGAAGTGGTGATATGTTTCCCAGTGTGGGGAGAAGTGGACATACAGGATTACTCACAATTACTTCCAGGGTTTCAGAAGACAACTCCAAAAAAACTACAAGGCGTTCAGAAAACAGACGCACATCAGCTTGAAACACGTATGTATTCATTACCAGTGAAGGCGAGGCATGACAGAATCTCTGACCAGAGAGTTATTTATCGTTGCTAGTCTGCGCTTGACCGCGCGAGAGTTCAGTAGTGTGTGGCGAGTGGGCAGAGAGAGTAGACAGTTGGATAGTAGTAGCAGTCTGGTGTAGTAGTCGGTGCTAGTCTGCGGGAGTCGGCATGCGTCGACGGCGTGCTGTTCTTCCGAATTTGGTCAGGATTGTGGTGGTCGATGTGTATTATTGTAGAAGGTAATGAAGCAGCATTCTGCTCAGCTAATAACGTATGTTAATTGTAATTAATTTGTTCAAAAAATGCCCCAATAATAATTTTTCTATAAAGTAACTTTTTTAAAGAAAAAGATTCATTTCAATTTAAAGAATATTTCCTATGCATTTGCTCCAAGAATCAAACTTAAATATAGGCCAGCATTGCACGGAGCTGTGCCGAAAAATAAGAGCAGATATAGATGCAGTTTTACTGAGGTAAGAATTTTGGTTTCTCTATTCGGAGTACAGGGCCGAAGGTCAGCGTTGCTGCCCTTATAAGATTTATCAGGTTTAATTATTTCTGTTGAGATGTTACATTCAGTTCATGGTTCATTATTTAATTAATATTATTGTGGGTTTAATGAGAAATCATCTTAACGTTAATTTTGTGGGGAGTTTACATTTGGGTCATTATTATTCTTTAATTTTGTGGGGAGTTTACGCTTGGCTTCATTTAAATTTAACGATATATGGCTACATTTCCATTCACATTTTTTTATAATCATTGACTTTCAAAATTTCTTGCGGGGAGGTTACAAGCTGATAGAGCATCTCTGGATGTTCTGAACTCACGTTACAGGTACTCAGTATGGAGACCGTTTATGACAGGAACTGTGCGGGAATGCGCGACGACAGTCCACTTTGCGAATCTGTTCATGTGGTTGCATACCTGTGGGCGCGAACTTTTTAGAAGGAGGTGCGGTATAGTATCGATCTGAATATAGTGTTTCTCATCGCAGTTGGAATTCATGCCAAAGCAGGATCATTCAGTCACTTTGGTTCAGCACATATCCTGTTGCCAAGTAGGCACTGGGTCCGGCATGGGTCCTGACAACTTGTTCCACGCGTGATGGCATCGACGCTTATAAAGCGCGAATGGCGTCCTGTGGTGGAGCCATCCATGCTGCACTCACCTGGTTCCAAAGTTCATCTGTGGTGACTGGGATTGGGCCACAGCACTGAACACGTCGCTTCACCAAATCCCACACATTTTAGATTGGCGACAAGTCTGATGATCTGGCGGGCCAGGGCAAAAGGCTGAACATCCTGTGATATCTGATCGCGCATTATCTTGCTGAAAAATCGCGTCTGGGGTGTTGTGCAGAAAGGGTATGACTACGGGTCGCAGGATTTGATTCACGTAGGTCACACTGGCCACAGTATCCTGGACGAGGACCAACTGTGATATGTGGTTGTACTCAATAGCATCTAATACCATAAGACAGGGGCGGGCAGGAATCCTGCACGTGTGCGGTGCACTTGCACGCGTGCAGTTAACAGGTGTTCTGAGTGCACACAGGGGCAAGTTGGCCACCCGCTTATCTCCCCTTCCCACCATACCTTCTGTCCGCTCCTTCCTCTGCAATGCCTTTTGTTTCCTAGCTTGCTGTATTGAATGAAGGAATGAGATTAGTAGGAGTGCTTGAAAGATATCGTGATTTGAAAGAGTACCTATTACCTACGATACGTTTTATTTAATTATCACAGGTGGAGTGGAACAAAATTTCTACATACAGACAAACACAAACAGTTACTTAAATTTTCATCACTGATGTTTGCTCTTAACCGACACTTACTAATTTAGCAAATGGTTTTCTAGCTATCGCTATATTAAGCGCAATCTTATAACTTGCACGTACCGCTGAGCTATTATTGTTGTCGTCCTGAAAAATTGAAAACAGTGCTCCATAAAATGTTAAATCAGTTCGGTGAGAGACATGACGAAAGGAAGTCGCAGATCTCTTGTGACCACAGCAACTACGACAGATTCATCTAGTATCGTCAGATCGCTCTTCTTAAGCTCAGTCAATTTCCCCATCCGCTAGAATCCGACAATAAATTGTACTCGTCCTTGTTATAATGGCCTTCAATACTAAACTTCCGCTGACCAGCGAGAATACTGCCACATATTAAACATTTCGAATTTTCACGTTTTTGCACAAAGAAAAAATGATTCTCCCATTACTTTTTAAAAGATAGCAAATCTCCACTTCTCCGTTTCCTTGTTTCACTCTGCATTTTCCGGTTCTTGAATTACAACGTTCACTACGTAGTGGTCGCTACGCATCAACGTCCGCAGCTTATAGCCTGGAATTACACAGCCGCAACCTGCTGGCTGTCGCCACTGCCCCAGTGGACGATTGGACGCGAGCAGCACACGTGCAGCGCTGTGCGCTCATGAGCCGCGTGCAACGTTTGCCCGCCCCTGCCACAAGATAGTGAGTTGACGCTGTATGTCTTGCACTAATGCAGTCACTGTGATGCCGCTACCCCTGTCTGAGGACAACCAAAATGAAGCCTTCGTTTTCAAATAAGCAGAACATGGATTCGTCTGAAAAAACTATCTGTTGCCATTCCTGTCTCCAGTGAAGTCGTTCCATACACAATTGCCGTCTAGTACGTTTCTGCACTTTCGTCAAAGGCAGGTGGAGAAGTAGAAGACACTCACGCACCCACGCCTTAACAAACGGTGACGGACTGTCACCCTTGATAGTGTACGATGTCTTAATCCTATTCCACTGTTCCGCCAGCCCCTAGGAGGACGCAGATCTGTCCTGCAATGCCATTCGGATGAAATGTCGATCTTCTCGGGGGGTGGTGTGGGTGATGCGACCTGATCCATTTCGTAGTGTTCTACGATCTTCCGCAAACCATTCTGCACACACCCCGTTGTACAGCCGAAACACTTCGTCCCACACGAGCAGCAGTTTCCCGGATGGAAGCATCAGACTCTCGCATGCCAATAGTGCGACCTCTCTCAAGTCACTGATCTGGCGGTGCGGCTCGTGCATACGTCTGCGAGCCATCCTGCACGTCTGCTCAAGTCACATTGACCCGCCCCCTCCCGTTTATAGCGACAACCACAGCCCCGGGCACATTTTACC
Source organism: Schistocerca nitens (assembly GCF_023898315.1). NCBI lineage: Eukaryota > Metazoa > Arthropoda > Insecta > Orthoptera > Acrididae > Schistocerca > Schistocerca nitens. Next base: position 206,633,466 of record NC_064614.1, read on the forward strand.
GGTAGGTAGCGTTGTACCGTGAAATCGATATTGATCCTGAACCTGCGGACCGACATGGTGCAAATGCTAATCATTTCTGCAGAACGTACTAATTTATATGTCCTGGGAATATGAATGTACTGTCTCTAGTCCTTCAATGTGTTCTGTTGTTCTGCGCCGACCGTGGTAGCCGAGCGGTTCTAGGCGCTTCAGTCCGAAACCGCGCGACTGCTACGGTCGCAGGTTCGAATCCTGCCTCGGGCATGGATGTGTGTGATGTCCTTAGGTTATTTAGGTTTAAGTAGTTTTAAGTTCTAGTGGACTGATGACCATAGAGCAGGGCCGGCCAAACGCTGCGCAGTGTGCAGACGTGCGGAAGTGCTGCACATGTGCGCACGTGTGCGACAGCGAGCGACAGCGACATCTGTTATTAGACATGTGTCCTAAATGAACGGCGGCGGCTCCACTTCCCTGTTTATGTGGTACAAGCAAGAGGAAAATTGGTCATTAAACCGATTCTTTCAATGTATACTTACATTTAGGGTTTTTTTTAATGTGTGAAGGGCTACGCTCAGCTGAAGTCGATAAAACGTAACATTCATCTAACTGTCGGTTATTATGCAGATTTGAGACGGAACGGATGAAAGATATAGCAATAATGGTATTGAAATAACAGGTGATCATCGGGAGGTCTGCGGTTATCATTCTGTTCAGAGGTCAGTGAGACAGAAATTACGTGGGTGTAACTGAGAGCACCGAGAATTAGTTATAGAAAACCTTGCATTAGTTTAATGTTATTCGAAATCGTGAATAAGGTTCGTTAGAAGTCGCTAAGTGCTCTCTTTCTTAAATACTAGCTCAAAAACATTACGCGTATTTACGTGCCGTCAGTCAAGCTGCATTAATAAAAACCCACGGTTGTTAACTGTATTACGTGTCTTAATGGGTTAAAATGTTAACATAAAAGTAAATGTCTCAATGAGTAGACTGTGACAGTATTTTAAATGTTTAATACGCGAAATACCTTCCCATGGTTGGCTTGCAAGCTGTGGAAAGAGCACTAGAATGCGCCGGTACAGAGTATCCCAGCAAGTGGATAAAGCGACATCTGTGCGTAGAAACATGCACTACATGAACGCTGACGGCTGCGGTGTGCACGCTGTGACCCGGAAGTTGCACATGAGCAGGAGCACCGCACGCGTGCAGAATTTCTGGCCGGCCCTGTCATAGATGTTCAGTCCCATAGTGCTCAGAGCCATTTGAACCATTGTTGAATCTGTTGTTCTGCACATAAGTATAATTTGATACAAGGTCTTTGAAGAAAGAAGATTCACTCATTCAACTTTTCGTTTTGAGTATATTCGGAAATAACTGAACAGGTGCTTCGGAATATTTCAGAAAAAATGAGTAGGCTCAACAATTTACTTTCGCTGTATGGGGACTGTAAGAACACTGTAAGGGCCAGATGGAGTGGGCGACGGTACACTCTGCTAGATTTTAGAACTGGCCAGTTTGCCGTCTGTCACTCTAATGATGTTAGGCAGGAGGCCGGCGACTGGCTCATGCAAGAAACTGAAACGGCCCATCATGCAATTGCAATCGCTATCGATAACATCGAGCACGCAGACGCTAGTAGTTCTAATAGTCGCAGAATATGCCATACATAAATAGAAGGTGATGTAAACTAAAACTAGCTGGAGAATTCTAAAAATGTATGCATGGTAAGTACACAATACCGACTCAGTCTAATTCATAAAATTCCGATTTCAAGACTTTTTCAGTGTATGAGGACAAGTTTTTGTTCATAATAATGATGAATTATGAGAATACACTGTATTTCTTTCAACTCTACTGAAAACTTCCTATCCATGAGTGATAAATGTCTGCAGTACCTGAGAAAACAGGTCGGATGTCAATTAAACCGATACATGTGCACGCCATCGGCGGGGGCTCACACTGTCAAGTTCATAATAAATTTGACTCAGTTTCGCAATCACTGAAATGACGTCACATATCTTCTCAACTGACGAAGTTTTGTTTCGTTTCCTCTTCCGCATCTGGGTGATTCACTTTTCTTATGTCAGACACTGTAGTTCAGTGGTAAACAAAACGTGTACAGAATGATGGTACTATCCGGTTACAAACTGCGTTACAACTATATATATTTAATCACTTTTAAAACGTGGAATTCAGAGTACAGAAAGTAGTTTGTATTTATTCTTGAAGACGCGTTTCATAGAAAGTAGATAGCTGCTGTTAGAAGGGTATGAAAAGTTATAAAGATAGCGACTGTATTTAAGGAAAAAGGAATATTGTTAGCTTTAACCTACATTGATCCATTAATACTGATTATATCCACACTTTTTTAAACTACTGCCACACTTCTGAACTTAGTATTGACGTACGCTGTTGGACAAAAATGTGAAGCACCAGAAGATATGGTTGTATAAGAGGCTTCTCCAGAAAATAAGTTCCGATCGGTCGCGAAGTGGAAACCACAATGAAAACCGGAAACGTTTTATTTGCAACAGTAAGGTAGACCTTCCACCTACTTCTCTACATAGTCGCCGCTCCAACTTCGAACTTTGTCATAGTGTTGTATGAACTTTCCAATATCCTCGTCATAGAAAGCAGCCGCCTGTGCTTTCGGCCAGTTATCTGCACTGGTTTGCAGCTCGTTGTCTGTGGAAAAAAAATTTGTCTTCATTGCCAGAGGTTCTTTTGAGCAGAGATGAGACTCAGGGGGATCCAATTACGGACTGTACTGTGGGTGATCAAACACTTCTCATCGGAAACGCTTCAGGAGCGTCTTCATTACCCCTGCAGTGTGCGGCCGAGATTTGGCATGAAGAAGGAACTGCTCGACAGTTGTGTTATGTGGGCTGCATGACACAGGCGAAGTCTCTAACCACGCCCTCATACTTGGCGGGAGACACTATTCCCTACCCATCTTTACGTGCTCACTGTTCACCCAAAACTGAAAATGGCGACGCGACACGATCGATGGGCATACTAGAGACACTGTCCAACACATCTGTGCAAAGCTTTACCGGATTTTCCGAGTGGTTTCCATTTCGAGACCTATCAGAACTTACTTTCTGGAACCCTCGTATCCGTGAACAGATAGGTAGTGTAAGTAGGCTGTTTAGGTTTTTTTATTGGTAACGCTACCTCTGTATAAAAATCACTGGCTGTGCTGTGTGCAGTCTGTGGCTGCTTTGCATTGTTGTAATACTCGCCATTGTAGTGTTAGGCAGCTGGCTGTGAACAGCGCGTAGCGTTGCGCAGTTGGAGGTGAGCCGCCAGCAGTGGTGGATGTGGGGAGAGAGATGTGCGGAGTTTTGTAATTTGTCATGAACTGCTATATATATTATGACTATTAAGGTAAATACAGTGTTTGTTCTCTATTAATATCTTTCATTTGCTAACTATCCCTATCAGTAGTTAGTGCCTTCCATAGTTTGAATCTTTTATTTAGCTGGCAGTAGTGGCGCTTGCTGTATTGCAGTAGCTTGAGTAGCGAAGATTTTTGTGAGGTAAGTGATTTGTGAAAGGTATAGTTTAATGTTAGTCAGGGCCCATTCTTTTGTAGGGATTATTGAAAGTCAGATTGCGTTGCGCTAAAAAAAAATATTGTGTGTCAGCTTAAGCACAGTCCTGTATAATTGCTATAAGGGGACGTTTCAGTAGTAGGTGATCTGACGTAAAGTATGTTATTGATGACGCCACCGATGACGTCATCGATGACATCTGGAATTTTCCTTCCTCTCCCTCCTCTAGAAAAAGACAACTGGCCTATGTATGAAATGGCGGAAAATTAAAATCCCGGCATGAAATTCAAACATGGCGGAAATTTCAAAAATAGCTGAGTAGCGTTAGTGTTTTCTACCACCCCCACTCTTATGAGGTGCTGTTGTTGTCCTAAGTATAAATTGGCAGGAAGTCGATCATGGCGACCAGGGCATACTTCCACAGCTCTATGACGTCAGAATCTGAGACCTGAGATACTGGCACAGCCTTCATATAACGTCAGGATCCGAGATGGCTGATCTAGAATACAATATGACGATCCAACATAGCGACCTGGCTACACTGCTGCAGCTCCATGGCGTCAGAATAGAGCTGCGTCAGTATTTCAGGTCTTGGATTATGGCAGCATATAAATTTGTGCCAGAATCCCAGACTCACTATCTAGGTTTCTGATGCTGCAGTATGCCCTGTTCGCCATGATGGTCAAGATGTGTTTCAGGTCAGCTGTCTTGGATTAGACGTCATGCTAATCCCAGGTCTTGGATTCTGATGTCGTAGAGCTGTGCCAGCATGTCTGGTCGCCATATTCGATAGCCATCTTGCATTTCCCGCCAATTTATACACAGTACATCACAAGAATGGGGATGGGGGAAACACATTAACTCTACCCAGCTATTTTTTAATTTCGCACCATTTTTTATTTGCCGCCAGAACTTTAACTTCCCGCGATTATATTCATAAGGGAATTGAGCTTTGTCAGAGGAGTGACAGAAATCACATCAGGTCATCGATGACGTCATCGGTTATATCATCAGTGACATACATTCCTCCAGAACACCCACTACCTACCTACTTCAATGCACACACCGTCAGCGGATACGTAGATGATTAGAGTTATCATTCCCTCAGACAGATTGAATGGCTGCCAGGGGGCATTAGTGTTGCTCATGTTTCATATTTTTACCAGGTATCGTAGTGTGTAAGAGGAGTGTGAACAGCGTTAGATGTTGAGTGCTCACTGTGAAAGAGATGGAGATGGAGCACACTCGTGTGAAACAGCTTTATCAGCACCTGGCAGTTTCAAAGGGGCCTCGGTGGGTCTCCATTAGGCCGGCTGGTTGAATAGTTGGTTGAATAGTTGAATAGTTGAATAGTTACGGGGCATTCGGATGTGATTGCGGCCCAATCTTTGACTGCATGGGACTGTAAAGGAAGGCATAATCGTTTTCGAGGTTCTGGTAAAACACCTGTATTGTGTACCAAGCTTACTGCAACCGGTTGACATCTGTACCTGCCGTCTGAGGACAAGTAATGACCTCCCTGCAACACTTCGTTTCATTGCTGGTTGGCATCAGCCAGACTGTGGGATTACAGTCCCGTTCACACCACCTCCCCGAATTTCACTTTTGATACTACACATGATGGCGGTTAACAGTCTCCAAGCAGTCGCCAAAGCAGAGTCCTTCCATATGGTTGTCCCATGGTTTGTCACACCAAATCACTCGTTTCCATTTATCCACTATCCAGTAGCGTCGCTCTTTACACCACTTATAACTGGCTACAGCAATGTGTAGCTTATGTGAAGGTTCGACCGTCATTCGAATACACTCTTATTAACTCCCTGTGGACAGTCATTGTGCTAACTGGGCTCCAGGTTGAAACCTGATAGTCAAAGGAAGGCAGGATTGTGGACGGGGCCGTAATCAGTTACTAGTGGCTGCCTTTTACAGTTACACACATTTATTTTTAAAACAATAATTCCAGACTCAACAATATATTAAAAAATACCACACGTTATTAATTAAGGAATAAACAACTGTGTATATAATAGTGTTTTCAGTACGTTACAATTTAGCAAATCACCATCAAATACAGATACAGATAATGTTAAAAAAAAGCCACTATGATCACTGCTGAAGACCTTACACGCCACGAATGGCAATAAATTAAGAACATTTAAGAACTCGCTGCAATTACAACTTTACAGGTACTGAAATATTAAAAGTAAGTGGCCACAAACACAGCAGAAGCTATCAGTCGCCAGGAATGGCAGTAAATGTGGATCTAAGGCTCACTGTTAAAATACAAATATCGTATTATTTTTTAAGCAAATGACCACAATCACGACTGAAGACCTTACACAGCAGGAACGGCAATTATATAAAAAAAATTTGAAACCTGCTGTAAAACAGCAAATACAAGGAAAGGTTAATTAAAAGAAACGAGCAACTGACCACCTAATGTGTGAAATAAGATGATGGGAACGTTGTAACACAACCCTTACACTGCTAGATTTCTTCCAGAAGGCGACTGGAACTATCAACTAGACGTACATAACATTTAATGTAGGCATTACAAGGTATGGTAATAAATAATACAATAATAAAACACAAGGACCAGTCACAGACGGTGCTCCAGGAATCGACCTCTGAGAAGATCCGTGAGCGATGAGGTAGGCAGCCAAGAGTTGCATTCACTTCGCAAGATGGTAACTCAGGCTAGTGGCAGTCTAACTAATGATTAATGATAATCTTGCCGAGGCTACCTGACGTGCAATAAACCAAATGCAAGATTGGAAAAACACGCCAAAGCTGGAACTGGCGGACTGCACTGTCTGCACTATGCCTCCAGAATACTGTGCTTAGAGCACCCAGAACGAGAAAAGAATCACTACCACCAGAGCAGAAGAATCACAAACGGCCTGCAATCAAGAAAGCTGTCAAAATTACACGCTTTACCAGACAGCAGCGGCAAGGCGAGGACTACTAAGGACGGGGCCCCTCCACGCCCGCACCAACGTGGTGACCAACACAAAAGTTCTACTGTCACCTCCGTAAGCATGTTAGTTTTGAATCAGGCGTCACAGGATGCAGGCTGTGATGTTATCCATGCGTCTGGGTAAGACTACTCATTAACATGGTCCATCAGGAGATAGAAGTGGTCGAAAACGATCGAAGGGTAGCGGTTGCAAGAGCAGAGGAAAAAAAGTGCCAAGGCCAGCGCCAAGGGAAAAAAACCTCTGCGACAGTAGGACGGGTAGTAAGGGCAGTAGCGGCTTGCTAGCTGCGAGAGAGCATGCAAGGTAGTGGGGTTAGCGTGAGGTATCGTGCAACGTTACCTATGTACTGCGTGGTCGTTAGCTGGGTCAGTCCGGTGCTGCGGCTGGGCTCGCTCGTAGTCTCCTGGGCCGGCCGCAGTGGCTTACTCCCTGTAACATAAAAGTTCGGCGCGCAGCGCGGCGACGCTTGCGCGATGAAGACTGCCCTATTGGTTTCTCGGTCCCTTGCGGGGCCCGGTCCCGCAGCAGTCGGCGTTGCCACCGGTTCCGCTGGGGCGGCGGTTTTCTTCTTTGCACCTTTCACATGCGGTGCTGCTGGGGCAACCGCTGGGACAGGCGCGCGAACGTCCTTCTGCGAGGTCGCAGGAGTGTTCGCAGGTACGACTGCACTGAGGCCTTGGGCGAAGACTGCTCGCAGTTGCCTCAAGGCCTCTTCCTTCTCTGCAGCCACGGCGGCTGCGAAGGCAGCCCTCTCCGCCACCATGACGGCTTTGAGGGCTGCTGTGGCCTCCTTCACGGCGTTGCCGAGTTCGAGGTCACATCTCTTCGCGGGAGGGCGAGCTGCGTCCTGGCTGCCCGTTTCCGAGCGGCCGTCCCCGCCCCTGGCAGGTGGATCTGCTGCTGCGCCGTCCCTCAGCTGCACCGGGCTGTTCTGCGCCCTACGCCGTTTCCGACGTCGTCTTCTCTTCTGCTGCTGCGTCGGTGCGGCCGCTTCGCCGCCCCCGGCTCGGTTGCGGCTTGAGAAAGCCGCACAACCGCGCCAACTGGCGACGTGCGGGCCGCCACACAGGACACAAGTCGGCAGAGCGTTGCTGCCGCGGTCGCAGGCGCGGCTGTCGTGCTCACCTGAGCACTTGACGCACCGCGCCGCGTTGCGGCAATACTTCGCAACATGGCCCTCGCCCTGGCACCTGAAGCACTGGGGCTGAGGGTCCGTGCCGGTCGGGAGAGCCTCCGTCGTAACCGGGAAGCCCAGCAACTTCCGCAAGTCGAAGATGTCGCTCCCGCCGTCGACCGTTTGCACGGTCACGGCATAGAGCGGCGCCCCCTTCCTGTTGGTCCGGTTGTGCAACCTTGCGGCTGCATTACCAAACCTGGCTCGCAGCAGCCCTTCCCGGACCGCTGCCTCATCACAGCACCAAGGCAACCCCCTGAGGAGTGCCTTAGTCGTCTTCATCCTTCCTACGGAAGGTGCCTTCTCACGCGCCGGCGGCGCGTCGACGATGTGGTCGGCCACTGCGACCTTGATCGCCCTGTGGTCGGCCACGTTTGCGGCTCGAACGCAGATCAGCGAGTCTGTATCGACAGACTCGTAGACCACCTCGTTCCGAGCGCAATTCGTCATGGTGTCGAACAGCGCTGTCCACCCGCCTTTGCACTTGACGTACAAAGGGGGGACAGGCCGCGACTCGTCTTCTCGGGAGTTCCTTGCACGGTCGGCAGACTCAGTGAGTTGCACAACCAAAGGACCCTTCGTAGCGGCAGGTTTCCTCTGCGCACCCTTCTTTCCCATGCTGCGAGGCGCGGAACACGACAATTTGCACGCGTTGTAAGAACAACGCACGACAATCTGCTCTCCGCGGCGCCCACAGCACAGAAAACCTCTTCACGAGCTCTCAACGGCCGAGGGCAAGGCGAGGAAACGTACACTGCCGTTACATACACAAACCCCCAGGGCAGGTAACTGGGGCGTTAGCAGCCACCAGGAAGGAAAAATACCGCTGGTTGAACTTAACAAATTGTAACATGCTGAACGCAGTAAATAGTAACAAGAAGTGGAGGAAAGCTAATCAGATCCGCTTTCCCCAAGCAGTCCACTCGCTGCTCTTTGCCTCGGCGACACTACGAGCAGTAACACGCACCCAAGACACTGGAGAATCTAGAGATGTCACAATGTTGGAGGTTTCTCTACTTGAATTGAAATGCACTCATCTTAAGCCTACAGGATCTGGTTTACGACAAGGTCGTGCACCTTCGTGACCACAGCCCTTCCATCCGGCAGTCCATGCGTGCCGCCAGCAGTCCCGGCGTGTCCACGCACTGCGCGGACCTGGCTCCTCCTGAGACCCCAACCAAACTGCCGCACTCACACGAAACGGAAAAACAACGACGTCGCCCCAAAGATAGGGCAACAGTTACTACATATCGATAACCGCCGCTGCTGCCACTAGCGGACAGGCAACGCTTGCGAAACGAGTGGCGCCAGTCAAGACGAGAAGAAGACAAATAAACGCAACCATGCCAGCTAAAGGATATGGTCTGGCCTCGAACAGGGGACGGAAACCTACAAACAGCACCAGCGCGAGCCGCAGAACGGCTCACAAGTAGCATCTTCCACTGATGTCATGTGATTTACCAACAACGCCGACAATGCTCGATGCTCCTTGTCAGTCAATAAGTGACATCTGTTTATGTTTTAGCTGGGTTTGTTCCTCCGCAATGACATTCGTTATCACATCACCAACAGTCGACTTGGTCAACTTTAGAAGTGCTGAGACGTCCCTCACGGATTTGTCACTCAGATGACATCCAATACCTAAGTCCAAGTTCGGAGTCACCGAGCTGTCCTGACTGACCCATTCTGCTGACACTGTTTATCTGCTTACAACAATTTACTTTCGCTATATGGGGAGTGTGTGAGAACACTGCTAGAGCCACATGGAGAGGGCAACGGTACACGCTGCTAGATTTTAGAAGAGGCCAGTTTGTCGTGTATCACGCTAATGATGTTAGGCAGGAGGTCGGCGACTGGCTGATGCAAGAAGCTGAAACGGTCCATCACGCAATGCAATAGCTATCGGTAACATCCAGCGCGCAGACGCTATTAGTCCAAATAGTCGCACAATATGTCATATATAAATAGAGTGTGATATAAATTAACAATAGCTGAATACAGACTCATTCTAATTCATGAAAATACGAATGCCGATTTCAAGACGTTTTTAAGTGTATGAGGACAAGTTTTTCTTCATAATAATGGTGAATTATGAGAATACACTGTATTTCTTTAAACTCTACTGAAAACGTCCTATCCATGAGCGATAAATATCTGCACTACCTGACAAAACAAGTGAAGCACCCAGAAGACACTGTCGGATGTGAGTGTTCAAAAAATGGTTCAAATGGCTCTGAGCACTATGGGACGCAACTGCTGAGGTCATTAGTCCCCTAGAACTTAGAACTACTTAAACCTAACTAACCTAAGGACATCACACACATCCATGCCCGAGGCAGGATTCGAACCTGCGACCGTAGCGGTCTTGCGGTTCCAGACTGCAGCGCCTTTAACCGCACGGCCACTTCGGCCGGCGATGTGAGTGTAACATCGCACAAGTGCACGCAATCGGCGGGGGCTCATACTGCCAACTTCATTATAAATTTGACTCGATTTCGCAATCACTGTAATGACGTCACGTATCTTCTCAACTGGCGAAGTTTTGTTTCGTTTCCTCCTCCGCATATGGGTGATACACCTTTTTTTTTCTGTCAGACACTGTAGTTCAATGGTTTACTACTACTGGGTCCACCTCTCTTGACATCTAGTGGTCAATTTCGCACTACACAGAGCTGTCCTTATACTTTTGGTCAAACAATGTGTAGTTTCCTTACCGCATCAAGTGCACGCAGTACCCCCAGGTGGCACCGAGTCTGGCAGCGGTGGTCTCAGTCCATTACCACAAAGCATAGTGGGCGTCAACTGGCTCTGTTTCGTGAAATATGCTCGACCATTTTAACTTTTATTTTTTAACACCGATTCGGAGCGCACTGCTAAGTTACTGAGCACTTGACGGCTCTGCCGCGTCCAAAAGAAGCAATTGCTCCATGCGCTCCGGTCGGCCTCCGATTGGCTCTTCGCTCGCTAAGGTAGCACCGGAGACATCCGCAAGGATCGGATCGCTGACTGCCTCTAGCATATCAGAAAAACGGGATTTGGCTTTGAATGCAGTTCATGCCGAATACGTATTCAGTGTCGTAACTACTGCGGAACGTCGCTCATGAATTAGCCAAAATAAACGGTTATTTCAGATACCGCACTTGTACGTGACTGGACGCAGATTTATATCAGCTTCTGCGGTTGCGCAACCGGACGACCCCGCATACGTTCCGCGTGGCCGGAGTGGGTTTTCCGCGGCGCCTGTGACGGCGACAACCACATGCGATCCGGCCCCGGTGCGTGGCGTACGGCGGCGCGTCTGTCCAGATCGATTAGCCGTTGTGTAACGGCCGCGAAACTGGGCACGGCGGGCAGAATTCGTGTGCTTACCGTCGTCTCCTGTCGCAACGGAGGGCTTGCGTCAACGTGGACGTCATTCCAGAAATAAACGCCGGCAGCGACTGAGAGGTACGCCGGTCCGCCTGACTCACACGCGGCGACGCCGGCCGTAAACAGGGTGGCGTCTGCCCGGCAGCGCACCGGCGCCCCGACGCCAAGCGACGCTTCCCCTCTGCGCACTCGTCACGCTGAGCGCGACAGCAATTCGGTCAGACTTCCTACTGCTGAGAGTCCCGCGTGTTCCAGAGTAACATAACAACCACTGAAGGACTAGCTACGACCTCATACAATGTTACGACTAAATAAGAACACTGGACAAAAATTTAGTCACGCTGGAGGAGCCATCGCGTTAGTACCAACACCACCGGTAGCGTTGATAACGGCCTCGCAAGTTTCTTCCGGTACGTCAAATCCAGCTGAAGCCAATAAGTAGCCATTACATCAAAAAAATGGTTCAAATGGCTCTGAGCACTATGGGACTTAACTTCTGAGGTCATCAGTCCCCTAGAATAAAACTACTTAAACCTAACTAACCTAAGGGCATCACACACGTCCATGCCAGAGGCAGGATTCGAACCGGCGACCGTAGCGGTCGCGTGGCTCCAGACTGTAGCCATTACATCATGTACAGTGTAAGACACTCCTTGTCTTTGAAACCCGGATAACTTATAACTGTATATCATGAAATACGCCAGGGATAAGAATGTCCTCGTCTACGAAGGTGAATCAAATATAATCTGAATTTTTTTGTTTTACGTGCCTTTTTGTACACGGAGAGGTGTGTGACCTCTGACCATTGTTGTTTTCGTTTCTAGTTAATCTTCTCCACAGCTAGAAGGCTGTCGTAGTGTTTCTGTAATCAGAACCGCAATGTCATAGCAAGAGGTACCTCCAACTGTTGCGCAACGCGGTATAATCGAGGTTCTCACATCAGGCCGAAATTGTGAAAGGGCTTGTGGCAAAGTTCGGAGGAAACACCCTGAGAAGCAAGCATAGCACAAACAGTTTTTACGAGGGTGGGAAACAGCTTACCGAAGACGATCGTCGAATAACAGTTACTCAGATTGCTAATGAGGTTGGCATGAGCTAGGCTAGTGCTCAGGCGATCATTACTGACAACCTTGGAGTTCGCAAAGTGTCTGCAGAAGGGATGCCTCGTCTTCTCACCGCAGAGCACGAATTTCATAGTTTAGAGGAGTGCAGACGGCTACCTACACGTCACCAAACTGCGGGGGAACATTTTTTGCACCGGACTGTGACCTGCGAAAAACGTGGCTGCACCATTGCAACCTTGAATCGAAAAAAAACAGTATGGAATAGCGCAAAACGGGTGAATCTGCACCAGCCATAGCCATAAATCTGCTCTCCGCATGCAAGGTTCTTGCAATTGTCTTTTTTGATTTTAAACGAGTTCTTCTCATTGATTTTCTCCACAGACGTTGAATTCTGAACACTGCATAAGGCTGCCAAATTTGAACAAAACAATATGTGTTTGTCGTCAGAAAAGCCGTGCATTTCCAATACGGGATGTGTTCGTGTTTCATGGCAACATTCGTGCCAAAACAGCTGCACGAATTCAACAAAAATTTCAGGAATTGTTCAGGATCACACTAGAACATCCTCCCAGCAGTCCGAACTTATTGTTCTCCAATTTTCGTTTTGTTGGACCACTACAGGGAGACGTCGGAGGATACAGATTTGATGACGATGGCGCTGTCGAAGTGTTCGTGTGCAATTGGCTGCTGTCTCAGCCACGTCCGTGGAAAAATGTGTTCCCCGTTCAGGAGACTATATAAAAACGTAAGTTCGCAAGTATGAATTTTTCTTAAGCTTGTGGACACAGCTACACCTCTATTTCCTTCTGCAGTTCAGGAGCCCTTGTACGGCGTCTGTCGGACAGACGACATACCAGTATCATTTTACTTCTTCCTGAAGTATATAAGGTTATGAACCGCTAGCTCTTTATGCATCTAAATAATCGAAGTGTATTGCTGACTGCACCAAGATCCTGAGGTTCTTTTGATTTACTGTTTTTGCCTACATGGATGTGCGCTGTATGCCGAGGGACCAGTAAGTACACTGCTGGCCACCGTAAATGCAACACCAAGAAAGACAAGAGATAGCACAACTAAATTTATTTTGTAGATAACATGTTGACCAAGTATCAAATGATTACGTTTACAGACGTCTGTGACATGTGGTTCCTCCAGAATCAGTAGCCAGAGTAGCCGCCATTGTTGGAGATCACCGCTGCCACACGTCTCGGCATTGAGTCAAAGAGACGTTGGGTGTGTTCCTGGGGTACAGCAGCCCAAGCAGCTTCCACACGTTGCCAAAGATCATCTGGTGTGGCAGCTGGGGATGTAATCTGGGTCACTCGTTGAGCAACCATGGACCACATGTTTTCTATCGGCGAAAGATCCGGAGAGCGAGCCGGCCAGGGAAGCAGTTCAATCTGGTTATTGACGAAGAACCTTTGGACAATGCGTGCCACGTGTGGTCGCGCATTATCCTGTTGAAATATGGCTGTGGCAGAGCCCTGATGGTAAGGAAGGACAACTGGCTCCAGCACCTCGGATATGTAGCGCCGGCTATTTAAAGTACCGGCAATGCGTACTAGAGGCGTGCGAGAGTAATATCCAATAGCGCCCCATACCATAATACCCGGTGCAAGACCAGTGTGGCGGTGCATAATGCAGCTGTCCAGCATCCTCTCTCCACGGTGTCTCCACACTCGAATGCGACCATCGTGGTGCTGCAGACAGAAGCGTGCCTCGTCAGTAAAGACAACGTCATTCCATTCTGCCGTCCACATCCGTCTGCCATCACACCAATGGCGACGGAGACGTCTGTGGTTCTGCGTCAATGGTAGACGAAGCAATGGACGTCTTGCGAACAGTCACTCTGCTGTAAACGGCGTCGAATGGTACGCGCAGACACTGGATGATGCGTTACAGACGCAATGTGCTGTGCTATGGTTCGGGATGTCACTGAGCGATCCGTCACTGCCATGCGCACAATTTGCCTATCAGCACGTGCAGTGGTGCACCGAGGTGAATGCGATCGACCACGTCGGTCCGTCGTACCCTCCTGCATCCAACGGTCACATATCCGCATTACAGTTGTTTGGTTTCGTCCAACACGACTAGTGATTTCTCTGTATGATAATCCACAATCTCGGTAAGCCACTATCCTTCCTCTGTCGAACTCGGATACTTGATCAAAAGATGTTCGCTGTTGTCTACGAGGCATAACTGATCGTCTTGTGAAACAACCACAAGGTAAACACACGTGCCGAACGTACACTCGTCGAAATCGCCAAGCCTTAAATGGCGCTATGAGGTGGCGCCACAGGCGCGCGGATGTGCGTCTGCGCTGAAATTCTAATCAGTTGTATATCTCATCGCTGCAAACTCATGGTGTAAATTTCACTTGATTCGGATGCTTCCTTCAGGGTGTTGCATTTACGGTGGCCAGCAGTGTATTTTGACTCTTCTAGAAACTCGAATTTTCGTTCCCCTTCCTTTTTTCATATTAAATTTTGGCGCTTGGTTACACATACATAGAGCCATGATAATACAGTGTCACAAGCGATTTGACAACAAGTGTTGGATAAAGACACAAATGAAAAATGGTTATATATGGTTTTCTTGTCATCATTTTCCGTTTGGTAGATAGCGTACTTGGCGGAGGTAGTTTTGGTACCCTTATCATCTTTGCTATTCTATCTTCCATTCGCGAATGGTGCTTGGAAAGGACGGCTGCCAATAATTCTCCGTATAAACTGTACTTGCACTAATTTTCTCGTTGTGGGCATTTCGAGAGACTTATATGAGAGAAGTAATGTGTTTCCGTACTCGTCTTTGATTGTAAGCTATCGGAATTTCAACAGTAGACCTCTCCGTGATGCTGCATGTCTATGACTAGAGTTTCCTAATCAGTCCTGTGACGAAACGTGTTCTTCGTTGGATCGTCCCTAACTTTTATAGTAAACCAGTCTGATGAGGGTCCCATACTGATGATTGTACTCAAGAATGGCACAATCGAGCGTTTTGCAAGCCACTTCTTTTCGTGGATGAATTGCATGTCGTTACGTTTACCCCTTCCTACAGTTAGTTTGTTTTTTGGTCGATTCACTTTATGTCGCTATGGTCGAATACTTGCAGCCGTTTGACAGTTGGTATTGTTTCCAGTGATTCGCCGTCAACAGTGTAAACGGATGGAAACGGATCTCTTCAACTATTCATGCTAATACGTTACATCTATTTAAGATAGGAGTCTACTACCATGTAGTGATAATCGAGCCTCTGAGTGCCTTCCAGCATTTCGCTATAGGTTTTTGACGTTTCGCCCTTCCTACAAGCAACAGTGCCATCTGCAAACAGCGAAACGAATCGAAGATAACGGAAATCAATGAGAACAAAGCAAAAGAGATGTATATATCTGTTAAAGAAATTACTGTCGTAAATTATGGGAGTAAGAAAAGATTTTATAATATTAAGACTTTACCACGCGCCATACTGTAATGGAACCTTTAAATTCCATTACAGTATAGCGCCTGGTAAAGTCTTAATATAATAAAATAGCGTAAATTTATATAATAATTGCTAAACAGGACGGGACTACCGTGAAAAAAAGTGGAGGTTTCAGGCGGGGAGAAACTAAAATGTAATACAACAAAGGGAAAATGAAATAGAAATGTTGTTGTTGTGGTCTTCAGTACAAAGACTGATTTGATGCATCTCTCCATGTTACTCTATTCCTGCAAATCTCTTCACCTCCGAGTAACTACTGCAACCTACATCCTTCAGAATCTGCCTATTGTGCTCATCTCTTGGTCTGCATCTACGATTTTCGCGCCCTCCAAATACCTAACTGGTGGCCCGTTGATGCCTGAGAATGTGTCCTACCAACCAATCCCTTCTTATAGCGAAGTTGTGCCACAAATTTCTCTTTTCTCCAGTTCTGTTCAGTACGTCCTCTTTAGTTACGTGATCTACCCATCTAATCATCAGCATTCTTCTGTAGCACGACATCTCAAAAGTTTCTATTCTCTTCTTTCTAAACTGCTTATCGCCCATGTTTCACTTCCATACAAATACTTTCAGAAACGACTTCCTGACACTTTAATCTACAGTCAATGTTAACAAATTTCTCTTCTGCAGAAACGCTTTTCTTGCCATTGCCAGTCTAGATTTTATATCCTCTCTACTTCTATCATCATCAGTTATTTTGCTTCCCAAATAGTAAAACTCGTCTACTACTTTAAGAGTGTCATTTGCTAATCTAATTCCCTCAGCATCACCTGTTTTAATTCGATTACATTCCATTATCCTCGTTTTGCTTTTGTTGATGTTCATCTTACATCCTCCTTTCAAGACGCTGTTCATTCCATTCAGCTGCTCTTCAAGTCCTCTGCTGTCTGTGACAGGTGGCAAACCTCAAAGTTTTTACTTCTTCTCCCTGGACTTCAGTACCTACTACAAATTTTTCTTTTGTTTCCTTTACTGCTTGCTCAATATACAAACTGACTAACTTCGTGGATAGGCTACAACCCTGTCTCACTGCCTTCTCAATCATTGCTTCTCTTTCGTGTCCCTCGATTCTCATAACTGCCATCTGGTTTCTGTATAAATTGTAAATAGCCTTTCGCTCCCTCTGTTTTACCCCTGCAACCTTTAGAATTTGAAAGAGAGTATTCTAGTCAACATTGTCAAAAGGTTCTTCTCTAAAGTCTACAAAAGCTATAAAATTAGGTTTATCTGTCTTTAACCTATCTTCTATGAGAAGTCGTAGGGTCAGTACTGCCTCGCGTGTTCCTACATTTCTTCGGAATCCAAACTGATCTTCCCTGACGTTGCCTTCCACCAGTTTTTCCATCCTTCTGAAAAGATTCGTGTTAGTATTTTGCAACCGTAACTAGTTAAACTGATAGTTCTATAATTTTCACACCTGTCAGCACCTGCTTTCCTTGGAACTGGAATTACTATATTCTTCTTGAAGCCTGCCGTTATTTCACCCGTCGCATACATCTTGGTCACCAGGTGGAAGAGTTTTGTCATGACGCGCTCTCTCAAGGTTATTAATAGCTGTAACGGAATGTTGTCTACTCCTGGAGACTTCTTTCGACTTAAGTCTTTCAGTGCTCTATCAGATTCTTCACGCAGTATATCTCCATTCTCATCTTCATCTACGTTCTCTTCCATTTCCATAATATTGCCCGCAAGTACATCTCCCTTGTATAGACCCTTTATATACCCCATCCATCTTTCTGCCTTCCCTTCTTTACTTAGGACTAGTTTTCCATCTGAGCTCTCGATATTCATACACTCTTGCCTCATGGGGTCTCTAATTTTCCTCTAGGCGGGCATCTATCTTACCCCTAGTGATATATGCTTCTGCATCCTTCCATTTGTCCTCTAGCCATTCCTGCTTAGTTATTTTGCACTTCGTATCGATCTAATTATTTAGACGTTTGTATTCCCTTTAGCCAGCCTCATTTATTTCACTTTTATATTTTTTCCTTTCGTCGATTAAATTCAATATCTTTTGTGTTACCCGAGGATTTCTTCTAGCCCTCGTCTTTTTACCTACTTGGTTGATGCGTTCACTATTTCGTCTCTCAAAACTACTAATTCCTCTTCTATTGTATTCCTTTCCCCTGTTCTTGTCAGTCGCTCCCAAATGCTCCCTCTGAAACCCGTGGTTCCTTCAGTTTATCCAGGTTCCATCTCCTTAAATTCCTATCTTTTTGCAATTTCTTCAGTTTTAATCTGCAGTTCATAAGCAATAAATTGTGACCAGAGGCCACTTCTGCCCCTGTAAATATATTAATTCAAAATTTGGTTCCTGAATCTCTTTTTAACCATAGTGCAATCAATCTGAAAACTTTCGGTGTCTTTTGGTCTATTTCATGTACACATTCTTCTCTCATGATTCGTAAACCAAGTGATAGTTATGATTAAATTATGCTCTGTGCAAAATTCTACCAGGCGGCTTCCTCTTTCGTTCCTTTCCCCCAGTCCATATTCACCTACTACTGATCCCTCTCTTCCTTTTCCTACTATGGAATTCCAGTCTCCCATGACTATTAAATTTTCGTCTCTCTTAACTTTCTGAATAATTTCTTTTATCTCATCATACATTCTCTCAATCTCCTCCTCATCCACGGAGCTAGTTGGCATAAAAACTTGTACTACTGTGGTGGGTGTGGGTTTCGTGTCTATCTTGGCTACAATAATGCTTCGAGACGCTGTTCATAGTAGCTAACTCGGTTCCTATTTTGTTATTCATTGTTAAACCTACTCCTACATTACTCCTATTTGATTTTGTATTTATAACCCTGTATTCACCTAACCAGAAATCCTGTTCCTCCCGACACCAATCTTCACTAATTCCCACTATATCTAGCTTTAACCTATTCATTTACCTTTTTAAATTTTCTAATCTACCCGCCCGAACGGCTTCGACCCGTGGAACGCCAGTTTTGTGGGTTGGGAGGACGACAGTGTGGTGTGTGGGACGGTAGCGTGGCGCCGGTGGCTGGGACACCGCGCTTCGCACCTCGGCCTTCCGGCAGAGGCGGCCGGCGTTAGCCATTCCGGCCGGCCGCCGGCTGCGTTGCCCGGCGACACGCTCCGGCGCTTTCTTTTGTTTGGCCGGTGCGGCGCGTGCTCGAAATTGTTATTAGCCGCGCGGCCAGCCTGCGCCTCCGCCGACGAAAAACAAGGCGTGCGCCTCCGCCGCCGCAGCCGCAGCTGGCCACGCCGCGGCGTGATTCACGCCAGGGGCCCACGGGCAGCCGCCGGCGGCCCGCAGGAGGCACTGCAGCACCGGATCGAGCGCGAATCGTGGATAAATTCTAGTGTCCGATACCACCCATCGGCTTTGACCAATGACGTCATACGTAAGGCAAAGATGCTGCAATGGACTATCTATGAATGGAACGGATTATACTAGTAAACAAACGAATGTAGCATGCCATAAAATAATACGTTTAACGCGACTACTATTAACGCGCGAATTTCATTTAATCGAGTTCAAGATGACTGAAATAAATCGGAACACGAGAGCAATTACGAGTGCATATATTATATTATATTTTCCACTGCAAAAACGATGTAAATAATGAACCGTCGAATAGTTGGAATCGGTGACTAGAAGCGACCTATGTAGGAGGTCATTTCTAGTTACTGATTCCAATATTACTGTTTGTTGCGCAAAAGTCTTATAACATATCAGAAACGAGCTTAAAAATGATCTTGGTAGTGAACTACAGAATACGACTAGCCTCTCAAAAAACAAAAACCTTTACACACATTACTGCACACGCAAAGAAATAAAACGCAAAAAAGACCAAACCTTGCAACCAATAATTATACTACACGAAAGTCACACTATCTACAATAACACTCAGTAAAATCGATATACCAGGAATTACAGTAAAAATAAGACAAGTGTAGCAGAAACATCGAAAACGAAAACATAAAAGTGGCTAGATAAAAAGAAACTTGCCGCATATGAACTTCCAATGGAGTCAAAGATCGAGACTGATAGAGCGAAATAAGGGCATACCAAGAAATAATAATGTTTGAACGTCAAACTGTAACGAAAGAGGCAAAATCCAGAATAACTAGTGAAAAAAATAATAAGAACCACGAACTGCCAGGTACGAATGAGGTACCATTCAAATCAGTTCTTCCCTACCACCTACCCTCAATCGGACCCAAAATTTCAAAATAATAAAAAAAATGAAACCACGAGTCAATCACATAAACCCTCCGGCAAAGACACAGCAATACCCCTCGACCCACCATTGTAACCAGAAAATATTAAAATGACAGAGAAACCTATCTCCAGAGAAACCACTTGTGCACTCGAACGATACAGTAACAAGAAAAAAGTTTCAGACCTACCAACACCTAACAAAACGAGGCTTGTACATTTTGCTGACTACTTTCATAAATGCAAGAAATAAACAATAACCTTTAGGAGTACTCTTCCTCCAATAGTATTCATCTAAATGGCATTACAACACTGAAATCCTTCTCTTTCCCCGCCCGACAACAGATTTTACAGCCCCCCTCCCAATACCCCTCCATAGTATTAGTACATGCCCCCGTCTTATAATCTTTAAACTGAATATTGTGATTCACGACCAAATGATGATAACCCCTTTCACCCAACCCCTTGTAAGAAGCAAACCCATCCGACATGACTGCAGAACCTTCTTCCAAATAATCTTCTATTAAAGATGTCCAGACGCCCTTTGTCCGATTTAGTACAACCCTAAATACAACATCAGCACAGTCTCCTCCAGAAACTACTACTCCAAAAACCCAGAGTCCAGCAACCTCGTGTCTTCTTTAGTACTTTCTCTTTTCAAAATGTGGCTCATCTACTTCAACTATAACTCCTGCCCCCTCCCCCCCCCCCCCAATGACCCCCTATACTTTATAAATTCCCCGCAGACTTCTCTACAAAACGAGACCCAGTCGACTACAGTGCCACACGAATCCCTGCTTCATGCATGACAGATTTGCAAGAATAATCATCGCAAAAATAGTAGGTTAGCATGACAATTACTTCTAAATTCAACCCTGATCTTTCGAAACACGTCCCCCTGCGTATGGATCTCCATATGTTATTTTTTCTGCACCTCCACATGTATTCGTCGGAAATTCGTGATAAAGCAACCTTCGTCAAAACAATATAATTTCCACAGACACTGCACTTGCAATATTCAGCAATGACGCCCAATGATTGCAAAAATTTTATAGTTGATTTACTGTCACTCATTTTCTGAAGCAGAATTTTCGCCGTAAAAACAACTGACTCATCCATAACGAACAACGTGAGAAATCAAGACCTTATAAATCACGACTACTTATAAATCACGACTACTTTCATTAACAAAAGATGCAGAAAACAAATTGCGAAATGAAAACAAAACAATCTACATCGAATTTTTAATATACGCGCGTAACGAGGAAACCCAGAGAAATCATTTAACGTTCATCGACAGCAATCTGCGGCACAGACAAAATAACATCACACATTACGTCATTGGTCAACGCCGACGGGTGGTATCTGACACTAGAATTGACTCCGAATCGTGATGCTAACCACCGGCATTTTCCAGGGACGTAGAGTGAACGTGCGTCAGGCAAGTAAACAACACGTCGCGATATCCGGCCTCGCTCGAGTTTGCCTTAAACAGTGTGGGTGTCCATGGTGGTCAGAATTCGATTACATTTGCCATTTGTCTCGATGTAGACCTTACTGATATTACAGACAACATTGTAGTTGGGACAACCATAGCTATGATCCAATCGATCACTGTCGTATCATTTGTTTAGAACCCATCCACTGTATTGGAATCCGGCTCTTTTATTCTATGGCATACCGACTTTTAGCGGTGTTTTGTTCTGACGAACAACCAATGTCGGGTACAAAGTTACGATCTTTCCAGCTCTAATGTTTTAGTTGTGTGAGTACTAACATTTTAATACGCACTGTCATGTAAAAGTTTTTTATATTTTTCATATTCTTTAAATGTTTAAATAATTTAGCATACCAGTTTATATCTCAGGGTTGTTGTTCCTTCTGAATTTATTGCTATACAGAACGTCTGTGGCAAAAGTAAAGAGTCCAGTATCGTGAAACAATGGACACTATGACACTCTAAACGATCTAAACACAAAAAACAAATATAAGAAAATGTCACAGGGAAAAGAAAGTAAATGTCACAAAATTTTTATGCGAATTTAGACTTTCTCAGCGAATCTCGATGATGAAGTCTTCTCGGGTTATCAGCCGAGCCAACGCGTCGGTCTGCGACAACGTTTCAACAAGTTTCCTACTTGTCGACTCGAGGCGAAGTCATCACAATGTTTAGTTTTACAATATAATCAAGTGGAGACTGCGATAAACAGTTACGATTATACAAGGTTATTAAAAATTTACAAACTTCGGGGATATGTATCTACACCAAAACAAGAAAAAAATTCTCGTAAACAAGGACTCTAAAATGCATGACTTAAGAGCTGAGAGCACTTGTTCCTCTTCGGTTCTGGGAAACACATTTCTTCTAATGCAAGTTCTTTGCTTTCCATATTTTGGGAATAGGTAGTATGGACCAAAACAAGAAAAAAAGTCCAGTAAATATTGTCTCTAAAACGCGTTTCTTAAGAGATATGAGCAACTGTTCATCTTCACTACAATGAAAGGCACCTTTTCTATGAACATGTTCTCATATCTCAATGTATACTAGACGCTATTTTCTTGTTTCGATGTAAATAACCTGCCCCCAAAGTTTGTAGAAGTATGTTTCAAACACCCCGTAGTTACGAATTAGGAGTATTTCGAAACGAATTAAGTACAGTTGTAGTAGGTGATCAAAACGCCTGCCTCCAGCGTCGCAGCATCTCTGACATCTACGTATCACTGACTGCCGCACTCGCTCATGGATACCAGACCTGGTTCAAACAACCCCACATGCTGCACGTAGCCTCGCCGCTAGGTCTGTAGCTGACTCCACCGGGGTTTCGTACACCACATTCAGATGGTCCCACAGGAAGAAGTCTAGTGGGTTGAGGTCAGGCGACCAAGGCGGCCACGTTACAGAGCCACCTCGACCAGTACGCCGATCCTCAAACAGGTGTTCGAACTGGGTCCTGGTAGCTCGACTGAAGTGTATGGATGCCCTGTACGTAGTTAATACTACAACACACAAATACGCCATGACAATAATGATTGACATTGCCGGGGCATTCGATAACCGCTGGTGGCCCGCAATGTTTCAAAGGTTATAAGACATCTGGAGGTACGGCAATCATTGTACAACAGTTTCCAAGACTACTGTAAGGACCGAGTGGTCGAATGGCAAATGGACAGTCGGCAGGTAATTAAAAGAATTATCTCTATAATTTCTAGACGGGAATGACAGGTCAGAGGAATTGTCGACTACGCAGATGACCTATTAGTTGTAGTCGTCGCAAACAACAGAGAACATCTAGAGGAGAAAGCCAGTGGAATATTACAAACAATTACGCAATGGTGTCACAACAACAATCTCAAGATAGCGGAAAACAAAACAACATACACATTTCTGAAAGAATCATTCAAAAGAAACCCTACAGTTAAAATTGAAGACACAAACATCAAACGAGCACGTGTTACGCGCTATCTTGGGGTAGAGGTAAATGGGAAATTGAATTCCCACGAAGGGGAAGGCTAACAACTGACAAAGCAGAAAGACATACTAAATAAACTAGTGAGGCTAAATTCAAAACTGTACAGACTACCTCTACCAGTCATAGATATATACCACTGTGCGCTCTTCGAATCAGTACTCAGCTTCGCAGCTAGGACGTGGGCACAGAGACTGAACCTGGTCACCAACAAAGCATCAGTCAGAACAGGGCAGAGAAGTGTCCTGCTTAGGCTATGTGGAGCCTTCGGCAGCACCTTAGTGGATGCATTGTGTATGGTCTCTGAAAATGCACCGTAGATGCCACAATCAAGTACTGAATCGAAAGGTAATGGTTAAAGATGGGGAGACTAATAAGGTACACACAGCAACTGGTGTACCGATACACACAACAAGTCACCTTAAAAGTTGGCGTTTGGCTACTGGCAAGGTGAGTGGGACGTAAGTGACAAGGGTTGTAGACTGTACGAATTCCTCCCTCACATAAGGGAGCGGTTGAGAAATAAACATGTCGATCCCAGCCGCGGTATGGTACATTTCGTAACCGGACGCAGACCTTATCCCACGCACTTAAGCCTCGTGAGTCTGAGGCAGACACCAACATGCATATGCGGGGAAGAAGATTCCCCAGAATACGCTGTCTTTTCTGCGGGCAATATGCGAACAACAGACATACACGACACTTACGGTACACAGAAACAGACATACAAATATACACTTCAATAAGAGACATAAAACAATAGGCACAACTAAAAGCATTGACAAGCAATATTTCAGAAACAACAAATGAAGAGTACCTGCAGACACGACATAACAGACATGCCTGTGTGAAACATAACAACACTCTACAGAGAGTGGAAAGTGGCACTCACAGCGACAGCAAAAACAGTGACACTGATGAGGAACAGGGGGAGGAAGACGAGATGTAACAGTAAATAAGCGTAAGGCGCTGGCGATCTTGCCAAGAAAGCACCAAATGTTGTACACGGATTAGCACCTAAAATTAATACATAGGATTAGCAATATTATTTCTGTACTACTAACCAAACTTTTTTGTTGTGACTGGCGGTCAACAACTCGAAGAAACCATTCCGAGGTATTCACCGTCAGACACAGTCGTTGATGACACTAACAAATCTCTCCTCTATCCTGTCGTCTTTTTATATCCTTCTTAAAACAACAAAATTTTATTTATATTTGAACCTTAAATTATTTTTATTTTAAAAAGGTTTATTGTTCTTAAAATGTTGTAGACAAAAACAAAAGAAAAAAACTACAAAAAAGATGAAAAACGAAAACTGTAACAAGTACGACCTGTTTTAAACATCTGGTAATACATCTACAACTTGGAAATAAATGAATAAAGAAATAAACAAAATTCCCCATCGTGCTGGATCATTTTGGAACTACGTTCGTCGACAGACTGCCTCTGATTCGAGAGTAAAGCGTGTAGGGGCCAAACAACTAATTGTGGGCCATGCCAACCCATACACTGGTAATGGAATTTTCTTGATGACCTCGTCTGCGGGTGGCGTGGGGATTCGCCTCTCGCTGGGCGATGAACACAGCCTCATGGATGAAAGACGCCCCGTCGGTCAACAACACATACGCGGCGTAATACGACCGCCCGGCGCAACGCTGCAGAAACCACTGCGCGAACTCCAAACGCGGAGCAAACTCGGGAAGCAACAGTGCCTGTGTCTTCTGAAGACAGAATGGATGCATTCGCTCCTCTTGCAACACCCACCAAATCGCTGAGTGCGTGCTTTGCATTGCATATGCCACGGAGCGGGTACTTCAAGATGGGTCTGTGTTAAACCTCTCTACTAAAGCCGTTGGCACACGGACCGTGCATCCGAACGTTGAGCGTTGAGCGTGCCGAGTTTCTGACGTCTTAGCGTGGAACAGCACGCTCGGGAGTCTTTCCGAACGTGCAGAGCAATATCTGGCATGTCGGATATTCTGAGCGTACGTCTGAGCGTTGACCAATGAGGTGGCACAACGCCACCTACGTCACAAGCACACCGTCTCCTTTCAGCACAGAGTTGTGAGGCGCCGTATTGGCATTCATTTCAAGCCTATATGTATATATGCCGTTCCGAGCACCAGCGAATTGAGAATCACTGCAAAACCCGTTGGTAACTGTGTGATTCGTTCTGATAAAATAAAGACAAACATCATATTCGTGGCAAATGAATTACTGTAAATTGCGTATTATGAGAGTAGGCTATTTGAAGGCAGCGACACACTGAAGATTCACGCAAAACGCATTGTTCTTGGTACAATGTGTTATAATTAAATTTCAGTAAGTAACATATCTACGATTAAGGTTTTTAGCGAGAGGTAAGATAGGTATGACACTACGAATAGGGACGCGAGGGGCGATGTTGGTTTAGCGTAATGAATAGCGTCACTCTTTGATAGTGAGTCCTTTTGTTGGGTGGTTGGGTGGGTGGGTGGGTGGGTGGGTGGGTGGATGGGTGGGGGGGGGGTTAGTTCGCGTCCTGATACAACCAATATTTTTTCCCCTAACATTCGCGTTTTTATGAAGTTCTGATACTTTATTATTAGTTTAATATAAGTATAGACTAATATTTGACATTATGTAAATACAAGTTCACCTTTTTTTGAGGGGTGACTTTGTTCGATTGGCTTAATCTAAAGGACAGCTTACGCATCTTGTATAAAGATATTTTGCTCCTTCCTCTTTTACGCTTCGTAATTCACATGTTGCAAAGATTATGCTCCTGGGTAGGAACAGTGATCAAATAAGACTGACCTTGGGGTTTTACTAAAATGCGGGAATGACGAAATAATGTTTATCTTATGCGGAAAAGTATTCGAAATTTGTAACGCACTGTTTGTAATGGAACTTTTATAACCCTGTGACCTTATTGATTGGACATGGTAGTTTCCTTTTCGTGGACGATGGAAGAAATGTGAGTTTTAATAGAGCTAACGTGGGAATTTTACCCGCGCCCGTTGAGTAAACAGTGTGATTAACAAACTAGAAACATCCCTCAACTGTCGCTGGAATGCGTTGCGATCGCGTATACCACGTTGGGGTCCACGTACCGTATGCACAAGTCGCATCGTTCCTGAGCGTTCAGCAGCACGTTGAACTTGGCACTCTCAGCGTTAACGTTCGACAGCATGGTCCGTGTGCCGACGGCATAAGCCCTCTGCAGACCGTGGCGTGCGTACGCTTCGCTCGCGACCAGTGCCTCGTGATATCATCCGTTTCAGCCAGATGCCGATGGATGACCATATTTGGAGTGGTGCGGCTGACGCTAATTGGGATATCGTTGCCCGTAGATGTGTAATGCATACTCCCATTGCCTCTCGCATGGCTGACGCTAATTGGGATATCGTTGCCCGTAGATGTGTAATGCATACTCCCATTGCCTCTCGCATCACCACACGCAAAATACAAGTCGCGCTGCTCAGCCCAGGTGATCGTTTCAACGACGCGGCACACCAGGACGAGAGAAACTACGGCAGAGAGCTGTAGTTCTACTGCATATGTTCATCGTTCCCCTATGCCGCTGCTGCTACAGGGTGTTTCAAAAATGACCGGTATATTTGAAACGGCAATACAAACTAAACGAGCAGCGATAGAAATACACCGTTTGTAGCAATATGCTTGGGACAACAGTACATTTTCAGGCAGACAAACTTTCGAAATTACAGTAGTTACAATTGTCAACAACAGATGGCGCTGCGGTCTGGGAAACTCTATAGTACGATATTTTCCACATATCCACCATGCGTAGCAATAATATGGCGTAGTCTCTGAATGAAATTACCCGAAACCTTTGACAACGTGTCTGGCGGAATGGCTTCACATGCAGATGAGATGTACTGCTTCAGCTGTTCAATTGTTTCTGGATTCTGGCGGTACACCTGGTCTTTCAAGTGTCCCCACAGAAAGTAGTCACAGGGGTTCATGTCTGGCGAATAGGGAGGCCAATCCACGCCGCCTCCTGTATGTTTCGGATAGCCCAAAGCAATCACACGATCATCGAAATATTCATTCAGGAAATTAAAGACGTCGGCCGTGCGATGTGGCCGGGCACCATCTTGCATAAACCACGAGGTGTTCGCAGTGTCGTCTAAGGCAGTTTGTACCGCCACAAATTCACGAAGAATGTCCAGATAGCGTGATGCAGTAATCGTTTCGGATCTGAAAAATGGGCCAATGATTCCTTTGGAAGAAATGGCGGCCCAGACCAGTACTTTTTGAGGGTGCAGGGACGATGGGACTGCAACATGGGGCTTTTCGGTTCCCCATATGCGCCAGTTCTGTTTATTGACGAAGCCGTCCAGGTAAAAATAAGCTTCGTCAGTAAACCAAATGCTGCCCACATGCATATCGCCGTCATCAATCCTGTGCACTATATCGTTAGCGAATGTCTCTCGTGCAGCAATGGTAGCGGCGCTGAGGGGTTGCCGCGTTTGAATTTTGTATGGATAGAGGTGTAAACTCTGGCACATAAGACGATACGTGGACGTTGGCGTCATTTGGACCGCAGCTGCAACACGGCGAACGGAAAGCCGCTGTTGGATCACCTGCTGCACTAGCTGCGCGTTGCCCTCTGTGGTTGCCGTACGCGGTCGCCCTACCTTCCCAGCACGTTCATCCGTCACGTTCCCAGTCCGTTGAAATGTTTCAAACAGATCCTTTATTGTATCGCTTTTCGGTCCTTTGGTTACATTAAACCTCCGTTGAAAACTTCGTCTTGTTGCAACAACACTGTGTTCTAGGCGGTGGAATTCCAACACCAGAAAAATCCTCTGTTCTCAGGAATAAACCATGTTGTCCACAGCACACTTGCACGTTGTGAACAGCACACGCTTACAGCAGAAAGACGACGTACAGAATGGCGCACGCACAGACTGCGTTGTCGTCTATATCTTTCACATCACTTGCAGCGCCATCTGTTGTTGAAAATTGTAACTACTGTAATTTCGAAAGTTTGTCCGCCTGAAAATGTACTGTTGTCCCAAGCATATTGCAACAAACGGTGTATTTCTATCGCTGCTCGTTTAGTTTGTATTGCCGTTTCAAATATACCGGTCATTTTTGAAACACCCTGTATTAGCTGTCCCTACGGTGTTGGCGTCACAAGCGTGGCCTCGTTCAGCCCCATGTGACATCCACACTTCTGAAAGGTACATCGCAAGACATACTGCTCGTCCTCTGTTCGCGTACACAGTCACGCCTGCTGCCCGAGCGGAGGCCTAGCGGGATTCGTCGGCGCCTGTTATTTGGATGCTCTGCAGCGTCGTTAGATGACGTTTCCTGAAAATGGCTCCTGTCCTTATTTTGTTCCTCAAGACACCTTCTACAGCCCCTCCAAGTCTGTCTGAACAATTCTGAAACACTCTGTACATACTACTTGGCAAAAAAGTGAATCGCTCAGAGGACATGGTCAGATATCAACGGAATTTTTTTTATATGTATGCAGTATCGGTGAGTATGTAAATGATCAGAGCTGAAATTCTGTGTGAATGGTGAACTAGCCACCAGAGTGCATTAGTGTTATTTGTGTAAAGTGATGTTGCGATGTATGAACAGCATTGTTGTTGTTGTTGTGGTCTTCAGTCCTGAGACTGGTTTGATGCAGCTCTCCATGCTACTCTATCCTGTGCAAGCTTCTTCATCTCCCAGTACCTACTGCAACCTACATCCTTCTGAATCTGCTTAGTGAATTGATCTCTTGGTCTCCCTCTACGATTTTTACCCTCCACGCTGCCCTCCAATACTAAATGGGTGATGGCTTGATGCCTCAAAACATGTCCTACCAACCGATCCCTTCTTCTAGTCAAGTTGTGCCACAAACTTCTCTTCTCCCCAATCCTATTCAATACCTCCTCATTAGTTACATGATCTACCCACCTTATCTTCAGCATTCTTCTGTAGCACCACATTTCGAAAGCTTCTATTCTCTTCTTGTCCAAACTGGTTATCGTCCATGTTTCACTTCCATACAAATACTTTTAGAAACGACTTCCTGACACTTAAATCTATACTCGATGTTAACAAATTTCTCTTCTTCAGAAACGCTTTCCTTGCCATTGCCAGTCTACATTTTATATCCTCTCTACTTCGACCATCATCAGTTATTTTACTCCCTAAATAGCAAAACTCCTTTACTACTTTAAGTGTCTCATTTCCTAATCTAATTCCCTCAGCATGACCCGACTTAATTCGACTACATTCCATTATCCTCGTTTTGTTTTTGTTGATGTTCATCTTATATCCTCCTTTCAAGACACTGTCCATTGCGTTCAACTGCTCTTCCAAGTCCTTTGCTGTCTCTGACAGAATTACAATGTCATCGGCGAACCTCAAAGTTTTTACTTCTTCTCCATGAATTTTAATACCTACTCCGAATTTTTCTTTTGTTTCCTTTACTGCTTGCTCAATATACAGATTGAATAACATCGGGGAGAGGCTACAACCCTGTCTCACTCCTTTCCCAACCACGAATGGAAAAACTGGTAGAAGCGGACCTCGGGGAGGATCAGTTTGGATTCCGTAGAAATGTTGGAACACGTGAGGCAATACTAACCTTACGACTTATCTTAGAAGAAAGATTAAGAAAAGGCAAACCTACGTTTCTAGCATTTGTAGACTTAGAGAAAGCTTTTGACAATGTTGACTGGAATACTCTCTTTCAAATTCTGAAGGTGGCAGGGGTAAAATACAGGGAGCGAAAGGCTATTTACAATTTGTACAGAAACCAGATGAACAGCATTAGATGTCCATTAAAGGAAGGGAAATCGTGTGACATGACTGGCTACGAGATCCCGGAGGGCAAGCTCACCTGCCTAATTGGAAAGGTTTATCTGTCCCTCGTACTCAGTGGCACCTTTCCTTCAGCAAGTATGAGAGTTATATGTTTAAGTTTGACGGTTAAATGCAGGTGAATGCAACGGGTGTGTATAATTTGGTATCGGGTTTGTGTTGGATGACTATAACGGAATGGAGAGGTTGAAATCTGGTGCCAGCACATAGATTTCTCCCGTCGAATAGCACCAAGGAGACGGCCGAGCTTAATGTCCCATCCGACGGACGGGTCACCTTCAACAGTGTCACACGCCCCCACTTTACGAGACACGGCGGAGGCGTCTGGAAACCAGCCCAGGACATGGCCGCACTGTCCGATTATCAGCAGCTTTTCGCCAACTCTTTTCCTCCCCTTCTCCGTATAGCCAATGGGAATCGACACGTGGCGTACCTAGGAGGTAACCCCATTCAAGTCCTAACCAAGCCCGATGTTGCTTAACTACGGCGACCTGGTGAAAAGTACTAATGCAATCAACTAAATATTAAGTTGCCTATGAGCAGTAGCTATTTAGTATAAATAAGGGAACAGCAGGTTTTACCATCTACAAACTTTCTTTCTAATCTACCCGATTAAACTAAATTGGCACAAGCGTGAATAAAACAGAGCAGTGTAATAAATGAGCGTATGGCATTGGTGGCCGGGAGACCCCTCGCGGGGCGGTTCGGCCGCCGCTCCACAAGTTCTTTAACGCCACTACGGCGACTTGCGAGTGAATGAGGATGAAATGATGATGAAAGACACACAACACCCAGTCATCTCGAGGCAGAGAAAATCCCTGACCCCGCCGGGAATCTAACCCGGGACCCCGTGCGCGGGGAGCGAGAACGCTATCGCAGGACCACGAGCCCCGGACAGTAGTGTAATGATAGTTCATATTTAACAAAGTACAAAGATCAAGTTTCAGTGATTTACTCCTCTTTTGTTAATGACTATCTTGATCACTTTTACGTCCTTGAATATTCTCCTTCCTGATCGGATCAACAGAACATGATGACCTCCGTATAAGCAATGCCTTTTTTTTTTTACCTGGCTGTGATGTTCCATTATATGACACCTTATACCACAGATCAGAATTATAGAAACTACGTTGAGCCACCATGACGACCAGGGAGTACCGTACACTGGTTGCAGACCATGTACACTCCTTCACGATGACAATGTTTCCAGACGGCAGTGGCATTTTTCAGCAAGATAATGAGCCATGTCACAAGGCCCAGGAGTCTGATGTAGTGGTTCGAGGAACACCGTGACGAGTTCAATTGATGTACTGCCCCCTGCACCCCCCGCCCCAACTTGCCAGATTTGAACCTGGAATGTGACAGATCGTGGCGTCAGAGCTCATCTCCCTCCCCCCTCCCCCGGAATTGACGGGAAGTAGGTGACTTGTGTGTGCCGATGTAGTGCCACCTCCCTCAAGTGGCCTATCGTGACCTCATTTCTTCCATGACACTACGCGTCGCCGCTGTTATCCGTGCCAAAGGTTGACGTACCGGCCATAGGATCGGTGGAGATAATATCCTGGCTGATCAGTGTACATCCCAAGTTTTTGTTTTTGCTCGTGTAGAACATTCCACTATCTAATCAAAAGTATCCCTACACCTTGCCGATATGTTTACTTTTCCTAGGCGGGAGGGTGCAAACTGTCAATTCTGTTAAAGTATCAATGGCTGGTACAGACAAAACTTTTTTTTTTTTTTTTTTTTTGTAGTCTGTAAACTCTAATACGGTCCAGAAGTGAACTGCAAACTGTTGTGTTATGTAATTAATAACGTTTTGTTTCGGTGAATGGTACACTGTGATACATTTTTGAATTGGTCTTTAGGAGAGGAAATGATTTACCGAATAAAAAACACAGGGTGCCATATAAAAAACCATACCGCTGTTCATATCTTTGTAAAAAACAAAGCTACAACCAACAGAATCGTGATGATTGATGTCCCCCTGACGGCTAAAGAACATTTGCTTGAAATATTTTGTATTTTGCATCTGGACAAACAGTTATTTAGGGTGGTTGAGATAAAAGGGACACCCTGTATACAATATTGTTTAAATTTGTTGCTAACTTAGATAATGGTAATAAATAAGGTACCTATTAGGTTGTGGATGTATTTTAAGTTAAAATTTAAATTGTATTTGATGGAAGAAACACGAAATCACAATAAATTTGACACAGATATAATGTGACAGTACTCCGATTTATACCATCTATGTGTTTGTTATACGTCTGTTATATACACTGCTGGAAATTGAAATAAGAACACCGTGAATTCATTGTCCCAGGAAGGGGAAACTTTATTGACACATTCCTGGGGTCAGATACATCACATGATCACACTGACAGAACCACAGGCACATAGACACAGGCAACAGAGCATGCACAATGTCGGCACTAGTACAGTGTATATCCACCTTTCGCAGCAATGCAGGCTGCTATTCTCCCATGGAGACGATCGTAGAGATGCTGGATGTAGTCCTGTGGAACGGCCATTCCACCTGGCGCCTCAGTTGGACCAGCGTTCGTGCTGGACGTGCAGACCGCGTGAGACGACGCTTCATCCAGTCCCAAACATGCTCAATGGGGGACAGATCCGGAGATCTTGCTGGCCAGGGTAGTTGACTTACACCTTCTAGAGCACGTTGGGTGGCACGGGATACATGCGGACGTGCATTGTCCTGTTGGAACAGCAAGTTCCCTTTCCGGTCTAGGAATGGTAGAACGATGGGTTCGATGACGGTTTGGATGTACCGTGCACTATTCAGTGTCCCCTCGACGATCACCAGTGGTGTACGGCCAGTGTAGGAGATCGCTCCCCACACCATGATGCCGGGTGTTGGCCCTGTGTGCCTCGGTCGTATGCAGTCCTGATTGTGGCGCTCACCTGCACGGCGCCAAACACGCATACGACCATCATTGGCACCAAGGCAGAAGCGACTCTCATCGCTGAAGACGACACGTCTCCATTCATCCCTCCATTCACGCCTGTCGCAACACCACTGGAGGCGGGCTGCACGATGTTGGGGCGTGAGCGGAAGACGGCCTAACGGTGTGCGGGACCGTAGCCCATCTTCATGGAGACGGTTGCGAATGGTCCTCGCCGATACCCCAGGAGCAACAGTGTCCCTAATTTGCTGGGAAGTGGCGGTGCGGTCCCCTACGGCACTGCGTAGGATCCTACGGTCTTGGCGTGCATCCGTGCGTCGCTGCGGTCCGGTCCCAGGTCGACGGGCACGTGCACCTTCCGCCGACCACTGGCGACAACATCGATGTACTGTGGAGACCTCACGCCCCACGTGTTGAGCAATTCGGCGGTACGTCCACCCGGCCTCCCGCATGCCCACTATACGCCCTCGCTCAAAGTCCGTCAACTGCACATACGGTTCACGTCCATGCTGTCGCGGCATGCTACCAGTGTTAAAGACTGCGATGGAGCTCCGTATGCCACGGCAAACTGGCTGACACTGACGGCGGCGGTGCACAAATGCTGCGCAGCTAGCGCCATTCGACGGCCAACACCGCGGTTCCTGGTGTGTCCGCTGTGCCGTGCGTGTGATCATTGCTTGTACAGCCCTCTCGCAGTGTCCGGAGCAAGTATGGTGGGTCTGACACACCGGTGTCAATGTGTTCTTTTTTCCATTTCCAGGAGTGTATGTTCCCTTGACTGTGGTAATAATTAATAATGTATCGATTAATTAGGTTACAATGTGTTTCCGAATTTAAGGTAAGAGTGGAGATTTAGAGTTGATGTAATATGACACAGTCAGCTGCATCATGTGAGAAAGCTCAGTAAAGCTTCTAGTCAGTCACGCATGATGGAATGAAAGAAGAAGAAGCGTCATATCTTCAGATAGTGTTACATTTTGTGAAATGATATAACAACAAACTACATACAGAGTTACATTTTTAGGTCGATTACATTTAGGGTTGGAAAATCTTAACTTACTTTTATTATGTTTGTATGTGTACCTCGTCTTCACTTCCTGTATGTGAAACAGAACCCAGTACGTTGTCTTCGATGCTGATTGTTCATCGCAGGTGAGGGTATCATCTGGAGTGCCCCAGGGAAGTGTGGTAGGTCCGCTGTTGTTTTCTATCTACATAAATGATCTTTTGGATAGGGTGGATAGCAATGTGCGGCTGTTTGCTGATGATGCTGTGGTGTACGGGAAGGTGTCGTCGTTGAGTGACTGTAGGAGGATACAAGATGACTTGGACAGGATTTGTGATTGGTGTAAGGATTGGCAGCTAACTCTAAATATAGATAAATGTAAATTAATGCAGATGAATAGGAAAAAGAATCCTGTAATGTTTGAATACTCCATTAGTAGTGTAGCGCTTGACGGAGTCACGTCCATTAAATATTTGGGAGTAATATTGCAGAGCGATA
Organism: Schistocerca nitens; assembly: GCF_023898315.1. Taxonomy (NCBI): domain Eukaryota; kingdom Metazoa; phylum Arthropoda; class Insecta; order Orthoptera; family Acrididae; genus Schistocerca; species Schistocerca nitens. The sequence continues at coordinate 206,667,976 of NC_064614.1, forward strand.
TGAAGTGGGACAAGCATGTAATGGCAGTTGTGGGGAAGGCGGATAGTCGTCTTCGGTTCATTGGTAGAATTTTGGGAAGATGTGGTTCATCTGTAAAGGAGACCGCTTATAAAACACTAATACGACCTATTCTTGAGTACTGCTCGAGCGTTTGGGATCCCTATCAGGTCGGATTGAGGGAGGACATAGAAGCAATTCAGAGGCAGGCTACTAGATTTGTTACTGGTAAGTTTGGTCATCACGCGAGTGTTACGGAAATGCTTCAAGACCTCGGGTGGGAATCTTTAGAGGAAAGGAGGCGTTCTTTTCGTGAATCGCTACTGAGAAAATTAGAGAACCAGTATTTGAGGCTGACTGCAGTACAGTTTTACTGCCGCCAACTTACATTTCGCGGAAAGACCACAAAGATAAGAGAGATTAGGGCTCGTACAGAGGCATATAGGCAGTCATTTTTCCATCGTTCTGTTTGGGAGTGGAACAGGGAGAGAAGATGCTAGTTGTCGTACGAGGTACCCTCCGCCACGCACCATATGGTGGATTGCGGAATATGTATGTAGATATGTAGACACAGCATCCGAGCCACTGTCTGCTTTTGCATCTGTGTCTTTTACTGTCTACTGCTGATCTGTCTGATGTGGAGCCTGTCTTATTCTAGCGTATAGTCTCTCCTGTTTGTATGCCGCATGTAGTTCAACATGGTTCAAATGGCTCTGAGCACTATGGGACTTAACATCTATGGTCATCAGTCCCCTAGAACTTAGAACTACTTAAACCTATCTAACCTAAGGACATCACACACATCCATGCCCGAGGCAGGATTCGAACCTGCGACCGTAGCAGTCGCGCGGCTCCGGACTGAGCGCCTAGAACCGCGTGTAGTGTCTGCGATATTTCCTCTGCGATGCTGTCTGAACACCAGTGGTGTCAATAACTCAGTACGACCACACTGACAAGTTGTAGATAACTTCGAGGAAAATAACGACATAGTTTCCTCCGCACGACGTCCAAAGCTCTATCAATTTCGCTGAAGAAATGGATGTGACGTCACTGCTGCCCTGCGAATTTCCCACGGTACTGCTATGGCTTCCACCTCTAGCACATTTGTTGGAGTGGAATTGATAGCACCCGAACAGATTCTAATAGCACGACTGAGCGTCTTAGCCCCGCGGGAGATTCGAGGCACGTGCCCCTCCAATGGGCCGTTGCGCGAGTTGCAGTCCTTTGGCGTTGTCCCAAGTCAGCGCGACCGTTTCCTGACCTAAGTGCCGACTCGCGGTATACGTGCAATGAATGTGTTTCTCTTGAGAGCCATCCGGATACTTTTGTCCTCCAGAATGAGTTTTAGTTTTCTGAACGTGTCGCTACAAACGTCTGCTCTAGGTTATCTCTGCCACTTTCTCCGTGTGTACAAATCCATCCCCGTGGCCGAAGAACATGTATTAGCGCCTTGTTACAGTATCTGCCAATGCAGAGAAGACCATGGGAACATTTTCAGACCTAACTTCTGTGATGTTTCCTGCAGTACCGTTTACATCTCTTCAAATTGTTCACGTTAGTAACATTACTGTTCTTTCTTCGTACACTTTCCGTACTGACTGCCACCGCCCAGAGGTTCCAGTGTACATAGAATATACATCTAATGCGGCACCTCGCAGCCATTTCTCTTAAAACGTTGACGAATCCATATTTCTTGTCTGTGTCCAACAACCCAGAGATCCTTCCCGTTTCTTCGCAGCCAGTTAACGGCCGGCTCAAATGGCTCTGAGCACTATGGGACTCAACTGCTGAGGTTATTAGTCCCCTAGAACTTAGAACTAGGTAAACCTAACTAACCTAAGGACATCACAAACATCCATGCCCGAGGCAGGATTCGAACCTGCGACCGTAGCGGTCTTGCGGTTCCAGACTGCAGCGCCTTTAACCGCACGGCCACTGCGGCCGGCTAACGGCCGGTACTACCAGTAATTTCTCACACTGAACTCATTACAATTACAAAATCCACTATCTATTTCTTCCGTCCTGACTTCTATCTTGTCATTTGTTATTGCCATTTCCCATTCACTAATACACTAAAATAGGATGGACTATCCTTTGCCGTCTGGGGTGGCCGAGCAGTTCTAGGCGCTACAGTCTGGAACCGCGCGACCGCTACGGTCGCAGGTTCCAATCCTGCCACGGGCATGGATGTGTATGATGTCCTTAGGTTAGTTAGGTTAAGGCAGTTCTAAGTCCTGGGGGACTGATGACCTCAGATGTTAAGTCCCATAGTGCTCAGAGCCATTTGAACCATTTGACTGTCCCTTGGCTCTAATTTAACCTTAATACTTTACTCAGTAACTGTCTAAGAAGAAGCTTATTGCAAACCTAAACGATTATAATTGTCAAAACCGATTATGACATTTAAGCAAATTACGGGTCAAGCGCCAAAGAGGAAACCCTGATTTATTGGTAAAATTCCGTTGTAAACACCAATGCTAATAACATTTACGCTAACACAAGCACTAGAACAGCGGGAAACAGTGTTTACAGTTGTGTAATGGCACTCATATCTAAAACCAACATCGGTGTTCAGAGAATGAGCCACGCGCCACCTCTCTGTTAGTGTCTTAGAGGGCACTTGTATGAATTGCTGACAACTGAAATAACTCTGTAGTTTGTTTGCAGCAGTGAGGCATAGCTGGAGTAGTTATTACTTGTAAAAAATACGGAACATTTCAAATTGGAAAGGAAAACTGCACCAAAACGGAGGAAGAGAGGTGAAGGTAGAGCTCAAAGTGAAAGGAAGTAACTAGGCAGAGAAGGGAAGGAATATACTCGAGAAGACAATATTGTGGTTGCAGCTAAAGAGGCTGCCAAGCACCAGGTAGACTTGACTGTCATTTTAGATTTTATTATAAGTCTTTGAATCAATGTTAAAGTATTTTAATGCATTTCATTTATTACTGTAACTAATTTCGTATCGACAAAAATCGTCACTCAGATTATGGGGTTATAGTTAACTAGTTGCACGGAAGTATTTACTTACCCAACAGAAAAGGCAAAATAGATAAAGGTCTAAGGAAAAAGCTTGGCATATGTTTTGTCTAGAGTGTGGCACTATAAGGGGCAGAAACATGGACGCTGAGACGAGAGGATGAAGAAATGTTAGAAGCATCTGAGATGTGGATGTGGATGAGAATGGAGAGGATAAGCTGGATGAAAAGAGTGAGTAATGAAAGAGTATTGGAAAGGGTTGGTGAGAGAAGATGTCTGCTGAAGGTTATAAGAGAAAGGAAAAAGAACTGGTTGGGCCATTCTTTGAGAAGGGAGTGCTTGCTAGCAGATGCTTTGGAAGGACTGGTTAGTGGGAGAAGGAGATACAAGATGATAGACGACATAAAGGGAAGAGGAAACTATGCGGATCTTAAGAGGATGGCGGAAGACTGGACAGCCTGGAGAACTAGCAGGTGAAAACCTGCCATTTGGCAGAACACTAACGATGATGACGAACAGAAAAGGGATACTTTATGGAAACAGAGCATAAGTTTTTGTTGAAAGGACACACTCTTATGTCGTGATTTCGCTCACACTGGGAAACGAAAGAGGCTAATAGTGCGTAAAGTTTCGAAAGATTTAATTAGCCTCATCACTGGATCTAAGTGCATAAAACCATTTACAGTGACTCTTAGGCTAGAATGAGACTTTAAATTAGCTGTTGAAAAATAAGAATTTCATCAAGGTGCACATTTAAAAAGCACATTGCATCAGATTGACTGTGAACGGTTATGGGAACTGCATAAGCTCGGTCAACTGTCAAAGCAGTTGATGAGTTCAAGGAACATTACATGTTTAAGTGGAACGTGAAACCCTATGACGTCCAACAGATGCAACTGGAAATACTACACTTTGAACCTATGTGGTCTGAAAGAAAGAGAAGCTATTTAGCTAAAATGATTCCCTTTGTAAAAGAGGAAAATAATTGGTTTTACGAAAACCTTTCGAAATTAGTGAAAATGGGTACAATGACACTTGTATCGATGTTTATGTTGAAGCCATTAAATACAGAACATTTCACTTTCATCAAATTTTGTGTAATATCGTTTTTAAACCTAGTGACGTAGAATAAAAACGCTGACATGAAATCTGTACAACTTTTAAGTTTGTGTCGTGATCCCCAACTATTATACTGCTTTCGCATAAATGCTATATGCATTTTGTTGATTATCTGTATCCGATATTTGGCGCTTGACCACATCTTTACTTACATGCCACAATTATCGTCTATGTATGTGAATTGAAAGTCCACCATCATGTATACCTATAAAATCTTAACAAAATTCTTAGCTAAGTCTTTTATTACCTCTCTCTACCAAACAAAGAACTTCCTCGTTCGATAAATTGTTCATTGGATTGGCTAGCCTTGACCCCGACAGTCCGAAAAGTTTTGAGATTGGATTAATAAAAACGAGATAAAAGTTAAGTTGGTAGCTTTAATGCTTCGCGTGTTTTACGTAGTCTTCCCAACTTGGGTACAACGCACAGAATGTTCATATAGCCACGTGAAACTGTCAGAAAGTCCTTCTTTAGGATGCTGTTTAACTCAGGCTTATGTTGGCTTGAATGTCGATTATGTAGGCCATGTCGTCTAGGAGTTGACTCTTTATGTGCGTTTCTGTACTTTGTCGTAAGTTCGTATTGATATAAAGTCTCATGACCCATGAAGATTTTTTCCAAAAAAGAACTGTCCGCATCTTGCATTTCAGAAAGTCACGGCAGACGCCCACCCGTCCTTTTTTTTTTTTTTTTTTTTTTTTTCGGGAGTGGAGGTGCCTCGGACAAACGGTCTTTTCTTATAAACGTATTGGAGAACGTCATCAACAGTTGATCAGAGGTTCAGTTCGTTGTTCCATTTCAATTTTTGACCCTACTACGTTGACGACTATAGCGGTAAGACCACTACTCAACACCGCCCTCTCAAAATTGATTGCTCCATTGCACATCTGTTTTTTACAGTTGTTAGTTCTAGTTGCCACCATAGTTACTGGGCTGACGTCGCTTATACGCCAGTAATAAAATTAGTCTCAAACCTTTTTGGACGGACAGTGTGTTTTGGTTGCTTTCAAGATTACCGCCCGGAGAAAGAACAATTATAGTTCCATTTCTCAACGTAGTTGCTTGTACTCCTACGTACTAGGTTGTTTCGTTTCCTGACCGCGCCATGAAAATGAAATAAGTTTCCGATACTGTGATTGATATTCTTCTAGCACGTCCGAGTTACTGTATTGTGCATAAAGCCCCCGAATAGTCTGGGGTCTTAAATTTGAAGATCAGTTTCCTTTCCCTCATGGCTTCATTATTGTCAACACATATTAAAATAGCTATGCGACTGTGATACAAACACTTTATAGGATTCAAGCATCAATCTGCTAGTCATTAACTGTATATAATGAATAGTGAGCTTTGAACAGTTAAAAAATTTTGAAGAGACCAGAGGACTAGTGCGAAACATTCGCACTTTTATAGTTTAAATAAATGGTAGTATTTGGAATACGTGTAGTCGTTGGGATAAGGGTTGTTGCTGGAATGAGGAGAAAAGTCTTTAAAAATTAATCTAACGATGTTAAATAATAATCAGGAATTTATGATGTACAGATATTTCCATGAACGTAATTTAGAATAAAATCCTCTACAGAGAATTACAACACGTTGATATAAACGGTATTTGACATCAGAATGTAATCTTCGTGTAATTCTTTATTTTTTGTTTTCTTTAAGGGATAGGCGCAGAGATAATGGACTATCACAGTCGTCACGGTTATTATGTTTGACAAAACTCTCTACAGATTAGATAGTGTTATTAAGTACTTACAAACAAATAAAACAGTATTTTTAATAAGATAGTATGAAAACGGAGCTTCTTATTCGTCATTAATAAGTTATTCTCGTAAGATACAGGAGTAAAGCTGTGCAAGCATGATGCCTTTTTTGCCTATTGATAATTAAAAGCCTCTTTCAAGTTAAAATTTTACACAAATAGTACGTTTTATCGCAAAATCGGTATGCAATGTCAGAAGGCGGTTAAAAAGCCTTCTTAACGATACCTCCTTCATCCCTGTACGATTAGCTCGTGTTGAGAGAAAGGGATGTTGACTTGAGAACTTTATGATACTTTAGGCAGAACGCCTTGAGGCTGCCTACAGAAACATTAGGGAATCAGAAGTGAATAACCGATCTCATTAAATTTCATGACAGAACCGTAATCTTGAACTGCTTGAGGTTGCCTTCGGAAACGTTAGGGAATCAAAGGAGAAATAGAAGTAAACAACGGATTTAATTAAGTTTCACTTCAGAGACGTAATCTTGATTTCTCAGTTTCATTCCCAAGCCTTCAACTCTAATAAGCGTAGAAATAAAGAAGGAGATATACACCATTTCTCAGCGAGACTAGTCACACGAAACAAACAAAATGACAATTAAAATATCTTTCCTGGATTAGCGTGTTTCGTTTGATCTCAATGACATTAGTTTGACAAGTGTGTGCTTATTAAAACAAAATAACGCACGAAAAATAAATTTGAATTATAACATCGTGGAAACGAGGATGTGGTGTGCAATACAGGTACGTGAAATGAAGAAATATAAGTGTGGATATTCTGAGTCCTTGGACGGCAACTACCTCTCTCCCTTACGGAGCTGTTAGACGCTCTCGCGCTGAGCTAACATTATTGGTAAGCTGAACAAATCGGCCCCATCGGAGCCGTCCTGCTAACGGCCTGTGCGGGCAATGAAAACATTTCACGGAGCCGACTGGCCAGGAAATAACTGTCGAAAGCAGCGGCTGTTGGAGGCCACTACCAGGGGTTTCCACACCGCCGCGGCCCGTGTAACGGGCGAATTTATTCAGCCGCGTCCCAGACTCACATTCCAATCTCGGTAGAAAGTTGTTGGCGTAGCGCTTTATCCTGTGCGGCCGATCCCGTCTCGTAACTGCGGATGCAGGCAAGTAATAATCGCCATTGCGCTATTACCTCGAGAACTCGCGCACTGTGTCTTCCTTAAATGTGACGCGAAACTCTGAAGGTTGTCTTAATTAGAGTATGTGAATAGAGAAATATGCACGATGTTCCGCTTACGTCAGGGGCGCTATGTCCGACGTAACACAGGAGCCAATACACCCGTAGCAAGTCTCCGATCGACGCATACGCTCCGTCGCTTTGCTCGGACATTATGGCAGGTGGCGTATCATTTTCAGCCGAGAAACCGGATAGCTGGAAGCGGCTTTGAAAACAAGTCCTAGAAAGTCGCTGCGTCGTTGAGCACTTGAGACTGTCAGCACCATCTGCTCACAGTGCTTCGTACGAACTCAGACTGAAAGATTTCAAGATAACGGTAGAGCACGGACAGACAAATTCTAACTCTACGTCACTACTTCCAACTGCCCATTGCAGTTTCTGCATGATGCTCTTTTTCCTAGTAAAGCATGGCTATATTTGGAATGGTCAGTGAACAAGCAGAACTTCGACGTTGGAGTTATGCAACCTAGCATCGAAATCACCGGTGGTGTGTGCTCTCGCATTATCCTACATGAAATAACTGGCTGTCTCTTTGTTGGTTGTTAGCTCTCTGTAAAAACTGTAACGCGTTGTTTCCATACCTATCAAGAGTTATGGTTCACTAGAAAAAGAATATCCATTAATGGTGCACCTTTCTCCTGCACACCATGAGGCAGCTGATGATGATTTTCAGAACCCCATCTTCGGTAGTTCTACGTGATCGTGGTTCCCGATGAATCCAACCATGCTTTCGCCCAGAAAGGTGCATTTACTATCAATATTTCAGACTTGCACAAACTGCAACGACTGTTGATTAACTGCCATCCGATTATAGCATGGACCGGTCTGCAAGTGCTCTACGTCAACCTGTGCATCTAAGCTCCGCAAATCGTCTTACGATGTATACTGTCAGATCATAAATATCCGAACACCTATTGGCGGACGAGGTGTATCAAACTTCACCTTTATTGCTTCTTGAACTCTTCTGAGGACACTTTCAGTAAGGTATCTGAATGTCTGTGGAGGAATGGCAGCCAATTCTCTCTCAAGAGTCGAAACGAGAGAAGGTAGTGACGTTGGAGGCTAGGATCTAGTGCGAAGTCGATATTCTACTTCATCGCAAAGGCGGAAATTGCATATAATGGTTCAAATGACTCTGAGCACTATGGGACTTAACTTCTGAGGTCATCAGTCCCCTAGAACTTAGAACTACTTAAACCTAACTAACTTAAGTACATCACACACATCCATGCCCGAGGCAGGATTGGAACCTGCGACCGTAGCGGTCACGCGGTTCCAGATTGAAGTGCCTAGAACCGCACGGCCACACCGGCCGGCTTCAGGGGTGCAGTGGGTCCCACCTTACTCATGATGGATGATAACGCACGGCCCCACCGAGCTGCCATCGTGGAGGAGTACCTTGAGACAGAAGATATCAGGAGAATGGAGTGGCCTGCCTGTTCTCCAGACCTAAACCCCATCGAGCACGTCTGAGATGCTCTCGGTCGACGTATCACTGCACGTGTTCAAACCCCTAGGGCACTTCAGGAGCTCCGACAGGCACTGGTGCAAGAATGGGAGGTTATACCCCAGCAGCTGCTCGACCACCTGATCCAGAGTATACCAACCCGTTGTGCGGCCTGTGTACGTGTGCATGGTGATCATACCCCATATTGATGTCGGGGTACATGCGCAGGAAACAGTGGCATTTTGTAGCACATGCGTTTCGGGACGGTTTCTCAACGTATCACCAATACTGTGGACTTACAGATCTGTGTAGTGTGTGTTCCCTATGTACCTATCCTGTTAGCGCCTGTTTTGTGCAGTGCCACGTTGTGTGGCACCACATTCTGCAATTATCCTTTATTTTTGAGCATGAGTGTATTTCGAGTTTTTTTCGATCGAGGGGGTGCCATTCCTCACTTTGTGGCTTTGTGTCAGTATCATACTCAAAAATATAGGATTCATCAGCTGTGATCACACCATGGAACCGTTCGTGGTCATCGGTAGTCCTCTAAGGTCATCAAAGCATCGTTTCTTCTATTGTCCTTCGGCTCAGTTGTGAGGTTTTTCGGGATCATTTTTGTAGAAACCTTCGCTTGTGCCTAACGTCGGTCGAAATTCGATGGTCGGTGAAACTGTTTTAAGTTTAATGGATCGCGCATCATCCTTATTGTTAAACATCGTTTTGATCTCACAAGAGCACGCACACGATGTTTTAGTCAGTTTTTGAAACTGAAACCCTCACTGAGCCAGCTGCATCTGCAACGTGATCCTGGCCTTCCAAAAATTATTTATGCCTGCGAAAAACTTGTGCTCTTGATAAGGAATGTTGCCCATAGGCTTGTTCTAACTTTTGAATGGTCACACTCGCGGATTTCACATGTTTAACACAAAACGTGATGGCATAACGTTGCTCTAAATTCTACAGTTATATTTTCGTAACACGCACTAAAAACATAACTTCACTCTTCACTGTTGTCGGTCTCAAAAGTCACTTGATGGCTGTACGGAGCTGAAACTGGTCTTCACAAGTGGAACAAGACAACGTTGCCAGATCGCTCGCAGTGCTATCAGTCTCTTTATTTTTCTCACACACCTCGTACGTTGTCCGACTCTTCCAGAAACGTACTCTCTCGGAATTTCAATAGGCCATCTCTCCGTGCTGCACATTTATCGTTACTTATTACGCTTTCGGTTTGAGTCTGTGCCTGTCTCTAGATCCTACTGACACACCATTCCGAAGTGCTAAATGTCGCAAAGATTTTCTCTGACCTCTTTCCAAGACTGCTTCTAACACGTCTAGTTTTTCTCAGCTAAAGTCGATACGCCGTCTGGCATAGTGTCCAAGCAATGGACGGAAGAGCATGCAACAATCGCGGTCTTCCTACAGCGGCATTAGAGCCCGCGCAATACCGGATATAGCTCTTGCTTCGTGACTGACAAACGCTGTATGTAAATGGAGTTTAAGTGATGTTTCAAGTATTGTTCATCGAATGCGTTTGCAACAGGTAAATGCTATAATTTTTTTCTCCCAACGAATTAAATTCTTTTTCCAAATCCACTGATCTGAGGTCAAAGTTTGACATGGAAATGATCTGGTTAGGGTAAGTTCATGTCGATATCGATGTGGTTGGAGAAAAAGGACCAGATTGTTAGATGAGAATGGGTAAGGCACTCAGCTGCAGCCCTCCAAATGCCTGACAGCGTTAGAAACTGCTCCCAAAAACCTAGGTATACGCTCAGATTTTCGGCGTTCATAATCCATATGTCTCTCGCTAATACAGTATCACTCATGGATGTGTTCGAGGTGTTGCACTCCACAGAATGAGTTAGCTGGAAACAATCTTCTTTATAAATTAGTCGAATAATTTACCGCAGAACTGTGAATCAAATGCTGTAGGAAATGAGAGTTGGTTTTGTCATATATTTTCAGATATATTAATGAATCTGAATTATTATCGCTCCTAACAGCTCTAGATACGCTATCACTATACCACAGTATTACGAATAATTTAGCTCATTGTTATTTCTATGAACTGACAATGTTATGTGTGACCTTATCCTGTTTCATCGTACTAATGCTGTGAAAACTCTCAATAATGTCATAACCAAGAAAGATTTGCATTGTTGTTTTCTGTGAGATATCCATCCTGGTGCACCGTCCAGGAAATTTTCACTCTTTAGTTGATGTGATAAACTTCTTAATTTCGTTAAGTATTTTGCTTGTTTATTTTATTTTTACTTTTTCTGTGACATTCCGAGGGAGCAGTTCGTACTACGTGTCTTGCTAGTTTCTTTAAAGCTAATATAACCACAAAACATTAACGTATTTATCCGGTTATTTCCAATTTGAAATCTACAGAATTTACTTACATTCAATCTAAGTGGTAGCAGTTTTTAACATTTTTTTAAGTGCTGTAGGTCTTTGATATTATTTCATGCTCTAAACTGTTTTTCACTGACGTTTGTTAATTTGTAGTTGTAGCTACAATGAAGTAAAAGCCATCACAAGGCTGTTCGAAAATGGTTAAGGAATTACCAGCACATTTTAGGATCTTTGTCATGTTCACTGGGTGACTACCAATGAACAGTAATGACCTCCTAGTCTCTGAAAGGAAAATATTCATACGTAAGTTTAAGAAAACGTACACTACTACCTTTGTCGTTCTTGTAGATTAGCATCGAAATGTTGCCAGAATTCCACCGCAGTGAATTACCTACAGAAAACAGTTTTCTGTTTTCCTCTAATGTATGTAATTTCTGGGAAGGAAGATGTGGAATATAACGTCTCATCGACTACGAGGTCATTTATAGACAGAGCACGAAGCTTGGGATATGGAAGGAACCATCTCAGCATTTGTTTGGATCGATTTAGGGAAACAAGGAAAAACCTAAATCTGGATGGGTGGGCGGGGATTTGAATCGGTGCTGTCCCGAATATGTCTTTAATATGCTAACCGATATAATTTATTCTCTAGATAGTTTTGTGACCTCGCAGTTCATCACAACTGCAAAGCATGAGATTCGATATCCCGTGGTTCCTAACATTTTGCAAGCAGTTAGTCTAACATGCAATAGCTAGTGTCATCGCTGGATTTGAATGGGAGTTCCTATCCAATGACCTTTGTTATTATTGCAGCTGTCTCTTATAGGCTTGAAATTAAATGAAGTCACTGGTATATGGAATGCCAGCAGAAACCGAGGATAAACTGATGAGTAGGACCTCAGCTGCTAGTCCCCTTGTACAACAGACAAAGTGACTATCTGGGAAAGTAGGTCAAATATTTCTGTGTTGTTGTAAGCGTATACTCAAATTAGCGGTCATAACTCTGAGTAATGCTATGAGGTTCCGTTGCTGGTGTCGGCTGTAAGCTATTTGCCAATAAAAACTAATTATAAGTTTCTGAATACTGGTTCCCCATTTTAAAGCAGTCAGTTGAACATCCGTTTGATTTTGAACCTAAAAGTTTGAGCACCCTGCGCAAACAACACACAGCCAAGTGTGTTCAAATGTGTGTGAAATATTATGGGACTTAACTGCTAAGGTCATCAGTCCCTAAGCTTACACACTACTTAACCTAAATTATCCTAAGGACAAACACACACACTCATGTCCGAGGGAGGACTCGAACCTCCGCCGGGACCAGCCGCACAGTTCATGACTGCAGCGCCTGAGACCGCTCGGCTAATCCCGCGCGGCAAAACACAGAGCCCTAGATGACTATTTTGAGCGACACTATTTCATGATAACATGCATCCAAAATACCTTGGGATCACGTTAGATAGGACACTTTCTTTTAAGGAGCCCTTGACATGAAGATCTGCTAAACTCAAAAGCAGAAACAATATTCTCCATGAACTCTGTGGCACTCGTTGCGGATCGTCACCAGACACACTTTAGTTAACAGCACTCGGGTTGGTATAATCGTCAGGGGAGCACTGTGGGCCTGTCTGGCTTAATAGTACACAGGTAAAACTGATAGACGTATAACTTAACGAAGCCATGCGCATCGTTAGTAGATGCAATACGGTCTACTCACACATACTGGATACCTATCTTGAGCCACATTCCACTTCCTGATATCAGACAGAACAGCGCGCTACTGCTTCAATAACAGAACATTGCTGATAACACCAATACTGAACGATGTATTCCCTTTGGAGCGAAAAAGACGGAGATCAAGACATCCCACTCACAGCCAGGACTCTCACGGAAACTGAATTCAGTAGCATCGATGAATGGAAACACTACTGGAAAAACACTGTCCTCCACGTTGCCTGAACCTGTCATGAATCCAGAAGAAACTCCTTGAATTCAACTGGTCATGGGTACTTTGGACTACCCTGAACCGCACCCTAATGAACCATGGAAGATGCACAGACACTCTTTACAAGTGGGGCGAATCTTCATGACCATCGTGTGACTGTGGTGAGGAACGACAGACTGTTGTCCACGTTGTACCAACATGTCTCGCACGTACCTACAAGGGTCCTTTCGAAGACTTCCTGGCAGTGACGAGTGATGTGATAGAATACACAAAAGATCTTACTATCAGTATACAACTGTAGCTATTTATGTTACTGAATGCTGGAGAGCTGTATTTCAATATTGTAGGAGTTCTGTAATCTCTGTATATGTATTGCCATACGATAAACAAATAAATTTTACCACAGCTCACTTTTCCACAATGACACACAAGCTAACAATTATTGTACTATATGCAAAGAAACGTATATTAGTTACATATTCAGAAGTGCACTCTCTTTATTCCACATGTAAATGTCACTACACGTATTCGGATTTAGGTTATGACAGGTACGGTATGCCTGCGATCATTGGCGATGATGTGGTCCAGACGAATAGCGAAATTCTGCATGCCCCGCTGAAGTGTCGAAACATCGATGCTGTCGATGACCTCCTGAATGGCTGTTTTCAGCTCAGCAACGGCTTTGGTTTTATTGCTGTACATCTTGTCTTTAATAGAGCCCCATAAAAAGGAGCCACATGTGTTCAGATCCGGAGAATATGGTGGCCAAACGAGGCCCATGCCAGTGGCCTCTGGGTACGCCAGAGCCAGAATGCGGACCCCAAAGTGCTCCTACAGGACATCAGACACACTCCTGCTTCGATGAGGTCGAGCTTCGTCTTGCATGAACCACATCCTGTCGAAATCAGGGTCACTTTGAATAACGGGGATGAAATCATCTCCCAAAACCTTCACGTACCGTTCACTTGTCACTGATTATTCCGTGACTGTACATTGCACACCACACAGTCACCCGTTGAGGGATTCTCAGTACCCAATTTTGCTTATAGACGAACCAATCCAAATGAAAGGGGACTTCGTCACTAAACCAAATCATACATCGCATACTAATTCCCATCATGCCCCGCGGCCAGTCGTGCAGTTTGAGCTACCTATCGCAAATCGTTCAGAAGTTATGACGATTTGATTTCATGTAATTAATTTTCAAGCTGTACTAACGCTTGAGTACGAGAGCTGAGTGATTCCACAAGAAGATATACGAGGATCACTCCAAAAGAAATGCACACTATTTTTGTAAAAATACAGTTTTCATTCTGCATGTGTGAAAGTTTTACAGTGTGTAGATACATCCTTCCCGCTTGTTTTCAAACCTAGTTCAACCTGTCCCCGTGAGTGGCGCCGTCACAGCATGTCTTCAAGATAGCAGCTACACTTAAAGTTCGTCAGAAGCAACGTGCTGTCATAGAATTCGTGTACTATGAAAACGAGACGGTGGGAAACATCCACAAGGGGTTTGAATAGGTAGATGGAGATGCTGCTGTCGATCGCAGTACAGTGAGTTGGTCCGCAAGCAGGATACGTGATGAAAGCGGGCACGGCAATATTGAGGATTGTTCTCGCCTCGTACTGCACATACTCCAGACAATGCGCAGAGAGTTAACGAATTGGTGACTGCTGATAGATGCATCATAGTGAACGAATTGTCGAGCTACGTTGGGATAGGGGAAGGAAGTGTTTGCAGAAAACTGAAAGTGTTGGAGTTAAAAAAGGTTTGTGCCAGGTGGGTTCCCAGGATGTTGACAGTGGCTCACAAAGAAACAAGAAAAGCGGTATGCAACGAACTTTTGGAACAGTATGAGAATGGTGGAGATGAATTTCTTGGAAGAATTGTGACAGGTGATGAAACATGGCTCCATCATTTTTCACCAGAAACGAAGAGGCAATCAATGGAGTGGCATCGTGCAAATTCACCCAAGAAAAAAAAATTCAAAACCACACATTCTGCTGTAAAAGTTATGGCTACGGTATTCCGAAGGACTCTTGCTTGTGGACATCATGCCAAGTGGAACCACCATAAATTCTGATGCATATGTGACGACACTGAAGAAACTTCAAGCTCGACTGACCAGGAAAGTACTTGGGCTCGAACAAACACAAATACATCAAAATCGTGTGAGAAATAATGTAAAGGTCTCTTATTGCACTAGTGATACTGCCGCATCTGCAAAACTCTGCAGTCGTCCGTTAGAGGCCTCTGCGTATGCCATGCCGCATTGCACACTGACCTGCCGGCACGCCAGTCGGGACCAGTAGGGACGGTGCAGTGTGCCTCTGAAGTTGCGTTTTGTGACATTATTTGTGTATTGAAGCGTCAGATGGCTCGGCGATTGGTAATCAATCCTGCTAACGTATTGCGATTGGTTGAGATGAAGTTACGAAGAACTTGGTATTGGTGTAGAAGACGAATCATTCGCATGTTTTCTGGTATCTATTATAGTGCAGAAATATGAGCATAAGTTAGAAACAGATACTATTGTAACACCAACACATAATGATGGTGATAGGGATGATAATGACGAACAACTCATTGCAAACGGTAGTGCTACGGCAAGTGCAGGAAGAGACGATGGAAGCAGTGACAGTGAATACCAACCGTCTCCCAAGAAGAAGGTTAAAGTTGCAAGTGTCATCACGGCGTTTGATGACAGCACACTGGAGAACATGTACGATGGTTATTACGTAAGAGGTTTCGACACATACGACAAGCTTCTGAAAAGAACCCTAAACTGAAGTCTAAAAGTAATATTAAAAACATGCTAGATTACGTGGCAACGAAAAGAGAAGGAAATACAGTTTTCTAAGGAAATCGTACACTGCTGTTCAAGACCACCAAGGAGCGTGTAATGGCGAAATTCGATGAAGTGCAAGAATGCGGTTCCGCCGTTCATTATTGGCATTTACAACATTGGGCATTGGACGTAGCCAGAAATCTCGGGTGTACAAACTTTACAGCTTCACTAGGATTTATTACTAATTTGAAAAAGGAGTTTAGGACAACATCACGCCGTATCACTATGCTCCAAGCACGAAAAGATAAGGATGACGAAGAAGAGCTGATTGAAAGAGCTCAAACGTTTGTTGCTGACGTCAATGAGCTTATCACGAGAGAAAACATCGATATTAGTTCTGTATGGAACTGTGATCAGAGTCAGTTCAACTACGAACTTTCTTGTGACAGAACAATATCCATGAAAGGGGAGAGAATCACTGTCGCGATGTTGCAATCAGTTAACTGTGCAACACATAGTTACACGATCGAAGTTGCTATATCAATGGACGGTCGACTGGCCGAAAAACTCTATATTTGCTTCCACGAATCCAGGGGAAAGTTTGGACCCCGCGTGTCAAGGGAAATAGAAACGCGGTGCCCTCCAAATGTCGTCGTCGATGCAAGTGTGAGTGGGAAGATGACGAAACAACATCTGAAGACGTTTTTTCTGTCAGTTTTGAATCCACATTTGTCGAGAAAGTCATTAGTACTTGGTGACTCCTGGTCTGGACATAAGGACGAACGAGTACTACTGGAGGCATCTGGCAGAAAACATGAAGATTTAAAAATCATTCCGCCTAAAACTACAAAATATGCACAACCTCTGGATGTGTATTTCTTCAGGCAATATAAAATATATGCCAAGAGAATAACAGACTTCATTAAACTACATTCCAGTAATATGCATCCGAAATTGCACGACAGATTCTTTATCATGAATATGCATTCTGTCATTTACAATCAGTTATCTGCGGGAGTAAACAGACCAATGCATCGTTACGCGTGGCAGAACGCTGGCTACGATATTGGTGAACCAGTGAACAACTTCGAAAGTGTCATTGACGTGGCGTTCAACATTGATATTATAGAATGTGCAAATACGCCATGCGATCAACTTGCATTTCATCACTGTGCGTTTTGCAGTCATTCGTATTGCTCGGAAAATTTTATTGACATTCCGCATTTACATTTACAGTTAAGATTGCCGCATTGCGTTTGGCGTCTACAATTACATCTACAGTGATATCTAGAGCATGACTGCAGAGTTTTGCAAAACAACGACACCCACCAGCACATTCAGAGGTAAATAATGGACCTGTAACCAAACTTTCATACAGATCTGTTGGTTCGAGCCCAAGTACTTTCCTGGTGAGCCGTGTTTGATCACATCGGCTAAAGCAGGATGTTTTGCTGTTGCACGACAATGCACGTCTACATGTCAGTCAAAACACCATGGAAGCGATCACAAAACTCGAATGGACAACACTGAAACACCCGCCTTACAGTCCTGACCTGGCCCCATGTGACTATCACTCTTTGGGAAACTGAAAGACTCTCTTCGTGGAAGAAGGTTTGAAGATGATGACTCCCTTGTGCACGCTGCCAAACAGTGGCTCCAACAGGTTGGTCCAGCATTTTACCGTGCGGGTATACAGGCGCTGGTTCCAACATGGCGTAAGGCAGTTGAGACGGACGTAAATTATGTGGAGAAATGAAAATATTGTTCCTAAAGGACGTACACTACTGGCCATCAAAATTGCTACACCAAGAAGAAATGCAGATGATAAACGGGTATTCATTGGACAAATATACACTCCTGGAAATTGAAATAAGAACACCGTGAATTCATTGTCCCAGGAAGGGGAAACTTTATTGACACATTCCTGGGGTCAGATACATCACATGATCACACTGACAGAACCACAGGCACATAGACACAGGCAACAGAGCATGCACAATGTCGGCACTAGTACAGTGTATATCCACCTTTCGCAGCAATGCAGGCTGCTATTCTCCCATGGAGACGATCGTAGAGATGCTGGATGTAGTCCTGTGGAACGGCTTGCCATGCCATTTCCACCTGGCGCCTCAGTTGGACCAGCGTTCGTGCTGGACGTGCAGACCGCGTGAGACGACGCTTCATCCAGTCCCAAACATGCTCAATGGGGGACAGATCCGGAGATCTTGCTGGCCAGGTTAGTTGACTTACACCTTCTAGAGCACGTTGGGTGGCACGGGATACATGCGGACGTGCATTGTCCTGTTGGAACAGCAAGTTCCCTTGCCGGTCTAGGAATGGTAGAACGATGGGTTCGATGACGGTTTGGATGTACCGTGCACTATTCAGTGTCCCCTCGACGATCACCAGTGGTGTACGGCCAGTGTAGGAGATCGCTCCCCACACCATGATGCCGGGTGTTGGTCCTGTGTGCCTCGGTCGTATGCAGTCCTGATTGTGGCGCTCACCTGCACGGCGCCAAACACGCATACGATCATCATTGGCACCAAGGCAGAAGCGACTCTCATCGCTGAAGACGACACGTCTCCATTCGTCCCTCCATTCACGCCTGTCGCGACACCACTGGAGGCGGGCTGCACGATGTTGGGGCGTGAGCGGAAGACGGCCTAACGGTGTGCGGGACCGTAGCCCAGCTTCATGGAGACGGTTGCGAATGGTCCTCGCCGATACCCCAGGAGTAACAGTGTCCCTAATTTGCTGGGAAGTGGCGGTGCGGTCCCCTACGGCACTGCGTAGGATCCTACGGTCTTGGCGTGCATCCGTGCGTCGCTGCGGTCCGGTCCCAGGTCGACGGGCACGTGCACCTTCCGCCGACCACTGGTGACAACATCGATGTACTGTGGAGACCTCACGCCCCACGTGTTGAGCAATTCGGCAGTACGTCCACCCGGCCTCCCGCATGCCCACTATACGCCCTCGCTCAAAGTCCGTCAACTGCACATACGGTTCACATCCACGCTGTCGCGGCATGCTACCAGTGTTAAAGACTGCGATGGAGCTCCGTATGCCACGGCAAACTGGCTGACACTGACGGCGGCGGTGCACAAATGCTGCGCAGCTAGCGCCATTCGACGGCCAACACCGCGGTTCCTGGTGTGTCCGCTGTGCCGTGCGTGTGATCATTGCTTGTACAGCCCTCTCGCAGTGTCCGGAGCAAGTATGGTGGGTCTGACACACCGGTGTCAATGTGTTCTTTTTTCCATTTCCAGGAGTGTATTATACTAGAGCTGCCATGTGATTACATTTTCACGCAATTTGGGTGCATAGATCCTGAGAAATCAGTACCCAGAACGACCACCTCTGGCCGTAATAACGGCCTTGATACGCCTGGGCATTGAGTCAAACAGAGCTTGGATGGCGTGTTCAGGCACAGCTGCCCATGCAGCTTCAACATGATACCATATCAAGAGTAGTGACTGACGTGTTGTGACGAGCCACCACCATTGATCAGACGTTTTCAATTGGTCAGACATCTGGATAATGTGCTGGCCAGGGAAGCGGTCGAACATTTTCTGTATCCAGAAAGGCCCGTACAGTACCTGCAACTAGCGGTCGTGAATTATCCTACTGAAATGTACGGTTTCGCAGGGATCGAATGAAGGGTAGTGCCACGGGTCGTAACACATCTGAAATGTAACGTCCACTGTTCAAAGTGCCGTCAATGCGAACAAGAGTTGACCGAGAGGTGTAACCAATGGCACCCCATACCATCACGCTGAGTGATACGCCAGTATGGCGATCGCGAATACACGCTCCCAACGTGCGTTCACCGCGATGTCGCCAAACACGGATGCGACCATCATGACGCTGTAAACAGAACCTGGATTCATCCGAAAAAATGACTTTTTGCCATTCGTGCAACCAGGTTCGTCGTTTGGTACACAATCGCAGGCGCTCCGTTCTGTGATGCAGAGTCTAGGGTAACCGCAGACATGGTCTCCGAGCTGATAGTCAATGATGCTGCAAACGTCGTCGAACTGTTCGTGCAGATGGTTTTTGTCTTGCAAACGTCTCCATCTGTTGACTCAGGGATCGAGACGTGGCTATACGATCCGTTTCATCCATGCCGATAAGATGCCTGTCATCTCGACTGCTAGTGATACGAGGCCGTTGGGATCCAGCACGGCGTTCCGTATTACCCTCCTGAACCCACCGATTCCATATTCTGCTAACAGTCATTGGATCTCGACCAACGCGAGCAGCAATGTCGCGATACGATAAACCGCAATCGCGATAGGGTACAATCCGACCTTTATCAAAGCTGGAAACGTGATGGTACGCATTACTCCTCCTTACACGAGGCATCATAACAACGTTTCACCAGGCAACGCCGGTCAACTGCTGTTTGTGTATGAGAAAAGGTTCAAATGGCTCTGAGCACTATGGGACTCAACTGCTGTGGTCATCAGTCCCCTAGAACTTAGAACTACTTAAACCTAACTAACCTAAGGACATCACACACATCCATGCCCGAGGCAGGATTCGAACCCGCGACCGTAGCGGTCGCACGGTTCCAGATTGCGTGCCTAGAACCGCGAGACCACTGCGGCCGGCTATGAGAAATCGGTTGGAAACTTTCCTGATGTCAGCACGTTGTAGGTGTCGCCACCTGTGCTAAGATTATGTGAATGCTCGGAAAAGCTAATCATTTACATATCATAGTATATTCTTCCTGTCTGTTAAATTTCGCTCTGTAGCAACTTTAATGGCCAGTAGTGTATCTACACTCTGTAATACTGTCGAACATGTAGAATAAAAGATGGATTTTTAAAAAAATAGTATGCATTCCTTTGGAGTGACCCTCGTAAAATAACGAGCATCGTGTGAGAGGCGCTTGCGCGGCTGCAGGGAGTGGTCGGTGGTTGAGCTGTGCCCCGGCGGGCGACCGCCTGGAGCAGCGCGGTCTCGGAGTCAAACGGTGGGGCCAGCGCATGACCCGGCCCCCGGTTATGACTCCCGTTTACATTTCATCATTAACGCTGGCCGACCGGCGGCTCGTGTCGTGGGTCACCCGCTGAGACCTCGTGCCTCGTGGCAGAATTTGAGGACGGCGATTAAAGGGCCATCCGCTCTCACGCACGGTGACGCTGGAGAGCACTATCGTTTGAAGTTGTTGACATATCGCGGACAATTTTTGAAGTTCACAAGTTGTGACATAGTCACGAAAAAGTTTTCAGTGATCAAGGAAAATATTTGCTTTATTTTAATTCCAAATTTAGATCATAATTTTCATTTTAGACCAGGTTATTACAAAGGTCACTCCAAAAGAAATGTACATTATTATTTTTTAAATCCATCTTTTATTCTACATGTATGAAAAAGTTTCACAGTGTGTAGATACATCCTTTAGGAACAATATTTTCGTTTCTCCACATAATTTCCATCCCTCTCAACTGCCTTGCGCCATCGCCTGTATACCCGCACGATAAAATTCTGGACCAACCCGTTGGAGCCACTGTTTGGCAGCGCGCACAAGGAAGTCATCATCTTCAAACCTTGTTCCACGAAGAGAGTCTTTCAGTTTCCCAAAGAGTGATAGTCACATTGAGCCAGGTCAGGACTGTAAGGCGGATGTTTCAGTGTTGTCCATCCGAGTTTTGTGATAGCTTCCATAGTTTTTTGACTGACATGTATCCGTGCATTGGCGTGCAACAGCAAAACTTCCTGCTTTTGCCGATGTGGTCGAACACGACTCAGTTTAGCTTGAAGTTTCTTCAGTGTCGTCACATATGCATCAGAATTTATGGTGGTTCCACTTGGTATGATGTCCACAAGCAAGAGTCCTTCGGAATCGAAAAACACCGTAGCCATAACTTTTACAGCAGAAGGTGTGGTTTTGATTTTTTTTTCTTGGGTTAATTTGCATGATGCCACTCCATTGATTGCCTCTTCGTGTCTGGTGATAAATGATGGAGCCGTTTCATCACCTGTCGCAATTCTTCCAAGAAATTCATCTCCACCATTCTCGTATTGTTCCAAGATTTCGCTGCATACCGTTTTTGATGTTTGTTTGTGAGCCACTAGTAACATCCTGGGAACTCACCTGGCACAAACCGTTTTTAACGCCAACACTTTCAGTATTCTGCAAACACTTCCTTCCCCTATCCCAACGTAGCGTGACGATTCGTTCACTGTGATGCGTCTGTCAGCAGTCACCAATTCGTAAACTCTCTCCACATTTCCATTATAATTATCTGGGCTGTTATGCCGTGGTCGGTTGATGAATTCTGTGTCGATTCCCAACGTTTCGTCTTCGACTGCGGGAGACATCTTCAAGGGGGTCCGTAGCTCGATGGAAGGTCCAACACACCCACTGGCTTGCTACTGACTGCCGCTGAATTCCGTGTCTGCGCGCTCCCACGCCGCGGCGTGACATCACGTGTTTTGAAAACGTCAGTGCAATTGGCCGCTGTCCGTCGCCGTCGATCGCCGTTGTCATCACCCAGTAGTGGACGGGTGGTACACATCTTCTTAGCACCGGCATCCATATACCGTTTAATTTCACGCCCTCCTCCTTTCGGTTGAAATTATTTGGGTGTTTAGCGATTTCGATTGCCTCCCTGTTGAGCCTTTCGTAATATCCGCTTGTGGCCGCTAGTACTTGCGTCTCCTCGAAACGAATATTGTGGTTCCCTGGCTGGAAAGCATGCTCCGCAACAGCTGATCGGTATACTGAGTGGCCCAAACTATCATTTACGTTTCTAAAAACAAACACATCGAGGAAATTTATACCGCAAACCCATGCACACGAACCGTTATTTGCACCGGGATTCGAACCACCACCCACAACAGAAGCGGGGTGTTATCAAGACGTTAGCGGACAGAGCTAGAAATATTTGTGAACCTGAGTTGCTCGAAGCTGAGATGGAACATCTCCACAATGCACTAATGAAGAACGGATATTCGTCCGCCGAAATAAAACGTGCGTTGAGGCAGCCACGCAGAAATCATACTGACGTACAGGCTACTGCAAAATCTAAGGTTTTCCTGCCGTTTGTTAAAAATGTAACGGAAAGAATAGGGAGGATCTTGACGAAGCGGAATATTACCGTTATTTACAAGCCCAGCAGGAAGATACAGGAATACCTTAAGCCTGCCAAGGACGCTCGCAAACCATTGGAAAAAGCTGGAGTGTATAGGATCCCATGCAGCTGTGGTGATGTTTATGTGGGTACCACTAAAAGAACTGTTTCTAAACGTTTGGAAGAGCACAAGGGAAATTGTAGAAGAGGAGAAACGGAACGATCAGCTGTTGCGGAGCACGCTTTCCAGCCAGGGAACCACAATATTCGTTTCGAGGAGACGCAAGTACTAGCGGCCACAAGCGGATATTACGAAAGGCTCTACAGGGTGGCAATCGAAATCGCTAAACACCCAAGTAATTTCAACCGAAAGGAGGAGGGCGTGAAATTAAACGGTATATGGATGCCGGTGCTAAGAAGATGTGTACCACCCGTCCACTACTGGGTGATAACAACGGCGATCGACGGCGACGGACAGCGGCCAATTGCACTGACGTTTTCAAAACACGTGATGTCACGCCGCGGCGTGGGAGCGCGCAGACACGGAATTCAGCGGCAGTCAGTAGCAAGCCAGTGGGTGTGTTGGACCTTCCATCGAGCTACGGACCCCCTTGAAGATGTCTCCCGCAGTCGGAGACGAAACGTTGGGAATCGACACAGAATTCATCAACCGACCACGGCATAACAGCCCGGATAATTATAATGGACATGATATTTCCGCCCGTGAAAGTCTACATTTTAGTATCTCTCCACATTGTCTGGAGTGTGTGCAGTACGAGGCCTGCCACTACGAGGACAATCCTCAATATTGCCTTTTCCGCTTTCATCACGTGACATGCTTGCCTACCGACTAACTGTACTGCGATTGACAGCAGCATCTCCATACACCTTTTCCAACCTTTTGTGGATGTTTCCCACTGTCTCGTTTTCACAGCACAGGAATTCTATGACAGCTCATTGCTGCTGACGAACGTCAAGTGTAGCAGCCATCTTGAAGACATGCTGTGACGGCGCCACTCACGGGAACAGGTTGAACTACGTTTGAAAACAAGCGGGAAGGATGTATCTACACACTGTAAAACTTTCACACATGCAGAATGAAAACTGTATTTTTACAAAAATAATGTGCATTTCTTTTGGAGTGACCCTCGTAATTTCGGTCGGTAATGACCATCTTCAGATCTGGACAGAAAGTGTTGCATTACGCGTATCG
The DNA here is from genome assembly GCF_023898315.1 of Schistocerca nitens. Taxonomy (NCBI): domain Eukaryota; kingdom Metazoa; phylum Arthropoda; class Insecta; order Orthoptera; family Acrididae; genus Schistocerca; species Schistocerca nitens. The sequence continues at coordinate 206,691,862 of NC_064614.1, forward strand.
CGCCATTACATGTAATGGTGCAATCAAAATCGTCAACCTTCATTGTTTGACTAAGCCGAAACGTGTTTGACTAAGCCGAAACGGCTAATGATTTTCATTGCACTGCCACATGCGAAGGTGTGATATGTGCAATGCACCACGTTTCTACTCAGATCTGAAGACGGTCATTACCGACCGACATTAATAAGCTCATTACAAATAAACATTGTGATCCAAGACTTTTATTGTAATAAAGCAAATTCATTAAGTTATCTATTGGCACTCGTCTTGGCATCTTCAGCCGTCGTTGATTGAGTGGCTTTTCTGACGATTCAACAGAAAGACTGGCTTCATTGTCAAGTATATGCCCTCCATTACTAGTGGCAGTGTTTTTCTCCGGGGGTACGCAACGATACGCATTAAAGACACCTTTTTCCTACGTTTTAAAATATGTTTGATTATCTAGAGGAAAATTTATGATAAATATTCCGGTAGATGGTGCTGTCCTCTCAGTATGAAATTCCTAGTTTTAATCTTTATAGGTTGGCACCGCATTTCTTTGTTTCATATGCTGATATCGGATACAGAAAGTTGCGCTTGCCAATTGGTTCAAATGGCTCTGAGCACTGTGGGACTCAACTGCTGTGGTCAGCAGTCCCCTAGAACTTAGAACTACTTAAACCTAACTAACCTAAGGACATCACACACATCCATGCCCGAGGCGGGATTCGAACCTGCGACCGAAGCGGTCGCACGGTTCCGGACTGCGCGCCTAGAACAGCGAGACCACCGCGGCCGGCGCTTGCCAATTCACTGTCTATTGTACTGTCATGTTTTCACTGTTACAAGCAAGTGCTTGGGAGCTTACCACGTCAGTTTTCAATCATCCAAGCATAAATCAGTGCATTCGTGCTTCAAAATGAGTAAAATACGTACTTTCTTTACGCCAGTTACTCAAAAGAGGAAGGTCGGAGAGGAAGAAATTGCAGAATCTGCACATGGTAAAGACAAGGAGGAATCTATTTATGACTGACGCCAGTGTAGCACATTGTTGCAAAAAAAAGACTTTTCCTAAAGAAACGACAGGCTGTACGTCAAAATGAAAATGTTGCTCTGCAAATTGTGGCGTACAGTCGGAAGTCCAGCCGTCGATAAGTGGACAGAAATTTCTGTTGAGTTGGCAAGCGGAAAGATCAGTCATTGTGGAGAAGGCCAGAAACAACAGTTTATCACTGAGAAAAAAATTTACACGAATTGATTTGGGCCTTATGTGTCCCGCTCTCCAAGAACTTAGCGAACTGAGGTCTACAAGAGAGAAATATTGACCTGTACAAAGCACATAGGCGAATACTGAACACGATCCTAATTTGTGAAGGAAGAATTGAAAATCCTGGCCAATACTACAGTATCCCCTCTCAAGGCAAGGACACCGTGAAGTTCGAAATGATTAAACACGAAAAATGGAAGGCACAGTCCTGAAATTAGTTCATCTGATTTTTGCAATTCAGAAAGTTGTTGGAAAGCGTCTGCTTCAAGGAGATGATGTTGCTTTGCCTGAATGCACCCAGATTTTAGATTCCAAGTATTGGCAGAAAATCCGGGAAAGCATCTATTTGGTGAAGATGAAATTAGGAAGAAAGTTCGCAAATTTCGCTTAAATGAAAGAGAATCAGTATCTCGAATATCTTCAAAAAAATTAATTCCAGATATAGTTTTTCCTCTGAAACACACTTTAGGCACAATTGAAATGTCTTTCAGGGACTTGTGACAAGGGTATCTCTCAATAGTTAGTTCATGTAGGTTATCTATGCTTGTATGGGTAATTGCTACACTGCAGTTCACTAGGATGGCAGGGCCTCCTTTCACTCAGTTCAAACCTTATCAAACATGTAGATAAAAAACAAGAAGTTGTCTAGAAATGATGAGTTTAGATCGGAGGCTATGTTGAGATTGTTGAAGTTGCTGGAATAACATCTTCTTTTTGAGTAGCGGCACCATTTTTCCAGAAAAATGGACTGGTTGGTGATGGGTTTACCATTCTTGCCACATAATGGCGAGCATCCAGCTTCCCGTCAACAATTAGTAAAGCAGTCCTGTTGTCATATCGAATAACCCTTTACACTATTATTGCAGGAGTTGTAGAAGTATGGGTCTAGAGCAAGGGTACCGAACCTGCGGCCTATAGGATGTGTCAGCGAGGAAATAATGTTCATTACTTTCCGTTTATGTAAAGTTAGGATAAACTGAATATTTTCAATATGAAACTCCCGCCACACGACGCTATTCTCTCATTGGTCCACCTCGTTCTTAACATAGCCGCCAGTCCTGTATATCCATCAGAGCTTCGTTCTTATTACCGGATAATCCGTCAGACGCGCTGGTCTCTTATCTTACGGTTACTTCATTTGCAACTGCGAAACAAGAGATTTAGAGACGAATAATGAAACTAATTTATGGAAATACAAGGAAATTATGTGATACATCTGTGAATTTACGATAAAGAACGTTTTCCGCTGCAGTTTTAATCACTGCACGTAATTATGTTACTTGTAACTTAATATCATGTACATTGATATCATCTCACATTTGAACATGAACACCTCTATAATGGGATTTCACGAAATCGTTTTACTTTCGCGTGCAATTTCTACTACAGCATTTGATCAATACAAAGAGATGAGCTTTAATTCAAAAATGGCTCTGAGCACTATGGGACTCAACTGCTGTGATCATAAGTCCCCTAGAACTTAGAACTACTTAAACCTAACTAACCTAAGGACAGCACACAACACCCAGCCATCACGAGGCAGAGAAAAGCTTTAATTCAATTCGATTTCTTCATTCGGCAGCTCATGGAATAGCTTCCTATGAAATTGAATTATCGTCAGTTCCAGGAATTCCTCAGAAATTTGGATGCTGAGCATTGGCATTAACATATTTTGTTTTCAAAAATTCACCACAAACTACACCGATTTCACTACACAGGTAAGACACAAATTAAAACAAAATACTAGTCTTACCTGGTAAGACTAAGAAACCAGTCTACACGTCCCCTTTCATTCCCGTCAGACTCATTAGTAACTGCTAAAATGAAGGGTGAAGAGACCACAGACTTTTAAAGTGCACTGTGTAACTGGAAACACATATTTAATGAATAACTGTGAAAACAAATTTTTCTGGCCCGTACTGTCCATGGTTCATCAAAACGACCGAGAGACATATTTCTGTAATATGTTTTTGTAGGATAAATCTTTGAAGTATACGAACGTTTTCTTGCTGTTCGCTGGAAAGATATGTGAACCAGCAGTAAAGTATACGACATCGACAGCCTTGGAGATTCTGCTGTGACTTGATGAGCACCTAATGATACGTTCCTCCTCTTTACGACGGAAGATAAAAACGATCCTTCCATATTTCATTTCCTCTATTATTACTTGCTTGTCGCTAATATGCTCCGCGTTTGAAAAGGCGGTAGATGTGTGAGCATACTTTAATAACCATGGAAGAGGTGAGGATATTATGTCTTTTAATAGGTCGTAAGTTACAACATGTACCTCAAGCAAAATGCGACTTCGACGTAGTGGAGGTAACTGCTATAAATCACACTTGACACTCATACATTCCTATTTTGTGAAAGGAATTATGGCTTCATCGTCTCTTATGCCTCAAAGCTACTACGTCAGTGAAAGTATCGTTATCTTGTATTTTATATTTTTAAGCGTTTATTAACGATCCTGTCAGGAGTGCCAGTACTGTATTAGGCGACTAGTTTAGAACCTTACAGGTTTATTTTCAAGCCTGTCCTACTGAGTTTGCACTGACAGTACCTTATCTTAGTAATAAACATGAAAGTGGCAACACATACTGAATTTTGGTATAATGAATGCCACAATCCACATCTGCCTCTTACGAAGTGAAAATCAAACTAAATTTCATGTAGTATTTCTTACCGGCTGCAGTCTAAAAGTGCCAGTTCCTTCGGACATGCGTGCATGTCCGAGGAAAGATTGCATCATTATTCTTAAGAACACGGGCACTGCAGTATCGTATGTAGAGAAGTCGTTTCCATTTCGCGACTGATCGAAACTTACTCTCTGGAGAACCCTCGTACACGTTCGCCACCCAGCCATAGCGGTATTCTATCGGCGCCGCGCATGAGTGTCCAAGCTGATGCAGTCTCATAGATCAGCATCATCAATTAGGTGAAGCCGCTGCCCAACAAACACTCAGCTGGCCCTGACGGTTCCAGGCTTCGAACTTGTTGGCCGAGGCGCTGCCACCCAGTGAATGTCGCCGTCTGATTCTCTAGCCAGTTTCCAAGGGTTCTGGTTTCTACTTGGGACGTCCGCACTTCCCCGCCAGCCACCTTGGGCTGCATGCAGTGGACGATGGCCTATCTTCAAAGTCTTGCCGCAGAGCTGACACCTGACTTCTGTGAGCGAGGGCGTCGTCGATGACAGCTGCTGTTACTCTGTCACAGTATTCTGCTGTCTCAGCATACTCCCGCTAGCTACCGGATGGTTATAAATAAAGTACGGCCACTCAGCCTCGCAGGATTAGCCGAGCGGTCTGAGGCGCTGCAGTCATGGACTGTGCAGCTGGTCCCGGCGGAGGTTCGAGTCCTACCTCGGGCATGGGTGTGTGTGTTTGTCCTTAGGATAATTTAGGTTAAGTAGTCTGTAAGCTTAGGGACTGATGACCTTAGCAGTTGAGTCCCATAAGATGTCACACACATTTTAACATTGATTTTTGAACGGCCACTCACAGTCGTCCAGTGTGGGCTGTAATTATCGTATGCCAGCGAAACTTGACACATAGTCTAATGAGTTAACGCGGAACCGCTTTGCACTGGAAACAAATATGATCCAATTTTAGCCACCACAGATGCAAATCTGGCGCTATGAACGTAAGAAAGACGTTCAGGAACGGTTCCATATGTAATAGGTTAGTAATGGGACATGAGCAGAAAAGGCCAAATAGTGAGAAAGGACTAATGTTGATATTATTATCAACTGCTATGTACGCCATTCGTTTAATATGAGCACTGGAGACGTCGAAAGATGCTATACTGCGCCAGATTTGCGCAAGGTGACCAAAATTGAAACTAATTTTTTTCCAGCGTAAATCAGATCCACATTAACGCATTAGAAAATCTACGAAATTTCGGCGCCTTACGATAATCACATCCCACAGTGGACTTCTGTGAGTGACTGCGCTTTAATTTTGACCACTTGGTACGATCGGAAGAATGCAGTCTCCCGGCGGTAACACTGAAACAAAACAATTTTTTGGGGGGTTCCCAACCACTTCAAGTAATTAAAATTACACGAGCTTTCGGCCAAGTAGTCCTTGGCCATTGTCAAGTTGTATGACTGCCCGTGGGCTGGTGGTAGGCCTCTTATATACACTAGTTACCGGCTGTGACGTCACTGGTACCTGCGCACTGAACACCGAGTCAACATGTACCTGTATATGGCGATGGTGCAGGCACCAGTGACGTCACAGCCGGCAGCTCGAGGCCCACGAGAAAGACAGGCCGCGGCGCGTACGTCACGAAGGTAGTCCTGCGCTCGCTAGCTCACTCAAATCAGCAGACAAACTACGTTTCTACACCTGTTAATTCGTAACTAGGCGTGTCCGTACAAACGAAAACTGAATCTTCTGCTGGAATCTCACTGTTATTAGTCCTATACGATGGGTAGTCCATGGGCCTACTTATAATTTGTTACGGCTGTACTGGCGTAAAAAAAAAAAAAAAATGCTAAAATGATTATCAGTTGCATAATGCACCACTTCCAGCATGTAATGAGTACTGTTAAGCAGAAGAGACTAAATGCTATAAAATCATTATACCATTTATATCGAGTATTGATCTGAAATTAAATTTTGTTGTAGTGCTGTTGATCAGTAAGACTTCATAATAGCAGATTTCAGTGGAAGAAGCAATTCTCGTTAGTACTTACACGCCCAGCTGCGAGTTAACAGGTTTAGAAACGCATATTGTCTGCTGAGCTGAGCGAGCGAGCGAGTTCAGGACTACCTTCGTGACGTACGCGCCGCGGCCTGTCTTTCACGTGGGCCTCGCGGCAGCTAGTGTATATAAGAAACCTACTGCAGTCATAGCGCTTAACAATGGCCAAGGAGTATTTGGCCGAAAGTTCGTGTAAGTGTAAATTTAATAACCTGACGCGGATGAAAACCCGAAAACGTTTTATTCACCTGGCACGATCGGCTACTGGGCCGCAGCTCCCGACCTCCTGCACAGAAGCTTCGAGTGATAAAGAATGTTGTTGTTGAGTAGACAGTCTTGACTCTGTGCTCGCCGTAGTACGTCCTACGGCGCTGGTGCCAGACATTTGTAACAAAGAGGTTGTTACTTTTGAAACATCCTGGCAGATTAAAACTGTAGGCCAGACCAGGAATTTTGACTTTTGTGGGCAGTGCTCTGCTGACTAAGCTATGCAGGAACGACTTACGAATAGAGTTATGCTCTACCAAAACTACATAAAACACGTAGTAAATAGTTGTACTGGTAGCACTGTTAGGGAAAGAGACATAAACGAGTGCGTGAGAGAGGAACTGGGAGCCAACGACTTCTTTTTGTTTTCGTTTGTTTCTTTGTTTGGCACATTATTAGAGCAGCCTGTCGTTCAGTGGCTGTCCACTGCGTATTTTATATCCTTGAAAATATTAATTGCATTTTATAAGTAATAGGAATTAGTTGAACGCGTAGCTTCTGCACCTTTATGTAACCTAGGCAATTACTTTTTATGCAACTACAGTTTACGTACACAGATATAAAAATTATGTTATTACTATCGTTGTTTGCACTCAACAGAACGTTCTTCATCATCATGAACGGCAAGAGTTTCGTGCCATTATTTATAAGGGAGTAAGTTACTTATGAGTAACAGAAACATGACTTATATTCGAATAATCTGGGCGAGATACTAAGCGATGTTTGCTATGTTTTTATTTTGCGTTTTTTTACCTTCAGCTTTCTTAGAAGCATCCACTATATAATAAATCTGCAAAGTTTTTTTTTTTTATTCTTGCTAACACATCCTTCTCTTTCACGTTACAAATCAACAGTTTTCAAATAAAATCTAAATTAAATATCGACAGTTTCAATTTTGCTGTAAATACTGTTCATCTTTAAGTAACGGTCAGGAGGTTATGTGGCCTTTTACGTATTCACCCTTAATCAGTTTCTAGGCAGTTTATCACTCCCAGTTTCTAATGGAATGCACACATATCAAAAAATACTTTCATCACCTCGGTTCCGAGTGTTCCGGAACCTGTAAAGAAAATTGGAATAGAGATCAATATAAACATCATTTCCGTCCTTTCTACTGCTCATCAAAACCACACATTGCATGTTGTACCACCATACAGCGAGACCTTCAGAAGTGGTGGTCCAGACTGCTGTACACACCAGGTACCCCTAATACCCAGTAGCACGTCCTCTTGCATTGATGCACGCCTGTATTCGTCGTGGCATACTATCTTCAAGTTCATCAAGGCACTGTTGGTCCAGATTGTCCCACTCCTCAACGGCGATTCGGCGTAGATCCATCAGAGTGGTTGGTGGGTAACGTCGTCCATAAACAGCCCTTTTCAATCTAACCTAGGCATAATCGATAGGTTTCATGTCTGGAGAACATGCTGGCCACTCTAATCGAGCGATGTCGTTATGCTGAAGGAAATCATGCATAAGATGTGCCCGATTAGGCCGCGAATTGTCGTCCACGAAGACGAATGCCTCGCCAATATGCTGCCGATATGGTTGCACTAGCGGTCGGTGGATGGCATTCACGTATCGTACAGCCGTTACGGCGCCTTCCATGACCACCAGCGGCATGCGTAGGCTCCACACAATGCCACACCATTACAGCAGGGAACCTCCACCTTGCTGCACTCGCTGGACAGTGTGTCTAAGGCGTTCAGTCTGACCGAGTTGCCTCCAAACACGTCTCCGACGATTGTCTGGTTGAAGGCATATGTGATACTCATCGATGAAGAGAACGTGATGCCAATCCTGAGCGGTCCATTCGGCACGTTGTTGGGCCCATCTGTACCGCACTGCATCTTGTCGTGGTTGCAAAGATGGACCTCTCCATGGACGTCGGGAGTGAAGTTGCGCATCATGCAGCCTATTGCGCAAAGTTTGAGTCGTAACACTACTTCCTCTGGCTGCACGAAAAGCAATATTCAACATGGTGGCGTTGCTGTCAGAATTCCTCCGAGCCATAATCCGTAGGTAGAGGTCATCTACTGCAGTAGCAGCGCTTGGGCGGCCTGATCGATGCGTGCCATCGACAGTTCCTGTGTCTCTGTATCTCCTCCATGTCCGAACAACATCGCTTTGGTTCACTCCGAGACGCATGGACACTTCTCTTGTTGAAAGCTCTTCCTGGCACAAAGGGACAATGCGGACGCGATCGAACCGCGGTATTGACCGTCTAGGCATGGTTGAACTACAGACAACACGAACCGTGTATCTCCTTCCTGGTGTACTGACTGGAACTGATTCGCTGTCGGACACCCTCCGTCTAATAGGCGCTGCTCATGCACGGTTGTTTACATCTTTAGGCGGGTTTAGTGACATCTCTGAACAGTCAAAGGGACTGTGTCTCTGATGCAATATCCACAGTCAACGTCTATCTTCGGGAGTTCTGGCATCAAACCTTTTTTTAGTGTGAGTAATAAGACCCTGAGCTCATAGGCAAACAAAGTGATCTAAATGAGGCAATTCCTGATAGGTATGCAACACACGCAAAATACAGGTAATGCTGTTACGATCGGAAAACTATCGTAGTGTATGCTTACTTTTGACAGTCTACGATAGCCTACTGTAGTTTTACAACTCTGCTCACGACAGACCGTCACTTTACTTTTGCTTCTTGAAACAGTCGGGAGCTGGTTGCGGAGTGGGAAACTACTTTCACCATAAAACCACACTAAAATAGTTCAGTCAGAAAGTACACAATTAATTACAATCCTTGAATGGCATTGGAATAAGATGATAACTGAAAAATATCAAAGACCACCTTACATTAGCTGGTCAAAATGAAATTTCCAAAATAACTGAAGCACTAACCATTGCAAGAGAAATGGTTAACATAGAATTGTTAGTCAACCTCAAGCAAATAATTATTCTTATCAGCCCCGCATCTCGTGGTCGTGCGGTAGCGTTCTCGCTTCCCACGCCCGGGTTCCCGGGTTCGATTCCCAGCGGGGTCAGGGATTTTCTCTGCCTCGTGATGGCTGGGTGTTGTGTGATGTCCTTAGGTTAGTTAGGTTTAAGTAGTTCTAAGTTCTAGGGGACTGATGACCATAGATGTTAAGTCCCATAGTGCTCAGAGCCAGAGTCAAATCTTATCAACTGCCCAAATGGCTGAAGCGGCAATGATGAAGCTATTCCGAATAATACAATTTTACACACAATTTTTATTGAGGAACAGGATGCCTCTGGCGTAAAGACCAGTATACGGCAAAACTGACGAAACTGAAGTGGACAGAATTACACTACAAGGAAATTTAACGGCATTTACGAGAGGTACGGAGTAACTGGATTAACGGCCGGCGCCCACACAATGACTTTAAAATTGGTGAAGGAGCTCCAAGATTTACAGGAATTAGCTGATATTTGTCCCTATTTTGGTGGATCTTAAGCTTAAGCAGGTCTATTGTTTAAGCTTAACATCCTTTAAGCTTAAGATCACTTACGGCGCAACGGCCGACGAACATACCAGGTTCAATTTATACTAAAGGCCGTCTCTATACGTTATTACTTTGATTTACTTAACCCTTTGTTTCCTGACATACGATAAAATTTACTTTTTAACATTTGCTTTGCAGAATTTATGCTATTGTGGCCTCAAATGATGGTAGGATTTTTTGTAAAATTTTATTTTATTTTTCACAACTTTTTTCTCTCCTGGTGCTCAGAAGTACCGTCAGACTCCATGGACAGAATCACAACATGCGCAGAAAAATGCTCCAATTTTTATAACTTGTACTTTATGCCACATAAATATTAAATATTTTTACATTAGAAAATTAATTAACAGAAATATGATATTTCTGAATTTTTTTTAAAATTTCGCATAAATTTATTCTAGAGCAACTTCACAATACATAGTAACTTAGCTATACATTTTTGACAGTATATACATATCACATATTTAGTGATACTCATGAAATTGTAGGAAACAGTTCTTTTTCTCATTGCAGCACAAATACACTTTACATGTACTACATTGAGAATGTGGTCTCGACTGAATTTTATTTTTCGCACACATTTCGCATCGTCCTCTTTTACAACTGAACACTACAAAATGGTTCCCTCGGTTGTCAAGACGTACATCCTTCGGAACAGAAAAGCTATCCTTCCTTCTCTTTGGGAGAGTTATTTCATCTTTACCGGAGTTTCTCTTTTTGAGATTTGGAACTTGCTGTTCAATCATTATCCCAAGTGCCACAGCACGCCTGAATTCCAGCAGTGGCAGTGCCCCATGTAGATCACTGAAAATGACGTAAGCATTGACAAAAGCAATTTCTATTGCTCCCCAGAAGAGACGGTGCCACCATTTCTTTGATCCCTTGTCAAGACCATAAGTTGAACGTAATCCGTTTGCATGATCCACACCGCCCATGTTTTTATTGTAATCACATACAATAACTGGACATGGAATAGTCATACTAGTTCCATCTTTCTGTTTTCTTGTCACTACGCTCTGTTCAGTGCTATGGAAGTTTGACGCAAAATACACTACTTTATTTTCCTTCCATTGAAATACTGTTAGGTCTAAAGATAACTCTCTGTGATTTGATTTAGACATTTTTCTTTAGGTAAATTCCCTGGCAAACCTTTCCTGTTTGTTCTAATTGTTCCACAGGCAAATGTATTTACGGATTTCTGTGTGAGAAAAAGTGGACAGAACAACTAGTGAGAGGTAACGCATTACTGCTACAATAAAGTGTTCGCACAACCTGACGGTACTAATAAGTCCGCCTTATATTTTCCACTTAATCTCATTCACTTGTAACGTAATGCTTCAAACTATTATAAAAAAACAAAGAAGGTAAGTACGTACAATGGAAAACTCAACGGAAGTTTCAATAAATTGCGCACAAATTCAGGCAACACCATGGAAACAAGCACATACAATCTTCTGTTTTCACAGCAGCGCGCGAAAAACAATTTCAAGCTCTGACCGCCAGAGAGGTCTATGTATTGCACAATAACATCTATGAAACAGTAGAGCAGAGTTACTGTTACGTACCGACAGGCTCTCAGATCACGAAAGTGCACCACGAGAAAATAAACTTACTGGTACTTTTAAGTACCGTCAGGCAACAAAGGGTTAAGTGAGATTTGAAAGAAATCAGCTGCATTAAATCATGTAAAACTGAAATATAAAACACCAAAGCACAGCAGACGCTTGAATTTAAGGGTTATCGGTAAGCAAATAGCGGCAATAGCCAACCAAATATACAGACAGAATCAGCTATTCCCGGTGGGCAGAAACGGTAAGTGAACAAACCACGAGATAATTATCACACAGGCTGTAATCAGCTGCCTAACTGTTTTATCTAAACATATTCATTTTACACGTATGTACGAAGAATTTACAAAATAGTTTGTTGAATGCCACCAGACCTACGAGAGCATACAATGAAGCCCCTATCTGGGTTTGCCCCTGAAAAATAAGGCATTAACTAATGGCTAATGTGTCATGTAACATGCACGTATAAGGAGAATTAAACTCTGTTCTAACAAAATACAGAACACCAATGCGTAAAATAAGTCTGAGGAGCACTGAAAGCATTAAGGGGCTCCGGAAAGGCTCAAAATCATGAAAAGTTCAATTTTTACTTTTTTGCGTTTTCTGAATCTGCAGATTATTACCTTTTAATAGATATATAATTTATTCAATTCCGAAGACTACAACTATTTTTAAATTTTTTTTTGAAATGTGTTCTACATGGGCGTGACCCACTGTGGCGCTGTTAAACTGCTGTCAAATGGTGTTATTATTAACGTCCGTGTTCATCAGGTACTTTTTAGTGATGTGAGATAAAGTATAAAACCTATTTTGAGAGACTCAGCAGCACCTGAACTGTTGAAAAAGTGTATTCACGGAAAAACTCAAAACCCCAATGAAAGTGTAAATAGTGTTATATGGTCGAGAGCCGGCCGAAGTGGCCGTGCGGTTAAAGGCGCTGCAGTCTGGAACCGCGAGACCGCTACGGTCGCAGGTTCGAATCCTGCCTCGGGCATGGATGTTTGTGATGTCATTAGGTTAGTTAGGTTTAACTAGTTCTAAGTTCTAGGGGACTAATGACCTCAGCAGTTGAGTTCCATAGTGCTCAGAATCATTTGAACCATTTGATATGGTCGAGAATCCCCAAGACTGTATTTGTTGGAATAGAAACACTTCACTTTGATGTGTATGATGCTGTTGCGACTTTCAATGATGGCAACATTGTAAGGTGCAAGGTATTTAGAAATATGGGAATGAAGATAGGTTCTAACATGGTACGAGCGATGCTTGCTTTAGACAAGGAACGCCTTCGGGCTGCAGACAGGGCTGTAAAGAGCCTAGAAATACAAGCAAGAGTAAACAGGAGGAGGAACAAGAGGAAGCTGGAGGAGGAGTTTGCAGAGGATGAAGATAATCCATCCTATGGACCTGGAATGCACTAAAAAGTTAATCCAATCTTTGTCGCTCGATTCCCAAAACTTTTATTTTCTCATACTAATTACATGTTTTCTAAGGATCTTCCAAACATATTTGTTTCAAACTTTCAGTAAATGTTACACAGTACCTTCTGCATAATTTAACACAGCCTTTTTCCAAAAAACTGTATATTTTCGAATATATAAATAAAAAATTGCAAAAAAATGTTGTGAATTTTCAGTACAATTGAAAAAAAATCATCTTTAATAAGTGAACTAAAATTTTGTAAAATCCCTGTGTCAAGTTGTAGCCCATATTCCAATAAATAATCTGTAAAAAGTTCAACTTCCTACCTCAAATACTTTGTGAGGAAAGATGTAATTTATACGCGTTATTTTAACATTGCAAGTATAGGGCGTTCCGGAGCCCCTTAAACAAAATTCTAATTACAAACAGAACGCCAATGAATTAATCCAATTTGTCAAGCACGGAAAGCGTTCAAAAGTATTCCAGTAATATACCAAAACCACAATGACTAGATAATATGTCATAAAGGTAGCTTAGAGTTAACTTTAATATGAAGTGTGTTAAACACTATTTTAATAAAATACAAGACATTAGCGAACTAAACAAGGCTGGCGAGCACTGAATAGTTAATATGCCAGACAGGTAGCTTGCTGTTAACCTTAGTAGTAAATGCGTTAAACACCATTTTAATAAAATACAACATGCTAATGAATTTAAGAAAGCTGGCAAGCACTGAATAAGTAATTCGCTAGACAGGTAACTTTCAGAATGATTTGACAGAGAACACAGCTTGCCCTCACGAAACCCCAGCCACGCTACGCAGTAACGTGGGGAGTAGACAACAAAATCAAAATCTGATATACATTTGCCACAAATCGCGAACACCTGCCAACAAAACAGGCTGAACATAGTCTAGTAGCAAAACACAAATTTTTGCGAATCTGAGGAACGCCCACAAATACCAGGTAGACCCGAAAGGAAGCAGGATATAGTGGCTCACAAATCGCTTGAGAACACAATTACGTCCGTTACAAGAAGGCCTCAGCATACAGTCCGAAATATTGGCACACAACGGTTCCCCAAGCAGGCCCGCTTCCTCCAACAGTCGCATAGCTGACAGTTAAACTGCAACCAGCGTGATGGCTCCTATAAAACTTCACAGACCAGGCCGCAGTTTTCCCGCTGCGTTCGTTCCAACAGAGCGCTCACACGTCTTCCGTAAACCCGTCCCACCAACGCCGCTATCATCAAGTCTTTTTATTTTATTTTATTTTTTATTGTACTTCCATCCATGTGGTTGGGCTTCTGGGTGAAGGTGAATGGTTCAAGTTCGTTTTAATGTCTTAAACAGTGTCTTGGGCTCTGGGCCCGTAGACCCTACTGAAGTCGTGGTTCCTTATTTGTTTATTTTCACATTCTATTTTTTTTATCTTGGCTTCACTTGGCTTCAAGTCGACGTCATTATGGAAGATCTTTCACTATGGCTTGGGGTATCTTGACGGTGTGCCGCCCTACAGGTGCTGTGGAGCCAACATACTCAAGATGTCTGGGAGTCGGTCGTAATGCTTCAGTCTTGATTGGGAGTTTCGTAGTGGATATCAGAATCTGTTGCCTGATGAGGGGCATGTCAAGTTCACGGTGAGGTCCTGGATCCTGGCCCAACGAGGTGCACGGAGAATGGCTCGGAAGCATCGATCTTGGACTGCCTGGAGGACGTGTAAGGACGAGGGGTAAACAGTGCAGCGTGTCGAGCATCCATAAAGCAGCGCCTGGAGGACTGTTGCACAGCCTGGTTCTGGTTCATAGTTCTGTGCTGGCTGGTATAAGATAGATCCGGTGAAGAAATCATAACAGGCTAATTCGTTTCTCTCGAACATGGGCTTCTTCTCCAAGATGATATCGAGATACTTAACTCTGTCCGTCCAGTTGCGTGGTCAGTTGAGCACAATCAGGCGAGCACGGAGACTAGGGCGTCGTATAAACATCATCTTCATCCTTTGCCGCCCGCGGTGGCTGAGCGGTTCTAGGGGCTTGAGTCCGGAACCGCGCTACTGCTACGGTCGCAGGTTCGAATCCTGCCTCGGGCATGGATATATGTGATGTCCTTAGGCTAGTTAGGTTTAAGTAGTTCTAAGTTCTAGGGGACTGATGATTTCAGATGTTAAGTCCCATAGTGCTCAGAGTCATTTGAACGTTTATACTTTCTGCACTGAATGTAGTATAAATTTGCGCCGCCCATTGTTGAGTTAACGTCAATTGTCACTAGAGGTCCTAGCAAGTCACATCCTCATACCTAACATTTGTCAGTCTCATTTTCTGTGCCGATTACTATACACTTTGTTTACTGAGTACCAACGCACATTCCTCTCCTTTCTTCTTGTATAATCCGTAAAATACATCGAGGTGACAAAAGTCGTGGGATAGCGATATGGACATATACCAGACGGTAGTAGTATCGCGTATTGAAGGTATAAAAGGGTGGTGCCCTGGCGGAGCTGTCATTTGCACTCAGGTGATTCACGTGAAAAGGTTTCCGAGGTGAATATGGCCACACGACGGGACGCTCGATATCGCCTGCGGCGCCTCTTCTGCGCTCGTGACCGCTTAGATTGGAGCCTAGGTGACCGGAAGACAGTGGCCTGATTACATGAGTCCTAATTTCAGCTGCTGATGGCAGGGTTCGAGTGTGGTGTTGACCCCACAAAGCCATGGACTTAAGTTACCAACAAGACACTGTGCTAGCTAGTGGTGGCTCCATAATGATGTGGCTTGTATTTACCTGGAATGGAATTGGTCCTCGGCTACGTTCGGCTACCTAGGGACCATTTGCAGCCGTTCATGGACTTCATGGTGTCAAACAATGACGGAATTCTTGTGGATCACAATGCACCATGTCGCTGGGTCACAATTGTTAGCAATTGGTTTGAAGAACATTGTGCACAGTTCGAGCAAATGATTTGGCAACCCAGATCGCCCGATATGAAATCTATCGATCTATCTATAGTGTCGGAAGTTCCATGCGGCTTTTCGCGGATGATGCTGTAGTATACAGAGAAGTTGCAGCAGTAGAAAATTGTAGCGAAATGCAGGAAGATCTGCAGCGGATAGGCACTTGGTGCAGGGAGTGGCAACTGTCCCTTAACATAGACAAATGTAATGTATTGCGAATACATAGAAAGAAGGATCCTTTATTGTATGATTATATGATAGCGGAACAAACACTGGTAGCAGTTACATCTGTAAAATATCTGGGAGTATGCGTGCGGAACGATTTGAAGTGGAATGATCATATAAAATTAATTGTTGGTAAGGCGGGTACCAGGTTGAGATTCACTGGGAGAGTGCTTAGAAAATGTAGTCCATCAACAAAGGAGGTGGCTTACAAAACACTCGTTCGACCTATATTTGAGTATTGCTCATCAGTGTGGGATCCGTACCAGATTGGCTTGACGGAGGAGATAGAGAAGATCCAAAGAAGAGCGGCGCGTTTCGTCACAGTGTTATTTGGTAACCGTGATAGCGTTACGGAGGTGTTTAATAAACTCAAGTGGCAGACTCTGCAAGAGAGGCGCTCTGCATCGCGGTGTAGCTTGCTCGGCAGGTTTCGAGAGGGTGCGTTTCTGGATGAGGTATCGAATATATTGCTTCCCCCTACTTATACCTCCCGAGGAGATCACCAATGTAAAATTAGAGAGATTAGAGCGCGCACGGAGGCTTTCAGACAGTCGTTCGTCCCGTGAACCATACGCGACTGGAACAGGAAAGGGAGGTAATGACAGTGGCACGTAAAGTGCCCTCCGCCACACACCGTTGGGTGGCTTGCGGAGTATAAATGTAGATGTAGATGTAGATGTATCGAACATTTATGGGACATAATCGAGAGGTCTGTTCGTGCACGAAATCCTACGCCGGCAACACTTTCGCCATTATGGATGGCTATAGAGGCAGCCTGGTTCAGTATTTCTGCAGTGGACTTTGAACGACTTGTTCATTCCATGACAAGTCGAGAAGCTGCAGTATGCCGGGCAAAAGGCGGTCCGGCACGGCTTTAGGTGGTATCCCATGACTTTATAGTCACCTCATTGTTTATCGGCTGACCCTGTCGGAAGTATTATCACGGTCTGTGAAAACATAGTGTGTTTCCATATTAAATTCTTTGTTTTCACTTGTCTTTCTATGCTGTCCGAGACCACAGTACATTTTCTTGTCGCCCCGAACACGGTACGGAGACACGGTACAGACACACACCAGTTAATCGGAGGACAAAGTGCGCCGCTGACCTCTCCGGCACCGCAACGGCATGCAGGCCCCCATATAAGCGCGAGCTGGGACGGCGATTGGGAGGTGTGGGGGGACATCTCAAGCAGCGTGGCGGGCAGACAGCGGGCCGTGTTCCGGCGAGGGCGGGTTTCCTTTAGCGGCGCACAGCTGGCGTCTCCTCTCTGCATTTGCGGCCAGCGCGCATCTGTCGCAAGCCGGCGCTCTGCCGCCGCTGCCGCTGGCTGCCTCGCCGTCTTGATAAGCACCGCCTCGCTCCGCCCCACACCGCCCCGTGTTTACCGAATCCCTGAGCAGGACGCTGTTGCCGCAACCGCCGCTGCACAACGCCGCACGCCCGCGGAATTATTAACCGAGGCGAGAACGCTTGCTGCCTCGCACACCTTATTCTGTGGATAGACAGGCAAACATAGAGTTACCGTGTAGCTTAAAAGTGTACTGAAACGCATTGCAGTTCATTTTGAAGACGCCAAGCCGGCCGTTGTGGCTGAGCGGTTCTAGGCACTTCAGTCTGGAACCGCTTGACCGCTACGGTCGCAGGTTTGAATCCTGCTTCGGGCATGGATGTGTGTAATGTCCTTTGGTTAGTTAGGTTTAAGTAGTTCTCAGTTCTAGACGACTGATGACCTCAGATGTTAAGTCCCATAGTGCTCAGAGCCATTTTTTGAAGACGACAAGAGAACAAAAGGAACTTTTCTAAGGTCGAGTCCCGGTCCAACACGCCGTTTTAATCTGACAGGACGTTTCAGATCAGCGCACAATTCTCTGCAAATTGAAATTTCATTTTCGAAACAATACCCTCGGTTGTGGCTAAACCACTTTCCACATTATTTTTTCTTCGAGGAGTGAGAGTCTCACAAGATATGCAGATGTGTACCTAGCGCGCGCGGCATCCTTGGCGATCTAGTATCGATCCTCTCTGCCTTGTGTCTGTCTCTGGCCCGTTACTAGGATACGGGAGGCCACCTTAACGCGAGTGGCGGAGGGAGGTTTAGAGGGTCAGTTCCGACGCTGGACTGTTGATGACTGGAAACACGTTGCCTGGTCGGACGAGTCTAGTTTCAAACTATATCGAGCAGATGGATGTGTACGGGTATGGAGACAACCTCATCAATTCATGGACCCTGCACGTCAGCAGGGACTGTTCAAGCTGGTAGAGGCCTTGTAATAGTGTGGGGCGTGTGCATTTAGAGTGATGTGGGTCTCCTGTTACGTTTACATATATTACTCTGACAGCTGACCCATACGTAAGCATCCTGTCTGATCGCCTGCATTCATTGATGTCCATTGTGCATTCCGACGGACTTGGGCAATTCCTGCAGGACCATGCGAGACTCCACACGTCCAGAATTGCTATAGAGTGGCTCCAGGAACACTCTTATGAGTTTAAACACTTCCGCTTGCCACCGAAATCCCCAGACATGAACATTATTTTGCGTATCTGGGATGGCTTGGAACGTGCTGTTCAGAAGAGACCTGCACCCCCTCATACTCTTACGGGTTTATGGACAGCACTGCAGGATTCATGGTGTCAGTTCCCTCCGGCACTACTTCAGACATTAGTGGAATCTATGCCACGTCGTGTTGCAGCACTTCTGCGTGCTTACGGGGACCTATACGATATTAGGCAGCTGTACCAGTTTCTTTGGCTCCTCAGTGTAATTACCTACCGTGAAATGTATCTTATTATCTCAGTATTCAAAAATGGTTCAAATGGCTCTGAGCACTATGGGACTCAACTGCTGTGGTCATAAGTCCCCTAGAACTTAGAACTACTTAAACCTAACTAACCTAAGGACAGCACACAACACCCAGCCATCACGAGGCAGAGAAAATCCCTGACCCCGCCGGGAATCGAACCCGGGAACCCGGGCGTGGGAAGCGAGAACGCTACCGCACGACCACGAGATGCGGGCTATCTCAGTATTAACCTTAAGTGAATTTGTATGAAAACCTAAACCAGGCTGAATGGGCGGACACATAAGCCTCGGTGTTTCGGAATACCTGTTCTCTGGCTTTACAGATGCGACACCTCGCACCGCAGGTGAAACTGTGACAACGCCCAACCAAGTGCTCCTTGAAAGTTCCACATCTTCTAGACAGCAGTGCAGGAAACGCCTCTTCCTTGGCCTTTATGTATATCTCATCTGCTGGAAACATGTTAGTCATGGTCACTCGCCAACCGACCTGCTACTGCGCATCGGCAGTAAGAAACAGTCTGGTGCGCACCTGCGTCAGGCAGTTTTGTCCTTCATACTTAGCACGTTCCCCGTCTCTTATTGCGAACAGTTTCCCTGCATACCTCCACGAGCATTAAGTTGCTATAAACGTCTCTTAAAAAGTATGGCAGTTAACAGCCCTCCAATATACGGGGGTCGTTTCGAAAGTAATACCTCCTACTTTTTGTGGCGACTTTGGATGTCCGCGCCAGATGTCACTGGTGTAGTACTAATTCTTGCACCTTCCTCTTACATTTGCGGATGATTCTGCTGTTCTGCGGTAGTTAGCACCAGCAGAGAAGTGTTCCAAAATGGAGAATGAAATGGACGCGCGTATAAAACGGCGATGTGTGATTGAATTCTTCGCTGCTGAAGAAACTGAGCCGATTGAAATCCATCAACGCTTGCTAAAGGTGTACGGAGACGATACAATAGACGTGAGCAATGTGAGGCAGAGGTTCGAGTCCTCCCTCGGGCATGGGTGTGTGTGTTTGTCCTTAGGATAATTTACGTTTAGTAGTGTGTAAGCTTAGGGACTGATGACCTTATCAGTTAAGTCCCATAAGATTTCACACACATTTGAACATTTTTTGAGCAATGTGAGGCAATGAGTAGGGCATTTTCAAGGTGGTCAAAGAGTGTGCATTACAAGCCACGGCCCTTGTCGACCCTGCACAGCTGTCTTCCCTTGCAATGAAGAGCGTCTTGATCAACTCATCCATGCTGACCGGCAGATAACGGCCAGAGAATTGTGTGCAAAGCTGAATGCCGGCTGTAATGCATTGCAAACAATGTTGGAACGTCTCGGATATCGCAAAGTCTGTGCAAGGTGGGTCCGGCGGATCCTTACACAAGAACAAAAAACTCATCGAATGGGAATTTCTCGGGACCTGCTGGACCAATATGAAGCTGAAGGTGAAACTTTTCTGAATAGCATCGTCACCAGAGATGAAAAGTGGTGCTATCATTACGAGCCAGAATGCAAAAGAAAGTCCATGGAATGGCGATATGCGAATTCTCCGCCAAAAAGGAATTCAAGACACAGTCGTCTGCAAGCAAAATGATATGCACGGTCTTCTGGGGTAGCCAGGGTGTGGTTCTTTCGGATGTCCTGGAGCCTGGAGAAACTCTCAGTACAGCACGCTACAAGACGACACAGACTAAGCTGAAAGCCCGAATTTCCAGGGTAAGGCCAGAAAAGAAGACCACCTCTCACCTGCTACATGATAACGCCCGGCACCACACCAGTTTTGCGGCCACGTAATTCATTGCAAAATTCGACTGGATACGCCGCACAGTCCCGATTTAGTGACTTCAGACTTCTATTGGCCTCTGAAAGATGAACTACATGGCGAACATTTACAAAACTCGGACGCTGTTGTCAAAGCTGTAACGAAGAGGTTAGCCTCAGCTTGTTACGATTTTTACAAGCAGGCTCTGGTTCATCGTTGGAAAAAGTGCATAACGAATAATAGTGAGTCTGTGGAAAAATGACAGTCTGTAGCTGAACTATTGGTCTATTCAGCTTTGCTGTTGTGATTTGTGCAGTTTCCAGGAATAAAAATAAGAGGCATTGTTTTTGGAACGATCATCGCACATGGCCCTTTGCGTGGTGCCGTTCGTCGGAGGCTCGTTCCCGATATCTCGAATCACTTGTTACTTGTTGTGGGTGCACACTATCTGATCAGAAGTAACCTTACTCCCCTATGTAACACGGAATTGACAACTAGATGTCAGGACAGGCGGCTCCACCAGTATAAAAGGAGGCGGAGAGTAGTATGTACAGCAGTAACAGCACAATGCTGTGTCTTCGAACGTGGATTAGTCATTGGATGTTGCCCGAGTAATATGTCCATCAGGAACATTTCAGTACTTCTAAATCTGCCCAAGTCGACTGTTGTTGATATGACTGTGAGGTACAAACGCGAAGAAACAACGGCAGCGAAACCAAGACCAGGTACATATCGTGTACTGACTGTCGAGCTGCCGGCGGGATGGCAGAGCGGTTCTAGTCGCTCCAGTCTGGAACCGCGCCACTGCTACGGTCGCAAGATCGAATCTTGCCTAGGGCATGGATGTGTGTGCTGTCCTAAAGGTTAGTTAGGTTTAAGTAGTTCTAAGTTCTAGGGGACTGATGACCTCAGAAGTTAAGTCCCATAGTGCTAAAAAATAAAAAAAATAAACTGTCGAGCTATGCGGAGGGTGACTCTAAAAAGCCGCATGAAATCAGCGGAAAGAATCACTCGTGAGTCCAAAGTGCTCCCAGCAGTCTAAAAATGACTCTGAGCACTATGGGACTTAACATTTGAGGTCATCAGTCCCCTAGAACGTACAACTACTTAAAACTAACTAACCTAAGGACAGCACACACATCCATGCCCGAGGCAGGATTCGAACCTTCGACCGTAGCAGCAGCGCGGTTTCGGACTGAAGCGCCTAGAACCGCTCGGCCACAACGTCCGGCCCCAGCAGTCTAGTAATCACAACAATTGTTCCTAGTGAGTTAAAACGAATGGACGAGTTCTGTCTGCAAGGCAGTCCAGAACCACTCACAAATTAGGCCCAGTACTTTGCAAGCTTGCATTTTCCACTAAATATGTAAATTTTTTACTTTAACTTTCCTATCTGAGTTAATGTCTAAGTCTAATTTTTTTTCAGTGTACGTATACGGTGTTTTTTTTTTTTTGGAATTTCTGTAGGTTCTGTTTATCATTAATTCATTATCTTAATCATGTAGATACGCATTATTATTCATTTAAAAATTTTGACATGCACATAAAGATGGGACGTATGTACTGACACCAGGAACTGCTTTCCTATTTAGAAACTGATAACTTTAACAAAAGTGGTGGATTTTAGCATTAACAGTGAATAACAGTTGTGGATGTCCCTTAAAGAGAAACGTATGTAAATTTTCAAGTCCAATGTTCAGAATAACTTTTATACAACAAATAGCTGAGCTGAGTTTTGGAATCGCATTCCACTGGCGCAAGTTGAAATAATATTAGTTACATAAATCTTTCCATGTGCAATGCAAGAGTGTTAAGCGTCAGCATAATACACATTTATGAGTTGGGTTTCGTTAACTTCAATCCGAGTCTCAGTTACTCTGTTTTAAAATTTTAAAGCAACATTAAAACTGCTACACCAAGAAGAAATGCAGATGATAAACGGGTATTCATTGGACGGATATATTATACTAGAACTGACATGGGATTACATTTTTACGCAGTTTGGGTGCATAGATCCTGAGAAATCAGTACCCAGAACAACCACCTCTGACCATAATAACGGCCTTGATACGCCTGGGCATTGAGTCAAACAGACCTTGGATGGCGTGTACAGGTACAGCTGCCCATGCAGCTTCAACATGATACCACAGTTCATCAAGAGTAGTGACTGGCGTATTGTGACAAGCCAGTTGCTCGGCCAACATTGACCAGAAGTTTTCAATTGGTGATAGATCTGGAGAATGTGCTGGCCAGGGCAGCAGTCGAAAATTTTCTGTATCTAGAAAGACCCGTACAGGACCTGCAACATGCGGTCGTGCACTATACTGCTGAAATGTAGGGTTTCGCAGGGATCGAATAAAGGGTAGAGCCACGGGTCGTAACACATCTGAAATGTTACGTCCACTGTTCAAAGTGCCGTCAATGCGAACAAGAGCTGTCCGAGACGTGTAATCAATGGCACCCCATACCATCGCGCCAGGTGATACGCCAGTATGACGATGACGAATACACGCTTCCAATGTGCGTTCACCGCGATGTCGCCAAACACGGATGCGACCGTCATGATGCTGTAAACAGAACTTGGATTCATCCGAAAATATGACGTTTCGTCATTCGTGCTCTCAGGTTCGTCGTTGAGTACACCGTCGCAGGCGCTGCTGTCTGTGATGCAGCGTCACGGGTTACTGCAGCCATGGTCTCCGAGCTGATAGTCCATGCTGCTGCAAACGTCGTCGAACTGTTCGTGCAGATGGTTGTTGTCTTGCAAACGTCACCATCTGTTGACTCAGGGATCGAGACGTGGCTATACGATCTGTTACAGCCATGCGGATAAGATGCCTGTCATCTCGACTGCTAGTAATACGAGGCCGTTGGGATCTGGCATGGCGTTCCGTATTACTCTCCTGAACCCAACGATTCCATATTCTGCTAACAGTCATTGGATCTCGACCAACGCGAGCAGCAATTTCGCGATACGATAAACCGCAATCACGATAGGGTACAATCCGACCTTTATCAAAGTTGCAAACGTGATGGTACGCATTACTCCTCCTTACACGAGGCATCGTAACAACGTTTCACCAGGCAACGCCGGTCAACTGCTGTTTGTGTATGAGAAATCGGTTGGACACTTTTCTCTTGTCGGCACGTTGTAGGTGTTGCCACCGGCGCCAATCTTGTGTCAATGCTGTGAAAAGCTAATCATTTGCATATCACAGCATCTTCTTCCTGTCGGTTACATTTCGCGTCTGTAGCACGTCTTCTTCTTGGTGTAGCAACTTTAATGGCCAGTAGTGAAATAAAAGTTTTGGTAACTGTAGGAAAGGACATAATTCTTCTATAAATAAAAGATGATTTTAATTGTAACAAACGATATCTTGTACACTGAATACTATCTAGATAAATTATCAATTTACAGAACTCTTAATATGGAGCATAGGAAGAGTGCGTCTTGCCAGATCGAGAAAGTACAATTTCTTCTCTTCAGACAAATGAAAATTACTTGAAAGAATATATATTGTTTTCTTTAATCACTGTCTACACAGATAATAAATCGTACTGATTGCCTTCGTCCTTTTCAATCGATGAATTTCACATTGTAAGTTATCAATGTTTTTCACTGATTACAGAAAAATATTATATCATGTTTTTTTCAAATATATTCACAGGGAAAAATACATCAGGAGATGGCACAGCATGTCCAAAAGAACATTACATCGATTTTACGGAATAACACAGGCACTGCAATATCATATATGTCGAATGCGTTCCGGAAGTCAGGGAACACGTAATGAACTTGGCTCTTTTGCCTACAGAGCTCTTGGTCTCACGGTCGAACAGAGCGAGCTGAGATTCTCAAGTTTCCCTTGTCGCGTTCGGGATCCTACGGAGGAGATGTGCAACTCCTCCTTCTCCCAGCGTTTTTCCGTCCAATGAGGCGAAGTAAGAAAGTCCCGTAGCACTGATGAAACAGTCTCGTCGTGTAAGCTAATGGCGAAGTGTGCTCGGCATGTGGAGCGATTTGCCGACTGCCGGCTGGCCGCAGCCTTATACGCGCCAGTTGAGTCGACCGGGGCTTCTTTTTGCAGTGCCGCGCGCTCGCAACTCGCGACACTTGCAGAACACGCGCCAGCTATGCGCGCGGCTCGCGAACAATGGCCCGCGGTTTTGGCCGCTGCGCCGGGACCGTTTAACCGCTCCCAAGGACCGCTCGAGGCATTCCCCGGTGACATAACGAGCGCAGCCGCCGCGCGCCTGGATTCCTGATCAATATGCTACCGTGCTTTAATACCCGTGTACAGCATGCGGCCGGTCGCTCTCCCCACTATAAATAAAAGGACTCCCCACCGCCTCCTAATGCTCTCGTCGTACAACTAATAAACCCATCGCCAGTTGTAAATCTGCATAATAAATGCCGCGTGTTCCAGTTTTCTCGTGCAGGCATCTGGTTCGCGACTATAGGCGGTTTCTTCTGAGTTCCGTTAATGGGCGAATCGGACAAATACAAGCGTGCTGATATTGTGAGCCGGGTATCCTGCGCATACATAACATCACAGTCAGTTCGCCGCAGTCGCAAATTAGTCGCAGGCTTTGAAGTCGGAGGCGGACACAGCCTTTTATGTCGTCTAAATTTGTCTTCAGTGCGTCTAGCGGCATTTTGGACAAATGAAGCACTACATGTTTCCAACGAAATTGTCAATCACATTCCTTTACATGCAAGATTTCTTACATATAAACTGTGAGGTACGTAAGTCAGGCCACCCCAAATACATCCATAATGAATAACTGTCTCGAGCTGCGGTTTTCGAAAGCTATAGCGAGTAATATGGCGAATTCTCTGACTCCCGCAAGTAATTTTTATCTTTCCAGAATGAGTTTTCACTCTGCAGCTGAGTGTGCGCTGATATGAAACTTCCCGGCAGATAAAAACTGTGTGCCGGACCGAGACTCGAACTCGGGATCTTTGCCTTTCGCGGTCAAATACTCTACCACCTTTTCTCTCTTTTTTTTTGGTTGCTTTATTAAACAATCATAGAAGCCCATAAGCACAAAAACAAAATAATGAAGTACTGGAACTATTTCAACACGAATTATACAATAGACTGAAGAACACATTTCAATATAATGCCATATAGTGCCATGCACTGCACTTCTAGTTAAGACAGTCTACACTCCTGGAAATTGAAATAAGAACACCGTGAATTCATTGTCCCAGGAAGGGGAAACTTTATTGACACATTCCTGGGGTCAGATACATCACATGATCACACTGACAGAACCACAGGCACATAGACACAGGCAACAGAGCATGCACAATGTCGGCACTAGTACAGTGTATATCCACCTTTCGCAGCAATGCAGGCTGCTATTCTCCCATGGAGACGATCGTAGAGATGCTGGATGTAGTCCTGTGGAACGGCTTGCCATGCCATTTCCACCTGGCGCCTCAGTTGGACCGGCGTTCGTGCTGGACGTGCAGACCGCGTGAGACGACGCTTCATCCAGTCCCAAACATGCTCAATGGGGGACAGATCCGGAGATCTTGCTGGCCAGGGTAGTTGACTTACACCTTCTAGAGCACGTTGGGTGGCACGGGATACATGCGGACGTGCATTGTCCTGTTGGAACAGCAAGTTCCCTTGCCGGTCTAGGAATGGTAGAACGATGGGTTCGATGACGGTTTGGATGTACCGTGCACTATTCAGTGTCCCCTCGACGATCACCAGTGGTGTACGGCCAGTGTAGGAGATCGCTCCCCACACCATGATGCCGGGTGTTGGCCCTGTGTGCCTCGGTCGTATGCAGTCCTGATTGTGGCGCTCACCTGCACGTCGCCAAACACGCATACGACCATCATTGGCACCAAGGCAGAAGCGACTCTCATCGCTGAAGACGACACGTCTCCATTCGTCCCTCCATTCACGCCTGTCGCGACACCACTGGAGGCGGGCTGCACGATGTTGGGGCGTGAGCGGAAGACGGCGTAACGGTGTGCGGGACCGTAGCCCAGCTTCATGGAGACGGTTGCGAATGGTCCTCGCCGATACCCCAGGAGCAACAGTGTCCCTAATTTGCTGGGAAGTGGCGGTGCGGTCCCCTACGGCACTGCGTAGGATCCTACGGTCTTGGCGTGCATCCGTGCGTCGCTGCGGTCCGGTCCCAGGTCGACGGGCACGTGCACCTTCCGCCGACCACTGGCGACAACATCGATGTACTGTGGAGACCTCACGCCCCACGTGTTGAGCAATTCGGCAGTACGTCCACCCGGCCTCCCGCATGCCCACTATACGCCCTCGCTCAAAGTCCGTCAACTGCACATACGGTTCACGTCCACGCTGTCGCGGCATGCTACCAGTGTTAAAGACTGCGATGGAGCTCCGTATGCCACGGCAAACTGGCTGACACTGACGGCGGCGGTGCACAAATGCTGCGCAGCTAGCGCCATTCGACGGCCAACACCGCGGTTCCTGGTGTGTCCGCTGTGCCGTGCGTGTGATCATTGCTTGTACAGCCCTCTCGCTGTGTCCGGAGCAAGTATGGTGGGTCTGACACACCGGTGTCAATGTGTTCTTTTTTCCATTTCCAGGAGTGTATTTTATATAGTGCCATTTTTAAGCTTACAAAACGTAACAAAAATTTTAAACTGACAATAGCGTCTTCAGTCCAGACAGAGACATAGAACCAAAACACAAACATATTAAAGAGAATTACAATATATATATATATATATATATATATATATATATATATATATATATATATACACTTCTAGTTAAGACAGTCAATTATATATATATATATATATTAAAGAGAATTACTATATATATATATATATATATATATATATATATATATATACTTCTAGTTAAGACAGTCAATTATATATATATAATTCTCTTTAATATGTTTGTGTTTTGGTTCTATGTCTCTGTCTGGACTGAAGATGCTATTGTCAGTTTAAAATTTTTGTTATGTTTTGTAAGCTTAAAAATGGCACTATATGGCATTATGTTGAACTGTCTTAACTAGTAGTGCAGTTCTGTCAATTGATTCAAAAGAGTCAAAATTCTTCACAGAAAGTCACTTGGAGCATACAAACGCATAACAAAGACATGCACAGGCCACATAAATTAAGGAAAACGTCAAATGAAGTTAATAACACCGTTGAGAAGTCGGGAGCAGTCCTGGGAACAGGTGTAACCCCTTATTCGTTGTTTATCTTGTCCGCTACATCGTCGTGCATGTGATTTGTGTCCTTACCGGCGTCGAGATTTATCCTACGCCTTGTCTTTCAAAAATTGTGTCTAACATGTTACCAAACATCGTCCTGAAATTTGGGTAACGTTTCATCTCCCAACGTGCCATCTTCTGAGCTACCCAAGCACGACTCAAGCCCCGTCCTCACAGCTTTACTTCAGCCAGAACCTCGTCTCCTACCTTCCAACCTTTACAGAAGCTCTTCCGTGAACCTTGCAGGACTAGCACTCCTGAAAGGAAGGAAATTGCGGAGAGATGGCTTAGCCACAGCCAGAATGAGATTTTCACTCTGCAGCGGAGTGCGAGCTGATATGAAACTTCCTGGCACATTAAGACTGTTTTAATCTGCCAGAAAACTTCAATTTTTATCTTTTATAGTCGCCGAATCGCCTGCTCAGCTGAGTAGCCTGTACGGTACCTCAGCGTGTTCGGTCAGAGGGTTCACTGCCCTCTGTACTAAGAATACTGAGTGACTGCAACAACAATGAACTTGAACCTGAGTCAATGCACGTCCGCTCCGAACAAGCCGCAACGAACAAAAATGAGGTCAACAAAAAAAGGTGGTAACGTAGTTTGCCTACCATGTAGCGGGTCCGGGTTCTATTCCCGATTGGGTTGGAGGTTTTCTCCACTCGTGGACTGGGTGTTGCGTTGTCCTTATCATCACCGACACGCAAGTCGCCCAGTGTGGCGTTACCTAAAATAAGACTTGCAATCCAGCGGCCGAACTTCCATGGATGGGGCCTCCCGGCCGTCAATGCTACGCAGTCATTTCATTTTTTTTTTTTTTTTTTTGACGACAGGGCAAATAAAAATGATCCGAAGACCAGAGTTCAAGACTGTAAAGAAACACAACAGAGGAAAGGAAATACAGTACTATAGCAACTGTTGAAAGTGACCGCCGTTCATCTCTCGGCACTTTTAGGCCCTGGTAAGTTAGCTGCTGAAGGCGAATCGAAGCTGGATTAGCGGAACGCTGCAGTTCTTGAACACTATGAGGGTTGTTGCGATGTACCTTAGACCTGAAGGCTCCCTACACAAAGTAACCGCACACTGTCAGATCAGGTGACCTGGATGACCAACTAGGGCCGCCACAAGACTGACCTATCCTAACAACTCTGTCAGAGGTGAAGATATGTAAATGTGCTCTAAAATTCGACCGGCTGTATGGGCAGTTGCTCCATCTTCCGAAAATAACTGTGGGTGTTTGCCTCCTCCGTTAATGCTGCCACAAATGGTTTCAAAACGTTCGTAATGTAAGGCACCGAAGTCAGTTGCTGATGAAACAAGATGGGACCAATAATGCGGCGTGCAGACGTTGCATACCAAGCACCAACCTTCTGATCATGCAATGGTGTTTCGTGGGAGCTATACTGCTTCTCCGCCGCCCAGAATCTGTGATGCTGTGAAATGACATAACCCCTCAGGTGAAACCAGGCTTCATCAAACGTAAGAAACAGACCCGTGTCCAGGCTATTCATTGTTATCTCATTGAACAGCCATCAACAAAACTGGAGGCGCTGCTGGATTTAATGTGTGAACAACAGACACTCGATAAGGATGCATGTGCAGGTCCAGGTGGAGTATTCGTCCTTATGATCGACGTGATATGCCGGTCTCATGAGTCAGGCGTTCCCGCGCCCGGGTTCCCGGGTTCGATTCCCGGCGGGGTCAGGGATTTTCTCTGCCTCGTGATGACTGGGTGTTGTGTGATGTCCTTAGGTTAGTTAGGTTTAAGTAGTTCTAAGTTCTAGGGGACTGATGACCATAGATGTTAAGTCCCATAGTGCTTAGAGCCATTTGAACCATTTGAGTCAGGCGTCGCGTTGATTTGGTAGAATCTGGAATCATTTTCTGGTGAACTGCAGCTACATTTTCTGGTGTTCGGGCACGTTTTGGAACGTCTCTTGACTTTTTCAAACAGATCCTGTCTGACGCTATTTTCGGGTTAAGTGTTGCACCGCACTCTTTGCTGGCACTTTGCCACCATCAAACTTCTCAGCAAACAAGTGACCACACCGTTTCCACTACTTCTTTGTCACGTAACTTTCTACAACGAACACCCGCTGCTCCACTGTGAGTACCGTCGTCCCCTTTGCACTGCTCCACTCACACTGACACAGCCCACACTACTCTCTGAACCGTTGTGGATCATGTGGCGGGTGTAAACTTGATGTGCGCGTCACGCAGTGTGGTTGTGTGCGTACGGTACATTCACTCCAACCGTGTCTACTGGCAAGAGCTGCTTTGATTTTCCCACCTCTGTACTTTCTTTTGAGGCATTAGAAAGAAGTTTCTAAGATAACTTCAACGATATAACATGTATGGGACTTGATCAAATACTGTCAAGGTAGCAGCGCAGCAAGGCACTGTCCCGCAGCCAGGAGACGAGGTTCCACAAACGTCTGCACTCTCTCACAAAATGTAAGCTAACATGTAACTTATGTATGGTTCTTCCGTTTACCTACGCGTTTGAAGCTCATCAATCTGTCTTCTACCGTTGCAGTAATCACATGACTTGCTCATAATGCTATTGAGACATTCAAAATGTATACGACAATCGAAAAAGTGAATATCGTTTATAACGAATATCACCAAACTATTGGAGGAGTGATACGGGTGTGTGGTGAAGAGTGTCTCGATCATGCCAAGCATTCGCAATCTGTCTTTACAAACATAAAAAAAAGTTGTGGGAAGCGTGGTGAATAAAATATACCAAGGAAAAAAGAAGAGCAACTGATAAAAGAAATTAAACTAATATTTTAGCAGCAGTAACAAACAACGCAAATGTCAAATGTCACTAAGAGGCGTCTCGGAAGTACGAGAGGCATCAACCAAACGAGTGTTCCGCGAGCACAACACTCCATCGCATTTCACCCTCTTAACGTTTCGCTGCATCTACAGCTTCGTGGAAGGACCTCCAAAATTGGTTACAGTTCTCCAAATATTATCTACGAAAAGGGCAAAGTAATGAGGTATATCTATGCAAAATTTTGTTTATGGAAGAAGCATCGCTTGCAAACCATGGGCAAACCAATCTTCGCGATATGCACTAACAGTCAGTTGAAAATCCACGCTGAGAACTGGGCAGGAACAACGCTCTTTGTCTACCAACTTTTGGTGCGTGTTTTCCAAGATCTTCATTATTGGTCCCTGTTTTATTGAAGAGAATCTAAATACTCTTAAGTATCTCGAATTCCTGAGAGATACTACTGCCGAAGTTATTGGAAGGCATCCCAATGTACGTAAGGCAATCACGACGGATGTCCCTCCCATTCCGCTCTAATTTCAGACCTTCCCAACGGAAAATTTGCAGAGCCCAGGAACGATCTTTCAGGAAACGCAAAATGATCTGTACACTCACCAAATCTACAACTTTTATACATTTATCTGTGGCGGAAATTAAAGCAAGAAGTCGCCTCTCCTAACGGAGGGTCAGTGGTTTGCGGTTTTGTTATCTTGATACTGTTTGATCGAGTACCATACATGTTATGTAACTGAAGTTCTGTTAGAAGCTTCTTTCAAACGACACATAAAAAAGTATATAGATCCATTAAAAATAAACAACAAAGCCTGTGTCGTAATTTGGCGACTATTGAAGTCAGATATTTTTGCAAATGTCAGGAAATTCGCACATATTATCAGCTACAGCTTGGTGAAAACCGCACTTCTATATATGTATTCATTCTGCATATACTTGGTGTGGCCTGCCCCACCCTCTACATGTCGTACATCGCTCTGCTGGATATATGACAGGTCGGTATAGCCGACACGAAAGCAACAGAGATGCAGGGGGAACTTCTGATCTTCGGAAGAAAATCAATGTTGTTCTCACGGAACACTGCTGGGTAAATATTTAGGCAGCCCTCCTGCCCCCATCGTGTATCTCGTATAGGGAGAAAGATAACATCAATTAGAGTGCGCAACAAGGAAGAATATATTTTTCCCTAGCTCAATACAATGTTGCTTATATTACAGGAAATACCTTCCGCCCAGCCTGTGGAGTGTATTTCGCGATGGACTTGTACAAATATGCCTCTTATTTTCCTGGTACATACATGACATCACTTCTTATACAAATCCATTAAAGTGGCGAAAGTTAAAAAAAAAAGAAACTGAATAAAAGAGTTTTAGAAGAAAGTAAGAAGTTGAGTCACCTTCCAGACTCTGCTAATCTGTTTCCAGTATCCGCATAACGAGTTTACGAAGTTTCTTGTTTGCTGCGTGTCGTTTCAATCACATCGAAGTGAGATTAATGCAATCTCCAAGGTTAACAAGAAAATAGAAGGTGTAGTTTCATATACGAATTATGCTCAGCTTGCATACTGAAATTCCCCCGACGGTTCATTCGCACACTAAGGAAGGTCCATTACTATGCGTAGTTGTAAAATAGGTACTGTTTGCTTAGATTTACCAGATCCTTGTCACCTTTTCCAGTAAGTTGTTGAGGAAATATGAATAACATAAATTTCGATGGAGGCTGAGGTTTGGTAGTTACGAAAGTTACCTATTCGTTTACAAGGAGTTTTATTTTTTTAAACGCCGAAATTGATAAGAATGAGGGAAACATGTTGACGGGTACATAAGCCCGCAAGACAAAATGTTCATCACCCGCTTGAAAGCGCACAATGGTCGCATTGGAACGCTGAAGATAGTGCAGATGTGGTCCCGTGTGGTTTTTGTGACCCTTCACCGCTGACATAAATCGTCGCAGTGAAGAGATGCGACCGTATCGATCGGTTGTATGGTATCAGTGCAATGAGTTGGGTCGACGTGGAAACGTGACCGAATGGCGAAAAGGAATTATTCCGTTTGGATGTTCTCAAGACCACGCTGTGAATAAAGTTGCACATTTTGTTGGTGTTTTAGAGCGAGCTGTCAAAAGTGTCGGCAAGGAACAGTAATACCATTGTCAGCCACGTTACACGGGATAAAAACTGTGGGTGTAAAATTATACTAACCGACACGGACCGGAGACGAATGCTTCACCTTGTCAATGACATTCGGTTTCAAACTCGTTAGGAATTGCTGCTATCAGAGATTTGCGGTATGTTTCGACAACATTCCGAGCAAATATTGCTGAGAGAACTGCGTACTATGGACGTTAGGGTTCCAGTGCCTAGAAAAAGTTCATTTCTCACAGCAGCACATGACTTTGCACCTCTTCAGTGGGTCAGACATCCAGGAAATCGACAGTGCTTGATTGGAGGTGTGTTCAAATGGTTCAAATGGGTCTGAGCATTATGGGACTTAACATCTGAGGTCATCAGTCCCCTAGAATTAGAGCTACTTAAACCTAACTAACCTAAGGACACCACACACATCCATGCCCGAGGCGTGATTCGAATCTGCGACCGTAGCAGCATCACGATTCTGGACTGAAGCGCCTAGAACCGCTCGGCCATAGCGGTCGGCTTGGAGGTGTGTAGTGTGCGTCGGCGAGACACGATTTTTTGCATTTCAGATTATGCAAGGCATGGAGAGTTCTTTGTTAATGACAGTCGATTTCAAATGCTCGTTTTGTAGGGTGCTCAACTGCGTGGTCATCAGCACCCGCACGACATCCCAATTATTACACAGTCTAGTTTTTACACAATTGAAACTATCCACTGTCACGAATGATATTGATGATGAAATGATGAGAACAACACAAACACCCAGTCCTTGGGCAGAGAAAATCCCCAAACCGGCCGGGAATCGAACCTGGGATCCCGTCATCCAGAGGCAGCAAAGCTATCCACTAGACCACGAGATGCGGACCATTGACAAGGTGTGGTTGCTGTCGCCCGAAAAGGAATGACTTTTCCTCATTACAAACAACCCAAGGCACCGACAACACCAACGTCCAACGAGGCGTTTAAGCTTGCTTTCATACTAGAGGTTCTACTTTGCGGTTTTGAGGGCGATTTTGTACTATGACTTGGGCCCATTCATTCAGGTTACCGTGAATGTGAACCAGGACGTTTCTTTCGATATCCTCGATGGTCTTTTCTTATAGCAAATGAAACTGTACGGTTCAAGAGACTTTTTCAAGTCTCAAACATCTGTGACGTATATATGCAGACTGAAACGACGAATGAAAATTTATACTAAGCCCGCGATTCGCAACCAGGTCATCTGCTCACTAGGCTGATGCGGTAACCACTACGCTACCCTGGCGGAATGCTAGGGTAATCCGTCCAAAGGCACTGTGCCAGGGTGGAGTAGTGGTTAGCGAATCTGCCAAGTGAGCAGAAGATCGATGTTCGAATCCCACCTTTGGTACAAATTTTCAAAAATGGTTCAAATGGCTCTGAGCACTATGGGACTCAACTTCTGAGGTCATTAGTCCTCTAGAACTTAGAACTAGTTAAACCTAACTAACCTAAGGACATCACAAACACCCATGTCCGAGGCAGGATTCGAACCTGCGACCGTAGCGGGTACAAATTTTCATTTGTCGCTTTAGTCTGCATATATAACTTTTCTTACACTTGCCGTTTTCACAGCACAGCACACATACGTTGCTGGTTTGACGAACGTAGAAGTATGCTACCGTATCTCGACTGGACAGCTACGAGGGTAATCCAAAAGTGAGGTCTCCTGTTTGTTTATAAGTACAGAACTCTGTTTGTGTGGCAATTGGTCACACTGTTATGAAGAGTGCTTCACGCGCTGTGCGTAAACATGTGCACGCCGCACTGAGGCGCTCTGTCTTGGCTTGGCAGCCGTTGAGAATGGAGCTCCCGTTGGATGTTACCCCCAATTGCGAATTGCTCGCAGTTATTCGGTTTCTGAACGCAAAGGGCACTGCGCCGATTGAAGTCCATCGCCAATTGACGGAAGTGTATGGCGAGTCGTTCATGGATGTCAAAAATGTTCGTAAGTGGTGTAGAGAGTTTGCAACTGGTCGGACCGAAATTCACGACGAACAAATGAGCTGGAGACCGTCAATTTCTGAGGAGACAGTGTCGAAGGTTGACAAAAGCATGCGTGAAGATCGGCGGATCACCATGGATGATCTCTGCACGTTGGTTCCTGAGGTTTCCCGAAGCACCGCTCACAGAATTTTAACGTAAACATTGGACTACCGGAAGGTGTGCACAAATGGGTGCCACGCATCCTGAGTGAGGACCACATGCGGCAACGAGTTGATGCTTCCCGCGCGTTTCTTCACCGCCTTGCAGCCGAACAGGACAACTTTCTGGTCTCAATAGTCACGGATGACGAAACCTGGGCATACCACTTTACACCTGAGACCAAGCAACAATCACGTCAGTGGCGGCATCCTCCTTCGACAAAGCAGCGGCAATTCAAACAAACACGGTCTGCCGGTAAAGTCATGACAACCGATATTTGGGATCGGAAAGGGGTATCGTTGGTCAACTTAATACCCACTGGGACCACAATTAACGCAGACAGGTACTGTGAGACTCTGAAAAACTAAAACGGGCAATCCAGGACCGGAGGAGAGGAATGTTGAGCAAGGGCGTACACATTCTCCATGACAACGCTGGCCCACACATCTCTCGGCAAACCGTTGCTCTCCTGCAACACTTTCAGTGGAACATAATCACCCACCAAAACTATAGTCCTCAGCGCCCAGTGACTATCGCCTGTTCCGTTGATTAAAAGAACGTTTGGGCGGAAAGCGATTCAGCTCCGACGACGAGGTGAAAGAACAGGTTCGTAACTTTCTGAACAGCATGGTGGTGAGCTGGTATGACATGGGCATACAAAAACTGCCACAGCGTCTAAAAAAAGGCATCGACAGAAATGGTGATTAAGTCGAAAAATATCTAAATGTGCAAGCTGTAAACTGGTGCAAACCATTCTGGAAATAAGCAGGTCTATGTAATTATAAAACAATACGAGACCTTACTTTTGGGATTACCCTCGAAATTCATTTTGCAATTGTTTTTGATCTTATAATGTTTTTACTAGGTGGTAAACAACAGTATCATTTGAAAACAATTTAAAGGCGACTGCTCAGATAGTCCTCTAAATCATGTATATACACTACTGGACTTCAAAATTGCTACACGACGAAGATAACGTGCTACAGACGCGAAATTTAACCGACAGGAAGAAGATGCTGTGATATGCTAATGATTAGCTATTCAGAGCATTCACACAAGCTAGGCGCCGGTGGCGACACATACAACATGCTGACATGAGGAAAATTTTCCAACCGATTTCTCATACACAAACAGCAGTTGACCGGCGTCGCCTGGTGAAACGTTGTTGTGATGCCTCGTGTAAGGAGGATAAATGCGTATCACCACGTTTCTGACTTTGATAAATGTCGGATTGTAGCCTATGGCGATTGCGGTTTATCGTATCGCAACATTGCTGCTCGCGTTGGTCGAGATCCAATGACTGTTTAGCAGAATATGGAACCGGTGCGTTTAGGAGAGTAATACGGAACGCCGTGCCAGATCCCAACGGCCTCGTATTACTAGCAGTCGAGATGACAGGCATCTTATCCGCATGGCTGTATCGGATCGTGCAGCCACGTCTCGATCCCTGAGTCAACAGATGGGGACGTTTGCAAGACAACAACCATCTCCACGAACAGTTCAACGACGTTTGCAGCAGCATGGACTATCAGCTCGGAGACCACGGCTGCGGTTACTCTTGACGCTGCATCACAGACAGGAGAGCCTGCGATGGTGTACTCAACGACGAACCTGGGTGCACGAATGGCAAAAAGCCATTTTTTAGGAGAATCCAGGTTCTGTTTACAGCATCATGATGATCGCATTCGTGTTTGGCGACATCGCGGTGAACGCACATTGGAAGCGTGTATTCGTCATCGCCATACTGGCGTATCGCCCGGCGTGGTGGTATGGGGTGCCATTGGTTACACGTCTCGGTCATCTCTTGTTCCCATTGACGGCACTTTGAACAGTGGACGTTACATTTCAGATGTGTTACGACCCGTGGCTCTACCCCTCATTCGATCCCTGCGAAACGCTACATTTCAGCAGGATAATGCACGACCGCATGTTGCAGGTCCTGTACGAGCCTCTCGGGATACAGAAAATGTTCGACTGCTTCCCTGGCCAGCACGTTCTCCAGATCTCTCACCAATTGGAAACGTCTGGTCAATGGTGGCCGAGCAACTGGCTCGTCACAATAGGCCAGTCACTACTCTTGCTGAACTGTGGTATCGTGTTGAAGCTGCATGGGCAGCTGTACCTGTACACGCCATCGAAGCTCTGTTTGACTCAATGCCCAGGCGTATCAAGGCCGTTATTACGGCCAGAGGTGGTTGTTCTGGGTACTGATTTCTCAGGACCTATGCACCCAAATTGCGTGAAAATGTAATCACATGTCAATTCTAGTAGAATATATTTGTCCAATGAATACTCGTTTATCATCTGCATTTCTTCTTGGTGAAGCAATGGCCAGTAGTGTACCTTTTGTTTTCGTCGATGACTTTCTATCGATTGGTACGAACTGAGGCCTTTCTGACAGGAAATGACGAATCCAGTGGTCAACTGAGACGATACTCCAACAGGTACACAATATTGTTGGAAGTAGATTGCGAGGAATGGAGTCAAAAAAACCTTCGTGCGAATAAACAACCACTTATATTTCAGAAGAGCAATGTTTTCTGAATCCGTAGTGACTATATCCCAACAGATCGTTTTCTTAGATATAAATCAGAACGTTCAAACACGGTAAATGTTCCAAAGTCCTACTGCAAATCGACGGCAGGGTGAGTAGAGTCTGTAAGTCATCGGTTTACTGCGACTTTTCCTTCCTTCAGTAGTGGGATGAACTGCGCAACTTTCCAAATCTGAAGTACGGGTCTGCGATCTCCGTAACTATCGGAGAGTAGATTTCGGCGAGATTTCGTGCGGTCAGCCCAGGGCGCACGCATGCCGGGAGCCGGTGCACCACACACGCAGCTCTGCCCGGCCCGGCTCGTCTCGGCGCAGGGCGAGGTGTCGGGACAAAGCGGGAACAGGTTTGTGCGCCGCGGCGGCTCGCCTCATTAATGCGGGCGTGGCGTGCGGCGAGGCGCGCAGCGGCTGTCTCCCAGAGGGCCGCGGCAGGGGCACGCCGGCCATTGTTCTCGCCAGCCGCGGACGCCGGACGGGCCCCAAAACCGCCGTCGCGCTCCCTCCCAGTCGCCGTCATTAACGCGCCGCCGCCGGAACTGCCGCTTATCGCATTAGGCAGCAATCACGCGCATTTCATTCGGCGCGAGAGCACTTGCCGAGTAGCAGGTGCGGACATTATACCCCCAAGACTCGTTGCTTTCAAAATGAAATATTTCGTGAGAATATTTCTATTGCACACAATCTTGCACGAATCTGGTCTCCGTGAGTTGTTAGAGCATATATGGTGTCCCGAAGAAACACTGACAAGCTTTAGGGGCACGTTCCTTACACGAAAACAAGAAAAAAGTGTCTACTAAACATAGGCTCTAAAATCCATTCCTCAAGAGCTACGAGCACTTGCTCATCTTCGATACTACACTACTGGCCATTAAAATTGCTACACCAAGAAGAAATGCAGATAATAAACGGTTATTCATTGGACAAATATGCTAGAACTGACATGTGATGACATTTTCACGCAATTTGGGTGCATAGATCCTGAGAAATCAGTACCCAGAACAACCACCTCTGGCCGTAATAACGGCCTTGATACGCCTGGGCATTGAGTCAAACAGAGCTTGGATGGCGTGTACAGGTACAGCTGCCCACGCAGCTTCAACACGATACCACAGTTCATCAAGAGTAGTGACTGGCGTATTGTGACGAGCCAGTTGCTTGGCCACCATTGACCAGACGTTTTCAATTGGTGGGAGATCTGGAGAATGTGCTGGCCAGGGCAGCAGTCGAACATTTTCTGTATCCAGAAAGCCCGTACAGAACCTGCAACATGCAGTCCTGCATTATCCTGCCGAAATGTAGGGTTTCGCAGGGATCGAATGAGGGGTAGATCCACGGGCCGTAACACATTTGAAATGTAACGTCTACTGTTCAAAGTGCAGTCAATGGGAACAAGAGGTGACCGAGACGTGGGACCAATGGCACCCAATACTATTACGGCGGGTGATACGTCAGTATGGCGATGACGAATACACGCTTCCAATGTGCGTTCACCGCGATGGCGCCAAAAACGGATGCGACCATCATGATGCTGTAAACAGGACCTGGATTCGTCAGAGAAAATGACGTTTTTGCCATTCGTGCACCGAGATTCGTCGTTGAGTACACCATCGCAGGCGCTCCCATCTGTGATGCAGCGTCAGGCGTAACCACAGCCACGGTCCCCCAGCTGATAGTCCATGCTGCTGCAAACGTCGTCGAACTGTTCGTGCAGATGGTTGTTGTCTTGCAAACGTCCCCGTCTGTTGGCTCAGGGATCGAGACGTAGCTGCACGATCCGTTACAGCCATGCGGATAAGATACCTGTGATCTCGACTGCTAGTGATACGAGGCCGTTGGGATCCAGCACGACGTTCCGTATTACCCTCATGAACCCACCGATTCCATATTCTGCTAACAGTCATTGGATCTCGACCAACGCGAGCAGCAATGTCGCTATAGGATAAACTCCAATCGCGGTAGGCTACAATCAGACCTTTATCAAAGTCGGAAACGTGATGGTACGCATTTCTCCTCCCTACACGAGGCATCACCACAACGTTTCACCAAGTAACGCCGGCAACTGCTGTTTGTGTGTGAGAAATCAGTTGGAAACTTTCCTCGTGTGAGCACGTTGTAGGTGTCGCCACCGGCGCCAACCTTGTGCGAATGCTCTGTAAAGGTAATCATTTGCGTACCACTGCATCTTCTTCCTTTCGGTTAAATTTCGCGTCTGTAGCACGTCATCTTCGTGGTGTAGCAATTTTAATGGCCAGTAGTGTATCAAACACACTACTGAAAGCCCTTTGCTTTTCATATTTTGTGGGGAGGTAGTATGGACGAAACAAGAAAAAAAGTCCAGTAAACAGGGGCTCTAAAAAGCATACCTTAAGAGCTTCATTAGCGAAGGTGAATAAGTGTTCATAGATCTTGACGTATGTAGTTCAGACCTCATGTTCACTTGATATGTTGTTCTTATTTTGCTGCAAGGACTAAAGCTTGTCGATGATCTTTGGGTCATTGTATGTTATGTGTGTGTGTGTGTGTGTGTGTGTGTGTGTGTGTGTGTGTGTGTGTGTGT
Organism: Schistocerca nitens; assembly: GCF_023898315.1. NCBI lineage: Eukaryota > Metazoa > Arthropoda > Insecta > Orthoptera > Acrididae > Schistocerca > Schistocerca nitens. Next base: position 206,731,708 of record NC_064614.1, read on the forward strand.
GTACACTGTGATTCAACTACCCCTGCCTAGAGTTTTAAGCAACCCACAACGCCTTTAGTTTCCACAGAAAAGCTCCATGTTGTTTTGCTAGCTTCGCGCAAAATATTAGTCGTACAGAAAAAAAAATGAACAGGACCTTTTTCTAGGAAATTTAATATAGTTCAGTTTTGGACTGTGATACGTTTTCGTTGGAGGACATGATTTTCGAGTTATTCAAGAAAAACGCATTTCAAGGTTACTTTTGTATGTTTTTTTGGAATAACTCGAAAATCATAGCCTACAGATAAAATGTATCACCGTAAAAGTTTAACTGTGTTAAATTTCCTGCAGGAAAGATCATTCTTTTCAGTAAGGCCAAGATTTTTGACGGTGATGTGGGTCGCATGAAAACTATACCTAGCGGCAGATGAATCACAATTTTAGACCTTGCTGTAGTGACGTTCATGGCTGCAGACGTGGTGGTGGGGGTACACGAGCTGGGAGTCATGCGGTTGAAGAGGTGCATTCGTTTTTAATCATACAACCCCTAACCCCCCCCCCCTCTCCTGGCCCCCAGCCATACAAACTACATACTTATGTTTTTGAATAGACTACTGTGTGACATAATGATACAAGCAGGAAAGTTTTCTGTGCAGGGCGATGATCAGATACATTTTTTGACGTAATAGTGCAAACGGGACATTATGGGTCTCATCTACACAATATATAACACATTGTATTACACAAAAAAAAAATTCCAAAAAATAGCAGACAATTATGTGACATAATAAAGTCGAGATGTGTATCAGTCTGACTGCGCTATTACACTAAATTCACAATTTTTAATATAACACCTAATTATATACATAGACCTACAGAAGAAACACTCGTAATATTTTAAAGTTCTCTGATGAAAGATACGGCAAACACACACATCAAGAAAAGTTTTGCATCACCTCAGTTCCGAGAGTCCCGGAACCTGTACAGAAAACTGGAATAGAGATCAACATAAACATCATTTCCGCCATTTTTATTGCTCATGAAAACCACATATTGCATGTTGTAGCTACCACCACACAGCGAGACCTTCAGACCGTGGTTGTCCAGATTGCTGTACACACCAATACCTCCAATACTCAGTAGCACGTCCTTTTCCATTGATGCATCTCTGTATTCGTCGTGGCATACTATCTACAAGTTCATCAAGGCACTGTTGGTCCAGATTGTCCACTCGTCAATGGTGATTCGGCGTAGTTCCCTGAGAGTGGTTGGTGGGTCACGTCGTCCATAAAGAGCCCTTTTCAATCTCCCCCAGGCATGTTCGATATGGTACGTGTCTCTAGTACAGCGATGCCGTTATCTTGAAGGAAGTTATTCACAAGATGTGCACGATGGGGACGCGAATTGTCGTCCATGAAGACGAATGCCTCGCCAATGTGCTGCCGATATGGTTGCACTATCGGTCGCAGGACGGCATTCACGTATCGTACAGACGTTACAGCGCCTTCGATGACCACCAGCGGCGTACGTCGGCCCCACATAATGCCAGCACAAAACAGCAGGGAACCTCCACCTTGCTGCACTCACTGGACAGTGTGTCTACGGTGTTCAGCCTGACCGAGTTGCCTCCAAACACGTCTCCGACGATTGTCCGGTTGGAGGCACATGCGACACTCATCGGTTAAGAGAACGTCATGCCAATCTGTACCGCACTGCATGGTGTCGTGGTTGCAAAGATGGACCTCTCCATGGACGTCGGGAGTGAAGTTGCGCATCATGCAGCCGTTCACGCAGTTTGAGTCGTAACACGACGTCCTGGGGCTGCACGAAAATCATTATTCAGCATGATGGCGTTGCTGTCAGTGTTCCTCCGAGCCATAACCCGCAGGCAGCGGTCATCCACTGCAGTAGTAGCCCTTGGGCGGCCTGAGCGAGGCATGTCATCGACAGTTCCTGTCTCTCTGTATGTCCTCCATGTCCGAACAACATCGCTTTGGTTCACTCCGAGACGACTGGACATTTCCCTTGTTAAGAGCCCTTTCTTGCACATAGTAACAATGCGAACGCAATCAAACCGCGGTATTGACTGTGTAGGCATGGTTGAACTACAGACAACACGAGCCGTGTATCTCCTTCCCGGTGGAATGACTGGAACTGATTCGCTGTCGGACAACCTCCGTGTAATAGGCGCTGCTCATGCATGGTTGTTTACATCTTTGGGCGTGTTTAGTGACATCTCTGTACAGTCAAAGGGACTGCGTCTCTGATACAATATCCACAGTCAACGTCTATCTTCAGGAGCTCAGGGAACCGGAGTGATGCAAAACTTTTTTTGATGTGTGTACATTTGGTAAATGGCCTATTCGTGGAGGTAAGAGCTACTCTAATAGAAAAATAATTTTTATCTTTTGAAACTGTTTTAAGACCAAGACGGCAACAGGCTGCTGCTGGCGGCTGACTCATTCGAAACTTCTTTTCTTTTTTTAACTTTTCTCACACTATTTAAGGATGGCTACCACTTCGTGACGCTCGAGAAACTACTGCGACCATATAAGTCGCTTATTTTCCTATTCATGTGCTAAGCCAACCACAATTGCAGTAATTTCTGAGTTGTACAGGACCGTGTAAGAGGATACGAAACGAGATAAAATCTGCCACATTAAAATCCACCTGTTATAGCAATACTCATTTAACAAGTAGTATAGCGCGTACAGTGTTAAACAAAAAACCGTTTAGAAAAGCGAGAACTGAACTGCTTTTCTCACTTGTCCACGAAGCGAACGCTATCGAGTGAATGTAAAAAGGAAACGATGGGCTACGGAACGAGCGAGCACTTAGCTTAAGCGCTGATTGCAAATTATTACCGCGGGCGATTCCGTGGCATGTAAACGCTCTAAGGGGCGTGTTACATATTAATGACGGCGAGTTGACGCCGTGCCAACAGGACGCGAGCGTTCCGTGCCACGCTGCGTCCACTTAGGGCGGACGATTTGCAACTAAACGGGCGCGCGCCGGCGTGCCGAGTGGGGTGGTCGCTGACGCACTGCCACAGCCAGGTGTTACACTCATAGCTGGCCCAGCGCCGGACTCGTGCTGTACTGTACTGACCAAACCAGCAGGGTCAGTTGTTGAGGCTGTCTGACGTGACATAGTGATGCGTCATGCAACCAACCACCTCGACCCTTCGTGGCACACACTAGGCCTGTTGGTTGTTGTTGTCGTCTTCAGTCCAAACACTGGTTTGAGCAGCTCTCCGTGCTACTTTATTCTGAGCAGGCGTCTTCATCTCAGAGTAACTACTGCAGCCTATATCCTTCTAAATCTGCTTACTGTCTTCCTCTCTCGGTCTCCCTCTACGATTTTTACCCCCCACGCTTCCCTCCAATACTGAACTGGTGATCCCTTGATGTCTTAGAATGTGTTCCACCAACCGTTCTCTTCTTTTAGTCAGTAGTACCACAAATGTCTCTTCTCCCCAGTTCTATTCAGTACCTCCACATTGGTTACGTGATCTACCCATCTAATCTTCAGCATTCTTCTGTAGCACCACATTTCAAAAGCTTCTATTCTCTTCTTGTCTAAACTGTTCATCGTCCGTGTTTCACTTCCATACTTGGCTACACTCCATACAAATACTTTCAGAAACGACTTCCTAACATTTAAATCAATACTCTAAGTTAACAAATTTCTCTTCTTCAGTGACGCCTTTCATGCCGTTGACAGTCTACATTTTATATCCTCCCTACTTCGACCGTCATCAGTTACTTTATTTCCCAAATAACAAAACTCATGTACTATTTTAAGTGTCTCATTTCCTAATCGAATTCCCTCAGCATCACCTGATTTAGTTCAGGTACATTCCATTACCCTCGGTTTGCTTTTGTTGATGTTCATCTTACATCTTCCTTTCAAGATACTGTCCATTCCGTTCAGCTACTCTTCCAGGTCCTTTGCTGTCTCTGACAGAATTACAAAGTCATCTGCAGACCTCAAGGCTTTCATTTCTTTTCCCTGGATTTTAATTACTACTCTAGATTTTTCTTTTGTTTCCCTTACTACTTGCTCAATATAACATCGGGGATAGGCTCCAACGCTGTCTCTTCCCAACCACTGCTTCCCTTTCCTGCCCCTCGACTCTTATAACTGCCATCTGGTTTCTGTACAGATTGTAAATAGCCTTTCATTTCGTGTATTTTACTCCTGCCACTTTCAGAATTTGAAAGAGAGTATTCCAGTCAACATTATCGAAAGCTTTCTCTAAGTCTACAAATGCTGTAAACGTGGGTTTGTCTTTCCTTAACCTATCATCTATGAGACTTCGTAGGGCCTGTATCGCCTCGCGTGTTCCCACGTTTCTCCGAAATTCAAACTGATCTTCTACCAATTTCTCCATTGTTCTGTAAAGTACTCGTGCTAATGTTTTGCAGCCGTGACTTACTAAACTGATAGTCCGATAATTTCCACATCCGCTTTCTTTGGAGTTGAAGTTATTATGTTCTTCTTCAAGTCTGGGGGTATTTCGCCTCTCTCATACATCTTGCTCACCAGATGGAAGAGTTTTGCCATGGCTGGCTCTTACAAGGCTATCAGTAGCTCTAACTGAACGTTGTCTACTCCCGGGACCTTTCTTCGACTTAAGTCTTTCAGTGATTTTTTTTCAAATCTTCATGCAGTATCATACCTCCCTTCTCATCTTCATCTGCGACCTCATCCATTTCCATAATATTTCCCTCAATTATATCTCTCTTGTATAGACTCTCTACATACTCCTTCCACGTTTCTACTTTCCCTTCTTTGCTTAGCACTGGTTTTAGTCTCGCGGGGTAGCCGCTTTGTCAAAGGCGCCCTGCCACGGTTCGAGCGGCTCCGCCCGTCGGAGGTTCGAGTCCTCCCCTCGGTCGTGGGTGTGTGTGTGTTGTCCTTAGCGTAAATTAGTTTAAGTTAGATTAGGTAGTTTGTAAGCCTAGGGACCGATGACCTCAGTAATTTGGTCCCATCGGAACTTACCACCAAAAAAAGAACTGATTTTCCATCTGAGCTCTTGATATTCATACATATGATTCTCTTTTCTCCAAAGGTCTCTTTAATTTTCCTGCCTGCAGCATGTCTTATCCCTAGTGGTATATGCTTCTACATCGTTACATTTGCCCTCTAGCTATTCCTGCTTAGCCCTTAGCCATTTTGCACTTCCTATCGATTTTTTTGTTGACGTTTTTATTCCATTTTGCCTGATTCATTTATCGCATTTTTATGATTCCTCCTTTCATCAGTTAAATTTAATATCTCTTGTGTTACCTCAGGATTTCTACAAGCCCTGGTATTTTTAGCTACTTGATCCTCTGCTGCCTATTTCGTCTCTCAAAGCTACCCATTCTTCATCTACTGGATCCGTTTCCACTGTTCTTTTCAATCGTTCCTTAATGCTGCCTCTGGAACTCCGTACAACCTCTGGTTCTTTGAGCTTATCCAGGCCTCACTCCTTAAATTCTTGCCTGTTGTTAAAAAAAGGTGTATCGATATTTTTCTCAACAAATATCTATGTGTATTGGAGATATTTTTTCCTCGTTATAGCGTTTATCGATATCAAAATGGGCAATATCGAATGCCGATATTTTATGTCATTATTTATTTTTTCACAATTTTCGTTAAATATTTGACGTTGTTCCTTTGAATTGCAGCAGAACACAATTTTAATTTCACTGTGTGAAGGAGTCTCACTACTTTTTGACTTTACATCACGTCCAGTCTTCCTCTTTGACTTTGTGAAACAAGTATATGTAGTCCGACTACACTGAGGGTTGGCGGTATGAATGGAATAACAAGATTTCCAATGTCAATAAATGGCACACCAATTGCGTTAGAAAACAATTTTCAACGCAACGAGTGTGTTATTTCGTCACATCAGCATTCTTCAAAAACAGTTACTGGAAATGAAATTTTTCTGGCACAGCCCAGTGCAATGCTGGCCACTAGATTTGTCATGTATAAACAGAAAGAACTGATTTTTCTTTACAAAAATCGGGATGACCATGGATTGGCGAAATTAGTAAATTTTTTAAATTGAGATGAATGATTGTCAAAAGCTACTTTTTATAAGAAAGATTATTATTAAGAGATTTTTTTAAAAACATTTACATGGGACTTGATATTACAATGCGCGTGGCTGCTTTTACCTTATACTACATCGCTCAGGCACCGCCATCGCTCCCCACGACCGGCCCAGTCAACTCCATACACCAGACTGCTAGCTACTACCACTACTACTGCTACACAGTTCCTACTGCAGTCAACACTGCTCTCTGGTTTAGATTCTCTTATAGCTTACATATCGCAGGCAGCGCGTGAGCAGTCCATCGAAATTACATCTGCTCGAGGGCGCTAGCAATAAATTCCTTGCCGGCCGAAGTGGCCGTGCGGTTAAAGGCGCTGCAGTCTGGAACCGCAAGACCGCTACGGTCGCAGGTTCGAATCCTGCCTCGGGCATGGATGTTTGTGATGTCCTTAGGTTAGTTAGGTTTAACTAGTTCTAAGTTCTAGGGGACTAATGACCTCAGCAGTTGAGTCCCATAGTGCTCAGAGCCATTTGAACCATTTGAATAAATTCCTTAGTCATGTACCTCTCACGAACTATTGTAAACAACCTTTCCAAAAGACGTTGCAGGTATCAACACTTTGCAGAGCAGTGCTATTAGTAATAGCAGAAAATATCCATTAAAAATTCCCGCATTCTGTTCCTGAGGTTGATTCCATGGAATCTGCGAACATCAATACGAGTACATTTTCGCGGAGCGGCTGGGACGTCGGGGAAGTAGTTGGCTGCGGCATTAACGGGTTGTAGGAGGAGTCGTGGCAAGGAGGTGGTTACAAGAATGCTGTGTGATTCCAATTAGGAATGATTGATGCTTTGTGAAAGGTGAAGTTATTATTCAATACATAGAGCATGACATAGTTTGCAAGTGCATACACCTGCGCGGGTGTACAGTTCTCATGAAACGTATTCCAGTTATCTAGGAGAGTGTTGCCGTTTAGTGGGTGCACGTACTGGATAGAAAGAGAGTAATCAGATCTAGGAGTCAGTAGCTAGCTGGAGGTGGCGTTTGATAAAAGTAACGGACTTGGAGAGGATTGTGCTTTTGGTGCTTTTGTGAGGTTTTCCTCCATACTGACTTTAAACTGTTAAACTGTTTTGTTTTTACTGTAAGGAAACAGTTGGATGCGATTTATTTGGGAGAGTAAATCCGGTTCAGTAGTCGAATCTTGGAATCTTTCTGAATATAGAAAGATAACTACAACGAATTGATCATTACGTTAAGGGCAGTAACTCGTAGTTTAGCCTTGCCCCACGAATCAAAACGATGCTAGCGATTCAACTGAAGACGGTTCTGCTGAATTGTAGCAGTACGAGGTGCGGCTGGAAAAAAACCGGACTGATGCTGGAAAAAACATTTATTTACAATTATTTACAATTTCATGTTATCTCCTTCAATGTACTCTCCTCCTCGGTCTCTACACCGCTCCATACGAATTTTCCACTGTTCATAGCAATGCTGCAGATCATTTTCGGTAAGTCCATACATTACTTCCGTCGCTTTTTCTTTTACTGCTTCAACAGTCTCAAATCTAGTAACTTCCAAAGCTGACTTGACTTTAGGGAAAAGAAGAAAGTCACAGGGGCCCAAATCAGGTGAGTAGGGTGGATGATCTAAGATGGGAATGTTGTGTTTTGCCAAAAACGTCTTCACTGACAACGCACTGTGAGCTGGGGCATTGTCTTGGTGAAGGACCCATGACTTTTTTCTCCACAAATCGTTCCGCTTTCTCCGTACTCGCTCACGTAGGGTAGCCAGGACGCTAATGTAGTAATGCTGATTCACTGTTTGTCCCTCTGGTACCCAATCAATGTGCACAATCCCTTTGATGTCAAAAAAAAAAAACAATCATCATTGCCTTGAATTTCGATTTTGACATTCGTGCTTTTTTTTGTCGTGGAGAACCAGGAGTTTTCCAGTGCATCGATTGGCGTTTAGTTTCGGGATCGTAAGTAAAAAACCACGATTCATCGCAAGTAATAACATTTTGTAAGAAGGTGGGATCACTTTCAATGTTTTCCAGGATGTCAGAACAAATCATTCTTCGGCGTTCCTTCTGTTCAATTGTGAGACACTTTGGAACCATTTTTGAACACACTTTGTTCATGTTGAAACTTTCATGAAGAATCTGCCTAACACCTTCCTTGTCAACTCCTGTTAACTCAGACACTGCTCTGATTGTTAAGGGGCGATCTTGTCGAACAAGTTTACCGATTTTTTCAATGTTTGCATCAGTTTTTGCTGACAATGGTCTGCCAGTGCGAGTGTCATCACTGGTGTCTTCGCGGCCATCTTTAAATCGTTTAAACCACTCAAACACTTGTGTTCGCGATAAACAATCATCGCCGTACACTTGTTGTAACATTACAAACGTTTCACTTGCAGATTTTCCTAGTTTGAAACACAATTTGATGTTAACACGCTGTTCTTTCTGTACACTCGACATTTTCCGACGCACAGACAAAACGTCAACTACTTAAAACAGACGCCACGGGCAGACTGAGTGCAGGAGGCAGATGAAACTCGAGCAGTAGGCGGAGCGAGAGTCACGTGACAGGCCACGCGACTTTCAGCCTTATTGCATTCGTTTTATTGTTTCACCAGTACTAGTCCGGTTTTTTTCTAGCCACACCTCGTACAGATATTTAAATAATTCCGTTCCGCCAGTAAATATTTGCGAGGAATTACGCGGAGCAACAGATCAAGTAGTATGTCAAGCATGGCGCATATCGCAAAGGGTGCGTGCATTCTACATACCGATTCACGAACGATGGCGATTCGCGCAGACGCAGACGCAGCTCCAAGCGACAGTTGCGCTACGCGGATGCTCATGCTTTGCTCTTCAAGAAAGCGTGCATCCCGCGAATTATGTCTCTCGATTGCTTACGCAGAATTTGTCGCTTACCACCACCACCGTCAGCGATGACAACACGTAACAAATGGAATAACACCAAATAAATCGCAATGACAGCGTTTAACGCTCGCATTGCCGGCCAGTGTGGCCAAGCGGTTCTAGCCGCTTCAGTCTGGAACCGCGCGACCCTACGGTCGCAGGTTCGAATCCTGCCTCGGGCATGGATGTGTGTGATGTCCTTAGGTTAGTTAGGTTTAAGTAGTTCTAAGTTCTAGAGGACTGATGACCTCAGAAGTTAAGTCCATAGTGCTTAGAGCTATCTGAACCATAAAAAGGGTGTGAGATACGGATGTAGTCATTCGCCCTACTGTTTTAACGCTCGCATTGGGTACGATATTCACAGTAAAGCGCTCAGAACACTACTGAACGCACACTGGCTGTCGGAGAGTATGTGACGTAGGAGCGCAGAAGAAGCCTAAACTGGACCTCCATCGTTGGTGACTCTTAATATAGCCACACAGCGGATGAGACTTCGCGTAACAGTGCGCAAACTCCGAGGCCGAGACGAAAGAAACGTTTCATACTATCAGTTATGACGCGATGGTTCTTTGCAAGGTGCGAGCAAGAATATACATACGATACATAGGTGCTCAAATATTTGTCAAAATGGCTCTGAGCACTATGGGACTTAACATCTATGGTCATCAGTCCCCTAGAACTTAGAACTACTTAAACCTAACTAACCTAAGGACAGCACACAACACCCAGCCATCACGAGGCAGAGAAAATCCCTGACCCCGCCGGGAATCGAACCCGGGAACCCGGGCGTGGGAAGCGAGAACGCTACCGCACGACCACGAGATGCGGGCTCAAATATTTGTATTAGTGTATATTTCATCTATACCTTGTTAGTTATAGGAGCTGAGTCTTAAAAGTAAACGGAAATAGTTTTTATGTACTTGTTTTGTAAATAAAACTGCCTTTTCCTGCTGCTAGTTACTTTATTTATCCGATACACGTTTCTCCTTCACCTGTTATAAGGCATCATCAGTGGGATGTGTAACGATACAATTTTGTTAGTTTTAGATTATTAAACAGTTCACTTTGCGATTTTTTTGTAAAAAAACTATTACTTCCGATTTGCTGATCTGCGTTTCCTCACATCTGGTCTGGAGGTCGCACTACCACTTTTACTACTGCCATATAATTACATCTTTGTGTTCTCGCCTTCCACACACTGTTCACCATGTTTCTCACTCTTTTTTGTGGTGGACTATTGTTCTTTTGTCACGTGTTTCATCTTCTTTGGTATGTTTACCTATTTGTTGCCATCGTAACGAAAAAAAAAAACTCCTCCTAACCATGCAAGAAAATTACCACACACAGAAAACCGAAGCAGAGGGGAAAATCCTGTTGAATGACCACGTACACATGCCAATAAATTCATTATTTGCACTAATAGATAAAATAATAGAATAACTTTCGCAAAAAGTATTAATATAATAATACTGTCCAATACAATAATAATAACAGAATCCAACATCTTTACACTCACTCATCCATGAACCCCTCCACAGCATACTGAAACGAAAAGTCAAATCAGCTGTCAAAAAAAAAAAAAAAAAAAAAAAAAAGTAATGGAGGCGCAATATTTACGTTGTGAGAAACAGGGAACGACGAAATAGTTGTAACGAGTGACAAAAGAACAATAATCCAACACAAAAAAGATTGAGAAACATGGTGAAACGTGTGTGGAAGGCGAGAACACAAAGATGCGATTGTATGGCAGTGATAAAAGTGGTAGTGCGACCTCCAGACCACATGTGAGGAAACGCAGATCAGCAAATAGTAAGTAATTATTTTTTTACACAAAAATCGTGAAGTGAACAGTTTAATAATCTAAAAATAACAAAACTGCATCGTTACAGATCCCACTATTGATGCCTTATAACAGGAGAAGGCGAAACGCGTATGGGATAAATAAAATAACTAGCAGCAGGAAAAGGCAGTTTTGTTGAAAAAACAAGTATTTATATGCTTGCTGCGTAGGATGGCCACACAAACAAACATGTTAGTTTTTATGTTATCATGTTTTCCTTTCATTGGAAACGACGAGCCGATGGATAGCACAGATCTTGCGAAACTGAGCTCGCTCTGTTCGTGTTTTATTACATCCAGGGTGCCTCAGGCAAAGATGAACAGGTCGATTTTGTGTTCCTTGGCTTCCTGAAGGCGTCCCATACGGTTCTGCGTAGTCGTTTATTGAACAAAATACGAACTTATTGAGTTGGGACCAGATCTGTGATGGAATTCAGAACTTTCACGCAGACGAAACTCAACACGTCGTTCACAATGGAAAGAATCGTCGTTCACAACGGAACGAATCGACGGGTATTATTTTGGAGGTCGGACAACCGAAGCCAAAATTCCACATGGTAACTAAAATTTTCCTCATTGGCTGTTAAAATATGGTTCAAATGGCTCTGAGCCCTACGGGACTTAACATCTGTGGTCATCAGTCCCCTAGAACTTAGAACTACTTAAACCTAACCTAAGGACATCACACACATCCATGCCCGAGGCAGGATTCGAACCTGCGACCGTAGCGGTCACGGGGTTCCAGACTGAAGCGCCTAGAACCGCACGGCCACACAGGCCGGTTAGTTAAAATACTTTTAATAAAAAATTCACTACCGTTTTCGCATCAGTCGAGATGCATCTTCAGGTGATCTGCGCATGAAATAAAAACATTACAGAATTAGAGCTGTTGAAAATGTTTTCTAGCAGTCATGCAACCGCAAGGCACTGCTTACAGCTAAGTCCCACCGTTCACAGTCAGACAGAAACAAATAGCACGCTAGAAGCGGTTGTCTATGGTTAAACTTAAGGGGTCCTCCTATTCCAAAAATAGTGCAGTAGAGCATTTAAGAAAATTCATGTCATTAGGAAGGAAGAAGGATAAACCTATTTAAATTTCTGACTTCTGTATAATTATGGGAACTAACTGAGAAAAACCACATTACCATGTCTTAACATATAGGTACAGTAAAGCCTTGAATGTGTTAATACGCCGTGGACAGCAAAGAAATGTGTACCGCGCCAGTGTAAACTCTACTTAAGGGTCGGTATTACGAGACACGTGTGCGAGGTGGCCCTAGAGCGAGTATCGGACCAAAGTGATGCCATTTATGACAAAAAAGGTGGGGTTTAACTTCACAGTGAGTCTAACTTAGGTAGTATTACTTGTTATACGGTCATTAGGAATTTTTTAAGACATTTACAACGATAAAATACAAGATAATATAAACGTGAAAAAACCTCCCTAGTAACAAGAATTTTTTAAATGCTATATTGCACTATTATTAGAACTAGCAAGCGTATATCATACCCATAGTATTGCAGCGAACATAAAGAATTTTTTTAATAATGTCCAATTATGTTAGATAAGAACTATAAATAAAACAAAGTCTTATATTTTCTACCTAGATAATCGAAATTGGATAGCAGACTTGATTGTCTAGGTGGGTAGTATTTAGCCTTCCCACACCTAACTGCTGCATCCCTACCGGACAGCCGGACGATGTGGCCGAACGGTTCTAGGCGCTACAGTCTGGAACCGCGCGACCGCTACGGCCGCAGGTTCGAATCCTGCCTCGGCCATTGATGTGTGTGATGTCCTTAGGTTAGTTAGGTTTAAGTATTTCTAAGTTCTAGGGGACTGATGACCTCAGAAGTTAAGTCCCATAGTGCTCAGAGCCATTTGAACCAGCCTACCGGACACTGTTATTCTTTGTTGTGTTTCTTGTTTTCCTAAGACTTGGGTCTTATGTAATTTCGTTCTTGGTTAACGTAACTGGACTTTAAAAAAAACTTATTTATGTAACCTGCAATGCTAGGGATACGCTATGCGCTTTATGGTTGCAAAAATAGTGCAATAGAGCATTCAAGAAAATTCATGTTATTAGGCAGGTTTTTTATGGATTAGATTATCTTGTATTTTAACGTTTCCAGTTGTTTTAACAACGAATGTCTTAAAAAAGATAAATTTCTATTGAACATACAACACTTAATATTACCTTCGTTAGACGCACTGTAAAGCCAATGTCCATCTTACCTCACAAAGATGGCATCAGTTAAGTCCGAAACTCGAGCTAATACCACTTCGCACTCGTGGCTCGCAATACGAACCATCAACACACTTTACGCTGGCGCGGTGCGCGCTTCCATGCTGTCTTCTGAATGGTAAGACATTCAAGGGTCTACTACACCTACCTGCCGAAGTTAAGACATGATAATATGGTGTTTACAGCGATTTTCCATAATTATACGGGAGTCATAAATTTAAATAAATATATTTTGCTTCCTATCACTTATAGGTGCTCCGCGGCCTCAGACAGTTTGATCATGGACAACCGCTTTTAGCGTGCTATTTGTTTCTATCTTGACGAAGAGCGCTGGGACTTTGCTCCAAGCAATCACGTTGTCGCGTCGCGACTGTTTACAAAACCTGTGAGTACATAGCTCTCATTGATATTTGGCGCTTTATGATAGTACACATCTACTCTCAAACGATTCTAATTCTGTAGTGTTTTTTAATTTCTTCTACTGATCAACTGAAAATGCATCTCTACTGACGCGAAAATACTTTTTAATACAAGTATTTTAACAGCTAGTGCGATAAATTTTATTCAACAGTTTAGAGGGCGTTCTAGGGCTGTGTTATAGGGCAGCTACTGCTAAGATTAATGATGTCGTGGATAAAGTTGGAGGCTCCGGGAGGCTATATGCGAATGATGCTGTTGTCTGTGGAAGCTTGCAACGCCCTGGCTATAGTGAAATACTGAAGGGCCTGGAAGGTGATTGCCGACTGGTGTAGTAACTGCCAGGTGATTCTGAACATGAAAAAATGTAACTTTTGCACATAGACAGGCATGCAGTTCGTTTACACTGTTCACGAGAAATCGCTGGACACAGTAACACTGGTAAAACTGGAAGGAATAACCAGTCACAGCGGTCTAAAGTGGAATCACCACGTAAAACAAATACACTGAAGAGCCAGATAACTGGTACACCTGCATAAAACCGTGTAGGGCCCCCACAAGCACGCAGAAGTGCCGCAGCACGACGTGTCATGGACTCGACTAACGTCTGAGGTAGTGCTGGAGGGAACCGACACCATGAATCCTGCAGGTTTGCCCATAAATCAGTAAGAGTACGAGCGTCTGGAGATCTCTTCTGAACAGCACGTTGCTCAATAATGTTCATTTCAGGGGCGTTTGGCGGCCAGTGAGGTGTTTAATATCAGAAGAGTGTTCCTGGTGCCACTCTGTAAAAATTTGGACGTATGGGGTGTCGGATTGTCATGCTGCAATTGCCGAAGTCCGTCGGAATGCACAATGGACATGAATTGATGCAGGTGATCAGGCAGTCGTATCTGGACGAATCAGGCGTCACATATCACTCTAACTGCGCATGCCCCACACCATTACAGAGCCTCCACCAGCTTGAACAGTCCCCTGCTGATATGCATGGTCAATGGTATCATGAGGATGTCTCCATATCCGTACACGTGCAGCCACTCGATACAATTTGAAGCGAGACTCGTCCGACCACGCAACATCTGTCCAGTCATCAACAGTCCAATGTCGGTGTTGACGGGCCCAGGCGAGGCGTAAAGCTTTGTGTCGTGCAGTCATCAAGGGTAGACGAGTGGGCCATCGGCTCCGAAAGCCTATATCGATGATGTTTTGTCGAACAGTTCACACGCTGAGGCTTGCTGAAGGCCCAGCATAGAAATCTGCAGCTGTTTGCGGAAGGGTTGCACTTCTGCCATGTTGAACGATTCTCTTCAGTCGTCGTTGGTTCCGTTCTTGCAGGATCCTTTTCCGGCCTAAGAGAGTCGGAGATTTGATGTTTTACCGGATTCCTGATATCCACGGTACACTCATGAAATGGTCGTGCGGGAAAATCCTCCCTTCATTGCTACCTCAGAGATGTTATGTCCTATCGCTCATGCGGCGCCATAACACCACGTCCAAACTCACATAAATCTTGATAACCTTCCACTGCAGCAGCAGTAACCGATGTAACAACTACGCCAGCCGGCCGGAGTGGCCGTGCGGTTTTAGGCGCTACAGTCTGGAACCGCGAGACCGCTACGGTCGCAGGTTCGAATCCTGCCTCGGGCATGGATGTGTGTGATGTCCTTAGGTTAGTTAGGTTTAAGTAGTTCAAAGTTCTAGGGGACTGATGACCTCAGTAGTTAAGTTCCATAGTGCTTTGAACCATTTTTTGAACTACGCCAGACACTTGTTGCCCAATATAGGCGTTGCCGATCGCAGCGTCACATTCTGCCTGTTTGGATATCCCTGTATTTACGCTTGCCTATACCAGTTTCTTTGGCGTTTCAGTGTAGAAGGAAACATAATCGTAAAATACCTGTGAGTAAGCATTGGAGCGACCGTAAGTGGTATGACCTCGTAAAACAAACACAAGGAAAAACAGACGATAGGCTGAGATTCATTGGGAGAATCTTAAGAAAATGTAATTCATACACGAAAAAATTGTCTTAAAAATACCCGTTCGACCAATTATTAGGTATTGTTCATCACCCTGGGATCTTTATCAAGTAGAACTAATGGAATAAATTGGGAAGATTCAACGAGAGCAGTACGTTTCGTCACAGGATTGTTTACTCGACAGGAGTGTGTCATGGAGACGCTCAACAAACCCCAGCGGCAGACACTACAAGAGAGGAAGAGGATGTGGAACAAAAAATGGAAAAAATTCAGAAACATCGTCCAGTACGCCTTAGATAAGTTCGTACCGACTAAGGTCCAAAGCGAGGGGAAAGATCCACCGTGGTATAACAATCATGTACGAAAGGTACTACGGAAACAAAGAAAGCTTCATCATAGGTTTAAGAGTAGTCGAATCATAGCTGATAAGGGAAAGCTGAACGAAGCGAAAAAGAGCGTAAAGAGAGCAATGAGAAAAGCATTCAACGAATTCGAACATAAAACATTGGCAAACAATCTAAACAAGAACCCTAAAAAGTTTTGGTCATATGTAAAATCGGTAAGCGGATCTAAATCCCCTATTCAGTCACTCGTTGACCACGATGGCACCGAAACAGAGGACGACCGAAGAAAGGCAGAAATACTGAATTCAGTGTTCCGAAACTGTTTCACTGCGGAAAATCGTAACACGGTCCCTGACTTCAGCCGTCGCACGGACGCCAAAATGGAAAATATTGAAACAAACGGCCGGCCGAAGTGGCCGTGCGGTTAAAGGCGCTGCAGTCTGGAACCGCAAGACCGCTACGGTCGCAGGTTCGAATCCTGCCTCGGGCATGGATGTTTGTGATGTCCTTAGGTTAGTTAGGTTTAACTAGTTCTAAGTTCTAGGGGACTAATGACCTCAGCAGTTGAGTCCCATAGTGCTCAGAGCCATTTGAACCATTTTTTTGAAATAAACGATATCGGAATTGAAAAACAACTGCTATCACTTAGTAGCGGAAAAGCATCCGGACCAGACGAGATACCCTTAAGATTCTACAGTGATTATGCTAAAGAACTTGCCCCCTTTCTATCAGCAATTTATCGTAGATCTCTGGAAGAACGTAAAGTACCTAGCGACTGGAAGAAAGCGCAGGTCGTTCCCATTTTCAAGAAGGGTCATAAATCAGATGCGAATAATTATAGGCCTATTTCGCTTACGTCAATCTGTTGTAGAATAATGGAACATGTTTTGTGTTCTCGTATTATGACGTTCTTAGATAATACAAATCTCCTTCATCATAACCAACATGGATTCCGCAAACAGAGATCATGTGAAACTCAGCTCGCCCTATTTGCCCAAGAAATTCACAGTGCCGTAGACACTGGCGAGCAGATTGATGCCGTATTCCTGGACTTCAGGAAGGCATTTGATACGGTTCCGCACTTACGTTTAGTGAAAAAAATACGAGCTTACGGAATATCGGACCAGGTTTGTGATTGGATTCAGGATTTCCTAGAAGAAAGAACACAACATGTCATTCTTAACGGTTCAAAATCTGCAGATGTAGAGGTAATTTCGGGAGTACCGCAAGGAAGCGTGATAGGACCTTTATTGTTTACAATATACATAAATGACTTAGTTGACAACATCGGTAGCTCCGTGAGGCTATTTGCAGATGACACGGTTGTCTACAAGAAAGTAGCAACATCAGAAGACTCGTACGTACTCCAGGAAGACCTGCAGAGGATTAATGAATGGTGCGACAGCTGGCAGCTTTCCCTAAACGTAGATAAATGTAATATAATGCGCATACATAGGGGCAGAAATCCATTCCAGTACGATTATGCCATAGGTGGTAAATCATTGGAAGCGGTAACGACCGTAAAATACTTAGGAGTTACTATCCGGAGCGATCTGAAGTGGAATGATCACATAAAACAAATAGTGGGAAAAGCAGGCGCCAGGTTGAGATTCATAGGAAGAATTCTAAGAAAATGTGACTCATCGACGAAAGAAGTAGCTTACAAAACGCTTGTTCGTCCGATTCTTGAGTATTGCTCATCAGTATGGGACCCTTACCAGGTTGGATTAATAGAAGAGATAGACATGATCCAGCGAAAAGCAGCGCGATTCGTCATGGGGACATTTAGTCAGCGCGAGAGCGTTACGGAGATGCTGAACAAGCTCCAGTGGCGGACACTTCAAGAAAGGCGTTACGCAATACGGAGAGGTTTATTATCGAAATTACGAGAGAGCACATTCCGGGAAGAGATGGGCAACATATTACTACCGCCCACATATATCTCGCGTAATGATCACAACGAAAAGATCCGAGAAATTAGAGCAAATACGGAGACTTACAAGCAGTCGTTCTTCCCACGCACAATTCGTGAATGGAACAGGGAAGGGGGGATCAGATAGTGGTACAATAAGTACCCTCCGCCACACACCGTAAGGTGGCTCGCGGAGTATAGATGTAGATGTAGATGTAGAGGCACTGTGTATCACAGAGCGATTTACTGTCGAAATTTCGAGAGAGTATCTTCTAAGAAGTCGGGCAACATATTACTTTTTCTCACATATGTCTCGTGAAATGACTACAACCCTCCAAAACACACCATGAGATGGGCTGTGGAGTACTGATGTAACCACACAGGTATATTTTTCAGGATCCACTTTAAACCCAGAAAATTTAGTGTTTTAACGTCATTAATGTGCTGACAGGAGAAAAAGTCCAAATCCTAAATTCGTTCCACACGGAGAAACTGCCAACACCGACTCGCCGTTTTCGCTATGGCCTATTGTGTTCGTGCTTTGGCATCGAGTCTGCTTTACGGCCAAATTGAAGAAGGTGGGGACTCAGCCACAGTGGACAACCTCTGGCGAATAACAACAGTTGTGATGTTAGATACAGGCACTGTCTTTATCTATTATCGTTTTTCCAGAATATAGAAACTAATGTAATCTAGACACAGTTTTTGTCGATTTTATACTTAGACTGGGACTGCCAATGTAATATACGTTTTTGTATTTGCCCCCATGAATATCGTTATAACGTTCCTTCATTTTTTTCTATTTGTTTCTAAAAATTGTTACTGCGTATCCTTATGCGCTACATATCGGCTATAACAGGACGATCACAGTGATCGGGGGCAAAGTTTAGTCTCCTACCGTTTTTATAAGCTAACAGTCATGTTTGACGAGGCTTTGGATATTGACAAGCCACGCTTACTTACGATGTTGTTGTGATTAACGCTATATGTACGTACCAATTATAGTTAACCTTGGTAAGATTTTTAAACATTTTTAATGTTTTAATCCTTTCATAAAAATATGTTTTTGAAATACTGTAAGGAGATCTTCATAGTAGCTGAAGAGCAATTTTTGTTTTTATTTTCATAGATCTGTGGATTGTTGTTAGTCAACCGAAACCGGTTATCATCTAATTGCTATAACATTTTATTCGGTCAAGACCTTTAAAATTTATAATAAAGTAGCAGTCTGCTCCGGTTTTGCACTGGTAGTACTGCGTATCTTATGACTGGGCGAAATGTCAGGCGTACCGGTATAAATTATACGCTATATGATCAAAAGTATCCGGACACCCCCAAAAACATACGTTTTTCATATTAGGTGCATTGTGCTGCCACCTACTGACAGGTCTCCATACCAGTGACCTCTGTAGTCATTAGACATCGTGAGAGAGCAGAATGGGGCACTCCGCGGTACTCACGGACTGCGAACGTGGTCAGGCGACTGGGTGTCACCTGCGTCGTAAGTCTCTATGCGAGATTTCCACATTACTAAACATCCCTAGGTCCACTGTGGAAACGTGAAGGGACACGTACAGCACAAAAGCGTACAGGCCGACTTCGTCTGTTGACTGACAGAGACCGCCGACAGTTGAAGACGGTCGTAATGTGTAATAGGCAGACATCTATTCAGACCATCTCACTGGAACTCCAAACTGCATCAGGATCCACTGCAAGCACTATTACAGTCAGGCGGGAGGTGAGAAAACTAGGATTTCATGGTCGACCGGCCGCTCATAAGCCACACATTACGCCGGTAAATGCCAAAAGATGCCTCACAAGGTGTAAGGAGCGTAAACAATGGACGATTGAACAGTGTAAAAACGTTGTGTGGAGTGAGGAATCACGTTACACAATGTAGCGATCAGATGGCAGGGTGTGGGTATGGTGAATGCCCGGTGAACGTCATCTGCCAGCGTGTGTAGTGCCAACAGCAAAATTCGGAGGCTGTGGTGTTATTGTGTGGTTGTGTTTTTCATGGAGGGGATTGCACCCCTTGCTGTTTTGCATTGCGCTATCACAGCATAGGCCTATATTGATGTTTTAAGCACCTTCTTGCAACCCACTGTTGAAGAACAATTCGCGGATGGCGACTGCATCAAAAAATGGCTCTGAGCACTATGGGACTTAACTGCTGTGGTCCTCAGTCCCCTAGAACTTAGAACTACTTAAACCTAACTAACCTAAGGACATCACACACATCCATGCCCGAGGCAGGATTCGAACCTGCGACCGTAGCGGTCGCGCGGTTCCAGACTGTATCGGCTAGAACCGCTCGGCCACTTCGGCCGGCGGCGACTGCATCTTTCAACATGATCGAGCACCTGTTCATAATGCACGGCCTATGGTGGAGCGGTTACACGACAATAACATTCCTGTAATGGACTGGTCTGCACAGATTCCTGATATGAGTCCTATAGAACACCTTTGGGATGTTTTGGAACGCCGACTTCATGCCAGGCCTCACCGACCGACATCGATAACTCACCTAAGTGCAGCACTCCGTGAAGAATTTGCTGCCGTTCCCCAAGAAACCTTCCAGCAACTGACTGAACGTATGCGTGCAAGAGTGGAAACTTTCATCAAGGGCAAGGGTGGGCCAACACCATATTGACGTCCAGCATTACCAACGGTGGGCGACACGAACTTGTTAGTCATTTTCAGCCATGTGTCCGGATACTTTTGATCGCATAGTGAATAAGTAAATTTTCCTTATGAATGATCCTATCTGTTACAGAAAACCGTATCAAAAGCGCTACAGTATTTTCTGGGGTTAGCCTTCATCTATAAACAGAAAAACGTGGCGGGGAACTGTATAACATGTATAGATCCTGGTCGAGCTTCGCTGCAGTCTGCAGTTGCGGCGGCTGTTTACTACTATTCCCACCAGATATCGCCAGCTCTCTAGCTGACAGCTCGTAGCGTCCATCATTGCCACGAAGTGTCACTCCAGATGTCACTTAAATGTGGAGCAAATAACAACCAGTGGAAAAACGTTCCTAACTGACCACAAAAAATGCAAATACTGAATGTTCCCGTTTATTTAAAGAGCTGTGACAAAAAAATAGGCACGAGCTGCCTTGTCCCGCCTTCCTCAGCACCTTTAAAAAATGTTCCAAAAACTATGGCATGCGAACATATTCGCGCCGTTTTTAAGGTGCAACTCACTTCAAACTTGCACAGGCTTCCTTAACTGTAACTCACTTACACCCACTAGTCTATCGCCGAAAGTCGCTCATACTCATTCACTGCCACTTGCCCCTTATCATTCACTCTTTCAGTCCAGCTCATTATCTTTATCTCTTTGTGTCTCTCTGTCGCTATTTCCTCTGCCACAATCAAGTCTGTCCTACTACTACGGTCTCCTTTCAGTGTCACTGTCTCCATCTTCCTCTTACTGCTAATATCTCATCCGTGCCTTCCTGTTTCTGCCGTCTCTTCTCACTGTCACTGTCTCTCTCTTCCTTTTTGTCACTGTCATATCCTCTGTCTCTCATTATCACTGGTTCTCACTCACTTACACTTATTCTTTCTCTTTATTCTTCCTCTCAAACTCCTTCACTCTTTTCCTAGCAGTGCTCCGTCACTGTCACCTACAGTGTGTCCATATCTTTCTCTCACACTGCCATTATCTCCTCCGCTATTTCTATAGCACAACCTCTGTCTGCCGCCTTCCAGTAATTATTAATTTTCCGTCTCTTAGCCACTGCCACTGTCTTCTTCTCTCACAGCATAAAAAAGCGCAAATATGCCAAATTTTGGGGAAAATTTTTAAAGATGCTATGAAAGGTAGAATGAGGTAGCTGGTTCCCCCCTTTTCAGTTAGAGTCTTTTAAATAAACAGGAACGTATTCACAAATTTTGTGTTCCGATAGGACCGTTTCTCTGTTGGTTCCATATAAAGAGAAATGTATCGGTTAGTAAAATTTAGGTACTTTACTTATGTGAAACGGAAATAAAGCAAAAATAATTTTATACCACCGACCGGACATTACGGGTGAAAAATAAATATTTACATGTGCTGCAGTGCTACAGCATGGTGTTTCCAGATGATAACGGAGACACTTTAAGCATATTTCTATGTGCTGCATCACTTTATAAACTTCGTTTTCGGGTCACACTGGATTTTACAGGAAGGGTAACTTTGAACCACTATATCTCGGATACGGATGAAGATACTAAGACAATTTTCAGGTTTGTTCGACAGCAGGATCTTAGGAACATATCGTAAAAATTTCAGTCATTTGCTACTCATAGCTGTCTTGGGATCTTCGGCTGAGTTTTGGTCAGTTGATGATGATGAAAGTATACTTAAAATGATTTGTGAGGTTTTCCCAGGAACAGCCCTTGAACTATGGTCCCTCCATAAGTCGTATCAAGCCCACCGTAGACTACATCAGATGCAAAAAGACCCAACTGATTTACTCCATTTGCCTAAGCAGGAGGGAATATGTAATAGTCATACTTTGACCTGTACTGCAGGGTAGCGACACTAAGACGCTCCTATTGTTGGGTATGTAAATTGTCCCTAGCCCAAACACTTGACGTTACCTTTTTATCACTGAGGTGTGAGCACCAGAAAATTTCGTTTTCATGTGCGGCGTTTTAGAACATATTAAGTAAGCATGCTGTTGCATGTTTATCACTACGTGCATTACACACTTAACATTGATAGAACCAATAAATTGTATGCACAAACTTCCTTCGTGAATCTTGCTGTCTTTTAAAAATAACCATATCAAAATCCCTACAGTAGTTCCTCAGTTTAACCAAAACATACAAACAGAAAAACACGATGGGCACTTTATTTTATAGTATGATTAAATATTTATAGATAATACAAGCTGCTGTGTTTCCTTCAGCCGGTGACGCCAGGTTTTGCAAATGTAAACGCAGATGAATGAAATAAACATCTACTTACATTCACACAGAAAATGTCCACTGATACTGACCGCCTGCTTTAGAACTAACCACAGGCGCGATTCAAAGGCGAACTTGGATACGAGCCACATTGGAAAGTTGTGTCTGTCCAAGAAGCGAGCAGGCTGGAGAACAACCATTCACCTGAAGTCAAGGTGCAGGTATTTCAGTCCTCAAAAAACAAAGAGGCGGCGTTTAAATTTAACACGAAAATATAGGCGAGGGTTATATTTTCGCGGCAGGACAATCTCTCACACGGGCTGTTATGAAGTCGTCCCGGTTTCTGTTGGCTCCTAAATCAGACGCGGCGAGGCGCGTCGCGGCCGGCCTGCGGAATGCACAGCGCCGGACAATTCGGCGTCGCCTCGCAGCTGGCCGCTATATTTACACTCGCACACGCGCCGCACCTGTCGCGGACACCCAGGCCGAGCCAGCAGCCAGCAGCCGCTGCCCTCTGCTCCAGGTGGCCTCTGGGCGCGCGGCGAGGTAGCGGGAGTCACGATTACACAGGCTGGCTAATGGAAACTGGCCCTGAAAATACCCTGTCGGGAAAAAATTAGTACACCCTTTTCACTCAATATTTATTGTTACAACGGTGCATACGAGGGGCGTTTGAAAAGTCCGTGCGAAGTCCGAGAGATGGCACCACCGGCGCGTATCGAGGTCACGTTTAGTTCGTAGCATCTTTGGAAAGAACGCACACCAAGTTTCGGCATTATTGGTCTATTTCTTTGTGTTTGGCATTCGTGTGAATCAAGGAAGTCGAGTGATTGTCAAAAAATGAACGAAGAACAATTTCGTGTTGTTATTAAACATTGCTTTATGACCCGTCAGGTTAGCTGAGAGCGCTAATGCGCTACTTCCTGGACTCGCGTAGGCGCGCCGCCCCCGGATCGAACCCGCCCGCCGGATTAGTGACGAGGGCCGGTGTGCCGGCCAGCCTGGATGTGGTTTTCAGGCGATTTTCCACATTCCTCTAAGTGAATACCGGGCCAGTCCCCACGTCCCTCCTCAGTCACACGACTCACAGACATTTGAAACACATCCGCACTTTTCCATGATTTGCACTAGACGCTGACAGATGGGGTACTCTGATTCCGTTCCGGGAGGTACAGGGTGGCGGCAGGAAGGGCATCCGGCCACCCCTTCACATTAACATGCCAAATCCGATTTAACCACGCCAACCCCGCGAAAAATGCGGGACACAGGCGCAAGCGATATATAGAATTAAACCTTACTTTATGAATTGCAAAACGCTTCAGGAGGCTAAAGAGAAGCTTGATAAACATTATGGTGACTCTGCACATCCGATTAGAACAGTTTATAAGTAGTTTTAAAATTTTCGGAGAAGCCATATGGACACAAGTGTTGCTTAAAGTTCTGGACGCCCTGTGCAGGTTACGGCTCCAGAAATCATTGATAAAATCCATCATATGGTGATGGATGACAGAAGAGGTAAGGTGATTGCCAGTGCTGTGGGCATCTCGAATGAACGGGTACATAATATTTTGCATAAACATTTGGACATGAGAAAGCTATCCGCAAGATCGTTTCCGCGATTGCTCACGACTGACCAAAAACGGAATAGTGTGAAGTGCTGCAAGGATGGTTTGCAGCTGTTCAGGAAGAATCCGCAGGACTTTAAGCATGGTTTCGTCACTGTGGATGAAACATGGATACATTACTATACTCCTGAGACCAAACAACAATCTAACTGATGGGTTACCAAGAGAGAATCTGCACCAAAAAAGGCGAAGACCAGTCCTTCGGCCGGAAAGGTTATGGCGACTGTCTTTTGGGATTCGCAAGGGATAATCCTCATCGACTATCTGGAAAAGGGTAAAACTATTACAGGTGCATATTATTTATCGTGATTGGACCGTTTGAAAATCGAGCTGCAAGGAAAACGACGGCGATTGGACCGCAAGAAACTCCTTTTAAATCAGGACAGTTCACAAGCACACACCTCAGCACCAGCACCTGTGGCCGCAAAATTAATGGAAATAGGATTCCAACTCGTTTCACATCCCCCCTATTCCCCAGACTTTGCTACCTCGAACTACTTTTTTTTCCCCAATTTGAAGAAATAGCTGGCGGGACAAAGATTTTATTCAAACGAGAAGATGATTGCAGTAACTAATGCCTATTTTGGAGACTTGGACAATTCCTATTATTCCGAAGGGATCAACAAATTAGAACAGCGTTGGACGAAGTGTATAAGTCTAAAAGGAGACTACGTCGAAAAATAAAAAAAAGGATTACCCCAAACACGTAAGTAGTTCTTATTTTTGCACGGAATTTTCAAACGCCCCTCGTACGGATATCATGAAATGATTGCATTTACAGATCAATAGCACAGTCGTTTCTAAGGCACCAGGTATCGATCCGTGCTGAAACACCCATATTAGTACGTGGTGTAGCGTCCACATCCACGGGCTGCAGTGCAGGCGATGACCCAGTCGACGGTGCAGATGGCAAATACTATCCTGGGGTATGTTATTCCACACGTGCTCGACCTCTTCACGTAGTTTTTTTAGGTTAGAGGTTCTCGGGGAAACACAAGAAGGGCCACAGCCACAAAGGGCGCAGGCAGAACACAGGAAGAACGCAGATCCAGGAACCATTGATATATTAATTGTTGTAGTTGTGTTGGGAAACTACCAGAGCTCCAAGCGCTAATAGAAAGCACTGATGCTCAAATCGTTATAGGCACTGAAAGCTGGCTAAAGCCGGAGATAAGCTCAGCCGAAATTTTTGCGAAGAACCTAACGGTGTTCCGAAAGATAGGCTAAGCACGGTTGGCGGTGGCGTGTTTGTTGCTGTCAGAAGTAGTTTAACTTGTCGCGAAATTGAAGTAGATACTTCCTGTGAGTTAGTATGGGCAGAGGTCATTGTTGGCAACCGGAATAAAATAATAATTCGATCCTTTTACCGACCTCCCAGTTCAGGTGATACGTTGCTGAAAGGTTCAAAGAAAACTTGAGTCTGATCTCAAACATGTACCCGACTCATACGATAATAGTACCCTCGATATTTTGGCGAAAATACATGTTTAATTCCGGAGGTCCGCATAAAATATCGTCCGAAATTGTGCTAAACGCATTCTCTGAAAATTTTTTCGAGCAGTTAGTTAATGAGCCCACGCGAATAGTAAAGGGTTGTGAAAACACACTTGACCTATTAGCAACAAATAATCCTGACTTAATAACGAGTATCAAAACCGATATAGGGATTAGTGAACACAGGGTTGTCGTAGCGAGACTGAATATTGTCATCCCTAAATCCTCGAAAAATAAGCGAAAAATATACCCAGTCAAAAAAACAGATAAAAATTCACTTGACGCCTTCCTGAGAGACAACCTCCACTCATTCCAAATTAATGATATAAGTGTAGACCAGTTGTGGCTTAAATTCAAAGAAATAGTATCGGCAGCAATTGAGAGATTTATACCAAATAAACTAACAAACGACGGAGCTGATCCTCCTTGGTACACAATACGGGTTAGAACACGGTTGCAGAAACAACGAAACAAACATGCCAAATTTAAACAGACGCAAAATCCCCAAGATGGACAATGCTTTACAGAAGCTCGAAATTTATGGCCGAGTTCAATGCGAGACGCCTATAACAGTTTACACAAGGAACCTTGGTCTCGAAACCTGGCAGAAAATCTAAAGAGATTCTGGTCGTATGTGAAGTATGTTAGCGGCAAGAAACAGTCAATGCCTTCTCTGGGCGATAACAATGGAGATACTATCGAAGACAGTGCTGTCAAAGCAGAGTTACTAAACACAGCCTTGCGAAATGCCTTCACAAAAGAAGAAGTAAATATTCCAGAATTCGAATCGAGAACAGCTGGCAACATAAGTAACGTAGAAGTAAATATCCTCGGAGTAGTGAGGCAAGTCAAATCACTTAATAAAAGCACGTCTTCTGGCCCAGACTGTATACCAATTAGGTTTCTTTCCGAGTATGCTGATGCATTAGCTCCATACTTAACAATCATATACAACCGTTCGCTCGACGAAAGATCCGTACCCCAAGACTGCAAAGTTGCACAGGTCACACCAGTATTCAAGAAAGGTAGTAGGAGAAATCCACTAAATTACCGGCCCATATCGTTAACGTCGATATGCAGCAGGTTTTTAGAACATATATTGTGTTCGAACATTATGAATTACCCCGAAGGACAGTTTTTGAACTTTTGTACTTTTTTTTGTTCTAATAAAACCCCATGTCATTCCAAGCATGTGTGTCAATTTGTACCTCTCTATCTACATTATTCCGTGATTTATTCATTTTTCAAATTTATACTGAATTTTTGATCACCTGGTACATAATTGGTACTGTTGACATATGATTTCAAGCTGATTCCGTATTTCTTTATTTACAGACCAAGGAAATCTTCGCAATCTATATAAACGATTTATGGGAAAATTTTAGCCGTACCATTATGTAGTTTGAAGATGACACTGTCGTTGAACGTCTAATTATGAGATGACAAAAACAGAAAATGATGCAGACGAGGTACCTGAATTGTGCGAAAAGTTACAATTGACACTGAAAAACGAAAACTGGAACGACTGAAAAAATATTTCGCTAAATTTCGGTTAGACGATAAATCACACAAAATTAAACATTGTAGTTCCAACTAAATACGAAGAATTTAAATTGGAACAATCACCTAGAAAATGTTGTGGGGAGCACGAACTAAAGACTGCGTTTTACTGGCAGTACACTTAGAGGGTGCCACAGATCTGCTTAAGAGATTGGCTACGCCACTCTTCTCCGCCTTCTTCTGGAGTACTGCTGCGCTGTATGGGATCCTTAACAGTTAGAATCGACGCAGGCTATCAAAAAAGTCCAAAGAAGAGCAGCTTTGTTGTACGATCACAGAAAAAGTAAGAGACTGTGAAGAATATGAAAAATGAGTTTGGGTGACAATCATTCATTAAAAAAAACCGTTTTTCATTGCTGCGAGGTTTTTCCAAAACATTAAATATCAAACAGATATGGTAACTTTGAACTCATATCTCCATATGATCACACTCTACATAAATTTTAGTATCCCGTTTTTCTATAGCCCAAGAAATTTGATGACAGTAGGTTTTGTTGACAGCCTTAAAGATAACAATACAATTTAATGTTGTCTATTTTCCTGAACACGACTATTCAAATTTAATAGTGTAAAATGTGTTGTGTTTGCCCTGCCCCCTAAGCTCCTGACTGAGATATGAATTACCGAATGATAATAACTTTTTATAAATACGTACGTTTTGAAGCTAAATGTTCCAGCAGATTATGTATCAATTTATATTTCTTATTAATTATATTGAATTTTCGACTTTTTTATACAAGACGTGGTCACTGTCAAAGTAAAAGTATTAGTAACATTTAAATTGCTCCTCAAGGTATTGTCTTCAGGTATGTACATGGTCGTAAATATGGTTGTTTTACTACGTTTCAGAAACTTTCTTTCTTTTCCCAGCAGAGGAGACTTTGAAATTCTGTGAGCGTAAATATCGAAGATAATAATCTAATATGCATTTTTTCACCTGCGGGTATTATTTGGTGACCTTGGAGAGTACAAATCTGTATTGTGGCATACGACGTGCGGCCTGTTCCGTTACAGTACCCACAATCTATGGTACCCACCTACTCGTCACCATCGACTGCGTCCAGATTGATGGTTTATGCAGGGATTGGCCAGAAATGAATCTGACGGAAGTGGGAGCACCAGATGGCCAAGCGACTAGAAAAAAGAAATAGCATTTTTGGCGTCGGTCGGGCGAAGCAGTAGCCATTTGTGTTGACGTAGGCTTTCAGGCAGTGCCTGGCGCAGAAGATAGAGTATACTACGTTGATTCAGGCGTCGAGGGTCGATTCCCTATACGGATTTTTTTTTTCATTTTCAATTTCTATGTTTCTTACTGCAAATAAATTGAAATGTTCGATATACTGAATTTCTTAATATTGTCCTAAAATGCTAGAAAATGAAGGCGAAGGGGAATTTGGGATGGCAAATAAATTTTCAAAACGTGATTGTACTTGCAGTGTGCACGATGACTCTGCAGATAACTTTACAAGAACTGATTGTAATTAAGACTTACGCGACTTCGTATTCCATTAGTTTAATTTTGACCTTCGAGCAGCGTTACTCGTGGTACGCTGCAAAATTTGCGATGAGAGAGAATCTTTGACGAATGTACACCATGTTTGTTTTTCTATAGAAACTTTAGAGCAACCACATAACCGTAAAAATGCCGAAAAAATTATTGCCTCTCCTGTTTTACGAACAGTATAATCATAGGATGTGTAAATCATCAACTGTAGAATAATAAATATATAAAAACTTGTCATGTACGCCTTACAATCCTTTCCTGAAAATTTAATTTATTTCCAGAGCACTCGTGGATACTGTAACGCAGATTTTTCTTTGCCTCTCCTTTTCAAACTTTTTATGAAAATAAGCACAGTATACCGAGCACTACTTCGGTTTATTTGCAGCGTGAGTAACGCAAGAACAGAAAATTGAAAGAGTTTCCGCCTTGGGACCCTATCCCACGAGCCATGGATTACAATTGTGTACTCTCCCCGACGCGCCACCCGCTGCTTGCGATCAACGGTACATACATGGCTTATGATGCACGCGACCCCCGTCAAAAATGCTTTTTTTTTTTTTTTTTTTGTCTAAACGCTTAGGAGAGTGGAGCTCTCACTTCTACCACTGTCATATCTGGCCTAGCCCTAAACGTGTGTCCGCAGCTCGTGGTCGTGCGGTAGCGTTCTCGCTTCCCACGCCCGGGGTCCCGGGTTCGATTCCCGGCGGGGTCAGAGATTTTCTCTGCCTCGTGATGACTGGGTGTTGTGTGCTGTCCTTAGGTTAGTTAGGTTTAAGTAGTTCTAAGTTCTAGGGGACTGATGACCATAGATGTTAAGTCCCATAGTGCTCAGAGCCATTTGAACCAACCTAAACGTGTCATAAATGTGGACAAAATAGATGATGACGAGTAACCAATGTCTCCTTTTGAGTTACGAGAAGCATTCTGGAAAAGTAACGCTTGTAAATATTTATTAAATCATTTATAAAAAAACGATTATTATTTGCCAGTACTACATGATTATTTTTAGCAATTTTTAGTTTTAACAATTTTTTATGTTTGAAGTGTATTGGTGCTTTTTGTTTTGGTAACACAGAGGTTGGCAAGACCACACGAAATATATTTCCTGTATTCTGTGAAACACATTGCTTTTTTATCTTCTCCTTTGATCTACATAGAAAAATGTAGCAGCAGAATGTTTCCGGCCTTTTCGTCACGTGCGATGGAAAGCCAAACAAGATATAAACTTCCGGCCAGGTATTCATTTCCTCTACAGTGTAAATCTTCGCGCTTAACATCTACGAGCTCTTTTTGTATTATCATGTCACAACAATGTTCACTTCGAAATTTGAGTGTCTGCATTGTCTTTTCTGGGCGTCCCTCTTCTAATTTCGTTAGTTGGAACACACCGCTGTGCAAAGTACTGCGTTCAGAGGAATGTAAATAACATTTTGCACTGTCTGGCTCGAGTCCCCTTGAGACACAAGTACTTTGGGAAAGCACAGACGACTAATTTCTACTTATTTTTATCTACTGACACAAAGAAGCCGTCACGCAATTCAAGTACGTTCTATAGTTATGTAGGCCGGGTGGGTTCTTATACTACGAGCTTCCAGGGTTGAAGAAGATTGCGCAAGGGAGACAAAGATCTTGTGTTCTACGCCGTCCCATTGTTTCTGTCACCAGAAAGGATAAATTACTGTGGATCACTTCAAGAATCCTATATGAAATGTACGCTAAGCTCTTATCACCATTTTAATTTCAAGAACTACACTTCACAGACTGTCACGGAAACCATTTTTTTACGTCGCCCAACACTGCGATGATCTCCGGTCTTGTAATACATGGCTATTAGAGGGTCACAAAGTTGCTAGCTTCCTTCTGGATGGCTCGAGCAAACCTTTTAACGATTATTATCTTTTCTTCCAAATAAAATGTTCATACTCATTGTCTTATATGGCCCTTTATTGCTCTGTCTGCTCGTCCGCAAATATTAGAGCTGTGCTTTTCTTCTAGACTTCTTTAAAAATATCTATGTCACTTTATCGTATATTCATTCTGACGTTGCTATTATCTCGTAAATTTCCATTTTAATTTCGTTTCTAGTCTTATATTTCAGTGTTTATGAATTTTTCAACATATATAAATTTAACGAATTTATTTTCGGTACACAGTCTAATGTGGAGGCACCTCACATAAACATATTTACAGCGTTATCTCAATTCCATAACTGTACCACTTATATCTGTCTTAGGTCTTAAAAGTTACTTTCCGCAAAATATATTTATTGTTTTAAGCAATTCCAGTCATAACTTAGTGTCACCACACTCCCACCTAGCTCCCACCTGCAAAATTTTTGCACCAGAAACACATTCAAACGCACAAACCACAACGTTTGACGTAAAAGCCTCCATCGCGGAAACATGCAATATAATTTCTATTAGTTATTACATCACGTACTATCACCTTAAAGACTGCAATTTCTACGTAATAGAAATCCTAAAACGAAACGGTAGATTATGACCATTTACACCGGTTTCTACTCTGAGCGATGGGAGACTTCAGATAACCGATTGTCTCTGAAACTTATCAAAACTTAACGTGAGATCTCTTACTACACACCAATCAGCGTTGCCTCAGGTCTTCAGTAAAGTTCTATCAAAACTCATCCACAAACCCCTCAAAGTAAAACATGTCTCTTACATTCACCTAGTGTGCATTTCGCCTTAATGCATCTACCGACTATCAAATTTTGCTCCTAATGTTCGTCAATAAACGCCACCTTCGTCCTTTTTTCTCCTAGAGAATGAAGAAGTCTACGGCCACGAAATGAGTTTCGTCTTCCTGTAGAAACTTCTTTTGTACGTGTTTCCATTCCATTAAACCCAGGTAATTTCATTTTTTCTCCCTGCCTCAAACATATGTCGTACGCAGTCAACGTCCGAAAAGCTTCTTTTTCTGCCGCGTTTCGACCCCATTATGCTGACGACACCTCCTTCATTACCACCCAGCTCATCCTCCACATATCTGATTGATCCCATCAAACAGTTCCCATCAAGTCCACCTCCTGGCGTAAGAGATGGTACCAGTGTATCAGACCAGACAATAACTAAGCGGGGCGTCCAGGAAGTAATGCAACACACTTTTTTCCTCGGTCATTTTCTGTTGAAAAAATGCGGGTTTGTAGCGGCGGTACACGTGACCTGCAAAATGGCCTCTGTAACGGAGGTGTGCTCCAAGCAGAAAGCTGTCAATGAGTTTCTTTCCGCGGGAAACCAGAGCTTCGCAGATATTCACAGTTGCTTGCAGAATACCGACGGAGACGTGGCAATGAACAAAAGCACGGTGAGTCGTTGGGCGAGACGTCTGGAAGGTTATTCTGTTGGATGTCCTCCCTCACGACGCAATCATCAACTCTGAAGTGTGTTGTGCTACCCTCAGGAAATTGAAGAATCGACTTCAGTGTGTTCATAGCCACAATAAATGCAAACGAACTTCTCTCTTCCCTGACAAAACAAGGACTCAGAAAACTCTACATAACCGTCAGGAGCTCACAAAACTTCACAGGGCTGTTTTCTCCCATCCACCCTACAGCCCGGATCTCGCACCTTCTGACTTCCACCTGTTTGGCCCAATGAAGAAGCACTCTGTGGTAAGCAGTAGGTGGGTGATGGGGAGGTCACTGATGCTGCAAGGCATTGGCTCCGACGTCGACGAGTAGAGTGGTACCATGCGTGCATACAGGCCCTCCATGTAACGTCGCATTGAACAGAGATTATGTTGAAAATTAGGGTTTTGTAACCAAAAGAGTGGAGAATACTATGGTGTACTGGAATCGTGAATAAAATCAATTTTCTTTCAGAAAAAAGTGTTGCATTACTTATTGAACACCGCTCACACAAGTGACCTCTATGCTACAAGCTCTTCGCCGTAGCAAGAGATGTGTCAACAAATTAAAAAGGAGTTCCCGATGAAGGGCGCTATGATCAAGGGAGTGCAAGGAAGAGTTTAAACGCGTAGTCGCTATTTGAATGTATGTCCTTTATATGTACGAGGGCAGTTCAATAAGTAATGCAACACTTTTTTTTCTGAAACTGGGGTTGTTTTATTCAGCATTGAAATACACCAGGTTATTCCCCAATCTTTTAGCTACACAACACTATTTTTCAACGTAATCTCCATTCAATGCTACGGCCTTACGCCACCTTGAAATGAGGGCCTGTATGCCTGCACGGTACCATTCCACTGGCCGATGTCGGAGCCAACGTCGTACTGCATCAATAACTTCTTCATCATCCGCGTAGTGCGTCCCACGGATTGCGTCCTTCATTGGGCCAAACATATGGAAATCCGACGGTGCGAGATCGGGGCTGTAGGGTGCATGAGGAAGAACAGTCCACTGAAGTTTTGTGAGCTCCTCTCGGGTGCGAAGACTTGTGTGAGGCCTTGCGTTGTCATGAAGAAGGAGAAGTTCGTTCTGATTTTTGTGCCTACGAACACACTGAAGTCGTTTCTTCAATTTCTGAAGAGTAGCACAATACACTTCAGAGTTGATCGTTTGACCATGGGGAAGGACATCTAACAGAATAACCCCTTCAGCGTCCCAGAAGACTGTAACCATGACTTTACCGGCTGAGGGTATGGCTTTAAACTTTTTCTTGGTAGGGGAGTGGATGTGGCGCCACTCCATTGATTGCCGTTTTGTTTCAGATTCGAAGTGATGAACCCATGTTTCATCGCCTGTAACAATCTTTGACAAGAAATTGTCACCCTCAGCCACATGACGAGCAAGCAATTCCGCACAGATGGTTCTCCTTTGCTCTTTATGGTGTTCGGTTAGACAACGAGGGACCCAGCGGGAACAAACCTTTGAATATCCCAACTGGTGAACAATTGTGACAGCACTACCAACAGAGATGTCAAGTTGAGCAATGAGTTGTTTGATGGTGATCCGTCGATCATCTCGAACGAGTGTGTTCGCACGCTCCGCCATTGCAGGAGTCACAGCTGTGCACGGCCGGCCCGCACGCGGGAGATCAGACAGTCTTGCTTGACCTTGTGGCGATGATGACACACGCTTTGCCCAACGACTCACCGTGCTTTTGTCCACTGCCAGATCACCGTAGACATTCTGCAAGCGCCTATGAATATCTGAGATGCCCTGGTTTTCCGCCAAAAGAAACTCGATCACTGCCCGTTGTTTGCAACGCACATCCGTTACAGACGCCATTTTAACAGCTCCGCGCAGCGCTGCCACCTGTCGGAAGTCAATGAAACTATACGAGACGAAGCGGGAATGTTTGAAAATATTCCACAAGAAATTTCCGGTTTTTTCAACCAAAATTGGCCGAGAAAAAAAATGTGTTGCATTACTTATTGAACTGCCCTCGTACCTAACGAAACATGCCGTTGTATAAAGCAGTTGCGGCTATCATCGAGTGTTACGAGATCTGCCGTTGTTCAAAACTTGTTTATTGCTCCATGGATGCCACTGTAAGAACTTCTCAGCGTCAGATAAATCCTTCTCCGCTTCAGTAATCTGAGGAGCGAAGAAAC
The DNA here is from genome assembly GCF_023898315.1 of Schistocerca nitens. Taxonomy (NCBI): domain Eukaryota; kingdom Metazoa; phylum Arthropoda; class Insecta; order Orthoptera; family Acrididae; genus Schistocerca; species Schistocerca nitens. Next base: position 206,766,021 of record NC_064614.1, read on the forward strand.
AGGTGGTATACTCAAAGAGGGTATGTGTTAAGCTTGGGATGCCTGCGTAACTTTCAGCTAAGCGACATGGAAATAACTGACGCAGCTCTTATATGATGAGCACTACATCGTTGCGCCGTCGTGATGAAATATTGAACCATATAGCTTTGTAATAAAAAGAAAGCTTCCGATCAGGCTCGTCGTACATCATGCAGAAAAATCTAGTTTAATCTCGTTTGTAACCGATACTGTGTTATATTGTCTTCATAGAGTTCACAAGAAAAATTTGTTCGAAGATTGCGAGATGCCTGCAGACAATCAATGAATCATTTGAGGCCATAAGAGGTACAGAAGTTTGCTCTCATTTTACACACATTTGCGAGGTTCCTGTTCCACATCGATTTCCGCGGTTATTTCACGCACTGCTGCTTGTCTGTTAGCACTGACACCTCTAGGCAAGCGTCATTGCTCTCGTTCGTTAAGTGAAGGCCGTGAGCAAAAGAGGTGTCCGTGGTGAGAGGTAACATCTGACATGTGGTATTCTCGGCACACTCTTGACACTGTGGATCGCAGGATACGGAACCCTGTAATGATTCCCAAAATAAAATTTCCCATGCGTCTAGCTACAATTACCATTCTGTGTTCAAAGTCTGTTAATTCCCATCCTGAGACCACAATCACGTCGGACACCTTTTCACATGAATCGCCTGAATACAAATGACAGCTTCGCCAATGCATGGCCCTTCTACACCTTGTGTACGCGATGATACCGTAATCCGTGTATGTGCATATCACTGTCCCACGACTTTTGTCACCTCATTATATTTCTCAATGACAGGAAGCACGTTCACTAAGCACAGGTCAACTCCAATGTCGACACTTCCGTACATCAACGAAACTCTGATGTGGTGAAAGATTTTCAGGCTATGTAGTTGCCAGGTTCTTCCATTTTGGAGTTGATACTTGAGTCTAAACGAGGCCCCGGGAGTAAACAACATTCCATTAGAACTACTGATGGCCTTGGGAGAGCCAGTCATGACAAAACTCTACCATCTGGTGAGCAAGATGTTTGAGACAGGCGAAATACCGGCAGACTTCAAGAAGAATATAATAATTCCAATCCCAAAGAAAGCAGGTGCTGACAGATGTGAAAATTACCGAACTATCAGTTTAATAAGTCACAGCTGCAAAATACTAACGCGAATTCTTTACAGACGAATGGAAAAACTGGTAGAAGCGGACCTCGGGGAAGATCAGTTTGGATTCCGTAGAAATGTTGGAACACGTGAGTCAATACTGACCCTCAGACCTATCTTAGAAGCTAGATTAAGGAAAGGCAAACCTACGTTTCTAGCATTTGTGAACTTAGAGAAAGCTTTTGAAAATGTTGACTGGAATACAATCTTTCAAATTCTGAAGGTGACAGGGGTAAAATACAGGGAGCGAAAGGCTATTTACAATTTGTACAGAAACCAGATGGCAGTTATAAGAGTCGAGGGGCATGAAAGAGAAGCAGTGGTTGGGAAGGGAGTAAGACAGGGTTGTAGCCTATCCCCGATGTTATTCAATCTGTATACTGAGCAGGCAGTGAAGGAAACAAAAGAAAATTCGGAGTAGGTATTAAAATCCATGGAGAAGAAATAAAAACTTTGAGGTTTGCCGATGACATTGTAATTCTGTCAGAGACAGCAAAGGACTTGGAAGAGCAGTTGAACGGAATGGACAGTGTCATGAAAGGAGGGTATAAGATGAACATCAACAAAAGCAAAACGAGGATAATGGAATATAGTCGAATTAAGTCGGGTGATGCTGAGGGAATTAGATTAGGAAATGAGACACTTAAAGTAGTAAAGGAGTTTTGCTATTTGGGGAGCAAAATAACTGATGGTGGCCGAAGTAGAGATGATATCAAATGTAGACTGGCAAAGGCAAGGAAAGCGTTTCTGAAGAAGAGAAATTTGTTAACATCGAGTATAGATTTAAGTGTCATGAAGTCGTTTCTGAAAGTATTTGTATGGAGTGTAGCCATGTATGGAAGTGAAACATGGACGATAACTATTTTGGACAGGAAGAGAGTAGAAGCTTTCGAAATGTGGTGCTACAGAAGAATGCTGAAGATTAGATGGGTAGATCACATAACTAATGAGGAGGTATTGGATAGGATTGGGGAGAAGAGACGTTTGTGACACAACTTGACTAGAAGAAGGGATCGGTTGGTAGGACATGTTTTGAGGCATCAAGGGATCACCAATTTAGTATTGGAGGGCAGCGTGGAGGGTAAAAATCGTAGAGGGAGACCAAGAGATGAATACACTAAACAGATTCAGAAGGATGTAGGTTGCAGTAGGTACTGGGAGATGAAGAAGCTTGCACAAGATAGAGTAGCATGGAGATCTGCATCAAACCAGTCTCAGGACTGAAGACCACAACAACAACAACAACAACTAATTAACGAAAGTTCCAACTTTCCACGATAGGAACAACGTCGTATCGTAATACTGACACAACTTCTGTGGTGGTTTATATGTACCGACGGACATAGACTGAGAGTAAAAACTGCAGGGAAGCTAGGTGTGCCGGCGCGACGTGTTTTATTATGGTGCCAGGCAGGCAGCGCCTGTTGGACGCATCTCAACGAAAACACTACGCGCTCTATTTCACCGGTAGCAAACAGGTGCCTCGTGACAGGCCACGAGTCTCAGTTTCACCGCTGTACAGCTTGCGCAACTGCCAAGTGTCGGAATGAAAGGCCAGCGGCCACCAGAAATGCGGAACGTGAAATTTTCGCCCTGGTTGAACCGAAAGCCACTGACAGAGGAGTAAATCCACAGTATTCGACCTGACTTAACTCCTGATGGAAATAGGATTAGAGGCGTGGGATAAGGACTGGGAAGATACCCAACGTAGGCCTTTTAAAAGAACCCCTCTGGTATTCGTCTAAATCGATTTAGGGAACACCCCTCCCCCTCCCCCCTCTCCCACCCCACACACATACACACAAAAATAAGACCCCCCGTGACCACATCCCGTCAGTTGCCTGCCTACTTTCCACATCTCTATCTCTCTCTCTCTCTCTCTCTCTCTCTCTCTCACTCACTCAGTCACTCACTCTCTCACTCACTATTTCACTCTCTCTCTCTCTCACTCACTCACTCACTCAATCTCTCTCTCTCTGTCTCTCTAGAAATAGTGTCCAGTGTCATTTTGGACACTAGTTTTATAGACTTTGTAAACTGCGTATATATATATATATATATATATATATATATATATATATATATATATATATATAATCAAAAAGTCAGTATAAATTTGAAAACTTAGTAGATAGAGAGGTAAAAATTTACACACATGCTTGGAATGACATGGGGTTTTATTAGAACCAAAGAAAACAAAGTATTGCTAGACACGTGACGCGTGAAAGATCTCTTGCGCCCGTCGTTTGGTGATGATTGTGTGCTCAGCCGCCACTTTAGTCATGCTTGGTTGTAAAGAACTATGGAATAGAAAAAAATAGTTGAAACTGGAACTGGAAACAATGACAATCTTTAATTACCTGGGATTATTCGTTTGGAGTTATTTGTAATCTACTGGCTGTATGAAACTAATTCAGGGTTAGGTAGATATTAGAAGACAAATTCATTGAAAGAATCCCGAGTACGTTATATCCACTTGTAAAAGAGGTAGCTTACGAAACATCGGTTATACCGATACCTCAGTAATGGTCGTCAGTCTTGATTAGAAGAATGAACAACGCGTTTCGTACCGTTTCACGTAATAAGCGAGAGGGACATTTATATGCTTATCCAGTTCCAAAAGCAGATGCTGCAAGAGATGCTTCGTGTAGCACGGGCAGGTATATTCTTAATATTATGGAGACATACATTCCAAGAAGTTTCGAACAAGGTATCATTTCCACCAAATATATCTCTCAAATGATCACGACGATAAAATCACATAAATCCGGGCTCATTTGGAGACTTACCTAAAGCACACTACTGGCCATTAAAACTGCTACACCAAGAAGAAATGCAGATGATAAACAGGTATTCATTGGACAAATATATTATACTAGAATTGACATGTGATTACATTTTCACGCAACTTGGGTGCATAGATCCTGAGAAATCAGTACCCACAACAACCACCTATGGCCGTAATAACGGCCTCGATACGCCTGGCCTTTGAGTCAAACAGAGCTTGGATGGCGTGTACAGGTACAGCTGCCCATGCAGCTTCAACACGATACCACAGTTCATCAAGAATAGTGACTGGCGTTTTGTGACGAGCCATTGACCAGACGTTTTCAGTTGGTGAGAGATCTGGAGAATGTGCTGGCCAGGGCAGCAGTCGAACATTTTCGGTATCCAGAAAGACCCGTACAGGACCTGCAACATGCGGTCGTGCATTATCCTGCTGAAATGTAGGGTTTCGCAGGGATCGAATAAAGTGTAGAGCCACGGATCATAACACATCTGAAATGTAGCGTCCACCGTCAAAGTGCCGTCATTGCGTACAAGAGGTGACCGAGACGTTAACCAATGGCACCCCATACCATCACGCCGCGTGATACGCCAGTATGTAGATGACGAATACACGCTTCCAATGTGCGTTCACCGCGATGTCGCCAAACACGAATGCGATCGGGATGCTGCTGTAAACAGAACCTGGATTCATCCGAGAAAATGACTTTTTGCCATTCATGCACCCAGGTTCTCGTTGAGTACACCATCGCAGGCGCTCCTTACTGTGATGCAGCAAGGGTAACCGCAGCCATGGTCTCCGAGCTGATAGTCCATGCTGCTGCAAACGTCGTCGGACTGTTCGTGCAGATGGTTGTTGTCTTGCAAACGTCCCCATCTGTTGACTCAGGGATCGAGACGTAGCTGCACGATCTGTTACAGCCACGCGGATAACTTGCCTGTCATCTCAACTGCTAGTGATCCGAGGCTGTTGGGTTCCAGCACGGTGTTGCGTATTACCCTCCTGAACCCACCGATTCCATATTCTTCCAACAGTCATTGGATCTCGACCAATGCGAGCAGCAATGTCACGATACGATAAACCGCAATCGTGAAATACTACAATTCGACCTTTATCAAAGTTGGAAACGTCATGGTACGCATTTCTCCTCCTTAGACGAGGCATCACAACAACGTTTAACCAGGCAACGCCGGTCAACTGCTGTTTGTGTATGAGAAATCGATTGAAAACTTTCCTCATGTCAGCACGTTGTAAGTGTCGCCACCGGCGCCAACCTTGTGTGAATGCTCTGAAAAGCTAATAATTTGCATATCACAGCATCTTCTTTCTGTCGGTTAAATTTCGCGTCTCTAGCACGTGAACTTCGTGGTGTAGCAATTTTAATGGCCAGTAGCGTACAAACGTGAGTGATGATTTTCAAAAGTATGAGCGTCATTTCTTAGAGCTTACGGCTGTAATGTAGTACAGTTTGTAGCATTGTGTACCTCCTGTTCACTTAGCGGTGTCAGATAATTATCAACAAAAAAATGGTTCAAATGGCTCTAAGCGCTACGGGACTTAACATCTGAGTTTATCAGTTCCTAGAACTTAGATCTACTTAAACCTGACAAACCTAAGGACATCATACACATCCATGCCCGAAGCAGGATTTGAACCTGCAAACGTAGCGGTCGCGCGGTTCCAGATTGGAGCGTCTAGAACTGCTCGGCCACAGCGAATTATCAACACTGATGCAGCTTTGGCCGAATGTCTGTATGCTGTTATTAAGTATGGGTGACAGATTTGCTTCTCCTTTGACTGATCTGTTGTATGTCGGATTATGCAAGCGAAACAATGATTAATAGTGTGTAGAATGACTATCCGTGTCGTACTTTGTAATTCACAGCGCGCAGCGTGGGTAGTTATTGCACCTGTGTTAAGTATTCTCGTTGTCCCACTCTCGGATGGAACGTGAGAAGAAAGACACATTAAATAGCTCCGTGCGTGGTTTGATTAATATCGTCTTATCACCGTGATCACTACGTGGGCTGGTTCTGGATAACTAAAAATGATCCAAAGATTCCCTTTGAAAACTACAGCCAAGAGCACAGAATCGCGCAGATATTTTACAGTGCTGTAGAGTCTATGTGCGCGTTCTTAACTGAACATGCCATTAATACTGGGTCAGGTCGCTAAATAACGAGAATTCTGCGGTGTCACCGTCAGACACCACACTTGATAGGTGGTAGCCTTTAAATCGGCCGCGGTCCGTTAGTATACGTCGGACCCGTGTGTCACCACTATCAGTGATTGCAGACCGAGCGCCGCCACACGGCAGGCCTAGTCTAGAGAGACTCCCTAGCACTCGCCCCAGTTGTACAGTTGACTTTGCTAGTGATGGTTCACTGTCTACATACGCTCTCAATTGCAGAGGCGACAGTTTAGCATAGCCTTCAGGTACGTCATTTTCTACGACCTAGCAAGGCGCCATATTCAGTTACTATAATTACTATCTTCAAGAATGTATTCTGAACAGATAATATTGTGAATCATGTACCGTCATGAGCGAAGTTCATCATTAATGGATTAAAGTTAAGTATCAAACTAATTACGTCCGCTTTCTGAATTCTCATTCCTTGTCATGTTCCAGACCTCATGTCAGTATACTTCTTCCCTCCTCACGCCAGCCTGCGTGAGCTAAAACGCGTGCATTTCGGCCTCCACTCGTAAAACAGTGCTGGCTCTTCTGCTAACACAAAAGATTCATCTTTAGCTGATTCGTTTTGGGCTTGGACCATCATTGGAATGATGATGGTGATGAGGTCCCATACTCCGAGGAGCGTAGGGGATGATGCGGGAGACCCGCAGCGCCGGCTAGGCAAGGTCTTAGCGGAGGTGGTTTTCCCTTGCCTTCTTCCGACCGTAATGGGGATGAATGATGATGATGAAGACGAGGCACAACAACACCCAGTCATATCGAGGCAGGGAAAATCCCCGACGCCGCCGGGAATCGAACCCGGGACCCCGTGCGCGGAAAGCGAGAACTCTACCGCACCACCATAAGCTGCGGACCCATCGTTGGAATATCAGTCAAATATTAAAGTTGTCACAGAGATCACGCAGTAAGTTCAAGTCAACTCAGATTCTTAGGCAACCTAAGTTACACACCGGAAACAATCTTGATGGAAACTATCATGTCAAGGGGCAACTCTACTGACATCGTTGCTCAATTGCCAGCGACCCACCTTAACAAGAAAAGTTATCACAACTTGGCGTTGTACCGCTGCTGGAACCACGCATGAAATGTTGAATCACATAATATTAACCAGCTCGACCATTAAAACAAGTGCAGTGACGTAACAGCGTCCATGACGTAACAGCGTCCATTACTAGGGTGAAAAGCGTACTTTTTAAGGAATACTTGAAAATCAGAGGTAAGGCACATTCTCTGACTCCTTCCCTTGGCCACATCTACTTACTCATACACAGTTCCCCTATTCATTACCCTCCTCCTCTCCCCCCCCCCCTCCCCCCGGTCCTTTTTACGTTTACCACCATCAAGGGCATACATTGTTTAGGACTATCTCTCGGCTGACAGAATAGACTGTCTCTCATAAGACCTGAAAAATATCATTATTCCCTCGTTGCTACTTTATGGTCTTGATAAATGACTAATATTTTTTTTGTGTTTAACTGATGATGTCCACCACCGCAGCTGAGAGGATACGGTCCATAATGTGTACTATGTTGGAGCTGAAACACTTTGGTACGGTAATTAATGTGGAGTATTTCGTAGCTAAAAGTGGTAAGTGTAGATGGCTGCTTTTCGAAGGACCCGGGTTCGATTCCTGGTACTACCAAGGGTTTTTCCTGGGTGGGAGGGCTGGAATGGTGTCCATTCAGCCTCGTGACGTCAAAAGAGGAGCTACGTGATTGAGAAATAGCGGCACTCCATGGCCTGGAAAGTGGGCAAAGCTGCAGGAAGAGCGGTGTGCTGATTACACGTTCCTTCACACCTCTCCCACCTGACGCTGCAAGGAAGAGGATGATACGGTGGCTGGTCGACATCTCTTAGGCCTTCAAGACCTGGACGAGGAACTAGAGGTTTTTTTTGCAACTTCGTGGTTTTTGCAGATATACGGTAGTTTAATGTGCTATTACTTCATTAATTACGTGGCATTAACAGTTAATATTTATCTCTTTACCCCCTACCCCTCTTCACCCTCCTACCTCATGGCCATGACGTACTCATAGATTTTACATACGATTATATCGGATATACTACGTGCTCACTTATATTATTGCGCTTTAATATTGAGTTTGTGCACTGCAAAGTGAAACACGTATGTTTTCATTACCAGCGATGGCGAGGCATGACAGAATCTCTGACCAGAGAGTTATTTATCGTTGCTAGTTTGCGCTTGACCGCGCGAGTCGACAGTTCGATAGTAGTAGCAGTCAGACGACAGTAGTAGCGAGTGGACGGTTGTACTGAGCGGGGGTCGGCATGCGTCGACGGCGTGCTCTTCCTGTGAGTCTGGTCAGGATTGTGTTGGACGATGAGTTTTGTTGTAGAAGGTAATGAAGCAGCATAGCGCACATCTAATAATGTAGTGTTAATTGTAATTAATATGTTCAAAAATGCCCCAATAATAATTTCTTTTATAAAGTAACTCATTTAAAGAAAAACAATCATTTCAATTTAAAGCATATTTCCTATGCATTTCCTCCAAGAATCAAAATTAAATATACACCAGCATTGCACGAAGCTGTGTCGATAAATAAGAGCAGATAAAGATGCAGTTTTTATTGAGGTAAGAGTTTTTGCTTTTTTATTCAGAATACAGGGCCGAATTTACCAGATATTATTATTTGCGTTGCGTTGCGTTGCGTTGAGACGTTACATACGGTTCATGGTTCATTATTTAATCAATATTATTGTGTGGGTTTATGCTCAACAATCTTCATTCTTTAATTTTTGTGGGGAGTTTACATTTGGGTCATTAACATTTACAATATTTTTGTGGCGAGGTTACGCTTGGCTCCATTTTGCATTATTATTTATCATAATTTTGTGGGGAGTTAACATTTGGCTCATTATCATTGTTTTACATTTTTGTGGGGAGGTTACAAAAGTACTTTAAACATTATTTTATAATTATTTAGTTTTGCAACACTCAAGTAATTTATAACTGTTTCTGCTCGTTATTTTAAATATTATGCTGTCCAAAGCTCTACATCAATGACTCTCGAATGTGGAATCGAAAATTATTTCGTAAGCCCATAATGACCCCATAGTCCTCACATCCTCCTCTTTCCAAGATAGTTTGCCCATAAATTTCCCACTATTGGCCAATTTCAGCTGTTAAGCTGTTTCAAGAGGTAGCTGGCGAGTATGAGCACACGTCACCAGGCTGTCCCAGCCACCAACGTAGGGTGGGAAAACATGAAACTTTGAAAAGCAGTCACGCGTACAATTTGTACAAAACATAGTTTAATAACGTAACAGAATTGACAGCACTGCCCAGCTAACTTGCTCAAAGTAACCTCACGCTCCACGAATAATCGTTACAGCTTCCATAACGGGATCACTAGCTTATCAATTCACATTTGCAGGAAAAAGACATCGTAATCGTTTGTTAAGTATAGCATGGCGACAAAGGTATTAGACTCCCCTTACAAATTCAAAGAGTGAGGCAAACATCATACAAATGATCCCTAAGGTCAACTCTGTAGTGAGAACGTAGTGTTGTAAATCAGTGGTTCTGTAGTCACCAGCGGTACATTCTTCAATAACTCCCACCAGTTGTCCAGCAAAGTAATTTTCTCTACTGAACGTGTGAGGCGGGAGGTAAACCCAACAAGTCGGTCACAAAAAAAATCCCTTAACAAGAAAAAAATTGTATCTATCTTTAATCGCAAAAAATGTCCGTTTTGTACATAGCCTATTAATTCTGAAAAATCGTAAACTTATTTTTTTGACACTGTCTGTAAGAGAAAAAGGAAAACAACGCGAGTAAGCTACCCATTTCAGCAAAAACAAGTTATGTAAACACCAGTAAAAGATTTATCACCGCCAAGAAATAAACATTAAATCTGGATTACAGAAAGTGATATTTCAAGCGGAAATATGAGACCGCCATCAAGTGGTCCAAATCTACACTAAACGATTTAAAAAATAACTTTCGATATTACAAACACTAGAAAACATCAAAGAGTACAAGGAACCACAGACTGACAGGTGAGTATCTAGCAAAGGTAGCTCCTGGTTAATGACTGGGCAATAAAACTACTGTGAGGATGAAAGAAGACGTACTGGAATAACCCTAAGGCGTACAACCCTAAGGCGTCAAAGGTAAAAAAAAAAATGGTTCAAATGGTTCTGAGCACTATGGGACTTAACATCTGTGGTCATCAGTCCCCTAGAACTTAGAACTACTTAAACCTAACTAACCTAAGGACATCACACACACCCATGCCCGAGGCAGGATTCGAACCTGCGACCGTAGCAGTCGCGCGGTTCCGGACTGCGCGCCTAGAACCGCTAGACCACCGCGGCCGGCGTCAAAGGTAAGGCGGATAATGATGATGACCTGTTGGAAGTGAAAATCTGCTGTTCATGAATATGTAGATGTGCAAAACCTGAACGCTAAATAAGAATCCAACAAACATAAAAAAGATAAGGATTATAATGTGGAATTCCTTTCACTTCGAGTAGAAGCAGTTCCCAGATATTTCGTTTCATTATGGGCGCCAAAACGCCTCAGTCGACGACCTGCCGCTGATCACCTTCCGTCAGACTTGGAAAGTCACTCTGTTTCAGTTTTTCCTGTTCAATGATCGACACTATTTTGTTCAGGTATCGAGTACACTACATCAGTCAGTAATTTTCATTAGATGTACATTTACACAATACTCCACAAGATACTTTACAGTGTGTGGCACATAAAAATGTAGCACCAGCACTACTACTAAAATTTCGTGTCAACATATCGAGTAGTGAAACGCGTTTTTTATTTCTTGGTGACTACAACTGAACATCGAATGAATTTAAATAATCGTGTAAAAGTCTTACGCACAACACAGTTACAGTACCTACGGTCAAAAATCTCTTCTTCACAAGCTGCAGAAAGCAGATTATCGTTTATACAGTAACCTTCGAAATCTCTTACGTGTAACTACATCTTATATTGTCCGCAGCTCGTGGTCTTGCGGTAGCGTTCTCGCTTCCTGCGCACGGGGTCCCGGGTTCGATTCCCGGCGGGGTCAGAGGTTTTCTCTACCTCGTGATGACTGGGTGTTGTGTGTTCATCATCATCATTGACGTGCAAGTCGCCGAAGTGGCGTCAACTAACAAGGACTTGCGATACGGCGGCCGAACTTCCCCGCAAGGGGCCTCCCGGCCACCAATGCCATACGATCATTTCATTTTTTTTTCACATCTTATATTATATATAAGTCAACTTAACTTAGATCTACGAAATGATGCTTTAAGCAACATATCTCGTTTACGTTTGTTAGACATGATACGCTTTCTGAGCACATCATCACGTTGGCTTATTAGTGCTGTGTGAAATGGAACCAGTGTAACTTTAATCGTACGTACTATCTCTGCTGTGTGTCTTTCATTACAACGAACATCGCAGTTGTCAGTTCCCAACAGCTATAGCACAGTCAGTAAGTGCTATTTCAGGCTGCCAGTCAAATCGGTTTGTCGTCCTAACAGAACAAATATTGTATTTTTATTGAACTACTTTAAGTTGTTCAAAGACTGCAATTGCTCGTAGATTTCTCATCTTACTGTAGGAAAAGCCAGAAAGCACAAAACATTCTCAACAAGCATTTCCATCTGAAAAGGTTCTAGACGGACTCTAAACAGGTTGTATGACTCTAAATGTACGATGGAGCAAATAAACAAAGGTGTCTGGATGTCAATCTATCACACAGTGTATTGTGACTGCATTTCTTTAGTGCTTGTTTGCTAACCGAGCGAGATGGCGCAGTCGTTGAGACAAGAGATCCACATTGGAACGGTGTAGCCCATACGCTTTCGTATCTAAATGTAATGAGGAATTGATCCTTAGATATCACGCGAGACGGACCCGCCAGTATAAAAAGAGGCGAGGAATAGTGTGTTGTCAGTAGAGAAGCAGTAACAGCAGATTGGGTCCGTCAGGAGAGGTCAGGGGCTTCGAGCGTGGGCTAGTAACAAATCCATCGGGTGATGTGACTGGGAAATGGAAATAGGAGGGAACACCCACAACTGAACCAAGACCAGGCAATCCTCATGTACTGGCGGGCACGGACCGTCGAGAATTTCGAAGGGTCGTTGTAAGAAAATCGCGTGGAATGAGCGGAAGGAATCATTCTTTAGTTCCAAAGTTCTACCTGTTTTCCAGGTAGCACAATGAGTGTGCGCGGGGAATTAAAAAAATGGCCTAAAATTGTCGAACTGCTGCTCGTAATTCACACATTTCTGTCTCTTTTCATCCATTGTGGAATCGGAACAGCGGTCAGTCAAATATTTACTAAGGAAAATGGCCAAACAGCCACCGCGTGGCCACTACGGTCGCAGGTTCGAATCCTGCCTCGGGCATGGATGTGTGTGATGTCCTTAGGTTAGTTATGTTTAAGTAGTTCTAAGTTCTGGGGGACTGATGACCTCGGAAGTTTAGTCCCATAGTGCTCAGAGCCATTTGAACCATTTTTTTGAACCAAACAGCCGTATCTTTTGGGAAGTTATTTTATTTATGCAACCAATTTCGGAATCTCAGTAATACCGTCTTCATGCCCTTTGTAGCCCATGTACAGGCAATTGGATATATCGATAGTCACATATTGGGATTCATCAGTAGTTGGATTCAGTGAATTCTTTTTGGTTCAGTTGTTGTTAAGTTGTCGAAGTATACACTCCTAAAACGAATTCACGGAATGCAGATATTGATGGTTCCAGTATGCGCATATCGACATACCTGATTTCTGTACATAGGAGTGCATAGGAGCCTGAAGATGGCGTTATTGAGATGCCGAAACATACGGCTGTTTGGCGAGTTTCCTTGGTAAACACATTTCTGTAGTCAATGCTAAGAGACGGCTGAGGTGGGGTAAACGACGGCGCCAGTAGAAATTGGATGACTGGAAACAAGTGATCTGGAGTGATGAATCATGCAACACCCTATAACACTCCCATAAAAGGATTTTGGATTTGGCGAATTCCTGGGCAAGTTTCTCGCCATAACGTGTAGTACCAACACTGAAATGCGGAGGTATTGTCACGGTGTGGAGTCTTTTTCGTGGTTAAGGTGTGGTCCATTTATTCTTCTTAAAATTGCAAGGTGCATTGTGTACTGCGCACAGGATATGATGATTTTTGTATCAGTGTGACAATGCATTCTGTCGTAAAGCAGCAAATGAGAAGCAATGGTTTATGGACAGTTCCGGAATTAGACTGCCCATCGCAGATTTCCGAGATGAACCGACTGGAAAACTTTTTGGGTTAGTTAGAATGTCGCCTTCGCTCCAGTCCAACGTCACTATTTCTGTGTTTCCGGCACGGTGGAAAAGTGGCTGCAATCCCGCTACAAAAATTCAGATACGTCATTGAAGGTATCCTCAGCAGAGTTCAAGTTATCATAAAGATGGAAGGCGAACACACTCCATCTTACTGTCCACTAATAGATGACAGGATTGTTTTGATGATATTGTGTATAAGTGGATGTAGACCGAGCGTTGGACATGCTCGAATTCCTTCTTCGTCCTTTCCAGTACGAGCTTGAGCCCCGCCACTGACATCGCGGTTGTCGACAGAATTCTCCAAACTTTACGTTCCTTCCTTCCTTTGCTATCAAAAGTATACTGAAGAAGTTCACAAGGCCGATGTCCCCCTCCGCAACCTAGCAGTACCAGCAGCCGATGCATCGTCACAAATAGAGCTTACGTCAATAGGGCCAACAAAAGTTCGATGTCTATCGGCGTTGCACCAGACTAATATAGCGCGAGCAGACCTGCAACAAAGACAAATCACCAGCCGTGAGAGAAACTGGGCGCGGATCCACGGCCAGCGAGCTGTGAACATACGGCTTGGTGAGGAATAATTGGAACCGCTGGGCGAAGTGCCACGCCACGTCCATTTCTCCTACCGGCCACTGCGGGCTTCTCAAAAAAGTTCAGTGCTTCTGCCATCTCCGGCGAATCTCCTTCCTAGGTAGAGGCATACATTGGTGAGAAATCTTTTAATTCATTCAATTACATTTATTCGGTTATTCATGGTGATATTTATTAATGTTTAAAAACTCTGAAGTGACATAGATGACGCTGAGACAAGTAATTTAACATGAGACACATGTGGCTGCAAATGTTGGGAAATACCCCAAGAGCGGGACACGAATGTCGAACATGTGACATCAACAGCGATTGGGCTTGTCCAACCTACCCTCGAAGACAGGGGGCAGTGCTGCACGTCGCTCTGGTAGGCACCTTTGCTCTCGATAAATCTGGTCTTTTGTGAATGTAAAAGTTATCAAATTATTTTCATCACTGTAACAAATGAAAAACTGTTTTTATTTTGTGTTTGTTTCCTCTTGGCCCCTTTTTTGTTTAAATTCCTTATTTACTAAAGTACACCTTATATTTACACCGCGACGCGATGTCGCATGTTTTTGTTGTCCTGTAATTCACAATTAAACGGTTCAAACCCACGTCCGGCCATCCTGAATTAGGTTCCCCCTAAATCGCTTCAGGCAAATGGCGGGATGGTTACTCTGAAAGGGCAAGGCCGACTTCCTTCCCCAGCCTTTCCTAATCCGATGGGGCCGATGACCTCGCTGTTTGGTCCCCTCCCCTAGTCAACCAACCAACGACCGACCAACGACTATACAATTAACAAGCGGAGACTGCTTAGCCAGTAAATAAAATAATGAATACTACTTCAATATAGACACATTATTGTGTAACGCAATACAAAATAATACTTTCTGCCAGACGCAAACTCCAACCGTGAGAACCACGCGCAAAAGTCACGCACGTAAGCCCGGAGCCACACCGACGTGAATGCTTGAGTTGGGTTGGGATGATTTCGGTGTGACAGACCGACTGGATCCACCGCTGCACCTGCGCTGCGGCTCGCCATCTGGTGACGTCACATGTTCAACATTTGTCATCCACTTTGGGGTATTTCTCAACATATGCGGCACCATGTGTGTTATATTACTTTACTTGTCTCAGCGACATCTATATCGCTTCGGGGTTTTTTAAATATTAATAAGAATCACCCAGTCTAGTAAATCACACAAGTACTTTTTAAAACACTTAGCAAAGCAAACAGATTAAACATTTCACAATCTACAGAACTACGGATTGAGTATCTGTTAATTGTAGAAACTGGAAACTTTACAAAACGTGATAACTGCACGGTCAATGATACGATAAACAAGACAGCATAGAGAGACAGAGCATCGTTTAGAACGTGTGCGTGGTGATGTTCACGGTATGAATCGCCACTACAGAACACAGTATAATGTTACTTACCGTTTTTTATGCGAATTTGATGTATCGTACGTCGCTTAAGATGAGAAGTAATGATTACTTCGGACTTAATTCTTCTTCCTTTCATGCACTCCGTTTTCTTTTCCCCTGTCTTCATCATCTGCGTTCTGTTATGTTGCCCTAACTCTCCCTCTCCCAAACTCTCTTTCTTATCTACTGCTGACAGCAATCCACATTTTAATATTCTAAATGTGAAAGTAACGCTGCTCGTTACGTTTTCATGACTAAACCGATGAACCCATTTCGATTAAATCTGGTGCAGAGGTAGCTTGAACCCTGAGAGAGAACATAGGCTCGTTTAGAAAGTTTGCAGTACTACATATTTAACGATTCGAAGAATATTTCGCAAACTAGGGGAGAATATTTACTCTCTGAAAAAATATTTACTCTTTGCCTTTTGAATATTTGTGAAATTGCTTTTATTGCTTGACTTGTTCTACATAATACCCACGATTCAACTAAAATG
This sequence comes from Schistocerca nitens, assembly GCF_023898315.1. Taxonomy (NCBI): domain Eukaryota; kingdom Metazoa; phylum Arthropoda; class Insecta; order Orthoptera; family Acrididae; genus Schistocerca; species Schistocerca nitens. The sequence continues at coordinate 206,781,973 of NC_064614.1, forward strand.
ATATAACGCTTCTACAGTCCTGAAAATGTTTAATCCATATTTGCATACTAATATTACGAAAATGCGAAAGTAATTCTGCTACACTTCCGCGACTAAACTAGTGAACCGATTTCTGTGAAATTTGGTATGCAAATAGGGTGAACCGCGAGGTAAAAAACAAGTAAAATAAATAAATCTATATAAATAAAAATCCATTGCTGCATATATGGAAGATCATCACTTGAGAAAGGCTCGACCGATTTGGCTGATATTTTTTTGTTGTGTTCGCAGTTGTCAGGACAAGTATTCAGCTTTTGGATTTGCAGCTCTTGTATTTTTTTCCGTGTTTATAGTTACAATAATTGGATATGGGTTCTGCGTCAGAACGTGAAAGAAGAAGCATCAGTCACAACAAAATGTGAGTAATAACAAATACACACGTAAAATATGTTGCCACACCGAAGTCACCTTTTTAAAAATCAAAGATTGTAATAACTCGCTGATAAAATTCACATTTACACCGTTTGGTCTGCTTTCAGTTCAGGACACCAAACAGATGGTCCTGCAAAACCATATAACGTAAAATCAAGGTAAAAACAAAAACAAACAAAAACTGTTTGTAGGTCTCATTTTTTTTAGAACAGTTAAACCTAAAATAGATTCACTTTTTACAGTTTTTCAGTAAATGAAACCAACTGACTGTGGTACAGAGGTGCCGAAACACGTTTGGCTAACAACAAAAAGCAGTGTTTAGCATAAAAGGCGGAATCACATCCAATAATGTAGGGGCATTGTATGAAAGGAAAATTTTTGGAAGATCCACCGGAAAAGTCGAAAATTTGGATGGTATTTTTGTATGAAAAATTCAATGAAAGAAAAAATGTGACGTTGAGTTTGACAGTTCTGCTGTGTCAAGTTTTCATAACGACGAATTCCGCTTTGAATATCGATATTTTGCGAAAAAGAATACAATTAAAGCAATATTTCAGTGTGTTCTCAGTGGCCATCATATCTCTGGTGCGTTGGAAAGGTTGATTTGATGTCAGTTAGTGGTACTTTGGTGTGTTTCAAACATTCAATTTATTTCACTTCGTGCTGTATTTCTTTGGAAAAAAAATACCAGCAGTGAGGCGTCGAAATATCGGTTGACGTACGTGCAATGCAACGGCAACTACATGATCTTCGAGTTAGTGAGACTGATAAAGAGCGTAGACACCACATACAGACGAGTTCAAATCGCTCTGTCGGAATTTACGCCCAAAATAATGTTGCACGTCGACAAAAGATGTGGCCAAACGAGACATTTGGCGTTCACATACGATCCAACAATTGACTACGCCGCAGATGTATTGGTCGCCTTGGAGAAATGAAAGATGTTTTAAGCTTGGGGGGGGGGGGGATGGGAAAGAGGGCAGAAAATGGATATAAAGAAGGGGAAGGAGGATATGAACAGAGACGTGATGAGATGGATTGAAAGAGAGTGGGATAAGAGATGAAGAGTGAGCGAAGGGAAGGGATGGACAGAGATAGGGGGGAAGAAGGAGGTGGAAAAAGGAATGGAGGAGGAGGAGTAGGATAGAGAGAGGGGGAGGGAGAAGGAGATTAGGAGGTATATGCAATTCCCCTACACATTTAGCAATTCTGAAGCATTATCGGGTTCGCTGGTAAATAAATGAGCGTGAACTAGGTAATGGAACACTTTCTTTTTTTCATCATTGAACGTAACCCATGCCTAAAATTATTAAAACTGTGATGTTGCAATTACAATAGGTTGCTTTCTCACTACCACTCATCACAACAAAAGTATAGATATGCGAGCGCAGCCACGGGTAAAAGTTAGTTATAGTGTAAATCTATCTTCCGGTTACTTATCTTTGTTGTTTTACATTTCATGAACATATATAAACTTTTTTCTTGCTATTGATACTAATGTTTCCAGCTTTTCTTGAAGAGTATATTCGATTCTATCCGAGATTTAAGGCCTCTTGTAAAAGCTGGTCGTAATTAAAGTAATGGAATTTGTGTAGAATGTCTGGTTACAATCCTCAGATGCCAATGTACTCTGACTGCTGCCGTTTCGGGAGTTTAGCATAGCTGCCCCTTTGTGCTGCCCTTACATTAATTCAGTGAATCCGTGAATGAGACGCACGTCGGGAAAATCTTCATCAGTAAACCTAGCAGTACTGATGTTCATCACTATTATCGTACAACTTACAGTGATGGAAAAACAAACCCGAAACAGAACAGAAAGTACCATGAATGAAAGACTGATGGTAAACAGTAAAGTGGACTACTCTTGTCAACAGCAAGTATCGTGAATGAATGGACTAAGTTTGTTCCATACAAGACATGTAACACATACAGTCACATTTTCACTGTTTTACAGATATTTTTAGTGCAACACAGATGCGTAGGTAGATGGGGGTATGAAATCAAATGCGATTACTCTGCAACGTGCTATCTAAGACTATGTATCCCTTTACCAAAATACTATAAAAAATCTCAGGACGACTTCTGAAATTTTGCCGATGAATTTTTCGGCTCCACCATGTACATGATGTTGCAAGCAAACGGTAAAAGTTATAGAGACAGTAAAGGGTGATAAATTATTTTGTGCCACGACGCTAAAGGCAGGGAACGAATACTTCAAGCTCTATGAATCAGCAATGCTATACAGCGTAATGTGCAGCGTGCTAACTGAGACGCGGAGGTGAGTCAGTCGACCATCGAACCCACGCAATGCTTCCACGATAATGGTTGGTGCAGTGGTTGACTTGAGTGTGCTTTTAAGGCGGTTTCTACTCTAGTTTAGGCAAATGGCGATCTGTTCCCCATTTTTTGCTTCAGAAAATACTGTATGCAAACAGTTTCAATACGATTACACACAGAACAGAGTTTACAGAATTCACTTAGAGGTGTCGTTCACGACTTCCCTCCCTCAGATAAGTGACGACAGCGGCAGCAGGAAGGACATCCGGCCCCAAAGTTTGTAAAATAAATTTGCCAAACTTTAGCTGCAGCGGAACCTGCAATTAACACAAGGTAAACGCTAAAGGAAAGAAAGGAAGCGGAATTAGCAATGTCTGTGAGGTTCGTGATTGTTGATTGCCCAAGCTTCCTAACGAACAACTGCCTCGCGCACAGACGTTGGTAGCACTGCTTGAAAAACAGTGGAAGGGCATCTGTAGTGTATTCGCTTGAAAAGTTATTCTCCGAATTTTTTTACTGGAAAATTCTTAAAGCGTTTTAAATGAAGCATAAATTATTAAAATTCTACCTCTTCATTCTTCATGTGTACATATTTATTTCTCAACATAGTCACCCTGGCGGAGAACACATTTCTTCCAAAGAGAGACCGGTTCGCTGATACCTTCACTGTAGACTGTTTGACTGTTCGACTTTGTTGATGGAGCCACAACCTCACCTCTGCTAGCACGGCTTCGTCACTATCAAAGTGACGGTCTTAAAGGAGTCCTATTTGGAAGTAGGCGAAAATCGGATGGGGCCAAGTCGGGGCTATATGCAGGATGATCGATAACAGCGAACCCAATATGTCGCATTGTTGCAGATGTCGCAGCGATCGTGTGTTGCCTGTCATTGTCAAGTTGTTGCACGCTGTTTCCCATGCTCCGACACAGTCAAGGTACACATCTTCATGCTACACGCTATAAATCGAAGCCGTCTAGCGGCAGAGGTCTGCAAATATGTTGACATGAAGGAAGACAAGGCGAAGAATGTTAATAAACCATCACGTAAAAGATTCGGAGGAATTACTTCTCAGCAAACCCTCGTAAACAAAAGACCTTCGTCAAAATTTCAGCAAAGCGGAGCCCGTGATTAAAACTATATAAACACTAAGGGAAAGAAAGAAAGATTAATCAGTAATGCCTGTGAAATTCGTTTCTGTAAATTGCTCAAGTTTCATGACAAACAATTGCCTTCCGCATCGACGTTGGTAGATCAAATTGAAAAACAACAGAAAATCGTCTGCTGTGTTCCACTATGCAGTATATCATTATTCTTAGTCCGCTACTGGTTGTGGAAGATTGCGCTTTACTCTCTACTGTAACCTATAGCCTTGTATTTAACATAAGAGAGGTGATCCCAACATCTTACCATATTAAGACAATCGTTGTAACGAATAGATCACAACCGGATTCGCTCTACTACTGTGTGACGTTCGAAACTAGGCGTCACGGTCGTTAATCTTCTGCGTCTCTGGCGAGGATGACGACGAACCCGTAAACAGCGTTCAAAGAATTTCCGTTCAACATGCGTCCTACAGGAAAACGTGACGACTTGGCACTGATTCACTGGCAGCTGTGTGACGTCGTAAACTGGTACTGCTGCCCAACAACGCCACCAAATAGAGCACCTGCAACGCGCATCACTCGATCCAGTACTGTGCGAATCAAGTAGGCAAGTAAAAGAGTGAAATCACCTAAAGTCAACTGAATTACCTGCACTTACCTAGCGACCTGTAGCATTCCCTGCCATCCTGAAGATAGTAGGAACGCATCTTGGCAGTTACTCTATGAAGCAAAGAAAGAGTTGTGAAACGATCTTCATACATTACTGACCAACCGCCACTCCTTTCTTCCCCCGGGGGCGGGGGGGGGGGGGAGGGGAGGGGAGGGGGGGGCTGGCGCTCATCTAAATCTAACCGAAATGTGCCAGTTTCAAATTGAGCACGGGTGACGTTGACAGCCACACGAGCAAGCTCACGTAAGTTGGGCTTTGTCAAAATATTTTGACACGATTCAGGTCGATGAATGAGTGAATTCTCAAGCTAAAAATAGCGTTCGAATTTATGTTGTTGAACAAACGGGTTCTTATGCTCAAACAGTAGATACCTTTGTCATTTACGGATTGAAATGCGTTGGGAAACGTATCAGAAGCCACTTTTCGTACCCATTAACATCCTCCACGCTCGATGATAGCGAAAACATGATGGCCACTTATTTAAAAGGATGTTGTTCCACATTTGGAAGGCAAAACTTCAGCGATTCTGCGTGGCCCGGATTCGACAAGTATTTCGTAGCTTTCCCAACTGTAATACACTATGTAATCAAAAGTATCCGGACACCCCCAAAAACATACCATTTTCATACTAGGTGCATTGTGCTGCCACCTGTTGCCAGGTACTCCACATCAGCGACCTCATTAATCATTGGACATCGTAAGAGAGCAGAATGGGCCGCTCCGCGAAACTCACGGACTTCGAACATGGTGATTGGGTGTCACTTGTGTCATACGACTGTACGCAAGATTTCCACACCCCTAAACATCCCTAGGTCCACTGTTTCCCATGTGATAGTGAAGTGGAAAAGTGAAGGGACACGTACAGCACAAAAGCGTACAAGCCGACCTCGTCTGTTGACTGACACAGACCGCCGACAGTTGAAGAGGGTGGTAATCTGTAATAGGCAGACATCTATCCAGATCATCACTCAGGAACTCTAAACTGCATCAGGATCCACTGCAAGTACCATGACAGGCGGGAGATGAAAAAACCTGGATTTCATGATCGAGCGGCTGCTCATAGGCCACACGTCACGCCGATAAATGCCAAACGACTCCTCGCTCGATGTTAGGAGCGTAACATTAGACGACTGAACAGTGGAAAAACGTTGTGTGGAGTGATGAATCAAGGTACACACTGTGGCGATCCGATTGCATGGTGTGGGTATGGTGAAAGCCGGGTGAACGTCATCTGCCAGCGTGCGTAGTGCCAACAGTAAAATTCGGAGGCGGTGGTGTTATGGTGTGGTCGTGTTTTTCATGGAGGGGGCTTGTTGTTTTGCGTGGCACTATCACAGCACAGGCCTACACTGATGTTTTAAGCACTTTGTTGCTTCTCGATATTGAAGACCAATTCGGGGATGGCGACTGCATCTTTCAACCCGATCGAGCACCTGTTAATATTGCACAGCCTGTGGCGGAGTGGTTACACGACAATAACACCCCTGTAATACACTGGCCTCCACAGCGTCCGCCCTGAATCCTACGGAACACCTTTGGGATGTTTTGGAACGCCAACTTCGTGCCAGGCGTCACCGACCTTCATCGATTCCTCTCCTCAGTGCAGCACTCCGTGAAGAATTGGCTGCCATTCCCCAAGAAACGTTTTAGCACCTGATTGAACTTATGCTTGCGAGAGTGGAAGCTGTCATCAATGCTAAGGGTGGGCCAACACCATATTGAATTTCAGCATTACCGATTTAGGGCGCCACGAAATTGTAAGTCATTTTCAGCCAGGTGTCCGGATACATTTAGTCACATAGTGCAAAATAATCTGCCGTGGTAAGTCAAAGATCCAGTTATGCCTTGTATCTCTATGACTGTTTGAGATTATTGATATAATTTCATTCTTGATCTTAAAAGACAAATGACTAATGTGCAGCTCCTCCGTATAACTTTACTTCTTCCGTCAGCCTCCATGTAAATGCGTATTTTTTTGGTGCTTGTTCAAATGGCTCTGAGCACTACGCGACTTAACTTCTGAGGTCATCAGTCGCCTAGAACTTAAAACTAATTAAACCTAACTAACCTAAGGATATCACACACATCCATGCCCGAGGCAGGATTTGGACCTGCGACCGTAGCGGTCGCTCGGTTCCAGACTGTAGCGCCTAGAACCGCACGGCCACTCCGGCCGGCTTTGGTGCTTGTAATATTACGACTAATAATGATAATATTTTAATTCATTTATACTTATACTTCATAGTAACCGAGTACTAATAGTTTTAGTAATGATATGTTCAGAATTTGTGTCTTTTTCAGTTTTTTAAAAATTTAAACCAGCGTAAACGTCTGGTAATACAAACTTCTGTAATGTATCACTTATAAAAAATAAAATGAGGAATTGAACTGCTGAAGCTTGTGCTTAATTCTTCCAAAAGCTAATTGTTCGGAAGCTGGATACATCACATGACGACCACAGGAGCATAACAAAGAAAAATATATCATCAAGGGTTCAATTTTGATTACAGTCAAATCTCCCGCTACGTAAAAATAAATGTATTCAGGTGCAGTGTCGATGTTGGGGATCTTTGTGTCAGCAGACCATGATAATATGATGTGTAAAGCAACGGGTGTAAAATACAGGGAGCGAAAGCTATTTACAGTTTGTACAGAAAGCAGATGGCAGTTATAAGAGTCCAGGGGCATGAAAGAGAAGCAGTGGATGGGAAGGGAGTGAGACAGGGTTGTAGCCTCTCCCCGATGTTATTCAATCTGTATATTGAGCAAGCAGTGAAGGAAACAAAAGAAAAATTCGGAGTAGGTATTAAAATCCATGGAGAAGAAATAAAAACTTTGAGGTTCGCCGATGACATTGTAATTCTGTCACAGACAGAAAAGGACCTGGAAGAGCAGTTGAACGGAATGGATAGTGTCTTGAAAGGAGGATATAAGATGAACATCAACAAAAGCAAAACGAGGATAACGGAACGTAGTCGAATTAAGTCGGGTGATGCTGAGGGAGTTAGATTAGGAAATGAGACACTTAAAGTAGTAAAGGTGTTTTGCTATTTGGGGAGCAAAATAACTCATGATGGTCGAAGTAGAGAGGATATCAAATGTAGACTGGCAATGGCAAGGAAAGCGTTTCTGAAGAAGAGAAATTTGTTAACATCGAACAGTGTCGTTTCTGAAAGTATTTTTATGGAGCGTAGCCATCTATGGAAGTGAAACATGGACGATAACTAGTTTGGACAAGAAGAGAATAGAAGCTTTCGAAATGTGGTGCTACAGAAGAATGCTGAAGATTAGATGGGTAGATCATATAACTAATGAGGAGGTATTGAATAGGATCGGGGAGAACAGAAGTTTTTGGCACAACTTGACTAGAAGAAGGGATCGGTTGGTAGGACATGTTCTGAGGCATCAAGGGATCACCAATTTAGTATTGGAGGGCAGCGTGGAGGGTAAAAATCGTGGAGGGAGACCAAGAGATGAATACACTAAACAGATTCAGAAGGATGTAGGTTGCAGTAGGTACTGGGAGATGAAGAAGCTTGCGCAGGATAGAGTAGCATGGAGAGCTACATCAAACCAGTCTCAGGACTGAAGACCACAACAACAACACAAAGGAAAACAGTGACCGGACTCGGTGACAAGAAACTTAGATCGCAACTTTAGACTTATGAAAGAAGTCAATGTGCATGTAAGGGCGAGCGGATGGGGCGCAAATGGGGTAACACTCGTCTGGAATGAGACGTTCCTGGGGGGGGGGGGGGAGGTGTCCACTGGGGGCAGAAGCGCACAATAACCCTGGGTTCGGATCCTCTCCGTCGTTTCTAGATCCCCATTCCAATACACAATGCTGAATACTGTATGAATAAAGGTGGATGGGGGTTTGAACCACCGTTTTCCGTATACCGAGCCCAGTGCCTCCACGGCCGCGCCATCTCGCCTGATGCACTGGGGACCAGAGAGGACTGTCCACGATCATCGCCTCCACAGCGAGGCAGCGGGGAGCGGCACTGCTCAGGTGCTTCAGTTGGGCTCGGCGCGCACGCGCTTCATCTAAATGCTAATGCCGGTAATTATGACGGCAAATCACCACATCCGGCCGGCCCACAGTGGTCACTCTTATTTTTTGCCCCTCCTTCCCCACTCCCTAGGCCCCCCCCCCTCCGCCCCCACCAGCCGAAGCGCTCTCGGACCCCACTCGACAGCAGTCGCGAGGCGCCGGGCGATTAAACGATTAATCGGCTTCAGGGGCCTCGCCGTTACTTGCCGAAAGCCTCACACACCTCGTTTGTCGGTGTCCTCAGTCGGCCGCTGCGATAAATTGCCCTGTAACCCGACACCCCAGCCTTATTAATCAGCCGCACTGCAAGAGCGCCTTGCTTGTTTATCGCTGGCCGTTCAGAGTGAAGAAATCCGAAGAGGCTCCCTTCTGATCTCGCCGCCGAAAATTACACACTCCTCACTTTGTCGTCGCCTCCGTGTTATAGGCCATTCATACTTAAATGACCCGCTCTTTCTTTTATATCGACAATCAAACGCCGCCCGTAACTAGAGACCCTCGTGAGATGCAAGCAAACAACTACAAAATCTTTGCTTTATTGTAATTCCAGTCTCAGATCACAATGTTTATTTCGAATTAGATTATTAATTTCGGTCAGTAATGGTCATCTGCAGATCCAGGAAAACATTTCAAGAAAAAATTTCTAAATAAATTGGTGTTTTAGAAGCAGAAAAGGTATGATGAGACACTTACGTTCTATTAAATTTTAAATTTTATCATTTTTGGCAAATCCCTTCTGCAGGATTCCGGTTTGTCGAACGGATTTTGGGGCACAATATGTACCTTCCATGAATTTTCTTGATTTTTATTCATCAAACTGGAGAGTTTTTCTCTTCCACACCACCCCCACCCCTCTCTTTTTTCTTTGTGTGTGTTCTAATACTGATTGCCCTGTACAAAGATATCGTGCACAGTAGACAAAATTGTTTAACTTATTTCTCAGTAATGTTTTTATGTTCACCCATTACTTTACTGTGAGCCATTCCATCCACTCTTGATTAGAAAATAGAATGCATGACCATAGCCTGTCCACTAAAAGTTTGCTTTATTTACGAGCCAAACATCTGAAATGTCATGAATAGTTATATTGTACAATGGCTTGGGGTTCCTGATGTGACATTTCTGTTACTGTTCTTTTCAGACTGCGTATTTTTGTAATACCCATTTGAACATATTGATACTTTATAACTGTGGTTGTTGTGTCGGTGACGTGTGGCATCCAATGACATTTTCATTCCATTCTACTATTGTACCTGTGGTTTATTGCCAGCTCCTGTCTGGTGGGCGTGTTGAGTGGGTGTATTCGATGTTTTCACTGGTGAGCTCCAGTTCCTTCTGTAACTAAATTGTTTCGACTACGTAATCATCTAACGTATGTGTTCGTTTCAATACACCATCCTTTCCCATTAAATTTATTCTATGACATGTAAACTAAAGCATTTCCTTCTAAAAACGTGAACTAAAATTTAATGTACAGTAAAAGTTCTTTTTAAGTAATATTAACAATACAACTGACATATTCTGTTTTGTCAGCTGCGCAGAAGTAATAATGAATCGCGCTAGAAAAGAAAGAAAGCATTTAATACTGGTAACGTGAATAATCTGAATGCAAGAATTCTGAACAGTATAAACTGCCTGAATAAAGAACTTTTATATAAAACCTACGATAATTAGTTTTGCAACACTGATCCCAGATCCCAGAACGGATACACAACACATAAAAAACTCTCTCAGTGATATAAGTTGGCTCTCACTGAATAAAAAAAAAAATCAAAATATTTCGTCATTACTTCTATTCTGCGTAAATCTGGATAACGCGTTGCAGTACTGCTCTGTCTTGCGCGCCGCTCTGCTAAAAGTTGCAAATTATTATATCTACACAGGGATACTCGTGAGGTGCAGTGAGTTCTCTGTTAGCTGCAAATCGAAGTATTTCGGAATACACTTGGTCCCTACTCTACCTTTAAAAAAATCATTATCAATTACAACTTGTAAGAGAAAGATAAATGAAAAATGGTGCTGCAATAATAAAAGAATGCCTTTAAAAATTACCCTGTATTTCCCTTCACATCCTTTTCTTACATATCTTCCTTCTCAGATCAGTTACCATTACATAATCATCTTAATTAAAAACATCGATAAACTGAGACTTTACATTTGAAACATAACATTACAACTGCTTCCTCACTTTAACACAGCTAACCACTATCTGCTACTGCGCCTACTGCCACACCAAAGATGATAAACTCACCCTGCGATACAGCTTACAACATCGCTGCAAGCTCACATGTAACACCTGTAGAGCAAAGCATTACTGTACAATCGATTAATACTCAAATGACACCTATCAACTTGAATTCAAGGAATGCATTACTTTGAAATCATGTAACGTGACGTGCAGCGGCGACATCTACCAACCTTGTACGGAGGCAATATAGATGAGTCTCTCTTCATGTGCAGTATGTACGCTTTTTTGGTGCTCTTTACGTACAACAATTGTATTTGTTTGGCGAAGCCGAAATGGCTAATGGTTTCGACCGCACCATCACATATAATGTCTAGAACTGTGTAATGGAACATGTTCCTACTCAGGTATGGATATGTCGTACAGTTATTTTATAGCGTTTTTTGGTTTGTATTCGTATAGTTAAAGGTACATTTGTAAATCAGGCTATCTCTATGAACTAATATTTTTCTAGGCCTGAAGGTGATCATTACCGACTGAAATTAGTAACCTGAAACTTCCTGGCAGATTAAAACTGTGTACCGGACCGAGACTCAAACTCGGGACCTTTGCCTTTCGCGGGAAAGTGCTGTACCACCTGCGCTACCTAAACACGGCTAACGACCCCTCCCAACAGCTTCAATTCTGCCAATACCTCGCCTCCCGAGTTCGAGTCTCGGTGCGGCACACAGTTTTAATCTGCCAGGAAGTTCCATATTAACGTATACTCCGCTGCAGAGTGAAAAATTAACTTTGGAAACATCCTCCAGGCTGTGGCTAAGCCATGTCTCCTTTCTTCCAGGAGTGCTAGTTCTACAACACTTGCAGGATAGCTTCTGTGAAGTTTGGAAGGTAGGAGGCGAGGTACTGGCACAACTGAAGCTGTGTCATGCTAGGATAGCTCAGTTGGTTGAGCACTTTCCCACGAAAGGCAAAGGCCACGAGTTCGAGTCTCTGTCCGGCACACAGTTTTAATCGGCTAGGGAGTTTCATATCAGCGCATACTCCGCTGCAGAGTGAAAATTTCATTCTGGATTAATAATCTGATTACCAACAAACACCGTGATACAAGACTGGAATTATAACAAAGCCAATACTTGGCCAAATCGCTGAAAATGAGTCGCCTCTTCAGCTTCGTCTACACTATTTGATGAAAAGTATCCGGAAATCTATATGTGAACATCACTATGCAGTGCGTCTTCCCTTCGCCTTAGTGATGGCTCGAATACTGATACGGATACTTCCAGTAATGTGACTGATTGAATGGGGAGGAATGTCAGCCCATTCTTTTTAGAGAACCGAAACCAGGGAAGGTAGCGATTCTGATAGCTGAGGTCTGGAGCGAAGTCGACACGTTAAATCATCCTAAAGGTATTTCATTGTGTTCATGTCACACTATGGCCGAGACAGTTAATTTCAGGAATGTTTTTGACCACAAATCATTGCCTCACGGATGTTGCCTTACATCTGGATGCACTGTCTCACTGATGCAAACGGCCACTGTCTCCGAACTGTTTCTCTGCAGTACTCATTACACAATGCTGTAAAATGTGTTCATATTTGTGTTGTCCTCATCATTTCATCATCATCATCATTTGTGACAGTGCTTAGGGCGGACTGTGAAAAAATTGGGCTGTGTGACAATTGGGACTTTATACGGGCGCTTAGGACCGCGCAGTTGAACACACCACAAACCAACCATCATATCGTTCTCCAGGCATTCACCAAATCAAAACTCTACCATTGGATTGACTCACGGACAGTGTGATTAGCTGCTCCACAGTACTCACCACAGTCCACTGGCATCGCTCTTTACCCCATCTGCAACATCGCTTAGCGCTGAGTATACAAATGTGTGGTTTATGAGGAGCTGCTCTACAATTGTGCCCCATTATTTTGAACTACCTACGCATAGTCATTTACATCTACATCCAGACTCCGCGAGCCACCTGACGGTATGTGGCGGAGGGTACCCTGAGTACCTCTATGGGTTCTCCCTTCTGTTCCAGTCTCGTATTGTTCGTGGAAATAAGGATTGTCTGTATGCTTCTGTGTGGGCTCTAATCTCTCTGATTTTATCCTCATGGTCTCTTCGCGAGATATCCGTAGGAGGGAGCAATATACTGCTTGACTCTTTGGTGAACGTATGTTCTCGAAACTTTAACAAAAGCCCGTACCGAGCTACTGAGCGTCTCTCCTGCAGAGTCTTCCACTGAAGTTTATCTATCATCTCCGTAACGCTTTCGCGATTACTAAATGATCCTGTAACGAAATGCGCTACTCTCCGTTGGATCTTCTACCTCTCTTCTATCAACCCTATCTGGTACGGATCCCACACTGGTGAGCAATACTCAAGCAGTGGGCGACCAAGTGTACTGTAACCTACTTCCTTTGTTTTCGGATTGCATTTCCTTAGGATATTCTTCGAATGAATCTCAGTCTGGCATCTGCTTCACCGACGATCAACTTTATATGATCATTCCATTTTAAATCACTCCTAATGCGTACTCCCAGATAATTTATGGAATTAACTGCTTTCAGTTGCTGACCTGCTATACTGTAGCTAAATGATAAAGGATCTTTCTTTCTATGTATTGGCAGCACATTGAGATTCAATAGCCATTCACTGCACCATGCGTCAATTCGTTGCAGATCCTCCTGCATTTCAGTACAATTTTCCATTGTTACAACCTATCGATATACCACAGCATCATCCGCAAAAAGCCTCAGTAAACTTCCGATGTCAGCCACAAGGTCATTTATGTATATTGTGAACAGCAACGGTCCCAAGACACTCCCCTGCGGCACACCTGAAATCACTCTTACTTCGGAAGACTTCTCTCCATTGAGAATGACATGCTGCGTTCTGTTATCTTGGAACTCCTCAATCCAATCACACAATTGGTCTGATAGGCCATATGCTCTTACTTTGTTCATCAAACGACTGTGGGGAAGTGTATCGAACGCCTTGCGGAAGTCAAGAAACACGGCATCTACCTGTGAACCCGTGTCTATGGCCCTCTGAGTCTCGTGGACGAATAGCGCGAGCTGGGTTTCACACGACCGTCTTTTTCGAAACCCATGCCGATTCCTACAGAGTAGATTTCTAGTCTCCAAGAAAGTCATTATACTCGAACATAATACGTGTTCCAAAATTCTACAACTGATCGACGTTAGAGATATAGGTCTATAGTTCTGCACATCTGTTCGACGTCCCTTCTTGAAAACGGGGATGACCTGTGCCCTTTTCCAATCCTTTGGAACGCTACGCTCTTCTAGAGACCTACGGTACACCGCTGCAAGAAGGGGGGCAAGTTCCTTCGCGTACTCTGTGTAAAATCGAACTGGTATACCATCAGGTCCAGCGGCCTTCACTCGTTTGAGCGATTTTAATTGTTTCTCTATCCCTCTGTCGTCTATTTCGATATCTACCATTTTGTCATCTGTGCGACAATCTAGCGAAGGAACTACAGTGCAGTCTTCTTCTGTGAAACAGCTTTGGAAGAAGACATTTAGTATTTCGGCCTTTAGTCTGTCATCCTCTGTTTCAGTACCATTTTGGTCACAGAGTGTCTGGACATTTTGTTTTGATCCACCTACCGCTTTGACATAAGACCAGAATTTCTTAGGATTTTCTGCCAAGTCAGTACATAGAACTTTACTTTCGAATTCATTGTGCTAGCTGGACTGCTGTGATAGTACTCTGAAACTCACGAGTGATTTCTTCGTTGACTTCATGCGATTATTTACAACTATCCTCGTCAACCTAACCCTCAATACGTGAGGTACGCCTGGCCTTGCTTTTGGTGTGGTCGTTTCTTCTCGTTTCCACTTAAAAATCACATCACCATCAGTCGACTTAGGCAAATTCAGAAGGGTTGGAATGTCGCTGGTGATTTTGATACTCAGGTTCGAAGTAAATAAGATTTAAAGAACCGACTGATGATTGCGATATCTGTCGCTGAAACTAGTTCTGGGGATAAATAAGAAAATAAAATGTTTGCATCAAGGCTTACTCACAATTCCAACATTGTTGTTTTTCTATGCAAACTTGAACCAAATGGAAGAGTTCCAAGATAATGTTATTATTCTGCTGTTTAATGGTTCAAATGGCTCTGAGCACTATGGGACTTTACATCTGAGGTCAACAGTCCCCTGGAACTCAGAACTACTTAAGGGGCTCCGGAACGCCCTATACTTGCAATGTTAATATAACGCATAAATTACATCTTTCCTCACAAAGTATTTGAGGTAGGAAGTTGAACTTTTTACAGATTATTTATTGGAATATGGGCTACAACTTAACACAGGGATTTTACAAAATTTTAGTTCAGTTATTAAAGATGATTTTTTTTTTCAATTGTAATGAAAATTCACAACATTTTTTTGCAATTTTTTATTTATATATTCAAAAATATACAGTTTTTTGGAAAAAGGCTGTGTTAAATTATGCAGAAGGTACTGTGTAACATTTACTGAAAGTTTGAAACAAATATGTTTGGAAGATCCTTAGAAAACATGTAATTAGTATGAGAAAATAAAAGTTTTGGGAATCGAGCACAAAGATTGGATTAACTTTTTATTGCATTCCAGGTCCAGAGGATGGACTATCTTCATCCTCTGCAAACTCCTCCTCCAGCTTCCTCTTGTTCCTCCTCCTGTTTACTCTTGCTTGTATTTCTAGACTCTTTACAGCCCTTTCTGCAGCCCGAAGGCGTTCCTTGTCTAAAGCAAGCATCGCTCGTACCATGTTAGAACCTATCTTCATTCCCATATTTCTAAATACCTTTGGCTTTCCAACATTTCTCCTTTTCTTAAAAACCTTCAGAGGATTTCTAATAACTTTACTTTTACCCATTATTATACTTCAACAAAACAGAGACTCAAGAAACAGAATTAATTACGAATATTTTCGAGATAACGACAGAGTAAATAAACATGAAACAATCGACAATCACACCAGCGATATATATTGAACCATCACAGGTTAGCCACAACACATAGTTTATCTCACATCACTAAAAGTACCTGATGAACACGGACGTTAATAATAACACCATTTGACAGCAGTTTAACAGCGCCACAGTGGGTCACGCCCATGTAGAACACATTTCAAAAAAAATTTAAAAATAGTTGTAGTCTTCGGAATTGAATAAATTATATATCTATTAAGAGGTAATAGTCTGCAGATTCAGAAAACGCAAAAAAGTAAAAATTGAACTTTTCATGATTTTGAGCCTTTCCGGAGCCCCTTAAACCTAATTAACCTAAGGACATCACACACATCCATGCCCGAGGCAGGATTCGAACCTACGACCGTTGCGGTCGCGCAGTTCCAGACTGAAGCACCTAGAACCGCCCGGCCACAACGGCCGGCTTATTCTTCTGTCTTAGTGTATGTTCTTGTCTTGAAATGTAATGAAAAATGTCACATGTAATAACTTAAACTTGTGGATTATCACTATCTTCCCCCCGAGTCCTTCATATTAGTACCCTGTAGGGTCGTCATTTACCTAATTACTAAATGTAACCAAATTTAATTACCAAAAGTAACCAAATGTAAGCATGTAAACTATTTAAAATCGGTCACCAAACCAGCTTAAAATGATGATCATCTTGATGCTGAAGCTCTTTTGTCTGTGTTTGCTTTAAAAATAACATATGTTTTTGAGTGGGGTGCACCTTTAGCAAAACACAATTTTGTCTTTTGTCCCAGTTGCAGCATCATCACTGGGTTTTTTATTGTTATGGCTGTTAAACATAAGGAATGTTCTTTACTGTTTAAATACATATAAATATTAGTTTCTAAATCGTAATCTTAAAAAAGCTGTAATTACGATTTAGAAACTAATATTTATATGTATTTAAACAGTAAAGAACATTCCTTATATTTAACAGCCATAACAATAAAAAAACCAGTGATGATGCTGCAGCTGTAGTGAAACATGTCTGGGACAAAAAACAAAAGTGTGTTTATCTAAAGGCGGACCCCACTCAAAAACTTATCTTCAGGTTAAAATGATTTACCATCTCAAAAGAAAGAACCGAAGGGACCTGGTAGTTTGTGGCTTAAGAAATAAAGTTCGGGAATAAATGAATTTTTGGAATAAATTTGTCTAGCTAACATATTTAAGTGATTAAAATTCCAGGATCACAGGTTATGTAAGAGCGAGATAAGCCTTTGTAAATGTTAAATGCTGGTACATTAATATGTGGTGTAATCGGTAGAATGTAGAATATAAGCATGTAAACGTGCATGCATTATGTTGTAGAGGTACCGTACGTAACTTTGTGAGATAGAGTTCCACGCCTGTGACACTTGGCCGCTCAATACAGGGACGGCTAATGCTGTTTGTGGATGACGCTGGAGTTGACGCCCGATGATGTCGCATATGTGCTCGATTGAAGGCAGATATGGTAATCGAGCAGACCAAGACAACGTGTCGACACTATGTAGAGCACGCTGGGTTACAACAACGGTATGTGGGCGAGCGTTATCGTGTTGGAAAATAACCCCTGGAATGCTGGTCATGAATGGCAACACAACAGATCGAATCGCCAGCCTGACGTACAAATTTGCGGTCAGGATGCGTGGGGTAACAACGAGAGTGTTTCTGCTTTCATATGAAATCAAACACCAGACCATATCTCCATGTGTAGGTCCAGTGTGCCTAGCAACCAGACACGTTGGTTGCAGGCCCTCAACTGGCCTCCTTGTAACCAACACACACCCGTCACTGCCACCGAAACGGGACCAGTTTTCATCAGAAAACACTACAGACACTCGCCCTGCCCTCTAATGAGATCTCGCTAGGCACCACTCAAGTCACAAATGGCTGTGGTTTGGAGTCGGTGGAATGCACCCTACAGGGCTTCTAGCTCGGAATTGTAATGAAATAACAGATTTGTAACAGTTCGTACTGTCACTGAGGTGCCAACTGCCGCCCAAATCGCTGCTGTCGATGCAGAACGATTCACCAGAGGAACGCCGAATACAATGGTCTTCCCTCTCGGTAATGGCGTGTAGCCGCCCGGAGCCCGGTCTTATTGCTGCCGTACATTCTCGTGAGCACCACTGGCAGCAGTCATGTACAGTGGCTACATTCCGGCAGAGTTTTTCTACTTCGCAGAAGGAACATCCCTATTCTCGTTCAAACTTAGTGAGGTGCTGAAGTGGTGTCTTTTCCGCCCTAAACATATTCATGACCAACATCAACTCACGACGTCCAATCTCAAAGGAAACATACGCTCACGACCGTTACAGCGTGTATTTGCAGGCAAACCTGATGTGCGACCTCATAGTACCGTAGAACCTGTATATACATCATCTGTAATATGTAGAAACACGTCTACCAACTTTCGTTTATGTGGCGCAATTCTTTCTTGGTTTTGCGATTTTTATCCGTCGATATAAAACCAGACAATAATACACTACTGGCCATTAAAATTGCTACATCAAGAAGAAATGGAGATGATAAACGGGTTTTCATTGGACAAATATATTATACTAAGAACTGACATGTGATTACATTTTCACGCAATTTGGGTGCATAGATCCTGAGAAATCAGTACCCAGAACAACCACCTCTGGCCGTAATAACGGACTTGATACACCTGGGCATTGAGTCAAACAGAGCTTGGATGGTGTGTACAGGTACAGCGGCCCATGCAGCTTCAACACGATACCACAGTTCATCAAGAGTAGTGACTGGTGTATTGCGACGAGCCAGTTGCTCGGCAACCATTGACCAGACATTTTCAGTTGGTGAGCGAGCTGGAGAATGTGCTGGCCAGGGCAGCAGTCGAACATTTTCTGTATCCAGAAAGGACCGTACAGGACCTGCAACATGCGGTCGTGCATTATCCTGCTGAAATGTAGGGTTTCGCAGGGATCGAATGAAGGGTAGAGCCACGGGTCGTACCACATGTGAAATGTAACTTCCACTGTTCAAAGTGCCGTCAATGCGAACAAGAAGTGACAGAGACGTGTAACCAATGGCACCCCATACCGTCACGCCGGGTGATATGCCAGTATGGCGATGCCGAATACACGCTTCCAATGTGCGTTCACCGCCATGTCGCCAAACACGGATGCGACCATCATGATGCTGTAAACGGAATGTGGATTCATCGAAAAAATGACGTTTTGCCATTCGTGCACCCAGGTTCGTCGTTGAGTACACCATCGCAGGCACTCCTGTCTGGGATGCAGCGTCAAGGGTAACTGCAGCCATGTCTCTGAGCTGATAGTCCATGCTGCTGCAAACGTGGTCGAACTGTTCGTGCAGATAGTTGTTGTCCTACAAACGTCCCCATCTGTTGCCTCAGGGATCGAGACGTGGCTGCACGATCTGTTACAGCCATGTGGATAAGATGCCTGTCATCTCAACTGCTAGTGATACGAGGCCGTTGGGATCCAGCACGGCGTCCCGTATTACCTTCCTGAACCCACCGATTCCATATTCTGCTAACAGTCATTGGATCTCGACCAACGCGAGCAGCAATGTCGCGATACGATAAACCGCAATCGCGATAGGCTACAGTCGGACCTTTATCAAAGTCGGAAACGTGATGGTACGCATTTCTCCTCCTTACACGAGGCATCACAACAACGTTTGACCAGGCAACGTCGGTCAACTGCTGTTTGTGTATGAGAAATCGGTTGGAAACTTTCCTCATGTCAGAACGTTGTAGGTGTCGCCACCGGCGCCAACCTTGTGTGAATGCCCTGGAAAGCTAATCATTTGCATTTCACAGCATCTTCCTTTTGTCGGGTAAATTTTCCGTCTGTAGCGCGTCATCTTCGTGGTGTAGCAATTTTAATGGCCAGTAGTGTAGATTTGCAGGTTTTTTTGGGGAATTACCGTCGGTCACTGTGTCGTCTTGTTCAAAAGAACAGATGGACCACCGCCACGAATTTCTGCCCCGCTGTTCCTAATGCGTTTGGCAGCGGACTGAAGCGCGGCCTAAGTAATGAGCCTTGCGGTAGCGCGGTTTGCCACTGTGTCCGCAGCCGCCAGCGCCATTAATACGCCGTCGCGCCGCGCCAGCCCGGTAAAGAGATAGCCAATCTGTCCTCTCAGCCGGCTGTCCCTCATTAGCCACATTCTTCTGCGGTCGCGCAATGTGATAGCCACGAAGTACACACCTTCACTGTAAATACTGCGTTCTGCACTGTAGTGACAAAAGTCATGGGAGAGCTCCTAGTACAATGTCGGGCCTCCTACTGCCCGGCGTAGTTCAAATGGCTCTGAACACTATGGGACTTAACATCTGAGGTCATCAGTCCCCTAGAACGTAGACCTACTTAAACCTAACTAACCTAAGGACATCACACACAACCATGCCCGAGGCAGGATTCGAACCTGCGACCGTAGCGGTAACGCGGTTCCAGACTGTAGCGCCTAGAACCGCTTGTTGACCCCGGCGTAGTACAGCTACTCGACATAGCACGGACTCCACAACTCGTTGGACGTCCCCTGAAGAAACATTGGGCCTTGCTGCCTCTATAGCTGTCATAACTGCGGAAGTGTTGCCGGAGCAAGATTCTGTGCACGAACTGACCTCTCTATTATGTCTCATAAATGTTCGACGGGACACATGTGGGGCAATCTCAGTGATCAGATCATTCGCTGTCCAAAATGCTCTTCAAACCAGCCACTGTCAGTTGTGGCCAGGTGACATGGCGCATTTTCATCCATAAAAATTCCATCATTGTTCTGGAACATGAAGTCCATGAATGGCTGCGAATGGTCTTCAAGTAGCCGAACATAACCATTTCCAGCCAATGATTGGTTCAGCTGGACCAGGGGACGCACACTACCCTATGTAAAACCAGCCCACACCAGTATGGACCCATCAACAGCTCGCACAGTGACTTGTTGACAACATTGGTCCATGACTTCGTGCGGTCCTCGATACATTCGCACCTTACCATCAATTGGGTCGTAAGTTGAGTGACTGTAGGAGGATACAAGATGACTTGGACAGGATGTGTAAAGAATGGCAGCAAACTCTAAATATAGATAAATGTAAATTAATGCAGGTGAATAGGAAATAGAATCCCGTAATGTTTGAATACTTCATTAGTAGTGTAGCCCTTGACACAGTAACGTCGATTAAATATTTGGGCGTAACATTGCAGAGCGATATAATGTGGATCAAGCTTGTAATGGCAGTTGTGGGGAAGGCGGATAGTCGTCTTCGGTTCATTGGTAGAATTTTGGGAAGATGTGGTTCATCTGTAAATGAGACCGCTTATAAAACACTAACACGACCTATTCTTGAGTACTGCTCGAGCGTTTGGGATCCCTATCAGGTCGGATTGAGGGAGGCATAGAGGCAATTCAGAGGTGGGCTGCTAGATTTGTTACTGGTACGTTTGATCATCACGCGAGTGTTACGGAAATGCTTCAGGAACTCGGGTGGGTGTCTCTGGAGGAAAGGAGGCGTTCTTTTCGTGAATCGCTACTGAGGAAATTTAGAGAACCAACATTTGAGGCTGACTGCAGTACAATTTTACTGCCGCCAACTTATGTTTCGCGGAAAGACCACAAAGATAAGATAAGAGAGATTAGGGCTCGTACAGAAGCGTATAGGCAGTCATTTTTCCCTCGTTCTGTTTGGGAGTGGAACAGGGAGAAAAGATGCTAGTTGTGCTACGCGGTACCCTCTGCCTAGCACCGTATGGTGGATTGCGGAGTATGTATGTAGATGTAGAGTTTCCTGAATGGTTTCATGCGGCCCGCCACGAATTCCTCTCCTGTGCCAACCTCTTTATCTCAGAGAAGCACTTACAACCTACGTCCTCAATTATTTACTGGATGCATTCCAAACTCTGTCTTCCTCTACTGTTTTTGCCCTCTACAGCTTCCACTAGTACCATGGAAGTCATTTCCTGGTGCCTTAACAGATGTCCCATCATTCTGTCCCTTCTTCTTGTCAGTGTTTTCCACAGACTCCTTTCCTCTCCGATTTTGCGCAAAACCTCCTCATTCCTCACCTTATCAGTCCACCTAATTTTCAACATTCGTGTGTAGCACCATATCTCAAATTCTTCGATTCTCTTCTGTTCCGGTTTATCCACACTCCATGTTTTACTACCATACAACGCTGTGCTCCAAACGGACATTCTCAGAAATTTCTTCCTGAAATTAGGATCTACGTTTGAGGCTAGTAGACTTCCGTTGGCTGGGAATGCCCTTTTTTCCAGTGCTAGCCTGCTTTTGCTGTCTTCCTTGCTCCGTCCGTCATTGATTACTTTGCTGCCTAGCTAGCAGAATTCCTTAACTGCATCTACTTCGTGACCATCAATCCTGATGTTAAGTTTCTCGCTGTTCTCATTTCTGATACTTCTCATTATATTCATCTTTCTCCAATTTTCACGCAACTCTTCCTCACTTTCAATCAGGATAGCAATGTCATCAGCGAATCTTATCATTAATATCTTTTTACCCCACTCCTGAACATTTCTTTTATTTCCATCATTGCTTCTTCCATGCGCAATTTGAACAGTAAGGCGAAGGACTACATCCCTGCCTCACACCCTTTTTAACCTGAGCACATTTTTCTTGGTCGTTCAGTCTTATTATTCACTCTTGGCACTTGTGCATGTTGTATTTACCCGTCTCTCCCTATAGCTTACCCTCATTTTTCTCATAATTTTGAACAACTTGTACCATTTTACATTGTCGAACGCTTTTTCCAGGTTGGCAAATCCTATGAAAGTGTCTTAACTTTTCTTTAGTCCTGCTTCCATTATAAACCCAACGTCAGCATTGCCTCTCTGGTGCCTTTACCTTTCCTAAAGCCAAATTTATTTTGATTTCTTCTGTATATTATTCTTGTCAGTAACTTGGATTCATGAACTTTTAAGCTGATTGTGCAATAATTCTCGCACTTCTCAGCACTTGCAGTCTTCGGAATTGTGTGGAAGATATTTTTTCGAAAGTTAGATAGTATGTCGCCAGACTCATTTATTCTACACACCAACGTAAATATTCGTTTTATTGCCAGTTACCCCAACGGTTTTAGAGATTTTGATGGAATGTTATCTATCCCTTTTGCCTTATTTAATCTTAAGTCTCCAAAGCTCTCTTAAATTCTGATTCTAATACTGGATCCCCCATCTCTTATAGATCGAAACCTGTTTCTTCTTCTATCACATCAGACAAATCTTCCCCCACATAGGGGTCTTCAGTGTACTCTCTCCCCTGCATTTAACAGTGGAATTACCATTACTCTCTTAATATTACCACCCTTGCTTTTAATTTCACCGAAGTTTATTTCGACTTTCCTGTATGCTGAGTCCTTCCTTCCAACAATCATTCCCTTTTTTTTATTCTTTCACATTTTCCATGCAACAATTTCGTCTTTGCTTCCATGCTCTTCCTATTTATTTAATGCCTCAGCGACTTGCATTTCTGTATTCCTGAATTTCCTTGAACATTTTTGTACTTCCTTCTTTCGTATAGCAACTGAGTAATTTATTCTGTTAGTCATGGTTTCTTCGCAGTTACCTTCTTCTACCTATGTTTTTCTTTCCTACTACTGTGATTACCCGTTTCAGAGATTTACATTCCGCTTTAACTGTACTGCCTACTGAGCTATTCCATATTGCTGTATCTATGGCCTTAGAGAACTTCCTTAATACTTCCGTATCACACTTCTTTGCATACTGATGCTTCCTGACTAACTTCTTGAGCTTCGCCCCACTCTTTGTCAGTATGTGATTTCGGAATCTGTGTCTAATTACGATGTAATCTTTCAATGTAACCCGGCATTTTCGCCGGCCGGAGTGGCCGTGCGGTTCTAGGCGCTACAGTCTGGAGGGAGCGAGGGATACGGTCGCAGGTTCGAATCCTGCCTCAGGCATGGATGTGTGTGATGTCCTTAGGTTAGTTAGGTTTAATTAGTTCTAAGTTCTAGGCGACTGATGAGCTCAGAAGTTAAGTCGCATAGTGCTCAGAGCCATTTGAACCATTTTTGAACCGGCATTTTCCAAGTGTACCTCCTCATCGTGTTATTCTTGAATAGAGTATTCGTTATTACTAACTGAAATTTATTACAGAACCCAATTAGTCTCTCTCTTCTCTCATTCCTTGTCCCAAACCCGTATTCTCCTGTAACCTTTTCATCCAATCCTTCTCCTACCACTGCATTCCAGTCCCCCATGACAATTAAATTTTCATCTCCCTTTACGTACTGTATAACCCTTTCAATATCCTCATATACCTTCTCTAGCTCTTTATCTTCAGCTTGCGACGTCGGTATGTATACCTGAACTATCGTTGTCAGTGTTGATTTGCTGTCGATTCTGATAAGAACAACCCTACCACTGAAATGTTCACTGTATAACACACACTCTGTCCTACCTTCCTATTCATAACGAATGCTACTCCCATTATACCATTTGCTGCTGCTGTTGGTATTACCCTATACTCATCTGACCAGAAATCATTGTCTTCTTTCCATTCCGCTTCACTTTCTTTCACTGGTGCCATGTCCCGCACTGACGCAGGATGGGCATTGTTAGGAACGGATATGGCAAGGTTAGGATGAAGGGATGGCCGGATGCCCTTCCTGCCGCTACCCCATACCCCCCGGGACGGAATTAGTGTACCCCAACTGTCTGCGTCTAATGTAATTCATGGAATAGTGCGAACATGTTCAGATGTCGGCGAGTTGTGTAACTGAGACGGCACGTGGGGAACAGCCCTGTATTCACCTAGCAGGATGTGGAAAACCGCCTAAAAACCACATCCAGGCTGCCCGGCACACCGGCCCTCGTCGTTAATCCGCCGGGCGGATTCGATCCGGGGCCGGCGCGCCTACCCAAGCCCGTCTATTCTGGCGGGTTCCATTTCGCTTCACTGACACCTACTTAATCTAGATTGAGCCTTTGCATTTCCCTTTTCAGATTTTCTGGCTTCCCTACCACGTTCAAGCTTCTGATATTCCACGTCCCGTGTTGTAGAACGTTATCCTTTCCTTGGTTATTGAAGCTTTTTCTCAAGGCCAACTCGGCCGTGGCAGTCCCCTCCCAGAGATCCGAATGGGGGACTATTCCGGAATCTTTTGTCAATAGAAAGATCATCATTACATTTTTTTCAGTTACAGGCCAGATGTCCCGTGGATACACGTTATGTGTCTTTCATGCCTTCTGCATCGTCATGCCGTTGATCTTTGCTGATTCTTCCGCCTTTAGGGGCAGTTTCCCACTCCGACGGCAAGAGAATGCCCTGAACCTCTGTCAGTTCCTCCACCCTCTTTGACAAGGCCGTTGGCAGAATGAGGGTGACATCTTAGACCGGAAGGTCTTCGGCCGCCAATGCTGATTATTGGCTCTGAGCACTATGGGACTCAACTGCTGAGGTCATTAGTCCCCTAGAACTTAGAACTAGTTAAACGTAACTAACCTAAGGACATCACAAACATCCATGCCCGAGGCAGGATTCGAACCTGCGACCGTAGCGGTCTTGCGTTTCCAGGCTGCAGCGCCTTTAACCGCACGGCCACTTCGGCCGGCTGCTGATTATTAATTAAGCTTTAAGCGGTGGCGGATTTCGAACCTAGGACCGAGAACGTTATGATTACTAATCAAAGGCGCTGTTCCTAGACCACGGGTGCAGCAAGTCTGACCAAATGATTTCGGATTTCATCTGAGTAGATCACGGTTTCTCAGATGTCTAGGGTCCAACCGACATGGTCACAAGCCCAGATGCGCTGCAGACGAAGTCGTGCTGTTAGCAAAGGCACTTGCGTCGGTCGTCTGCTGCCATTGCTCACTGACATCAAATTTCACCGCACTGCTGTAACGGATACGTTCGCCCCAAAATTATTTCTGCGGTTATTTCAAGCAGTTCTGCAGCTCTCGGTCGTCAAGTGAGGCGGTCGGCCACTACGTTGTCCGTTGTGAGAGGTAACGCCTGAAATGTGATATTCCCGGCACATTCATGACTCTCTGGATATCGGAATACTCAATTCCCTAAGGATTTCCGAAATGGAATGTCCCAAGCAAGTAGCTATAACTGTCATTCGCATTGAAGGTCTGTTACTTCCCGTCATGCGACCATAATAACGTCGGAAATCTTTTCACATTAATCGCCTGAGAGCAAGTGACAGGTCAACCAATCCACTGCCATTTTATACCTCGTGTCCACGATACTAATGTCGTCTGTATATGTGTATATGTCGGTATCCCATGGCTTTCGTCACCTGAGTGTACGTGTGCACTTCTTGAACAAAAAAAATCTACATGAAATGTGTTCTAGTTTGGAAACCATTCGGAATAGAGCGTACGTCCATATGAAGTTATTGCTTCGAATGATCGTTCCTATCATATCCTTGAATATTGGCCATTCCTTCTGGAACTCCCTGTATGGAATATTTTATTCCAATTAGATGTGTCCTAAAATATTGGCTACTCCCGCGGAAACACTCCATATACAGATCGAATGACATGCTCTCCAAACTTCTTAGTTTCTCCTAGATTGCTTAATCTTCCGACAGTAGCAGTTTCTGCTGTTGTATTATTGTGCTCAGTATAGAGTATTTAAAAAATAACGAACTGATTTTGGACGGTAATAATTACGAAAGGGGGACTTGTCAACAAGGAAATGTATGTTGTTTGAATGGGAATGGCCTATAGTTCCAGAAAATCGCCCTTAGATATCATTCAGTGCGTCATCTCAGTTTGCTGTAAGTCAGAAGTAAGAAGCCATCTGCTCAACAGAAGGCGTTCTGCGCGTTTCAGTTTTTCAAAGAATGAGTGAGTGATTTCGGTTCAGCGTGCCTTTCATCAGCGTTTTGGCACTGATCCGCCTGCACCAAAAAACATTCGTCGTTGGCACGCCGCTTTCAAGAGAACAGGAAGCGTTTACAAAAGTAGGATTCCACGTTGACCTCGCACTTCTGATGACATGGTGGAAAGAATTCGGAAACGTTTGAGCGGAGTAAACGTTAAGTCTAATCGCCGCGCAAGCAGAGAACTGGCAATGCCGCACACGACTGTCTGCCGAGCGTTAAGGAACCGTTTGGTCTATAAACCATACAGGCTACAATTAGTGCAAGTTCTTCCGGTTGTGATAGAAGGAAAGGGGGCGACTTCAGCAATGCTCTGCTGGAGGACATGGAAGACTATACATTTTTACCATGGTTAATTTTCGGTGATGAAGCAACATATCATGTTATCGGTGAATTAAACCGACATAACGTGCGCGTATGGGGACGCCAGAACCCTCAATACATTAACGAGCATTAAAGAGACTCACCTAAAATTAACTTTTCTTGTGTCATTTGTAACACCTCCGTTTTTATCCCGACCTGATCTGATCGAATAGCAGCCCAATGTTTATTATTAACATGACCGTGAACCTAATGGGGCTGGTAATCGGAATTGACTGCTACGAAATGGCTCTGAGTACTATCGGACTCAACATCTGTGGTCATCAGTCCCCTAGAACTTAGAACTAGTTAAACCTAACTAACCTAAGGACAGCACACACATCCATGCCCGAGGCAGGATTCGAACCTGCGACCGTAGCAGTCTCGCGGCTCCGGACTGAACGCCTACAACCGCTAGACCACCGCTGACTGCTACGGAAGTTGTTACTTTCCAGTTCGTCCTGTTCAATACTATAATACTGAATGTATGGTAATAAGGAACACCAACACAGTTTTAGTAATTACGAACTTATATTCTTCTCAAAACACAAAAAGGAGACAGCCACTGCCTTCGTCATATATATCTAATTACGGCTAATCTCAGCACAGGCTTTCTTCATTTGCCATTATCGTCACACGCTAATCCATCACTGCATCCAACACTGCAATCCAAGGTTAGGCCGGCGCGGTAGACGCGAAACTAAATATCGGCACTAGTAACGTCACTGATCACTTTTATAAAGATACTTCATCACTTTCCCGGTATTTATTTATTATTTAGGGGTCTAACCACGGCGCTGGTGACACCCTTATCGGTTAAAAACCCTGTATTCCAATAATGGCCTCCACACACACACCATTCCCGCCAACCACTCTGGCGCATCTCGACACTCGCTCTCGCAACACGTCACAATCGATTGTTCGCCCTATCGACCTGTGCCGAGTGCAAAGTTATAGTAAGGGCCTACGGACCCCCTACACATTTCTTTTTGGAGGAAAACACAGTGACTGGACTGAGCTATCTTCAAGTGCTGCAGAACTGGCTTTTCCGAAAACGTCAGGACGACTCCGATAACTTCATTTTACAACAAATGGTTTAAATGGCTCTGAGCACTATGGGACTTAACATCTATGGTCATTAGTTCCCTAGAACTTAGAACTACTTAAACCTAACTAACCTAAGGACATCACACAACACATGAGACTTAACATCTGAGGTCGTCAGTCCCCTAGAACTTAAAACTACTTAGACCTAACTAACCTAAGGACATCATATACATCCATGCCCGAGGCAGGATTCGAACGTGCGACCGTAGCGATCGTGCGGTTCCAGACTGAAGCGCCTAGAACCGCTTGGTCACATCGGTCGGCTCATTTTCCAACAGGATGGAGCTACACCATATTGGCAAGACAGCGTAAGTCAGTTACCTACCTCACCGCTGAATAGGACGCACGGGACCGTAAGACACTGCCCTGCATTCTAGCCCTCCAAAAGTGTCAGACATGACCCCATGTGAATTTTTCTTATGACTATATATGAATGAAAATGTGTTCATTTCTCCTTTGCCTCGTGACGCAGAATAAGTGAAGAACAGAATAACAGCCGTCATAACTTGTGTAAAATTTACGACGAAGTTATCGTCTAGATGTTCGTGCAGCTGCTAATGGGCACGCAGAGCAATTGAAACAGAACAGCTAAAACTTCGTGATTTTGTGAGTATTTTGCATTCATTGCGTGTTTTAGTATGTTTTTGCAAATAAACATGGACGTCTGAAATCGGGTCATTCTTTTTTAAACACTCTGTGGTTTGTTTATCTGTTATTACTTTACAAAGCACAGTCCGCCGACCAGGTGAACAATGCGACTCAGGTTGTACGCTCTAGTCGTGTGACTTCTCACCCAGTCTTCGCGCGCAGCCTAAATTAAACGGTGAGCATGCAGGAGGCGCTGTCGGCAGTCGGCGCACGTGGCGGGGCTGCGCAGGTGTGCGCGGATCTGGTCGTGGCGCGCTTCTTGATAGAGCGCTCGCTTCGCCTGTCAGCGGCGGCCGGGCGACAAAAACGAGCCGAGGTATCGCCTGCGGAATACCAAGCGGTCCGCAGCCCGGACCACACTCGCGGCGGCCACCTCTCAGCCCACGCAGCCCACACGTCACGTCCAGCGGCTCTGTGGAGGCTCGACAAGCAGTGTAAAAACGGCCGACTCGATCGTAAACAAAAGACTCGATACAGAGATCAGCGGGACAGGCCACGTGACAAACAGTAGGGCGGTTGCGGATCGCAAAAAAGGCGATGGGCGCAGCTAGTGCTGCGCTTTAACACGTCAGCGGTGGTGGCCGCAGCTACCGGGACAATACTCTCTTTGTGTTCGAGGACTGATAGCAAACGAAATCATTCTACCTCTCTACCGTCAGCAGCTGGCAATAGACAGGAATTCGGTATGCGAGTAGTGTGTCTTGCGACGTGCTTAGACTGAATAGTACGCGCCATTCTAAAAACATTTTCACTGGTGCAATTACATCAACCATTACAACTGTGACGTACTCCATGACATTCTAGAGATGTACAAATACTGCCGAAAACTGAATGTATTACACCATGAAGCAACACTTTGTGGAAATGTTCAACACGTAAACGGTACTAAGTAAATACCCTACCGGCCATTAAAGTTGCTACACCGAGAAGAAATGCAGATGATAAACGGGTATTAATTTGGACCAACATATTATACTAGAACTGACACGTCAAATCATTTCCACGCAATTTGGGTGCATAGATCCTGAGAAATCAGTATCCGGAACAACCACCTCTGGCCGTAATAAAGGCGTTGATACGCCTGGGCATTGAGTCAAACAGAGCTTGGATGGCGTGTACAGGTACAGCTGCCCATCAAGAGTAGTGACTCGCGTATTGTGACGAACCAGTTGCTTGGCCACCATTGACCAGACGTTTTCAATTGGTGAGAGATCTGGAGAATGTGCTGGCCGAGGCAGCAGTGGAATATTTTCTGTATCCGGAAAGGCCCATACAGGACCTGCAACATGCGGTCGTGCATTATCCTGCTGAAATGTAGGGTTTCGCAGGGATCGAATGAAGGGTAGAGCCACGTATCGTAACACATCTGAAATGTAACGTCCACTGTTCAATGTGCCGTCAATGTGAACAAGAGGTGACCGAGATGTGTAACCAATGGCACGCCATACCATTACGCAAAGTGATACGCCAGTATGGCGATGACGAATACACGCTTCCAGTGTGCGTTCACCGCCATGTCGCCAAACACGAATGCGACCATCATGATGGTGTAAACAGAACCTGGATTCATCCGAAAAAAGGACGTTTTGCCATTCGTGCACCCAGATTCGTCGTTGAGTACACCATCGCAGGCGGTCCTGTCTGTGATGCAGTGTCGAGGGTAACCGCAGCCATGGTCTACGAGCTGATAGTCCATGCTGCTGCAAACGTGGTCGAACTGTTCGTGCAGATGGTTGTTGTCTTGCAAACGTCCCCATCTGTTGACTCAGGGATCGAGACATGGCTGCACGATCCGTTACGGCCATGCGGATAAGATGCCTGTCATCTCGACTGCTAGTGATACGAAGCCGTTGGGATCCAGCACGGCGTTCCGCATTACTCTCATGAACCCACCGATTCCATATTCTGCTAACAGTTACTGGATCTCGACCAACGCGAGCAGCAATGTTGCTACACGATAAACCGCAATCGCGATAGGCTACAATACGACCTTTATTAACGTAGGAAACTTGATGGTACGCATTTCTCCTCCTTACACATCACAACAACATTTCACCAGGCAACGCCGGTCAACTGCTGTTTGTGTATGAGAAATCGGTTGGAAACTTTCCTCATGTCAGCACGTTGTAGGTGTCGCCACCGGCGCCAACCTTGTGTGAATGCTCTGAAAAACTAATCATTTGCATATCACAGCATCTTCTTCCTGTCGGTTAAATTTCGGGTCTGTAGCGCCTCATCTTCGCGGTGTAGCGATTTTAATGGCCAGTAGAGTAAATTGTCATTCAGCTCGGAACTGATGTCTATAATCAACCTCGTATGTGGTGCGACACCACATGGGCTCGAAAAGTCCAAAAAGTGTCTAGACTGGATTAGTGAAAGAATACAGAGATATTAAGATGCTGATTTCAATGCTCCCGTTGTTCAACGCAGTCTCGCCCGACTCGAGTACAACGCACAGAACGTTCACACAATAAGTGAAACTGTCAGAAGAGTTCCTTTGGAATCTTGGTCTACTCTCGCGTCACGTTTCCTCGAATGTCGGTTATGTCGTCAAAGCGTTGACCATTTGAGTGAGTTTCAGCACTTTGTTGTTTTGTGGTCTGTTTGTATTGGTAACACTAAGTCTCGTCCCCAGAGGCGATTTTTTCAGAAAAAAACTGTCTGCGTTTTGCATTTCAATCAAGTCATGACAGGCGGCAATGCTTTGTTGTTTTTGTCGGGATTACAGACGCACGGGTCAAATTTTGCCCTTTCCGTTCTTCAGACGTTCTGGACAATGCTGTGAATACATGGTTCAGAGAGGTTCGATTCGTTGCTTCACTGCGTTTTGTGACACAACAACGTTGCCACACTGCGGCCAGACGCCCACTGCTTAACACCAGCTGCTCACAACAGACTGTTTTAATGAATGTATGCAGTTTACAGGGGTGAGTTCAGGCAGCCAGCGTAGTTACCGCGCTGATGTCACTTACACGTCAGAAATAAGATCAGACTCGGAATTTTTTGGACGGATGATGTACACTCTTGTGTTGTTCACGATATGTGGTGTTAGCATAATAAAGGATACCGCGGCTTGTCGTGCAGTACGTGTAGAATATCATCAAGTCTTTTTTCTTTTATTTCCGGTTTCCATCCATACGATCGACATCACATGTAGCTTTCATCCTAGAATGTTACATAAAACATACACCGTAGATAAGATAGGCACCGTCAAAATATATAAGATATAATACAACTGTAAGAAATAAACGCGAAAACCCCGCAGTTTAAGGTCATCGTTAGTATATTCTCGAAGATCTTATACTAAAGTTCCATTGTAATTGTATATTCTATTTTAATTACGTCGTTACAACTGTAATATTCTACTCTTGCAATTGTTGCATGGAAACAAACAAACTGCGAATGTCATCTTGAGGAATCTCTTGCCGTTCTGGAAACACATCTTGTGACAGTTCACAAAGATCGTTGGCTACTCTTGATGGTGTAAGATTTTATATCTCTGTCAATGGATATTAAATCGACCCATTCCTTTACTGTACCTATACTTCCGAATAAATCTTGGTTAAGTTCCCCATATGTGTGTAGTAATTGGCTGACGTACCAACTTCTGTGTGCAACTAATGAGACGTTGTCTATTCGTCACGATACATGTTTCGTTTTATTCAGTTAAACTAGCTCCAATGGTAGGTTTCTTACTTGCAATGTGGACGTGAAGTCGGGATTCACGTTTCACTAGAATTTTCCTCTCTCTCACTGGCCCTGTACACAAACAAGAAGAGGAAATTGGGATACCTTAAACGGAGAACAATGTACCAGTGAAATATTCTAGTGACGTAATATTTTTTCAGCGGCCAATAACAGAGACCACTGGCAAGTGCGGTGCGGAAGGGAACATGGGCAAGGGTGTTTCTCCGATCCCCGCCTCACACTTACGTAGGCCTTTTTTATTTCAATTGCTTATTGTACTAGTGGAGAGAACTTGCTGCATCCGCTAAAGTACACCAACTCTTACTCTCTGTATACAGAAGGGTTTGAAGTGCAGGATGAACAGCCGAATGAGCTTTTAGAAAGTAGAAGTTACTTAATCTTCGACATCCACGTACGTTCAGGAGAGAGTATTGAAGTTTTCTGATCTAGATGCTAGCTGAAGGCTACATTGGAGTGGTCTTTTCTAAGCAAACAACATCTTCTACTATAGGGAAACGTTACGCTGATAGAGAGATATGCAGATTCACTCTTCGTTAATCATTATTTCATGCCGCTAGGAAGATGTGCGGAAAAATTTTATGGAGTGTGGAGCATGGCAATTCAGGCATTCATAATATGTGCAATAGTGCAATAATGATGTAGGAATTGAAGGTAAAATCACCGAAGACGGTAGACGTCGGATTGACAAGCTCGAACGCATACACAGCATGGGAACAGAACTCTGTCCTCTCTCCACGTCGATTTCCGTTGGGGTAAGCCGGCCCCGAGGCAACGTAACTGCTCCATTAGTGCTTACAGAGAAGTCACTCCTTTAGTCAACTAATGAAGAAGGGGCGCGCATCTTACATTAACTCACTATCTGCACGTTTAATTATATTATTTGTGTCGTATACATCAATAGCAGCGTAGACGCTCTTATAGGTACGCTCTTCGTGACATTTGTACCACCATAGCAATGTGCGTGGTCCCAAAAGAGTAACGGCGGATCATTATTAGCTTCATTTATGCAGTTCAAAACGGAGACTTGTCTCTCCTGCTGAAACCAATTTCTTCTGAGTCCATTTCCCTTGCAATATGAGGATCTTCACTTGCGTTACCTAATATTAAATTTGAATTAGCATAGTTTACAGACTTATTCTTCTGGTCCCGCAGGAGGTTCGAATCCTCCCTCGGGCATGGGTGTGTGTGTTTGTCCTTAGGATAATTTAGGTTAAATAGTGTGTAAGCTTAGGGGCTGATGACCTTAGCAGTTAAGTCCCATAAGATTTCACACACACACACACACACAGACTTATTCTTGTTTATGTGTAAAATAAGAATTAGTTATGAAATTAACAAGCGCAGAACTTAGTAACCAAGATGGTAAACATGTACAAAGTTCAAGTTAACTTTGTGTAATAATTATTTCCGAAATGTACTGTATGACCATTGATGACTCTCTTTATAAAGCAAAGAGTGCCGTGAGGTTTGTGACTGCTTCGGAAATTCACATGAGGATGAGATGCGTTCTGTAAACAGGACCACATGTGTGGGTCGGGAGGTTTAGACGCAAAACCGTGTACTCGTATTTCAAAATGGTTCAAATGGCTCTGAGCACTATGGGACTTAACATCTGTGGTCATCAGTCCCCTAGAACTTAGTACTACTTAAACCTAACCAACCCAAGGACATCACACACATCCAAGCCCGAGGCAGGATTCGAACCTGCGACCGTAGCGGTCACGCGGTGCCAGACTGAAGCGCCTAGAACCGCACGTCCACACCGGCCGGCTACTCGTGTTTACTTGGTGCTGCAGTAGCCATATGGTACTACCCATACGATACTATTCGGGAGCGATAGAGATTCCTTTCACAATTTAATACGGGGCGCTCTTGAAAAATTTACGTTTTTAATAGCTTCAGTCCACGTTTCTTTTGATTTCGAGTTGTTCATTGCTCTGATTTAAGAGTACGTTGCAGTTATCTTCCGATAGTAGAATCCGTTAACAGCACATCGATTATTTCATTCGTACACGATTTTTGGATTGTCTGTTATTCCACACTCCTTATAAGCAACGGTTCCAGATTCCAGCTGACTCTTTAATTATTTTAGTTCAAAGTGCTCAGTAGCAGATCACTCAGAACACAATTTGAACGTATATCGCCAGACAAGTAACGCCATTCTCAGTTTTAATCTGTCTACATTTACATCTCTACTCAGCATGCTAAGTTATGGTGTATCGCGGAGGGTACTTCTGGCATCACCACACTCTTCTCCCCATGCCTCTTCCATTCGCGAATGTTGCTTGGCAAGATCGACATTCGGGAAACCATTGCGTGAGCTCTAATTTTCTGAGTTTCTCTCGTGGTCATTTTGCCAGACGTAGCTGGGAGCAAGTCATATGTTGTGTGACTCTTCTTCCAGCGCACGTTATCGGAATTTCAACAGTAAACAAACGTCTTCGTGATGCCCAATGCCTCTCTTTCAGCGTTTGCCACTGGAGTTAGTTGAACGCCATAATTCATAATGATCACGCAAATGTTATTGATTACCTACTTACTAAAATTTTCTGATACTTCAAGAAGTACTTTTCAGCTTTCATAACGCATGTGCGCATGTGAAAGGGCATTAAGTTTTTGTCTAAACTTTACAGCACCAAAAGATCACACTATGGTCTATGTTGCTGTCTTAGTGAACTGTAAAATATTTCTGGAATTGGAGGTTATTTGATGGCAACTTTGAGCACTTCACAGATCTAGCACAAATAATATATCACACATTCCGAATGCAGGCATCAGTAAGAGTACGTAAGTTCAGTTAATTCTATAAAAATAGCCTGTGGGATGTGACACCTGCACGGTGTCTAGCGGACGTATCAAGTTGTTAGTCAACGAAGTATAAATAGAACGTTAAACAAGTACTTAAGTAACAACATTCTACGAATAGCAGTTATTTTCAGATTAAAAGATGACAATCAAATTGCGCAGGCTCTAATTGAGGAAACCTTTAATTGTGAAGTGATCGATGAACATTCAAACGAAGTGAGAGTCAGATTTCCTAGAAAGAGACTTACGCATAAGGGGCTGTCGCATTCGCGTTGTAAGTATGCCGGAGATTCGCATCAGGCGGTGCGTACGCATTTCTAGGCGGGTCGTTACGCGGAATAAGAAACGCTGCCCGAGGCGCGGGGCCGCGCATTTGCATACATATCGTCCTCCCCTGCTGCAGCCACCGGCCGAGGGGCCGTTTTCCGAGCCAGCAAATCGAAACCGCGTGACACGCGAAGCCCTAGCTATGCGTAAGGCGCTCCTTCTTTATTATTAATTACATTTACAGTTAATGAAGTCGTAAACTATGGCCGATGTAATCTGGCTTAGCTATACTGACAGAAAGAATGTGCACGTACGTGTTCTCACAGGATCATACACGCACGCACTAATACAACACACACACACACACACACACAAAGTGGACAGAGGCCAAACTGCTGCAGACTGTATCTGTGACTATCCTGTCTCATTAAGCATTTCAGATTGAGGAAATTGGATTTTTTTTTTTTATTTCGTCCGTCTCAGTTACATTAATATACAGGGTGTATCAAAGAGAATCATCCGATTTGGCACGTCTGTATTTCTGAAACTAATAAACATATACAATGAATTTTGTTTATTACTTTTCAGAAAGATGAGGCTCGCCCGCACACGGCTAGAGTTACTACCGCTGGTCTTCGTGCTTGCCAAACCCTGCCTTGGTCAGATCTCTTCATCAGATCTCTCCCTAATTGAGAACGTTTTGAGCTTTATGGGTAGGGCGTTCCAATCAGCTCGGGATTTTGCCGGCCGGTTTGGCCGAGCGGTTCTAGGCGCTTCAGTCTGGAACCGCGCGACCGCTATGGTCGAGGTTCGAATCCTGCCTCGGGCATGGATGAGTGTGATGTCCTTAGGTTAGTTAGGTTTAAGTAGTTCTAAGTTCGATGGGACTGATGACCTCAGAATTTAAGTCCCATAGTGCTCAGAGCCATTTGAACCATTTCTGAGCTCGGGATTTTGACGATCTTACGCGCCACTTGGACATAATTTGGCACGATATCCGTCAAGAGGACATCCAAACACTCTATCAGTCAATGCTGAATAGAATAACTGCTTACTTAAGGACCGCAGGTGGACTAACGCGCTATTGTCTTCCCGAACTGAACCTCTTTCTCTTGAATAAACCCAGTCTTTTAAATTGTAGTCATTTGTTTATGTGTACATGAACATCACATCTACTGATTTCCGTCCCATTCACGTAATTCATTTGTGGTGCGTAGTTTTTTTTACGTCTTATATTATATTCGCAAATTTATTTTACAGGTCGACGAATACTGTAAGTTCAAAAAAATGGTTCAAATACTCTGAGCACTATGGGACTTAACATCTGAGGTCATCAGTCCCCTAGAAATTAGAACTACTTAAACCTAACTAACCTAAGGACATTACACACACCCATGCCCGAGGCAGGATTCGAACCTCGACCATAGCGGTCGCGGGGTTCCTGACTGCAGCGCCTAGAACCGCTGGGTCACTCCGGCCGGCGAATACTGTAAGTATCTAGATTTTTTTTTCTCAAGTGTTGCTTCCTTCATCAATAGCAATATCAGGACTACACCTTTCGTGCCTTTAACTTTTTTAACATCCGAGACGGTCTACGCCCAAGTGACACAAGCGGTTGTTTGGGGCTCCAGGAGCGCTCCTAATACTCAATTTGTACACACGTAGCATAACAATTAGTATTAAAACAGCGAATTTCGGCCCTTACTAGGTTTGGCAACTGATGATTAGTATGAGGGAGGAAGAGAAAGAAGGGGGCACCAACAAAAGATAAGTCGCTTGTGTGGAAAGATGGCGGTGTGGGGTGACGAAGGGGGGGGGGGGGGCGGGGGAGGGGTAAATGATCTGTTGCTTCTATGGTAAAATTTAACGAACCGATCCTGCCTAAAACGAAAATAACTGCAACCTAACAAAGGATTAACTGTCTTCTCCGTTCTTTTGTATACTATATTGGTCAGCAACTCAGATTATTTTAAATTCTTTCATTTTTATTTGCTTATATGACTGGCATATAACTTGAAGAATAGCAATGCCTTAAAAAAAAAGCACATGTAATCTACATATCAACTTCATAGATAATATTTCATATATACGGACAACTACTTCGTATCGTATTTGGGCAGCATGTAGTATACATGTCAGCTACAGATTATTGTAGCTTACTCT
The DNA here is from genome assembly GCF_023898315.1 of Schistocerca nitens. Taxonomy (NCBI): domain Eukaryota; kingdom Metazoa; phylum Arthropoda; class Insecta; order Orthoptera; family Acrididae; genus Schistocerca; species Schistocerca nitens. The sequence continues at coordinate 206,819,574 of NC_064614.1, forward strand.
TTTCGTTTCAATAAAGACAAGTTGCTGCTCAATAATACATCGTCTGACGCCACAGTCTTTGCTATTCTACTTCGCAACAACTTCGTTGGAAAGAAGCCTGCTGCCACATCTTTGCACTGGCGTTTGTCCTTACCATGGCAACCACTAGTTCGACTATCGACTTTACAACAACTTCAGTGAAAAAAGCCTGCTGCTTCATCTTTGCAACGGCGTCTAACTTCACCATAGCAACCAGTGGTTCCAAATGACAGGCCTTGAGAGGGCAACCCATGTACTGCCAAACCGAAGTTCATTTTCCTACATATTTAAATATTTTTAATGCTTCTTAATTGACAATAGCTGTTTAATAAGCTAAGTTTAGTGTGTATTTATTTCTAACTCTTGACAATGTTCTTTTAACTAAGAAATTTTAAATTGTAATTCGACTTATAACTAATTGGTTAATAATGACATCATGCACTCAGAAGTGGGTGGAGCCTCCATTATATATAGTAAGACGTGCACTGGTTTCTCCAGTAGTGATTCTCCAACAGAAAGAGGTTCCTACTCAATGGTAATTCAACGTTTTATAGCTTTATAACTGTATGTATTTTGTTTAATGTATGTAGCCCTCTAATTAGAGCTTTGTATACAACTTATAGATCTGAAGATGACCACAGTAGTGGTCGAAACCGGTCACCTTGTTAAATAAATCGTGATCAAGACTGTTTTTAATAGTAATTATTAAATAATTGTATCATGCAGCGAAATTTATCAAATTCAGCGCCAAGCTCTAGTGATTCCTTAAATGTAAACTGAAGGTGGAGGGGCAGAAAGGAAAGGTATTACTTACGTCAGCTGCATCGGGACATTACGCGGAATCAGCGGTAACTAGTGAAATTGTGTGGCTGTCCCGGATTCGAATCCAGGATCTCCTGCTTAGTAAGCAGGTGCGTTAGCCGTTGCACACGGTGTTCATCGCAACCGCACGGACTACCTCTGCGCGCCTCACGGCCGACCCACATTGTCATCGAGCTCCACCTATCCACAGTCCGCGTCCGTTTCCTCCATGCTCGTCGCTCTGACAAGGGGACGCTCCATACTGTAAATCACCGATTTTGATGCGCTTCAAATATATTGCGCAGGAACTTACCCTGAGTACATAGTTATCCGGTTTTTTAGCGACGAGCCTTGGTTTTTGAGAAAATCGACTTTGAAGTTCATTGTGCGCTTTGTATATCCTTAACATTACGTATATTCCGAGCAAGTAAGCGTAGCGCAGCGGTAACGGTCCAGGGCTACCACGCTGGAAGTACCGTGTTCGAATCCTGCTCGGGGAGTAGATCTTCGGCGTATTTAATAGCATTTGTGATTTCGCTTTTTGATTATTCGTTCAACTCCTCCACTTGTGGATCTTGTTCTAGCTGCACTACTGCACTTGGTTCTTCCATTTAACAGAATTTTTCTAACACACGGCACTAGAGACGCTTTGCGAGCAACTGTAGTTAGATGCGAACGTAAAGCAATGCAACTCGCATCCTCATTGGCCGCAACTAGAAGCTGGGGTTCCCGTTACGGCTATCGGTATTCACAGGAGAGGGGACGAGAGATCGAGTTCAGGTAATACAAGAAGTGACCATTGTACGTACATTTGGAACTCCAACTGCGAACCACAAACGGAATGAATATTTGAAAAATTAATAACTGTATATATCTTTATAATTTCGCACACCTTACACTGTTTTTTGATATTCTTTGAAATGAAATTGAAAAATTCAGTAGGTTTTGAAAAAAAAAGTACGCGAGCGGGATTCGAACACGGTACATCCAGCGCGGTGGACGTGAACCTCTACCGCTGCACTACGATGACTTGCTCGAAATACATCTAATGTTACGGATATATACAGGGCGCAATGAACTTCAAAATCGATTTTCTCAAAAACCAATGCCCGTCGCTAAAAAAACAGATAGCCAGGTACTTAAGGTAAGAGTCTCTACAACATATTTGAAGCGCATCAAAATGCGTGATTTACAGTATGGAGTATTACAGTATGAGATTGCCGCGGGAGGTCGGAAGAACGTGGGCATCCGCATTGATGAAGGTGGCTCCATTGCCTGTCTAGGCGAATCAATTATGTGAATGCTTGGTGTCTTCTTTCGGACATGTCCGAAAGAACAGACACTACGCATTCATATAATCTAGTGATTATAGCTATAAATGCGAGAGGAATGAAAGTTATGTGCACCAAAATAGAAAGTCAAACAACTGACATAATAAGTATGTATCACATGGTTCTTGCAGTTTAGTAAACGACGCAGCAATGTCTACACGAGTCTCTTTCAGGATGTGTTGTTCAACCATACAAGTAACAAGACGTAGCCCTCTGGGTCTACGTCATTCCAACAAAAGTTGGTATAATTGGACCTGTCTGTTTTTCCAGCCTCCCGATCACAACAGCAAAATCTCCAGAAGCTGCACAAATTCTTTGGCAGTATGAATGTAAATTTTATGTAAATAAGCATCTATTCAGTATGGAGAAACTCCTGAAGATGAGAAAAATTTGTTCGAAACGCTTCAGTGTTATTTTAAACAGAATGAAACGTAAAATGAAAGAATAAAATGTTCTCGGGTTTCCAACCGCGTCAATTGTTTAAAACTTCACAAGCTTTCGGCCAAGCACTCCTTGGCCATTTCCAAGTGTTATGACTGCCAGTGGGCTGTTGGTGCGCCCTTATATACGCTAGCTGCCGGCTGTGACGTCACTGGTGCCCGTGACATTGCCATATAAGGGCATGTTTTGAGTCGGCGTTTGATGTGCTGCCCTCTTCAACCGCGCGATCGCTGGATCCCACACTGCGCTGAGCTGCAAGCCACCGTCTCTATTCAGGGTGTTTGCGGTAATTTTTATTTCAATAGCTTCCTTTATTAAACTGTCCCAGAAGCCGTTAGTGCGAGCCACGACAGAGGTATCGCCAAATTTTATGTGGTGACCATTTTCAACCGCATGCTCAGCTTACGCAGATTTCTCTGGACAGCGTAGGCGATAATACCTCTCATGTTCTTTTCTGCGTTGTTCCACAGTGCGCACTCTTCGTCCTATGTACTTCTGGCCACACTCACAAGGTATTTCGTAGACACCAGGTGTTCTGAGACCTACTGCGTCTGTAACTGGTCTCAGTAATTGACGAATTTTCGTTGGAGGCCTGAAGACTGATTTGATCTTGTGTCTTTTCAACAGGCGGCTTATCTTGTCCGTTACAGATTCACAGAATGGCAGCAAAGCAAGTTCCTTTTCCTGCTCTTCGTCGGTGGTCTTATTCTGATATTTCCAAGAAATCACTTATTTCACTTGATGCGCGCTGTAGCCGGTATTCCTGAAAACTTTGCGTAGGTGGCTCAGTTCATGGGGCAGGTTATCGTCGTCTGATATTACTCTTCCACGATGCACCAATGTTTGTAATACTGTGCGCTTCTGTGCTGGAGCCGGCCGGAGTGGCCGAGCGGTTCTAGGCGCTACAGCTTGTAACCGCGTGACCGCTACGGTCGCAGGTTCGAATCCTCCCTCGGGCATGGATGTTTGTGATGTCCTTAGGTTAGTTAGGTTTAAGTAGTTCTAAGTTCTAGGGGACTGATGACCTTAGAAGCTAAGTCCCATAGCGCTCAGAGCCATTTGAACCATTTCTGTGCTGGATGATGATGGCTGGTGGCGTACAGGTACAGATCTGGGTGGGTGGGTTTTCTGTAGACGCTGTGGCCAAGGCACCTATTTCGTTTACGGTGGACAAGGACGTCGAGGAAGTGCAATGCATTATCTTTTCCCACCTCCATGGTGAACTGGATATTACTGTTGATGTCAATGAGGTATTCCAAAAACTCGTCTAGTTTCTCGCGTCCGTGTGGCCAAATGACGGCATTCATACAGTAAAATGAAAGGTCCGGCAGCAGTGTAAGACAAATAACAGCTCTATGAAGTGACTGCGGCTGAGTCTCATCCTGTAAGCTGGTCATGGATTCTCAGCTGGCAACCGATCCGTGTAAGACAGTAGCGAACGTGGGACGGCGATCCGTAATTCTGACCTGCTCCGTATAATTAGAGGCTCGGGAATTCCACCTGTACTGGCGTGTGTGCTTCGACTAGAAATGCGGCGTGCCATGTCTCACGCAGTGACGTGTCACTCGGGCCAGACGCCAAGAGAAACACGCGGTTGTCCGTGTAATCAAATTACATCCATATTTACGTCCGGGCGCGTCGAAGCGGACGGACACGACGCGGCTACTCGTTAGCGATCAGCTGTGGCGCAGGCGTTGTCCGCGCGGGCGGCTGCGCGCCGTTCGTTAACGTCGCCTTTGTCGTCCATTAAGCGGGGCCCGGGCCGCGCTCTACGTCTTATTAATTAGTCCGGGCCTCGGGAGGCCGCCTCCTTCCAGCGTGTACCGTGTCCGGAATTTTGTCTGTTTAAATGAGAGGAGATAAGTTAAGCGACGCGCCCGCTGCGGCTATCACTCGTGAAGTTCCATTTAGAGGTCCGGGCGTACCTCACTTCCACCCGGGCACGTCTGAAGTCGATCCACGTAAACGACAGCCAGTTTATTTTTCTCTCTCCTGTCCTGCGTGAGGTATCGCCGCGTCCCCTTGTTTACATGTTGCCTGCGTAGCAGGAATTTTAGCGTAGTCTCTTACGCTCTGTAATGGTAATCACGCCTGTAGCGTTCGGTGGTATGCGTTTAGATAGGTAGCCACTTAACTGTATCGGTTTCGAAAAATTTGCTTGCGATCTTCCTTGACTGCCTTAATCCACTGAAGTGCTGAGTGCTAGAGAGTGAGAGGATTTAAAATTTATGCGATTGCAGTCTTTCTCGGAGTATTCCAACGATGAATTCTTCTCGGGTTATCAGCCGAGTGGTGGCGTCGTCTTGTCACAACGTTCGATGAGTTTCGTACCCAACATCTTCTGGCGAAGTCACTTCGACAGAAGATGATGGATGCGAAACTCATCGAAACGTTGCGACGAGACGACGCCACCACTCGGCTGATAAATCGAGAAGAATTCATCACAGAATTTAAAATTGATTCCATACTTTTAGAGTCTCAGAAATCTTTTGACACCGTATCTCACAAACCGTTTGTAATCAAATGGCGTGCTCATGGAACGTCGCCTCAGATATGCGACTGGATTCGTGACTTTCTGTCAGAGAGGTCACAGTTCGTAGTAACTGACGGAAAGTCATGGAGTAAAACAAAAGTGATTTCTGTCGTTCTCCTGGGTATCATTATAGGCCCTCTCAACGGGAAACCACCACTGGAATCACTTCCCTAGACGCTTATGCGGTGGACCTCCCTGACGAGGCTTCCCCTATGACCAGACCTGCCGTAAGGCAGAACACAAAGTTTTTGTAGGCCCTCTGTTGTTCCTTATCTATATAAACGATTTAGGAGACAATCTGAGGAGCCGTCTTAGGTTGTTTGCAGATGATACTGTTGTTTATTGTCTAGTAAAGCCATCAGAAGATCAAAACCAATTGCAAAACGATTTAGATAAAACATCTGTATGGTGCGAAAATTGGCAGTTGATCCTAAATAATGACAAGTGTGAGGTCATCCACAAGACTGCTAAAAGGAATCCGTTGAACTCCGGTTACACGATAAATCAGTCAAATCTAAAGGCCGTAAATTGAACCAAATATCTAGGGATCACAAATGCGAACAACTTAATGTTGGAAAAAACACATAGAAAATGTTTTGGGGAAGGCGAATCAAATACCGCGTTTTGTTGGCAGGAGACTTAGATGCTACAGATCTTTTAAAGAGACTGCCTACACTACGCTTGTCGTCCTCTTTCGGAATGCTGCTGCGCAATGTGGGATTCTTACCAGATAGGATTAACGAAGTACATCGAGAAACTTCAGAGATGGGCAGCAAGTTTCCTATTATCGAGAAAAAGGGAAGAGAGTGTCACAGACATGATACAGGATTTGGGGTGGACATCATTAAAACATAGCGTTATCGTTGCGGTGGTAATTTTCTCACGAAATTTAAGTCACCAACTTTGCCGTCCGAATGCAAAAATATGTTGTTCACACCCACTTACATAGGGAGAAACGATCATCATAATAAAATAAGGGAAATCAGAGCTCGCAAGGGTGGTTCGATGAATCTCCTGCCAAGCACTTAAGTGAGATTTGCTGAGTAGCCATGCAGATGAATATGTAGTTGAAGGGTAGCCAATTACGTACCAGACATACTCAAAAAATTTTAATAATGACTTCCAAAAATATAAAATTAAGGGATTAATTTTTTGTTTGTTTGCGATTACATGTCTGCGGCCCTGATAACGCAGTGAAACACGCTCGCCACAGTAAGGTAACACGCCGGCAGAGAAGCCGAAACAAGATAGTGCAACCCCCTGATAAGGTGGAGAATGGCTGAGATAAGTGGCTGGACTGACGCATTTCATGTTTTGTTGGCATAGTGTACTTTATTTATTTGGTTCTAGTTCAATTGAAGCTAGTTGGTGTCAGCTTAGGAAGCAACATTCAGTGACTGTGGAAATTAGAACGTCAATTAACATCTTACTTCTCTCTAAGTACGTATATAGCGCATACAAAATTTTCTGCAGTTTTAGTGAATAGAGGATCCCAGACCAAGACACTGCCTGGGAATCTCGTTTTTCACGGTGAACCGAAGTCCCGTTCAGCACTCAGGAGTGACTGCCCTTCGCAGCTTAAAGGACAGGTATTGGGAGGTCAAATGCGGCCGGGTGTATAAATTGTTCTCTCTCCGTCTGACAAGGAACCCCCTAGGTGAGAGGTCGCAAAAGGCCAAAGATTTTTACTGGATACGACGCCCCCACATATTGTCTACCATGTAGCTACTATATTGCCTGCTAATGGCAACAGGTGGCGGGGTTCGAGGTATCCAATGGTGAGCACAGAATGAAGCTACGTTGCGTAGTTGAAGTGCTTGTTCGACGAGTAAGTAACAACAGCGCTACAATGCTAGTGGTGTTGATACAAAATAGAGTATTGGCACGACAAACAAAGCAAACATTGCATTATATCTAGAATAGCAGCTGACATTTCATCAGAAACGAACGCAAGGCATTTCGTAGAGTGAGAAAGAAGTGGCAGATGAAATATTAGTGTTTCTGCAAGATGAATCAGTGGAACGTGTGGCGTTGTATACGCTCGACTGTGCAGACAATGTACATGATGAGTACAACGATGACGATACGTGCTTAACAAGTGACAGTGATACTAAAACAGGTGTGTGTAGTTCATCGTCCTTGTGGAACAGGTAATCATAAATCCCGTCTTTAGTAAAACGTAGCAAACGACAATCTTTGTCCAAGAAGCGGGCACTAAACATAATTACATACATGGAAGATCATCCGTGACATAGTAAAAAAAAATATGAACAGATTTCGAATAAATACGCAGCAATATGCCCCTCTAGTGCATAAGAAAAACCAGGGATGTTCAAGGCAGGAAAAGGCGAACTTATCCAAAAGCTGGTGTTCACGCGGCTCAAGGATGCTCTATAAAATTTACAGAATCTGACTGATAGTGACCTACTACGTTATGCACAAAAAATTGCGCGCGACACAGATTACAGTGGATTTAGTGGAATCAATGGGTGGTCACATAACTTCAGACAGTGCTACGGAATTGGAAGATGTAAGGCAACGAAAGTTCAAGCAATGCATAAACTTGATGATGCACAGAAAACCGCGGAATCGGCCCGAAAATTTATAGATGAGATAAACGAACTTATCCCATATTTCAGTAAGCAATATGTTTTCAACTCCGGTCTTTCAGGATTTGAAGAGGAACCCTGGAATTTAGAAGTACCGAGAGAGTTATATCAAGGTCAGCTAACATTGCTGCGAGAAGTTGGAGGTGCTCTGCCCTGCCCTCTACGATTCTTTCTCGTGTGCGTGATCTTGCAAAGGCAGTAGAGAATATTTATGTCACAGCAAGCGAGAGTGGGAAAAGGGCGTAAGAGAACTACAGTTATGGTATAAGCATTGCTTTTGGCCAGTAAATGGTCAAAAAACTTGCCTTTGCTCGATTCCTGATCTGTGTATAAAATCCTACTCCTTTAGAGCTAACTATCCCTCCTGAAAAGTGTATGACACTGCAATTTGTACCACCTGGAATCACTGGAAGAATCCAGCCTCTGGATGTTTGATGTTTGTTTATTTCCTTCCCTATACAACACATTATCGCACTATCTGCCGCTATGCCTTAAAGGATAGCCAGTTTCAAGAAAAGCTCCACGACATACTGTGTCGCATTTAGTTTAATGACATCACATTCCACTAGTTCACACCACACCTTTACACCAATATGATTCTATATGCATTTCTTAAGAGTGGGTACATAGCTGAACTCCCGCACGATTTGCAAATCACGAAGAGTTCGCCTTCGATCTTGATGGGGCGAACCTTTGTGATCATTGTGGCGCGCTGTTTTTCATTCTGTTTTCATGGTCTAAGTTAACGGTTTGTTTTGAACATTTCCTGAATATCGAAGTCCATTTTGTGAAGTGTAATACAGACATCGCTTATACTCATTATCTATTGTCCTCCTGATGCATTTGGTTTGTCATTAGCAGTTAATATTTTTCCGTGATAACTGTTAACACAAAATTTTCAAATGAGCCTCACTAAAGGCTGCTCACACAAGGGGTTCCTTGTGAGCCTGGACCCCCGCCTGCAGTGAAACTCAATGGGCTCACCATAACATATTTCGCACTAGGTGCAGTCCAGATGGCTTCTCAGAAAATCAGATAAAAGGGCAGCAGAACACTTCATTTCGGCCGACTCGCCAAACTTAGCAAGTAGGTGCAGCCAGGCATAACTTTTAGACAAAAGAAGTATGTTATCAAATTGGAAAGTCCTCTTTTAAAATAAATTTTATCCATTCGGAACAGTTGAGTTGATTCACATGAGCTTATGAAAACCCACAAAACACTAGGAGCTGCGGGACTTTATTACGGCTCCTCTAGTGGGTGGTACAATTCTGCGGCGCGGGGATTTCAGTGTGTACTATGACGGCAGATATGTTCTGCAAACAGTTAATTACGGAACTATTTTTTGAGGAGATTATTAAAACCTTATGATTACCTTTCATTGTGTAAGTATTTTGTGAAGCATTTGAAAATAAAGAAAAATCTGGAACAATTAATTTTGTATTGCACTGATAAATCAGTTTACTTAAAGTTTAGTCGCTTTTCGCTCATTTATTTGGAAGTTTATTCTTTCATTTGTGAAATATATATATTTTACCATAAAATAGCGCCCAAGTAACGTATTCCTAGTTCTTGTAGCTAAATGTCTGACTTAAGTCGTTATAATTATTTACATTACATTCTTGACAACAGAGGGAATCTTTGGAGCCTTTTGGTGTAAAACTGTAGTGGTCCGTAAACGAGTAGTCAAGACCAAAACGTCTTTTAATGCGTATAGTGAAAATACTAATACCTGTAGTGAACCAAGAATATAGAAAGTAACTACACTTCTGAGCTTTAAAATTGCAACAACATGAAGTGACAATGTAATGAAAATCAAATTGCTATGAAATGTACTACAAGCATGATATCGCAAATGATTAGCACTTCAGTACATCCGCACAAAGGAGTAACGCCATCTACAATCTACGACAAAAGAAAAAGACAAAAAAATGATCAGAATTACATAAAAATTGGATGATTTACTCAGGAGAAAGAGCTTCACAAATTCAGCAAGTCCAAAAAGCTCCGATCTACCTCTGGCTCTTATGCAAGCAGTTATTGGCATTGGTTGACAGAGTTTTCGGATGTCCTCCCGAGGGATATCGAGCCAAATTCTGTCGAACTGACGGGTTAGATCGTCACACTCCCTAGCTGGTTGGAGTGGACAGCCCATACTGCTCCCAACGTCCTCGGTTGATGAGAGATCCGGCCACCTTGCTGCCCAAGGTAGGATTTGTCAATCACAAAGTCAAGCATAAGGAACTCTCCCATTTGGAGGGCAGCGCGACAACAAGTTTTGGTCTCGTGTACAGGTTGGAACCACTAAGGCCTTTCAAAACCATTCGACGAAAACTGAACGCGATTCGAAGCAGCAACGGATACTTACGCTTTGTCAGCCCAACTGCATTCCGCTGTCCTGTGGCATGTTCACGACGGAATACAGCATAACTTGTGAGTGAATGGTACTGCAAAGGGTCCTTCGAATACCCTCCCACTTCGCAACACCCTCGGTGCCACATATGGAACTTCATCGAGCACGTCACATATATACCTGTCAGAAACTTCAACACCAATTCAGCCTGGCGACTGTTCAAGCATCTGAAGGATAGGCAACCCCTTCGACATCCCTTGGATGGGTTTTGCTTGCCTTGAGGCGCTAGAGCAGCAGCCAGGCTCAACTGGTTTCCAACTGGTACATTTGTAACGTGCTCAACGAAGTTGAATGTGTGGCACCAAGGGTGCGGGGTGTTAGAAGGACCCTTCGCCGTTTTATTCAGGCCAATGTTAATGCTGGGCTAACCCATAATCTGTCCACAGTAGGACGGAAAAGAGGATAGCAGAAAAACCACAAGTACCTTTAGCTGCTTCGGATCACATTCAGATTTCGTCGAATGGTTTTGGGTAGTCTCTAGTAGTTCCAACCTGTGCACAAGAACAAAACTCGCGGTCGCACTGCACTCCAAAGCGGTACGATCACGTTCATTTGGGATGCAGGCTTACGATGAACTGAAACGTCTGAGAGTATCAACAGCGTCGAAGGTTGTCAAGAACGTCTTCCTGTTGCTCATAGCACTGCGAACTGTCGTCTTCGACAACGAAATGTTTGGTAATCAACGCCGCAAGAAAAGGGGATGTTTAATTGACACCCTTCATGCCATCCCCTGAGGCCATGTCGTGTTGATTCTGAGCGGCAGTGTGTCTTAAATGTATTCCTCTGCCGTCCACAAGAAAACCATGTTATTTCAAAGCAGTATGTCGCGGTTCCATCTCCATAGCAGAGACGTCAGAAGAAGGGGTGAAATATGCGTAAGAGAGGCTGTGACGACCTTCTAATCGTGTGATATGTCTACAGTGGGGTCGGGCAGAATTTTTGTCAAATTTGGTACCAATGTGACATCATTAACCAAACTTACAGCTCACAATAACTGTGAGCTGTGACTTTATTCCGCATGTATCGACACCTTGCTGTTTAAACGTCTCTGAGACCGACGCTGACGTAACAGGGCGCCATGCTTTGGCATCATTACAGAGAAGGTTGTAGCCACCTTTGAGCCAAATTTTAAAGTTTTGTGTCTCAACGGGAGGCAATTACAGGGTTTCGAGAAGTGATCCTTTAATTCTGTTGCGCACTGTAATTCCGTATACGACATGAAAGTGATCCATTGCACCATTTAAACTTCTAAAGCCGGCTTCCTTCTTTGTGTGTATTAAATCCAATGGTAAGGAGTCTGATGGGTAGGATGCAATGTGTAATGTCTTCTCTACTTCCCCTCTTGTGGAGAAAGATAATTACTAGTAAAGAACTCCGCGGCCCTCCCCAGTCCCAGATTCCGTATCGTAGTCTCATGTACAAAACAGATTCAAAAGTCTCATTACTTCACAATGAGTTAATACGTCAAATATCTGACGTTAAATATGCAAATGAGGGAAATTTAAGAAACGGTTTGAAATAGTGATTGAAGGTTTTTGTAAATTTAAAACTGCTCTCATTCATAAATACTCGATGAATATAGTCTGGGCCGGCCAGAGTGGCCGAGCGGTTGTAGGCGCTACAGTCTGGAATCGCGCGACCGCTACGGTCGCAGGTTCGAATCCTGCCTCGGGCATGGATGTGTGTGATGTACTTAGGTTAGTTAGGTTTAAGTAGTTCTAAGTTCTAGGGGACTGATGACCTCAGAATTTAAGTCCCATAGTGCTCAGAGCCATTTGAACCATTTTTGAATATAGTCTGGGAAATTTTCGCGCCGTGAGGCTTGCTTCCTCAAGACGTATACATGGTTTTTAACTATAATACTTGTCTTCTTATGTTAAACTTTTAACGTATGATTACTCCGCTTAGTGAGTAGATTACGACAACATATTACATTTTTAAATTGAGTCAGCAATTATGAGAAATACTGCAAATCAAATATTCGTTGCTCCTGAAAGCCGTTGGTTAGGCATCCTGCAAATGTGACCTCGCACCGAGCATCTGGTTATCCACTTACAAGGGAACCTCCCCATCGCACCCCCCTCAGATTTAGTTATAAGTTGGCACAGTGGATAGGCCTTGAAAAACTGTACACAGATAAATCGAGAAAACAGGAAGAAGTTATGTGGAACTAAGAAAAAAAAAAATAAACAAAATATACAAACTGAGTAGTCCATGGGTATGATAAGCAACTTCGTGGATAGAGTGAGCTTAGGAACGCCGTGGTCCCGTGGTTAGTGTGAGCAGCTGCGGAACAAGAGGTCGTGGATTCAAATCTTCCCTGGAGCAAAAATTTTAATTTCTTATTTTCAGATAATTATCAAAGTTCAGGCACTCACACATAATCAACTTCGCTCTCCAAAATTCACGGAAAAATTTGAAAACGTTAAAAACATGTGTTGACAGAGCACAGGGAAAACTGTGCGACTGTGAAACTGTTGCATTCATTTGTTGCAGTTTATGTGACAAACTCTTATGTTTTCATCACTTTTTTGAGAGTGATTATCACATTCACAAGAAAACCTAAATCGGGCAAGGTACAAGAATCTTTTTACCCATTCGCCAAGTGTGGTGGTGGTGGTGGTGGTTAGTGTTTAACGTCCCGTCGACAACGAGGTCATTAGAGACGGAGCGCTAGCTTGGGTTAGGGAAGGATTGGGAAGGAAATCGGCCGTGCCCTTTCAAAGGAACCATCCCGGCATTTGCCTGAAACGATTTAGGGAAATCACGGAAAACCGAAATCAGGATGGCCGGAGACGGGATTGAACCGTCGTCCTCCCGAATGCGAGTCCAGTGTGCTAACCACTGCGCCACCTCGCTCGGTGCCAAGTGTACAAGTTAGGTGGGTCGACAACATATTCCTGTCATGTGACGCACATGCCGTCACCAGTGTCGTATAGAATATATCAGACGTGTTTTCCTGTGGTGGAATCGGTTGACCTATGACCTTGCGATCAAATGTTTTTCGTTCCCATGGGAGCGGCACGTCCTTTCGTCTACTAATCGCACGGTTTTGCGGTGCCGTCGCAAAACACAGACACAAAATTATTACAGTGAACAGAGACGTCAATGAACGAACGGAGAGATCATAACTTTGCGAAAATAAAGAAAGTAAACTTTTCACTCGACGGAAGACTTGAACCAAGGACCTCTCGTTCCGCAGCTGCTCACGCTAACCGCGGGACTACGGCGATCCTGAGCTGACGCTGTCCTTGATGCTGTCTATCTTGCGCATGGACTAATCAGTTTGTATACTTTGCTTATTTTTTTCATAGTTCCATACAACTTCTTCCTATTTTCTCGATTGATCTGTGTTCAGTTTTTCAAGGCCTATTCACTGTGCCAACTTATAACTAAATCTGAGGGGGGTGCGATGGGGAGGTTCCCTTGTTAGTACACTGAAGTGATCAAATCCACGGGACAGCGATATGCACATATACAGATGAGTATCGAATACACAAGGTATAAAAGGACAGTGCATTGGCGCAGCTTTCATTTGTACTCAGGTGATTCGTGTGAAAAGGTTTCAGACGTAATTATGGCTGCACGACGGGAATGAAGAGACTCTGAACGCGAAATGGTAGCTGGAGCTAGACGCATGGGACATTCCATTTCGGAAATCGTTAGGGAATTCGATATTTCGAGTTCCACGGTGTCAAGAGTGTGCCGAGAATACTAAATTCCAGGCATTACGTCTTACCACGGACAACGCAGTGGCCGACGGACTTAACTTCACTAGCGAGAGCAGCGACCTTCGTGAAGCGTTTCAGCGCTAAAAGACAAGCAACACTGCATGAAACAACCGGAGAAATCAATGTGGGATGTACGACGAACGTATTCGTAAGGGCAGTGCGGTGAAATTTGGCGTTAGTGGACTATGGCAGCAGAAGACCGATGCACTGCCTTCACCATCAGCGCCTCTCCTGGGCTCGTCGCTATATCGGTCGGACCCTAGACGACTGAAAAACCGTGGCCTGGTCAGACTAGCACAGATTTCAGTTGGTAAGGGTTGATGGTAGGTTTTGAATGTAGCACAGACCCCAACAAGCCATGGACCCAAGTTGGCAAAACGAGGCACTGTGCAAGTTGGTGGTGGCTGCATAATGGTAGGGTTGCATTGGAATAGACTGGGTCATCTGATCCAACTGAACCGATCATTGACAGTAAATAATTACATTAAACTACTTGGAGACAATTTTCAGCCATTCGTTTCATGTATGACAGTGCGCCATGTCACCAGGCTACAGATGCGCATGACTGGTAGAAGAAGATTCTGGGCAATTCAAGCGAATGATTTGGCCGACCAGATCGCCCGATAAGCACCGCATGAAATATTTATGGGACATAATCAAGAGGTCAGTTCATGCCCAAAATTCTGCACCCGCTACACTTCCTCAATCACGGAAGGCTGTAGAGGCAGCATGGCTAAACGCTTCTGCAGGGGACTTCCAACGATTCGTTGCGTCCGTGGGTCATCGAGCTGCTGCTCCAAGTCGGACAAAAGGAGGTATCCCATTACCTTTTGTCACCTCAATGTACAGATTGCTTGTTCCAATATTGTAAAATTTCTCAAATATTCTGCGAATCATTTTGCAAGTTCTTTCTGTATTACTTTTCCACACGCTCTGAGCAGAGGAGAGAGGACGAAAAGGCTATAAGGCAGGGCTTAACAACTGGCCGGTTTTGAGCGCGAGTACTCGCGTCTGCTCAGGCACGTGCTCGGGAGCAGGTGCGAGGTCGCGGAGGAGGGAGGGAGGGGAAACGCGCGTGCACGTTTGAATAGGGCCGCTGCGTGCCGATTGAATTCGCGCCGACTATGTAACGTTTAAAGTACTACGATCAGCTCTAACAATCATTTCGCTGGTTAAGAATCATGTCAAGTCGCCGTTGCGTAACCCCAACAATGCTTTCGCAGTTCAACCCCCACTGGGAGGAATTTTATCTGTTTACAGAAAAAGATGGTGTTGCAAAATGTTTAGTATGTCACAAAACGCTGAATTCTTTTACGAAATTTAATTTGCAGCGACATTATATGTCTTACTACGCGAAAGACTACGGACGTGGAAAATGTGATGGACCAGATCGTGCACAGGAAGTTATTAAACTTAAAAGGAAGCTATCCGAAGAAGATCTGGACGACGAAGAAAAATCAACTGAGGCAGCTCTCAGAGTGAGTTACAAAATTGCTTTGCTTGTAGCAAAATCCCTGCGCCCCTTCACTGATGGCGATTTAATAAAATAATGTTTGGTAGTTGCAGCGGAACATTTGTGTCCATCTCAAGTTGAACAGTTTCGGATTGTGCCATTATCTAACATGACCATTATGCGTCGCATACAGGACATGGCAGACGACGTCCAGAGCCAGCTTGCAAATATCTGTAAAGATTTTATGGCGTATTCTGTAGCTCTGGACGAAAGTGTTGATGTCACTGGAACAGCGCAGCTTGCCATATTTATTAGAGGTGTTTATACAGATCTTCAGGTGAGGGAGGAGCTCCTCGATGTAGTAGCCATGAAGAACACTACAACCGGAGGTGATATTTTAAGTAGTGTTGAAGAAAGTGTTGAAAATATAGGATTGTTGTGGAATTCTTTAGTTTCAATGTCTACAGATGGTAGAGGCATACACTAAGTTAATAAAATTATGTGGAACGTGTACATTCTCCTTTATTTGTTTCATTTGTCGCAGTAATAATTCGTGAGTGATATCCCTGCAGGTATCCGCGGATTTACATTGACTGGCGGCAGCTGTTGTGTACCCCAAATGACTCTCCCCACTCTCCGCTCTGGTCCGGTAGTGGGGGTAGCGTGCTCGCGCTGCTCCGTGCTCGCGCCTTGCTGCTCACAGCTTGCTCCGCGAGCACGTATGTTGTGAAGCCCTGCTATAAGGGAAGAACGAGACACAAAAAGAGTAAGACTATAAAGCAGAAGCCTTGACGCTCAGTCCACAATCGGCACTAGGATTATTTCTGCTAGATATAGCTTCGTTAATTTCTGGCAATGCTATATACAGGATGTCTCACCTAGCTCTGCCACCTCAAATATCTCCGGAACAACAATAGATATTTAAAAACGGTTTTCACCAGCATTAACGTGTGACAGGGGCTTAGGAAATCAAATACTATGCGAAATTTTAAAACGTAAACAATGCTGTTTTCAACACAAGCTTGTGTACTTTTAAATAGATACCCCCTATTATTTCGTATGCAATCAATATCACGAAAAATTACAAAAATAATGGCGTTGGTTGCATTGCAATACGTCAATTACACCCAGAGAAATTGCGAAGCGAAGATGACGCTTGAAGTAAATGAAGCGCACAGCTAGCGCAGGTGCTGAGACTCAAGCGTGCACCTCACGCTGCCTCTGTCAGGGGCTCACACAATGGGAAGGTGTGCACAATCCACAAGTAACACGTCAAATGCAAAGTTTCGTTTTTCAAATTGTAAACGTATGTTTATTCTAGCGAAATGACAACTAGAGCTATAACGAGAGATAACACGCTTGAATTCACTTTGCTAAACACATTTACTAGTGGCCTGTCGCCCACAGAAACTGTCCATTCAGTCTTCCACGGTAAAAATAGGGACCTACAATACAGTTATCAATGACACCGCACCAAAC
Organism: Schistocerca nitens; assembly: GCF_023898315.1. Taxonomy (NCBI): domain Eukaryota; kingdom Metazoa; phylum Arthropoda; class Insecta; order Orthoptera; family Acrididae; genus Schistocerca; species Schistocerca nitens. Next base: position 206,836,380 of record NC_064614.1, read on the forward strand.
ATTGACACTACACTGTCGTTGATGAGCAACTTGGCGAATCCAGTGGGGATTTTAGACGGACCACTAGTGCATGTTCCGCAGATTCACATTACCGTGATTTGTAAATGAAGCCTCGTCCGCAAGCAACGTATTGCTTAGGAATACTGGAATACCTTGCAACTGCTCAAGTAAAAAACGACAGAATGCAATGCGGGATTCAAAGTCATTCCCGTACAGTTGTTGGTACAGTGAGATATGGAACGGATGAAACCGATACCGACGCAAGATTCTGCACACACTACTGCGGCTTATACCTACACCTCCTGCAATTTCTAGTACACCCAACTGAGGGTTGTACGCTACAGCAGCCAGAACAGCAATTTCGCTTCCATTGCCAGTCGCTGGCGTTGTACGTCGACGTTTTGTGGGAGCCCAGCTTCCTGTTTCCGCGAGTGTCTTGCAGATGTTGCCAGTGGTTCGACGTGAAGGACACCGCCGATCTGGGTAGCGTTCAGCATACAGTGTCACAGCTGCGGTTGCAGTTCTGTGACATTCGCCATAAATTAAAATAATATCTAGTTTTCCTTCGTTACTGAAGGCCCGCACATCGACTAGATGACGGCAAATGTAACAAGCCACAAGAAAACAGGTTTTAATGTGGGAACGTATGTGAATTACGTTACAGTATGAGCGCAGTTGAGCACACCAGATTAGGAGACACTTGTGCACTGAAAGTAGAGCGTGCCTTGGCAATATTGATATGTTTGCCGCAGGATAGAGGCGGCAGGGCAGGCAACCCCTGCTCTGAGCACAGTACTACATGCGATGCATTACGTCAGAAACTGTGACGTCGTTGCTATCCTTTACAAGCCACATATTTAGGAATTTATGAGGTTTAGAAACGTGAAACCAAGTGTGTTACCACTAATTGTACCCCTAGTTGTCATTTCGCTACAATAAACACCATGCGCAGGACAACCATCATTCTGATACCACATTATTTGACACATTATAAGAGGTGGACCGGTTCAAGTAAGGTACAACTCAAGAAGGGGCTAAACTATCCCCCTTTAGGAGTCCCAGCAATGAAACATGGGCCAATGCTGTGTTGTCACACAATACTTCGCCATACATTAACACTCCACTGACGTAGTACGTCAATCACACCACGATTACCGGCAGCGTGAGGTGCACGCTTGAGTCTCAGCACCTGCGCTAGCTGTGCGCTTCATTTACTTCGAGCGTCAACTTCGTTTCGCAATTTCTCGGGATGTAACTGACGTATTGGGATGCAACCAACTCCATTATTTTTTGCGATTTTTCGTGCCATTGATTGCATTCGAAATAATAGGGGGTGTCCATTTAAAAATACACAAGTCTGTGTTTAAAATAGTATTTGTTTACGTTTTAAAATTTCGCATAGTATTTGGTTTCGTAAGCCCCTGCCGTACGTTCATTCTGCTGAAACCGTTTTTGAATATCTATTGTTGTTCCAGAGTTATTTGAGATGGCAGAGTAGGTGAGACATCCTACACACACACACACACACACACATATATATATATATATAATTATTGGTGTTTTGCCCCTAAAGAGCGCAGTTGGACTAAACTACATGGCCAATTCCTTTTGCTGCCTTCCTTGCTGCCCAAACTTCCCTCATTCGCTCACTGTGTTTCTGTTTCCGGTCCTCTGTCCATGCTTCTTGTCGGCTTCGTGTCTTCGGCTTCATCTTGATTGCATTTTTGGTTGCCCATATTTCTTTCATCTTCCGGCTGTGATCTTGCTTGCGTTCTTCGGTCCATTTCACGCCTGTTCGTTTGTCACAGTGTATCTCATGTAGTTTGCTTTTCTTAATCATGTTTCTGAATTTTATTCTGTCTTTTATTGTGTCTGCTGTTATGTTGAGTTGGTTCAGGTCGTCTTTTACCTCTGCCACCGATTTGTTGTTTCTAGTGGTTACCCAGTCAAAGATCTGTTTGGTCAGTCTGTGTGATGGCATTCTGTATAGGTGACCATAGAATTGTAGTCTGCTTTTTCTAATCTTTTCTGTGATTGTCTCCGTATGTTTGTATAGTTCCTCTGTAGGTTTCTTGATCCATATTCCATTGTTGTTACTTGCGCCAAATATTTTCCTAAGTATTTTCCGTTCTACTTTTTCTAGTTGTCTGATACGTGTATGCCCTAGGATTAGTGTGGTCTCTTCTGAATATAGTGCCTCGGGGAGCACCACCGTGTCGTAGTGGCGTTATTTGGCTTTTTGTGAGATAGACTTCTTGTTGTAATGATTCCACACTACTTTGTATGGCTTGTCCAGTTTGCTTTTTCTTTATTCTTTTGAGTCTCTGTTATGTCCGCTCATTTGCAGTGTTTCATCAAGGTATTTGAAGTTTGCCGTTTTGTAAATCGTGCCGTACTTTGTGTTCAGAGATAAGAGTTTGTTAGTGCTCATAAACTGTGTCTTTTCGTAAGAGATCTGTAGTCCAGTTTTGGAAGCGATTTCGTGTAGTTTTTCAATAGCGTCTTTAGTTTCGTTTATACCTTTTTTGACAATTTCCAGGCATTTAATCTGTAGGTTCCCTAGGGTTATACCCTGTTGTGATGTTTCCCATTCTTTTATTACCTTATCTAACACTTGTTAGACACCTGTGCGAATTTCAAAGGGCTCTCATAGTTCCCCACAGAACTTTACTTTTGGAGGTCGTGTTGGTCAAGGTTTGCTCTATGATAGTCCGTGTTTTGTTGTCTACTTTGTATTCTGCTAGAATTTTGAAGAGAGCTTTCCGGTCGATAGAGTCGTACGCCTTTTTGAAGTCGACAAAGGTAATGATCAGGGGCAGTTTGTGTTGTAAAATCATTTTCAGGTTCCAAATTTGTTCCGCACAAGACCACCCAGTACTGAAGCCTGCTTGGTATTCCCCAATCAAGTGGTCGGTCTGGCATTCTAGTCTGTTCAGTAAAGCTTTAGAGAGGATCCTGTATGTGACCGGTAGTAGGGATATTCCTCTATAGTTGTTCGGGTCAGTCTTGTCACCTTTTTTGTGTAATGGTTGTATCAGGGCAGTTTTCCAGTCGGCAGGAATTTTCATGGCTTCTAGATATCTTCCAAGATCCTGAGGATGTCTTTGGTGAGTTCTGGGACTTGTAAATTGCAGATTTCCGCATTAATACCGTCTTCTCCTGGGCTCTACGATTCTTGAGTGACTTGAATATTTCTTTAATTTCTTCTAGAGTTGGAGGTTCAGTATCTGAATTGTACGTGCTCGTTTCTGTCATCATTTCTTTCATAGGGGGGTCTGTGTTGAGGAGTTTTTCAAAGTACTTTGTCAGAATGTCACAATTGGTTTCTAGGGTTCCATCCGGTCTTCCGAAGCACAAGTTGGGTGATATATATATATATATATATATATATATATATATATATATATATATATATATATATTCCCCCATGAACCATGGACCTTGCCGTTGGTGGGGAGGCTTGCGTGCCTCTGCGATACAGATGGCCGTACCGTAGGTGCAACCACAACGGAGGGGTATCTGTTGAGAGGCCAGACAAACATGTGGTTCCTGAAGAGGGGCAGCAGCCTTTTCAGTAGTTGCAGGGGCAACAGTCTGGATGATTGACTGATCTGGCCTTGTAACATTAACCAAAACGGCCTTGCTGTGCTGGTACTGCGAACGGCTGAAAGCAAGGGGAAACTACAGCCGTAATTTTTCCCGAAGACATGCAGCTTTACTGTATGATTAAATGATGATGGCGTCCTCTTGGGTAAAATATTCCGGAGGTAAAATAGTCCCCCATTCGGATCTCCGGGCGGGGACTACTCAAGAGGACATCGTTATCAGGAGAAAGAAAACTGGCATTCTACGGATCGGAGCGTGGAATGTCCGATCCCTTAATCGGGCAGGTAGGTTAGAAAATTTAAAAAGGGAAATGGATAGGTTAAAGTTAGATATAGTGGGAATTAGTGAAGTCGGTGGCAGGAGGAACAAGACTTTTGGTCAGGTGATTACAGGGTTATAAATACAAAATCAAATAGGGGTAATGCAGGAGTAGGTTTAATAATGAATAAAAAATAGGAGTGCGGGTTAGCTACTACAAACAGCATAGTGAACGCATTATTGTGACAAAGATAGACACGAAGCCCATGCCTACTACAGTAGTACAAGTTTATATGCCAACTAGCTCTGCAGATGATGTAGAAATTGATGAAATGAATGACGAGATAAAAGAAATTATTCAGGTAGGGAAGGGAGACGAAAATTTAATAGTCATGGGTGACTGGAATTCGTCAGTAGGAAAAGGGAGAGAACGAAACATAGTAGGTGAATATGGATTGGGGGGAAGAAATGAAAGATGAAGCCGCCTTGTAGAATTTTGCACAGAGCATAACTTAATCATAGCTAACACTTGGTTCAAGAATCATAAAAGAAGGTTGTATACCTGGAAGAATCCTGGAGATACTAATAGGTATCAGATAGATTATATAATGGAAAGACAGAGATTTAGGAACCAGGTTTTAAATTGTAAGACATTTCCAGGGGCAGATGTGGATTCTGACCACAATCTATTGGTTATGAACTGCAGATTGAAACTGAAGAAACTGCAAAAAGGTGGGAATTTAAGGAGATGGGACCTGGATAAACTGAAAGAACAAGAGGTTGTAGAGAGTTTCAGGGAGACATAAGGGAACAATTGACAGGAATGGGGGAAAGAAATACAGTAGAAGAAGAAGGGGTAGCTCTGAGGGATGAAGTAGTGAAGGCAGCAGAGGATCAAGTAGATAAAAAGACGAGGGCTAATAGAAATCCTTGGGTAACAGAAGAAATATTGAATTTAATTGATGAAAGGAGAAAATATAAAAATGCAGTAAATGAAGCAGGCAAAAGGGAATACAAACGTCTCAAAAATGAGATCGACAGAAAGTGCAAAATGGCTAAGCAGGGATGGCTAGAGGACAAATGAAAGGATGTAGAGGCTTGTCTCACTAGGGGTAAGATAGATACTGCCTACAGGAAAATTAAAGAGACCTTTGGAGAGAAGAGAACCACTTGTATGAATATCAAGAGATCAGATGGCAACCCAGTTCTAAGCAAAGAAGGGAAGGCAGAAAGGTGGAAGGAGTATATAGAGGGTTTATACAAGGGCGATGTACTTGAGGACAATATTATGGAAATGGAAGAGGATGTAGATGAAGATGAAATGGGAGATAAGATACTGCGTGAAGAGTTTGACAGAGCACTGAAAGACCTGAGACGAAACAAGGCCCCGGGAGTAGACAACATTCCATTAGAACTACTGATGGCCTTGGGAGAGCCAGTCATGACAAAACTCTACCATCTGGTGAGCAAGATGTATGAGACTGGCGAAATACCCACAGACTTCAAGAAGAATATAATAATTCCAATCCCAAAGAAAGCAGGTGTTGACAGATGTGAAAATTACCGAACTATCAGTTTAATAAGTCACAGCTGCAAAATACTAACGCGAATTCTTTACAGACGAATGGAAAAACTGGTAGAAGCGGACCTCGGGGAAGATCAGTTTGGATTCCGCAGAAATGTTGGAACACTTGAGGCAATACTAAAATTTCGACTTATCTTAGAAGAAAGATTAAGAAAAGGCAAACCTACGTTTCTAGCATTTCCAGACTTAGAGAAAGCTTTTGACAACGTTAACTGGAATACTCTCTTTGAAATTCTGAAGGTGGCAGGGGTAAAATACAGGGAGCGAAAGGCTATTTACAATTTGTACAGAAACCAGATGGCAGTTATAAGAGTCGAGGGGCATGAAAGGGAAGCAGTGGTTGGGAAAGGAGTGAGACAGGGTTGTAGCCTCTCCCCGATGTTATTCAATCTGTATATTGAGCAAGCAGCAAAGGAAACAAAAGAAAAATTCGGAGTAGGTATTAAAATTCATGGAGAAGAAGTAAAAACTTTGAGGTTCGCCGATGACATTGTAATTCTGTCAGAGACAGCAAAGGACTTGGAAGAGTAGTTGAACGGAATGGACAGTGTCTTGAAAGGAGGATATAAGATGAACATCAACAAAAGCAAAACGAGGATAATGGAATGTAGTCGAATTAAATCGGGTGATGCTGAGGAGATTAGATTAGGAAATGAGACACTTAAAGTAGTAAATGAGTTTTGCTATTTAGGGAGTAAAATAACTGATGAGGGTCGAAGTAGAGAGGATATAAAATGTAGACTGTCAATGGCAAGGAAATCGTTTCTGAAGAAGAGAAATTTGTTAACATCGAGTATAGATTTAAGTGTCAGGAAGTCGTTTCTGAAAGTATTTGTATGGAGTGTAGCCATGTATGGAAGTGAAACATGGACGATAACCAGATTGGACAAGAAGAGAATAGAAGCTTTCGAAATGTGGTGCTACAGAAGAATGCTGAAGATAAGGTGGGTAGATGACGTAACTAATGAGGAGGTATTGAATAGGATTGGGGAGAAGAGAAGTTTGTCGCACAACTTGACTAGAAGAAGGGATCGGTTGGTAGGACATGTTTTGAGGCATCAAGGGATCACAAATTTAGCATTGGAGGGCAGCGTGGAGGGTAAAAATCGTAGAGGGAGACCAAGAGATGAATACACTAAGCAGATTCAGAAGGATGTAGGTTGTAGTAGGTACTGGGAGATGAAGAAGCTTGCACAGGATAGAGTAGCATGGAGAGCTGCATCAAACCAGTCTCAGGACTGAAGACCACAACAATATATATATATATATATATATATATATATATATATATATATATATATATATATATATATATATGTGTGTGTGTGTGTGTGTGTGTGTGTGTGTGTGTGTGTGTGAAAAATGCGAACTTGCACAGTAATTCGGAGTCCACATTAAATTGCGAGTCTTCAGATAAGTGATCCAGTGAATCTTTTCAGAGGTAGGAGGGAAGGAAGAGTAACACGACCACTATGATGTTCAAAGCAACCTTCAAATTGAAGAGAATTTTAGCCACTTGAAGTAGTCATATCGGAAAGGTTCTATTAAGAAGACCGAAACGTAGAGAGGGAAGAAAAGGGTGGCAGAACTCTTGAAATATGTGTGAAGGAAAGACATCATTGTAAGTAAATAAGTTAATAAATTCAGTGGCCGTTTGAGGCAATATTTTTTGCCTTTTGATGGCTCCATAAAGTAAACATGATGCTCTGTTACTCGCAGAGCAGAGCTAAATACGACATTCGATAGGTTGCTGTTGGCCACCAGATCCGATAACTGGTTTAGGGAGGAGTTCTGAACTCGAATTACAGATGGCGATCAGGGACACGATAATTGGAGGAGGAACCTGTCTCTGACCTGTATCCGAGCGCCTGGCGCCGCGGGCGACGCGCCATTTGTGCCGAATTTACATCTGATCTGGCATCTTACGACTGCCGAGTCAGGACTCACCTGCAGTTAGTGGACTGTGGCACCGGCAGAGACAGCTGCGGAACGGATAGCCGGGTAGTCCCGCTCTCCGCTGTACGCAGAGCTAACGAGCAATCATTACAGCTTGCGGCGCTGAGGTCCGGGTTTGGGGCCTTTTATAATCGGCGGTAATTCGCGGCTCTCTAGCGTGGAATAGTGCGAGTAGAGTGCACGGTCGCTGGCCCCGTGCAAGAGGCCCTCCGGAGTATCGTGTTTCCAGCTTCGGTGAGTCACTGGGAGGTCGCAATAGGCCTCATTGCGTCTAATAGAATAACGACCAAACTGGATTAGTGCCAGGAACGAGCGGAGTGACACAGGGTGAAGCCGCCAGGTCCGCAAAAACAGCGACACAGGTCGACCTCGCGTTACTGGAGCAATGGGGCGACGCTGCGTGCGCAGTACAGTGCTGCGCCCTGTCGGCGGAGCCGCCAACCTGCCGCTGCTCCTTAACCGCTGCGGCGCGCGCAACACTAGCGCCAAACGGTGCACATGTCCTCTTTACGAAACACTTTTCTACGTCTGGTAGTCCTTACCTACTGGACTGGACACCAGCATTTATGGCGTGGGTCCTGGGCAGTTTGAGGGGGCTGATACATACTGCCAGTTCTGTTCAGTAACCAGTAAAGATCTTGTCGAAAACTACGTTCTACGACCGAATATGCAGAGCCAGCAGCCAAATAACCGTAGCGACAGTTTTTACTAGTTTGTGGAGAAATGTGGACCAACGAGGTTGTAACCTCCCAACAGATAAATAATATTTATAATAACCTCCCAACAGTAAAAAATATAAGTATATAATTCACATTCAGCGTAACCTCCCACAGATAAATTTCGTAACCTAGGAACAATAAAATGTGACTAATCCCCTAATAAGAAATGTGACTCATAGATAACCTTTCAATAATTGACTGTGAATTTAAACTGGTAAATTTTGGACGTCAGCAGTGCTGCGTCATGGCCCTGAAAGATCATACTGAATAAATTGAAAATTCTTACCTCAATGAAGTCGCCAGATAACGCATATACAGGGTGTTACAAAAAGGTACGGCCAAACTTTCAGGAAATATTCCTCACACACAGAGAAAGAAAATATGTTATGTGGACATGTGTCCGGAAACGCTTATTTTCCATGTCAGAGCTCATTTTATTACTTCTCTTCAAATCACATTAAACATGGAATGGAAACACACAGTAACAGAACGTACCAGCGTGACTTCAAACACTTTGTTACAGGAAATGTTCAAAATGTCCTCCGTTAGCCAGGATACATGCATCCACCCTCCGTCGCATGGAATCCCTGATGCGCTGATGCAGCCCTGGAGAATGGCGTATTGTATCACAGCCGTCCACAATACGAGCACGAAGAGTCTCTACATTTGGTATCGGGGTTACGTAGACAAGAGCTTTCAAATGCCCCCATAAATGAAAGTCAAGAGCGTTGAGGTCAGGAGAGCGTGGAGGCCACGGAATTGGTCCGCCTCTACCAATCCATCGGTCACCGAATCTGTTGTTGAGAAGCGTACGAACACTTCGACTGAAATATGCAGGAGCTCCATCGTGCATGAACCACATGTTGTGTCGTACTTGTAAAGGCACTTATCTAGCAGCACAGGTAGAGTATCCCGTATGAAATCATGATAACGTGCTCCATTGAGCGTAGGTGGATGAACATGGGGCCCAATCAAGACATCACCAACAATGAGTGCCCAAACGTTCTAGTACTGTAGAGCAATGAGTCGCATGTCAACACAAGCACCGAAGTCAACATTATCTTCCTTCAATTGGGCCGACTGGCGGTGAATCGAGGAAGTACAGTACATACTGACGAAACTAAAATGAGCTCTAACATGGAAATTAAGCGTTTCAGGACACATGTCAACATAACATCTTTTCCTTATTTGTGTGTGAGGAATGTTTCCTGAAAGTTTGGCTGTACCTTTTTGTAACACCCTGTATATTTGCTCTTATAATAAATTTTTCTGGCGCAGCCCAGTGCAATGCTGGCCGATAGATTTGTCATTTATAGAATGAAACAACTGCTTTTTCTTTACAATAATCGGGATGACCATGGATTGGAGAAATTAGTAAATTCTTTAAATTGAATGATTGTCAAAAGTTAATTTTTATAAAAAAAAGATTATTATTAAGAGATTTTTTAAAAAACATTTACATGGGACTTGATATAACAATACTACATAAGCACGAGGCTGCTTTTACCTTATACTATATCGCTCAGGTACTGCCATCGCTCCCCACGACCGGTCCAGCCAACTCCATACACCAGACTGCTAGCTACTACTTACTACTACTGCCACACAGTTCCTACTGCAGTCAACACTGCTCTCTGGTCTGAGATTCTGTTATAGCTTACATATCGCAGGCAGCGCGTGAGCAATCCCATCGAAATTACGTCTGCTCGAATGCGCTAGCAACAAATTCCTTAATCATGGACCTCTTAAAAGTTCTTATTATCAACGTCTGAGATAGAAATTAAAAGCAGTCGTAAAAGGCAGCGTTTCATGTTAACTCATAAAATTTTAGAGAATGTAACGTTATGTCGCACTACTTTTCTCTTATTGACCTATATTTCAAAAGAGGAAGTGTGACCTCATACGTAAAACATATACATAACATCATTGAAATCGAAGGTACATACGTTGAATACTTTATTTTTGATGCATCTACAGATGTGCTTCAAAATACCCATGTACATGAAATTACTAATGATGAAAAACTATAAGAAATGTGCCATCAAATTCATTAAAGGGGCAACGGAAAAAGATGCATAACATTATTGACACAGTATACTAATAATTCCAGTTTGTGCTGTAAAGTAAAATTTTACAGTAATCACACACAGAATGATTTCATTCAACAGAGTTCGCATGTTTTCGGCAGGCGCATATTTACGTTAGTTGAAGTTCGAACATGAAGAACAAATACATTAACTCAATTGTTTTTACGTTGTGCTTGGAAAGAAAATGGAATATGACTGCGGTACCGAAATATGCTAGTACATATGGTTTAAATATCAAAAATAAACGGCAATATCAAAAACTATTGTGTAAATATATACATCGAAATAAAGAGAAATACACCGTCAAGGACTACTGGGAACGACGAAAAGATTTTATATACCCAATGTCGCATATCCCACATATTATAGTAGAAAGGTTACCGTATACTTATAGTATGTGCACAGACATTCAGAAACCACATTGTTAAATATTTCCAGTAGAGTTCAAGCTGTCAGAAACACGAAGGGTGGGCACACCCCATACCAAAGTCCACTAATAGGTGTCCGGATACTTTTAATCAGATAGTGTATACTGGAGAGCGGATTTCGAACGAATTTAAGAGTTCCTTTTTATAAGCAACGCAACCACCTAAAAAGGAGAAGAGAAAAAAAACTAAACTTTTCAGTACAGACATACTAGAGCCATTTTATGGATCCTGGTACAAGCTCATTGCGATCATTTACGTCATGGACGACTATAGTCTCGTTGGTCAATCCGAGACGTAAGGAACTGTTATATAAAGATATTTATTAGCAGTGTAAAGTAAGGTGACAGTGTAAGATTTATTTCCTCGTGTAAGAGCATTTTATAGCAATACGTATACTGAAGCGTTTCTTTTTACGGGCTGGATTGGTGAGGTGTAATGCCCAGTAAAGTATTTTCTTTTTGCTGGCGACGGGTGATCAGCGAAACTGCAAGTACGGTCGTTTGTAGAGGGCAGCATTGATGGTCAAACAGCCGGGTACGTCAAGTACCGAACCTCTGACACAAAGAGGGAGGAGCTCAAAATGTTACTCATGCGCCAAGCGACGAATCAGAAACGAAGTTTCTATGAGCGTCACTAATGTGACGAAGAAAAAGAAGAATTATAAACCAAGTGGAATTGATGGATTACAAGCAGAGTCATTTAAGAGCCTTGGAAGTAGTGGTTCAAATGGTTCAAATGGCTCTGAGCACTATGGGACTCAACTGCTGTGGTTATCAGTCCCCTAGAACTTAGAACTACTTAAACCTAACTAACCTAAGGACATCACACACATCCATGCCCGAGGCAGGATTCGAACCTGCGACCGTAGCAGTCGCACGGTTCCGGACTGCGCGCCGAGAACCGCGAGACCACCGCGGCCGGCGGAAGTAGTGGTGTGAAAGAGTTAACTTATCTATGTTTTAAGATATACGAAAAAGGCTAATGGCCCTATGACTTTCCCTCGGCAGTAAAACAGATTGAGAAGAAAAGCAATGCCAAGAAATGTTAAGATTTTAGAACCATAAGTCTAATGTCTGATGCAGCAAAACTTCTGTTAAGGGTGACAAATAGAAGACTTCACGAAAGACTGGAAAAAGTATTGCAGAGGAACAGTAAGGATTTAGAAGAGCGAAATGTACAGGAGATGCAATTGGACTGCTGAGAGTTATAGGTGAGAGATACATTGAAAGAGGAAGAGAAGTTTATATTGTTTTCATTGACTTGAGGAAAGTCGTTGACAGAGTGCAGTGGAATAAATTAATGGACATTCTGAGGAAGAATGGTATCGGCTGGAGGGATAGAAGGCCGGTTAAGAATCTATACAAACAATAGAAAATACTGGTAAAACCGCGGTTGTCGACAACGTCACTCAACCACATTTCCGTAAGTTATTTGAACATTGTGTACGCCGGATAAAACTAAGGTCTCAAGAATAAAAGCATTTGAGATGTGGATTTGAAGGAGGATGGAAGGAATGAAATGGGTAGAGAAAGTGAGAATGAGAAGGTGTTGAGAAGAGTGGGGGAAGAGAGAGAAATTTTAAAGGTAATCAGGAAGAAGAGACACAACTGGCTTGGACATTGAATGAGAAAAGATCGTTTACTAATAGATGCTACGGAAGGAACGGTGAACGGATAAAGAAGAAGGGGATGCAGGAGCTACCAGATGGTGGACAGTATAACGACAGGAAAAAAGTATGAGAAAAAGAAGAGGGTAGCAAGTGACAGGACTGCATGGAGAGCTACATGAACAAGAGCAGAACACTGATGATGATAATGATGACGAATGTGATTTGAAATATGATTATCACGCGCTCAGTTTTCTTCATCCGCTCCCTGGTCACTGGAATCTTCCATAACTCCTCACATGTAAATACCAATCATCACTCCATAACTGCAATTCTGGATCGAATTCGTACAGCATCTTCGCTGAAACTTTCCATAACATTAAATCTTTCGCCATATATTTCCTTATTTCAGCCGTATGACTCTCGAACAAATTATCCTGTAACTTACGTCTTATCCAGAACCACTCTACATTCAAAACGAGAATAAAGCTCTGTCTCTTATCATCGGCGTAGCCTCTCCCTTGCAGAATCTCAACTGCTTTCTTTCTGTCCAAAAGTGAATCCGTATCTCTGTTAAATTGTAAACTATTCGTGATTTTCACATCGCTGACCATTACTGTTTTCTCCTTTCCAGCTCATCCACTTGTCTTACCTTATTAATTCTCGCACTTTCTCTGAACAGCCAACTTCTTCGTCATATTTAAGTTCCCTCTACTATAGGCATGCATTTGTTTTAAATGTCGTTACTCAGATCCGGCAAGAACGTAATAAGGAATTTCCTATCACAAGAAGACTGTCGATTTTTCATTACTATGTAATAATAAGTAAATAAGTATGTGATTCAAAAAGCGCTTTGGTAGAGCCTAGTGTTCAGACTCATGTATCTGGTATCTGAGGGAGAAAATAGCGTTATAATTGTGTAGAAATTGTAGATGCTATGAATTTCTGGTGGTGATCGGTATTCTCTGATTGTATGAGACGTCTTTATGGTAGCAGAGAAGGACGTTTCTTCTACCCTCATTGTTTGTTAGTTACTTGTTGTGCCCTGAATACTATGTAAGGACTTAATTACAGAATGACAAGATGAACGTTTAACACTGTTTGTTGCAAAAGCCGCCTTACAAGTTTATTTCTTTCTTTTTTTTCGGGCTAGTGGAAATTTTATGTCAATTTCTTCCAAGCGATTCCCGAGTTCAAACTGACGGCCTGGAGGTTTTAGGTTAAAAGAATAATGTTATGAAGATATGTCTTATTATGTATACCAGTAAGATGCCCAATAGAGTATCATCTGGTTTGTAGAAGACAAGACACCTTTCAAAAAGTTTAAAATGATATAATTTTCTCCATCGGCTGTACTACTTATTTCAAAAATCACTACTGCACTTCGACCTTAGGACAATTTCAAGGTACTGTCAAAACTTCAGTAGTCAGCCATCATAAATAGACTAAAAATGATGTCAACCGCTAAGGCTCGTGTCTGTTTTTCCCATATACACCTTTGATATGTGACATAAGGAATAAAAACTCACGAGTGCATGGCGAGAGGTACTTCATACAAGTGTTGGCGATTAGCGCTCTAGTCTTCCATAAGCTCTTCTCATGATTCGTACATGAGATACACACTATCTGATAGAAAGTATGATAGGTGTTAGTCGACATTGATGTGTGTCCAATCTTCGCCTTTAAAATGGCTGGAACTCAGCTGAGAATATTTTCAATAAGCTGTCTCTATCTCTGTGGAAGAGCGGCAGCCATTTCCTTATCAAGGGCTGATATCAGGGAAGGTAGACTGACGAAGGGGTCTGAACTAATTTGACGTCATAACTCATCCCGAACGTGTTATATTGGCTTCAGGTCTGGACTCCGTGAATGCCAGCCCATTTCAGGATGCTACTGTCCGCAGACTACTGCCTCATAGATTTACAACAGGGTGCATTATCATACTGGTACAAATATCATAACGCCTAGAAATAGAAGTGCCCACCGACAGACTGCCCAGCGTTCGTTTGTGGCTGGCTGAAGTAGATTTCTACCAGTGCGGCTCGTAAGACACATTTAGAATTGTTGTTGCGTTTAGTTGTGTTTCCTGATACCAAAGAATTTTTTATCAAAAAGTAACAGTGGAGCAATATTTTCGTGTGTGTTTGTAGACTTTTTTCGCAACACTAACACCAAAAATTTTAGGGGCAGTGAACACACGGAACTACACTCCTGGAAATTGAAATAAGAACACCGTGAATTCATTGTCCCAGGAAGGGGAAACTTTATTGACACATTCCTGGGGTCAGATACATCACATGATCACACTGCAAGAACCACAGGCACATAGACACAGGCAACAGAGCATGCACAATGTCGGCACTAGTACAGTGTATATCCACCTTTCGCAGCAATGCAGGCTGCTATTCTCCCATGGAGACGATCGTAGAGATGCTGGATGTAGTCCTGTGGAATGGCTTGCCATGTCATTTCCACCTGGCGCCTCAGTTGGACCAGCGTTCGTGCTGGACGTGCAGACCGCGTGAGACGACGCTTCATCCAGTCCCAAACATGCTCAATGGGGGACAGATCCGGAGATCTTGCTGGCCAGGGTAGTTGACTTACACCTTCTAGAGCACGTTGGGTGGCACGGGATACATGCGGACGTGCATTGTCCTGTTGGAACAGCAAGTTCCCTTGACGGTCTAGGAATGGTAGAACGATGGGTTCGATGACGGTTTGGATGTACCGTGCACTATTCAGTGTCCCCTCGACGATCACCAGTGGTGTACGGCCAGTGTAGGAGATCGCTCCCCACACCATGATGCCGGGTGTTGGCCCTGTGTGCCTCGGTCGTATGCAGTCCTGATTGTGGCGCTCACCTGCACGGCGCCAAACACGCATACGACCATCATTGGCACCAAGGCAGAAGCGACTCTCATCGCTGAAGACGACACGTCTCCATTCGTCCCTCCATTCACGCCTGTCGCGACACCACTGGAGGCGGGCTGCACGATGTTGGGGCGTGAGCGGAAGACGGCCTAACGGTGTGCGGGACCGTAGCCCAGCTTCATGGAGACGGTTGCGAATGGTCCTCGCCGATACCCCAGGAGCAACAGTGTCCCTAATTTGCTGGGAAGTGGCGGTGCGGTCCCCTACGGCACTGCGTAGGATCCTACGGTCTTGGCGTGCATCCGTGCGTCGCTGCGGTCCGGTCCCAGGTCGACGGGCACGTGCACCTTCCGCCGACCACTGGCGACAACATCGATGTACTGTGGAGACCTCACGCCCCACGTGTTGAGCAATTCGGCGGTACGTCCACCCGGCCTCCCGCATGCCCACTATACGCCCTCGCTCAAAGTCCGTCAACTGCACATACGGTTCACGTCCACGCTGTCGCGGCATGCTACCAGTGTTAAAGTCTGCGATGGAGCTCCGTATGCCACGGCAAACTGGCTGACACTGACGGCGGCGGTGCACAAATGCTGCGCAGCTAGCGCCATTCGACGGCCAACACCGCGGTTCCTGGTGTGTCCGCTGTGCCGTGCGTGTGATCATTGCTTGTACAGCCCTCTCGCAGTGTCCGGAGCAAGTATGGTGGGTCTGACACACCGGTGTCAATGTGTTCTTTTTTCCATTTCCAGGAGTGTATTCACGAGAGATACGAATACCGTAATGTATCAGATGCGCTCAACTCTACAATACCAAATAACTCACTCTGCAAAGTTTCCCCTTCAAACAAAACATTAAGTGACTTTTACCAAGCCATTTGCTAAGTAACCAAAAAATTGACTGTTCAGATGTGATGGCTGTAATTCTAGGCGTAATCAAAAGCCTTCAGTTCGAACTCCGGAATCGATTCGAAGAATTTACATAAAATTTCTGGTAGCCCGAAAGAAAAAGCCTTGTCAAGAGGATTTCTCAGCACACAGGTGACAAACATCTTATTATTCTGTACTGAATTCCTTACACCTGAAACTTTAGCGCGTTTCATGTATTCTGGCACATCTTCCAAGGGGTTTTAAGTGTTGCGAGTGATTGCTTAAAATGGTTGTCGATGTCGAACTGCCGGCCGAAGTAGCCGAGCGGTTCTAGGCGCTTCAGTCTGGAACCGCGCGACCGCTACGGTCGCAGGTGCGAATCCTGCTTCGGGCATGGATGTGTGTGATGTCCTTAGGTTAGTTAGGTTAAACTAGTTCTAAGTTCTAGGGGACTGATGACCTCAGATGTTAAGTCCCATAGTGCTCAGAGTCATTTCAATCATTTTGATGTCGAACTTCACCCGATGTTGTGTTTTATGAGAAATGGTCATGTGAATAGAAAGATAAATCGCTACTTGTCCACCGTAAACCCTCAAAATACGCATGAAACTCCTCTTCGCGATAAAAAAAGTACTCGTAGATAGGTGCGCTGGTTCTGCCTGCGAATTATCGGCTCCGTGTGTTTGGAAACTTCTGTCAATGGAGATCAATTTTCGAGAATTTCCACTCTCATTTAAGGGAATATGAAAAGCTGCATGTTGCACATCACAAGAATCGCGTCTCGTATTTACGAATCCTTCACAGATGAACGCAAAATAAGCCTAGTTGGCATTACTTGTCTGGTTGCGATTTTCACCTTTGCGGATACTTCAGAGGAAAAGTGTTGGAAAATCACCCTAAGCCAACTGAAGAAAAACATATACCGCGACACTGAAATTATCGATATTACGGTTCTGCGTAGAGTGAGCCTAAATGTGATTTTACGAGCACAAAAATGCATGGAGATGAAGGGTGATTAGTCAATACATGTCGTAATTTTTAAATTGTTTAACTGTAGGAATTTCTGAAAGTTTTTTGTGATTTCAAATAAAATTGTGTCTATGACTGAATGTGCGTATTGTCGACTCGAGGCCGCTTTCATCTTGCACTCTGTACTCCAGAAGTAGCAAAATCCCTCCATCTCTTGAACAGTCTCTTCTATTAACTGTCAACGACCACTGCTACGACACCAACAAACGGTACTTTCTCTCCGCGACAAACAATTCGCCCATCAGGACAGTCCTTTGCTTCTCACGTTGTGTTTCCACTACACAAATAACTGAGATGAAAAATTTTATATCTGTTGCTAGATATTATTAGTTGTATAGTCGATCTATATCTGTTGTTATTTATTATTAGTTGTATAGTCGACATTCAACTTCGCAGAACGCCACACACTAAAAATCTAAATATTGAGCGGCATCCCCGACGAGTTTCGCGGCTGAGACAAGTGTCGAGTACTGCTGGTTGCATACCCGCTCACTGCTCAGGGAGAGCGAGTTGCCCTTGTAAAAGACACAGCACACGGGACCGAGTATATCTGGAAGAGGAACGCACGGTACTCTCCGTTTCTTCTAATCTTTTAACAAGAACCTTCTAAAAGAGCTGCCATATGTTGGGTATCAGTATGTTCTCAAGCAAGAGGTGCAGTGTAGTGTTTTCTTTTATTCTTTTAACAAGTACGTCTGAACAGAACAGTCACATGTTGAGCTGTGTGTCCGCAAGCAAGGGGCATTTTAATAAAGTTTCAATTGTGGCGTTGCCCAGTTTGGGTATTCTAGTGGGGACCATGTACGAATCGTTTTGTACTTCATTTTGCTATATGTGTCACACGAACAGGCTTGGAGAGTGATGTCTATGACAGGAATTTGTGTTGACTCTCGTAATTACTACATATTTAATAAAGTAACCAATTTAGTAACAATGTGCAATGCTAGCCGCTGTTGTTGGAGTGGAACTGAGTGGGAACCGTTAGTGGAAGAGACACTGACTGTGTATCGTGGTACGAGAAAACTTTATGATACGTGTCTTAAAGCTGAACAAAGTCACGATATTATTTAATATATTATTAATGCACTAACTACCAGTGTCACAGTAATTTATCCCGCTCTTTCATTCAAAAAACGAGTGAGAATGGAACATGTTCTTGTAGATGTCTACTACTGTAGCATGTGGTTTGTTTGCTTGCAGAGTTACTGTTTATTATCTACAAGCCATAGAATTCTATAAGGAACATTTAGGAACATACTTTTACAGTACAATTTGAGAAGTAACTGACAGTTCAAGGGAAAACCCGTACAATTATAGAATACGGTAATAACTGTAATTAAAGAACTATCGAATAGACATTATTCAGAATTGTGGTGGAAACATGTTAGAAGTGATGTTTAAGGAGTTACTCATTTTAACTGCACTTCACTGACATAATCACAACATACATAACCCACATGGTTTTAAAATAATAGTAACGCGCAAGGCTAAACTCTAGAAGAAGAAATTACCTTCGATATTCATTACTAATACTGTCAGTGTCCAGGAAGAAAAAATATTTGGTTATATGCAGCACGAACTTTGAGTCTAATTGCAAATAATTTCTGCTGCATTATGCCTATTCCATAAGCGAATATTTACTGAGATAGCCTTTGTTGTTAAATATGTGATTAAGCTGTAACGTGAGTAGCGACAAAGATTAATGCGTTCATTTTTCTGTTAAATAAATTACTGCATTATTTAGTATCCTGTACAGAAACAAATTATGTATGCATGGCCCAAAGACTAACTGTTTCCATATCATTCCAACGTAAATCATACTAACTAACGGGTATGTAAATGGTTAGAGCTGCCATTCTCTGTGTCAACTCGAACAGTTATATGGCTAGGCCTGATAAGTTTTATAAAGGGGCATAAACAGCGTTAGATGTTCATTAATCACACAGAGATGGAGCACACACGTGTGAGACAGAGTTATCAGCACCTAACAGAGTTTCAAAGGGACCTCTTTGTGGGTCTCCAATTGGCCGACTGGTCGAATCGTTCAGCCCACTCTGGTGTGGTAAAAGAAGATAACAAAAGGAAGGCTGAAGTTTTCAATTCCGCGTTTAAGAACTCATTTATGCATTAAGATCGTACAGACATATCATCGTTGACCGTCGCACAGACTCCCGTATGGAGGACATAGTAATATGTATCCTTGGCGTAGAGGAACAACTGAAGGAGTCGAAAGCAAGTAAGTAAGCAAGTCGGGACGGAATGCCAATTCCGTTTTACAGAGAGCGTGGCATTGGCTTCTTACTTAGCTTGCATTGATCTCGGATCTTTCGCCTAGCACAAAGTCCCAAGTGACGGAAAAAGTGCAGAAGGCTCTTTGTACGTACTTCCAGCTGCCTATACGAAACCAACATGCGAGACTATGTGAAACTACCGAATGTGGTTTCCCATGTGTATAGCTGTGTATGCATTATACATATTTGTGAAACCTACCAATCTAACCTTCTAGGTGCGATTGCTGTGCAACTACTTTGTCTTTACGCATAATCTTTTTATTTTAACTGATGCAGAACATTTATACAATCTTTTAACTGTAAAACTTCAATATGTGTGTTAATCAAATCAATGTTTACATAGGTAGCTGTGCAAGACTCTTGCATCATGACTGAAATAATCGTTGAATATAACGTGGACCTGTCCATTGCTATGACTAAAGACAACAATTTTTGTATTTTTATTTTTTTACCACAAGTACTCTGAATACAACACTACGTTTGGCCTAACAAGTGTAATCAAAAGACTTACTAGATAAAAATGTGGTGTAGCTGAAGGTAATCTGGATCTGTGCAAAATGAGAAAAAACTCACTATTCCTCAAACACACTAAACAACGACTGAATCTGGGCGTAAGAAGGATATCGCTTATCTGCGCAACAACGGAAGCGTAGTTCTGTTCCGCTGTGCATGCCTACGTTGGTTATAATCACCTGCAACAAGATGAGTTGGAAGAAATCCCGCTGCTTTTGATATTACAGAAGTAAATTTCTCTAGGTTCAATGTGAGAAAAGCAAGCGCCATTAAACCGTTCACTAATTATCGTTCTTAGAAACTTTTGAATAGGCAAGTGGAATGTGAATGCTCAGTAAAGAATAATTGGATTTGTGTGTGCATTAACCATGTACGACTAACATGAACAGAATTAGAAGATATGAAAATTTCTGCCGACCGCGGTGGTCTCGCGGTTCTAGGCGCTCAGTCCGGATCCGCGCGACTGCTTCGGTCGCAGGTTCGAATCCTGCCTCGGGCATGGATGTGTGTGATGTCCTTAGGTTAGTTAGGTTTAAGTAGTTCTAAGTTCTAGGGGACTGATGACCACAGATGTTAAGTTCCATAGTGCTCAGAGCCATTTGAACCAGTTTGAAAATTTCTACATTAATTATCATTGTTATTATCAACTATTGTAATTTGGATATAAAATAGAAAGCTCATGTAATGAACACTTATGACAAAACTACTTCTTAGAATTCATTACTTTGAAAAGAAGGGGATAAAAGGCGACGTGATGCTTCTGGAGTTCATGAATATTATGAAGTGCCTAAATCGACAGTGTTTTAGAAGTCAAAACGCAAGTTACTGTATTGAAAAAGTTTAGATTGGTAACGCTCCCTAAACACGACATACCGGTCTCTGCAACAATAGCGCACGCGAATGCATAATCAGATTCTACATTCATATGGTCCAAGCTGCAGCAGCTGCATTCCTAAACCAAGCTTCCATACCACCACGGCCAAGAAAAACGCACCCAATTCTACCAACACTCAACACAGGAATGCTAATCAGCGCCGACTGACTACACGACAACAATGTCAACAACGTAAATTTTGGTTTCCAAAGAGCCTCTTCTATACCTGCTATAAGAAAATACGCTCTCTGTGCCAAGTATTACCAAAAAAACTGCCACTTTTCATAATATGGAAACCTTACGAAATGAAATGGAAAGATGCGATGAAGAAAGTAGTACTTTCTACCAGGGAATTCACAGAAATTTGCCGTGTATAGACTGGCGAAGACCTCATTTCAGAAAGGAGTGAAAGTCACTGTTACAAATATTTTGCTCGTTATGTGAGTAACGTAGTTCGACAATCAGACCCCGAAGATCAAGCGATGCCGACCGGGCGCCGTCTTATCCGTTACCTTATGACGTCATTTGGATGCAGAGCTCTCGCAGTCGCTTTGAACCACTCAACCGATTGAATCGGTACTTCTCATTTAAGTAGCTCCCCAGTTGGCATTACGAGACTTAGTGCATCCCCTTCCAGTCCTCCCACGTAAGAAATATCCCTGGTGGGACCGGGAATTGGACCCAGGCGGCCATTCAAATGAGAGACACGCTGACTGATCATTTACGCAAGTGGACATTTGGTCAATTAACAAATGATATTTCTACCTCTACATCTACATCCATACTCCGCAAGCCACCTGACGGTTTAAGTCTGGATAGACCACAAAGCTAAATTTAGAAGTAAATATACATAGTTTCTTTTTGGAAGCTCATTCCCTGCCATAGAAAAAGTTTATTCAGAAACTTGCAGCTTATTTAGTGCAATATAACTGCTTCATTTAAAAAGTAAATTATGTGCTGCTGTGTAAAGGTACTAGAAACGCAGTTCTGCTATTGTGGTTGATAACGAAAGCAAGACTGAAGAAAAATCAGGACAGGTTCACTGGATTTGTCAACCTGGAAAAAGCGTCCTACAGTGTCAAATGGTCGAAGATGTTCGAAATTCTGAGAACAATAGGGGTAAGATGCAGGAAAAGTCGGATATTATGTGTATGAGGTACAAGAGGGAACAATAAGTCTGGAAAACCAAGAACAAGTGCTCTGATGAAAAAGGGTGTAAGACAGTAATGTAGTCTTCCGTCCCTACTGTTCAGTCTATATATCGAAGAAACAACGCCTAACATGGAATAAAAGTTCAAGAGTTGACTTAAAATTCAAGGTGAAAGCACAGCATTGCATTACAGTAAAACGTGGGCTGCGGGAAGACCGAAACAGAACAGCATCGAAACACTAGAGTGTGGTGTTACAGAAGAATGTTGAAAATTAATTTGAATGGTAATATAAGAAGGAAAAGGTTCTCCGCAGAAACGTCGAGCAAAGCAATAGGAGGAAAACACTGACAAGAAGAAGAGACGAGATACTAGAACATATGCTTAGACATCAGGGAATGATTTCCACGGTACTAGAGGGAACTGTAGAGAGTAAAAACTATAGGGGAATACCGAGAATGGAATACTTTCAGCAAATAATTGAGGACTTAGATTGCAATTGCTACTCTGAGATGACTAGATTGACACAGAAGAATTAGTGGTGGGCCGCATCAAATCAGTCCGAAGACTGATGACTCACGAAAAGAAAAAAAAAAAAAGTGAATTTATCTGTAAACGTTCAGTAGCCAGTCACATTCGAAGATAGATTAAGTTAATACCTGTAAAGTGTCTCTTTCCTTGTCGTTATATCGTGCGAGTGATCCATGTAACTTGTAACTAACTACCAACCTCTCAAAAGACATGTAGTGAACATTCCAACTGTGCCATATTTATTAAACTAAACTAAACTGGGCACTGTATTCCTGGCGGAGCAGTTTCCTCTCAACAGACTGCTGCTACACCTTCTTCCTCTATCGCATCACTGAGCAATTCTATTGGAAAGTCTTATTATCAGCACTGTGCTCTCCCGACGGCTAATATCAGCTTTCGAAATCGGAGCTGCTGCTTTTACTTCAAATGGTTACTCGCTTGACTTAGTACGAGGGTGTGCTGAAAAGTGATGCCTCCGAATTTTTTATTTTGTGCGTTTCGGCCGCGTTTCCCCCCCCCCCCTCCCCCTCTCCTCCCCCCCCCCCCCCCCGCCAACACCCCACAGGAACGTCCCACACCAGATGACTGTAACACCAATGCGGAGCCATCGCCGACAAAGTGTAATTGAGGCGAAATAAGGGGAACCAGCCCGCATTCGCCGAGGCATATTGAAAACCGCCTTAAAGACTATCCACAGGCTGGCCGTCACACGGGACCTCCACGCTAATCCGCCGGGCGGATTCGTGCCGGGGACCGGCACGCCTTCCCGCCCGGAAAGCAGTGCGTTAGGCGGCACGGCTACCCGAGCTGGCAAACAAAAGTTAGTAACCTTCTACACCTTCGTTTTTCATGTCTGCATATCAGTAGCAGTCTGCCTCTAGAGGGCTCTGAGTTGTAGCGTGTAACAAGGCGGTATGTAATATAACTATGTCGGTGCGTAAAAAAAAAAGCGTGGTACATTCAAGTTTCGAGTTCGGAGAGTTCGTCCACACATGGAGTACCCTGTCCTTCAGCATGGCAGTGCCCGACCACACACGAGCGCTGCGCCACCAGTAACAATCCGACGCCTTGGGTTCACTGTCATCGATCATCCTCCATACAGTCATGATTTGGCCCAGTCCGATTTTCATCTTTTCCCAAATCTTTAAGAACATCTACGAGGACTTCAGTTTGATAGTCATCAACCGATGCAAGCAGAAATGAGGTCGTGCCTCCGTCAACGAAAAGCATTCTACAGCGACGGCATCGACAAACTGGTCTCTCCTTGGGAGAAATGAGTTTGTCTCCAGGGCGATTTTGTCGAGAAATAAATATGTAGACATTAAGAATGAAGATATGCAGTGTTAATAACGTTTTTTTTATTTAAAAAGCTTTAAAAATTTTCATATAGGAGTCCGGAAACATCACTTATCAACACACTCTCGCAGAATCTGAATCTGTTCGTACCACGAAGGAAAAACCCTTGGTGGTGCTTAGGATCTGTGGGTCAATTCATAGAGTAAATATCTCTGGAGTTAGCATTGCGTTCTGCGCATGTTGTCAACATGAAACCGGGATTGTCACGTGTTTTCGGGACTTAGCTGTGCGTGTGTGCTTTCTGCAGCGTTTGAAGTTTATAATATCAAGAGTTTTTGTTGTGTTTCACCTTTTGTTGATAGTGTAATAGCGAGGGTGAATTACTGTTGTTGCTACGGATGCAAAGAAAAATATGTGAAAGGAGAGATATTAACTTTTCATGGGTACATACCATGTAGCTCTAATTATAGTTATACACTCCTGGAAATGGAAAAAAGAACACATTGACACCGGTGTGTCAGACCCACCATACGTGCTCCGGACACTGCGAGAGGGCTGTACAAGCAATGATCACACGCACGGCACAGCGGACACACCAGGAACCGCGGTGTTGGCCGTCGAATGGTGCTAGCTGCGCAGCATTTGTGCACCGCCGCCGTCAGTGTCAGCCAGTTTGCCGTGGCATACGGAGCTCCATCGCAGTCTTTAACACTGGTAGCATGCCGCGACAGCGTGGACGTGAACCGTATGTGCAGTTGACGGACTTTGAGCGAGGGCGTATAGTGGGCATGCGGGAGGCCGGGTGGACGTACCGCCGAATTGCTCAACACGTGGGGCGTGAGGTCTCCACAGTACATCGATGTTGTCGCCAGTGGTCGGCGGAAGGTGCACGTGCCCGTCGACCTGGGACCGGACCGCAGCGACGCACGGATGCACGCCAAGACCGTAGGATCCTACGCAGTGCCGTATGGGACCGCACCGCCACTTCCCAGCAAATTAGGGACACTGTTGCTCCTGGGGTATCGACGAGGACCATTCGCAACCGTCTCCATGAAGCTGGGCTACGGTCCCGCACACCGTTAGGCCGTTTTCCGCTCACGCCCCAACATCGTGCAGCCCGCCTCCAGTGGTGTCGCGACAGGCGTGAATGGAGGGACGAATGGAGACGTGTCGTCTTCAGCGATGAGAGTCGCTTCTGCCTTGGTGCCAATGATGGTCGTATGCGTGTTTGGCGCCATGCAGGTGAGCGCCACAATCAGGACTGCATACGACCGAGGCACACAGGGCCAACACCCGGCATCATGGTGTGGGGAGCGATCTCCTACACTGGCCGTACACCACTGGTGATCGTCGAGGGGACACTGAATAGTGCACGGTACATCCAAACTGTCATCGAACCCATCGTTCTACCATTCCTAGACCGGCAAGGGAACTTGCTGTTCCAACAGGACAATGCACGTCCGCATGTATCCCGTGCCACCCAACGTGCTCTAGAAGGTGTAAGTCAACTACCCTGGCCAGCAAGATCTCCGGATCTGTCCCCCATTGAGCATGTTTGGGACTGGATGAAGCGTCGTCTCACGCGGTCTGCACGTCCAGCACGAACGCTGGTCCAACTGAGGCGCCAGGTGGAAATGGCATGGCAAGCCGTTCCACAGGACTACATCCAGCATCTCTACGATCGTCTCCATGGGAGAATAGCAGCCTGCATTGCTGCGAAAGTTGGATATACACTGTACTAGTGCCGACATTGTGCATGCTCTGTTGCCTGTGCCTATGTGCCTGTGGTTCTGTCAGTGTGATCATGTGATGTATCTGACCCCAGGAATGTGTCAATAAAGTTTCCCCTTCCTGGGACAATGAATTCACGGTGTTCTTATTTCAATTTCCAGGAGTGTATTAGTAAGAGACACTGTATATGTTTAAAAATTTCGAGACGCCTTATAATTAAGGCTTGATTCTGCAGACCTATTTTTCTACGATTTTATGACTATATAACAGATATTACGGCTCGTACAAAAGCTTACAAACAATCGCTTCCTCTCGTAAATTTGCTAGTGGAACAGGAAAGGGAATGGTTAGTTGTTTCAATAAATACTATCAAATGGCTGGCTCTGAGCACTATGCGACTTAACTTCTGAGGTTATCAGTCGCCTAGAACTTAGAATTACTTAAACCTAACTAACCTAAGGACATCACACACATCCATGCCCGAGGCAGGATTCGAACCTGTGACCGTAGCGGTCGCTCGGCTCCAGACTGTAGCGCCTAGAACCGCACGGCCACACCGGCCGGCAAATACTATCCTCGATTATGTATATAGATTACTCAGTCTACTATTTATTTAATAAACTGGGAGCAAGTACTTAAAATGCGTTAAATAAATACCTCAAAGTGCCACCAGTAAGAAAAATTGTGCCTTAGGTCGCAAAAACGAGAAAATAAATAAGCAGAAATACAAGAAAAAAGGACGAATTAGAAGGGATACAATCTCTAATGTGTGGCAAATTCGGTGTTTTTCGGACACATGCAAAAGTACTAGCGTACTGTCAAGTCGTTTTGCAAGACCATCACTGCAAAAATGTACGTCAGGCCCTGTAATACTATAAAGTGCCGTATCATACCGAAAACTACCAAAAATCGAGTGCATCTGAACTGTGACACCTATCGCAAAGAAGCAGAATGTAATATCACTTGCCCTTAAAAGTTACGTAGCTGGTATATTCCCGCTATCAAATGGATACTGTTAAAATGTCTGCGCAACATATATAAATAATCCACGACACGTACGAAAAGAATCCGTCTGTACTAGCGATGTAGTGACATTTTAAATATACAGGGCGCTATACGGACAAACACACGACGTCCCGAGATCACGTGATCAGGCCGGCAATGTATGTTGACAACACAAAATCTGTTCAGCGCATGTGAATGCTCACTCCAGAGATATTTACTCTATGGGTCAATTCTAGTGTCCCATTCGGTTTTGAGCAAAGACGTTATACCTAAGGCAGAGACTCTATGATGAAGAAATCTTTGAAAGCAACTGATCATATTCGTAAACAAACGAATGTAGCATGCGATAAAATCACATTTCAAGTCTTTATTTACTTAGTCACGAATTATATCGAAACCAATTGACGATAACGAAAATAATTAACAACAAGATTCAAAAACAAATTTTCATGTCTGATAAGAATTCTTGGGTCTGAGCATTATGGGACTTAACATCTGAGGTCATCAGTCCCCTAGAACTTAGAACTACCTAAACCTAACTAACCTAAGGACATCACACACATCCATGCCCGAGGCAGGATTCGAACCTGCGACCGTAGCGGTCGCGCGGTTCCAGACTAAAGCGCCTAGAACCGCTCGACCACTTCGGCCGGCCTGATACAACTCCTCCAAAAATAATTTACATATGAATCATGGAACGGTTGGAATCGGTAGCTGGAATTTACCTATCTGGATTAATTCTAGTTATCGATTCCAACATTCATTTTTTTTTTGCGAATTTTCATTAGGTGTGTACTGGCTTTTCTTTAAGAATTTAATGTGTCGGTTTCTCTCAATTTCATGCTACTGTTTCTTATTTGTTGTTATTCATTTCATTTTCCTGTTTTTCTCTTACATTTTAGTTTAGTTGGTTGATTTGGGGAAGGGGACCAAACAGCGAGGTCATCGGTCCCCTCGGATTGCCGCCCAGAACCCCAACTTTCCTGCGCTTCTCCCGTTAGATTCAATAATTAATAGGAAAATAAAAGTATTTTATAATAGTATGACTTCATCATCGCTTTACTGTAATGCAATAGGGAGGCTCTCTGTGATTTTCTTCTCACATACATTACGAGAATAATTTTTATCACACATGAAAATTTGTTTTTAATTCTTGTTCTTAATTATTTTCGTTATCTTCAATTCGTTTCGACATAATTCATGACTAAGTAAATAACGGCGTGAAATGTAATTGTATTAGTACGATCCATTCCTTTCATAGATTGCCTGTAAGTGGCGATTTTCCTTGGTGTGACGTCATTGCTCAAAGCCGACGAGTGGAATCGCACACTAGAATTTATCCGGATCGTTTTTCAAACGTACGTCGTGCACTTGAGCGCTCAGCAGTGGTGGAGGGCTTGATTGTTCCGTTGACCGAACAAATGGTGTATAATGAGTTCGTAGCTGGTAGGTACTTATTTTCCCTTTCATTTCCGGGAATAAACTAGGATGTAATGGTAGGTAATGGCAGTTAGTCATATCTCTGGCCCCCTGCTGTTGCAGCACAGTGAGAGATAAGCAGCAGCGAAGTTTCCTGGTTGCTTTGCCTGCTGCGCCCACTGGACTTTCCTTCTGTCGTTCCCCTATACATCAGTCTTATGACATCACCACAGGGTTTGCGGTGCTCATAAAACCTATAAAACAACCGATCTTACGACTACTCTGGTGCCTAGGTATTCATCACACCATAGCCGTTGTGAGATCTTCATACAGTAATACGGCAACGTATCTTGGCGTAAACGAGAGATTGTTTTATTACGTCCCCAGTAAGAATGAGCTCCTTACGTCCAAAATACTTTAAAGCTGTTTCTGCATAGCACTGCTAGAATGCCTGTTGTTTCCAAAGGTTTCAGTGTAAAGGAAGTACAATAGAAGTTGTTTGACCCTCCTCAGTGTCTGATAATGACAACATGCTGTACTCATATAATCATGGACCGTATTAGTTCCGTTGAATACTAACGGCCTCCAAATGATATCGTACTTCATATCTAACAAGGATACATCGAATCGCAGTCGGACAAAGTGGAATACTATCATTTCCGTTGTGACAACGCAGAAACGATAAGGGCAGCCCATAAAAAGAAATGGCTTGAAGTATTTTTTCTACGTTCCATCCGCGACTGCCAAAAGAAACTTTGTTGTTTTTCACGTATGTTTCTTTTTAAGATTCCCTGGTACCCTCTCATACTAAACTAAGTAGCCATGAAGCGACTCGCATATAAAACTGTCAGAATCTTCATTCAATAAAATAAAAAAATAAGAAGCAAAGTATTTATAGCTGAATGTGTACAAAGAAATACCATATTACAGCGGAAGGCTCTAAAACATTGCGAGGTACTCCCGTATAAAAGAGAAGGAAAGTGATTAATAGGAAGATTTCCAAGTTTTATTTAAAAATTTGCTGGAAGTCCACTGCAGTTTCAAGCTGCAAAGTAGTGGGATTTCGGAAAATATTCCCTGCGATATAATGGTACCAGCGATGTGCAGGTAACTAACGATGAAAATTTTACAATGTACAGTGTACACAAGTTACGGCAAAAAATAGTGAATGTTTGACATTTGGAACCTACATTACTTTTTGCAGCCAAATATGTGCCGAACATTTATTGTGAGGAGTCTATCAAGTAATAGGCCCCATGGAGAAGTAATACAATGGAACAATGCTGTTTTTACGATGAAATTACAACAGGCCAGAATGAATTAATGAGAACTCAACACATGTGTTTGGTGCAATTTAAAGGTTCTAGATAACAATTGAAGTGGAGCGCGAATCTCTCAAGACACATTTGGATGCCGCAATAGGGAACATAATAAATGTAGTTCATTTGTGTGGACATGAAATTGTATCCTTTACATTGGATTCTTTAACGGTGTCTGATGTCATCTCAAACAATTTGGTTTGCAGTACGGAATTTCTTCAAAGGGCGTTCATCTTAAAGACTATACAGAAACAGTGTGGTACATCTGACGCATCACTTTCAGTGACGAATAGAGACTTTGTGCCACAAAAGATAAAACACACCATGTACTCAGACCTCTGCGAACCGGGTCGACAGAAGTGGCCGTGCGGTTCTGGGCGCTGCAGTCTGGAACCGCGAGACCGCTACGGTCGCAGGTTCGAATCCTGCCTCGGGCATGGATGTGTGTGATGTCCTTAGGTTAGTTAGGTTTAACTAATTCTAAATTCTAGGGGACTAATGACCTCAGAAGTTGAGTCCCGTAGTGATCAGGGCCATTTTGAACCTCTGCGAACCCATCCGATTCACGGTACTAGTTATGTGCGAGCAACATTCGCGCCTCTGTCCCATACTCAGAATTAATATTATTCAGGGAACTGTTATTCATGGTAACCTCATTGCCGATTAGGATCTGCGTCTCATAAGGCCCGTATATCATATTAACTTACATGTCCAGACTGCAGTCTACAAAGCAGATGTGTTGCGACTGAATTTTCTTGTAGCTCCTCAGTTGGCCTGCGATGGTGTTCAACTAAAACCCCACAGAGAATGCACAAACTCCTTGTGACACTAAAGGTCATCGAAGAGTACTCAGGACTCATGATAAGTTGGAATCGAACAACTTGGTGCTATTAGCATAGAACCGTTTATGTGACACAGCTCGTACTGGCTGTTGTCGGATCGAGTACTAGCCCAAATTTCGAACGAAACCTTTTCAGTGCTGATATGAGCAATGGAGACTCAGACTAAGAATTACCTAAAGAATGTTTACTTGTCCACATTGCGCCTCCAAACATTGAGAACAGTTATGCTAATGCTGCCCTCTTAGTGACACATTCAAGCGCTGTTTACGAGAGAGGCTATTTTAAGCAGAAGGCTAAATCAGAAATTCTGTCATGATTTAAGTTGCTGTGATACGCATTTCTGGGAATGACCAGAGTACGGAGTAGGAAAACACTTATGGGTTAAATCACTGCATAGGAACTATCATGAACATCTTCTGGCTTGCAAGTCAGAATTGTGTCTACTTTGTGCTGATGCCATAAAAGACAGCAACTAAAGGATTGTTAATACTGTTTTTCAAAAAAATGATAAATGGTTCTCTGGAAATGGAATCCTCGTTAATTTCGGAAAAACGTAGTGAATAGCGTTACGTAGAACGAATAGAATGACATCAACAGTAACTATAGCACGAAATGGTGTCAGTGTATAAGGTAGCGTATTTTAATCACTTGGATGTACATATACGAACATATATATTCTAGAATTAAAAACAAACAAAATATGTTAACGCTCTTTGCATATACACTGATGAGCCAAAGAAACTGGAACATCTGCCTAATACGAGGTGCGGCTAGAAAAAAACCGGACTGATGCTGGAAAAAACATTTATTTACAATTATTTACAATTTCATGTTATCTCCTTCAATGTACTCTCCTCCTCGGTCTTTACACCGCTCCATACGAATTTTCCACTGTTCATAGCAATGCTGCAGATCATTTTCGGTAAGTCCATACATTACTTCCGTCGCTTTTTCTTTTACTGCTTCAACAGTCTCAAATCTAGTAACTTTCAAAGCTGACTTGACTTTAGGGAAAAGAAAAAAGTCACAGGGGGCCAAATCAGGTGAGTAGGGTGGATGATCTAAGATGGGAATGTTGTGTTTTGCCAAAAACGTCTTCACTGACAACGCACTGTGAGCTGGGGCATTGTCTTGGTGAAGGACCCATGACTTTTTTCTCCACAAATCGTTCCGTTTTCTCCGTACTCGCTCACGTAGGGTAGCCAGGACGCTAATGTAGTAATGCTGATTCACTGTTTGTCCCTCTGGTACCCAATCAATGTGCACAATCCCTTTGATGTCAAAAAAAAAATCGTCATTGCCTTGAATTTCGATTTTGACATTCGTGCTTTTTTTTGTCGTGGAGAACCAGGAGTTTTCCAATGCATCGATTGGCGTTTAGTTTCGGGATCGTAAGTAAAAAACCACGATTCATCGCAAGTAATAACATTTTGTAAGAAGGTGGGATCACTTTCAATGTTTTCCAGGATGTCAGAACAAATCATTCTTCGGCGTTCCTTCTGTCCAATTGTGAGACACTTTGGAACCATTTTTGAACACACTTTGTTCCTGTTGAAACTTTCATGAAGAATCTACCTAACACTTTCCTTGTCAACTCCTGTTAACTCAGACACTGCTCTGATTGTTAAACGGCGATCTTGTCGAACAAGTTTACCGATTTTTTCAATGTTTGCATCAGTTTTTGCTGACAATGGTCTGCCAGTGCGAGTGTCATCACTGGTGTCTCCGCGGCCATCTTTAAATCGTTTAAACCACTCAAACACTTGTGTTCGCGATAAACAATCATCGCCGTACACTTGTTGTAACATTACAAACGTTTCACTTGCAGATTTTCCTAGTTTGAAACAAAATTTGATGTTAACACGCTGTTCTTTCTGTACACTCAACATTTTCCGACGCACAGACAAAACGTCAACTACTTAAAACAGACGCCACGGGCAGACTGAGTGCAGGAGGCAGATGAAACTCGAGCAGTAGGCGGAGCGAGAGTCACGTGACAGGCCACGCGACTTTCAGCCTTATTGCATTCGTTTTATTGTTTCACCAGTACTAGTCCGGTTTTTTTCTAGCCACACCTCGTATCGTGTAGGGTCCCTGCGAGCGCTTAGAAATGCCGCAACACGACGTGGCATGGACTCGATTAATGTCTAAAATATTGCTGGAGGGAACTGACACCATGAATCCTGCAGGGATGTCGGTAAGAGTACGAGGGGGTGGAGGTCTCTTCTGAACAGCACGTTCATAGACATCCCACTAATGCTCAATAATGTTCATGTCTGGGGAGTCTGGTGGCCAGCCGAAGTGTTGAAACTCAGAAGAGTGTTCTGAGCGAGTGTTCCTGAGCATCTCTATAGCAATTCTGACGTGTCCTCGCTAAATGCCGTGAAGTTTTTTCTCATATCTATATTTATCAGAGAGATATCGGTATCAACTTCGGATTTTCCGATGTAACTGTAGTAACTTCTGCTGTAAGTACTGTAGTCCTAAGAGAGACGAATTCAAAGGCATTTCAGTCTTACAACATCCGATTACTTGGTTCGCAGAAATTCAAATATTTCAAACTTACGATTTATCTGTTTGGACAGTGAAAACGATCGCTGTCTTATGTGGAGAAACGTAATTTCGTATCTAAATAAGAAAATACGTCACCTCGGATGAGGAGAAAACAGAATTTCACACCGCCACGGTACCGTTATAAAAGGTGACCCGATGAAACGGCTACTGGGATCGTTCCTCAAACAAGAACGAAGACGATTTTATCTTGCTTACTTGCCAGGATACACCTGATTTTCGTTTCTGACGTTTTTGTTGATATACTAAGTTATTCGTATTCCACAGATTCAGCGCAGATGGGTGTCTGGCCTCTGAAAGAGGTATAGAAAATTCATTTTATGTGACATGATTTAATATTATGAATCATTACTGTTTTAGAGGTAATTATACGAGGTGTGGCTAGAAAAAAACCGGACTAGTACTGGGGAAACAATAAAACGAATGCAATAAGGCTGAAAGTCGCGTGGCCTGTCACGTGACTCTCGCTCCGCCTACTGCTCGAGTTTCATCTGCCTCCTGCACTCAGTCTGCCCGTGGCGTCTGTTTTAAGTAGTTGACGTTTTGTCTGTGCGTCGGAAAATGTTGAGTGTACAGAAATAACAGCGTGTTAACATCAAATTTTGTTTCAAACTAGGAAAATCTGCAAGTGAAACGTTTGTAATGTTACAACAAGTGTACGGTGATGATTGTTTATCGCGAACGCAAGTGTTTGAGTGGTTTAAACGATTTAAAGATTGCCGCGAAGACACCAGTGATGACACTCGCACTGGCAGACCATTGTCAGCAAAAACTGATGCAAACATTGAAAAAATCTGTAAACTTGTTCGACAAGATCGCCGTTTAACAATCAGAGCAGTGTCTGAGTTAACAGGAGTTGACAAGGAAAGTGTTAGGTAGATTCTTCATGAAAGTTTCAACATGAACAAAGTGTGTTCAAAAATGGTTCCAAAGTGTCTCACAATTGAACAGAAGGAACGCCGAAAAATGATTTGTTCTGACATCCTGGAAAACATTGAAAGTGATCCCATCTTCTTACAAAAGTTATTACTTGCGATGAATCGTGGTTTTTTACTTACGATCCCGAAACTAAACGCCAATCGATGCATTGGAAAACTCCTGGTTCTCCACGACAAAAAAAAGCACGAATGTCAAAATCGAAATTCAAGGCAATGATTGTTTTTTTTGACATCAAAGGGATTGTGCACATTGATTGGGTACCAGAGGGACAAACAGTGAATCAGCATTACTACATTAGCGTCCTGGCTACACTACGTGAGCGAGTACGGAGAAAACGGAACGATTTGTGGAGAAAAAAGTCATGGATCCTTCACCAAGACAATGCCCCAGCTCACAGTGCGTTGTCAGTGAAGACGTTTTTGGCAAAACACAACATTCCCATCTTAGATCATCCACCCTACTCACCTGATTTGGCCCCCTGTGACTTTTTTCTTTTCCCTAAAGTCAAGTCAGCTTTGAAAGTTACTAGATTTGAGACTGTTGAAGCAGTAAAAGAAAAAGCGACGGAAGTAATGTATGGACTTACCGAAAATGATCTGCAGCATTGCTATGAACAGTGGAAAATTCGTATGGAGCGGTGTAGAGACCGAGGAGGAGAGTACATTGAAGGAGATAACATGAAATTGTAAATAATTGTAAATAAATGTTTTTTCCAGCATCAGTCCGGTTTTTTTTCTAGCCGCACCTCGTAATTATAAACTAACCCAACTGATTAATTTAAGTGTTTCTAAGAAGTTACTCATCAGTGGTGTAGAAGGTGCTAGACGACAAAACGTTTATTAACTTCACCACGTAAACCGTAAGATATTTGGTATGCTATAACACGTTGTTCAGTACCTATTTTGTCATGTATCTGGCCCCTTTCTCTTCTAACGTTACGCGTTGGTAACCTTTGGCCCTAGTTTTATGGTAATGCTTTGCATTATTTTTTGATAAATGATAAATATTGGGAGCAACGAAGAACATTAATGAAAATATGTGAAATAATTTTTGTAATATCAAGTGTTTTCCCAAGATCTGTCAGCAGGACCTTCTGAATCCAAACATTTTCTGTAACACGCTCCTGTATTCTGAATATATCGTTACTACAGGGTATCCCAGGATGAATGGTTAATGTTCAGTGAGATGACAGGAACGATCATTCGAGGCCAAAATTGTAGTAAACATGGCCTGTAAAATGCAGAGCTTAAGAGGTATGAGCACTACTTCATCTTTGATACTGTAAAACAGATCTCCTCTATTGGGAGATATCAAGTGTTCATATTTTAGGAGGAGGTAGTATGGATCATAACAAGAAAAATAATGCCATTAAACACGGGTTCTAAAATGCATGCTTTCTTTCAGAGTTATTAGAATTTTTCATCTTCGCTGCCTCTTGAAATATATCTCTTATAATGAAGAAGTGCTAATACATCTTGAAGTATGCATTCTATAGCACAAGCATACAGGACTTTTTTTTCTTATTTTAGTCGATACCACTAACCCTCAAAGTACGGCAAGCAAAGAGCTTTCAGTGGAAGAGATCTGTTTCAAAGTGTAGAAAATGAAGAAGTGCTTGTAGGTTTTAATGTATCCATTTTACATCCCATGTTTACTATACTTTTCTGCTTCGAATGATCGTTCCTGTTATATCTCTGAATATCGACCCTCCTAGGACACACTGTGTATTTAGCTCAGAATGCATTATGGAAGTTTTTGTAACATTTTCATTTAGGTAAGAAACGAGGTTTACGTTAGTTCTAGCTACCTAATTTCGATTACTTTTCGAAGTGACCGAACTACCCACTTTCAAATACTTTCCAAGGTCACCATTCAAAGGTACACGAAAATAAGGTTACTTCAGGATTTTTGGAGGTGTAACGAATATGTATAAGGTATTTTATGTTCTTCCAAAAACGATTTCATATCTCATTAGTGAAAAACTAGTTAAATTACCTGCAGCATGAATCATTCATACTGCAAATGTAGATGAACTAATTCACTTCATTAATGCAGGGATGCATGTTTTCAAATTCAGGAAATTACCGATCCGCATTTTCTACAGTTTGTTTACTTGTTCTGTTTCATTACTTGAGCAGATTTGTTTTTAATAGCTCGAGGAGTTCTGTGATAAGTAACGCGTTATATGAGCTACGTGGTGTGAAAACTTAATAGCAATGCGTTTGTCTTGAACCATACGTTACTTTTTCAAATATCTAATTAGATACGTTTTATATAAACAGATTGGCGTAGCGTTCTATTCCGGTATCGTAATATCATGAAAAATACAAAATATCCATGTTCAAAATGGCTCTGAGCACTATGGGACTCAACATCTTAGGTCATAAGTCCCCTAGAACTTAGAACTACTTAAACCTAACTAACCTAAGGACATCACACACACCCATGCCCGAGGCAGGATTCGAACCTGCGACCGTAGCAGCCCCGCGGTTCCCGACTGCAGCGCCAGAACCGCACGGCCACCGCGACCGGCAAATATCCGTGTTCTGATAATGCACGTAGTACATAATTTACGCATTCGGATAACTAAAGAGGACCCAAGATAAAATGATGTTGTCCACTTTCGTTTGATTAATTCAGATTTTGATTGCTGTGTGACTGAAATCGAGCGAACCGTCAGTCGTTCGTGTTATATTTCGCATCGTGAGAGATCAACGAAACCGTGATCAGTAATGCGTTGGAATCTACATCTACATGGATACTCTGCAAATCACATTTAAGTGTCTGGCAAAGGGTTCATTGAACCACCTTCACAGTTCTGTATTACTCCAATCTCGTATAGCGCGCGGAAAGAATGAACACCTATATCTTTCCGTACGAGCACTGATTTCCCTTATTTTATCGTGGTGATCGTTCCTCCCTATGTAGGTCGATGTCAACAAAGTATTTTCGCATTCAGAGGAGAAAGTTGGTGACTGGAATTTCGTGAGAAGATTCCGTCGCAACGAAAAACGCCTTTCTTTTAATGATGTCCAGCCAAAATCCTGTATCATTTCTGTGACATTCTTTCCCATATTTCGCGATAATACAAAACGTGCTGCCTTTCTTTGAACTTTTTTGATGTACTCCATCAGTCCTATCTGGTAAGGATCCCACACCCCGCAGCAGTATTCTAAAAGAGGACAGACAAGCGTAGTGTAGGCAGTCTCCTTAGTAGGTCTGTTACTTTTTCTAAGTGTCCTGCCAATAAAACGCAGTCTTTGGTTAGTCTTCCCCACAACATTTTCTATGTGTTCCTTCCAATTTAAGTTGTTTGTAATTGTATTAGCTAGGTATTTAGTTCAATTTACGGCTTTTAGATTAGACTGATTTATCGTGTAACCGAAGTTTAACGAGTTTCTTTTAGCACTCATGTGGATGGCCTCATACGTTTCGCTATTTAGGGTCAACTGACACTTTTCGCATCATTCAGATATCTTTTCTAAATATTTTTTCAGTTTGTTTTGATCTTCTGATGACTTTATTAGTCGATAACCGACAGTGTCATCTGCAAGCAACCGAAGACGGTTGCCCAGATTGTCTCCCAAATCTTTTATATAGATAAGGAACAGCAAAGGGCCTATAACACACTCTCTTGGGGAACGCCAGAAATCACTTCTGTTTTACTCGATGACTTTCCGTCAATTACTACGACAGGAAATTACAAAT
The DNA here is from genome assembly GCF_023898315.1 of Schistocerca nitens. Classification (NCBI taxonomy): domain Eukaryota; kingdom Metazoa; phylum Arthropoda; class Insecta; order Orthoptera; family Acrididae; genus Schistocerca; species Schistocerca nitens. The sequence continues at coordinate 206,873,581 of NC_064614.1, forward strand.
CCAGTCACATAACTGAGACGATATTCCATAAGCACGCAATTTCACTACGACCCGCTTGTGTGCTACCATGTCAAAAGCCTTCCGGAAATCCAGAAATACGGAACCGATCTGAAATCCCTTGTCAATAGTAGTCAACACTTCATGTGAATAAAGAGGTAGTTGAGTTTCACAGGAACGATGTTTTCGAAACCCATGTTGACTGTGTGTCAGTAGACCGTTTTCTTGAGGTAATTCATAATGTTCGAACACAATATATGTTCTAAAATCCTGCTGCATATCGACGTTAGCGATGTGGTCCTGAAATTTAGTGGATTACTCCTAGTACCTTTCTTGAATATTGGTGTGTTACAAAATTTGCTATTAGCGCACAATACGAGTAACCGCCACTATTATTAGGATTGACTCCAGCACGGTTTTACTCTGCTGTTCGGGACATGACTCCGAGCTCTATATCGGCGTGACTGAGTCGCCAGAACATGCCGGATTTGGAAGCGGCGTTCTTGCCAATACTTATTTCCGCACGACCTCCCCGCAAGGACGAAAGCCCATAACCCGTTCCGCGAAAGCGCCCGCCCCGTCCCCCCGTCACCGCTGGTGAATCCGCGACTCCCGAGTCCCGGCCAAGCGGACGTCCGCAGATGACGCCGGCTCGCAGATGGACACGGCAAAAAATAGCGCCCGGAATGCTATTTGCGTCTCGGCGGGAACAAACGGGGAACAAAGGCCGTGACGGCCGGCGTGGGTGTCGGCCGACGCGCGCATCGCGTGAGACAACCGAAGCGCCGGACCATCCGTCACACGGCCGGCGGGGACTCTGCGCGACCGATATGACGCTGCGCTCCAGGCGTCACGGATGACACTCCGCTGGCGGCTGTGACGGTTTGCTGCTTCCCGAAGCAAGTGTTGGTTCCGGGAACGTTGCTTTGCTGGCTACATTTTTTTCCTCCACCGTTCAACGCAATTATCAGCGACATTCCATAGGGAAGACTGCTCTTTTTTACTTTCATTTCTTTTAAAAAAAACTAGCTAGCTTTCTAGAGTTTTAAGGATATCCTCCAGCGTCTTTTACCTTACGCTACTCCCTTCCATCTGCAAGTTGTGTATTTTCATCATTTCTCTGACTAGTTAGAAAAGACCCGCCACGAATTCGTCTCCTGCGCCAATCTCTTCATCCCCGCGTAGCACTTCAACCTTACGTCCTCAATTATTGACACTACTGGCCATTAAAATTGCTACACCAAGAAGAAATGCAGATGATAAACGGGTATTCATTGGACAAATATATTATACTAGAACTCACATGTGATCACATTGTCACGCAATTTTGGTGCATAGATCCTGAGAAATCAGTACCCAGAACAACCACCTCTGGCCGTAATAACGGCCTTGATACGCCTGGGCATTGAGTCAAACAGAGCTTGGATGGCGTGTACAGGTACAGCTGCCCATGCAGCTTCAACACGATACCACAGTTCATCAAGAGTAGTGACTGGCGTATTGTGACGAGCCAGTTGCTCGGTCACCGTTGACCAGACGTTTTCAGTTGGTGAGAGAGCTGGAGAATGTGCTGGCCAGGGCAGCAGTCGAACATTTTCTGTATCCAGGAAGGCCCGTACAGGACCTGCAACATGCGGTCGTGCATTATCCTGCTGAAATGTAGGGTTCCGCAGGCATCTAATGAAGGGTACAGCCACGGGTCGTAATACATCTGAAATGTAACGTCCACTGTTCAAAGTGCCGTCAATACGAACAAGAGGTGACCGAGACGTGTAACCAATGGCACCGCATACCATCACGCCGGGTGATACGCCAGTATGGCGATGACGAATACACGCTTCCAATGAGCGTTCACCGCGATGTCACCAAACACGGATGCGACAATCATGATGCTGTAAACAGAAACCTGGGTTCATCCGAAAAAATAACGTTTTGCCATTCGTGCACCCAGGTTCGTCGTTGAGTACACCATCGTAGGCACTCCTGTCTGATGTGGCGTCAGGGGTAACCGCAGCCATGGTCTCCGAGCTGATAGTCCATGCCGCTGCAAACGTCGTCGAATTGTTCGTGCAGATGGTTGTTGTCTTGCAAACGTCCCCATATGTTGACTCAGGGATCGAGGCGTGGCTGCACGATCCGTTACAGCCATGCGGATAAGATGCCTGTCATCTCGACTGCTAGTGATACGAGGCCGTTGGGATCCAGCACGGCGTTCCGTATTACCCTCCTGAACCCTCTGATTCCATATTCTGCTAACAGTCATTGGATCCCGACCAACGCGAGCAGCAATGTCGCGATACGATAAACCGCAATTGCGATAGGCACGAATTTCTCCTCCTTACACGAGGCATCACAACAACGTTTCACCAGGTAACGCCGGTCAACTGCTGTTTGTATATGAGAAATCGGTTGGACACTTTGTTCATGTCAGCACATTGTAGGTGTCGCCACCGGCGCTAACCTTGTGTGAATGCTCTGAAAAGTTAATCATTTGCATATCACAGCATCTTCTTCGTGTCGGTTAAATTTCGCGTCTGTAGCACGTCATCTTCGTGGTGTAGCAATTTTAATGGACAGTAGTGTATTGTAAGTATTTAGATGTATTCCAATATCTGTCTTCCTGTACATCCTGTACCCTCTAGACCTTACTCTAGTACCATGGAAGTTATTCCATGGTGTCTTAAGAGATGGCTTATCATCCTGTCCCTTCTTCTTGTCACTTTTTTCGTCTGTTCTTTCCTTCGCCGCTTCTGTAAAGAACCTCCTCATCCATTATCTTATCACTGCTGCCAATTTTCAACATTCTACAGCAGACACTTCGATTTTCTTCTGTTTTGTTTGTCCCGGTGTCCGTGATCACTATCATGCAATTCTGTGCTCCAGATGGACATTCTGAGAAACGTTTTCCTCTGGTGAGGCTCTATGCTTGATACCAGTAAACTGATCTTGGCCTGGAATGCCCTCTTTGCCTCTGCTGGTCTGCTTTGTAAGACCTCCGTGCTTCGTCTAAAATGCGTTACTTTGCTTTCACGGTAGTAGAGTTCCTTAACTTCATCTACTTCTTGATCACCAAATCTGATGTTAAGTTTCTCGATATTTCTCATTTCTGCCACTTTCCATTACTTCTGCCTCCCGATTCATTCTTAACCCATATTCTGCACTCATTAGACTGTTCATTTCATTCAAAAGGGTCCTGTAATTCTGCTTCTCTTCTACTGAAGGCAGCATTTTCATAAGCGAACCTTACCACCTTTCACCGTGGCTTTTAAGTCCTCTCTTGAACCTTTCTTTCATTTCCGTCATTGATCCATTCATGTAGAGATAGAACACTACGACGGAAATATTTCATTCCTGCATTACACCCTTTTTAATCTGAACACTTCGTTCTTCACCTTCTATTCCTACTGTTCCTTCTTCTTTTTTGTAGATGTCCTATATTAGTCGTCTGTCCTTACAAATTACCCCTATTTCTCTCAGAATTTAGAACATCTTGCTCTATTCTACACTGTATGGCTCGACAAATCTTTAGAGCGTGTAGTGATTTTTCTTCAGTCTTGCTTCGCCTATCAAGCTCAACGTCAGAAGTGTCTTCCTGACGCCTTTATCTGTCCTAGAACCAAAATGAGTGTCATCTAACTGATTCTCAATTTTCTTTTGCACTCTTCCGTCTATTAATCTCGTCAGTAGCTTGGACCCATGAGCTATTAAACTGATTGTGCGACAGTTTTCGCATATATCTGCCTTTTATATCTTCGGAATTGTGTTGGTGATATTTCTGCAAACTTCGACGCTACGTCGGAATTCTTATAGATTCCCGCTCACAGACTGCAGCCTCATATGAGAGCTCCACCCTATGCCCTGCATGCTTCCAGTCACCACATCTGCAACAGTGCACAGGAAAGCAAGTCACAATCTCTTACCTATATTCAAATTCTATCTGGCCCATGCTAATACAGTGCACAATGCACAACCATACTCTGCTACTACTTGTGGCATAGAATTTGAGTGGAATAGGTTTTGGGCTAGGGGTTGCGCAATGTAACCCCAATTTTAAAAATAATTTATTATACATAAAATATTTCTCTTGACCACTGAAAGAAGAGGGCAAACAGAACTTCATTTATAGCCCAATACAGATCTTGCAAGCAGGGCTCAACAAGAGAATAATGAAAATAATATTCAAATACGTTTTACCACACTAGATAGGGCAACTACAAAAATATTGCAATTGGCCACTATAGTAAACAGTTGGTGCTCCTCTTGTAATAGAGAGGCCTCTGTCTGTGTCTTCATTGGAATCGTGCTCCTCTCGCATGAGAAAAGGCATAAACTGCCTCACTGGGTTGTTTGTGTCCACAAAATGATAGTTGCTTGGTGTACCACCTTGGGGAAGTCGCCTAGGTCTTCACTCTTCACCAGCTGACTGCACTCCCTCCGCTACCCAAAATGTTCCTTGAGCAAAAACCGGACTGCACGGACGGTCCTGCTCAGGGAGCATACAGTATCAAGAACAGCCCTTGTTGTCCGCAAGACAACTCCTGGCGTCCGGCCCTTTTCGCCAAAGGAATGAAGTCCACAGCGAGCCGCCACTCTCACTTCAAAGTCTGACTGCTTTGCCCAGCTAGCCCGCTGCTCAGTCCAAGACACTGGTTTGAGGCGGCCAGTCAAAGGCTGTCAACTCCCATCTCGTCTTGCCTTATCCAGGCTCAAAGCTGCGCCTGTATCACCACAATCGCCACCAACCACTCCCCATGCCCAATCACTAGCGCGAAAGCAGCGATAACGCAGCCGGCTGAGAAGCGTGGGATAGAAGAGGTGTCTTGAATTAAAAGTTCACTGCGTAACTTCATTTCGAAGGAAGGAGTCAGGCTTTTACGTACCGTCGACAGAGATGACACTGAAGGCCGAGCACAAGCTTAGATTTGTGAAGTACAGGTTAGAACGTTGGCCATATTTAGATAACTCACGGAAATCCTAAATATGCTTGGCGGAATGGGTATTTGAATAGCTGTCCTCCTCTTAAATTCTTTACAGTGATTATTATATCAGATTACGAAAAAAAGTATATACCACGATATTGAAAGTCGATCAATTTCTATGGAAATTAGTGAATGTAGGAACCTGGTCTGTAAAGCTGGGTAAAGGCGTAGTGAAGCTGGTTTGCCATTGACTTCCTGTGGCCTTTTTTAATTTGTATCTGCCTGTATCTATAATCAGTGTTTGGGCAAAGTGTTATTATGCTTGTGTGACTATGGGCGAGCTGGCTGGAGTTGCAGGGGTGAAACCTGCTGCCGACACATAGCCATGAACCAAAAGGTTATGGCCCGCATCTCGCGGTCGTGCGGTAGCGTTCTCGCTTCCCACGCCCGGGTTCCCGGGTTCGATTCCCGGCGGGGTCAGGGATTTTCTCTGCCTCGTGATGGCTGGGTGTTGTGTGCTGTCCTTAGGTTAGTTAGGTTTAAGTAGTTCTAGGGGACTTATGACCACAGCAGTTGAGTCCCATAGTGCTCAGAGCCATTTGAACCAGCCAAAAGGTTATGACCACCAGCCACAGCGAGACTAAATGCCGCCTGGTGGTTTGGGGACACGGAGCGAAGTAAGGAAAGTACGTAAGCGCAGAAGAGACAATTGAGAAATCTTACAGCGACGATACGGGCGATAAGTGGAGAATTTCACTAACATAAACGATTTCAACGAAGGGTAGATTGTTGGATGTTACTGGCATGAGCTTTTATGGAAAGCGGTTGAAAGATTTGTGATTGGTGTAAAGAATGACAGCTAACTCTAAATACAGATAAATGTAAATTAATGCAGATGAATAGGAAAAAGAATCCTGTAATGTTTGAATACTCCATTAGTAGTGTAGCGCTTGAAACAGTCACATCGATTAAATATTTGGGCGTAACATTGCAGAATGATATTAAGTGGGAGAAGCATGTAATGGCTGTTGTGGGTAAGGCGGATAGTCGTCTTCGGTTCATTGGTAGAATTTTGGGAAGATGTGGTTCATCTGTAAAGGATACCGCTTATAAAACACTAATAAGACCTATTCTTGAGTACTGCTCGAGCGTTTGGGATCCCTATCAGGTCGGATTGAGGGAGGACATAGAAGCAATTCAGAGGCGGGCTGCTAGATTTGTTACTGGTAGGTTTGATAATCACGCGAGTGTTACGGAAATGCTTCAGGAACTCGGATGGGAGTCTGTAGAGGAAAGGAGGCGTTCTTTTCGTGAATCGCTACTGAGGAAATTTAGAGAACCAGCATTTGAGGCTGACTACAGTACAATTTTACTGCCGCCAACTTACATTTCGCGGAAAGACCACAAAGGCAAGATAAGAGAGATTAGGGCTCGTACAGAGGCATGCATATAGGCGGTCATTTTTCCCTCATTCTGTTTGGGAGTGGAACAGGGAGAGAAGATGCTAGTTGTGGTACGAGATACCCTCCGCCACGCACCGTATGTTGGATTGCGGAGTATGTATGTTGATGTAGATGTAGATGAAAGACGGTGAAACCACGAGTTGGTAACAAGCTGTTGGAAGGGCACATCTCATCAGAGAACGTGGAGGTTGCAGGTTTGTCCGCTCGGTGAATTACGATAGGCGGCGATCTGTTGCAGATATGGCTGCAGAGAACAATGCTGGTTTTGACACCAGTGTCTCAGAGCATACTGTTCGGAGCACGTTGTTGAACATGGCGTCCACAAGGGGTCCACGTGTCCTCACGATGAACCAATGACGACATCTTCAATGAAAAATGGAGTGGGTGTGTGAGACTGGACCTTCGCCTGGTCAGCTGAGTCACGTTTCTTGCTACACGTGGTCGGTGGTCGTATCCGCATACGCCATCATAAGTGCAACAGATGCAGGCTGGTGGAGATAGTGTTGTGTTATGGGAAACATTCACCTGTGTTTCCATGGAACCTGTAGCAGTAATCGAAGATACCATCACTGTGAACTACGCAGACGTTACTGTAGACCAGTGTTATTCAAGCTGTAGGTCGCGACTCACTGGGGTGCCGCAAAGCCTTGCTCAGGGGGTCGCGGTCGCAGGAGCAAGCAGTTGCAGCAGGGCCGGTAACCTACATTTCATGACGATCATCTGCTATGGTATAAATGTCACACGGAAGTAACAAGGTTTTGTGAAAGCACCTTGTGAATTCGCTCACATTCAGATCTGGTACATGTTTATGATAGTGGTTCAAATGGCTCTGAGCACTATGGGACTTAACTACTGTGGTTATCAGTCCCCTAGATCTTAGAACTACTTAAACCTAACTAACCTAAGGACATCACACACAGCCATGCCCGAGGCAGGATTCGAACCTGCGACCGTACGGTCGCGCGGTTCCAGACTGTAGCGCCTGAAACCGCTCGGCCACTCCGGCCGGCCGGAAGATTTGGCACCACGGTTACTAGAATGCATTTCAGTAACAAGCTTCGAACCAAACAATAGATCATTAGATCGATAGGATTGACAGCAGTGAGACAAGGCACGAAGTACAGCAACTTCTACCGAGCGAATCTAGAATGCCTCTTCTCAACTGGACTTTAATTCACACACTGCATGTTGACGTTGTTTCTCTTTCCCTAGTTCTGTGGCTTCATCTGGATTCCCACAAAATGGTCGTTGCTGGTCACCTGGTTAATTTCTCATTTCTTTCGTGTAGTTAATTGTGGCTATTGCCGTGAAGTGTCAAGGCCTTGCCGCAATGGTAACACCGGTTCCCGTCAGATCACCGAAGTTAAGCGCTGTCGGGCTGGATAGCACTTGGATGGGTGACTATCTGGTCTGCCGAGCGCTGTTGGCAAGCGGGGTGAACTGAGCCCTTGTGAGGAAAACTGAGCAGCTACTTGATTTAGAAGTAGCGGCTCCGGTCTCGTAAACTGACATGCGGCTGGGAGAGTGGTGACCTGACCACTTGCCCCTCCATATCATCATCCAGTGACGCCTGTGGATGAGGATGACACGGCGGCCAGTCGGTACCTTTGGGCCTTCATGGCCTGTGCAGGAGGAGTTTCGGTTAGTTTAGTAGTTAATTGCCGAGAAGTGAACCATCCTGCTGTATATGTTAAAAATAGGGGATCTGTAATATAAAAACCTAGGCCTATGGAAAATGATATTTACTTTTTATCAAAATTACGTAATTCATTGTTTAACGTCAATTCTGAATTGAGCATAATGCAGATTGTTTTGTAATAAATACAACGTGTTAACGATAAATAAACACTTTCTCGTTGACAATGGGTACCTAAAATCAGATAAAAAGTATTGTTAAATCAGAAAAACGAATAAAAAATCAGAATCATTAATACTATTTTAAATCAACAAATAACATTACTATTTTATTACCTGAATCACAGTAGTTTGCAATTGGTTGAATGTTTTCAGTTTCTTTCGAAGAAATCTAATGGTTTATCACCTCCTTGGAATGTTTAGTTGAGAGGTGACGCAGAAGCTTTGATGGTTTCATACCATCACGTGGCAATACTACGCCACGAGTTACACACTGAGGTTTATTGTTCGTGACGGTAAAACCATACTACAGATAACTGTCGTCATAAAGTATATTTTTTTTATTTTGATTCGCTTCCGCCACTGCTACTTGTACCAGATGTGGAGGGCTGCACAGATCTTTCAAGAAACTTGTCCATTTCATGCTCCCTCAAAGCGAAGCGCGAAGACAGTAATCGCTTCCGTACTTGCTGGCGTACTCTGACAACTGATTGTTGTTGTGGTCTTCAGTCCAGAGACTGGTTTGATGCAGCTCTCCATGCAACTCTATCCTGTGCAAGCTTCTTCATCTCCCAGTACCTACTGCAGCCTACATCGTTCTGAATCTGCTTAGTGTATTCATCTCTTGGTCTCCCTCTACGATTTTTACCCTCCCTTCTTCTAGTCAAGTTGTGCCACAAGCTCCTCTTCTCCACATTCCTATTCAATATCCCCTCATTAGTTATGTGACCTACCCATCTAATCTTCAGCATTCTTCTGTAGCACCACATTTCGAAAGCTTCTATTCTCTTATTGTCTAAAGTATTTATCGTCCACGTTTCACTTCCATACATGGCTGCACTCCATATATATACTTTCAGAAACGACTTGCTGACACTTACATGTATACTCGGTGTTAACAAATTTCTCTTCTTCAGAAACGCTTTCCTTGCCATTGTCAGTCTACATTTTATATCCTCTCTGCTTCGACCCTCATCAGTTATTTTGTTCCCCAAATAGCAAAACTCCTTTACTACTTTAAGTGTCTCATTTCCTAATCTAATTCCCTCAGCATCACCCGACTTAATTCGACTACATTCCATTATCCTCGTTTTGCTTTTGTTGATGTTCATCTTATATCCTCCTTTTGAAGACACTGTCCATTCCGTTCAGCTGCTCCTCCAGGTCCTTTGCTATGTCTATAGTGACCGAGAACGCGCGATATGCCCTCGCTGACCCCTTCTCACCCCCACGCATCTACCGGGGCAAAGATTATAATTATATCTCTGTCCGCAAAGCACTGCGACCTCTTTTCACATTGCACTTGATTTCTCGAGAAGTATAGTCTCAACAGAAAAAAAAATGAATACGTTGCCTTTGAAATCGCTGACGTACTTTTATTGCGGTTGTGGATGTCGCCAGAATATTTTTATTAGGAAAGGGGTTGCGAATTCAAAAAGGTTGAAAAACACTACTGTAGACCATGTGTGTCCTTTTATACTTAATATCTTCCCTACGGCGATGGCATCTTACAGCAGTAAGTCCGGCACATCGCGGCTGCTACAGTCGCAGGTTCGAATCCTGCCTCGGGCTTGGACGTGTGTGATGTCCTTAAGTTAGTTAGGTTTAAGCAGTTCTAAGTCAAGGGGACTGATGACCTCAGATGTTAAGTCCCATTGCGCTTAGAGCCGTTTGAACATTTTTTTTTTTTTTTTTTCTTACAGCAGGGTAACTTTTATGTCACAAGGCCACAACCGTGCTACAGAGGTTTGCGGAACATGATAGTGGACAATTGTTGTTGCCTTTGCAATCGAATTGGCTTGGTATGAGTCCAGCTGAACATTTCTGGGACACTGTTGGGCGCCAACTCCGATCGCACAATGCACTGGCACGTAATTGAGGCAGTTGCGTGACCTGTTCGTAGAAATTTGATGCCACACAACTCCGCAAACCTACCAAGAATTTGTAGATGTGAAACCTCCCCTTAGAAAAATTTGTGAATGATTGTGCTGGTAAACCCCTTACGTTATTCGATTTTCAAACAGCTGAGCATAACTGAACGTACTCAGACATTTCTCTCTTTACTTATTCTCATCAACACTACACTGACACGCAATATTTTTAGCGCAACGCAATCTGACTTTCAAAAATCCCTACAAAAGAATGGCCCTGACTAACAATAACCTATACCTTTCATGAATCACTTACCTCACAAAAATCTTCGTTACTCAAACTACTGCAATACAGCGTGCGCCAATACTGCCAGCTGAATAAAAGATTCTAACTACTGAAGGCACTAACTACTCTTAGGCATAGTTAGCAAATGAAAGATTTTGATAGAGAACAAACAATGTATTTACCTTTATAGTGTTCAAAAGTCATAATATATATATATATATCAGTTCATGACATCCAGTCTTACAAATTTACTGTCTCTGATGAACACACGTCCAGATCATCCGCTCTCAAAAATCCGCCATCTCTCTCCCCACATCCACCACTGCTGGCGGCTCACCTCAAACTACGCAACGCTACGCGCTGTTAACAGCCAACTGCCCAACACTACAATAGCGAATATTACAACAATGCCAACCAGCCACAGACTGCACACAGCACAGCCAGTGATTTTCATACAGAGCGCTACGTGGCGTTACCAACATAAAAACCTAAACAGCCTACTTACAGATGCATGCTACGCAAAATCGATGCTGCATTGTTTACCAAAAGTGGACCACCATGCTACTAAACAGGTGTCCTAACGGTCTGACTCACTAGTGTATATCCTCCTCCTCTTGAATAGCACGAGGGGGGTAGCCGAGCTTAACGTCCCGATCCGCCGAATCCATGCGTCGAACAGTGGCACATGAGAAAAAAATGGTTCAAATGGCTCTGAGCACTATGGGACTCAACTGCTGAGGTTATTAGTCCCCTAGAACTTAGAACTAGTTAAACCTAACTAACCTAAGGACATCGCAAACAGCCATGCCCGAGGCAGGATTCGAACCTGCGACCGTAGCGGTCTTGCGGTTCCAGACTGCAGCGCCTTTAACCGCACGGCCACTTCGGCCGGCTGGCACATGAGACACTGCTGGGAAGTTTGCATTTTTACCCGGGGATCTGGCACAGTCGTTGTTGACTCTAAACTTCACAACATTACCGATGAAATACTGACGCTGAGACTTCTTTCCACGATCGGTATTCAAATCGGTTGCATCCCAGTTGAGCGCTAAGACAATGGGCTCGTTAGCGATCTCTGTTATGGGAGGAGGGGATATAGATAAATAAAAATGCAATATCATCAATATATCGCTAGAGACTTTAGATTGTTCATATGTTACGATAAAGAAAAAATTTCATAGTAATAATGACTTGTCAGTTTTACTGTTAGTATGTCGAGTGAAAACATCTTATCTGAGGTGTTATTTGCTAGCGTGCTGCGATCTAAGTAAGCATTTTATTGTCACGTACGGCTGCACAGAGTTTCAAAGCTATACAACACTGATGGTCAAGGCTTGTGGCAGACGAGCACATGAAGGAAAAATATATTACCTTATTGGGTACTGCCAGCGGCCTTGCAACAGTGGTAGCACTGGTTCCCGTCAGATCACCGTAGTTAAGCACTGCAGGGCTGGGCTGGCACTTGGAAGGGTGATCGTCCGGTCTGCCGAGCGCTGTTGGCAAGCGGGGTGCAGTCAGCCCTTGTGAGGCAAACTGAGGAGCTACTTGACTGAGAAGTAGCGGTTCTGGTCTCGTAAACTGACATACGGCTGGGAGACCAGTGTGCTGACCACATGACCCTCCATACTGGCATCCAGTGATCTCTATGAGCTGAGGATGACAAGGTGAAACATGCTGAGTTGAGAGTATTAACTATGCCAGAAACTGACTGTACAAGTAAATTTCCAGTTTTGAAAAATAATGCCTGTACTTAGTAAACAAAATTTGGAAAGCAGTAATCGTGTCTTAATACATGAGAAACAGTGTTACTGTTATGAAATTTCCTGGCAGATTAAAACTGTGTGCTGGACTGAGACTCGAACTCGGGACCTTTGCCTTTCGCGGGCAAGTGCTCCACCATCTGAGCTACCCAAGCACGACTAACGCCCCGTCCTCACAGCTTTACTTCTGCCAGCACCTCGTCTCCTACCTCCCAAACCTGGTGGAGCACTTGCCCGCGGAAGGCAAAGGTCCCGAGTTTGAGTCTCGCTCCGGCACACAGTTTTAATGTGCCATGAACTTTCGTATCAGCTCACACTCCGCTGCAGAGTGAAAATCTCATTCCAGTGTTACTGTTGTTGTAAGTCCAACACAATGTAAAATAAAATAATGTATGTACTGTCAACAACAATTTAATAACTACCGACACTGTGCATTTACTGGCAAGGCAAGGAGTCTGCAGCTAAGCACTGTTAAGCAAAGCAACAGTCACACGTTAACTTTAACCTGAGAATGCACACTAACTTCAAAGTGTGTATGCATATTAACAGTTAATATTCAAAGACTACCTGAGAACCACTTCATTCCTTCTGTGTAACGTACGCTTTCAAACAGTAAAATCAAAATAGGACCTATAATTTTAATTATTTAGTTAAGTGTACATTTGTGTTATATTTCATTAGCTTTAACTAACAGCAAACTAATCACTTTTACTGTAACGCATTCATGAAACGCAAGACTCAAACAACTGTATCTCTCAAATATTCTCAGCATAATTACTACTTTACTTGGAGTCTGAACAAGTAATGTATGTACGAAAATAGTTACTTCTTACTTTAATGGTTTTGAAGAAGTGTTATCATGCTACATGACTGGAGGCCTTTGGCATGTGAACCAGATGTATAAAATTTGTAGATATAATCACTTCGGAATTTGCACACTATTCTCACTCACTGTGAACAGGGCAATTTTAATTAAATAACAAACATTAATATCTTTAAGCTTTATATTGTTGAAATAAGCAAACCATTTTCTAATTTCATCCTGTTACACTACAACATACACAAGTTTTAGATCTTAACTTGCAGTATTCGTCGTCGACGAATTGTGTGCTCAAACCGTATTTGCTCCATTTTACACTGCTGGCCACCGTAAATGCAACACCCTGAAGGAAGCATCCGAATCAACTGAAATTTACACCATGGTTTTGCAGCGATGAGATATGCAACTGATTAGAATTTCAGCGCAGACGCACATCACGCGCGCCTGTGGCGCCACCTCATAGCGCCATTTAAGGCTTGGCGATTTCGACGAGTGTACGTTCGGCACGTGTGTTTACCTTGTGGTTGTTTCACAAGACGATCAGTTATGCCTCGTAGACAACAGCGAACATCGTTTGATCAAGTATCCGAGTTCGACAGAGGAAGGATAGTGGCTTACTGAGATCGTGGATTATAACACAGAGAAATCGCTAGTCGTGTTGGACGAAACCAAACAACTGTAATGCGGATATGTGACCGTTCGATGCAGGAGGGTACGACGGACCGACGTGGTCGATCGCATTCACCTCGGTGCACCACTGCACGTGCTGATAGGCAAATTGTGCACATGGCAGTGACGGATCGCTCAGTGACATCCCGAACCATAGCACAGCACATTGCGTCTGCAACGCATCATCCAGTGTCTGCGCGTACCATTCGACGCCGTTTACAGCAGAGTGGTCTGTCCGCAAGACGTCCATTGCTTCGTCTACCATTGACGCAGAACCACAGACGTCTCCGTCGCCAATGGTGTGATGACAGACGGATGTGGACGGCAGAATGGAATGACGTTGTCTTTACTGACAAGGCACGCTTCTGTCTGCAGCACCACGATGGTCGGATTCGAGTGTGGAGACACCGTGGAGAGAGGATGCTGGACAGCTGCATTATGCACCGCCACACTGGTCTTGCACCGGGCATTATGGTATGGGGCGGTATTGGATATTACTCTCGCACGCCTCTAGTACGCATTGCCGGTACTTTAAATAGCCGCCGCTACATATCCGAGGTGCTGGAGCCAGTTGTCCTTCCGTACCTTCAGAGCTCGGCCACAGCCATATTTCAACAGGATAATGCGCGACCACACGTGGCACGCATTGTCCAAAGGTTCTTCGTCAATAACCAGATTGAATTGCTTCCCTGGCCGGCTCGCTCTCCTGATCTTTCGCCGATAGAAAACATGTGGTCCATGGTTGCTCAACGAGTGACCCAGATTACATCCCCAGCTGCCACACTAGATGATCTTTGGCAACGTGTGGAAGCTGCTTGGGCTGCTGTACCCCAGGAACACATCCAACGTCTCTTTGACTCAATGCCGAGACGTGTGGCAGCGGTGATCTCCAAGAATGGCGGCTACTCTGGCTACTGATTCTGGCAGAAACCACATGTCACAGACGTCTGTAAACGTAATCAGTTGATACTTGGTCAACATGTTATCTACAAAAAAAATTTTGTTGTGCTACCTCTTGTCTTTCTTGGTGTTGCATTTACGGTGGCCAGCAGTGTATAATGATCACGTAAGAGTAAGCACGTTATCGTCTTGAGGTGCTAATTTGTTCTTTTGTACTCCCCTTGCTGTGTATAATATGAACAATTTATCGGAGGCAATTGGTATCTGCAGCAGAAAACCTCTGAAATGCCTCAACTGTACTATTGTTCATGGCTCAGACTGTAGATAAGCCACACTATTACGATAGCGCACGCCACAGTACTTTTCACGAATAAAGTTTAACTTCAGATACAAAGCACGATCACAGAGCACAGCTCAGTCTTTTTCTGAGATACTACATATCAAATATTCTGCCGTCGGACTATTAAATGCTCACAGTACTGACTCTGCATTATGATCACGCTCACTAGATATTGCTTCATTTAATTTATCGCTACACAATTTCTATAGCAACAACTACAATAGTATACAGCTGTATATAATTTTAATTTACAAGATATAATTTAAATAAAAAACAAAATGAAATCTTTCAAACACACAAGAAAATTTTAATTATATTTTGTCGCAGTTTCAATGGTAAATTAGTATCTATCCGACACACCTGCCCACATTTCTTTCAAATATAATGCAAAGAATGACTGCGAAGAAACCTCCCAACCATGAACTTGTGCAGCTCGATACAGTCATCAAAATCTTTTGGTCATTGTTACATATTCATTCCAAGTGTGACTTTCTGTTCAGTTCGAGTTCACAGTTCATATAAAAACAGAAACTACTTTTACAAAATATTATATTTCATATTCCTTATGCTATCATTTATCTAGTGTGACTCCCTTATGAAATCTCAGTGCATTGTGTTATATGTAATATTAATGAATTTCTACTCTACACACATTTTTACAAACAAAAACAAACAATGTTTTCAATATTGCATTACTGTAATTTCTCAGTACGCACTCTTACTAACCTAACTCATCTCACACTGGTTAAACTCACAGAGTCAACTTCTTAATCACTCTAGCTACAACAGTGGCCCATTATGACTCGTATGTGAGTTTATTCCCACCGTGTCCAACAGCATCATTATATATTTCACACTACTTTGATACATTCACATTATCTGAAACTTACAGGCAATGTCAGTTTTTAACATTCTTAAAGATTTCTTTATAATACACTCCTGGAAATGGAAAAAAGAACACATTGACACCGGTGTGTCAGACCCACCATACTTGCTCCGGACACTGCGAGAGGGCTGTACAAGCAATGATCACACGCACGGCACAGCGGACACACCAGGAACCGCGGTGTTCGCCGTCGAATGGCGCTAGCTGCGCAGCATTTGTGCACCGCCGCCGTCAGTGTCAGCCAGTTTGCCGTGGCATACGGAGCTCCATCGCAGTCTTTAACACTGGTAGCATGCCGCGACAGCGTGGACGTGAACCGTATGTGCAGTTGACGGACTTTGAGCGAGGGCGTATAGTGGGCATGCGGGAGGCCGGGTGGACGTACCGCCGAATTGCTCAACACGTGGGGCGTGAGGTCTCCACAGTACATCGATGTTGTCGCCAGTGGTCGGCGGAAGGTGCACGTGCCCGTCGACCTGGGACCGGACCGCAGCGACGCACGGATGCACGCCAAGACCGTAGGATCCTACGCAGTGCCGTAGGGGACCGCACCGCCACTTCCCAGCAAATTAGGGACACTGTTGCTCCTGGGGTATCGGCGAGGACCATTCGCAACCGTCTCCATGAAGCTGGGCTACGGTCCCGCACACCGTTAGGCCGTCTTCCGCTCACGCCCCAACATCGTGCAGCCCGCCTCCAGTGGTGTCGCGACAGGCTTGAATGGAGGGACGAATGGAGACGTGTCGTCTTCAGCGATGAGAGTCGCTTCTGCCTTGGTGCCAATGATGGTCGTATGCGTGTTTGGCGCCGTGCAGGTGAGCGCCACAATCAGGACTGCATACGACCGAGGCACACAGGGCCAACACCCGCCATCATGGTGTGGGGAGCGATCTCCTACACTGGCCGTACACCACTGGTGATCGTCGAGGGGACACTGAATAGTGCACGGTACATCCAAACCGTCATCGAACCCATCGTTCTACCATTCCTAGACCGGCAAGGGAACTTGCTGTTCCAACAGGACAATGCACGTCCGCATGTATCCCGTGCCACCCAACGTGCTCTAGAAGGTGTAAGTCAACTACCCTGGCCAGCAAGATCTCCGGATCTGTCCCCCATTGAGCATGTTTGGGACTGGATGAAGCGTCGTCTCACGCGGTCTGCACGTCCAGCACGAACGCTGGTCCAACTGAGGCGCCAGGTGGAAATGGCATGGCAAGCCGTTCCACAGGACTACATCCAGCATCTCTACGATCGTCTCCATTGGAGAATAGCAGCCTGCATTGCTGCGAAAGGTGGATATACACTGTACTAGTGCCGACATTGTGCATGCTCTGTTGCCTGTGTCTATGTGCCTGTGGTTCTGTCAGTGTGATCATGTGATGTATCTGACCCCAGGAATGTGTCAATAAAGTTTCCCCTTCCTGGGACAATGAATTCACGGTGTTCTTATTTCAATTTCCAGGAGTGTACATATTCATATTCAGACTCAAATATTTGTAAGCACTTCATTAACTTTGACGCTATTTGGATTGTACTGACAAAAAAGAGAAGCACCCAGAAAAGATGGTCGGATGACAATGCAACTTAGTGTTCGTACATACCATTGTCGGCTATGTAAATGATTAGAGTTGCAGTTCTCTGTGATAGGTAGAACGGCTATCAGACATCATTAATGTGGTTAGTGTTTAGTATTGTTTCTAGACAGGATATACACTGAAGAGCCAAAGCAACCGGTCCACCTCTCTAATATCGTGTAGGGCCCCAGCGAGTACGTAGGAGTGCCACAGTACGACGCGGCATGGAGTCGACTATTATCTGAAGTAGTGCTGGAGGGAATTGACACCATGAATCGTGCAGGGCTGTCCATAAATCCGTAAGACTACGAGGGGGTGGAGATGTCTTCTAAACAGCACGTTATAAGGCATCCCAGATGTGCTCAGTTGGTTTGGTGGCCGGCGAAAGCGTTTAAACTCAGAAGAATGCTCCTGGATCAACTCTGTAGCATTTCTAGAAGTGTAGGGTGTCACATTCTCCTGCTGGAATTGTCCAAGTCCGTCGGAATGCACAATGGACATGAATGGATGCAAGTGATCAGACAGGACCATTACGTACGTGTCACCTGTCAGAGTCGTTTCTACAGATATCAGGGGTCCCATATCATTCCCACTCCACACGCTCCACACCTTTACAGAGCCCCCACCAGCTTCAACAGTCTCCTGCTGTCATGCAGGGTCCCTGTATTCATGAGACTGTCTCCAGACGCGTACACGTCTATCCGCTCGATACAATTTGAGACGAGACTCGTCCGACCAGGCAACATGTTTCCAGTCATCAACAGTACAATACCGGTCTTGACGGCCCCAGGCGAGGCATAAAGCTTTGCGTCCTGCCTTCATCAAGGGTACACGTATGCGCCTTCGGCTCCGAAAGCTCATATCGATGATGTTTCGTTGAATGGCTCGCACGCTGACAATTGTTGATGGCCCAGCATTGAAATCTGCTGCAATTTGTGGAAGTGTTGCACTTCTGTCATGTTGAATGATTCCCTTCAGTCGTCGTTGGTCCCGTTCTCGCAGGATCTTTTCCCGCCCGCGGTGATGTCAGAGATTTGCCCGCGCCAAAAACGTTAGATTTTGTAAACGATCGGCCGTCTGGAGCTGCCAATTCTCTCACTTTCAAGTCTGGTCTTGTCCTGACCTGGGCGAAATCGGTGATGACGAGTAGTCGTGGTTCCCTTGGGCACTTCATCCAAAAGGACACCTTCCCCGAAAGAGACATCTATAAAGTGCAACCTCAGACCTCAGCATCCCAGTCACCAGATTGTTATGGTACGGCCATTGGGACGAACGACACGGAAACGATCAAGCTCGTCCGTTATTCACAGAACACTGTCCTCAACATCTATGGAACGTGGGTGAAGGGCAGTGAAACCTTGACTAGGTGAGAAGGTCTTGAACGTCCACGCTTCATCGCAGAACCGGGAGATCTGAGGCTTTCCCTCTGTCTAAAGGAGACTAAGGTGGCAATCTGTGGCAGGTCTGACGACTGGGTACGATGGTGGTAATGGCACATATGTTACGAAGTACACTATTCAGTAGTGTACACCTAGGCGCATCGTTGCCAGAGCGATATGAAATGGAACTAGCATGTGAGGATTGTGGTAGGGAAGGTGAATGTTCTACTTCGGTTTATTGGGAGAAATTTAGGAAAGTGTAATTCACATATAAAGGAGACTGCGTATAGAAAACTAGTGCAACCCATTCTTGAGTACTGCTCGAGTATTTGGGATCCCCACCAGGTCGGATTAAATGAAGACATCGAAGAAATTCAGAAGCGTAGTGCTAGATTTGTTACTGGTAGGTTCGATCAACACATGAGTATTAAGGAGATCCTTACGAAACTCAAACGGGAATTGCTGGAGGAAAGG
Source organism: Schistocerca nitens (assembly GCF_023898315.1). NCBI lineage: Eukaryota > Metazoa > Arthropoda > Insecta > Orthoptera > Acrididae > Schistocerca > Schistocerca nitens. Next base: position 206,892,776 of record NC_064614.1, read on the forward strand.
CGATGTTCTTTCCGAGGAACAGTATAGAGGAAATTTAGAGACCGGCATTTGAAGATAACTGCAGAATGTTTCTACTGTCACTAACGAATGTTTCGTGTAAGGACCATGAAGATAATAGATGTTAGTGCTAGTACGGAAGCATGTAGACAGTCGGTTTCCCTTGCACTTCTTGCGAGCAGAACAAGAAATTAAATGACTTACAGTGTTGCAAGGTAGCCTCCGCCATGCAGCAGTCGTTGGCCTACGAAGTGTGAAGTTAGATGTAGCTGGAGACACTGTTAAAAATGGGGCTCCGCAGCAAACGACACCTTTGTGTTTCTCAGACTGCCTCAGACTGCACACAGCACAGTCAGTGATTTTCATATAGAGCGCTACGTGGTGTTACCAATAATAAAAACCTAAACAGCCCACATACACAGCGACGGCAATTTCCATTACAGAGACGGAACAGTTTCACATCTCTTACGGAGTTTTACATTTAATCTCGAAATCCTTTTATGTTTTCACGATAAAATATATACCACATGCATCTATAAACTTTGATAATGTTCATGTATTTTTTCAGTCGAAGTATGTTAGTGGTTCTGTGTTTTCCACGGATTGAAGCAACAATATATTTTTCTTCAAAATTTCTTGTAACGTTAGGGTTTTTTTTTTGATGTGGGTAACATGAATTTTCTTTTGGAAATTACTATTTGCATTTCTAGACTGAAAAAAAGAGACGTTTCATATTTTTTCGGAATTTTTATTAACAATTGAAACTTTCACCAACTGCCAATGCTGCAGGTCGGTGAGATGACCTTCAGATGACCTATTTTCGTGATGGGTGCCATACCTAACAGAGCTCTCTAGATTCTGTTTCTGCCCGCCGACATTAGCACTTCGTAGCTGAAAGTTGGCAACAGTGTTTCCAACTGTCAGGGAACTTCTTTCACCGATTCTATTGTAGGTACCAGGAGCTTTACGCATGGTATTCAGCAAAGGGCTAAATAGGTATTGGTAACATTATAGTTTGTCGTGTAATTCGCTTCCAACTAGTAGGAGACTCTAGTAACTTGCTCAGACGGCGATCCAGTGCGAGCGTTTTCCTTGACCGACGAGAAGTACATAAAAAGTCAGGGTGAGGGGAGGTCGCTTGTAAGACGGCGGAGAAGGTCGCGGTGCCTCGTGGCTGGACGAGTCCATTATTTATGGTCGGCGGTGGGCAGCGGGCAGCGGGGAGCGGCCTGCGCCGAGAGCGGCCCGCGCCGTCGCGAAGGTTCTTTCTCGCCTATTTGCGGCCGCGCGTGGGCAGCGCGCGGCGACGTCACAGTGACGTGTCTTGTTGTCGGACAGCTGTTGGCGCGACGCCCGGCGTCCCGGCGGCTGCCCGCTAGGCGTCCGCGTCCACACACCGCCGGCCGCCACTCACGGCACCCGGACTGTCTGAGCGGGGTGCACATCATTACAAGTGGTACTCACTTAGTCCTCTCAGAGCCCAGAAGCGTTTCATATGGGCTCCACCTAATATGGATCCTCGCGGTACTCGATGCTGGATTTAATGAATCCTTTGTTTTTCTACGAGGGCCGTTCAATAAGAAAAGGAACACAATTTTTTTCGGAAAGCAAGTTGATTTAATTCAGGATTCCAATACATAATATTATTACCCACTTTTTTGGTTACAAAACCATATTTTTCGCCATAATCTGGGTCCAATGTGGCGGTCTTACACCAGCTTACTGGGGGTTGGGGTTGTTTTGGGGGAGGAGGCCAGACAGCGAGGTTATCCGTCTCATCGGATCAGGGAAGGATGGGGAAGGAAGTCGGCCGTACCCTTTCAGAGGAACCATCCCGGCATTTACCTGGAGCGACTTAGGGAAATCACGGAAAACCTAAATCAGGATGCCTGGACGCGGGACCAGCTTACTGGGGATGGCCTGTATGCCCGCATACTGGTCGACGTCAAAGCCAACATCTTGCGGCATCAATCACCAACACCAACGCGCGGGGTACATCCTTCATTGGGCCAAACAGACGGAAGTCGGAAGGTGTGAGATCCGGGCTGTTGATTGGATGAGGAAGAACAGCCCACTCCTGTCGGGTGCGCAGAGTTGTGAGTTTTACACTGTCATCGAGAACGAGAAGTTCGTTTGCATTTTTGTGGCGACGAACACGCTGGCGACGTTTCTTCGATTTCCTGAGAGTAGTACAACACACTACATAGTTGACCGTTACACTATGTAAGTAGGCTGTTTAGGTTTTTATATTGGTAACGCCACGTAGCGCTCTGTATGAAAATCACTGGCTGTGCTGTGTGCAGTATGTGGCTGGTTGGCATTGTTGCAATATTCGCTATTGTAGTGTTGGGCTGTTGGCTGTTAAAAGCGCGTAGCGTTGCGCAGTTGGAGGTGAGCCGCCAGCAGTGGTGGATGTGGGGAAGTGAGATGGCGGATTTTTGAGAGCGGATGATCTGGACGTGTGTCCATCAGAAACAGTACATTTCTAAGAATGGATGTCATGAACTGCTATATACATATTATGACTTTTGAACACTATTAAGGTAGTTTGAATCTTTTATTTAATTGGCGTAGTGGCGCTCGCTGTATTGCAGTAGTTCGAGTAACGAAGATTTTTGTGAGGTAAGTGATTTATGTAAGGTATAGATTAATGTTAGTCAGGGCCATTCTTTTGTAGGGATTTTTGAAAGTCAGATTGCGTTGCGCTAAAAAATATTGTGTGTCAGTATAGTGTTGATCAGAATAGGTAAAGAGCGAAATGTCTGATTACGTTCAGTTTTGCTCAGCTGTTTGAAAATCAAATAATGTAAGAGATTTATCAGCACAGTAATTCAATAATTTTTCTAAGGGGACGTTTCAACTACAAGGGAGCACGTCAATGAGAATAGCCCCTCCACCTTCCCAGAAGACCGTCGCCGTGACTGTACCGTCTAAGAGTGCAGCTTCAGTGTGGTGTGGAGAGATGGTGTGGTGCCACTCCACGGATTACCGTTTTGTTTACGGTCGAAGTGGTGAAGCCGCGCGGGATTAGCCGAGCGGTCTAGGGCGCTGCAGTCACGGACTGTGCGGCTGGTCCCGGCGGAGGTTTGAGTCCTCCCTCGGTCATGGGTGTGTATCCTTAGAATAATTTAGGTGAAGTAGTGTGTAAGCTTAGGGACTGATGACCTTAGCAGTTAAGTCCCATAAGATTTCACACATTTGACCATTTTTTGAAGTGATGAACCCATGTTTCATCACCTACGACAAAAAATGATCCCGATCAACCTCGTAACGCGCGCGGATAATCCTTTGCTACTCTTCATGGTCTACTGTTAGGAGGCGCGGGACTCAGCGGGCACACGCCTCTGAGTATCGCAACTGGTTCAAATGGCTCTGAGCACTATGGTACTTAACTGCTGAGGTCATTAGTCCCCTATAACTTAGAACTACTTAAACCTAACTAACCTAAGAACATCACACACATCCATGCCCGAGGCAGGATTCGAACCTGCAACCGTAGCGGTCGCGCGGTTCCAGACTGTAGCGCCTAGAACAGGTCGGCCACCTCGGCCGGCCATCCCAACTGGTGGACGAGTGTGTCAGCACTACCAAAGTTGAGCAGTTGAGTAGCGAGGTGTTGAATTGTGATCCGTCGACCACCTCGAATGAGAGTAAATGGTAATTAATTGAAGCCCTCAGCTGCCGACAGGTGTCGTTGATATACCTCGATGGGGACAGCCGAAAATGTGAGCTCCGACCGGGGCTCGAACCCGGGATCTCCTGCTTATATGGTAAACGCTCTATCCATCTGAGCCACCGAGGACACAGGTGAGTAGCGCGACTGCAGGGATTTTTCCCTTGCACGCTTCCCGTGTGACCCACATTCCCAACTGTCCACAATCTACGAAGATAATGAAACTTCCTGGCGGATTAAAACTGTGTGCCGGACCGAGACTCGAACTCGGGACCTTTGCTTTCGCGGGCAAGTGCTCTACCGACTGAGCTACCCAAGCACGACTCGCGACCCGCCCCCACATCTTTTTCGCCAGGATATCTTTTCCTACCTTCCAAACTTCACAGAAACTCTCCTGCGAACCTCAGTCGTTCTTGGGTAGCTCAGTCGGTAGAGCACTTGCCCGCGAAAGACAAAGGTCCCGAGTTCGAGTCTCGGTCCGGCACATAGTTTTAATCTGCTAGGAAGTTTCATATGAGAGCACACTTCGCTGTAGAGTGAAAATTTCATTCTAGAAGCATCCTCCAGGCTGTGGCTAAGCCATGTCTCCGCAATATCCTTTCTTCCAGGAGTGCTAGTTCTGCAAGATTCGCAGGAGAGCTTCTGTGAAGTTTGGAAGGTAGGAGACGAGGTACTGGCGGAATTAAAGCTGAGGACGGGGCGCGAGTCGTGCTTGGGTAGCTCAGTCGGTAGAGTTCTTGCCCGCAAAAGGTAAAGGTCCCGAGTTCGAGTCTCGGTCCGACACACAGTTTTAATCTGCCAGGAAGTTTCATACCAGCGTACACTCCGCTGTAGAGTGGAAATTTCATTCTAGATACATACGTAATGTTCCTAACAGATATTTGCCCATCCACTCATTACTCGCGCCAACTAGGTGACGATTCCCATAGGAGTTCGGGCAAACTCTGCGCATTCCCACAGACGAAGGTCAATGGCCGGGTAACCTTTAACTATATATATATATATATATATATATATATATATATATATATATATATATATAGGATGTCCCAGCTATCTTGTCCAACCAAAATATCTCTGGAACAATAACAGCTATTGGAAAACGACTTTCACTGGTATCAATGTAACGCTGGGGCCCATGAATGTACATATTTGGAAACATTCTAAAACGAAAGCATATATGTTTTTTAACACAAACTTATGTTTTTTTAAATGGACCTCCTATATTTTTTCTTCAGCAATCCATAGCATGACAAAGCACATACACAATGGCGTTGATTGCATCGCAATATTCCCATTACATCCCGAGATATTGAGACACGAAGTTGACGCTTGAAACACCCGACATGCGCTGCTAGAGCACATCCTGAGGCTCAGGCGTGAACCCCATGCTGCCCGTAATAGCGATGTGATTGACATGTGTAATCACACCTCCATACTTATCAAGAGGGACGCTTACTTGTCAATCACATTGCGATTACGGGCAGCATGGGGTTCACGCCTGAGCCTCAGGACGTGCGCTAGCAGCGCATGTCGGGTGTTTCAAGCGTCACTATCTCGGGATGTAATGGGAATATTGCGATGCAATCAACGCCATTGTGTATGTGCAGTGTCATGCTATGGATTGCTGAAGAAAAAATATAGGAGGTCCATTTAAAAAAACATAAGTTTGTGTTAAGGGGCTCCGGAAAGGCTCAAAATCATGAAAAGTTCAATTTTTACTTTTTTGCGTTTTCTGAATCTGCAGACTATTGCCTTTTAATAGATATATAATTTATTCAATTCCGAAGACTACAACTATTTTTAAATTTTTTTTGAAATGTGTTCTACATGGGCGTGACTCACTGTGGCGCTGTTAAACTGCTGTCAAATGGTGTTATTATTAACGTCCGTGTTCATCAGGTACATTTTAGTGATGTGAGATAAAGAATAAAACCTATTTTCAGAGACTTAGCAGCACCTGAACTGTTGAAAAAGTGTATTCACGGAAAAACTCAAAACCCCAATGAAAGTGTAAATAGTGTTATATGGTCGAGAATCCCCAAGACTGTATTTGTTGGAATAGAAACACTTCACTTTGGTGTGTATGATGCTGTTGCGACTTTCAATGATGGCAACATTGTAAGGTGCAAGGTATTTAGAAATATGGGAATGAAGATAGGTTCTAACATGGTACGAGCGATGCTTGCTTTAGACAAGGAACGCCTTCGGGCTGCAGACAGGGCTGTAAAGAGTCTAGAAATACAAGCAAGAGTAAACAGGAGGAGGAACAAGAGGAAGCTGGAGGAGGAGTTTGCAGAGGATGAAGATAATCCATCCTATGGACCTGGAATGCACTAAAAAGTTAATCCAATCTTTGTCGCTCGATTCCCAAAACTTTTATTTTCTCATACTAATTACATGTTTTCTAAGGATCTTCCAAACATATTTGTTTCAAACTTTCAGTAAATGTTACACAGTACCTTCTGCATAATTTAACACAGCCTTTTTCCAAAAAACTGTATATTTTTGAATATATAAATAAAAAATTGCAAAAAAATGTTGTGAATTTTCATTACAATTGAAAAAAAATCATCTTTAATAACTGAACTAAAATTTTGTAAAATCCCTGTGTTAAGTTGTAGACCATATTCCAATAAATAATCTGTAAAAAGTTCAACTTCCTACCTCAAATACTTTGTGAGGAAAGATGTAATTTATAAGCGTTATTTTAACATCGCAAGTATAGGGCGTTCCGGAGCCCCTTAAAAAACACATATGCTTTCGTTTTAGAATGTTTCCAAATATGTACATTCATGGGCCCCAGCGCTACATTGATACCGGTGAAAGTCGTTTTCCAATAGCTGTTATTGTTCCAGAGATATTTTGGGTGGACAAGATAGCTGGGACACCCTGTATATAATATATCTATTAAGATAGTAACTGTTCTCGAAAGAACAGATACCACCCCCCTCCCCCTGATGACCGAGCAGCTTCTCTTAGAATAAATGATAATTAATTGAAACTCTCAGCTGCCGACAGGTGTTGTTGATATACCTCGATGGGGACAGCCGAAAATGTGTGTCCCGACCGGGACTCGAACCCCGGATGTCCTGCTTACTGGGCAGACGCTCTATCCATCTGAGCCACTGAGGACACAGATGCATAGCGCGACTGCAGGGATTTATCCCTTGCACGCTTGAGCACGAATGAGGGTGTCCGCACGTTTCAACACTGCAGGACTCGCAGCTGTGTGCGGCCGGCCGGCACGTGGGAGATAGGACAGATTTGCGAGACATTGTTGCGACGATGACACACGCCTCGCCCAACGACTCACCATGTCTTTTGTTCACTGCCAGGCCTCTGTAGAAAATATCAAAGCGATGTTCCGTTTTTCCACCAAAAGAAACCCAATAACAGTTCTCTGCTTGGAAAACACCTCCGTTACAGACGCCAGTCTGAAGTCAACGTGTAGCGCCACCGACTATCGGAATTTCATGAAACAAGTAAGTCAGCATTTTTTCAACCGCAGATGGCCGAGAAAAAAATGTTTTGCAATACATTACTAAATTCCCCTCGTAATATACACTGATGAGTCAAAACATTAGCGTATTGATCTACCTTTGGAACATAATACTGCAGCGATTCTACGAGACACGGACTCGATAAGTCCTTCGTAAGTTTCGGGAGGTATGTAACACTAGATGTCTGTACACATACGTCGCAGTTCCCCTAGATTGTGGGCCGGTGGCTTTTGGTCGCGAAGCTGGCACTCCTCACTATCACAGATGTGTTCCATGGGATTCAGATCAGCCGAATTTCGTGGCCAAAACGTAATCATATGCTCAATATGATGCTCCTCAAACCACAGCAGCACGTTCTGGCATTGGGACACAGACAGTTATTCTGCTATAAGATGACTTCGACGTCAGGGAAGACATTAAGTATGAACAGATGTATATCGCCGAAATAATATTCACATAGACCAGCACTTATACGGTGTCTTCATTAGGAACACTTTCCATGGATGCCCCAGTGATTGGCCCTCAAGCATAATACTGCCCCCATGGTCTGCGGCCATCGCGCCCTACGTTTCGGGCATTGTTGTAATATTCGCTATTGTGGTGTTGGGCTGTTGGCTGTTAACACCGCGTAGCGTTGCGCAGTTGGAGGTGATCCGCCAGCAGTGGTGGATGTGCGGAAGTGAGATGGTGGATTTTTGAGAGCGGATGATCTGGACGTGTGTCCATCAGACACAGTACATTTGTAAGAATGGATGTCATGAACTGCTATATATATTATGACTTTTGAACACTATTAAGGTAAATACATTGTTTGTTCTCTATCAAAATCTTTCATTTGCTAACTATGCCTATCAGCAGTTAGTGCCTTCAGCAGTTTGAATCTTTTACTTAGCTGGCAATTGTGACGCTCGCTGTATTGCAGTAGTTCGAGTAACGAAGATTTTTGTGAGGTAAGTGATTTGCGAAAGGTATAGGTTAATGTTAGTCAGGGCCATTCTTTTGTAGGGATTATTAAAAGTCAGATTGCGTTGCGCTAAAAATATTGTGTGTCAGTTTAGTGTTGATCAGAATAGGTAAAGAGCGAAATGTCTGAGTACGTTCAGTTTTGCTCAGCTGTTTGAAAAACAAATAATGTAAGAGATTTATCATCACGTAATTCAATAATTTTTCGAAGGGGACGTTTCAGCTGATAAATTTACGTTCTGTTGGACCTTGTAGAAACGTCCAGCGAGAAAGTTGTTAAGGAAACTATATAACTAATTTTGGTTACATCTGAGTCATCATGATGGTATCGTGTCACATCCGAAAGCACTTTATTTACGAGACTCTGTGCGTGACAGGGAGCGGGTACTAGTGTGCCGCTGTCAGGACTTTACTTTCGACTTCTCGCCGTCATACGACAGAGAACATTCCCTACCTTCCCAAAACTTGTTTGCAGCTCTTACTGACCCTTCCTCAGTACACAGATCACTCAAATCGCCGATATACGCTACACAAAAGTAACTGTAGGTAATTTCAGTCATACGTTTCCGTTGAAGTGTGGTTTTGTGGGACCTAAGTTTTATCGAAGTTCACTACAAGACAATTGTTCTCAGTACACAGTAAGTCATTTTTATATAAAACTTCGTTGTCGTTGCTGATACGCCTCTGCACTCCTTTAAAAATTTTTGTCCATCATTATACTTCCTAAATCAATAACCAAAGTGAGCGGAGAACAAAAAGAACGGAGGTCTCCGAGCCAGACTAATTAATTTTTTCACAGAGATCACTCAGTATTTATCTAGCTGTCGGATACTCCTCTCTGTCGCACAGTTAAAGCGCATTCCTGCGCGCTAACTTTTTGTCAAAATAGTCAAATTCCGTAATTTCTGTTCTTATATACATTATTTTCTTGGAGAATCAAAACACGTACTCACGTATACCGACGTTCCTACACGCGTAATACCGAAATAGTTGATAGGTTTTGTTGTCATTTTGTGAACTTATACAAAATTTACACACATCAAATAGAGTTTTGCATCACCTCGGTTCCGAGAGTTCCGGAAACTGAATAGAAAACTGGATTAGAGAGCAACATAAACATCATTTCTGCCATTTTTATTGCTCATGAAACCCACACATTGCATGTTGTACCACCATACAACGAGATCTTAAGAGGTGGTGGTCGAGATTGCTGTATACACTTGTACCTCTAATACACAGTACCACATACCCTTGCACTGATCCATGCCTGTATTCGTCGTGGCATAGTATCCACAACTTCATCAACCCTTGCCAATACGTCGACATTTCTCCCTAGATATATCGATACTTATTTTCGATATATGGTGTGGCGATATTGACATTTTGTTAATTATCGATGTATCGGATGCCCGATATTTTAATAATATCAGCAGTCCTAATGGAGACTCCAATTAGACTGACTAAGATCGGCAGCATTATGACCGAAAATTCCTCTATGTAAATTTTCGTCAACTTTCGTGGGTGACATGTTTTACGACACAATTCCCTCTTATTATTACCGAACTGTATTTACTACAGATTCCTATAGCAATGTGGCGTCTTTTTCAATTGCTATTGGTGCCTATCTGAATTTTGGTTCTTAATTGTGAATCATAGCTAACACTTGGTTCAAGAATCATAAAAGAAGGTTGTATACCTGGAAGAATCCTGGAGATACTAAAAGGTATCAGATAGATTATATAATAGTAAGACAGAGATTTAGAAACCAGGTTTTAAATTGTAAGACATTTCCAGGGGCAGATGTGGATTCTGACCACAATCTATTGGTTATGAACTGCAGATTGAAACTGAAGAAACTGCAAAAAGGTGGGAATTTAAGGAGATGGGACCTGGATAAACTGAAAGAACCAGAGGTTGTAGAGAGTTTCAGGGAGAGCATAAGGGAACAATTGACAGGAATGGGGGAAAGAAATACAGTAGAAGAAGAATGGGTAGCTCTGAGGGATGAAGTAGTGAAGGCAGCAGAGGATCAAGTAGGTAAAAAGACGAGGGCTAATAGAAATCCTTGGGTAACTGAAGAAAAATTGAATTTAATTGATGAAAGGAGAAAATATAAAAATGCAGTAAATGAAGCAGGCAAAAAGGAATACAAACGTCTCAAAAATGAGATCGACAGGAAGTGCAAAATGGCTAAGCAGGGATGGCTAGAGGACAAATGTAAGGATGTAGAGGCTTGTCTCACTAGGGGTAAGATAGATACTGCCTACAGGAAAATTAAAGAGACCTTTGGAGAGAAGAGAACCACTTGTATGAATATCAAGAGCTCAGATGGCAACCCAGTTCTAAGCAAAGAAGGGAAGGCAGAAAGGTGGAAGGAGTATGTAGAGGGTTTATACAATGGCGATGTACTTGAGGACAATATTATGGAAATGGAAGAAGATGTAGATGAAGATGAAATGGGAAATAAGATACTACGTGAAGAGTTTGACAGGGCACTGAAAGACCTGAGTCGAAACAAGGCCCCGGGAGTAGACAACATTCCATTAGAACTACTGATGGCCTTGGGAGAGCCATTCATGACAAAACTCTACCATCTGGTGAGCAAGATGTATGAGACAGGCGAAATACCCACAGACTTCAAGAAGAATATAATAATTCCAATCCCAAAGAAAGCAGGTGTTGACAGATGTGAAAATTACCGAACTATCAGTTTAATAAGTCACAGCTGCAAAATACTAACGCGAATTCTTTACAGACGAATGGAAAAACTGGTAGAAGCGGACCTCGGGGAAGATCAGTTTGGATTCCGTAGAAATGTTGGAACACGTGAGGCAATACTAACCTTACGACTTATCTTAGAAGAAAGATTAAGAAAAGGCAAACCTACGTTTCTAGCATTTGTAGACTTAGAGAAAGCTTTTGACAATGTTAACTGGAATACCCCCTTTCAAATTCTGAAGGAGGCAGGGGTAAAATACAGGGAGCGAAAGGCTATTTACAATTTGTACAGAAAACAGATGGCAGTTATAAGAGTCGAGGGGCATGAAAGGGAAGCAGTGGTTGGGAAAGGAGTGAGACAGGGTTGTAGCCTCTCCCCGATGTTATTCAATCTGTATATTGAGCAAGCAGTAAAGGAAACAAAAGAAAAATTCGGAGTAGGTATTAAAATTCATGGAGAAGAAGTAAAAACTTTGAGGTTTGCCGATGACATTGTAATTCTGTCAGAGACAGCAAAGGACTTGGAAGAGCAGTTGAACGGAATGGATAGTGTCTTGAAAGGAGGATATAAGATGAACATCAACAAAAGCAAAACGAGGATAATGGAATGTAGTCAAATTAAATCGGGTGATGCTGAGGGGATTAGATTAGGAAATGAGACACTTAAAGTAGTAAAGGAGTTTTGCTATTTAGGGAGTAAAATAACTGATGATGGTCGAAGTAGAGAGGATATAAAATGTAGACTGGCAATGGCAAGGAAATCTTTTCTGAAGAAGAGAAATTTGTTAACATCGAGTATAGATTGAAGTGTCAGGAAGTCGTTTCTGAAAGTATTTGTATGGAGTGTAGCCATGTATGGAAGTGAAACATGGACGATAACCAGTTTGGACAAGAAGAGAATAGAAGCTTTCGAAATGTGGTGCTACAGAAGAATGCTGAAGATATGGTGGGTAGATTACGTAACTAATGAGGAGGTATTGAATAGGATTGGGGAGAAGAGGAGTTTGTGACACAACTTGACTAGAAGAAGGGATCGGGTGGTAGGACATGTTTTGAGGCATCAAGGGATCACAAATTTAGCATTGGAGGGCAGCGTGGAGGGTAAAAATGATAGAGGGAGACCAAGAGATGAATACACTAAGCAGATTCAGAAGGATGTAAGTTGCAGTAGGTACTGGGAGATGAAGAAGCTTGCACAGGATAGAGTAGCATGGACGCATCTCGTGGTCGTGCGGTAGCGTTCTCGCTTCCCACGCCCGGGTTCCCGGGTTCGATTCCCGGCGGGGTCAGGGATTTTCTCTGCCTCGTGATGGCTGGGTGTTGTGTGCTGTCCTTAGGTTAGTTAGGTTTAAGTAGTTCTAAGTTCTAGGGGACTTATGACCACAGCAGTTGAGTCCCATAGTGCTCAGAGCCTTAGTAGCATGGAGAGCTGCATCAAACCAGTCTCAGGACTGAGGACCACAACAACAACAACAATTGTGAAGCGCTTTTAATGTAACTATATTCATGTAGTTCGGACGCTGTGGGCGACTGTACTATTATGAGCAGCGACTCCTTTCAACATTATATATGACGGTAGTATCTGTTCCCGAAAGAACAGTTACCGTCGATGACCATGCAGCTTTGCTCGAAATGAAATGATAATTAAATAGACACCATAGCTGCAAGCAGGCGTTGATACACTTCATTGGGGACATGTTGAAAATGTGTGCCCCGACCGGGACTCGAACCCGGGATCTCCTGCTTACATGGCAGACGCTCTATCCATCTGAGCCACCGCGGGCGCAGAGGATAGTGCGTCTGCAGGGACTTATCCCTTGCACGCTCCCCGTGAGATCCACATTCCCAACATGTCCACAACACTACATTCGTAGTGCGCCTAATAGATGTTTGCCCATCATACTCATTACTCGTGGCAGATTAATCTACCAAGTCCCGTACGAGTTCGGGCATAGCGTGTGCGTTCGCACAAGAAGGTCAAAGGCCGGGAACCCATATTTTTAACTATATATGACGGTAGTATCTGTTCCCGAAAGAACAGTTACCTCTATTAGGCGCACTACGAATGTAGTGTTGTGGACATGTTGGGAATGTGGATCTCACGGGGAGCGTGCAAGGGATAAGTCCCTGCAGACGCACTATCCTCTGTGCCCACGGTGGCTCAGATGGATAGAGCGTCTGCCATGTAAGCAGGAGATCCCGGGTTCGAGTCCCGGTCGGGGCACACATTTTCAACATGTCCCCAATGAAGTGTATCAACGCCTGCTTGCAGCTACGGTGTCTATTTAATTATCATTTCCTTTCAACATATCTGCTACGTGGGCCACCTGTGGCTACAGCAGCTGCTGTCTTGCAAGACATCGGCATCGAACGCTGATCGTTTGCGCGGTTTATGAACGACTTGATTGGTTGCAGTGAAGCCCAATATAAAATCTTTCAATAAAAATGATTGGATAGGAAAGTGTTGCTTCCTGATGGAAACGTCCGAAAATGAGTTGATTAGAGATATAGAGCGATTGTTTACTTTATGGACTGCATTGGTTCCACTTGAATAACTCCTTCTTGACGGGCTAGAGATGATGAAATTCTCGAAAAGAGGTGTAACGAGGTTTTTCATGGACAAACTTATGCCACATTACGTAGTTTACCATGCCTAAACAAATATTTTCAACATAACTTATTGATGCTTGAATAGTAGAAATGTGTGGTAATCAATTTCAGTTTCATAATGACGGTATTGTGTATCGGCAGTGAATTGTTTATCACGCAGATACTATTTTAGCTATACAAAGTGTTGGCGAACGGTAAGCTGAACAGAAGGTGACCCATCATCTTCCAGCTGTAGCGTCGAAGCCACTCACTTCTCTTGCTCCTACAGTGAGGCACACAATCATTTCACCACTTCGAGTTACAGAAATAAGAAACGTTAGTCGACCTAGAAATTTTTCGAAGTTTGACGCTAATCTCGTCTACTAGATAATCAGGTTGTTACCTACTATAATTTGGGAACATTTGTGGAAGACCGATCATTTGAGTGACCTGGAACAGCGGTTACGATATTATGTAACGTTCCTCAGTGGAATATCAGACGTGTTTGTCATTTCTTACCCTTTCCGTATCTTCTAATTGCACGACATTAACTGCGGTACGAAACTTCAGTAATCACACTATCAGTAAATGCTGCTAAATATTATTGAATGTATTGTAGATCTCAAGACCCACTAATGTATGAGGTGGTGGGTTATCATGTGTGATGTTATTGGTTTGAATAAAGATTTTTATAGAAAAAATCACACTATCAGCGCATCATTTAATGATTACCGCTGAATAATTATTCTCTCTTCTGTTCGGCCTCGCCAGCCATTTGGCATCTACTGCAGGTTAGAACCCTCTCCCGGATTTCTCCATTCATTACGGCTTCACCTCCGAGCGTCCATACTCTGCTTATTACCTAGGGTCAGCTAGCCAACCTTCATTACGTTATCACCTCTCTGTTTTGTTATCTCTGGTAATCCAGCAAAGGACTTCCTTAGTCTGTCTGCCATCCACTCTCTTACCTACAGGGCGGCCGCGGTGGCCGAGCGGTTCTAGGCACTTCATTCCGGAACCGCGCGACTGATACGGTCGCAGGTTCGAATCCTGCCTCGGGCATGGATGTGGGTGATGTCCTTAGGTTAGTTAGGTTTATGTAGTTCTAAGTTCTAGGGGACTGATGACCTCAGATGTTAAGTCCCATAGTGATTAGAGCCATTTGAACCATTTCTTACCTACAACTGCTGTCCATCTGTTCGCTTTTCATGCTACTTCGTCGCCATATTTCTCTACATTGTCTGGCTCGTATCACGATTTCTATTTTTACAGGAGAGTGTATTTTATATATTTCACTGTTATGTTGTGGCTCATGGTATTGGAGGAAGAGGCACAGCCTTGCGGGGTAGCCGCGATGTTTGTGGCGGATTTTCACGTTTCGTGCGGCTCCTCCTGTCGCAGGTTCGAGTCCTCCCTCGGGCATGAGTGTGTGTGTTGTCCATAGCGTAAGTTAGTTTACGTTAGATTAATTAGTGTGTAGGCTTAGGGACCGATGACCTTTGCAGTTTCGTCCCATAAGACCTTCCATCAAATATACAAAAAGAGGCACACTCGTCTATAAACTTTGTTCCTCTACGTGTTACATTAATACGTACCATGAGGCTGAGTCCCATTGCCTATCTATGTCACCAAGGAATTAGTCGGAACATTTGTTTTTATCGATACTTGCATAGAAGAAATACGCGTCACGACGAAGCAATTGCGGCCGCATCTTTGCGGTTTTGTTAATGTCCGTAGCAGTTGTGAATATCTAGGCTCCTTTTGATTTTCCCCTCCACCCTAATACCCTTCACCATTTGCTTGCTGTCCCCCACCTATCCCCAAGCCCGTTGTCTTCTCCACCTTTCCAAAAGCGGCATGACGGTTTCGTTAAGAAAAAAATGGTTCAAATGGCTCTGAGCACTATGGGACTTAACTTCTGAGGTCATCAGTCCCCTAGAACTTAGAACTACTTAAACCTAACAACCTAAGGACGTCACACACATCCATGCCCGAGGCAGGATTCGAACCTGCGACCGTAGCCTAGAACCGCTCGGCCACAGAGGCCGGCGGTTTCGTTAAGAGAGGAACTACGCTAACGTAAGGCAAGAGTGAGTTTCAGATCCCAGACCGGGCATCCTGATTTATGTCTTTTCCGCTTTCTATGAAGCACCTGAGGTAGATGATGGGGTGAGTCTTGAACCCAGGACACTGAAAATTTCTTCTCTCACTATTAATTATTCAGAAAGTATCTATGTCTACGACATGTAAGCTGTTATTTTCCACTCTTCCTCCGAATTTTTCAATTGAATACGTCAGTAACGCCGTCAGATGTCCCAAGTTGATGGCACAGTGGATACTTCAGTGGACGCATACCCGGAAAAAGCGAGATTCATATTTCCGTGTGGTCGTCTTCCTTTACGTTTTCCTTGGCTTCCCCGACCACATGAAGCTCATGATGGGACGTTTCGTAATAGAATGCAGCTGTCATTTTCCAGCTCATCCTTGTAAAATAACTTTTTGTTCCTGTCCAACGACAAGGATGCTCGTTGTGATGTTTGATCTTCAGTCAACATCGTACCTTCTTTTCCCTCTGCTAAACAGACTGCGCACCGTCTCAAGGGTCTTCAGCGCCGATGGGACGAGGAATGGCTCTGAGCACTATGGGACTCAACTGCTGAGGTCATTAGTCCCTTAGAACTAGTTAAACCTAACTAACCTAAGGACATCACAAACATCCATGCCCGAGGCAGGATTCGAACCTGCGACCGTAGCGGTCTTGCGGTTCCAGATTGCAGCGCCTTTAACCGCACGGCCACTTCGGCCGGCCGCCGATGGGACGCTACAATGCCGCCTTCCTTCCTTCTTTTTCGTCAAATCTTCCAGCATAGCGAAAACAAGACTCCGAAATACATAACGGATTCTAGTCCGAATTTTCATAGCCAAACGAAGAGAAGTAAATGGACAAATGGTCCGTCAGATTGACAAGAGTGTATATTTTTGTAAGAAAAGGTCTACAATCTTCAAATTAATCATGGTGATTAGAAAAACGTAATTAGCGATTTGACAGAAATATTATCCGAATTTTCAGGCAAAAGTATGAAAATATCTTACCATTTCGCCCTTTGTTAGGAACTTCCTGGGTTCCACACACTGCTGGTATTTACTGTGTTTGTTACACCACCACCACCAATCACGAGAACTCCATTAGAGTTTAGGCGTGGCACTGATCACCCGTGACGCTTCCGTGATTTTAACAGAGAGACATAACTTCTTTTGTTTTAAGTGACAGGCCGGCCGTTGTGGCCGAGCGCTTCTAGGCACTTCAGTCCGGAACCGCGCTGCTGCTACGGTCGTAGGTTCGAACCCTGCCTCGGGCATGGAAGTGTGTGATGTCCTTAGGTTAGTTAGGTTTAAGTAGTTCTAAGTTCTAGGGGACAGATGACTTCAGATGTTGAGTCCCATAGTGCTCAGAGCCATTTGAACCATTTTTTTGAAGTGACAGCGTTATCGTCAAGCTATTACAGCTTTCATCGATGATCAAAGCACCACAAGTCCGAGGAACCGCCACCTTCATACACACTGCTACGCTACACTCCGCTCGCTAAGCATTACTGCAATAATCATGGCCTAATTTAACGACAACGATTGTTTACAGCTCGGTGTAATAAAACTGCTGCCTTTAAACACACGTACTCCTGTAGTAAATAAGACACGACCTTGTCATATTCACATGTAATATATGGTGCCAAAGCGTTACCACAAGACATTTAGGCCCCTAGCTGTTACTTATCTCTATAAACGATTTCGGAGACAACCTGAGCAGCCCTCTTAGGTTGTTTTCAGATGAAGCTGTCGTTTATCGACAGATAAAGTCATCAGAAGATCAAAACAAATTGCAAAACAATTTAGGAAAGATACCTGTATGTTGCGAAAATTGGCAATTGACCCTAAATAACGAAAAGTGTGAGGTCTTCCACATCAGTGCTAAAAGGAATCCATTAAACTTCAGTTCCACGATAAACCAGTCAAATCTAAAGGCTGTAAATTCAAATAAATACCTAGGAATTACAATTACGAAAAACTTAAATTGGAAGGAACACGTAGAAAATGTTGTGCGGACGACTAACCAAAGACAGCGTTTTATTGGCAGGACACTTCGAAAAGGTAACAGATCTCCTAAGGAGACTACCTTCACTACTATTGTCCATCCTCTTTTAGAATACTGCTGCTCGGTGTTGGATTCATACGAGATAAGATTGACCGAGTACATCGAAAAAGTTCAAAGAAAGGCAACCCGTTTTGTATTATCGCGAAATAGGGGAGAAAGTGTCACGAAATGATACAGGATTTGGGGTGGACGTCACTAAAACAAAGGCGTTTTTCGTTGCGGCGGAGTCTTCTCACGACATTCCAATCACCAAATGTCTCCTCCGAATGCGAAAATATTTTGTTGACACCGACCAATAGGGAGAAACAATCATCATGATAAAATAAGAGGAATCAGAACTCGTACGGAAAGATATAGGTGCTCGTTGTTTCCGCGCGCTACACGAGATTGGAATGATAGAGAATTGTGAAATACACCACCCTCTGCCAGGCAGTTAAATGTGATTTGCATTGTATCCATGTAGATGTAGATGTAAATGTAGTGTGAAATTATTTGGACACACTAGGGACGACTGCAGTTCCTCGCAGTAGTTGTACAAGTGAAGTTGGTACGATGGAGAAGTGTCCTGCACTTGTAATGCATAGAATAGGTCTTGGTCTTCCTGCCTTCAAAGTTAAGTCAGCTTTAAATGAAAACACTTTTAATGACATGTAATAAATGAAACACCTTAGCGTAGCAATGCGAGCAGTTCTGAAGCAAATAATTCAGACACACACCTAGAGAAGATAAAACGTGGTGGATACAAGAGACAGTAAAGTCTTTTCAGCTATCTCAGTGACATATGTGTAAGACATACTCGAGCTCTGTATCAGTCCGACAGGTGCAGAGATAAGATGTCCACACACGGCCACTCTTAGCCGCGCGATTCAGGACAGCCTACGCAGTTCTGCGCTCGAGAATGGCCGCGTGAACGCAGTGTTGTTACAGGGGCTGATGTGACGTTAAGACACCGGTCTGATGCCGTCCGAACCAGCCCGCCAGCGGATTTAGATGTCCATACCTGAAGTGCGTGACGTTCTCACACATGCTGTTGTACGCTCTCTCGCAGATTTTTCTCAGACCGCCTACACGGCGCAACGCAAAAGTTTTGCGCCCTTCCGCATATTCTTCTTGTCCGTAACCAACGCTGTCATGGCAGATTCCCGTTGCTGGAACAAGAATTTCTTGATGCAGCTCATAAATAAGTACAAATCCCAGCAGTGCTTGTGGCAAATAAGATCCAAAGACTGCAAAAATAGGAAATTAAAGACTGAGGCTAATGATACATTGGTTGCGTTTTGCAAACCAGTTTTCCCCGAAGCGAATCGTGACTGTATTGTAAAAGGAAAAAAAGGCTTACGGGGCTCATTTAGAAAAGAACTGACGAAATTTTGTGACAGCAGGTTTAGTGGTACGTCTCTCGATGACATTTATGTACCAGCTTTGTGGTACTACGACATGCTTTTATTTACTGTGGATCAAGAGTTGTCAGGTGCGAGTTGTTCGAACTTGGATGTTTATATGGATGTGGAGAAAGTTATTTCTGACTGCGAGGATGATTACAATGTAATTGACCATGAAGACAGTGATGTCGTCAACGAGGGTGAAGCTGATGGTGGTAGCCAACGCACTGAACAACGTGTAAAAGTGAGTAAGCAGTGGTGTTTATGTAGTTAGGGTACAGTGACTACAGTGTAATTATAATAATAGAACTTGCAGCCAAAGTTGAAGCAATATGATATGTTGTACGAGGGGTATTCAATGAGCAATGCAACACATTTTTTTCTGAAGCCAGGTTGGATTCTAATACATGATACTCTCCGTTCTTTTGGCTTCAAGACTCTACTTCTCAACATAATCTCCTTTCAATGCAACGACCTTACGCCACCTTACTGGAGGAACTGTATTCCCGCAAGGTTCCACTCTCCTGGTTGACGTCGGAGCCAACATCTCGCTGCAGCAGCAACCTCCCCATCATCCACGTGTTGCTTCCCGAGGAGTGCATCCTTCATTGGGCCAAGTCTGAAAGAGAGAGATCCGGGCTGTAGGGTGGACGTGAAAGAACAGTCCATTGAGGTTTTGTGAGCTCTTCTCGGGTGAGGCCTCGAGTTGACACGGAGAAAGAGAGGTTCGTTTTCATTTTTCTAGCGATGAACACGCTGAAGTTGCTTCTTCAATTTCCTGTGGGTAGCACTATACACTTCCGAGTTGATCGTTGCACCATGAGGGAGGACATCAAACAGAAAAACCCCTTCAGACACCCAGAAGACTGTCATGATAACTTTGCCGGCAGAGAGTACGGATTTGAACTTTTTCTTCGGACGAAAGATGCCGTGGCATAACTCCATGGATCGCCATTTTGTTTCCAGTTATACAACTACATCTACATCCATACTCCGCAAGCCACCTGACGGTGTGTGGCGGAAGGTACCTTGAGTACCTCTATCGGTTTTCCCTTCTATTCCAGTCTCGTATTGTTCGTGGAAAGAAGGATTGTCGGTATGTCTTTGTGTCGGCTCTAATCTCTCTGATTTTATCCTGATAGTATCTTCGTGAGATATACGTAGGAGGGAGCAATATACTGCTTGACTCCTCGGTGAAGGTATGTTCTCGAAACTTCAACAAAAGCCCGTACCGAGCTACTGAGCGTCTCTCCTGCAGAGTCTTCCACTGGAGTTTATCTATCATCTCCGTAACGCTTTCGCGATTACTAAATGATCCTGTAACGAAGCGCGCTGCTCTCCGTTGGATCTTCTCTATCTCTTCTATCAACCCTATCTGGTACGGATCCCACACTGCTGAGCAGTATTCAAGCAGTGGGCGAACAAGCGTACTGTAACCTACTTCCTTTGTTTTCGGATTGCACTTCCTTAGGATTCTTCCAATGCATCTCAGTCTGGCATCTGCTTCACCGACGATCAACTTTATATGATCATTCCATTTTAAATCACTCCTAATGCGTACTCCCAGATAATTTATGGAATTAACTGCTTCCAGTTGCTGACCTGCTATTTTGTAGCTAAATGATAAGGGATCTATCTTTCTATGTATTCGCAGCACATTACACTTGTCTACATTGAGATTCAATTGCCATTCCCAGCACCATGCGTCAATTCGCTGCAGATCCTCCTGCATTTCAGTACAATTTTCCATTGTTACAATCTCTCGATACACCACAGCATCATCTGCAAAAAGCCTCAGTGAACTTCCGATGTCATCCACAAGGTCATTTGTGTATATTGTGAATAGCAACGGTCCTATGACACTACCCTGAGGCACACCTGAAATCACTCTTACTTCGGAAGACTTCTCTCCATTGAGAATGACATGCTGCGTTCTGTTATCTAGGAACTCCTCAATCCAATCACACAATTGGTCTGATAGTCCATATGCTCTCACTTTGTTCATTAAACGACTGTGGGGAACTGTATCGAACGCCTTGCGGAAGTCAAGAAACACGGCATCTACCTGTGAACCCGTGTCTATGGCCCTCTGAGTCTCGTGGACGAATAGCGCGAGCTGGGTTTCGCACGACCGTCTTTTTCGAAACCCATGCTGATTCCTACAGACTAGATTTCTAGTCTCCAGAAAAGTCATTATACTCGAACATAATACGTGTTCCAAAATTCTACAACTGATCGACGTTAGAGATATAGGTCTATAGTTCTGCACATCTGTTCGACGTCCCTTCTTGAAAACGGGGATGACCTGTGCCCTTTTCCAATCCTTTGGAACGCTACGCTCTTCTAGAGACCTACGGTACACCGCTGCAAGAAGGGGGGCAAGTTCCTTCGCGTACTCTGTGTAAAATCGAACTGGTATCCCATCAGGTCCAGCGGCCTTTCCTCTTTTGAGCGATTTTAATTGTTTCTCTATCCCTCTGTCGTCTATTTCGATATCTACCATTTTGTCATCTGTGCGACAATCTAGCGAAGGAACTACAGTGCAGTCTTCCTCTGTGAAACAGCTTTGGAAAACGGCATTTAGTATTTCGGCCTTTAGTCTGTCATCCTCTGTTTCAGTACCATGTTGGTCACAGAGTGTCTGGACATTTTGTCTTGATCCACCTACCGCTTTGACATAAGACCAAGTGATCTGTGACGCTGTTCGACAAAAAATTGTCACGATCAGTCTCGTAACATGCAAGCAACTCGGCTTACATGGTTCTTCGCTGCTCTTTGTGGTCTTCAGTTAGGCAATGTGGATCTCTGCGGGCACACGCCTTTGAGTACCCCAAATGGTGGACGAGTGAGTCAGCAGTATCAACAGAGACGTTCAGTTGTGCAGCTAGTTGTTTGATGCTGATCTGTCAATCACCTCGAATGAGAGTGTCCGCACAATCAAACATAACAGTAATCGCAGCTGTGTGCTGTGGGCCGCCACGCGCGAGACAGGACAGGTTTGCGCGACATTGTTGCGATGATGCCACCTATCGAAACTTCATGAAAATGTAGGCTCTGAAGATGAAATATTCCAGGAAGTCCGACAGTGAATTCCTTACTTTTTCAAGCGAAATTGGCCAAGAAAAAAAGTTTTATATTACTTGTTGAACGCCTGTCGGATTACGCATGGTTGGACAAAAACATGGAAACATGGCGATAAATGAATGCTTGAAAATAAATGCAGATGCTAGTCAAGCCTGCAGGTTGCGCTGTCGTGCTTGACTACGAACGGCACCTGTGTAATGTCCAGGCGTGGTAGAACAGTGGTCTGTGTAGTTGTGAGTGCATTATGTCGGAGCTAAGTGAATTCGTACGTGGGCCAACAAGTGGTGCTCGTATGGTGGGCGCTTGCGTAGCCAGTGTAGCAGAAGTGTTTGGTGTTCCAAGAGGCACTGTATCGAAAAGTTACACCACATACAGAGAAAGTTGGAAAACCCGCCAGGGTAGCCGAGAGCGCTAACGCGCTGCTTCCTGGACTCGGGTAGGCGCCGGCCCCGGATCGAATCCCCCCCAGCGGATTAACGACGAGGGCCTGTATGCCGGCCAGCCTGGATGTGGTTTTTAGGCGGTTTTTCACATTCCGCTAGATGAATACCGGGCTTTTCCCCCAGTTCCGCCTCAGTTACACGACTCACAGACATTTGGAAAACGTTCGCAATATTTCATGACTTACACTAGACGCAAACAGCTGGGGTACACTACTTTCGTCCCAGGGGGGTTCGGGGTGGCGGCAGGAAGGGCACCCGGCCCCCCTCTGCCATTAACACAGCCAAATCCGTCATAACAAAGCCGACCCCGCGTTGGTGCGGGGCCCGAGAAAGGACAGGGAAAGTGGGAAAACATCATCCGCTAAATCACAGCGAGGGCGAAAGAGTGTTTTGAGTGATCGTGATAGATGGTCATTGGAGAGGATTTGATGAGAAATGAGATGACAGCTGAAAAAGTCATGGCAGAACTGAATGTGGCACTCGCCAACGCAACCACACATCAAACCAACGCCAAGGGAGCTCCGTAAGGATTGCAGGGCGAGCTAGACTTCCAAAGTCGCTCATCAGTGATATGCCCCTAACAGGAAACCGTGGAGCCGAACCCATGAAACCTGGACCATAGAGTAAAGGTCGAATGTCATTTGGCCAGATGAGTCTTGTTTCACATTCTTTCCAATCTGGAGGAGTTTACGCCCCAAAAGTGAAACACGACAGGCTCTCGCTGTTCATCTGTGGAGCCATATCATGCTGTTCGATGGGACCCAAGGTTACTCTGCAAGGTCGCCTTACAACCAAGTATAAAGTGGTCATTTTGGTTGATCAGGTCCATCCCATGGCATAATGTTCGGTCCCCTAAGGTGAAGCTCTGTTCCAAGACGACAGGGCCACTCTTTAGACCGCTCGCGTCGTCCAGGCCTGGCTTTGTTGCCTCTTCCCTGCACACCATTGTCACCAGATCGCAATATTATTGAGTCTTTGTGGTCTTCTTTGGAGAGAATGGTGCGTGATCGCTATCCACCACTATCTTCATTACCTGGTCTTGCCAGTATTTTGGGGGAAGAGTGGTATAGAATTCCCTTGGAAACGAAAGTGGACACGTATTTATCCATTCAGAAACAACTGGAAACTGTTTTGGATGCCACAGATTTCCAACAACGTATTAAAAATGATAATGTGTTGCGTTTTTGGTGCTTCCATATTTTTATACATCCCCAGCACAGTATCCCATATAGTGAAACAGATGTTAGGCTCTTCCAGTACATACAATGGCTTCCCGCCATGGTACCCTTCCTTCTGATAGAAAATAAGTCTCATAAGCTTCTCTTGGCCAGAAATGCCTTTTTTTGCCGTAGCGAGTCTGCTTTTATGTCCTCCTTGCTCCGTCCGTCATTGGTTATTTTACTGCCTAGGTAGCAGAATTCCTTAACTTCATTGACTTCGTGACCATCAATCCTGATGTTAAGTTTCTCGCTGTTCTCATTTCTACTACTTCTCATTACCTGTGTCTTTCTCCGATTTACTCTCAAACCATCCTGTGTACTCATTAGACTGTTCATTCCGTTCAGCAGATCATTTAATTCTTCTTCACTTTCACTCAGGATAGCAATGTCATCAGCGAATCGTATCATTGATATCCTTTCATCTTGTATTTTAATTCCACTCCTGAACCGTTCTTTTATTTCCATCATTGCTTCCTCGATGTACAGATTGAAGAGTAGGGGCGAAAGGCAACAGCCTTGTCTTACACCCTTCGTAATACGAGCACTTCGTTCTTGATCGTCCACTCTTATTATTCCCTCTTGGTTGTTGTACATATTGTATATGACCCGTCTCTCCCTATAGCTTACCCCTACTTTTTTCAGAATCTCGAACAGCTTGCACCATTTTATATTGTCGAACGCTTTTTCCAGGTCGACAAATCCTATGAAAGTGTCTTGATTTTTCTTTAGCCTTGCTGCCATTATTAGCCGTAACGTCAGAATTGCCTCTCTCGTCCCTTTACTTTTCCTAAAGCCAAACTGATCGTTACCTAGCGCATTCTCAATTTTCTTTTCCATGCTTCTGTATATTATTCTTGTAAGCAGCTTCGATGCATGAGCTGTTAAGCTGATTGTGCGATAATTCTCGCACTTGTCAGCTCTTGCCGTCTTCGGAATTGTGTGGATGATGCTTTTCCGAAAGTCAGATGGTATGTCGCCAGACTCATATATTCTACACACCAACGTGAATAGTCGCTTTGTTGCCACTTCCCCCAATGGTTTTAGAAATTCTGATGGAATGTTATCTATCCCTTCTGCCTTATTTGACCGTAAGTCCCCCAAAGCTCCTTTAAATTCCGATTCTAATACTGGATCCCCTATTTCTTCTAAATCGACTCCTGTTTCTTCTTCTATCACATCAGACAAATCTTTACCCTCATAGAGGCTTTCAATGTGTTATTTCCACCTATCTGCTCTCTCCTCTGCATTTAACAGTGGAATTCCCGTTGCACTCTTAATGTTACCATTGTTGCTTTTAATGTCACCAAACGTTGTTTTGACTTTCCCGTATGCTGAGTCTGTCCTTCCGACAATCATATCTTTTTCGATGTCTTCACATTTTTCCTGCAGCCATTTCGTCTTAGCTTCCCTGCACTTCCTATTTATTTCATTCCTCAGCGACTTGTATTTCTGTATTCCTGATTTTCCCGCAACATGTTTGTACTTCCTCCTTTCATCAATCAACTGAAGTATTTCTTCTGTTACCCATGGTTTCTTCGCAGCTACCTTCTTTGTACCTATGTTTTCCTTCCCAACTTCTGTGATGGCCCTTTTTAGAGACGTCCATTCCTCTTCAACTGTACTGCCTACTGCGCTATTCCTTATTGCTGTATCTATAGCGTTAGAGAACTTCAAACGTATCTCGTCATTCCTTAGTACTTCCGTATCCCACTTCTTTGCGTATTGATTCTTCCTGACTTGAACTTCAGCCTACTCTTCATCACTACTATATTGTGATCTGAGTCTATATCTGCTCCTGGGTACGCCTTACAATCCAGTATCTGATTTCGGAATCTCTGTCTGACCATGATGTAATCTAATTGAAATCTTCCCGTGACTCCCGGCCTTTTCCAAGTATACCTCCTCCTCTTGTGATTCTTGAACAGGGTATTCGCTATTACTAGGTGAAACTTGTTACAGAACTCAATTAGTCTTCCTCCTCTTTCATTCCTTGTCCCAAGCCCATATTCTCCTGTAACCTTTTCTTCTACTCCTTCCCCTACAACTGCATTCCAGTCGCCCATGACTATTAGATTTTCGTCCCCCTTTACATACTGCATTACCCTTTCAATATCCTCATACACTTTCTCTATATGTTCATCTTCAGCTTGCGACGTCGGGATGTATACCTGAACTATCGTTGTCGGTGTTGGTCTGCTGTCGATTCTGATTAGAACAACCCAGTCACTGAACTGTTCACAGTAACACACCCTCTGCCCTACCTTCCTATTCATAACGAATCCTACACCTGTTATACCATTTTCTGCTGCTGTTGATATTACCCGATACTCATCTGACCAGAAATCCTTGTCTTCCTTCCACTTCACTTCACTGACCCCTACTATACCTAGATTGAGCCTTTGCATTTCCCTTTTCAGATTTTCTAGTTTCCCTACCACGTTCAAGCTTCTGACATTCCACGCCCCGACTCGTAGAACGTTATCCTTTCGTTGATTGTTCAATCTTTTTCTCATGGTAACCTCCCCCTTGGCAGTCCCCTCCCGGAGATCCGAATGGGGGACTATTCCGGAATCTTTTGCCAATGGAGATATTATCATGATACTTCTTCAACTACCGGTACATGTCCTGTGGATACACGTTACGTGTCTTTAATGCAGTGGTTTCCATTGCCTTCTGCATCCTCATGTCGTTGATCATCGCTGATTCTTCCGCCTTTAGGGGCAATTTCCCACCCCTAGGACAAGAGAGTGCCCTGAACCTCTATCCGCTCCTCCGCCATCTTTGACAAGGCCGTTGGCAGAATGAGGCTGACTTCTTATGCCGGAAGTCTTCGGCCGCCAATGCTGATTATTTATCAAAATTTCGGCAGTGGCGGGGATCGAACCCGGGACCGAAGACGTTTGGATTATGAATCAAAGACGGTACCCCTAAACCACGGGTCACACCGAAAACGTTTCCCACGAAATTTCGAGCACGTGATAATCTGTGGTTAAAAATTCCACATTCGTGATGTAATTTTCAATGAGAACATTGTTTCAAAATGTTTTCTTTCAATGAAAGAGCTCCATACCCCCCCCCCCCCCAAAAAAAAAGTTCTGTACAGTTTTGTGGTTACTTGAGAAATTCAACTGTCCCTTCTCTAACATACGAAAGAATTCTGTGTATACAAGAATTCCTTCATCAGATAATCTTTCATTTTTCCCTAATCAACAAATACGAACTCGTAACGTGCATTGATAAAAGCAAGTAAAATGACACTGTATAAGTTCTTTTAATTGAAATAATGGGCTCCAGAGGAAGGTGGAGGCACAGTGCGTCTATGTTTTCCATCTAATGCTCCTCTGCAATTTATAAATTGCCACTTCTCGTCTAATCCTTTGGAAACGTCCGTCCATTTTGTTGTAGGAAACGAAACAATAAGTGAACGAAAAATAATGTAATATTTCTCCTTTTATAGAAAGAACAACAAAAAAATGAACCTATACATATGTTTTTGTCAGAACCACCGAAAAAGAAGAAACGGAAACGAAATACGATATCAGCTACACTCGATAACATAGAAACATGCACCAGTCCTGTGAAATCAAAGAAGAGATGATGTGAACGAACATGAAGCTACTGGAATTAATGTGACTAAGAAATCGCGACGAATGGACACTATACAGGCAATATACGCGGATTCTTTAATTAATTCAGTGCTGGACTGGGGTTTGCTGAAAACTTTGACTGCACAGACTGAATTGTGTGACCCCATTATTGGGAAAATGAGGCTGTTGTCTGCATCATCGCGTTCTTCATCAGCTTTCTCTCCTTCATCTACTCCTACGTCTGGAGGGTCTTACACTTCTGCTCCAGATCAGGGCAGTACTTCCTTTGGTATAGTTTACGACCAGTATGGTAATTATATGACCACAGATTAGTAACAGCAGCAGTTCTTTTTTCTACATTTGAGGCAGTAGCGTTGCAAAAAAAAAATTTAAAAAATAAAATAAGACTGTCCTTATAATTTTTCTTCCATTTAATTCTCAGTAACAGTAATTTTTGAACTATAATTATTAATACTGTAACTAAACTTTGTCATTTGTCTTCGTCACCTCTAGCCGTAGCGCATCGTAAAGACCGCGACTATGCTAAAATTGCTATGGCAAATTTTAAACCTTTCAGGGAGCTTCCCGTTCATTACAATCTGATTGTCAGAGTAACTGTTACACGTTCCTTTGCAGAAATTCTCTTCCTCAGCACTATGTCTCTCCGGCTGAATGCGTCGCTGACGATGTCCAGCAATATATCAAATATTTCACTGTCCATTCTTAAATGGTTTCGATGGTCGTATGTGTAACTGTTTTTGAAAACATTGCTGGAGAAAGTCAGCGATCAAGATAGAATATTTGAAATTAATCATAAAACAGCTGATATCGCAAAGGCACGTTTGTTACAATGTCACCGGTTTCGATCAACATATGATGACCTTCAAACCTTCAAAATTGTAATGTGATATTGGATATAAATTAGAATGATACATAAAAAGAACGTAAATTGAATATAAAAGTAGAAGATATGGATATATCCATATTGACGGACAATGGCTGTACACGGAGCAGGAACCACTGAATGACGATAGTCAGCTCCTGGAGAGAACAGTGTAGCTATTTTTTTTAATACTGGAGACACACTACTGGATACACAAAAAGATGTGTTTATTGGTAAATAGAACGTCAGAACCACGTAGATTAATTTTACAGTAAAGAAGAAACATCTTGTTAATGCAACTATTGCCAAACAAACAAATAAATGTATTAAGAACTTTAAAAATGAAACAAGTAAACATTGTATTTGTCGCGTATAAGTTGCCCCCTTGGGGCCTGCTGGAAAAATATTAGGCCTGCGATGTGGTTTATTTCTACGGAGATGGTGGATGCCGTTACAAAGATGTAGCAGCAGGGCGATTTCCAAACGAGATGGCGGTGGGTATCGATAGGTGACGTCCAACAGACGACATTCCATAGATGTGCGAAATGGTTGGTTAGTATGGAGATAGTAGACGCTGATCTCGGGTGGTTTTCATTGAAGCGGCCACAGACATCGATAAACGAAGCTCAGTGGAGAACGCTCCAAGGATGCACTCCCACTGTATAAACAAGTGATATCCGATAGTATAAGTATTGATCTACAGAAAGTAGTTGTTGATCGAAATATATTACCAAATAACAAATGGTTCAAATGGCTCTGAGCACTATGGGACTCAACATCTGAGGTCATCAGTCCCCTAGAACTTAGAACTACTTAAACCTAACTAACCTAAGGACATTACACACATCCATGCCCGATGCAGGATTCGAACCTGCGACCGTAGCAGTCACGCGGCTCCGGACTGAAGTGCCTAGAACCACGGCACGGCCACCGCGGCCGGCACCAAATAACAACAAAATGATAAATTAATTTTTGACATTACTTACTTTTTACTCTTGCGACTGTATCTGCTAAGCTTCATTTATCGATGTTCGTGGCCGGTTAAATGGAGCCCACAGAAATCAGCATCTACCATCTCCGTATTAGCTAATTACTTTGTATATCTACGAAATTTCTTCTACTGGACATCAGCTACCGATACACACCTGTATCTCTTTGCAAATCGCCCTGCTGCTTCATCTTTGAAATGACGTCCACCATCTCCATAGAAGCCAACAAGAACCAGTAGTTAACAAATGGCTCCACTGCTGCTTCGAGCCCGCATATCGTGGTCGTGCGGTAGCGTTCTCGCTTCCCACACCCGGGCTCCCGGGTTCGATTCCCGGCGGGGTCAGGGATTTTCTCTGCCTCGTGATGGCTGGGTGTTGTGTGCTGTCCTTAGGTTAGTTAGGTTTAAGTAGTTCTAAGTTCTAGGGGACTGATGACCATAGATGTTAAGTCCCATAGTGCTCAGAGCCATTTGCTGCTTCGAGTAATTGATTGTCGTCATTCGGCGGTGCCTGCCCCGTGTGCAGCTATTGTCCCTCTGTGTGGCTATACCTATATTTTATAATTTTATAGCTAATTTTAAATTCTTTTTATGCATCCTTCTAATTTATATCCTGTATCACACTATAATTTTGCAAAACGAGACACCTTGTAATAAACGTGCCTCGCAAATGTGGGTAACTGCCTCGCATCTTTAATCAAGTAATGTATCTGTGACGATACCTGTACTCCTTAAGACCAGGACGACGTTTCCAAAAGAAGTTTTGCATCACCTAGATTCCGAGAGTTCCGGAACCTGTACAGAAAATTGGAATAGAGATCAACATAAACATCATTTCTGCCCTTTTTATTGCCCAAGAAAACCACACATTGCATGTTGTACCACCATACAGCGAGACCCTCTGAGGTGGTGGTTCAGATTGTTGTACACACCGGTACCTCGAATATACAGTAGCGCGTCCTCTTGCATTGATGCATGCCTGTATTCGTCATGGCATACTATCCACAAGTTCATCAAGGCACTGTTGGTCCAGATTGTCCCACTCCTCAACGGCGATTGGATGTACATCCCTCAGAGTGTTTGGTGGGTCACGTGGTCCTTAAACAACCCTTTTCAATCTATCCCAGGCATGCTGGATAGGTTTCATGTCTGGGTAACATGCTGGCCACTCTAGTCGAACGATGTCGTTATCCTAAACGACGTCATTCACAAGATGTGTACGATGGGGGCGCGAATTGTTGTCCATGAAGACGAATGCCTTGCGAATATGCTGCCGATATGGTTGCACTATCGATCTGACGATGGCATTCACGTATCGTACAGCCGTTGGCCCCACATAATATCACCCCAAAACAGCAGGAAACCTCCACCTTGCTGCACTCGCTGGACAGTGGGTCTAAGGCGTTCAGCCTGACCGAGTTGCCTCCAAAAATGTCTTCGACGATTGTCTGGTTGAAGGCATACGCGACACTCATTGGTGAAGGGAACGTGATTCCAATCCTGAGCGGTCCATTCGGCATGTTGTTCGGCCCATCTGCACCCCGCTGCATGGTTTTCGTGGTTGCAAAGATGGACATCGCCATGGACGTCGGGAGTGAAGTTGCGAATCATGTAGCCTATTGCGCACAGTTTGAGTCGTTACACAACGTCCTGTGGCTGCATGAAAAGCATTATTGAACATGGTGGCGTTGCTGTGAGGGTTCCTCCGAGCCATAATCCGTAGGTAGCGATCATCCACCGCAGCAGTAGCCCTTAGGCGGCCTGAGCGAGGTATGTCATCGATAGTTCCTGTCTCTCTGTATCTCCTCCATGTCTCAACTACATCGCTGTTTTTCACTCCGAGGCGCCTGGACACTTCTCTTGTTGGGAGCCCTACCTGGGACGAAGTAACAGTGCGGACGTGACCGAACCGCGGTATTGACGGTCTAGGCATGGTTGAACTACAGACAACACGAGCCTTGTACCTCCTTCATGGTGGAATGACTGGAACTGATCGGCTGTCGGACCCCCTCCGTCTAATAGGCGCTGGTCATGCATGGTTGTTTACATCTTTGGGCGGGTTTAGTGACATCTCTGAACAGTGAAAGGGATTGTGTCTGTGATGCAATATCCACAGTCAACGTCTATTTTCAGGAGTTCTGGGAACTGGGTTGATGCAATTTTTTTTGTGTATGCATATATATGTTCATGCTCATACCTACAATACCTACTGCCGGAGCTGCGATAGGAAAACGTGTTCCATTCGTTTTCGTACGAAACATGGCTACAACTATCGTACTCGCCACGCACACGCCACATAAGATTTTGTAATTCCTGAAGCTCCACAAGCCACGCTTTCGTGCTTAACTGCACGCGGGATTCATATTTTACACGCAGACGCTTGCGTGTGGCACTCCTGACCGCCGACTTCCGTGCGGGTAAGAACTTGACCCTAAACTTGTCTCCCTGCACTTGAGCGCCATGGCTCTGCGCACTTTCAGGCGCACGCGCAGATGCGCCCCACTCAGACGCAAGTTTAAAAAGGTACCTGCTAGGGTCCCTTGTATTAACTTGTTTCATGAGTCAAGCAAGCATCAAGGATGTATTAAATAATTAGAAACGGTCCTCTGTGACATTATGCTAACAGCATATTGAGAAAAAGGGAGACGCTGAAGACCTCTTTATTTTATAATGCGTCTTCCTGTAACAGACGGAGTCAAGAATCGAAGCCGGCCGGAGTGGCCATGAGGTTCTAGGCGCTACAGTCTGGAGCCGAGTGACCGCTACGGTCGCAGGTTCGAATCCTGCCTCGGGCATGGATGTGTGTGATGTCCTTAGGTTAGTTAGGTTTAATTAGTTCTACGTTCTAGGCGACTGATGACCTCAGAAGTTAAGTCGCATAGTGCTCAGAGCCATTTGAACCATTTGAGCCAAGAATCGAACCTAGACAATCCATGTGGAAGAAAGTAAGGAAACTCAGAATTTAACTTCCTATGTACAACGAGATTATTATGGACGGTAACTGAAGGCGGCAGTCACTTAGTTACGGATATTATTACACAAAATGATGTGCAATGCACACTCGATATCCATATTCATCATTGGTTTCTTTTGTTATAGAATGGCACTGAGAAGTTTGGTGCCGTGGATGAAGCAGGAACTGGATTTATATAACTACATTACTCCTCATCACATCCTGCCCTCCCTCCAACCATAGACCTTGCTGTGGTGGGGTGGAATCGTGCGACCGCTACGGTCACAGGTTAGAATCCTGCCTCGGACATTGATGTGTGTGATGTCCTTAGGTTAGTTAGGTTTAAGTAGTTCTAAGTCCTAGGGGACTGATGACTTCAGAAGTTAAGTCCCATAGTGCTCAGAGCCATTTGAACCATTTGGTGGGGTGGCTTGCTTGTCTGAGCGATACAGATATCCGTACCATAAGTGCAACCACAACGGAGGGATATCTGTTGACAGGCCAGACAAACTTCTGATTCCCGAAGAGGGGCTGCAGCCTTTCCAGTAGCTGCAGGGGCAACAGTCTGGATGATTGACTGATCTGGCCTTGTAACATTAACCAAAACGGTCTTGCTGTGCTGGTACTGCGAACGGCTGAAAGCAAGGGAAAACTACAGCCGTAATTTTTCCCGAGGACATGCGTGTCCACTGTATGGTTAAAGGATGATGGCATCTTCTTTGGTGAAATATTCGGGAGGTAAAATAGTTCCCTATTTGGATTTCCGGACGGAAACTATTCAGGAGGATGTCGTAATCAGTAGAAAAAAAAACTGGTGTTCTACGGATCGGAGCGTGGAATGTTAGATCCCTTAATCGCACACGTGGGTTAGAAAATTTAAAAATGGAATTGAACAGGTTGAAGTCGATATAGTAGGAATTAGTGAAGTTCTGCGGCAGGAGGAACAGGTTTTCTGGTAAGTGAATACAGGGTTATAAATACTAAATCAGATTGAGGTAATGCAAGAGTAGATTTATTAATGAATAAGAAAATAAGAATACGTCAAGCTACTATGAACAGCACAGCGAACGCATTATCGTACAAGGCAACACCCACGACACTGGTACAAGTTTATACGCTCAATAGTTCCGCAGACGACGAAGAAACTGAAGAAATGTATGATGAGATAAAAGAAATTGTTCGGATAGTTAAAGGATGGAGAACTGAAGTTCGGTAGTACGAAAAGGAAGAGAAGTGAAATGCCATATGAATATGGCCTAGAGGAAGGGAATGTAAGAGAAGTCCCCTGGTAGAATTCTGGACAGAACGTAATTTAATCATCGCTACCACTTGGTTTAAGAATAATGAAAGACTGTGGAAGAGAATTGAATTTTCAGATTGGTTACATTATAGTAAGGCAGAGATTTCGGAACCAGATTTTGACATGTAAGAAATTTCCAGTGGCATACGTGGACATAATTTTGTTGCTTACGAATTGTAGATGAAAAGTGAAGTAACTGCGAAAAGGAAGGACATTAAGGAGATAGGAACCTGGTAAGTTGAAAGACCCAGAGGTTGTTGAATGTTTCAAAAGGGCCATTACGTAACAGGAGAAAGGAATACAGTAGAAGACATATAGCTTGTTTTGAGAGTTGAAGTAGTGAAGGCAGAGAGGACCACATAGGCAAAAAGACAAGGCCTAATAGAAATCTTTGGATATCACAGGAGATAATATAATTGAGGAAAGGATAAAATACAAAAATTCAGCAAATAAAGCATGCGAATGGGAATACTAAGTCTAAAAACGATATCGACGGGAAGTGCAAAATGGCTAAGAACGAATGGCTAAAGGAAGAATGTAAGAATATAGGGATGTATGTAACTAGGGGAAAGATAGATACCACCTATAGAAAAATTAAAAAAAGGCATTTGGAGGAAAGGGAAGCTGTTACATGGAAATTAAGAGCTCAAATGGAAAATCGGTACTAAGGAAAGACGAGAAAGCTAAAAAATGGAAGGAAATGAACTAGAAGGCCATATTATAGAAAGGGAAGAGGAAGTAATAAGGATGAGATAGCAGCTATGACTTAAGTCGAAACAAGGCACCTGGAATAGACAACATTTCTTCAAAATTACTGGTATCCTTGGGAGAGCTGGGCATGACAAAACTTTTCCACCTGGTGTACAAGGTGTACGAGACCGGCGAAATACCTTCAGAGTTCAAGAAGAATGTAATAATTCCACTTACATAGAAAGCGCATGCTGACAGGTATGAATATTACCGAACTATCATGGCTGCAAAATTTCTGTGGTGTCACCGCCAGACACCACACTTGCTAGGTGGTAGCCTTTAAATCGGCCGCGGTCCGGTAGTATACGTCGGACCCGCGTGTCGCCACTGTGTCAGTGATTGCAGACCGAGCGCCGCCACACGGCAGATCTAGAGAGACTTCCTAGCACTCGCCCCAGTTGTACAGCCGACTTTGCTAGCGATGGTTCACTGCCTACTTATGTTCTCATTTGCCGAGACGATAGTTTAGCATAGCCTTCAGCTACCTCATTTGCTACGACCTAGCAAGGCGCCATTATCAATTACTATTGATATTGTGAACCATGTACCGTAAAAACCAACGTTCATCATTAATGGATTAAAGTTAAGTATTCCACCAGCTACGTCCGTTTTTCTAAATTCTAATTTCCTTGTCCTCCTCTAGTAACACGGTGTTGGCTGTCCTGCCAACCACAACAATTTCAACACAAGTTATTTACAGAAGAATGGAAAAACCGATAGAAGCCGACGTCGAGAATTCTCAGTTTGTTACTCGGAGAAATCCTGGAACACGTGAGGCAATACTATCCCTGTGAATTATCTTAGAAAAAAAGGAAAGGCAAACCTACTTTTATAACATGCATATTTTGAGAAAGCTTTTCCAGAGTGCACTGGAGCAGTCTTTTTGGAATTCTGAAGGTAACAGGGATAAAACATAGGAAGTGAAAGACTACTTACAACTTGTGTAGAAATCAGACGGCAACTACGAGGGCTATCCACAAAATACATTACGTTTTGGAATTAAAAATAAATAAAGTATTGGAAATTTTTTTATTATATACAGATGAAAGCCACACTTAAATACTACTTTTCTACATAGTTGCCATTTAAATTAAGGCACTTATCGTAGCGATGGACGAGCTTGGAAATTCCTTCGTCGTAAAATTCGGCCGCCTGCGCCTTCAACCACGTGGCGACTGTCTTTTGGGACAGAAAAGGTGTGATTTTTGTGGATTTCCTGGAAAGAGGCACTACAATAAACTCTCAAACTCTGCACGACCTCAGAAGAGCAATACAAAACAAGAGCAGGGGAAATTTGGGCTCAAAGATCTTGCTGATTCACGACAACGTCCGGGCCCACACGGCAAATGCCACTCGTGAAGTTCTCGAATCTTCTAAGTGGGAGTAGTTTCCTCATCCGTCGTACAGTCCCGACCCGGCACCGAGCGACTTCCACTTATTCCCAGCAATGAAGAAGTGGTTGGCTATGCAGCGTTTTGATGACGACGCACAGCTTCAAGAAGAGGAAAAGGCGTGCGAACATCAATACTGTTTTATGAAAAGTCCAGCCACCTCTCGCAAACTACACCGTTTGTACAAAAAAGTTCCGGAACTGATTTTATTTCTGGTGCATAATCGATGTCAGCGCAGTAATAACAGTGGTAGCTTGAACTAAAAAGTCTATAAAACCGATGTACGTTCGACCAGTCAGTTGGGAGCAGGCATTGTTAAGCAACTTGCGACCGTAATGTGTCAAAGGTGTTGCGTCACAAATCGAAA
Organism: Schistocerca nitens; assembly: GCF_023898315.1. Taxonomy (NCBI): domain Eukaryota; kingdom Metazoa; phylum Arthropoda; class Insecta; order Orthoptera; family Acrididae; genus Schistocerca; species Schistocerca nitens. The sequence goes on from NC_064614.1 coordinate 206,928,717, forward strand.
TGGAGCAATGGTCTAATCACCTCTAAATCAAGTGTTGAAGACATTCTCCAGAAGTTTTTAAAAAAGAGAAAAATATGTCCAGAATTTGTCCCGCACACCTGAACAAAAACAACGACGTGGACGCCTGCCACTACTTGGCTGAAATGAAAAACGAGACTTGTTCTTTTCTGGAAAACAAGCTACCACAAAACAACAATGTGCAGAAAGGATCTTTGATGGTTCGCCAACACCGAAGAAAGAGTGCGTGTGCCGCGCAAATTAACAATATCCCAAAGAAGGAGTTTTCTGACAGTTATCACATGACTGTATGAACATTCTGTGCGATGTATTCAAATAGGAGGAGACTATGTAGAACACCTGAAGCCTTACAACCAACAACTTAGCTGCCCTCTATTTCTTTAATTTACGCATCCGCGAAGCTTTTTGAATGACTGGAAATTCTAAATTTTTAATAAAACTAGTAACACTTCTACTGACATTTTTGGCTACATTTCTGCAACTAACCTGTGTCAAAGAACGGTATACGCGCACTAAGACTAGCAAAAATCACTGCGTTGCCTGAACCAGATTACGACTGCTTAATACACTGACGGGAAAAAATCGCAACACCTAACCATAATTAATGTAGAGTAATCAAATTTTGCGAATACATTAAAATTACTACACCACGAAGATGACGTGCTACAGATGCGAAATATAACCGACAAGAAGAAGATGCTGTGATGTCCAAATGATTACCTTTTCAGAGCATTCACACAAGGTTGGCGCCGGTGGCGACACCTACAACGTGCTGACATGAGGAAAGTTTCCAACCGATTTCTCACACACAAACAGCAGTTGACCGGCTTTGCCTGCTGAAACGTTGTTGTGATGCCTCGTGCAAGGAGGAGAAACGCGTACCATCACGTTTCCGATTTTGATAAAGGTCGGATTGTAGCCTATCGCGATTGCGGTTTATCGTATCGCCACATTTCTGCTCGCGTTGGTCGAGATCCAATGACAGTTAGCAGAATATGGAATCGGTGGGTTCAAGAGGGTAATACGGAACGCCGTTCTGGATCCCAACGGCCTCCTATCACTAGCAGTGGAGATGACAAACATCTTATCCGCATGGCTGTAACGGATCGTGCAGCCACGTCTCGATCCCTGAGTCGACAGATGGGGACGTTTGCAAGACAACAACCATCTGCACGAACAGTTCGACGACGTTGGCAGCACCATGGACTATCAGTTCGGAGACCATGGCTGCTGTTACCCTTGACGCTGCATCACAGACAGGAGCACCTGTGATGGTGTACTCAACGACGAACCTGGGTGCACGAATGGCAAAACGTCATTTTTTCGGATGAATCCAGGTTCTGTTTACACCATCATGATGGTCGCATCCGTGTTTGGTGACATCTAGGTGAACGCACATAGGAAGCGTGTATTCGTCATCGCCATACTGGCGTATCACCCGGCGTGATGGTATGGGGTGCCACTGGTTACACGTCTCGGTCACCTCTTGTTCGCAGTGACGGCACTTTGAACAGTGGACATTACATTTAAGATGTGTTACGACCAGTGGCTCTACCCTTCATTCGATCCCTGCGAAACCCCACATTTCAGCAGGATAATGCACGACCGAATGTTGCAGGTCCTGCACGGGTCTTTCTGGATACAGAAAATGCTCGACTGCTGCCATGGCCAGCACATTCTCCAGGTTTCTCACCAACTGAAAACGTGTGGTCAATGGTGGCCGAGCAACTGGCGCGTCACAGTAAGCCAGTCACTACTCTTGATGAACTGTGGTATCGTGTTGAAACTGCATGGGCAGCTGTACCTGTACACGCCATCCAAGCTCTGTTTGACTCAATGCCCAGGCGTATCAAGGCCGTTATTACGGCCAGAGGTGGATGTTCTGGGTACTGATTTCTCAGGATCTATGCACCCAAATTGCGTGAAAATGTAATCACATGTCAGTTCTAGTATAACATATTTGTCCAATGAATACCCGTTTATCAGTTTCATTCCTTCTTGGTGTAGCAATTTTAATGGCCGGTAGTGTATTTAAGCGATTAACGTTGCACGATTACAGACGCGAAATAAGTCACTCAAAAAGTGATATTCTGGTACCTTAATAACCGGTGTAACCACCTGAATGTTGAATGAAATCATGCAGATGTGCATGCGTTTTATTGTACAGGTGCCGGACGTCAGTGTGTGGGATGGAGTTCCACGCATTCTCACGTCCGTCGGCCGTCGTAATTTAATATATATATTGTTATGGTTCTTATTATTTTTTGATTGTTGCCGACTTACGTGGTGGGCCTTAATAAAAATGATATTCCATTTATTTTTGATTTTACGATTAAATGCTTTCCTGAAGTTCTCCTTTTTAACAATATTAATTTCAAATTATTCGTTACGTTAATGAATGTTAGACTCGCTGAATCTTAAAACATGAGCATATAAGTTGTACAATGTAATAAACTTTTCATATTAATTTCCTCGGCTAGTCAGTTCACCTTAAAGCATGAGATCTTTAGTTATTAATTACAATTGCGGCCCACACACGCGCGAGAGTATTTTTCTTACCTCCGTTAACCATTGAATTGTAGGCAGAGTCCTGGCTCTGGGTCTCGGCTATGGTACTGAAAATAAGAATCTTAAAGCTAAGTATTTTCTGCAACGTCGGGCGGCTGTGGAGAAAAATTAATATTATGTTAATAGCGGGCGAGTTTTCCGCTTCCGCTAATTTTTCATAAGTTAATATCGCCACGTAATGGCGTCGTTGGCTGCATCGGCCGCTGCGATTGTTGAACTGTAAATTACTTGAATGCAGGTTAATTCAAGGAAGGCGGACATGAAATCGGGAAAACCTCTTACAAATTAAAAGTGCACAATAATATTAAATCAGTATATTATATGCTTAACTCATACAAATATGCTTACATTTGCCAGCACTCGCAAGATGTCCGACGACGCACAATAAAGACAAGAGAGGAAGTCGAGACGACTAAAAAATTAACAAAAGAGCGTATCTTGTCGTTGTTTAGATCATTTTGTCATAAATTATTTCTTTGCAGTTTGTAAGGGGTCTGCAGGCCCTTACTACTAAGTTTGCGCTCGCACAGGTCGACAGGGCAACTATCGAGTAGTGTGTATGCAGGTCGCGAGAGTTAGAGGGGGTTCACCGGAGTGCCGAGTGCTGCTTGGGTAGATTCCCGCGAGGCGGGAAGAACTGCGCGGGAGAGCAGTTAGTTAGAGTTGAGATGTGCTGAAGTCAGGGTGTGGTAGGTTCCCGCGAGGCGGGCAGAGCTGTGCAGAAGCCAGCAGTTGAATTAATGTAAATTATCGACAAAGGGAGTGGCCATCGCCGCGGTTTAACCCCTTTGTGTTAATATTATACGGGAAAGTGAGAAAGTTTAATTACAGAGTGATTTCAGTGATATTAAGTGCCGTTATTGAACTTCCGCGTCTACCGCGCCGGCATTACTTGGATTACAGTGATTGGATGTTGCGTGTGACGATGAAGAATAACTAAAGAAACCTGTGCTGAGATTAGCCGTCATTAACAGTGTATTGACGAAGGCAGTGGCTGTCTCCTTATTTTGTGCTTTTGCTAAGAATATAGATCTTGTTTGTGAAACTGTGTTGTGTCCTTCTTACCACCAAACAGTACGTATTACAGTATTTGCGAAGGACAATACGGAATGTAACATCTCCTGAGCAGTCCAATCCCATTGCCAGCCCATTAGGTACACGGTCACATTAATCAATTATCTAAATTTGGGCTGCTATTCAGATCCGCGAACGAGCGGATAAATAAAAGGACCTGTTACAAGTTGAAACTTGGACAGAGAGATTATTACTTTACGGCTACATGATTAAAATATATTATTCAGTTTATAAATACTGTTTTTTAAGTCTTTTCGTAATATAGCACTGGGGACGCTATAGCATGTTGCACTTGGGCCCTCAGTACATGGGCAGCCAATGTTGTTGGTGGATGACGTTGGAGTTGTCGTCCGATGATGTCCAACATGTGATCGTTGGGAGACATATCTGGTGATGAGTAGGCCAAAGCAACAATTCGACACTCTGTAGAGCATATTGGGTTACTACAGCGGTAAGTGGGCGAGCGTTAACCTGTACGAAAATCACTCCCTGGAATGCAGTTCATGACTGACAACAACAGGTCCGGTCACCTGATTGACGTACTAAATTCAGTCAGGCTGCGTGGGATAATCGCGAGAGTGCTCCTGCCGTCATATCAAACTGCATCCCCGGACCTCCCTCTCCGTAGTGCTACGTGGCCGTCCAGAACCCGGCCTTATTGTGACCGTAAATTCTTGTGACCACCGCTGTCAGCAATCATCTACAGTCGCTACTTTCCTGCCAAGTCTTTCTGCAGTATCAAAGAAGGAACATCCAGCTTCTAGCAGCTATCACTCAACCTCGGCCGGCCGCGGTGGTCTAGCGGTTCTAGGCGCTCAGTCCGGAGCCGCGCGGCTGCTACGGTCGCAGGCTCGAATCCTGCCTCGGGCATGCATGTGTGTGATGTCCTTAGGTTAGTTAGGTTTAACTAGTTCTACGTTCTAGGGGACTGATGACCTCTGAAGTTAAGTCCCATAGTGCTCAGAGCCATTTTGAACTCAACCTCGTTGAAACTCAGTGAGGTGCTTATAATGGTCTTTTTCTTGCCTTAAAGGTGTTCTTGGCTGACATCAACTCACCATGTCAAATCTCAAAGGCAGCTTTAATCTCACGATTGTTACAGCGCGTATTTAAAGCAAACATGATTTCCACCCGCATGATGACGCTACTCGGGCGGCTCTCATGCGTCTGGCGCCTCATCTAAAGATCATTTTTCATATAAAGAAACATGCCTACCAGCTGTCGTTTATATCGCACATCTCCTTCTTGGTGTGGCGACGTTCCATGTTCCACAGTATTCTTTTCCTTCTGGTAACTTTCGAGGTTACGGCTATGACAATCCACTTCCGCTTTTTCCCTTTCTTGCTGCCTACTGATCATTTCCCAAAAGCTATGTAATGTAAGGCTCACTTTGGGATCCTGGTATCTGACGTACGAAAACTCGTTTCCCCATCGAGTTTTGTTACGTGCACCTTTTGTAGTTGTAGAATTCACTCCTGGTTTCCTCCCCTTTGTTGACAGCCCTGATTTTTATCTTTCTGTTCTAATCTTTTACGGCTCTGAGAAACTTCATTCTGATGCTTCCAACTGCTTAAAATCTTTATTTCTCGGCGGCCAACATTCTGCTCCTTGCAACACAGAAGGAAAGTGGAATTCTTCTTTAACCCTTTCAGACCTAACTTTTCTGGAGGAAGGAAATTTTTTCTTTATGCTCTAATGCTCTTAGACGATTTTTAATGATTGTAGATTCAATATTTATACATATATAGGTATCTGTTTTCAATAATATTTTGTACACTTGGCTTCTGTTTATGAACTGCAATAATTAATACCGAAATATTCACATACAGTGTTAGTTCAAGGGCGGCCGTGGTGGCCGAGCGGTTCTAGGCGCTTCAGTCTGGAACCGCACGACCGCTGCGGTCGCAGGTTCGAATCCTGCCTCGGGCATGGATGTGTGTCATATCCTTAGGTTAGTTAGGTTTAAGTAGTTCTAAGTTCTTGGGGACTGATGACCTCAGATGTTAAGTCCCATAGTGGTCAGAGCCATTTTTTTGATAATTCAAGAATTTCCATGCAAAAACATAATAATAATATTCAGCTATACAGTGAAGTATAACTAACCAACAACATCCCTGAATACTGTCACAAGATGCGGCGCGCTGCTGCATTCACTTGTTGATACTTCTGCAGTGACGCCCAACAGGTGTGAGCACTTGTGCGTGATGAAAAGCCTGAACATTCACAGATGTGTACATGAGGTTTCCATTGCGGATAAATATTTCTGTTCCAGCTAATACACTCTAAGAATTACAGTACACAATTGTAGGCAGTGGGTCTGAAAGGGTTAAAAATAAGCGGAGGTACGAACAAAGAGGGTGCTGCACCTACTTTATAAAATTTCATTTATGACTCTTTCCACGCTTCCTCTTTGTAGGTTCTTGCAGAAATGGTTCAAATGGCTCTGAGCACTATGGGAGCTAACATCTTAGGTCATCAGTCCCCTAGAACTTGGAACTACTTAAACCTAACTAAGCTAAGGACATCACACATATCCATGCCCGAGGCAGGATTCGAACATGCGACCGTAGCAGTCCCGTGTTTCCGGACTGAAGCGGCTAGAACCGCACGGCCACCGCGGCCGGCTGTTGTTGCAGATTTCCCACATATTCTGTGATAAGTAATTATTTTATATTTCACTTATTTTTACCTCTTCATTGCCTATGCTACAGGAGAAGTACTGGAAACGAGTAACTTTACCGTATTGTTTAAGATCTATGCAGTCTTTTATTTCAGTAGTTCCGTAGTTTTAGTTGTTGAAATTCGTAATATGTGATTCTCACCTGGTAGTTTTTCTTTCCTTTCTTGACTTTGCCTACTTTCATTCTTCACAGTGTTCTCCCAGGCTACTGTTAAAACCAGGTATGAACCATCTTGGTGTCCCGTTTCGTGAAAAGTGAATGCTCATCCCATTCCGTGCCCAATGACTGCCAGTTGACTTCTCTTATAGAGTTTAATTTCTGGGTCTTCATTCGATACTTCCGCTGACATAGTTGCTAAGACTAGTAGTTCTTGAAGGTGTGAGTAAATTTCCTGCGATATTGGGGCTTAGGACATTTTCTGTTGGGAAAATGCGCCACTACAAATTCATTGGAACCATGACTTTTAAAAGTTAGAAAAACTTGTAAGCTTCCGACTTCAGACTTGTTGTGTGGCGTTTGTGGCGTCAATACTGCAGTCGTTATTTATTTCGGTCTAAGGAGAAAATCGTGTAGATGCGAACTCTTGAGGTTCCATTTGAGTAATCCTACATTTCTGGAAATAAACGAGGCAGTTTAATACGTGTTTGTCTCGTTTCTGACCAAGTGAATATATAGTGTTCTTTTAAGTATCTAAGGAGGTTAGTTTCATGAAATACAAAGTTTTTCCCTAATTATAAAACGAACAGAAACGTTGAAAGTATAATCTTTGTCCGTTCTTCAAAATGGTTCAAATGGCTCTGAGCACTATGGGACTCAACTGCTGTGGTCATCAGTCCCCTAGAACTTAGAACTACTTAAACCTAACTAACCTAAGGACATCACACACATCCATGCCCGAGGCAGGATTCGAACCTGCGACCGTAGCAGTCGCACGGTTCCGGACTGCGCGCCTAGAACCGCGAGACCACCGTGGCCGGCTTGTCCGTTCTGAAAGACTAGAAGTTGAGTAGTAACTCAGATGATAACAAAGTTGCTAGTTGCAATACTAAACTGACTTTTAGTATTAACAGGAATAAAAAACTTAAAACAAACGCTATTTTTTGTGCGTTGTGTTGTAAATACCGAGAGACAACTTACCCTGAAGCGTTGGAGTTGTCTCTCACGCTAATAACGAACTTCTCAGCATCTGGCAAAGAGTGGCTAGCGTTTTAATTACCCGCTTTCCTCAGATGATTATCTTATCTCAAGATAAACTTTTAAATACCGCGCGGCCACATTTTTTCCAGGTTTCTGATATCTATCAGGGAATTTTCCAAGCTGTTTGGCGAAACAGTTGTTACACACGCCAAAGACAGGGAACTAAGGTCTTCTTTTAAAACACAATTTCCGCATGTAATGAGCCAATAAAAGTAAAACAAAAGATAACTGTTGCGCGCTTTTGAATCTTCTATTTCTAGCCATGCCCGAAATCGCGGAAAGTTAAGCCAAGGACGAGTTTGATAAGAAACCTTATTTCTTTTTTGCCAAGTATATCCATGGCAGAAAAATGTTTGAAAAGGGTATTTTTAAATTTTACAACATTTGTTACGGAATATTAATAATTCAATGTACTAGAAAAGAAAGAAGCATATACTGTGTCCAAAGAGGTCAAACCAAGTGGTGAATATTAACGGGAGAACTGTAGGAGAAAATCCGCGAGGCATGCTGGAAATACTACCTGCCTTTTTCTTTTGTTGTAAGCAGCTTTTCTCGTACGGTAAACTTTCCTAATTCCGTGGCATTCTTTATTCCGTGATAGCGGACATATTCCCTTTGTTGAAGGATGCTACACTCTCTGCACTGGGTTGCGCCCGACCTCAGTAAATGGCAGGAATGTCTTCACACGGGGAAGACATTCTGAGCGAAATAGGTCTCTGGATGCATGACAGGTAGTTTCTTAAATTCACTGTTTGCTGTGTGGAAGGAGGCATGTTGTTTGCCGGGTTGATGATGCAGTACATGTTTATTGCGGTTAAGTTTTTCAAATAATTCTTCAGACACATCTATGCAGTCATCAGAGTTGAATTTAAATATATTTGTAATGAAATAATCGCTTAGGAAAACGACACCGGTTCTTACGTTTTGTGCCGGCCGTGGTGGCCGAGCGGTTCTAGGCGCTTCAGTCCGGAACCGCGCGACTGCTACGGTCGCAGGTGCGAATCCTGCCTTGGGCATGGATGTGTGTGATGTCCTTAGGTTAGTTACGTTTAAGTAGTTCTAAGTTCTAGGGGACTGATGACCTCAGATGTTAAGTCCCATAGTGCTCAGAGCCATTTGAACCATCTTACGTTTTGTGTCCATTTGAGACACAATGGCTCCAACTCTAAGCAAATATATGAAGAAGGAAAGCAGGAGGTAGCAAAAACTAAATAAATGTTGTAAACAAATATATTCAACAGAAGACCTTCGGGAAGCACTTCAAATTGTTTTCTAGGAAAAATGGTGGATATTCAAAGCTGCATTCAATAAACAAGCACTTTCCCCTCTGAGTTCTTATGAAGTTCCCGATGAAATTCTCACTACAGCTCTAAAAAGTCGCAACTCGTGTGTAGAAGAAGCCTGTAGATGTATAAATGTTCGGAATGAGGCGTCCATTTCAACAACAAGCCTCACACCATTGTTGATAATCTTCTAATGGTGCCAAACTTCAGTTAATCTGAGGAGATAACGTCCCTGTCTGGTGGTAAACAGAAAAAAGAGGCGCGTAAGTCATAAAACAAAAAAATGATGAAATATGAGCCACTTGTAACGAAAGACACAACTGTAGAAAGAACAAGAGTCGTTGCATTGAGAGTTGGTTCTGCTGCCATAGTTCCATGAAAGTTGTCAGTCCTTCAACTGACCTGATGCTACTGTATGTGTGAGCAGTATTTGTACGTACGTTAATACCAATGACAGCCACGTGAAAAATAAGTGGCTAGTGGTGTTAAGCGAACTGTAACAATGCTGAGGAAAGTTATCATGGAATTAAGCACTTTATCACAAAGTTAAGTATACAGGATCTCGAAATTAGTACACTATAATGATATTCGGTAGCATGCCCATTTCATTCACTGATTTCATGATTTAAAAAGTTCTGCATTTACTGAATGTTCTTCATAATGGTTGAACAACGTATTGGTTTCTTACACATGTAAAAGAAGGATTTCTAAATCGAGTGTTTGCTTTGGTTTCCATTTACAATTCTTAATATCACGAAGTTAGGTGTTTTACCTTACATCGAGTTCGTAAGATAATTAACGTAATGTAGCACGCCCTAAAGATGGAAAATAGTAACAATTTTTTAGACAAAATCTGCGAATAATTAAAGAAGTATTGATGATTCATGATGCTTTTTCTTTCCCATTTGTCATAAACAACAATAAATATTACATAACCTGTGACCTATCACGTTAATGCAGCTAATATTTAGAAAGTGCTCCAAAATCCCATAAGTAAAAAACTAAAACGTCTCACAATTTACACAGGAGAATTTACTTATTGGGGTCTTACGTGGGTTTTAAGGGGATAACAGCACCAACAAGGAAAATGGATTGGATGAAAGCCCGTAGATTACACTGTAAAATATGTATATCATTGCCATTACTAACTGCATTAACGGGCATTTAAGGCCTACACAGAAATGAAAGAAATGAACACACTAACAAAGCAAAACAAGCACACTATAAAAATTGTAAAAAAACATATTACAAAAAGTAGAATAAAAAAGGAAGTCAGTGAGTCACAACAGAGGGTATGTATATTGCAGATAGTAGTCCATGGCTGCCGTTCTCTAGCTTCATCTTGCACCGCTGTCAGTTTCACTAGGTTGCGGATTGTTAATACTCGATCCTCCCATCAAGATCTCTGACGTCTCCTTCGGCGTCTTCAAGCAGGTTGGGAATGGAGGACTCGGCATGAGAGTAATCCATCGACTCAAAGGATCTGGCTGGCCAAACCGCTGTAGTCTCTTCTGCACTATTATTTGACCAATGTGTAGCTTTCCAAACCGCTGGTAAAGGTCTTCGATTGTTCTTCGTTCCCATTTACTTTCCATGGTATTGTAGATATGTCCACAGATATTTCAAAGTACCTTCCTCTCGAAGGCACAGGTTGCTTCTCAACTGATCGCCTAGGTTTCACAACCATATAAAAGTACCGGCCGTATTAGTGTCATCTACAGCTGGGTCTTATTCTTCTGTGATATCAGTTGTAACCTCCCCATCACTTATCGACCTTAATGACAGTGAAAATTTAAACCGCGTGTACCTAATGGAAATTTGGGAAAAGCAATCGTCACCGAAGTTAATTTGTCGGTAAAGAGGGAGGAAAGGGTTACATCTAAATGAAAGGAAAAATGCAAATGAAACTGGTGGAAATTAATTTTTAAAAGGCAGTGAAATTGAATTATATTATTTTAATGCTGGCGTTTGAATTTCAACGACACTCGGGTTCATTTCGGAAAAGGAAGGGACCCTGCTTGGCAATGCAATTGGGACAATGAGCAACAAAGGTTCATGCTAAGTTGCTGTAATTTTGTGATGTGAACAGTTTGAAAAGCTGAGGTCTGCCATACAGTTCTGAAACTTTACGTGCTTTTAGTCCTCCTTGTTGATTGATTGAAGGTTTGAAGTCGCCGATCGAGGAGGTGGCGACAGTCACTCATTGTCGGCCGTCGCTGTTGCAGAAGCTGGATGCTGGCGCGCCTTCTTCTCGACACGGTCACCAGGCGAAACGGGCTCTTGATGTGTGCCAGCTAATGCTTCCAGTCCGCGACACCGTACTAGAAACTACCATAGCCAGTCGATCGCAATTACAAGCTGCCAAGCCCCGAAAGCCCGGCAACTTGTGGGAGCGTCACCCAACACACCTGCTCCACTCGCACTACTCCAACCAGACTCTCCCTGCTCTGCCCGCGCTCCACGCGGCAGAGTTAACACTACCAAAGATCCTACACACTTTCGTTCTTCACACGACCTATCGATGTATTCGTTCGATAGCATAGTTTTCCCTAGGCAAGACCCAGCGTAAAATACAAATAATATTTACAAAACAAACCAATTATACATCGACATAAATGCATATATATATATATATATATAAATATTAAAACAATTACAATATATAAAGACACAGAAATGTTATATCTTCAGGTAACAAAATAAGGAAAAAATTATGGTACAATAGACGGATATAGGAGGATATGCATTTCCGGCGTTACACAGTCACAACTTGAATAAATTGTTCAGACTAAAGAACATGCAATAAGTGTTTTCACTTTTATTATTATGGATTACAGGTACCTCAATTCTTGACCTCTTTCAAAAGTATGCCAGTCAACAACAATGTAAGGGAGAGCTCGAAGCGTGATCCATCGAGACATTTTGTTTTATCATCATTCGCCACCAGTCCAAGTTTCCTCGCATTGTGGAGAAATCAAGAAGTACCAGCACATACCTGCTCCAGACCGTCACTAAGAGTCACATCATCAGGGAAAGCCAAGATTGTGTCTTATCCTACCATCTCCACTGCTCTGATTTTATACACAGTATGGTCAAAAGTATCCGGACACCCCCAAAAACATACGTTTTTCATATTATGTGCCTTGTGCTGCCCGCTACTCCATATCAGCGACCTCAGTAGTCATTAGACATGGTGAGAGAGCAGAATGGGGCGCTCCACGGAACTCACGGATTTCGAACATGGTCAGGTGATTGGGTGTCACTCGTGTCATACGTCTGTACGCAACATTTCCACACTCCTAAACATCCCTAGGTCCACTGTTTCCGATGTGATAGTGAAGTGGAAACGTGAAGGGACCCGTACAACACAAAATCGTGCAAGCCGACCTCGTCTGTTGACTGACAGACACGGCCGACAGTTGAAGATGGTCGTAATATGTAATAGGCAGACATCTATCCTGACCATCACACAGGGCTTCCAAACTGCATCAGGGTCCACTGGAAGAACGTTGACAGTTAGGCGGGAGGTGAAAAAACTTGGATTTTATGGTCGAGCGGCTGTTCATAAGCCACACATCACGCCGGTAAATGCCAAACGAGCCTCGCTAGGTGTAAGGAGGGTAAACATTGGACGATTGAACAGTGGAAAAACACTGTGTGGAGTGGTGAATCAAGGTACACAATGTAGCGATCCGATGGTAGGGTGTGGGTATGGCGAATGCCTGGTGAACGTCATCTGCCAGCGTGTGTAGTGCCAACAATAAAATTCGGAGGCGGTGTTGTTATGGTGTGGTCGTGTTCCTCATGGAAAGGGCTTGCACCCCTTGTTGTTTTGCGGGTCACTATCACAGCACAGGCCTACATTGATGTTCTGAGCTCCTTCTTGCTTCCCACTGTTGAAGAGCAATCCGGGAATGGCGATGGCATATTTCAACAAGATCTATCACCTGTTCATGATGCACGGTCTGTGACGAAGTGGTTACACGACAATAACATCCCTGTAATGGACTGGCCTGCACAGAGTCCTGATCTGAATCCAACAGAACACCTTTGGGATGTTTTGAAAAGCCACTTCGTGCCACGCCTCACCGACTGACATCGATACCTCTCCTCAGTGCAGCACTCCGTGAAGAATGGGCTGCCATTCCCCAAGAAACCTTCTTGCACCTGATTGAACGTATGCCTGCTAGAGTGGATGCTGTCATCAAGTCTAAGGGTGGGTCAATACCGTATTGAATTCCAGAATAACCGATGAAGGGCGCCACGAACTCGTATGTCATTTTCAGCCAGGTGTCCGGATACTTTTGATCACATATTGTATGTATAGATGGAATTTAATTAATTCGATTTCTTCACTGTTGATTCCCTTCATTTGTACATTATAACTGAATCACAGCACCAGTTGCACTGAAAACTCTTGACGACCGGCTAGGACAATCAGGTCGTTTTAAGGTCGTTACAACCGAGCAGTGGGAGCCCATCTGTCAGTTGGAGAGCACCAGACATCTATTTAATTTCAGTGTATCTAATTCGGTACATGAGTGTACAGCTACAGACTCGTTTGTAGCCATTCACAACAATCGTAAATGATCAAAAATAACAATCACAACAGAAGCAGTTCTTAATTTTGGCTTCGTAGTTTTAATCAACAGACCATTGAACTAAAGATTTATTTGTAAAATGATAATCAGTAGATTGGGGAAAACTCCAGTACAAGAAAGCTAATATGGGAATGTTGTAGAACAGGAAACAGAGCTTCAGAAATAGCGGCGTCCACTTCCGCGTGGATTGCCTACGCCACTGACATCCGGGCCTCTGACACAGTGCCTGCAGGATTCCCTTGCGGCTTCGGAAGTGACGAGCCAGCTTGAGCTTTCCGGCTGCTCGTTCCGCAAGCCGCCCGGACTACCAGCCCCGCGTCAGTTTCCTCGCAATATCCCCTTCCGCCTCCGGAACTGCCGATCGCGAACTCGTCGACAGTGGCTGTACCAGTACTCTAAAGGTTCTCAGCCCGTGCGATGTGCAAGTCTGTTGAATCGAGTAGGTGTGACGTGTTTCGGTAATTGCCTGCCAGATGTCTCTGTGTTATTTTAGAAACTACAAACGCAAATGATATCTAACATGGGTATTCCGCTTCACCAGCTTCTTTAAAAACGCTTTCAGTCTGATCTTTCCTTACACGTTTGCTGTGTTTGGATACAAATACATGGTGTTTCAAAAAGTACTGTACAACTTTAAAAGTTCATGTAGACTACCGGCCATTAAAATTGCTACACCACGAACTTTACGTGCTAAAGACGCGAAATTTAACCGACAGGAAGAAGATGCTGTGATATGCAAATGATTAGCTTTTCAGAGCATTCACACAGGGTTGGCGCCGGTGGCGACACCTACAACGTGCTGACATGAAGCAAGTTTCCAACCGATTTCTCATACACAAACAGCAGTTGACCGGTTTTGCCTCGTGAAACGTTGTTTTGATACCTCGTGCAAGGAGGAGAAATGCGTACCATCACGTTTCCGACTTTGATAAAGGTCGGATTGTAGCCTATCGCGATTGCGGTTTATCGTATCGCCACATTTCTGCTCGCGTTGGTCGAGATCGAATGACTGTTAGCAGAATATGGAATCGGTGGGTTCAGGAGGGTAATACGGAACGCCGTTTTGGATCCCAACGGCCTCGTATCACTAGCAGTCAAGATGACAAGCATCTTATCCGCATGGCTGTAACTGATCGTGCAGCCACGTCTCGATCCCTGAGTCGACAGATAGGGACGTTTGCAAGACAACAACCATCTGCACCAACAGTTCGACGACGTTTGCAGCACCATGAACTATCAGTTCGGAGACCATGGCTGCGGTTACCCTTGACGTGCATCACATACAGGAGCGCCTGCGATGATGTACCAAACGACGAACCTGGGTGTACGAATGGCAAAACGTCATTTTTTCGGATGAATCCAGGTTCTGTTTACACCATCATGATGATCGCATCCGTGTTTGGTGACATCTAGGTGAACGCACATTGGAAACGTGTATTCGCCATCGCCATACTGGCGTATCACCCGGCGTGATGGTATGGGGTGCCATTGGTTACACGTCTCGGTCACCTCTTGTTTGCACTGACGGCACTTTGAACAGTGGACGTTACATTTCAGATGTTTTACGAACTGTGGCTCTACCATTCATTCGATCCCTGCGAAACCCTACATTTCAGCAGGATAATGCACGACCGCATGTTGCAGGTCCTGTACGGGCCTTTCTGGATACAGAAAATGTTCGATTGCTGCCCTGGCCAGCACACTTCGAGATCTCTCACCAATTGAAAACGTCTGGTCAATGGTGGCCGAGCAACTGTCTCGTCACAATACGCCAGTCACTACTCTTGATGAACTGTGGTATCGTGTTGAAGCTGCATGGGCAGCTGTACCTGAACACCCCATCCAAGCTCTGTTTGACTCAATGCCCAGGCGCATCAAGGCCGTTATTAGGGCTTGAGGTGGTTGTTCTGGGTACTGATTTCTCAGGATCTATGCATCCAAATTGCGTGAAAATGTAATCACATGTCAGTCCTAGTATAATATATTTGTCCAATGAATACCCGTTATCATCTGCATTTCTTCTTGATGTGGCAGTTTTAATGGTCAGTAGTGTAAATTAATTCATAGTACTTACAGATGTGATTTTAGTGTCAATTTGTAGGGAAATACATCACGTTTTGTGTCGCGTAGTTCACTAGTGCACCGTAAGGAACGCTAGCGGCAGCTGGACCCGAGCCTGCTACCTGCTGGTTTGAAGTATCGAAGTCGACGACAACAGTTCAGCGTAATTTCCGTACCAAGTACGATAAAGGTGATGCTAGTAGGGCTACAATTTATGAGTGGTTCAAATGTTCAAATGTGTGTGAATTCGTATGGGACTTAACTGCTAAGGTCATCAGTCCCCAAGCGTACACACTACTTAACCTACATTATCCTAAGGACAAACACACAGACCCATGCCCGAGGGAGATCTCGAACCTCCGCCGGGATCAGCCGCACAGTCCATAACCGCAGCGCCTCAGACCGCTCGGCTAATCCCGCACGGCTATAAGTGGTATAAATGTTTTGTAGAAGCAGGGTGCTCAGTAAGACATGGGAAATCATCAGGTCGTCCAAGCACATCTGACGACGCCGTTGAGCGTGTGAGACTACATTTTGTGAACAGCCCTACGAAATCGACACGGCATGATCTCGCGAACTGTAAATGCCACATACGACTGTTCGGCATCCGTTGAGAAACGGTTTGCTTTTGAAACAGTACAGATTGACGATGGTACAAGCAATAAAAGACGCTGATGGAAATGGAAATGCCGTGTGGCAAGGGCCTCCCGTCGAGTAGACCGTTCGCCTGGTGCAAGTCTTTCGAGTGGATGACACTTTGGCGACTTACGTCTCAATGGGGATGAAATGATGATGATGATAAGGACAAGACAACTCCCAGTTCCTGAGCGTAGAAAATCTCCAACCCAGCCGGGAATCGAACCCAGGCCGTTAGGTATTACATTCCCTCGCGCTGACCATGCAGCTACCAGGGCAGACAAAGACGCTGATAAAAATGCTCGAAAGAACTTCCGTGCGGATATGTTAAATCGATTACATGAGGATAAACATTTCTTCTACAAAATCATCTTTTCTGAAGCGTCGACTTTACACTTAAGTGGCAAGGTTAACACACATAACTGTATGATTTGGGCATTGACAATCTACATCAAACATTGCAACATGTTCGTGATAGTTCTAAACTGAACGTTTTTTGTGCATCGAGCAAGAACAAAGTGTACGTCACCTCTTTTTCCATGAGAGAACCATCAACGGGATAGTGTACCTGGATATGTTACAACACTTTTTGATACCACAGACAGATGAGGATTACAAAGAACGAAATTTTTACCTCATGCAAGATGGTGCACCACCCCACTACTTGGCTGACGTCCGGGACTTTCTCAGTGATCACATTCCAGGTCAAGAGATGGGCTGTGAAGCGCCAATTGCATGGCCCCCAAGTTCCCCAGACCTAACACCACTCCATTTTTTATGGGGATTTATCAAGGATATCGTGTTTGTACCTCCTGTGCCGGCTTCTCTACCTGAACTTAGGCGGCCACTAAGCAAGTTACACCTGCAATGCTACAGCGAGTTTGGGAAGATATTGTCTTCCACTGAGATGTGTGCAGGATAACCAACGAAAGCCGAATGGTTCAAATGGCTCTGAGCACTATGGGACTTAACATCTGAGGTCATCAGTCCCCTAGACCTTAGAACTACTTAAACCTAACTAACCTAAGGACATCACACACACCCATGCCCGAGGCAGGATTCGAACCTGCGACCGTAGCTGTGGCGCGGTTCCAGACTGAAGCACCTAGAACTGCTCGGCCACTGCGGCCGGCCAAACGAAAGCCACATACAACATCTTTAGTTTAAGGTAAAAAAACACCGTGATGTGTTTCCCTACAAATAACACTAAACCCAGCTCTATATCTTCTTTCAATAAATTTATATGAATTTTTAAAGTTATAAAGTCCTTTTTGAAACACCCTGTATACACACAGCTCTCGAGAAGATTGTTGCACGAGGGCTGTTCGGACAGTAAGGGAACGACAGTGAAAATCCGATGTAGCTTTGCACAGATGTGTTAGGCAGTGCCGCTATGTTGCCTGTCGATTGGTGCCCAGAACAGTACTTTCTCCCGTTATGTATGGGTGCCAGCTACAAGGTTTCGCCTGATTTCATGCAACCCCCATAACGTACTTGTCATGTATTTCCTTCTTCATGACAATTCTCGGCTGCAAACTGCAGGGGCAATGAAGACGCCCTTGCAGCGTTTTCAGTGGGAAGTGTTTGATCACCCATCATATAGCCCGCACTTGACTCCCTCTGATGTTCATCCCTGCTCACTTGGACTGCTGGCTACGAAGACAACGAACTGAAGACCAGCGTAGAGAAGTGGCGGAAAGCACAGGCAGCTCCCTTCTATGACGATGCTATTGGAAAGTTCGTACAACGCTACCACAGATGTGTAAGTCGAAGCGTCGACGATGTAGTGAAGTACATGGAAAGTGTAGCAAACTGTTACAAATAAAACATTTTTGGTTTTCACCGTAGTTTCCATTCCGTGACCGATTGGACCTTGCTTTCCCATTATTGGAAACGCCTCTGTGGCTTCACGAAAGACGTGATTGTGATCCCATGACGAAAATGGCACTCCGCCGTCAACGGCACACACGAATTCCACAACTTTTAGCTGTTCAGCATACTAATTCATCGACTCTCCCAAAATTGCCATTACCACCAGCACTGGACGTCCGCAGCTAGCAGCAGACCTGCGATTTTCAATTGGCCACTCTCTGCAATACAACAGTAAGCCGTTTGTAGGTGTACAACATTGCTACACTCCTCCGCAGGCCACCTAACGGCGTGTTGTGATGGGTACTTCAGGTACCTCTAACTGATTCCCCCTTCCCTGTTACACTCTCGAATGGCACATGGAAAGAGTGATTGTCTGTAAGCCTATGTGTTAGCTCTAAGTTGTGGAATTTTCTCTTCGTAGTCACTTCGCGAGATGTGTGTGGGATGAAGTAATATGTTTTCCGACTCCTCTCCGAAAGTGCTCTCTCGAAATTTCAATAGTAAATCTATCCGTGATGCTCAACGCCTCCCCTTAACGTCTGCCACTGTAGTTTGTTGAAAATCTCTGTAACGCTCTCGCACCGAATAAACGATCCCGTGAAGAAACACGCCGTCCTTCGTCGGATCTTCTCTATTTCTTCCATCAGTACTACCTGGTAAGGATACCACATTGATGAAAAATCTCCAAGAATTGGTCGAACAAGCGCCTTGCAAGTCACTCCCTTCGTGGATGAGTTACATTTCCATCCTTTGAATTTCAATCTGGCTTCTGTTTTCCTACAAATTGTTTTATGTGGCCATTCCATTTAAGGTCGCTCTTGATAGTTACTCCTGAACATTTACGAGAGAATATTGTTCCTAGCAGTTTGTCATCAGTAGAGTAATTGTACAGCATTGGATTTCTTTTCCTGTCTACGTGCAGTATGTCACTTTTTTTTTCTTTACGTTGAGAATCAACTACCAAGACTGCAGCATTCATCCGTCCTCTGAAGGTCATCCTGCATATCGATACTGCCTTCGAGCGTTCTTACTTTCTTATAGACAACCGCATCATCTGCGAACAGTCCTACGCATTGTAATACACTGATGTTCATAAATTAAAGATAATGCTGATACATGGTGAAACAATGCTCTGGTTGGCGGTTTTCCAGAATTAAATCACATCGGGGTATGACCATTCGGTGCGTCTGACTTGCGGTCGTCGCACGGTGGCGCTGGCAGCAGTCCACATACGCACAGGTGTGTTGGTGCATATCGGAGTACGGTGCAGCGAGTAAGTGTGCAGACGTTTTCAGACGTGCGAATGGTGATTATGTGTTGAAAATGGCTCAAAGAACACATATTGAAGGCGGTATGAGGGGTAGAATACCAGGGTGACTGGAGGTTGGTCAAACACAGCAGGTTGTAGCTTGGGTCCTCAGTGTGCCACAAAGTATGATCTCAGGATTATGGCAACGATTCCAGCACACAGGAAACGTGTCAAAGTGCTACAGTATGGGACGTCCACAGTGTACAACACCACAAGAAGACCGATATCTCACCATCAGTGCCCGCAGTCGGCCACGGAGTACTGCAGGTAGCTTTGCTTGGGACCTTACTGCAGCCACTGGAACAGTTGTCTCCACACACACAGTCTACAGACAACTGAACAGACAAGGTTTATTTGCCTGGAGACCTGCAAGGTGCATTCCACTGACCCATGGTCACAGGAGAGCCCGTAAAGCCTGCTGTCAAGAAAACAGTACATGGTCATTGGAACAGTCCTCCTAGGTTATGTTCACGGACGAGTCCAGGTATAGTCTGAACAGTGATTCTCGCCTGGTTTTCACCTGGTGTGAACCAGAAACCAGATAGCAACCCCTTAATGTCCTTGAAAGGGACCTGTATGGAGGTCGTGGTTTGATGGTGTGGGGTGGCCTTATGATTGGTGCACGTACACCCCTGCACGTCATTGACAGAGGAACTGTAACAGGTCAGGTGTATCGGGACGTCATTTTACACCAGTATGTCCGCCTTTTCAGGGGTGCAGTGGGTCCCACCTTCCTGGTGATGGATGATAACGCACGGCTCCACAGAGCTGCCATCGTGGTTGAGTACCTTGAAACAGATGATATCAGGCGAATGGAGTGGCCTGCCTGTTCTACAGACCTAAACCCCATCGAGCACGTCTGGGAACCTCTCGGGCGACGCATTGCTGCACGTCTTCAAACCCCTACGACACTTCAGGAGCTCCGACAGGCATTGGTGCAAGAATGAGAGGCTATACCCCAGCAGCTGCTCGACCACCTGATCCAGAGTATGCCAACCCGTTGTGCGGCCTGTGTGCGTGTGCGTGGTGATCATATCCCAGCCGGCCGCGGTGGCCGAGCGGTTTTGGCGCTACAGTCTGGAACCGCGCGACCGCTACGGTCGCAGGTTCGAATCCTGCCTCCGGCATGGATGTGTGTGACGTCCTTAGGTTAGTTAGGTTTAAGTAGTTCTAAGTTATAGGGGACTGATGACCTTAGAAGTTAAGTCCCATAGTGCTCAGAGCAATTTTTTTTTGTTATAAACCCAACTTAATGCAATTAACAGTTTAAAGGAAATTTCAGCAATAAAAAAAAATTTTTTTCCTCCAGAGGAACATGCAGCCCCACTCTGAAACATTTCAACATAAGGTGAAAACACCAAAAATTCAGATATTCAAAACAACTTGCAAATAAATAATTTAACGGTTCAAATTGTTCAAATGGCTCTGAGCACTATGGGACTTAACTTCAGAGGTCATCAGTCCCCTAGAACGTAGAACTACTTAAACCTAACTAACCTAAGGACATCACACACATCCATGCCCGAGGCAGGATTCGAACCTGCGACCGTAGCGGTCGCGTGGTTCCAGACTGAAGCGCCTAGAACCGTTTGGCCACTTCGGCCGGCAATAATTTAACGCATCACTCACAAAACTACACGAATTATTTCACACATACAGTCTATTACGAGCTCAACAGGCATTTCTGCCAGCTGTGCGATACCTAAATTTGACTGATACCGAATAAACACAGCTCGAAAGAATGGTCTTCCAACATACTATAAAACAACTTTATAATAAGATGACTGCTTTTTTAGCATTTAAATTTCTGCATAACAGTTTTTGTACTAACAAGCTACAGTTGCTGTCTCTTACTTGCTACAGACAGACAAACACATCCGTCAACAAATGATTGATTAACGAGGTGGCAATTCAGAGCTAGCAACTTCTTGTAACAACTGATTCTCAAATGCTGCCACGAAAAACATTCTACAAAACAGAATCACACAAATTGAAGTTCCACTCACTACAAAATCCAACAAATCACGCAATATAAATAATGGTCACTTCGTAGCAATGGAACTGAAAAACATTACACACTCAAGTGTGCTTCTGACTCACAACAGTTCTTTTAAGTGCATACACCACACAGCTCAAAATCTATATCCCAAGCAATATTAGTAGAACTGGAAATTTGCAATTTAAACGCACGAAGTTTAACAAGATCTAATGTAATAATAATAATAAGTAATGATCATGAACTATAATAAAAGTATATGAAAATTTCGGCCTTAGCCAGGTGACGAGAACCACACTAATGCAGTTTCCTGTTACACTCGAGTGCTAGGCCCAACAAACAGCAGCTGGCCATGGAGAACCACGCTAAGCAAGCGAGCATTCATTCCTCCCCACATGCTCGCAGACAGCCACACTCATCGCAGTCCTTAATCGGCAGGCACCAGTTGACTCGTCGCCGCTGCCGTCCTGTCGCCCCTTTTCCGACGACCAGCCGACCGATCGACCAACTGCCTTCCGTCTGCGTCGACCACGGCCCCGGCGCGTACTTGCACCGTTCGGACCTGCCTGCTGCTGACTGCCAACTCGTCCAACCGCGGAGTAACGACGAACCCGACTCAGTGCACAAGCCAACAGCGACTAAGCCTTACAAGGGGAGGCCGCCAATTGTGAAATTCAGATTCGATTCATACTGCGCATAATAAAAGCTCATGGCCAGAGGTGTAATGTGGCAAAGCACCAAGATGCACTTCTCAGCCGATGTCGAGAAAATCGACAGTTAAAAGAAACCGTTGCGGTGAAATACTCTCTACGAGTAACAATTTTCTACAGTGTCGTGGCGCAGCGGTAAGCGCTCGGGTTCGTAATCCGAAAGTCGCCGCATCGAATCTCGCGCCATGCAATTTTTTTTATTATTAGGTTTTTGTAAGTTATATATATAAACTATTAATGAATTGCTTATGCATCTTGGTGAAGGCGGATCGCTCTCCAATTGTACCGCCTCCATTTTTCCGTTTGTTTAACAGGGTGTATCAAAGCTCTCACGTCCGCACTGATTATATATATATAATTCCCGGCAATCAGTTGCAACAATTATGCATATAATAAGTTGTTGTAAGTCGTTTGTCGTGGAAAAACTGGCGACTTCGAACATCATTATGTTTTCCGCAAACAAAGTTGTATTTCAGAAATGTTATTAATTGTCTTCATAATGTTAACCACGTATAGTTAACGGAAGACGTAGAAACGATATTCCGAAACGAATACTTATAGCGTAAGTCAAACATTCAAATTAGAATAGACACCAAATGGTTCAAATGGCTCTGAGCACTATGGGACTTAACATCTTAGGTCACCAGTCCCCCTAGAACTAGAACTACTCAAACGTAACTAACCTAAGGACATCACACACATCCATGCCCGAGGCAGGATTCGAACCTGCGACCGTAGCAGTTGCGCGGTTCCGGACTGCGCGCCTAGAACCGCTAGACCACCGCGGCCGGCAGAATAGACACCCCACGAACACAAATTTGCTGTGGCAGGTATGAAATATAAACTCCGTTACTCGCTCGTTACACTTGAAGGACAGATGTTGAATGGGCCGAAACGAGCCGCCGCATAACAGCATAGTTGCCTGCTAACTTCGAAAGAAGGTAGATGCGGTCCCTAGCGCAACTTATAACATCGTCGAAAATCAGTGCGGACGGGAGAGCTTTGGTACACCCTGTTAAAAAAAACGGAAAAATGGAGGCGGTACAATTGGAGAGCGATCCGCCTTCACCAACATGCATGAGCAATTCATTAATGTTTGAATTACAAAATACTAATAATAAAAAAAAAATTGCATGGCGCGAGATTCGATCCGGCGACCCTCGGATAACGAACCCGAGCGCTTACCGCTGCGCCACGACACTGTCGAAAAATGATTACTCGTAGAGAGTATTTCACCGAAACGGTTTATTTAACTGTCGATTTTCTCGACAACGGCTGAGAAGTGCATCTTGGTGCTTTGCCACATTACATCTCTGGCCATGAACTTTTATTATGCGCAGTATGAATCGAATCTGAATTTCACAATTGGCGGCCTCCCCTTGTTAGAGCCGACCGACTAACATGCGAGTGTCTGCCTTCTGACTGACTCTGTCGCCTCACTGCACCGACTCCCAGACTGAGCGACTAACCGACTGACCAGACTCGCCGGGGCTGACCGACCGACCCTCTCGCCATCTCCCGACCGAGCCGTCCTCCAAAAACTCTTCCTTCGCGCCAACAGCGCTTGGCGATCACTCCCCCTATCGCTACGGCGAAAACAAGTGAATAATCTTGCGGGTAAATCAAATGAGCCGAGCCGTTACACGGCTCAGGAACTATCCCGGCATTTACCTGGAGCGATTTAGGGAAATCACGGAAAACCTAAATCAGGCCGGCCGCTGGTGGCCGAGCGTTTCTAGGCGCTACAGTCTGGAACCGCGCGACTGCTGCGGTCGCAGGTTCGAATCCTGCCTCGGGCATGGATGTGTGTGTTGTCCTTAGGTTAGTTAGGTTTAAGTAGTTCTAAGTTCTAGGGGACTTATGACCTCAGCAGTTGAGTCCCATAGTGCTCAGAGCCATTTGAACCATTTTTGAACCTAAATCAGGATGGCCGGACGCGGGACTGAACCGTCGTCCTCCCGAGTGCGAGTACAGTGTGCTAGCCACTGCGCCACCTTGCTCGGTCTGGAGTAAGTTACGACCCAAGAATGAAACATGGTGGGGGATAGGATGATGATTTTGGCAGCCATATCTTGGTATTCCATGGGTGCCACGGTTGTGGCTGCTTTACAAGGATTATGTGACCGTTTTGGCTCATCGCGTCTATCCCGTAGTGCAGTGTTTGTTTCCCAATGGTGATGATGTGTTCAAAGACGACATTCCCCCGGTTCACACAGCTCACGTCGTCCAGGACTGGTTTTTTGAGTACGAGGAAGAGCTGTCATACCTCCTCTGACCATCGCCGTTACCATAGCTCGGTATTAATGAACCGTTGTGGTCTACTTTGGGGAGAAGGGCGCGTAATCGCTGTCCACCTCCATTATCTTTACCTGTACTTGCCATTATTTGCAGAAGAATGGTATAAGATTCCCTTGAAAACAATAGAAGTCTTATGTTTATCCAGTCCTAGATGACTGGAAGATGTCTGAATGCCACTGTGTTTCCTCCACCTTATTAGATATAATTGTTTCCATATTTTTGTTCACCCACTGTGTATGAAGACGTTCGATATGCACGAATCTGTTCCACCATCTTGCATTTGCCGACAAAAATGTCAACCGCCTGAGATCACGTTTTGGTCCAAAATCGTTGAAGCAGACCATACTTAGTTTCATGAGGATTAACCAGAAACATTTATGTCTAAATCTGTACTCTTGACAGTCACTTTACGATACGTCGCGAGAGTACTTCTGCTATCTCTATCACTATCGCATTCCTTTTCGCTTTGCGTCTGACGCGCACGAGGATTGACTATAGATAAGGCACACTATTAGCTCTGATTCTCTGACTTTCCCATTAAGGTCAATTCGCGAGATGTGTATGGGAGGAATAAATAAGTTGTCTGACTTTTTTGAAGGTAAGCCCTCGAAATTTTAATAGGAAATCTCTCTGTGTTGCCCAGCGCCCTGTTGCACCATCTACTGCTGGAGCTTGTTGAGCATCCCTGTAACGCTCTCGTACTTACTGAACGAACTCGTGACGAAATGTACCGCTCTTCTTTGGATCTTCTCTGTCTCTCCTATCCCACACATATCTGTTCTACAGGTGTCCCCCTCCTGAGTTTAAACACTTCCGCTGTCCACCTGTCTACCCAGACATGAACATTATTGAGGATATCTTGGGTGCCTTGCAACGTGCTGTTCGGAAGAGCTCTCCATCCCTCGTATTCTAGCGGGTTACTGGACAGTCCTGCAGGTTCATGGTGTAAGTTCCTTGCATCACTACTTCAGACATTAGTCAAGTCCATGCTACGTCGTGTTGCGACCCTTCTGCGTCATCGAGGGGATCCCTACACGATATTACGTAGGTGCACCAGTTTCTTTGGCTCTTCAGTATATATACCGGGTGATCAAAAAGTCAGTATAAATTTGAAAACTTAATAAACCCACGGAATAATGTAGATAGAGAGGTAAAAATTGACACACATGCTTGGAATGACATAGGGTTTTATTAGAACCAAACAAAAAACAACAACAACGAAGTTCACAAAATGTCCGACAGATGGCACTGGACAGCAAAATTGCTACCGTGATGGGTGAGAGGCACGCCGATATGTTACAGAATCGCATCATCCCCAGCCTGGCTGATAAACACCTACTGAAACGTACGATGTTTATGCAGGATGACGCTCTACCCCATATTGCTAGACGCGTTAAAGATCTCTTGCGGGCGTCGTTTGGTGATGATCGTGTGCTCAGCCGCCACTTTCGTCATGCTTGGCCTCCCAGGTCCCCTGACCTCAGTCCATGCGATTATTGTCTTTGAGGTTACCTGTAGTCGCAAGTGTATCGTGATCGACCGACATCTCTAGGGATGCTGAAAGACAACATCCGACGCCAATGCCTCACCACAACGCCGGACATGCTTTACAGTGCTGTTCACAACATTATTCCTCGACTACAGCTATTGTTGAGTAATGATGGTGGACATATTAAGCATGTCCTGTAAAGAACATCATCTTTGCTTTGTCTTACTTTGTTATGCTAATTACTGATATTTTGAATAGATGAAGCGCCATCTGTCGGACACTTTTTGAACTTTTGTATTATTTTGGTTCTAATAAAACCCCATGTCACTCCAAGCATGTGTGCCAATTTGTACCTCTCTATCTACATTATTCCGTGATTTATTCCGTTTTCTAATTTATACTGACTTTTTGATCACCCTATACACACACACACACACACACACACACACACACACACACACATATATATATATATATATATATATATATATATATATGTATATATATATGTGTGTGTGTGTGTGTGTGTGTGTGTGTGTGTGTGTGTGGTCCTCTTACTGCCCTTAATGACACGCTAAATGCGGAAATATGTAAACACATATTGTAGCATTGTGTTCTGCATACAGCAGAACATTATTCCCAAACTTTTTCCCAAACTGGTATTCCGCAGGGAGTGAATAATTGCTCCGCGAAAAATTACTAGTTACATTGAATTCCATTCGTCGACATTTTGACGCTACTAATTACTTTTCTTAAAATTTCTTTATCGTTTCTGTGTTATTATGGTTTAAAATATATGTAATCGCTGAATGAAACAAGTTTTTCTCATTTTTAAAAGTATCACTAACCTCTATAATGAACAAGGTCTTCTACCGATGTACCAGGATTGTCAAAGGGTTGCGTTCAGAGGAAAGGAGAAATCCGTGCAGTACAGGAACAGTTTCGAGGATGATGACTGTATCGGGACGATAATGCACTCTGGCAAAAGGACCATTGTTAGGCAACAGTTTGTTGACAATGACATTCATGAAATGGACTGAACTTCCGGAAGTACTGACCTGAAGCCAATGGAGCGCATTTGGGATGAGTTAGAAGGTCGACTTCGTTCCAGATCCCAGCGTACAATATAAATACCTTCTCTAGTTTCGGTCCATGAGGAAGTATGGGCTGCATTTCTTGCACACACTCTCGGACATCTCACTGACGGTGTCCCCAGCAGAACTGAAGTTTTCATAAAGACATAGGGTGGTCTCACACACACCATATTAGTGTCCACTAATAGATAGGCGGATACTTTCGATCAAATAATTTCGTTATTCGGACATACAACAGCATTCGTAGTTAAGCATGAGTTCATTTACATCTATCGCGAACCATATGTGGGTTATAAAACTTTTAAGACGATTTCAGTCTGTTGAAAACAGTGTGTAGCGTTCTACGGATAAGAAACCATACAACAGCCGAGCCAGTGGAAGGCTGCTATACGACAGTTGGTAAGCTCCACCATGAGTTTGTTCTTCAGGGTATTACAGTTGACCAGCATTACTACTATTAAGGGCCGAAACAATTATTTATTCTTAATACTCCGAACAAGTTTTTTTAAAAAGTTTCTGTGTTTCTAGTCCTTTATTGTGAACAGCACGGCATGCAGCCTGTAGATTGTAAACGGACCTCATCTGCCTTTTCTTCTTGTCACTGGAAAACCTAGAAACCTTACGCATTGGGAAAAAAATCATGCCGATGGAATGAACTAAAAATGAACTCAGGTGAAAAATCTGAAAAAGCGAATGTGCCTATGCACGTGATCTATGATACGAATATTCCTCATACCACCTATTGCCGAAATGGGCACATGATCATGGACGGCACTAAGCACACAGCTCAATTATCACTGCCAGCAAAACATAAGCAGCTCAAAAACGTATTTCTATCAAAATAGTATAACAATAGATTCTCTGTTATACTCCCTTTTAGATGGTAGCGACGAAAAGAAGATGGAGAACTCACTATAATGAAACAGCATTACAATGATTACGTGAAGCACTGTGGTAAAAAGCTGCCTGCACAGTAGCGAAGAGAAGGTTGGCTCCTCGCACAGCTTTGAGTAACAACGTCGAAGTGATCGGAAACAAAATGAAGTGACACCTAAAAATGAATTATTCTCATAACTTACGAGCGATAAAACAAAAATCGTTAACACTAAACCACTCCGATGTAAACAGTGCCTCTGCACGCATGAAGGTTGCTCTACGAATTCAAAA
This sequence comes from Schistocerca nitens, assembly GCF_023898315.1. Lineage (NCBI taxonomy): Eukaryota > Metazoa > Arthropoda > Insecta > Orthoptera > Acrididae > Schistocerca > Schistocerca nitens. The sequence continues at coordinate 206,956,771 of NC_064614.1, forward strand.
CAGCGTTTAATAGAGGCAACTAGTGGGACAAGCTGCCAACAGCGATTCTCCGTGCTTAGTTGTAACTATTTTTAGTCCCCCTCATATCGTCAGTAACACAGTATCTCAGAAATGCCTAGAAACGTATGAGAGCTTATTTTTAAAATCAAGAAAAGATTGTTGTCAGTCTGGCTAACTTTTTTCTCCGTCAGATAGCCTATCTGTTTAGTTCCCAGTTGTGTTGGTTAGCAACGCACTGCAGTCTATATTGAGTCAAAATGCACATTTCTTACAGAACGTTGAATATGCTAAGTGAATTGTTTTTTATTCCTACGGTGAGTGAATCAACTTAGATGATAAAGCAAACAGATTCTGAGGTTCGATACTGGAAATGGAACTATTTTAAAGATCCCACTTATTTTTGCGCAACTCTCTGAAAGCTGTGTCTGCAGGTCGTGGTCTAGGGGCTAGCGTTGTTGCCTCTGGATCACGGGGTCCCGGTTTCGCTTCCCGGCCGGGTTGTGGATTTTCTCTGCCCGGGGACTGGGATTTGTGTTGTTCTCATCATTTCATCATCATCATCATCATTTGTGAGAGTGACTAGATTGGATTGTGAAAACAAAATGGACTGGGTAAAAATTGGGACTTTGTACGGGCGCTGATGACTGCGCAGTTCAGCGCCCCACAAACCACGCATCATGTGGAAGCTGTCACAGTGATTTCACTTCATCTGCTGCTTTAGAAGTACCCTGCAGCACCAGACTCAATTTAGTTTGATTTATGTTTTGTATATGGAATTAGAACTCTACCCTATAATGGTAGCATATTATGTTGCCCATGAAAAAGTGATTGAATAGCACTCACTTATTGAAATCATTTTGCTGCTATGAATTGGACTTTTCTTAAAATAAGACGCTCCAGTTTCTATATAAGCAGCAGTTCTTTTCAGTCACTCTAGACACAGACACGAATCATACTCATGTACCAGCGAGAACTCTTTCACCCAGTAACACTTTGTCACGGACAATAACAGCGTTGCTGTCTCTAGATCGTTGGTTCGACTCCCAGCCGGGTCAGAAATTTTCTCCGCTAAGGGACTAGGACTTTGCGTTGTCCTTATAATTTCATATCATTACTGACGCGCTTGTTACCGAAGTGGCGTCAAATATAAAGTCGAATTGCTCCAGACGCGATGGGTGAAGATCTTTGCACAGAAAGTAAATAGGTCACGTGAGAGGGCAAAGGGATAGACGTGTTAAGCAAAGACCGAATTATTAATGTTAACATAAGTAAAGAGATTTTTCTAAATACCACCTACTCTTTTTTTGCCTATACTCACGACGAATGATGATGTTATAAACTCAGTAAACATCGTTTTAATATTTACTTTAATTTCCATGACCTATGCAGCATCTGTTGTAGGAGTAGCCAGTTCAACACACGTACCAGTTGTAAAATCGGGATTTATGGACCATCACCGAGACGAATAATAGATTTATTGAAAGTAACTGAATAACAACGCGATCGGACTTCACATTTTTCAAGTTTAGTTTTGAGATTGAGAAAAATTCACGTCTTGAAATTTAAGTAAAAACAGTCTTGACGGCAATAAAATATTAATTGGCAGTGGTAACCGGTTTCGGTCAAAATGTGGTGGAGGTAAACGGAGCAGGTATCGTGGGTCAAAGAACGTCAGCTGCAGTCGAGATTGTTTTTAATTCAATTTTAAAATATTTTATCGAGACCACTGATATCCTGCACGAGAAGTGCTGTCAAAAATTAGTAATTCACGTTTTGTTCTGTGAGCCCTTCGTACTGAGAAATTCTGATGGACAATATCGACCTGTTCTTCAAAATAGAAAACAATAACTTCCAACCAGTGCTTTAGAAAAAGGCTGTGGCAGATTGTACCTTATAGCTATGTGGAAAGGCATCCGTTTTACGTGATTACGAGTGAGACTGAATTTTTCTTTGCACGGTTCTAGGCGCTCAGTCCGGAACCGCGCGACTGCTACGGTCGCAGGTTCGAATCCTGTGTGTGATGTCCTTAGGTTAGTTAGGTTTAAGTAGTTCTAAGTTCTAGGGGACTGATGACCACAGATGTTAAGTCCCATAGTGCTCAGAGCCATTTTTTTCTTTCCATTCTCATAAAGTAATTAACAAGCTCCGTTTCTACAACGATTGTCGCCGCTAATTGCATTCCTAGCCTCTCTCTTTCTGCCACAGTCACTTCATTTACCGCTTCTTTATTTCTAATGAAGTTGTCTTCGCCTCCTAGTAGCTACTGTAACCTTCATCGATTTAAGCCTACTTTCTGCAGTCAGACCTTGGTCTCGCTACATACTTCTCTCCACTACCAAATAGACGATTTGTTGATGCCACGTGATACCCTCCGCCACCCTCCGCCACGCACCGTCAGGTGGCTTGCGGAGTATGGATGTAGATGTAGATGTAGACCAGCGGTGTAGATGTCCCTAAAACTGTCTGCAGACGATACGAGGCACATGTTGATGGGCGATGATCTGCACACAGCTCAGTTGGCAAGTCCATCCAAAATCAGGAAATAAAAAAAGTATATTTTCAGCAACATACTGTTTCCACTGTGTCCTCATTTTAGCACTGCTTGAAATGGTGATCACAGAGAGAAGATTGGGTGCAGATACGTTATCGTTTCCCAGCCGGAACGTGAGCAAAAAATGATAAGATTACAAAAATTCCAACTCTGTCATTACCTTTACCACCGATTATAATCTCTATGTTAACGGCATTCCAAGCTCAAATCTGAAGAAATCAAAATTGTCGTGCATATTGTCTTGAGAACAGGTGTGCGCATTATGAGATTAAAGACAATGTTTGGGACACTCACCTTAGGAACCTTAAATCAATAGATGGATGATTAGACAGTGATGGATACTGTAGTAAAATCCTTAGTTTATAGAAGGCAAAGTAGATGCAATAAAAACGATTCTTGAGAGTTCCTTCTGAAATAAGGAGAATCTCTCGACTTACGAAAACGTAAGAACGAATGATGCCTTAAGCTTCAGATAGACTGTGAAGGAAAGCGGATCGCCAAAATCGAAGGGAAAGAACTGTATAATGCTCTGCGAACGCGATGGATGGGGAAAAGGTGTGTACCAGAGCACATAGTAATTCAAGGAAAGTTCATAGGCGTGTTTCTACATCTGAAAAATGATATCTATTCAAGTTACGAGCCAGTCGCCTAAGAGTGGCACTAGTAGCGCTACACTGAGGACATAAATCAGGTTTGCTTTAAATACAAGCTGTAACGGTCTGGAGCGTAAGTTAGCTTTGAGATTCGACGCGGTAAGCGGATGTTGGTCAAGAATGCTTTTATGGCGACAAAGACATCATTATTAACATCTCATAAGTTCGAAAGAGGTCGTTTAATAGCACTAGGATGAGCTAGCTGTTCCTTCTACGATATTCCAGAAAGGTTTGGCAGAAATGTGACCTCTGTACACGAATGCTGGCAGCACTGGTTACGAGAATGTTCGCTCGCAAGAAGACCGGGCTTCAGACGGCCACATGGCGCATCGTACTGCATCCCCAGCAACAAAATGGTTCAAATGGCTCTGAGCACTATGGGACTTAACATCTATGGTCATCAGTCCCCTAGAACTTAGAACTACTTAAACCTAACCAACCTAAGGACATCACACAACACCCAGCCATCACGAGGCAGAGAAAATCCCTGACCCCGCCGGGAATCGAACCCGGGAACCCGGGCGTGGGAAGCGAGAACGCTACCGCACGACCACGAGATGCGGGCCCCCAGCAACAATTGGCACCACACTAGTCCAACGAAATGTTACAAATCGGTTATTTCAAGGACAGCTACCAGCTAGAAGCCCTCCAACATGCAACCCCATACCACCGTTATTTACGAGTTCAGTGGTGTCAAACGAGAGCTCATTGGACAGGCTGGCTGGCTGTTACGTTTCTCGATGAAAGCTGGTTCTGCTTCGGTGCCAGTGATGATCGTGTGCTGGTTAGAAGGAACCAGTTGAGGACCCGCAACAGACCTGTCAGCTTATCAGACACATTGGACCTGCACCTTGTGTCATGGGCTTGGACGCGATTTCGTATGATAGCGGGAGCACTCTCGTGGTTATCCGACACACCGTGACTCAGTCTGTACGTCAGTCTGGTGATTGAGGTGCTTTCCAACAGATTGGTCGTCCACATACGTCTGATGTAACGCTACATGCTCTGCAGAGAGTCAACATGTCGCCTTGTCTTGCTCGATCACCAGTTCCTTCTTCAATCGAGCACATATGGGACATCATCGGACGACAGTTCCAGAGTAGTCCACAAACAGCATTAACCGTCCCTGTACTGGCCGATCAAGTACAACAGGCATCGAACTCCATCCCACAATCTGACATCCGGCATCTGTACACACAACGCATGCACGTTTGCATGCTTGCTTTCAACATTCTGTCGGTTCACCGGTTGTTAATGTACTAGCATTTCATATTTGCAATGGCTTATCTCGCACTTATGTTAATCTGTGGTCTTGCAATGTCAATCACTTAAATATCGTACCTAGACAAAGGCATTCCCGAAATTTTATTACTCTACATTAATTTTTTTTGTGATTTTTTTCCCATCTCATACAATCTTATCTCGCTGTTGGCGTCTTGCCTCGGTGCGGAGAATAACAGATTACTAGAATCCTGAGAGGTCATAGTCTAGTGACGCATGGTTTCCTACTATCGTGAGAGAACCCATCTAGGTTCGATGCTCGTGACGTACAGATTTTACTATGCCATATATTAATAGAATGGATTTTACCTGCATATGAGAAGTCAGAAGACAAATGTCAAACTGATCTCCAAGCAGACGATGAGAAGAATGTCTTAAGATTTTTAAAGTATTTGGAGATGTCTGATTTACTCTGCAAATTAGCATGGAGGCAATTTTGATGTGTCATCAGGGTGCCTGACAAACCCAGGTATTTTTGAATGTGATCAGTAAGCCACACTTTATTTTAGCTGTTATTCTACTGTCGAATACGGACTTTACCAGTGCATTTTTACATCGATATCGTTACAGTCTGCATCAACAAGTATAGTTGGGTAGTTAAATGTTTACGACAGTGGGAAAAACCGATTGTTATCTTAGGTGAGTTTGTATTTCATGTTCTTTTTGTTTTATCCATTTTAAGCATATTTATCTCAGACTGTTTCTGCAAGTCACTAATAATTTCACTGTTTAGTCGAATAAATTCACAAACAAATACTCAAGTGCACTTACGATACGCATTGTTTCGGCTTCACACGCAGTGTTAACATTTTGTAAACAATGTATTTGGAATATGGGTTTGTTGCTATAGAAACCATAGCCCAGACATTGGAAAAGGATATGTTCCTTAAGTAACTTATCCTCTAGTACCATGGAACTTATTCCTTGGTTTATTAGCAGATGCCCTAGCATCTTCTCCCTTCTTCTTGGCAGTGTTTGGCACGTATTCCTTTCCTCGTCGATCACTTAGAGAACCTCCTCATCCACTATCTTATCAACCCACGTAATTTTCAACACTCTAACCCTCTTCTGTTGCGCCACATCTCAAATGTTTCGATTCTCTTCTGTTCCGGTTTTCTCTCAGCCCACGTTTCGCTGCCACACAATGCTGTGATACAAACGTACATTCCTGAAATTAATATCTATGTTTGACGCTAGCAAACTTCTCTTGGACATGAATGTCCTTTTGCCAGAGCTAGTCTGCTTTTTATGTGCTCCTTATTCCACCCATCATTGGGCATTTTGCTCCCTAGGTAGCAGAATTCCTTAACTTCGTGTTCTTCGTGATCCCAGTTTCTGATTATAAGTTTCTCGCTGCACTCAGTTCTAATATATCACTTTCCTTTCGTCTTCCTTCGATTCACTTCCTGTCCATGTTCTCATTAGACTGTTCAGTCCATTCAACAGATTCTCTGATTCTTCTTCACTTTCACTCACGATGCAATCTCATCAGCGAATCTTATCATTGATATCCTTTCTCTTGCACTGTAATTCCACTCTTGAAGCTTTTTCTTTTGTTTTAGGCATTGTTTCCTCGGCATATAGATATGTCAGTAGGGGCAAGAGACTATAATGCTGTCTTATGCCCTTGTAATCCGAGCACTTTATTCTTGGTCTTCCAGTGTCATTGTTCCCTCTCGTTTCTTGTACATACTGTATATCGCCCGTCTTCCCCAATAGCTTCCCCCTATTTTTCTCAGGATTTCGAACATCTTGCACCACTTAATATTGTCGATCGCTTTTGACAAGTCGACAGACCCGATGAACATGCCTTGATTTTTCTTCAGTCTTGCTTCCATTATCAACCGCGACGTCATTATTGCCTCTCTGGTGTCTTTACCATTCCCAAATACAAACTGATCGGCATCTAACAGGTCCTCAATTTTCTTCTTTATTCTTATGTACGAGGGTTGGAACTTAAATAGTGGCAACTATTCATTCACAACCGATACAAAAGAGTTACATGTTTGCACCTGTTACTGTCTTTCAAAGTAGTCACCAGCGTTGTGTAGAACCCGTTGCCAGCGATGTGGAAGGCGTAGTACACCGTTAGCAGAGCCTGTTCTGTTGATGGTGCGAATGGAGCGGTCTACTGCCTGTCGAATCTCTGGAACAGTTCTGAAGCGAATGCCACGAAATGATTCCTTCATCTTCGAAATCAAATCAAAGTCACAAGGACTTAAGTCCGGGGAGTATGGTGGATGGTACAGTACTTCGCCGTCCCATCGACCGAACAGAGCAGCCACGGCTTGCGCTGTATACACCCGCGCATTGTCGTGCAAAATGATGGGTGGGTTGCGCAGAAAGTGTCGCTGCTTCTTTCACAAAGCTGGTCGGAAGTGATACTCAAAAAACGAACAGTAATACTGTGCATTGACGATCTGCCGTGGTAGAACGTAATGCGTTAGGATAACACCATTACAGTCGTACACGAGAATCACCATAACTTTAGACCGCTCCATTCGCACTATCAACAGAACAGGCTCTGCTAACGGTATACTACGGCTTCCACATCGCTGGCAACAGGTTCTGCACAACGCTGGTGACTACTTTGAAGGACAGTAACAGGTGCAAACATGTAACTCTTTTGTATCGGTTGTATTCTGCACAACGCTGGTGACTACTTTGAAGGACAGTAACAGGTGCAAACATGTAACTCTTTTGTATCGGTTGTAAATAAATAGTTGCCACTATTTAAGTTCTAACCCTCGTAAATTGTTCTTGTCAGCAAATTGGATTCATGAGCTTTGAAGCTACGTGTGCGACGGACCTAATGATGGTGGGATTTACCGACTAGTGACGAGACTGGCCGAGTCCGGGACCACACTCGTGCAGCACGTTGACGAGTGGAGTTTTGCACGCGGCGGCCGGCTCTGCTGTTGGCGGCGAGCGGCAACAGACAAACTACGCGACGCCCTGCCCACAGATCTAAGCGGCAATGTTCACTGGCGGATCTGGATTAACTCTCTATATCGCTACACATGTAAAAATAAGATTCACCAGCTTCACTTTTACTCGTGAGACAGGGTTAAACCTCTTACAACACCGAAGTCAATAGCTGAAAGTCATGTAAGTAGAAACGTAACTACTTTCAAGAAAGGATCCGAGCTCTGACCACTGTTGTGAAATATATTCACCGCTAACAGTTCAGTGCACCAACTCCAACCGGCCACTAGCAGCTCTCGACTATAATCACAAAAACAAGACAGAAATACACTTTAAAATTAGTTGGGGAGAGTCACAAAATAAAACGTCGCTTTCAAATTTTTATGGAACGAAATTAAATTCATTGGTACGAACTAAGCAGTGACAACTCCGTCAGTTATATATCCAACTCCACCTCAAGCTAGCTCATGGTTGCGCACTCTGCTGTGAAGTCTTTCTTTTCATCGAACAAGCTCACTCTCAGTAATCCGCAACACATGGCGGGAGAAACAGGAAAATTCCTAAGGAGAATTCAACGCCCTTGCAGGGGAATGCACTTTCGGATGCTTTGCAGGCTTTCCGTGCTGGAAAAGTTGCATCGCTGACCAGAAAAGATCGCTAAGTCCAGTCTTCCGGGACGATAACCACTGCAAAACGCAAACATTGCCCCAGGTGGCCCACGACTTGCCATCTCAACCTCACAAGGGCTGCCTTGTGACCACGCGATTTCACGAGTGCGAAAAAACCGCTCCACGAAACTAAGTACCACAAAGGCCCTTCAGGCAGCCAGAGTCACGGGCAAAATCGTCCATTATCATTAGCCACTTCGTGCTCCCGCCTACAGCGCCTGTTTAATTTGCAGCCTTCCTGCGAGATCTTAAGAACTCTTTGTGCAAAGTATGTTGGAAGCAATGGCTGTCATGGAGAAGTCACACGCTCTCAAAATCTGCCCAGTCGGCTCCGAGCCCCATCCATTCAGAAAAGATCAGGGAGAGTCTAGTCCATCAACTTCACCAGGGACTGCGTCTACACGTCATCGCTGATTTCGCCCAAATTCATAGTACAGGGTGATTCAAAAAGAATACCACAACTTTAAAAATGTGTATTTCATGAAAGAAACATAATATAACCTTCTGTTATACATCATTACAAAGAGTATTTAAAAAGGTTTTTTTCACTCAAAAACAAGTTCAGAGATGTTCAATATGGCCCCCTCCAGACACACGAGCAATATCAACCCGATACTCCAACTCGTTCCACACTCTCTGTAGCATATCAGGCGTAACAGTTTGGATAGCTGCTGTTATTTCTCGTTTCAAATCATCAATGGTGGCTGGGAGAGGTGGCCAAAACACCATATCCTTAACATACCCCCATAAGAAAAAATCGCAGGGGATAAGATCAGGGCTTCTTGGAGGCCAGTGATGAAGTGCTCTGTCACGGGCTGCCTGGCGGCCGATCCATCGCCTCGGGTAGTTGACGTTCAGGTTTCATAACTAACCTTTTTCGTAGGACTCTCCATACAGTTGATTGTGGAATTTGCAGCTCTCTGCTAGCTCTGCGAGTCGATTTTCCTGGGCTGCGAACAAATGCTTGCTGGATGCGTGCTACATTTTCATCACTCGTTCTCGGCCGTCCAGAACTTTTCCCTTTGCACAAACACCCATTCTCTGTAAACTGTTTATACCAACATTTAATACACCACCTATCAGGAGGTTTAACACCATACTTCGTTCGAAATGCACGCTGAACAACTGTCGTCGATTCACTTCTGCCGTACTCAATAACACAAAAAGCTTTCTGTTGAGCGGTCGCCATCTTAGCATCAACTGACGCTGACGCCTAGTCAACAGCACCTCAAGTGAACAAATGTACAACTAAATGAAACTTTATACCTCCCTTAATTCGCCGACAGATAGTGCTTAGCTCTGCCTTTTGTCGTTGCAGAGTTTTAAAATCCTAAAGTTGTGGTATTCTTTTTGAATCACCCTGTGTATTCAGGGCTACGCCAGAAACAAAGTGACAGAAGTAGGAGCTCCAGATTTGGAAAAAATAGCATTTTTGGTGCGCATCGGGCGAGCATACTCTAAGATAAAAAAGAAAAGTGATGCATCACGAAGAAATTATCCGAATGCTACTGCTGAACATTTGAATGATTTATTCAACAGAAAGCGCTTCACAAACTGAGCAAGTCAATAACGCGTTGGTCCACCTCTGGCCCTTAAGCAAACTGTTATCGAGCTTTGTATTTATTGGTAGACTTGTTGGATATCCTCCTGAGGGACATCGAGCCGAATTCTGTCCAATTGGCATCTTGGATCGTCAAGATACCGAGATTGTTGGAAGGTGCTGCCACAATACGTCTAGCGTTCTCGGTTGGGGAGAGATTCGGCGACCTTGCTGGTCAAGGTATGGTTTGTAAAGCAGCAGAAACACTCACCGTGCGCGGGCGGCCATTATCTTGCTGAAATGTAAGCTCAGGATGGCTTACGATGAAGGGCAACAAACTGGGGAGTCGAAATCGTATTTTGCTGTAAGGCAGGCATGAATAACAGTGAAGGTAGTCCTTTGCCCTCCTTCTCGTACCATTAATGAAAATATTTATAAATACAGTATATTGAGCATTATTTGTGGCCGAGCGGTTCTAGGCGCTTCAGTCCGGAACCGCGCGACTGCTACGGTCGCAGGTTCGAATCCTGCCTCGGGCATGGATGTGTGTGATGTCCTTAAGTTAGTTAGGTTTAAGTACCGGGTGATCAAAAAGTCAGTATAAATTTGAAAACTGAATAAATCACGGAATAATATAGATAGAGAGGTACAAATTGACACACATGCTTGGAATGACATGGGGTTTTATTAGAACAAAAAAATGCAAAAGTTCAAAAAATGTCCGACAGATAGGCCTTCATCTGATCAGAATAACAATAATTAGCATAACAAAGTAAGACAAAGCAAAAATGATGTTCTTTACAGGAAATGCTCAATGTGTCCATCATCATTCCTCAACAATAGCTGTATTCGAGGAATAATGTTGTGAACAGCACTGTAAAGCATGTCCGAGTTATGGTGAGGCATTGGCGTCGGATGTTGTCTTTCAGCATCCCTAGAGATGTCGGTCGATCACGATACACTTGCGACTTCAGGTAACCCCAAAGCCAATAATCGCACGGACTGAGGTCAGGGGACCTGGGAGGCCAAGCATGACTAAAGTGGCGGCTGAGCACACGATCATCACCAAACGACGCGCACAAGAGATCTTTCACGCGTCTAGCAATATGGGGTGGAGCGCCATCCTGCATAAACATCGTACGTTCCAGCAGGTGTTTATCAGCCAGGCTGAGGATGATGCAATGCTGTAACATATCGGCGTACCTATCACCCGTTGCGGTAGCAGTTACAAAACCAGAATCACGCATTTCCTCGAAGAAAAAAGACACGATAATGGTAGATGTGGTAAATCCAACCCATACCGTGACTTTCTCGTCGTGCAATGGAGTTTCCACGACAGTTCTAGGATTTTCGGTAGCCCAAATTCTGCAGTTGTGGGCGTTGACAGACCCTCGGAGCGTGAAATGAGCTTCGTCGGTCCACAACACGTTACTCAACCAATCGTCATCTTCCGCCATCTTTTGAAACGCCCACACCGCAAATGCCCTCCGCTTCACTAAATCGCCAGGTAACAGTTCATGATGCCGATGGATTTTGTACGGATAACATCGGAGGGTACGCCTCAGTGCCAATCAAACAGTAGTGTAAGGAATGCCGGTGCGACGTGCGACTGCACGAACGCTGACTTCCCCGTGCGTAGACGAACCCGCTACGGTCTCCATTTCTTCCTGAACTGTCTCAGCAGCGTTACGCCTTGTGCTCGGTCGGCCACTACGGGGTCTATCGTCTAAACAACCCGTGGCTTCGAATTTCGAAATCATTCTCGCCACAGCTGCTTTTGTCAACGGACTTTTTACCCGTTCGAATCCCCTTCCTATGGCGATAGGAGCGTAACGCTCAACTAGCACATTCCCCATTCTGATATTACAGCTTCACTAAAAGCGCCTTTTCAGGTAACGTCATCATGCTGCGACTGGTGGCGCATCTGATTCTCTCTCTCTCATTACAGCTCCTTTTATACACGATTGTCATGCGCAGTCACTGACGTTTTGCTGTCCAGCGCCACCTCTTGGAATTTTTTTTTTGTTCTAATAAAACCCCATGTCATTCCAAGCATGTGTGTCAATTTTTACCTCTCTATGTACATCATTCCGTGGTTTATTAAGTTTTCAAATTTATACTGACTTTTTGGTCACCCGGTAGTTCTAAGTTCTAGGGGACTGATGACATCAGATGTTAAGTCCCATAGCGCTCAGAGCCATTTGAACCATTTGAGCCGGCCGGAGTGGCCGAGCGGTTCTAGGTGCGACAGTCTGGAGCCGCGCGACCGCTGCGGTCGCAGGTTCGAATCCTGCCTCGGGCATTGGTGTTTGTTAGGTTTAAGTAGTTCTAAGCTCTAGGGGACTGATGACCACAGCAGTTAAGTCCCATAGTGCTCAGCGCCATTTGAACCAGTTTTGAACATTTGAGCATTATTTCAGTCTATTTGCAAGGCAAGTAATGTAAAAACTGAAAATAAAAAAGTTTTCGCGTATAATCGATGCACATCCTTGGATTAGCGTTCTGTGCCCCTTCCGCTTCGCCAAGCGAACGAAGTTGCTCGTGTCTCTCCCAACCCGAGTCGAAAATGCTATTTTTTCTAAGCGCTTCGCCTCCTGAAGCTTCCACTTATGTCACTTTCATTTCTGGCTAAGCCCTCCATATATCATAAGTCAGTACGAAATCGGTGATGACAAGTAGGAGCTGTCTTCTTGTCATCCCGAACAAAATCCCACCTCAACTACTAAACGGAAACTAGGCACTCGTAGCCGGTTATATCTAACACTCACGGGTGGCAGATAAGAGATATGTTACAAACTCCTTCGGAGACAGGCAGCTAAGCACGATATCCTGAGAAGAGTAGATTCGAGTACAAATTTAGGAGTCTTGCATTGGTAATACGGTTTATTTCTGCACAGTAGTAAACAAGTGTTTCAGCTTCTTATATGTCCACCGTCCGAGAGCAAGGTACCGACTGGAGGGGTAATCGCGCCGAGAGCTCGTAAAGTGTAGCGGCGGCGAGCCGTGGCGTCATGCGGGCTGCAGATCCGGCTCGCGAGACCCCGAATACGGCAGCAGCAAGCGGCTTAGCGCTCACCGACACTCACCTGGCAACTGGCGCGCCACGTAAACACCGCCGGCCGCGGGGTGGGGGCAGCCGCCTCGTCCCACACTTGCTCTTGAGGCGTCCAAGTTCGAGGACTGCAAAGTGACCGCATCTCCGAGGGCAACGTGGAAATCTCCGAGGCCTACAAGAAGCGACAGACTCACCAGGGGAATAGATGACGGTCCCAACAACTTGCACTTCGAATACACTATGGGAGTGGCAGTGGACAATGTCTTACAAATATTTATTATTGAAAACAGTCTTGACCACGATTTATTTATCAAGGTGACCGGTTTCGACCACTACTGTGGTCATCTTCAGACGTACAAGCTGTATACAAAGCTTTAATTAGAGGACTACATACCGGGTGATCAAAAAGTCAGTATAAATTTGAAAACTGAATAAATCACGAAATAATGCAGATAGAGAGGTACGAATTGACACACATGCTTGGAATGACATGGGGTTTTATTAGAACCAAAAAAATACAAACGTTCAAAAAATGTCCGACAGATAGCACTTCATCTGATCAGAATAGCAATAATAACGATAACAAAGTAAGACAAAGCAAAGACGATGTTCTTTACAGGAAATGCTCAATATGTCCACCATCAACAATAGCTGTTGTCGAGGAATAACGTTGTGAACAGCACTGTAAAGCATGTCCGGAGTTATGGTGAGGCATTAGCGTCTGATGTTGTCTTTCAGCATCCCTAGAGATGTCGGTCGATCACGATACACTCGCGACTTCAGGTAACCCCAAAGACAATAATCGCACAGACTGAGATCTGGGGACCTGGGAGGCAAAGCATGACTAAAGTGGCGGCTGAGCACACGATCATCACTAAATGACGCGGCAAGAGATCTTTCACGCGTCTAGCAATATGGGGTGGTTCTAATAAAACCCCATGTCATTCCAAGCATGTGTGTCAATTTTTACCTCTCTATCTACATGATTCCGTGGTTTATTACGTTTTCAAATTTATACTGACTTTTTGATCACCCAGTACATTAAAGAAAATACATAATGTTATAAAGCTATAAAACGATGAATTACCATTGACTAGGAATCTCTTTCTGTTGGGGAATCACTACTGGAGAAACCAGTCCACGTCTTACTATATGCAATGCAGGCTCCGCCCACTTCTGACGGCATGATGTCATTACTAACCAATGAGTTATAAGTCGAATAACAATTTAAAATTTCTTAGTTAAAAGAACATTGTCAAGAATTAAAAATAAGTACACACTAAACTTAGCTTATTAAACAGTTATTGTCAATTAAGAAGCGTTAAAAATATATAAATATGTAGCATAAATGAACTTCGGTTTGGCAGACATAGGTTGCCCTCTCAAGGCCAACATGTCCACACCGCTACGTTCGTAGTGCGCCTAATAGATGTTTGCTCATCATACTCATTACTCGTGGCAGATTAATCTACCAAGTCCCGTACGAGTTCCGGCATAGCGAGTGCGTTCGCACGAGAAGGTCAATGGCCGGGAAGCCATATTTTAACTATAAATGACGGTAGTATCAGTTCCCGAAATGATGAATGTGGATCTCACGGGAGCGTGAAAGGGATAAGTCCCTGCAGGCGCACTATCCTCTGTGCCCTCGGTGGCTCAGATAGATAGAGCGTCTGCCATGTAGGCAGGAGATCCCGGGTTCGAGTCCCGGTCGGGACACACATTTTCAACATGTCCCCAATGAAGTATATGAACGCCTGTTTGCAGCTAGGGTATCCATTTAATTATCATTTCATTCTAGCAAAGCTGCATGGTCATCAACGGTAACTGTTCTTTCGGGAACTGATACTACCGTCATATATAGTTACTATTAAATAAGCTTATAAGAATCGGCTGATTGGTTTAAAAGAGGGGGAAGGGACCTAACTGCTATGTCATTGGTCCCGTAAAACATGTCACGTATAATAATTGTCTTCAAGTGTCATTGGTCCCGTTCTTGCAGGATATTTTTCCGGCAGCAGCGATGTCGGAGGTTTGATGTTGCACCGGATTGCGGATGTTCATGGTACACTAGTGAAATTGTCAATCGGGAAAATCGCCACTTCATCGCTACCTCGGAGATGCTGGGCCCTATCTATCGTGCGCTAACTCCACGTTCAAACTCACTTAAATCTTGATAACCTGCCATTGTTGCAGCAGTAACCGATCGAACAACTGCTCCAGACACTTGTTGGCTTATATAGGCCTTGCCGACCGCAGTGCGCGTTCTGCCTCTTTACACATCACTGTATTTGAATACGCATGCGAGTGGTTCTAGGCGCTACAGTCTGGAACCGCGCGACCGCTACGGTCGCAGGTTCGAATCCTGCCTCGTGCATGGATGTGTGTGATGTCCTTAGATTAGTTAGGTCTAAGTAGTTCTATGTTCTAGGGGACTGATGACTTCAGAAGTTAAGTCCCATAGTGCTCAGAGCCATTTGAACCATTTTTATCCGTGAACAAGGTATAAGGCATAAAGAAAAGTACCTCTTCCAGTCAGTAAGGACATCGGCTTGTAAAAGTTCAATAACAAATAATAAGATACCAATTTGTAATAGTTCTCCATACAAGATAAAAATTACGCTATCATTCTGACATTTTAGTAAAACCCTAAATCATTCTTACTTGATCACTGGTGGTCTCCATATAAGATAAAAATTACGCTATCATTCTCACATTTTAGTAAAACCCTAAATCATTCTTACTTTATCACTGGTGGTCTCCATATAAGATAAAAATTACGCTATCATTCTCACATTTTAGTAAAGTCCTAAATCATTCTTACTTGATCACCGGTGCTATTCAGTGGCGGAATCTTTGCAACATGTGAAATATAAAACTTGAAACACAGAAGTGCAAAATATCTTACTGCAAGTATTGCAAGATGTCTTGCAGATAAAGGCAATCGAGCAAACACACCACTCAGAAAGAGCGCACTTACACTTGGATAACTCTGAATATTACAGTAAATTCTTTTGGTAAACAAATAAGGAAGTATCAGAACGTATTAGGAAACGCGGAGATTTGTAATTGGCTCCAGAGGAACGTGTACTAGAAATACATCACGAGTTACATAAGTAATCTACATTTGTACTCATTAGGCTGCATCGACCATACACTTACGACCAAACTCTGTATCTCACAATCTCCTGAAAGCTTTACTGACAGGTGTGTTATTAAATGACACTTGATCATAACAAACTGTAGTGTTATTACCTAACACTTGATTATAACAAACTGTTGCAAGGATTACGCGTTTTTCATAGATCTTCGATACTTCGTTGCCTTGAAACGGCATACTTTCATAATATGCAAGTTAAAAATCAAATGGCTCTAAGCACTATGAGACTTAACATCTGAGATTGTCATCAGTCCCCTGGACTTAGGACTACTTAAACCTAACTAACCTAAGGACATCACACATCCATGCCCGAGGCAGGATTCGAACCTGCGACCGCAGCAGCAGCGCGGGTCCGGACTGAAGCGCCTAGAACCGCTCGGCCACAGCGGCCGGCTATGCAAGTTACAATAATTCTTTAACCACCAATAAGACGATTCCCAGAATTTTATTACAACAATTCGTACAAATAAAGATGGATTTTTCGAGAGATCCGCAGTTTACTGGTGCTTAGAAACGTCATATACAGGGTGAGCATTAATAAAACCGACAAACGGCAAGGACTGATTTCTGACTCGAAATGGAGGAAAAAAGGTCTCATGAACATGTGTCCAGAAATGAACGGGGTGCGTGCAACGACAATAAAGAGTCCCGGAATTCAGCAAAGAGCTGCAACGCATCAACATCACAACGAATGTTCAAAGTGGCTTCTATTAGATGCAATGCACGCAGGATGAACATAATCCTACTTTGGCTTACATCATGTTGCGGACCACCTGCCTGAAGCTTGTATTAGGGTTAGTCTCAATATTCTGAAGAGCCCGGTCCTCCAAATCTGTTGTACGTTCAAAATGGTTCAAATGGCTCTGAGCACTATGGGACTTAGCTGCTGAGGTCATCAGTCCCCTAGAACTTAGAACTACTTAAACCTAACTAACCTAAGGACATCACACACATCCATGCCCGAGGCAGGATTCGAACCTGCGACCGTAGCGGTCGCGCGGTTCCAGACTGTAGTGCCTAGAACCGCTCGGCCTGGTGTATGCGCAGGACGCCATCTCCCTAGATGTTCGTCTGTTTCAAAGGACCCGTGATGACACAAAAGTCCAAAAAAGGGCTTGAAATGTTGTTTGATGTGGTTGGTGTCGGTGAGGTTACTTGTTTCGGTGTAGGCCTTGGCCATAACCATGTGCTTGGCTATACACACACACCATCTCGGCTTGTTTTTGACATGAATACCGGACCATTCTCTTGTTTACAGTACATTGCTCAATCACACAGCCTATAACACATAAGGAGCACATGGTTCGTTGTCAGAGGAACTTTCATTCATCAGCGGCATCTACCGTGGCAACTATGCCTTTCTGGACCTTTTTCCCCTTTCCCAGACAGGGATCCGTTCCTGGAGTTTGGCGGTTTTGTTACCGTTCACCCCATACACTAAACGTAGGCTTCAATAGTAAGCCAAAATGGCGCTCCACGACTCTGTACTGATGAGAAAAAGCGTCATCTGACGAGGTGGCACTCTTCCGTCTCATCAGTCCACGTTCAACCGGACGTACAGAATATTTCTGGCATGCTATTCTACTGGTCATTAAAATTGCTACACCAAGAAGAAATACAGATGATAAACGGGTATTCTTTGGACAAATATATTATACTAGAACTGACATGTGATTACATTTTCACGCAATTTGGGTTCATAGATCCTGAGATATCAGTACCCAGAACAACCACCTCTCGCCGTAATAACGGCCTTGATACGCCTGGGCATTGAGTCAAACAAAGCTTGGTGGCGTGTACAAGTACAGCTGCCCATGCAGCTTCAACACGATACCACAGTTCATCAGAGTATTGACTGGCTCATTGTGACGAGTCGGTTGCTCGGCCACCATTGACCAGACGTTTTCAATTGGTGGGAGATCTGGAGAATGTGCTGGCCAGGGCAGCAGTCGAACATTTTCTGTATCCAGAAAGGCCCGTACAGGACCTGCAACATGCGGTCGTGCATTATCCTGCTGAAATGTAGGGTTTCGCAGGGATGAAATGAAGGGTAGAGCCACGGGTCGTAACACATCTGAGATGTAACGTCCACTGTTCAAAGTGCCATCAATGCGAACAAGAGGTGAAAGAGACGTGTAACCAGTGGCTCACCATACCATCACGCCAATTCATACGCCGGTATGGCGATGACGAATACACGCTTCCAATGTGCATTCACCGCGATGTCGCCAAACACGGATGCAACTATCATGATGCTGTAAACAGAACCTGGATTCATCCGAAAAAATGACGTTTTGCCATTCGTGCACCCAGGTTCGTCGTTGAGTACACCATCGCAGGCGCTCCTGTTTGTGATACAGCGTCAAGGGTAACCGCAGCCATGGTCTCCGACCTGTTAGTCCATGGTGCTGGAAACGTCGTCGAACTGTTCGTGCAGATGGTTGTTGTCTTGCAAAGGTCCCCATCTGTTGACTCAGGGATCGAGACGTGGCTGCACGATCCGTTACGGCCATGCGGATAAGATGATTGTCATCTCGACTGCTTCTGATACGAGGCCGTTGGGAACCAGCACGACGTTCCGTATTACCCTCCTGAATCCACTGATTCCATATTCTGCTAACAGTCATTGGATCTCGACCAATACGATAAACCGCAATCGCGATAGGCTACAATCCGACCATTATCAAAGGTGGAAACGTGATGGTACGCATTTTTCCTCCTTACACGAGACATCACAACAACGTTTCACCAGACAACGCCGGTCAACTGCTGTTTTGTGTATGAGAAATCGGTTGGAAACTATTCTCATGCCAGCACGTTGTAGGTGTCGCCACCGGCGCCAACCTTGTGTGAATGCTCTGAAAAGCTTATGATTTGCATATCACAGCATCTTCTTCCTGTCGGTTATATTTCGCGTCTGTAGCACGTCATCTTCGTAGTGTAGCAATTGTAATGGCCAGTTGTGTAGATGTATTCCAATATCTTCCGGTACAGTCTATACCCTCTACAGCCTGGAATTGTATACTAACTTCCAGGTCGGACTTGGATGCGCCATGTGCAGCTCGTTACCGATGGGATGACAGTGCACTGTGGTCTGCATTGTCAAGCCCGCTTTTCACCAGTTGGGATAAAACAAGGAAGATGCCTGGAATACGATCTCAGAGATGCAGCCAATGCCATTGTCAGTGTCTCGAGCGCTTACAGAAAGGATAATTAAGATCACATTGCCGGAGAGAAAATTAGTACACTTGGAAAGATGACGTCGATTTCTATCCGATGATAGCATTTGCTATCTGGCGTGTAATGGATGTGTTGATAATAGTTTCAACGTCGACCGCCAACGGATGGCATAGTGGTATAGCTATCAGAGCGCGATTGTATCTACCCTTTCATAGAGAATGCTAACAGCGGGAACGTTTGAAGCAAGCAGCTAACCATGTCGCGGAGGCGCATTAGTGCTTCCTACAGTCAACTGGGGGAGCCTGAAAGGGGTCAAATTGCTGCCATCCGAGTGCCACAGTGGTCCACAAAAGTTAGACGTGCTGCGTTAGCTGAGCAAAGAAGCCGGTTTCAATGGGCACGTGGACATTATCACACCCGTAGACGGGATTGGTTCAAATGGCTCTGAGCACTATGGGACTCAACATCTGAGGTAATCAGTCCCCTAGAACTTAGAACTAGTTAAAGCTAACGAACCTAAGGACATCACACACATCGATGCCCGCGGCAGGATTCGAACCTGCGACCGTAGCAGTCGCGCGGTTCCGGACTGAAGTTTCTAGAACCGCGCGGCCGGCTAGACGGGATTCTGGACGTCCACGCAACACAGACGCCAGCCCTTACGGTCATACTGTAAGGGCAGCAGTGGCAGACCATACAGCTATCACAGCCAGATATGAGAGCTTATAAACCCAGGCGTGTCGACACGAACTGTAGCGGAACGTTACTAGCAGTGCGACTATGGCCAAGCACACCTATAGCCTCTCTTCCACTCACGCCACATCATCGACGTGCACGCGTTTATCTCATTTATTGTCATCTTCTACTACCGTAAAGCCACCTGGTGTCCTTATTCCATTTACTGGCGTCACTAACTTCCTGCCTTACGTGCCCGTCAGCGGCAGCACAGCGCGTATCGGTAAGTGCACTGTCGTACCATCCCTGGAGCGACCGATAGTATTTCCGGGTCGTCGTGTGTCTGGCGGTCAGTTGGAGATGGACCAGGAGTGCAGTCGGGACGCAGCAGCAGTGAAGTCGGGGGACGGAGCGCCGGTGAGGCGCCGACAGCAAGTGCTCGCCGACCGCTGGCGACACACGTGAACTGTCCGACGGAGGGAGATTGGAACGGGACGACCGTTGGTTGGTCGTTCGGTTAGTCGTCTCAGCGGCCGACGTATATTTGGTCCTTTCACCGTGCTATAGGACTGCTCGTTGGCTGTATGCTGGTTCTTTATATATTTTTAATTTATATTGAACGTGTGTGACCATGTCCTCGCGTTACCTTAGAGAATTGTACTCGACTTGCGTCCTGGCTGCTAATATACCAGGCCCATAAGAAATGGTGTGTATATTGTGACCCTTATTTGATTAACTTGATAAATAAATTAATTATTTTTGAGTTTCTCTAAGATAACACGTTCTGGGGTGGTTGAATTCAAAGCCGTCACTATAGCAGCTGGTAGCCTATCTAAATTCAAATTGCAGGTTATTTATGTCTTTCATTAAGTTTAGGAAATCGAACTGAATAAGATACATCCTACACGTTTCATGTGTCAGGTGACTGGGGGAATATTTCTTAACTGAAATGCTGACTCTCATTTAATAGATTTATTTTCTACTTTGATGAAAACTTCAGAAGCCGACACATTACAATTTTTCTTTAGTTACAAGACTTATGTCTGAATCAGCGTTACCTCTCATGGGTAGGACAATGGCAAAACGAAAACACTACACGAATAATTTGATATGCCACATAATTTCATAATAACACAAAAAATATATGACACATAATTTCATAATAGCACAAAAAATACATAAGTGGGCCACACCGTCTTTAGCGGGAAAATCGTCATTCATTCTTTAAGACTCACTTATCGTCATGCATGAATTACACCACTAGAAATTTAAGGTAGACCACGGCTGAAGGTAGACAACCTCTATCAGAGAAAAGATTCTGCGCAAAAATGATGTACTATTGGCGCCAAAATGAAGTGCGAACTGAACTCACAAAGAAAGTACAAAAAATAATTAAATTTCTCTACAGAAATTTCTCGATCTACCATCCGATACGCAATCTGCACTCATTGAGCTAAAAGTGAAGCTTATAACTCGCGAAATAGCTACATAACTGATGGTTCCTGTTGCATGCTCACTACAAAAAAGCAAAATTTCACAAACAAATTTCAGAGAAAACTATTGCAAATAAATTAAAACCGTAACCTGTACCGATGAAGGTATGTTGAATGCGTGCTATGAGCATGACCTGTCGTGAATTTTTAGCAATATTACCTCATTTCTATCTCACCAAATCTGCGAGCTGCTGTGCTCCCGCGTCTGGTCCGTCTCATGGCTGGCCCCACAGTGCTCTCCACGCGCCAAAATCCGACCAACGTTCCTATTCAGACGCGGTGCAACCTACCCTCGTGCCTATTTTCATCTTTGCTTGCTGCTCTGGCCTACCTGCCGTTATTCTCGTAATGTTGGCAATGACTGCTATTCCCTCAAACTGTTCCCTTTGGTCCATTCTCCCGCTACATTTGACTTCCATTCATACCCATGCTCACTCATACAGGATGGAACAAGGAGCTACATATAAACGGCGTGTGACCTCTTTGTGAAATGATGAAAAGAAATAAACAAATGTGTCACATATTCCTTTCACCCAGCGAAGTACTGAAGCTGGTAGCAATCAAAGAAAAACTTATATCTCGATGTAGAAAACATAATTACTTCCTACTGTAACCTGAGGCAAAACGAAAGTAAAGCCTCAACCGTTTCCGGGCCGGGAGCTGGTCGGTTGGCGTCGAGCAGCGTGGCATTCTTGCGTCTCATCAGTTCAAACGGACGTACAGAATATTTCTGACATGTTAGATGGTTCAAATGGCTCTGAGCACTATGGGACTTAACTTCTGGGGTCATCAGTCCCCTAGAACTTAGAACTACTTAAACCTAACTAACCTAAGGACATCACACACATCCATGCCCGAGGCAGGATTCGAACCTGCGACCGTAGCGGTCTCGCGGTTCCAGACTATAGCGCCTAGAAACGCTCGGCTACCACGGCCGGCTGACATGTTAGATACTGCCTCACACGTTCGGAAAGACTCCCGAACGTGGTTTCTCGACGCTCTGATGTCGGGAGCTCGGCACGTTCAGTTCCCATCGTTGGGAGCACGGTCCATATGGCGACTGCATAAGAGAGCGCCGTCGATGCGCCGAGAGATTACTGCAGCCTGTGTTATCCGTTAGCGTACCCCTGACCTACTTAGGAAAACATTGCTCGGCGGCATAACGACTGGCGCTGCCCACGCCGACGAGCTGGCGTCCTTCCTGGCCGGGTAAGGCCTCCGCGAGGGACGCGCGCGCCTCGACCCTGGCCTAGCGCCTCGCACCCGACACGTCACGCCGTCTCGCCTCGCGTCGCAGCAGCGCTCGCAATTAGCGAAACAATGGCGCTGCCGGAGCCGCGCCGCCTCGCCGAGGTGCGACCACGGTCCTTACCGGGAATGCCTACCTGCCGCCGCGCCGCGGCGCGGGCCGTGACGTCACCGGGCCGAGCTCCCGGCACGTCGCCGCCAAAAACTGCGGACGGCGGTGGTGGGGGTCGGGCGAGCGAGGAGAGGTGCGAGATTTAAAAAGACGTTGCATCAGGAGCCGGGGCGCGGTGGTGGGGGGCGCGCACGGCCGCGGGGAGGGGGCAGCGGCGGGTGGGGGCCGGAGAAGGGCACCGCGTGGCATGACGCGCCGCCCGTCGCAGCGGCCTTCCTGCCGCTCGAGCTAGTCTCGGCCCGGAGCCGTCGGCGAGCGTCGCGCCGAGCTCCCCGCGCACCCCATCTTTCCCTCGTATTACGCCCCCCTCCCCACCGACTGCCTACGCGAGCGGCGGCCGCAGTCCGAGGTGCCCTGCCGCCGGCTTCCAGGCGCTGGCGATGACGCCGGACGCGTGACGTCACCAATGGTGGCGCCGCCGGGGGACGCCGCGGCAGCGCCGGGAAATGCGTCGGTGTCGCCGGTGAGTAGCTGTCACGCACACACGCTCGGCCCGCGGTCGCCCCCTCCTCCGCGGCTCCTCCTCCCATTCAGAAACGCGGCGCGCGCGGCCCGGCTTGCGCCAGTGTCAGCTGGCCGCTGCTCTCGGCCGGTCGCTCCGACGGCCTCGTCCTCGCTCGGTGCGCGTCAACCCGGTGGTGGCCGCGCTAGTTGCCGTGGTGGTGGTGCTCCCCAGTGCTCGACCGACCCCCGATTATTACGACCTAATTTTTTTTTTCATTCTTTCGACCCGCGCGCTGTGCGTTATTTGTGCTGGTGGGGGAGGTATTATGTGCTGCTGAGCTGGCATGGGTGGCGCGAGCAGCCGCCGAGGGGCCAGCGGGCGCCATGCCGGCTGCGACGATGAGAAGGCTGCGGCCCAACGACGAAGACTCGGCCAGTGAATCGTCGGAGGAGTTCGTAGACATCCTGCAGGTGCAGCAGCTGCTGCTGGGGGCGGCGGCGGCGGCCGCGGCCGGCGGGGGTGGCGGGGGTGGCGCCGGGGGTGGAGCCGACCCGCCCGCACCAGCGGTCGCGCCGCACCTCCATGCGCCCAGCGTCGACGATCTGCTGGCGCTCTGGCTCGTACCTCCAGGTGCGCCTTTACTTCACTATCACTGTGTCATCGCCGAAGGTAAAATCTGTGGGTGAATAGCTCGCGTCACGTTACTCTTCAAACTACTCGACTACCTCCATCTGATAAGGTACCACAATCGTACAAAAAGTGCAACTTCCAATATTGGTTAATTTCGACTGTTATGCCATTGTCAATCGGTAGCTGTCGTGTGCCGCGCGGGATTAGTCAAGCGGTCTCAGGCGCTGCAGTCATAGACTGTGCGGCTGGTCCCGGTGGAGGTTCGAGTCCTCCCTCGGGCATGGTGTGTGTGTTTGTCCTTAGGCTCATTCAGGTTAAGTAGTGTGTAATCTTAGGTACAGATGACGTTAGCAGTTAAGTCCCATAAGATTTCACACACATTTGAACATTTTTTGGTAGCCGTCGTGCATGTGGACTGCCCACCATGCTGTCCAACCAAAGGCAAATGGCGGGTAAACATAAAACTTACGACGTGATGTACCAACTCACTGCATGTAAGTCTTACTGCTGCCCACCATACATTGCTAGATGGACAGGCTGGTAGCCATCTACCTCTTGACAATGCTGCAATAGCCGAAACTAGCCAACAGTGGAAAATAAACAATAATTATTGTCATTTCAATACTCGACGTTTCGACCCCTCTGCTGGGATCATCTTCAAGTGTCCTCTGGTATCCACTGTTGGCTGAACCCGACGCGACCTACTCACCCTAATGATGTTACCTTCAAAGACGACGGACACGACTTATGCAATAATGCGCAGGTATGCAACCATAGGTGGTGTGTTGTTTGATACCTGTCTAGTTTCGCTCATTTGCTGCGGTGGCAAAAATTTAAGATTTTAAAGCACACCTTGGCATCGTCGTCAACGCAGAGTAATGTTATTTGGAATTGCTGGATCTGAAGAGTGATGTGATGTAGGAATGTGATGGACTCTTGAAAAACCACGCCTTCCTAAGCCATTCTTATCGAGCGACATTGTCAATACAAACTTAACATTAATAGTGATTACATGAAGCTCTTCTACAGATATAGTACCTAACATGCGCAACACTGTCAGTTTCCATAATATAAATCGAAATTGTCCATCACATCCTTATTTTCTAGTAAGGTTAGAGTCGTAAACGTGGTGTCTCACGATCAGCCTGCGTTTCTTAGTGTATATACTCTGCATTAGACCCTATTTCTAAATAATGTTCCCAGTTACATGATTTATAGATTGTCGAGGAAGCAGCCAGACTATCTACATCACCGGGAATGAAAACGCAGTCGTTAGACTGACGTTGCTCTCGCTTCTGTTACGATTAGGCATCGAGACTGTCATTCAAACAGTTCGGGAAAATGAGTGTTTTATAATCTTTTGTCGCTGCAGTGTCATCATATGCTTGCTATTTACCGCCATCTGATGCTTTATAGCTTTCTTTATTGCTATCAATTTCGATTGTAACAAATAATCATAATCGTTAGGGACAAGATCGATTTGAGTCACAGAATCTGTCTGTATATGCACATCGTGTTCCATCAATATATAAAGCCTTTGGGCCTCTTGGCAATGTCTGTTTCACTGTTTTGACATTAGGTGTAGTGGAGTGTGACATCATATATGCAGCTGCATACATACCGTGACTGAAAAATTTCGTGCGCTTGATGATGATTTGGAAGAATGGGAACTGGTAACGATAGTGTTTTCAAAGTAACTGAGATAGTTCTCTAGAATTTTCAATAAAGTCTGCAAGCTCTGGAGCACGAAATACTGAAACTATTTAAAAAATTGTGATAAGGGACAATTGTAAATGATGCCTTGCCGATAGAACTCTCATGTCCGGTTTCGCGGCTCTGGAAGTGCTCCATTATGTATTTTGATTTTGGCTCAATTATCACTTGATACTGCAGTGCATTCTTCAGAACAAGTGTTTCGATATTGAAAACGTAGCTTAGCGCCGTCGACGTTTCAGCCAGTGCACTATTCTTCAGCATACTGAAACTATAATATGTTTAGGTACATTGCTGTGGTTTAGTTTAAATAGTGATCAGTGTCCGTATTGAGTAAATGAAAATAATTTTGAGACGTTACAAGCGATAATTTTATATGACTCGTCAGTTGCCTGAAGTGATTAGTGCTGCTAACTGGAACAGTCTCAAGCTGTGTACCAGTACAGTTTTCGTCCGATCCACTATCTCCTATGAACACCCAAACTTCCATTAACATGGACTCGCCTTGTTGTGATAGGAAGTGGGTCATGCAACGTTTTATTGCTAATTGTTAATTTAACAATTAATGTGACGGATTTCACCATATCATTTTGTTTCAGCTATCAACGTTAGTGCTTAAGCTGCGGAAGTTCGCGTTTCGTGTCACTTCGCTATTTTTGGTTAAGCGTGGTGTTTAATGCACATTTTCCCTCTACCTCTGAATCAAAACACTGTCAAAAACGATGAACTAACAACTACTAAACGTGAATGTTATGGGCAGATTATCTCCGTGTTTCCGAATCAGTTCTAACAAATAGTCACAATAACGTGACTTCCTTTGTCGGCTTATTATGTAGAAGTAAAGCAAGTAAGGTGCAGACGTCATTCCTCGCACATTCATATCGTTGCCGGTAGCATCTCTGACCTTAGACCCTCTGGAAAATGAGTCACATTTAGAGGTCGCCGGCTGTGAGTTGACTCACGTTGTGTCTGTGCGACAGGTTGACATTGCAGAATGCCTTGCCCGCCACTAAAGCCGCGAGGAGTCTCGTCTGCGACGGAATCGGTTCTAATAGTCTGCGTTTCTCCCGCTTCTGCTGCAATTGGCGCGCCTGCTGTGTGAGTCGACTGTGACGTAGCGCCGGCGTACCGTTAGCCGTACCGCGCAGCCTCTCTGGCCGCTGCCAACTGCCTTTTATGATTCATTTCGCTTCCTTGCAATCAACTGCTCTCCGAGAAACGTGTTCTTGCAGTATATTTCGCAGTTAGTGAGATGGAAACTTCTGCAGTGCAAAGATTACGCTATTTCGCAGAGGACATCTTTATTCGCTGCATTTACTTTGATTCTTAGTCGCCAGTATTTCGACTGGCTTGTAAGCGTCCTAGACCACTTCCTTTCCTAGGCTACCCTTCTCGTCTCTGCATACCTACTAAACTCAAAGCCTCTTTTACAGTATTTCCATCCCTGTCCACACCTATTATTTTTAACGTTTTCAGTTCCCTCTGTTCAGAGATGGTAAAGGATCAACGAAGAAGCTATGTCCTCAAAAGTAGTCATACACTTAGGTGGAAGCGATTTACTTAGCATATCACAGTTCGGATTTCAGAAGGGTTGATCGACTGAAAATGTTGTTCAAATATATTTACTCATCAATTAGCAAAAGCCTTAAATAGTAATAAATCGCCAATAGGTATTTTCTGTGGTCTTTCCAAGGCGTTTGAGTGCGTTGAACACATTACTCTCCTAGAAAAACTCAAGTATTATGAAACTAATCGCTTTACACACCACTGCTCTCAATCGTACTTAACAAACAAATAGCTAAAGGTTGTGCTAAATAATTCAGACAAAGAAAGGAAAAAAACTTTAGTGACTATGGAAAATGGAATCCCACAGAGTTGAATATTGGCTCCACTCTTTCCTTAAATATGTGAATGACCTTCCACGCTGCAGTCATGGACTGTGCTTCTGGTCCCGGCGGAGGTTCGAATCCTCCCTCGGGCATGGGTGTGCGTGATTGTCCTTAGGATAATTTAGGTTAAGTAGTGTGTAAGCTTATGGACTGATGACCTTAGCAGTTAAGTCCTATAAGATTTCACACACATTTGAAAATTTGACCTTCCACATAAAATTCAACAAGTAAAATTAGTACATTTTGCGAATCATACTAATGTTATAATAAATCCCATTAAAGGGAAAGCAACAGAAGAGTTAGTAAATAATATTTTTCGAAGAATTATAAAGTGGTTCTCAGAAAATGGACTCTTCCTAAATTTTGTTAAAACACACTACATTCAGTTCTGCACAACTAAACAGTCATACCAAAAATTGATGTAACACATGAGCAGGAGGCAGTAAATAGGGCAAATACTGCAAATTTTTGATTGTACATATTGATGAAAACCTGAAGTGGAAGAAGCATATTACTGAGATTCTCAAAAAGTTAAGTT
The DNA here is from genome assembly GCF_023898315.1 of Schistocerca nitens. Taxonomy (NCBI): domain Eukaryota; kingdom Metazoa; phylum Arthropoda; class Insecta; order Orthoptera; family Acrididae; genus Schistocerca; species Schistocerca nitens. The sequence continues at coordinate 206,984,584 of NC_064614.1, forward strand.
CATCTACTTTTGCTCTTCGTATAATTGCTACTCTTAGAAACAAACGTATCAACCTGTTTCGCATATTTCACTCGCTAATATCTTACGGAATAATATTCTGGAGTAACTCATAACTTAGAAAGAATGTATTGATTGCACAAAAGCGAGCAGTAAGAATAATACGTGGTGTTCACCCACGGACTTCATGTAGGTACCTCTTCAACGAGCTAAGTATTTTGACTACACTGTCACAACACGTATATTCGCTAATGAAATTCGTCGTGTACTGTATAATCCTTCACAGTTCGAGAAGACCAGTGTCCATGCCTAGAACCCTACAGGGAAAAAATGACGTTTATTACCCATGTTAAATCTGTTAGTAGTTGAGAAAGGAGTTGAATACGATGCAAAAAAGGTTTATCGTTTGCTCAACAACATAAAATGGCTAACAGGTAGCGAAGCAAGTTTTAAATATAATTTAAAAGCATTTTTCCTGGACAGCTCTTTCTGTTCCATTGACGAATTTGTAGTTAAAAACTGGTAGTCATTAAAAAGGAAGTAGTAATTAAGAATATTTACACGAGTAGGACTAAACATAATAATGTGTTCATTAGCGTTAACATTACATAAATATCGTATAATCTGACTCTTTGCACGTCAACTCGATAAAAGGATCCGTTCAAATGTTCTATAGAAGATGGAACTAACCAACTAAACTAAAACGAAGCTATGGAATATAATCAGCGTAAAATAGGTAATGCTGAGGGGAGTATTTCGGAAATAAGACGCTAAAAGTAGTAGATGAATTTTACTATTAGGGCAGCAAAATAAGTGATGGCAGTCGAAGTAGGGAGGAAATAAAATAAGGCTGACAATAGCAATAAAATAATTTCTTGGAAAAGAGAAATATGTTAGTGCCGAATGTAAATTTAAGTGTTAGGAAGCCTTTATGAATGTATCGGTGTGGTGTGTAGCAGTGTGCGCAAATAAACGTAAGCGAATATAGCCCTCATAAGAAGAGAATCGAAGCCACTGAAATGTAATTCTTCAAATAATTTGTTTGAGTAGATCGTATAACAAATGACTAGATACTGAATCGAACTAGGAAAAACGGAAGTTTATGGCACAACCTGGCTAAACTAAAGGAGTCGGTAATTTGGTAATAGAGGGATGTGTGAGGAATTTAAATTGTAGAGGCAGACCACGTCTCAAATGCAGCATGTGGATTCGAATGAATGTGGGTTTCAGTAGTTACGGAAGGATGAACAGATTTCAACAGGATACATTGGTGTTGAGAGCTGCGTCGAAACAGTCCTCGAACTGTACACAACCACCACCACTACTGCCACTACCACTACCACAACAACAACAACAGCAACAACAGTTCCGTTCAGTGCCAGTGATTCTTTTATATGATACATCCCTTCCATTCTTTTACGTTCTTTCTAGGAGTTACACATTTCTTACTTAACCTGGGTGGTTGATATTTATTTTCCTCCTACCTCACTACCTCATTTTACATACTATCAATTTCTACTTCCAAAGTTTTACACGTTTCACTCGAATGCAGTGCCTTTATGCAGATGTACACACTCAAAACTTCCTCAGGGCTTATCAGTAATTGATTTCAACAAACCACTTACACCGAAGGTAGCCAGCATCAATCTGTTCCTGAATTCTCCCTTACTCTGGCCAGATTAAGTTATCTTGCTTGCTGGCTAACAGAATTATTTGAGTTCTTCTATGCCTTCCGAAGGTTAGCGGATGACCATTCTCCATTCTGTTCCCGTTTATCACTGTCGTCTTCATTTAGATATTTCTCAAACTAATTCCTCTCTTACTTTCTCACTCATTTTAGCCGTTCGTTATCTTTTTATACCCAGGGCGAAAAGGAGTGTCATATTTGGGGCCTCTAGTAATGTTAAGAATTTTTTTTCGCTTCATTTATTGTTTCTTACACATTAAAATTAAACAACAGTGGCTGTAAGCTGTAATCTTAACTTACGCTCGTAACTCGAACTTTTCCCTCTGATATATCTCTTCCTACCACAACTTCATTTTGATTGACATTCTTCAACAGCCTTCAGCTTCTGTACTTTTTCTTGGTAGGATCCAGAGCATCTCAGTAACTTCAGTAGTTAGGACTATTTCCTTCCTCATCCTTTGGAAACAAATGCTCCAGATATGGCAGAATCAACATTTCGCAAAAGTCGTTTATCATAGAAAAAATCTAACCTCCGTTCGAACAAGCCTTGAAGGTCCAAAGGTACCGACCGACCGCCGTGTCATTCTCAGCCCACAGACATCATTGGATCCGGATATGGAGGGTCATGGGGGCAGCACACCGTTCTCCCAGCAGTTGTTTTTATTATAGACGTTTCAGATTTTTTTTTTTATTACGAAGTGATGCCATTGTGAAACCGTGACTGCGCTGAAATTTATTGCAGGATGTCAGTCCCTTTAGATCAAACAAAAATTTTATGGATCATTGGTTTCCACTGTCATCTGAAGACGACAGTTTGCGGGGTTCAGAACCGTTAACAAGAAAAATGTTGTGCGATCTAAACCGCCTGTTTCCCCGTAGTACGTTTATGAATCTTCTGTTATATGCATAATACTGTTAAGTATTCATGTACTACGAATAAATATCTGATAATATTCAGCGACTAGGAACATTTCGATGTGTTAAACATTAAACACTAATGTGTGTAACATGAGAATTGTCACTGATCACTTACAGATGTAAAATTACACATTCGCTATTGCCCGACGCAGAAGTACAATAACTTTCTATCCTCTGTTATCTTTTGATACTGTCTTCTCATTTTATCAGTAACGAATTCACTTAATTTCCACTGTAACTGTTCTCAGATGATGTTTCTGTTCTTTGTATACAATTATTTCCTATTCATACTAAAGCTAGTGTCCCGCTTACTGTTACTGGATTGTGCGTCAGATGCATCCCTCGTTTTGCAGTGGAGTTATTCTATACTGTCCACTCTTCCACGCCATGTCTTATACATAGTCGCCGTCACATTACAGGTGACAGCCGTTGTGGTAGGATATCACTGGACACGTGGTATGTCCACTCTCTCCCAGCTGAGAACCAGAGTGACGTCATGCTTAGTGGATTGCACCACTTTTGGGGCCTAAACACTGACAGCGTGCGTCACTTGTTAGCTATACTTAGGACACTCGACCTAGCTGAGCGCCGAGCGCCACCTCTGGACTACCTTCACAGAGAATGATGTCGTCTTTTACAAGTGCTGGCAACCCAGCATTAACCCGAACCCGACCATTAAAATAAATTGGTACACTGTAGTGAGTAGCTGTTCCACCGAAAAGAGCATTTTCTGGTTTCTAAATAGTTTACTAGACCTAGACTGTCATCGATTAAGCTTGTAGACTGACACGTTAAACAGTGTATATTATAAAAGAGTGTTGTGGACTAGATCTGACACATGACTCTAAATATACGGGACGTAAAGCAACTACATATAAAAGAATTAGATTGTTTGGAGCAGATTAAAAAAAAAAACACTTTTCTTATGTGACAGGTTGAAACCTCCCCTTAGAAAAATTTATGAATGATTTTGCTGATAAACCTCTAACGTTATTTGATTTTCAAACAGTTGAGCAAAATTGAACGTACTCAGACATTTCTCTCTTTACTTATCCTGATCATCACTAAACTGACACACAATATTTTTAGCGCAACGCAATCTTTCAATAATCCCTACAAAAGAATGGCCCTGACTAACAATAACCTATATCTTTCAGGAATCACTTACCTCACAAAAAATCTCCGTTAATCAAACTGCTGCAATACAGCGAGCGCCAATACTGCCAGCTAAATAAAAGATTTTAACTACTGAAGGGAATAGTCGTTATTGTAGTGTTGGGCAGTTGGATGTGAATAGTGCGTAGCGTTGCGCAGTTGGAGGTGAGCCGCCAGCAGTGGTGGATGTGGGGAGAGAGATGGCGGAGTTTTGAGAGCGGATGATCTGGACGTGTGTCCATCAGAGAGAGTAAATTTGTAAGACTGGATGTCATGAACTGATATATATCTATTATGACTTTTGAACACAGAGTATCATGAAAGTTTCGACAGTAGTGATGTTCGAAGGTGATGTTCTGACTGCTGTGTGATCAATATTGTTTTAGAGGTGCTTTGGGAAATGTCATATGCTTGCTAAATTATTGTTTAACACTCTCAAAATAACTACGTCTCGTGAAAAATGGCCGCAGCTTCAGCTAAAAGGGCAGTCAGCTCGTCTGGAGTGTCTGCAGGTGTCTTGTTCACAAGACGCTTCATCTCCCTCCACAGAAAGAAATCCATAAGGGGTCAGCAGAATCTTTAAAACACTGTCAACCTCACTGCAGTTTGAGCACCGTCTCTGGACATCACTAGAGTAAAAACCTTCATAGACGCAGAGCGGGAAAACGGTGTACCTGTGACATTTTTGTCACATGTGAAAAACTCCTCTAAACGTCTAAAGTTTTGTATACGGAATTTTCTTACGCCCTTCATGTTCTGCGCTATTGAATTTGGTGACTGGAGTTACCATATAGGGTAAGAAGTTTCCGCAAAGATTTTTTAAAAAATATGTGATTCCCTACCCGGACTACCAGAACGGGAGAAATCCCAGTAAACTATAAGTGGAAAAATGTGATTTATAGGTATAAATGTCTGACAGGGGTTGTTAGCTGATACTCCAAACCCAGACAGTGGAATTACTTGTAATTTCCTTTCAGGTCAGTGTTGTCTTCTCTGAGAGCTAAGCGTCTATGTGCACTACTAGAGAAATAAAGAATCTAGCATGTGAAGAATATCCCTGGAAGTTCGACTACAAAAAGGAAAGTAAGCGTAGATACATAACTTCCTTTGAATTAGTTAGCTTATATCATCTGCCTTCCCTCAGTTATTTCGAAATGTTTCAGTGACCATGCTCCGTGTTGTACATCACGGTGGCTCGTATTACGTCAATATTAATAGCTTCATGTGCTACGTTATGGGAAGAGCATTTCGATTTTCAGCACTTGATTGGAATTTTCGGAGCTAGTGAATGTGTTCCACTCGGCCCTGCGAACCTAGCAGACGAGATTTTTGACACCAAAAGTGAAAAACTCGTGATCCACAATGACTGAAGCAACGCAGTATTCTGGACACAAATCACTCGAAAGCAGCAGTGAAGCAACAGACTGAGAACGCAACAAGGATTCGTGCGATAGGTCGCCATAAATTCGACCTGCTACACGGTCAACGTGGAGAACTTCAACGGAAGTGAGACAGAAATGGCGCAGGGTTCATTGAACGGGCATCTTGGGCAATGCCGTGTACTGATTGTCAGTGAAGTCGTTCATTCGCAACAGCGGCGTTAAGGCTTTTCGCTGTTTCCGCTTCTCCTATTAAAACAGGCAAACGCGAAGAACTCTTTCGGATATAGTGTTTCAAGTGTTTCTAGAAAATCCTCTGGATTTCGAACAGGGCTGGCTACTCTGACAACACCAAGAGATAGTGAAGCATTACTGAATTCTCTACTTAAATTAGTTGTATTTGTAACAGCATCTGTTTCTTTCCTTGTCCCCATATACTATACATTCTGTGTTAAACTTAAAAAAAAATCCCTCATAATTACCATGTAACGATTATACAAGTATATTCCATTAAAATGTCCTGGAGAGTAGATGACCACAAACAGCAAACATGCAGGGAAAGCCTAAGATAATTTGTGACGCAATAACTAGATTTTCATGTCCACACGTTAGTACTGTTCCAATAATGTACTGCGCACATCACTCACCAGTTCCCTACACTGGTCAGCTTTAAGAGTAGTTCATCGCTCTGAATCAATTCGCGTCATTTCTGCAAGGCTTTGCTCACTGGGTTATGGAGAAATCAAGTTATTTCTGGAAGCCTGCTATTTGGTGTAGTAAGTTCATTGCACCAAATGATTCTTTGCTACTTATTCTGTAGTTTATGTCATGAGACCCTCATGTAATGATACAGAGGCCACTGTTTCTAATATTGACTGAAAATTTCAAGCAGTTCAACAGTGGAGCATGAGGATGCCAACGAATTCGCTCTTCACAATTCTTTCTTGTTTTTGTATAGTACTGCGCACTTTATTCTTAATGAAGGACCCAAAAATTCTCGAAATAGATGGAGTTCCTGCACTTTGTATAGAACGACGGGACACATGATCACACAGATATGTAGAATGTTTTGTGTTGGTTCGAAAGAAGACTGCAACTGGACGCTTTTGTTCTGTCTCTTCCCCCTATGTGTCTTTCAATATCTTCCTATTTCATTGGCGCTAGTTTTGTTTATTTTTTGTTTTAAGGATTCTTGTGATACTAAGATATAGAAGGATGTAACAATTTATTTATTCTGAACTGCCATTGAAATTGTATGACAGCCTTTTATTTCAGAGATGTGAATTTTCCGCTGTTCTGTTGAATTATAATGGAACTGACAGTATTAATGTAAAAAGTCATCAATATGTAAACATAGATATTATTAATCTAAAAAGTCATCAGTACGCAAACACAGAAGGCCTCGTGTTTCGTTAGTACCAGTTTCGTATTAATTTGCTGTTCCTTTGGTTCTTGGTAGAGTATTTTATACATTGTAAATGAGAAAACGCACAACACTGGCATAATTTTCTACAATGTACATACATCTCATTTTTTCCTTCATTTCAGTTACTGTGGTTTAGTTGTCCTGTTAAAATTTTACTTTGTATGATTACATATGTTTCACTTACCTGTTCAGTCTCATTTGTAATATTTTATCTGTTTGTAATACTGGTTCTCTTACGGATAAGATTATCTTCTTCAGTCAACCCGACGGAACACGTTACCAAAGTTTACTATATATGGTTCAACTAATTTTTCTCCTCAGAAGAAACTTCTGTAATTTGTCATATGGTGCATTATTTTAAGTGGCACAGCAAAACTGTTTCATATCTCATTTCACTAAAATAATTCGTCTCGATCTTGTCTGAAATCCAATATTAACATTGGTCACATTTGAAAACCAAATGAGATTCACTTCAGATGCAGGTAGTTTAAAATTTTTGATTCTAAAAAATATCACAGGCACAAATATTTATCTTCGTACGTGAAGATTGTGTAACAGCCGAAAACCGAGCTGTACAACTATAAATACTGTAGAATATTATACCAGTGTTGCGAGCTTTTTCTTTCACAAAGTACCGATTTTGTTAAAATTTTCAAAATCGATGAATCCTAAACAGTGGAAGTTCATAAATATTAACCGTTGTTATAAATTTGTTTACTACTTGGAAATTATCTATCTGCCTGTAGTTAGTTTTGAAGCCAGTTGTCTCTCCTGCTTGATTAAAATATGTTGCTTTTTCCCCTTTGTGGTTAGTTATGATTTTAGCGAATATCTTGAACATTACGGAGAGAATAATTATAAAGTTTTTACGTCTTGTCGGCCTCCTCTCTTCTTAAGTATTACATGTGCAGTAGTGTTTCGGTTTTCGGGAATCGTTTCCTTTATCAGAATTTATGTAAATAATGTTGCGCAAATTCGTTTTGTATGTGAACATAAAGATGCTAATTGCGTATTTCTGGTAGATATTTGAATTCGCTTAAATATCACGCAACTGGGATACCTCAGGCGTAGTGGACGAATTATACGCTTAGATCCACATCAGTGGTCTTGGATACGCTACACTCTTTGAACATTTCAGTTCAACACTCGCGGTCTCGGACACCTTTGAGAAAGCGAGCCGTACACCCACGCACACTTTGCATCGTACGAGTTTCCAATATGGCGGGGCTGTATCGCCAGCAGAGATTAGCTGCTAGAGACACGCTGTCTACTTATCTCTGGGCAGTGAGTGCGGCGTAAAATTTAAACAATAGCTGATAAAGAAACGGGATCATAGTTTTTGTCCTGACGTACACGCAGTAACTCAACCAGCGCAACTGGCGAAACTTCATTGTGGCACGCATAAGGTAACATTAGTCTTGCTCTCTAAATTAATGGCACGAAAACATGTCTACGGTGTGCACACGCGCCTACCAACGAGCGATACGCCGAGAAACATTCACCTACCCAGCTACGTCATGAGTCAAGATCCACGTGCGAATGGCGCGTTTGGGAGCCCAAGTGCTAGGGGAAAGAAAAAAGTGAAACTTTGTTTGTCTGGTCGCGATTATAATATTTTCACTGATATTATGACACACATAAAGGGTATTCTGAGGTACAGTACCGCGAAGAGCTACATGGTGGCTTGTCATCATTGGTAAAAATAGACTATACATCAGAGCCTGTTTCACAAGCGACTTTTTTTTTTATTTAACAGAATTTTCAGAGCATGAGTGGCTACGGAACTTGTCTGTGTCAATTGCTGCGGTACCGTGATGACAGAAGTCGTTTTCATGGTAATTTCCAGCACAGCCTTACGTCATGTTTCTGCGGGTTCAGCGGTGACACCGTTAGCAGAAGACGGAAGACAGAAGGCAACGGTTTTACGTGATGGGTATCATTGTCTTTTGTGCTCCGACATTTCCTTAAGGCGTAGCAAAAGGCCAACGAACCTATTAAATTTGCAGGGTGAAGCTAGTGCAGCTGAAGTACGCTGGAACATCAGGACCTCCAAATTATACCAACACATTCTTTTATTTGGCACTGTATGTGATGTAACAGTATTCATCACTTCTCAGTACAGTTTTTTTTCTTTGTGGTTTACAGGATGGCAAATATATATACCGCTCTTACCAGTTTTATGCCCTCAAGTATTTGTTACAGCGATGTTAACAAAGCCTGTTCTTCCAATTCATCAAATTTCCTGTTGAAGAGGTTTTTTTCCTTAGCGTGGATAAAGAAATTCAGTATACTTCCGGAATTGTTTTACGAATATCCTCTACAGCTACCGGACTTTTTAGTTTTTACGAATGAAAACTGCAAACAGGGGATGCTTAACTTAGCCGTGCCCTCATCGAAGAATACAAATGCAGGTATTCTTTATTATTACTTTTGTTCTTTCTCATAACATATATGTTACTTAAATATACTTCTGACATCAATAGTGCATGCACGAAATCGTATCTATTGATAGTTGAACCCTGAATACCAATGTAATTAAGAGGAGGTACAGTACAGGGGAGAGTGTTGTACAATGGTACACGTTTCAGTTTCACCTCCAGTCAGCATTGCAATGGACGTTAGAAGATATATTAAATGTACAACATGGTTATGTTCCTGTTCGATTGGAATTTAAAAGCGTTCCAGTCGAGAAAATCTTGTCAGCATTCTACTTAATATTTCATTTCTTACATTATTAATCTACTACACACAAACCACTGGTGTGTGAAATCAAATTAAGCAGAAGTATTAACAAAGACTAATTACAAATTAAATACGTTTTGAAATAGAATCTATTGGAATTAACACAAATTTCCATTTCCGTGACAGGTAATACTGTTACAGCGTCAAAGAAACTCATTTCATTTTCAGGTATCACATATCCCACGATAAAAGACCTCCTTCTATTTCAAGATGCAGGATGGCACCCGGCTGACGAAGTATAGCTTAGTTATCCACATGTTATATAAATAATTCCAAAAGTATGTAGCATTTTACTCGCTGTAAAATTCTGTACCCGAGGAATTAACAGTATATTCCGTACAGCTTTAATATATCATACAACTATTAAATGTGTATAACGAGAAATATTTACCAATTCTGCGCAAAACACAACCTAATCTCAAATAACAACAAAAATTGTTGAAAATGGCGGAAACAGCTTATGATGGTCTCTAGTGCGTAATCCAAGTGTGTAATTTTGAAATCAATCACTAGACTGAAGTCCTGACCAACATCACGTTTTCCTACGTACACTATCGTGTAGGTGCAACATTCTCCCCTACAAACTCTTGAAATGATCTTTGATTGTTAATAACTGATCCTTGGGTTCTTACTACCTACTGATAATATATTTCTGTTCCTCTGTTTTATAAAGAATAATGAAGTCTGTTATTCATGTTTAGGTCGAAATAAAAGAGTAATCTGAAACAAATGCTCTTAATAAGAGAAGGAAAAATTGCTGATTTCAGAATAAGTCATAGTCCACTTCTGAATCACATAAAATTCACAAAATAAAGAGATCCAATCAGTCCGCACTGTACTGTCATTGAGTTAAATTTTATTGAACCTGCTAGGTAAATTTTACTTCATTCTGCCTTTACAAATAAAAGTTTTTAATAAGACTTTGAAGGAAAAGCTTAGCCTACTAAAACACATATTTTTAAAATTAGTATCTACGTTGTGTTATCATATTTGATATATTTCGCATTTGGGAATTTTTCTATGAACAGGTTTCACTGTTTCAGCTTTCATAAATTAAGGGCGGGGGGGGAGGGGGAGGGCGTTAGTAATTGTGCGTACTCTTTGTTTTTGACACATTTTAAACCTACAACTTAAGACTAGCAAAGTGGGATTCCATTTATTTGTTGACTCTCTCCGTGGTAGTTAGATACCCTTTGCAGAACGCTTAAAGCCTGTTTCTAAAAGCGTTTCATCACGTGTATGGTGAACAGTTTCAACAACCAAAGAGTTCAACCTATACCATACTTTTAACGTAGGTCAGACTAATCCTGTCGTCTCCATAACGCTGCAAAGCAGTTCCACATGAAGACAAAGGTAAACATGACTACCTACTGCTTCGTACATCATGCGAAATGAATTTTTTTTATTTTCCTACAGTTTCCTACTTTTCGTTGTTGATTCTGTATAATTCAAATTAGAGACTATTAATTTTCCTTCCTTTGCCTTCCACCTACTGTTCTGCTTTTGCTGCTTGTATAAACCTTTGAAGTGACAGATTCGTGTTTCGTTGGGTTTTTGTTGCTGCTACTATGCCATTTCTAATTTTAACAATATTTTGTAGTTAAATGGTAGTATTACTGCATGGCTTCTGTTGCGTTCATAAAGTTTTTTGTCATTGGTTTTCTCTAAAGACAAGATTTAATGCTATTTTTGATGTACATCTACCTCTGGTAATTCGTGGAGTTTGATTCTATCTCTTGCAGAACTCATCTGATTTTTTGCATCCATTGGATAACAAAGATTTTCTTTCCTGTCTACCGTCTTCAGAGAATCACTTCCACGGTTTTCGTTCATTTATGGGCACCAGATTCCCATAATTGACAGCGTTTTTTCGTCATGGTTTATAATGGTTCAGTTTTTTCTTTTTCATTTTTAGTTGGAGAATGATGACCTAACATTTGGACCTACAGAAAAACCCAAAAAGACGAGTCACTTGATAAGAACAGGAATAAAGCCTTTCCTGAGGAATGAAACTAATATAGGTGGAACCGAAAGACTAAACGTAGGTACTGAAATGCTCTCTGTTATACTTCGTGTGGCCCAGTAGGGACCACACGTTAATAACAGTATTAATATACAGCCTCTGACAGTGATAAGGTCTACCAAAAATTTGTAAAATATGGGAGGTGACAGCAAACTGAAGATAAATATTTTTTGTATATCTATACAGGGAAAAAGAGAACCTTAACCAAACAAATAATAGGGTATTTTTGGAACCAGAAATCCATTACAGACAGAGTACCGAAATAAAAAAGGAACTGGAAAAATAAATCACACCACAGAATAAAAAACAACACACACATACTATTTTGGAGCGAAGATCCTCGATTGAAAATGCTATCGATGGTGAGAAAAAAAAATATTGAACAACTTACAGACAAGGAAAAAGGAAATCAATATGGGGAGATGACGCAATATTAAAGAAAAGGGAAAATCAGGAAATAAGACTGAAATTTTTATGTGATCCTAGTTGGTAAATATAAGGGCTACTCAAAGACTTTCAATTACCACCTCAAAAAATAAAGTTACATAATTTGTTGCTTATTTGTTAGCAGATATATATTTGCAGTCCTTGTACGCACTGAAATTCCGTCTCCATAGTATCATAGTACAATAAGAGGAAAGACAAACCAATATGGTGTAGTACATCTCCGTTTTATCAATGGGCTGCTCAGTTTTGTTCGGATGCCGCTAGCAACGTCCTAGTAAAGGAGAGTGAGTTCCAGAATTACAGATATGGAACTGCAAACAGTGAAAAAAATAATTACGTAGCTGTTTTCGTGGGTGTTAATTACAACATTGTAATTACGCGTATACAAATGTGAAAGAAAGCAGCTCGAAAAGTACTCTAATCTGTTTCTTAAAACATTAAGAATGACTTACGTTAGCACGTAATAAATCCGCAGTTGTGAAGCAAGCCCGCTGAAAGATCCGTATAAACGTTATTTAATAGCTGTACGTTGAGTTTCAAAAGTGTAAAATATCGCCCTCCCCTTTGATATAACTGAGTATTGAACTCTGCAATTGCGAGTATGTGGCCTCGGCGCATCCACCCTCGATGCACATTGCGTCAGCACAGATGCAATGCTGCTGCGTAGAACGGAAGATGTGGCTGCTCCACGGTCAGGGTGACCGGGCCGCGTCGATAAAGCGCACCTTCCAGAAGCCATCACTCTGACGGACGGCCCCTTCCATAGCGTTGACCACGTGAGTAATCTTGAGGTAAGACAAAGAAGTGCATACTACTGATAATCGCCGCTCTAGGATGGGGCCCTCAGGGCTAGCAGACTGACCTGCGCAATTCGGGGCTCCGGCTGGGATCGACGCCTGACCACTCGGCTGATACAAGCGTCGTTTAAGCGCCGGACGTCCGCTGACAGAGGAATTATTTGCAAGAAATGCACTTGCTCATACAGTATGTCTTCCACGAGGGAAATACGTTTTCCCTGTCTGTACTTTATGTCCAATAATATTATATTTCACACATTGTGGTTTTATCATCTTCGCCACACACATTTCATGTCAGAATCGTTTTGGTTTCTTCCCTCATCTCTTATTTTGATCTTCAGTCGTCCAACAAAACATGAAATTTTTTTCCGTGATGTTAATATGACCGTTCATGAAAACTATAAGATCCTAAGGGAAGTTAAAACAGACAATTTCGTTTTAGAACTTACTGGCTTAGTGGCTATGTGGATGTGTGACGCAATAGCTTAGTATTCTTTTTCTGTCACCTATCACTTCTTTTACTTCTGGTAATGAGTTATTAATGTGAAAAATTTTTCGGAGTCCACTTTAAGAAGTAGCTGCCCCTACAAATGGCTGTGTTTGTCAGTTCAAAGGTTGGAGGAAGATAGCGGCTTACCACCTCCTATACGCACATTTACCTAGTAAACTCTGCGATGTTGTCACCAAACTCCGTCTTAACGACATATTTAGTTACGTAGTAATTCAGTTTTTACTTCTCTTGAGTGTAAGGTTGCCAATAAAACTTCCATGTTCAGAAGAAGTAATGAAGTTTAGTGATCTGGGTCTTGTGGATATCAAAATTATTAAAACACCAATTGGGAAGGAACGGGCCTAGTAACGCCGTGTGTATCGAAAGCAAATCGAGTGTCTCACATACTGCTCCATCACATTCGATTTCATCTTTATGTTGATACAGATATTGGTCGTTGTACTACCACTGACGAGAAAGTTTTCTTCTTAGATTCCATTCTCTGTTACCAGTAAAACGAAAAATCGAAAATCCGTGTGAAAAATTAGGATACATTCTCTGACAGCCTCTCGTACATAAATACTACTGGCGACTCCAAGCGGAGTAGTCTCTTTCTCATGCATTTTTTCTGGTCTTACGCATCATCAAATGCGATACCACGGGGCAACATATCATATGATGTTAAAACTAGACAAGCTAAGACCAAGAAGTTTAAAATTCCAGCCGTAATTTTCATGCAGAACACATCGGACGCCGCACAAATAGAAAATATGGCATATGGCAAAAATCCATGTGAAACATCTGGATACGCTTTCTGACAACCTCTCGCACTTAAATACTATAGGCAACTTAAAACAGCGTTGTCCCTTCCTCGTGTTTTTTTTTTTTTTTCTTCCTGTCGTAACGCATCATTAAATGAGATACCACAGCGCAACGTAACAAATTGAGTTGAAAGTAGACTAGCCAAAACCAAGAAGATTCAAATTTCAATCTATTTTGCACGCAGAATTCGTCGGACGCCGCAGTGTCGATAGTGTCATCTTTCATCATATCCCCTGCGATACGTTTCGGTCCCTCGAAATGACACTATTACACTCACAAGAGTAGATACTAAAACTCGATATTAGTATTCTAAATGATGAACCAAAAGAGGACCAATCGACAAGACCAATAGAGTAGCTCTACTAATCGCGGATTTTCCTTGTGAAAAGTCTGAACCAAAAAAAAAAAAAAAAATAGACACAAAATGCTACTGTGGATCGTCTCAGTACAGTAACTTGCCATTCGTATTACCAAGTAAATAAAGGGGGATTTCAGTACTGTAAAGGTAACTCGTTTTTACTTTGGGAAAAACGGCTCGTAAATGCTTTTAGCTTACAGAAAAGAGCTTTACAAACTAAACTACGAATGTGTTGTTACTGACAGCAAATTTCTTCCTTATGCACGTATTGTATCAATATCTGTACACTTATCACCGTAGTTTGATAAGGAGTGAATCATCGTGCAGTAGGTAGTCTTGAAAGAGGAAACAATCTGTTGACTCTACGTTTTCATCACATTCGCTACGATATGTACTGGTTTCTTAAAATGGCGCCATTATACTTGCAAGAGTAGGTGCTAAAACCCTATATTAATATTCTAAATACTGAATCTAAAGGGAACCACACATATACACATTTATTAATTAATTAGCACTGTTTTATGCATATATTACCAGTGCTTATGTTTAAACGACATAAGTTCTCAACTGTTTTTATTTAGTTAATTTATTAGCTTGAGCTGGACCATCAGAGCCATAGCTACTTTGTCAAGAATCGACCCAGTGTACTGTTTACAAAATGCTAATTAGCAAAATTATGGACAAAAGAAGTGAATAATACATGAAACACTAAATAAATGATGATAGAGTATACGACTAACTAACATATTACGCAAACAGTTCTCAACTATAGAGAATCTCTGGTACTGAATAGAAGCAGTGTGCCACAAGATAACTTTTTAACTTAAATGTGAAGACTTGGGGTTTTTTGTCTGTTTCTTTTTCGGTGCGGGTGGAGGCCTACACAAAATCAAACCAGCCTAGTAGTGGACACCGTTCTATGCAATGCTTAAAGAAGTATTATCCAAGTGCTAATCGTTTTTCCGTCTAGCGTGAGTGAATGTTGCAGTTTCTTCTGATTGGGTCAACAACAGATTCCACGGTAGGGAACATTTAGGGGGATAGCAGAGTTAGAATGCGAGACACCTAAACAACTGCCTACATGAAGTTCGCTATCTCTCATCGCATATCAGTCTTACTATAAGTCTTGCGAAGCGGAAACAACTTTTTTCTGGCCTGTGATGCGAAACTTCTTACGCAATATGTAAGGTACTTGTGAAATTTAGCAATTTACAGCTGTTTAGTTCTATTCAAAAGTAGTTATAAGTTGATCAATAGTCAGGAAGCTTCTTATAGACTTGCTCCATTCTTCTCAAAATTATGTTAATGTCCCCATACTATTATCTTTTCATGCTAATAATACGTTATTAAAATTAAGAAAAGGGAGATGAGAATCGTTTTTGTGCCTGTTTTACTAAATTTTGGGGCAAATGAAGTGCAGTCGATGATAAGCATTACTCCGCTCAACATAAGTTCCTTTAATTTATTGCGGGAATACGTTCATTCTCAGTAAAGGAGCCATACGACAGTGTGTGATAATTAAAGATTCTCATATCACGTAGAATATAATGCGACTGCTATCGCCTATCTCCAGGTTAGCAACGCCCCGAACGATATGTATCAGATAATCAATTTATCTTTCTAAGCGACTACTGCTCTGCTAACATAAACAATAATATGCTAGGGTCACGTGGGATTTAGCACGTACCAATGACTACGACTACTGGACATAACTGTTACTGGAAAAATACAATTGGAGTAATTATTTTGAAACAATTCACGTAGTGAGTTTCTAACACTCCTTAGGTATCACTGTTACTGGTTATTTAAAGAGGTTGAATAATATAACATACCATAAAAGATAGTTCCAAGAAAGTAACCATAGTCGTTGGAACACCTTGTCACGTTTCATATAGAGTGAACCAAATATCTACACTGTTATCAACCTGATTCACCTGTAGTCTGATGTTACGCTACTGGTGAAACTGTTTTGCAACCAATGTTAGAACAACCTTATGTATTATCCAATACAATTCAGTGAAAAATTTTATTGACATAAAATGAACCATTTCACTTTTCTTCGTAAAAGGGAGTAATGTCCAATTCATAGAGTTTTATTAATGCGCCCCACCGATCTGTTCTTAGCCTCCTGCATTGCTCTCCATAACAGGTGGACACAACAGTTTCGTCTTCATTGCCTTGGTTCTATTAATCCAGTGGATCAATGTAGTGCTCTTGGAGTCCACCGTATGACACCAACTGGGATGAAATAGTTAACATAAACGTCCCTCTTAATCGTCTTCGATTATCGCACTGTACTGATGAAGTCAGTTGCTGTGAAATTGCAGAAAATTGTGCAATGCAACAGCGACGAAAGATTGCATTATCTAAGCATGTCATACCCAACTGACAATCTTTCTAGGTCGCTCTTCGTTTTCAAAAATGTAATATCATTGTGAAAAATTGCGCACGTTACTGTCACGCTGCAGCAACGTAAATATGGTTCATAGAGTGCATTTTGGATTGCTGCCTACCCAGCAAGATCCATTCTTCTCGTTCATGTCAACTGTAAGATCAAAACGCACTCATTTGTAACCAAAGGGCTCTCCAGAGACTCATCGTCCTGGAAACTTTTGTTTCATTTCCAAGCAAAATGTTAACGGCATTTGAAGTTTGTTATATCCCCGTTATAAGAGAATCTTCAGTGTCTCCGGATGAAAATTTAAATCAACATGAATCAGTGAACACTATCTGCAGACGTCATCGCAACAGCTTGCTTCTGGGCATCATCTTGTGCTCGGAGTGACTGGCGGGCATAGTCTCGAAATCCAGAGTCCCCTCGTCGATTTCTTTTTCAAAGTCGTTATGGTCACTTCGGAGCATGTAATCCACTTGTTTATTGCACCTTTCAAGGGAAACTTCCTACTTAGAAATAAATTCCGCAGCGCTCGTGGCCCAGATTTCCAACTATAATTGTTTTAGTAAAATATTTTTGAGGCAAAAGCAGGTGCAGTCTGTTTCAGTGCTCTATAATTACGAAATAGTGGTGTTATCTGTGGTTCAAAATCTCCCAAGTCCTTCCATACTGCACATGTTTACCGCAACGTATTTCACAAGCTTTCGTGTAGTTCTTGATTTTAAGACTTAGTCAAGTTGCCTCCTCCCTAGCGCACTGTCTTTGGCATCTTCTTCCCTTGCTCCAAGTATCTGAAGTTTCTTGGCCACGTGGTCTCTCCATCTTAGCCAATCTTTTCGCAGCGCGCGCAGATTCAAGCAGCCCGGCAGAGAGAGGGTCGCCAATCGTGCTCTTAGTTTGTTTTCCTCGAACCGACGAAACGTAGCTTTTGCTCACCTAGCTTAAATTTATCACATTCGAGAAAGGCACATTTTTAACTTTAACGTGCATCCGAACCAGATGTAACTCATGGAGCCACAGACGTCTGTGAACTTCCCCGTTTTAGCGCGTACAAGAATTCGAATTTGCGCGCGCTACAACCTGATTGGCTAACTTCAATGCTAATTAAATCGGAAACGGCGCAACATATCTATTTTTTCTTAACATTTATATTTCAACACAATCTACCCTACAATACCCTTACAAGACTTTCAGAGTGTTTCTGACCACACTGTATGTTGACCAAGACCTCCCAGCTCGGAAGTTGTCACTGAAGGAAACACCGGCCGTGAAAACTCCATGTACACATACACAAAGAATTTTCCCTGCTCGAAGACGTGACTATTGTTAAGAAGAAAGCTTCTTGATGAATTAATATTTTATGAGTGCAGTACACAACGGAATGCAATGAACAGCTGTTTATTCTGTTCGAATCAGTCGCCAGTTCGAAGCAGAAAGTAATCCTTCGCTATACAGACGACACAAATCCAGCGTGTAGGAAATCTTAATGGTCATTGATAGTGACTGCTTACCTTTCCTTTCTATATTTTCGTCTCTTCGTGTCACTTTCCTGTTTTGGACAGTAATGTAATTTTCACGCATTTAAACTCTAATGTATACAGCTGAACTCAGTGACTGTATAGGGTGTAGAATAATAACTGTTACCAGTCACAACGGAAGGTGAGTTTATTTAACACACTCCGGTTTCGGGTCTATGCCCATCTTCAGGTGATTTGCACTCACGTACTTGTTTCCATACTCAGTGTTGGAAATCGCTAATTAAATCAAAAACAAATAAAGTGAATATGACTAAATAGATACAAATGCAACATTTGGAAGTAGCTAAGCGACATGTGTTGCAAAATACTGTAGTACGTACATAAAACTAGTATATCAGTATCGTTATCACATTTCTGTACAAAATATTTCGTTTTTCACACGTTAACTGTGTCACAGTGCTAATTATTGGTGTTTCCATATTATGTCTTTGGTAAAGTAGTCGCACATCAGATATTGGTAAATTCAGACGCACAAGCGGTGACAACATTCATCTTATTTACATTTGAACACAAAGATGATGGTCAAAGAGCTTATGTCAAGGAAGTGCACAGAAGATACACACGTATATACAAAACATATTACAAATTATGAGAATGAAATTGTTGTATCATTGTAAACCAAACCCTCATTTCGTGCTCCTCCCCCTCACAACTAGCAATTTTTGGACGAAAATACAAAAACTCTATTTACCCTTATTAATTTACCAGTAACCATTCAACATGTTATAAATGACTGTGTGGTTCCACAATCATGTAACAGCTTCATTTTCATAATTTGTAATATGTTATGTACCTGTATGCGCAAAAATTCTGTACTTCTTGGAATTAAGCTGTTTACCCATACCTCTGTATTCCAAGAGTAGCACGTTGGATGTTGTGATTTTATGTGTACCTGAAGTTACCAACATCTAACGTGTCACTACTTTACCAAAGGCTAAATATTGAAGCATCTATAATTAGCAAAGTGACTAATACACAGTTAACGTGCGACAAACGAAACGTTTTTGTACACTAAAGTGATAAATGTAATGTGAAAACGATATAGCTACACCAGATTTATGTAAGTACTATAGTATTTTGCAGCACATGTCACGTAGCCACTTCCAAATGTTTCATTTGTATCTATTTAGTGACCACCACATTACATGTTTTTTTTATTATTATTAGTTGAAAACAGTCTTGGTTGCAATTTTAGTTTTTTTATTTATCAACTAGGCGTTTCACCTTATTTAGGCTTCTTCAGGCTTATCTTAATATGGTATTTCTTAGGACGATCATTTAGACAGTATAGCTAAAGGGCATCGCTATACTGTCTACATGATCGTCCTAAGAAATACCATATTAAGATAAGCCTGAAGAAGCCTAAATAAGGTGAAACGCCTAGTTGATAAAAAAACTAAAATTGAAACCAAAACTGTTTTCAACTAGTACTATTAAACACTGGTTTCCTGATTCATGCCACAGATGTATTGAAAGAATTTCTGATGTTTTTTATTTAAACAGTGATCTCCAACAGGGACAAGGGAACCTCCCCATCGCACCCCCCTCAGATTTAGTTATAAGTTGGCACAGTGGATAGGCCTTGAAAAACTGAACACAGATCAATCGAGAAAACAGGAGGAAGTTGTGTGGAACTATGAAAAAAATAAGCAAAAAATACAAACTGAGTAGTCCATGTGTAAGATAAGTAACATCACGGTTAATCGGAGCTCAGGAGCGCCGTGGACCCGTGGTCAGCGTGAGCAGCTGCGGAACGAGAGGTTCTTGGTTCAAGTCTTCCCTCGAGTGAAAAGTTTATTATTTTTTTTTATTTTCAGACAATTATTATCTGTCCGTCCGTCCGTCCGATGCGACTGTGAAACTGCTGCATTCATTTGTTGCAGTTTATGTGACAAACTCTTATGTTTTCATCACTTTTTTGGGAGTGATTATCACATCCACAAGGAAACCTAAATCGGGCAAGGTAGAAGAATCTTTTTACCCATTCGCCAAGTGTACAAGTTAGGTGGGTCGACAACATATTCCTGTCATGTGACGCACATGCCGTCACGAGTGTCGTATAGAATATATAAGACATATATGACGTTTTTTCCTGTGGAGGAATCGGTTGACCTGTGACCTAGCGATCATATGTTTTCGGTTCCCATTGGAGAGGCACGTCCTTTCGTCTACTAATCGCATTCTTAGATGTAATAAGCGAAATATCTAAGTCCAAGTAGAGCTAGTAGAAACAAGGAAACTGATCACAACAGGGTAAGAGCGAAGGACACAAAGGTTGTCCAACTTGATGATGCGCTTGGGATATCTACAGGGTCGTGACGGTAGGTAGATGAGACATACGTACAGGAGAGCTCAAAGTGAACGTCCATTGCTCGTAGAGATGAAGAAAATTTGGAGTGTGGAACTTTTCACTCGAGGGAAAACTTGAATCAAGGACCTGTCGTTCCGCATCTGCTCACGCTAACCACGGAACCACGGAGCACCTGAGCTCACACTCTCCTTGATGTTGCCTATCTTGCGCAGGGACTACTCAGTTGGTATTTTTTGCTTATTTTTTTTCATAGTTCCACACAACTTCTTCCTGTTTTCTACACTCCTGGAAATGGAAAAAAGAACACATTGACACCGGTGTGTCAGACCCACCATACTTGCTCCGGACACAGCGAGAGGGCTGTACAAGCAATGATCACACGCACGGCACAGCGGACACACCAGGAACCGCGGTGTTGGCCGTCGAATGGCGCTATCTGCGCAGCATTTGTGCACCGCCGCCGTCAGTGTCAGCCAGTTATCGTGGCATACGGAGCTCCATCGCAGTCTTTAACACTGGTAGCATGCCGCGACAGCGTGGACGTGAACCGTATGTGCAGTTGACGGACTTTGAGCGAGGGCGTATAGTGGGCATGCGGGAGGCCGGGTGGACGTACCGCCGAATTGCTCAACACGTGGGGCGTGAGGTCTCCACAGTACATCGATGTAGTCGCCAGTGGTCGGCGGAAGGTGCACGCGCCCGTCGACCTGGGACCGGACCGCAGCGACGCACGGTTGCACGCCAAGACCCTAGGATCCTACGCAGTGCCGTAGGGGACCGCACCGCCACTTCCCAGCAAATTAGGGACACTGTTGCTCCTGGGGTATCGGCGAGGACCATTCGCAACCGTCTCCATGAAGCTGGGCTACGGTCCCGCACACCGTTAGGCCGTCTTCCGCTCACGCCCCAACATCGTGCAGCCCGCCTCCAGTGGTGTCGCGACAGGCGTGAATGGAGGGACGAATGGAGACGTGTCGTCTTCAGCGATGAGAGTCGCTTTTGCCTTGGTGCCTATGATGGTCGTATGCGTGTTTGGCGCCGTGCAGGTGAGCGCCACAATCAGGACTGCATACGACCGAGGCACACAGGGCCAACACCCGGCATCATGGTGTGGGGAGCGATCTCCTACACTGGCCGTACACCACCGGTGATCGTCGAGGGGACACTGAATAGTGCACGGTACATCCAAACCGTCATCGAACCCATCGTTCTACCATTCCTAGACCGGCAAGGGAACTTGCTGTTCCAACAGGACAATGCACGTCCGCATGTATCCCGTGCCACCCAACGTGCTCTAGAAGGTGTAAGTCAACTACCCTGGCCAGCAAGATCTCCGGATCTGTCCCCCATTGAGCATGTTTGGGACTGGATGAAGCGTCGTCTCACGCGGTCTGCACGTCCAGCACGTCCAGCACGAACGCTGGTCCAACTGAGGCGCCAGGTGGAAATGGCATGGCAAGCCGTTCCACAGGACTACATCCAGCATCTCTACGATCGTCTCCATGGGAGAATAGCAGCCTGCATTGCTGCGAAAGGTGGATATACACTGTACTAGTGCCGATATTGTGCATGCTCTGTTGCCTGTGTCTATGTGCCTGTGGTTCTGTCAGTGTGATCATGTGATTTATCTGACCCCAGGAATGTGTCAATAAAGTTTCCCCTTCCTGGGACAATGAATTCACGGTGTTCTTATTTCAATTTCCAGGAGTGTAGATTGATCAGTTTTTCAAGGCCTATCCACTGTGCCAACTTATAACCAAATCTGCGGGGGGGGGGGGGGGGGTGCGATGGGGAGGTTCCCTTGTATGGAAACATGAACCTGAATGTAAACCGCTTGAAGATGGGCATAAGACCGAAACCGGTCGTGTGTTAAATGAAATCAATTTCTATTGTGGCTGCTAGCGGATATTATTCTACGCTCCAGTGCAGTTTCCAGCTAACCTAGAGGGAAGTAACAAGACGGGAGAAGGAATGAAAATGCGCAGGTTTGTGTGTTCGCCACGAGTCGGTGGCGGCGCTCCGAGTGTTTGTCAGATCCCGGCGTCGGCAAAGGCCGTGTCACAGGTTTATTGGTCACGACGGCCCGTTAACAGGTCGAGCCAGGCGCTCGACACGCTCCAGCCGTCCCCTGCAGGCAACGTGCCTCCACTACACGCTCACGGCTCCGTAGCCGCAGCGAGTTATTTGCTCGCTGACGAAAAGATATTTGCTCCACTACGGATAAGCAAGCCTGAATGAGGACGTTGCCGTTTGTTATGCTACAGCTCCACCTTCAAAGGCAGTCTCTGTTACTGATACTGTTTCTATATCATGTCGAACGGCGCGAGTATTTTATTGTGGTGCTTATAACTGTGGTAGCCTCCGTTACCACAGCTGGCTTATCACATTAACTGTGCTAGGGCAACAGTAAAACCAACGCAACATGTCGGGGTAGTGGGTTCCACCGCTGTTCGTCGAATGTGCGCCTTTTTGCGACACGTCAAGAAATTAAGGCTCGAATAGATGAGCGTAGTACTTAGGCCTGTAACCGTGGTACTATATTGACTGATCCACTTAAATTTCAATTTTGTTTTTCTGGGGGTCCGCAGCCTTTAAATACTTAACAAATGAAAACATGCTCCCTCTAGGCTCTAACGTAGACGGTCTTACATAAATCGTGCGGTTAGCTAATTTTAGAGATGCCTGAAAGTGTCGAAATTAGCTAATCGCATGAAATAAAGATCATCTACATTACAGCCTTCTACGGATCATGTTTTCTTTTACTTTATTAACCGCTTATGTCATTTACTCATATTTCTTGTTTCTAAAGACGGTCGGTGCTGGAGACATTGTATCACAACAAGTCAGTGCTCTAAGATACTTCAAACAATAAACTGTACCAGTTTAACAGCATCAAGCACAAAATAAACGGGTGTAATTATACAGGTGTCGGCGTAAAAGATTTTGGAGTTGATTATGTTTAAAAGAGTAGTTACTATAAAACACAGTAGTAGTGCGTTGTGAAAGGAGATACGCCCCAGGGAAGCCCACACAGTGCGCAAATAATTTTTCACAATCATGTAAATTTCTGTTTACACATGATAATTGGAGTACTTATTACCGCCGCCCACTGTGGCCGAGCGGTTCTAGGCACTTCAGTCCGGAACCAAGCGGCTGCTACGGTCTCAAGTCCGAATCCTGCCTCGGGCATGGATGTGTGTGATGTCCTTAGGTTAGTTGGTTTTCAGTAGTTCTAAGTCTAGGGGACCGATGGCGTCAGATGTTAAGTCCCATAGTGCTTAGAGCCATTTGAACCATTTGTTATCGACTGACACTCCGTGCATACTTCCTTAAAACCTTCAAAAATAAACAATTTCATCATGTTGTAGCATCACTAATATATTCTACACACTTTTATTGTCGGTTTATCGTGGACATAACAGTTTACATACACATCGGTAGCATGCACCTGACGTTTCTCAATGGTCACGGGATGGAGCTGTACGCTCATTTTGTGATGTTACAAGCAGCTGCTAGCTGCAACCAACTGCTTGTTCTACCCGTACCAGTTCTGTTATGTAACACTATATGTAATCTGTTGTCGAGACAATGTACCGAATGCTATGCGGTAAGACTGTTCTTTGTAAGTAGAAGAAATTGCAACAGAACGACGGGTAGTGTTCAACATAGTCCCTAATGGAACAAAAGCTGATATTCATTAAAGAGCCAAACACAAAATGCTTTTCAGTTACACTAGTTGAAAAAGCAGTAATTATATCGTAATTACCAGCACCACCGATATGATAATCAAGTCACTTCATAAGTACCGTACCAGATAGGGTTGGGTTGGGTTGTTCGGGGAAGGAGACTAGACAGCGAGGTCATAGATCTCATCAGATTAGGCAAGGACGGGAAATGAGGTCGGCCGTGCCCTTTCACAGGAACCATCCCGGCATTTGCCTGGAGCGATTTAGGAAAACCACGGAAAACCTAAATCAGGATAGCCGGACGTGGGATTGAACACTTCATAAGTACTTAGACGATAAATGCAGTTGAAGTATTCATTGAAAAGCATTGCTCAAAAATTTATTTTGTAGAACTCATCAGAAATGTTAGCAAGCGACAAAAAAATATAACATTCTGTCTCCAAACTCTGACTGGAAAGAAAAGCAAGTTACCACATTCAGTTGTGGAAAAAGTCAGGAAGGATGGTAATAACATACAGCATTACAACCAAAACCTTTTTATGTTGAAAATTATAAACTAGAGAATCTCCATCGACAGCTAAATTACTGTAGTCTGCCTTGGATGACAATCCATAACGGGAATAGACCTAAAACATTAATAAATTTCACTGCACAAGATTATCATAACAGGATTTGTGTTCCAAAAGTCGGCTTTGTCCTATTATAATGATGGCAAGAAACACTAACAACTCACAATTCCGTCGAGGTTAGGCGGCGTTTCCGCAGTCATTCCGTCAACGAGAGAGTCACGCAGCTCTGCAACGAACGGGGGTAAACAAAATGCATACTTGGGTTTCTTTTGTTCGTGTTTCCTGGCAGCTATAAACGGGAGTTTTTAAAGATTAACAATTATGTCTTTTTTTCTATACTGTTATGTTATTTCCCGCCGTGGTGGTCTAGCGGTTCTAGGCGCTCAGTCCGGAACCGCGCGACTGCTACGATCGCAGGTTCGAATCCTGCCTCGGGCATGGATGTGTGTGATGTCCTTAGGTTAGTTAGGTTTAAGTAGGTCTAAGTTCTAGGGGACTGATGACCACAGATGTTAAGTCCCATAGTGCTCAGAGCCATTTGAACCATTTGTTATGGTATTTCGTTAAGAACGCATACATTTTCACTTTAACCGCTGATGTGAGAAATCAACCATAAGTGCTTGTATTCTTGACACAGGGGGCTTGCAGTTCAGCAGTATAATAAGAGACAGATGTTACGCCCATCACTTACTGATATGATTTCGAAAGACTGTTAGTAAAAAATTTTACGAGAGCTCATGAAACATGATGATTAAGTCGAAAAGCCACAACAGAGTCCCACCATTGTATCTCCCTTAAATCTATGATTTGCATAATGCTTTCTGATTAGTCTTTCTCATTCTCAGAACTGCTGCTGCCTCATGAATGAGTTTCCCATTTGCATTCATTAACTGGAGTAATGACAAGATTCTGACGTTGAGATAATTCAAGTTTGGCATGTGCGTTACTTTAGAACACTTCAACATATCGATGCTGATAACTGAATAGTGTGTTACACACATTGGTGTATAAAACTATGAACTTATACTGGTTTTCCTTTCGTGTAAGTAGTTTGTCAGATAGGAGCTTTTGTATGTAAACAAAATATAGCTGTAATTACTTTCTGCCCTCATTTATATGAATGATTTAAAGATGGGATAGACGAATGCAATTCATGTTTTCTGTGAAATTTATGAAACATTAAAAACTAGAGAATTAGAGTAATTGATAGAAAGTGACTTCAGTGGCTTTGAAAATCCTTTGACGTTGTAACAGACGTACCTATAAATATCATTACTTCTCTAAATCAATTAGCCGGTTTCTAGTTCTCGTGAATGTGACTATCGCTAAAAATGTTCGACACTCTACCCCCCCAGGCACTAATTTAACCACTAGAATCCAGAGGTGACGAAGATTAACACAGAAAAATATGTGCTTTTAGGGCAGAAATTAGAGATTTAGTACAGATATTATACGAGAGCAGAGATGGAGACAAAAAGGAGAAAGTTAAAAATATCTCGTCTTCCATGCCTTTGTCGTAATATAAATATTTAGAGCTTTTTCTTTTCACAGAATTTGAGTAAACTTCCTCAATCGTTAAACAAGGCTGTTAAGCCCGACGCTAAGCAGAATAATCTGACAGGAAGAAAGAATTTTTATCCTCTCATGTACACCCAGGTCATTAGAGACGGGACAGTAGCTAAGTTAGACGAGGCTAGAGAAGGAAATCACCCTTAATCTTTCTGGATGATCTTTTTCTGCAATTTTCATAACTGATTTCAGGAAGCAGGACATCTTAAAACCCGGACAGTGAATGAAATCGGCTTCTACCGTTCGCGTGTCTATCGTCTGTACCGCCGCGCAATCTTACTCGGACCGGAATATATCAAGTAACTGATACATGAAACAAGTTCCTTCTTCTTGTACATAGATCACATGTAGCGGACGTCCTGGTAAGAGCAAAATCATTTTACTGGACACAGAAAACTTCTTAGAAAGTGCATCAGGCAAGTATGTTATGTGCAACAACTGAACGACACGGATGCTGTAGATTCGCAATGCTGTCCCAATCGATTGTGACGATGTCGCACTGATAAAACGATGATTATTCATGTTTTGTAACGTAAACCGACTAACGTTTATTGCAGCAAAAAATTCATCGTTATTTCTTTCATTTCAACTCTCCTTTATTAAAAAGGATCTTCAGTGGTCGTTAATAATTGAGTTTATTGGAATATTTGATTCTCTGCTAACTGTTTTCGTACCAATGCAAATGAAAAACTTTACAATGCCCTCAATTTTCTTGTTTCTTTGTCCTCCAGTTTATTTCAGTATACATTTAATAATCTTATCAGCTACACCAGTATTTTCAATTTTAGAAAGCTAAAGGTAAAAGATCACTAACAGCCTTTAATCACAACAGAATAGAGACCCGAGGATGGTTATTGTAACATTAATGACACAGCTAGTTCTACAAAAACTGAATAATTTCAGCAGCTGTTGTTTGAAGATAACCGAAGTATTGTCACATCGATAACTGAACGTTTGCTACAGAACGTTCACACGGAGGTATTCTATCAGACGTACAGCGTAAGGCATGGGCAGTAAATTGATTATTCCACATCAATATAGTCACTTCAGAGAAGCGATTTTGTTCTTTTTATAGACGGCTGCTGGCCCGCTGCATCGCTGCTGTGCATAGCCAGAATAAAACTTCCCTGGCACCTTGCACCTCATGGCGTAAGAAGTGCACGCGAAATCCGATAGATGGTAGCACGCATCCAGTCACGAGTCTTCCCAGATTCCTCTAGCGCGATGTGAAGTACCTCCGGCATTTGCAAATTTGAGACAACTACCATTTTCTGTTGCAGGTTCCTTTCTTTCCTATCTCATAAACAGCGACGTTTCTCGTAGTGTCTTCACTCCGTAGTCCTATTCAGGTGTCACAGAAAACGAGTGGGACATTCATCAAATAATTTGGAATGATTCTCATGGTTTTATGAAACTTACACCATTATTGAAAAGAAAATAGATCAGACATGTATCTGATAATAATTATCGTTCGTACACTTTCCCTCTGTGAGTTTGGCCAAGGAAATACTAGACGAACAGTTTTTCGTTTCGAATGGTTGATAAACGAAAATTGGAGAAAACTTTCGTTGGCGAATTTGTTACAGTTGAATAGAAAATAATTTCTAATTTCATTGACGAGTGATTTATTATCTTACAAACTACTCAAAGTGTCCCACGGAGAAACGGATTAGAGTAACTGCTACATAATTTGTCTAAATAGAAACAAGTACGAGCGATATGAGGTAAGCTTTTCAGGTCATTCAGCTATGTGTAACCGTAAATGTAGGAATCATCTCGTACATTTTGGGAATTTTTACTAAATAAGGCATTTCAGTCTCCTTTCCAAGAGCACTCTTTAACATCATTCAATTGACATAACTTTGTAGTTACACATCTATATATTTGTTTTTTTGTTATTTCATCATGACTGGAATAGTTTAGTGTGAACACCATACGAATGTTTACTCAGAACATTTTGTAAAATTATTTCTGAGTGTGTTCACTTCACGTTTTCTGCAAGCATGCATTATTTATTGACTAGACTAGAAATATAACAAAACGTCACTCTCACAACTATCAACGTTACATTGGAAACGTGCTCACGCTACTCAGTCATTCCACAATTCTCAACAAATAATTTTTACATTCCTTGCCAATGTGAGAATTGTCCGTTTCCATCTGTCATTTACAAAATCTTTTAGTGCCGCCTAGAACAGACCACGATAATTTTATTTATGCCCATGACAGCAGATAATAATTATTGCATTATTCCACGACGTGCGTGCAACTGCCAGACAAACAAGGCCACTTTAACTTTGACTTCGTTACACCGAAAAAGAGGTCTTTTTCCATAAGAAAAAGATCTGCCAATGAACGTCCTTGAGCCTTGTGGAAGTACACGTCTTAGGTTTCGCCTTAAGTGATTCAGAGAAAACGCGAAAAATTTGAATCGGAAAATTCGTTCTGAGAGCAACAGTAGTAAAACGCTGGACTCTAATACGCGAGGGCGGCGTCTCGTATCACCTCCTGACCGTGCAGAATTTGGAATTACGGGTTTCCCCTAAACAGTCAAGTCAAAAAAAGACGTGTCTGATCTGAATTACTTCTCCGATCATGTCGTCTTCAGTGGACGCTAAACCGTAATCTTCCTTCGTTAGAGCTGAAACTAGAACTGCGGTACGGGATGGTAGCAGTTTAGCAACGCGGCCACTGATTTGTTAAAGGAATAGCTACGAAGGAACTAGATGAATAGTATAGCGTGAAATTTCAAGCAGTAAGAACAGTAATGTCCAGCTGAAATAGTATCGATTAGAGGCGTCGCGATTTTCTTTGATGTGGTGAAAACGAGTAGCGGGAAGACGTTCGTCCTTGCAATGTCAAAGTACTGCCAGCGGAAAGTTTCAATGGCGTCACGAATGGAATTAGACGTAAAAACTATACAAAAGTGAGGGAAGACGTGTCGCCTGGTGACTCACGTTTCTGGAACGATGACGCTGCCTCGAGGTCTGATGTAGTGACGCCACAGTGTCTGCGAAGCAAAGTGATAAGTCCGCTGACAGTTGCTGATTGCGAGAGAGCAAATTTAGAGCTTGCGGTTTCGAGGTCAGGGGGCGCGACTACATCTCGGAGAAGAGGCCACAAACGCTCAAATATCAGTGACGGAATTGTAGACGAAATCGTTCCGCTTACGTAATCCAACTGTTACGATGAAGCATCTGCACACTTGTAATAAACGGTCGTCTACGGTATCATCAAAGCCAAAAAAGAAAAAAGAAAAAAAAAGTAGTATTTAAGGGGCTGAGTACAAGTCCTTGCTGATGCACACCGAGTAAGTGACAGCCAAAGCTAAATGGCTGTTTATAAATTATGTGAGTTACCATCCAAACGTCAGACATTTTTTTCCTGATTGTCAGTATGTTACGGTTAGAGGTATGCTTAGAGACTGTAGTGCACGTGCATAATTTTTAATATAAAAATACTTGCACTCCTTGCCACTTAAAACTTTTTAAACAGGTACAAGTACTGTGCTATATTTCGAAGATTATTTGGTATAACGCGCATTGTACACATAGTACGACACATGTTCGTTATACCACACGGATATGTGAGTAATTAAAACGAAATTAATATAACAAGCTGAAAAATAATAGGTAAATAGCAAACAAACATTGAAATACCAAAATGAAAATATGTTGTCGTGGTTCCAACACGCACTAGAGATAACTGATAAGCACTGTCTGTAATCCTCCCACAGTCAGTGTCGAGAATCATAATCATTTCTTTCTGTGGTAGCTATTGACGAATGTCTATAACAAAATGAGTTCTATAACAAAACACCGCATCCCCAGACAGTAGTTACCATGGGTGTAAGAAGAGAGAGTGCAGAACGTAGAAGACGTGTCCAAAAATAGGGGACGAGGAAGACGGAAAAATGCACAACACAGTGGTACATAATCAAGAGTATTGCCCAGGAAGGGCATTCGTCAAAAGCTATCACAAAAAGAAATCATTATGATCTCGACACTGACTGTGAGGGAATTATACGCAGTGTTTATCAATTATCTCTAGTACGTGTTAGAACCACGCCAACATATTTTCATTTTGGTATTTTAATTTTTGTTCGCTATTTACCTATTATTTTTCCAAGTTTTGCATTTAGGCAATTTTCTTGTGGAATGCCACTTGTCCTTTCAGTCCCTCAATTCACTGCATTTATTGTGGATGACTGTTAGCAACCAATTTAAACTGGCGGTTCGTGTATGGCTGATACGCAACAAATCGCTCTTTGAATTTGATACGATTTATCGTACCACTGAATACTTATCCAGCCACTTGAGGCTCATAATCAGATGGAGGTGTTACAGAAACATAATTTTCTGAACCGTGTGCAGCTAGACGCTAGATTCGTGGAGCTAGCAGAAAATATAAGAAATTTGAACACAAGTTAACTAAACTTTAAGAAACGAGAAGTTCATTATGTGTTGGGATACTTACATTGCGCTGCCACAAGGTATCCTAGATACTATCGGAATGATATTGTCCAGGATTAGGTTTCGAACCGATTGTTCGATATTTCTCGTGTTTCACTCTCGCGGCTATTTCGGCATTATAGTGCTAATGTTTTGAAAAATATAAGTATTAAATGCACACAACTAAAGGAGTTTTCATAGTAAATGCGTGGAACAGTAACGCATTACGTAGAACCATGAAACCTCAATAGTTCGTCAAACTCTTGTTGACTATCATTGGTAGAATTCATAGAATTAGTTAAGGGAAAAGTCTGAAATAACAATCAAATATTTATTTTCATATGT
Source organism: Schistocerca nitens (assembly GCF_023898315.1). Taxonomy (NCBI): domain Eukaryota; kingdom Metazoa; phylum Arthropoda; class Insecta; order Orthoptera; family Acrididae; genus Schistocerca; species Schistocerca nitens. Next base: position 207,015,689 of record NC_064614.1, read on the forward strand.
AATTGTAGTTCATCAGTAGACCACATAAATTTCATGAATATCTATGAGTTATGAGACGTTGTAAAGTAATGTATTCAAAAACCGTAATCTTTTTATACAGTTTCGACAAACTTGAAACTTTCTGTTAGTTTTATCACATATTATTCTGTACACATTGGTAACAGTTTACCAACTACCTTTCTTCAGAGTGCGGTCTCCTTTAGTATACAGGTTCCTTCAAAGTCTTTGCATTAATCGTCTAATGGTGATAGATCACGTGATGGGGAACAACTTTTGTTAGAAATAAAACGTTCTCTGAAGCTTCCTGGCAAAGCTTGAAGCTTTGCACAATTGAGAGGCGGCATGGCTTAGGTAGTCGGAGGCGTTTCAATGTAATGTGTGTTGCTTACAACCGTCATCTGCTTCGCGCGAAAGATGGTAGACCGAGTTTCTGAAATATCTTTCCCCGCTTAGAGACAGACGTTCAGAAGTTTTTATTGCTGAAACACCTTGTTTATTACTTTGCGGGCTTTGAACATAAAGCTTACACTGTTCCGTACTTCGGACGTAGTTGTATCGCCTTTAATAAGTTCGGGCTCTTTCGTTTGTCCCCTTCTCTGTTGCTGCAGGCGACAAACAAATCGAGTACCTCTACATATGCTCGCCAGCTTTTGAACTCATTACGTGACTCAGAACCAAAGCACTGTCAGTATGAGGAAGAGGAAGAAAGGTTGAGAGTGAGAGGGAAGCACTTACAAAGACGGATGTTGGAATATTCCGGCCAAGCGAAATATTCTCCATCCTGTGCGGACAACACCGGAAACCTCGGCCTCATCTCGGCAACTACTTTCAACAGCCTGCTCCACCAGCAATATTGCCAGGCCATACGATAATATTATCACCCATTGCAGCCAAATTCCAGTAATACTGACAGCAACATTACTGCGGGCACATCTTGTCATAAAATGCAGCCAGCGTAAAAGCACGTTTAGGATATCAAAATAGAAAATTTGTAACTAAAGACGGGACAAGTTAAGCAGACATGTGCAAGGCATAGGTAACTTGGCACTGGGTGGATGGTGGATCAGAGTTGGGAAATCAATGTACGAGCGAATATTAGACAGCAGATGTTCGTGCAAGCTTTCGCTCAAAGGATCAACCGTAAACCAGTCGGTCTTGTGAATTTACTCCTGCGTGAAACATCCACTCGCTTATCGTCCTTATCATTCTGTCGCAATGAACTATGATCGTGCTATATATCGCAAGAGCACTACCTGCAGACATGCTTCTTATCACAACGTACCGTCGCCAAGTACGCGTCCTTAGCGAAGATTGTCACGTCGCAGCGTCTTTTATCACGGAAACGAAGACCACTCGACGTTCGACCTTTCAGATTACAGTCGTTGGAATGTGGGTGTTTATCTCTGACGAATGTTTATTTCTTACGGTTTTCGCGCCAGTTGCACTTCACAATCTTTTGACATCTTCAAATATTACAAATTACTACGGAGGCACCACGTGTGTCGAGATGCCACAGACACTGAATAACATCTTTTCTCCACTTAGGTGCATTTCAACTTTTAGCTGTAACTGGGTAACACTGTCTTTATGTTTCTGATTTCAGTGATTGTACAACAGACACGATAAATGTGTTACATTGAAAAATCAAGAGTAGCTTCTCTTTGTACATCACAGAAGAAGTTTATTTAAAATAGCTTATCGTAGTAAGGCAGCCAGTATTTCTATACTCCAGTGAATGTAAACATTTTTACAACACTTTTATGAGTTAGTAAATAATTATAATAAATGATGAAGTCTCGTACCGTATGATAAGCGATACCACGAAATAAGGCATTACAATTTTTGGAGTCTACTCATGCAGCTTTTCCTTTAAATTTGTGAAATCAGTTAATCACTGTTGCATGTATTACGTGTATCTTAAACATGATCATCTACTTACATAATACACATATCTGAATATGAATGCAAAAATTTACTTACAAAATAGGAAAAATATGACTATTCAGTTAAACTTATTTTTTCAATTATCGAATACCGTCGATTACTCATAGGAGATAAAATAATAATAAAAAAATTAAGTTCCATAGAATTAGAACAGATGACTCACAAAATTAACTAATATTTTTAACATCACAATGTTTTGACAAGAATCAACTGATAAACTTTACAGTAGTTGTTTTAGCAGACTTTCGGATTACTTTAAAAATTTAATCTCTCATTTAGAGAAAAATTTACACATAAAATCTTCACGGAACAGAAACATTAATGAATAACGGACATAAAATCTTCACGAAACAAAAACAATTATGAATAGCGGAGAAATCGCTTGTTAACTTCAAAGTAAAACTTTAAATTCAAGTAGTTATTAACTGTATATTTATTTGATATATTACTAATACAACATAGTACTATTTCGTTTGAAAACCGGTATCTTGAACCTATTTCACGCTGTCGTGAGTCTTAACGTCTCCAGATAAATTTTAACGTGTTTCCTGACAAAAGCGTTCCTTCGGCAATGACGTTTGGAATTATTGTTGGACAGTATCTTACACATAATATGTAATACATGAATTATTCTTGTTTTCAATTTTTTTCCTTACTTGCAGCAAATTAATTATAGTGGGTAGTGACACTGCTAATGAAATGTTCTCTTCTTGAGTCTAAACAGTTTCATCTTTTCTTATGACTTTCTGGTTGTCATATGAGATCAATTTTACATTATATAAATGCAAAGGACTAACTTTTGGTTTTGGAATAATCTTTTGAATTGACGTTTTAATTACCCAGAAAATTGAAAAAATATTATTCTTTAAACATTTAGTAGAGGTATTGTTAAGTCAGTTTAATTTGTCTTGAATTTCTCCATGTCAGTTCGAAGATTCAGTATCAGTGGACATCACATATTGCTGCTGGTTTCATCGATTAAAAACACTGTACTGAAAAAATGGCTAGACGTATTTATCTGATGTCATAAACGAAATACCTTTTTCAGACTTTAATATGATACCTTTGCGGTAGGACAATTTACACAGCTTAGATGAACATAACCGTCAGGAAGCAACAAAAGTAAATTATCACTATGTCTTCATTTTAAAAATAATCGACAAGTAGAGGTAAGGAAAACCCCTGCAACATACCGTTAGCTGTATGTCTTCCTCTCTAGGCAATGGCAACAGTGACGAAAGCAAATTTCCTCACACACTTGGAATTACCTTGTATTGCGAGGACCTCAGAGAATTAGTCTTTGCTCATCTTTGATTACGCTTCTGTGTCACGGTATCTTCATCTGAGAAGATGAGATGTCAGTTCGTCATCTGCAAGCATGACCTCTGCGTTCTTTTAAAAATGTCACAGACTGCAAAAATTCCTACCAGGAGAACCGTAACAGATTTTTTTTTTTTTGCTTTCTTTCCAAAATGGGGACGAGCTTCCACTGTCACACGATTTTTTTAAAAAAAGCTTACAGTAATATTTACAATATTATAATGCGTTTAAAATATAGGATTAAAATCTTTAAAATGTGTCGATGAATGTGATGGCGTTCACGATGTGATGGGGGTGTACTGTTGGTGAATGAGTAGCTGCTCGTAGTAATAATAAATGTGTGGATCATCTGATGGGTGAGAGGTGTAGTGATATTGGTGATGCTGAAGGAATTAGCATAGGAAATGAGACGAAAACGTTGTGGATGAGATTTACCATTGCGGCAACAACATGACTGATGATGGGTGAAGTAGGAAGGATACCAAATGCTCACTGACTAAACCACAAAAAGCATTTTTGATAAAGAGGAAATTTTAACAACTAGTATAAATTAAAATGTTAAGAAGTCTTTTCTGAAGGTAATTGTCTGGAGAACAGCCTTTTACAGAAATAAAACGTCGATCATAAGCAGTTTAGAAAGTAAGAGACTAGAGGCGTAAGAAATGTGGTGTTACAAGAGAATGCTAAAGATTACATAGGTAGACCGAGTAAGTAATGAGGAGGTACTGAATCAAATTGACGAAAAAAGAAATTTATGGCATAATTTGACTGAAAGAAGCACTCGGTTGATATGACACTTCCCCAGGCATGAAGGGATAATCAGTTTTATAAAGGAGGGTAGGGTGGAGGGGTAAATATCGAAGACCGAGGAGCGAATACAGTAAACAGATTCAGTATAATAGATGTAGGTTGCAACAGTTATTCGAAGAAGAGCAGGCCGGCACAAGGTAGAGAAGCATGGAAAGATACATCAAACTTGTCTATGGACTGACTGTCATAACAATAACAGTAATAGCGATAGCAGGTGCTTGGTGTGGCGTTTGTAAAAGGATTTAAATCTCTCGAGTCACGGAATTGATAAGGCTTTTCGTTTGACTGCACAAGAAGAACTCAAATGGAGTCAGATCACGTAAACCTGTTGTATTCTCAAACAGGTCTTCTTTCTCTTCGCCTATCAGAGAACGTCTTATTGTGTTTGTGCTGTATACTAGTAATGTATACAAAGTGAACTGTAACTGTAAGTTGTTTTCGCTACACACGTGTACGAAGATCCAGCGGCGCTTCTTGTCTCCTTCCCTCATGTTGTATGCAGACATGTTGATCGGGTTTTCCGTCCTACAGTGTTAGCAACTGCATGCATAATAAATCAATTTATTATATCGTATTTCACTTTCGACTCACTAGTTTGCGGATCGGGATTACTTTCCGCAAAGTAACGCAGCCTATTAGCCCTTCTACATGCTTCCATACATACATACATACATACACACAAACTCTTCAAGTCACCATAGAGTGCATGGTGGAGGATACCTTATACCACTACTATACTATAACAATAACAGTAATACTGAGAACGGGGTGCTTGGTCATTTACTGTTTTTTTTTTTCCAATCGCAAACGAAGCGACGGGAAACTGAGTTTCTATATGGCTCTGTACGAGCCCCAGTTCACTTGAAACGGTACAGTAGTTTCCGCTCCATAAGTAGCAGGTTTCGCTGCTCGCTCGCACCGGGAAATACACTCCTGGAAATGGAAAAAAGAACACATTGACACCGGTGTGTCAGACCCACCATACTGGCTCCGGACACTGCGAGAGGGCTGTACAAGCAATGATCACACGCACGGCACAGCGGACACACCAGGACCCGCGGTGTTGGCCGTCGAATGGCGCTAGCTGCGCAGCATTTGTGCACCGCCGCCGTCAGTGTCAGCCAGTTTGCCGTGGCATACGGAGCTCCATCGCAGTCTTTAACACTGGTAGCATGCCGCGACAGCGTGGACGTGAACCGTATGTGCAGTTGACGGACTTTGAGCGAGGGCGTATAGTGGGCATGCGGGAGGCCGGGTGGACGTACCGCCGAATTGCTCAACACGTGGGGCGTGAGGTCTCCACAGTACATCGATGTTGTCGCCAGTGGTCGGCGGAAGGTGCACGTGCCCGTCGACCTGGGACCGGACCGCAGCGACGCACGTATGCACGCTAAGACCGTAGGATCCTACGCAGTGCCGTAGGGGACCGCACCGCCACTTCCCAGCAAATTAGGGACACTGTTGCTCCTGGGGTATCGGCGAGGACCATTCGCAACCGTCTCCATGAAGCTGGGCTACGGTCCCGCACACCGTTAGGCCGTCTTCCGCTCACGCCCCAACATCGTGCAGCCCGCCTCCAGTGGTGTCGCGACAGGCGTGAATGGAGGGACGAATGGAGACGTGTCGTCTTCAGCGATGAGAGTCGCTTCTGCCTTGGTGCCAATGATGGTCGTATGCGTGTTTGGCGCCGTGCAGGTGAGCGCCACAATCAGGACTGCATACGACCGAGGCACACAGGGCCAACACCCGGCATCATGGTGTGGGGAGCGATCTCCTGCACTGGCCGTACACCACTGGTGATCGTCGAGGGGACACTGAATAGTGCACGGTACATCCAAACCGTCATCGAACCCATCGTTCTACCATTCCTAGACCGGCAAGGGAACTTGCTGTTCCAACAGGACAATGCACGTCCGCATGTATCCCGTGCCACCCAACGTGCTGTAGAAGGCGTAAGTCAACTACCCTGGCCAGCAAGATCTCCGGATCTGTCCCCCATTGAGCATGTTTGGGACTGGATGAAGCGTCGTCTCACGCGGTCTGCACGTCCAGCATGAACGCTGGTCCAACTGAGGCGCCAGGGGGAAATGGCATGGCAAGCCGTTCCACAGGACTACATCCAGCATCTCTACGATCGTCTCCATGGGAGAATAGCAGCCTGCATTGCTGCGAAAGGTGGATATACACTGTACTAGTGCCGACATTGTGCATGCTCTGTTGCCTGTGTCTATGTGCCTGTGGTTCTGTCAGTGTGATCATGTGATGTATCTGACCCCAGGAATGTGTCAATAAAGTTTCCCCTTCCTGGGACAATGAATTCACGGTGTTCTTATTTCAATTTCCAGGAGTGTACAAACGAAGGCGGCTCCGCCGCCAATTTTATTGCACGACGCGGCCGACCGCGGGTGCAACAGAACCCATGTGGACGGGTGGAAAGAAATGTGTCAGGCTTCATAACACGTATTTATATGTGTCGTGTAGTATGGATTTCTTGTACGTGAATGTGAATCTGCACTTGAACATTCCTAATCCTCCTCACACCTTTCCGTAAAGCGTGGCCAAATCTTTGTTGGGAAGTAGTTCTGTAGTATAGTAGTGCCACCCTTACTCCTGGGTAGGTGATAAGAGAGACAGCAGAGGCAGGTAAAAGTCAAAGACTCTCCAGTGTCACAAGATTTGGGGTGGAGAGGTTGGTCACGGCCAAGTGGTTCGACCACCCCCTCCACCGGGGCCCAGGAAGACCTCCGGCTGCCCGAGATATTCTGGGAGTATAGAGAAGACGGGTAAGCGAGCAGACATGCCCTCAGTGCGTCTGTCTCGATGTTCACGCGTGGAAGAGAGGTATTTGAATATTTTCACTAATTCTTTTATTTCCAGCTTCGGATTACGTAAGGAAATGAATGTTCCCTTCCCCTAGCCAGTATTCTCTACGAATTTCATTATGTTCCTACTCTGTAGAGAACCGCCTCGTTATTTATATTAGCGGTCCACTTAGTTTTCAGCGGCAATGACACAACCGAAACGCTTCGATTGTCGTCTGCTGGCCGGGGTGGACGAGTGGTTCTAGGCGCTACAGTCTGGAACCGCGTGACCGCTAGGGTCGCGGGTTCGAACCCTGCCTCGGGCATGGATGTGTGTGATGTCCTTAGGTTAGTTAGGTTTAAATAGTTCTAAGTTCTAGGGGACTGATGACCTCAGCAGTTAAGTCCCATAGTGCTCAGAGCTATTTGAACCATTTGATTCTCCTCTTCTTCCTCTCAGTTTCTTGAAATTAATTGAGGCGCGTGTGCAGACGGCCCCTTCGACATAAGGCCACGTTCGAACCATCCATCCTCCAGCCGAGCTGGTGAAATTGTCTGTAATGGTCTCAACTTTGGCGATTACTAACTAAAACTTACTTGGCATCATACAAGTAAGACGTATTATAGGTATGTAGCAACAGTTTCTACATCTACATCTACATCCATACTCCGCAAGCCAACTGACGGTGTGTGGCGGAGGGTACCCTGAGTACCTCTATCGGTTCTCCCTTCTATTCCAGTCTCGTATCGTTCGTGGAAAGAAGGATTGTCGGTATGCTTCCGTGTGGGCTCTAATCTCTCTGATTTCATCCTCATGGTCTCTTCGCGAGATATACGTAGGAGGGAGCAATATACTGTTTGACTCTTCGGTGAAGGTATGTTCTCGAAACTTTAACAAAAGCCCGTACCGAGCTACTGAGCGTCTCTCCCGCAGAGTCTTCCACTGGAGTTTATCTATCATCTCCGTAACGCTTTCGCGATTACTAAATGATCCTGTAACGAAGCGCGCTGCTCTCCGTTGGATCTTCTCTATCTCTTCTATCAACCCTATCTGGTACGGATCCCACACTGCTGAGCAGTATTCAAACAGTGGGCGAACAAGCGTACTGTAACCTACTTCCTTTGTTTTCGGATTGCATTTCCTTAGGATTCTTCCAATCAATCTCAGTCTGGCATCTGCTTTACCGACGATCAACTTTATATGATCATTCCATTTTAAATCACTCCTAATGCGTACTCCCAGATAATTTATGGAATTAACTGCTTCCAGTTGCTGACCTGCTATTTTGTAGCTAAATGATACGGGATCTATCTTTTTATGTATTCGCAGCACATTACACTTGTCTACATTGAGATTCAATTGCCATTCCCTGCACCATGCGTCAATTCGCTGCAGATCCTCCTGCATTTCAGTACAATTTTCCATTGTTACAACCTCTCGATACACCACAGCATCATCTGCAAAAAGCCTCAGTGAACTTCCGATGTCATCCACAAGGTCATTTATGTATATTGTGAATAGCAACGGTCCTATGACACTACCCTGCGGCACACCTGAAATCACTCTTACTTCGGAAGACTTCTCTCCATTGAGAATGACATGCTGCGTTCTGTTATCTAGGAACTCTTCAATCCAATCACACAATTGGTCTGATAGTCCATATGCTCTTACTTTGTTCATTAAACGACTGTGGGGAACTGTATCGAACGCCTTGCGGAAGTCAAGAAACACAGCATCTTCCTGTGAACCCGTGTCAATGGCCCTCTGAGTCTCGTGGACGAATAGCGCGAGCTGGGTTTCGCACGACCGTCTTTTTCGAAACCCATGCTGATTCCTACAGAGTAGATTTCTAGTCTCCAGAAAAGTCATTATACTCGAACATAATACGTGTTCCAAAATTCTACAACTGATCGACGTTAGAGATATAGGTCTATAGTTCTGCACATCTGTTCGACGTCCCTTCTTGAAAACGGGGATGACCTGTGCCCTTTTCCAATCCTTTGGAACGCTACGCTCTTCTAGAGACCTACGGTACACCGCTGCAAGAAGGGGGGCAAGTTCCTTCGCGTACTCTGTGTAAAATCGAACTGGTATCCCATCAGGTCCAGCGGCCTTTCCTCTTTTAATTGTTTCTCTATCTCTCTGTCGTCTATTTCGATATCTACCATTTTGTTATCTGTGCGACAATCTAGAGAAGGAACTACAGTGCACTCTTCCTCTGTGAAACAGCTTTGGAAGAAGACGTTTAGTATTTCGGCCTTTAGTCTGTCATCCTCTGTTTCAGTACCATTTTGGTCACAGAGTGTCTGGACATTTTGTTTTGATCCACCTACCGCTTTGACATAAGACCAAAATTTCTTAGGATTTTCTGCCAAGTCAGTACATAGAACTTTACTTTCGAGGTCATTGAACGCCTCTCGCATAGCCCTCCTCACACTACATTTCGCTTCGCGTAATTTTTGTTTGTCTGCAAGGCTTAGGCTATGTTTATGTTTGCTGTGAAGTTCCCTTTGCTTCCGTAGCAGTTTTCTAACTCGGTTGTTGTACCACGGTGGCTCTTTTCCATCTCTTACGATCTTGCTTGGCACATACTCATCTAACGCATATTGTACGATGGTTTTGAACTTTGTCCACTGATCCTCACCACTATCTGTGCTTGAGACAAAACTTTTGTGTTGAGCCGTCAGGTACTCTGTAATCTGCTTTTTGTCACTTTTGCTAAACAGAAAAATCTTTCTACCTTTTTTAATATTTCTATTTACGGCTGAAATCATCGATGCCGTAACCGCTTTATGATCGCTGATTCCCTGTTCTGCGTTAACTGTTTCAAATAGTTCGGGTCTGTTTGTCACCAGAAGGTCTAATATGTTATCGCCACGAGTCGGTTCTCTGTTTAACTGCTTAAGGTAGTTTTCAGATAAAGCACTTAAAAAAATTTCACTGGATTCTTTGTCCCTGCCACCCGTTATGAACGTTTGAGCCTCCCAGTCTATATACGGCAAATTAAAATCTCCACCCAGAACTATAACATGGTGGGGAAATCTACTCGAAATATTTTCCAAATTATCCTTCAGGTGCTCAGCCACAACAGCTGCTGAGCCAGGGGGCCTATAGAGACATCCAGTTACCATGCCTGAGCCTGCTTTAACCGTGACCTTCACCCAAATCATTTCACATTTAGGATCTCCGTCAATTTCCTTCGATACTATTGCACTTCTTATCGCTATAAACACGCCTCCCCCTTCACTGTCCAGCCTGTCTCTGCGGTATACATTCCAATCTGAGTTTAGGATTTCATTATGGTTTACATCTGGTTTCAGCCAACTTTCTGTCCCTAGTACTATATGGGCGTTGTGACCGTTTATTAATGAGAGCAGTTCTGGGACCTTTCTATAGACGCTCCTGCAGTTTACTATTAGCACATTAATATTGTTATTCCCTGTTGCATTTTGCCTACTCCTACCTTGCCGCGTCTCAGGAGGCGTCTTGTCGGGCCTAGGAAGGGAATTCTCTAACCTAAAAAACCCCCATGTGCACTCCACACGTACTCCGCTACCCTTGTAGCCGCTTCCGGCGTGTAGTGCACGTCTGACCTATTCAGGGGTACCCTACATTTCTCCACCCGATAGCGGAGGTCGAGAAATTTGCACCCCAGATCTCCGCAGAATCGTCTGAGCCTCTGGTTTAAGCCTTCCACTCGGCTCCAAACCAGAGGACCGCGATCGGTTCTGGGAACGATACTAAAAATAGTTAGCTCTGATTCCACCCCGCGAGCGAGGCTTTCCGCCTTCACCAATTCCGCCAACCGCCTGTACGAACTGAGGATGACCTCTGAACCCAGACGGCAGGAGTCATTGGTGCCGACATGAGCAACAATTTGCAGTCGGGTGCACCCAGTGCTCTCTATCGCCGCCGGTAGGGCCTCCTCCACATCTCGGATGAGACCACCCGGCAAGCAGACAGAGTGAACACTGGCCTTCTTCCCCGACCTTTCCGCCATTTCCCTAAGGGGCTCCATCACCCGCCTAACGTTGGAGCTCCCAATAACTAATAAACCCCTCCCCCCGTGTGCCTGCTCGGACCTTGCTGAAGGAGCAGCCACATGTCCACTCACAGGCAGAGCGGGTGATGCCACACGGCCAGCCTCCACATTTACCCTCCGCCTCGTGCGCCGCGAACGCCGCTGAACCCGCCACTTCCCTTGGGGAGAGGGTGGCCCAACCGCGCCCAGTACCCGCGAAGATGTCTCGACAGCAGGGACAGTGGGTGAAGCATGTAACACCTGGAGTGTACCTTGCGACGCACCAGACTCCCCACTGCCGCTACACTCCGAGGCAGCAGCCTGAAGACGGCTGACCGCGGCCATTAACACGTTCAGCTGTTCGCGAACAGTGGCCAGCTCCTGCTGCGTCCGTACACAGCAGTCACACATCCTATCCATCCTAAGGAATCTATTTACTGAAGAGAGTTAATCAACTTTTAACTAGACTGCTAATTCACTAAAGGCGGCTGATTATTGACTAAACTGTGATTGCTAGCCACTTCTTGTAGAAAGCAGTGAAAATAGCACTACCTGTCTCTGGACTGTATCGAAAACAAACACTAGCACTACTGGCACTATGGTTGACTAAAGGGACTCTCTCTGACTGTATTCAAAACAAACACGAAATCTATGGAACACTATTAATAGCACTCGACAATTAGAGCTTCCTAAAAACAAAAACACACGGAAGAAGAAGTGACAAGTAAGAAAAATACAGTTAATACTCAAATTAAGGTAGCTCGCTGCACAGCAGACGTGAAGCAGACGGCGGTTAGGACGACAGTTTCCCACCCGTCATAAAGTACAAACGTGTATCCGACACACTGAGGTGACAAAGTCAGGGGATAGCGACATGCACATATACGGATGACGGTACTATCGTGTAACAAGGTATAAAAGGGCAATGCATTGGCGGAGCTGTCATTTGTATTCAGGTGATTCACGTGAAAAGGTTTCTGACGTGATTATGGCCATACAACGCGAATTAAGAGATTTTGAACATGAAATGGTAGTTGGAGTTGGCTGCATTAAATATTCCATTTCGGAAATCGTTAGGGATTTCATTATTCCCAGACCTACAGCGTCAAGGCTGTGCCGACGAGAATACCAAATTCCAGGCATTACCTCTCGCCGCGGACAACGCTATAGCCAACAGCTTTCACTTAACGAGCGAGAGCAGCGGTGTTTGAGTAGATTTGTCAGTGCTAACAGACAAGAAACAACGCAGGAAATGGAAATTAACCGTAGTAATCAATGTGGGATATACGACAAAAGTATCCGTTAGGACAGTGAGTTGAAAATTGGGGTAAATGGGCTATGGCAGTTGACGTTGACGCAAGAGGCTTTGGTAGCAGCACGACATCACCTGCAGCGTCCCTCCTGGACTCGTAACCATATTGGTTGGTCATTATTGGAAAACCGTGGCCTGGGCGGATGAGTCTCGGTTTCAATTGGTAAGAGCTGATGGTAGGGTTCGCTTGTGGCGCACACCTCATGAAGCCATGGACCTAGTTTGGCAGAATGATACTGTGGAAGCTGGTGGCGGCTCCATAACGACGGGCGCTGCGTTTACATGGTTCAAATGGCTCTGAGCACTATGGGACTTAACATCTGTGATCATCAGTCCCCTAGAACTTAGAACTACTTAAACCTAACTAACCTAAGGACACCACACACATCCATGCCCGAGGCAGGATTGGAACCTGCTACCGTAGCGGTCACGCGGTTCCAGACTGAAGCGCCTAGAAACGCACGGCCGCACCGGCCGGCACGTTTACATGGAACGGGCTGTAAGCGTACTGTCATATCGCTGGGTTGGTTGCGGAGTATCTTTGCGGGCAGCCGCGTTTGTTGAGTCGAGCACGGGATACGGAACTGTTATGTTGTGTTGTGGGTAACTCTGCATGTGAGAGGCATAGTTAGTATGGAAGTTGAAGTGTTGCTACAAGTGCTATTACAGTAAAGTGAAAAAATATGGCCGGGCGTGGTGGCCGAGAGGTTCTAGGCGCTTCAGTCTGGAACCGCGCGACCGCTACGGCCGCAGGTTCGAATCCTGCCTCGAGCATGGATGTGTGTGATGTCCTTAGGTTAGTTAGGTTTAAGTAGTTCTAAGTTCTAGGGGACTGATGACCTCAGAAGTTAAGTCCCATAGTGCTCAGAGCCATTTGAACCATTTGATAAAATATGCAAATGATTCAGAGGAAAGTGCGTCAAGATGCAATTTAAAAATGAGCAGTGCTGCTGATAACGTATTTGTGCATCCTCTCGTTGAGTACCGTACCGTACAGTATCAATCATCCGCGCCGTGTTCGGTCTCGCAGAATGAAATAATGTAATCAGAAAAAAAAATTTAGCTACCATAAATGAGTGCAGTCAAGTGCCAGTGTCTTGTAGCGAGCGTGAGGACGTGCGTTCGGTCATCGCGTTCCGCATTATCAACAATCAGCCGAGCCGCGACGGTTACGCGCACGCTTGTACAAGTGAAAAGAGAACTGAAAAATTAACTTTACGAAGTGTTATATCATTACTAGTGTCAAGGAGGACTGGTACCAAATATCTGTGTATGCGTGACGAGCGTAAGAACTTTCGTGCGATCAGTCGGCTTCCGCATCACCAACAATCACCCGCGTCGTGTCAGTTGCGCGTACGTTCGTCCGAAGATATTGTGGACTGTTAAACATCCATTCATTGGGATAACACTTCTGATTTAGTATGTAAACATTGCAACCTGCGACTTTCTTTATCGTCTCAAAATATAGTTGTTCATACCAAACGTAGAACAGTGTCGTGTTTTGACGTTCAGCGGCTCCCCTAACTCGCTTGCGTATTTCGATAGATAATTTCAGGCAAGGGCACCTGTGGAGCAGAATAGTACGAGCGCCGCGGGATTATCAGGTACGTGGTGTGAACAGGGCACTCGGTCCCGAAGTGAGAAGGTAGGTTTAGAATTCCACCCCACCCAATTGTACTCCCGGGCGTGTTGCAGGACTTGGTCCTCTAGCCCAAATAAACCAATCGTTGACCGGTAATGTTTGTCTTCGGCTACTTGGAGCCCATTTGCAGCCATTCATGGACTTCATGTTCCCAAACCACAATGGAATTTTTATACATGACAACACCCCATCTCACCGAGCCAGTTTTCTTCTACTGGTTTGAAGAACATTCTCGACAATTTTGGCGAACAATTATGGGACATAATCGAGGGTTCGTGCACAAAATCCTGCAGCGGCAAAAGTTCCACAATTATGGACAACTGCAGTATTCCTGCAGAGGGCTTCCAACGACTTGTTCAGTACATGCCACGTCTAGACACTGCACTACGCCGGCAAAATGAGGTCCGACGCGATATTAGGAGGTGTACCACGTCTTTTGTCACCTCAGAGTGTCTACGGTGTTAACCTCTGCCACACAGGAAAGTAATTTTTCCCGCATTCCCTAAGTCATTCAAAAAATGGTTCAAATGGCTCTGAGCACTATGGGACTCAACATCTGTGGTCATAAGGCCCCTAGAACTTAGAACTACTTAAACCTAACTAACCTAAGGACATCACACACATCCATGCCCGAGGCAGGATTCGAACCTGCGACCGTAGCAGTCGCGCGGTTCCTGACTGAGCGCCTAGAACCGCTAGACCACCGCGGCCGGCCCCTAAGTCATTCATCATTATTTCTGTCCCATAACGTTGATCACGATTCCAATGAAATTTTTGCTGAAGGAAAGCCACAAACTCTTCTCTTCCTCGTAGTGATTAAAATTCTTCTGGGTATTATGCCGCGTCATTGCTAAAAACTAACAACAATAATAAACTAAAACCGACGTTTCGGCCGAATTGCAACGGCCTTACTCAGGGCACCGATTTTTCGGAGCAATCACAGGGCCGGCCGGTGTGGCCGTGCGGTTCTAGGCGCTCCAGTCTGGAACCGCGTGACCGCTACGGTCGCAGGTTCGAATCCTGCCTCGGAAATGGATGTGTGTGATGTCCTTAGGTCAGCTCGGTTTAAGTAGTTCTAAGTTCTAGGGGACTTATGACCACAGATGTTACGTCCCATAGTGCTCAGAGCCATTTGAACCAACAATCACAGGATCCACGAAATGATAGGTTCCACCAAAGATGTAGTCAACATTCCTAACACAGCAGGTGTTTACGAACAACGGTGTGAGTGCAGAGCTGCCTACACACCAGGTGTACCGGTATGAAATGAGCGTTAAGATACAAATGTGTCGATAGTGAACATTTGTTGTGAATGAGCCTTAATTTTTTTGTTTGGTTGCTATGACATCTGTCAAAGATATTTAGTGTACATCAAGTCATAAAACAAACAATATCATATGTTTTCATCGTGTTAACAATGTTGAAATTTGTACCAGAAAGTGATGATTTGCCGAAAGCATTAATTTTTTATTTTCAAAATGGCTCTGAGCACTATGGGACTCAACTGCTGTGGTCATAAGTCCCCTAGAACTTAGAACTACTTAAACCTAACTAACCTAAGGACATCACACACATCCATGCCCGAGGCAGGATTCGAACCTGCGACCGTAGCGGTCGTGCGGTTCCAGACTGTAGCGCCTTTAACCGCTCGGCCACACCGGCCGGCCTTTTTATTTTCATTTGAAAAAAAAAAAAAAAAAAAAAAAAAGTGCTGTAGAGTCACATCGAATGCTTGTCGAGGCATATGGTGATCATTCTCTATCAGAAGCAACATGCAAAATATGGTTTCAACGGTTCGGAAATAATGATTTTGATGTAAAAAATGAAGAACGTGGAAGACCACCAAAAAAGTTCGAAGACGCCGAGTTGTCAGCAATATTGGATGAAGATGATACTTTCAGTCAGAAGCAAATGGCAGCAATGCTAAATGTTGCACTACAAACAATTTCTGACCGTTTGAAAGCTATGGGAAAGATCCAAAAGTGTGAAAATGGGTGCCACATGAATTGAATGAAAGACAGATGGAAAACCGAAAAACCATTTGTCAAATTTTGCTTCAAAGACATGAAAGAAAATCAGTTTTGCATAGAATTGTTACTGGCGATGAAAAATGGATTTATTTTAAGAATCCTAAACGGGAAAAATCATGGGTTAATCCGGGACAACCATCAACATAGACTGCAAAACCAGATCGATTCGGCAACAATGCTCTGTGTTTGGTGGGATCAGAAAGGTGTGGTGTATCATGAGCTTCTAAAACCCGGTGAAACTGTGATTACTAATCGCTACAGACGACAAATGATCAATTTGAACAATGCATTGATCGAGAAAAGACCAGAATGGGCCACAAGACATGGAAAAGTAATTTTTTTACACGACAATGCACTTGCACACAAAGCAAAACTGGTTCCGGATACAATCAAACCACTTGGCTGGCAGCTGCTACCCTACCCGCCATATTCACCAGACTTGGCCCCTTCCGACTACCATTTGTTTTCATCAATGGGGCCGGCCGCGGTGGTCTAGCGGTTCTGGCGCTGCAGTCCGGAACTGCGGGACTGCTACGGTCGCAGGTTCGAATCCTGCCTCGGGCATGGGTGTGTGTGGTGTCCTTAGGTTGGTTAGGTTTAAGTAGTGCTAAGTTCTAGGGGACTTATGACCTAAGATGTTGAGTCCCATAGTGCTCAGAGCCATTTGAACCATTTTCATCAATGGGACGCGCATTGGCTGAGGAGCACTTCGATTCCTACGAAGAAGTCAAAAATTGGGTGTCTGATTGGTTTGCTTGAAAAGACGAACATTTCTATTGGCGTGGTGTCCACAAATTGCCAGAAAGGTGGTCAAAATGTATAGAAAGCAATGGTCAGTACTTTGAATAGAATGTTTTTACTTTTCAATTCAAAATTAATGTTTCATTTTCACAAAAAACGCTCATTTCATACCGGTACACCTGGTAGGAGAAACAGGGAGACCTGTCAGCTTATGAATAGCAGAACACCAACGCTATGTATGATTACAACAACAGCCGGCCGAAGTGGCCGTGCGGTTAAAGGCGCTGCAGTCTGGAACCGCAAGACCGCTACGGTCGCAGGTTCGAATCCTGCCTCGGGCATGGATGTTTGTGATGTCCTTAGGTTAGTTAGGTTTAACTAGTTCTAAGTTCTAGGGGACTAATGACCTCAGCAGTTGAGTCCCATAGTGCTCAGAGCCATTTGAACCATTTGAACCATTACAACAACATAACAAATCGGCGTTAGCGGAACACCACCGCGACTGTGGACAACCTATCAGGTTCCAGGGGGCCCGAGTACTGGCGGAAGAATCGTGGATGCGAGAACGCAAAATACGGGAGTCGATTGAAGTTATGAAGCAGCCTGACAGCAGCAACAGAGAATATGGCTAGAAACTAACGGCGTCCTAGCTGCCGGAAATCCCAGTCCAACGGGCCGCGAGCGGTCTCGGGGCAGAAGCTACACGGGACACGGGCGTATCTGCACAACAGCTGTAGAGCAACTGTCAGTCCACTTCCGCGCACAGCAGGAGGAAAACTTGCCGACCAGAAGCCGAACGCTGATTGGCGGACAGCTACCAATCGTTCATGACATGGACATCAAACGGTTCAAATGGCTCTGAGCGCTATGGGACTTAACTTCTGAGGTCATCAGTCCCCTAGAACTTAGAACTACTTAAACCTAACTAACCTAAGGCCATCACACACAACCATGCCCGAGGCACGATTCGAACCTGCGACTGTAGCGATCGCGCGGTTCCAGACTGTAGCACCCAGAACCGCTCGGCCACCCCGGCCGGCACATGGACATCCTCGAATAGCCTCTTTCTTTCCATCTTCCCTTACGTCATGACTAACCAATCATTTTAGAGGGCCAAATAAAACTTTTACAACAGTGACGTCAGACATCGATTGTCTGTAATAAACAGAAGCACCTATTCCCATGCAAAACCTGTTGTGCCCTGAGGAAGGCCGTTGCCATTCGGCCGAAACGTCGGTTTTAGATTATTATTGTTGTTAGTTTTTAGCAATGACGCGGCATAATACCCAGAAGTTTGGTTGGTTGGTTGGTTTGGGGAAGGAGACCAGACAGCGAGGTCATCGGTCTCATCGGATTATGGAAGGACGGGGAAGGAAGTCGGCCGTGCCCTTTGAAAGGAACCATCCCGGCATTTGCCTGGAGCGATTTAGGGAAATCACGGAAAACCTAAATCAGGATGGCCGGACGCGGGATTGAACCGTCGTCCTCCCGAATGCGAGTCCAGTGTCTAACCACTGCGCCACCTCGCTCGGTTACCCGGAAGAATTTTAATCACTATGACACCGGCCGCGGAAGCCTTCGTTCTTATATCTTCTCTTCCTCGTTTCGTGAAGGATTCACGACTGAATTCGCGCGCGGATGGCGTCCGGAGGAAACTCGCGGACGCTCGCTGTGGCATCCTCTGGAGAGCGGGAGGGCAAACTGGCGAGCTGGCAGCTGTCGCCTAACACGCCGCTGCCGGCTGCCGGCTGCCGGCCGGAACCAGAAAGCGGTCGTCCGTGCCCGCCGAGCTGACGAACGCTAACAGCGCGCCAAAGCGGCGCGCAGCCTCAAAGCGGCCGCCCCTCACACGCCTCCAGCTCTCGCACAACGGCCCGGCGCTCCCTCACCACAAGCCCACCGCCTGAAAAATGTAGGACCGTGCAGGGCCACAGTAACAATCTGCACCTACTTTGTAAGTTAGTGCCACGCACCAAAACACACCACAACCCTTCAAAGTTCAGTAAAACACTGGCCATTAAAATTGCTACACCACGAAGCTGACGTGCTACAGACGCGAAATTTAAACTACAGGAAGACGGTGTTGTGATATGCAAATGATTAGCTTTTCAGAACATTCACACAAGGTTGGCGCCGCTGGCGACACCTACAACGTGCTGACATGAAGCAAGTTTCCAACCGATTACTCATACACAAACAGCAGTTGACCGTCTTTGCCTGGTGAAACGTTGTTTTGATGCCTCGTACAAGGAGGAGAAATGCGTACCATCACGTTTCCAACTTTGATAAAGGTCGGATTGTAGCCTATCGCGATTGCGGTTTATCGTATCGCGACATTGCTGCTCGCATTGGTCGAGTTCCAATGACTGTTAGCAGAATATGAAATCGGTGGGTTCAGGAGGGTAATACGGAACGCCGAGCTGGATCCCAACTGCCTCGTATCACTAGCAGTCGAGATGACAGGCATCTTATCCGCATGGCTGTGACGGATCGTGCAGCCACGTCTCGATCCCTGAGTCAACAGATGGGACGTTTGCAAGACAACAACCATCTGCACGAACAGTTCGACGATGTTTGCAGCAGCATGGACTATCAGCTAGGAGACCATGAATGCGGTTACCCTTGACGCTGCATCACAGACAGGAGCACCTGTGATGGTGTACTCAACGACGAACCTGGGTGCACGAATGGCAAAACGTCATTTTTTCGGATGAATCCAGGTTCTGTTTACGGCATCATGATGGTCACATCCGTGTTTCGAGACATCGCGGTGAACGCACATTGGAAGCGTGTATTCGTCATCGCCAAACTGGCGTATCACCCGGCGTGATGGTATGGGGTGCCATTGGTTACACGTCTCGTTCAGATCTTGTTCGCATTGACGGCACTTTGAACAGTGGACGTTACATTTCAGATATGTTACGACCCGTGGCTCTACCCTTCATTCTATCCCTGCGAAACCCTACATTTCAGCAGGATAATGCACTACCGCATTTTGCAGGTCCTGTACGGGCCTTTCTGCATACAGAAAATGTTCGACTGCTTCCCTGGCCAGCACATTCTCCACATCTCTCACCAAGTGAAAACGTCTGGTCGATGGTGGCCGAGCAACTGGCTCGTCACAATACGCCAGTCACTACTCTTGATGAACTGCGGTACCGTGTTGAAGCTGCATGGGCAGGTGTACCTGTACCTGTACCTGTTGACTCAATGCCCAGGTATATCAAGGCCGTTATTACGGCCAGAGGTGGTTGTTCTGGGTACTGATTTCTCAGGATCTAT
Organism: Schistocerca nitens; assembly: GCF_023898315.1. Classification (NCBI taxonomy): domain Eukaryota; kingdom Metazoa; phylum Arthropoda; class Insecta; order Orthoptera; family Acrididae; genus Schistocerca; species Schistocerca nitens. The sequence goes on from NC_064614.1 coordinate 207,035,593, forward strand.
GCACCCAAATTGCGTGAAAATGTAATCACATGTCAGCTCTAGTATAATATACTTGTCCAATGAATACCCGTTTATCATCTGCATGTCTTCTTGGTGTAGCAATTTTAACCCAGATAGTCCTGAATTATTTGTTTTTCAAAAATTGATTTATATCTTATCTACAATCATTCACAAGGTTCTAAGGAAGAAAGTAAAAACAATTTTGAGTATTTATTTTTATTTAGTATTTCCAAAAGTGGGCGTCCTTCCAGAAGGACGTCAGGACAATAAGGGAACATGTTTTTAAAGTATATGACATTGCACAATTAATTTGTTTTAGTTTTTATACTTTCAAATAAACATAAATAAATTTGAATTATGGGCTGAAACAGCTAATAAATACAAAAAACAAAGAAAATAACCTATACACATATTTTATGCACTAGTATGATAAGACAAAAAGCAACAAACATGAAGTGGTTCGTCACATCTTACACACATAGTAGTAGTTTTTTTGTGGCAACTTCGACATTTCAGCTGCTTCTTCTTTTTTGTTATCTCGTCCGTTGGTAATTCAGCAACATAATGTTCTCTTCCATCAAATCTAGAATCTTGTTTTGCCCTCTTACTAGGACATCCTCTGCTGGTAGTGACTCTTTTGTTACTTTTAAGAATTGCAGTGACAATTCGACGACGAAATGTCAGATGATCTACGGGTTATTCGTTGTGCTTGTAAAGATCCCAGGCATTTTGCTCTGCAATGTCTATAAAATGTGCAGTGATCGGGAAATACCACTTTTCCCCTCTTATAGAGCATCTATATAGGGATTGATTTTGGTCAGTTCGATCTATGCCTCCCAAGTTAGGTTGAAGCACGCTAATCCTTTTCTTTTGTTCCGTGGAAAATCTTGCTACAGAGCGTAGTGGTTGCACTCTGTCAAAGTTGGTGGCTACAGTAACAACATTGTTGTCATTCCAACGTACAATGGAAATCCCGGATGCTGAGTCAGAACAAATTTCATATGATCCTCTATTTTCTTTTATCATTTTATCTACAAATGATAGAGTACAATTCTTAACTCTGTTTCCTCTTATTGTTCCTGTTGCTTCCACGCCCTTCTCTTCTAGGTCACGTAGCGCTGTAGCATTGAGCTGACTTGCTGGTAATTTATCTACACTTGGATTTTCTTCTGCACCCGAATCTTCATCTGATACGTCATCAGTTGAATTTAGAGGAGGGTGTAATGTTACATTCACACCAGTATTAGGTATTTCCTCATCTTTTGATTCTAACATGTCCAAAAGTTCCATAAGTGTACATCGTTTTCTGTGAATACAAAATGACAACACATTACCCTGACGTCCTTCTGGGATGACGGTTGAAAACATTATTGAATTACAACTGACAAAACTTTCAATCGTAATATGAGCCCATAAATAATATAGGTTAATTCTTTAAGATATTATATGACAAGTTTCAGAATTATTGACGCAATATGAAAGAAAATATACATACCCATCGATGACAAGGTCAGTCAGTTCGTCCATGGTAAAATCGGCCCTGTTTTCAAGACACAGTTTCTCACTCACTATAAACGACAGCGTCAAACTGACTGTCGCAGCGCGCAACTGACTCTGCCTACTTCATATAACAATGCGTCACAGTCCGTTGCAACAATGCGTTATTCGCAAAAGTAAATAATTTCAACAGTGAGTTACGTCGTCCTTCCAGAAGGACGTCAGGGTTATCTGGGTTAATGACCAGTAGTGTACTACTTAAAGCAGTTTAGAAGGAAGTACTTAAGTCTCAACTAGATGAACAGCAGCTTTGCTTAGGAAATATCGAAGCACTGATACATCTACTCCTTCTAAAAGATAATTATTTGCACGTTCCTGAAAGTGATGGGTGTGAGGGCGAGTCTATTTACAGATATGTACGAGGGTTGCCCAGAAAGTAATACACCCCATTACTTTTTCTCAGCGGAAAACAATGCTACGGACGCGAAACGCTACGTATGTATTATTTGAAGTCTCCTGTGTGAGCGCACCAAGTTTCCGTCACTTCCGACGGTTAGCGTCAAAAATTTGTGCAAGATGGGTCCCGCGGTGTCTAACGGTGGATCACAAATCGCACAGAAGAAACATTTGTCTTGATTTGTTGCAACATTTTGAAGCTGAGAAGGAAGCCTTCTTGTCCCGGATTGTGACAGGTGATGAAACGTGGGTACACCATTTTGAGCCCGAAACAAAAGGACAGTCGATGGAAAGGTGCCATTCACACTACCCACAAAGAAAAAATTCAAAGCATCTGCTTCCGCCGGTAAGGTCATGATCACCGTATTGTGTGACTGTGAAGGTGTGATTCTCATTGACATAATGCCAAGTGGCGGTACTATTAATTCTGAAGCATATGTCGACCCATTAACAAAACTCAAGACGCGTTTCCGCCGACTTCGGTGCCACAGAAACCCAGATGTATAGCTGCAACATGAAAACGCTCGGCCCTACACAAATCTGAAGACTGCTACTGCAAAGCGGCATCTTCAAATCCATAACGTACATTAATTTAGTGCCAATGTATGTGGTACACCGTCAAAAATGGTTCAAATGGCTCTGAGCGCTATGGGACTTAACATCTGTGGTCATCAGTCCCCTAGAACTTAGAACTAATTAAACCTAACTAACCTATGAACATCACACACATCCATGCCCGAGGCAGGATTCGAAGCTGCGACCGTAGCAGTCGCACGGTTCCGAACTGAGCGCCTAGAACCGCTACGCCACCGCGGCCGGCGGTACACTGTCATCTAGTCCTGTATATGTATTTTACACACCTGTTTCGGAGCATCCCAGCTTCCGTAACAATGCAAACAATTGATTTAGGGTTGTGCAAATAGCGTATACTATGATAAAAAGTCTGCATTCGTCAAAAAGAATATAAACAGTCGAAATACACAGGGCCAGTTCCCACTATCCTGGAGACAGAAAACTGTTATACGTGCACAAAAATACAGAGGTGCCCGCCAGCGCTGACGAAGTCGCAGCGGCACGTCTGTAGACCAGTAGTTTGCGGGTAATGAGCGAGAGAATATGAAAAACTCACAAGTGGTTTTTGAAGGCTTTGCAGGTACCGCAAAACCCATATGCAGGAGCTTAGTCACCCAATACATGTGGAACCATTCGCAATGTATTTAAAAATAACACTAGACGAGAAACTAGAGCAACATTTTATTAGAATATGGCTTTTCCAACACGTCGTGATGGCAGTGAATGCTGGGTACCAACAAGAAGAACGTAATGTGAAATACAAGCCGCTGAAATGAAATTTCTAAGAACAAAAAGCTACTCAAGGATAGACCACAGAAGAAACAAAACAGCACGACAAGAACTGATAGTAGAACCAGCTGAAAGTAGAATAACCAAATATCGCAGCACCTAGTAAAAACATGTACAAAGAATGGACAATAAATGGTGGACAATAAACAACTTCCCAGAATAGCCTTAGCGTACAATCCGGCACAAGAAGGGATGTTGGAATACCTAAGAAGCGATGGAGAGACACGTTTTGAAGACGGAACAGACTCAACGCCTAACACATGAAGCGTAGGAGGAGGAGAAGAAGAAGAAGAAGACCTAACGTTGAGGAGTGCCATTTAGCCCTCGCCGTTACTGCTCGCCCGCGCTGTCAACAACACACACCGAATCCAGGGACACCGTCTGTTCATGCTCAGCAGGAGTCGGAGGCAAACAAACATTTTACAGGGAAGCGCCATCTCTTCAAGAGCGCTGTTTACCGAGTGAACTCATTCACTCATCGGCAGGATCCTGCTGACACACGAACGGTGGACACGCCAGCGGCGTATTTTACACCGTGAATCAGACTCGCGTCACAAACAAACGAATGGTTGTCAGCATCGTTAGCACGTGCGAGCCAAGTACCGCCGTGTCGGTTAGCTGACCGTGCGTGCAGGTACTCAGCGTGTCAACGGTAACGATTAAAATTTCTTCATTAAATATTCTACCTGTGTTTCTAAGTAGAGATGCGCACCATTTAATTTAGTGAAACTTCAATGGCTTTTGTATTTTTTTTTTTTTCTTTTTCCACTTTAATGCATCTGACAATGCCTCCTACAATCAGCGCTAGCTCTAACTGATAAAACAGTGCAGCTGAAAGGTAATTTACGGTTTGTTTACAATCTCACACAGAATTTTATACACTCCAATACTGTCTGTAGATTAACAGCGAAAGTCAGAACTGATATACGCAGTCGAAAAACGTGTGGTTGGTGTCGTCCTCTTCACCAATCTCATGCGGCAGCGACATTGTAAGACAAGGTTCCGTGAAAGTCCTTTTCTTGAAAAAGACGTGACTTAAGCTCCCTGAATGTTTTAAGTTGTCCTACGAATGACGTAATGGTAGCGAAGGGCCAATGTCTGCGTGAACTCTTCATCTACATCTACATCCATACTCCGCAAGCCACCTGACGGTGTGTGACGGAGGGTACCTTAGGTACCTCTATCGGTTCTCCCTTCTATTCCAGTCTCGTATTGTTCGTTGAAAGAAGGATTGTCCGTATCCTCCTCATCTTCAGGATTAGTGCCATTTTATGTCTCTGTCTTTATGTGGGATTTCACAATAAATATCGATCGCATGTAAATGCCATAAATGAAACATCGACCGCCGGTCGGTTTGGCCGAGCGGTTCTAGGCGCTTCAGTCTGGAACCGCGCGACCGCTACGGTCGCAGGTTCGAATCCTGCCTCGGGCATGGATGTGCGTGACGTCCTTAGGTTAGTTAGGTTTAAGTAGTTCTAGGTCTAGGGGACTGATGACCTCAGATGTTAGGTCCCATAGTGCTCAGAGCCATCTGAACCATGTGAAACATCTACCATTCCGTTTCCATTAATGCGCCAAATTCCCATCATCCAACAAGGGCTGTCGTATGCAACGGGTTCATGGCTTCTTCTGTAGTGTAAAAGTTTCAGGAAATTAAGCGCACACTTGAATCCTGTTCACTCGTCAACAGACTTAAAACTGCACTACGTCGCCAGCCTTATTTCTCTCATTTTGTATATTTCCGCAAAATCTTTTTGCCCAGTGTTGTTAATAAACGTTATAACAATCATATCCTCCGTCGTCTCTCGCATAATATCAAAAAGTAAAACACGACCCACAAAGGAAATGAAAGATAAGGAAATACAAGGGAAAGGAAAGAAAAATACTTAAATACTTCAGTATATATGAGGGTAACGCGTATTAACTAAACAGTCAAGTTTGTGCAACAGTTTATGATATTGTGAGGAGTTCGTTAGGTTCTACATTCTGTATTTTATTGTGTTCATAAATGGCTCTGAGCACTATGGGACTCAACTGCTGAGGTCATAAGTCCCCTAGAACCTATAACTACTTAAGCCTAACTAACCTAAGGACATCACAACATCCATGCCCGAGGCAGGATTCGAACCTGCGACCGTGTTGATAGACCATTGTCAGTAACACTCTTTTCTATCACGAAATTGATACTTTTGTAATTTTTTGTAGCATTGTACACAGCTGGCAGATTAGCGTGGAGAGCTCTCACAGCAAGTAATAATCGCTAGAATGGCGCTAGAAATGTCCGCCCAGTCACCCAAAAGACCCACGTCTACGAGATGCTTCTTTCATTTTCTAAAGGGAACTGATGCACTTACTTCTGTTACTTCCACTCAGATTCATCCACCCGCTTCATTACTTTCGAGAGGCACAGTGAAAGGGGTGTTACACATACAACCCGTGGAAGATGCTGTGGTTATTAGACCTGAAGCACACTACGTTTGGAGAAGAAGACAAAGGAACCGGTGAATGGAAAGCATTCATTTACCGTAAATAAGAATACCTGTACATGACTGTGAAACTTGCTGCTTTATAATACACATCTTACCTCCCTTCTAAAGGATTATAAGGAAGGATGATTAGGTTTTAACGTCTAGTCGGCATCGGGGTCACTGGAATGGAGCACAAGCTCGGAGTGATTCAAGAACGGCAAAGGAAATCGGCCGTACCCTTTCAAAGCAACCATCCCGACATCAGCCTGGAACGATTGAGCGAAATCACGAAAAATCTAAATTTGGAAGGCTGAACGAGCATTTTAACCGTTCACGCTCATCAAATTTTACAAATATTGTAGAACAAATTAGCTCGGTTGGTTTCTTCTGTGAGCTTCCTAAGGTATTTGGCTGTTTGAGCCACCATTTCCTCCTAGATAACTGATGGTACAGCCAACCAATGGATAATGTCATATCCAAAGAAACGAATACAGGAAGCTGTACTCACAAATCCTGCCAATGTAATCAGGGGAGAGTCCTCGACTGGGAAGGAAACATATACGGAGTTCCCCAAAGCTCGAGCTTAGGTCAGCCATTACATTACATTACATTTATCGTTTGCCATGGATCCCCTGGAGAGGAGTCTCTGTGATGCGGAAAGAGTCAAAGGTTTTTTTATTTATTTTTGTTACTCAGATACGTGGATATTGTAAATTTCTGATGGAGACAGAGTTATGAGCTATAATCCTTGCGAAGATATTCAACGATGGAGTAGAAGGAGTTGGCCAACAGGAAGTTCTTTAATTCACTCTCAAACCGATCTTTATCGCTTACAAGAACTTTGATATGCCCCGGTAAGTTATTGAATATATGAGTACCCATGTATTTGACTCCGTTTTGTACTAATGTTAAGCTTTTATAGTCCTTATACAGATTGTTTTTGGTTCTCGTATTATAATCATGTTTTGCACTATTTTGTGTAAAAAGAGACCGGTTGGAAATGACTAAGGACATCAATGAGTATATGTACTGAGAAGAGTTGTTCCTTATACATAAAAACAATCTTCCGTCTAATATATAACACGCAGAATTAGTTCTTTTGCGGATGACACTAGTATTGTAATCAGTTCAAGCATACATACAGAAACAGAAGAAATGCTATACAACGTTCTTAACAGTGTCAATGACTAAAAAAGTACAACGCATTCAGTTCTGTAAGGCTAGAGATACTACAGCAATGAGAAGTGCAACACACGGTGAGAAAATAATAAGTAAGATGGAAACTTCAAAAATTTTAGGTTTTGAAGAGAAGTTAAACTGGAAAAAACAACTTAGTGCAGGCATATTTGCACTTAGAGTCATTGCAAATTTTGTGGAGAGATAAATCAGGAAACTGACACGTATGTTATATTTTCATTTAATAATATCATACGGCGTAATGTTATGGGGTAACTCATCCTAAAGAAAGAAAGTCTTCGTTGCAGAAAAACGTGCTGTGAGAGTAATATGTGGTGCTCACCCACGGTCATGCTGTAGACATATATTTAAGGAATTGGGCATTCTCATTACAGCTTCACAGCATATACATCCCTCATGAAGTTAGTTGTAAATAATTCAATGCATTTCAAAAGGAACAATGATGTACGCAATTAGAAAACCAGGAGGAGAAATGATATTCGTTACTCCACATTAAAGTTGTCTTCAATGCAAAAAGGGGCGCACAATACTGCAACAGAAATTTTTGATCACTTACGCATTGATATAAAATGTCTGACAAACAGCAACGTAAAATTTGAAAACAAGCTGAAAAAGTTTCTGCTTGGGTGGTGTGTAGGAAATACCAACTCGCGCATATATATATATATATATATATATATATATATATATATATATATATATATATATATATATATATATATATATATGTGTGTGTGTGTGTGTGTGTGTGTGTGTGTAATAAATTTAAAAACACCATTAAATGTTCAGCATGCATGTAGACATATTTACAAATTAACTAACAATAATAATGTAAAATGACACATTTCACATAATTACGTTTTATCTTGCGATTGATCTATGGAACATGAAAGTTAGAAAGCAACAGTCTTCCTCCGGAATGCGAATCCAGAGTAGTAACGACTACCCCATCTCGCTCGGTAAGCAAATAGGGCGAACTCTTTGGAGTCTCTTTCCTGCCTTATTATCTGTACCAGACTATTCATAATTTCAAAGCTTCTTGATTATGTCCCTAAAGGTAACAAAAAAATTTTGTAGGTTCCTCTAGAGCGATTTAATTGCACGTTTCCATCTTCTAAGAACGCAGTTCACTCAGGTTAACAGAGAACTCATCTTGTTGATAAAACGCCCCTCTACGCTCTCTTTGATCTCTCCTGAGCGGGAAAATTAGTTTTTATTGCCTACTACGATTCACAGGTCTGAAAGTCACCCCATCAACTCTATTACGAAACTGAGGGAACTCGGTTATTTTACGGTAGCGCGCAGTATAAACCTTTCACTCCTCTACTTCGTACCGAGAAATCAACGGAAAATAATTACTAAGGGGACACGTCCTCCGCCAGGCGGTACGGGGGCTCGTCCCCAGAAGAGGCGAAGCAAACAAGCTGATGAAGAGGTTATTTTAATCTGTGTAGAGCTCCCATTCCGCTCGCCCGGCGCGAGTTCAAAAGCACCGAACGCGCGCGCTGCTTCGCCGTGGGGCCGAATTACAGAAAGAATGCCTCGGAGTGCTCAGTTATCTCTGCGACGGCTACATGAGGATGTAACGCAATCTATTTGTTAGGCGTTAAGCACTTCATATAGACCCCCAAATTTTGTTTATGGAAAATTACAGAGTGGCGGCGGTGGAGAATTTCCATAAATTTTCCGCGCCGCCCCTCCCCCGTCGCTGTGTTTCCTGTCTGCCCGGACGTACCGCCCCCACCGTGCCCACGCCCTCGCAGGCCAATGGGGCCTGGGTGCGGTTCACAATAATTATGATTCCCTCCTGAATGCGGCCATATATAGCCTTACATAATACGCGTTGCACGCACACCAACACGCGGCAGCACGCGCACACACGCACGCCAGAGTTTATGCCGTATACGTTAGACGCAGCGCTAGCTCACACACACACGCACGCCGGACACACGGACACGCCAACGCTCCGGAGACGTCATACGGGGACTACACCCATGGAACCGGTTTGAGCGTCACCTCGCCTCCTTGTTCGGTCCACCACTCCCAATATATCTAGGCGTGCACGTCCAGCCGCCCATGCAACCGAAGCGGCGTCGCATCGGGCGCTAACTGTCACCTTCACAGACTACGCCCCCACCGCTCTACGCCTTCGCTAATCCATCTGACACGTCCTCACCTCCTTTCGTACCGTATGGCCGGGAACGGCATTGCGTAATTAACAGTATACACAACCGCTACTGTGGCAATATTTGTTCGCATAACACTAGTTAAGACCCGTTCACCTCTATTCACGTCTATATCTACATTAACGCACGATCGCGCAATATATTTATTGTGTTCATCGCCTACGATAACATCGTTGAACAGAGGTGACCAGACATATACGTAATTTTTAACGAAACCGTAATGGTTCCACGTAACACAAAGATGTTTTTTACTTTTTCTTTCTTTCTTTTCAAACAAAAAGAAGTAAACCGTCTTTTTATTGTATGTTACTGTATTTTTCTTCTGTACTATCTAGATTTAGGCTTTTACACTATTATCGAGCAGAGTGCTAAAAATTCTTTGACTTACCGTAGGGCTAGTCTTCTTTACCTCCTTAGGTCTTACTTTGCCAAATATGACGTGTTAATGGTCTAAGAACTTTTAGCATTGGACTCGATAATGCCTAAAAGCCAACATGTAGAAGCTACAGAAGAAAAAACAGACGCAAAATCCGCAAGATTGGCGATCTTTTACAGAAGCTCGAAATTTAGCGCGGTCTTCAATGCGAGTGCTTGTAACAGTTTCCACAACGAAACTTTGTCTCGAAACCTGGCACAAGATCCAAAGCGATTCTGGTCGTATGTGAAGTATGTTAGCGACAAGAAACAATCAATACCTTCTCTGCACGACAGCAATGGAGATACCATCGAAGACAGTGCTGCCAAAGCAGAGTTACTAAACACAACCTTCCGAAATGCTTCACAAAAGAAGACGAAGTAAATATTCCAGAATCTGAATCGAGAACAGCTGCCAACACGAGTAACGTAGAAGTAAATATCCTCGGAGTAGTGAAGCAACTGAAATCACTTAAGAAAAGCAAGTTTTCTGGTCCAGACTGTACACCAATTAGGCTCCTTTCGGAGTATGCTGATGCATTAGCTCCATACTTAACAACCATATACAACCGTTCGCTCGATGAAAGATCCGTATCCGAAGACTGGAAAGTTGCACAGTTCACACCAATATTCAAGAAAGGTAGCAGGAGTAATCCACTAAATTACAGGCCCATATCGTTAACGTCGATATGTAGCAGGATTTTATAACACATTTTGTGTTTGATCATAATGAATTACCTCGAAGAAACCGGTCTATTGACACACTGTCAACATGCGTTTAGGAAACATCGTTCCTGTGAAACACAACTTGCTCTTTATTCACATGAAGTTTTGACTGCTATTGACAAGGGATTTCAGATCGATTCCTTATTTCTGGATTTCCGGAAGGCTTTTCACACGGTTACACACAAACGGGTCGTAGTGAAATTGCGTGCTTATGGAATATCGTCTCAGTTATATGACTGGATCTGTGATTTCCTGTCAGAGAGGTCACAGTTCGTTGTAAGTGACGGAAAGTCATCGAGCAAAACAGAAGTGATTTCTGGTGTTCCCCAAGGTAGTGTTAGAGGCCCTTTGCTGTTCCTTATCTATATAAACGATTTGGGAGACAAACTGAGCAGCCGTCTTCGGTTGTTTGCAGATGACACTGTTGATTATCGACTAATAAAGTCATCAGAAGATCAAAACAAACTGCAAAACGATTTAGAAGAAATATCAGAATGGTGCGAAAAGTGGCAGTTGACCTTAAATAACGAAAAGTGTGAGGTCATCCACATGAGTGCTAAAAGGAACTCGTTAAACTTCGGTTACACGATAAATCAGTCGAATCCAAAAGCCGTAAATTCAACTAAATACCTAGGTATTACAATTACGAACAATTTAAATTGGAAGGAACACACAGAAAATGTTGTGGGTAAGGGTAACCAAAGACTGCGTTTTATTGGCAGGACACTTAGAAAACGTAACAGACCTACTAAGGAGACTGCGTACACTACGCTTGTCCGTCCACTTTTAGAATACTGTTGCGCGATGTGGGATCCTTACCAGATAGGACTGACTGAGTACATCGAAAAAGTTCAAAGAAAGGCAGCACGTTTTGTATTATCGCGAAATATGGGAGAGAGTGTCACAGAAATGATATAGGATTTGGGATGGACATCATTAACAGAAAGGCGTTTTTCGTTGCGACGAAACTTTCTCACAAAATTCCAATCACATACTTTCTCCTCCGAATGCGAAAATATTTTGTTGACACCGACTTACATAGGGAGGAACGATCACCAAGATAAAATATGGGAAATCAGAGCTCGTACGGAAAGATATAGGTGTTCATTCTTTCAGCGCGCTATACGACATTGGAATAATAGAGAATTGTGAAGGTGGTTCGATGAACCCTCTGCCAGGCAATTAAATCTAATTTGCAGAGTATCCATGTAGATGTAGATGTAGAAAAATACAACAAAATATATTCAAATGGCCGTTTACTCTTTGAAAAATACCGCGTGACTGTGGATGAGTACCATCGAAATTTTTTTTACGTAGAGAAGTGATGTACACGAGGTGATTTTCAGAAACGAGGACAAACTGCAGAAAAGTGTCCCAGATAGGATAAAAAACAAAGAAGTTCATACGGACATATAGCTGGAAATGCGTTTCAAGTGACGCAAACGTATCTTTTATTGTTCTCATTTTAGGAACGTATTTTGTGTTTAAAGGTTTACTCTGTTCTCTTTCAAGCACTACACCCCTAATGTTCCCCGGTCCGTTTTCAGCATTACTTCTATTGCCTTCAGTCATACGCCTCTCGAAGGAACACACAAAAAATAGAAAAACTTCGCCGCTCTTACTGTATGTGTAACATCTCTAGACTTTCTCTGCAGTTATTTCTGTCTTGTGACAAGTAATATTTTTAAACTCATTATCCACAGGGTGGTCCATTGATAGTGGCCGGGCCAAATACCTCACAAAATAAGCATCAAACGAAAAAACTACAAATAACGAAACTCGTAAACCAGATGGCGCTATGGTTGGTCCGCTAGATGGCGCTACCATAGGTCAAACGGATATCAACTACGTTTTTTAAATAGGAACCCCAATTTTTATTACATATTCCTGTAGCACGTAAAGAAATATGAATGTTTTAGTTGGACCACTTTTTTCGTTTTGTGATAGATGACGCTGTAATAGTCACAAACGTATAAGTACGTGGTATCACGTAACATTCCGCCAGTGCGGACGGCATTTGCTTTGCGATAAATTACCCGTGTTAAAATGAACCGTTTACCAATTGCGGAAAAGGTCGACAACGTGTTGATGTATTGCTATTGTGATCAAAATCCCCAACGGGCGTATGCTATGTATGCTGCTCGGTATCCTGGACGACATCATCAAAGTGTCCGGACCGTTCGCCGGATAGTTACGTTATTTAAGGAAACAGGAAGTGTTCAGCCACATGTGACACGTCAACCACGACCTGCGACAAATGATGATGCCCAAGTAGGTGTTTTAGCTGCTGTCGCGGCTAATCCGCACATCAGTAGCAGACAAACTGCGAGAGAATCGGGAATCTCAAAAACGTCGGTGTTGAGAATGCTACATCAACATCGATTGCACCCGTACCATATTTCTAGGCACCAGGAATTGCATGGCGATGAATTTGAACGTCGTGTACAGTTCTGCCGCTGGGCACTAGAGAAATTACCGGACGATGACAGATTTTTTGCACGCGTTCTATTTAGCGACGAAGCGTCATTCACCAACAGCGGTAACGTAAACCGGCACAATATGCACTATTGGGCAACGGAAAATCCACAAAGGCTGTTACTAGTGGAACATCAGTGACCTTGGTGGGTTAATGTATGGTGCGGCATTATGGGAGGAACGATAATTGGCCCCCATTTTATCGGTGGCAATCTTAATTTCTTTCTGGGGGGAAAATTGAAGGATATTTGCTATCGTGATCTAGACAAGTTTCGTTCTTTGTAGTTTTTTCGTTTGACGCTTATTTCGTGAGATATTTGGCCCGGTCACGATGGATGGACCACCCTGTATATTTCCGACAGATCTGCCCAGTAATTAACAATTACGTTCAACGTTAAAAAACTGTAGCGTAAGCATTTGTAATGTGTAATCCAGCGCTAATCTATATCCATTGCAGTAACAGGGCAATATGTAAGCGGTGTATTGAATGAAGACACTCTTGCCGTGCAAGTGATTGCAGTGGTGTAAAATTGCCTTTCTTTCACGTACTTTTTCTGTCAAAAATATCCAAGGAACAAAATTTTGTTGTAAACATTGTTGACTGTTAGTATGAAAAGGAGTCTCGCTGCTGGCTATATTTCTTCCGTAATCTATTTCGGAGTAAAAGCACTACTAAATGCAGACAGCCGCCGACGTACTTTTATTCAGTATATGTATATGTCAGATAGGATCAGAAGCACTATGAAATCACTTGCTTAAGACGCTGTTGTCTGTTTGGCGTAATGAATGGCAGCTCTCTCTGAGTAATAGGTAAATGCAAGATAACTGAGAGAGACCCAGACAGTAACGAGTCGTCACATCGATAAATATTCAGTTGAAATAATAAGAAACGATATTAAATGGGACGAACACGTAAAATCAGATTTAACAAAGCTGAATGGAGGACTTACATTTTTCATAATCGTATCCAGTCTTTTTGCGAAGCTGTATTCCATCTCCAGATCCGTAGCTGATGAAGTATTTGCTTGGGAAATATAAGTTCCTCAACTAAACTTTATCGTTTTTATTTTATTTACTTGCAATTGATTTATTTGCGAGTAGTTTCTGGGTCGCAGCTTAGAATTGTTGGAATGGTTCTGTAAAAGAAGTTAAATACAGGACGCTAAAGTATCCAGTGATACTGCTTCGACGTTTGGGTCCCTTGTCTATTAAACAAGACAACATGCATCAAAGGAATTTAAAGAGCGTGCGGTTCTAGGCGCTTCAGTCTGGAACCGCGTGACCGCTACGGTCGCAGGTTCGAATCCTGCCTCGGGCATGGGTGTGTGTGATGTCCTTAGGTTAGTTCGGTTTAAGTAGTTCTAAGTTCTAGGGGACTGATGACCATAGACATTAAGTCCCATAGTGCTCAGAGCCATTTGAACCAATTCAAAGAGGCACTGCAACGGTCATAGTAGTCCCGTATAGCCATTACGAAAAGTGTAGCACAAATGCTAAGGAAACTTAAATGGGAATCCTTGTGATAATGGAAAAGTAGTTCTCGCTGTTGGATAAATTCAGGGAAGCTGTATTTCCTCCAGACTGCGCGGTTGAGCTGCCCACCACCGTGTACTTGTCAGTGGTTTGTGGTACATAAACTTCCGAACTTCATCACAAATAAGACTGAGTTCCTATGTGTTACATAGTGACATTTGCGACTGCATCGCGGAATACTTGATCTGTACGTTTACTGATTTTTTAAAGAAATCTAGTCATCATTAAGCCTCCCATTCGAGGAGTTAAATTTCCTGTCCAAAATGAGGCGTGTCCATGACGGTAGTCCGGCGTTCATAAAATCTTATACGAAATTAAAAAACAAAAAAAATTGTTTAATCTACAGGATATTGCGCAGGTAATAATAGTACAGTTTTCTGAAATTTGAGAATAATGGCGGACGTTTGAAACAAAGGTGCGGTTTTGTCGCGACTCTTTGGTTACGTTCTTTGCACTGACTAATGACTAAATTAGAAGAACAAATAGCCTGTTACTCTTCGCGGGCATGCCCGATGAATAAGTCAGCCAAATTTTAGAAAGATATCTTTACTAGTATGCCCGTAGTCCAGTCCTTCAGCTTGAAATACCCAAGTGGTTAAAATACGATAACATACAAAACACAGCTTGCACTACGCACAGACAGCTGGCGTAAACTGCTTCCGTCCATTACGTTACGTTGTCGACTGTGGTAACAGGAAGCTCTTTCGAGCAAAAAGGTAAATAATAAAATAAAATTTGGCAAATCGTGATAAAGCGGACTCACCAAGAATATTCTTAGGCCATAAAAGAACGATCAGACTGATCTCCGTCTGTCAGTTCGCGAACTGTGTGCAGGTCGCTGTTCAGTTGTTTCCGAATTTTACTCTGCCATTCCCATTCCATAATGGGACTTTTTTTTGGTAGTGTTGACTCACTCAGAGGAAAATGCAATATTCATTCACTGGACACCAGACGCGAAAACGGTTTGCACTTGACTTCCATTTCCTTAAGCATTATATAGAACGACGTGTACTATTGGCTCTGAGCACTATGGGACTTAACATGGACTTAACAACTGAGGTCATCAGTCCCCTAGAACTTAGAACTACTTAAACCTAACTAACCTAAGGACATCACACACATCAATGCCCGAGGCAGAATTCGAACCTGCGACCGTAGCAGTCGCGCGGTTCCGGACTGAAGCGCCTAGAACCGCTCGACCACCGCGGCCGGTGTGTACTATTCAGCAGGTCTAATTTTTCATAGGCTTCCAGCAGGAATAGAAAAAATTATTGGTAAATGCCGAGTCTTCAAATCTTAGTTGAAAGGTTTACTCGTGGCACGCTCCTATCCTGCAAAGTGAATTTCTCTCAGGATTTCTTGGTATTTTATAAATTCGTTGCTCTCTTTTTTGATAAGTTTTCCTGTCAGCATTACGTAAACTATGTAAGAAAGGCAAGTAGTTCTCGCTGCTGGGAAAAATCACAGAAGCTGTATTTGCTCCAGACTGTGCTGTTGGTCTGTCCCACCATCGTTCACTGCACGGTGACCGAGCAGCTTTGGTTCGCCTGATACCACAAAACCTGCTAGATCCATACATATTACAAAAAATGGATGTTTGTGTGTGTTTTCCACACTTCCTCCTAAACCACTGACCGATTTCAACTAAACTTGGTACACGTGTCCCTTATTGTCAGGCGACAATAAAGGTAACCACCAACCTACCCTAGTTCAAGAGATATGATGTCATAAAGAATGATGTGCTGGAAAACTTCCTCATAAAGCAGACGCTTAAATTTATTACTCCTGTGCCACTAATTCTATTCGCCATAAATTTCTCACACAGTATTCACAGACACCACTAAATGCTCCTACAAAATTATGTCATTGTACCATACATAGTTCAGGAGCTATGACGTCATTAACCATGAAATGCGTGAAAAACTGCCGCATTGTGCATGACGTTTAAATTTATTACTTCTTTGCTACTAATTTACTCTCAACACGTTTTGCAGGCAATATCTACATGTGCCGCTGAATGGACATATACAAATATATCATTGTAAGACACACAGTTGAAGACATATGACGTCATAAACACTGAAATGCGTGAAAAAATGCCCCATCATGCATGAAGTTTTAATACATTTATTCTTTACTATCCAGACACTCCTACAGAGGAGGAAGCTTAAGGAAATCCCTGACACCTGGTAGCGCTTGTGACAGCTTTCAAATGTGAAGCGCTAATAGCTGTAGGCAAAAACAATAGCTGTTACAGAGGCGTTGCCATACAGACGTTTACAAATCGTGTTGTGGATACGCGAGGCGGCTGCACCAAGCGTACAGAAACTGTACATTTCTAATAGAAAATTGGCGAAATGAATGCTAGGCAATGCCGCATTTCTCAGATAGTATACATAAAATAAAGAAATAAAGCATTCACTTAATAATTTATAAAAATGGCGGTGTCCTAATACTGTGATGCATATTTTATAAATGCTCTCCTCTAATGAAGGAAAACTACCGGGTGATCAAGAAGTCAGTATAAATTTGAAAACTGAATAAATCACGGAATAGTGTAGATAGAGAGGTACAAATTGACACACATGCTTGGAATGACATGGGGTTTTATTAGAAACAAAAAAATATAAAAGTTCAAAAAATCTCCGACAGATGGCGCTTCATCTAATCAGAATAGCAACAATTAGCATAACAAAGAAAGACAAAGCAAAGATGATGTTCTATACACGAAATGCTCAATATGACCACCATCATTCCTCAACAATAGCTGTAGTCGAGCAATAATGTTGTGAACAGCACTGTAAAGCATGTCCGGACTTATGGTGAGGCATTGGCGTCGGATGTTGTCTTTCAGCATCCCTAGAGATGTCGGTCGATCACGATACACTCGCGACTTCAGGTAACCCCAAAGCCAATAATCACACGGACTGAGGTCTGGGGACCTGGAAGGCCAAGCATGACGAAAGTGGCGGCTGAGCACACGATCATCACAAAAACGACGCGCGTAAGAGATCTTTCACGCGTCTAGCAATACTTTTTTTTTGTTCTAATAAAACCCCATGTCATTCCAAGCATGTGTGTCAATTTTTACCTCTCTATCTACACTATTCCGTGATTTATTCAGTTTTGAAATTTATACTGACTTTTTGATCACCCGGTACATTCGCCACGGCAGCCTTGCTCTGGAACGTAATAATAAAAAAGAAACAAAAGACAGGGATCCCCTGTCTCCATTATCACAATTGGACGTCGCACACATTGGTAGAACGCCAAACATTCTTCGATAGTTATTTTGATCCGCCTTGTCACTTTTACGACCAGATGTTGCCGCCTATATTTTTCAACAGTTATTTTTTTGTTGACACTTAAAACGCCGCAACGATGATTCAAGACTTACTTTACGACTTGACGGAGGCATATCTCTGTCGCCCCTGTGCGTGTGGGTATTTTGAGAGCGAATCATCCGCTGCCTGGATGCTTCGCGGCTCTTAGCCTAGTTACTGTGGGGGGGGGGGGGGGGGTATCACGTTGCCATCTTGTACAAGAGCGAGATGAGGAGCACGGAATTAAACGAGGAACGCGGTAGCGCGACGCCGGGACACGGGGGGCTCGCTTATTACGTGACGTTTCGTAGAGGACAACGTGCGGTTATTTATAAGTCCAGGGGAAACAGCCAACGACGTGCCGGGCCCGTTCTGTGTGGATGGATAAATTTAATACGGGGCCGTGGCCGCGGCATTCCTCATGGCCGCAGCAGCGCTCTCGGGTGTGTAGCTCGTCGCTGTTCTGTCCGCGTTCTCTCCAGTAACGGGTAATGACCCTGACAGCGCATCTACACCACTGGCCATTAAAATTGCTACACCAAGAAGAAATGCAGATGATAAACGGGTATTCATTGGACAAATATATTATACTAGAGCTGACATGTGATTACATTTTCACGCAATTTGGGTGCGTAGATCCTGAGAAATCAGTACGCAGAACAACCACCTCTGGCCGTAATAACGGCCTTGATACGCGTGGGCATTGAGTCAAACAGAGCTTGGATGGCGCGTACAGGTACAGCTGCCCATGCAGCTTCAACAAGAGTAGTGACTGGCGTATTGTGACGAGCCAGTTGCTCGGCCACCATTGACCAGACCTTTTGAATTGGTGAGAGATCTGGAGAATGTGCTGGCCAGGGCAGCAGTTGAATATTTTCTGTATCCAGAAAGGCCCGTACAGGACCTGCAACATGCGGTCGTGTATTATCCCGTTGAAATGTAGGGTTTCGCAGGGATCGAATGAAGGGTAGAGCCACGGGTCGTATCACATCTGAAATGTAACGTCCACTGTTCAAAGTGCCGTCAATGCGAACAAGAGGTGACCGAGACGTTTAACCAATGGCACCCCATACCATCACGCCGGGTGATACGCCAGTATGGCGATGACGAATACACACTTTCAATGTGCGTTCACCGTCATGTCGCCAAACACGGATGCGACCATCTTGATGCTGTAAACAGAACCTGGATTCATCCGAAAAAATGACGTTTTGCCATTCGTGCACCCAGCTTCGTCGTTGAGTACACCATCGCAGGCGCTCCTGTGTGTGATGCAGCGTCAAGGGTAACCGCAGCCACAGTCTCCGAGCTGATAGTCCATGCTGCTGCAAACGTCGTCGAACTGTTAGTGCAGATGGTTGTTGTCTTGCAAACGTCCACATCTGTTGACTCAGGGATCGAGACGTGGCTGCACGATCCGTTACAGCCATGCGGATAAGATGCCTGTCATCTGGACTGCTAGTGATACGAGTCCGTTGGGATCCAGAACGGCGTTCCGTATTACCCTCCTGAACCCACCAATTCCATGTTATGCTAACAGTCATTGGATCGCAACCAATGCGAGCAGCAATGTCGCGATACGATAAACCGCAATCGCGATAGGCTACAATCCGACCTTTATCAAATTCGGAAACGTGATGGTACTCATTTCTCCTCCTTATACGAGGCATCACAACAACGTTTCACCAGGCAACTCCGGTCAACTGCTGTTTGTGTATGAGAAATCGGTTGGAAACTTTCCTCATGTCAGAACGTTGCAGGTGTCGCCACCGGTGCCAATCTTGTGTAAATGCTCTGAAATGCTAATCATTTGCATATCACAGCATCTTATACCTGTCGGTTAAATTTCGCGTCTGTAGCATGTCATCTTCGTGGTGTAGCAATATTAACGGCCAGTAGTGTAAAAAGTCTCGCACATTATCAGTCAAGTGGCTCGTACACAACGGCACGAGAAAGGACTTTTTGGCGGGTAGGTCGCTCTGGACAGAAAATCACCATCGCAAATAGGAGTGACGACAGCCGTCTACCACTGGCTGAGAGAGTAGGTAACACCACTGCTTACAATCAAAAATATGGGGGAAATACACTAGCTTATCAAAAGTACCCGGACACATATTAGCAGTTCAGGTGGGGACGCTGGGAAAGCCAGTCCGTTTCAGGAATTTTACTGTCCACAAACCATTGCCTCAGACCGAGCATTGTCATGATGATGCAAACAATCATTACCTCGAAATTTTTCTTCTACTGCGCGCACTACAAAAAGCTGTAAAATGTGTTTGTATCCTTACGCGCTTAGCGTTTTCTTAAACGCAATAAGAGGCCACACCCTTACCACGAAAAACACTCCCCCCGTAACACTACTTGCATCGTACTTCACTGTTGACACCACACATTTATTTATTTATTTATTATCTTTTATTGCATATAGTCACAAACTGGTGACGTTTGCAAACCGCATAGCATTTTTATACCATTTTTGTACAAACTGTAGGAATTTGCAATTCTCATGTACAAGAAGCCACTTACGGGTGATACACTTCGCAATATATGGTACAGTACTTCATAATGCGATATACAGTTGTTACATACTATAGGTATTTGAATTTACAGAATGTTGTTACAAAAATAATATATATTACAATCACCTCAGAATAGTACTTCGTATAGATAGAACAGTTAGGCTTACATTTAAGAATAGCTACATTTTAATATCAGTATTGATTCAGTGAGTACAAACATTTGAGAGTTAAGAATGATTTTAATTCCCTTTTGAATACTTTACCTCTGTGGCATCTTATAGCACTTGCCAGTTTGTTAAACCGTATCTGTCCATTAATCCGAGGACTAAGATCTATTGTCTTTAGTTTACTTCTGTTTCTGAAGAGGCAATCCTTTTGTCTTGTGTTATGCGTATGCACATCAGAGTACTTAGTTTCATTATTTTATGGTCCACAAAGAATGTTATTAATTTGTACAGGAATATACTATTAGATATTTACGTTGTACAAAGGTTTCTCTACAAAGGTTTCTCTGTATCCTAGTCGATGCATGGTCCTGATTGCTCTTTTCTGCAGTGTTAGGATTCTGTTCATGTGTCTATCAGCAGCACATCCTCGTACCTCTATTCCATAATTAATATATGCAAATATTGTCCCATAATAAGCAGTTTTTAATGTTTGTTCAGAGACTAATTTTGATAGTTTGCTATTTAAGTGCAGTGAACTGCTGATTTTATTGCATACAGAATTGGTAAGTCCTACCCATCTAAGATTTTCGTCTAGGTATATCCCCAAAAATTTACATTTGTCAGTGTCTACTATTTTGATGACACTTATATTATCAATACAGATTTGGTATGAATTACCAAGTTTAAATGGTAATAGCTGGGATTTGCTAATATTGACTTTTAGATCTTGATCATGGAAGTAAGTGCTTATTTGACTTAAACCATCAGTTGCAGTCAATGTCAAGTCATTAGTTTGTTTGCCGAAAAACAAAAGTGAGGTATCATCTGCATAACGTACTAATTAGGTGTACAGAGGTGCCTCTAAATCATTAATGTAGAGCAGGAAAAGGAAAGGGCCCAATACAGACCCCTGAGGTACATGATGGAAGTTAACGTTCTCCATGCATTCGTCAAATACGTGCCCTTCCATCGGATTGATTGATTGATTTGGGGGAGTGGACCAAGCAGCGAGGTCATCGGTCCCATCGGATTAGGGAAGGATAGGGAAGGATCGGGAAGGAAGTCGACCGTGTCCTTTTTAAAAAGAACTATCCCGGCATTTTCCTGAAGCGATTTAGGGAAATCACGGAAAATCTAACTCAGGATGGGCGGACGCTGGTTTGAACCTTCGTCCTCCCGAATGCGAGTCCAGTGTGCTAACCACCGCGACTCCTCGCTCGGCCCCATCGCATTGCCGCAGGGTATAACGTGTTCATTACTCCAAAACACTAGTCTGCAATCAACCATTCTCCAGTTGCACCGCTCTTTATACCACCTCAAGCGTCGCTTAGCATTTACTACAGAAATGTGCCGCTTATGAAGGGATGCTCGACTGTTGTACCCCACTGATTTTAATTCTGAAAATACAGTCTTAGCTCTAGATGGATAGAAGGTAGTAGTTTAGAACTCACATAAGCTTCCTTCCTTTGATTCGTGCAATTTTTCTTACAACTGCTCCCCACGATCCTCGATGGCCCACGTTCGTCAGTACCTGAGGTCCACCTGGTCTTGGTTGAAGTTTGCACTTCAGTGTGACAACAGTCGACTTGGTCAGGTTTTGGAGGGTTGAAATGTCCCTGATGGATTTTTTTGCGGTCCATCCAATGCCTAGTCCACGTTCGAAGTACTGATCTCTTCTAACGAACTAGTCTCTTGTTAACTGCTTCACTAGTGACAACACAAAACTCCCTGCCCCCTTTTACATTGGCTAGTTCACCACTCCTGACATCTAGTGGTCAATTCCAAATACATAGCCTTGTCCGGATACTTTTGATCACACGGTGTATAGTCTCTTTCACTGCGTTTCGCGCTCTCTGGATGAAACGCCTGGTTAAATCCGCAGGACAGAACAGGTAGTTGGAATTGTGGAAAGGGGCCAAAAACGATCGGCTGTCAGTTACACTCGGACTCATATAACTTTATTTAGCTGCCCAAACATTACAGCGCAAGTTTCCGAGATTAACTATCAACTGAATATGTCACACAATCTTATGGCTTAAGGGCACAACCTCTTTAATTTTTAAAACGGTTGAAGGCCCATGATTTAGAACACAACTACAATAAATTTTCAAAAGGCAGAAAGCACAAGGTTTTATCCTTAAATAATATTTCAAATGAGGCTGAGGTCCCAACCAATCTAAAACTTGACAAGTAAGGAATTTTAATTTTAAAACGGCTGAAGGCCCATGATTTAAAAGCACAACTACAATAAGTTTTCAAAGGCAGAAGGCCCAAAACTTTATCCAAAAAATATTTTAAAACGGCTGAAGGCCCTTTATTTAAAACCCAACAAAAAGCATACAAATTCAAACTATCGGCTATGAGCCATTAAAATACACAATCAAACACCAATAAGAAAAGGCAGTACAGCCAGCGGCGCCCAGAAGTTTCCGGGGATCGGTCTGCACTTGAAATATTAACGTTCGCTTAGGGGAGACAGGTAGCCGACCCAACTATATCCGATCTGCCGACAACCCAACCAAGAGACAGTCAACGGACCCTCGGACAAGATGACTTGCTTTCCACCTGACCTGTACACGGAACATGGCTACGTGGCTTGTTAAACTGACTGTGTGGTAGTTTTCACACGTATCTGCCCGTGGTACGTTCGGTGTTGTGTGCATGATAATTTTCCGAAAATGCGATGATATGTCTCAAGTCTCATAGATTGTACTCACTAACTTGGATAATGGTCTGATTGCTACTTCTCTCAAAGATTTTAGAAAGTATCAAGCAATGTTATCTATGCCAGTTGCCCTGTTTGATCGAAAGTAATTTCGTACTCTGAGTTTGAAACTGGATCCCATATGTCTTCGAACACGACACTCATTAACTTACGACAGCAGACAATACGTACCCTCCCCCCTTCCTCACGTACAGGCCCTCTGCGTACTGCTTTTCCACCTACTCTTCGCTCTACATTTAACACTATATATTATATACCCTTAAATTTAGATAAAAATGAAATGTCTGCGTCAGAGTTACGGTGTATGCTGATATTTATTACTAAGGCGAAGCTTTCCAAAAACAGATACTTGGTTTGAACATCTTAGTGCTTTACTATGGTTTGTTCTGTTTGAGGTGATACATCCTTGACTTCCTCGGCCATCTGAATTGACTTACGCGACCATTTGTAGGAGAATATCACTCTGTACATTGTCTTCGAGTCATGGTTCAAGTTGCTATTCTTCATACACAAAATCATTCCCACAAATAAAAAAAAAGATAAGTGGCACATAAAAAAGAATCGATCCTCGAAATTCTGGATTTGGAGTTTATTCCTTATCCATCAACCACAATTGACGCACACTTGAATTATTGGCGACCATTATTACATTATGGTAACAAATGGCTGATACAGTGTTTCTCATAACTTTCTCTTCTTGCCTTCCTTTTCCTTCACATTATTTTATTTCATCTACAACATTACGTTTACAAAGTGGCAGCACACATTTGTACTAGTCTGAATCGCCGAAGAGCAATGGAATCAATGTAAACAAGCAAATGACTTATGAAACGTGTTGTATAACACAAGATACTCTTATTTGTAACTGAAGTCAGATTTTTATTTACGCTTACTCCTTGTACTTAATATTTTGATTTAACCTGTTATTTATGTAAGCAAATTCACATGTAATGAATAAGTAATAAAGGTACCTTCACATATACGATGAAAGATTGAGATAAACACACAGAGAAAGCAGGGACTGCTGGCATGAGTGGCAATAGATGCAAATTAAGACACATCATCAGACAAAAAGCACGGATGGTGTATAGATCATATTGAGGATAAGCGATATGATGTGGAACGTGTGCATACTTATTAATAAAAATAATGTACAGTTACCTTCAAGTTCGCCAATTTCAGGTATATAACCAACTAATTGCTTCTGTTTAAGGAGTCGCTTATAGTACAGAGCAAATAACTTCATACTGCATTTAAGTAAATTTCCGTTGCTTGTCAGACGATTTTTATTTCTGTAGGTAGATTATCAAGAGTTTTGCAGCTTTCTACTTCCACGTTGTCGTATAAACGTTAGATTCAGTAGTAGATAGTGTACATCAGTTTTTTTTTTTTTTGTTTCTGTCATTGTGCAATACTACACAGCTAAGAGCTACTCCGCTTCGTAAGCAAGCGTGATTTTACTGATTCATGGTAGCTCTGCCTTATGATGATGCCGTAGTTGCCAATGTTACTTGTTGCTTGATAGTGTTGCGAGTGTCTTTTCATTAATTTCTGAGATATTCATGTAAAGCATGCCGTATTCCGTGAATGAAAGGGTATGTATAGTTGAAGCTTACCTCCGAACCGGTTCATTTAAAAGACTCGCGAAAATTTTGTGAACAACTCACGAACTCCAATGATCCTGCAAAATGTAGATGATAACAAATGTGGAATTGTAAGCGTAAAAATAAGCATTCAGATCGGCCGGCCCTTGAGTATTGCTATAGCCCATGACCCTTACTAGACAGGATTTTTATTTATATATTTATTTGTACGTGTCCAAAACATAACATTGCTAAATAAGATTAGTAGATAGAGAAATTCAGTGCGTTTTGTCATGGGTTCGTTCATTATGAGCGGGAGAATTATGGCAGACGCTACAAGAGAGTTGTTGTGCATCGCGGAGACAGTTGTAACCTCCCTATATTTTGTTGATTTTTAATTGAAATCAAACTATTCTTGATTCTTAATTGAAACTAAACTGTGCAATACCTTTTGGCAAACTAAGCAATTTCCAGAAGACTGAAGACATGGCATTATTTTTAGCCTACCGAAGGAAGGAAATTTACAAATTGGAGATGTATCTCTCTCTGCCACACAAAGACGTGGGCTAGTTCTTCTAAAAAGGATATAAGAAGCAGAAAACTACAAACGAGCTGAATAGGCTGGCTTTCGCTGTGGGAGAAGCTGCTACGAACAAATGTTTGTTATGCAAAACGTAATAACATCATAATGAAAGCTGTAAGCGATAGGTGCCGTTTTGTAATAGGATGTGCAAATAAAAACCCATTCTTTCATTTTCAATTGTTTGGAAAGTTTATACAGTTAATAATTCATTTACTCTGATGATACTTTTATTTAGTTGTGTGTAACATTTTCATCAATATAGTTACTATAAGTAATAGTTTTCAATAATGATCGAATTTTTAAACCTACTTACAAAATTATAAAATGTGCTGAATGTGATTGTGAGCAGAAAAAAAACGATTGTTTTACGGGGATGGGGGGGGGGGGGGGTGAGCGGTGAAGGAGGGGGGGGCGGATTTGCTACTTTGGTAGTTCTGCCAGGAGAGCAGGATTTCTTCAGTACGGTTCTGACTCCATTGCTTATAACAGTTGCACGCGAACCCCAAACTGCCGCCTTAAAGGCACATCAACGGCAGCGCTTGGGCATTGTTGAACGCACTGGCAAGAAATGCCTCCTGCCGGAATAGGCGCGTTTGCCTCCGAATGCTTCAGAGAATCTGCGATTCGTAAGACGTACGAGTGGCTACACCATACCACTGTCGATAGCATTACCTGTTTAGGCACCGGGTCGTTATACACTGAAGAGCCAAAGTGGTACACCTGCCTAATATCGTGTAGGGCCCCAGCGAGCACGCAGACGTACTGCAGTACGACGTGGCATGGACTCGGCTAATGTCTGAAGCAGCGCTGGAGGGAATTGACACCACAAATCCTCAGGGCTGTCCATAAATCCGTAAGAGTACGAGGGTGTGGACTTCTCTTCTGAACAGCACGTTGCAAGGCATCCCAGATATGCTCATAATGTTCATGTCTGGGAAGTTTGGTGGCCAGCGGGAGTGTTTAAACTCAGAAGAGTGTTCCTGGATCCACTCTGTAGCAATTCTAGACGTATGGGGTGTCGCATTGTCCTGCTGGAATTGCCCAAGTCGGTCGGAATGCACAATCAACATCAATGGATGCAGGTATGCAGGTGGTAAGACAGGAAGCTTACGCACTTCTCACCTGTCAGATTCGTATATAGACGTAACAGGGGTCCCATATCACTCCAACTGCACATGTACCATACCATCAGCCTGAATAGATCCCTGCTGACATGCAGGGTCCATGGATTCATGAGGTTGTCTCCATACCCGTACACGTCCATCCGCTCGATACAATTTTAAATGAAACTCGTCCGACCAGCAACGTGTTTCCAGTCATCAACAGTTCAATGTCGGAGCAGACGGTCTCAAGTGAGGCGTAAAACTTAAGTGTCGTGCAGACTTCAACGGTACACGAGTGGGCCTTCGGTTCCGAAAGCCCGTATCGATGATGTTTCGTTGAATGGCTCGCACGCTGACGCTTGTTGATGTCCCATCACTGAAATTTGCGGAAGGATTGCACATTCCGTCACGTTGAACGATTCTGTTCAGTCGCTGTTGGTCTTATTCTTGCAGTATTTTTTTCCCGGTCGCAACTATGTGGGAAATCTGATGTTCCCGGGTTCCTGATATTCACGGTACACTCATGAAATTGTCGTACGGAAAAATCTCCACTTCATCTCTACCTCGGAGATGCTGTGTCCCACAGCTCGTGCGCCGACAAGAAATCCAGGTTAAGACTCACTTAAATCTTGATAACCCGCCATTGTAGCAACAGTAACCGATCTAATAACTGCTCCAGATACTTGTTCTCTTATATAGGCGTCGCCGACCGCAGCGCCGTATTCTGCCGGTTAACATATCTCTGTATTCGAATAGCAGATTCTTAGGCGCTTCAGCGTAATTAAAGTGCAACTGCTCACAGAGGTCCGATGTGGGTTGTAATTATTGTACGGCAGCGTAACATGGTAGATCTTCTAATGCGGTAATGTAGAACCCATACACGCTAGAAAAAATTAGTTCCAATTTTGGCCACGAGATTCAAATCGCGCTGTGAATGCAAGGAAGATGTATATAAATGTTTCCACATGTAACTGATCAGGAACGGGACTAGGGCAGGTATGGTCACACGAGTGATAAAGGCACAATCTTGATGATACTGTTAACTGTCGCTTACACAGTTTATTCAGTATGAGCAATGGGGACGTCGACGAGGTGCTGTACAGCCAGATTTGGACCTGGAGGCTAAAATTTGAACTAATTTTTTTCCAGCATAAATCGGTTCCGCATTAACGCATTAGGATATTACGAGGGCTGTTCCGATCAGTCGCGAAATGAAAACCACAGTGAAAATAAAAAACTGTTTATTCACAAAAGTTAGCCACCTTTTCCAGCTACCTCTCTAAATAGTCGCCGCTCCGACTTAGACATTAGTCGTGGCGTTGTACTAACTTTCCAGTTCCCTCGTCACAGAAAGCAGCCGCATGTGCTTTCCGCCAATTCTCTAAGCTGGTCTGCCTTTCGTTGTCTATGCCAAAATGTTGATTTCATAGCTAGTGGTTCATGTGAGCAGAGAGGAACAACGGAGGGAGCCAATTAAGTGCTGTATTGTGGGTCATCAAACACTTCCCATCGAAAACGCTGCAGCAGCGTCTTCATTGCCCCCGTAGAATGCGGCTGAAAATTGTCTTGAAGAAAGAAACGCATGACATTTATGTTATGTGGGCTGCATAGATTCAGGCTAAATCTCTCACCAGATCTATTTGCTTGGCGGGAGACACTGTTGTTGTAGGCATTTCTATGTGATCATTTTGCGCTCTGAACTGAAAAGAGTGACGTGAAGCGATCGACAGGCACACGAACGACACTGCCCAACACATATGTGCAGAGTTCCATCGGATTTCAACAGTGGTTTCCATTTAGCGCCTAATCTGACCTTGCTTTCCGAATATGCCTCGTACCATGTTTCGCCACTATACGATAATTATGGCCCACAATGGACCTCTGTGAGTAGCTGCACTTTAATCATGAGCAGGCAGTTTTATTGTTAAAATTCCGAGATTGAACTAAGATTACCCCGCAAGTATCATTTGATGATGACGGAAAAATCAGAAAAAATCGAATTTTTAGGGATCCTGTCCGCAGTCGTTTTTCTCACGTACAGCTTTCCAAACGAACAGTAAAAAGAGGGAAAATGTTAGTGGTCCACCAAGTAGCCCCCACTAAACGCCGTAAGATGGCTTGCTCAGTGTAGCTGTTGATGTAGATATCGCAAATTGACTGTCCGCCCCTGGTAGCTGAGTGGTCAGTGCGACGGAATGTCTTACCTAACGGCCCGGGTTCGATTCCCGGCTGGGTCGGAGATTTTCTCCGCTCAGGGACTGGGTGTTGTGTTGTCGTTATCATCATCATTTCATCTACATCGACACATAAATCGCTGAAGTGACGTCAACTCGAAAGACTTGCACCAGGTGGTCTGCCAAACGGGAGGTCTTAGCCACACGGCATTTCCATTTCCATTGTGAGTAGCGCAATTTATTTACATGAGCTACATTAAGTAATGTCCTATAAATACAATCTAATATCATTTATTTTCCACCATAGAGAGGTTATTGTGCGACCTGTTGACTTAAAAAGTGCTGAGTAACGGTGAAATGGAACTATGGACTCAATGATAAAGGAATTAGCCCTCAGCGAGACTCTGTGTTTGCCGGAGATTAATATTACTACCTGTTGTCTAACAGCTCTCTGCAGGGTCTATATAACCCGACGCAAGATTCAGAGTCCTAAAGACACTTGGAATGTTGCTCTCATCCCCTATTACTAAGCAATTTCGGGTTCAGATATTCCATAGTTACATAGTATTTGGTTGCTGATAACGCTGAAACATTGATTTGATTTCTAAATTTCGTAATTACATGTTATGCATCAAAAGAATTCGAAATAGTGTGGTTTGTTTTAATTAGTAAAAAGTGAGAATATCGAAAGTAAGAATAATATAAAATACTGCGATAGTTCTTATATAACGTGTATTTTGAATACAATGATTACGTAAGATAGTGAAGAACTACACTGCTGGCCACCGTAAATGCAACACCAAGAAAGACAAGAGGTAGCACAACAAAATTTATTTTGTAGATAACATGTTGACCAAGTATCAAATGATTACGTTACAGACGTCTGTGACATGTGGTTCCTGCCAGAATCAGTAGCCAGAGTAGCCGCCATTGTTGGAGATCACCGCTGCCACACGTCTCGGCATTGAGTCAAAGAGACGTTGGATGTGTTCCTGGGATATAGCGGCCCAAGCAGCTTCCACACGTTGCCAAAGATCATCTGGTGTGGCAGCTGGGGATGTAATCTGGGTCATTCGTTGAGCAACCATGGACCACATGTTTTCTATCGGCGAAAGATCCGGAGAGCGAGCCGGACAGGGAAACAATTCAATCTGGTTATTGACGAAGAACCTTTGGACAATGCGTGCCACGTGTGGTCGCGCATTATCCTGTTGAAATATGGCTGTGGCCGAGCCCTGAAGGTAAGGAAGGACAACTGGCTCCAGCACCTCGGATATGTAGCGCCGGCTATTTAAAGTACCGGCAATGCGTACTAGAGGCGTGCGAGAGTAATATCCAATACCGCCCCATACCATAATACCCGGTGCAAGACCAGTGTGGCGGTGCATAATGCAGCTGTCCAGCATCCTCTCTCCACGGTGTCTCCACACTCGAATCCGACCATCGTGGTGCTGCAGACAGAAGCGTGCCTCGTCAGTAAAGACAACGTCATTCCATTCTGCCGTCCACATCCGTCTGTCATCACACCATTGGCGACGGAGACGTCTGTGGTTCTGCGTCAATGGTAGACGAAGCAATGGACGTCTTGCGGACAGACCACTCTGCTGTAAACGGCGTCGAATGGTACGCGCAGACACTGGATGATGCGTTACAGACGCAATGTACCGTGCTATGGTTCGGGATGTCACTGAGCGATCCGTCACTGCCATGCGCACAATTTGCCTATCAGCACGTGCAGTGGTGCACCGAGGTGAATGCGATCGACCACGTCGGTCCGTCGTACCCTCCTGCATCCAACGGTCACATATCCGCATTACAGTTGTTTGGTTTCGTCCAACACGACTAGCGATTACTCTGTATGATAATCCACAATCTCGGTAAGCCACTATCCTTCCTCTGTCGAACTCGGATACTTGATCAAACGATGTTCGCTGTTGTCTACGAGGCATAACTGATCGTCTTGTGAAACAACCACAAGGTAAACACACGTGCCGAACGTACACTCGTCGAAATCGCCAAGCCTTAAATGGCGCTATGAGGTGGCGCCACAGGCACGCGTGATGTGCGTCTGCGCTGAAATTCTAATCAGTTGCATATCTCATCGCTGCAAACTCATGGTGTAAATTTCACTCGATTCGGATGCTTCCTTCAGGGTGTTGCATTTACGGTGGCCAGCAGTGTACTTTAGTGAACTGATCTTTATCTTGCAAAGATATTAACAATAATGTGTTTATCGTATCACCTAACGTCTCGACCAAATGGTCCTACCCTCACCCACCCCTGTCGTGTCCTGAAATAACGGAACGAAGACAACATCAGCACCACTGCAAAACTGGGTCGGCCTGCCACCGTGAGTGGACGACCTGTTTAAACCGATTGTTCCCTTTCGAATTCCGAACTGGCACGAATTCTTAACTGTCACGGAAGTTGAATAAAACATAGCTTCTGTCGTCAGTACATCAGGAGAAACAAGAAAAGAATATTGAAGATCAAGTGGCTTACCTACTAGAAGCCCTATTTTAAAATAAAATGAAATTCTGTGTGAAGAGCACCCTTGATAAGTAAGCGATCCGGATGTAAACAACTAAAACGTTTTTATCTAATTTTTTAAAGCGAGGTTACAATTTTGTACCCTATCACCATCTAGCTTATTAGAGATGAAGCCTAAGGCAGCGGGATAACAGATCAACTGGCCGCGGTTTTCTCGAAGGAAACATCGCCACATTTACCTGAAATGCCATACGGAAATCACGGGAACCTAAATCAGGAGACAAGGAATTTAAATTACGCCTCTTTCTAACGATCCCTCTGTCTTATATAACGTTTGTCGTTCCCAAAGAAATTCACCGATTTCTGGAAAAAAGAGAAAAAATTAATTAGTAGAGGTACAAAGGCACTAGGTATGATTTACTTAGTAGACTTCCAATCTGAATACCTTGTTTCGCTTAGCAAGAAGAAGCTCTCATTGTCAGATATAAGTTAACGTTAGATTTAAGTAACAAAGTACAAACATTATCCCATATTGAACGAAGCAACAAGTTTACTGTTACCAGTCACTGTTTATTTATCTGTACGACGCGTTTCAGAGGTGTAAACCTCCATCCTCAGGTGGATTTACATTTGTTAGTACGATATGTGTGTGTGTGTGTGTATGTGTGTGTGAGTGTTATGTTATGATTTTTTTGTGGAACGTGTGGCACTGTCTAATGGGAGAAACAAAACACTGTTTCAGTACATAGTTTTCGGTTTCTTTTGACAAAAAAACTAAACGTATATCTAAGGGTAATAATAAAATAAGTAAAATAGAGTACTTGCAGTGACCACTGGAGGTATGTATTTTACTTATTTTATTTTTATTTTTACCGTTGGATATACGTTTAGTTTCTTGTCAAAAGAAACCGAAAACCATATTCTGAGGTAGTGTTTTGTTTCTCCCACTAGACAGTGCCACAGGTTCTTCCAAAAAATCGTAATACAACAGACACACGTCATACTAACAAATGTAAGTCCACATGATGATGGAGGTTTAAACCATGAAACGCGCCATGGAGATAAATAAACAGTGAATGGTAACTAAACTTGTTGTTTCATTTAATATCAATGACAGTTACAGTAGAGCCTAACCTAAAATGTTCGCATTTGAAATGATTCCATTTGATTGTGTATCTGATAAGAATTTAATTCTGCATTTACGTTGGATATTCCAGCACTGTTGTTAATGGATACTCTGCGAACGTAACTGTGTAGCATTATTTTCAAACGGCCCACAGGTACTGCAGTGCTTCATTAGGTACGGTCGTGATCATAATACAATGCCTGACAAAAAAAAAAAAAGGGACGCGTCCAGAAGGTGAGGAGGAAACAAAATGAAAATTCACGGGTTGAGATGTTACCTGATGTAATTCAGTGGTTACAAAATCGAGTAAAATTTAGGAAGAAGTTAGCAGTAGTGGCCATTTATCAATATGTTTTGCAACCCATCTAGACGAAATGCATTCTGTGACTCAGTTGGGAACGGTGTCAGAGAGATTTTGTACCCTCTCATGAAGAAAACTGGTCCACACCGGCTGTAGCTGGTTCTGGATACTGGCACTGAGACAGATTTGGCGCCCAGTCTGATCCCACCACGTATGTTGTGTTGAGGGCATATCTCGGGATCTTGTTGGCTACGGAAGAACCTCATCACGCAGACAGTTCATAGAGACTCGTGTCATGTGTGGACGAGAATTGTCCTGTTGAAAAATGGAACCACGATACTGTAACGTGGGAGGTAACACATGAGGATGAGCCGGCCGCGGTAGCCGAGCGGTTCTAGGCGCTTCAGTCCGGAACCGCGCGACGGCTACGGTCACAGGTTCGAATCCTGCCTCGGGCATGGATGTGTGTGATGTCCTTAGGTTCCTCGTGATGGCTGGGTGTTGTGTGCTGTCCTTAGGTTAGTTAGGTTTAAGTAGTTCTAAGTTCTAGGGGACTTATGACCACAGCAGTTGAGTTCCATAGTGCTCAGAGCCATTTGAATCATTTTTTTTGTCCTTAGGTTAGTTAGGTTTAAGTAGTTCTAAGGTCTAGGGGACTGATGATCTCAGATGTTAAGTCACATAGTCCTCAGAACCATTTGAAACATTTTGAACATGAGGATGCAGGATGTCCATGACGCCCTTTGCACCGTCAAAGTTATCTCAGTCATTACCATCTCTCCACATCATGAGTCCAGGAGTCTCACCTCCGTGCCACTCCAAAACACTGGAAGAACAAGGCCGCTTCCCAGCCACCTGGCATACACGCCGCCGATGGTCATCCAGAGTGGTGCAGAACCGTTATTCATCGCTGAACGCAATACGGCGGCATTCATCAGCGGTACTTGCTTCCCTGTCGCTGCACCACTCCAAACGCAAGCGTTTCTGTTGAGCCGTTAATGGCAGCCTGCTAGTGGGACCGTAATTCACTGATCAGGTGCAGCTAATCTCCTATCAAAAGTGCGGGATTTTTTAAGCCTATGTACCTCGGTACCAGGGTGTGACTTACACTTATGTATACTGTGAATTGTCAATACCAACTATTGTGTAACTTTCCCAGTGGTGAGATGGGCTATAGGCGCGTTCCGAAAGCAAATAATAAACAAGAGAAAGGATCGAGATGACACGCATTGTTACAGGCAGTCCATTACGTGTTCTCGGATGGCAGACGCAGCTGTGACAATGGGTACAATGTGACCAGAATCTCAATGATGAACCCTGCCTGCCTACACATTCCCATGCAGTCCAAAATCGGGCCACTGTCACATCCGAATGCCCCACAACTCTAGGTACTGCACGACTCGACCAGCTGACCAAATGGAGGCCCACAATGAAGCCTCAGCGAGGTGCTCATAATGCTATCTCACACGAGTCGCAGCCTTTCTATGTCTTCCGCAATGGTGACTCAAAATCTGACGCTTTTCACGCTACTTCTGTACATGGTGCGGCGATTAAATCCAGACAAATTTCAATTTGAATTTTCCGCCATATCGTACTTTTTCCGGAGGTCGCGATTGGCGTTCTTGAAAGCCATGGGTATCTAGTAAACCGTTAGAACCTCAGAATGACCTAGATGTTACGGCCAAGTGCGGAGTAAAATCGAAGAGCCGCGATTATCGAAGGTCTTCGCGCTGGGCGTTCGCCCACTGAAATAGTTCGATTCTTAGAGTACCCGAGATCAACTGTTTACGATATTTTGGCCGTGTATAGTGCTTCGGAGAAGTCTGGTTTTCGCGTCACAGGTGTTGTGTCCAGTGAGGGTGGCATCATAACACTTCTTTGAAAAGGGACAAACTGTCACAAAAGAAGTTTCCGGAATGAAATTTTCACTCTGTAGCGGAGTGTGCGCTGATATGAAACTTCCTGGTAGATTAAAACTGTGTGCCGGACCGAGACTCGAACCCGGGACCTTGGCTAAGCCATGTCTCCTAAATATCCTTTCTTTCAGGAGTGCTAGTTCTGCAATGGTTCGCAGGAGAGCTTCTGTAAAGTTTGGAAGGTAGGAGACGAAGTACTGGCGGAAGTAAAGCTGTGAGGACGGGGCGTGAGTCGTGCTTGGGTAGCTCAGGTGGTAGAGCACTTGCCCGCGTTAGGCAAAGGTCCCGAGTTCGAGTCTCGGTCCGGCACACAGTTTTAATCTGCCAGGAAGTGTCACAAAAGAAGTTTATCTGCAATTTTTGACGAATGTCGTGAAACCGTGAATGCTAAGTGTGGCCTCGAGGAGACTATATATTTTTGAACAGGACGTTTAGTCCAAAACTGGCTCTCGGATGACGTTGACATGTTTTGGTCAAAGGAGTACCGGCCCCCGAATAGCCCGGATTTGAGCCCCTTCGTCTACTATGTTTGGAGCGTAATCGAAAGAGTTACCAATAAGACGAGGCACCCCAGATCGCATCTCCATGCACCGCTCTAGAAGCAGCATTCGCGAATATGAGCATTGCTGTTTTAAAGAGTGCGTGCGACAGCTACAGGACAAGATTGGAGGCGGTCTTTGCGGCTGAAGGAGGCTACATCCATTAATGTTCAAAAAAATGGTTCAAATGGCTCTGAGCACTATGGGACTTAACTGCTGAGGTCATCAGTCCCCTAGAACTTAGAACTACTTAAACCTAACTAACCTAAGGACAACATACACATCCATGCCCGAGGCAGGATTCCTCTTGAAAGATACCAGTACTTATATGTAAAAGGCTTTTCAATTTAATTTGTATTTTGTTTTAATAAATTTGCTTCTTTAAAAAAAAGTCATGTGTCCGGATTTAAGCGCAGTACCCTGTACCCTACCAACCCTGGTAACAACTATTAACGCGATCAGAACTACGATGCACTCTAGAGCCCTTGTACCTATTACAGAGAATTGTAATTGTAATCATTTACATATCGACTGATTGTGTGTGTACGAGTACAAAGTTACGTTGACATCTGACTATGTCTTCGGGGTACTTCACGTTTTGTCAGGCAGTATACTATGATCTCGCCTTGCTATAAATTGGAAGCAACGTAGCTTGCAGGTTGTAGAGCTATGTACAGTTTAACAGGGAATATGAAAAATGCAGGGTTGGATTTTTAGACGTACTTAATGAGCTGCAAGCAGTTAAAGTGACGTTAACAGAAATTAAAAAATCATAAAGCACCAGATAATTGAACCCCCGAACTTTTCGACTGCAGTGGAGCAGTTGCTCGCGCGGTACAAGAAGGAAGAGATTCGGAGTTGATGCTAAACTTGCGGAAACACGAATGGAGCAAGTGCTCTGGAAATAAAGATCATTGCCATAGAATGCTGATTGCACAGTCTACAGAAAATGCTGATTCACTGTCGCTTTTCACGCTGATTACAACACCTCTTAGCAAGCTAGTCTGCTCTGAAAAACAAGGATTGTGCAGCGCCTCATGTTGCTACAGTCTGTCAGAGAGTGCTTTGTTATCACAGAGAAACAATGGAAAAGAGATTTTGTCGTCCGAAGGGAGTCGGAGCTGTTAACAAACAGGGCTCACACGAGAGGTGACGCAGTTGAATAAACGAGAGGGCAGGAAGCGCCCAAATCCAGCGAATAGACCCGGCACGCACCGGTACCGAGGACATACGCAATGACGTCGCCGTTACGTCATGGGGTGTTGGCCGTTATCTGGCGCGTTAGGTATTGGTGAGATGTGCAACTGCGCACTGATTACGTTCACTACGTCACCGTACCAGGGTGCATATCTCTCACCTATTCCCTGAAAATGTAGAATAGAAAGGAGATACGTTGCGTCTCTGAGGTTCTTATCAGCACCCTCGAAGAATGAGATTCCCACCTAATCTTTCACAACGGACACTGTGTAGAATACTGAAGCAAAACACACTAATCGTGCCGTTTCTTTTGCTCTCTCTCTCTGCTACTGTGTGCGTGTGTGGGAGGCGGGTGGGGCGGGGGATGGGGGTAGGGCGAGGGGGGCTGTGTGACCAGTTATTCAAAGATTTGAAACCAACCTCTGCTTTCCTCTGGTGGCAGTCTCTTCAGGTTTCCACACTTCTCAGTAATTCTTGTTTCAGCTAGACAGCTTATCGACCGAAAAGCTAATGAATTCTACTACCCTTGATATCGTATAGCCTGCTTTCCTCACCCGTTATTACTCACAGTTCGTCAATAATTATTCCACCTACCCCTTAAATTTCTAGTTTTATTCTGAATTCCTATGGAATGTTCTCTACTCCGGGGGCCTTGTTTCGACTTAGATCTTTCAGTGCTCTGTCAAACTCTTCACGCAGTATCATATCTCCCATTCCATCTTCATCTATATCCTCTTCCATTTCCATAATATTGTCCTCAAGTACATCGCCGACCTCGGGGAAGATCAGTTTGGATTCCGTAGAAATGTTGGAACAATACTGACCTCACGACTTATCTTAAAAGAAAGATTAAGGAAACGCAAACCTACGTTTCTAGAATTTGTAGTCTTAGAGAAAGCTTTTGACAATGTTGATTGGAATACTCTCTTTCAAATTCTGAAGGTGGCAGGGGTAAAATACAAGGAGCGAAAGGCTATTTACAATTTGTACAGAAAGCAGATGGCAGTTATAAGAGTCAAGGGGTATGAAAGGGAAGCAGTGCCTGGGAAGGGAGTAAGACAGGGTTGTAGCCTATCCCCGATGTCATTCAATCTGATATAGAGCAAGCAGTAAAGGAAACAAAAGGGAAGTTCGGAGTGGGTATTAAAATCCATGGAAAGAGAAATAAAAACTTTGAGGTTCGCCGATGACATTGTAATTCGGTCAGAGACAGCAAAGGACTTGGAAGAGTAGTTGAACGGAATGGACGGTGTCTTGAAAGGAGGGTATAAGATGAACATCAACAAAAGCAAAACGAGGATAATGGAATGTAGTGGAATTAAGTCGGGTGATGCTGAGGGAATTAGATTAGGAAATGAGACACCTAAAGTAGTAAAGGAGTTTTGCTATTTGGGGAGCAAAATAACTGATGATGGTCGAAGTAGAGAGGATATAAAATGTAGACTGGCAATGGCAAGGAAAGCGTTCCTGAAGAAGAGAAATTTGTTAACATCGAGTATAGATTTAAGTGTCAGTAAGTCGTTTCTGAAAGTATTTGTACGGCGTGTAGCCATGTATGGAAGTGAAACATGGACGATAAATACTTTGGACAAGAAGAGAATAGAAGCTTTCGAAATGTGGTGCTACAAAAGAATGCTGAAGATTAGATGGGTAGATCACATAACGAATGAGGAGGTACTGAATAGGATTGGGGAGAAGTTTGTGACAGAACTTGACTAGAAGAAGGGATCGGTTGGTAGGACATGTTCTGAGACATCGAGGGATCACCAATTTAGCATTGGAGGGCAGCGTGGAGGGTAAAAGCGTAGAGGGAGGCCAAGAGATGAATACACTAAGCAGATTCAGAAGGATGTAGGCTGCAGTAGGTACTGGGAGATGAAGAAGCTTGCACAGGATAGAGTAGCATGGAGAGCTGCATCAAGCCAGTCTCAGGACTGAAGACCACAACAACAACAACAACAGTGGCTCAAATGGCTCTGAGCGCTATGAGACTTAACATCTGAGGTCATCAGTCCCCTAGAACTTACCTAAGGACATCACACACATCCATGCACGAGACAGGATTCGAACCTGCGACCGTAGCAGTCGTGCGGTTCCGGACTGTAGCGCCTAGAGCCGCTCGGAGGCAGCGGCCTGCTTTCAGTTCCTCCCTGTGTCTTCTTTCGTGATTCTTCCATGGTTCATGTTTGACTTCAATCCACTAACCAGCTTCTTGCAGCTTGTTTCTGCACCTCGTCTCATCGACTGAGCAATCCCTTGCCCCATATACTTCCCCAGATTAATTAGTTCTTCACCTTAAATGAAAACTAAGTCGATGTGGCAGTAAACAGCAGACGCCGGTCCTTCCTGCTTACCTCGTATTATCTTAACCTACTGCCTGCTCAGCGGACACCTCAATTATTTCACTTCGCATAATGTAATTTCTCCAGTTTTTATATCCATTACTTGACTTTATGTCACCTCTTATTATCTTTCATTGTCACTATCTCACTCCTGCTTCTGAGGTTTAGCGTCTGTACTTTCTGTTTGACATTCCTTTATTTTCAGCCTTCAGAAGAATATAATTTACACACCTTAATATTATAACCTGTGCCCTTTACTCGTTCATTGCTGTGCTGAACTTTCCTTTCCTTTTTTTGCTGTTTTTAATACGTTTCAGTTAAGCAGCAATAACAATGAATTGCATTCCTGTCTTACTGTTTTATCTGTCTGACATTTCACTATCTTTCTTACATTTACAGTAACTTAATTCTTTCTGTACCTAAATGAACATCTTATTTCAATTTATGACACCAGAGATAGCCATTTATTTATCTGTATTATTTCTTTGAACTCTAAATTCAGTTCGATTTATCCTCATAGACATCTGTCATATAGCTGTCTGTCCTGCGTACAACTTATTCGTATCTTAATTTCTCGTGATCCATTTCTTCCTTTTTCAATTCGCTGTACTTGTAATTTCTTGTGTCATCCAGAAGCCGAAACCTTTCCATTTTGCTTTTCTTTTTTTCTGTACACACCCCTCCAGAACTATATTTATGATTTAACTTTTCCTTTAGCATCCGCCAAATCGTTTTTCCATTCTTCTTTCTGCATTTATTGCATGATACCTGCCAGTCATTTTTACTTATTCATATCTCATCTTGTCGATCCATTTTATCTTTTCCATTCTTCGCAACATCAACACCTCGAATGTCTCCAGAATTCAAATTTCTGCATCGTGTAATAGAACACTCCATAGAAGACGTTTGATATGTCGTTTCCCTTGTTGACGTCAACATTCCTACGAAATATCGTCCTGTTCTTTCTTCTTAATTTCTGTTGTTGTTTGTGTTTTTATTTCTTGATCACACCTTTCAATCAATCTTTATTTTACTTCCTAAATATTTTGGCTCTTTAAGATAAACCAGCTTTTCTCCATTCAACAATGTTTGTAACTTGTTTTGCTTCTGTTTGTATAACTGTTTATTTCTTTGCGTTGACTTTCACACCATAAGCATTGCCAAAAGACTGCATTGTTTCACTACTTGCTGAAGTTATTTTCGATTGTTCATGTGTTCATATCTATTGGGTACTCGACCACGTATGATACGATGAAAGCTCAGGCTAACACTGCATTATCGTAAACAATGTTTTAAGCTGTCATTATATTTCACTAACCGCTTGATTGCTTTATGTCCGCAAGTAGTTCTGTACCTTTTACTGAAATATAATTTGTTCATTGTTGGCGTACAACGATTCAAAACACAGGTCCGTGAGTTACACAGTGCGGCAAAAATTCTCTAAAATAACTCTTCAACAACAAAATTACTCTTGAATATTCAAATGAGGAAGGAACAACCTGAAGGGTAGCACGTGTCCGTTTTTACATATAGATGTTCAGATTTCCTGTTTGTAGAGTTTTTCTCTACTAGAATCCTAACCAACTTAGAGTTAAAATGGCCCGATTTATCTCACAGCTAGTTCGTCTGCTCAAGCAAATTAAGTTTTTACATGTATATCAGTTGATGTATTTTACTTCTACATACATGCATACTCCGCCAGCCATTGTATGGTTCATGGGGACGGGCCCACTACAAATAATTTCCGTTCCAGTTTCCCATACAGAAGGAGCGGGGAAAGAACGATTGTCTATATGCTTCCACAAGGTTCTGTAAATTTGCTCAACAATGTTCCGTGAAACGAAAATGGTATTCCGTCCAGGAAATCCCTTTTGAGTTCACGAAGCATATGCGTAAAACACGCCAGTCGACAGAGCAATTTTAGCAATTCGCTTCTCGATGGGTTTCTTTAATCCGATATGACAGGTATCCCAAACACTTGAACAATACTCAAGAATGGGTCGTACTGGTGTTCTGTTCACGGTCTACTTTTCAGTTGAATCATATTTCCATAAGTTTATCCCAACCGTTCCATTTCACATAGCTTTGCAACTTTACGCCTAGATATTTAATAGGCGTGACTGTCTCGAGCAGCACTCTACTAATGCTGTGCTCTAACATTACAGGATTGTTTTCCTACTCATCTACATTAACTTATATTTTTCTACATTTAGAGCGAACTGCCATTCATCACAAAAACTGAATTTTTGTCTACGCCGCGAAACCTTCCCGTACACCACAGCGTCATCAGCAGACGGCCACAAACCGCTGTCCGTCAAATCATTTAAGTGTATGATGCATAAGAGCGACCCTGTGACAGTTTCCTGTGGCACTCGTAACGCTAACCTTGTGTCTGGTCAACACTCGCCGTCGAGGATAACTTACTGACTTCTATTACTTAAGAAATCTTCGATCTGCTCGTGTCATAGTTAACAGTCTGCAGTGGGCACTATCTTCAACACTCTCCGGAAATCTGGGCATATGAAAGCTGCCGGTTCCCTTCATCCATGGTTCGCAGTATATCGTGTGAGAAAACAGCAGGCTGAGTTCCGCACGAGCTATGTTTTATAAATCCGTGCTGATATTTGGACGGTAGCTTTCCCCTCTCAAAAAAAAAAAAAATTATATTCGAACTGAGAATATGTTCACGCATTGCCCGCATCTCGTGGTCGTGCCGTAGCGTTCTCGCTTCCCACGCCCGGGTTCCCGGGTTCGATTCCCGGCGGGGTCAGGGATTTTCTCTGCCTCGTGATGGCGGGGTGTTGTGTGCTGTCCTTAGGTTAGTTAGGTTTAAGTAGTTCTAAGTTCTAGGGGACTGATGACCATAGATGTTAAGTCCCATAGTGCTCAGAGCCATTTGAACCATTTTGTTCACGCATTCTGCAGCAAACCAATGTTAAGGATCTTGGTCTGTAATTTTGCGGGTCCGTTTTTTTATCCTTCTCATATACAGGAGTCACCCGCACTTTTCCAGTCGCTGGTGACTGCGCTGGGCGATAGATTCGCGATAAATGCAAGCTTAGTAAGTGTCCATTTCCGTTAATCCCGTCCTAGCGACTTGTTTCAGCTCTTTCAGTTGTTTCTCTGCGTCAAGGATGCCTGTTACTATGTGCTCCACACGGGAATCTGTGAGACGATCAATCGACGACAAATTTGTACGATCTTCGTGATCTCTTAACACTCCGTTATATGTGTCATCCTATCGAACGTCGGTACACGCCTGGTATCTCTGAGGTACACATTTAGTTAACTGAAAAAAAAAAATAATGTTTGCTTTCACAAATGAAGAAGTACACATACAACATCAAACTTAGAACGTTACTTATTACATAAACTGTGTTTAAACTTTTTTTATAAATTAATTCATGGAAATTCAGTCAAAAGAACTAAACCTGACTAGTACCACTAGGATTAGTAAAAAGAAACAAACAAAAAAAAAGTCCCCTACAACCTCTACTTTTACAAAATGTCTCTGAATGATTTTAGTCATTGTCATGATCAATTTTACACCCGCCGACGCAAAAATAGTCACAGTGTTGTGGGCATAAAAGTTGGCCGCATCCTCCGCATGTGTATTTGGTGGGTCTTTTTTCATCGTCCCAGCAGGGTTGGCTGCGCATTCTTTTACGAGCTTCAGTATCAATTGTCCGCAGCTCGTGGTCTAGCGGCTAGCGTTGCTGCCTCTGGATCACGGGGTCCTGGCTTCGATTTCCGGCCGAGTTGGCGATTTTCTGTTCCCGCGGACTGGATGTTTGTGCTGTCCTCCTCATTTCATCATCATGATCATAATCATCATCATCATCATTCGGGACAGTGGATAGATTGGACTGTTTAAAAAATTGGACTGTCTAAAAATTGGGACTTCGTACGGGTGCCGATGACCGCGCAGTTCAGCGCCCCACAAACCAAACATCATCATCAGTATCAATTGTTGCAGAGTTACTTAAAATTTGTGCTATTTGACCCTCAGGAAGCAGTTCTCAAGGACGTAAGGCGATAGTGCTCGGCAAGCGATGGTGCTGTGATCACCTAATCCAGTGATCTACTATGAGCTCTTTTCTCAGATCACTAAGGAAAACTCGGCGTGGTGGCACGTTTTGCTCGTTCCTCAGGCATATGAATTGGCTGTTGATACCAGCTACGTTTAGGATTTTGAAAACAGTATCATTGGCCACCTTTTCGTGCATCTTTGGACACTGTAAGCTGAACACATTTTGGCAGCCATGTCCACACCAAGTTCATATTTATTGCAATATATAATAATTTCTGGTTTTCTTTTCTCTCCAACTGCTTCCTCAATTGTTCCGTCCGAATGCATACTGGAAATCAAGTGCACATTCTTTTCATTGTTTTTGTTCTGTGGCAAACATGAAAACATAGTGCCTCCTTTATAGAAAGGAAAAAAGTTGGAGAATGCCTCTGTGCTTCTCAAATCTTTCATTTCTTTAGGAATCTGCTGTTTGTTCTTTTCAGAGTCCCCCCACAGGCCAGACCGTGTTTTGTTGACAAGGTGTGTAGGAGATTAACATCACTGAACCAGTTGTGAGCTATTATATTATGACCTGATTTAATAAGAGGGCAACCAGGCGCGAACGACATACACGAATTTATTACTAACCAGTAAAGGGCTAACAGCTTGCTTGCCTGCGTAAATTTCCATGCTTCACTTATAATACACGCTTGACGGCAGCAAATATTTTAACTCCATGTTTAGCTGGCTTGGAAGGTATATATTGAATAAAGTTGCACCTACCCCTAAAAGCCTCCAATTTCTCATCCATGATGACGTCTTCTCCTGTACAATGACTCTCTTTACAGTTCTTGATGAATTTCTCAAAACTGCCCCTGATATGGGCAGTGCGATCGAGAGCATTTTGCTCTTCTCTGGTTCGCCTGTCATCGAATCTCAGAGTCTGAAGTAAGAAACGAAACTTATTGATACCCGTGGTGAGACGGAATATTTCAATCCCGAATCCATCATTAGCCCATAAATCTGAAAGGTTAAGTTTTCTTGCTTTTGAAGTTCCAGCAAATCCAGAGAAGGGCAGTGAACGCTTTTATCTTGGTTTTGTCGGTCTTTTTAGCGGCTCTGTTACGTGAATAATTATATTGTATGCTGTCACTATATTGTTTAGTTAACATTACAACCATTTCTAGCACACTGCCATCAAATAAACAGAGCCAACGTTCCAGAATAGTCTGTGACTCTTTTGCCCTTCCGACAGGGCCTGGGAGT
This sequence comes from Schistocerca nitens, assembly GCF_023898315.1. Classification (NCBI taxonomy): domain Eukaryota; kingdom Metazoa; phylum Arthropoda; class Insecta; order Orthoptera; family Acrididae; genus Schistocerca; species Schistocerca nitens. The sequence continues at coordinate 207,079,270 of NC_064614.1, forward strand.
TGTCTAATGGGTTTGTGTTTACGCCTACTCTTACGTGGATAAGGTGTTTTTCTCATCAAACTGAATCTAATATTTTTCTTCCTCGCATTTTGAGACATACGCAAGAGGTCTCGTCGTCTTCACAATCAGGTGGTATGTCTTTTTTCAGTGTCAGTCTTCTCTTCGCGTTGTTGAGCCTCCTCTTCTGCATCAGTGTCAACTAACTTCCTCTTCCGGAACCTCTGGGGTGAGGTTTGACGTTCCTTCAGGAGCTGAAGCTAATGAAGGCAGACTTTCTTCGTCATCACTCTGGTCAAAATCACCAAGTAGAAGTCGTGAGTTTGTCGGATGACGTATGGGTTAGCGAGATCACACTACTGTTTTTTGTCGCCGTTTTGAACATATCAATGAAAAATACTTGGTTTTGAAGAAACAAATTATGTACGAATAACGTGGACAAAATAAAGTCACTCAGAAGATTTGGAATAGTCAAACTAACATAAATGCACGTGTTGTATTAGAGAGATACATGAGTACGTATTAGGTACGCAAATCCATTTTCACAAAAACAATTATAATTGCAAGGTACAACATCGTTCGCTAAAACGAAAATTGAAGAGTAAAATAAAAAAATGAAACATTTAAAAAACTTAACTTTAAAACGCATGGCGTATCTGTCAGACGCAGAAATAAATTAATCACATCTCGAGCGTGGGACGCGCGACAACGTTCGACTAACCCGTTGAGGAACGACGTGCTTGAGGAATAGGAAAGAGGAAGACAACGTCGCCCTCGCGCGGCTAAACCTGTCATCAAACACTCAGGCATGTAACTGTCAGATACATAGCGTGTAATGGAGTGTAAAATGCGAAATTTTATACTTCAGCTTTCGTTTCGCTGCATTCTATTGTCACATCAGACTGGTGAACAAATGACCGCCCATGGCTTCATTTCAGAAAATTTGTCAGTTTTGGTAAGTTAATGCAACAACATTTATAGTTGTTTTCTCTTTAATGTAATGTGGATCTGTCCTTTGTACGGGTACACAGCTTCTGCGCAAGAAGGTCGCTTGATTAGGTAATTGTTTTAGAGTGAGGTGCTTTCCCGCGACGAAACATCTCTGTTGGTTGATAACCCAAAACTGAAACGCTCGTTCGACTCAAACTTTGCTGCGGAACCAAGCGTATGACTATGAGAGAGAAATGCAATAATTATTTTCCTTCTTTCCAAGATAAGAGACAATGAAGAATTGAAACTAATTAACGATACGGACTCCATCAACTGACAGGTCGTTTAAAGTTGTATGCGTTGTAGACGCTCGAAATTATTCAGGGAGTAACGCCACTGTAAAATGGCTGATGTTGCGCCTGTCCGGAACGTCTGTTACAAACATACTTGCTCGCCATCAAATATTTTATTTTGGTTCGTGATAGAGCCAGCTGCGCTTTTGGTGATTTCCAAACAACCAGAAGCTGGAGTTTCTAGCTGTTCTATCGTAATGTGTACACCTATCGCCCAATGATATTTATATAGGAAAAGAAAACAAGCAAGAGTCTCATGACATTGTTGACTTGGAGACCTCGTGGGGCAGGTCAGCCGATTAATACGATCTTTCTTCGTAGTGTTTGACAGTTCTGTCGTTCAGTGTATGTGTTGACTGTAGGTGACTGTGTATGATGTTTAAGAAGGTTAACCATGAAGTTTTAATTATTACCTTGAAAAAATAAAATTATTTAATTATTTTTGTTTGTATCAGGTACAAGTCAGCAGTCGTGGTTAGCGCTGAAATCCCCGTACCATATTACCGTGGCACGCTGCTATGGGATCCAAAACAAAATGGACGAACTCAGTCATAAAGTGTAGCCTCGTACAGTAATTCATTTGCAGCAGCCTTGGAAATGTTTCAGCTGTGTGAGGTGGTTTCTTTAACATGCATTTAATTTTGGATCCTCTAACGGCGTGCTGGCGTCAAGTTCAGTATGAAATATTATTATCTTTTTTTTTTCGTAACTTAACTCGAAGGAAAAAAATACCAGCTTCTGTAAATATAGTGCTTCGCATAAAGAACAATGCATCTTCCACGTCGTCTTCGAAATGGAATCTGCTGCCAGTAATTGTGTGCATCTCAATATGGATGTCATAAAATCAATGTGACCGACGAGATTTTGCAGGTCTGAAGATTTCCTGCGTCCGAGCACGCTCCAAAACCTCACTCATATTTGCCGCTAGTTCTTCCCTTCCACCTCCAATCCTATGTGACCCCAAGAACAGATAGTACGTTATCTCTATCCTCTGTGTACGTATTCAATATTTGCGGTATACTGGTTTCCTCTCAAGGTATTCAACGTAGCGTAGTTGCACCAAAAAGTTACTCGCAACAGAGACACACCCTGACCACGCCGGGAACCACCGGGCATACTGGGGCGCTGCTGTCGCAGCAGGGAGTAGGGGCGGGTGGTGGGGGGTGGCCGATGGCGGGGGTGTGGTGGGGGTGGGCTGGCCGTGACCTTGCGCTCGGGGGGTCGCCGCCGCTGCCGCTCGATCGAACGGCCTGCGCGCTCTGCCGCACCGTGAATGAAGCGTGACGTCACGCGCTGTGCGGCTATCAGCTGGGCTAATAATACCGCAGCCCGACGCGGTGCGGCGCGGCGCGATAACGCCCGAGCCCCACGGATGGGTCCAGCGCGCAGTCGACGTCCTCGTCATCTTCATCGTCTCTTTCCAAGACACTTCCATATGTCTACATCTGCACTCGGCAAGCCAGCTTACGGTGGACGGCGGAGGGTAATTTTTATACCGTAGCCACTCCACCCCCCCCCCCTGCCCATCCCCTCAATTTTTCCTGTTGCAGACGCAAATAGTGCGCTAGAAGAATGATTGTTAGCAAGTCTCCGTACGGGCATGAGTCTCTCTAACTCCGTCTATAATGACCTCGCTGTTGACCGGACGTTAACCCTTATTTTTTTTCTCTAATTTTACCTTCATCGTCTTCTAACAACATATAAATAGGAGGATGCAGTAGACTAGTTCACTGTTTCCATGGAAGGACGCCGATTTACATAGTAAACCACAGCGTGATGGCCGGCCGCGGTGGCCGTGCGGTTCTGGCGCTGCAGTCCGGAACCGCGAGGCTGCTACGGTCGCAGGTTCGAATCCTGCCTCGGGCATGGGTGTGTGTGATGTCCTTAGGTTAGTTAGGTTTCAGTAGTTCTAAGTTCTAGGGGACTTATGACCTAAGATGTTGAGTCCCATAGTGCTCCGAGCCATTTTTGAACAGCGTGATGCGCAACGCCGCTCTTGTAGCGTCTCCACTGGAGTTTCCTGACCATCTCCGAGACGCTTCTGCGCTTACTAAATGAAAAAGTAACAAACTGCACACTTTTTCTTAGGTTTTTTTATGAAGCCTGTATGATACGGACTCCAGACTCATGAGCAATTTTCAAGTACTGGTAAAAAAAATGGCTCTAAGCACTATGGGACTTAACATCTGAGGTCATCAGTCCCCTAGACTTAGAACTACTTAAACCTAACCTAAGGACATCACACACATCCATGCCCGTGGCAGGATTCGAACCTGCGACCGTAGCGATCGCGCGGTTCCGGACTGAAGCGCCTAGAGCCGCTCGGCCACAGCGACCGGCAGTACTGGTCAAACGAGGGTTTTGTAGTTTACCTCCTTTGTGATTGGGCTACATTTCCAGGGGATTCTATCAATGAATCTGAATGGAATTTCCGTTACCTGCTATCAAGGGCGCTTATATCCGGAGGCAAGGGGGGAAGGAGGGGGGGGGGGATGACAATCCCCTCTAGGAAAGGAAAAATTATTGTGTAGTCAGGTGCTTTTCTTTCATGAAAATTATATAACAGTCGATATTACACACGTTTTTAACAGAAACGTAACTGAAAGCTTTTTATGGTTACTTAAAAGTCACCATTCGGCCTCCAAAATGTTAAAAAATACTCCTTACGCACAGATCCAGGCCCCTCCTCCCCCCCCACCCCCTGCAAAATAAAATATTGTACGGGAGCCTTACCTGTCATTTATTTTTTCGTGATCGTTCCATTTAAAATCGCTCTGTATCCACATACCTAGACGTTTTAAGCATGTAACTGCTTGGAATGAGCCGGCTGGAGTGGCCGAGCGGTTCAAGGCACTACATTCTGGAACCGCGAGACCGCTATGGCCGCAGGTTCGAATCCTGCCTCGGGCATGGATGTGTGTGATGTCCTTAGGTTAGTTAGGTTTAAGTAGTTCTAAGTTCTAGGGGACTTATGACCTCAGAAGTTAAGTCCCATAGTGCTCAGAGCCATTTGAACCATTTGCTTCGAGTGATTTTTGTGCAATCGTGTAATCATACAATAATTGATCTTCCTTCCCGTTTATGCACAATAGGTCATAGTTGCTTATTTTGAGCACCAGTTGCCAATTACTGCATCAAGCGTTGATCATTTTCTAGGCTTCCTGGGTTTCGGCACAATTTTTTACCGTTGCGGTTTCTCAGAATACAACAGCATTATCCGCGAAAAGCCTCATGTAACTTCCACTACATCAGTTACACATTCTGTAAAGAGTAATGGTCCTACGGGAGTGTGCTGAAAAGTGATATTTCCGAATTTTTATGTGAAACTCTTACGGAGTTTTAAATAAAAATAACTTTATTAACATTTTACATCTCTCCTATCCACATAGTTTCTTCTCGACATAGTCACCCCGGCGACGAACACGTTTCTCCCAACGAGAGACCACTTCGTCGTTACTGTGACTGTAGAATATTTGACTTTGTTGACGGAAGCACAACGTCACCTCTGCTTTCACCACTTCATCAATGTCAAAACGAATTCCTCGAAGGTGTTCTTTAAGTTTAGAACAGAGAATCGGATGGGGCTAAGTTGTGCAGAAGGAGATGGTGCTCCATGTTTGTGCGAACTCCTCAAATTCTGAACTCAGTTACAGCACACAGTTTCTCACGCACCGACAAAGTTACGTTACATACGGCCGTTTTTCACCCTACAGATGGGAGCCCTCTAGCGGCAGATGGCAGCCAAGCAACACATCAGTCTGCCTCCTCATATGGTTCAAACATAAACATCCTACAGAAATGCAAACGATTTTTCCTGCCCGTTGTGAACGAAATTCTAAAAACACAAATCCCTCCCACCTCAGACTTGCCCAGCAGCACGACAGCATCCAACAAATGATGACTACCAACACGGAGCTTCTGCCACTCCTGATATATAAATTTCAAACCATTGTGAATTACATGTCAGAAAGTACCTATCATTGTACGAAGTGTTAAGGTTTCATTCGCAGTATGTTGAGGAAGGAGGATGTCTCTGTGTTTCCTGTAATTTTTGTTCTTTTTCTTCGCGGTCCCTACAGAAGCGAGACTTTGGGACTGTAGTTCTCGGTGATTATAATTAAAGTGCGGTTACTTACCGATGTGCAGGGCGAGTTGAAATTATCGTATGGCAGCGAAACCTAGCTGATATTCTAATGCGTTAATGCGAAACCGATTTACGCTGCAAAACAATTACTTCCAATTTTGGGCTACCAGGTGCTAACCTGGCTCTGTTAATGCAAGAAAGACGTACAAAAATATTTCAATATGTAATCGATTGTATTGTATTGAACTGGGGACCTAGAAACGACGGAGAGGCGTCGTCCCCGCCTTAGCTCTCAGTGGTTCACAACCCCACAACGAGCTACAGCAGCCCACTCACCCCACCGCCGCCCACACCGAACCCAGGGTTATTGTGCTGTTCAACCCCAGCTCGGATGTCTGCATTGTGTCTAAAATTCGCAATTCTAATCAATAAAATATCTCAGTACCAACTTACTGTTGCACTGAATGTCGGCTCTTAAACATCGTGTTCTATCACTCATTATGGAAAATAAAACAAAAGAAAAAGAATGAAATTCTTCATCTGCTACGATTGTATGATTCTAATTAATAATAACACAACCTTCAGGATTAAACAGAATGAAGGAAAATTAGAGTTTAGCGTTCCATTGACGTCGGTGTCATTAATGACTGACAACAAACTCGGAATAATTCAAGGATGGGGAAGGAAATAGGCTATGCTCTTTCAAAGGAACCATCTCGACATTTCGCCGGAGCGATTTATAGATCTCACGGGCAATCTAAATCTGGATAACAGGAAGCTGATTTGAAGCGTAGTCCTCTCGAATGCAAGTCTAGTTTAGTACCCATTGAGCTACTTCGCTCGGTACTTACACGCAAGAGCAGAAGAGCTGCTGTTCATTAGCTATATCATTTAAATAAGAAGGCATGCACGAGGTTTACACATTTCTTTTTTTTTTCTCCAGAAATACTATTCAGCGCTCTTATTGGAAACATCATGTCGAAATACTAAGAGCATCACCCGAACACATCTATAACTATTCCATTTATAGCTCAGCCGTATGTGTGTGTGTGAATGTGCGTGTGTGTGCGTGCGTATGTATTTACCGCGCTCGTGCGTGTAAAGCTAATAATACGTTCGTGGCCTCCTCCGAGGCTGTAAGGATTCCTAATCCTATGAGCAAATCTCATTAGATGCACATTATCTTTGTATTATAACTAAGTACATAGCTCGTTATTATTGTATTATGTCGCCCCACTCAGTCTAATTTTGTAAGGCTCCAAACATTATAGTATTCAAGACTGGTTCAAACGACGGAGCAATGTATCATTCATGTACGAGCTTCCCGCTGTAATTGTTTATACTGCTGATTGTCTCTTTAGCAAGGATCTGTTTTCTGTATGTTTCCCCGTTTATCGCAAAAACATACCCGCTAAATCACTTAAATATACCAAAGTATATCAACACCAGCCTCAAAAGGCTCCCGATGACAATTACCGTGTCATTTTTGAGTACTGTAAACATTTAAACACCATTAAGAACACTATCAGTTATGAAAACCTGTCAAGTAGTAAGCTCCGTACTCAAAAAATGGTTCAAATGGCTCTGAGCACTATGGGACTTAACTTCTGAGGTCATCAGTCCCCTAGAACTTAGAACTACTTAAATCTAACTAACCTAAGAATATCACACACATCCATGCCCGAGGCAGGATTCGAACCTGCCTGCGACCGCAGCGGCCGCGCGGCTCCAGACTGTGGCGCCTAGAACCGCTCGGCCACTCCGGCCGGCCTCCGTAGTCAAATGCGTTGTTTATTTTATGATAGTGTCAGCTTTAACGTAGACTTTTCGGAAGGAAACAGCAAAGTTTCAAATTATTTTTGTCTGGACATCGCAAGCTAACGTACTTCATTAGTAATATCTGCAAACATTCTGAGCTAGTTTACTGTGGCTTTTACGCATACTGTAAAGCGAAATTATTTCCTTGAGAGATACACAGTGGTATGGTAACTTCTGTTACTGCATTCGCAAAGATGACGATAAATGGAACACATTATTAAGATCGTTTATTCTGGCAACAACTACTTCTTTTTACAAATCTTAAATATTCTTTTTTAGGAAAAAAATTGCCCCAAAATCAATAGTTCTTAAGAGAGCCAAAGCAAATGGCTAGCCATCTTCGTTAAACGAATCAGTTAATTAGGTCCACGGATATATTCTGACGTTTACATGTCATATTAAACTCTGCCCACTAGGAATTCTTCTGTTAAGCCATATTCTAAAGTAACGTACTGTTTAGTAACTTACAGCTCTGTTTCAATGGAACATCTTTTGGAATACGTGCCATTTAGCTAAGGACTATTTGAGGAATGTAAACGGTCAGCGCAGTTAACTACGTTCTGAGTATCAGGCAACTATCGACTGTGTTTAGTGTTTTCTGTGAATAGCTAAGCGAGTAATAGTGTTGTGCTTTGAGACACATCCAATGATGCACCCTCTTCTGGTATCTCATCCCAATAGAAAACAATGGAGTACTATTGTTAGCCCCTTAATACCTGAAAAAAATACTAAATATAAGAAAAAAATAAAATATTATGCCCCTCTAGCGGTACCTAAGACAGTCAGGAGATGGCAGCACATGTCACAAGCATTGAGAGCTTCTTGTGAAATCTGCACTACCAACACTAGTGTTCTATCGCAGTTAACATTCCATTTATTAGCGTCCCATTCGTATGATGCGAATTAGCGACTCTTGGTATTAAGGCGCTACGAGACCGTCAATACGGTTTTAGGCGCTACAGTCTGGAACCTCGCGGCCGCTACGGTCGCAGGTTCGAATCCTGCCTCGGGCATGGATGTGTGTGATGTGCTTAGGTTAGTTAGGTTTAAGTAATTCTAAGTTCTAGGGGACTGATGACCTGAGAAGTCAAGTCCCATAGTGCTCAGAGCCATTTGAACCAACCAACCGTCAATACGATCTATTTGGTAAACAAATACTGCGTTTGTGTACTAATCTATAGTGCAGAATCTTAAAAAGATTTTACGGAAATGAAAACAGTCTGATTTCTAAAGAGTTTCTGGCAGAGTCCAGCAACAGATTAGCGCCTCCTTCGTCGGGCAGGCCAGTCGAACAGCACTGAACTGCCCGAACGTCTCGCCGACTTCTGTGCGGCAGGAATGTGACAGCCGGCAGTGGCGAGGAAAGGCTGCCAGCGGCAGCGGCCAGCGGCCGTGACGTGGAGACGTGACGTGTCGCTCGCCGTGTTTACGTGTACTTGTAAGGGGGCGGAGGAGGCCCGGCCGCCTACGCGATGCCGCCGCACCGGCTAAATATACCGCGCGCTGCTATCTTTGCGTCCACTTGGCACGCGAAGCCCCTATTTCTAATTCCTCGCCGATGGTGTCATCGGTACGTAACGGTAGCGCGCGCTCCGCCCGCCGCACCGGCTGACCGCTTACATAACAGCACGTCACACGCTTGCTGGCCGGTTTATTTGAGGCTTGACTCACGGCTGGGGCCTTGGACGCCCTTCAAAAATGGAATCGCGGTCGTCGCCGGCTCGCATTCTGCCAACCGGCGTCGTGTGCTTCGAAGCACCGCTATAGAGGAAACGGCGGTGCTACAGTGGCAGCGCCTCAGTGCGACGGTCGCAGGAGGCGCGCGTCTGCGAGGGGAAGAGAGAGCTCTGGCGGGAATGGGCGCGAGAACAGCTGTACTGTTCGCGCAAGCCGAAGCGGTGGTGTTGGTATCACTGCCGCCTCCCGAGCGTCGGCGAAACGTGCCGATCGCCGGCTGGCATTCCTCCGCCCGTGACGTCGAATTCGCGAGCCCTCGGCAGCGTTCGGCCCTTTCCGATCACCTTAAAAGGAGACGCCGCTGCGCAGCACTACAGAAGACTCTTCAGGGTGCGCAGCATTGTTGCGGAAGCAAGGGACTTGGCCGAGATGTACGGCGCGACCGTCGCTAGCGCAGAGCGTCCGCCGCGGCGAGAGCGGCGCTGCTATATCTGTTCGATTACGTCACCTTGACGTCACCGTTCCGCGGCGCCGTGGAGGGGATGGCGGCGCCCGCCGAGTGACTGACGCCGCCGCGGGGTGGGGATGGCGCGCGGTGGGGGGAAGCGGAGGGAGGGGCCGCGTGCCGCCGCACTCTCATTGGCTGGCCGGCCCCGTCGCGACTTCCAAATATGGGACACGAGCTTCATTCATAAAACTGGTGACGGAGCCCGGCGGCGCGCTAGTGCTAGAGCAGACGCCGAGGAGGGAGGACGGCTGTCACACTAAGTGCGCGTGTGTTTGCGTGCGTGCCTGCGCGGGTGACCGATAAGCGGCTTTTGACAGCCGAAGGTGACGCGAGTACCTCGACCCCTCGCGTGGGAAGGACGCGACGACAACAACAACAACACAACAACCCTGTCGGCTACCGGTTGTGTGTTGGTGCTCCCCCTCCCCCAGTCACCCACATCCTGGACGTGCCACCTATTCGCCGCCGCCTCGGATTCGACGACGTCCGACTCGGCGAGAGGAAGTGACGCACCGCCACCGCCGACCACTCCGTCAGCCTCGCAGCAGGAGGAGGAGGAGCAGGCAGGGCTAGCCGTGCCGGGCGGACCCGCAGACACCGACACGCTGGTCTCTGACTGTCCAACAGGAGGAGGCGCCGCCACCGCGCCCGCCAGCACCTGCTCGCCGCCGACAATGATCATGGACGGCGTCGAGACGCTGGCGCCGCACCCGCCCCTGCTGCACCCGCACCCGCTCTTCCTGCCGGCCGAGAGCGCGGCCGCCGCCGCCGTGGCCGCAGCCGCCCACCACTTCAACGTGCTCAGCTTCGACTGCCTGTACTCCGGCAAAGACGCGGTCGCGGGCGCGGCCGGCTCGCCTTCCAGCCCGGCCACCGCCGCCTCCGCCGCCGCCTCCTCCACCGTCCCCGCGCCGCTCGCGGCGGAGCCGGCCGCCCCCGAGCCGCAACCCGGAGACCTAAACACGCCCGTCACCACCTCCGGGGACATTCCGTCCTTCTTCGGACCGTCCACCGTAGTCGAGCCACCTCCCATTACAGGTAGGGCGGCACCCTTCTCACTCGCGGTAATAAGTCCCGCGACCGGCGCCAACTCGATTCGTGTCTCTGTGTAACAGCGGCTCCCACACCTCTAACACACACACACCAGACGCAGACGAGTACCGGAAATATAGCCCGCTTTACGCTTGTATATACTGTCGCTTATCGCTCCTGGCTTCCAAACACTGCTTTCGGTCTCCCGGAGTGACAATCTATCCATTTGTTTATAATGTGTTAGCGTCAAGCTGACGCTCTCCAATAGCACGCCTCTGCCTTTTAAGTTGTTGTTTATGTTTTTCTTATACTATGTAAGGCAACGACCTTGCCGCAGTGGATACACCGGTTCCCGTGAGATCACCGAAGTTAAGCGCTGTCGGGTGTGGCCGGCACTTGGATGGGTGACCATCCAGCCGCCATGCGCTGTTGCCATTTTTCGGGGTGCACTCAGCCTCGTGATGCCAAATGAGGAGCTACTCGACCGAATAGTAGCGGCTCCGGTCAAAGAAAACCATCGTAACGACCGGGAGAGCGGTGTGCTGACCACATGCCCCTGCTATCCGCATCCTCAACTGAGGATGACACGGCGGTCGGATGGTCCCGATGGGCCACTTGTGGCCTGAAGACTGAGTGTTTATACCATGTAAACATCGTGATCCTGATGATGACTGTCTGCTATAGTGATCGAAATTTTGCTTTATTTTAGAACAAATACAGTATTCTTATTTATTAAATCAGCTTCTGATTTTGGCCTCACAAGGCTCAGTGGACTCGGTTCCAGTCTTTTCCCTCCAAAAAGCAGGGTGGTTACTGAGAACTGAAGGCGAGACCGGCGAAAACTACTAGACCACGAAGACAAAGCTGTGCTGGAGACACGTAAGAGCCACCGGTCAGTGCCATCGTCAGTACAGAATGTTCATTCTGTTACTCGAAGTCGATCAAATAATACATTTAATTGCACATTTTATGTTGTTTTTTATGTTCTTTTCATGCCGTCTAATTGTAGCCAGCTTGACGGTGGTTACCAACAGTAACGACCGATACGTTGCGGAATTTCACAATAAATGCCGTCACACAGACAGCTGTCTGGCGAGACTACGCTCAGGTATTGCGCTATTTGCGCAGAATTTAGTGCAAACTGTACGTCTCGTCGACGCTGAGGAGCGCGCAACGCTAGCGGACGCAGCCGGCAACCGGCAAGCGGCTGGTGACTTGTTGCGTGTGGCAAGCACTGACTCATCTCCGGGCAATGAGTCCCGCTGGCGCTCAGAAGCACGTGCCTGCTGCGCCGTTGGCAGCGTCGCCGCGAGCGATTCAGGAGCGCCGCGAACGCAAGCCGGCAGTGCCAGCGGCAAATGCGTCTCGTGCGGAGGCTGCGCTCTGCTATGTCAACCGACGTTGTACACAGAGCTCGAAAACTAAATGTACTCTTCAAACCGTTGTGTGTCTCGATTCTGGCCTTTTGGGACTTCTCAGACTGTGACTAACTGCTGTGCCCCTTCCTTATGATTTGACAATGTACTGTCAGTCTTGTAGTTAATCAACACGACTTCAGTAAATACCGATTTGTTTATAAATAAAGCTTACTTAGGAGATTTCCCATATGTTTCTGACGTAAGATAAATTCCGACCACTAGCTTATTGAACCACGATTATCGTATAATTTTTAGCTAACGTGTCTGTCTTTCAAAACTACCTGGCTTTTGCTTATGTGGCACGATTGTATTACTGTATTTTATTCAGCGCAGACAAACCGTACATTAAACTTACGCCAGCAAAGTAATTATTTTGTATTTAAATATTCATTATTTTCTTATCAAAATATTTATCAGTTTCAAGAGTGTCGCGCTGTTTGAGACGCTTCCTGCTCTAGGAGCCTCTCCTGATTTGAGCTTATACCGCCAAATACGTTGTAAATACAACGTTTAATCAGCGAGTAAGCAACAGAAAAAAAAGAACAGTGGACGTAGTGATTCAAGTCTTACGTTCTCATGCTTCTCGTTGATTCGTCTCAGCAAGTGCTGCATCACATTGCTTTTCTAGGACTTGAAATAAAAATTATGAGAGCCATATTCCCTTAAAGAATAATCCTTTCCCAGGTACAGATATTGTATCAGCAGTGCGAATTGCAATAATCAAGAAAGAACCATATGCGTCTCCCTCCTTTTCCGCTTTATTAATCGTGTTGTGAAGTCTAGCGTCTGCTCAGTAGCCACAGAGTTCGCTAAAGCGCCGACAGGCAGCGCTAGTTGCACGAGACGCCGAGGGCGCTCGGATAGCCTACCCCTGCTGGCATTTGAGGAGCGCAACACTCGATTTTTACGTCAAATACTGTTGTTCAGTTTCCTAATCATAGAGCTCATTTGCATTGTTTTCTCTCCATTGTTTCCTCAACTTCGACCCTTCCCCTCTGTCGCCTGTCTTCCCTCCTTGACACATCCCCCCCCCCTCCTTTTCCCCAAATGGACGCTATCAATAAATCGTAAATATGAGTACTTATAGCTTCATCTAATATTCAATTTCCCAATGACATTCCATGCATTTATGAATTAAGCTGTACATGTATACACATTCCAGCTGTGTTTAGAATCGTGGTGTCTGACAATATGCCAACAGCATTACAGCCACAAGGAATTTTATACGTTTAACGAAATCCAGTCACATTGTATAATTTGTTCGTCAGAGAAACCACATATTGATAATAAGCAAATTTTATCAGAATCGTGTTTTGATTGCTTTGTTATCCAGTATGAATTTTTTGTATTACCATCACTATCAGATGTATTGATTTTCTAGAAGCTGATTCAGTTCCAACGGAGAACAATCACACACGTTTGAATCTTTGAAAGATGGAAGAATCATTGAAGATGAATCATTCTCAGCATTTTCTACAGTATTTTTCCACACCTTCATTGATACTGTATACTATAATGACACTGTAAGAACACGATATTAAATCAACATTTCAAATACCCAGCCTCATAAGACAGAAGTGAAATTAAAAAGATTTAAAAATGTTTTAACACGTTTTGACGATGTCTTAGTTTAGATTATTCACGTGACAGGGAGATGGAATGACATTACAATATGTGCTATCAATATGGCTGAAGCTTGTTCATTAAACGAAGTACGATTAAAATGGTTATTGATGTCTTGGTCATTTTTCACCTATTTTATTCCTTCATTCCGTTCAGCGCACCACTGCTAGAGAAATTTTTTTCCTTGTTATGTGCTCAAACGAATGTTTGCTAAAGAACGTCAAATTTCATTTATGGCAGTCGAAGGTTTTATTCTGCTGTTTGCAATTTCGGCGTTATGCCACTGTCAAGCATTGAGAGTAGCAGAATAGAAAATTCTACAGCCATAAGTTGAACATAACACCTCTTAAAAATCCATACAAGCTGCAAACACAATCTGCAAGATGCTAATGAATTCCACTTCCCTTTAACGAATGATTTTTGTAGTAAATGTAGTTTAGTAAGGAGAGAAGCTCTAAATTTTCCCTTCAGTATTGCTCTTTACTAATAAGTTCTAGAGGCATCAGCGTTCTTCATAGTAAGCGACTCACTGACGAAACAAAAACTGAAGAATACTACTGTTAGAATCGTTGTGGATGCTGTACGTAATGTCGAGTATATTTTGAGCAGCTGACTGTCGACTGCCACAGTTTTTGAGTGAGGACCTTTAGTATCTGCCAGGAAAAGACTAGTCCTTAATCAGTGGTTTCTGTAGTTTTACTTTCCCCTTAAATATTACTCTCTAGTACTAAGTTCTATCTATACCAGCGTTACTCATACTTGAATGATAAAATGGAAACTGGAGAAATCACACTCTCATGTTGCATTGTGGATGAGGTACAGGACGCTGAGTTCACTTCGCGCAGGTTACCGCCGATTATTGGTGAAACTAAGGAAGGACTTTTGGAATGTGTTTCGGTATATAGGCGGTGAGAGTACCGCTGCCTCCGGCCCTGTCACCTGTCTGAGCGTTCGCCGCTAGGTACAGGAGCACCGCCCACGCACCGGCGGCGCCCCGTCAGCTGATCCGGCGCCCGGGGCCTGGCCGATCAATACGCGACGTCCATTCATGAAGTCGCAGCGGCGCGCCGCCCTCCAGAACTTTCACGCGTTGACCTAGCCCTGTCCGGCCATTCACAAAGCCTGCATCCCTCGACACTCCGCAGAGAACGCCTATTTGCCGGTGCCGCGCGAGCTACGATCGTATTGCAACATTCTGCGCCGATTCAAGGTCTTGTTTTGTCTCCTGTTGCTTATGTAATCAGAGTCAATATGCTGGTGTTATTCTGTCTTTCACTTTTGTGAACCGATCCAGTAACCATCTATATTACATTGATCAAATTTTAAAAAAATTAAGTGCTGACACAATCTACCTATTAAGAGTTACGATCTTGTGGTAAAGGTTTAACGCGATAACTCAAGTATTACACTCTGAAGCTGTGTATCACTCTGGATGCATGGCGCGCAAGTGACCCAGACTATAGTCGTACAGTATTTGAGAATGTGAGCACTTAGCAATTTCCAACTAATTTACACATAATTTCTAACCTTTACGAAACTTTTTCTCGCTGATGGTCCCCACCCCACTCAACCCCGATAAAATCAGGAAAGGAAATAAGTTCATCGATTACCACATTTCCACTGTTCCTACAGTAAGACTGCAGCATCAGACATTCATTTTCATTTATTATTTCTTCACTACTGATTATATTCGCAACAAATTTTGTAGACAGTATTCACATATATCGCTGAATGTACCTGCGAAATAATATCGTGAGACGCATAGTTCGAGAGATACGTTTTATTCATGAGATGGGGATTTAAGGCTCAGTCTAGGAGCGTTCCTTTGAAAAGGACAGAGCAGATTATACCAAAGAAGTCACTGTTTTGGTGTCTTCAGACCGGCTTAGGTCAAGCTGCTACTGTTCTCTTTTTTCCTGCAGCAGCGGCTCTTGTATAAATCTGAAAAGCAGTCTATTCACTGACTCATAAAAGCGACTGTAAATTTTATTTTGTGTTGTTATTGTTATTACTATAGACGTTGAATAAGTAATGCAACACTTTTTTTTTCTCAGCCAGTTTGAAAACTATACGGAATTCGTTGTGGGGATCGTGGAATATTCCTGCTTCATCCCCTTTAGTTACATGAAGTTCCAACAGGTAGCAGCGCTATACGTAGCCCTCAAAATGGCGTCTGCAACAGAGGTGCGTTCGAAGCAGAGAGCTATCATTGAGTTTCTTTCGGAGGGAAGCCAGAGCATCGCAGATTCACAGATGCTTGTAGAATGTCTACGGAGACGGGGCAGTGAACAAAAGCGCGGTGAGTCGTTGAGTGACACGACTGCCATCATCGCAACAAGATCGTGCAAACCTGCCCTATCTCCCGCGTACCGGCTGGCCGCACACAGCTCTGGTTTCTGCAGTGTTGGATCGTTCGGACGCTCTCGTTCGAAGTGAGCGACAGATGGAAACGAACTTCCTCTCCCCCATGACAACACAAGACCAAAAAATGTCTGCTTATATGATGACTGGGTGTTGTGTGATGTCCTTAGGTTAGTTAGGTTTAAGTAGTTCTAAGTTCTAGGGGACTGATGACCATAGATGTTAAGTCCCATAGTGCTCAGAGCCATATTTGTCTGCGTATCCGAGAGGAGCTAACGAAACTCCATTGGACTGTTCTTCCTCAAAGAGGGATGCACTCTGCATGAAGCACTACTTGGAAGACTGGGAAGTCATTGATGCAGCGTGACGTTGACTCTGTCGCCGACTTGTAGATTGGTACCATGTGTGCATACAGGCCAGTAAGATTGGTTAAGGTCTTCACACTGAACGGAGATTACGTTGAAAAATAGGCTTTTGCAGCCAAAAGAGTGGGGAAATATGGTGTACTGGAATCTTGAATAAAGCCAGAAAAAGTGTGTTACATTAGTTATTGAACGCATCTCGTATATTCCGTTTAGACCTACATCGTACCACGTACTTACTACTTTTGGCTAGCTTTCCTCTTAGCCCAATAGTCTCTCATTCTTCCGCTATGGGTGTTTTTCCGTTTCTGGGTTCATTTAACTCCAGTTTCTGGACGCAGTTTACTTCTGTTAGAGACCAGAGAGGATCTGATGTTCTGATGAGCATTCTGTACTGATCTCTGCCTTGAATGTCGTTGTGGTCAACGTCTTTCCCGACCACCTCTGTCCACTTTGCCCGAAGATCCTTTATTTATTTACTTGTCGTGCGTGAACTTAAAATTCGTGGGAATGAAAACTGAAAAAGACAACATTGCCTTTTGATACTGAATTATTTTTCTTAAATTCTGTTCACTTTTTACAGAACGATTCATGCACTGCGCAGCTTTCCTTGTATATCGAGTGTGAAAGATTTCGGCACCGATCCCCTGAAGTCTATTCCGAATAACATGGTGGCATGACTTGCGACTTCTTTTGTTTCAAAGTTGAACAGCAAGGAAATTAGATATTTTGACACAGACTGGGCGGGGATTTGGGCGTTACTGTGCATTAGTAATAAGACCAGCGTTTCCGGTCTCCATTGTTTGCTGCCTCTGATGTCTACTATAGCGTATTCTCTGGGTTCTGTTCCCGATAACTGCTTTAGATTGCAACGTTTTATCAGACTGGCTGAGAATAATGAAACTTTCCCTTATTTACAGCGCTGTGTGAGCTCGCAATCGGGAATGCGGGATGTAATCCTCGTCCGCCATCAAGATGTATCTTTTCTAAGGCGTAGTCTAGGAGTGTTCCTTTGAAAAGGACAGAGCAGATTATACCACAAAATTCAGTATTTTGGTGTCTTCAGACCGGCTTGGGTCAAGCTGCTACTGTTCAGCTTCGCTGTTTTCCTGCAGCAGGGACTCCTGTATAAATCTGAAAAACGGTTGCAAAGATGAGAGGGTGAAATACTAACTCGACTCAAATGGAACGAGTCTTCTCGCATCACTAAGGTGCCGTATGTTATATGTTATTGGTGCAACTGTTTGTCAAACTTGAGCTGTGTCTAAACTTTTATCAGAATGGAGTAAGTACACAGCAGTGGAGAAGCAGTATAATATAGACATCAGTACAACTGCCGGTCTTAATCGCTAATCTATGGTACAAGAGTACATGAGACACGTGAACAAGATACAGTGTTTCGAAAATTTAAATGCTATTTTGAGAATGGCTGTGGCCGAAACATGTTGACGTGAAAAAAAAAAAAGAAAAAAAGCCACATTGAAGGTGGGCAGTTATATTGAGTGGTGACAATGATCACAGTGTCGTATAGTGATTTCATGGCATTTACACGTAATATAGACGTCAGCATTGAAGTAACATTTCAGAATATGTCTACTCCAGGTCGATCAATAAGACGCGTAGCAGAAACAGGGGAATGGACTCCCAGTATATTTAGCCGTGTACGTTGCTGGTGCTTCGATTCTTCAGCATCTGCTGCCGTTGGGAAAACAGTTTTCCCGAGTAAAGCTGCACCGGGATTCTCAATGAGCATCCAACTGCGTCATCCCGGCGCTTACGTATGAGGAAGGAAACAACGCCGCAGGCTGTCTGCGAGAATCCCTGTCTTTCCTTGAAGCGACTGCAGGAAAAATTATGCGCTCGAGAGCACTCGCTGTCAAGGGAAGCACCAGATGACTTACGAGTCATTCTTCGGGGACATTTTCGCGACATGATTTAGAACTGAGAGCCAGGTAAAATCTTTAAAAAAGTCGACTCTCAGGGGCAGTTTTGACTTTTTCACCAAAAATACCATCAGTGTAACGTGCACGCAGTAAACACAAATTAACCTCTCCATCGTTCACAGTGTCGCTATAAAAATTTTGTTCCAGTGTTGTTTAGCTAACTGCTTTGCATCTTCTACCAGTGCTTTCCGACACTCATAGAATGTGCATCAAGAGACCTCTTGCGTTTTGCTCACCTGACAACGGATTCAGAAAAACATTTTCTCGGCATAGACTTGTGTGACTGGAAGCTGCTGAAACTGTGCTGTGATTCCATTCAGGTTTCCAGCTTTTGCGCCCGTCAAAGATGAAGTGCACAAGATTTCAGTACAACTTGCTTTTCGTAACACATGTACGTCAACATAAAAATTTTGAGAACGGGATCAAAGAATGTGTCCATCGTTGAATACAGTCTATTACCAAATCATCCGTTGAGTAAATGCGAAACACGGCCTCACTCTGCGAGCGTAAATTGCGGAAGCTAAGCAAGATACGAATCAGATAGGTTTAATAAAATTCACGTGCACAAAAAGAGTTACTGCCTTCGTAATTAAGTGTTACTTATGTAATTGCAGTATCGAGGACCGTGTTCGATTATGGGTACTACAAAGGACGTGACGCGTGAGAGGAATATAACGGTTGCTACTTCAAATGGCTCTGAGCACAATGGGACTTAACATCTATGGTCACCAGTCCCCTAGAACTTAGAACTACTTAAATCTATCTAACCTAAGGACATCACACAACACCCAGTCATCACGAGGCAGAGAAAATCCCTGACCCCGCCGGGAATCTAACCCGGGAACCCGGGCGCGGGAAACGAGAACGCTACCGCACGACCACGGGCTGCGGACACGGTGTCTACTCATTCACTCCACGACAACTGTAAAGTTATTTAACGAGCAAGTAGCGGTTACGGTTTCAGTTGCCTACATTAACAGGCGGGAGAGCTAGCTAATTAATAACGTGTCCCTCCCACAACGCCTTACAGGGTGCTGTAGAGATCCCCAGTGTGCGGGTTAGCGGGGTTAAAAATGGTTCGAATGGCTCTGAGCACTATGGGACTTAACTTCTGAGGTCATCAGTCCCCTAGGATTTAGAACTACTTAAACCTAACTAACCTAAGGACATCACACACATCCATGCCCGAGGCAGGATTCGAACCTGCGACCGTAGCGGTCGCGCGGTTCTAGACTGTAGCGCCTAGAACCGCTCGGCCACTCCGGCCGGCTTAGCGGGGTTAGCGCACATTTTTTGTCTACCAAGAGAGTATGTAGCATTTTTATATACTACAGCCTGTATCCTACCTGGATCACATCAACTCACTAAAGGGGTGTTCTTCGTTTCATCGAACTCCTGCCTACCTCTTTAGCGCTTGACTGGAAGCTCAATAGCTCTCGTGACACAGCTTCTAAGGAACGAAGAGAGTATAAAACTTTTTCTGTTTGGCGTGTTGTACAACTTCAAAGCATTTAAAGAGCGGCATCATGAAACCACCAAAAGCTATTGTAAAAATATTTATTCATAGGCAAATAGTTTCGATCAAGTGTCCATCTTCATGTCACGGATTAATACTACGCCAAGTTTAAGGAAAATCCCTTAGCGTCAAATAAATAACTTTTTAGTCATTGCGCCTACCTCACAGATGCTGAAACTGAAAGCAATCATGATTTTTACGCCAAGGAATCTTCCTTAAAATTGATTTAGTGTCAAACGGTGACTTGAAGATTATCACTTGATCGTGAAAATGGTACAACAGTTCTCAATTATTCCGCGACGCCGTTCTTTGAATACAGCACAGAGCGAAGAAGAAGTTGAATAGTGAAAAAAATCCCACGTTCCTTCCCATTTTTCACATGCACGTTCATCAGTGTCAGCTTCCTCTAAAGGTCTGTCTACATCCTTATTAAAGAGAAAAGCGTTAAGGCACTTGCGAAAGAAAGACACGCTCTGTAGTATTTGGAGTACTAGAAGATTCGCTAGGAGCTGCCTTAACTTGTTTGAAACACTTGCTCTTCTCTCGAGTACCAGCGTGCCTTCCGGCGGAGTGACGCCACGGAGGCTGTGGCGTTGGCGCCGTACGAGAAATCAATAGCGCCAGCCGCCGAGGCGCGCAACCAGGGGGGCGGCGCTCCGTGGACGGGACGGCGATTGCACGGTGACGCAGTTCCCTCATCTCGCGAAACGACCACGCCTACCAGAGACGGTGCTAAAATTCCTGACAGACATGTATATTCCACATTGGAAATACATGCAGCACAAAGAATCGGATCGGTCCAGAGTTCGACTCTTGTATGGATCCAGGAAAGTTTTTCAATCCAGAATAAAATTTTCACTCTGAAAACGAGTGTGCGCTGATATGACACTTCTTGGCAGATTAAAACTGTGTGCAGGACCGAGACTCGAATTCGGGAACTTTGCCTGTAGCGGGCAAATGCTATACTGACCGAGCCACATACGCGCGACTCACAACCGGACTTCTCAGCTTTTGCACGGGTTTCCACCTGCAATTTATTTTTTCCATGTACACCCAAGAACATGGCGGATTTTAGAAATAAATAATTCAAATATGATATAGTTTGGATGAAGGTACAAACAAATTAGAGGTTTTACCATCAAGCGAACACCCAATCCTATTCACTATCTGTCGAACGCAACTACACAATTTTCCTCCAGTAAGACTTTCTCAGTAAGCAGGAATGGAGTGGCTACGTATCCCTGTAACTATTATGCTTGACTTGTATTTATTCATCAAACGTGCAGCACTTCCGCGGGAAACGGAAATTTCCCGATTTCGAGTCTCCGACCGGCAAACAGTTTTAACCAGCTAGGAAGTTTCAAATTTTTCAATGTTAAACTATAGGTCTCCGTCTTGCTAGTTGGCTGAGATGGTTGAGGATTAGTGTTTCAGTTCGCGCCGATGACGAAGTCATTGGAGATGAAGCTGAAGCTCGGACTGGAGAAAATGCGGAAGGAAACCTCCAGCATCGCTTTCGTGGGAACCATCCGGTTCAAATGGTTCAAATGGCTCTGAGCACTATGGGACCTAACATTTCAGGTCTTCAGACCCCTAGAACTTAGAACTACTTAAACCTAACTAACCTAAGGAAATCACCCACATCCATGTCCGAGTCAGGATTCGAACCTGCGGCCGTAGTGGTCGTGCGGTTCCAGACAGAAGCGCCTAGAACCGATCGGTCACACTGGCCGGCGGAACCATCCGGGAAAATTTAGAGATATGATTTGAGGTGAAGTAAACGTATGGAATATCACATTTCGTGCTACCATGCCTAGGAGAAACAGCCTTCGAACTGACAGCTGCTTTCCTCTACTTATTTCAACTAACGATATATCCGCCTTAGATTTTAACGAGTAAAACTCTGCATAACAATACCGTGTAGTGTTTGGGACACTTCCGTACGACCAGCTCTAGCCGACTTACAAGGAGTCCCAGAAATGATGCGATAAACTTCGACGGTGTCTAGAGGAACAAATCGAGGTTCGGATCCCGTGTCTAGAAATGTCATCCAGTGACGCTACAGACCACCCCTTGGCCGGTAAACTTAACTTTGTACGGTGACAATCGCCAGTGGAGAAGGTGGAGCTAGCCGCTATATAGACAGCCTTGTCTACTGTGAATGCGAAACTCCGTTGCTTCGGTGAACGACGCTTTGGCACACGGGATTCCATCTGCAATTTATTTTTCCCATTTAGACCGAAAAGCATTGGAGATTTGATAAATAAATAATTCAAATATGAAATAGTTTGGATGAAGGTACAAACAAATTAGTTGTTTTACCATCAAGCGAAAACCCACTTCTGTTCACTAGCTGTCGATTGCAACTATACAGCCGGCCGCTGTGGCCGAGCGGTTCTAGGCGCTTCAGTCCGGAGCCGTGCTGCTCCTACGGTCGCAGGTTCGAATCCTGCCTCGGGCATGGATCTGTGTACTGTCCTTAGGTTAGTTAGGTTTAAGTAGTTCTAAGTCTGGGGAATGACGACCTCAGATGTTACTCCCATAGTGCTCAGAGCCAATTGAACCATTTTTGCAACTATACAGTTTTTCTCCAGTGAGACTTTCTGAATAAGCAGCAGTAGATGGCTACGTATACCTCTAGCTGTTCTGTTTGACTTGTATTTATTCATCAAACGAGGAATCCAGGATGCAATTGTCGCAAAAAAGATGGACGGGGATGAGGGATAGTGGACTAATACAGATTTTGTCTCTTTTCACATGTGTTCATGTATTTTATCCAAGTCTTGAACGTGGAAGTGTCATCTCTCTTCTGTCCATCGAAAGAGAATACTAAATACAGAGAAAATGTATTTCTTCCATAATGGATAGGGCTGAACTGCGGGACTGTTCCTTAATAGGGTTCAAATGGTTCAAATGGCTCTGAGCACTATGGAACTCAACTGCTGTGGTCATCAGTCCCCTAGAACTTAGAACTACTTAAACCTAACTAACCTAAGGACATCACACACACCCATGCCCGAGGCAGGATTCGAACCTGCGACCGTAGCAGCAGCGCGGCTCCGGACTGGAGCGCCTAGAACCGCACGGCCACCGCGGCCGGCCTTCATAGGGTGTAGAATAATAATGGCTACCAGTCATAATAGAAAATGATTTCATTGAACACACAACCGGTTTCGGGATTGTGCCCAAATTCAGTTGGTTTACATACATGATTTGATTTTGATCACATTATTTGTTTTTAATTTAAACAGTGATCTCCAACATTATGGAAACATGCATCTGAATGTAAACCATCTGAAGATGGGCACAAGTCCGAACCAGTCGTTTGTTAAATAAAATCACCTTCTTTTGTGACTGGTAGCGGTTATTATTCTACACCCTTTTAAATGAAGGTGCCTCTCATCTGTTGATTGGGGAGAAAGAAGCTACGTAATCGTACTGTGTTTCACCCTCTCACATTTCCCACCGCCATCAGCACACTAGATAGGAATGGTACTGATATATGTTAAACGGTTACCTTTAAGGTAAGGCATTCACATTTGGCCAAAGGAAAGGAGGAGCCCATGAGCGTGGATGCAGGAGAATCTTCCAATTACGCACATGAACCAAACCACGAGGTATTCCAGCAGCCTTCCAAAGGGCATACCCGATCTTTCCCAAATATGAGCTCCTATTTCGTCCCTAATTACGTCATCAACGAAGGGGCATTAAACTCTAGTCCTCCTTCCTAGCCCTCCGGCCCTCTCCAGTCGCTCATAAGCCTGGAGTACGTTTCGCCCACGCCCCCCGTAGCGCCTCCGAGAGCAGATGCCTCGCGTGCGGTACCGGAAGAGCGCGAGCCGCGGCCGAAGCTGGCCAGGAATGAGGTCGCGCGGCTCTCGCGCTTGTCGGGTCTCGAACCGGTGACCTTCCTGACAGCGACCGTTAAGCCGGGACAATAAAGCGTGTTAATAGGCGGCGCGGCGGGCTCGCAGCTGGCCCGGCAGCCGGCGCGACCGCATAGCTGCGTTAGGCGGGGCGCCTGACCCATATGCGCCAGTTGTCACCGCGGGCTGACCCCGTTGGCTCCAGCGCGGAGCACCTCTTTGTTCCCCTCGGCGCGCGTTGCTCTACTGGAGAATCTGCCACAGCATCCAGCCGCGTGGACCCGGCTGCTGCTCCTGCCAGCAACATCGACTCCAGTTAATACTCAGTTCTCAACAGTCACACCCTGCACACAGAGGCAGTGATCGGAGCACCTGATCCGTTTTGAAAAATACTTTTTTATTCAAAATTGTCTATGTCTATATCTCATATATTAAACTGTCATACAGGCCATAAAATGCCAAGAAGCACCTAAGTGATATATATATATATGTATATATATATATATATATATATATATATATATATCACTTTGGTGCTTCTTGGCATTTTATGGCCTGTATGACAGTTTAATAGTTTCGTCTGTTGTCAGTCATCACCTGAACCACTACTTTGTTACCAAAGCAACAAGTCAGAAGATCAACCAGGGCCCATCGTGCTAATTTAAATCGTCGATCAGTTCTTAAGTGACAACAATGGGCGCTATATGACCATCCGACGTGTTACTGTCGTAAAAAGGTACTCAGTGATAGTGTATAAATAACAAACGCATTTCTGTATGGTACATAACTGCAAATTTTTTAGTCTAGTGACGTCCTGGAGGAGTAATGGTTTTTTGATTTTATTCTTTTTTTGTTTGTATTTCTTTCAACGTAACTGGAATAGACATGGAAACCGCATTACACTGATACGACAGAGATGCAATATTCTTTCATTCTTAAAAAAAATAAAAAATAAACAGTGACTCTTTTCACTATAGATGCATAGAATGCATAGCTTTCACCTCAACTCCTAAATAGTGCCCTTCGGTAGCTGCGATGTCAGCGCGGCAGATTGCTACCCAAAGGGTCCTCACTTCGATTCCTGTTTTTGGAGATTTACTCTGCTCGGGGACTGGGTGTTGTGTTATCCTTATCTACGTATCGTCATAACTAACATGATAGCCGTCTGCATTGCGTCACATGGCAAGTCTAAGCCTACGTAACTTCATACCAGGATACGACTTCACCTTAACGAATCTTCTGAATTGGCGACGCACACTGTCCTATCGACATTTCACTGTTGAGGTGGCTGTGTGGGCACGTACCGAAGGCCAATAAATTAAAAAAAAAACATTACATAACAAGCTAAAAACTACAATCTTCCGGAATATTTCCCAGTTAAATTTAATATGATATTTGACTGAAAACAAAATTACTTGCATATAGTTTATTAATGGAAATATGTGCCTCTTTGAATTGTGTGACTTACCAAGTGACGTATTTCAGCCTTAATATATTTTCATAAATTGATCATGTACTTAATAGTAAGGAGTAATTTTTTCTATCTGGTACTCTACTGAAAAATAAGCACGTTATGTTGAGTTTCTGTCGTTACGAGCCAGTATAATTGTATTCCTAAGATTATTAACATTGATGTATATTACATTCAGTTATTTGTAATTATTTGATTTAAGAGCTCTGATAGTTGTGAAGAGGGGAAGCCCTGTGCTTGTTTTCGTGAAGCTTTTTAACATAAAATGGAAAGTGTTTCTTTCTTAAAATCTGGAACAAAAACGTGGCGAAGAACCACCCTCATTTCTCACTCCCGGTCTGTCTGTGGTGTTACGTTTCGATGATTCCGTTGGACGAATATATTACATGTGCCAAGACGATAGTTGTTGCAATGGTTCTTCTATGGAGAGCCCATTGCTTTGATTTTTAGCTCTGTTTTATAATTCGTTCAGAATGCCTCCGGCAGATTAGCCCTGAAATTTCATGCATCACTGCCAAACTAGGCCACAATACATAGAAAGTTATAACACATAAATACGATTAACTTAAAAAGAAAAGTTTTTCTAGTATTGTTTGTTAATAGTCTGTTGTCGCATCAATAATAACCGGTATCGTTCGTGTTGTGAATGTTTTCAGATCTCTTAAAACAAATTAAATACACGACAAGTTTTGATCTCATTTAAGTAATTTGAAACATATGTATAATTAGTTATGTAAGATCGGAACATTAGCATGTCTTTTATTTGTTTTGACTTGTGAGTAAATGTTCAGAATATAAGCGAAACTTGTTATCATTTTAAAGACAAATGCGACAGTAGGCTGTAATAAGAATATAATAATTCTGTTATAGTGAATTTATCTCCAGTTAACAGGAAGTCCCGCTTCCATAAAGAGAATTCTTGATGAATGCAGACTTTCAAAACTTGTCCACATTTAGCTATTGGTACTCACACAGATTAACAGAAAAGTTACTAGTAAACGCAGATAACTGTAACAAAGCTGCAATCATGTATCAAAGAAACTGCAATAACAAAACACTGTTTTTTGTCGTGGGATAAAATGACAGTGCAACCTCTGTGGAACCAATAAATTTCTGTGTGACACTAACGTCAATCTAGTGCGCCCTGAGCGTCATAGATTCAAACTGGATGACGCCACATCCATACATACTGCACTACGGTTGCCGGCCAGAGAAGCGAGACGGCGAGAGCGACGGACCGCCAGCGCCGCGGTCCAAGGAGGCTGTGAGGTCGCGCGGGGGCACGCCGAATCTCAGCGAAATCGCCGCACGCTCCACATTCAGGGCCATGATTCACAGGACTTGTCGGCGGGGGCACCGTTAATCGCTGGTCTACTTACTCATAACCAACATCTCACACCGGCGGCGGCCGCGCTGCGCCCTCAGTCCACAGCGCGCGCCACACCCTCCACCAGCTATGGGCCTCCTCCAGCCCTGCTTACTCCAATGATCTGCTCAGCCCGCGTCGCTATGCTAATCAGAAAGCCTACCATTGAACAACAGTTTCAAGGTATACCTGAAAATTTGCTGCCCAAATACACCTCATCGCACTTTCAGTAATACCTACATTACCATAGTGGCCGAGCGGTTCTAGACGCTACAGTCCGGAACTGCGCGACCGCTACGTTCGCAGGTTGGAATCCTGCCTCGGACATGGATGTGTGTGATGTCCTTAGGTTAGTTAGGCTTAATTAGTTCTAAGTTCTGGGGGACTGATGACCTCAGAAGTTAAGTCCCATAGTGCTCAGAGCCATTTGAACCATTTGAACCTACATTACCAGTCCTCTTGAGTGAAACTTCCTGGCAGATTAAAACTGTGTGCCGGACCGAGACTCGAACTCGGGACCTTTTCATATCAGCGTACACTCCGCTGTGGAGTGAGAATTTCATTCTAGAAACATCCCCCAGACTGTGGCTAAGCCATGTCTCCGCAATATCCTTTCTTCCAGGAGTGCTAGTTCTGCAAGGTTCGTAGGAGAGCTTCTGTGAAGTTTGGAATGTAGGAGACGAGGTACTGGCGGAATTAAGGCTTAGAGGACGGGGCGTGGGTCGTGCTTGGATAGCTCAGTTGGTAGAGCACTTGCCCGAGAAAGGCAAAGGTGCCGAGTTCGAGTCTCGGTCCGGCACACAGTTTTAATCTGCCAGGGAGTTTCATATCAGCGCACACTCCGCTGTAGAGTGAAAATTTCATTCTAGACCTCTTGAGTATTCATACTGCTGGAGGGGGCGCAATTGTTTGCCGTACGTGACTGGTACTTCGAGGGAACTGGGTATATATCCTTGTCTGGCTATAGAAAATAGGATTTCCTGTGATTTTACCGTTTGGCAGAATCAATTATTCTACATATTCCGGGTGGGGGATTTCCTCCGACAAACATGGCCGTTTGCATTTCTTATACCTGCCAAACTGAGCTTGACTTCCTTCTTCTATTGTTTACATGGTATGTACAAAAGTTTCATCGGGGCTCGCTTCAAAGTAAGCTTGAAGCGAATGTGTCAATGGAGGAAACAAATTTCCTTAGCGATCATTGTGAATTTCTGGAAATAAAGCTGTCTATATAACGTATTACGAATAAAGAAATATACGGCAGAGTGCTGGAAAATAATGCCTCCGAATTTCTCAAGTGAAAACTCTTAAAGCTTTTTAAATGACACGAACGTTATTAACATTCTGCATCATTACTCTTCATGTCTATGTACTTGCAGCCCTCTGCCGCTTGAGCACAGGAAATTGCAGCGTTAACATGACGGTATGTAACGGGTGTCGGTGCGTGAGAAACAGCGTGCTGTAATCGAGTTTCGAATTCGAAAAGTTCGCCCACACACACAGCGCTCTCACCTTCATAGTAGACCCCAAACGTGCGCTCAGACATCTGCAACAATCCGACACCTCCGGTTCACCGTCGTCGATCATTCTCCATACAGTTCCGTCTTGGGCCCATTCCATTTTCTTCTACTTCCCAGATTTAAAGAATGTCTTTGAGGTGATCACTTCGATAGCGATGAAGCGTTGCAAGCAGAGGTGAGTCTGCGGCTCTCTCAACAAGCACAAACATCCTACAGAGGTGATATCAACAAACTGGATTTTCGTTGGGAGAAATGTGTTCGTCGCCAGGATTACTAAGTTTGGAAATAAATATGTAGACATGAAGGATAAAGACGGAGAACTTTAATAACGTTTGCTTTATGTAAAACGCTTTAAGAGTTTTCGCACAAAAAATTCAAGAGGCATTACTTTTCAGCACGCCCTCGTGTTAAGCTTTATAGATGGCTTTATTTACACAAAAACGAAAGGACTTGAATTTTATGAATGAAACAGGAGCAGATTCCTACCAAAACCCAGAAGTAAGAGAAGTTACTCTGATGAATGCAAGGCGCCACGGATAAGTCATATAGTGCCGACATAGTTCAGGTGTGAACACCCGGATTTCAGTGACCAAGGAGCATTATATTTAGGCGTGCGACCTCATTGCCATCACAAGACGCGCTGACGAACATTTCATCAGCTGTACAGACGATAGCAACAGGATAGCTTGGACATTAACATCCTACTGTTAAGACGTGAATTATTTCGTCACGAATTTCGCCGCGAGAAGTTGAAGAATCACAAGTCCTATGTTGGCTAATTTTTGGAACATGATGCTTCTGGGGGATTTTTATACACGTAAGAACTTTGTCATGCTATAAGATTAAGCTTTACGTCCAGCTTGATTCATTACTCTTGTTGGTGTGGTTGTGTGAACTGGAAGCACTTCGAAATTACACCTCGGTCGCTTTTGGTCTGTAGAGAGCTATAGGAAAACTGTCCGCCTTTCACAGTACGTTCGTCACATCGAGCTGTTGCCTTCCCCACGAAAAATAAATGACCGTAGAGACTAGCACTGTGGCGACGACATAGCAGGAAGTCGTACTGCATCGTCGGTCAAACGTATTTCCCAGTACGTTTAAGTGTTAAGCAGAAGTCTGTCTGACCATTTCCTTTCCTCCTTCTGTTATATCGAGGTCCCTACGACAGGATCACTAACTAAAACCAGTGAACTGTAGAATAATCAGTCAGTGGTTACACTCAGGGGACATCTCAACATGTAAGGGGCTAGCATTAACAACAGGGCGGAAGACACGTATAAAATGAAGGATTGTAGATTCAGATAATGACACTTTCAGCGGTGTCACTCGTTTAACTACCTGCTAAGGTTAGTAGCTGTGGAACGAATGACTCGTATGCTGAAGTACCCAGCTTGACAGCTGCCCTAAATTTTTTTGGGTCTTCGCAACAAGGCCAATCGCAACAGCTCCACATAGTTACAGAGATATCCGCCTCGCCACTGGAACAACACAACTTTCGTTTTGTGTTCCAGAGGATATGATATCCCATTTTATAATAACGTTGCGGTAGTATACATAATTTTAAACTCTTAAGTCTGCCAGGTGATGACATAAATAGCAGAAACAAGATGCAGCATGATGTTTTAGCAGCTTTGTTGCGATGTACATAAAAATGTCTTTTATAAATCTGTCGAGCACTGACTAAAGAAGATTTTAAGGATTCTTCTTCATTTAAAATAAGGAAACGCACCAATACAGACGTATCATCAAAGAAATTTGTGAAGTGACTAGTTTGGGCGCAACGCTTACGGCATACTCAGGTGCGCTATGAATCAAACTGGTACTTTTATTCCTTAGCCCATGCGTCGTAAAACCCATATAAGCCAATTATCGTGGACTGTATACATAAGGAGTATTAGTCTATAACGTGTTGTCACCACTGTGATCACATGGACATGATGTCCATGTAATGTATACACACTTAATGTATGCAATCCACAACTGGTATTATATGGCTTCTACGATACATGGGCCACGGAATGAAAGTACTCTTTGGTTTATAGTGGACCTGAAGATGGTGTAAGGGCTACGCTGGGACTAGTCGTTTGATATAAATTTGTTTGATGATACGTCTGTGGTGTTTCGTTTTCTTTATTTATATCATCAGCTGTTGTCCCACGTTTGCGAGAACGATGGACTTCCACAATACTTCTCAAGTTCGTTAAGACTTTTTATTGCCGTTTTCGCCATTCCCATTTTCTTCGCACTTTAAGGTACTGTCGATGTCCATTGACTAGCAAAGCAGGAATATCCTTCCAGGAGCGTCTTGATATTGTCTGTAGCGATTCTGAAGAATCTTGACGAAGCAACATCAGAATAGTCAGTCCAGTCAAGGATCTAAGACCGACGTCTTTCGAGTGGAAAGTCTGCTGTCTTAAGCAGTGTTTCACGTTGCTCTTGCAGTTCCAGAAGTTTATCACCAACTCTACAGACTCGAAGTAGATGTTACATTCACTACCGTACGTGACTGCAGCATTAGCAGATGACACAGTTCGTGCTCCGTGTGCGTACTTTCATTCCGGCACAGCCGCCCTTCACCGTAGAGACGAGCAGGGGTCGGCCAGGTGATGGCAAGACGAATGTCAGGGTGTTTGCTACTGACCGGTCGCTGTCGACGTCCCACGCTCCTGCAGGGTCAAGGCCGCAGCCGTGACGTCACCTAGACCAGCTGGGCTCGCTCGCCGCGTGGTGTACTGGCGCACGGCTGCGCGGACGGCATACGGAATGCCGCCGGTCGCCTGCAGCGTTCCTTACATCAGTGTCCCGAGAAAGACACGCCGCTGATGTCACGGCGTCCGCCGTTAGTCACGCGGGAGAGCTTCTGGGCCCAGGTCCGCCGGCAAGGCGCAAGGCGCCTGCCGAACTCCTGAGTCACGGGCAAAAAACGACCGTACCGCGAAGGAGCGGCGGTAATATTTGCCTGCCAATTATTCCGCGTCTCGCGTCGTGCGCGCTTCGGGCGAAGCGTGAAAAGGCAATAGTGGGACGGCGTCGGCCCCACCGTACGTAACTGTGGAGTGGGTAATATGTGTGTTCTCAGTATTACCTACAGATGAATCAGTTCGTTTGTCTAATACAGTCGAAGGACGCTCAAGTAAAGTCTTTGGAGATGTTAGCACACTACTTTGCAGTTCGGTGGAGGATCTATTCACTGAAGGAACTGCAATATCTCCACACTCTGAGTTCACTAGTTGTCACGGATACGAAATGGAAAAAGACAGCAACAGAATGGGTGAGAAGATAAATTTTTATTCTTTTGACTGGAATTTTGCTAGCTGCTTATAGTGTGAATGCCATTAAAAACTGGGTACCCATCAGTTTGATAAATAAACTGGTTTAGAGAAAACAGGAAAACAGTCGCTTTAAAACAGTAGCTAAACTAGAAGTTTTCTTCCAGTGGCCTGTGACTGTATAGCCAAGTGATGAGCGAGAGGGATAAAGAGAGCGAGAGAGAGAGAGAGAGAGAGAGAGAGAGAGAGAAGAGTGGTAGGGAGAGAGAGGGGGAGAGGGGTGGAGGAGGAGAGGGAGAGAGAATGTCATCCCACGCATCCATGTTGCTATACTAGCATAAGGAAGCCCCTCTTATTAATGGGTGTTTCTTGCTTATTTTAGAGTGTTACACGACTGGAAAGGGGAATGTAGGACGGTACTGATATTCATACGACAGACCCACTTAACAAATGTAGCGGCGAAACAAAGCTACCTTGCGAAGATAGACTCGAAACGCAATACTGAAGAACGTAATAGGTATTAACCTTCGTAGGTTAATATTCGTCACTTTTCTGATATCTCACGCTAGCAACAAAACAGGGACCTACAACGTCACCACAATGGCTAACGGTGACCAAAATACACTAACTCTCTGTACGGTCCTTTATATTATTCCTGTATCTTTTGTGAATGGAAATAAAGACAAATAATTATCTCTACTCTTCTCGAAGGATCTCCAGTCCACTTAATTTAGCACTTGTGGTAGCTGAGCAAGATACTCCATTGATGAATGTTAATATGTTTGCACCCTGTAACAAATAATAATAGCTTTGTGGCACAGTGGATAAATGCCATATTACCCATCGAAAGGTACCTCGAAGTTTTTCTGCCACACGTCGTCTCTTTCATCTCTGCTCTTGGTTTGTTAATGTGAAGAAAGCTGAGTTGCACTATGGTTCGGAGTTCACGCTAAACTGTAGGCCCTTGTGTAGCTGCTACGTAAGCCAGTTTAAAAGTCGGAGGAAGACAAAAGCACACCACTTTCTGCATGACGATGCCTAGTTAAACACTTTAGTCTTCAGACCAACATTCGGCTTGACGATGGCTTTGCTTTGCTAATGAAACTCAAAGAATTTCGGCAGGAGAATATTATGTTCTTTCTTCTGATAGTTACGTGCGTTTCCAAGCGCCTCTATGGAAACTCTTCAGCTGTAATTTATCCTTTCTGGGTAATAGTAAACGATGTCGCTGGTACAAAATACATTCACAGCGGAAAGCATTTTATCGCTTATATTTACTGTCCCTGTTTGCATAAAATTTAATCTAGAGATCGTTATTAGGAATGAACATTTTGCGGTTGTAAACCGTCAGGTGCCTCCGCCACTTCGGCTAGTGGTACACCGCCAAATTTCTGCACAGCTGGCAAGTTCATCTCTGGCGCTAATACAGAAAGCCCTCACAGGAGTGGAAGCGCCACTTCCTTCTCAGCAACATCTGGCAATCAGCTCCGGCTACCTGCTTGTCAGTGCCACAGGCCCCGTCTTCCCCTTGCAAGCTGTTTGGAGATAAGCAGCTCCTGACAATGTGTCAAATTATCTGTTTCCCCTCTGGTATCTCTCCTCCAACAGTGGAGTTCGGCTGCATCTATGACGTCACTGATATTCGCACGAAAACATGCTTATCTGTGTATCAGCTTTTACGACCTCGAATGCCTCAAAGATATATACTGACGTATCAGTTCCGTAAGTCTTAAACACAATGGCATAAGTAGGGGACGGCAGCCGAAAAGCGTGCTCTCAGTGGCACTTCCATAGAGGTGCGTTTCTGTGACAGGCGGGAAAATGAGGAAGAGCAGAGGAAAAGAGGAAGAGAAAGTAGGAAGTAGAAGCAGGAAGAAGATGGAAAAATTAAAAAGAAAGAAGAAGAAAAGAAAGGACTGGAAAGCTGGAGATATATGGATCCTGAGGAGATCTGGACTGGACTGCGCTGCGTAATATTTCCACAAAACTTACATTTCCCTAGTAAGGAGACGCTTATTTCTTGTTTTCGGATACTAGAGGAGACCCTGTCGTTCCGCCAAGCGAACCAACGCAACGAAAGTATAAAGAGTATAAAATGCGTTTGTTGTTTCAGTGGAACAATGAGAAAAGATAGCAGTATTCTTCCAAGAACTGCTGCATTAGAGGATGAGTTGGTGTGTGTGTTGTATGATAAAAAAAAGAATTATTGAAATGTAAACTTTTCATCTTATTTTTAAGTCTTGTTCATCGCAATAAACGAATGAACAGGCTTAGCAGCGATGTGGACATAGAAAAAAGGGCCATATCGGTAGGGTGGGAGAGGGGGGAGCCGGGGTGGACTAAGTTGTAGTTTACCTTCGCTCCAGTTACACTAGTTACACCACTACCTAAACACAAGACTGTAAAACAAAGTGAATTTTTTTCTCTGAAAACCTGTAGATTTGGAGAGAGATAGAGGGAACCGAATTCCTGGCTGGCTGGCTGGCTCTGAGCACTATGGGACTTAACATCTGAGGTCATCAGTCCCCTAGAACTTAGAACTACTTAAACCTAACTAACCTAAGGACATCACACACATCCGTGCCCGAGGCAGGATTCGAACCTGCGACCGTAGCAGTCGCTCGGTTGCGGACTGAAGCGCCTAGAACCGCTCGGCCACCACGGCCGGCGAACCGAATTCCTGTGACGTGAAGGAATATAGTAGCGTTTAGTAACATTTCATCCAAGGAACGAGATTTTCTTACGGGTCTATTTAGAAAGTAGTTGTTTATTTGACTCGGATACATAGATAATGCCTCTATGCAGCCACCGTAGCAAACAAGCAAATTCGTTCTTCGACACTATGGCCAATTTTAGTCCACAAAATGTTATCATTTGTTCCTTGCGCTGCTCAGATTATTTCTTGCTGCCAAGTTTTCTGAAACTGCGCAAGATCTCCACCGGTTTTTGCATTCCATCAGAGCGCAAGGACACGTCACGTCTATAGCAAACTGCTTGTCTGCTACCACAGCCTGTGAGCTGATTGTTCTCAAGGACACTACCCAAAGCCGACTACCAGCCGCGCAAAAACACGTTGCAACAAGTGCATTCATAGTAATGAAAACGTGTTCGTTTTTTTTTATTTTTTGTTTTTTTTTTCTCTCTGTCTCGTCGCGTGTAAGTCATCACACAAAAGAAATGATTTCATCGTTGAAGTTCTGCCAAAACTTGGCCAAGACAAGTTATCTGAAAATTTCTTGAGAAATGCATCTTAAGACGATGGAGGATTGTGTAGATTAAAGAAAATTACTCCTCAAGTATTTCGGTCATAGTTTCCACCGCAGCTGTCTGTTGGGAATTACATTACTTACAGCAATCTTGCAGTCCATTATTTAACTTTATTCGCTTAGGCAAATTATTCTTGGTAACTCCCGGAATTTGTAGGAAGTTCTATGATTGCTTTCTACAATACATGACTTAGGTTTCAGTTCCTTCATTGAGGTGTATCTTTCATAGCATTTTCAGAACACTGCAAACGTCCTTTTGTTCAGCCGCCAATGTTTCCGTTCTGCGTCTCTACGAAACAGAGTGGCATCCCCACCATTATCGGCGCTTGCTCGAACGCCGCCTTCCTCCTGCAGACCACACTGAGAAATTTCGCGGCTCATTCGTAAAACTATTCCCACAGGGAAAACGCGTCACTGGTTATCCCAGGTGCCACTTGTCCATTCAGCAGCATGACGCCAGTGTCCGAGCGTCGCAACAGTTTTCACCGGGCGCCGCCGCGTGATTCGGGCTTTCCCTGAGAGGGCAATAGCGCGCTGCCAGCCGACGAGCCGTAAGGCTTGCGGGGGCCTTGAGCTCTACAGCGGCCGGATGGACTTTCTCGTCTTGTGAAACGTCTTCAGCAATAACCTGTCGTTTCCTGTTGCTGCTTAACTGAGCTGACTACCTCATCTACATCACAAAACTACATACTTCCCCCTGGTTCGAGCCTTCTCCGGTGGCCATGTCTGGTTATATGCAGCTCGTCTTTTTGTACTGAAGGTGGTTCAGCCACCACTACCTATGGGTTTTATGCAATCCGAAATTCCGTCAGAAACACATGTGAGATTTTCATATTCTCTCCCGCGCTATGAGCAGACTACTAGTCCTACAGAAAAAATGAACATGACCATTTTATAATATATTTAAGATACTTAAATTTACTTTAAATTTTGTACTGTAATATGTTTCCGATGGAGGCCACAGTTTTCGAGTTATTAAAGAAAAACGCGTTTGAAGGACACTTTCGTACATTTTCCTTGAATAATTCGAAATTTATGGTCTCTAGCTAAAACATATCCCTGTACAAAATGTGGCTACACCAAGTTTACTACAAAAAGAGCCCGTTCATTTTTCTGTGAGTGGCACTGAGCACTATGGGACTTAACATCTGAGGTCATCAGTCCCCTAGAACTACTTAAACCTAACTTACCTAAGGACATCACACACATCCATGCCCGAAGCAGGATTCGAACCTGCGACCGTAGCGGTCGCGCGGTTCCAGACTGAAGCGCCTAGAACCGCTTGGCCACAACGACCGGCTTTCTGTAGGTCTAAATAGTTTGCATTTAGCTAGAGACAGGATCTGAAAATCTTGCTCATGGTATCAGAATGCCTTGTGGGTTGCAAAACACCCGCAGATAGGGGCAGATGAACCACTCCGTATAGGTCAGACGAGCGTTTATACGAATCTGAACATTTATAATCTGATCTTTTTGTATCAAGCACTATATCAGCACTAACAAGCAGACCTCATAGAAATCTGGTGCAAGGCTTCCCAAAGGTAGCCCCCCTTTATAAAATGCCACTAGGAAATTAATAGTATATGCCGGCGCTCACAAAGGGATGTGTTATTCTCTGTAGTCTCCGTAAGCCAGTGCAGGATCTGTAATGAGGATGTTTGCAACAACTCTCTCTGTAGCAGCTCAGGTACCTTATCACTGGAATGCAGCTGCACTTAAGAGGTAAATAAATGCCTTTACAACTCACTTCTCCAACATCTTGCTCACCATTTCATCCCACGACGGATTACAGCAACGTACTGCTGCACAGCGGAAAGCACAATTACCAGGACGCTCCGTAACCGCTAACAACTTGTCATTTACTAGATATATTATCATAATCGTGTTTTGAATGACAGAGTAACGAATAGAGGGGTATAGCCGTCTTCTGTCACCACCCATTCTCCCTACCGACTTACCCCTCTCCGCACCCCCGCTCCCCCCCCCCCCCCGCCCTTCCTATTTCCCTATCCAGTTGCCTCAGATCTACACTTTCAGCCTGCAGTTTCATTATATGTAGTCAGGGTTTTAGACTTCCTCATGCTTCACAACAGGCGAAGAAATCAATCTCGCTGAGCAATGGCGAGTCACTTTTGCATGTACACTACACGACACGACATAAGAACACCTGTAGAAGGGGAATTATAAGAGCATTTTCTCTTTAGTTGCAGCAACAGCGCTGTTGACTACAGTGGCCCTACTACAATATATATATATATATATATATATATATATATATATATATATATATATATATGCTAACGACAATGTCACCACTAACGCGCACACATCCCCGAATACTTCATAGTTCATCTTTAACTCAGCAGTTACGCCTGCCACCACTGATTACTGCCAGTCATCCACCCTAAAGAGTCACTACGTGTGAAAGCCGAAGCAGAGGAGAAACACGAATCATCAATAAACGTGAATGTCATTGTCCTGTTGCGGAGCGTCAGTCAGGTTTCCGCAACGGCCTCTGAGAGCTGGACACACTGATAAAATGTCAAACTCTACGTCCGCGTCCAGCGTGGAGGAGAAAGACAAGGTCGACACTGCATCCTGGGAAACCCGAGACGATACATCGCGACCGTGCTGCGGCGCGCCGTTAACAGAGAGGTGTCGGGCACGGAGGAGGCGCACGCTCAGGGGTCCGCGCTCACATTCCGGCGCTCGACGGGCCCAAGGCCGTGAACAATGGCGCATAAAGGCGCTTACCAGCCATTCACAAGAGCCGCGCACGCGGATACGCTCTGTAGGTCGACACCTAATGTCATCCAGCGAGCACGTGCGTTGGGTGCTCCCTACTTAGCAATCATATACAACCGCTCGCTCACCGATAGATCTGTACCTACAGATTGGAAAATTTGCGCAGGTCGCACCAGTGTTTAAGAAGGGTAGTAGGAGTAATCCATCGAACTACAGACCTATATCATTGACGTCGGTTTGCAGTAGGGTTTTGGAGCATATACTGTATTCACACATTATGAATCACCTCGATGGTCACGACCTATTGATATGTAATCAGCATGGTTTCAGAAAACATCGTTCTTGTGCAACGCAGCTAGCTCTTTATTCGCACGAAGTAATGGCCGGTATCGACAGAATCTCAAGTTGATTCCGTATTTCTAGATTTCCGGAAAGCTTTTGACGCCGTTCCTCACAAGCGACTTCTAATCGAGCTGCGGTCCTACGGGGTATCGTCTCAGTTGTGCGACTGGATTCGTGATTTCCTGTCAGGAAGGTCGCAGTTCGTAGTAATAGTCGACAAATCATCAAGTAAAACTGAAGTGATATCAAGTGTTCCCCAGGGAAGCGTTCTGGGACCTCTGCTGTTCCTGATCTGTATAAATGACCTGGGTGACAATCTGAGCAGTTCTCTTAGGTGGTTCGCAGATGATGCTGTAATTTACCGTCTAGTAAGGTCATCCGAAGACCAGTGTCAGTTGCCAAGCGATTTAGAAAAGATTGCTGTATTGTGTGGCCGGTGGCAGTTGACGCTAAATAACGAAAAGTGTGAGGTGATCCACATGAGTTCCAAAAGAAATCCGTTGGAATTCGATTACTCGATAAATAGTACAATTCTCAAG
This sequence comes from Schistocerca nitens, assembly GCF_023898315.1. Classification (NCBI taxonomy): domain Eukaryota; kingdom Metazoa; phylum Arthropoda; class Insecta; order Orthoptera; family Acrididae; genus Schistocerca; species Schistocerca nitens. The sequence continues at coordinate 207,117,276 of NC_064614.1, forward strand.
GCTGTTAATTCAACTAAGTGCCTGTATGTGAAAATTACGAACAACTTCAGTTGGAAAGACGACATAGATAATATTGTGGGGAAGGCGAGCCAAAGGTTGCGTTTCATTGGCAGGACACTTAGAACATGCAACAAGTCCACTAAAGAGACAGCTTACACTACACTCGTCCGTCCTCTGTTAGAATATTGTTGCGCGGTGTGGGATCCTTACCAGGTGGGATTGACGGAGGACATCGAAAGGGTACAAAAAAGGGCAGCTCGTTTTGTATTATCACCTAATAGGGGAGAGAGTGTGGCAGATATGATACGCGAGTTGGGATGGAAGTCATTAAAGCAAAGACGTTTTTCGTCGCGGCGAGATCTAATTACGAAATTTCAGTCACCAACTTTCTCTTCCGAATGCGAAAATATTTTGTTGAGCCCAACCTACATAGGTAGGAACGATCATCTAAAATAAGAGAAATCAGAGCTCGAACAGAAAGGTTTAGGTGTTCGTTTTTCCCGCGCGCTGTTCGGGAGTGGACTGGTAGGGAGATAGTATCATTGTGGTTCGATGAACCCTCTGCCAAGCACTTAAATGTGAATTGCCGAGTAATCATGTAGATTTAGATGTAGATGTAGCTCTCTCAGTCCTGAAGGTGGTTCGAGTGGACGTGTGATTGACGCAAAGTCAAAGCGTTCTCCTCTGGACTTCTTGCGCCTTTCGTAACTCTCTCAAGTGAATAATGAACTAAAACCTGAAAGAAATAACACAGATGCTACATTTCTTGAGTTTCCATATCACTTAACAGCACTGCACTGAAGTAAGACTTCCCTGTAGAATCCCGACGACGAAGAGGTAATTGGAGTTGATGCACACGCTTTGGCTGACAAAGAAAGAGGGGTGCCCGTGCTCAAAAGAACCATCCAGACATTCCCCAGATCGTTTTAGAAAAACCACGGAATGGGATGCTGATTTTCTCTCAAATGCGAGTCCATTCTATTGCAATCGCGTTATCTCACTCTTTCTGTACCGTCAATCCATGAACTGAAACGTCCGCAATTTGCTTCCTTGTTGGTACTTGCGAGATACGGTATGTCTTGTAGTTAAACGACTTTTACATCTGCTAACACATTCAATAAGGAAAAAAAGGTACACCCTCGTCCCTTTTCCAAATTAAGCCGTAATTGCGCTGGTTGGATGAACCGCTACTCAGGTAGAAGAAAGGCAAAGGATATACATACAATTTGATCATAAATATCAGTCTTCGTGGATAGCTGTACTCCAACAGAAATCTATATATTTTTGGTGCATGTACGTGTATCGAGCTCCGGTAAAACTGGAATATTCCATAAATCTAGAATCCTCAGGAGCTGATTAATAACACCATTTCAGCTATTTCAAGCTAATTATCGAAAATTTTTGCAACAAGTAAAGTCAATTTTCATCAAAAGTGAATAAAGTTGTCTTATTTACCAATTAAAATCTTGAAGGAAGCAGAGAGGCTCAGAGTTTATCGACGCATTGATGTCGATGTAACAGATCTAGCACAAAGAAAAGATATCCTTTTCCAGTTAGCAAATGTCAACTGATTCGGGGTATGAAATTAAATTCGGTTTTCCGTAAGGACACTTTTCAAATGTCTCTGTTAATGTTCCTACCAATGCGAATATACTTTAAGTTACAGCGTCAGCTGTGTCTTTTCCTGAACACAGTTTTGGCGGTTGTGCTTTTGGAATGCTGCAATTTCCCATCAGTACTGAATTGTAACTCTGGAGGAAGTTGATGGAAGAAGAAACGGACTATGGCTTTGTTGTTGTTGTGTCTTTAGTCCAAAGACTGGTTAGCTGCACTAAGTCCTGTGCAGGTCTCTTCGTCTCTGCATATATACCGCAGTCTACATTCATTGGAATCTACTTACTGTATTCAAGTTTCCATCCTCTTCACGCCTCAACTGTTAATCGTCAATGTTTCACTTCCGTACAAGACTGCATTCCAGACCACTATATTCAGAAATGACTTCTTAACATTTAAATTAACATCCGATTAAAAAAAATTTCGCGCTATAGCCAGTCTGCCTTTTGAATGCTCTCCATTTCGGCCATCGTCACTTTTCTTGCTGCTAGATAGGAAAAAAGCCATCTATTACTTCAAATGTTTCTTTTTCTGATCTAATTCGCTCAGCATCGCCTGATTTAGCTCAACTTCATTCTCTGATCCTAGTTTGACTTTCGCTGATTGTTGTAATTATTATTTTTGTGTGTAGCAGTTTGTCGAAAGCACTAAATGCTCGACGCAGAATTAGATACCTCCCTTTCCGAATTGAGTCAGTGGCTCAGTGGTACCTTCGGTGCAACTATCACGATCTTAAACCTGGACTTAACGAAGGGTGGTACAGTGTAATACGAGCTGAAACGCGATGCGTTATGTGTACATTGAAGTTGCTCACCCTTTAGACACGTGTTTCTAGTGATGTAAGCGCTACAGGCCGCGCCCAGCAACCAGTGTGAGGGGTGAAGGCGGCGTCTGTTGTGAGGGTAGCGGCGCGCCGCCTGGGCTGAAGGTCGCCCCTCGGCCCAGATGAGGCACCGGTCGATAGGGGTCGATGTCCCGCGCTGCCCTAACCCCGCCACCAGCGGAGCCGCCCCCGCAACGCTCCGTAAAGCCTCTCCCTCTCAAATGGTTCAAATGGCTCTGAGCACTATGGGACTTAACATCTGAGGTCATCAGTCCCCTAGAACTTAGAACTACGTAAACCTAACTAACCTAAGGACATCACACACATCCATGCCCGAGACAGGATTCGAACCTGCGACCGGTGCGGTCGCGCGGCTCCAGACTGAAGCGTCTCTAACCGTTCGGCCACACTGGCCGGCTCTCCCTCTCATTCCGCTGCTAAATTCTACAGCTTCCTCATCACTCTTCAAACAACTCTAATACTCCCTCTGACTTAAGCGACAACTCAGTTTATGCCGTCTGTTGCTTATCTCTATTACTAAAGAGCTAACCCAGGGTACGATCCCAGTTACAAGTTCCTTTACAAAAGGCCTCTACGGGCCACAAAATTAGCTTTTTAATATCTCATACAACATACAGGTGGCAGGGGTAAAATACAGGGAGCGAAAGGCTACTTACAATTTGTCCAGAAACCAGATGGCAGTTATAAGAGTCGAGAGGCATGAAAGGGCAGCAGTGGTTTGGAAAGGAGTGAGACAGAGTTGTAGCCTATCCCCGATGTTATTCAATCTGTATATTGAGCAAGCAGTAAAGGAAACAAAAGAAAAATTCGGAGTAGGATTTAAAATCCATGGAGAAGAAATTAAAACTTTGATGTTCGCCGATGACATTGTAATTCTGTCAGAGACAGCAAAAGACCTGGAAGAGCAGCTGAACGGAATAGACATTGTCTTGAAAGGAGGATATAAGATGAACATCAACAAAAGCAAAACGAGGATAATGGAATGTAGTCGAATTAAATCGGGTGATGCTGCGGGAATTAGATTAGGAAATGAGACACTTAAAGTAGTAAAGGAGTTTTGCTATTTGGGGAGCAAAATAACTGATGGTGGTCGAAGTAGAGAGGATATAAAATGTAGACTGGCAATGGCAAGGAAAGCGTTTCTGAAGAAGAGAAAATTGTTAACATCTAGTATAGACTTAAGTATCACGAAGTCTTTTCTGAAAGTATTTGTATGGAGTGTAGCCATGTATTGAAGTGAAACGTGGACAATACATAGTTTAGACAAAAAGAGAATAGAAGCTTTCGAAATGTGGTGCTACAGAAGAATGCTGAAGGTGAGATGGGTAGATCACCTAACTAATGAGGAGGTATTAAGTAGAGTTGGGGAGAAGAGAAATTTGTGGCACAACTTGACTAGGAGAAGAGATCGGTTGGTAGGACATATTCTGAGGCATCAAGGGATCACCAATTTGAGTATTGGAGGGCACCGCGGAGGGTAAAAATCATAGAGGGAGACCAAGAGATGAATACACTAAACAGATTCTGAAGGATGTAGGTTGCAGTAGGTAATGGGAGATGAAGAGGCTTGCACAGGATAGAGCAGCATGTAGAGTTGCAACAAACCAGTCTTCGGACTGAAGACCACAACAACAACAACAAAACCACAGTGAATTTCAAATATTACAGAGAAATTATGTATATTTCTTGATAAAGCGTAACGCATTGCGCGCAAACTACCCAGACTATATTCGTCCGTTATTTGAGAATGAGGGCACTTAGCGATTGAAGCAAATATTTCTCGCTGACACTCCCACTAAATGATGAAAGGAAGAACGGCTATCGCTTGCTTTATTTTAGCTATTCGTGTGGTAAAACTACGGCTTCAGGCATGACGTTTTAATTGATTACTAATTATATTCGCTAAATAACTTGCAGGCAGTGTCCACATATACGAATGACTGTGCCTGCAGACTTATATTATTATAAGGCACATAGTTCGGGAGATATGGCGTTTTCTATGCGGGAGGTCGATTCTTTAAAGAATCTGCCGTGAGGGCTTACTTATCAACAGTAATGGAAACCTAGTCTCTGTTAGTATTCTATATCTCGACGCTTATCCTCCGCTAGATATTGAAATGCGCTAAAAAATGGAACAGAAACTAAAGCAGAGTGCTGGTTTGGCATTCATGCCTGGACTCGCCCTCTTTCGTTGGCAAAGGACTGAGCTCTTATAGCACCCTGCTCAGCCCAATCAAAGCTTCACTCGGCCAGTATATCACCTCCTGCCTTATAAATTCTACGACTATTAGTGCAATTGCATGCGGAGTTCTTGTGCTTGATTCCAGGTAGTATCAAGTATTTTTCCTTGTTGGTCTAGAACGGGATGCACGACCTCGTTAATGGTGAATTTCCTTCAATGAAGAGTAGCGGACGCTAGGTGGGGAGTCCGGAAGAGCGGTATGCTAACCACATACCTCTCTAGATTGTGTCCACAAACGCCAGAGGTAGAACATGACACGACAGGCGGTCAGTTAACGTTTAATGATTTTCAATGTTTTGTACTGCAACATGAATTCATATATGAAACTTTACTTCCATTAATTTTGAAACGCTGACATTTCACAGGGTAGGTCATGCGCTATGACATTAGGGAATAATTTCTGAGCCGGCCGCTGTGGTGGAGAAGTTCTAGGCGCTTCAGTCCGGAAGCAAACGGCTGCTACGGTCGCAGGTTCGAGTCCTACCTCGGGCATGGATGTGTGTGATGTCCTTAGGTTAGTTAGGTTTCAGTAGTTCTACGTCTACGGGACTGATTACCTCAGATGTTAAGTCCCATAGTGCTTAGAGCCATTTGAACCAATAATTTCTGTGGTATTATAGGAAGTTGTAGAAAGTAAAATGTGTAAGAGAAGGCAGAGATTAGAATATATCTAATAAATAATTGAAGACGTTGGGTGGAAATGTTTCTCAAAGGTGAAGAGGTTGGCCCACGAGAGAAAATCGTGACAGACTGTCTAACACTAAGACAGTTGGAAGGAACAAAAAGTGTTAGTGTCTTACAATGAAGCAAGACACTGCTCTCCCAAACGTTGTCACGTTCCGATCTAGTAACCGCTACTTCTCGTTCAAGAACCTTCTCGATCAACGAGATCATGAATCCAGTCCACCAAGGAAAAATAATTGTCTGTACTGTTTTTATTACGCATTTCAGTAGCTAGAGGAGGATGAAGCGTCAAGAAACAGAATAGTAGGAGAGAGTAGATCTTCACTAGAGCGGATAAACAACAAACAGCTTCGGTCGAGTTTTTGCACCAGTCACAGGGAGCGTTAGAATGGTTGAAATGGAGCTGGGAAAACTGTAGTGCTATGAAATGGGAGGCAAGGCTAAACAGATCGGCAAAAGAAGAAGTCTAATAGCTCGAAGATGTACAGTTTATGTATATTTATAGCAAGACGGAACTAAGTAGACGCTACAAATAGGAATCATGTGTATTCAGGAAATGCAAAGCTACTACATAATTATGAGCCATGGAATATTATTTACCATAAACCTGTACTTTGCCATCCGCAAAGCTGCGGCCAGTTCTACTGCTTGTAAAGGAACTTCTGCTGAAATGTTCATAGTCTTCAAGTAACCTACAACCGCTGATGGGTCGTAAAAAAAGCTTGTAAAAGCGGTTTCATAGTCGCGAAACAGCACTCACCGTTCGCCTGCAATAGCACGCTACACGCCTAGGTCATGATATCCGCCAGCTGCGATAACCCTGCCGCAGTCCTGCCGCGTCACTGCGAGGTAGGGAGAAGGGAAACTATTTTGGATCCGTGATGCAATTAAAGCACACATACATACAGGCGCAAAGTTCACTGATAAAAAGTTACGTAGCGGTTTACGTCACTATTCTTGGCGAAGCCGCAAGAAGTCAGCCGGAGGAGATAAGAGAGAGGAACGTTGAGCTGTTCTAATGTCACGCCAAGGACACCCGTACCAGTAGTTATCTGAGAGGCAACGGGGCGTCTCAAGAAAGCGTGGATCACTACTCTTCCCCGAGATCTCGCGGGCGTTGGTTCTACCGGAGGACGTTCGAGACCTTCCTCTGACAAGCTTAGGCGACTAATACAAGCCGATGTGTCTAAAAACGTACCTACCCTTGATCTTCTCCGTCGAATTCTGAGATGGTCACCTGAAACAGGCCGAGGCACAATTTCTAGCTTATCTTTGTATAGCGCTCTCTTTCGGTGAATTTTACGCCAATTTTTAAGTACGACTCTTTTATACAATATGTTATAGCAGACCGTGAGTGAATACACAGATTTATTGCAAAAATGAATAACGAAGATATTGCTTCCCTTAATTCAGCCAGTTTCAGATACACTTTTCTTAATCGTCAGTGGCGGCTTAAGAAATTATCCCTCTTCATTCAGTTGGCAGTTTCTTTCTTTCTTGGGCCTTTATCCCGCTCCAACGCGGGGTCGGGTTTGTTAATGCCAAAGGATGGCCGGATGCCCTTCCTGACGCCACCCTGAACCCCCCGGGACGGAAGTGTGTACCCCGGCTGTCTGCGTCATGAAAGACTGCGAACGTTTTCAAATGTCTGAGGCCGAACTTGGGGACCAGCCCGGTATTCACCTAGCGGGATGTGGAAAGCCGCCTAAAAACCACATCCAGGCTGGCCGGCAGACCGGCCCTCGTCGTTAATCCGCCTGGCGGATTCGATCCGGGGCCGGCGCGCCTACGCGAGTCCAGGAAGCTCTCGGCTACCCTGGCTACCCTGGCGGGTTCTTCATATAATTGGCAGTGAAAGTGCGAAATTCCTAACGTATCTTTTTTTTTTTTTTTTGGTAAGCCAGTACTACTCACGAAAGTGATTCAAACGAGTGGTTATATAAGTGATACTCGCTCCTCATTTCGTTACGCGTGGAAAATTATGAAAGTCTCATATCAACTGTCGGTTCGACATTGTGTTGCGACAAAAAGCTGTAAAGCTGTGACTACTTATTCTACAGTGCTTTGCTTGCCTTGATGAGTATCGAACGGCCCTCTTTCTTTCTTTAGGAAGAGACGGCGCGCCTGTGTGTGTGTGTGTGTGTGTGTGTGTGTGTGTATGCGTGAGAGAGAGAGTGTGTGTGTTTGTGTGTGTGTGTGTGTGTGTGTGTGTGCGTGCGTGTGTGACGATTACTTTCACAGTTTTGGGATGGTGCGACGGGCGAGTTAACAAGAAAGGCAAAAATGCCGTAGTCGTAGGACGGGTTATGCATTAAAATATAGATTTGATCTACAAATGCAGAGATAAGCCTTTTAAAAGTGCCGTGGGGAGTGAAAGGTTGTGGAGTGACAGGTAATAGATGTTTAAAGAAAGTGTTTTTCATGTAACAGTAAGAGGCGCTAATAAATGAAACATTTATATACTAGCCAGCTAGTTTGGATCGAAACGATCACCACTGGCAACATAAAACTGTTATAGCAGATTATATGGCATTACTTCCATTGTGGCATAAATAACAAAAGTGATGGCAAACAGGCTGCTATTACGATTTTGTGTTACTTGAAGGCGATCAGTGCGACAGAAACCGGTGGCATGTAAAAGTTTTATTATTAGCTCTTGGTGTTGTATAAAAGTAAAGTTCTTGAAATATTTACGAGCCTTAGGGCAACACGTGCACGGTATAATCACGTAATGTATTTCATTGTAACGAGGTGTCGAAATAAAATATGTTTTCTCCTAATACACATGAATCTGCTGCACGATTTTCTCCAGTGAAAGGGAAAGGTGTGCTATATGAGGTATCTGTGACATCGTGATATCGGCAGCGGAGCACAGGCCATGTAGGGAACATAAAGAGAAGGAAGGCTGTGGAACTGTGGCCTTTGCAGCTTTCCTCTGGTTTGTGCGGGCCACCTGGACTGACGGCTCTGCGGAGCGCGAACCGTTGGCCCGCCAGAGGCAGCCTTAGTCATCAGCGTTTCCTCAGAGCCGCCAGAGCGGCGACGTCACGCCGTTTCATAACCACCGGCCATTATCGTTCGCGCGGGAAGACGAGCCGAAATCCCTGGCGAGGCGCGAGTTCGCGGAACAATCTGCCGACCAGCCAGGTCACTCGCGAGTGTGTCCGTCTACGGCAGGCCCCTCTACAGAGCAGAGGGAACGCTATTTCGTGGCATTTGTTAATCAGTTGCATCTGTTCTAATCGATAGCATTACGGAGCGGGAGACTCTGTACACTTTTATGTGCACGCTGATGGTCGCTATTGTTTCTTCTCGGCTCTTATGCAAAATACAGAATGTACGAACTGTTCTCGTTTCTTCGCAGTAGAAAAAGAAACGTTACGATTTGGCCCTAAAGACTACGCGATGCCTACCTGCTACCGTGTCACATAAGCCAAGTCGATTGGATGAATTGTGGGGAGCATATAGGGGCATAATGCTAACCCGCCGTTCTCAGCTTTCCGAATTTGGCAGCCGATGCTTCTTTACCAAATGACTAATTTTTCGTCACTAGGATTCGCAGTCATATAGAACTTCTTAAATATGCATCACCGTTGCCTTAAGCTGATAAAGTATTTGCTCACAGATGTCAGATATTTTTAAAATTTTAACATGCAGCTAACACTTTTTTTTCTGGACACAACTGCCGAAAAGATACTGATACACTGTGGAGCATGGCCAAAAGAAAATTTTGTTCGCATCACGTAAACTATAATCTACATCTCAAGGTAAGATGTGGTGATAAGATAGCTACGTCCAGGAATCTGCTTGTCGTGATAAAGGGATTACACTACAAGGATAGTACCGAAGAAGTGTTTCTGGTTTTTCTCGTCAGAATGCTACTTCAAGCTATCGAATTCAACTATATGGTGAGTTATGTGGTGTCAAATTATTCCTTCGTTATAGTTTTCAAATTCGCTATTTTTTGGTAGATGATTTGTTGGTATGTGCATTTATTACTAACACACGAGTGTATTTTATTTATAGTACAAGGACTTTCTTCTCAGTGACAAACACCTCGAGTATCTTCCTTAATATTATTTGTCTTTATTTTTATTCCAATGGTGGGTGTACCACATCGAGCAGCACAGGAACAAATGGACTTCCCAATGCATCTAGGCACGAATACATTTATGTCGAATGTGAGTATTCTAAGGTGCAGTGTGAAGAAAGCAATTGTTATCTCACATGCCTCATTCCATTAACATTTGCTTGGCGGATCTAATGTGATGTAGTGTAGTATCGCGCTTCCTAAAGAAGATCGCCTCTATTATCGTATGTATATAAACTCCTATTTACCGCGGATTCCGTGTCTAGGAAAGCGGGTGTTCGAGTAAGAGACATACAGACAACCCCGAGCTTCATTATTTTGAATTCAGAAATCCGTACTAAACAACAACAATGACAGCTTATGGAAATATCTTCTGCACTCTGAACAGTGACTTTAGAAGCAATTATTAGTCACTTTCTCTTCTCGAAATCAGATCATCCCTCATGACTGATTTAGTGTATTACTTGATGGCAAATATAAAGATGCCCTCTGTCCGGAGACTGTTCTGAACACTTCGGTACTTTAGTATCCTTGGACCTTGCTCAACTGTGACCTTTGAACCAGCTTCAAAACTAGTAATAGAGGAATCTAGTGTTTAACGCACACCCCGAATATTGAATGTTTTCACTTATACAAATCGTTTTCAGAGGTAAAATTGGTAAACAACAGAAAAAATACTAGGTCTGACTCACAACTGAACCAGAACCTTTCAATTTGTGACCTGGCCATTTTGCCACCATGTCACAGACGACTTATTGATGCGATATTTACCTCGATTTTGCGTCACCCACTCCCCCTATGAAGAGTTCATACTGCATGTGAAGACATTTCTAAAAAACGTATCTCATTATTTGATGGTGATCACTCTGTAAAGTCACAGAAAAAGTGCAGCACTAAAGGTTCTTGACTGATCGAGTTTCTCAACAAGTCTTGTTAATGTATTTCGTAGGCGGCGGCGGTAACCAGTATTGGTATTTTGCCTGTTACGATTAAGTGATGCGACATGTCATGTTCAGCTGCTCAGTTTGTGTATCTCACGGACGGGTATCTGTGAAAGAATGCTAAGAGCCTTCCAATAAGTGTCTCCGAATGGAGGAATGGCCTGGCCGTTGCGCCAGGCTAACTACTGTTGACCTCTGACTTCAAATTAAGGCACTTTATGACCCAAGGCTGAGCTATAAGGCGCGTCCCAGAGGCGCGCAGGCGCAGAGATGGGACGTGCCGGCTGAACGAGGCAGCACCCGCCTCAAACTGCGCTTTGTGTACCTGCTGGGTCGAAAATTAATGAGACCCTGCATAAATCGCCTTCCGTAGTGGTTATGTCCCGGCACGCGCAGCTAACACGCCGGGGATTTGCATATGAATGCTTCCAGGTTGCATAAACTGTAATGTGTGGATACGACCGACAAGCGAATACAATAAAGCGATGCTACATTCAACAGGAATGGCTATTCAGCAAGTGCGCTTGTTGTATTCACCTTATGGAAGGTGCACACATGCACACGCCATTTCATCGCTTTGGAATCACAGCACGGCCTGGAGATAATAACACTAGTGACACACGTTCGTTACAAAGTCGGCGTGGAGCAGACATTACAGGGGAAGGTCCGGGTTCGAATCCAGCTCTGGAAGTTTTATTGCTGCATACACTTTGCTGAAGAGGGAAAGATTAATTTTATGTACAACCCCCGTCTTCTTCCATATCATTTCTAAGGGTTCCTGTGAAGTGTGAGAAGTATTCCCACATTAAGGTTTTGTCTGACGAAGACTCATTTTCGGAAGGTTCGGTTAGTACGGGCGTTTACATGAAGAGGCGAAAGCTCTGGTTCCAGTCCCAAGCCACAAGATATTTTTAAACTTCTAAATACTCTCATTATGGGAAGAAATTTCTCAATTATTGGGCATCCATTTTCATCATCACTCTTTAAAGCTAATTTATTTTTCCAATACTGAAGGCAGGAAGTTAGGAAGTTATTTTGTTAACACACTATGGCTGTAATGTGTCGAAAGATTATTACTTTCCGAGTGTCAACAAAAAAATCGTAAAGTCCAGCTGACACTCGGCTTTCGTTTTTGATTAGGGGCAAAATATTGCTAACAGACTGTTAAAAACTGGCTCTGAGCACTGTGGGACTTAACATCTGTGGTCATCACTCCCTTAGAACTTAGAACTACTTAAACCTAACTAACCTAAGGACATCACACACATCCATGCGCGAGGCAGGATTCGTACCTGCGACCGTTGCGGTCGCGAGGTTCCAGACTGAAGCGCCTAGAACTGGTCGGTCACAGCGGCCGGCCGCTAACAGACTGTCCTCTGGAGTCCACAAGGTAATCGTTTAATCTTCTGCAGCTTTCCACATATTTTCGAAGCATCATTATGATGATTATCAGCTTGTGGGTCCTTCACTGCAACCACTTTTCTTTGATTTATGCTGTCATCAGTTCTCGTTAATTTATGAATTTTTTTCCGTCAGTAAATTCTATTTTGTTTCTTTGCCTTACCTTGTGTTTATTTCCCAAATATTTTTGCTACCTAGTATATTATTTAAAAACTTAATTTGTGTGACTAAATATAGTTTCATTTTTTTTAATATTTGGTATGATGTTTCTTCGCTCGTTAAACTCTTTTAAAACATCTCATTCGATTCCTATTCTATCCGGGCGGTCCTCGATTGCCTGCTCCAAAGCCAAATTTCCGTCTCTTCTAGGCGCTTTCTGTTTTCAATAGTGTCCAGCTGTCACATTTTCCAAATTTACATATTCAGAAAATATCGTCTTTTCTGTACTAAATCTTTTCGTTTTATGTTGAAACAACATCGGAAACGAGACTTTTTATTTTTATTTTAGGCTTCAGTGAGTAATCGAGCCTGACGAGTCACCCAGCAACATGAGCAGTGTAACGAAGAAATATTGATTAAATTCAACAGACCACCGGGAGTTAACTAATTGTTCTCGCTGAGATAACTGTTACTCTATTCCAGTAGTGAGTGCGGGTACAAAATGGTTCAAATGGCTCTGAGCACTATAGGACTTAACTTCCGAGGTCATCAGTCCCCTAGAACTTAGAACTACTTAAACCTAACTGACCTAAGGACATCACACACTTCCATGCCGGAGGCAGGATTCGAACCTGCGACCGTAGCGGTCGCGCGGTTCCAGACTGTAGTGCCTAGAAGCGCTTGGCCGCGGGTATAGGGCGACGACGTATCTAAAGCACACTATTTCTCGCAAAACAATGACCGGCTTTTTACACCACTGTTGCAATATTGCAGACCGCGGAGGGCTTTTGGGGCGAGGAGGGTCAGTGATCCTGTTGGGCAGAGCTCGGTAGCCGAGCAGCCTGGCGGCCCGGCGTCCCGTGCCGCGTCACTCGCGGATCTGACGCCAAGGTCGGCGCGTCACGGCTGGTGGCTGCGGCCCGCGGCCCAGTTCCGCATCCCCTTCACCCGCTTACCAGCAGCCCGGCCGTCTGGCTGGTTGGCACTCTGTTTTCGAGGCACCACCAGTGAGGGACGTTCACCTGTGCCACAGGTCTGAACTAAGGCGCTGGGGCTCCTAACCAACAGGAGAGGTGCTGACCCGATATGTTCTTCTCCTGGAACCACAGTTTTGTTTAGATATTGAGACCGCTTCCGTAACCGAATGGATAGCGTCGCTGCCTTCGGTGCGGAAGCAACCGGGTTCGATTCCCGGTACCTGCTCGGATTTTTCTGGTGTAGGGGGTCTGGGACGAAGTCTGCTCATCCTTGTTGGGCCAAATTAGGAGCTGCTTGAGTAAAAAAAGCCGCGACATCACCTGGATTTAACAACTGGTAATACTGAATGGAGGGACTGGCAACATACTTATCAAATTTCCCACGATCACAGATCGCTTCACGTACCACCTTTGTACACAAAAGTTGGTGAGTCGTAACAAGCCTAAGACCTAATCCGTGAATGGCGTTCACTTGTACATCACTGGGACAGTACTAACGAAGATTAGTAGGATGTTGAGTCGCCGGCCAATGTGGCCGAGCGGTTCTAGGCGCTTCAGTCTGGAGCCGCGCGGCCGCTACGGTCGCAGGTTCGAATCCTGCCTCGGGCATGGATGTGTGTGGCGTCCTTAGGTTGGTTAGGTTTAAGTAGTTCTAAGTTCTAGGGGACTGATGACCTCAGATGTTAAGTCCCATACTGCTCAGAGCCATTTGATGTTGAGTCCCATCGTTGACGAGATCCTTAGAGACTGAGCGTCAGTTCTCACTGTGGAAGAGTGAAGGCGAGAACCGGCCTTTTCCCTTCGAAATGAAGTATCCAGCTTTCAACGTTAACGGAATTAGGGAAACAATGGAGAACCGAAGTCAAAATTCAAAATCCTGTTCTCCCGAAAGTGCATCCAGTGCCATAATCACTGCACCACCTCGCTCGGTAGTCATTAGATATGTTACCAGTTTCGATTTCCACGACTTAATTAGATTTTCTGATCGTCTGAAGATGGCAAGAAGTCGTCTTGCCGAAATATCGCACCTTTTGGACGACGCTACCCAGCTGAATACCCGAGAAATTTTCAATATATGATATTGAAAAGAGATCGGTGCCAGAGGGGAAAATTTACACAGAAAAATTCATTTTACTTCACAGAAAGGAATACTCTAAGGAACCAGTGAGGGAATATTCCAACAGTGAGGAAACGCGTTACTTACTTTCTAGTAAAACATTACGGTTCCGTTATAGCAATCGAGACATGTATAGCTGCCCAATCACATTTATGGCGCTCGCACGCCATCTCAGGACGAAATGCAAAGGGGTCAGTGATAAGAACCCGTGGTCCACTGCACAACAGCATTCCTTTCATCATATGTTGCTGTAGACTAGTTCTTAAACCTGCACATTGCCTGCCACTTAACATCATTATTTATGATTAATGTTCGCAGTTTTCCTTCTCCAATTCAATGCTGTTTTCCGAAAATCGTCGTAGACTTTACGTTAAACCTTCTTCCTTTTTCTAAAGACAGCTGTTTCGGTTATAGTACTGAAACGGGCTGTTCCAGCTATATGTGGCGTAAGTTCGAGAACCTCTTGTCGACCCCTATTCAATAGTCTGGGAATTCTGACATTGCCCTCACAGTATATATTTTCTTTAATGTCGTTTGTTGTTAGCAATATTAGTTTTTTCCCAAGAGTTAGCAGCTGTCACTCAGTTAATACTAGGCAGAAATCAAATCTGCATGTGGAATGCACTCCCTTGACTCTTGTGCAGAAAGGAGTGCACTATTCTGCTGCATCCATTTTCAATAAGCTACGACAAGAACTCAAAAATCTTAGCAGTAGCCCAAACGCTTTTAAGTCTAAACTGAAGAGTTTCCCCATGGCACACTCCTTCTATTCTGCCGAGGAGCTCCTGGAAGAGCTGAAAAATTAAGCAAATTCCAGTGTTACATTGTTGGTTTTCTTTATTTAAACTTACGAATTGTCGCCTGAATACTTTTCTTATATTTCATTTTATCTGTTTCTAATATCACGTTATAATTTCATGTACTGACTCGTTCCATGGCCATGGAGACGTCTCTTTAATAAATAAATAAATAAATAAACGAAAAGATATCATCGAATGTTAATAATGACGACGGCAGGAGAGGCAGTAAGGTAATGGCGCGTGTCCGTTGTGTTGTTGCAGGTTCGTTGGACCCCGAGGAGCTGTCGCTGGAACCCTCCGCTGCTGGAACGCCCTCAGCCGCGACCGCGAGTCCCGCCCTCGTCGACGCCAAGCCGGAGGCGCGCCTCAGCCCGGAGCCGGGCACGAGCGCCGCCCCCGCGCCCTCCTCCGCCCCCGCCTCCGCCGCCACGCCAGACGAAGAGTCGAGCAACACCGCCGGCAGCACCATGTACCCCGGATCGCAGGGCAGGGTCAGCTACAGGGGCATCTTCACGGCCACCGCGAGCGACCAGTGGCTGACCGACAAGCTGGCGCAGCAGCAGCAGCAACAGCAGCAACAGCAGCAGCAGCAGCAACAGTTCTTCGGTCTGGCGCCGCCGCAGTCGTACCCCGGCAGCCCGGCCAGCGGCGCGTACGAAGATGTGCGGACCCAGCAGCAGCAGCAAGCGGAGCTGCTGGGGCTGTCCATGGACAACCTACCGCTGAAACAGCCGCCCGGCTACCCCAGCTGCGTCAGCGACGTCTCGCAGCAGCCCGAGCTGTACGGCCGGCCGTCGGGCAAGTACCCCTGGCTGGAGCAGCAGGAGTACGCCGCGGCGGCAGCGGCAGCGGGCCCCTCCGGGCTCGTCCCCAAGCAGGAGCCGCCCACCTCCGCCGCCGCCGCGGTGGTCGCCGCCGCTGCGGCCGCCGTCTTCGGCGGCGACGTCCAGCAGCCGCCGTCGGCGCAGGGCAACGGCGGCGAGCAGGCGCAGCGCCCGTCGCAGGCGTATTCCCCTCAGGTGCAGCTCGCCGAGTACAACCCGTCCACCAGCAAGGGCCACGAGATCCTGTCGCAGGTGTACCAGCAGTCGAACGTGCCGCTCAAGCTGGTGCCGGTGAAACCGCGGAAGTACCCCAACCGGCCGAGCAAGACGCCGGTGCACGAGCGGCCGTACGCCTGCCCCGTCGAGAACTGCGACCGACGCTTCTCGCGGTCCGACGAGCTGACGAGGCACATCCGCATCCACACGGGGCAGAAGCCGTTCCAGTGCCGCATCTGCATGCGCTCCTTCTCGCGCTCCGACCACCTCACGACGCACATCCGCACGCACACGGGGGAGAAGCCCTTCAGCTGCGACGTCTGCGGCCGCAAGTTCGCGCGCTCCGACGAGAAGAAGCGGCACGCCAAGGTGCACCTCAAGCAGCGCATGAAGAAGGAGAGCAAGCTGGTGACGAGCACGTCGACGGCGCAGCAGCAGCAGCAGCAGCAACAGCAACAGCAGCAGCAGCAGCAGCAGCAGCAGCAGGCGCTGCATCACCACCACCACCTGTCGCACCACCACCACGGCCACCCGCACGGCCACCACCCCCACGCACACGGCCACGCGTCGACGAGCGGCATGCAGCAGGTGGAGGACGCTCTGGCGCTACCGGTCACGACGTCACTTTGAGCCCCACCTGCCGGCTCCGACGCCGGGCCACCACCACCACCACCACCGCCACCATCACGAGCCGACGGCGAAGTCGAGGCCGAGGCCGAGATCGACTCCGAACCCGAACACGAATCCGAACCCGGAGCCGAAACCGAAGGCGACCCCGAACCGAGGGCGGAGCCCGCCGCCCGCCTGTCGCCGGTTCCCACCGACTCCCCCGTCCCTCGTCTCGTCTCTTCGCCCTCTGCGTCCGTGATCCACCTCTTCTCCGACTCCGTCAACCACTTGTGGGTGTACAGGTTCAGGAGCGTCATTCTCATCGTTCTTGTCGTCGACTTGGCGGCCGACGACAACGGAAATGAGACTGAGAACGCAAACGGCGCCGCAGACGCTTAAAAACAAACGCGAGAATCTTTTCCCACCCCTTAAGCCCCCCAAAAAGTGTCGGAACCATACAAACACTTTACCGCGTTGTAATGGAGCGTATTACGCTACTCCGGAAATTCCGTGTGTAACAAACAGTTCACTCGCTTCTTTTCGTCAATTTGGAGAGAAGAAAATATATCTGAATTGATGTTGTTGTAAATGTGTGTGTACGTGTAAACTATTATTGTTGTCGTTTCATATATGTAATGTCTATACAAGAGACTCGATGACTGTGGAGAAGTTTCCCCCTTCTTCGACGAAAACAGAGAGAGATGGGCTCGACGGAAGGCGCTGTGCTGCATTTTTTTTTTCTTTTCCTTCTCGGAAGAACCCTGTGGCTGTGTGTGTGTGCAAAAATCGCGCCCTGCCACGGCAGTCCTATTTTTGTACAAGTTTCATTTGCTAATCGGATCTTTACAGTTTCTGACACGCCGTGTGTAATAATCCGTGCTTTAAGTTGTTTTAATGCCAGCCGGTTTGCGGCTTTAACATGTATAGAGAGAGAGAGAAACAAAATAACAAAATGGCTTTAATTAATTGAGTAAGGTGAACAAGTAAGAAAAAGAAGAATAAGCTGTTGTATTTACATTTTTGTAACTGTTACATACTTGAAGTGTTGCCAAATAACAAATGTTTTATCACAAAACAACATTCCGTAAATTAGATTTTTTTACACAAAAGGAAATTAGTGTCCTTTTTTATTTTAAAGAAACAGTTGGCTAAGTGTGTATAAAAAAAGAGGTTGTTCAAATTACCTGTGGTTGTAAATTTTTTAAAAGTCTAAATTGATGTTGATGTGGTCGTTTTTACTAGCTACAGTCATACACGCACAGATGGTGGAGAAAGACGCATTGTTTTTTGCGAACAGGCCGGCGTAGCCGGGAACTTGCCTTATTAAAATTCTGCATTCATATCCAGAGTGTTTAGCATCAGTAGCGAGCCAAACTGTCCCCAGTCCGTGGCCACAGAGATTTTCAACTAGCGCTGTCAATGTTGTAAGTAGGAAAGGCTCTCTGTGTTTCTATCGGAATTTACCACTCCACGAGAATTACTGATCTTGCAGAGAAAACACCTACATGTTCCATGCATACCGTTAGTAGTTTGGCTCCAGTACATTGG
This sequence comes from Schistocerca nitens, assembly GCF_023898315.1. NCBI lineage: Eukaryota > Metazoa > Arthropoda > Insecta > Orthoptera > Acrididae > Schistocerca > Schistocerca nitens. The sequence continues at coordinate 207,135,342 of NC_064614.1, forward strand.
GCTATTCACTGTTGTAAAATACATTCATTCACTTCATTTAGGTGTGCAGGTAACGTTAAGTGTTAATGATCAATTTATCACCCTTAACCCATTCTTACGCTATGTAATTAGTGCTATACCGATCCTTCTTCCGTGTCTGAGCGTCACCTATTGGAAAGTCTTCATGGTGCCTCTCAGCTACAGTGGCTAGTTACCGTTCTGTGGTCACGGACGTGCACTGCAAAATATTTCCGATCTCGTTTCGTTGGTGCATCAAACCTGCGAAAGTCGTGCATAAGTGTGTGTGAATAAGCTTGCTCCATCTGCCCCAGTCTCACAATACATGTTCGAGATGAATAACTTTCTGTTTCCATTCTGACAACAAATTATAGCTGAAATTCTTACACTCTATTTCCTTTTCTAAAGACTGCCGTAGGTTGGCAATAGCGAGCTTTAATTTGCCCCGTGTGGTTTCTGGATTAATTCATACTTGTACGAATGTGCGTCATGCGTGTAAACAGTTTCATGTCAATTTGCACCCCTTCACAAGCTCATGTGTGTGTTGATGAAGCTTTAACCAAAGTCGCGATGGATCTCTGCTTCTTCTCATCCCAAACACAACGATGCTAAGCAGACTGGCTATTAAAGAGAGTACAGGATAGAAGGTTAGATAGAAAAGAAAGTTTTTCGTATCGTGTTGCAGTTGTTATGGTGGAACTTTAACCACCCGAAAAAAAGAAGTGTACAAATTTTAGGCCTAAAATGCCATAGTAGCCAAATAAAAGGGATTAAAATCGTCGAAATGTGTATATATATATACATATACTAAAACTGAACTGTAAATAAATTATCTCTTTAAAAGTGTAATATTGTTGACCTATTTCTTCTGACTGCTGTTACTATTGCCACACTTGGCCTCCACTACCCGTGTTTCTAACTGTTGTACAGAAAAAATCATATATTAATTCCGCGTTACGTGGTTTAATTGTTAACATGTGCTTAGTGAAGATGATGTATTTTCGTGAAAGAAATTGTGAAACTTAATATTTTAAATGTGAACAGTGTTTTATTGTCACAACACACCGAAAAATTTATGCTGCAGAAACCTCGATCCTCCTTGTCAAATAATTCTGTTACTCGTCACAATCTATGCAGGTTACTGAAATCTCTCGTGAGGCTGTTTTTATAAATGTGATATTTGGAAACGAAAGAATTGATGAATTTAAAATGAACATGTATCTATTATAAATAGTGAAACACTCACTCAAAATATTTATTTGTACATTCTCCTGTCTCTGAGCATTAGATGTACAAGTTGATGTTTTCTATATGATCACTTTAAATGGCTGTAATGTGTTGTTACAATGCGATGGGAGAATATGTTGTCAAATTTAAAAAAAGGAATATAAATGCTGAACTAAAAATATTTTCCTTGTGTTCTTAATACCCCTTAACTCCCTAAACCTCTCAGTAAAAGTTAAAAAGTTCTGATTAGAAACATTACGTGGAACAACAATGAGAACTGTGGCAAAAAAAGAGTGAATCAAAATAAATAGGGTAGGTTATAAACTGCCGAGAAACATACAAGTAAACATCTCAGATATAACATAATTTGTACTCATTGATTTAAACACACATATCACAGTAAAAGATGCGACGTACCTGATCAAAAAGCGTATCATATTTCATTAAAAAAATGTTTAATTTATTGCTACAGGCAGACGTAAGATAAAATAATGTTTCACTCGGTGGCTACACACACACACACACACACACAGAGCGTATGGTAGCGACTCAATAGCCAACATGTACAGGACACGTTAGGAGAAAATAATTAACCTTACGTTATCCTTCAAGAATCAGTATGTAATGATTATTAGCTGTTAGTGGAAGGAATACTACACTTTTACATCCGGTTGATGTTAAGATCATTAGAGTCGAAACATAAGTACGGATGACTCAAGATGAGAGAAATGAACCGGCAGTCTTCTTTTCAAAAGAACAGTGGCACTATTCAGCTTTCTCAATTCGGATAAACTACAGAATACGTAAATCTGTATTTTTGGTCGGGACTTTGAACCTCTACTCTCCCATACGAACATCCCACTGTAATACCAGGCGTGAAGACAACAGCCGCAGCTGTATCATTCAACAACTTTGTGTCATCCAAACGCCTACTGAAAACCGGTGTGTATGCCACACTACACAGGAAACACAAAATAATACCAACTGAACTGGAACACAAAGAGTGAACAAGCATTATGAGAGTTCAAAATCTGCAAAATGATTCGGGAGTTCAAACTCAGACGAATTGCGGAGCAATATTCAATCATAATAAAAATCTTTGTACTAAAAACAACCAATCAAACAAACCCGCAACAACTCGAAAATTTCGTTCAAAGTTTCAAGTCTATTCGTGCAACATTGTTTTAAACAGCTTTATCGATCAATAACAAATTGCAATAGAGACAACCACCACGCAATGCATAACACACATCTTCACTCTAATAGCATTGTGGAAAAACAACAGTTTTCATTTTTCTCACGACTGTGTAGGACAAAGACAAAGAGAAGTGTGCAATGGCCAAGACGAACACATAACAACTTATTATACTAACAGGCACTAATCTATTGTAAAGAACACACAGGAAACGTGATATCAAATAACTAAAATAAAAACAGAAAACCAATAGTTGCAAAAGCTGAAAAAATATGAAAAATAAATTGTATGAATCTTTTCAAATTTATTCATATATTTATTGAAGTAACCAAAAACTACTAATTGAAGAAATGGAGGAGAATCGTTGGCATTTTTCAGAAATTATTCAAATATTTTGGAACATATAGCAAAGAAATAAAAAAATACCGTTCTGCACGTTGCCTCACAGATGCAAATACAGTTAATACACACAACATTTCAAGACCTGTGATTAACACAGCATAAATGACGCGTTGTATGTGTGATTTGTTTTATTTCCATCACCAACAAAAAAATTGGTGACTTCTTAACAATAATATTGAGAACGATAATCAGTGGATGTGATACGTACTATTTCGGGACTACACTGGTGAAAGATGACAGTAAATCCACTAATTTCAGAACATATGTATTTCAGCTGCTCCGACCAGACTTATTGTGGTATTGGTAACATCCAGAAAAAGACGTTTGCACACAAAAACAGATATCCAGAAAAATTTAACATTGACGCCAATCATCACCCGACACACATCATGGAAACAATTTGCTATAAGCACGACTAGTAGCAATTTCAGTCTGAAATTGAACGTAATTAATGTACCGTTAATTCAGAAGAGGATACGGAAGCCAGACATTCGTTACAACATTCTTAAGAGCTGTAGGTAAGCTTCATATTTGTCTATGGCGCAAATGAATAGGCTTAGCTGCAAGAATGATTATATTTATTTTATATTTATTTTATTTGTCCTGGAAATATTAGGGCCAAAATTAACACTTAATTTTTTTCCTTGGGTTGTGAAGTGAAAATCTTGTAAGTACAGGATTACGATAATGATATACAAGTTACACTGCTCTTTATAGGAGATTTACTGCCTAAATAACCATTAGCTCATTTTACACTGCATTTTACACACCTTTTGTACTGCTGGTCCCAAGCAACAAAAATTATAGACTTTAATGTCAATCACCAACATGAGGAATTTTTACTGAAATACCTAAGGATAAGAATAAAAGTGGTAAAACTCATCGAAAGTGTAAAATTCAATAAGTTTGGTTTAAAAAGAAAAATATTCATTCCAATCTAAGTCATCATCACATTTCAAAAGCTGGTACCTCACATCAGACAATATGGCGTAAAATCATGGATCCAGCGAGAAATTAAAAGGAAACTATCTTATAAGGAATATGTGAACCAATATATGTATGTGGCTCACCTAAAATTAAGTAGCAATACTACTCATTTAATATCTGAAATGATTTCACACTTTATAAATACTTTAACATCCATATCAGAATTATACGCAAAATAAAATCAAACACCTAATGGTAAAGCAATACCTCAGTGCCAAAACGAATGACATAATATCTCCATTCACTTTCACAAAACAGCCATCAACATGACTGAAATTGATTTCAGTTATCAAAAACAAAAAGTATTGCATCAAGGATTAAAATTATACTACCGAACTAGATTCTACAATACTCAACACAAACAACTAACAGCCGGTTAGTTGTTGCTAGGTGGGGTCACTTCAGAGATATGAAGGTCAACTTTTTTTAATAGGATGCTATAGTTTGGTACTTATTTTCTGATAGCGGCTATCGAGACGAATCCAATGATGTTCAACAGTAAGGTCTCTGAAGGTCAACGAAGGTACAAAGGTGGCATGAACGTCCATTTACAGAAGGTGTTCGACGTGATGACAATTGGTATCAATGCAGTGCTGCAATCTTCTCATTGAGTGGTATTCCTCATCTCTCTCGCATATCTTCAGGTGTAGTTGGAACGTCTTTGTTAACAATGTCTCTTACGAATACCTACAAGAAAAAATCCAGAGGTGTCAAGTCTGGCGAACGACCCGGCCACTACTTCTCCTATGCGTCCAATCCAACGATTTGGGAACTGTCTCTGCAATTCATTTCTAGCCATCAGCGAAAAATGTGCCAGACTTCCATCGTGTTGATACCACATTCTGTTCCTTGTTCTTAAAGGTATTTCTTGCAATAACAGACCTAATGTTTCTTATTGGAATGTGGTGTACTTCCTACCATTAAGATTTCCTTCGATGAAATAAGGACCTATAATCGTGTCCTCAAGAATCCCATACCACAAATTCACCGAGCACGGTTTTTGGTGTGCAACATGCCGCAGACAACATGGAATTTCAGTTGCCCAATAATGCATTTTCTGCAAATTAACATTTCCATAGTTCGTGAATGTAGCTTCGTCAGTAAATAAAATAAAATTAATGAATGTGTCATCCCTCTCAACCTGAAGTCGAGCCTGTCGGCAGAATTCAATGTGATGCACACGATCCGTGCCAGTCAGTTCTTGGTGGAGACGGGTATGGTAAGGATGATATTTATGGCGATGCAGAACACGAATAACACTACTCTTGCTCATGTCAGATTCCCTTGTGATTTGACGCGAACTGACTTACGGATCTCAAACCACAGTGGCAAGAGTACCAAATTCCGTTTACTCGTTAGTAACTTCTCTTTGCAGGATATGTTTCCGATGCGTTAAAGATCCAGTTGTTCTCAATTTATCATGTTGTTGTTATTGTAGTCTTCAGTCCAGAGACTGGTTTGATGCAGCTCTCCATGCTACCCTACCCTGCGCAAGCCTCTTCATCTCCGAGTAACTACTGCAACATACATCCTTCTGAATCTGCTTAGTGTATTCATCTCTTGGGTTACCTCTACGATTTTTACCCTCCACGCTTCTCACCAATACTAAATTTGTGATCCCTTGATGCCTCAGAACGTGTCCTAACAACCGATCTCTTCTTTTAGGCAGGTTGTGCCACAAAGTCCTCTTCTCTCCAATTCTATTCAGTACCTCCTCATTAGTTACGTGATCTACCCACCTAATCTCAAGCACTCTTCTGTAGCACCACAATTCGAAAGCTTCTATTCTATTGCTGTCTAAAGTATTTATCGTCGATGTTCCACTTCCATACATAGCTACACTCCACACAAATACTTCGACAGTCGACATTGTCAAAAGATTTCTCTAAGTCTACAAATGCTAGAAACGTAGGTTTCCCTTTCCTTAATCTATCTTCTAAAATAAGTCGCAGGGTCAGTATTGCCTCACGTGTTCCAACATTTCTACGGAATCCAAACTGATCTTCCCCGAGGTTGGCTTCTACCACTTTTTCCATACGTCTGTAAACAATTCGTGTTAGTATTTTGCAGCCGTGACTTATGAACCTGATAGTTCGATAATTTTCACACCTGTCGACACCCCCTTTCATTGGAATTGGAATTATTATATTCTTCTTGAACTATGAGATTATTTCCCCTGTCTCATACATCTTGCTCACCAGATGGTGGAGTCTGAGCAGTAGCTCAAATGGAATGGTGTCTACTCCCGGGGCCTCCACTTAGATCTTTCAGTGCTCTGCCAAATTCTTCAAGCAGTATCATATCTCCCATCTCATCTTCATCTACGATCTCTTCTGTTTCCATAATATTGCCCTCAAGTACATCGCCCTTGTATAGCTCCTCTATACACTCCTTCCACCTTTCTTCAAAAACGGCTCTGAGCACTATGCGACTTAACTGCTGAGGTCATCAGTCGCCTAGAACTTAGAACTAAGTAAACCTAACTAACCTAAGGACATCACACACATCCATGTCCGAGGCAGGATTCGAACCTGCGACCGTAGCGGTCGCTCGGCTCCAGACTGTAGCGCCCAGAACCGCACGGCCACTCCGGCCGGCCCACCTTTCTTCTTTCCCATCTTTGCTTAGGACTGGTTTTCCATCTAAGCTCTTGATATTCGTACGGGTGGTTCTCTTTTCTACAAATATCTTTTTAATTTTCCTGTAGGCAGTATCTATCTTACCTCTAATAATATGTGTCTGTACATTCTTACATTTGTCCTATAGCCATCCTTGCTTAGGCATTTTGCTCTTCCTATCGATGTCGTTTTTGAAACGTTTGTGTTCCTTTTCGCTTGCTTCGTTTTCTGCATTTTTATATTTTCTTCTTCCATCAATTAAATTCAATATCCCTTCTGTTACCAAAAGATGTCTACTAGCCCACGTCTTTTTACCTACTTGATCCTCTGCTGCCCTCACTATTTCATCTCTCAAAGCTACCCATTCTTCTTCTGTTGTATTTCTTTCCCATGTATTTGTCGATCGTTCCCTACTGCTCTCTCTGAAACTCGCTACAACCTCTGGTTCTTTCAGTTTATTTAGGTTCCAGATCCTTAGGTTGCCACCTTTTTGGCATTTCTTCTTTTTTAATCTACAGATCATAACCAATAAATTGTGGTAAGAGTCGGCATATGCCGCTGTAATTGTCTTACAATTTGCCGGTCGGAGTTGCCGAGCAGCTCTAGGCGCTTCAGTCTGGAACACGCGACCGCTACGGTCACAGGTTCGAATCCTGCCTCGGGCATGGATGTGTGTGATGTCCTTAGGTTGGTTAGGTTTAAGTAGTTCTAAGTTCTAGGGGACCTCAGATGTTAAGTCCCATAGCGCTCAGAGCCATTTGAATCATTTGTCTTACAATTTAAAATCTGATCCTAAATCTCTGTCTTATCATTATATAAACTATCTGAAATCTTTCAGTGTCTCCAGGCCTCTTCCACGTATACAGCCTTCTTTCATGATTTTTAACCAAATGTTATCTATGCTTGAGTTATGCTCTGCGCAAACTTCTACCAGGCGGCTTCCTCTTTCATTCCATACCCCCAGTCCATATTCACCTACTATTTATCCTTCTCTTCCTTTCTCTACTGTCAAATTGCAGTCTCTCATGACTATTAAATTTTCGTCTCGCTTAACTATCTGAATAATTTCTTTTCTCACAATATACATTTCGTCAATTTCATTATCATCTGCGGAGCTAGTTGCCATATAAACTTGTACTACTGTGGTAGGCGTGGGCTTCGAATCTATCTTGGCCACAATAATGCCGGCCGAAGTGGCCGTGCGGTTATATGCGCTGCAGTCTGGAACCGCGAGACCGCTACGGTCGCAGGTTCGAATCCTGCCTCGGGCATGGGTGTGTGTGATGTCCTTAGGTTAGTTAGGTTTAAGTAGTTCTAAGTTCTAGGGGACTGATGACTTCAGCAGTTGAGTCCCATAGTGCTCAGAGCCACAATAATGCGTTCACTATGCTGTTCATAGTAGTTTATCCGCACTCCTATTTTTTTTATTCATTATTAAACCTACTATTGCATTACTCCTATTTGATTTTCTATTTATAACCCTGTATTCACCTGACCTGAAGTCTTGTGCTTCCTGCCATCGGACGTCAGTAATTCCCACTAGATATAACTTTAACCTATTCATTTCCCTTTTTAAATTTTATAAACTACCTGCCCGATTAAGGGATCTGACATTCCACCCTCCGATCCGTAGAAAGCCAATTTTCTATCTCCTGATAACGACTTCGTCCTGAGTAGTCCCCGCCCGGAGATCTGAATGGGGGACTATTTTACCTCCGGAATATTTTACCCAAAAGGATGCCATCACCATTTAACCACACAGTAAAGCTGCATGCCCTCGGGAAAAATTACGGTTGTAGTTTCCCCTTGCTTTCAGCCCCTCGCAGTACCAGCACAGAAATTCCGTTTTGGTTAATGTTACAAGGCCAGATCAGTCAATCATCCAGACTGTTGCCCTGCAACTACTGAAAAGGCTGCTGCCCCTCTTCAGGAACCATACGTTTGTCTGGCCTCTCAACGGATACCTCGCCGTTTTGGTTGCACCTACGGTACGGCTGTCTGTATCGCTGCGGCACACAAGCATCCCCACCAAGGCTCATGGTTCGTGGTTGAATTTATCATACACATATTGACATGTACGACGTGTGGGGTGAGTATGTTAAGGTTATCTTTCAGCGTGTAAGTCTCTAGCTCTCACTGAATTTCGTTGGAATTCTCCTTAAATGAGGAGCATATGGACTTGTCTTTCGAAAGAATACATCATTCACATTCCCTTGATTCGAAGATACTAGTCTTATGGTTCCTATTAGTGTTGTACTGCGAAACCGTCGGATGGTGTTTACATGTCAATGACACGTTAGATGGATACGCCGCATGCAGCGAATATTTACTATTTGCGCGATATACGAGAGAGAATTGTCAGAGCATATGCTCGATAAGTACCGAAGTGGTAAGGATTACCATTCAATCAATGATAAGAAGATTGCAGGATGCACTGATACCAATGGTCATCACTTCGAACACCTTCTGTAAATGGACGGTCATGTCACCATTCTGACCTTTGTTGAACTTCAAAAAAATGGCTCTGAGCACTATGGCACTCAACTGCTGTGGTCATCAGTCCCCTAGAACTTAGAACTACTTAAACCTAACTAACCTAAGGACATCACACACATCCATGCCCGAGGCAGGATTCGAACCTGCGACCGTAGCAGTCGCACGGTTCCGGACGGCGCGCCTAGAACCGCGAGACCACCGCGGCCGGCTTGAACTTCAAAGACCTTACTGTTACACATCATTGGATTCGTTGCGATAGCCGTTTTCAGAAAATAAATACCAAACTATAACATCCCATTTAAGAAAACAAAGTTGACCTTCATATCTATGACGCGATCTCACCTAGCAACAAAAAACCAACGTCATATTATGGCCCCCGTTGTTCCATACAACTTTTGTCCCATAATCTTTTCATCTCCTGTAAGACTTTCTGAGTTATTCTTGGTGGCAATAATTAGTGACTCACCCTGTATACCCATGAAACCACAACACCAGAGCACCACGGACTCCCTGAGATACACAAACAGTTTGTTCCCATATGTCCTTAGCAGACAATGTTAACAGCCCCACCTACCACATAAGCAATGTATTAAACTATCTGCTTAACAAAATTTACACATACAACAACAATATACAATAAAGAATTACAGATAACTGGATAAAACCACCAAAGAAATGAAAATACCTCCAAATACAAGATTTCTGTCTTTCGACATTACTAACCTATACACGAACATCACAATCCAGCAAACAATAGATATCACAGAACAAAATCCACTTAAAGACAGAAGAATTTCGAAACAAAGCACTACGGAAATCATACAGCTAATAGAACTAGTCTCCCACCAAAATTACTTCAAACCTGACAGAGAAATGTATACGCAATTCGATGTAATATTCCAGGACCATAGCGACATTTTCCTTAAGAACTTTGAAGAAAAATTCTTCAGAATGCAAAACTTTACTAATCAAAAAATCATGTACTGCTAGAGATGTGTAGACGTCACTTTAATGCTTATAGAAGGTATCATCACTGACACGGATGAAATACATAAAGCATTGAATAAACTAGACCCCAAAATGAAATTTACCTTAGAACAGAAATCTAACAAAGCAATTAACTTTCTCGACTCACTTATTAAAAATATCGGCAACAAACATTGTTTCGAAATTAAGAAAAGCATATCACAACGTACTGTATTATCAACGCACACTCATGTCATCTCAAAGCCCATAAACACACATTTTTACGCAATATGGCTAAAAGATTGATAAATTTACCACTAGAAGACAGAGCAATTCAGAAGGAAATAAAAATCTTAGAATGCATAGCTCAACAAAACAATTATGACCCCAAAATTATGCCGAAACTATACTACAGTAGAACACAACAAAAACGCGCAGTATCTATAAAGAAATAACACTAAACACACACAAATGAAATAGAAGAAAGCAAAACAGAGGCTACCACAACTTATCTCGGAAATATCTCTAACAAAAATAACAAATTATTCATCAAAACTAACATGGCCTTTACATATCAAAACAAATACAGCCTCAAACACAAAAACGGAGATGGCGCAGTGGTGAACACACTGGACTCGCATTCGGGAGGCCGACGGCTCAAAACCGCGTCCAGTCATCCAGTTTTGGGTTTTCCGTGATCTCCCTGAATCGCTCCAGGCAAATGCAGGGATCGTTCCTTTGGAAGTGCACGACCGATTTCTTTCCCCATCCTTGACACCTACCGAGCTTGTGCTCCGTCTCTAACGACCTCTTCCTTCCTTTCTTCCTCATTCGAACACAAAATCTAAACAGGCAACTAGGCAATCCGCTTGCATAACAACCCCGGCATTTACAAAATCTCATGTAACACATGCCACGGATTCCACATAGGACAAACCAGCAGAAACTTCAACATTATACACAAATAGCACACCGGAGACAGTAATAACAACTCATTCACATTCTTTCAACATTTGCAACCAGAAAAACGCGACGTAAAATCCATAAACGGAGCAAAAGAGAGCAATCATGAACATTCTTGAAGCAATAGAGATATATTGACATGCACACCATAAACCTCTACATTTATTGAACGAACAAATCGACCTCAAATACAAAAAATGTATTGAAAACTTCATTGATATTATAAATCAAGAAAACGGTCAAAATAGACAAAACAGAGGTACTGCGCTGAACCGCCGATCCTGTCGCAGCAACTCAGCAACGATGTCTGCAGCAGGAGAAAGAAAGGGAATCTGCAAACCAACAGGCTTCACAACAGCCTAACCGTGTACCCAATATCGACGGTCCACCGCAGGTCAAATTATAAGTTCTTTTCCCAGTTACTTGAAAAATCCATAAAGGAAAAATTAAGCTGTAGCAGATTCAGCCTAGAAGATCAGGATAGACGCAGCAAAATTCACCAGTCCCTGTTGTAGACAAGTTTTAACGTAAAAAATTTTTTTTTACATTTCAACGAAGTCACAGATTCTCTATATATTCGGTGTGCTGTCTGACACTTCTTGATATCTTTGCCAGAATAAATTGAAATTCTCCTGATTTTTCCTTAAATAATTAACTAATGTCACTAAAGCATCAATCCTGTTCTCATTCAACGAAATATTCCACTTTAAAACCGATCCTCCCGACCACAATCGCCGATAAAGTTTCAGAACCGAATCCTAACACACTTCACAGTATCGATTATTTTCAAAATATCAATACGTGTCGACCTCTCACCAATAAAACTTCACCGAGCGAGGTGGCGCAGCGGTTAGACACTGGACTCGTATTCGGGAGGACGACGGTTCAATCCCGCGCCCGGCCATCCTGATTTAGGTTTTCCGTGATTCCCCTAAATCACTCCAGGCAAATGCCGGGATGGTTCCTCTGAAAGGGCACGGCCGACTTCCTTCCCCATCCTTCCCCAATCCGATGAGACCGATGACCTCGCTGTGTGGTCTCCTTCCCCAAAAACAACAACAACAATAAAACTTCAAACACGTCAACCATTGGAGATCGTCCACACTCTCGCCAAAATCCTGCCAGAACCTCTTCAAGAAGTCTGAATTCTAATAAAACTTGCAAATCTCACATATAAGTAATATTTACGATGCATGTTGTAACAACAGAGTCAATTGACTGTTCCAACTTCCAACTCGAAGTTTATTTAACAGTTTATAACCAACTGTCATCCAATTATAAACTTGATCCTTCCACATTCAACATTGAACTCGCTTTTCATTTTATAAAAAAAAAACATAAAACATGTTTTAATAAAGGTCAGCATGATGTTTCAACGGCTCTTCCAGCCGCCGGCCGTCGACTACGATGCAATAGTGGTTAGCTCTCGTCGTCCGCCGCGTCTGTAGTCCCCACTGAATCATCTTGCTGGCACGCTCGACATGAAAGAAAAGAAACAAAATCTTTTTAAATAACACGTCTCCACTTAACATAATATATATATATATATATATATATATATATATATATATATATAATGTTAAGTGGAGACGTATATATATATTAACATTTCTTACCTGGCGTCGCTCAAGCGACTTTTGAAACACCACAGTACCAAGTAACACACAATCATTGTAATAGCGTAAACACCCTACAATAAAGATGTAACATGAATAAATCATCACAAATCATATACCATAACAAAAGTACAATTTAAAAATAAAAATAAAACACAATAATCTCAACACAAAACAGAAGAAATTTCAGATAAGAAACAATCAGAATCAAACCGAAGAAAATAAAACGTAATCGAATCTCCACACATCACCTACTTCAAGTGGTAAATATGTAAACATGTAATATCGCTGATCCACTGTCTACCAAGCTATCAAGAGGGAAAATAATGCAGAAAGACTCACTAATATATATCTAAAAATCAGATATAACATTACATCTACAACGAACGGCCAAGTAACGTCTAGATACAAATGAGAACAGAGACAGCATATGGCAGCATCAATATTACGCGTAAGGTAAAAACACCAATCGAATGCGTAATATCTTTATGATTATAGCTATAGTTTACAGTATCAAGACTATCACCTGTTAATGTAATTACAGAACAGCTAACGATAGCACTGTGCCAAAATGAGCTCATCGTGATTTACGCAATAAAGCTCGTAGAACGATTATTTAGACTGTGTACTGTGACAGCAATGAACTTGAGGAAAGAGTTGTGGGAAAATTTGGAAATTTATAAGTTCTATGGGACCAAACTACTGAGGTCATCGGTCCCTAGGCTTCACACACCCATGACCGAGGGAGGACACGAACCTCCTACGGGGGCAGCTGCGCGAACCGTGACAAGGCGCCTCGGATCGCACGGCTACCCCGCGCAGCAGAGTCGTGGAAGTCTGGGGAAAAGATGCAATACAAGTAATGGAGAAAGGGCAAAGAGAATTGATGAGGTTTGTGGCTAAGAAAGGAAAGAGAATAAGAACAGCACTGAAAGAGGAAACAAGCATTTGCTTCACTGTTCGACAGGACAAATGTCAGTTGTGTTACGTTTTGAGGTGGTTATTAGGATGAAAATACTTCAAGTTTTCCTTCGTTCATTATGATTTTGAACTGCTCTAATGGTGGGCAGAAACATTTATGACCGTACCGACGTTTTAACAGATTAACAGCATACTGATTTCCAAATGGCCGTTAGTTGTGGTGCATGTAATGCTACGACATAATCCGAAAAAATTGGAAATTTGTGGTAAGGCCTTGTGGTACCAAACTACTGAGGTTATCGGTGGCTAAGCCTACACACTATTTAATCTAACTTAAACTAACTTAGGCTATGGATAACAAACACACCCATGCCCAAGGGAGAACTCGAACCTCCAACGTTGGGAGCAGCACGGACCGTGCAAGACGCCTCAGACCGCACGGCTACCGCGCGCGGCGCATAATCCGACGTACATCGTCGCCATACTGGCTGAAATAAGTAGTCTAGCGACAAAATGTTTGCAGATTGTTCACTCGGCGCTGAACAGCAATGGGTCGATATTTCTCCAATGCAAGGAATAGTGAACAGGTCTTATAAGTGTACAGTTCGTAGTATTACGTGTCATTTGCTTTGAATTTGTAAATTCAGATTATTCCATATCATCGACATAACATTTTTATGGTCTACATTATATTCAAATTCGAAAACAGCTCGCCAGTCACAGATCACACTTCATTAAACTATCTCTCATCATAGTTAGTAAATAGCATTCACAATACTTTTTTTTCTTTGAAAAAGAATAACAGTAACGCATGTGCAGTTAGAACAGACGTTATGACAACCTCATTTGAAGTTACAGGAAATAAAAGCGTACCCGTGATTCAGGAACGTTACTGAAACTAGAACTGAAGAAACAATGAGCATCACAGGTTCTACACAAGAACAATAATCCGAAAACATCTTGTGATTAGAATCAGTAGGTATTCCTTGACAACTAGCTTATTACTTCAAATTTTTATTATTAAGGATACTCAATAGTTTACGTAGGAGTAATAATATAGCAGCTGTAATTAGAGTAAGTAATAATCTACAGTACAATACTGCATCCTTGTATAATCTATATGCGTTTTCTTTAATACAGTAAATCATCTGAAATGTCAGCTCTGATAGATTACTTTTTAAAATGAGACGGCCAAAGTTTACACGAACTGTGAAGTGCTGCCGTTTATCTTTGTGTCTGTTTTGCACCGTCAATATCTGGAGAACAGTGGAAATATCGGCGATTTGTAGTTTGTGTCTTATTCGGAAACAATCATGTTCCGTTGACTCATTATAGTTGCTATTGATAACAGCGATGTCCACTTTCCTCTCCACTTTCCTCTCCACATTCAATAGTGCTGTGATCTGACTCGGATTGTTCATCTGGCAGTGTTATGTTGTACGTTAACAGGGATACGCTTTACAATGAGATGACAAAAGTCATGGGATACCTCCAGGTATGACGTCGGGCCTCTTTTTTTCAAGGCGTAGTGCAGCAAATCGATATGGCATGGACTTTAACAAGTCGCTGTAAGTCCCCTGCAGAAATACTGAGCCATGCTCCCTCTATAGAGGTCCATAATTGGTAAAACTGTTGCCGATGAAGGATTTTGTCCACGACTTCACCTCTCGATTATATCCCATAAATGTTCGACGGGACTCATGACGGGCGATCTGAGGCCCAAATCATTCCAATTGTCCAGATTGTTCTTAAACCAGTCATAACAATTGTGGCCCGGTGACATTGCGCTGTGGGACTATATGGAATATGTTTTATTCTCAAGAAATTATGACGTTTTTGGAAAATAAATATCTCCTCTATAAAAATCAACACAGATTCCTTAAACAGAAATCATGTGAAACTCGCTCGGTCTGTTCCTCCATGAGATCCACATCGCAGTGGACAACGGCGCTCAGGTTGATGCCGTGTTCCTTGGTTTCAGTAAGGCATTTGACACCGTCCCGACGTTTAATAATAATAAAAAAATATATGAATTTACCAAGTATGGCAGCAGAACTGCGATTGGATTCAAGACTTTCTTGCAGATGGAACTCAACACGTCGCTCTTAACGGAACTAAATCGACAGACGTAAAGGTAATGTCCGGAGTACCCCAGGGAAGTGGGGTAGGACTGTTGCTGTTTACAATATACATAAATGATCTAGTATAAAACGTCGGATGCTCTTTAACGCTATTCGCAGATGATGCACTTGTCTGTATCAAAGTAGCAATGCCAAGAGATAGTAAGAATTAGCAGAAAGACCCGCAGAGAACTGATGAATGGTGCAGGGTCTGGCAGTTGACCCTGAAGTAAATAAATGTAACATATTGCGCATACACAGGAAAAGAAATCCACTACTGTACCAGTTACACTATTTATGACAAACAGCTGGAGACAAACGTGTGCCTTAAAATATCTAGGGATAACTATCCAGGGCGACCTTAAGTAGAATGACCATATAAAACAAATAATGGGAAAAGCAGATACCAGACTCAGATTCATTGGACGAATCATAAAGAAATGTAACTCATCAACGAAAGAACTGGATCGTAAGGTGCTTATTCGCCCGATTCTTGAGTATTGTTCATGTATCTGTGGTCCCTATCAGAAAGGACATGTAGAGGAGATAGAGAAGATCCGACGAAGAGCGGCGCGTTTCGTCACGCGATCGTTTAGCTGGCAAGAGAGCGTTATGGAGATCCTAAACAAACTCCACTGGCAGAAGTTACAAGAGAGACATTGTAAATCACAGAAAGATGTACTATTGAAATTTCGGGACAGCACTTTTCAAGAATAGTCGGACAACATGTTACATGTTACTGCCCCCCCGTCCCCTTCCCCCACATACATCTCGCGTATTGACCGTGAGGAGAAAATTTAAGAAATTAGAGCCAATACAGAGCCTTACCGACAATCATTCTTCCCACGCACTATTTGCGAGTGGAACAGGGTTGGAGGGATCAGATAGTGGTGCAGAAGTACCCTCCGCCACACACCATTAGGTGGCTTGCGGGGTATAATGTAGATGTAGATGTAGATCTAGGGGAAGTAACCTATGATGCACATTGTAACGCGGCTTGCACCCTACGTCCATGAACATTTGTTGTACATATTCCAGTCTCTGTCTTCCCCTACAGTTCCTCTACAGCTTCCTCTAACACCATGAAGGTTAACCGCTAATGTCCCTTATGGCCTAACACACCTCCTCTCGTCCTGTCCGTTCCTCCTGTCAGTGTATACGTATAATGTGTCCGTTTCTTCGCCGGTTCTGCGAAGAATATTCTTCGTAGCACCACATCTCAAACGCTTCGATTCTCTTCTGTTTCGATTTTGCCCCTCTCTATCATTCACTATCATACAATGCTGTGCTCTTAACGCACATTTTCAGAAACTTCTTCCTCAAATTAAGGCATGTATTTGATTCCAGTAGACTTCTCTTGGCCAGAAATCCCCTCTAGTGCATATGCTAGTCTGCTTATTATATGCTCATTGCTCCGTCCGCTATGGGTTATTTTACTTTCAAGACTTTAGAATTTCTTAACGTCGTCTTCTTCGTGTTCACCTATTTAGATGTTAAGTTTCTCGCTATTCTCATTCGTGCTACTTTTCATGACGTCAGTCTCTCCTCGGTTTAATCTCGGTTCATATTCCGTACTCATTAGTTGATTCGTTCTATTCTGCAGATCCTGGAAATTCGATTTCACTGACAAGGGAACCTCCCCATCGCACCCCCCTCAGATTTAGTTATAAGTTGGCACAGGGATAGGCCTTGAAAAACTGAACACAGATCAATCGAGAAAACAGGAAGAAGTTGTGTGGAACTATGAAAAAAATAAGCAAAATATACAAACTGAGTAGTCCATGCGCAAGGTACGCAACATCGACGAGAGTGTTAGCTTACGAGCGCCGTGGTCCCGTGGTTAGCGTGAGCAGCTGTGGAACGACAGGTCCTTGGTTCAAATCTTCTCTCGGGTGAAAATTTTAATTTTTTGTTTTCAGATAATTATCAAAGTTCAGGCACTCACACATAATCAACTTCGCTCTCCAAAATTCCAGGACATGTTCAGATTTGCTTGGACATATACAGAATTTGACGGTCTACGCACGGAAACATTTGAAAACGTAAAAAACATATGTTTTGACAGAGCACAGGGAAAACTGTGCGACTCTGAAACTTTTGCATTCATTTGATGCAGTTTATGTGACAAACTCTTATGTTTTCATCACTTTTTTTGGAGTGATTATCACATCCACAAGAAAACCTAAATCGGGCAAGGTAGAAGAATCTTTTTACCCATTCGCCAAGTGTGCAAGTTAGGTGGATCGACTACATATTCCTGTCATGTGACGCACATGCCGTCACCAGTGTCGTAAAGAATATATCAGACGTGTTTTCCTGTGGAGGAATCGGTTGACCTATGACCTTGCGATCAAATGTTTTCGGTTCCTATTGGAGAGGCACGTTCTTTCGTCTACTAATCGCACGGTTTTGCGGTGCGGTCGCAAAACACAGACATTAAACTTATTACAGTGAACAGAGACGTCAATGAATGGACAGACAGATCGTAACTTTGCGAAAATAAATAAAGTAAAATTTTCACTCGAGGGAGGACTCGAACCAAGGACCTTTCGTTTCGCAGTTGCTCACTCTAACCACGACACCACGGCGCTCATCAGTTATTTTTCTCCTTTATGTTGCCTATCTTGCATACGGACTACTCAGTTTGTATATTTTGCTTATTTTTTCATAGTTCCACACAACTTCTTCCTGTTTTCTCGATTGATCTGTGTTCAGTTTTTCAAGGCCTATCCACTGTGTCAATTTATAACTAAATCTGAGGGGGGTGCGATGGGGAGGTTCCCTTGTGAGAATAGCAGTGTCATCAGCGAATCTTATTCTTGATATCATTTCACCCTGAATTTTAATTCCCTGTCTTTTATCTCCGTCACTGCGTCTTCGATACTGAAATTGAACTCTCGGGGTGAAAGGCAGTATCCTTGTGTTACACACTTTTTAATCAGGGCACTTCTTTCTTGGTCTTCCAGTCTTACTGTTCCCTCTTATTTCTTGAACATACTGTATATTACCTATGTTTTCCTCTAGCTTACTCCTATATTTCTCAGAATTTCGAATATCTTGCACCATTTTACATTGTCAAAGCTTTTTTCAGGTCGACAGATCTTGTGAACGTGTCTTGATTTTTGTTTAGTCTTGCTTCCGTTATCAACCACAACGTCAGAACTGCCTTTCTGGCGCTTTTACCTTTCCTACAAGCAAACTGATCGTCGTCTAAAAGATTCCCAATTTCCTTTTCAAATTTTCTGGTATCATTCATGTTAGCAAATTGGATTCATGAGCTGTTAAACTGATTGTGCGATAATTCTTGCACTTATCTGTCCTTGCTATTTTCGGAACTGCGTGGATGTTATTTTTCCGAAAGTCTGATGGTTAGTAGCCTATTTCATAGACTCTACATCCCAACTTCAACAGTCGTTTGGTTGCCGCTATCCTCAACGATTTTAGAAATTTCGATTTTGAATTCTGACTAACATTGGTTTCTCTATGTCTTCCACACCGATTCCAACTTCTTCTTCTATCACGTCATCAGAAAAGTTCTGCTGTCATTCAGCTCTTGAATATATTCTTTTCACGTATCCGCTCTCTCCTCTGTGTTTATCAGTGGTATTCCCATTACACTCTTAATGTTACCCACCCTTGCTTTTAATTTCACAGAAGGTTATTTCCACGTTTCTGTATGCTGAGTCAGTTCTACGGAGATTATTTATTTTTCGTTTTCTTCTCCTCTTCCTGCAAGCTTTTCGCCTTGGCGGCCCTGTGCATGTTATCTATTTCATTCTTAAAGGATCTATATTGCTGTATTTCTTTCTTTCTCTGGACATTTTTGTACTTCCTCGTTCGGTAGGTCAGTTGAAGTATTTCCAAGGTTTCTTCGGAGTTACATTGTCGAATGTCTGTGACTGCCCGTTTTATAGATGTCCATTCCTCTACTTATATATTTCTTATGGTAGTGTCCACATCTTTAGCGAAATTCAAACGCATCTCATCATTTCTCAGTACTTCAATATCCCACCCGCTTCTCCACCGAATTTTCTGTACGATTCTCTTGGTCTTCAGTGTACTCTTTATTATTATTAAATTGTAATCTGAGTGTATATGTGCCCCTGGCTATACCCTGCATTCCAGTGTGTGAGTTCGGAATCTCTGTTAGGCCATGAAGTAATCCAGACAGAATCTTCCCGTGTCTCAAGGTCTTTTCCTAGTAGATCTTCTCCTTTTGTGATTCTTGGACAGAGTATTCGCTATTACTAGATGAAATTTATTACAGAGCTCAATTAATCTTTCTCCTCTTTCGTTCCCAGTACCAAGCTCATATTCTCCAGCTACGCTTTCTTCCACTCCTTCCCATAGAACGTTACGCCAGTTTTCCGTTAGTATTAGACTTTCATCTCCATTTACGTACTGAGCTATTCGTTCAACATCCTGATACTCTTTTTCTATCTCTTCATCTTCTGCCTGCGACGTCGGCATGTATACCTGAACTGTTATTGCCGGTGTTAGTTCGCTGTCGATTCTGATGAGAACAACTCTGTCACTGAACTCATTCTCCCCCCTAAATCCTACTCGTATGTAGTCCTACTTTCGTTATACCTTTTTTCTGCGGTTGCTGCTGGTATTACCTCACATTCGTCTGACCATAAATCCTTATCTTCTTCCTATTTCACTTCACTGACTTCCACTACGACTCGACTGAGCCTTTGCACTTCCCTTCAGATTATCTACCTTTCTTAGTGCGTGCATACTTCCGACATTCCACGCTACGACTTGAAGGCTGTTATCCCGCCGTTTGTTATTCCACCATTTTCAGATGGTCACCTCCACATCGGCAGTCCCCTCCCAGATATCCGAATGGCGGGCTAATTCAGTGTTTCTCTCAGTCGGCAGCAAATGATTTGCCTTCATGACACCTCTAAGTTATCCTCTTTGCATCTCAAAAGGTTTGACAACAATACCTCTGGACCAAATGTTTTGTTTATATAGCTCACTTCGTACTGTTTCACTATTACAACAACTCTAAATATCCCTACTGGAATTGTGGTATGTTCTCAGCTTTACAGTCTACGAGGACATCAATGTTGTAACCCCCCCAGAGAAATTTGAATGACAATATTTAGTAGAAATGGAGCCAAGTGTAAGCTCCCCAGAGAAATTTAAGATAGTATTTTAAATGAGAATAGACATATAGCTATATGTAACCTCCCAGCAATTAAATTTAATGACAATGACAATTAAATAAAAATTAGCAATCTGACCCTAATGTAAGCTGCCCACAAAAAATGTAAGACAATTCAATGATAATGAAATCTCAGTGACAATGAAAACACAAATAGACCGAAATGTCGATCTTTAGGCCCTGATTAAACTCAAATTCTTACCTCAGTACAACTAGATCTGCTCTTATTTTTCGCCATAGCTCGAAGGAAATGCATTGCAAAAATTTTGAATTTAAGGGAAACTTTTCTTTAAGGAATACCAAGGGAAATATTTCTTTCAATAAAATGTTTCTTTTGTTAAAATGCTTGGTTTGAAAACAAATTATTATTGGGGCGATTCTTGAACAAATTAGTTACAGTTAATTTACATTACATTATCAAATGTGCGCAATGCTGCTTCATTACCTTATTTAAAAATCTACCTCGTCCTGAATCTTGACCAGTGCGCCATGTCGACGCCCGCCGACTCCTCACACACAACTGCGACTATCTCTCGCGCGCTAGTACCACAGACTACGTCATCTCGCATGCGCTACTACTCTCGAACTCTAACTCGCAACTGAACTCTCGCGCGGTCAAGCGCAGACTAGGAACGACAAATAGCTCTCTGGTCAGAGACTCTGCAATGCCTCGCCATCGCCGCCACACAACATACGTGTTTCAATGTTCAAAATCTTCAGTGTCTTACCCGATCCCACTATCTCAGAACATTTAGCGACTCTGAGAGTAGCTAGATACTTTAAATTTCGTGGGTAACAACATGTCGGTAAGTTCTGTATTCGTATCGGATCAGAAAACTATATTAAGGTGGTAGTACTAATGTCATCCAAGATCTGCAAAGCCCAACAAAAAGCTTACTGAAGTGAGATTCTCGACTATCTTGTTTGTTCGTGGTGTGAATATGGCGACAATGTTCACAATGGTGATCCTGCGTCTTTCTGTCCTAGTCACCAGTTGCTGTTCTAAAAAATTTGGATATTTGTTGGTACTACATTTTTGTAGATATGGTCACGCTGTGTAACTCCTGTCCAGACCCAACACAGTAGACTCATGCTACCCCAACGTTCTGGGTTCTCCAAACTTCCATTTTCCAGAAATAAGCCAAGGCTTTGCATCCATGAAGTAAAGGGGAGAAACGTCTCGTCGGTGGTAAGTAATCCTGTAGAAGCTGAAGCTAAAATTCATCCAAATAGTGCGTATTGATAGTGGCAGCATCCGTGCTTCTTTATTTGGATTTATGAATACTTTTTCATTTCCAGTTTGACATTTTGGTGACACCAAATTTTGTTTTTCACTTTTCGTAGCTATAAGAATCCAATGAATCTTCTCCAGGTTCTCATTAACTCGGCGTATTTTAGTATGCGAAGGCTGGTGGTAACCTGTTTCATACGTACCTGGTACGTAGCTTCCGCAACTCGTTCCATCGGATGGCTTACGTTCCCTCCTTCATTGTATTTCCCGAGGACATGCTGCTGTACTGTGTGGCTTAATGACGGTGGCATCCTGTATAGGATGTGAAGAAATCGCTTCTCGAATCTCCGGGCGGGGACTTCTCTGGTGGTTAACGTCATCAGGAAAAGCTAAACTGGCGTTCTACACGTCGTAGCATGGCGTTTTATATCCCTTACTAGGGCAGGTAAGTTAGAGAATCTAACAAGAGAAATCGATAGGTTGATGTTACAGCAGAAATTAGTGAAGCATGGCGGAAAGTAAGATTGGACTTCTTGTCAAATGAGTACACAGTTATCCACACAAAACTAAAAAGTGATAATGCCGGAGGTCTAATAATGAATAAGGAAACGGGAATGTGGGTGAGTTACTTTCAACAGTTAAGGTAGCTCATTATCGTAAGAAAGACAGATACAAAGCAAACAACGACTACAGCAGACCACGTTTATACGTCTACAGAGATCGAAAGAAGGTATGAAGAGATAACAGATTATTAAAGGAGACAGAAATATAAATTGTGATAGCGTACTGGAAATCGTCAGTAGAAAAAAGAAGAGAAGGAAAAGCAGTAGGAGAACATAAACTAGGGAAAATGAATAGAAGGGGAAGTCGCCTGGGAGAATTTTGTACGTAGCATGGTTTAATAATTACTAAAACCTGATTTAAAGATCGTAATAGAAAGTTGCACCCGTGGATGAGACCAAGAGACAACAGAAGGTTTCAGATAGATTTGGAAACCAGATTTTGAACTACATAACATTTCCAAAGGCGTGGACTTTGACCATAATACATTCTTTGTGAACTGAAGATTATAAGAAATTAAGGAATGGTAACCTGGATGACTTAAAACCCGAGGGTGTTGACACAGACGGGGTCTTAGGCAACAATTCACAGAAATAGGGGAAAGGAGTGCAACAGAAGTGGCTGGACGGCTTTAAGATATGAAATAGTGAAGATAGCAGAGGATCAAACAGGCAGAAAGACAAGTCTGAATACAAACCTTGAATAATACACGAAATACTGAATTTAACTGACGAAAGAAGACTATAAAAATTCAGAAAATGGAACAGCAAAAAGGTAATGCAATCATCCAAAACATAAAATAAATAAGAAATGCAAATCGGCAAAGCACGAACGGGTAAATGAGGAATACAAGGCTGTAGAAACATGCATCACTGTGGGAAAGATAGCTACAGCACACAGGAAAACTGCAGACACCTTCGGAGAAAAGAGAAGCGGCATGGTGAACATCAAGAGCTCACTTGGCAGACCACTACTAAGGAAAGAATCCCTTCTGGAAGGCTGAAGGAATATATGGAAAGGCTATTCAAAGGGAAAAAAAACTTATAGACACTAACACAAAGAAAGAGGAAGTAAATGAGGATGAGATGGGAGATATGATACAGGTAGAAGAATTTGACAGACCAATGAAAGACCAACATCGAACGAAAGCTTCTAGAGTACCCAACCATCAGCTTAGTAAGTCATGGCTGCAAATTACTGACACGAATTATTTCCAGGACACAGAAAAAGCTGATAGAGGTCTACCTCAGAGAAGAATTGTTTGGTTTCGAAAGAACTGTAGAAATATGTAAAGCGTTTCTCGCTCCACGTCGTATCTTAAAAGATAGACTGAAGAAAGGAAAGCAGTGTAACTGACTGAAAAAAGAGAAACCTACCTTCAAATCATCTGCAGGATTATAAAACGCTTTTGACAGTGTTGCCCCAAATAAATTTTTTGAAATTCTAAACCTAGAAAGATATAATACGGGATTAAAAGTATACCTGCAACTTGTAGCGCAACCACATATAGTTATGAGGCGGAAGAGATGAAAGGCAAGCAGCAGCTGAGACGAAGTGAAACGGGATTGTAGTCTATCTCCAATGTTACTCAACCTGCACATTTAGCAATCAGTGAACAAAACTATGGAGAAGTTTCAAATGGTTCAAATGGCTCTAAGCACTATCGGACTTAACATCTGAGGTCATCAGTCCCCTAGACTTGGAACTACTTAAACCCAACTAACCGAAGGATATCACACACATCCATGCCCGATGCAGGATTCGAACCTGCGACCGTAGCAGCAGCGCGGTTCCGGACTGAAGTGCCTAGAACCGCTCGGCCACAGCGGCCGGCGGAGATGTTTGGAAAGGCAATGAAAGTAAGGGAGAAATGAAATCTTTGAGGTTTAGCGATGACAGTAGAAGACTTAGGAGGTAAGTTGTACGTTAAGAGACGAAAATCAACGAAAATGTAACGAGAGTAATTTAATGAAATTAAATCAGGTGATGCTGAGATAATTAAATTAGGAAATGGTACACTAAAAGACGCTGGCGATGTTTGCTGTTTATGCAGCCAAATTACTCACGATGGAAAAAGTAGAGAGGATTCAAAATGCACGCTAGCAGTAGCAAGGGAATCATGTGTGAAAATGAAAAAATTGATGTCATCCATGTTCGGGAGTCTTTTCTGAAAGTATTTGCCTGGAATATAGCGGTGTACGGAAATGGCCAGTTCAGACGAAAAGCGAATAGAAGTTTTTGAATTTTCATTCTACATGAGAATGCCCAATATTATATGGTAAACATCTTAACTACTGAAGAGGCACTGAATCGAATTGGAATGAAATGATACATGCGGCAAAACTTGACTAATAAGAGGGTCTGTTGATGGAGGGCAACAGTTTATGGGAGGCAACAAGGAATAACCAATTTGGCAGTGGAGTGAAGCGACACCAAAGCTAGAGTAAGGCAAGCAGTAAGGTAAGCAGATTAAAATGTATGTAGGCTCCAATAGTTATGCATAGATGGATAGGATTGCACAAGATGGACTAGCGCTGAAAGCTGCATCAAACCAGTGTTAAAGACCTGAATCCCACAACACCAAAGAAGACGATCTTGAGTAAATTTATGAAGATAAAAGTAAATTAAAAAAGAATATATTCTTTTTATATAGTGTGAAATCTGGCAAACTGATATACAACGGATTAGTGTAACTCTAACCAAAAAGTCTGAAAGTAGGATCAATTTTGTTGTATAAACATAAAGACCACAATGTTCGTCAAATTTAATAGTTGTTCTAATTCTATTGCTTGTTCTTCAACGGAGGTATGTGCCTCATGGCTCATAATGAAACCGAATGAACACTGATACGGATACGGATTGTAAAGATGCTGTACCTCCTTTCGCCGGCGTAATGCAGCAACTCGATGTGACATTGACTCAACACGTCATTTGATGTCCCCTTCAGAAATATTGAGCCACGCTACCTCTATATCAGTCCATAATTGCGAAAATCTTTTCGGGGTAGGATTTTGTGGACGAAATTGACCTCTCGATTATGTTCTGTAGATGTTCGATAGGATTGATGTCGGGCGATCTGGGTGGCCGAATCATTCGGTTGAATTATCCAGAACGTTATTGAAAGCAGTAGGGAGCAATTGTGTCTCGATGACATGACGCATTGTCACCCACAAAAATTCCATCGTTGTTTGGGCACTTGAAGTCCACGAATGGCAGCAAATAATCTCCAGGTAGCCAAACGTAACCATGTCCTGTCAATTATCCGATCGACCAGATCGCTCAGTCCATACCATGTAAACACAGCCCACACCATTATGGAGCCACTACAAGCTTGCACAGTGCCTTGTTGACAATCTTGGTCCACGGCTCCCTGGGGTGGGGCCTGCGCCACACTTGAACCCTATCATCAGCTGTTACCAGCAGAAATCGGAACTCACTGACAAGGCCACGGTTCTCCATTCACCTAGGGTCCAACCGATATGGTCAGGAGCCTAGAAGAGGCGCTGCAGGTAGTGCGTCGTTAGCAAAGACACACCCGTTGGTTGTCTGATGCCATCGCCCATTAACGCCAAATTTCGGCGTGTTGTCCTGACGGATACTTTCGTCCTACGTTGCATATTGATTTCTGAAGTTATTTCACGCGGTGTTGCTTGTCTGTTAACACTTACAACTCTATGAAAAACACTATGTGAACGCCGTTGCTCTCGGTCGTTAAGTGAAAACCGTCGACCACTGCGTTGTCCTTAGTGAGATATAATTCTTGAAATTAGATATTCTCGGCACATGCTTGACGCTGTGGATCTCAAGACTACTGAACTCACCAACGATTTCCGAAATGGAATGCACGAAGCGTCTAGCTCCAACTATCATTCCGCGTTCTAATTCTGTTAATTCCCGTCGTGCGGCCATAATCACTTCTATATTTTCATGTGAATCGCCTGAGTACAAATGACAGCTCCGCCAATGCACTGCCCTTTCAATACCTTGTGTTTGCGATACTACCGCCATCTACATATGTGCATATCGGTATCCCATGACCTTTGGGACCTCAGTGTGTATGTAATTTGCTAAAGGTACTTACATAAGTGTGTAGTTCCCTTACACTCAAGCTAATGATTAATTGATCAAGAGACAGCTGTTGTGTTGGAGACAAGGCATCACTGTCGTCAATACAAGTGGAATATTTCTGCGTGTTCCGAGGGACACTTCACAAATAATGCATTCTAATTTTTTTCACTTACACATTTTTTTCAGTATCTATTTACAGTCCTTCAATATAGTCTCTTCTATGACTGAATCGTAACGTCTTGGAAGTTCTCCATCCGAGACACCACTTCTGTTCATCTGTCGAATGGTTCGGGTAACGGTGGTAGAAAGCTCTTCCAAAGAAAGGTAACCACGTCCGTGCACAAGTTTTGTCAACTTCGGAAATAAGTCGAAGTTTGGTGGACTTATGTCTGGGCTGTAGGTAGTATGCGGCAGCAGTTCCTTAATCGCGCAGTTTTTGGGCTACAACATTGCCGATATGCGGACGAGCATTGTCATGGATGATGAGTGACCCAGTCTCGAGCGACTGAGATCGGGTTTTGTGCATTTTTCTGCGCAGATTTTGCAGGAAGTACGATAATACACTGCTGTGACAATTGTACCATGTGGGATTCTATCTGTCATGATTCCTTGGTGATCATAACCAAAAACCATCATTTGCTTGAGCTTTTATTGACCGCGTCGAAATTTTTTTGAACGTAGAGAATCTGAAGCTCTCCGCTCACTGTGTTGTGATTTCAGCTCTGGTTCAAAGTCTCTAATCCACGTTTCATAAATAGCAACAATTCGACACGAGAATCCTTGATCTTCGCGGTCGAATTGATGTTTGAGCAAGGTTGCAATGTCCTCGCATTTCTGCTTTTCTCCGGCAGTGGACCAGTGTGGGACCCATCTCGCAAAATTTTTTCTC
The DNA here is from genome assembly GCF_023898315.1 of Schistocerca nitens. Taxonomy (NCBI): domain Eukaryota; kingdom Metazoa; phylum Arthropoda; class Insecta; order Orthoptera; family Acrididae; genus Schistocerca; species Schistocerca nitens. The sequence continues at coordinate 207,162,772 of NC_064614.1, forward strand.
TTCTTTAAATCATTTGTCAGAATAGGAATACTGATGTAGGGGAAATTCCCGTGGCTTCAGACAGTTCGTCAAAAGTGACACTGCGATCTTTTTCAAGAGCATCTGCCACAAGTCTCACAATTCGCTCATCTGTTGACGATTTTTAGCTTTCCAGATCTTGGAGTGTCATCAGTGCTCATATGACCACTACGAAACAGATTAATCCTAAACACACTATAATCTTTACTTAAAGCACTGTGGATTTCTGTCCGCAGCTCGTGGCCGTGCGGTGGCGTTCTCGCTTCCCGCGCCCGGGGTCCCGGGTTCGATTCCCGGCGGGGTCAGAGATTTTCTCTGCCTCATGATGACTGTGTGTTGTGTGATGTCCTTAGGTTAGTTAGGTTTAAGTAGTTCTAAGTTCTAGGGGAGTGATGACCATAGATGTTAAGTCCCATAGTGCTCAGAGACATTTGAACCATTTTGAACGACTGTGGATTTCTGTCGGGTTTTTGCCGCTTAAAGTTTATGTCTTGATGTACGACCTCTGGTCTTCCACTGTCACGGTAGCAGGTGCCCCTGCAAGGTCCATTTCTACCTCTCGTCAATTTTATGTTAGAGTACACCGCAAATATAAATAAATAAATAAATAAATAAAAATTAAAAAATCCACGGGCTTCATCCTCAAACTTCCAACTTCATATGATGTAATTTCATTCTTGTTGCACCAAACAGTCCGCAGTAATATCAATCTCAGCACTATTTATGATATGTCCTTCGTATTTGATTGGCAGCCCCTCAGTCTTGTATTGGCCGTCAGAGTGACATACGAGCTCAAAATCGTGCCTACTGAAGTGGTTGTGCAAACTGTGGACGTTTAAATTGTCATAGTATAGGTGGTGGACGGTGAGTACTTTGATTCGGAGAAAAGTGACGCTACCACAGTCAACTATTTCGGATAACAATATCTTGATGACAGGGGTGAATTTTAACTGTGGGTACAAGGTAAGGAATGAAACAAAGCAACCGTGAGCCTTCGTCAGTCCAATGCTGGACTGCCAAAAATTGGTGTGTAGCCTTCCCGCGTACAAACATCTTCCTCGTTGTGGAGTACGGTTGTCACCAGCTCTCTTGTGCAGCGCTGCCCGCCGAATGTCCCAGGATACAAAAATCAGCGTTGTCGTTCGAACACCACTGCCACCGGAGGAACGAAAACGTCACCGCTGAAAACTTGAATTCTGTCTTTAACTCATAAACAGTAATATTCGTTGATACACTCTGGTAACATAATACGGATACGTCGAAACCTACCTGTATGTGAGCCTATGCACTAATCTTGTCGGCAGGTCACCGTTGAAGCAGCTGATGAAGGACTGTGTAAGAAATGAAACTGGGTTCGTGATGCCGGTCTCTGTGGCCGAACCGTTCTAGGCACTTCAGTCCGGAACCGTGCTGCTGCAAGGGCCGCAGGTTCGAATCCTGTCTCGGGCATGGATGTGTGTGATGTCATTAGGTTAGTTAGGTTTAAGTAGTTCTAAGTCTAGGGGACTGATGACTTCAGATGTTAAGTCCCATAGGGGTCAGAGCCATTCGAACCATTTGGGTTGGTGATAGTTTTTAAAATCGAATTATACAGCACCCCTAAGCTGAACAGTATCTTCAGCAAGATTCATTCCTGGACTGTGTTAGAATGGTGTGAGGAAGGGTCTACGGACATGAGGTTGTTTTTGTGTGGCCTGCCATATGCTTGGTCTCAGTTGTAATGTAGTCACCATCGAGCGTCGTGAATTCATCACAGGCGCCAGATACGGGAAATCTCTGTGAGCTGTGATCAACGGTAATAGATGAAAATGGAAGTTCAAAACTTTTGGAATCTCGCTGAGTCCATGCTACGACGTGTAGATGTGGGAAACGATTGATGGAGGTTGCTAGGAAAAGTACCTCCAAGTCAGTTTTACATGAGTTCATAAAAATGATTATATACCCACCATGCATGCAGATATAAAGAGTCAAAATACGTGGAAGGGAAAATGTTCTTGAAAAGGCAGTGAGACAAGCCGATGTCATTCAGTCTCTTAGGTTGAAACAGGAGTGGAGGAAACCAAGGAGATATATAGAAAACGAATTAAAATTCAAAGTAAAGGAACAAAAACATTCAGGTTTACCACTGACGTTTCAGTTCTGTCAGTGACGACAAATAGTTCGGAAGAGTAGTTGCAAGGACTGGGTCCTATTTTGATAAGAGATTTAAGATCAACATAAAAAAAAATAAAACGAGGGTAATCGAATGTAGTCGAATTAAATCAGGCAATGATGAGGGAATTAGATTTGGAAATGAGATACAGAAAGCAGTCAATGAATTTTGCTGTTTGGGCAGAAAAGTACCAGACAATGACCGAAGCAGGAAGGATCTAAAATATAGACCGGCAATAGCAAGAAAAGCATTTCCGAAAAAGAAAAATTTGTTAACATCAAATTTTAGTTTAAATGTTACGAACTCTTCTGAAGGCATTTTCCTGGAGCGTACCCTTCCACGTCAGTGAAACGTGGACAATAAACAGTCCACACAAAAAGAACAGAAGCTTTTCAATAGTGGTGTTACAGAAGAGTAGATGGATAGAGCGAATAACTGTACCAGAAGATACTGAATAGAACTGAGGAAGAACGGATTTTATGGCACAAATTGACTAAAATGAGACGTTGGTTGATAGGCCTCATCTTAAGGCATCAAGGAATAGTTTGTTTGGTAACTGTTCGAAGTGGGGGAAGTAAAAGAGACTTGCACAGGATATACTAGCATGGAGAGATGCAGCAAACCAATCTTAGGACTGAAGACAATAACGTAAGCAATAACATTAATAACCGATCATATATACCTGGTGGGAAGAATCTCAGTGCCGAGTTTAACCGTAGTGAACTGGTTCCGAACAATCGAGTATTATGGTAAATGTACAAAAAAAAAACATTTCGAAGGTAATTAAAACTGACTTTGAAGTTACTAAGCATGTCGATTAACTGTAGTACAACATAATTAGTCTAATTTTTGGATTTTTCCGTTATTTATTGGTAGAACAATTCTATGTATCAGGTGGAGGAACAAGTATACAGTTTTTGTTCTACTGATTTTTGTTTATTTCTATTTTTCAGCATATTGGGTCATCTTCAGTGAACAACCGACGAGCTTCTTCAAGGGACACTAGTTCTTAGGCAACCAACATTATATGTAAAGACACAATCCGCTTGCACAGAATATTGCGCACCAAATTTGTTTTTTAACTTTCAGATTACACTTTACACAATGGACAATATTAAGCACAATAAATAATAAAACTACACAATATTACATATTACCTGGTTATAACGCTATACTTTGTGAAGTATTGTGATAGGTTGAAAAACTGCCAAACGAAGCAACGTTCATTTATGCTGTGCAGCAGACATGTTTTTAACATCTTAAATTACGCTTACACAATGGACAATATTAAACACAATACCTAAAATACACAATATTACAGTGTTACAGGTTATATTGCTATGATACTATAGCTTGTGACGTCGTGACATTGGTTGCTACTTTCTTGTCGAGCACTAGTCACTTATGTTGTACAACAAATTTGTTTTATATGTTAAATTTCAGTTTACACAATGGGCAATATTATGCACAGTACACGATAAAATGCATAATATTGCGATATTGCAAGTTATATTTCATAATGTTGAAGTTTGTGACGATATCAAGGTGAGGAATATGAGATTCTATTGTGTTTTTAATTTTCTGTAGTAATATATGTCATGGTAGCAGTCTGTGGGTACGTGACTGATTGATTGCATCATGTGAAAGTCAGACTCCATGTCTGATGAACACGAGCTACAGGAAGAACACAAATACCAAGTCCACACAAAAGTAATATGTATAACCAACAAAGGAAGAAAACTAATCTTTTCAGAAGCACTTGAGATACTCAAACATTTAGCACAAAATCATTTACAGCCGAACACATCCCCACTTTCAAGTTTAACGTGATGCAGTCAACCAAAAACATTTTCACAATCCACCATAATAACACATACTGCTATACACAAAAAGTATCAGTTTCCTGTTGCTTACCTCACAAACTTCAACAAAACTTCTAATACTTTAATATTGTATGTATTAACCATATATTGTGTTTAATACTTGCCATTGCATAAAAATGTAACTTACAATGTAAAACACGTTTGTAGCGCAATGTAAGTTACTAGTTCTCTGCTAGATTGTTCTCAACCAATGTCACGACCTCACAAAGTATGGCATCATAACCATACGATCTGTAATACTGTAAGATCGTGTGTTTTAATTATTGTGTGTAATACTGTCCATTGCCTAGAGTTTAGTTTACAATGCTAAACGACATTTTTGTAGCACAACATAAATTATGAGTGCTCAGCTTAATTGTTTCTCAGTCAACGTTAAGACTTCACAAAATTTAGCATTATAAACAGATAATCTGTAATATTGTGTAGTTGAATTATTTACTGCGCTTAACATTGTCCAGTGCATAAAGTGCAACTTGAACGTTCAAAAACATGTTTGGTGCACAACATTCTGTGCAAGTGGATTGTACCTTTGGTTATGTTTGGCTACATAAGAACTAGTGTCTCTTGCAGACGCTGGTCAATTATTTTCTGAAGATGGCCCGATAAGTAGGAAAACTAGTTAGAAATAAGCAAAAATCAATAGAACAAAAACAGTGTACTCGTTATTCAATCTTAAACATAATCAGTCTGTCGGATGTGAAACCGATTATCTTTGACATGGCGTGATGTTCGTCTCCGGTCCCCGAGGGTTAGGAGCCTTTTGCGACCGCTTTTCTTACGTCGTGTTACAAGCAGTGTTATCGCAGAACACAGTATAGATGTGCAATATATCTTCCTGCTGTCTTGCTGCAGATCCAGAGGCTATCTTAGCGAGGCAAAAAGAAGGATACTACTGCCAGGAAAGACTGCTTCAGCGGCTACCGGTGATGGTGCGTCAGCCGCCAGAGGCTACGTAAGGATTGAAGCGAACGTTCTTCTCCGTCTTGGGGGCCGGCTGGTACTGGTGCGTGATGTCACACAGCTAATCCCGGGCACCGCTGGTTCTTGCCAATCTGCAAAAACCTTCTAGTTGATTCCTTCATCCACTATGTGCTTGGAGACCCATTCCAATCACCACCTGCCTCCCCTCACACCTCCTGCCAATCCGTTATCTGACATACAACCGTCGTGTGATTAGTTTGTTTTCCTCCATATCCACAATTTTCAACTCAGTATAAAATATTCATACGTCCAGCATTTTGGATGTTACGAAACAGCAGCACTTACTGAATTATGCTCTAAGAAGACAGCCAGAGTAGCGAATGAAATAGATATTTACGAGGTGCATTCAAGTTCTAAGGCCTCCGATTTTTTTTCTAATTAACTACCCACCCGAAATCGATGAAACTGGCGTTAACATTTTTCACAACGCTGACGCCATGATTCCATGGCAGCGGCGAAGGCTTCTTTAAGAGTCTGTTTTGACCACTGGAAAATCGCTGAGGCAATAGCAGCACGGCTGGTGAATTTGCGGCCACGGAGAGTGTCTTTCATTGTTGGAAAAAGCCAAAAGTCATTAGGAGCCAGGTCAGGTGAGTAGGGATCATGAGGAATCACTTCAAAGTTGTTATCACGAAGAAACTGTTGTGTAACGTTAGCTCGGTGTGCGGGTGCGTTGTCTTGGTGAAACAGCACACGCGCAGCCCTTCCCGGACGTTTTTTTGCAGTGCGGGAAGGAATTTGTTTTTCAAAACATTTTCGTGGGATGCACCTGTTACCGTAGTGCCCTTTGGAACGCAATGGGTAAGGATTACGCCCTCACTGTCCCAGAACATGGACACCATCATTTTTTCAGCACTGGCGGTTACCCGAAATTTTTTTGGTGGCGGTGAATCTGTGTGCTTCCATTGAGCTGACTGGCGCTTTGTTCCTGGACTGAAAAATGGCATCCACGTCTCATCCATTGTCACAACCGACGAAAAGAAAGTCCCATTCATGCTTTCGTTGCGCGTCAACATTGCTTGGCAATATGCCACACGGGCAGCCGTGTGGTCGTCCGTCAGCATTCATGGCACCCACCCGGATGACACTTTTCGCAAATTCAGGTCGTCATGCAGGATTGTGTGCACAGAACCCACAGAAATGCCAACTCTGGAGGCGATCTGTTCAACAGTCATTCAGCGATCACCCAAAACAATTCTCTCCACTTTTTCGATCATGTCGTCAGATCGGCTTGTGCGAGCCCGAGGTTGTTTCGGTTTGTTGTCACACGATGTTCTGCCTTCATTAAACTGTCGCACCCATGAACGCACTTTCGACACATCCATAACTCCATCACCACATGTCTCCTTTAACTGTCGATGAATTTCAATTGGTTTCACACCACGCAAATTGAGAAAACGAATGATTGCACGCTGTTCAAGTAAGGAAAACGTCGCCATTTTAAGTATTTATAACAGTTCTCATTCTCGCAGCTGGCGGCAAAATTCCATCTGCCATACAGTGCTGCCATCTCTGGGACATATTGACAATGAACGCGGCCTCATTTTAAAACAATGTGCATGTTTCTATCTCTTTCCAGTCCGGAGAAAAAAATCGGAGGCCTTAGAATTTGAATGCACCTCGTATTCAGTAGACAACCGGTTTCGGATTAATACCCATTTTCGAACTAACCCATGTATATTTTTTCCTTTCCTTATTGTTATTTCATCGCTCTCGCTCTCGCAAGGGACGGGAGAGGGGGGCATACAGTTTGCCGCTCTTCAGTCACGTGAGATTAAAAGTTTTAAAATGTTGTATAAAAAGTGGGCGTGGCATTTGACACAAATGAATGTTTTGCGCAATAAAAAGACAAATCGTCAGCCGCATACATTAAAATTTAAAAGGCCGGTGTGTCGTTTGGTTACAATACAGTGACGAAAGAAGATCGCAGCATCAAAAAACATTAATGAATAATATTGAAATTTCAAGAGTTCATTTGTCTAGGTAATATATTTAAGTGATTAATATCACAAGATCACCGGTTAACGTATGCGCGAGATACGCCGTTGCAAAAGTGGAATTCTGGTACATCAATAACCGGTATAACAGCCAGAACGTTAAACGCAAACATGTAAACGTGTATGCAGTGTGTTGTACAGGTGCCGGATATCAGTTTGCGGGATGGAGATCCATCGCTGGTTCACTTGGTCGGTGACTACAAGGATCATTAAAGATGGTTGTGGATGACACTAGAGTAGTCGTCCGACGATGTCACATGTGTGCTCGACTGCAGACAGAACTGATGCTCGGGCAGGCCAAGGTAACATACTGACACTCTGCAAAGCGTGTTGGATTACAACAGCAGTATGAGGGCGAGCGTTATCCTGTTGGAAAACACCTCGTGGAACGCCGTTCATAAATGGCAGCACAACAGGTCGAATCAACAGACTGACGTACAGATTTGTAGTCAAGGTGTGTGAGATAACCACGAGAATGATCCTGCTGTCATACGAAATCTCCCAAGAGGATAGCTCCAGGTGTAGGTCCAATGTGTCTACCACTTTCATCTTCGGAAGGAAATAAAAATAGAATTACAGTTACTGCGTCTTTGAACGTGATCGTTGCATGTGATCATCATAAACTACTGTACAGTGTTGACGAGAACAAACTGTTTAGCAAACAATACCTACCTAAATGTCCTGTGTGAGAGCTACGTCTGATGCTTCAGTGGTATCTCACTGCACCTTCAGTGCAGGTGGCCTCTGCCGGTATACTTTATCCTCTAATGTCACACAAAAGTAGAAGCAGACTTTTAGATCTGGAAACAATTGTGGGCGTCTCCTTAACACAGGCATACTCTCTGCATAAAATGCTGTGAGCGTGGGATTGATCCGTTCTGTTATTCTGCGCAACGGATTAATCTGAGATGTACCCTTTACCCTGTGGCTCCTGCAAGATGCAATTGTCCACCCCCGCACTACTACAGAAGTCAGACAGACGCTCCTAACGTTCTAAAGAGAAATGCCTGAAAAACTTTCAGCAATAAATATCTTCTGGAGTCGTCTGCTGTAAGGAAATGACAAAAAAATTCACAAAATTTCTTGCGTAAGTAGTGGTATACTTGGGTACAGGAGTAGTGACAGTGTAAGAAAAACATGAAACTAACGAAAATTATTATTTATTTGGCAAAAATTCACAATCGAACTTCTAGTTATGATTTGCACAAGTAATATCGTGGTTCTTTTTGGAATGTGAAGTTACCTCTCAAGGATAGGATTCGCTAATGAAATTTCTATACAAAGTTTAAGATTGTTATTGTCTTGGCAGAATGGCTGAGAGCTGCGCCCACTCAACTTGAATAATTATCTGTTAGAACGTTGTTAGGTGCGGTCGAGGTTGTTGCGTGTGAAATGCAGTGACGTGTACTGTTGTGGAGGAAATATGGGGCTCACAAGAGCTGTAGCACACAATACTGTAAGCTGTGATGACTGCTGTCTGCGCCGCTCGCTGCTGACAAATAAGATAGTTCTCGTTCTATCTGGATTGACCTTCGCCAATCAAACTCTCCTTATGCCTTGATGAAGTCAAGGACCCCTACCCGCCCCTAGTCTAACTGTTGGCGTGGTACACCAGTCAGATAACCAGTCCACCGTGATGCCACTCAAAAATTCGCTCGCAGGCTTTTAACTATAACTCTCTCCGTTCACACCGCACAGTAAGTGTGTCGGCCAACACAGTGAACAATGCTTAATCGCAAGGACTCAATATAGAGTCGCACTTGGATTCGCTCTCGACAGAGGTGCTCTCCTAGTGAAGTACTGAGGAGAGACTTGTTCCTCGCTCCAAGAGCGACAACGGAACGGCGCCTCTCCACGCCAGACGTGAAGGGGTATATCTTTCGGTCTCTTCCATTACTCCTTCAGCTCAAGGCGACAGAAATATCGTCTGCCAATCAGCATTGCTCTTCTAAAACGGGAGAATGACGTTTCGTTTAAGGCGACCAATCCGGAATCCTGTAGTATCGGCGTTTGGCGTTTTCTGTCTCCCTGTGAAAATATCTGAAACTGCGTACTGTGTGTAAAAGATGCGTAGGCTGGCCGCTCCCACACAATGTAGCGGAATTTGCTTCTAAGCCGAACACGGGGTCGTTCCTCCTTTCACTCGGGCAACCGCTGTCTGCTCTATGGGCGGTCACCGGCCGACGTAGATAGACTGAGTCGTCCTCTGAAGCGACTGGCCCCCTGGCGTGCGGTTTGCGCCTCCTGAACTAAAAGCAAGCTCCTGCGACCGTCGTGTCTTTAATGTGTGTGTGTACGCCAGCCTCGAGTATTTCAACCACGGTGCACTTACTTGTTATTTGAATATCGTTCACATGAATTCATACAACATTGACTTTATCTTATCGAGTTTTGGTTCGAATGAAGCGTCTTGGTGTGCGGAATATGATTGTGAGGGCAGAATATGTAAGCAATGAAGGTCAGGAGACCACGACGTCTTACAATGCTCTTTATAGATAAGAGAAAAATGCAAGTAGTTACGCTGTGTTAGTTTCACAATATATTCACTCTCATGAAACTTTTGTTTTACAGCCGTTCAAAATATGAAAACGTTATTCGACTTCACACTCATGACACAAAAAATACATATTGAGCCGTGGTGGGACTGGTGCCAGGGCTCTCTTCGGTTAGGCACTATCGATTTCCTCTGGCAGATCTTTGGAGCCTGGGCAGGCTCTGAATATGGCTGGCAGTACGGAGGGGAAAGGGACAACAACGTTGGGCATGGCACGCAGAAGTGCGCGTATTAGCGAGACGTTGGAGAGACGACAGCGAGCACGGTGTGCCTGAGTACGGGCGGCAGTTAGCGCTTGATCGTACTGGGACAGTAACAGCGGGCCGGCGCTGTGGCTTCTTGGCAACCTCGTGAAGCTATGTATGTGCTCGCTTCCGTGAAGGAACACGCTGTTACTATCGGACTAAGCAACGTCTGGTGTCTTCGCCACATCGATCCAGCAGCTGGCATCAAGTTGAGAAATTCAAGTCCTACCAAAGATTAGTGAAGTATAATGATGATTGCTCTTGAGGCAGCAAAGCGTTGCAAGGACTGTGATGTGATATTTCATCCCTCTTATTGTGTGCTTCGCTCCTTAATAGTATTGTTCTTACTTCAGCTGGCAAGTGTCTAAAACATTGATACGTGGGCGCAGCCTTACTGAACGATCTGTATTCCGTGTCTGAAGATTGCCGTTTGGTACCTTACAGGCCCACATAACGTGCTCCATGTGATGCTTGGGTTTTAATGAGCCAGTTCCGTTTGCATCATTCGTGTACGTGGTTCTGCTTAAAGGAATGAAATCAGTTTTTGTCAATTTTATCGAAGTAGTTTTCTGTATAAATTAGAGTATTAAGGAGAAGGAAGGGTTGTTTGGTTCCCTGTTGTCGCTTCTGATGTTTTAGAGATCGGAAGCAGTGGGCCACCGAAGTGCAGAGCCTCCTCTTTAAATTACTGGCGGGCGTACGGGCGGTGGACTTCGTCTGAGCTCGCGTTTGCTGTTTGGTTCCGATTTCGGTGTTCTGAACGGGGTGGAAGTACAAACGGAGTCCACATTTTAATTCGAAGATACGTACTCAGTCGCCTCCACCGTTTGTGGCCCAGTCGCGGCCTCACAATCGGGAGCCTCAGTTATTGTACAAGCTGAAGTTTTTCTAAAACTTGTGGTGGCTCTGCAAAGTTGCCCAGGTTAAATGTTTTAAATATTGAAATTCAGCCTTAGTGGTGTATGTCAGTTTTCATGGGGAAATAACTGGGTTATTATTGATCAAAGTGTCTATAACCTTGTAAAGTTGTTTGGTAATATCTCGCCCGGGAGGGGCGGTTTTCCATCTATGTGGAAATAATAATTGATTTCCTGGTTATTTGTTGTAAAATTTATTTTAAATGATTTACTTGGCCAGAGTGGCGGTTTTTTAAATGTTTGCAAAGAGATTAATTCGCTTGTGGTTTCATATAACAAGCAGTTTGTAAAACTGGCCTGAGTGGCGGGTTTTTAAATATTATTAAAGAGATTAATTCATTTGTGGTTTTATATAACAAGCAGTTTGTAAAGTTTGCCTGAATGGCGTTTCTTAAATAAATTTTTATCTGATTTATGACTGTAATTCTCTTAATGATTTATCTATGATGCAAATAAATGTGTTGAAATGAGATGGTCACTGTATGGGTCAAGTCATTCCACTTAATGAAATTGCAGTTCAAAATAGAAATAACGTGCCACATATAATGTCTAGTATTCAAAATTTGAGTTGACTCAGTGTACCCAAGTAAATATTTGACCACGGCCGCAGTGAGTGCAAAGTACTGTGAGACAGTAAACAAGAGATTATGAAAATAAACTGAAAAATAATGTTTTCAAAAACATATTTTAATCTACATAGGAGGTTATTGCGTATGCGTGTCCTTACACATAGATTAATAAAAAGTATATACATATTAGAAAACAGGACCATTCAAGATGGAGTAGTTGTTTAAGAAAGTTTTGTAGTTTTATAAACAGACACTTTCCACATGGAAGTGAAATATCACGAACCTTATCCATGGGACATGAAAACAACCAGCAAACGAACTAGAACATCGTTCTAATTGTAGGTTTAAACCCGTTTTTCAAAGTTTCAGAGAATAGGTTTGCTGAACTGGAGTCAGCCTATATCATTATTCCGCAATTTCTTATTGATTCCTTACTTCATTTTAACTATCTTCAGCTGCAACGTTACGTTAATGTCCTTTAATAATTTTTTCCCAGTTTTTGTAAGTAGTGAATTAATAAATGAGTTCAGCGTAATCTACTGCAAGGAGCCACATTTCTACTTTCAGTTGTTGAAAGCGATTCGTATTCTGTCAGAGAAGAATTAACCACGGAAATAAGAATAATAGTAGTATCTAGCTACTGAATTGAACGAAACGCTTCAAATAATTTATTACGGATTTTCTCGTCGCTCATCTCATCCAGATCTGAGAAATCTTAGATACCTGAGAAATCACCTCTGTAGATATGGATGTTCACGGGGCAAAATATTAATCATCGTTTTAAAGGACCCAGCTGGTCACATGGGAAAACTGGTGCACATCTGGTGTAGAACAGGTATCAGGCAGTCACGTGACCCTCCAGCGCTGACGCATCGAAGTGATCTGTATGCCAGTCGGTTATATAAAATCAAGATATGTCGACAAGGCAGTATAAGAGAATGGAGAAATGGGTGTTGTGTTAAACGTGCTGATTACCACATTGTGAACAACGTTTCCGGATTTGTTGGTGTGCAACGAAGACTGTCCAACGTGTCTTCGGGGAATGGTGTACCCTCGCAGCCATGTTACACGTGGTTAGAAAAACAGTCCCAGTCATAAAAGGATCCCCAGCGACAGAGCCTGGATACGAATGTCACGCCGGCCGCTAGTGGCCGAGCGGTTCTGGCGCTTGAGTCCCATAGTGCTCAGAGCCATTTGAACCATTTCGAATGTCACGACTTTCAAAGACAATCTGTTTCACGCCCGAGTGGAACTGCCACTGTCAGTGAATACGAGTACATCTCAACCAGTTTCCGAGCAATCACTGCACTGTATGAAGTGGACAATGAAGTCGTATACCTAGTAAATGACCATTGCTGCACTTAAAAAGTTGCACATTTTCAGGGGTCTAAACAATATAGAAACTGTTCATTAGCAGACTGGAGGAGTTCAGTGTTGTCCGACAAGTTTCGATATTACCTCTTCTCAAGTGATGTATGTTTCGGGTACACTGGTGGTCTAGAAAGGTGTTTAGCTCTAGTAGTATTAAGATGGGTTAAGTACTTTATATCCATCTTTCCAAAATATTTTAATCCAGTCATGTACTTCATACTTCAAAATTCTGAAAAAAACTGTTTTGATTATTTCTGCTACCAGATTACCTAATTGTTTTAAAATTTTCAGTAAAACTTAACACCAAAAAAATTGAGACTTAGTAGTGGATGTGAATTGTCACAAGCTACGTCATATTCATATGTCCATGTTCAGAACCCTTCTTACAAATCAATATGTCTATAAAAATTGTTATGAATAAAAGTCAAGGACAGTTAACGATGGTCGCATTTTTAATTTTTTGTGGCTATCATAAAGTAACGCTTCCTCTCCCGCTTTTGGTTGTACACGTTACGGAAATTGCGCTGATGTTGCTAAGAGTGTGCTAAACAACTTTTTAGGTTCTGGACCCCACTTACACATCAATACCTATTTAAAAGGTATATTGTTAATAAAAGTTAAGAACAATTTACGAAACTCTTTTTTCTTTTGGTGGTCGTAATGTAGGCTACGTCCCCTACCTGGTAGTACACGTTATGAACAGTGCGTCAGTGTTGCTAGGGTTAACCCGCAGAGTGTATGTGTGTATGTGTGTGTGTGTGTGTGTGTGTGTGTGTGTAGAATAGATGGGTTGGGGGGCGGGGGGAGTTCAGAGTGGAAGTGGTTTTGCTATGTTTTAGAGCGTTTTCTTATACCATGTTCAGACCCACTCATTCAGGTACCTTGAATATAAACAAAAAATTTTCAAAAAAATGTTCAAATGTGAATGAAATCTTATGGTACTTAACTGATAAGGTCATCAGTCCCTAAGCTTACACACTACTTAACCTAAATTATCCTAAGGACAAACACACACAAACCCATGGCCGAGGGAAGACTCGAACCTCCGCCGGGATCAGCTGCACAGTCCATGACTCAAAAAGTTTCCATCTATATCCTCAGTGACCAAGTGTTTCTACATCTGCATGGATAGTATGTTTTGGACACTCTTGGCTTCTGATGTGACAACAACCATGTTTACTGGGTGCACGCAGACATCCCTGCTTTAATAAACATACAGGCACCCTATAGCAACTCGACCGGCTCTCTAATTACCCTGACTTAATCCCTCACTAAACGAGTAGGAGTATTTGGAACTGCTTGTAAGACTTAGCAGCCAACTCCCCCGCAATTTGTTGCTCTGTGAGATGCAATCATCCCGAAAGGCTTCATATTGATATGGCGTACCTGAAGAAACTTGTGGATTTTTGTCCTCACCGAACAAAGGCCATTATGAAGGCTAGGAGCAAGATGTGAGCAATTTTTTTACCAGTGTCTTTGTCTTTATCAGGTAATAGTTCCCAGGTATATAGCCTTCTGACTAAGGCTTCCTAGAACCGCTGGAAGCCTACTAAAATACGCTTTACGAGGTGTGTGAGAAAAGTAATGAGACTGCTTTTTTTATGTATCAAAGTTTTTATTTATTTATCTCTTTATTTTTCTCAAACAACAATGTTGCCTCGTTCAAAGTAGTTCCTTTCGGAAGCCATACATCGGCGGAGTTGTTGTTTCTAGCCTTAGTAAGAGATATGAAACACTTCAACTGCTAGGGCCTTCAAAGTTCGCCGGCCGCGGTGGTCTAGCGGTTCTGGCGGGACTGCTACGGTCGCAGGTTCGAATCCTGCCTCGGGCATAGGTGTGTGTGATGTCCTTAGGTTAGTTAGGTTTAAGTAGTTCTAAGTTCTAGGGGACTTATGACCTAAGATGTTGAGTCCCATAGTGCTCAGAGCCATTTGAACCAACCTTCAAAGTTCCGGTCACATTCTTTTGAATGTTCTCCATAATCCCAAAATGGCGTCCTTTCAAGATATTTTTCAATTTTGGGGAAAGAAAAAGTCACAAGGTCTCAGATCAGGTGAATAGGAGGGCTGTGGAACAACAGGAATGTATTTTGAGGTAAAAATTTCTGTGATGGAAGTGGCCATGATGCAGTATCCACTTACCTGCATTGTCCGGTGTTACTCGATTCACCTTATTCCTGAGCACATCTAGATGATAGTATGTTCTGGAGGGACCGATGACCGTAGCAGTCTGGTCCCTTTAATCCCACAAACCAAACAACTAAGTATGTTCTGGATGAAAAATCTCCCAAGAGCACTCCTACGTTCGACGTTTTCGTCTGTTTTTGAAGTTGAATGTCTCTCTGAGCAAGGTTCACCTTCAACGTGTTCTAGATTTTCCTAAAAATGATTTGTGCCAGAGAAAACTTATCCTCTTGGTCAGGAATGTTCCCCATAGGCCTGTTTCAACTTTTCAAAGGTCACACTTGCCGATTCGCCAAGTTTAACACAGAACGCGATGGCTTAACATTGCTCCCAATTCCGCTGTTTCATTTTGGTAACACACAATAAAAAGGCAAATTCACTGATGGCGCTCTCAGAAATGATGTATGGAGCTGAAACTCGAGCTGAGCATCTGGAAAGGATGAATACACCGGCCTACATAAGTAGAACAACACAGCATTGCCAGATCGCTCGCAGAGTTGTCAGCCTCATTACTTTTCTCACACACCTTGTAACCGAGGACGCTTAAGCTTGGTTGACGAAGAGACGGACATACCTGCAACTGTTTTGATATTAGATGTAGAAACAGATAAACTGTGCAGATACTGAGCGTTTGAATAGGACAAGGTTTTATTTGGCCCATTGTAGGACTCTCTGTAGCTGTAGCTGGAGGTTTGGGCGGTCCGCGGAAGGCTCGAGTTGGGCGAGGCGGCAGCGTCGCGACACGACGGCGTCGAGTGGTCAGGTGAGCCGCGCCGACCACGCAGATTGCGCCGTATTAGGCCGCCCGCCGTGACGTCACGGCCCCACCTAGGCCGCCAAGCGTTCAGCGCGTCTAATATGGTGCACCCCACGCAGGTCAACGGATCCGCGCTTCTTCGCCACACTGCTTCCTGGATTGCGGCAGCCTCCTTTCAGGGTGCCCCCTGCAGGTCGATGAACGTCGAGTCGATGACCCTGGGGGATACGTCGTAATCCTTCCAAAACAAAACAAAAATCGTATAAAACTTACAGCTTGTCCAGAGCAGGAAGTGTTTCTTTTCCATTTTTACTCAATGTCGAAGTAATTCTACATCTACATCCATACTCCGCAAGCCACCTGACGGTGTGTGGCGGAGGGTACCCTGAGTACCTCTATCTGTTCTCCCTTCTATTCTAGTCTCGTATCGTTCGTGGAAAGAAGGATTGTCGGTATGCTTCTGTGTGGGCTCTAATCTCTCTGATTTTATCCTCATGGTCTCTTCGCGAGATATACGTAGGAGGGAGCAATATACTGCTTGACTCTTCGGTGAACCTATGTTCTCGAAACTTTAACAAAAGCCCGTACCGAGCTACTGAGCGCCTCTCCCGCAGAGTCTTCCACTGGTGTTTATCTATCATCTCCGTAATGCTTTCGCGATTACTAAATGATCCTGTAACGAAGCGCGCTGCTCTCCGTTGGATCTTCTATATCTCTTCTATCAACCCTATCTGGTACGGATTCCACACTGGTGAGCAGTATTCAAGCAGTGGGCGAACAAGCGTACTGTAACCTACTTCCTTTGTTTTCGGATTGCCTAAATGCCTAAATGACATTCTGAGCAACTACCAGACAGATGAAAACTATTTGTGTAACATCAACAACTGGGATAGATATTCATGACGTTCAGCGTATTGCTTTGTTGATGGATCATTACTTGTATTGCAGGTTCTGAAAGTAGTCGCCGTGTCGCAAGACACGAAGAGTTCGATTCTACGAGGATATATGCTTAATCCATTGATAACTAATGAAGATTTCAGAAGTTGATTCTCTTTTTCCGCTGTTTCCAGTTGCCGATGAAAAAAAAAAAAAAAGATTCAAATGGCTCTAAGCACTTAAGGTCTTAACATCTGAGGTCATCAGTCCCCTAGACAGAACTACTTAAACCTGACTAACCTAAAGACATCACGCACATCCATGCTCGAGGCAGGATTCGAACCTGCGACTGTAGCAGCAGCGCGGTTCCGCACTCAAGCGCTTACAACCACTCGGCCACAGCGGCCGGCTTACCAGTGAAACTCAGTTGTGTGACTCTCCTATACTTCTCACTGACGGCTGACATCTACAGCACTCCGTCTTCAGGCCACGAGTGGCCTACCGGGACCATCCGACCGCCGTGTCATCCTCGGTGGAGGATGCGGATAGGAGGGGCGTGGGGTCAGCACACCGCTCTCCCAGTCGTAAGACAGTATTCTTGACCGAAGCCGCTACTATTCGGTCGAGTAGCTCCTCAATTGGCATCACGAGGCTGAGTGCACCCCGAAAAATGGCAACAGCGCATGGCGGCCTGGATGGTCACCCATCCAAGTGCCGACCACGCCCGACAGTGCTTAACTTCGGTGTGATCTCACAGGAACCGGTGTATCCACTGCGGCAAGGCCGTTGCCGCGGATATCTACAGAAGTGTGAACATTAATTGGGACACAAAGATCAAATTTTAGTTGTGCATATTTATTACTATATGTATAATACTGTTAGTGGCTCAATAGTTATAACTAATTTGTCCTCCTTTGATTTAATGATCTTCTGCAAACGTTGTGACATGGATTTAAGCATGTTAGAGCAAATGTTTCCTAGTTCATCGTCATGACTCCACACGTCTACCACATTTACCAATATGTATCCTTTTGTTGAACAGTCCAGTTTACCGAGACGCCATTTCGCAATACTCCACAAGTTCTCGATGGGACTTAAGTCTAATGAATTACTAGGACAATGAAACACGTTAATCTTCCAGAATGAGATTTTCACTCTGCAGCGGAGTGTGCGCTGATATGAAACTTCCTGGCAGATTAAAACTGTGTGCCGGACCGAGACTCGAACGAGGTACTGGCAGAAGTAAAGTTGTGAGGACGGGGCTTGAGCCGTGGTTGGATAGCTCAGTTGGTAGAGCACTTGCCCGCGGAAGGCAAAGTTCGCGGGTTCGAGTCTCGGTCCGGCACACAGTTTTAATCTGCCAGAGTGTTTCACGTTAATCTTGTTTTCTTCCATAACGTCCCGACTGTTGTAGATGTGTAACACAAGGCCAGATCATGTTGAAATGTTCGTCCATCATTTGTAAAGGGCAGTAGAAATGGCAGAATCCTGGGCCTAAGGCTTTCCATCTATTTGTTTGAGTTCATCAAGCCATCAACTGGAAATTATGCACCAGGGCCACAAGCAGTGAGGAAAGCCCAAAACATTTTTTCTGAGGGCAAAGTCAGGACATGCGGGGGCCAAACACCAATCGGTATTGTAATTATAAACTGTCTAAGCTGCATTGGTAAAGTACCGGAACTTCAAGCGCTGATAGAAAGCACCGAAGCTGAAATCGTTATAGGTACAGAAAGCTGGCTGAAGCCAGAGTTAAATTCTGCCGAAATTTTTACAAAGGCACAGACGGTGTTTAGAAAGGATAGATTGCATGCAACCGGTGGTGGCGTGTTTGTCGCTGTTAGTAGTAGTTTATCCTGTAGTGAAGTAGAAGTGAATAGTTCCTGTGAATTATTATGGGTGGAGGTTACACTCAACAACCGAGCTAGGTTAATAATTGGCTCCTTGTACCGACCTCCCGACTCAGCTGCATTAGTGGCAGAACAACTGAGAGAAAATTTGGAATACATTTCACATAAATTTTCTCAGCATGTTATAGTCTTAGGTGGAGATTTCAATTTACCAGATATAGACTGGGACACTCAGATGTTTAGGACGGGTGGTAGGGACAGAGCATCGAGTGACATTATACTGAGTGCACTATCCGAAAATTACCTCGAGCAATTAAACAGAGCCTGCATCTCGTGGTCGTGCGGTAGCGTTCTCGCTTCCCACGCCCGGGTTCCCGGGTTCGATTCCCGGCGGGGTCAGGGATTTTCTCTGCCTCGTGATGGCTGGGTGTTGTGTGCTGTCCTTAGGTTAGTTAGGTTTAAGTAGTTCTAAGTTCTAGGGGACTTATGACCACAGCAGTTGAGTCCCATAGTGCTCAGAGCCAACTAAACAGAGAACCGACTCGTGGAGATAACATCTTGGACCTAATTATAACAAACAGACCCGAACTTTTCGACTCTGTAAGTGCAGAACATGGAATCAGTGATCATAAGGCCGTTGCAGCATCCCTGAATATGGAAGTTAGTAGGAATATAAAAAAAGGGAGAAAGGTTTATCTCTTTAGCAAGAGTAATAGAAGGCAGATTTCAGACTACCTAACAGATCAAAACGAAAATTTCTGTTCCGACCCTGACAATGTTGAGTGTTTATGGAAAAAGTTCAAGACAATCGTAAAATGCGTTTCAGACAGGTACGCGCCGAGTAAAACTGTGAGGGACGGGAAAAACCCACCGCGGTTCAACAACAAAGTTAGGAAACTACTGCGAAAGCAAAGAGAGCTTTACTCCAAGTGTAAACGCAGCCAAAACCTCTCAGACAAACAGAAGCTAAGCGATGTCAAAGTTAGCGTAAGGAGGGCTAAGCGTGAAGCGTTCAGTGAATTCGAAAGTAAAATTCTATGTACCGACTTGACAGAAAATCCTAGGAAGTTCTGGTCTTACGTTAAATCAGTAAGTGGCTCGAAACGGCATATCCAGACACTCCGGGATGATGATGGCATTGAAACAGAGGATGACACGCGTAAAGCTGAAATACTAAACACCTTTTTCCAAAGCTGTTTCACAGAGGAGGACCGCACTGCAGTTCCTTCTCTAAATCCTCGCTCAAACGAAAAAATGGCTGACATCGAAATAAGTGTCCAAGGAATAGAAAAGCAACTGGAATCACTCAACAGAGGAAAGTCCACTGGACCTGACGGGATACCAATTCGATTCTGCACAGAGTACGCGAAAGAACTTGCCCCCCTTCTAACAGCCGTGTACCGCAAGTCTTTAGAGGAACGGAGGGTTCCAAATGATTGGAAAAGAGCACAGTCTTCAAGAAGAGTCGTCGAGCAGATGCACAAAACTATAGACCTATATCCCTGACGTCGACCTGTTGTAGAATTTTAGAACATGTTTTTTGCTCGAGTATCATGTCGTTTTTGGAAACCCAGAATCTACTATGTAGGAATCAACATGGATTCCGGAAACAGCGATCGTGTGAGACCCAACTCGCTTTATTTGTTCATGAGACCCAGAAAATATTAGATACAGGCTCCCAGGTAGATGCTATTTTCCTTGACTTCCGGAAGGCGTTCGATACAGTTCCGCATTGTCGCCTGATAAACGAAGTAAGAGACTAGGGAATATCAGACCAGCTGTGTGGCTGGATTGAAGAGTTTTTAGCAAACAGAACATAGCATGTTGTTATCAATGGAGAGACGTCTACAGACGTTAAAGTAACCTCTGGCGTGCCACAGGGGAGTGTTATGGGACAATTGCTTTTCACAATATATATAAATGACCTAGTAGATAGTGTCGGAAGTTCCATGCGGCTTTTCGCGGATGATGCTGTAGTATACACAGAAGTTGCAGCATTAGAAAATTGCAGCGAAATGCGGGAAGATCTGCAGCGGATAGGCACTTGGTGCAGGGAGTGGCAACTGACCCTTAACATAGACAAATTTAATGTATTGCAAATACATAGAAAGAAGGATCCTTTATTGTATGATTATATGATAGCGGAACAAACACTGGTAGCAGTTACTTCTGTAAAATATCTGGGAGTATGCGTGCGGAACGATTTGAAGTGGAATGATCATATAAAATTAATTGTTGGTAAGGCGGGTACCAGGTTGAGATTCATTGGGAGAGTCCTTAGAAAATGTAGTCCATCAACAAAGGAGGTGGCTTACAAAACACTCGTTCGACCTATACCTGAGTATTGCTCATCAGTGTGGGATCCGTACCAGATCGGGTTGACGGAGGAGATAGAGAAGATCCAAAGAAGAGCGGCGCGTTTCGTCACAGGGTTATTTGGTAACCATGATAGCGTTACGGAAATGTTTAGCAAACTCAAGTGGCAGACTCTGCAAGAGAGGCGCTCTGCATCGCGGTGTAGCTTGCTCGCCAGGTTTGGAGAGGGTGCGTTTCTGGATGAAGTATCGAATATATTGCTTCCCCCTACTTATACCTCCCGAGGAGGTCACGAATGTAAAATTAGAGAGATTCGAGCGCGCACGGAGGCTTTCAGACAGTCGTTCTTCCCGCGAACCATACGCGACTGGAACAGAAATGGGAGGTAATGACAGTGGCACGTAAAGTGACCTCCGCCACACACCGTTGGGTGGCTTGCGGAGTATAAATGTAGATGTAGATGTAGACTTTACAATCTGTTCAAGATGCTTAGCTGTCATTGTATCATGGGTGCTTCGCCTGACAACCTTGCTCTGTAACCTTGAACAATAAAATGTGATTTGTCACTGAAAATTACCCTTTCCAATCACTGGAGGTAGCAGGTTTATATATTTTGGCTCATACCAACAGTTTCTTTCCTTCATGGTAGGTGTTAACAGCCGCTTCTTTATTAGCTTCCGTGCCTTCTGCTCAAGATCAAGAAACCTATTTCGTACTGTTGAAGAGTCAGTTTCAACCCCAGTAGCCAATAAATCTCTCTGAAACTGACTCGTATTGTGAGGATGAAGTTAAGTATTTTTAAGCAAAGTTTTGTCAGCCGTTTGGGTGGTTTTTCGTTTTCATTCACATCTGCCTTTTTTTCTTTGAAGAGAATGAGGTAGTATCACTATGTGCTCTAATAAACATTTAAACATGACGTTTTCCCCCACCCACAACAGAGGTAATGTTTCTTATAGTCGTAGATGTGTGTTCTTGAAGAGCAAATATTTAACACAAAGTTTTCTTGTCAAGAACACGGAAACACACTGAGGAAGAAAATGACAACACCAAGAAGGAGTTATACGGCACAAACAAAATCTGATAGGAGTGTTTCTACATCTGAAAGATGCTGTCTATTCAAATTTCACGCCAGCCACATAAGAGTGGTGTTAGTAGCGCCACCTTGAGTGTGCAGATCAGGTTTCAGATTTGCTTTAGAATACAATGGTCCTGAGCGCTACTTACTTTTGAGACTGGACGTGGTGAGTTGATGTTAGTGAAGAATGCCATTAAGGCGACAAAGAAGACATTATCAGCACCGCACTGAGTTTGAACAAGGTCGTCTAATAAAGCTATGAGTAGCCGGATGTTCCTTCTGCGATACTGCAGAAAGACCTGGCAGGAATGTTGCAACAGTGCATGACTGATGGCAGCGGTGGTCACCAGAATGTACGATAGCAGGAAGACCAGGCTCCGGACGGTCACGTGGTACTACCGAGTGGGAAAACCATCGTGTTAGACGTATGGTTCTGGCACAACGCACTGCATTTTCAGCAACAATTTGAGCAACAGTTAGTACCACAGGGACACAATGAACTGTTACAAATCGGCTACTTCAAGCACAGCTCCGAGCCAGACCCCCTGTAGCGTCGCCATTCGCGACCACAGTAGCGTCAAGCGAAAGCTCATTGGAGGGCAGGGTGTAGATCTGTTGTGTTTTCTGATGAAAGCTGGTTCTGCATCGGTGCCAGTGACCGTCGTGAGTTGGTTAGAAGAAGGCCAGCTGAGGGCCTGCAACCAACTGTCACACTGGACATACACCCAGAGTTATCGTCTGGGGTACCATTTTGTATGACAGCAAACAGTGTCTCGTGATTATCCACCGTGGTTGAAAATTTGATCGTCAGTCTGGTGATTTGATCTATTGTGCTGCCATTCACGAACAACATTCCAGGGGATGTTCCCCAACAGGATAACTGTCTCCCATATACCGCTATCGCAACCCAACATGATCTACAGAGTGTCGACATGTTGTCTTGGCCTGCTCGATCACCAGATCTGTCTCCATTGGAGCATGTATGCGACATCATCGGACGACAACTTCAACATCATCCACAATCAGCCTTAACCGTCGCTGTATTGACCACCAAGTGCAGTAGGCATGGAAGACCAACCCACAAACTGACATCCATCACCTGCACGACACTATGCATGGACGCTTGGACGCTTGAATTCAAGAGTCTGGTGGTTATGTCGGTTTTTCATGTACAAGCACCTCACATCGCAATGGCGTCTCTCGTCCTTATATTACCCTGTGTTCTTGGAATTTTAATCACTGAATTATTTACATAGACAAATGCATTCCTGAAATTTCATTACTCTACATTAATTATGTTTTGGTGTTCCCGGTTCTAGGCGCTTCAGTCTGGAACCACGCTGCTGCTACGTCCACAGGTTCGAATGCTGCCTCGGGCATGGATGTGTGTGATGTCCTTAGGTTAGTTAGGTTTAATTAGTTCTAAGTCTAGGGGACTGATGACCTTAGTCATTAACTCCCATAGTACTTAGAGCCATTTGTTTTGGTGTTCCGATTTTTTTTTTTTTTTTTTTTTTTTTTGTCGTCAGTGTAAAACGCTGTTGCTAGACATTCAAGCACTCAACTGAAGTGGAGGGAACCTACAATTGTTGTTCATATTCAAGGCAATAAGTCCAACAACGGAGCGGCTAAAATTGGTTACAGCTAACCAACTTCATTTCCTTTTAAAATATGAAAAAATCTTAACGCAATTAATTTTCACACTATTGCCCATACCTACTACCAAGGCTGTGCACCGTGCGTGGTGGAGGGTACTTTGTGCCTGTCCTAGTCTTTGCCTTCTTATCTTTATGGTCAAACGATGTCTCCTCTCTTCCCCTCAAAGCTATATAGCGCACTTTTTACCAATTGGAACTCCCTAGGAACTGGCAGAAAATTTTATTAATCTTTTGTACAGTAAGACCATGGACGTAACGCCATACGTAGGAGCAGGCGATAACTGTGGAAGTCAAACTCGCGTAAGTCGGGGTAAAATTTTGCGTATAAGCACACACAATTAATGTTTAATTATTACCAGCGACTGAAGGGAACAACGTAAATTAGATTGAAAATGTTTACTAAAATGCTCAAGAATGCAACAAATCATATTACAATGTAGTATTACCCATTGGAAGATGTAAACTGTAGTTACTGTGACGCAAAAGGCTTCATAAAATATAACAATGTCTGGCGAGTCTTTTTTTCTCCTCACGCAAAATTTCCTCGTAGTACCCTAATTTTTTTAATTCTTTATATTGTTGCAGAAATAAGCATTACATTGAAGTCTATTTTTTCTAAAATTTGTAATCCTTTTTCAATTGAACTGAGGCCTTCTGTCAAGTCTGCAACCCTCATTTGATTTTTGATTGACTGCGTCTAGAGAATCAGGTTGTTCAAAATTTTGCTCTTGTCATTGCATTTCTCGAAGCTCATCAGTGGTCAGCTCCTGATTGCATGAATTCAGCAGTTCTTGAATGCCATCACCACCATCCTCTAAATTTAATTGTCTGGCAAGTACGACCACTTATTCAACCATATTATCCATTTTAAAAGCATCTGGTGTCGATTCTCCATTGGCTTCAGTGGTGAGAAAAATAGTCGCTGCTTTTTCCAGACTCAATTTAAAGGTTTTTGTGAAATTTCATTCCAGGACTGTACAATAAGTTTCACGGCAAATAATTACTTCTGAAAATCTTTAGAAGAGAGGTCGTTGTTTTGTCTGTGGCTTTATGTAGATACGGGTACGTTCGTCTGTAAACTTTAAATGATTTAATGACTCTCTGGTCCATCGGTTGAAACAAGCTGCTTGCTTTCGGTGGCAAAAAAATGTAACATTCAGCGTGGGTCTAAATTAATTAGGGTACCAGGAGGATGACTTGATGCACTGTTGATTAATATCATTATTTTAAATGGGATTTGTTTTAATTGGCAATAACGTTCTATTTCTGCTTTGAAGCAATGACCAAACCAGTCCTTAAAAATAGAAACTGTCATTCAGATCACGGATATCCAGATTTACATGTATATTTTAAAGCTCTTGCATCTTCTGAGTGATAAACTAAGGAAGGTTTTAATATACAGTCGTCATCCGAATTTGCACCACCCTTCATTGTCAGTCAATCTTTTGCGGCTTTAAAACATCTAAAGGTCTACTCTTGACGCGCCATAAAAGCCTTTTAGGCATTTTCTTCCAGAATAGACTTATGTCATCTACGTCGAATATGGTTCTATCATTGCCTTATGTTTCTATGGATATAGCGACGCAGTCTTTTCATCAACGCTTGCCGCCTCTTCACTTTCTACGAAATTATGTGTAATCAACCGTTACCATCCCACCATATCATTTTACGATCTCTTTGACGAGATTGTATAGAAACTACCCATTATTAATCACTCACTTCTTGAGTTGCCGAATTAATGACGAACCACTTCTAAATTGTCTGAACAAGCCAGCCTCACTACCAACCTGTCCCTTAATCTTGGTAGAGTTTTCCACATGTTTCTCTCCTCTCCGATTCTGTGCAGAACCTTTCCATTTATTATCTTATCACTCCATGTAATTTTCAACTTCCTTCTATAGAACAATGTCTCAAACACATACAGTCTCTTCTTTTTCATTTTTCTCACAGACCACGATTCCCTTTCATACAATGCTGTATTCCAAATGTACAATCTCAGAAATTTCTATCACAAATTAAAGCCGGTGTCTGATACTAGCAGAATTATTTTGGTCAGGAATGCCCTTCTTGAGTGTGCTAGTTTGACTTTTATGCAAATCTTGCTTCGTCCATCATGTGCTATTTTACTTCCGAGGCAGCAGATTTCCATCTCTTCATGTGCTTCATAGTCCTCAAAATGTACAAAGTGAATAACATCGGGGAGACTCTGGGACCCTACCCCACTTCTTTCTTAAATACTGTTTCTATTTCGTGCTCTTCGATTCTTATAACTGCAGTCTACTTTCTGTACAAAGTGTAGATAATTTTCCCCTCCGAGTATTTTATTCCTCCTGCCTTCACAATTTCAAAGAGAGTGCTTCATTAACATTGTCAAAAGCTGTCTCTATAGCTAAGAATTCTGAAAATTTAGGCTGGTATTTCTTCAGTCTATCTTCACAGTAAGTTGTAGGTTGACTATGGCGTAGTTCTCCTACATTACTATGGAATACAAAGCTACCGTTCGCGAGGTTGGCTTCCGTCAGTTTTTCTAGATTTCTGCAAACAAACCGTGACAGTAGTTTGCAACCAAAACTTGTCGTTTAGAGTCCAACCAATTTGGTCACGAACCAAGGAGAGATGGTGCTGTTAGCAAAGGCACTCACGTCCGTCGCCTGCTACCATAGGCCTCTTACGTCACATTTCGACGCACTGTCCTACGGGTACGTTCGTTGTACGTCTGAAATTGATTTCTGCTTATATATCACGTAGTGTTACTTGTCTGTTAGCAATGACGACTCTACGCAAACCCTGCTGCACATCTTGACACTGTGGATCTCAGAATTTTGAATTCCCTAACGGTTCTCGAAGTGAAATGTCCTATGCGTCTAGCTCCAACTACCATTCCGTGTTCAGAGTCTGTTTATTCACATCGTGCGGCCAAAGTCACCTTTTCACATGGTTCACCTGAGTACAAATGATAGCTCCTTGACTGCACTGCTCTTTTATTCCTTGTGTAAGTGATACTAGCGCCATCTGTAGATGTGCATATCGCTATCCCATCTTTTTCCGAGCTCTGTCACGTTCTTCTCGCAATATCACATCGACCATCTCATCTCCGTTTACTTCCTCTTCACTAACATTTAATCACATATTGATCATGCAAAGCTATCAATTAGTTACTACTGTTATATAATTTACTGCTAATATTTACATCAGCAATTCTACACTGCTGGCCACCGTAAATGCAACACCAAGAAAGACAAGAGGTAGCACAACAAAATTTATTTTGTAGATAACATGTTGACCAAGTATCAAATGATTACGTTTACAGACGTCTGTGGCATGTGGTTCCTGCCAGAATCAGTAACCAGAGTAGCCGCCATTGTTGGAGATCACCGCTGCCACACGTCTCGGCATTGAGTGAAAGAGACGTTGGATGTGTTCCTAGGGTACAGCAGCCCAAGCAGCTTCCACACGTTGCCAAAGATCATCTGGTGTGGCAGCTGGGGATGTAATCTGGGTCACTCGTTGAGCAACCATGGACCACACGTTTTCTATCGGCGAAAGATCCGGAGAGCGAGCCGGCCAGGGAAGCAATTCAATCTGGTTATAGACGAAGAACCTTTGGACAATGCGTGCCACGTGTGGTCGCCCATTACCCTGTTGAAATATGGCTGTGACCGAGCCCTGAAGGTAAGGAAGGACAACTGGCTCCAGCACCTCGGATATGTAGCGCCGGCTATTTAAAGTACCGGCAACGCGTACTAGAGGCGTGCGAGAGTAATATCCAATACCGCCCCATACCATAATACCCGGTGCAAGACCAGTGTGGCGGTGCATAATGCAGCTGTCCAGCATCCTCTCTCCACGGTGTCTCCACACTCGATTCCGACCATCATGGTGCTGCAGACAGAAGCGTGCCTCGTCAGTAAAGACAACGTCATTCCATTCTGCCGTCCACATCCGTCTGTCATCACACCATTGGCGACGGAGACGTCTGTGGTTCTGCGTCAATGGTAGACGAAGCAATGGACGTCTTGCGGACAGACCATTCTGCTGTAAACGGCGTCGAATGGTACGCGCAGACACTGGATGATGCGTTATAGACGCAATGTGCTGTGCTATGGTTCGGGATGTCACTGAGCGATCCGTCACTGCCATGCGCACAATTTGCCTATCAGCACGTGCAGTGGTGCACCGAGGTGAATGCGATCGACCACGTCGGTCCGTCGTACCCTCCTGCATCCAACGGTCACATATCCGCATTACAGTTGTTTGGTTTCGTCCAACACGACTAGCGATTTCTCTGTATGATAATCCACAATCTCGGTAAGCCACTATCCTTCCTCTGTCGAACTCGGATACTTGATCAAAAGATGTTCGCTGTTGTCTACGAGGCATAACTGATCGTCTTGTGAAACAACCACAAGGTAAACACACGTGCCGAACGTACACTCGTCGAAATCGCCAAGCCTTAAATGGCGCTATGAGGTGGCGCCACAGGCGCGCGTGATGTGCGTCTGCGCTGAAATTCTAATCAGTTGCATATCTCATCGCTGCAAACTCATGGTGTAAATTTCAATTGATTCGGATGCTTCCTTCAGGGTGTTGCATTTACGGTGGCCAGCAGTGTAGCTGGCTGCAACTACACATGCTTCAAGTGAAAAGGACTGATGGAGGAGAGATTACGAATTAATAAAATTACTATGACAAAAAACAATATTTATGACAAAAGTATGTTTTCTTAAATTGTACATCGAAAGGAAAACATGCAAGCTATCACAGGATTAGAACAACCTAGTGTAACTGATGCTCTCATTCCGCAGTGAAGCATCGATCGAGCTCAATCCGCCTTCCAACTTGAATGAAAATACAATTCTTTCTTTCTCCGTACGCCCACATCAATTTAAGCAACCCCGTTCCTATGTACATGAGTGGACGGCCAAAGGTGGGTCGCTCGCCACCACTACGCATGAATGCGGAGTCGACGAGGGTAAAGACAAACACACTCGTCTAACAGGTTCTCCCTGACTCTGTCAGCTAACGTTGTTACACTGCGCGGCTCGTCATGTTAACAATGCTGATACCTACATTCAAACAATGCCTACGATTGACTAATATTTATTACAGAACGTTTATTACAAGCAGCTCGTACGAATTTTTGGCACATTATACTACTCTGTCAGTTTGCTCCCTACTGAATACGTATCGAGCGATGTAGAGCAGTGGTTAGCATAATATACTCGAATTCGGGTGGACGACGGTTCAAACCCGCGTCCGATCATGCCGATTTACGTTTTCCGTGATTTTTCTAAACCGCTTAACGCAAATGCCGGGATAGTTCTTTCAAAAGGACACGGCCCTTTGCTTCTTCATCCTTCCCTAATCCTAGTTTGTGCTCCGTCTCTAACGGCCTCGTTGTCGACGGGATGTTAAACACTAATCCTCATCCTCCTTCCCTACTGAATTACTGTGAGGGACGACTTGTGCGTGGACCAAAGACAGAAGGTATTCTTAGGCGTCCTTCGTTTTACTACCACGCGAGTCGTTTTCTGAACCTTAAATTACTGATTTAAAAAACTGTTTACTGACCACACTGTATCAAATTTCACATTTAGAAAACTTTCTTGAGAAAGTTTGCAATAAAAAATCGGATTTATGAAATAAATAACTTGAAGCAGCCTTCTTACACATTAGCAATTACGCAGTGGCAAAGGGCACCGACTCCACAACTTTCGCGTTTTCCCCCTCGTACTTCTAACGCTTCAAAATGGCAATTGAATCTCAATGTAGACAAGTGTAATGTGCTGTGAATACATAGAAAGAAAGATCCCTTATCATTTAGCTACAATATAGCAGGTCAGCAACTGGAAGCAGTTAATTCCATAAATTATCTGGGCGTAGGCATTAAGAGTGATTTAAAATTCAATGACCATATAAAACTAATCGTCGGTAAAGCAGATGCCAGATTGAGATTCATTGGAAGAATCTTAAGGAAATGCAATCCGAAAACAAAGGAAGTAGGTTACAGTACACTTGTTCGCCCACTGCTTGAATACTGCTCACCAGTGTGGGATCCGTACCAGATAGGGTTGATAGAAGAGATAGAGAAGATCCAACGGAGAGCAGCGCGCTACGTTACAGGATTATTTAGTAATCACGAAAGCGTTACGGATATGATAGATAAACTCCAGTGGAAGACTCTGCGGGAGAGACGCTCAATAGCTCGGTACGGGCTTTTGTTGAAGTTTCGAGAACATACCTTCACCGAGGAGTCAAGCAGTATATTGCTCCCTCCTACGTATATCTCGCGAAGAGACCATGAGGATAAAATCAGAGAGATTAGGGCCCAGTCAGAAGCATACCGACGACAATCCTTTTTTCCACGAGCAATACGAGACTGGAATAGAAGGGAGAATCGATAGAGGTACTCAAGGTACCCTCCGCCACACACCGTCAGGTGGCATGAGGAGTATGGATGTAGATGTAGATGTAGATGAAGATGATTAATTTTCCGGCGAAGCTACAACACCTGACGATCAGTTGCACACTTAGGAGCATGTAAAATTAACAGAATAGCCTATAGTTAATTATAATTCTTATTTAATATTTCGGGAAACGTCTTCGAACCAAATATGACGACACTGTGCTTTACTGTGAAGCTGCAATGGCACACATGTGTTCCCTAGTGTCACTGACTAAATGGCTGTCAGGGCCAACGTTACGTTGTCACCCAAGCTGACGAAGGGACTGCACTGTCTTATAAGCTGATGGAATGATCGTAATCATTTCTACACTGTAGCGGTGCTTCTAATTGCTAGTAGTTCTATCAAGAGTGAAGCTATGTCCTCTCTCACCTCCCATGTCAAAGATGATTCCTCTTGGAAGTATTGGTTCACATCGGAACTACATCACTCCCTTTTGGAGCATTTCAACATGGAAAGTACAGTAGTGAAAAAAAGGAACATAATAATCGTAGAACTAACCAAAAGTAGTTGCTTTTTTTTTATCTTGAACAAAATAGTTCAAATGGCTCTGAGCACTATGGGACTTAACTTCTGAGGTCATCAGTCCCCTAGAACTTTGAACTACTTAAACTTAACTAACCGAAGGACATCACATACATCCATGCCCAAGGCAGGATTCGAACCTGCGACCGTAGCGGTTGCGCGGGTCCAGACTGTAGTGCCTAGAACCGCTCGGCCACCCCGGCCGGCGGATCTTGAACAGATTAGGTTATATCTCATGACTATGCCTATTAACACATGTATACAGCTTTCGATAACATGTACGAAAAAAGTCACAAAGCGACTATGTGCAAATTGCAGAGCCTCACTCTTTTAACATCGTAGTGACGTTAGTGATACTGTCTGTGTCTAGTACTGTGAGTAGCATGTGCAAGGACATATTTTCGCATTCTTCCGTAAGTCCGAAGAGTTTCAGGTCGTGAATGAACAGGTAACCTCTGATCCACCTTAGTACTGGCATTTTGCTTTCTTTATGCAGTATAATGCTTCCACGTCACTTAAGTAGAGATTACGTGTAAAACGTGTTTTCTGTTACACGCTCATGAGCAATTCAAGTACAAACACTTCTAGTCTCATGTAGCACCCACTTTGCCTTGGCGACGGTCGAGGAGGCGTGGCTTGGAGTCCATGAGGCACATGAACCGTTAGTCAGCCATACTCATACATGACCGCTCAGCCGAAGCCAATATCTAGCAAAAAGTGATCGTTGTTTCCTACAGGCAGAAGTATCGCTCCACAGCTTCCAGTACGTACTCAATAGAGTGAGGTCAGTAGGTCTGGGAGGCCATACGGGCATCCTTTATTCCATGGAGTGTTCCCCAAATCATTTTGACAGCTTTGGAGTTTTAATGAATTCGTGAAAGTACAAGTTAGTTGGGGACTGCTGCAGGTGAAACATCGTATACACATGACGGGGCTGTAGCATCTTGAACTGATCGCAAGTGAGGGATGATGGCACACGTACGGCATTTCAGTATACAGCCCCACGCTAGATACTCCCCTACCTGCCTGACTGGAGCCGTCTTGGAAATTAGCATGTCTCGTCTCATATGGTGCATCACTATTTTTGCGTCACTGTAGAATGACAATAACAGCTGCGCTA